>NC_140417.1:86202986-88702986 GCF_965140295.1 Lepidochelys olivacea | reverse complement strand
TGACAGCCCATTTTGAAAGAAGATAATCTAGAAGTTGAAACACAGAATTTAGAGACAGTTGATCAAGACCATGTTCTCAGTTCTGTCAACGACTGTCTCTGTAACATTCAACAATTTCCATCCCACCATCAACCTCAGCCTGGACCAGTCCACACAATAGACCCACTTCCTGGACACTATGGTGCTAATAAGTGATGGTCACATAAACACCACACTATACCGGAAACCTACTGACTGCTATTCCTACCTACATGCCTCCAGCTTTCACCCTGACCACACCACACGATTCATTGTCTACAGCCAAACTCTACAATACAACCGCATTTGCTCCAACCCCTCAGACAGAGACAAACAACTACAAGGTCTCTATCAAGCATTCTTAAAACTACAATACCCACCTGCTGAAGTGAAGAAACAGATTGACAGAGCCAGAAGAGTACCCAGAAGTTAACTACTACAGGACAGGCCCAACAAAGAAAACAACAGAACGCCACTAGCTGTCACCTTCAGTCCCCAACTAAAACCTCTCCAACACATCATCAAGGATCTACAACCTATCCTGAAGGACGACCCATCGCTCTCACAGATCTTGGGAGCCAGGCCAGTCCTTGCTTACAGACAGCCCCCCAACCTGAAGCAAACACTCACCAGCAACCACACACCACACAACAAAAACACTAATCCAGGAACCTATCCTTGCAACAAAGCCCGTTGCCAACTGTGTCCACATATCTATTCAGGGGACACCATCATAGGCCTAATCACATCAGCCACACTATCAGAGGCTCATTCACCTGCACATCTACCAATGTGATATATGCCGTCATCTGCCAGCAATGCCCCTCTGCCATGTACAATGGTCAAACTGAACAGTCTCTACGTAACAGAATAAATGGTCACAAATCAGACGCCAAGAATTATAACATTCGAAAACCAGTCGGAGAACACTTCAATCTCTCTGGTCACTCGATTACAGACCTAAAAGTGGCAATTCTTCAACAAAAAGACTTCAGAAACAGACTCCAACAAGAGACTGCTGAATTGGAATTAATTTGCAAACTGGACACAATTAACTTAGGCTTGAATAGAGACTGGGAGTGGATGGGTCATTACACAAAGTAAAACTATTTCCTCATGTTTATTTCCCCCCACTGTTCCTCAGATGTTCTTGTCAACTGCTGGAAACGGCCAACCTTGATTATCACTACAAAAGGTTTTCTTCTCCCCCCCGCCCCCCTGCTGGTAATAGCTCATCTTAAGTGATCACTCTCCTTACAGTGTGTATGGTAACACCCATTGTTTCATGTTCTCTATGTATCTAAATCTCCCCACTGTATTTTCCACTGAATGCATCCGATGAAGTGAGCTGTAGCTCACAGAAGCTTATGCTCAAGTAAATTTGTTAGTCTCTAAGGTGCCACAAGTACTCCTTTTCTTTTTGCGAATACAGACTAACACGGCTGCTACTCTGAAATCTGTAACATTAAGAATCTTTTTGTGCCTCGGTTTTCCCATCTGTAAAATTGAGATATTTATTTAATTTACAGGTAAGTTGTGGAGATAATGTTTATAAAATATTTTAAGATCCATTAGTGAAAGGCTTTGTAGAAGAACAAAGTATTTTCTTTCCTTAAACAGACTATTATGGCAAGCTTTTTTCCCTAATGATGAATAATTCAGAGTTGAAAATGTTTGTTTAAATTGTGACAGATTTTTCAGTACACAAGTGGTCCATATTACAAGTGGGCCATGTTACCAATAGCAGTTGTTTGCTGTTCTGTTTACTTTTATTTGACAGTTATGTCTTTTTGGACAAAAATAAGCACAGTCAGCATTGGAGAGACACACTGAAAAAAATCTACTGAAATGCAAACATTTCATATGGAAGCAGAAGAAAAACTAAAGTAGAGCTAGTGAGATAGCAAGAGCAAAGGAGAATAATTTAAAATATCCCTCAAGGCAAGAAGAACTTTAAAATGGTAAAACTGTCATAGAAAGGTAAAATTTAGTCTTACCAACCTTTTCAGATTGAAGGCAGGTGTAGATTTTGAGTGAGAGAAGCTTTTTTTTTTTTTTTTTTTTTTTTTGCTTCAGGTGTTTCAGTGTAAAAAAAAAATCCACTTTAGGTTAAAAACTATCATGGCTATGTGTTCTCTACCCAGCACTAAGAAATAGGCTACTGGGTTTTCATAATACGTACTCTAATATAAACCTAAAACTACAGCATTTAAAAAAACAACAATACAAAGCAAGCACATTGCTGTATGACACCACGTTGTGAATGATTGCTTTAGCATTTAATGCATTTCATAATAATGCAATGATGCTAGTGCAGTAATGTGCCATAATGCAATGCTGCGTTTATTTTAAACAAATAAAATATTAATTGACAAAACAAAGATTCTGAATGGCAAATATTAGAAGCCATGGAAAAAAAAAGTAACCCAGACAGAGTTCCTGGAGGCCCATTCATATTCATGCACACTTAAAAAAAAGTCACACAAATTTAGCCAAAATGTAATACTAATAGAGTGATGCAATGTCATGGGAGGACTCATGGGAGGCAGTAAAGGTGTTGGGTTATAGGTGGTTTGGGGCATGATGGTTTTCTTACTGGTGAGGTGTGCATCTCTGTGTTGAGGAGTAAAAGGTATGCCATGTCAGATGCCTTAATTTATCACTTTCTTGCTTTTGTGTTAGGTACGTTATGTATAGAGGAACCTTAACTCAGATACAACATAGAGTTTTGTGCACTAATATATGAAAAACATTTTAGTTAAATGAGCTTTGGTAAAATATTTTCTGTGAATTGACCGAGCACAGGAGGGGAGATGTGGACTGATTTCATGTATGGATCTCTATTCAGAAAACATGAGATGGGCCTATAGTTCTGCCATAGATGGGTGAGGTCCTGCTACCATTTGCTGCTGTGGAATGGAATGTTGTAAGGATGAAGTAGTATGGGAGACCAATCAGAGTAGGGGTTGGGGGTGGGACGAGTGCAGAGAGATGAAAGGGTTGGATCAGGAGTGCTAATGTGCATGCAGAGTGCAATAGGGAAAAAACCACCAGATTCTTAGTCGGTGTAAACCAGTATCACTCCATTGTAGTAAATGGATCTACAACATTTTACACCAGATGTTGATATGGCCCCAATGTAAGAGACTGTTTAGGGGAATGTTCAGCAGTTGTGAGGATGGGCAGGCTGCCAGGTTGAACTGGCATCAGCCATTGGTGATAATGGGAGTGGGAAAGGGAGAAACCTGATGTGGCTGATGGAGTTAGGAGGAGAGGGGACAGGAGTTCTGAAAAGTCTGGGAGGTAGTTGCCAGTCAGAATGGAGGCTGGGAGGGGAACAAATAGAAGTACAAAGGGAGTTGACAAGCAAGTGCAAATGTATTGATTATGAAGTAGATTATACAGGGTGAGAACCAATTTAAACATAGTACTGCTTGAATGAGGGGGTAGCTGGTGTTTATTGGCATAGCTCCACTAATGGACCAGTAATACACAGATGGGTGAGAGTTGTACAGCACCTAGGTAAATGGGTCAGAACCAAGAAGGGACTGGTGGCTGGTGGGTTGGAATGGGATATTAAACAGCTAAAAGGGACAAGGAGTCCAATCACGAGTTAGGAAGGGTTCAAGGCTATGTGTATGGACTGAAAAGGAGGAAAATTAATTGGAGAAACTCTTAAAATCATGAGTGGTAGGTAAGTTGCTCTGAAGTTCAACTTTGAACAACCATTTCTAAGGCCATTTTGCACACCATATCTCTGAAACCCAATGCTGGTTGAAGGCAATTGTAGCATTAACCTCTCCAGTTTTGCCCATGATCACACACTCTAATTTTCTTCACTCTGCGCAGCAATGCAAGAAAGTCACTGGAAATTAGTTCTCCACTTTAGCAGCAGGAGCAGCATGTTGCAACATTTAGATGTGTGGTAAGTGGTGTCCTTTGGGTTTCTGCTGTCTGGCAGTTTTCCACTCAGTACAGAGAGCCAGCAGTTTTTGCCTCAATATTTTTTTAAAAGGAATTTGCAAATATATGGCAGAGATGTTGTAAATTAAGTAAATAACTGCAAGCATTTGTGATTACTGTACAGTATCATAATGTAAATGCATATGCCACTTCTAATCCATGATTGAGATTTCCATGATGGCTCTGGACCCTTTACCTAAGAGATAAAGTGCCAGAGCAGCATAAAGGGACCCTAATAGAACCAGATTCAGATGGGTGAAAACAGGAACTGAGGAAGACATCCAGGCTTCAAGGAACCCCTGGCAAGTCCTGGGATAAAGGATGTGCTAGGTCTGGGGACAGGGGTGCCTCAGGGGGTCTGCAGCATGCAGCACTGCAGAGATTCTGGCAATACTGCTGCACAAAGAAAGCTGGGGACAGACTTTCCTGAGGAACTGTCTAATATTAGGCTAGGGATGCTCTGAACTCCAAAGCAGACGGGAGTCATATGGGTTCATAGCTGCTGCTGCCCTGTGCTGACAGTTCTGGGCCTCGAGGGGTTACTGGGCCTTACTGTATATCTACACAGCAAAGAAAAACCCATGACTGACCCATGCCAGGCAACCCAGGCTTGCCGGGATCAGTCTGTGGGGCTTTTTCATTGCTGGACAGACTTCCAGACATTGGCTGGAGACCAGGCTCTAGGACCCTGCAAGGTGGGAGGGTCCCAGAGCTGAAGCTTCTACCCAATCCCATCCTTTGGGTAGAAAGATGTTCTAGTTACAAAAGGTGACAGTACGAATATTGACAAATCTAATGGATATAACCCCTGACTCTATACAAAAAGAAGGTCTTAAGAAGTTATCAGAAGTATCTAAACATTGGAGCTTTGTTGAATGAGAATAACCTGATATTGAATAAGCAGTTAGAGTAGAAATGTGTGACAACTCTTGATGTTTAATTAGACAGGCAGACAATGCACATTTGTGAATCTTTTCAGTAGAGGTTAATAGCTACCTACCTATTAGTTTTTCATTGCCACCATATTTGTGCTTATTTTTGGTATGCAACTTTACCAAGACTGCAGACATCTCCCTTGAGTATTTTGGACATCTTCATTCACAATCTATCCTAAGCAAGGGGAAACACATAGCTGTTTGTAGCATGTCACTTGGTGCAGCTACATGGATGCTGCACTTGCTGGGAGGAGAAACAAAGCTCAATCTAATCCCTCCCTCTCATCTGTGTGGAGGTCACAAGAAAGCAGTGGCTTTGCAGAGCCTGCTTTTGCTCCTGTGCTGCAACCTGAGGTTACAGGTTGCCCATGAAAGAGTGTAAAGGGGGTGGCCTTACTCCTCCATACTCACTTTTGTGGCTGCATAGTGCTGGTGATGATATAGCCCAGTGGTTCCCAAACTTTACTGGTTCATGTACCACCCTCTTAAAAAAATGTTGTGAAGTGAGTGTGAAGAGAGTGGACACCCTCTGCAGTACCACAGTTTGAAAACTGTCTCAGCCTTTATCATTAAACAGCAGGCCTTGAGAGTGAAAAAATATGTTAGATTATATTCCCCATTTTTTGTATGTTACTATCGTTAGTTAAATTAAGGCAATCTCCATGAAAAGGGATAAAACCACAGGAAAAAAATATTTACAAAGTCTCACACCAAGAAAGGGCTATATAGAAAATACCCAAAAATAAAAAAGAAAAATTAAATTAGAGTTAAAAAAGTAAGAAGCTATATTAAAAAAAGAACCAACAAAAATGTTTATTTAACAAGGATAATCATGTTCTTATATAAAAACCTGCGGCTGCCACACGCACGATTTTCACTGTGGTTGCCACACGCACACACCTACTTGTACATGTTTCCAGCACCAACATCTGCATGAAGAGTTTACAGAAGAGCTGGTTAAATAGTATGTGGTAAGTTATTCATTCAACAAATGTAAGGCCACTTTTAAATAAATTATTTGCCTAATATTTTTTCCAATCTAAACTATGAGAATTTCACAAAAAGTGTAAATTGTTTTGTTTTTCAACTATTTGTCTTACTAATTTTAATATCTACTGAACAAGCACTGGTGATTTCATGCATAATATTTATTCACACAACTGGAGGCTAGGGGCTGAAAATCAGGCCCATGTAATCAGTTTATTTTACCTTCACTCTGGCCCAGATTCTCCCCTATGCTTGGACTATTTTACATGGCTTACCATGGACACAGACCCTAAAACTCTGATGGCATAGAGATGGAGGAAGGATAGGGCCTCAGATTCTCTGCACCTCAGAAATCTTCAGCTGACTTATGAGCATCTTGGAACTGCTAGGAGTTGGTATAACTTGCATCAGCTTCTAAGCTGGCCTAAATCATGCTAGAGGACACACAGCCTGCCCAGGAATGAATAGGCACAAGGATGATCTGAGGCCTTCTTCATACATTTCCTGCTAAACTGTACAGTTCACTCCTTAGGTGAAGTTGGGTGTTATTAGAATCAGAGATGCAAATGTGCAACCAAACACTTCCTGAAGGAAAAACAAATAATTTTATCAAAGCCCCCAGCTCAGTTACTAGCTGAGCTTTCCTTCCACTCCAAGCAACACATTCACCAGGAAGTCTTCTAGAGTATGCATCCTGTAAGTCAGGGGTTCTCAAACTGGGGGTCGGGACCCGTCAGGGGTCGCAAGGTTATTACATGGGGGATTGCGAGCTGTGAGCCTCCACCCCAAACCCTGCTTTGCCTCCAGCATTTATAACGGTGTTAAATATATTTAAAAGCGTTTTTTAATTCATAAGGGTGGTCACTTAAGAGGCTTGCTATTTGAAAGGGGTCACCAGTACAAAAGTTTGAGAACCACTGCTGTAAGTTCACTTGGCAACTGGCATGCAACCAGCATAACATTCTCTAGCACATACGCAACAGCTGGAATCAACCAGCAAAGTTTCTGGGTTAGCTGGGTTTAATTTAATAAAATTAACCAACATCCATAACCTGATATTGAATAAGCAGTTAAAGTAGAAATGTCTGCCTGATAACTTGATAGAATTCCTTGGTTTTACTGGATATCATCCAAACAACAGAGAAAACATAGCATGCTCCCTAAAAATTATCAGCTATTAGTCATATGAATGCAATAAAACTATCCTAATATACATCCAGGAGGCACAACACAGGACAAACAGGTAAGTAAAGAGTTAAATTGATCCATGGTGTAGGGGCAAGGTTGCGGAAGATTGGCAAGGAGCTAAGTGGTGGACTGAGTATGTGACTGGATGTAAGCGGAGGATGCAGGCAGTTTCAATGAACTTTGTCCGACAGACCCTGCCAAAAGATATTGTAGCATAGCTCAGCATATTTTTCCCTGTAAACGAGTCAGTTTATGTGTCATAAATATAAAGGGAAGGGTAAACCCCTTTGAAATCCCTCCTGGCCAGGGGAAAGCTCCTCTCACCTGTAAAGGGTTAAGAAGCTAAAGGTAACCTCGCTGGCACCTGACCAAAATGACCAATGAGGAGACAAGATACTTTCAAAAGCTGGGAGGAGGGAGAGAAACAAAGGGTCTGTGTCTGTCTGTAGTCGTCTTGGCCAGGGACAGAACAGGAATGGAGTCTTAGAACTTTTAGTAAGTAATCTAGCTAGGTATGTGTTAGATTATGATTTCTTTAAATGGCTGAGAAAAGAATTGTGCTGAATAGAATAACTATTTCTGTCTGTGTATCTTTTTTCAGAGTAACAGCCGTGTTAGTCTGGATTCGCAAAAAGAAATCAGGCCCTACGCTACCAGCACTCCCAGCTACCTTCGAGACACCACTGACTTCCTGAGGAAACTACAATCCATCGGTGATCTTCCTGATAACACCATCCTGGCCACTATGGATGTAGAAGCCCTCTACACCAACATTTCACACAAAGATGGACTACAAGCCGTCAAGAACACTATCCCCGATAATGTCACGGCTAACCTAGTGGCTGAACTTTGTGACTTTGTCCTTACCCATAACTACTTCACATTTGGGGACAATGTATACCTTCAGATCAGCGGCACTGCTATGGGTACCCGCATGGCCCCACAGTATGCCAACATTTTTATGGCTGATTTAGAACAACGCTTCCTCAGCTCTCGTCCCCTAAAGCCCCTACTCTACTTGCGCTATATTGATGACATCTTCATCATCTGGACCCATGGAAAAGAAGCCCTTGAGGAATTCCACCATGATTTCAACAATTTCCATCCCACCACCAACCTCAGCCTGGTCCAGTCCACACAAGAGATCCACTTCCTGGACACTACAGTGCTAATAAACAATGGTCACATAAACACCACCCTATACCGGAAACCTACTGACCGCTATTCCTACTTGCATGCCTCCAGCTTTCACCCTGACCACACCACACGATCCATCGTCTACAGCCAAGCTCTGCGATACAACCGCATTTGCTCCAACCCCTCAGACAGAGACAAACACCTACAAGATCTCTGTCAAGCTTTCTTACAACTACAATACCCACCTGCAGAAGTAAAGAAACAGATTGATAGAGCCAGAAGAGTTCCCAGAAGTTACCTACTACAGGACAGGCCTAACAAAGAAAATAACAGAACGCCACTAGCCGTCACCTTCAGCCCCCAACTAAAACCCCTCCAACGCATTATTAAGGATCTACAACCTATCCTAAAGGATGACCCAACACTCTCACAAATCTTGGGAGACAGGCCAGTCCTTGCCTACAGACAGCCCCGCAACCTGAAGCAAATACTCACCAACAACCACATACCACACAACAGAACCACTAACCCAGGAACTTATCCTTGCAACAAAGCCCGTTGCCAACTGTGCCCACATATCTATTCAGGGGACACCATCACAGGGCCTAATAACATCAGCCACACTATCAGAGGCTCGTTCACCTGCACATCCACCAATGTGATATATGCCATCATGTGCCAGCAATGCCCCTCTGCCATGTACATTGGTCAAACTGGACAGTCTCTACGTAAAAGAATAAATGGACACAAATCAGATGTCAAGAATTATAACATTCATAAACCAGTCGGAGAACACTTCAATCTCTCTGGTCACGCGATCACAGACATGAAGGTCGCTATCTTAAAACAAAAAAACTTCAAATCCAGACTCCAGCGAGAAACTGCTGAATTGGAATTCATTTGCAAATTGGATACTATTAATTTAGGCTTAAATAGAGACTTGGAGTGGCTAAGTCATTATGCAAGGTAGCCCGTTTCCTCTTGTTTTTTCCTACCCTCCCCCCCCAGATGTTCTGGTTTAACTTGGATTTTAACTTGAAGAGTGGTCAGTTTGGATGAGCTATTACCAGCAGGAGAGTGAGTTTGTGTGTGTATGGGGGTGGGGGGGATGTGAGAACCTGGATTTATGCAGGAAATAGCCCAGCTTGATTGTCATGCACATTGTGTAAAGAGTTGTCACTTTGGATGGGCTATCACCAGCAGGAGAGTGAATTTGTGTGGGGGGATGGAGGGTGAGAAAACCTGGATTTGTGCTGGAAATCACTTTAGATAAGCTATTACCAGCAGGACAGTGGGGTGGGAATAGGTATTGTTTCATATTCTCTGTGTATATATAAAGCCTGCTGCAGTTTCCACGATATGCATCTGAGGAAGTGAGCTGTAGCTCACGAAAGCTCATGCTCTAATAAATTGGTTAGTCTCTAAGGTGCCACAAGTCCTCCTTTTCTTTTTGTGTATCTTTTTTGTAACTTAAGGTTTTGCCTAGAGGGGTTCTCTATGTTTTTTAATCTAATTACCCTGTAAGATATCTACCATCCTGATTTTACAGGGGGGATTTCTTTATTTCTATTTACTTCTATTTTTTATTAAAAGTCTTCTTGTAAAACACTGAATGCTTTTTCATTGTTCTCAGATCCAAGGGTTTGGGTCTGTGGTCACCTATGCAAATTGGTGAGGCTTTTTACCAAACCTTGTCCAGGAAGTGGGGTGCAAGGTTTTGGGAAGTATTTTGGGGGGAAGGACGCGTCCAAACAGCTCTTCCCCAGTAACCAGTATTAGTTTGGTGGTGGTAGCGGCCAGTCCAAGGATAACGGGGGTAATATTTGGTACCTTGGGGAAGTTTTGACCTCAGCTGGTAAAGATAAGCTTAGGAGGTTTTTCATGCAGGTTCCCACATCTGTACCCTAGAGTTCAGAGTGGGGGAGGAACCGTGACATGGTGGCACAGTGGTGGGATTAACCTGAAATCATTTTGAGATCCAGTTGAGATTTTTTGAACTAGAAATACAGATTTTAAAAAGGAATTTTTAGGAAGTCCAGAAAGCAGCTTTGAAACTGAAAGCAGCTTGGTTTCTCTCTGCTTTGTGGCCAAGCAGAGACAAAAGGGGATTATCTTGTGAATTGCAGGTTTTCTTTGCCTGGAGGCAGGGTACTTAACTCCTGCAGGGAAATTCACAGTCTTCCAACCCAGAGGGTTTTTTTTTTTCTTTTCTTCCTAAAAGTAAATAGGGGGTGTGTGCTCTACCCATTTGCCTGGAGACAAAAGTGGCAGGGTTTTTTTTTAGGATTTTGATTTTTTTTTGTTTTACAAGGAGCACAGGTTTGAAAAGAAATTTTTTTTTTCTTTGGGCTGGGTAAGCAGGTTTCCAAGTAGTTGGAGGTTTTTTGATTTAATTTGGGCCCAGAGCAGAGACAAGGGAATTGTCTTTTTCTGTAGGCTGACAATCACTATCAGAGAATAGGCATTCTATTCCAGCACAGCAAAATTTTACAGCCAAGTTTTGTTTGTTTATTTCTAAACCTCGGGTGTAAAGTTAGTTAAAAACAGAGAGGTTAGAATGGCCAAATCCTCGGCTCGACTACAGCTGGAATTAGCCAAATTTCAGGCTGAGGAAAAACAAAGGGAACATGAAAGACAGATAGAACTCATGCGGCTGGAGAAGGAGGTACAGGAGGCTGCCCACAAGAGGGAAATGGAGGCAAGGAAGCATGTGGAGGAGATGGAGAGGATAAAGGCCCAGCAGAATATACCAACAAACCCTAGCAATCCTTCTCCAGGTACCACTTCCCATCCCAGAAAGTTCCCCACCTACAAGGCAGGTGATGATACTGAGGCCTTCTTAGAAAACTTCGAAAGGGCCTGCCTTGGGTACAACATCTCTACTGACCAATACATGGTAGAGCTGAGGCCGCAGCTCAGTGGACCCTTAGCTGAGGTGGCAGCTGAAATGCCTAAAGAACATATGAACAAGTATGAACTGTTTAAATCCAAGGCGAGAGTCAGAATGGGGATAACACCCGAGCAGTCTCGTCGGAGGTTCCGAGCCCTAAGGTGGAAACCAGACATGTCATTTACCCGACATGCCTACCACATTGTGAAACATTGGGATGCCTGGATATCAGGAGCAAGTGTTGAATCTCCAGTAAATTTGCCCTTCCTAATGCAAATGGAACAATTCTTAGAGGGTGTTCCTGAGGAAATAGAAAGATACATCCTAGATGGGAAACCCAAAACTGTAATCGAGGCAGGAGAGATTGGAGCCAGATGGGTGGAGGTGGCAGAGAAGAAGAAACCTGGTCGCAGTTGGAGCGGAGACCAGAAGGGACCACCCCAGACCACACCCTATTACCGGGGGCCGCCCAAAGCCCCACCTACCTCCCAAAGAACCCTCCAGACCCCTTATCGTCCCACCACCCCGTTCTCCAGCAACCCACCTCGCCCCGGTGACCCGTCAGCTGGACGATGTTTTAAATGTAACGAGCTGGGGCATGTAAAGGCCAACTGCCCCAAGAACCCCAACAGATTACAGTTCATTGCACCGGAATCACACCAGAGGTCCACAGGCCCAGATACCTCCCAGATACCCTTGGAGCGGAGGGAAACTGAGTGTGGGCGGGAAGAAGGTCACCGCGTGGAGGGACACCGGAGCACAAGTGACAGCTATCCATGCTTCCTTAGTGGACCCCAATTTAATCAACCCAGAGATCCAAGTGACGATTCAACCCTTCAAGTCCAACTCTTTCAATTTGCCTACAGCCAAGTTGCCTGTCCAGTACAAGGGCTGGTCAGGAATGTGGACTTTTGCAGTCTATGATGATTATCCCATCCCCATGCTGTTGGGGGAAGACTTGGCCAATCACGTGAAGCAGGCCAAGAGGGTGGGAACGGTCACCCGCAGCCAGGCTAAACAAGCTGTGAGGCCTAGCTCTGTTCCGGAAACTTCTATCAGGGCCCGGTCAGAGGTGATGGACCCGGACCCCAGGCCAATGTCTGCAACAGCAGTAGTGGATCCAGTCCCAGAGACCCAGACGGAACCAGTCCCAGAACCGGAACCAGCCAAACAACCAACACCAGACCCCGTGCCAGCACTGAATCCAGTACTTGCAACCTCAACACCAGAGGGCCCCACCGAACCTGAACTGGCAGCAGCCGATAACCCTACACAAGAGGCTCAGCCGGAGCCTGAATCCCAACATAGTGCACCAGCGGAGAGCGGTTCACAGTCAACAGAAACAGCTCCATCCCCTATATCGTTTCCAGAGGGACCAAGCTTATGTCCCCAATCCAATGAGGAACTGATGTCTCCAGCATCAAGGGAACAGTTCCAGACCGAACAGGAAGCAGATGAAAGCTTCCAGAGAGCGTGGACGGCGGCACGGAGCAACCCACCGCCTCTCAGCTCTTCTAATCGATCCAGGTTTGTTGTAGAAAGAGGACTTTTATACAAGGAAACTCTTTCTAGGGGACACCAGGAAGACTGGCATCCTCAGAGACAGTTGGTAGTTCCAACTAAATACCGGGCCAAGCTCTTGAGCTTAGCCCATGATCACCCTAGTGGCCATGCTGGGGTGAACAGGACCAAAGACCGTTTGGGGGGGTCATTCCACTGGGAGGGAATGGGCAAGGATGTTTCTACCTATGTCCAGTCTTGTGAGGTGTGCCAAAGAGTGGGAAAACCCCAAGACCAGGTCAAAGCTCCTCTCCAGCCACTCCCCATCATTGAAGTTCCATTTCAGCGAGTAGCTGTGGATATTCTGGGTCCTTTTCCGAAAAAGACACCCAGAGGAAAGCAGTACATACTGACTTTCATGGATTTTGCCACCCGATGGCCGGAAGCAGTAGCTCTAAGCAACACCAGGGCTAAAAGTGTGTGCCAGACACTAGCAGACATTTTTGCCAGGGTAGGTTGGCCCTCTGACATCCTCTCAGATGCAGGGACTAATTTCCTGGCAGGAACTATGAAAAACCTTTGGGAAGCTCATGGGGTAAATCACTTGGTTGCCACTCCTTACCATCATCAAACAAATGGCATGGTGGAGAAGTTTAATGGAACTTTGGGGGCCATGATACGTAAATTCGTAAATGAGCACTCCAATGATTGGGACCTAGTATTGCAGCAGTTGCTCTTTGCCTACAGAGCTGTACCACATCCCAGTTTAGGGTTTTCCCCATTTGAACTTGTATATGGCCGTGAGGTTAAGGGGCCATTGCAGTTGGTGAAGCAGCAATGGGAGGGATTTACACCTTCTCCAGGAACTAACATTCTGGACTTTGTAACCAACCTACAAAACACCCTCCGAACCTCTTTAGCCCTTGCTAGAGAAAACTTACAGGATGCTCAAAAAGAGCAAAAAGCCTGGTATGATAAACATGCCAGAGAGCGTTCCTTCAAAGTAGGAGACCAGGTCATGGTCTTAAAGGCGCTCCAGGCCCATAAAATGGAAGCATCGTGGGAAGGGCCATTCGTGGTCCAGGAGCGCCTGGGAGCTGTTAATTATCTCATAGCATTCCCCACCTCCAACCGAAAGCCTAAGGTGTATCATATTAATTCTCTAAAGCCCTTTTATTCCAGAGAATTAAAGGTTTGTCAGTTTACAGCCCAGGGAGGAGACGACGCTGAGTGGCCTGAAGGTGTCTATTACGAAGGGAAATGTGCTGGTGGTGTGGAAGAGGTGAACCTCTCCATGACCCTTGGGCGTATGCAGCGACAGCAGATCCAGGAGCTGTGCACTAGCTACGCGCCAACGTTCTCAGCCACCCCAGGACTGACTGAACGGGCATACCACTCCATTGACACAGGTAATGCTCACCCAATTAGGGTCCACCCTTACCGGGTGTCTCCTCCAGCTAAAACTGCTACAGAACGGGAGATCCAGGATATGTTACAGATGGGTGTAATCCGCCCCTCTGAAGGGCATCTCCAGTGGTTCTAGTTCCCAAACCAGATGGGGAAATACGTTTTTGCGTGGACTACCGTAAGCTAAATGCTGTAACTCGCCCAGACAACTATCCAATGCCACGCACTGATGAACTATTAGAGAAACTGGGACGGGCCCAGTTCATCTCTACCTTGGACTTAACCAAGGGGTACTGGCAGGTACCGCTAGATGAATCTGCCAAGGAAAGGTCAGCCTTCATCACACATCTCGGGCTGTATGAATTTAATGTACTCCCTTTCGGGCTGCGAAATGCACCCGCCACTTTCCAAAGACTTGTAGATGGTCTCCTAGCGGGATTAGGAGAATATGCAGTCGCCTACCTTGACGATGTGGCCATATTTTCGGATTCCTGGGCAGACCACCTGGAACATCTACAAAAAGTCCTTGAGCGCATAAGGGAGGCAGGACTAACTGTTAAGGCTAAGAAGTGTCAAATAGGCCTAAACAGAGTGACTTACCTTGGACACCAGGTGGGTCAAGGAACTATCAGCCCCCTACAGGCCAAAGTGGATGCTATCCAAAAGTGGCCTGTCCCAAAGTCAAAGAAACAGGTTCAATCCTTCTTAGGCTTGGCCGGTTATTACAGACGATTTGTACCGCACGACAGCCAAATCGCTGCCCCACTGACAGACCTAACCAAAAAGAAACAGCCAAATGCTGTTCAGTGGACCGGAAAGTGTCAGAAGGCCTTTAACAAGCTTAAAGCGACACTCATGTCTGACCCTGTACTAAGGGCCCCAGACTTTGACAAACCGTTCCTAGTAACCACAGATGCATCCGAGCGTGGTGTGGGAGCAGTTTTAATGCAGAAAGGACCTGATCAAGAATTCCACCCTGTAGTGTTTCTCAGCAAAAAACTGTCTGAGAGGGAAAGCAACTGGTCAGTCACTGAAAAAGAATGTTATGCCATTGTCTACGCTCTGGAAAAGCTACGCCCATATGTTTGGGGACGGCGTTTCCACCTGCAAACCGACCATGCTGCACTAAAGTGGCTTCACACCGTCAAAGAAACTAACAAAAAACTTCTTCGGTGGAGTTTAGCTCTCCAAGATTTTGATTTCGACATCCAACACATCTCAGGAGCTTCTAACAAAGTGGCTGATGCACTCTCCCGTGAAAGTTTCCCAGAATCAACTGGTTAAAATCGTCCTTGAGATGTGGAAAATATTGTTAGTCTTTATGTACTTGGTAGTATATTTAGAGATGCATGTGTCTTATTAACTCTGTTTTCCTAGAGCTCCAGGAAGAAATCCCAGCCAGTGTTTCACCCTAGCTGAGATTTGGGGGGCGTGTCATAAATATAAAGGGAAGGGTAAACCCCTTTGAAATCCCTCCTGGCCAGGGGAAAGCTCCTCTCACCTGTAAAGGGTTAAGAAGCTAAAGGTAACCTCGCTGGCACCTGACCAAAATGACCAATGAGGAGACAAGATACTTTCAAAAGCTGGGAGGAGGGAGAGAAACAAAGGGTCTGTGTCTGTCTGTAGTCGTCTTGGCCAGGGACAGAACAGGAATGGAGTCTTAGAACTTTTAGTAAGTAATCTAGCTAGGTATGTGTTAGATTATGATTTCTTTAAATGGCTGAGAAAAGAATTGTGCTGAATAGAATAACTATTTCTGTCTGTGTATCTTTTTTGTAACTTAAGGTTTTGCCTAGAGGGGTTCTCTATGTTTTTTAATCTAATTACCCTGTAAGATATCTACCATCCTGATTTTACAGGGGGGATTTCTTTATTTCTATTTACTTCTATTTTTTATTAAAAGTCTTCTTGTAAAACACTGAATGCTTTTTCATTGTTCTCAGATCCAAGGGTTTGGGTCTGTGGTCACCTATGCAAATTGGTGAGGCTTTTTACCAAACCTTGTCCAGGAAGTGGGGTGCAAGGTTTTGGGAAGTATTTTGGGGGGAAGGACGCATCCAAACAGCTCTTCCCCAGTAACCAGTATTAGTTTGGTGGTGGTAGCGGCCAGTCCAAGGATAACGGGGGTAATATTTGGTACCTTGGGGAAGTTTTGACCTAAGCTGGTAAAGATAAGCTTAGGAGGTTTTTCATGCAGGTCCCCACATCTGTACCCTAGAGTTCAGAGTGGGGGAGGAACCGTGACATTATTTAATAAGCATAAATTATATATATAAGAATGTAACCAGCTGTTGACCCCATGTAACCCCGAGATAAGCACGGAGAATATAGCGCCACAGAGGACTCCCCCCCCCCGGTGGAGTCCTGCCTGGTCAGCTGTCCCAAACGGCCAGAGTCCCCTGCAGCCCCTCCACGCATCCTAGGGGCTCCCCGCGCAGATTGGAGCATAAGTTCTTCCTTCCTTCAATAAAGCATAGTTTACTATTCTTAGGCCTGAGTGTCCTCCTTTCGCTGGTATCTCACCCCCCCAGCCATTGCGGGCACACATGGTAACAGTTGTTGACCAACACTTTAAATAGGACTCCAACCAAGACAAAGTAGGATCTGACAATCCAACAATAGATTGGAAATGTGACAAAAGAACATCATATTCAATAGCGTGGAATGCTACTAAAGGATCTAACAAAACTAAAAGTGATAAAAAATTTGAAATGGCAGAAATCTATAAATCACTATCCCACTTGACCAAAAAAACTTCTCTGCCGTGGTGAGCCCTAAAACCTGACTGGAATGTTTAATGTAAGCCAAATTGAATAAGAATTTTGCACTTTAATTACATGACTTTTACAATCACTTAAGAATAAAAACAAATTAGAACCCAAACAAAAATTAGATTCATCCACAGCTGTTGAGGAAGGTTTCTTCAGAAAAGAAATCAATGACGCTTGATTAATATCAAATCACTATTCCTAAATTATTGGTGCCATGAGAGGTAAGCACTTCTTTGGCAGCCAAGCAGAAAATAGATCCAAAACATACATCATTCTTAAACCTCAAATCACAACTACAATATCGATACAAAATCCTTATTAAAGTCAAGCAAAAGTTCCCGGGGAGCAAGTTCAAAAGATAGAGGAGAGTAATTGGGAAGTTGACTCAATACACAGTTTACTTGCAATGTCTGGAGATTATTTATGAAATAATTGCAGACTTTATTGCAGATGTGCATAGAAGGCTACTTACCACCAGAAGGCCCTTTTTATTCCTTCTGAGACACATTCAGGGGAAGATGTTATTGTGTAGACCTTTCCAATTAAACAGTTACATTTCTATGGCAGTTTTCCTAGGACTATTAGCCCCATGTTTAATTTACTTTTCAGTTGAATCTAATCAGTATCAGCCTCTATAGTATGTTTTGAACTGCAGACATAAAGTGGACAAAATTGACATAAATTGTTGTGTAATGAAAGACCAGGAGTATCTAAATAGTCTACAGTGATTTTTGTATCAGGAAATCAGGACCTGGATGTAAATGAGTAGTTTTATATATGTTGAAATATACCTATAAGTCCCCACTTCTGCATTGGCTCTGCCATCACAGACCCCTATATACTCTTGTTAATTGCCTGACACAGCACTTTGCACAAAATGTATATTACATATATTATTCAATTTTCAAGTAAACTTTGTAGAAATATAACAATATTGGAAACTGTCAGAGAAATACTACATTTTGTTGTGAAAAAGTTACATTTACAGAAGTAATTATTTAATCCCCTGAGGTTGATGTGAGTTGCGTGTGTGTTAACTGCAGAAGCAGGATAACATATTTGGACTATCCCCAACATTTCTTTAATTATAGTTACACAAACTCAGCACAGATGTTATGGTGATTAGAATACAAGTATTCTAATCCACCAGATAATACCTGTAGCAGGATTTTCAAAAGTCAAAAAATCATTCAAATGAGCCTCAGATTAGTACAACAACAGCTCCACTTTTGAACTCCAATTTCAGAGAATTCCAGCGTGGGATTATTGAAAATGCGTAAAGTGACTTTGAAAGTTAGTGTAATTTGTGTTCCTAAATCACATAAGCACCTTTGAAAATTCCACGCCTTTGGTTGTTGGTAGGGCCCTACCAAATTTATGGTCCATTTTGGTCAATTTCATAGTCATAGGATTTTAAGAAATCATAAATTTCATGATTTCAGCTATTTACATCTGAAATTTCACAGTGTTGTAATTATAGGGGGTCCTGACCCAAAAAGGAGTTGCAGTGGGGTTGCAAGGTTGCTGTAGGGGGGCTTGTGGTACTGCTACCCTTACTTCTGCGCTGCTGCTGCACTGCCTTCAGAGCTGGGTAGCTGGACAATGGCGGCTGCTGGTGTGGTATTGCCACTCTTATTTCTGTGCTGCTGCCTGCAGAGCCGGGCCCTCAGTCAGCAGCCGCCACCCTCTGGCCGCCCAGCTCTGAAGGCAGCAGCACAGCAGTAAGGGTGGTGTGCTATTGTGTTGCTACCCTTACTTCTCCGCTACTGCTGGCGGGAGGCTACCTTCAGAGCCAGGCGCCCAGCTAACAGCTGCTGCTCTCCAGCTGCCCAGCTCTAAAGGCAGCGCAGAAGGGTGGCAATTCCACGACTCCCTTAAAATACTCTGATGACCCCCCTGCAACTCCCTTTTGGGTCAGGACCCCCAATTTGAGAAACTCTCTCTTGTGTTTTTGGGGGGTGAGTTTTGGAGAGGGAGTGAGCCATGCAGGAAGAACAGCCCCTTGAGCAGCAAGGAAACCAATATGGTTTTGGGAGGTGGGGAAGTAGATGAGGTGTACGTGAAGTTTGTAGATGGCCACAAGGGAGGGCAGAAAGAGAAATCTTTGTCACCTTTGCAGACTTTGATGTTTAGATTTGGGCAATTCTTGTCAGCTTCTTTGGATTTCCCCCTCTATTTTTCTAGCCAAAGATCTTAAGGGGGGGCAGGGTAGGCGTTTAGGGAGTTGGAAGGTAAAGAGACAAGCAATGGTGAAACACCCTGGGTTAGCAATTGGGACAGATGGATGGCTAGAGCAGTTAGTTAGGATAGTTCATGTACACCGACGCTGAACGAAAAGTGTGTAATTAAAAAAGGCACTAACAGTGGCTGGTTATGGTTAGGGGAAGTTGATATTATTGTAATAGAGTATTATTACTATATTGTTTAAAAATATGACAAGCAATAGGCCAAACTCTGGTCCAGCTAGCAAGGCATGATGTGGTAACAAGAGGAGTCCAAGCTACCTCTTTATGCCCTTGGACTGGCTATCTGTATCACAAGTAGCAGCCCCGGAAGATAAGCAGGCTTGACAAAGTCACGATGTTCCATTCCCACTGCAGAGGATGAAAGGGAATGGGACAGAAGGAGCCAACCGGTTGAAGCTTTGGCTAGACCCAATGCAGTACTGTCCCCCTGAAGCAGCAAGGGAACTTGAAGGGAGATTGTAACTTTCAGCTACCTTGGGATAGTACAGCAGTATACTTGCTTGAGGCTCGGGGCAAAGCCATGATTCAGCCTAATAGTAGTGCTACTACTACTAATAATGATAAATGGAACTAACAAGAGATGTGTCAATCAGCACCTTGATCATTTTGCTTGCATACTGTCAGGGTTCCCTCCCCACTCTGAACTCTCGGGTGCAGATGTGGGGACCCTCATGAAAGACCCCCTAAGCTTATTTCTACCAGCTTAGGTTAAAAACTCTCCAAAGCACAAATTCTCCCTTGTACCTTGGATTAGGTAATGCTGCCACCACCAAGTGATTTAGAAAAACTCAGAGAGAGGACCACTTGGAGTTCCTAGTCCCCGCTAATATCCCCCCAAGCCCCACACCACCTTTCCTGGGGAGGCTTGAGAATAAACAAAATGAGCATGGACCAACCTTGGCTTTTTTTTTAGGATACTAAAAAAGAACCCAATCAGATTCTAAAAGAAACAGAACTTTATTAGAAAGAAAAAAGGTAAAAGAAGCACCTCTGTAAAATTAGAATGGAAGACAATCTTACAGGGCAATCGGATTCAAAAACACTGAGGATTTCCCTCTGGGCCAAACTTTAAAGTTACAAAAAGAAAACCAGGAATACACCTTCCTCTAAGCACAGAGGAAATCACAAGCCAAAACAAAAATAAGCTGACGCATTCCCTTGCTAGTACTTACTAATTCTAATGGAGTTGGATTGCTTGCTTCCTTGATCTGTATCCGGCAAGCACACAGAACAGACAGACCAAAACCTTCTCCTCCTCCCCCCACTCCAGCCCAGGTGCCAGCCAGGTTACCTGAGCTTCTTAACCCTTCACAGGTAAAAGGATTTTGTGCCGCTGGCCAGGAGGGATTTTATAGTACTGTATACAGGAAGGTTGTTACCCTTCCCTTTATATTTATGACACGCCCCCCAAATCTCAGATAGTGTTGGACAGCTGGTTCCACACTGGCTATGATTTCTTCCTGGAGCTCTAGGAGAAAACAGAGTTAATAAGACACATGTACCTTTAGATATACTACTGACTACAATAAAACTAACAATATTTTCCTCTTTTCACGGATGATTTTAACCAGTTGATTGACAGTGCATCAGCCGCCTTGTTAGAAGCTCTGAAATGTACTGAATTTCAAAATCAAAATCTTGGAGAGCTAAACTCCACGGAAGAAGTTTTTTGTTATTGTCCTTGATGGTATGAAGCCACTGCAGCACAGCATGGTCGTAGCTTTCCCAGTGTGTACACAATGGCATAGTATTCCTTTTTGCTGATTGACCAGTGGCTTTCTCTCTCAGACAGTTTCTTGCTGAGAAACACAACAGGATGGAATTCTTGATCTGGTCCTTCTTGCATTAAAACTGCTCCCACACCATGCTCAGATGCATCTGTGGTTACTAGGAACGGTTTCTTAAAGTCTGGGGCTCTTAGGACAGGGTCAGACATGAGTGTCGCTTTAAGCTGATTAAAGGCCTTCTGACACTTTTCAGTCCACTGGACTGCATTTGGCTGTTTCTTTTTGGTTAGGACTGTCAGTGGGGCGACGATTTGGCTGTATTGCTGTACAAATTGCCTGTAATAGGTGGCCAGGCCTAAGAAGGATTGGACCTGTTTTTCTGATTTTGGGACAGGCCACTTTTGGATAGCATCCACTTTGGCCTGTAGTGGTTGATAGTTCCTTGACCCACTTAGTGTCCAAGGTAAGTCACTCTGTTTAGGCCTATTTGACACTTTTTAGCCTTAATAGTTAGTCCTGCCTCCCTTATGCACTCAAAGACTTTTTATAGATGCTCCAGGTGTTCTGCCCATGAATCAGAAAAGATGGCCATATCGTCAAGGTAGGCGACTGCATATTCTCCCAATCCTGCTAGGAGACCATCTACAAGTTTTTGGAAGGTGACAGGTGCATTTCGCAGCCCGAAAGGGAGCATATTGTATTCATACAGCCCTACATGGGTGATGAAGGCTGACCTTTCCTTGGTGGATTCATCCAGCGGTACCTCCCAGTACCCCTTGGTTAAGTCTAAGGTAGAGATGAACTGGGCACATCCCAGTTTCTCCAATAGCTCATCTGTGTATGGCATTAGATAGTTGTCTGGGTGAGTCACAGCATTTAGCTTACGGTAGTCCACACAAAAGTGTCTTTCCCCATCTGGTTTGGGAACTAGAACCACTGGAGATGCCCATGCACTGTCAGAGGAGCGGATTACACCCATCTGTAGCATGTCCTGGATCTCCCGTTCTATAGCAGTTTTGGCTTGAGAAGACACCCGGTAAGGTTGGGCTCTAATTGGGCGAGCATTACCTGTGTCGATGGAGTGGTATGCCCGTTCGGTCCATCCTGGGGTGGCTGAAAACATCGGCATGAAGCTGGCTCACAGCTCCTTGATCTGCTGTCGCTGCATACACCCAAGGGTCATGGAGAGGTTCACCTCTTCCATGCCACCGTCACTTTTTCCTTCGTAGTAGACACCTTCAGGCCACTCAGAGTCATCTCCTCCCTGGGCTGTAAATTGACAAACCTTTAATTCTCTGGAATAAAAGGGCTTTAGAGAATTAACATGGTACACCTTAGGCTTTAGGTTTGAGGTGGGGGATGCTTTGAGATAGTTAACAGCTCCCAGGCGCTCTTGGACCATGAACGGCCCTTCCCATGATGCTTCCATCTAATGGGCCTGGAGCGCCTTCAAGACCATGACCTGGTCCTCTACTTTGAAGGAATGCTCTCTGGCATGTTTATCATTCCAGGCTTTTTGTTCTTCCTGAGCATCTTTTAGGTTTTCTCTAGCAAGGGCTAAAGAGGTTCATAGGGTGTTTTGTAGGTTGGCTACAAAGTCCAGAATGTTAGTTCCTGATGAAGGTGTAAATCCCTCCCATTGCTGCTTCACCAACTGTAATGGCACCTTAACCTCACGGCCATACACAAGTTCAAATGGTGAAAACCCTAAACTGGGATGTGGTACAGCTCTGTAGGCAAACAGCAACTGCTGCAACACTAGGTCCCAACCATTGGAGTGCTCATTTATGAATTTACGTATCATGGTCCCCAAAGTTCCATTAAACTTCTCCACCAGGCCATTCACTTGATAGTGGTAAGGAGTTGCAACCAAGTGATTCACACCATGAGCTTTCCAAACGCTTTCCATGGTTCCTGACAGGAAATTAGTTCCCGAATCTGTCAGAATGTCAGCGTGCCAACCTACCCTGGCAAAAATGTCTGCTAGTGCCTGGCACACACTTTTAGCCCTGGTATTGCTTAGAGCTATTGCTTCCGGTCACTGCGTGGCAAAATCCATGAAAGTCAGTATGTACTGCTTTCCTCTGGGTGTCTTTTTCAGAAAAGGACCCAGAATATCCACAGCTACTCGCTGAAATGGAACCTGAATTATGGGGAGTGGCTGGAGAGGGACTTTGACCTGGTCTTGAGGTTTTCCCACTCTTTGGCATACCTCACAAGGACATAGGCAGAAACATCCTTGCCCATTCCCTGCCAGTGGAAGGACTTCCCCAAATTTCGGTCTTTGGTTCTGTTCACCCCAGCATGGCCACTAGGATGATTGTGGGCTAAGCTCAAGAGCTTTACCCGGTACTTAGTTGGAACTACCAACTGTCTTAAGATCCCAGTCTTCCTGGTGTCCACCAGAAAGAGTTTCCTTGTATAAAAGTCCTCTTTCTACAACAAACCTGGATCGATTAGAAGAGCTGAGAGGTGGTGGGTTGCTCCGTGCTGCTGTCCAAGCTCTCTGGAGGGTTTCATCTGCTTCATGTTCGGCCTGGAACTGTTCCCTTGATGCTGGAGACATCAGTTCCTCATTAGATTGTGGACTCGGGCTTGGTCCCTCTGGAAGCAATGTAGGGGATGGGGCTGTTTCTATTCACTGTGAACCACTCTCCGCTGGTGCACTATGTTGAGTTTCAGGCTCCAGTTGAGCCTCTTGCACAGGTTTAGCTGCTGTTGCCAGTGTGGGCTCAGTGGTGCCGCCTGGTGTTGGGGTTGCAAATGCTGGATTCAGTGCTGGCAATGGTTATGGTGCTGGTTGCTGCACTGGTTCAAAATTCTGGGAATGGCTGTGTCTGGGTTTCTGTGACTGGATCCACTACTGCTGTCACAGACGTTGGCATGGGGTCCAGTTCCACCACCTCAGTCTGAGTCTCTGGTAACACAGACTGGGCCCTTGTAGAAGGCTCAGGAACGGAGCTAGTTGTGAAGATTTGCTCAGCCTGGCTGCGGGTGACCATCCCCACCCTCTTGGCTAGTTTCATGTGGTTGGCCAAGTCTTCCCCCAGCAGCATGGGAACGGGATAATCACCAAAGACTGCAAAAGTCCACATTCCTGACCAGACCTTGTACTGGACAGGCAACTTGGCTGTGGGCAAGTTTAAAGAGTTTGACATGAAGGGTTGAATTGCCAGTTGGGCCTCTGGGTTGATGAATTTGGGGTCCACTAAGGACTGGTGGATAGCTGACACTTGTGCTCCAGTGTCCCTTCACACAACAACCTTCTTTCCGCCCACACTCATGGTTTCCCTTCGCTCTGAGCATATCTGGGAGACATCTGGGCCTGGGGACCTTTGATGTGATTGTGGTGTAATGAACTGCAATCTGTTGGGGTTCTTGGGGCAGTGGACCTTTACATGCCCCACCTCATTACATTTAAAACATCACCCAGCTGACTGGTCACAGAGGTGAGATTGGTTGTTGGAGACTGGTGTGGTGGGGCGATAAGGTGTGTGGAGTTTTCCTTGGGATATAGGTGGAGCCTTGGGTGGCCTCCGGTGATAGGATTTTTTTTCGTGTTGCCCCTTCTGATATTCACTCCAACTGCTACCAGTTTTTTTTTTTTCTTTTCTGCCACCTCCAGAAATTTGGCTCCAATCTCCCCTGCCTCCATTACAGTTTTGGGCTTCCCATCTAGGATGTACCTTTCTATTTCCTCAGGAACACCCTCTAAGAACTACTCCATTTGCATTGGGAAGGGCAACTCTTCAAGAGATTTAACACTTGGCTCCTGATATCCAAGCATCCCAATTTTTCACAATGTGGTAGGTGTGCTGGGTAAATGACATGTCTAGTTTTCACCTTAGGGCTCTGAACCACTGACGGGCCTGCTTGGGTATTAGCTCCATTTGAATCCTGGCCCTGTCTTTAAAAAGTTTGTAGCTGTGCATGGATGCCTTAGGCATTTCAGCTGCCACCTCTGCTAAGGGTCCACTGAGCTGCGGCCTCAGCTCCACAATATACTGATCTGTAGAGATGCTGTACCCAAGGCAGGCTCTTTCAAAATTTTCTGAGAAGGCCTCTGTATCATCGCCTACCTTGTAGGTGGGAAATTTCCTTGAGTGGGGAGCGGTACCCAGAGAAGGATTGGTAGGGTTAGCTGGTAAATTCAGCTTAGCCTTTTCCAGTTCTAAGCACTTCAGCGCTAACTCCGTCTCCAAGTGGTGCTTCTCCATCTCCACCTCCAAGCGTTTTGACTCTTTCCTCTGCTTCCAACTCCAAGTGTTTTAAGGCTGTCATGTTCTTTTTGTCTCTCTTCAGCTTCAAAATTAGCTAATTCTAGTTTCTGTTGGACTGTGTTTTTTGCCATCCTAGCTTACCCGAGAGAGAAAAAGAAAAAGAAAAAAAACTGCTTGTGAATTTCCTGGCTGTAGCTAACACCTTTGTTTAAAAAAAAAAAAAAAAAAACCCGAACACCTTTGCCTCCAGACAAAGAGAGAGTAAAGGAAAAAAAAAAAAACCAAAAAACTCCAGCTGTTCTCTGCCCCTGCTTTCCCCAAGCAGCTAAAAGAAGAAAAAAAAACTCCTCAGGTTTGTGCTTCTGGTTCAAAATGACCCCACCACTCTGCCACCATGTCAGGGTTCCCTCCCCACTCTGAACTCAGACGTGGAGACCCACATGAAAGACCCCCTAAGCTTATTTCTACCAGCTTAGGTTAAAAACTCCCTAAGGCACAAATTCTCCCTTGTACCTTGGATTAGGTAACGCTGCCACCATCAAGTGATTTAGACAAACTCAGAGAGAGGACCACTTGGAGTTCCTACTCCCTGCTTATATCCCCCCAAGTCTGCACTCCCCCTTTCCTGGGGAGGCTTGAGAATAAACAAGATGAGCATAGACCAACCTTGGCTTTTTTTTAGGACACTAAAAAAGAACACAATCAGATTCTAAAAGAAACAGAACTTTATTAGAAAGAATCAAGGTAAAAGAAAAAACAAACAACAAAGTTTTAGTACTAACTATGTAATTCTCAGGGTTTTTTCACTTGGAATATGCATTTATTTTTGCTGTTACTTTCAGAACTCAAAATTTAATGGTCTGCAGTTGAATTGGAAGGTTTTTCATGGGGTCTAAAATGTAGCATAATACTTACAGATAAATGGCTTCAACAGTCTGAAAGTGACAGACGGTGCTTTCCTGTGTGTTTTGTTTTTGTATACTGTCCACAATTAATGTTCTTGACACAAAAATCAGACATAAGATGTATTTTTCAGAGAAATTATTACCCATTTTTCCTATTTCTATTCTCTAAAAAATTATAGGGATTCTAATATATTACAAAATGAATAGAGCCTGCCTGTGGGCAAATGCTTCAAAATTGCTGTGGCCTACTGAACTCCACTCTAGAAATCAGCATCCCATGAATGCTGCTTTAATCTTTTCACCATCTTTTTGAGCTGAAGTAGAAGCTAATGGAAACCACACATTGCATCCTTAGTCCACCTTTGAGACTGCTGTAAAGAACAAATGAGCAGACATGCTTTTCATCAGGTTATAGCATTTACAATACAGAAAATATAAATTAACATCTATATTTTTACAGAGCAGGAGGGAATCTATGGAATATCCACATACATTATCACTCTGACTTTACTAACGACAGAGCAGTGTGTCTAGTAGAGCAGACTATTGTTATCTCTAATTAATACTTCTCCTTCAACAATGATCAACATGGGCTACTTCAGGGGATGGTGAACCTAACCAGTTGTGCAGTGTTGGTGTTGGCACAGGGTGGATTATTTTCTTATTCCCATCACATGACTGGTGGATAAGAAGCTGCTATGTAAAAATCTAAGAATATTGATCTGAAATAATTTTATGACCTGGCCAGTGAGAACTATATAGCAAATGAGTTATTAGTTATTGAATTATTAGTCTTTCCTGCATAAATGTACTGGTCTAGATAAGTATGGGGTTTTTGAAAAATACAAGTGGAAAGACGAAGTGGAGAGGAAGGTAGTAACCCTGACCCTGGTACTAGCACCTGCTGCAGCTGTGATGCACAAGCATAGAATGCTGTCCTGGGATGAGAGACAGCCACGAAGAGGGCAGCTCAAGATGAGGAAGAAGCTCATAATCCACCCACGGGGGGCAGCTGGAAAAGGCTCTTAGAGAATGAGGAGGGAAGGAGAAGGATCTAGATGCTGAGCTAGTGGATGAATTGGAGCTAGGGTAGGAGGTGAGAGGATAAAATTAAAGAAGAGGAGACAAAAAGCAGGAGACTGGGAAGGGACAAGGAGGAAAGGTTTCACATCAGGAGAAGCAGAAAAAAATAGAACTGGGTATGCGAGCAAACACTATTACAGAAAGGAAGTAGAGGGAAATAAAATCTCCAGATGTAGCAGAGAGAGAGAGAGAGAGAATATGAATCAAGGAAAAAATATAACTGGTGAAAAAGAGAATTAATCAAAAAACTGTTAGATTAAAACAGATCCTAAGAGTAGTAAACAAGAAGCTCAAACACAAAGGACCTACAGTAAGTGAAAAGAGAGAAAATGTGTATTTGAACACCTACTGACACAATACAATTCAAAGGTGCCTAATGGACAAGTGAGGACCACTAGGTTAAAAACAAACAAACAACCATTTGTGGATTGCAGAGATATGTTTGTAGAAGATTATAATTAAGAGATGCTTCCTCATAAGGGATAGTATTATGAAGACAGGAATTGGGAGATGTGTCCTGGAGGCGGGGGTTGGAAACACTGCATGGTTGTGTGAAGCAGTTCACCAGAGAAGCTCTCCAGTTTGTTTTTAATAAAGTTTTATTCCTTTCTCATTCACTGGTTTGTGTTTAATGAACCCCAAGATCATTACATGGTGTCAGAAGTGCTGAATGAGAAGGAAACTGTAGTCATTTTGAAGTTAACTCCTGTGTTTGCAACTGAAAGCAGAGACAAAGGGAGGCACCAGAGAAGCATGTGGAGTGTCAGGCACAGCTGCTTTTGCATGCATTTGGTGAGCACAACAGTAGCTTGACTAGCTAAAGAAGGGGGAAAAAAACAGGAACAGATGTATTGCAACCTCCATCCAGTCTGAAATTGTCAGGCAATGTCGCAGAGAACTGGAAAACATTCAGACAGAGATTTAAATTGTATTTAGCAACCTCAGAGAAAAGGAGAAAAATGATAAAGGGAAATCATTATTTTTTTTCCATGTTGTTGGGGAGGAAGCACTGAATATTTACAACAACTTTAAGTTTGAAGAAGGTGAAAGCATGAAATAAAATACTGACTAAATTTGAGGAGCATTGCATGCCAAAAAGGAATGAAACCTTTGAGAGAGAGATTTTACCTTCATGCAAAAAAACTGATGACACCATAGAGCAATATGTCTCAGAATTAAGGAAAGTCAGTAAAACCTGTGACTTCGGTGAACTGATAGAGTCTCTGGTCAGAGAAAGAATCATTTGTGGCATTAAAGAATGTATTAGGAGAGAGACTGCTCTGTGAAGGAGATTTAACTTTAGAAAAAGGGTCTCTAAATATGCAAGGCAGCAGAAACTGTGAAAGCATAAGGCAAAGAGCTGAATTCATCAGAATGGGTTATGTAAGTACTAAGTACAAAAGAATATAGCCAGAATTGATCAAATCAAAGAGTGGAACCACTCACTATTAAAACCATGGCTGGGTAAAGACGGGGTACGGTCATGTGGAAGCTGTGGATCACAGCATGGCCCCAAACAGTGTGTTGCCTTTGGAAAACTCTGTCATAGATGTGGGAAAAATAATCATTTTACAAAATGCTGCAGATCCCAAATGCAGAAAAGTCAAGTGTATTCAGTTAAACATAACCTGGTTGAGGAGTTTTTCATTGACATACTGGGAACAAGCAAGTTTGATAAGAGGGACTGGATACTGCCTATGACAGTGAATGGAAAAATTATTCCACTGAAACTGGACACAGGAGCTCAGGTTACTATTCTGTCTGAAGAAAAAAAAAAGATCATGAAAGACTAAAAATAAGACCCAAACTGGGACCAACATCAATAAAAGTAACGGGATATTCTGGAACAAATATACCAGTGAAGGGGAGGTGCATTGCTAGCAACAACCATAAAAACACCGTGTACAGCTCGCTTTCGCTGTAGTGCCAAAGGAGATGACACCAATTGGAGGCTTAGCTGCATGTGAAAAAGTCAATCTGATAAAACGGGTGCCCTCACTACAAGATCATATTGAACCTGGCTATGAGGCACTCTTTCGGGAACATCATTACCTGTTTCAAGGGTTGGGTTGCTTGCAGGGTGCACATATAATCTGGATAAATAAGCAGGTCCCTCTAGTTATCTGTCCATACAGAAAGGCCATTTGCACTTCATGATAAACTCAAGGCTGAGCTTGCAAGGATGGAAGCAATACAAGTAATGCAAAAAATTGAGTGAGCTCCCTTGTCATTGTGGAGAAAAGTAATGGCTAGCTACACATATGCTTAGATCCCAGAGACCTCAACAAGGCTATAAAAAGAGAACATTTCAAACTACCAACCAGAGAAGCGATGTCTCAACTTGAAAATGACTCAATATTACAGTAAATTGGATACAGTTTATGGTTTTTGGCAGCTTAAATTAATTGAAGAAAGTTCAAAAATGTGTACATTTAATACCCCATTTGGAAGATACAGATTCTTATGCTTACCCTTCAGCATAGCTTCACACTAGAAGTGTACCACAAAACCATACATATGAACATATTAATAGTGTTGATACCTCAATGGATGACTTCATCATCTTGGGCTCAACAAAAGGGAAGCATGATTGTAGAATTCAGGAAGTCCTGGACACAACTAGAGATGAAAAACTCAGCTAAATAGGGAGAAATGGGTTTTAGGGGTTACAGAACTGACTTTTATTGGGACATTATTTCCAACAAAGGCGTAAAACCTGATAAGAGGAAGATTTCAGCCACTGAAATGATGCCACATCCCCAGTCAAAGAAAGATGTCCAATGGCTCCTGGGAATTGTTAATTATCTTGAAAAATGCATACCTAATCTACCTACCCAAGCAGTGGCTTTGAGAAAACACCTAGAGAATAAAAATGAATGGTATCGGGATGCAGAACAGGAGGAATCCTGGGAAGGTTTAAAATTACAGATACAAGAACTAGTGTTGAAGTTCTATGCACCAGGAAAACCAATTAAAATTTCAGCAGATGCTTTACCATCTGAGTTAGGTGCAGTGATTTTACAGAAGCATGAGGACTATTGGCAACTACTGGCATATGCATCCAAATAATTGACTGAGGCAGAAAGCAGGTACGCACAGATTGAGAAGGAGATTTTAGGAATATTGTTTGCCTGTGAGAGATTCAATCAGTATATTTATGGACAGACAGTGGAAGCTGAAACGGACCACCAGGCCCTGATGACGTTATTTAGCAAACTGCTAAAAGATTGTGCCTTCACAATTCAAACAATAACGATAAAGCTGCAAAAGTATGTTTTGATTGTGATCTACACACCCATAAAATTCATGTTCACTGCCTATGCATTTTTTAGAGCAGTGGCTGCCACAAAACCATAGAAGACTTTAGAGACAGAGATGCAAGCCTATGCCTATTATTGTAAAGGCAATTCCCATCGCTAACAGGAAACTGCAACAAATAAGAGAGGAAATGGAGAAAGATGAATCATTGGGAATCTTTAATGAAGTGATAATTAAAGGGTTTCCTAAAGAAATGAGCAGTCATTGTTCAACTATAAGAGGCTATTGGAACTTGAGACATGAATTTACTGTGATAGATGGGGTGATTTTCAAAGGAGATAAGACTGTAATTCCAATGAGCCTCCAAAAAAAAAAAGTAATAGAAGATCCACAAGGATCATTTAGGAATTGTGAAGTGCAAACAACGATCATGAGAGGTGCTGTATTGGCCGTGGATCAATTACAACAGAAGTGGGCAAACTATGGCCCGCGGGACTGTCCTGCCTGGCCCTTGAGCTCCCGGCCGGGGAGGGAAGTGTGGCTGGCTGCGGCGGGGCTGCGAGTTCCCTCTACTCAGAGCTGCATGGTAAGGGGGTGAGGGTGGGAGATGGATAAGGGGGAGTGGGTCCTGGGGGAGGGCAGTTAGGGGACAGGGAGCAGTTGGATAGGCATGGGAGTCCCGGGGGGGGGCCTGTCAGGGGGCAGGGGCGTGGATAGGGGTTGGGGAGGGTTGATTGGGGTCCTGGGGGCCCATCAGGGGGTTGAGGTGTGGCTAGGGGTCGGGTGGGGAGTCAGGGAGCGGGAGGGTTAGTTAGGGGGTGGGGTCCCAGGAGGGGGTGGTCAGGGGACAAGAAGCGGGGTGGGGGGTTGGATGGGTCAGAGGTTCTGAGGGGGGCAGTCAGGGGCTGGGAAGTGGGAGGGGGCAGATGGGGGCGGGGTCCAGGCTGTTTGGGGAGGCCCAGCCTTCCCTACCTGGCCCTCCATACAGTTTTGCCCCCTGATGTGGCCCTCGGGGCCAAAAAGTTTGCCCACCCCTGCATTACAACATTACTAATGTGGTAAAACTGCTTTTCATGGTTGAAATACAAGCCATACCAACAGGCAGAACCACTAAGATCTCATCCAGTTCTATGAAAGCCTTATGAGAAGGCAGGCACTGATTTATTTACCTGGTAATCAAAGGACTATTATTCTCTGTATCCAGAGAACTGCACACTGCACAGTACTAATAGTAAGTCAGTGATACCTGGCATGAAGGGAATCTTCTCCAGGCATGGAATTCCAGATGAAGGTTTTAGCCATAATGGGCTGCAATTTTCTAGTGCAGATTTTAGTCAATATGCCATAGATTTCAATTTTCATCACAAAACATTAAGTCCAAATTACTGCCAATCAAACGGACTTGTGGAAAGGTCTATACAGACCGTAAAGAACCTTATGAAAAAAAAACTTTTGACAGTGGGAGTGATTTGTATAAAGTGTTACTGATTTACCAAAGTACATCCCTGAAGAATGGCTGTTAATAGGAAGAAGGATCACATCTAATTTTCCAGTTACTGATAACTTGCTGAACAATGAAACCATATGGAAGATAAAATACAATCAAAAGTGGACACCGAAATATTATTTTGACTAAAGGGACCATGATCTCCCATCTCTTAATCCAGGTGATAGTGTGCTCGAGGAATCACACCTCTAAGACTTGGGGCCAAAGGGCTACTATTAAAGAACATCTGAATCCAATAGACCAGACAAACCATGGGGACACAGTTAGATGTAATAAAAGGGATCTATGAATAATCACAGAAAGTTTGAACACAGTGATAGTAGATGTGGACTCTGGCATTTTGGACTGATCCTTCATCAACATAAAAAAGAGAAAGTGCCAAGGAACAAGAGAACAACTCAGACTCTAATGAAAAGCTGATACTGAGAAGATCAGAGCAGGAGATTAAACATCCTGAAAGACTCATAGAGACTTGCTAACCTGCCTGGAGAAGAGGGATTTGAGGAAAATGAGTGGTAAAGACTCACTCAAGAGTGATGTGCTGGTAACCTTTCCTCTCCAGGCAGTTGACACATTGGGTTTTTGGAAATATACTACATGGGTTGAAAATTTAATGCATGTGTTATTAGATAGTTATTAGCTATTTATATATATCTATAAAAGAGTTAATTTGTTTTGCTTTAAGAGGGAAGATGCAGAGAGATGTTTGTAGAAGATTATAATTTAGAGACACTCCCTCATAAGGGACAATATTATGAACATAGGAATTGGGAAATGTGCCCTGGAGTGGTTGGGAACACTGCATGGCTGTGTGCAACAGTTCAGAATGCTCTTCAGTTTGTTTTATTACTTTCTCATTCACTGGTTTGTTATTTAATGAACCCCAAGATTGTTACATGGATAAACTCTATAAAAAGAGGTACAGCCACAGAAATATCAAATCTGAGGAGTAATTCAAGCCAAAGAGAAGCAAAGAACAGGACAGCAACAGTGGAGCTGGCCTTACACCCTTTCTTCCTGAAGTGACATGGTATACTGTTGAGTAATCTCTTGTTCTTTTAACAATGCATTTGGTATAATCTGTACAGAGCAAGGAAGAGTAGCATGTACAAGCTTACAAAAGTTAATACGTTGGTAACTTATAGTTTATTACTATAGGTATTAAGTACTTGGTAGATTCTACATTATTTATCCTCCAGGGTATAATTTTTAGATATTTTTCCTCATAATGTTCTAAAAATTTAAAATTATCCCATTTTTCTTGTATTGCCTCTGCCTCTCCTCACAGTTAGCAGTGCCTAGGCTAGCTGGGTCACTGTAGCAACACAAAGGCTCTAGATAAGCAGTCTCCCAGGAAACTTGGGGGGCAATTCCAAGACAATGGCTGAGTTATCAGCAGTGAAGATGACTTCCAGGTTCCTGCCTAAAGTTAAATAGTGATTTTGCAAAATCTGGGAACACAAAGATCAAATAGAAACTAAACAGTTAAAAACAGTCTCTGGAGAGCGAGAGAGGATAGGCGCAAGTGAACTGTTCCTACAAAGAACAGTCTGACAAGGAAGAGAAAGACAGATCCTGAGGGAGTGCCTGAAAGTAATTGCAGCTTTCCCTGGTTTCCAGGGACTGTATGTCCCAGGGAAAGATAAACATGCATATAGACACTCTATTATCTTAAGATCTGTTTTGTTTGAAATTCTTTATTTAGAACCAAACAATACCCATCAGAAAGTCATCAAGTAGAGTATCTCTGATCATAGCTCTTGGAGGGAACAAAACTGCAGATATTGAACCTAAGTTAGGCCTGCTGAGGTAATTATGGTTAACACTTGAGGACTACAATCCAAGATCCAATTTGAGAGTGGTAGAATCATGTGATTCCACCCTGAGGGAGACACTGGCTTGAGGCCTGAGAGAGGGAAGAAACCAGACGTGGAGTTAGTCCAGTAATTGTGATTATGATAGCAGATTTTCCCCTGAAACAGAATTCTCCATCCTTTTCCTCCATGGTGATCTACTTTTAGACTAAAATAATATTTAGAGATCTACCATGCAACCTAAGTTTGTGCAAGATGATGGCTCCTTACTAAATACACTGAGTAACATAGCTAGTCAGGAATTTTCTAATTGTTCTTTGGCAAGAAAATGCCTATTTGTCAAAACAAACTTTTTGCAGGAGATTTTGTCAGGAAAGAATGTGGTGTGGGTCTTGCTGTCTACCCCAGTTGTTTAGGTATTTGCCTGGAATATGGAAGATCCACAATCATGTACCTGCTCTGCCTGATTTGAAGCAAGGACTTGAACCTGGGTCTCCCACACCGAGACAAGCACCCTAAAATTAGGCTACAAAGTCAGTGCGTCTCTTTCTCACTCTCTCCTGTTGGAGCTGTTCCAGTTTGTATAAATAATTACATATTTATTCAATGAGTATTCACTGGGCCAGAGGTAGATTCTGGGTCCTGGTGGTTAGCGCACTTGCCTGGGATGTAGGAGACCCAGGTTCAAGTCTTTGCTCCAAATCAGGCAGAGCAGGTTTCTTTTACAATACAATCATCAAGCTTTCAGTCACCAAATAGTAGCAGTACGTTGAGCAGACATCTTCACTGAACTATACCCAATGGCAGATTTTTTTTCAAGATGATTGATTAATTAATTGCAATACAATGGACTGCTGACAGCTCTGAGTTATACTTATTAGATTTTGGCCACATTGTTGTGGGATCCTTCCAAACAGAGCACACATACGATCAAAGAAACTAAAATACATTGCAGGTAAAATGGAGTCATATGGAGAAAGATCTTTTAAAATCTTAAACACAAAGCATCCTTCCCCATATTACTGTGGTGCATTATATTCCAGGAGACACGTATAACAACAATTTTGTTTTTAAAGTAACTTTTTACACAGTGATTCAATGCAAAAAGTGCAAGGCATTGGAAAAACAAGCCCTCATGTGATAGAAAGACCTTTCAGCAATAATTTGTACAATGTACTAATGTGCTATAACAGCAACTTTCTCCTTTTATTATTTTTTCCTTCAAGGTAAAATAATGATCACCATGGGGGAAGTAGATGAAAATGTTTACCATGTGTAAAAATCACTTAATTTATTAATATTTTCAGTGGGATAATTTTGCACCATTTTCTTGAAGGAAAAAAAACGTATTCCCATAGAAGTACTGTAGTGCAATATCGTTATCTTGAAAGTGCAACTTACAAATGTAGAATTATTATTTTTTACATAATTGCACTCAGAAACAAAACAATGTAAAACGTTAGAGCTTACAAGTCGAAGCATGAAGGGGCACGAATGTTTAGCATATCCTGCACATAAATACCGTGCAATGCTGGCTACAACCATGCCAAGTGAACACATGTTCTCACTTTCAGGTGACATTATAAATAAGACACAGGCAGCATTATCTTCTGTAAATGTAAACAAACTTGTTTGTCTTAGTAATTGGCAGAACAAGAAGTGGGGCTGAGTGGACTTTTATGAGGTGAATTGAAAAACACCACTTCTTTTATTTATCTTTTTGATAGTGCAAATATTTGTAATAAAAATAATAATATAAAGTGAGCACTGTATACTTTGTATTCTGTGTTGTAATTGAAATCAATATTTGAAAATGTAGAAAAACGTCCAAAAATATTTATAATAAATTTAAATTAGTATTCTATTATTAACAGTGTGATTAAAACTGTGATTAATCATGACTTTTTAAAAATTTAATTTGTTTTGTATTAATCACATGCATTAACTGTGATTAATTGAGAGCCCAAATTTAAACAATATGAAGAAGTTAGAGAAAGGGATTTGCAAATATCAGAATACTCCAGATCAGCTTTTACTGAAAGAAGAGGACCAGATCCTGATCCTAGATATGGCCCCTTTGCAGGGCTTCAATAGATGCAAAGGGGTAAGGAGTGCTCTAAATTACAGCTGTGATGTAACACCCCCTAAAAATATTATTATGCCAGCTGGAAATTGGAGTGCAGTGAGGCAATCTCTTTATAACAAGGAGCCAAAAGAAGATGGTCCTAGTCATTTTCCCACCCACAGTGAAAAATCTTTCTGGCCTTCCCCACCCTCCACATCAAAGCAAACAAATGCTGGTACATTAATTTAGCATTTCCTGAAAGATGATGAATGGACAATGTCCTACCCCCAACCCCCAGAACTTGCCGTGCTCAGAGCTGTCTAGGCTGGCTCTATGCCAGCTAGCTCGCACACCAGTCGAATCCTCATGTCTGTTTAATGCACTTTTACAAACCCTTTGTAAGGAAGAACAAAAATTACACTTAAAGCACATAGTTATAGGAATCATGGGGCTGATAATGGAAGAGACACTATGCTTTAAGTAAACAGGGGAAAGGGAAAAAGAGCTTAGTAGTACTTGATAATAGCACAAATACAACTACTTTTAAGATCCAGTTTGCTGTAAATCAGTGGACTTGCTCTTCCTTGATACTAGTGTAACAGAGCAGAACTGCATCAGGGTGTTTAAAATGAAGTTGCAAAAGGAAACAAAAATAATTTTCTTCTGAGAATTTGAAACATCAAAGTAGAGCATTAAATCATGAACGCATGCTCTCAAATGGACTGCAGGCTGTATTCAATAAGATTATCTGCCATCATCTCGCAGTGTGGGGTAGCGGACTAAAATTGGATTATCAGGACTAATACTTTGATTCACAACTAAGAAACAATTTTAAATGTTCTTTTTTTATTCCCCACCAGAATAAATTAATTTTGGGGAGGCGTCTTTAAAAGGAAAATTGATAAAATTACTTACAGTACACCCTAATATTTTTTTCTATCAACACAATTATATTTAGGTTTATGTGAGACGAGGCAAGGCCAGATGGCTACAGTGAAGTAATCCTGTTGGGATCCAGGAGGTGAGCGGGCTTCTGCCTGCCCACTACTAAAGGACCTCCCCACAGCCTAAGGGGATGATCCACAGGTCCGGATTCCAAATAAATATGGGGGAAAACTAATGATAAAACAGGAATGGGAGTGAGATCACGGGGCAAAACAAAGGGAACCAGACGGGGACACAGAGCAGAGAACCCTGGACAGCGCTCACTGCCCTCAAAGGTGTCAAAGGACCCAGCGGATGTTGCCCAGAGGAACTCTGCCCGGATGTATGAACGGACTGAGGAGTGTAAATAGGCCCAACAGTTGCAGGAAACCCCATCGGCCAACCTCCTCTCCCTGGTTTTGTAGATGACCATTTTGGCCAGGGCTAGGAGGAGGTTGACAAGGAGGTACCGCGACTTTGTGGGGCCATGGATATGGAGTGCGTATCTGAACAGGTGAGGGGAAAAGTGCAACCAAAAAGTAAGAACAGATCTAAAAGGAGCCGGAACAGGGGCTGCAAACTGGCGCACACCAGGTACATGTGAGCCAGGGTCTACCTCATGCCACAAAAGGGGTAGGTGTCCAGGAGGGGAGTGAACTACGCCAAGTACATGCCCATGCTCACGGCTCCATGAAGGAGCCACCAGCTGATGTCCCTGGCGGGACCAGGATGGAACATAGGTTGGCCCAACGGGGCTCCTCACCCTCCAGAGGTGGCAAGAGGTCCCGACACTTTGTGTCAGGGTGGACACGAGGGTGAGGGCATGAAGAGTGTGGAGCACAAGTGTGCACAGATGTTTTCTTGGTGCGGTCTGTAACTGAACCGGCTGCAAGTCGTGCAGCCAGTTCACGATAAAGGGGTGGTGTTAGGATATAGATATTCAGGCCTGTCGGTAAAGGCCCGTACTCGAAGAATTTAGGTGTATTCTTATCACTTGGCTAGTTATAGACATATAAAAGAAAATCAAAATTACTGTCTGCTGGTGTAAGGTCCTTCTCTTACTGTGACTGAGGCCCTGTTCTTAGGCTAAGGCCTTTGGATAAGCAGCAGAGGCAGCCATAAGCTGGGAAGCGACCGGTCACATCCTCACATTCCAAACTAGTCACATTGAAATAAGGTGCTATTGGGCTGTTAGGAATACAATCCTGTCCTGATAGTGCCTATCACCGCCAGAGAAAGGGAAGTGCCTAGAAAATGTAAAAGGAAACTTAGTTTGATAGCATCCTGTCTGGCAAGAACTCACTTATCAATAGCTGGGATGTGAAATCTTCACTTCTGTATTGTTTTGTCACTATAGTTCCCACTTTGCTATTGTTTGTCTGTATAATCTCTGTCTGGTTTTGTGATTGTTCCTGTCTGCTGTATAATTAATTTTGCTGGGTGTAAACTAATTAAGGTGGTGGGATATAATTGGTTACATAATCATGTTACAATACGTTAGGATTGATTAGTTAAATTTCAGGAAAATGATTGGCTAAGGTATATCTAAGCAGAACTCAAGTTTTACTATATAGTCTGCAGTCAATCAGGAAGGGGGTGGGTGTGTGGGTAGGGGAAATGGGAACAGGGAAAGGGGGTAAGGAAATTGGAATCATGTTTTGCTAAAGGGGGAAATGGGAACAGGGAATGGGGGTAAGGAAATTGGAACCATGTTTGGCTAAGGGCAGGAAATGGGAACAGGGACACAGGTAAGGCTCTGTGGTGTCAGAGCTGGGAAGGGGGACACTAAGGAAGGAAACGGGAATCATTCTTGCTGGAAGTTCACCCCAATAAACATCGAATTGTTTGCACCTTTGGACTTCGGGTATTGTTGCTCTCTGTTCATGCGAGAAGGACCAGGGAAGTAAGTGGGTGAAGGAAAAAGCCCCCTAACAGGTGGGATGGCCAGGTAGGTCCACGGGACAGGGGCCCGATGAAAAGGTCTGGAGGGCCTGGGGTGTGGGTGGACGGGGCATGCCCTCTCGTAGGACCCAATCGAGGAAAACGCGAGCAGTGGGCGGTAAAGCGGCCCTGACTTCCTGAAGTACGCACTAGGGCGTATCAGGCCTGGAGAGCCCCATGCGCTGAGTGAGTGCTTCAGGGGATCCAGCTGGTCTCCGATTCTGGTGACTTCTGCCAGGATCAACCTCTGGCGCACCGAGGGGGACTCCGCCACCTGCACATGGAGCTGGGGGTTGTGTAGCAGGGGCTCCACGAGGAGATCCACCCTCTCGGCAGCCGAAACCAGTTTCCAGGTCCGGAGGAGGTCCTGGTAGAAGGGGTCTTTGTAGCCCAGCGGGAGAGGGCTAACAACAAAGAGGGGTTTCCCCAGGGCAGAGAGGGCGGGTACCAGGGCAGCACTGGGAAGGAAGGGAGGGACAGAGGTCAGGACCAGTCGGATGCCCAGTTCTTCCAGCAGCTCCAAGGGGATGAACACCCCCCCCAAGCCCTTTACTACCGCCTTCTGGGCGACGGCCTCCAGCGCCAGGAAGACAACTACCTTCCTGTACATTTTGGAGGCCACCACGATGGCCATGGGCCCCACCACCCTCACCAATGCCTGCACGTAGGTCTCCAACGCCCGTCCACGTAGGGACGAGGCGGGCACCAGGAGGCAACGGACACTGTGATTTCTGGTCAAGGTAGGGAAGGGGACCCGGCCACCAGAGATGGAAGCGGAGGTGGTCACCAGGGGAGGTGACATAGCGGCGGGTGGGGGGGCGAGAGAGGGGCACCTGCAGAGCTGGTGGAGGGAGCAAAGGGGAGGGATGCCACAGCCGCTGGTGGGGCTGCAGAAGAGGGGGCAGCACCTACTGTGGAGGGCTTTGCCTTTTTGGCAGGGTCCTTACCATTCTTTTTTCCCTGGCCTTTCCCGCTGGCTGGGGGCCCCCCCCTGAGTCGGAGGGGGCAATGGACATGGCAGCAATGGAGTCTATCTCTGTACCCACCACTGCCGGTACCACAGCGGGGGCGGTAGCAGGTGGTTTGGCAGTGGCGGTCGATGTGGGAGCCACAGGGGACGATGGGGGGGCAGATGGAGGAGGGGCAGTGGGGGCTGCTTGAGGGTTCCCACCCACCTTATCCCCCACCATAACAAGCGCAGATGGAGGACAAACACCGGAGGGAGGGTATCAAAGGGGAAAACAGGGTGACCACTCCTCCCCGCTAGGCTGCAGGCAGGGGAGGAGGGCACCGGGAGGGGAGGGCTGGATGGTGGGGCTATCAAGGACTTGGGGAGGTTCAGTCACCAAAACAGGATGGGATTCTGGCTCCTCTAGCTACACTAGGGGAGGGGGAGGTTATAATAGCATTGGAGGAGTGCAGTGACACAGGGGTTCAAACAAAAAAGGGGAGGGGCACAAGCACATGGGAAGGGGGCATGGGCGCATGAAACAAGGGGCTCATCAGGGCAGGGGACCCCAGCAAGGGGCGGGGGGGACAACCAAGCTGGAGGTAGGACAAGGAAACCAAGGGGCTAGCTTCAGAGGCTGGGTGGGACAAACAACACTGCAGAGGGAAAAGCGTGGGGCACGGAAACAAACTGAAGCTGCTGAGGGGCTGGGGCAAAAGAGGGGGGCAAAGGGCTACAAAGGGAAAGGGAGAAACTGCTGCAGGAAAAGGGGGGTGTCAGTCCAAGGGGGAGGCACTTGTGCCCACGTGTGCTTGCAAAAAAAGTCAGTGGTTGCTGGCTGCTGCTTCAGGTCCAAATAGTGGAAACAGGGTGTGGCAAGCCAAGCAAGCAGCTGACTCCTTGAGGCAGGAGCTGAGGCAGATGGTAAGCAGCCAGTGGGGGTGATGGAGGGGGCAGCAATGGTGGTGGTGGGGACTATGGGGGGACACAGATGGACCAGGGGCAGGCTCCACACCACACCCCCTGTGTTCCCACAAACACAGTCAAGACCACCACCACAAGAGCACAGATTGAAAGTTACTCAGTCCTTGAAGGCCCCCTCCACAGTGGTCTGCAGAGGCTCTGCATGCTCCCCCAGCAGAAGATGGTCCCCTTCTTCCTCCTCCTCAAGGCTCCAGCAGCTCCCAAGCAGCAACAGGAGCTCCAGCAGGCAGTCTGGTGGCCAGGCAGGAAGGACCTCTCACAGATGGTGATGGTGTCCACAGCAACAGCCCCTCACTCCCCCCCTCTGCGGAGTGGGCCAGCTGCTCCCCTCAAGGGGCTGCAGCAGGAACAGCAACAACTGGGAAGGGGGGGGGGGGGTCCAGCATCCAGGTAGCAGGGGGGTTGTCTGGCCCAGCCAGGGGAGTAGCTGGAGCAGGAGCAGAGCTGAGAGCCTAGGGCCTAGCAGCAGCAACAGCAGCCTCCCACCTCCCTCCAAATGAGAGGACTATAGTAAAGTAATGGGAGACAGAGATAGTAGCCACAGGCTAAACAAATCCCTGTTACCAGAATAAGCAAATGGCAGCTGCTCCAGGTCAATTAAAACACCTGGGGCCAAATAAGATCTTTCCAGAAGGCAGGGAGGACAGCTAGGTTGATTGGGACACCTGAATCCAAGCAGGGGCTGGCTGAAATTAGTTGAAAGCCTCCCAGTTAGGCAGGTGGGTGTGCATGTCAGGAGCTGTAGGAAGAAGTTATGCTGTTAGAGGGGCTGAGCAGTATACACCATATCAGCCACAAGGAAGGAGGCCCTGAGGTAAGGGTGAAGTGGAGCCTGAGGAAGTGGGGACTGCTGTAGGGAAGTAGCCCAAGGAATTGTATGCGTCCTGTTTCTAAAAATTCAGCTACCATAGCTGATACTATTAGGGTCCCTGGGCTGGTGCCCGGAGTAGAGGGTGGGCCCGGGCTTCTCCCTTTACCCCCGATGAATCACTGAGACTAGGAGACAACAGAGACGGCAAGGGAGGATAGCTTCTCCTCGCCTCCCTCGCTGACTTATGATGAAAATGGCTCAGTAGGCTGTGACCCTTGACTCTAGAGAGAGAAGGGCTACGTGGAAGGTCACAGTGAGCCTCTGAGGCTAGCGAAATCCACCAGGAAATGTGGGACCCACAGAGACAAGGACAGAGCTTTGTCACAATTTTATTATTTATATATTCATCTATCGATAGATAGATGAATTAAATTACTCATTGTGGATTGAAAATGTATGACAAATAAGAGTGACCACTGTGAGTTAAGCAACTGCCAGGGAGGGTTACTAACTAAATGACCCAAAATAAGAAAAAATTATTAATGGTCTTTACTGTAAGAGACAGATAGCAGGAAAGGTAAACTAAGCTCTCTTTTTAAAAAAAAAAAAAAAAAAAAGAACATACATGCTAGTTTTGTACAGTGGGCGTGTGCTGAAAAGAAGAACTTCACTTACCGGGTCATTAGGATTGTACTGGATGACATACTCTATCTGGCCATTGGGACCATCGTCTATGTCCATGGCACCACTGTTCCCAGAGAATCCTGTGAAGATTGTGGTTCCAACTGGCGTTAACTACAACAAAAACAAAAAGAATATACATACTTCAAAAACACTTGGAAACTACTGAAAAAAATGAGAGAGAGAGAGGCTGCTATTCCCTCTCTCACAACATTTTGTGCCTAACAGTTCAAAGAAAATATGGGGATAAGTTATAGGCCCAATACTTTCAGTCTCTGGTTTAGATCATGTTATTTCCCTGAAAGAGGATTAAAACCATAGATGGGGTTGACTTAGATAACTTCCATGCATCAATACAGTAATCTCTTTGTTGACATACTTTTGAGTTAAGGGCCAACAAGCTTTGGAAAGAAAGAGAAAAGAAGAAAGGATAAGAGAGGACAAAAGAGAAAATAAACAATTGCCTCCCTCTTCAGATTGGGGAAGCGTAAACAAAGATGACAATTAAAAAAATTAAATATCCATTTATTGTACAATGCATTTCATGAAAATGTTGAAAGTACAATGCAAGATAAATGATATATATGCACGTAAAACAGAATATTTATAGCTTTAATAAACATATATAAGAAAAAAGATTTTAATACTCTAAACAGATATTCTGAAACTCAACAGAGTTCTTGCTACTGTGGTACAAAAGCAATGACAATGTTTCACCATGTTTTGCTAGGGACAATTTTATACCCCATACATTGGTTTTGAAAATACTGTTTTCCAACAGTAGTTGAGCAGTTAGGGTGAATTCCTGGCCCTGTTGAAGTCAATTGCAGAACTCCCATTGAGTTCAGTGGAGTCAGAATGTCATCCTTAATGTTCGGAGTTAGACATACTAGAAACAAAACCAAAATAAATAAACCAAACCCCTAATTTGGGCTGTAAATAGAACAGAATATTATTTCTGATTAGAAATTAATCACCACTAACTGCATTATTGGACCAATTCCTGCTCTCTTGCAAAACTCTAGAAAACAGGATATGTCCAGAGGATACCACCTGGAGTCAGGGGAACAGAATTCCCCGTTCAGGAAAGAGAGCATCAGAGCGGCACTCTAGCTCACCGTTAGCTGTAGTAGTAGCGAGTGCCCCAACACGCTCATTAGATGGAGTTTTAGTCACTGTTTCCCCGCCACAACTCCCCAGCCATGCTGCTGTTAAGACAAAGCTGAGGGGCCAGAAAGTAATTCTCCTCGGAACATAGGGCCCAACACAATGACAGTTTTATTGCTTTTCAGACTTTGCATGCAAGCAAAAAGAGGAAAGGATTTGTCCCACAGAGTTTATTAAAAAATAAACATTTCTGTAATAAATGCAGAATATAATAGCCACATTACATAGTTAACATCACACAACAATAATTAATATCTTCCAACTTGCATTGTTTCTCCTGTATCCTTGGTTTGATTTTTAAAACTTGTTATTTAGGAAGTTTAGATTTCTGTAATCAGTATTTTCAGAGCTAACAATTAAGCTCTGGAATAAAACCCATTTCTTTGCAAAGTCTTGTTTCGGAGAACAGTGTGTACTGTATATTTTTCTTAATGCCAATCTGCATTATATATACTTAAACCATAACTATATATTTTTTTGCTACCAACTTGATTTGCCTGCCAGTGTCCTAGGCTGTAAAAATACTACCCATGCTATAGAAGTTGTGAATAAGAGAGTTGACGTCCCCCTCAGTTCCTATTAATTGCTTTCTTACATCATTCTCCATGGAGTTCATTACCTTATGCTTTGCACCCAAGACTCATTGCCTTAAATCTCTTTTACAAGAGCAAACTTAAAAAAAATTAGGGAAACAATTGTCCCAGAAACTTGGATGAAGTTGTATAAAATTAGAGCTAAATGCCTAAACCAAGTTGGATATTTTACTGTTTTACTATTAAGAACAGTATTTTTCAGGATTCTTGCCTATTTTGTTAAACAGGCTATAAAGAAATAGAGAAAATAATCAAAAGACTTCAGATATTTTATGGTGAAATGTGACTATTTATTTATTAAAATAAAATATTTGAGATCAGTCATTGAAAAGATATTTGATTTTCCACAATAAGTTAGATGTATTGTTTCAAGGAGATGTTCATTCTAGTGTTTGGTCTGAGGGTCACTATATGATGGCGAATGCTCTCTTACTTATCTACACACAGTCAGAATGGTAAAAAGCTGCAGAGCTCCCTGGAAAAAAGAGGAGGAAATGACACCGATGATGAGATGTATATGCCCATAAAGGGCTAGCAAGGAGAGGGTTAAGCACTCGATAAAATGCAGGATTTGTCAGCATAGCACTGAGCTGGGACAGCTATGATGAGGTAAGTAATTTCATGGTACTCTATAAGAGAGCGACTTTCTCAGATTTGGACTTGACTTCAAGAGCCAGACACACTCAGCAGAGGGAAACAATTACTAGCTGGAAAACAAATTATAGCTGTCCAAAGCCACCCCCTTCAACTGTGTGAGAACAAGAACATAAAATTGGAAAGAAAAGAGTCAGCAAGCAAAAGGTAACTAAGGCAGAACTTGTAAATAAGTGCAGACCACATTATAAAAGGGTGGAAAGATTCTGATTCAGATCAACAGAGGGGCTAGGATTCTAGCTCCTGGAGTCAAGAGTTTACACAAGAATCTCAGTTTTTCTTTCTTTCTTTCTTTCTTTTTAAAGCTGATTCAAGGCCAGATTTTTAAATGTATTTAGGTGCTTAAAGATGCAAATAGGCACCAAACTGGATTTTCAAAAGTCCTACATGCATATAGTGGGAGCTAGGCATCTAGGAGGCTATCTGCATCTTTAGGTGCCTACATACTTTTAAAAATCTGGCTGTCAATGAAGAAAGTATAGATCATTTAACTCTACTCTGAATACAAGGGAGATTGGTATAGTCCTCTAGATGAGGAGCTACGAGCAGCTAAGCCTAAGGACAAGGGTATGGTTCATACAGTGTTACTTTATTAACAACATTGATTCCAAAATGAGGCATCAGAAAGGGTGACATTTTTTCTTCAGAGTTGTACGGTTTTTTTGCAGTTAGGTTGGACCTCTACCCACGTTAGAATACAAAAATACCCATACTGGGTCAGACAAACAGTTCATCTAGCCCACTATTCTGTCTTCCCACAATGGCCTTGCCAGACATTTCAGAGGGAATGAACTGAACAAGGCAATATCAAGTGATCCAACCCAGTTTCTGACAGAGGGCCGGTCTACACTACCACTTAACTTGATGTAATTTACATTGCTTGGGGTGTGAAAAGGAGACCCCACTGAACGGCATAAGCTACATCGACTTAAGCGCTGTCCACACCAGCACTATGATATTTGGAGATGTTCTCCCGCTGACCTAGCTTCCACCTCTCATGGAAGTGGAGTAATTTTGATGACTAGAGAGCACTCTCCCATCAGCATAGCGTGTCTTCATCAGACGTGCTGCAGCTGAGCCTAGTGCACTAGTGTAGACTTGCCCAGAGGTTTAGGGACACTCAGATCATTAGGTTGTGTCTCTGACCATCCTAGCTAATAGTCATTGATAGATAAGTTCATGGAGGATAGCTCCAACTATTTTTTGAACTCAGTTATACTTTTGGCCTTCACAACATTCCATGTTTAACTTCTCATTTGGAAGCTGTTCCATCTTCCTAAACATTTTCCCCCCTTTCTCTTTACAGTTCTAATTCATCTTTTTTGAGATGGGGAGACCGGAACTGCATACTGTATGCACGGTGTGGTAATACCATTGATTTAATACAGTGGCACTGCAATATCTTCTGTCTTATTTTCTATCCTTTTCCTAATGATGCCTAATATGTTAGCTTTTTGACTGCTACTGCACATGCAGTGGATGTTTTCAGAGAACTATGCATGATGTTTCCAAACTCTCTCTCAAGTGGTAACAGCTAATTTAGACCCAAACATTTTGTATTTTGCATGTTTAGTTGGGACTATATTTTCCAAAGTCATTACTTTGCAATTATAAACATTGAATTTCATCTGCTATTTTTTGCGCAGTCACCCAGTTTTGTGAGATCACTTTAACTCTTGGCAGTCAGCTTTGGATTTAACTATCATAAGTAATTTTGTATTGTTTGCAAACTTTTGTCACCTCACTGTTTATCCCCCTTTTCTAGATCATGTATGAATATATTGAACAGTCCTGGTCCCAGTACAGATCCTTGGGCGATTCCACTATTTATCTCTCTCCCTTGTGAAAACTGACCATTTACTCCTACCCTTTGTTTTCTGTCTTTTAACCAGTTACTGATCCCTGAGAGGACCTTCTCTCTTATCCCATGACTGCTTACTTTGCTTAAGAGTCTTTGGTGAGGGACCTTGTCAAAGACTCTCAAACTCCAAGTACACTGTATCCACTGGATCACCCTTGTCCACATGCTTGTTGAATCCCTCGAAGAATTCTAATAGATTGGTGAGGCATGACTTCCCTTTACAACAGCCATGTTGACTCTTCCCCAGCATATTATTTTTGTTTATGTGTCTGAGAATTCTGTTCTTTACTGTAGTCCACCAGTTTGCTTGGTACTGAAAATAGGCTTATGGCCTACAATTGCCAGGATCGCCTCTGGAGCCATTTAAAAATTGTGTTACATTAGTTATCCTTCAGTCACCTAGTGCAGAGGTTGATTTAAGCAATAGGTTACGTAACACAGTAATTCTGCAATTTCATATTTGAGTTCCTTCAGAACTCTTAAATGAATACCATCTGGTCCTGGTGACTTATTACTGCATAATTTATCAATTACATAACAGACTTCTACAATGTGATCCCAGATCATTTATCTTGAACCACAGCCATGCAACCGAAAGAAACTGCCATTCCAGCATGCAACGCTCCATGTTTTTAAGTCACAAAGCGGAATCTTATGCTGGATCCTGTAGCCTCTATAGAACATACCAATATTAATCAGTAGTGGTGGCTGTTATTTGTTTAGTACACAGTAAGTTGCTAATGAAGCCCTCACTTAGACAAAGCTTTGTGGTCACTGCTTTACACATTGGAAATGGTCTTAAAATCTGTACCTATCTCATCATTTATTTTACTATGTTTGTAGTTCTGTGAGTGCAAGTTGTCAGTGTATTAAGGGGAGATGATGTGACATTTTGTATTTCTTAAGGATATTATTTAGATAGGCTTGTTACATCTCTGAATTCTCTGGCCCCTGAAAAACAAACGTCATTGACAATGCTAACTTTCAAACAAGTAGTGCATTTCATTTTCCTTGTGTGTGTTTCTTTCAAGAAAGTCATACAAAAGTTATTAAAAAAAATTGGCAATACAGTCACCATCACACTTTTTAAACTTGTCATTTGCAGGTCATTAACATCCCCATCAGATTCCCTATAAGAAGTCCATGAATACCATAGTACCATTAATCAGGCAAAAGGTAAAATTCTGAAGATTTTAATGGTGATCACAGCAAATTCAATTCTCTCTCCTTGTTCTTATAGTATTAAATAAAAATCCATTTTGGACTTAAGGTGGAAGGGTGAAGAGAATAAAAATTCACAGAATAAGATGAAGGATTCTATCAGTTTAAACCATATTGTTGAGTTATACTCAAACTGACATAGTTGTGTAAATGGAAAATGTAAAAGGAACCCACTTTCCAAAAGGAATGATTTGGTACTATAAAATGAATTACAGTTGCATGTTATAACTGCAAAGGTCAAAGCCTGCAGCCCTGATTTATTCTAGATATAACGCATTAAATCAGTACAGATTTGCTGACCTTCATGAATTTAGCAATGTGCATTCCATTAGTCTGCCAGCTTGATATTTTTGATTCAAAAGGTGCTATTGGACATCTCCTCACTTCTGGCCTTAGAGTATATTTATTCTTTTTCTCTTCCTTTTCTCTGCATTTTGTTCTATACAATATGAATAAATTAGAAAGGAGATTGAACCAAAATCCTGCATTTGAACACCCTCTGAACTTTAGGAAAATTTCAATATGGATTCAAACTTTAGGACTGCCCCAAACCCCTCGTCAAAATTTCTTCAGACTTTGGATCAATTTACATTAAGATCTGGACTACAAGTCTCATGTGCACTGCACGAATGAACTTGATGAAGAGGAGAAATTAATATAGTCCATTAGAGACTGGCACAGTATAGACAAAAGTTGTACCAGCTTTTTACAGACAGATCTGAAATGCAGTAAGGTATTATAAGTAGGCACTACCATTTTTATTGAGTTTTATGCTGAAGGGACTAGACTGCGATCACAACAATCATTTGATCTCTTCAGTATAAAGACGAGCTGCCTCAGCCACAGTTCAGCTTTTAAAGGGTGCTTTGAGGGCTGATCCAACTCCCACGGGGAAGCTGGAACTGGGCATGAATGATACTTCATTCAGGGAAAACCTTGTAGGAAGAGTACATATATTAAGGTATTCTTATTTATTGAATAGATCTCACTTTTGACCTAACAAACAGGCAAAATTACATAGGAATACTTACTGCACCTCTCATTAAAGGAGACATTACAGAGTATCTGATTCCTAATTAGACAATTCTATCTTCAAGATAAAGATCTTTAAATTTGGTTTTCTGGTGTCCATATGTTACAAAATAATATCCAAAGCAGAAACCAAATAGATAATGTTTTATTAAGAGGATATGTCACATCAGACCCTGAAATACAGAAACAATTCCAGAGAGCAACTTTCCTGTAAAGAGCGCCAAAATAGCAATTTGATATAACAGTAGGTGGTTATGTGGAAATATATTCTATTCTAAACATATACTGCAGAAACTAGGGAAAAAATCTTTCCTCCAGAAATTCACAGCCACATGCTTACTGCTTAACAAACAGTAATGGATTTTGTATAGCAAATGGCAATGCTATATCATGATAATAGGCAACCAATATATGTTTTGGTAATCAGTCCAGAGATGATATATGGGATGTTCTTATGACCTCTTTTGTCATAAAAAATTGCTTTCATACCAATTTCCTTCAGACAGTATACTGTAAAATAGCTTGTGAACTACTGGCCTTTCCCTAGGGTAGAGAATATTAGGGAAAGCTGGTTCTAAAAACTACCAACTCCTTCTACTTATTACTTCGGCAGAAAAAAAAAACAACCCTGGAAGCTCAGTATAGTACATAAAATGTGACTGTATATGTTAATTTTTTTCAGATTGACAGCTGAATTAAGGTGTTGGAAGATGGATGCTCAGTCTCTAAAGAATAACAGATCCTTTATTATTTTGAGCACAAAATCAACCACACCATTTTTATGTAAAACACTGTGTATTTAAGTTTGCCTCAAAGACATTTGATACAGGTCTCTGCAAAACCAGCCTGCTCACATCTCTGCTCTCAGTTCATCCTTCTCCATGCCTCATCCATCATTTATTTCAAACTTTCCTTCTTTCTGCTTGCATTTTCTCACTGTTATTTGAATGTCTTCTTCCTTTTGGCCTCACTTCTGGTGGGCAAACCTCTCTCTCTCCAAAAATTTCTTCCCTGAAGCCTTTCTAAAGTGACCACTGCAATAGGATGACATCACCTCAAACTCATGCTAACCCCCCTTGATCAGGACACACAAGAGAGTGAGGCCATTAGAGCTGGCCATTAAACAAAAGTTCTCCTTTGCCAAAAATGAGGTTTTAACATTTGCTTTTATTCTGCATTGCAATAAACTAGACTTTTAAAAAACTCTCTAAAACAATCAGAGAGGGAGATACTCCCTTAGAGACACTAGCTTAGCCAAACCTCCACTATTCAATTTCAGATTCAGCCAAATTGTGAATCCCTTCACTCTTCCCTGGGAAGAGGAGTGAGGGTACAGATGAGAGAAAAGTTCAAGTTTTCACTGCAAAAAGAGGTGTGTTTCTGGAATGACACTGTTAACTGAAGATAGCTTTCCTGATTTCCTGATGAAGTTTTAGTAGACACGAGGCAAAGCTAGTTTTTATCTGAATGTACTTAGTCAAGGTCAATCCTAATACTCTCCAGTTGGGGTTTACCTCATCTAATTATATTGAGGTAAAAGCTACAGTTTTCTTGCTCCACAGGCTAACAGGTCAGATGAGGTGGAGTAGCTTTCAGCCCAAAGAATGGTTGCTTTGAGATTAGAAATTCTTAAACAAATGGGGTGCTATTCACTGGAGCCCATCAGCTCTCTCAAACATATTCCCACCCCCTTTGGCCATGTGGGGTTAGAGTGGCTAGGATAATTGAAACACTGTTACACTCTGCCCAGCCCCAGACGTATCACAATCTCCAAATATGTCCTGGTGGGGAGAAAGGAAAGGGCTCTTTTGACAGATAGTGCACACACCTACCCAATAAGGATCCTGGGGGTGGCCTATTCCCCGACCAGTCCAGTGATAAGAGCATAATAAAACATCTCCCAAACAGATTTATGAACCTATCTATAGATTTTTTTAAGTATAATCATTTTAAAATATATACGATAGTTAATACAAAAATCTCCACCAGAACAGTGTAAGAAGAGACCCTGTTCACCTCACAATGAAGCCAATGGGAGTTTTTCCATTGACTTATAATGAAAAAAGTGACTTTAGATCTTTTCAGCAAAGACAAATAATGCTGCTTGTGACACACTGTCGCTCGAAATGGCACCCTGTCACCCCCATATTCATCATTAATATATGGTTGTGAGGTTTCATGCAAAGCATGCCATGTAAGATATCACATGAAAGGTAATGATCTGCTGAAACAAGTTGTTCTGTCCAAATGTGTATATCATTAATGTGTGTTTGAAGTTATGAGATTTTTCTGTATGGTTATTACTGAAATATGTTGTAAGTTGAGAATCTCTGCTGCCAGATGGCTGTTAACCAACCATTAATCAACTCAATAGCTCAGTTGCACAAGTCCACACAATGGGGGTTTACTTGATAACTGTGACTCAGCAAAGCTCACCAGGACATGTCTGGGCGAGTGTCTTCTTGGCACTTGGACAGAATATAAAATGAGGGACTGTGGCATTCTATCTTGGCCTTTCTCCTCCACCACTTATGCTGGTAGCAACAGGGCAGGTGAATGCTGAGAAGATGACAACTTCACCTGAGGAGACTGGTCTAGGTTTAAGAGGGAAACCTGTGTATTATGAACTGTAACATCCAGTGGGGTGAAAACATTGCTGATCTAAATACCACATAGTGTAATAAGGTTTAAGATTTAGATTGGCATTTATATTTTATTTTCTTTGGTGACTATTTCTGACCTTCTTACGCCTACCATTTAGTCACTTACAATCTATCTTTCCATAGTTAATACATCTGTTTTATATTTTACCTAAACATTGTATTTTGCTTGAAGTGTTTGGGAAAACTCAGCTCAGTTTACAAGGCAGGTGCATGTCCTCTCCACATTGAGGGAGGGCTGGACTGGTTAATAAACTTACACTGGCCAGGCTTCTGACCAGGGTAAGATGGTACAACTTTGGGGTGTAAGGTTGGGGAGCTGGGGTGGGGGATTGGCTGGTGCCTTTCTCCATGTGATTCACGAGAGGCTTTGGGTGCCTTCATGCAATACAGCTCGGTGTGGGCTCTACCTGCTCTTGGGCTGATGGATAACAGCATCTGGCTGGGTTTGTTGCTTGTCACTAGCAAAGCATTGAGAGAGACTGCCCAGGGTGGAGAGTTAAGGGGGCACAGCAGTACCCCATTTCCAGGTTGCATCTTGGGGATCCTAGCACACTGCTCTACACTTGAAACATGTTACAATATTAGCTAAACCTCACAACAGCTCTGTACAGGAAGGTAAAGTGAAGAACAGAAAAGTTAACTGACTTCCCTATGGTGATACAAATCAGACACAGAACTGGGAGTAGAAACCATTGGACCTGACTCACAAACCTCTGTTCTAACCATCAGACATGCTTATTCTCTACCTGTAATATCTTGCAGTTATAAAAAAAAAAGAAGCAAATTTGGTTTCTAGATATTTGAGCCGCTGGGAAGGCATTAAAATTTTCCAAAAAAGTCAGACATCAAAATAGTATTCCAAACGGATTACTGATGGCCATTGTGGATGCCTGATCTTACACTGGGTAAACTATAAACATTTGTAAAGGAAGTCTATTATCACTACTAGCAACAAGGCTGAGATTATCTGTCCTTGTGGAAAAGGCAATGTATTGTAAACAATAGCAATGATAGGAAACAAATCAAGTAAGAAATAGAAAGAAAACATATCTTGGAATTAAGAATGTGATTAAGCAAAGAGGAAACACTTACAGTAAGCCTCCTATTTCCATAGGTGAAAGTTACACAGGAAACTTTAAACATAAATAAACTTGCTGAAATTATTTATTTGTACTAGAGAGATACATTCTGATGGATATATTCATCACCTTCATAGGAAACACTGAGAATGAATTCTCTTGTTATTGCTTACTATCAAAGTTAGAAAAAGAGAAGAATTTGGCACAGTGTGTCATATAGCAGAACAAAATAAGATTTACAAGTAATCATTGTGAGCTAATGCACTTTTGATGATGTATAACAGCAGAGATTAATTACTTCAATACCATATGGAAAAAGACTTGAGTAATTATATAGAAAGTGAAGAAAATTCACTTTCAATCAGAGTTCAAGACACAGTACTGCATAAATGCTGCTTTCTCTGCAAGAGAAGAATTCAAATGACATACATAGCCTTGAACACTAACCACATATTTTTTGTTTCCAAGAAGAAAAAAAATCTTCATTAATTACAAGGCACTATTCTATCCTTATTATAAAGCAGTTAACCTGGTTTTTAAATTGTATTAGCCAATAATGAATTCACTCCTTTTATATTCTAAACCAAAACTACATTAAAGGTTGAGAATTTGTAACAGCAATGTAAGGATGAAACACATTACAGGGCTGCTGAGATTCTCTCAAACCCAGGCAATATAAATCCAGATATCCAGAGTCAAGGTGACACTTAAAAGAAATACAAACATGTTAAGGTAAGAAATGAACAATTAAGGCACCCAAACAACTGCTTGGGTGACTTTGATGTTCTCCCATCAATGGACAGAGGACAGACATCCATTTTCACACTCCTAGAACTCTCCGCAGCATTTGACGTGGTTAATCATGATATCCTGCCATCCCACCTGGAGAGATGGGGCAGGGGTCCAAGGTAATGCACTAAAATGTCCTCAAGGGACATAGCTAATGAGTAATCATAGAATATCAGTGTTGGAAGGGATCTGAGGAGATCATCTAGTCCAACCCCCTGCTCAAAGCAGGACCAAGCCCCAATTTTTGCTCCAGATCATAGAATCATAGAATATCAGGGTTGGAAGGGACCCCAGAAGGTCATCTAGTCCAACCCCCTGCTCAAAGCAGGACCAATTCCCAGTTAAATCATCCCAGCCAGGGTTTTGTCAAGCCTGACCTTAAAAACCTCTAAGGAAGGAGATTCTACCACCTCCCTAGGTAACGCATTCCAGTGTTTCACCACCCTCTTAGTGAAAAAGTTTTTCCTAATATCCAATCTAAACCTTCCCCACTGCAACTTGAGACCATTACTCCTCGTTCTGTCATCTGCTACCATTAAGAACAGTCTAGAGCCATCCTCTTTGGAACCCCCTTTCAGGTAGTTGAAAGCAGCTATCAAATCCCCCCCTCATTCTTCTCTTCTGCAGGCTAAACAATCCCAGCTCCCTCAGCCTCTCCTCATAACTCATGCGTTCCAGTCCCCTAATCATTTTTGTTGCCCTTCGCTGGACTCTCTCCAATTTATCCACATCCTTCTCGAAGTGTGGGGCCCAAAACTGGACACAGTACTCCAGATGAGGCCTCACCAATGTCGAATAGAGGGGAACAATCACGTCCCTCTATCTGCTCGCTATGCCCCTACTTATACATCCCAAAATGCCATTGGCCTTCTTGGCAACAAGGGCACACTGCTGACTCATATCCAGCTTCTCGTCCACTGTCACCCCTAGGTCCTTTTCCGCAGAACTGCTGCCTAGCCATTCGCTCCCTAGTCTGTAGCTGTGCATTGGGTTCTTCCGTCCTAAGTGCAGGACCCTGCACTTATCCTTATTGAACCTCATCAGATTTCTTTTGGCCCAATCCTCCAATTTGTCTAGGTCTTTCTGTATCCTATCCCTCCCCTCCAGCGTATCTACCACTCCTCCCAGTTTAGTATCATCCGCAAATTTGCTGAGAGTGCAATCCACACCATCCTCCAGATCATTTATGAAGATATTGAACAAAACCAGCCCCAGGACCGACCCTTGGGGTACTCCACTTGATACCGGCTGCCAACTAGATATGGATTCATTGATCACTACCCGTTGAGCCCGACAATCTAGCCAGCTTTCTACCCACCTTGTAGTGCATTCATCCAGCCCATACTTCCTTAACTTGCTGACAAGAATACTGTGGGAGACCGTGTCAAAAGCTTTGCTAAAGTCAAGAAACAATACATCCACTGCTTTCTCTTCATCCACAGAACCAGTAATCTCATCATAAAAGGCAATTAGATTAGTCAGGCATGACCTTCCCTTGGTGAATCCATGCTGGCTGTTCCTGATCACTTTCCTCTCATGCAAGTGCTTCAGGATTGATTCTTTGAGGACCTGCTCCATGATTTTTCCAGGGACTGAAGTGAGGCTGACTGGCCTGTAGTTCCCAGGATCCTCCTTCTTCCCTTTTTTAAAGATTGGCACTACATTAGCCTTTTTCCAGTCATCCGGGACTTCCACGGTTCGCCACGAGTTTTCAAAGATAATGGCCAATGGCTCTGCAATCACAGCCGCCAATTCCTTCAGCACTCTCGGATGCAACTCGTCCGGCCCCATGGACTTGTGCACGTCCAGCTTTTCTAAATAGTCCCTAACCACCTCTATCTCCACAGAGGGCTGGCCATCTCTTCCCCATTTTGTGATGCCCAGCGCAGAAGTCTGGGAGCTGACCTTGTTAGTGAAAACAGAGGCAAAAAAAGCATTGAGTACATTAGCTTTTTCCACATCCTCTGTCACTAGGTTGCCTCCCTCATTCAGTAAGGGGCCCACACATTCCTTGGATTTCTTCTTGTTGCCAACATACCTGAAGAAACCCTTCTTGTTACTCTTGACATCTCTGGCTAGCTGCAGCTCCAGGTGCGATTTGACCCTCCTGATAACATTCCTACATGCCCGAGCAATATTTTTATACTTTTCCCTGGTCATATGTCCAACCTTCCACTTCTTGTAAGCTTCTTTTTTATGTTTAAGATCTGCTAGGATTTCACCATTAAGCCAAGCTGGTCGCCTGCCATATTTACTATTCTTTCGACTCATCGGGATGGTTTGTCCCTGTAACCTCAACAGGGATTCCTTGAAATACAGCCAGCTCTCCTGGACTCCTTTCCCCTTCAAGTTAGTCCCCCAGGGGATCCTGGCCATCCGTTCCCTGAGGGAGTCGAAGTCTGCTTTCCTGAAGTCCAGGGTCCGTATCCTGCTGCTTACCTTTCTTCCCTGCGTGATCCCTAAATGGCCCCCTCAAGGATTGAACTCACAACCCTGGGTTTAGCAGACCAATGCTCAAACCACTGAGCTATCCCTCCCCCCACTGATAATGATAGTTTCCTATCACTAGACCCCTCATTTGTGGAGTCCCACAATGACCAATTCTCTCGCTGGTCCTTTTCAATATTTACATAAAGCCTGTAGGTGAGCTGGCTCAAAAAGCCAGAAATATTCAGATGACATAGCTCTACATTGCATCACATAAGACAACACCACTACCACCAATATGACCAAGTACTTTGACACTATCAGGTCATGGATGAAAAACACAAAGTTGAAGCTGAACTTGAGTTAAGACAGAAGTGATGCTGGCAGGCAAAGGAAAACATTCTGAAGAGTTGGCAGCCATAGTGCAGTCACCATTGATGGAAGGTACAAAACAAATGATCTGGAGAAAGGGGTAAACAGTGAGATGGCAAAGTCTGCAGATGATACTAAACTGCTCAAGATAGTTAAGACCAAAGCAGACTGTGAAGATCTCACAAAACTAAGTGCATGGGCAACAAAATGGCAAATGAAATTTTATGTGGATAAATGTAAAGTAATGCACATTGGAAAAAATAACCCCAACTATACATACAATATGATGGGGGCTAATTTAGCTACAACTAATCAGCAGAAAGATCTTGGAGTCATCGTGGATAGTTCTCTGAAGATGTCCATGCAGTGTGCAGCAGCAGTGAAAAAAGCAAAGAGAATGTAAGGGATCATTAAAAAAGGGATAGAGAATAAGATAGAGAATATCTTATTGCCCTTATATAAATCCATGGTACACCCACATCTTGAATACTGCGTACAGATGTGGTCTCCTCATCTCAAAAAAGATATACTGGCATTAGAAAAGGTTCAAAGAAGGGCAACTAAAATGATTAGGAGTTTGAAAAGGGTCCCATATGAGGAGAGATTAAAGAGGCTAGGACTTTTCAGCTTGGAAAAGAGGAGACTAAGGGGGGATATGATAGAGCTATATAAAACCATGAGTGGTGTGGAGAAAGTGAATAAGGAAAAGTTATTTACTTGTTCTCATAATATAAGAACTCAGGGTCACCACATGAAATTAATGGGCAGCAGGTTTAAAACAAATAAAAAGAAGTTCTTCTTCACACCACACACAGTCAACCTGTGGAACTCCTTGCCTGAGGAGGTTGTGAAGGCTAGGACTATAACAGGGTTTAAAAGGGAACTGGATAAATTCATGGAGGTTAAGTCCATTAATGGCTATTAGCCAGGATGGGTAAGGAATGGTGTCCCTAGCCTCTGTTTGTCATTTGATCATTACCTGTTAGGTTCACTCCCTCTGGGGTACCTGGCATTGGCCACTGTCAGTAGACAGGATACTGGGGTGGATGGATGACCCAGCATGGTCATTCTAATCTTTTTACGTTAACCACAATTGGTTAATTCAGTCTGTAGTTTAGGAGTACTCTTGTATTCCTTGCTGATGGTAAGCTCTCACATAGCAGCATCCATGAGTAATGCTTTCTATCATCTCCGATTAGCTAGGGAACTACATTTCATCCTGGTGGATGATGACGTGACTTCAGTTGTTCATTTCTCAGCTGGTCTATAACAATGAGATACTCTGGAGCATAAAGCATTCAGCAATTAGGAAATTCGAACTAGTCCAGAATGCTGCAGTGTCTTTCCTCAGCAACATAGGTTTCTGCAAGCACATCAAACCTGTCCTCCACTCTCAGTGCTGGCTTCCATAGAATTTCAAATTAAGTTCAACGCCTTGGTCCTTATTTTCAGAAGGCTGCATGACCTGAGCCCAGGATATCTAAAACTTGGGGATGAACATCTTGGTGGAAAACTACATTCTGGCACAACAGAATTCTCTACAATAATGGTAAAGCTTGTCTGTTCAGGAGACTGAACTTTCTCAGGGGCCAGTATGAGATGTGGAACAAACTCCCTCAGAAACTAAGAATTATCACAAACCTCACCACCTTCCATGTGAAGTGGAAGGCACATTTCTTTGACTGTACTTTCTCTAACAGATACATAGCAACATGTATATTTAAAAACTAAACATTTCCCCAAAAATATAAAATAGAACAAAACCAAAATATCAAGACACTCCACTGCATATGCTTCTCTCCTAGGGAGAAGATGAGAGAACAAACACCACATGGCAGATGCTTAATGCACTACGAGAATGTGCTCAGATACTATGGTGATCAGCATGGTATATGAACCTGTAACTGAATAAAACTAACTAACTGTGCCCTGTAGTGATGCCATGGAATAACTATATGATTTTAAGGAAATTTAGTGTCTGTGGTCCAAGGTTAAACTGATTTTAAAGATACATTACTTTTTCATATTTTCCCCCTCCTGGCACAAGTACAGGGTAGTGTTTAGGATGCTGTATGAGTTAGCTATGCATTTCTTAACCTAACACATTTGGATTGCTTTTAAATTCAATCTTAAATCCAAACTTCCTGGGTTTAGAGTACTTGATTTTAGGATAATGACAGCATCTGTAATGTTTTTAGCCTTTCACATGGAGGTAAGGTTGATAACATATATTAGTAATTTAATGAAGTTTTTGTCTGGGGCTTTCCTTTTTTACACTATTAAAATGTTTCTGCACGTACTGAAGAAGAAACTGAAGATATTTCCAATTATTCTGAAAATGAGTATGAACCTTAAATTTTTTATTTTATTTTTTTTACTTTGAAGGGGAGATTCACTAGTACACCAAAGGGGGGAGGGGAACAGCTAAAATAGTCTGGTAATTCAGTCCCTTAATTTGCCATTGGCTTACTGATTTAGAGGTCAGTGTTAGTAAGAATGGTGATATAGGGATAGGGGGCAGGAAGAACATAATTCCCCAAGAGCCAATGTCTCAGTTCTTTAAGAGGTCCCCTTGCACTTCTGGCTCAGTTACACGGGCAGTGCTTCCTCAATGCACAGTGGAGCCAGTACAGTGGTGCCATGGGGAGCCTTGCAAGCACTGATGTCGAAGCTATCATGCAGCCCCAAAATCTTTAAAGAGCAGCGACAGTGGGGCCAAGGATTCTACATATGAGAACTCCTGACACATGTCTAAGCTCCCTCATATCAAACAGTCATTACAATCAACAGAATTGTTGCATGTAAATTAGTTGTAGAGGAAAGTTGGTAATTGGATTATTCATCTTAGCAGGAGAGTGGGGTGGGAGGAGGTATTGTTTCATGGTCTCTGTGTATATAATGTCTTCTGCAGTTTCCACAGTATACATCCGATGAAGTGAGCTGTAGCTCACGAAAGCTCATGCTCAAATAAATTGGTTAGTCTCTAAGGTGCCACAAGTACTCCTTTTCTTTTTGCGAATACAGACTAACACGGCTGTTACTCTGAAACTTGTCACCTTAGCTGTCAATTCTTCCTCTTAAAAGTTACCTGAGTTGTTTATTAAGGCTGTTTGTACCATATACAAATCATGAGATCAACAATCATTAATAGCTTAATTACAACCTAATTTCCTCAAATATAACATAGGAGAAGATTCCAATGAATTTTGACTAGATGGATAGTTTGAAGTGTCTGCATTATTCCTTATTGCAGTCACCTAGGCCAAGAAAGACTGACATGGAAGCTACATTTTTGATTAACCCAATTTTTAATTTTAACTCAAAGATTTAGATCCTCATAAAATGTATTCTATACTCAAAGAGTAAGTACTGTAAAGTTTGGGAAAGGAAATTTTGTGTTATTCACATAAAACAAAGAGGCTGAATTCCTGACTGAAGTGAAAAACTGAACTCAAACTTTAACTATGCAGTCATGACCAGTGCCTCCATCAATTATGAACCTAGGTATTCCCAATCCCAATTCAAAAATCATGAGTCAGATCTCATTGTTAATTATAATAATGAAACAAAATAAATAAAATTAAATTATAATAATAATTTGGGAGTTTTTTCTTGCCTTCTGAGCCTTCAGGGTACAGGGCATGTTTTCAGACTTTTCTCTGCAACTCCAAGAGCTAGAAATCTCCCCATAGCCTTTTTTGTTCTATAAAGAGAAAGCTGAGATTCTCAAATATTAATTTGACTTCAGTTTGAGGCTTTAAGAAAAACACCAAATATCATTAAACACATGATACCATTATGAGAGCTGTCTACTCTGGAACCTACATCTTGGTATATAAACATTGCTAAAACATGAACATGATTCTGGTGCCATGGTAATAATCTTGTAAAGAGAACAATGTATTAATAATATTGTTCATTCAAAACTGAAAATTAGTAAATCTGGTGACATATTTCATAAGACATTACAGTAGGCTTTTTTAAAGTTGCAGTGAGATTTATAAAACATGCCTCACTGGAGTCTGCACTATGATAAATCCAGGCCAGATATTGGTCTGCACTTATGACCATGTTCCATTAATGGCTACATCAACCTTCACAGATACCACATCAGACTAATATTGTTGCAACCAACATAACCCCCACAAAAATTCAATGGAATATTTAAGGTAAGCCACTATAAACTATTGCCTTGACAAACATTTAATGTACATTTCTGCAGTTAGAAGTTTTCTTCATCTAAAGACATTTTTTTCAAACCAAGAATAATCCAATGTATCTTCTCCACACACCACTTTCATTGTGGGTCATACTTTCTTAGATATATGTGTGAGTATGAGAGAGAAATACTTAATTTCTCTAACCATGATTTCCTTATGTGCACATGACAGATCCAAATCATATCTACTTGTTTAGAGTCTTTTAATGACCTATTCTGAACTGTGATGTGGAAAAAAGGTTACTGCTTCTATCCAATATTGTGGCAGAAACTTTTTGTTTTGCAGTGCCGAGCACAAATATGCCACAATCACAGCCGACGCCTCTGGGAGCTATTGTAATATAAAAAAATAACTTGACAAAATATGTTAAATCTTCTAACCCTACTTCTTCCAGATTTTCATTTTGGAAAAGTTAATGGCAAATCTCTCAATTTTCTCTTATATTCATTTATTCAGTGCCATAATTTGTATGGTGATTGCAGACAAATAAAAGCCAACATCCAACCTATAAAAAGTTAATTGTCCAAGATCCTGATAGGGTATCTGGTCCACACAGGCAGACCTCTGTGTACATGTGGAATCCACTGGTTTCAGAGATCTGAATGCTCAGATCAGATTGCTGGATCAGTGCCTTAGAGAAGATATGATCAAAAAGGGCTATGAAACACTTGAAGAGTAGAGGGAAGAAAAGACAAGTCTTACACAAGTAAAGCTGTATGTTTGCATTGGTTAGTAAATGCACTCATTTTGAAGTGGGCCATTTTGAAGTTTTATTCTTCCTATGTACTGTTATTTTGGGAGGAACTTGGTGAGGGGAGAAATGAGTGGGAAATTGAAAGAATTAGGTCTTTCAGAAGGTCTCTCAGAAAAAGTGTTTTCTGTATATCATAACTGTCAGGGCTGGGCTGTGGGCAGCCTGTGTGCACTAGTCTACTAAGTTGCAGTCAGGAGACGAGTAGCAGAAACAGGATCAAACCAGGTCAGGATACCAGGAAGTCATGGTCAGGCACCAAGTTGCAGGTGGCAGGCAAATAGAATTGAGGTCAAGCTGGGTCAGGATATCAGGAGGTCAGGGAGAGGCACCAGGTTACAGACAGCAAGCAAATAGCAGAGTCTGGGACAAACCAGGGTTGAAAGCCAGAATCTAGGGTCCACAGCAAAACAAGCTCCGAAGCAGAAGCAAACAGGCAGTCCGCATTGTTGCTCAGACAGCTCCCTATGATGGCTTCCTGGTTGATAAACCAGCATGAGCCAATCAGTAGGCGGTGAGGGACTGCCACCCAGGACCTGCTGGACAGTACTTCCTGAAGAGCCTAGCTTCACAGGGCCTTCAGCTGAACCCCAACCTAAGCTCTTGTCACAAATTTAAATGGAAGGGTAACCACCTTTCTGTATACAGTGCTATAAAATCCCTCCTGGCCAGAGGCAACATCCTGCTACCTGTAAAGGGCTAAGAAGCTCAGCTAACCTGGCTGGCACCTGACCCAAAGGACCAATAAGGGAACAAGATACTTTCAAATCTTGGGGCGGGGGGGAAGGGTTTTGTCTGTCTGTGTGATACCTTTGCTGGGAACAGATCAGGAATGTAGCCTTTCAACTCCTGTAAAGTTAGTAAGTAATCTAGCTAGAAAATGCGTTCGATTTTCTTTTGTTTAATGGCTTGTAAAATTAGCTGTGCTGGAGGGAATGTGTATTCCTGTTTTTGTGTCTTTTTGTAACTCAATGTTTTGCCTAGAGTGATTCTCTATGTTTTGAATCTGATTACCCTGTAAGGTATTTACCATCCTGATTTTACAGAGGTGATTCTTTTACTTTTTCTTTAAATAAAATTCTTCTTTGAAGAATCTGATTGATTTTTCATTGTTCTTAAGATCCAAGGGTTTGGGTCTTTGTTCACCTGTACCAATTGGTGAGGATATTATTATCAAGCCTTCCCCAGGAAATGGGGTGTAGAGCTTGGGAGGATATTTTGGGGGAAGACGGCTCCAAGTGGTCTCTTTCCCTGTTCTTTGTTTAAATCGCTTGGTGGTGGCAGCATTCTGTTCAAGGACAAGACAAAGTTTCTACCTTGGGAAAATCTTTAAGAATAAGAACAAGTTTAGGGGGTCTTTCATGTAGGTCCCCACATCTGTACCGTAGAGTTCAGAGTGGGGAAGGAACCTTGACAGCTTCCAGTGGTGATACAGAAGCATCAGCAGCCTAGCACCACTATAGTCCCAGATTCTACTCCCACAGGCTCTTACAAAAACATTATAAGTTTCCAGATATTAGAAGGGATGTATGGAAAGAGACTGCTGCCCATTTCTGAATTTAAAGGAGACTCTGAAATTCAGATACATTTGACCATGCAAATGTTTATCTTCTCTTTCTGTAACACTTGAGGTCTTCTAATTGTGAATGAAAATGAAAGCCTACACACAACGATACAAAACAAGTAAAGACATGCAAGATCTATTGGGTCCAGTTCGTCCAGGGCTTTCTGCTAAAGTATGGGGTTGATTTGAAATTTATAATTTTAACATGACAGAAGAGCAGATTAGCAAGATTGGGAATTATATTAAAATTAAAATAGAGCTCTCTACTTTTTTTTTAAATATTCCTTATGATGATTTAAAGACAATTTAAACATAAAAAAGACTTAAAATATTAGGAATTCAATTTATTAAAATGATTTCCCCCTTGATGTTTCTGATAATATCTAATAAATTAAACTTTGACCACAAATAGTTTTCTTGTAATTATACTGTCTATAATTATAAAATGCATGTGTGAATATCTAGGATAATCTCCATTATAAATAGATTTCTTTCTGTCAAAGTTTAGAGGTCATACACACAACATTTTTTTTAGTGTCTTCATATTAATTACACAACACAAATATTTTCATTATACCTCATATGTAAACCAAAAAGGGAAATAGAAAGGCCATAGATAATTCAGAAACAGTTTACTACACTCTTGTAGTTTAAACTGGAAAAATGTTGTATTCTGCTGGTAATTGACTCTCAATAACTTTTTAAAATTACTCTCTAAAACCATCAAGAAAAAAAAACTTATCAAATTTCAGGAACATACTTTTTTAATTAATAAGAACATTAACTCAAAGAGTACTGCCGAAAGGCATGGGGATGCCATGTCAGAAGATATAAGCATAACAATGATTAAGAAAAATAAAGTATCTTATTAAACCAGGATTCCAACTGGTAACAAGAACACTGCATCTTTGCCCAGTGATGGTACAAATGAGTGACCATAAGATAGTTGTATCATCTTGCTAAAACTCTATTATTATTTGATACGTTTTTCTCTCTGGATTTTAGGTCAGCTGATAAGAATAAACTGTTGCTGCTTTACAATTGTTTGTAGTATGACAATGCCAGAAACATCACTTGTCTCTTGTTTTACTGTAAGAAATTATTAGAAACCCTTTGGTGGCTCACATCATAGTGCATATGGGCACTTGAGATTGTTGTGTGTATTTCCTTGATGTGGGGCAAAAAATGCTTCTAGAACAGGTTTTCTGGTCAGCTAGCACTGTAAAGGTAGAATCCACCATTACCATATAGAGACAGATTTCAAAACAATGTTTCATCCTAAGAAGGTCCTTATCAGTCTCATACAAACAGTATTTTGTGACCTCCAAATGCATTCACAAAAAGGAAAGCTATTTGGTGTGTGCGGACAGATAATTCTAGTCAAACTTTCCACTTTGTACAAATACTTAAAAGAGTAAATGTACTGCGCAGATGAAATGTGCTGTTCCCCACAAGTTTCTGGCACACTTTTTAGGGTTTGAGAAGCTGCCTCAGCAAAAATGCTATTCCAGGCATCCAAAACCCCCTGTATTTGCCAGCGGGGATGCAGAGATGAATACTCATGTAAAATTTTGATTTCTAAGAATAATGCATTAAAGTGTAAGTCTTAGAGTCTGCTCCTTACTTGCACAAGCTAACAATGCTTATTCTTATGTTTGCTACCAGGGTCCTGTTCTAAATCCTGTTTTGATTCCCTTTAATTTTGCCAGGGAAAACACCATAGATTCATAGATACTAAGGTCAGAAGGGACCATTATGTTCATCTAGTCCAACCTCCTGCACAACACAGGCCACAGAATCTCAACCACCCATTCCTGCGAAAAACCTCTCATCTATGTCTGAGCTATTGAAGTCCTCAAATTGTGGTTTAAAGACTTCAAGGAGCAGAGAATCCTCCAGCAAGTGACCCGTGCCCCATGCTACAGAGGAAGGCGAAAAACCTCCAGGGCCTCTTCCAATCTGCCTTGGAGGAAAATTCCTTCCCGACCCCAAATATGGCGATCAGCTAAACCCTGAGCATATGGGCAAGATTCACCAGCCAGATACCCATCACCCAGAACCATTTCAAGGTTATAGTCCAGCCATAAGAGTTTTCATCCCTCCCCCCACTTCTTGTGCAAAGGTAGAAGGAAATTACTCTAACAGTTTCACAGTTGAAAGCAACTGATATGTAATATGTTTAGATTATTCACAGTGTGGCTAAGTCCTTTTGTGTAATTAGAATTTCAAAAATACTTAGTTTTAGGACATAAAACTTGGCATTCTCCAAAATCATCTACACCAGTTAGTTATTTAATCCACACTGGTTAGTTTTATTTATGTAATTAAAGATGGCAACAATACATGAAAACAAAGCGACTGAACTAAGATTGTACAGCAAACATAAGTATGACTCCTCCTAATTTTGGAGTGTTTTACTTTGCATTCCTAATGTTCTTTTAAAAGTGAGGTGGCTTTTAATGTAATTTCTTAAGTTTTACAAAAAGGAAACTGAAACCCCACAAATGTTCTACAATGTGGAACTATATTGCCCTCCACAAAGGTCATTAGTAGGTTAGAACCTCTAGAATCAGAGCAAACAGAATTCACGTATTCACTTGAGCTATTACAGTAACAAGTAGTAGTAGTAGGTTGCTATCTTCTATATGGAAAAACGTACTTTGCCAGTAGGTTTCACAAATATTTGCTTACAGTAGAAGAATGGTGACACTCAAGAATCCAGGGTTCAGTTGCAGGTTCTGCATGGGAATGTTCTCTAGTCAGAGACCCTTCACTGTCCTCCACATGCTTCTATTGCTGTACTCATCCTTTGGCTCCTGCCACATCCCATGTTGCTCCTATTTCCCCCCCTTCCACCAGCTTCTGGCCATGTCCCTTCCCCCTCAGTTTTTACCTATCTGTCCCCCGGGTTCTTAGTGCCCCCCTCCCATCACTCTCAGTATACCAATTTTTCTCTTACCCATCCCTTTGTATCCATGTAAGGGTGCTTCCTCCTGCTCCCTCCGTGCTTGCGGATGTAAGGTTATTATAAGGGGGCATTGATAGCATAGGAGAAAGAATGTTTCAGCAACAATGACCAAAGAAGGTAGCCTGAGGCAGAGAGCTGGCATGGGAAATTTCAGCCCAAATGATTAAAGTTGTAACTGAAAACAGAGTCTTATAATAGAAGTTTTAGGTAATCTTAATGCTACCAGTGCTGCCTATCATACTACATTTATCTTATTTGTCTCTTGATCACACATACTTAATCCTCCTTTTTTCTTGAAGCAAAAACAAACAAAACAAAAAACTGCTACTAACCTTTCTGTAGTATTGATCTTCGAGATGTATTGCACATGTCCATTCCAATGTAGGTGTGCACGCACCCTGAGCACAGCTGCCAAATTTTTTTTTCTCTTAGCAGTATCCATTGAGTCAGGTCCGGCACCCTCTGTTGTCGCATGCTCATAACACTGGTATAAAGGGCCCTGCCAACTGCGAGCAGCAAGACGACACAGAAGGGGCACAATCATACCTACACTGGAATGGACATGTGTAAGCAGTCGAAGTAGTAGTAAACTTCTACCCCTACATTTTACTCACTTGCATGAAGAAGATAGTCTCAAAGAACTTTCTGGTCAGAAGTCTAAGAAACCACTTGTGCCTTGTACTGTCACACTCAGCATGTTTTCTTTTGCACGTGGGTTCTCAGACTTGAGTTTAGACTTATAAATATTCAGTTTCTTTTAATTAAAATATCCAAGTGTCTGGAAAATATACATTTTGGGCTAGATTCTCATTTCAACCACAACCCCTTTCTGGTACATTAGTGACATACAGGGACTGTAGCAGTGGGAAAGGGCTACAAGGAAATTCCTCTAGGGCAGGAGTAGAGGAGGGCTGGCTGGTCTGCCTGGCCTTATGATACCACCTTCCCAGTCCCCATAGCTCTTGCTGTAATAGCAGGGCCCCACAATTGCTGTAATGCTGAACCACCCTAACCACTGGAGCAGCCCAGAATACAGGAGAGGTATAAAGCTACTTTTACTTCCCTCCTGTGTACTGAAAGGCCCAGCACAAAACCACACCTGTTATCTGCATATACACTTTTATTGGGCTTAGCAGAAGTTTTGGATGAACACCTCAGATTCAAGTTTATTTATTAAATGGCTTTTTTCCCCTCACCCACTTCTGGCATGACAACTCATGGTTTATTCAGAATGGGGGAAATTATCTGGGGTCAGTAGTCAAGATGTCTCAGTGTCTTCCCATTGACTTTAATGTCACCCACCCCAGTTTTTCCCTGAGTTGTACAATGGATGGGTACTTGAAGTCAGTTTTGTGTAAACAAATGGTGTGGGAGGTAGCCCCTCTCTGCCTGATCACTCCACCAGCCTACTGTGAGGTAATGCTAAAGTTGCACCACAGTTGCCATTTTCTACATATATATATATATATATATTCTTAACCATGGTCTGTACATATCTCATAAAGACCATCGAGTTCAGACTATTACAAGCTTTCACAAAAAGCCATACTCAATATGGTTTTATAGCACAATCACATAGTATGCAATCAGTTGTTTTAACTGCTTGTTTTTGGCGTTGAAACCTTCTGCTCTCCCATTGGGGTGTCTGGACCTTGATTGTCACACCCACCAAGCTGAGTTGCCAGGAACTCTTACTCTCTGTGCTGGCTACCATTGTTATCCAATATAATGTTAATATATAAAAATAAAAAGGAATCAAGTAAAGTGAGACAGGCAGAGGAGAGAAAGTAAACAGAATAACTTAGTTTTCACAAATATAGCAAAATCCATCCCTCAGTTCCCAAAATCTCAGATCTCTTGTTTACTGAGTTAGTTTGCAGTTCCAATCATTCCCTGACACATAAACAAGATAAGTCAAAATAATTCCATTTGTGAGGCCACTTAATGTACAGAATAGAAGTAAATTAAACATTTACACTGGAATACAACTTTGTCAAAGGATTATTGTTTCTTTCTTTAAAAAAATGACTCCTGACTTGGCATTCGTTTTCCACAAGTTCCTTAGTTGTGCCCCTGCATTTATGTAGTAATAGGAAAGCATTATCTTATGACACCGTTCAATTCTGTTGATATATTTATATATTCAATTATTTTTATTGCACTTAAACTGATGCTTTTATTCATTGTGATCCAGTGTAAGGACCTGGTTTCTTCAGCAAATGGCTCTCTAATGCTTACAAGCTAAAACTATACAAGCACTCTGATGAGAACTGTGCCAAACTTTCTGCTGTATTTGCAGATTAACAGCTTACATATTAAAAACTCCAATATAATAACCATGCCACATCTTCTAGAAAAAAATATTATCTAGAAACAAAAAGGATTCTTACAATTGAAGGGTTTTTTTAATATGAAAACAAGAAAGAGGATGGGAAGAAGCATTTTCCAACTGTAATCTACACCAAGGAAATGGAGAAAAGGAAAAAAAAGATAAAGTGAAGCTGACCTCATTTACTGCCACATAGTACCGCTGCTTCTGAAAACGAGGGGAGTTATCATTCCTGTCCCTCACCACAATCCGTACTTCGTGGTAGATAACGGTGCCAACTTTTTTGTTAATGCACTGGACTTGAACAACAATGGATTGAATCGACATTGGTGGCTGTAAATGAGAAAACACATATTTATAATACACAGAAAGGTGAGGCATAGACCGAACTTCCTCACTACAGTCAATATTGCCTATGTTTACTATAGACAACTATGTTTTCTATATCATTCTATTTACTGTTATTTTACATTTCTGGATTAGAAAGTTTCTCGGGACAGTGCCCTAAACAAAACAACCTAGACCTATTTTTGCAACATGTTTAAAAAAAAAAGTTAGGTAGAACTAACACATGCCTCTCATATAGCTTCTCTTGCAGCTTGTCAGTTCTACTAGCATGTTGCTGCATATTTCAAAGTAAAGATAGTGATTTTTAAAAATTTATTATCAATTGACACATTCAGAGGACAATAAAATGACATATCTTTGTATGAATATTCAAAATATTGCAAAAGAGACTGATGAAATATATGTCTTTCCATTACAATTTCTAATCCCATTTTGAGTAGTAGTGTTTGAATTGAAAGGTCACACAGTTCTTGGAAACAGCATCAAGTGCACTAATACATCACTTACAGTTGCCAAGTATTCATAATTTAAAAACAGCCAGGTCACCTGTAAGGGTAGGCATGCCAGAGTCCAGTTCCTTCTACAGCTGTAAGGAGCACTGACAGAATTTAGCCAGCAATACATTCTAGACGTAATGGATAACTGCTCTAGATAAGAACTTCCTGTGGCTAATATAACATACATTGTAATCTTACATTCAAATGGATTACATTCTATTGTATAGGAAGGTCGTAAATATGTCAGCAGCAAGCATGCTTAGTAGATTAGTGAGAGTTTAGGGACTGAAAAATGTTTATGAATGTGCTTGAAAAAAACAGGGATTGTGTGTTAGAACTAAATCTGTAAGTCAGTCAGGCTAATTTAATTTAATGTATTTCCTTAAATAGGTTCATTCAAGTAAGTACAATAATGATCCATTTTACCAAATGTTTCATTAGTTACCAATGCTAACATATACAAAACACAAGCATTTGTTTTTCTTCTATATTAAATACCCACAATTTAACAACAAAGTATGGGCATACTGGATCTATTCAGCAATATAACCAATTTTTACATTATATTTTTACAAGTCATTCAGAGCTCAAGGTACAGCTGTTTCTTATATGGCAAGCATATTCAGGGACGGTCTTTAAGAAATGCATAATTTACTTGATAAAATTAAATGGTTACTAAAGCTGTGTTACAATGTCAACATATTTATTCATATACTCAAAAAAATCCCAAAAAATCTAATTCCATAAAAATGATTCATGAAACTATGAATCTTCTCTTTGTGAAATGAAAAATAATGAAAAAATGGGCCTTAAGTAAACAAGGGGTGATGTCTTTCTGTTAAATCTCATCTCTGTATTCCTACCATTCCCATGTGGCTAGTTCTCAGGATACTCAAGAGACAGCTTTTTTTTCATTCTGTATTATTTTCTGTGACAGCAGCTGTGCCCAAGTGAGGACCTCTAATTGACAGTTTCTAGATAGAGTAGAACCTCAGAGTTATGAACTGACTGGTCAACCACACACCTCAATTGGAACTGGAAGTAAACGATCAGGCAGCATATATATATATAAAAAAGACAGCCCCCCCAACCCCCGCATCAAATACAGTACAGCACTGTGTTAAATGTAAACTACTAAAAAAAATAAAGAGAGGGATTTAAAAAAAATATTTGACAAGGTAAGGAAACTGTTCCTGGACTTGTTTCATTTAAATTAAGACAGTTAAAAGCAGCATTTTCTTCTGCATGATAAAGTTTCAAAGCTGTATTAAGTCAATGTTCAGTTGTAAACTTTTGAAAGAACAACTACAAAGTTTTGTTCAGAGTTACAAACAACCTCCATTCCCGAGGTGTTTGCATGACTCTTGACTCTGAAATTTGCTGTCCCCATTGCTCTGACTGAGCCAAGGTATATTTATCTTTTGCATATTAGATAAGGCCCATATATTTTGCTTAAAGTTGCAGATGATTTTAGGATTATACCTATAGACTCCGGGTGAGTCTGTTTACGTGGGTATTGATATTTAGTGCATTCTTCCCCCACCCCCATTTTACACAAGCACTCAGTTTGTTGTTGGTGCGTCTGCAAACAAAAATTGAACTTTAAAAACAAATAAGTGGCCCAATAAGCACACAGTGATATCCTCAGAGCCATACAGGCAGTATATATGTGTGGATGAGGCCCACATAACACAGAGAGTTGCCCATGCGGCCTACGATGGTAAATAGGTTGAGAACCAGTGGCTTGGACTGTTCAGAAAAAGTACACTGTTCGTACTCACAAATTCAATCAGTTGAATCGAATAAGATCGGCTCCTCCTCCCTCAAAATAGTAAAACAAACAAACAACCTTGGAAACAAGCTAAACCCAAACTTTTTAAAGCTTCATTTGTTTAAAAAAAATAAATTAAAAACACACCAGTTATTGCTCTTATGTTACAAACCGACATGTGCGAGGGCTCCATCAGATGAGAGGTACCCCAAAACTTACTATGTGCTTGAGAGCTTGTGAGGTTTAAAGAAAGTTAAAGATATGGAGTGGTTGTCAGTTTAGGGAGGTTTAGCACAGTTCCTGTGTGTCTGGCAAGTGGGAAGGATCTCTTTTGGCTCACTTAGTAGATGTGCTGTCTAAGGACCTGAAAAATTAATATCTCAGTTGTGGTAATATGCAAGATACACAGTATAAATTTCCATAATGTTTGATCTCAGAGTAAGTTTCACTGAATATTCATTTGTGTGTTGGTCAAAGAGACAGGTAAAACAAAGGAGAGAAAAGGAGAATGGGTGTTTCCAGGTTCAGGCCAGGTGAAAATCTAACAACTGATTTCATCTGGATCACAAAGAGTAGTAAATTGACATGGAAGGGACAGATGGGAGATGGAAAAATCGGAAGGGACTTCAGGAGGATTACATTAATTTACTGCAAGAATAAAACTGTACTTTTCGAGTACAGTGGGACTTCAATTTCTGCTGGATACCCAAGTCTCCTATACTAACTTGATTTTCAAGTTCAAATAAACCCCAAAAATTGAAAGTTAAAACTCCATCAAACTATCAAGTTTCATACAGTTTTCAAATGGAACATTGCCAAAGATCTAATGTTTTTCTAGATTTTGTATAGTTTCAGGCTTTGATATGAAGGGTTTGCATGACTCCAGTTTTGAATGTTTAAGAAAATCTAATGAGCTCATGAAATAAACATAAGTATTTTTACATTAAATAAATGCAGCCAGAGTCTCTTCAGAATTCCACAGATCCCACAGGTATTCCTGTTTCTGAAGAGGAGCTGTGTAGCAGGGCTTTTGAGGGAGGCAAGGATCTTGAAGACATGAGGGGACCCTTACCTACGTTTTTCCACTGGGATTTTTACATTTTTTTTTATTTTTTGACTGAGGCCACATGTATTCTCAAAATATTTCTGTTCACAGTCAAAGAAATTTGTGAGGCAAACATGCAGAATTTCATTCCACACTCACCCTTTTGCATTTGTCCATTACTAATATTATATAATTAACTGTAAAACAAGCAATGGATGGCACCAAAATCATAACCGTAGAATATGCTGGAAATATTACCAATACAATAATGCATAAAAAGCCTAAAATAAATGTACATCCATTTCCCATGTAGTGACCTATTTTTTTCTCTTTCTTGAGAATGTTGCCATGGTGGAGCATTAACATAAATTCATAGCACTATAAACCACTTTCAGCTGCAATCAAGCCACTGTTAACCAATACAGAACAGCAATCAGGTCAGCAAGTTCTCTGACTAGATAGTGTATGGCATATGGAAGGTACAGGTATTCACATTACATTTTGAAAGGCATGTTATCAGTCTAGAATAGTCTAAATATAGTCACCTCCACTTCAGCTATTGTGTATCCCTGACAGTGAAGCAGTCCTTTTCAGAACACAACTTTAATAATTCTGTAAACACAGTTACATTAGCACAATCTGGAAGCAGAACGGTTATAAATAAACAGTCTAAATCTCAATATAGCGCCAACAGAGCTATGCTACGTATAAAGGTTGAATCAAGGCATCTTTCTCAGTTTTCAATATCCACATGAACAGAGATCTTAAGCTGGTGTAAACTGGCACAGCAACTTTGATTTCAACGAAGCAGAGGACCTGGCTCAAAAAAAGTACTTTCTTGCAGAATGTGAAATTTTAAAATAACCAGAAGGAAGAGAGAAGAGACTAAAAACAATTAGATTTTTAAAATAAATCTGTTTTTTTATAAAATCAAGTCATTGCACCAGATGACAAAGTTCAAATATATAAGTCTGCATTGAACAATGTGTTTTAAAAGGGACACAGCGAAGAAAAATTATAGTGGTTGGTTTTGATCTATAAAAGCCTATGAGGTTTAGATCTTGGCTATTTAAGAGACTCTACCCTCCTTTAATTTAATGTTTGTGTGCTGTTCTTAGTGTCCAAATTCACCCACTTTCCGGCATAGGTAGTTATTGTTCACTTAAACAGAAACAAAAAATAAAATTTAAGTGTGCTTCTGAGTTTGTCTTATTCCTACGGTTTCTCCCTGGCCCTAGTTAGAGCTAAAAACTCACTTAGTGCAGTGAGTTTGGAAGAATAGTTCTGCATGTCTATGCTGGGTCCTAGGATGTCAGGTTCTACTACAGTTTCTCTCCTTATATTCTGTCCAAAACCGGAGCTCAGATGAAGCACAGGGGATGCTCCAAGCCCTATCTACACATGTCTTTGTCCAAAGAGATTATTTAAGAGGGGATTGAGTTTCTTTGTTGGGAAGTTGGTAGAGTTTCCTGTGCCCATTCTGCTGTGCGTTTCTCTACATGACTTTGCTAATTATTACAGATATTTAGAGAATGTGATGGGTACACTTTGCAAATGAAAAAAAATACGAAATAAGGAAAATTGCATTCAATTAGGCAAATATATATATGTAAATTAAATCAGGGATAATTTAAATAAAACTAATTTCATTTCATTATTACTCTTTGTTTACTTAATGCATTTATTTCACTATACACAATGAAAATAAACTGGTCATTTGGGACCTAATCTATGCCCACTGCAGACAACAGAAAGATTCCTATGGACTTTAGCAGGTTTCAGATCAGGCCCTTTCACTTCTGTCTATAGTCAGTTTTGAGTCGATTTTACATTCAGGTTCCTTGTATTAACACACTGCTACAATGACTGGTGAGCAAACATGTAGGAAGGATACTGATTTGTTTTTAGGAGTATTTCTACTGAATGAAATATACATCAATGAAAACATTCCTGTTGCCCTTAGATTTTGCAAAGGTTTGTTTTTATAGAACCCAGATTTGATATGATAATGCTCCTTTAAGATTTGTGAGGACTAAACAAAAGAAACAACACAAGGTATAAACTGGTGTTCTGAGTAAGAACACAACATGCTTATTTGAATCCTCTGAGGTCCTCTTATGTCTACATAATTGGGCTCTAAGTCTCACAAGTCTAGATTCTCACAATTTTTTTTTTTTTTTTTTACTCCTCGCTTCTGGCTGGACTAGTGCTCCAGGAGAGGACTCTCATGAGGAGGTATTTCAAAACTTCTGCTTCCATACAGAATCAGAAAGCAAAGTTATGTGAAAACAAAAATAAAAATGTAGAGGGGAGTAAAAAAAAAAATCTACCTACTTTTTTTTTTAAAGTTGAGTTTAGGTCAGTTATTACTTTATTTTCACCAGCTCACACATCTCTACTTTACTGCAGTCTCAACTTGTTTGTTGTACAAACTTTTAGGCATGTACCTTGACAGGTATCTGTAGCAGGTGACAAGTTAACATCAGGAACCAAGCTAACTTGCCCAGGCATCCTTTCTATATCTTCTAGAAAGAGAACTAGATGAATTTTTCATCTCCTTGAAATTATTATGTTTATGATAAATCTTGAACATTAAAAACAAACAAAAACATTAATAAGGGAGTGTGCAACAATACATGGCACTATTAACTTGTTACTGAATGTATATAACTACGTAGGTACAACTTGTAAATGTGAACTTCCCATGCTGTTGAATGTATTGGTTATGTCATGAAATACCATTAATTTAAAATAGGTGCAGAGATGTCTTCTGTCCAACAGCATGAAGGAATACCCATGGTGTGTCTATAAAACAGCGAGTCAGAATGTTTCCTGAATCCAGTTACTACTTTACCTATTTTTTTTCTAGTCACCCTTAGAAAACTTTCCATTTCTAACTATTAAATGCTTGCTTCCTGGTCAAAGATTTAGGGGGTGGGGGGAGTCTGGAAAATAAACAAACTAACATCTCTGTCCAGATGTCGTCCAGTACTGTTTAGGTACAGCCTCTGGCTGATAGGATCCAGAATCACCCAGTAATCGATGTTGTCCTTCAGTGATAGTTCAATAGTGGGGTCAGTCCCTCCTGCTGTCCCTTTTATTAGCATACTGTCCACTAGGATAGTGCCTGCAAGAAAAAAAAGAGAGAGAGAGAGAGAATAGGTTCATATGTGTGTACTATACAGCAAATTTCAGTGCATTTGAATAATTCACTTTCATTCTAATTCTTTTTTTTTAAATATTGTGGGTTTTAATGGTATTAAAAAAAGAATATTCCACCTCAAAAGGCCTATTTTGGCTAGCTATGGTATAAACTATTCCAGGGACCACTGGAATGAACTCTTTATACAAAACACTGCAAGTTTTACCTTGGTTATTAGACCCACTATCTTGATTCTTATTTTCTGTTAACCTCATGATTCCCCCGTCCCCCAGTCATCTTATCATCCAACATTATCATGAACAAAGGAAAATACTGTAACAGAGACTAATATTTCAATTCAGTGACTAAGGCTTCTGATATAAAGAGTGCATCAGAAAAAAGAAGAAGAAAAAGAAAAGGAAATAAAATGTAACAGTAGTAATGGATGGTATATCTACACTGCAATGTAAGCCCAGGGTTAGTAGAGCTTGAGTTAGCAGACCCTGGGTTTGCTAACCTAGGGTTTGAGTGTTTACATTCATTTGTAACCCCAGGTAGGACGGACTCTTACAGACTCCTGGGGCTCCAGCATCTACACTGCATTAAGAGAGCCTGAGTCCAACCACCCATATTCCAGACTTCCTAGTGCCCTCCCAAAATGTCACCATTCTAACCTTTTGTTCACAGCGTAATGTGGGAAAACTTGACTGTCGACCAAATTTGACTGTCTAGAAGACAAAGTAAGTTGGCCCACAGGATTGGGGGATACTTTTGACAGACTCCCAGAGGATAAGTCCAGTGGGGCTGCATCCACACTGCAAAGGAAAATCATTTGAAACCTGGGTGTCAGCTTGACTTAGGCTTGGGCCCTCCATCCTCCATAGGGTGCTGGGGCTCTGGGTCTGAGCCCTGGGTTAGCACAATGTGAATAGAGACAGAAGGACGAGCGGTTAGGCTTGACGAGTTCCAACCCTGGACTTCACTGCAGTGTAAACGTATATACAATATCTATGGAAAGATTTCATTTTTTGTGTAGCTCTATAAGAGAAAAACAAATTGTAGCATAAAGAAATAAAAAAACTAGACTCTACAAAATAAAAGCACTGCAATTTCCCCCTCTATGATGTGGCATTTCTGGGGCATTCAATTAGTATCATACATTAGTCTAATACAAACTATAGGTTTTCACTCTTCTCCCCCGACTTTCTCTTCTCTTTTGGTTAAATTATTGCCTAATAGTTCTACCTAGTTAGCAGCTAGTGTACATTACTTAATTAAAAGACTCCAGGTGATGGAGAATTTACTCCATTTGATTAACAGTTACAAAGATTAACTGCCCTCACTAATGAAAATTTTACACTTGAGGTGGCCGGCAGTCCATGTATTTGCCTACGCCAAGAAACCTATAGACGTCAGCCCTATCCAACCTTGGCTTTCAATAAAGGAGATAATAATGATGACAACTGTTAAATATTTGCATTTTACTTCCAGTTTGACGTTGCTGGATCTTGTTATACATTTGTCTGCTAGATAAAACATCCTTTTAAAACCACATAATTTTTTTTAAGGCACCCGGCATTGCCCACTATTGGAGCTGTTTGGTCTTTGGCATGTTCTATTATGGCAATTCCTATATTCTTAAAACAAACTTTCATTTTGCATTTTTATATAAATCCACAATAAAGGCATTTGAGATTTCTTGCTGAATTATAAACATTTGAAAACAAGCCTTCTATCATTATAGTATTATTTTTGTATCTTATTAAGATTCTAACATTCAATTTCTGTTCCTTAAAATGTTTGATCATTTTAGGTGCACACAGCCTGCTTTTGTCCTTAGACTAAAATGCCAAGTAGATAACCTACTGACAATAATCTAAAGGCACAGAAAAGATTTTGATACAATATGAAATGACAGTTTCTATGCTTTGTCTCTATAAGTGGAAGTAGAGAGGCAGAAATATTTCCAAATACCCAGAATGCACCAGTTTGCAAGCAGCTTACATGATCAGTCTAAGGTGTTGTGGGGTTTTTTTTTTGTGCACATCAAAAAAACAGAACCAAAAAACACTGCAATGCTCAAATTTAAAACCAACTAGTATTTCAATAAATCAGAATAGTCCACTGATTTCTATGGAACTTACCATCTCCACATACCATCCACAAGACAGAGTGGGTAAGACTGGAATTTAAAAATCATTAAATTAAAAATATAGTGCTAGAAGGCTGTAATTAGATTTGTGTGTGTGATTTTAGTGCCTTAGCATGTGCCCTGAAAGTGGTGGTATGAAAGTGGGAAGGTGACAAATGTCGTGGAGTTTCATAATGATTATTGTTCTGTACCCCAAAGGTGTCTGAGGTACGGGATTTCTATGACAAAGTCGGAACACTGAGGGACCAGACAACTTCAAAATACTCTACTACAGTCACAAGACCTGTGATTACAAGTCATGAAGCCTCAACAGAGCTAGCTGCCAAACAATGGTGCAACCAGATGGACCTTTTCACTTGAATGGCTTGGCTGACTGACCGCAAAAGAAAAAGATTGAGACAAAAGGAAGACTTCTAACCTACACCCTAGAAACAAAAGCCATTAACATATTAGGTAAATGGGGTCATGCATTCAGAGGGAGATGGGGCTTTGAGAAAAGGAAGTTTCTTCTAAAGGGGGAAACATTCTCTGGATCTCAATAGCTCCTGGGCTTGCTACAATTATGTAAATTGGATATGTTCTGTTCCTGTAACTCAACAGGGAAGACAAATAACTTAGCTTATATCAAAGCATAAGATTAGATGAGTCTAATATGCATGTGTGATGTTTGTTGTTTTAAAATTATTTTCTCTCGTGTGGTTCTATTTGCTGATAAACCTACTTGTTTTAAGAAGGCTGTTCATTAATGTATCTCACTGGTCACATGTTCCAAAATGAAGAAAACAGGTGTGGAGTCAGACTTGCACAATAATAAGTGGTTGGCAAAGATGGGATATTGAACTCTGATCCCAGTCTAAGAGTAGGAGAATTGCATAGTTCCACTCCAAGAGTGGGACGGAGGGCACAAGGCTTAACACCAGAGGGGGGCACACAAAGAACAGAAAGGAAACAGGTGCAATCAGTCGAATAACCATGACAGGGAATGTATGGGAAACAGTATTAATGTGGTTGAGTGTTGTGATGGTAGTAGGCTACTGCCTGTAGAATGGTATTGTGTCAGACGTGAATGTTGACTTAATTTATTATTTCTTTAATGTTTGTATTTCTGTATAGCAATACACCTGAACTACCATAATTTTAGGCTAGCAGGTTTTTATTAGTGGGAATATGCAAAGGAAACATTGAAGCAAAAATAAACTTCCATATGACATAACTGCAAAATTGTTATGAATGAGTTCAAGCATAAGAAAGGTTTTGTTGGACCTAAACCAAAGCCAAATGAAGTCAAAGCAGCTCTGCCTGTGAACTATTATTTTACAATCAGTCATATGAAACCTTTAGGACATTTCTGCATCTCTGGCGGGGTTTGCTGAGGATAGCAAATGTGCCAGTGATTCAGTAGAAGTCAACTGAAACTCAGTTGTTTCAGCTGACTTGCCTTTTCACATTTTGAGGATTCTCTTAAACCCTAATCTATCAGATAAACTTTAATGGGAAATGCTATACATGAAGCAAAGCCGGGGGGAAAAGGTTTGGCACAAATTTATAGAAACCAAATTACACCAAGTTTTGTGAAGCTTTGTCTGGGATATACATTGTGTCAGGGCATTTATATTGCCCTACTGATGTACTTTTCATTTCTAGTACACTGATATGTTCTAACATAGCATTACTCTTGGTTTGCAATCACATACATAGTTATGGCTGTGGGGTTATATGGCATTCATGTTTCTTTTATTGGGATATGTATGTTATTGAATCTAATCAACTTCTAGCTTACAATGAAGTATACATCTAACAATATTTAAAGCCCAGTTGTGTTATAGGCATTTATTCTTATCAAATGAAATGTAAAATAATTATCTGTTGAAGTAGACATCAATAGATGAGAATTATGACAGATTGGGAAGTAATTAATTGGCATATGACTGAGTTTACATACATATTCACAGAAATGAGTATATGATATAGTGCCAGAAAAAAATAAAAGTCTTTGGAAAAATGAGCTGCAAATGACAATGTTGATATGATGTAAGAAGTTGACTATGGTAAGTATAATTAGAAACTTGAATTCTGTGTCCTTATCATTGGTGACTGTATGAACCAGCAGTAATACAAATCAAACCTTCACTTAATATTACAATGATGACTCCGAAGTCTGTCAGTCCTTATTGTGGATTAATATTTCCTGCTACACTGCATTGGTCTACAAAAATAAACTGGGCATCCAGGGTCTGACTAGCGTTATCTGTATATGAAACAAGACACTAAAAATGTGACATGCACAAAGAAGTCTGAGTAGATGTAAATGGCTAGAACACAATCTAAGTTTCAGTTAGATTACTGATCTTTTGGAAATGAAAATTCAACATTCTTTATTATTATAAAGAGTACATGTAGACACAACTGAGTTACTGTCATTGCCACAGCCAAAAGTTACGGCATTTAAGCAATTTTTTATGCATTCAAAGCCAAAACCTATTTCATTTAGCCTAGGTATGGCTTAAGGAAAAGGTAGCAGGAAATATGCAAAAACAAGGAGGAGTCCTTGTGGCACCTTAGAGGCTAACAAATTCATTTGGGCATAATGATGATGTAGGTCCAATAAAAAAATATTACGTCACCCACCTTGACAAAGCAACAACTTTGGAAGTAAGCTGAGAACATTGTACATGTAACACTGCACTTCCATCGTTTAAGAAGAGGGCTAAGAAAGAAAAGCTGGCTTTGTAACTTGCAAAATTAATATAATGGGATACTGAGTAAGGAAGCCCTGCCACTGACGGCCAGCAGTTTGACGCTAGAATGGATCAGCTAGAGAAGGAATGACTATTAGTGAGAAAGGTAGAGTGCGTGATGATTTTATGCAAATGCTATATATGATTCCATGAAACCAACTTTTTTCCATGAATCTACCATAAACACAGAAGCAAATCTCCTATTGACCTTAGGAAGCTAATGCATAAGACATTTAAAATGGGGAGAAATAGACATTTTGCATTCAGATTCATTATGAGGTCATTGATAGTTATTTTTATGTAATTTAAAGATAATGCCTTGATTCATCTTTTGTACATTCACCACCACAAGATCTTAAAATTTATAATTAAAAATGAAGATAGTCCGGGGGCTAGTGATGAAAATTCTAGAAGTCAATGGGGCAGATCCTTAGCTGGTGTGAATGAACTGAAGTCAATGGAGCTATGACATATTATACCAGCAGAGGATCTGCTCCACTATGACATGACTGGTACACTGCACGGCTCTCGATAAATACACTTGGTAAACAGATGGTAATATTTAGATATACATTATCTGTATTATTTATACAGTATCATCTCAAAGCAACCCACTTTGGTATAGAAACTGGTATATCACACAAGCTATAGCACCTATCCTCTGCTAAGAACTACACAGCTGAAGGCCACTTGTATAGCTCTTGGGGCAAGATCACGGCTTAAGTACTAGATAGGGTCATGTAAGTAAAATATAGGCACCTTTGAGATGTTTAACACTTCATAGCAACACTATAAAGGAGTTTGTAGCAAAAAGTGAGGAAGAATGTATAATTGAAACTGCAGAGCGAATTTCAATGAATCAGTATGGGCTATATCAGGGGTAGGCAATCTATGGCATACATGCCAAAAGTGGCATGCAAGCTGATTTTCAGTGGCCCTCACAATGCCTGGATCCTGGCCACCGGTCCGAGGGGTTCTGTATTTTAATTTAATTTTAAATGAAGCTTCTTAAACATTTTAAAAATCTTACTTACTTTACATACAACAGTTTAGTTATATATTATAGACTTATAGAAAGAGACCTTCTAAAAATGTTAAAATGTATGACTAGCACGCAAAACCTTAAATTAGAATGAATAAATAAAGACTCGGCACACCACTTCTGAAAGGTTGCCAACCCCCGGGCTATATGTATGAGCCTCTAATACAACATTTCTTGTTCTGAGCATTGAAGACCATTCACTTTCTTTTTTGCATTTATGTTAGAATGAGTCAAAGCCCAGTGAAGTCAGCAGAAATCTTCTGCATCATGTTCTTAAGTCATGTAAAGTGAGGAAGTCCTACGTTTAAAATATATACCCTTCTATCTAAACTCAAGTCTGAATTTCACTGAAAAACAACCACCACCCATCATCAAAAACTTAATTTTACAAGAAGGCATATTATTTTATATTGAGTACATTTTTTAAATCAACTACAATAATTCACCCTTCTCAATCATCATGACTCTGACAGAAAGCTACTCAGTCTCAACAAACCAAAAGTTTACAAGTAGCAACACCACCGAGTATGAACCCAACCAACTAAGACCGCACACTAGCAATACGTTCAGACGTTCTTGTTAAACCCTGGATTTGTGCTGGAAATGGCCCACCTTGATTATCATACACATTTTAAGGAGAGTGATCACTTTAGATAAGCTATTACCAGCAGGAGAGCGGGGTGGGGGGAGAGAAAACCTTTTGAAGTGATAAACACCCATTTTTTCATGGTCTGTGTGTATAAAAACATCCTCACTGCATTTTCCACTTTTATGCATCCGATGAAGTGAGCTGTAGCTCACGAAAGCTTATGCTCAAATAAATTGGTTAGTCTCTAAGGTGCCACAAGTCCTCCTTTTCTTTTTGCGAATACAGACTAACACGGCTGTTACTCTGAAACCTGGCACTAGCAATAACCACTCATTTTACTAGGCAAACTGAAGTCTGAAGAGATAATTCAGGAAAGCCCAGATTCATCTCTGTTTATGTTATTCCAATCAGATTTTAGCAGAGTAAACCCTCCCACCTATGAGGAAGCCTAGGTATGATACAGATGCCATGTTCATTAAAATAAAAATTCACCTCCTATTTGGTGATAGAGGATGGGATAAATGATCTGCTGGCAGTGAAATGGTGCAGCTCTAATGGGGCATTGCTCTTGGAGATCAGAAACACGCAAAGCTGTGACATCTCTGTCTGCTGTTCACAGAAGGGAGGACCTGCTTCCCAGTGCTCTTCCTAAATGTATCCACTACTGACCAGCATAGAGAAGAGGAAAAAAATGTAGAGGAAGCTCTTGGAATGGTATTCTGCCATCTATTGAAGTAGTTCCGGTTTCCATTTGTACAGAATATTAGCATTAGCTACAGAATATGAGTTGCACCTGGCATGATTCCAGCTCCTCCTGTGGCAAACTTCATCATTTCAATAAGCTCTAAGCAGTGTTTACACAACAAGCAGCAATGCTCCTGTTTTCCACTAAAAAAGAGCAAATACACATACGAACTGCCTTAAATTTATTCTGAGTTCCATTGATCACAAAATGATTTGAAAACAGGGATTTTTCTTTTAAAAATAGTAGTAAGTGGATTAACTGACCTGTTAGTTGCTTACTTTGATATTCTGTATAGTTTTCACAGCTAAACCCGCATCATATACTCTATATCTCCACATCTGAAGATATATTTCAGTAATGCAGGGTGAACTGAATAGAAATAAGTTGAAAATCAATGGGAAATGAAAAACCTATTTACAGAAAGTGTATTGTCAACTCTGTTCTGCCTTTACTTAAGCAAAAGGTAACAGATATTCATATAAGAAAGAAAATACAGCACTATAAAGACAGATATTGAACTACTATATTCTCCACACAAGAATTAAGAGTACAGTACCTTAGATAGTTGCCACGCACATCTCCAAAAGTGGAGGTGGCAACACAAAAGCAATATATAACAATATCTTACCCCAAGCTGAGCCACCTAGATGTTGTCCTTTCATTATATTTTGCACCTCTTTAAAGTTAAATATGTTCAGCAGCCTTGACTTCTTATTGTACCAAAAAGGAAGGAGGCTCCAGAAGAAATTGGGCACCTCAAGCCTTCACAGAAAGGGATAGGACTAAGTTAAATGAAAAAAAAAGGTGTATGCATATTTACAACTCAGAATTGAGGGTGTCTTGTTTTGACCTTGGGCTGTTCAGAAGTCTAGCACTGAGATTCTGTGGTGCACCTCCAGAAGCAAAACACAGAAATACACAGCCCCCATGGGATGCTACGCTACCTTTATGTATCATCCAAAGTCAGGGCAATATTAATTTTCCTGCAGGGCCTATCTCTATTGAAGAACACATTTCAAGGGGGGAGGAGCAGTATCTGGTGGAGCCATAAATTGGGAGAATCCCTGCCAGAGGGGGCTTAGTGGTGCAATATGTAGAGCCCTACACAGATACAAAATTTGCAAACATGGTCCATGGATATTCACATCTGTGGATATCCGCAGATTTTCAAGGCTCTAGCAATATGTCTCTCTCCGTTAAAAGTGACAGGAGCTGTCAAACTTTCATACAATTATTATATTTCTCCAAATCTCAACAAAACCCTCACAGTCATATCCAAAGATTAACTTCAAATTTCATAACTGTCACGTAGTTCTCTAGAGTAGTGCAATAGACTACACTCTGTTATGAAGAGTTCCTTTTTTAAAAAAAAGGATTATAGAATCATAGAAGAGTAGGATAGGAAGAGACCTCAGGAGGTCATCTAGTCCAAACCCTTGCTCAAAGCAGGACCAATACCTACTAAATCATCCCAGCCAGGCCTTAAAAACCTCTAAGGACGGAGATTCCATCACCTCCCTAGGTAACCCATTCCAGTGCTTCACTACCCTTCTAGTGAAATGGTGTTTCCTAATATCCAACCTAGACCTCCCCCACTGCAACTTGAGACCATTACTCCTTGTTCTGTCATCTGCCACCACTGAGAGAAGCCGAGCTCCATCCTCTTTGGAACCCCGCTTCGGGCAGTTGAAGGCTGCTATGAAATCCCCCCTCACCTTTCTCTTCTGCAGACTAAAGAAGTCCAGTTCCCTCAGCCTCTCCTTGCAAGTCATGTGGCCCAGCCCCCTGATCATTTTTGTTGCCATCTGCTGGACTCTCTCTCACCAGTGCCGAATAGAGGAGAATAATCACTTCCCTCGATCTGCTGGCAATGCTCCTACTAATGCAGCCCAATATGCCATTAGCCTTCTTGGCAACAAGGGCACACTGCTGACTCATATCCAGCTTCTTGCCCACTGTAATTCCCAGGTCCTTTTCTGCAGAGCTGCTGCTTAGCCAGTCGGTCCCCAGCCTGTAGCGGTGCATGAGATTCTTCCTTCCTTAGTGCAGGACTCTGCACTTATTGTTGTTGAACCTCATTAGATTTCTTTTGGCCCAATCCTCCAATTTGTCTAGGTCACTCTGGACCCTATCCTTATCCTCCAGTATATCTACCTCTCCCCAGTTTAGTGTCATCTGCGAACTTGCTGAGGGTGCAATCCATCCCATCATCCAGATAATTAATAAAGATGTTGAACAAAACCGGCCCCAGGACCAACCTCTGGGGCACTCCACTTGATACCTGCTGCCAACCAGACATCAAGCCATTGATCACTACCCGTTGAGCCGAACAATCTAGCCAGCTTTCTATCCACCTTATAGTCCATTCATCCAATCCATACTTTTTTAACTTGCTGACAAGAATACTGTGGGACATTGTACCAAAAGCTGTGCTAATGTCAAGATACATCATGTCCCCATAGCCAGTTATCTCACCATAGAAGGCAATCAGGTTGGTCAGGCAAGAATCCATGTTGACTGTTCCTGATCACCTTCCTCTCCTCCAAGTGCTTTAAAATGGTTTCCTTGAGGACCTGCTCCATCATTTTTCCAGGGACTGAGGTGAGGCTGACCTGTCTGTAGTTTCCAGGGTTCTCCTTCTTCCCTTTTTTAAAGATGGGCACTATATTTGCCTTTTCCCAATCATTAAGATAGATAACTTAAATAGTGGGAATAGAGTAACTGAATGTACTAGTATTCCTAAATTGAGAGAAGGTGCAGCTCTCTCCTCCCGGTATCTGTCCCATGGCCAACCTTGCTGCTTCTTGTACTTCCCTCTCATGGCCAGGTTTAGTGGTCACCCAGCATAGGACTGGGGCAGGAAAGGAATTAAGAAGAAGGATCCCCTTATTTTAGGCCCCTCCATCATTTCATCTCCTCTTCTATTTGTAGCTAGTTCATGACACTCCCTTTTTTATCATTAGCCTTCTACTTCACTTCCCAGTTACAGCCCTTTTCCATCACTAACCTCACATTCTCTCTAACTTTTGTTCTTTTAACTTCCGTCCCCTAAGTGAGACCACTGTCCCACTCAGGAGTGAAGTCAGGAAGCCTGGCTCATTGTATACTTGAGGTTGGTTTATAGATTGTAAAATAAAAACAAACTTCTCCAGCATTTAAAAATATTTTAGCAAAATAGGATGACAGGAATTGCCAAACTGGATCAGACCATGGTCCACCTTGCCCAGCATTCTGTCTCTGACTGTGGCCTGTGTTATGTTCACAGCATGTACACAGAGAAGTTAGATAAAAGCATAGATATTCTTGCTGGAAGGCTGCAGTGTAAAATTACTTTATTTCTTAAAATTCTGAACTGTAAAACATGAGAGAGAGAAAAGGGACTTGCTCCCTAATACAGAGGCACAACTCCCTCCACTTGCTTGAAGCTGACTCCTTCCAGACTGACATGGATCACACACTTTCCTAGCCTGCAAGGAGGGCCAGGAAATCCCTTATAAATTAAAGTGACAGTCTACAATTCCAACACAATTTTAAAATAAACTACAGCCTATAACAGATGCTTAAAAGGCAGGTGTAACAAACTCACAGTAGGCAAATGTGGGATAATCTGCCAACCCATAAAAATTTCATGCTAACCCCAATAGTCAGTGATTGTCCCAAGTCTGAAGTTTTTATCCATTCCAAAAATAATTTTGTGTTAATCATTACAACTCTGGATATTGTTATCCATATAAACATCCAATCATTCTTTGCCACTTCCTAAATTCTTGGCTTCAATGGAATTGTGTGGCAACGTGTACCACAGTCTAATTATGTGTTCAGTGAAAAAGCATTTCCTTTTATCCATTCTGAATTTGCGATCTTTCAATTTCATAAAATGCCCACGTTTTGTGAGACAGGGAAAACAGAAGCTCTCAGTCTCTCTTCTTTATGTTAGTTTTTATCACATCCTCCTTAGTCATGTCCTTTCTAAGGAGAATAGTCCCAATCTTTTCAACCTCTGAGATTTTTCCCATGCTCCTAATCATTTGTTACTTTTTTTCAGAATCCCCTCTAATTCTGCAATATCTTTTAATAAGATGGAATGACCAGTACTGTGGATACAGCATTCTAGATGAGGATTGGCCTAGTGATTTATATAAAGAGATAATATTTTAAGGATTATTCTCAATACCATTCTTTAGGAAACATCTTTTTTTTACTTTTTACTGCAGCTGCACATTGAGTACAGGTCTTCACTAAGATGTCTGCAATGATCACTACTTGACAACTAAGAGCTGCTTCACCATTGTGAAATGGCGTGGACAGCCTGGAATTGCTGATGGATCAAAGTGTAAGAATTATTCCTTTACAGAAATGAAAAATAACTTTAAGACAAGCATGCTGTGGAGAGATAAGGCCTGGTGCCCCTCACCTCACAAAACGTGAGTCTTATTTACTGTTGTCTTTAACACCCAGAAATGCCTTTAGGAGAAATCCTTCTCAGTGACATTTCAGTTCCCCAGTGGTAATTGGGGGGGAGTGGGAAAGGGAGGGAAGGAGCTGAGTTGGCTCAGGTATGAGGGGAGTGGAACTAACAATTTTTCTTCTTGGCACTGTTGAGAAGGACAGACCCTGAAGCTACTAGTGAATGGGGCATGAAGATACCATTGGTGCCTGTTACCTTTGGCAAGACATCAGGAGCAAGTAAGTGAGTTAGGACTGCTGTCTGGAGGCTTGGGGCAAAAATGTAGCATGTAAGAAGGCTTGGAACCTGTGATTTTCCTTCCTCAGTAAGTCACTGTGACAACCCCCTTTGTGATTAGTTTATATTTTGAAGGCTTTCCTATCAAGAAAAAATTACTTACCTTTTTTGTTTGTTTACATCCTCAAGAGTCATTGTGTATAGTTGCACAGTCTACCAAGCTCAAGAGACCATGTTGATCTTCCTCTGACACCAAGTCAATAACATCCAAAATATATGTGTGGTATCCCATTTAAAAACTATCCCTTTTACTAGATTTCATCAAAACCTTTTCAATGTGCTCAGTTATGAGTCTTTAGAACAATCCATTTTTGACATACATAGCAAAAAGTAATCAGCGATGGAAAATTTCTGACCCACTTTAAATGAATGTTTTTCAGTCAGAAATGCCAATTTGTCAAAACTGAAACATGGGAACATGTCCATTTTGGACAAATTACAATGGAAACCAAGTGGGCTTCCAACAGAACCCTGCCTTCTAGGTTTCCTACCAAGTCTCTGCCTGGCTCCTTGGCAGCCTGCCTTCCACACTTCCAGACTTCCATGCTCATTCTATCTCAGCAGCCCGGGCTCAATGAGTCCTTAGCTCCAGGAGAAGCCCGACCTCCCCCAGGCAGACTGCCCCAGAGCTGGGGTTCCCAGGGCAGTTCACCTAGTAAACTGTCCTACAGCCAGGGCTCTCAGGCTTCTAAGGATCCTCAGTAGTCTGGAAACCCTGGGAACCATAGCTTCCCATGCTTCTTGGTGGTCTTCCTGTGCTCTAGGAGCCTCTAGGAGCCAGGGTATTGGAAATCCAGTTTCCAGCAAGCTCTAATCAGAAGAATCATGAAAATAATCAACCACCTCTTTTTCAGAGTCCTGTATCTCAAAATCATTTATCTAAATCACCTCAAATTTGGGTAAAAGTTATCTAGGACCATGGATAAGAAATGCAAAATCTATAGTTCAAATACCTTTTTGAGGAGGATTTTACCAAAGGGGCCAAAAGCAGGCTTCTAATAGAAAGAAGGTCTCAGACTCATCTATGGAGGCTCTGTCAATTCTCCATAATATAGTCCAAAATTGGGACTCAGTTGGGGCTCTAATATTAGTACACATGTACAAAGACTCAGAAATACACAGAAAAACTACAGGCAATTTCAGTTATCTACAATGTTCCTAAATAAAATTGTTATTTTAAATAAATCACAAAAAAACAGTAGGGTGGCTATCAAACAGATACAGTCAGAAAAGGTTAGAAATTTTAAAAGTGAAGATATTCATTTTCATTACAGAGACAATAAAATTCACAATCTGGCATCACCAGTAAAATAAAAGTCTTCAGGCTATTCTAAGATATTGTTACTTGACTCATTTCCAGTAAGATCTTTGCAATAAACAATTCATGAAGGTGATTTAAATTCGAAAACATCACATTACACAGCTACAACAAGACTAGGTGAAAGAGATACAACATAGCCCACTCTGATTAACAGTCTTTTTATCAGTTAGGCAATTTCAAACATGGAAACAATAAGAAGAGAAATACTTTTAGCACCAGAAGCTTCCTTGAAGTTTCTGCGATCGTGGGGGTGGACAGTGGGGTGAGAAACAAAGGCATGAAGGTGATTGTACCTCTGCTTTTACTATTATGGTCAGCAGATGAAGGGGAAATATCATTTAAAATGTTTCGTTGCAGAGAAAATAAGGGTTATAAATGTAGAGAAAACCCAAATTTTGTGTACTACGAAAAAGGTGAAAGAATAAGTGTCCTTACCTAAGAAATGAAAATGGTGTGAATGGAGCACATTAGAATCTGTAAGAAGCTAAGAAAATAAACACCTTCGCACATTTTTTTTTTTTTTTAGCAATGATAACCGACACCATGTTATGATTTCTTCATTTCAGAAAGCAAGATTATTGGACACTTATTGTGATTGGGCCTTTCCAAATTTCCTTACTTAAAAACAAAATTCTGACACATTCCATGTGTATTCTGCTGCACTTTGAGGAGCAGCATCTAGTCAGACTCTTAATTTTCATTTAAAATACACACAAAAAACTGGAAGTGCTCCCCTTCAAATTTTCTTGAAGAGAGGAAACTAGTGTGAGTGGTTGATAAAAGTCGGGGAATGCAAGACAGATATTGAAATAGTGAGTTTTACAAATGTTATGGGCCATTCCAGCAGTAAGTCTGAGTGTAAGGAAGTTTAAGTGTAATTTGGTGCAATTGACACTTTCTTCCACATCTCTAAAATGCATTTTTAGATTCCATCTACACTTCCTTAGGTCATCATCCACTTAATGAATACCCCCACTCCTCCATACCCTAAGAGGCAGGGAGGCTTTGTCTGGGCCAGCAGGAGAAAGAAAAGCTTTGGCTCCTTTATGGCTTTATGGATTATACCCTCCACCCCACCCAGCCCCTCATCTCTTCATCAGCACTGAACCTCCTTGGGGACTTGAGAAATGGAGGAGCGGAGCTCCATGCCTGATTGGTCCAGCATAAGGCTATTGGCTTTGGCACACAAAAGGGGAAGTTCATAGGTCCTTCATCTTGCCTGGGGCACCATTCTGTGCCTGGAAGCAAAGCTGTTCTCTTTGGGATTAGAGTAGAACCAAATTTTGGGACCTTGCCATGGGCATTATGCTAGGTGCTTTTTTCCTCACTTTGCCAGGGTGCGGTTCTTTTTGCCCATCTCCCCGTCATAACCCAGAGGCTCATTGATTAGGCTGGGCTGTAAATTAATTTTGTCACTACTTGGCAGGTGCCCAGTGCAGGTATTCATTCAATAGGGGGTTCTGGTTTCCTGATAAACAGATTAAGAGAAGGTGATCTCCTGAAGAAAATGGGAAATGGATAAGGACTCCTAATGTCTGGTACAGTGAGGAGATAACATCCTCTTCCCAACCCCTAAACCTCATATGAGGGGAGAGTGGTAGGGGTCCCAGCAATGGTGGGGTGAGATTAATCTGGTGAGTAGTGGGAGGGAGCTAGTGGCAGTTTTTCACTAGGTGGTACAAATGACAAATGAAGGATGACCTGACCTGGACAAGTTATTACCAAATGGTTCCCAGACGTAGTACTTCATAAAGCGGTGGCCTACACAATATTCCTGGTATTTTGTCTTTCTTTCTGTGGTGTAATGTTCAAATGTACATTTATACCTGACTCCTTATACATCACTTTTGCAATTGGTCTGCTGAGTCTAACTGAGTATAAGGCTATCAAAGATGGTGTAATTTATATATCAAAGGATCAAGAGAAAGAGGTCAGGAAAGGGGAACACGGACAAACAAAGCTATTAGTAAGAGTGTGCAAACTGATGCCAATTAAAGAAGCCTGTTCTCTACTTTAACTGACAGCTTCTTAAATATTCTTGCTCTCTAGGCCTAGTCTAGACGAGTATTTAAAGGCATGCTAACATGTTTTAAGAATCTAGCGTAGACAAGGCACGCTGCCCTTAATGTTCTAAACTGGTTGAGTTAAAGTCTAGGAGGAAGCCATGTTCTTCTCTAGCTAAAATGAATTTTTTTCACATTCTTTTAAAATGCCTGATTTTCATAACTGCACATGCGCTAAATACATACACAATTTGAGCTCTCAATTTGAGAACACAATTTCTGTGACCACGTGCATTATGTCTCAGAACTGCAAGCAAAATGACCTGCATTTCATAAAGGAACCATGTTCCCAATGATATCAGAGGACTTGCATCTAAATATACTAACACAACAATTTCATTCTTATTTCAGTTACCATTGCATTGTTTTCATTTGTTTCTTCTGATTACTGAATTTATTCTTCATCTGACAAGACAACATCATGCAGAGGGAAAGCAGAAGTGATTTTCAGCTTTAGAACTAAAAAGGGTACTGCCAAACAACAGCAATAACTATTGATTTAGAACTGTCCTTTATTCAACAACAACAATGCACCAAAACTCCTGCCCAACAATACCATCAAAAGACAATGTTATTTTCTAACAGTTGTAATACCGTACTGGGACAGAAGAGGCAAAGAAAACGTGACAGGAACAAGATACAGGGGCGGAGAACAAGCAGCACTGGGACAGGGACATGTTGGAGAGGACAGGGCAAGTGGGGCCAAGCTGGGCAGGAGGAAGGGAATAGGCAGAAGAGTCTGGAGCACTCCTTTCCAGATACTGGAATGAAACCCAAGATTCTTGAGTCTCACCGCCTCTGCTGTCAGCAAATACCTGTGCAATCCACTCGCAAAGTGTATATCTCATCCCTCTCTAGGGCTCATTCACCAGAAAATGAGAAACTACTACTCTTATCAGTCTGTGGGCAGAGGCCTGTGTGGTGGATCTAAAGATCTCAACCCTAACGATGAACCACGTGGGTGTCAATATGATACCATATGATGGAATATCTGTTTTTTTTTTTATTTGTTTGCTTTTTAAACCTAGGAAATTACACACACACAAAAATAAGTTTAAAAGAACATAATTAAAGTTGCAAAGTCAAGCACCAAAAAGTTAAGTTAAGAATTAATGTTTCCTGTGCAATCTTAATTTGCCCCCTTTGTGGATATTCATTGTGATACGGTCTTTAATTACATGATCGCATACTATTTTTCTCCAGTACCCATCTTGTGCAGCACCCAGAATGATCCTGTTCTGCATTCTGATTAGGGCTGTTTTGTGTCAGAGACTGTTGTCTGTAGGTTCCTGATTCATTTGCTGAAAAAATTGAAAGGTGTGTCGTGAATGAGGCAGGAAGACAAAGATAACTGTCACCACAGTTAAGGCAGATAAATGGTGCCCTGGAAAACTGGATTGTAGCCCAGCCTCTGTGACACTAGTCAAAGTCACTTAAATAATTTTGTTTCCTGAGGTGGTCACTAATTGTATATTCTATGTTTCTTGGAAACCCAGCTGGAGACACTGGGGTCTGCTTTGCAGAAGTGCTGAGCACTCACAAATGCAAGTGAAGTCAGTGGAAGCTCTGCTTAAAATATATGAAGTGCTATGCAATGCTAAGTATGCTGAAAAAGCACATCCTAGTCATCTCAAATTAGGCACTAGTATTAGTGGATAATTTTGACTAAATTCTGTGTCTCAGTTCCCCATCCGTAAATGGGGGGAAATCATGCCTCCTCACCTCACGGGGTTTATTGAAGATAAATCCAATAGTGTTTGTGAAGCACTGAGATACTGTAGAAACAAGCACCTCAGAAAAAACCTTTGAGGTAAGTATTAATTCTAACTTCAGAGCAGGGTTTGCACAGTGTGCAGTAAATAAGGCCTATGGCCGCATGCCAAACGACATATTGAATAAATAATTGAGTAATCACCAGCCATTATGTACTTTGAATGAGGCAAGGGTTCTCTGGAAAAAAATAGTATCTGAGCATTTAATAGAAGAATCTATCATAAAGCATGTGTGTGAAGGGGCTGAATTAATGTTGGAGAGGCAATCTTAATTCTGGCATTTCCAAATTTTTGAGTACTTGACTTTGCAACCTTAACAGTACTCTTTTAATGTAGTTTTTGGTGGGTAACTTCAAAGGGAGTAAAACGTATTAATATGACAGAAAGATATGATCTGGAAAATTGTGGTTTTACAAATAAACGTCCACACAGACTCAGGCACTACTTCCATCAAAATCTCGTACTCGCCTTTTGGCTTCAGAGCTCACTGGCTCTGTCCTCTCACTCTCCCCCTTCACTTGTCCTTTCATTTAGCTTATTCATCCTAACTAAAGCACAAACTCTCAAAACAAAAATCATAGTGTTAAAATGACAATTGCTGTCACCACAAATATCGCTCTGCTGTTCCCTACCTTTCTTTTGTCATGTCTATTTAAGTTGCAAGTTCTTCACAGCAGGGGCTATCTACTGCTGTATTGTACAGTGATCTTGGTTGGTCCCTAGGAGCTACTATAATAAACGTTTAATAAATAACTTATTTCATTTATTTTGGAATTAGTTTATAGACTTCTGAGATGTCTGTAGGCAGTGAACGGCAACACTGCTTTTCACACTAGAAGTTTTGTGGTCATATCTGGCCTTAGATTACAAGTAGGGTTGGGAAAACCAGACCAGACAAAATTAGGGTTTTTATGTTCCTTAGCCCATTTGTAGGCATGAATTTGAATCCTTCGATCAAACAGAAATGACACAGCATCTACTACACTCCTTCCTCCCATCCCCAGCCATGCTAGCAGCTAGTGAAGATGAAACGTGCCCAGAATGTCCTTATGCTATAGCAATATACAGCTGGTGGAACAGCCCCTGGGTAACCGGTGTAATTTAGAGTATGCTGTTTTAAACTGCAGCCGGGTGAGGGAGACCAGCTCTGTAATAATGGCTGAAGGTCATTTTTGCACCCTCACTCCTAAGCCATGGCAAACACTTTTCTGGACTATGCAACCTAGGGTTATGTGAGAAATACTACTGAATGTATAGTGCTACATTTCCCTATTCAGCCACTGTGGCACTAGTATCTAAATTACTTTGTATTTTGGACCACTCACACAAAGAAACTAGGAGTTTTAATTTAACGATCGAGCATTCTCCCGTGGCTGGGAGTGGCCTAGCATTCTCTCCTCATGTAACACCCACTGCCAATAGGTGCTCTGGCCCTGTAGTGGCCTCTTCTCATTACTCAGCCCTCCAGCCAGGTCATACTTCAGTCCCACCCCTTCCAGGGGTCCAACAAACAATTCAAAGACTTGTGTCAGGTCTCCAGCCCCTTCCTGGGCTCTTTGTAATAAGCAACACCTCCCAGAGGTGGTTCTCCCTTGAACTCTGGTTCCTAACATTGTTTCAGGGTCAGCCACAGGAACTTGTTCCAATCCTGTGTGTTCCAGATATCTTCATTTTCTAGTGCCCAGAGAGAGACTGCTGATTTCTTGCCTGTCTCTCTGCAGCCCCTCAAACTGCAGTCCAAAAGCCTATTAGACTTCACAGTCACTACCTCTTGGGATTAACTGCCTCCTGCTTCATGACAAATCATCTATGACCCCAGGCTTCACTGCCCCCAGCCTCCCAAGCTTCTGCCTGGCTCAGGACCCTCCAGTTCTGATTTCAGACTTCCCAAACTTCTCTCAGCTTTGAGCCCTAGGAAACTCTCAGCTACCTCTCACCAGGGTTTCCTCCCTGGACTTCCTTCATTGCCTTGTGCACCTTCCTTTATGAAGGCCAAGCTCCTCTCCAGCTGGATTTGACCTCCAATGATGTCTAATACCCACCCATGTGTCCCCAGTGTGTTAACTGGTGTCAGGCTCCTGTTAACCCATGATTAACCAGTCTGGGATTTATACACCCCATCACACGGATGCATTATACACTAAAATTTGTTATGTTTATGCACCTTTGATTGTGCCAAGAAAAATGTTCTCATCATTAATTATACTTCAAATCTTGAAAACTCACTAAAGCTTTTTAGTCTTTTAGCATTCTATCTTCATTCAGCCTGTTCTCAATACAAATCTCTACAAGAGAATGTTCAAAAGCAATCATCTGCTGAAAAACATTGATACACAAACAGCCAGACATGGAACTATCTGAATGAGGCTTAGAATATCCAGTACTACAAATAGACACTGAAGTAATATCTATTGAATGCCAAACAATTATGGAAGTAAAGTATTTTGTTTCCTCCAGATCAGTGTTTCAGCTGACATAGGTATGATTTACTACATGGAGTAGAAGCTTTCAACAGTATAGGTTAGACTGTTTCCGTTTGTCAGATCTGAAATCAGTTTTGGCCAGCAGTCTATTTAGGACAAAGACAATGGAGTCACTTGTGAAAGTGACTGATCCACTGAGACGCAGACAAAAAGATAATAAGCCTGACAACTTACTTAGTTCAACTCGGACTCCAGTTGCTGTATAATAGTTGAGTCTGCAGGGCTCCATTGTTAAAAACCTTGCAGTGTTGTTTCTGTATTGTGCTAGTGGTTGAGTTTATAAGAAAAGGGACGTCAGCGATAAAGGGAAAAAATGTGGAAAAAAACAAAAAAAAGGGAGTTTGCACCACTTGATCACTGTGAGTGGGGACATTGATAATAGTATTACCCATAGATACCTTTGAATGCTATTATGGGTATCATGGAGATGAGACCAAACAAAAGAAAGTGAAAGGAGAAAACTGACAAAGATGATTGAAGTTATAGGAAAAGACCAAATTAAGGATTTTCTGTTCATCTACTCATAACTCCACATGCAAGCAGCTTAAAAATCAGCCAAGCTGTTCTCTAGATGTCTTGTTTTCCACGTCAGTCACATCTGAAAAACTTAGAAGAATCAGGAATTAAAAAAACCCAAAAAACACCAAACTCTCCTGATTCACCCTTTTTGTCTAAGGAAACCAAAGGTAAGAGCCACATATAGGAAAACATCTTCATTAATTAGATACTGTATGATTGTGAGAATGGTAAGGATGAAGATACATGGATAGATCTGTCAAAATGAAAGATTTGTCACTAAATTGACTTTGTTTAAAATACAACAGTCTAGTTTCTATATTGTTTCCAGAATACAATATATTTTCAGGGACATTGTGTGTCAGGCAGAAATATAAGAGGCTATCTTGTTTGGTTTTTTAAATCACAGAGGGATTAGTGCATCTGTAAAACACTACATTTTATCAGTATGATACAAAGAATCCAGAAGATGGTTAGGATAAATCCACTGACCCATTTGATAAGAATGATCATTGAACTTCATCTGTTTAAAATTTAAATAAATATTTGAAGTTTGAAAAATTCATGTTTAAGATCAAATAAGTGGAATGCACATCAGCAGACATGGATGCCCATTTTATATCTACATTGCTATACGCACTGAATTGGTGTAACTAAGATTTGTCATGAGACACTCCTTGTTTCTTTTTACCATATTCTTCATAGAAATAGAAATAACAGATAATGAGAAACTTCAATAAAATCATAGTCACACAAATTTTTTTTTGTAAAGTCCATTCTAAAAAGGAAAATCCTATGTTTCTACTTCAGAAAGAGCTTTAGAAGACACTGGTGGCTGGAAACAAATTTTCAATTTCTATTTTATGATAAAAAACAAATACTCCAGGGGCAATCAGAGTCTGTCATACGGACTACAAAGCCTATACATAAAATAAGTGATTTATATAAACACATTTGATTTTTATCTTAAAACGCAATTGGAACATATGTATTGTTGATAAATGTGAAATTAGCCTTTATCAGAGCAACCAATTTTTTTATAATTTATAAACCTGTATCTTGTACGAGGGCATTAAAAAAAAATCAGTCAGCTTCAATAACATACATGATAGCAAAAGCTTAAGCAATTTAAATATATTAGGGCTGTCAATTAATCACAGTTAACTCACGCAATTAACTCAAAAAATTAACTGCGATTAATCGCACTTATAACAGACTATCCATTGAAATTTATCAAATATTTTGGATTTTTTTCTACATTTTCAATATTGATTTCAATTACAACACCGAATACGAAGTGCTCACTTTATATTATTTTTTATTACAAATATATGTACTGTAAAAATGATAAACAAAAGAAATCTTATTTTTCAATTCACCTCAGGTGACATTGTAAACAAGAAGCAGGCAGCATTATCTCCTGCAAATTGTACCCAACCTTGTTTGTCTGAGTGATTGGCTGAACAAGAAGTAGGAGTGAGTGGACTTGTATACTCTAAAGTTTTACGTTGTTTTATTTTTGAATGCAGTTTTTTTGTACATAATTCTACATTTGTAAGTTCAACTTTCATGATAAAGAGATTGCACTACAGTACTTGTATGAGATGAATTGAAAAATACATTTTTTTGTTTTTAAAGTGCAAATATTTGTAATAAAATATAGATAAAGTAAGCACTGTACACTTTGTATTCTGTGTTGTAACTGAAATAATATATTTGAAAATGTAGAAAAACCATCCAAAAATATTTAAAATAAATGGCATTCTATTGTTGTTTAACAATGCGATTAATCACACAATACATTTTTTTAATTGCTTGACAGCCCTTCAAAGCAGATTACTTTTTTCTAGTTGCTTTCTAGTTCCTAATATATATATATATATATATATATATAATATATATATATATATAATGTGTGTATATACATGGTAAGAGCTGGAAAGCATCTAGAAAAAAGTAATCTGCTTTGAAATGAACTGTTATGAAACTACAGAATGGCCATGGATCAGGCCTAAGGGAATGCTTTCAGATGCTAGGTTAATCCCTTATTAAAAAGGGAGACAGAGAATTGCCTGCAAAATATTTATTTTAATAGTGCAAAATAGTACAGTTTGTAGAGTTGAACAAAGAAAAAAATTAACACTTGCCATGCATATATTACATAAACTTTTTTAAAAAGTAAATTGTATTGTAGATCTAGATTTTAGCACAACAAGGAAGTTTCCTAAACAAGGAGACAGGACGTATATGTGTGTCCTGACAAATAGAGGAAAAACAAGGAAAATGAAACTGTGCTCTTTGAAAAGAAAGGTTTTCTTACACCAGCTAAAGGTACAAAATATCCACTCTGGGAACATCAAAATCCCCAAAGGATGAAAAGGAATAAAAAGCCAGAAATCAATAACTATCTAGCAATCAAGTTAACACCAAATATTTAACCAGTTTCCAGAGTATAATTAATATTAAATTAACACAGATATATAGTTAATGTCCAAAATGACAAAAAAGTCCATCAAAGACTATTTCTTTGCCCTGACCTTTCTAAAATGTGGATGTCTTGCTGAGTGACTGATTTCTGGACTGCTAGCATTCCTATTACCGAAAGAGCAGTCAACCTTTGTTGAACCCAACTACAGGCAAATTGGGACCAATTATTCTCATCTATCTGTTCCTAGCACTTAATCATCTTCAGGAGGCTGAAATCTCCCCACCTGTCCAAAACAAGGAAAGTAGTTACCTGCCAAGGAAGATTTCTTACAATGAGTGGAATCCCGCAGGGAAAACTATCCACTGCCATCTACTTTCCTCAAAATTTATAAAGCTGTGGGACATCTGTCAAAGTGAGACAATAAAATGTAGAATGTAGAATGATAAATAAATAATACATAACCCAATAACTTAAAAGTTATGGTGTGTTTGTGGGGGGGAGGGGGGTGACGGGTTGGATCACAGAAACCCCTTTGGGACTGCCACCTGATGTGCCTAGACTACTTCTGAGCCTGTTTTCCCTGCCAGCTCGGGACTTCAGTACCTTGCCTTGTTCGAGCCAGACATGCTTGCCTGCTGCAAACACAGATCCAGGTCTGAACCATGTCCCCCACAAGCTGCAGACTTAACTGAAAACAGGTTAAGAAGTGCTCCTGTCTCCAGCACTCACGTACACAGCTCCCAATGGGGTCCAAACCCCAAATAAATCCGTTTTACCCTGTATGAAGCCTATACAGGGTAAACTCATAAATTGTTCACCCTCTATAACACCGATAGAGAGATATGCACAGCTGTTCCCCACCCCCCAGGTATTAATACTTACTCTGGGTTAATTAATAAGTGATTTTATTAAATATAAAAAGTAGGATTTAAATGGTTCCAACTAATAACAGACAGAACAAAGTGAATTACCAAGCAAAAGAAAATAAAACACACAAGTCTAAGCCTAATACAGTAAAAAACTAAATGCAGGTAAATCTCACCCTCAAAGATGTTCCAATAAGCCTCTTTTACAGAGTAGACTTCCTCCAAGTCTGGGTCCAGAAATCACTCCCACCTCTGTAGTTACTGTCCTTTGTTACAGTATCTTTCAGGCATCTCCTTGGGGTAAGAGGCTATCTTTTGCGCCAGCTGAAGACCAACTGGAGGGGTTTCCCCAGGGGCTTATATAGTATCTTTCTTGTGGGTGGAAACCCCTTCTCCCCTCCTATGCAGAATCAGGCTACAAGATGGAGTTTTGGAGTCACATGGGCAAGTCACATGTCCATGCATGACTCAGTTCTTTACAGGCTGATGCCACATTCCCAGGAAAGCTCAGATGTGGATTGGCGTCTCTCAAATTTCATTGTCAGTTTAAGTGTTTCTTTATTTGGGCATTTACTGAGAATAGTCTTTTCTCAAGAAGCTGACCAAACGCTTCACTGAGGCTACTTAAAATCAAACAAGTACATAGCCAATATTCATAACTTCAAATACAAAGATGATACATGCATACAAATAGGATGAATATATCCAGTAGATCATAACTTTTGCAGAGATATGTTACATGGCATATGTAGCATAAAACATATTCCAGTTATGTCATATCTACATTCATAAGCATATTTCTATGAAGCATTATGGGGTGCAATGTCACAGGGGGTTGCACTTATTCTTCCTCTGTTTTCCCCCTTTCTTCTTGAAATACTCCTCTTCTTTGGATTCTTGGTTTTGTGAGTCTCTAATTCATTTATTTTTTTGTCTCTTTCCCATTGATCTATTTCCCTGCCCTCCCATGTGACGCTGCAGTTTCTTCTGCTTTCCCATATATCCCTTTTCCTTCGGTTCTTTTTGTTTTATTCTCTCTCTCGTTCCCCACCAGCTCTCTTTCATGCTCATTTTTTCTTCAGCTCCCTTTTCCTCACCATACCTGTCCCAATTTCCTTTTCTCTAGCCCTATTTCTAATTTCCTTCCTTTGGCTCTATTTCCTTCCAATTTCCATTTCTCTCTCTCTTCCTGGATGGTTCTATGGAGGAAAGGAATGCCAGCTAGTTTTTCGTTCCATGCTGCCTATGCACAACATGACACAAATATGCTGAGCAAGGGAATGGAGCAGCCTAAGAAGGTGCCCTCTGACTCTGGAGGGAGGGAATTTAAGTAGTTGTGGTCTGTCATATGGGATCCTATCCACCATATATTATCCTGCTGGAACACAGATTAATGAGGATTTCCAAATGTCAGTGAAAAAGGGGACAAACATGCAACTACATATTTTGCACAAGCTTATGGCTTCTATAAATATAATAAGAAAAGGGTCTTTGGTTTATCATTTAAGCTTTTATTAATATCAACCCTTTCTGGCCTACTCTAAATACATGTAGCAATCAGAGCCAGTTTATATATTTTTGGGAAGGCATGTGAACAAATATTTTGCAGCCACCTCTTTAAAAAAATGATTACATTACTAAGAGAAGGCTGGTTTGAGAGCTTCAGAAGAATTAGTGAGAGGATTCTTTGAGTCACCAGAGGAGAAGTCAGAGCACCACATCTTGGAAGATAGTCCCATAATATAGAACAAATGTTGGAAAGCTATTTTCCGAACAGCCACTTCTTTTTATTCTTCTTTGCATAATATAACAAGCAAGCCCAGGGGCTAATTTAACCTCTGATGTAAGTAATTGCAACCCCATTACACAAACAAACAAACTATGGGTGAAATCCTGGCCGCACTGAAATCGATGGGATCCTTGTCATTGACTACAATGGAGTCATGATTTCACCCAAGTAGTCTGTGCTCAGTTATGGAAAGGCTGAATTTAGATTAAGGTCTCCTGTTTGAGGACCAGAAGGTGGGGAGAAGGAGGAGGGGATAAAATAAAGGAGACTCCTGAAATTGGGTAATAGGTAGAAAAGAGGTATTAATGGGTAAGGTGGGTCAAAAGCTGTGTTTCTCATCACATTCAAGAGCACATAGCTCTGATCTTAACATAACTGTACAACTCTATATCTACTCTCATTTCCACCTATCCCCTTCCTACTCTCACTTTAAAATAGTTATTTCCCCGTCTCCCCAAATCATCAAAATCAAGTCACTTGTGGTCTCCGAGACAGCATGGAAACAGCCCCAAAAGGAATTTTTTCAGAAGGTTTGAATACCCCTGAAAAAGCCACTGTGGAGCACCTCCTCTCAGTACGCAGGGAATGCAAGAATTTCTCGCAGCAGCCTCTCCACAACCTGCTCTTCTTATAGAATGGAAGAGTGGTAATTCTGCTGTGTTTCAGGTCTGTGATGAGGAGCAGTATTTGGCCTTAAAGTTATAAGAGAAATTAACCAGCTTGTGGCTAAGTAGACAAAGATAACTGACACTAGATGATTTTATTTAAGGTTTATTCTATCCTGAATACATTAATTACTCAAAGAAATTCCAGTTTGCTTTTAACTGCTAGCAGCAGATCTTCAAATGGTATTGCCTGATAAATCTGTAATGAGGTTTAGTATAGAGCCAGTAACACTAGCTCTTGCTTTTTATAAGGGAGCATTATAAAAAAAAAGTCTAAAGCTAATCTTGAGAATGCTTACTGAAATTATATTTTTGGAGTTAAAAACACACACAGAAAAAGTGAATCGTTCTACATCAGTTTTACTTATTTTGACAGTTCAGAGCTTTAATGAGAGAAGGCTATCACATACAAGGACTTCATACTGAGATAATGTCCTGAATTTTAAATCTGTTCAAGCTATCAAGTTGCAAAAATTCAATGAATGTTCAAATGCTGAAAGGCTGTTTAAATAAGTAAATAAAATAAATAAATAAATAAATGTACTCGCCGAAGTGACTGAAGTTATCTCACTGAAGTGACAAACAGATGCAATACCTTTTTTGCATTTTTTCCTTATTATAAAAAATCACAAATTAATAGTCTGACTGATGAGAGGCATACAAGGTAATTCTACAGTTAGTATTTTTTTTTCCAAAGGGAAAGAATATGAATCTTTTTAGGGATGCTTTTAGTCTCAGTTTTTGAGCATGGTACAACTGATTGTGATCAACTAATGATATAAGGTTTATGAGACACCTACAGATAATACTACCATGGGCTCAATCTGACTTTTTAAATATATACAATTATGCTTAAAATCCTAAGACATTCATAAGATATATCCCAAATGGTGATCTATATAGTTTCTGGCACTATATCCATACAAAGTTACTAATCTACATGACTAGAAGTAAACAATTTACTTAAACTGATATTTGTTTATATTTCTAGGCCCTTCCTTCCTTCACTTTTTCTAGTTTTACACACCCTATGGAAAGATGGGTAGAAAAATAAAATTCCTTTTATTTTGACAATCTCTAAACTATTCTATTTGTTAGCTTTCTATCCAGCAGATCTTTATTGCAGATTATAGCCAATCATAGATGAAGATACCTATTAAGGTCTACTCACATAGAATCATAGAATATCAGGGTTGGAAGGGATCTCAGGAGGTCATCTAGTCCAACCCCCTGCTCAAAGCAGGACCAATCCCCAATTTTTGACCCAAATGGCCCCCTCAACAACCCTGGGTTTAGCAGGCCAATGCTCAAACCACTGAGCTATCCCTCCCCCCACCTACTAATGCCCAAGGGATTCTATATAAGGGTAACTCTGATCTATGACTGCTTGGACATATGCATAGAAATCCTACATATATTATGGAGACAGATCCAAAAGCTTGGTTATTACTTTTCTTTAAATAAAGTAATTGGCATAAGTGTGAAAAGACTATGCAGGGTATTTCATACCCATCTAATTAGTAGATTTATGGGTGGATAATAGTCAATTGCTAAGGACCTAAGAAAGGATTAATATATCTGACCTACTATGATGTTTGTAGTTATGCTCAGATAAAAAATTATATATCACTATAGCTCTGCTAATCTTTCCATGTATAGGAGGTACCTATAAGTGCAGAGGTGAAAATGGGAAAAGTTATAGTAGGTGGGTTTCTCTCGGAGTCTCTCTGAAGGGCTTACTATCTGCATTGACTCTGCAGGTAGGAACAGCATTTGGACTCCCCATTAACGGAAGAAACAGAGTAATTTATGAAAGTTAGATATAGAAATTATAATTTAATGAAAATATAATGGATGTCAAAGCTAAATCTGATCATAGGACACGGGGCATCAAATGCAGGAAGCTTTAACATACAGCACCATGAAAATGAATATAGTGTGTATTTCATTATGTGCAACAAAGAATATTTAGGGCATTATTGATATATTACCTTTGCAGACTCCATTCTTACATGGATTACATTTTTGTTTACATGCAACCAAGGATGCTAATAAATTGTAATTTAAACCTAAGAAACTATCTCCCTTTCAGTCTAGCTCTGTACTTGGTCACAAGCATTAGGAATTAATTGAAGACTTCACTATCTATAATGCCTATTTTTTTTTCATTCCCAACATGAAATTTGGCACTGAGAATTGCTCCAAGTTTAGAGAGAGACATAGGAGTAAGTGCTCAGCAAAATATGAATACTTCTCAAGACTGGAAAATGTTCAGTAGTAAACTGGGACTTAGTAGCTGTTGAATCTGGTAATGATGAAGAGCATTAGAAATAGGTACTAGTTTTGACTGCCTTGAAATTACAAAAATAAGCGTTTAGAGTCCATGAGCCATATCCTTGATGGCACATTAGGTAGTGGAAGCATACAGAAACCAACCGCCCTCCTCAACTTGAACAGCTGGGAATCCTGACCCCATTTTATTCCTCATCCTGCACCCTGTTAGGGCTATAGGTAAACCCTCAAATAAGTTCACCAAGGAATGTGTATCAAAGATTTGGGAGAGACATTGAATCTGAACTGAGATCTAAGTTTAAAACATAAAATCAGAAATTCCTAAATACTGACTACCTGTGAATGGAGTGGGGAGTCATCGGGGATGTCCCTATCTCATTTGATGGGGAGAGACCATTTCAGACTTGATAGACTTTACCTTCTCAATTTGGCTCATAGCTCAGCTTTGGAGCTATTGGCTAAAAGATCCTATTTTGGGCCTTGGGGCCCTTTTTATAGTCACCCTGTTCTCAGCTGGGATATCTGTAAGCAACTGTATAGGCTCTGGGCTTCCCTTGATTTCATCCCACATGCCTGAGGCTCTACCCAATGCTCACGGAAGTCAATAGTGAGACTCCAGTTGATTTTGATAAGCTTCAGATAAGTCCTAATTGCCATGTGCAATGACTGACATTAAAGGGTCTGACATTTACCAGACAGTGGTGTCTGATATACCGAGGTTATTCTGTACCAAAACCATAGGAAAATATCCTGGTATTGCAAATGCTTCCGTGTGTGGTTATTATGGGTAAATTATTAGTAATTCATAGATTCTAAATCCAGAAGGGACCAACATGATAATCTTGAATGACCTGCATAGCACAGGCCATAGAAGTTCCCTAAAATAATTCAAAGAATATATATTTTAGAAAAACACCCAATCTTCATCATTTGTCATTGATGAAGAATCCACCATGGACCCTTAGTAAAGTGTTCCAATGGTTAATTACCCTCACTGTCAAAAAATTATGCCTTATTTCCCTATCTGAATTTGTTTAGCTCAGCTGCCAAACAATGAATACTCATTTTTCTTAAGGGGGACTGACTCTGGAAAGTGGGAGAGTTGAGCAGACATAACTAGCTGTCAGATATATACCTCAGAATCCAGATAAGCATATGTACTGGAATACAACAAATTAGGGAAGGTAGTGCCTGAAGCTTTGCAGCATGGATATTGATTGGAAATAGGACTTGGCCTATAGAATAGTATTGTGAAGATTGGTACATCCTGAATTACAATACCATTGAAGACTTAGTTTTCTAAAATACATCTTTTCATTCTTTTTATACTTAAAAATGACTTTTCATGAATGAACTCCTGTCCCACATACTTTTATTTTGTCACAAGAAATGCAAGTGAATTAAACAGAAGAAAATAATCTGTATTTCTCAGTTTTGCCATTTTACAGCTTTTACCAAAAAAAACCTAACAGGCCCTGTTCCTTCTTTTCACTCAATAGTCTTCACCCTTCTGAGGCACAAATAAGATGCCATACTCACTGATAGGAACTCATCAGTGATCTGCACATCAGAAAACCTTTATCACATGCTGCTATCACATGTAGTTTGTTAGTCTAACAAAGCATTTTGTTCATCATGAAACAAAAATCGAAAAGTAAACCATAAGGGACAATATAGTAAGGCAATGATTAACAGCAGGTAACTTTGAAAATTGAATAAGTCAAGTCATATTATATATATCAACCATCTGGTGTGAGTTATTCCACTCCTATTGGCTTGACTGCTATGAAAGTCCTTTAAAAATCCATTAATATTTAAAGTCTTACAAAAGAAGACCTTTGATTTGAAACTTATTCATGAACTTCCTCAATTCTTTTAGTTTTTAAATGTTTTCCAACCTACACCTCTAATTTATCTGAAGATTTGTGCTTTTGTTTGTGTTTTCTTAACACAATAAGAGTTTCCATGCCTCCTGAAAGACATCAGTGATCTACTTAAAACGATACATTTACTACCCACTTTCTCTCTAATAAAGTACACATTTGCAAATGTAGAGAACTTTGAGTTAAACCAGCCTTTGTAGAGCACAGTAGAGAAAGCACTGCAGTCTGTCCACACTGACAGCTGCAAGCACACTGGCGTGTCCACATTTGCAGCACTTGCAGCGGATTTGGGAGTGGTGCATTGTGGGCAGCTATCCCACGGAGCACCTCTTCCCATTCTGGCACTGTGGCTTGTGGGAAGGGGGCGGGGCATTCTGGGTCCTGCCCCAATGCCCCGTGACGCATCAGTTTGCATTCCAGCAATCCCTCTGCTTCCGTCCACAACTGGCGTCATCTTTCAACATTTTTTGCATTGCGTGCTCTGTCTTCCCTTTCGGTCTGCAAGAATGAAGCCCAAACTGCTGAGAAATATGCTGACAAGTCTCGCCAGCATGTCACATTTAGCTGTTGAGTTATTCCTTAAGATCCAAAGTGAGAGTGAGGACTCCGACGATTATATCAACGCGAGTAAAGCATACGACAGGAGATTGCTTGTGGCATTCGTGGACATGCTCACCACCGTGGAACAGTGCTTTTGGGCTCAGGAAACAAGCACTGAGTGGTGGGATCACATTGTCATGCAAGTCTGGGATGATGAGTAGTGGCTGCAGAACTTTTGGATGAGAAAAGCCACTTTCATGGGACTGTGAGAGGAGCTCGCCCCCACCCGGTGGCGCAAGGAACAAGATTGAAAGCTGCCCTGACAGTGGAGAAGCGGGTGGCTATTGCCGTCTAGAAGCTGGCAACTCCAGACAGCTACCGATCGGTCACTAACCGGTTTGGAGTGGGGAAGTCGACAGTTTGAATCGTGTTGATGCAAGTTTGCAGGGCCATTAATTGCATCCTGCTCAGAAGAACCGTGACTCTGGGTAACGTGCATGACATTGTGCTGGCTTTGCACAAATGGGTTTCCTTAACTGCAGAGCGGCGACAGATGGGACGCATATTCCAATTCTGGCACCAGCTAGCCTCCGAGTATGTTAATAGGAAGGGCTATTTCTCCATGGTTCTCCAGGCGCTTGCGGATCACCGTGGGCGTTTCGCTGACATTAACGCAGGCTAGCTCGGAAAGGTGCATGATGCACGCATCTTTCGGAACACTGGCCTGTTCAGGAAGCTGCAAGCTGGAAATTTTTTCCCAGACCAAAAGATCACCGTAGGGGAAGTTGAAATGCCCTTTGTGATCCTTGGAGACCCTGCTTACCCTTTAATGCCATGGCTCATGGAAACCCTACACAGGGAGCCTTGACAGCAACAAAGAGCGGTTCAACAACAGGCTGAGCCGGTGCAGAATGACTGTGGAGTGCGCTTTTGGCCATTTAAAGGCCCGCTGGCACTCTCTGTATGGAAGCTGGACCTGGCCGATAACAGCATCCCCCCGTTTATATCCACGTGCTGTACCCTCCATAACATTTCTGAAGGGAAGGGTGAAAGATTCACTCAGGCATGGAACTCGGAGGTTCAACACCTGGAGACTGAATTTGAACAGTCAGAGAGCAGGGCTATTAGAGGGGCCCAGCGCGGAGCTGCAAGGATTAGGGATGCCTCGAGGGAGCAATTTGAGGCTGAAAGCCACCAGTAATGTCTGGTGCCCTGCACGGGAGTGAAGTGCAGTGGTTCGAATGTTAGTAGGAATCTGTGTTTGCTACGTATGATACACTGACTTACAGTGCCTATTGCTTTCCTGGGCTGAGGTATCTTTCACGTTATGCTATAATAAAGAATGTTATCAAAGAAAAAATATCCATTTAATGAAAAGAAAATGCATTTATTGAAAAGAAACATAACTGCTTGGGAAACAAACGGGCAAGGGGGTGGGGTGGGGAATAGTACAATCACAGGTTTGCATATGTCCTGTTATCATACTCAGCCTTACTGTTTGGAGTGCTGTGCAATGAGTGCTGCACTTCAGGATGGCGATACTGCATGGTGATGGGGATTGAGTGCAGTGGGTAAGGGTCGTAGTTTTCAGGGCTGGGTGGTGAAGTTACAGGTGTTGGAGGCAGCTGGTGGCAATAAGAACCCGGATGTTGGGGCAAGTGGGTTGGAGGTGACATGGGGGCACAAGGGAAAGAGTTTTGGGACAAGGGCTGGAGTGGGGGGCGGGCACAGGAGTCCTCTGCCTGCATGGCTACGAGAGCCTGGATCAAGCCGGCTTGGCGCTCCATGATGCTTATCAGCCTCTCTGTGTTTTGGTCCTGGTGATCCGCATTCTGCTGGTGGAACCTCCTTTCACTCTCCTGCCACTCCTGCACTTTTTGATTTTCATTAAGGGAGTGCTGCATGACTTCATGCAGCATGTCCTCTTTGCTTCTATGTGGCCTCTTCCTGATTCTTTGCAGTTTCTCGGCTGGTGATAACGGACGGCTGAGATTTCGAGATTGTATCTGTAAAGGCAAAATGCAATACTTAACAGAGGCAGCATTGTTCACACCAGACAGAGCAATGATTCCCCCGTACTTAAGGAGGGCAAGCACAGTCTACACAATAGCAGAATTTGTCCATTCCAAAGCGAGTGCACATAGCCTCCAGGAGCCCCAAAATGGTGAGTAAGCATAGGGTCAAGGGGGACTGATTCTTTCATGGCTGTACTGTCCTCTGGGTTTCTGTGCCTTGGGGAGAACCAACAGCTGCAGGGGGCCCCTATACTGAACACTGTCCTCACATTTTCCACAGGAGTTCATCTTGGAAGGTATCTCGCTGCTGAGGGTGACCTGGGAAGCAAGGGTCGGTCTTCTACTACAATGTGGCTTCTGCCCTGGCCCATATGCAGGTTGCCTGTGTGCAGCAATGGTTCCCCCGCCCCTCATGGCACAGTGGCGCAGACATGCTAGCCTGACTGGGACAAGGACCACAGTGGCTCTCCCACAAAACCTGCACAAGTGCATTGCCCAAGTTCTGGATGAGACCTTTGAAGAGTTTCAGAGTAACAGCCGTGTTAGTCTGTATTCGCAAAAAGAAAAGGAGTACTTGTGGCACCATAGAGACTAACCAATTTATTTGAGCATAAGCTTTCGTGAGCTACAGCTCACTTCATCGGATACATCGGATATATCCGATGAAGTGAGCTGTAGCTCACGAAAGCTTATGCTCAAATAAATTGGTTAGTCTCTATGGTGCCACAAGTACTCCTTTTCTTTTTACCTTTGAAGAGATCACTGACCTGATTACTGCAGTGTGAGAGAGCACATTAACACCCTAATCCACATCTAGGCATGCATGCAGCCCTAACCCTCCTTGCTCCAAGAGCCCGCACCTAATAACTTCCTTCCCAAAATAAAAGCTGCTTACCGGGAACCTCCTCTGGTGTTTGTCCTTCCCCAAGCACCGACTGCCGCGACTGGCTACCTTCTCCTGGCTTGAGAACAGCTCCTGGCTGCATGCATCTAGTGATGCTGCAGTGTCTTCCTCCTCCTCAGCACCCTCACTCCCGCTTTGCTCCTCCTCCTGCCTTGTTGGACTATGCTCTGAAGTATCCATGGTGGTACTCAGAGTGGAGGTGGGTCACCCCCAAGTATCGCGTCCAGCTTTTTGTAAAAACGGCAGTTCGCAGGGGTAGCACCGGAGCGACTGTTTGCCTCGCGGGCTTTGCGGTAGGCATTCCGCAGCTCCTTCACTTTAATCCTGCACTGTAGTGTGTCCCAGTCATGGCCCCTTTCCATCACGTCCCTTGAGATCTGCCCAAAGGTATCGTAATTCCTACAGCTGGAGCGCAGCTGGGACTGGACACATCCTTCCCCCAAACATTGATGAGGTCCAGCACCTTGCCATTGCTCCATACTGGGGATCGCCTGGCGCATGGAGGCATGGTCACCTGGAAAGATTCGCTGAGAGCACTCCACATCTGGCTGAGCAAACAGGAAGGGGATTTTCAAAATTCCAAGAGAATTTAAAGGGTGGGTTTGACAGTTGGTCACCTGCAGGCAGGGCAGTAGTGTTCAGAGTGATGACCAGAGTGGCTAGAACAGGCATTGTGGGACACTTCTGGAGGCCGATTGGAGCGCATTAACAGACCGGGTGTCCACACTGGCGCCGTGGCGCTCCAGCACGGGTGCACCAAATGTTATTCCACTCGCCGAGGTGGAGGACCAGGAGTGCTCTAGCCATGGAGTCAGAGCACTCTACATGCCTTGCCAGTGTGGACGCGTCGTGAGTTAGAGTGTACTGGGGTGCTTTAATATGCTCTACCTCACAAGTGTAGCCATGCCCCTGGAACAAGCAGCCCGCACATGGAACAGCTTTGAGGTAGTGAATTGCCTGTTTGAATGGCTTAGTACTAGTCTTTCTTCCAGTGGTATTTAATATTATGTGACTTTCAGTGCATGGAAGTGGATTTCAAAGCTGATTGTGAATGGCAGCACAAATCATGACAACATTAAACTGAGAATACACTCCCAAATTTACTCACAAATCATTGATATGTTACACTGTTGTTATATATTAGCTCTTTGTCCAGATAGGAAAAGTGCTGTATAAATGAACCACTGCTTTGCACATGGCAAGGGCCCAAGGAGAACATAAGAATGGTCATACTGGGTCAGACCAATAGCCTGTTGAGCCCAGTTTCCTGTCTTCCAACAGTGGCTAGTAACAGTTGCCTCATTAGAAATTAACAGAGCTGGGCATTTTATCGAGTGATCCATCCCCTGTCATCCAGTCAAGAGACAGACATCTGGAATTTTGGCCAAGTAGCCACAAATTTTATTTATCGGGCAGAGTAACCTAAATTGGATAGATTCGAAAGGGAAACCTATAAGGAGAGTAGCGAACAGGGAGGATGGTGGGTAACACCTGACAGCATCACCAGCCCTCCTGCGTATAGATTCAAATCCAACAGCTCTCCAATTCTTCAGGGTTTAACTAATTCACTGAAATGCCCCTGAGAGTCCAGCTTACTTCAAGCCCTGTACTGATCCTATAACCTAGGTACATACCCATAGAATACCACTATGAGGCTCTGGGTTCTAGGCTCCTGGTGGTTGGAGCTGTGGTTGTGAACAGGTGCCAAGGATTGAAGCCAGCTGTAGAGTTAGACTGGGCCAAAGGCAGCATTGACACCGGGGTCCGGAGACAGGCTGTGGGTCAGAACCAAGGCCCGAGTTTGTAGGCAAGTCAAATTAGGAGTTTAGTTGGAGTCTGGGTGCAGGCCAAAGGTCAAAGCCTGGTTGGAGTAAGTCTGAGGGCTGTGAGTCAGGAGGTGGGTACAGGGTTGGTGTAGGTCACTAACAGTGCTCGAGCAGGACATGGATATGGCTGAAGTGGGCTGGAACAGGCAAGGCTAGGGCTGGAAGTGTAGGGATTCGAACACAGCAAGGCAGGAGGAGGGCTCTGACTGAGTAATAAGTGCTGCACAGTGTTGCAGTTCTGGCAGGGTCAGTGAAATACCTGTGGCTGAGGTCATCTGATGCAGACCTGAGCGGGGTAGGGGAGGCTGCTACAGCATGCCTGAGGGCTGAGTCACTGCAAGCTCTGCTTATGGAATGCATCAGTGCAGCTGAGTTGCTGCAATATGCCAGAGCTATGAGTCACTCACTGCAGGCTCTGTTGTAGGGGTGAGTCATGGTACCTATTGAGTTAGCAGCCCTGGTCTGGCAATGGGTTTCCCTCACAACCACCAAACCTAGAAAAAGTGCTCTGAAATCCTTGCAAATCCTTGAAGAGGAATTGAAGCCTAATTCACAGGGATGGTGCTTGAGCTTAATGTTATGCTTGGATCCTAGACCGAACCGTTGCATAACTGCATCAATACATTAATTGGCAACATCCTGGTGAGACCAAATGCACCTATGTAAGCCAGTGAAAAGCATGTGATCCTGCAACACCACAAACCAAGACAGTCCAGGTGCACAGGGAAGATCTGGAAAGGTGCCAGCTTTTGCCCTGTGAATCACTTTATGAATGGTTCTCGCACCAGACAGACCAATCCCTTGAATCATTAAATGTAACGGGAGCTGTCAGAGCTTTCCTTGCAAAGAGAGAGCCCGTATGTTGGCCACTAGAGGCGGCATATAACCCAGAGGTTTGGACTCCATTCTTTAATGCCTTTTCCCTCCAAATGTACTGTAGCTACAATGGCCAGCATAATATGCAGTATCATTACATGATTTTGTCATCTTCTGTTATTACTGTATGGACAACTGCTGTTGCTTAAAAAAATAAAATTAAAATAAACTGCCTGTCTCTTCCTCTCCTCTTTCTTGAGTCGGAAGCAACTTTCAAAATGTTAGGGGAAAAGAAAAGAAGAGACTAAACAATCCTTTTAGCAGCTTTGTCTAACTTACTGGGCAGCTCTGAACTGTAAATTGCCATCTTATCCTTTCATTATTGGTAGCAGTCACTGTACTAAGACCACCCTGCTGCTTTTCTGTGCCTGATATTGAAATCCCTTTGATCTGACTAATTTTTTTAAGACACTAAGTATCATACATTTCATGCCAGATAAATATAACATTCCTTCCCTTCATTGTTCAGACTTAACTCAGGTGATGGCATAAAATGTGAAGCTGTGCACTTGCCTATCTACATACAAAGACTGAGATGGTCAATAGTAAATTTAATCCACAAACAGATCATAAAAGATATCCAAATTGAAATAATTAACAGGTTCCCTATAAGAAAATAAACCAGACAGTGTTTAAAATTGCTAGACTTACAACAAAATATATTCTACAGAAAAAGATATGCTCTTCACATCTACAAAAGGTATACGTTCTGCATATCTACAGATTACCAAAAAAAACCCCCAAAACAAAACAAAAACCCACCCTGTTAAAACACAACCCATTTGATTAATTCAGCAGTTCATTATATTCTGATATGTAGTAACTGAAAGTTTTAATTCAAAGAATAAATCAATGTTGAGTCACCAATTTGCTGTTACTGATGCTATGCCAGTAACGAGTCCCCCAGCAGGATGAAAACTCTCTCTAAATTTGACTGGAAAGCCTGAGCAGGTCTGTTTGCTACTCTGCAGCATCACTGAATTTTGAAACATAAAGACCACTTTTAGATGGCATGCCCTTCCAAAACATATGCAGCTCGATGTTTAGTTGGCAGCTGGTATCAAGCGGAGTGCCCCAGGAGTCAGTCAACTTCTTTATTAATGATCTGGATGATGGGATTAATTGCACCCTCAGCAAGTTCGCAGATGACACTAAACTGGGGGATAGGTAGGTATGCTGGAGGATAGGGATAGGGTCCAGAGTGACCTAGACAAATTGCAGGATTGGACCAAAAGAAATTTGATGAGGTTCAACAAGGACAAGTGCAGAGTCTTACACTTAGGAAGGAAGAATCCCATGCACTGCTACAGGCTGGGGACCAACTGGCTAAGCAGCAGTTCTGCAGAAAAGGACCTTGGGATTACAGTGGACAAGAAGCTGGATATGAGTCAGCAGTGTGTCCTCGTTGCCAAGAAGACCAACAGCATATTGGGCCGTATTAGTAGGAGCACCGCCAGCAGATCCAGGGAAGTGATTATTCCCCTCTATTTGGCACTGGTGAGGCCATATCTGGAATATTGCATCCAGTTTTGGTCCCCCCACTACAGAAGGGATGTGGACAAATTGGAAAGAGTCCAACAGGGGGCAATGAAAATGATTAGGGGGTTGGAGCACATGACTTACAAGGAGAGGCTGAGGAAACTGGGGTTATTTAGTCTGCAGAAGAGAAGAGTGAGGGGGGATTTGATAGCAGCCTTCAACTACTTGAAGGGGGGTTCCATAGAGGATGGAGCTAGGCTGTTCTCAGTGGTGGCAGATGACAGAAGCAGCAGCAATGGTCTCAAGTTGCATTAGGGGAGGTCTAGCTTGGATATTAGAAAACGCTATTTCACTAGAAGGGTGGCGAAGCACTGGAATGGGTTACCTAGGGAGGTGGTGGAATCTCCATCCTTAGAGGTTTTTAAGGGCCGGCTTGATAAAGCCCTGGCTGGGATGATTTAATTGGTGTTGGTCCTACTTGGAGCAGGGGATTGGATTCTGAGGTCACTTCCAACCCTAATATTCTATGATATGCATCCTAGAATATTCAAGGAGCTGACTGAGAAGATATCCGAGCCATTAGTGATTATCTTTGAAAAGTCATGGAAGATGGGAGAGATTCCAGAAGACTGGAAAAGGGCAAATATATTGCCAAACTATAGACAGGGAAATAAGGACAACCCTTGGAATTACAGAGCAGTCAGCTTAACTTCTGTACCCAGAAAGATAATGGAGCAAATAATTAAGCAATCAATTTCCAAATATCTAGAAGATGATAAGGTGATAAGTAACAGTCAGCATGGATTTGTCAAGAACAAATCATGTCAAATCAACCTGATAAGCTTTCTTTGACAGAGTAACAAGCCTGGTGGATAGGGGGGAAGCAGTAGATGTGCTAGGGAAATGCAAACTAGGGAAATACAATCTAGATGGAGCTACTATAAGATGTGTGCATAACAGGTTGGAAAACCATTCCCAGAGAGTAATCATCAGTGATTCACAGTTATGCCGGAAGGGCATAATGAGTGGGGTCCCACACCGATCAGTTCTTAGTCTGGTTCTGTTCAATACCTTCATCAATGATTTAGATAATGGCATAGAGAGTATGCTTATAAAGTTTGTGGACGATACCAACCTGGGAGGGGTTGCAAGTGCTTTAAAGGATAGCATTAAAATTCAAAATTATCTGGACAAACTGGAGAAATGGTCTGAAGTAAACAGGATGAAATTCAATAAGGACAAATGCAAAGTACTCCACTTAGGAACAATCAGTTGCACACATACTAAACGGGTATAAGTACTTCCTGCTTAAGAAGGAGTACTGAGGAAAGGGATCTGGGGGTCCGAGTGGACCACAAGCTAAATATGAGTAACACTGTTGCAAAAAAAGCAAACACAATTCTGGGATGTATGAGCAGGAGTGTTGTAAGCAAGATTTAAGAAGTAATTCTTCCGCTCAACTCCACACTGATTAGGCCTCAGCTGGAGTATTATATCCAGTTTTGGACACCACATTTCAGGAAAGATGTGGACAAACTGGAGAAAGTCCAAAGAGCAACAGAAATGAGTAAAGGTCTAGAAAACATGACCTATGAAAGAAGATTGAAAAAACTGGGTTTGTTTAGTCTGGAAAAGAGAAGACAGAGGGGACATGATAACTGTTTTCAAGTACATAAAAGGTTGTTGAAAGAAGGAGGGAGAATTTTTTTTCTTCTTAACTTCTCAGGATAGGACAAGAAGCAATGGGCTTAAATTGCACCAAGGGAGGTTTAGGTTGGACATTAGGAAAAACTTCCTAATTGTCATGGTGGTTAAGCACTGGAATAAATTGCCTAGGGAGGTTGTGGAATCTCCACCACTGGAAATTTTTAAGAGCAGGTTAGACAAACACTTGTCAGGGATGGTGTAGATTGTGGTGGGCAAACTATGGCCAGTGGCCTGCATCCGGCCCACCAGCCATTTTAATCCAGCCCTCGAGCTCCCGCTGGGGAATGGTGTCTAGAGCTTGCCCCGCTCTGGCACTCCAGACAGGGAGCAGGGTTGGGGACTGCTCCATGCAGCTCCCAGAAGCTGCAGTATAACCCCCATCTGGCTCCTACATGTAGGGGCAGCCAGGGGACTCCACTCTCGCATGCTGATCCCGCCCCAAGCATGCCCTGCAGCTCCCATTGGCTGGGAACCGCAGCCAATGGCAGCTACAGGGGCGGTGCCAGGGCAACATGCAGAACTGCCTGGCCATGCCTCCATGTAGGAGTTGGAGAAGGTACATGTAGTTGATTCTGGGAGCCACTTGAGGTAAGCACCACCCAGAGCCTGCACCTCTGAGCCTCCCCCCATGCCACAACCCCCTGCTCCAGCCCTGATCCCCCTCCCGCCCTCCAACCCCCTCAGTCTCAGCCTGAAGCTGAGACTGATCCCCCCCCTCCTGCACCCCAAACTGCTCATCCCCAGCCCCACCCCAGAGCCCGCACCCCCAACCAGAGCTCTCACCCCGCCCCAACCCCAATTTTGTGAGCATTCATGGGCCACCATACAATTTCTATTCCCAGATGTGGCCCTCAGGCCAAAAAGTTTGCCCACCCTGGTCTAGATAACACTTAGTCCTGCTATGAGTGCAGGGGACTGTACTAGATGACCCCTCGAGATCCCTTACAGTCCTATGATTCTATATGACTTGAAATAAAATGGCAATCTAGTTATTCAGTAATATCAACCTGCAAAACATTTAAAAACTTTCCTGGTCAATGTTTGTCCAAAAAAATATTCTCATATTTTGATGTCCTTGACTGGTTTTCCTCTCCACCTTTCACAGCACTCTACGCTGAAGGACAAATATTTTCTTAAGCAATATTACATATTTGGTATATTTTAAATTTACTGACTTCATAAAATTTATATTAAAAATAAATACTTTAAACTGAGCCCACACCACTTTTACTTTTCTTTCACCAGGATGAAGAAGTGTTGCTTGTTTCAATTCCTACATTTACCAAATTTTTCTGTTTGCATCTATATTTATTGTTTCTGGAGTAACTTCATAGCTGGTAGGCGCAGTAAAATACTAGTAGATGTATTGTTCCTACCCAACGTTTATGTGCACAACTTCTCTTAATGCTAACAGCAGTTATGCAACTTCCAACAGGGAAGAATATGATCATTACAGCCAGCATTTTTATTAAAATACACTGAAGAATTCAGATTATCTGCTTCAGTATGTAAATATGCCACATGGGAGAAAGGGAGTCATGATATGAGAGAGAGAGAGAGTGAGTGGATGTATAAAATGCACCGGGAATCACTGCTCCTCCACAATGAGTTTGTTAAGAAAATAAAACATGGTTGAGAAACGAGTGCATGACATATTGCCTCTAAAATCATCTACATGTCTATGCACGGATCTATTTCAGTGTTTCTCAAACTGTAAGGCTGGCTTCCCTGGGGAAGTCCTGACCTCTTCAAGGGGAAGCACAAGGAAGCTTAGGAAAAATGAGATTAAAAAATGTGTGCTGCTTTCTTCTTTTTTTGTGCTAAGGACTTGCCAAAATGAGAACCCAATATTGAATATTCAGTGATGAATACTAAATGCTTAATTGATGGCTCCTAGTTTGTTTAGTCTAATATAATAATGACCCAGCAAGAAAGGTTAGAAGAGGCTGCTTTTCCCACAATATTAAAATTTACCGCACAAATGCAGTTTCTGTTCTTCCAATAAAAGTCCTTCAGTTCAGTACCTCATTTTAAAAAGCATTTTCATTAGGAGATAAACACCGAAAAATAATATAAGAGAGAAAGGAGGAACAACACATGACTAATTTTCACTCTCACGCAGATAAAATTCCCATTATAGTCAATAGGACTTTTACTTGCATTAGGACTTCAGGGTCAGGCTTTATGAGTCAAATTCTGAATGGTATGCAGTGCCTCAAAGTGAGGCTATCTATTCCCATGACATGGGATTAGAGAAGGAGCTCTGCACCTCACAGAATCAGGCTCTAAATTTGGGAACCATGCTGTAGCAGCCCACTTTATAAACCTTAAGGGTCAGATTCTCAGCCTTAACCCCACCTGCTTTGCGATGCTGAGCAGAGGTAAAACAGGCAAAACAGGTGGAAAGCTGCCTTAAGGGAGTAGCCAAGGATTCTCCAAAAAAAGATGTCATAGCCAGCTCTACATGGTTTTCTCTTCATCCACCTTCATGTAGGTAGCACTTAGCATGGAACATAAAGTACTCCCATCTTGATCCCTGTTGGATCCAGCCCTCATTATTGAGGGGAAAAAGCTTGAAAATATGACTATCATTACAGGATAAAAAACCAGAGGAAAAAAAACGAGACTCAAATTTATTGTTTTTTAAAATCTCAGAATTCTGAGGAGCCTGACTTGTGATTTTTGAACACTTGGGGCTGGAAATACTGTACTGGGGGCTGAAATGGACCCCCAACTCTCCCAGGATCAGGAGAGCAGAAAACTGTCAGAGGGCTTGTCTTCACTGCAAAGTTATTTTGAGTTATAATTCAAGTACTGTCCCTAACTCAAGTCCTGTCCACACACAAAAACCCAAGTATAGCGGTGCTTTTAACTCAAGTTGCCTGGCCTGTCAGGGAGTATAGGCTGAAGCTTGAGTTAGCCACTGACAAGTAGTGCTAACATGACCATTCTGCAGCATGGACACTGGCTAGCTCTACTGGAGGGCCACTGATCATCAGTCATCATCATCATCATGTTCCTATTATGCCTCTGGCGTTTAGGGCAGTGATGAAGCTCCTCCACTCCTGTCTATTTCTGTCATGTCTTCCAATGGTTCCCCAGCTGTGCCCCAAGTTTTTCATCTTGGCTTCCACAGCTCTTTGCCATGTTGTTTTCGGGTGGCCTCGTTTTTGCTTGCCTTCGGGTGTCCATCTTATTGCTACTCTGGTGATGGAATCAGTTTCCATCCAAAGCATATGACCGATCCATCTCCAACGCCTCCTGGCAATGATGGTGCTCAGATCATCTTGGCTGCACTGTGTCAATAGATCTTGGTTTGAGATTGTTCAGTATGAAAAGATACGGAGGATTTTTCTGAAACAGGTTGTATGGAATGAAGACAGTTTGGACATGTCATACTTTCTCATTCCCCAGCATTCTGCACTATAAACGGGACAGGGTTGTTAGCCCTGTGCCTCACCCCCAACGTGGAGGACCAGGGTGTCTGTTTTGTCTGGCCACTCCCTCTGGCATGGTTGAACATACTAGGAGCAAAAAGCCCCCGCCGACAAGACTCTGGAGATAGTTAGAGCATGCAAGCTGTCCCACCATGACAAGGCACAGACACCAGAAAACAGAGGGCCACTGATGCCTTCCCTTAATTCCCCTCACATGCCCAGAAAGACAGACAAGTTCTCTTACAATTTATGGGGAAACAAATAATAGGGCAGCTCAGTTTATTGCAGCGCAAAGAACTATGGGATATGTCCCCAAAGTCTTAGTGCTACACATAAGTGAGCACAGCAACTAGTGTGAACACAGCAGCTTGAGTGTTACTTTGGAGTGTGGCTGCTCTCACTCAAGCTAGGCTAACCCAAGAATAACAACTTGGGTATAAATAACTCACTGCAGGACATAACCTTTAGAAATATCTTTGCTTCCCTCATCTCCTCAGCTGCACTAATTTTACATTCAATGCAGCTAAGAATCTGGCTCTAAGTTTGTAAACAAGTTAGTTTTGACCCAATGAGGTTACAATTTCAGTGGTTTGAAAAATAATAAACCTTAGATGTGTACTGCTTATATACTCTGTATCCTGTCTACATGTTGTGCAGTTACTGCATGCAGCATTTTGATTGTATTTACATACATTTGCTTGTGAGAGAATGGTTCTGCCAAACTGGAAAAAGTGTTGTGTTTATTAAGCCTCTATAGAAAAGGGAGACAAAAAAACCCCAAAAGTATCCCTGAAGAGCAAGAAACAAACACACACATACACACACGTGCGCGCTCCACCCAAAGTCCAACTAGTAATTGCAAAGGAACAAAAAGCCAGAATGCCTTCTGCAGAAAGCCAAGATTTATAACCATTATGTTTGCCAAGCAACCAATGAAGATGCCCACAGGAAAGCAGTATTTGTATCAACTTCCAGCGTGCATCCAAAACATCCATGATGAGAATTGCACAATTTCTGGCCTCAGTCCGAGACTTTCATTTCCATGACTGCTATCACTATTCTCCCTTAGCTGTCTAGTCCAGCCCTTGTATACAGAAATAGTGCCATTCTTGAAACTGATTATACTGTTCAAATTTTGAATTGATTTGCTCCACAGATTTTCGAATGGGATGATAGAACAAGATTGTGTTAAATCAGTGGTCACCAACAGGTTGATTGCGATCGACTGGTTGATCCTAGACGGCACAGCGGGGCTACCACTAAGACAGGCTTCCTGTCTGCCCCAGCCCCACACTGCTCCCAGAAGTGGCCAGTACGCCCTGCGGCCCCGGGGAATGGGTCTCCCTTCACGCACTGCTCCAGATCCCATTGGCCGGAAATGGGGAGCTGTGGTGCCTGCAGAGAGGGGCAGCGCGCAGAGCCACGTGCCACTCTCCCAGGGGCCGCAGGGGCACGTCGGCTCCTTCTGAGAGCAGCGTGGGGACAGGATAGGCAGAGAGCCTGCCTTAGCAGCAGCCATGCTGCGCTGCCAACCAGGAGCCACCTGAGGTAAGTGCAGCCCATCAGGAGGCCGCACCCCAACCCCCTCCCGGAGCCAGCACTCCATATCCCCCCTGCACTCTGCCCCAGCCTGGAGCCCTCTCCTGCACCCAAACTCCCTCCCAGAGCTTGCAGCCCTCACCCCCTCCAGCACCCCAACCTCCTGCTCCAGGCTCAGCCTAGAGCCCCCGCCCAGAGTCTGCATCCCCTCCCAAACCCCAACTCCCAGCACAGTGAAAGTGAGTGAGGGTGGGGGAGAGCGAGTGATGGGGGGGGGATGGAGTGAGTGGGACAGGACTTTGGGGAAGGGGCAGGGACTCGGGGAAGGGGTAGGATAGATCTTGGGTGGCCCTTAAATTCAAAAAGTGATCTTGAGTGTAAAGAGGTTGGAGACCACAGTGTTAGATGATGTGCATAAGTGATGTCAGCCTGCCATTCTAGCCTGCGTTGGCATGTATGTTAGCTAGATCAGACTATTTTCAGCTGTTTAAAAAAGAAGACATCTAGAAACTTTAGAAAAGACTCTCATCCCGGTTGCAACAGTTTACAATCCTGAGTAACAACGCTGACCTCAATGGAATTTTTCTGAGTTTACATCAGTGTGAGATCTGAATCTGATCTATTATTTCTAAATCCATATAGATAAAAGGTAACATTTTGTTATTAGTGCAATGCATCATGGAAACAGAAGGGACTGGACAAGTGGCAAAATTAAGTTTTCTAATATATTATAGTTCAACTTTTGTGAACCAAGCATTCACTCTGCTGAGCATATGGGGATGGAAAGGAGAGACTTTATGTTGCTTTCCCTGATGCTATCTTGAATTCAGATAACGAACTGTCAATATTTATTCATAGATTTATTAAAGCTATGTCTATACTCAGTGTGGGGCAGGGAGGTGATTCTCTAGCTTGTGTAGCCATACTCGTGCTAGCTCTCATCAAGCTAGCCTATTCAAAATAGGAGTGTAGCTGGTGTACCAAGGGGAGTGGCAAGCAGCAGCATGGTGTAGCTGTGCCAAGTACACACCCAGGGGGTTAAGGTATGTTTGTACTTGGCACAGCCAGCCTGCATGTCACTTCACCGCCAGTGCTGCCGCAACTACACTTCTATTTTTAGCATGCTAGCTCAATGAGAACTAGCGTGAGTATGTCTACAGAAGCTAAGGAATCACTCCCCCAGCTCCTCCTATTGACATGCCTACAGATTAAAGGCCAAAAGGATCCATTAGATCATCTAATCTGACCTCTTATATCACAGGTCATTACATTTCACCCAGTTACCCTTGTATTGAGCCCAGTTACTTGTATTAACTAAAGTACATCTTGCAGAAAGGACTGGATGCCTTGATTTGAAGACTTCAAAGGATGGAGAATCCACCACTTCTGTTGGTAGTTTGTTCCAGCAGTTAATCCCCCTGACGGTTCAAAACAAATTGAGCCTTGTTTCCAATTTGAGTTTGTCTGACTTCAGCTTCCAGTCATTGGTTCTTGTTATGCTTTTCATTGATAGATGAAAGAACCAAGAGCCTTTAGAAACAAGTGTTTTCACACAATGACGGTGCTTCCTAACAATTAAACCATAAAAAACAAGTCCAGACAAGCTAACTGGTTCCAGCCATTTATTTTATCTTACTGAAATAAATCGTAGTTCTACTACGCATTCCACATTATCCAACCCAAATATAAATAATTAAGGAACAAATCAAACACAACTGTTCACATATGATACAAAATATCTCCTCCTGGGGGAAGAGTCTTGCTGAACCTCTAAGAGGAGCAGCACCGAATTCACAGCTTGGGGGAGAAAGGACTGAGATGCCTTTAAGCCACCTCTGTACCCTCCCAATTCAGAACTGCTCTCCATCCTTTGGTGTAATTTAGGAAACTCGGAAGGTCTGAATTACAGCAGTCTTACCAGCCATCTATGGGCCTGAGTACTGCCCAGAATCTCCAGTGCTGCATATTATTACACCATCCCGGACATGCCTACCCTGCCCTAAACACACCTCATTCCAAAAGTTGTAAGAGGATCTTGGGAAGACAGCCTTATGGCTGTTTTCCTCTGTTCCTGTGCTGAGGGAATCCTCCCTTAGCCAGATCTGAGTCTTTTATAGCCCCTTTATGCTGCTCCAGTTCTTTATTTGGTATAGAGCTGGAGTGGGTGTGAGGAACTCACCCTAGAACGTAAAGCAGAATTCTAAGGGAGACCCCTATTCAGAAGAGAAGTTAAAAAAATGACCAGAGAAACAATGCCGCTGGATCATGGTTGGTCAAAATATGGAGGGGAACTAGCTCGGAAACATCAGAGAGAAAAGTATGGCTACTTTACAATTTCATTTATTATTCTGCTGTTTGTATGTTACAAAGAGTAACTAAAAACCAACCAAAGAAAAACCAAAACCCCTCAACAGGTCTTATCTGGAAACTACTGTGTTACATGGGTTTAAACATAATTTCTAAGAAAGGAACAGAATATTTGTTTCTGATGCTTGCACTGAAGCAAGTTACTTTGGTGTTAATTAGATGGCACTGAAACACTCTGTCTACACTGGAACTGGAGATGTAATTTTTAGCTTTGGGCAGACATACCTGCACTAGCAAATATTCTGTTACAGAAATGACCTGTTGTGGGATTCTCTGCTTTTTCAGTTGTACTGCATCTCGATTGACAGATTATTTTGGACACCACTTCCCCATTTGCTAATGACCACAGAGCTGGCATGCTAACCACCCTGAGTATGATTCCATCTGAAACTCTAGGTATGTCCTCAGGCAGGTGGACCATCTGCCACTCACACTGCCACAGTTACGCTATATTTTTAATGCTTTCACTCAATTAGTGCGGGATATTATACCTCCAGTTGTAGTGTGGATATACACCACTAATATTATGACATGCAGTCCTTGTGGTAGATTAAAGTTCCTGGAATAGTAAATGTATTATTTAGCTAGTGCTACGTCCCAGTTACAGTGCATGATGTTTTGGAAAGAACAGCTATTCTCCCACTTATACCTCTTTTTGCATTTCTGTCCAGCTTTGCTGAGTCAATATTGTTCTTTACAACCTGGTTTTAACACATTTATGAACAAATTCTTACTGTTAATATGAATGACCTCCCAGATACTAAGAACCAAGTTTTGGTAATGCTAGAGGTGAAAAAATTAAAAAGAATATCTGGTGGTCTTCACTTTCTTTTCTGGTCACTGAATTTCCCTGAGGAAATTCGTATTTTTATGAATGAGTTAGCTATTAAAAGTTAGTCAATTTTTTTCCTGTGATTTTTACTATGTAGCTTGCTACTCAGCATCTGAGCTATATGTGGTTGAAATTGATCACATAAATCACATGGCTTTGTTTCTATGGCAATATTGTCTAGCATTTGAACCATAAGTCTAGGAAACAAAAGGGTTAGGTTCTTCTTTCTTGCTCAGGGTGTTCTTGGACAAATCATGCCTCGCAGTTTCAGTTTCTTTAACAATATAATAGTAAAACTTACCTACTTCAAAGGAATGTTGTTAAAATTAACGTTTGTAATGTGTGTTTTTAATCTTTAGAGGGAAGGTTCTATACAAGTGCACAGCATAGAGAACCTGTACATTCCATTTGATGAATTACTTGAAGGAAGCAATCAATTACTTGGAATGAACTGCTAAGTATAATTATGGCCACTCAGTAGCACAAGATTGGAACAGAAATACAGATCTCCTAGCTCCTAGTTTTGTACTTGATCCACTTGATAATGTGGCTTTTGAGGGCCATTATTCCCACATGCCAACACCTCGACATTCAGCTTTTTAAAAAATTAATCAGAAATCCATTTAACAGTTTCTGTAATAGGCATCTTCAATGCACTCATCAACATGGTATCTAGCATTTTTACATCTAATGCAAATAGTGTCTGGTCTCCTGAATTTACACACATACATGTGTAGGGAAGGAGAGCAAATTCATATGAAACAAGTTTACAATAAATCTTATGTACAGTTAACAATTTATAACTACATGTACAACTTTGAACCTGTAAAGTTTAATTTAGTTTAAGAGTTGTTACTTGAACAGAAATAGAATTATGTAAATATACATGTACTGTACTCATATTGTGGAAGGGAAATTATATGGTGATGTGAGTTTTAGGAGTCATATGGTGCTAGAACATGCAGAGCAGACCTAGTTGCTTGTAAATTCCTAGAATTAAGAAACAGTTAGCTATATAGTGCTGTTTCTCTGTCCTAATTACAGAATGGAACAATATCTAGAAAGTACTAGTAATTTTTTATAGTTGGGGACCTCCTAGACAATGAAGAATGTGGAAAGTTAATTAATTCACATGAATGATTTGGTTATTATTAACAACTATGCACATTTTTGCTTATTTTGAAATCTAGAATCCAAAAAAATGAAGGGTAATATATTTAACAGCCAGGCAGCCACTTGCCAGTTATCAATTCAGTGTTTAACCACAAGTGTCCAGCTGTGTTAGTGGAAGGGTGTTTTGTTTTAGTCCTACTTATGATGGAAAAATGAAGTTTGCCAGAAGCAATCAATCTTACTGTAGTGTAAATAAGTAGTAGTAGGCGGTTCTTGGGCAGAGGGAGTAGGAGAGGACATCAGTCAACAATGTCAGATTCATCCGTTCTTGGATTAACTGTGTCCTGACAATGATAGGAATGGTTCTTTAGGTTATCCTTGTTATTAAAATTAAAAAATCTGTGCCAAAATTTTCAATTAATTTTGAACACATATATACTGTACATACATTGAATCAGTAAGACACCACACTATTTCTCTGAGTTTATATCCACCCACTCCTCTGTCATTCCAATCTTGGTGGAGGAGAGGCAGCACTTTGCCTTGACTCTTCTCACTGAGGTCATGCTTTTGCTTGTGTTTCATTTCTCAACAATCTCCCTCCCTTCATACCTTGTTTTAAATCTCCATTTCAGTGTGGCCAACTGTACAGTTAGAGTACTGATCCTCCCTCACTATTCTCCATTTACTGCATCCTTGTAATCTTTCCTCACTTCAGTGAGTGTTTAAGATTATTTGACAGTTTACTACTTTTAACTGTTTTATTCTCCCCCACCCCCATCTTTGATCATTTCCATTTTCTGCCTGTAAAAAAGTTACTTTATCCAGTGCTGTGTTTCTCTCTTTTAGGCTGTTAGCTGTAACATTTTATGACACTGCCATATAAAGAACACCCTATAAAAATGAAAGGCCTCATCATGTTTCATGTGAAGATTCCTAATATATTTGTCTGGTGGCACAAAGAGGAGTTAAAGCTGCACCAAACATGCAGCTGAGAATTTATCCTGTGCAAAAGAATCCCAAGCTGGCATAGAGTTAGTGCAGACAGCTCTGCACCACCGGCTGCCAGGCTCATTGGCAACTGCAGGCTATGGCTGGAGCTCACTGTGTTTCAGTGACTCCTAGCTGGTTAAACAGCTACATAAAGGGGGTTTACAAGCCAATAGAATACAGAGCAGCCCTTAGGCAATAGGAAAGGTCATCAATTCTCCCTTCCTTTCATGAAGAGGAGTTAATAGAATGTTAGCATGTTTAGTGTCTGCCCCTCACCACCTCAAGAAGTATGTGATCAGTGAATGAACATGTATCTGCCAATCTTATTCCTCCATAAAGCTCTTAAGAAAACTGACTGTACCGGTCAGATTCTCAGTTACATGAATACCATGCTCTGTGTAGCTCAGTGATTTGCGTGGTGGAAAGATAGTGACACCACCCCCTGGCTATTAGGTAGGCAGCTTGAGACTGCTGGAGTGTAACAGCATTTTAGCAAAGCCTACTTTTCCTACCTACAATCCAGACCCTGCCCCTATGCCAAGGTCTGCAAAGGGGCTGTCGTACAACTGATTACAGTACTTCAGCATTCCCATTAGTTTAGGAAAACCCCTGGATAAAAGTGTGGGCAAGAAAGAGGAGGACTTAGAACCTTGCTCTTTATTTCTGAAGTTTAAATGTAGCTATTTGTCTAGGTATTAACTTAGCAATAAAAATTGGTTTCATATATAAAAAAGTAAATGTATTTATTTTCATTCTGAACAGTGTTTGATATCACATAGTGACAACCACTGTGGTATTCTGCTATACCACAAGCTCCATTTTACCTCAACATTTCCAGGGATGTTTTCGACCCATCTGCCATTTTGGAGCAGTCAGTCACTGTTGTTTGCTTTTGTAGTAGTACTTTATACTAGACTATTGGTTAGTTGCACGGAAGAACTACCCTATTGTGTTTTAAATATCAGCAACATCCCTATATATTTAAATTTCTCCTCTATGTAGTCTTGTAAACTGACCCACAGCTGCCTCTTTGCAATGCTTAACCACTGTTTGAAAACCTGTGCCTGTCATAAATATAAAGGGAAGGGTAAACCCCTTTGAAATCCCTCCTGGCCAGGGGAAAGCTCCTCTCACCTGTAAAGGGTTAAGAAGCTAAAGGTAACCTCGCTGGCACCTGACCAAAATGACCAATGAGGAGACAAGATACTTTAAAAAGCTGGGAGGAGAGAGAGAAACAAAGGGTCTGTGTCTGTCTATATGCTGGTTTCTACCGGGGACAGAACAGGAATGGAGTCTTAGAACTTTTAGTAAGTAATCTAGCTAGGTATGTGTTAGATTATGATTTCTTTAAATGGCTGAGAAAAGGATTGTGCTGACTAGAATAACTATTTCTGTCTGTGTATCTTTTTTGTAACTTAAGGTTTTGCCTAGAGGGGTTCTCTATGTTTTTTTAATCTAATTACCCTGTAAGATATCTACCATCCTGATTTTACAGGGGGGATTTCTTTATTTCTATTTACTTCTATTTTTATTAAAAGTCTTCTTGTAAGAAACTGAATGCTTTTTCATTGTTCTCAGATCCAAGGGTTTGGGTCTGTGGTCACCTATGCAAATTGGTGAGGCTTTTTATCCAATATTTCCCAGGAAAGGGGGGGTGCAAGTGTTGGGAGGATTGTTCATTGTTCTTAAGATCCAAGGGTCTGGATCTGTAGTCACCTAGGCAAATTGGTGAGGCTTTTTACCAAACCTTGTCCAGGAAGTGGGGTGCAAGGTTTTGGGAAGTATTTTGGGGGGAAGGACGCATCCAAACAGCTCTTCCCCAGTAACCAGTATTAGTTTGGTGGTGGTAGCGGCCAGTCCAAGGACAACGGGTGGAATATTTTGTACCTTGGGGAAGTTTTGACCTAAGCTGGTAAAGATAAGCTTAGGAGGTTTTTCATGCAGGTCCCGACATCTGTACCCTAGAGTTCAGAGTGGGGGAGGAACCTTGACAGGGCCAAAACACATTTTTGTCTGATTCAGACCTGTCACCATTCAGGTCTCAGCACTGTACTCCAGTTGTACTCTTTGCGGACAACTGTTATCAGAAATGGGTTAATTTGTTACTTGAAACAAGGCTAGAGAGTGACTGACTGCACTGAAGAATGACTGCTAATTGTGCTTATTGCGGGGACCATAACATAACATGTTCAACCAGCATGTTTTCCCAATCTGGTAGTGATGAAATGCATACATATCCCAAGATTTATGACTACTAATTGTCATACATTACTTTTAAAGAACACAAACACATAATTCATTCTCGTCAGACTCTGCACCCAAGGATCATATTTTTTTTTTTTTGTAAATAAAAGAAATACCCAAGAAATCTTAAACACATCACAACTTCATATAAAAGACTTTATACTTCTGTTTCAGGTCATAATGATATGTAGATCACATAGCTAGATAGAGACTCTGAAATATGAACCTAGACCACAATGTTTTCCTTAATATTAAGGACTGATGGGTTAGGAAAGAAGCCTGTAAATCAAAAGCTAATCATGAAATGGAGCTACCTTTCACTAATGGTTTTAAATGGCATGCATTCTTTCACATTTCATGAAGCCTGTAGCTGCTCTCTAGCCTTGCAATGTTTTTGGCTAAGTACAGTCCCTTATGGAAGGAGTTTGGTCATTGTTCAAGGACTATAACTGCCATCTTATAAGATATTATCTTCACCACCATACTTTTAAATCACACAGAAGTATTGCAACAGAAGGAAGATGTCTTCCCTCAAACTTCTCCATACTCCTACCAGGAACAATCCTTTATACGTGATTCAAATCAGACATGCAAATTATTTCAGTTTGCCAACTGCCAACCAGGCATATTTCTGCATGACTATTTCTCATGAGTTCTGGATTTCTTCACAGGAAATTATTTTCATTTATATTAACCCAAATCCATCAAATTTACTAAATTATTTAATGAATGATTGGAAACTCCTGATCTTATTCCAGCAAGCATAAGGGGGTATTCGAGGACGGCTGGCCTTCTGGTATGTATCCAAGAACAAAAAAAAAAAGAAAAAGATTCACTAGAAAAAGGTTCTGTTTAGTCTAACAGTAATTTAAATACTGGTTGTGACAGGGACACTCACCTCCTGAGTTCATCTTAGTGGCTGGGTGTAGCACTGCTGAACTTTTCCCGCTCCTGGCACCCCCTGTAGGTTGTTGACCTTGGTCTTCAATGGCTCAGCGCTCTGGCCAAGTCACACAATCAAAAGGATGGCCCCTTCCAAAGAAGCAAAGTGTTCAACAAACTGTCAGCCCTCAACTGCATCTTCAGCTCCATCTCTGGGCCCTTTAAATCTCACTCTTCACTTAGGCTCTAAACAAGCCTTGTCCCCTTCTTAGGGCTTAGGTCACCTTCCCAGTGGCTGGTGGAGGAACCCAGGCCCACCCACTATTCTTGTTTATGACACAGAGATTCTATAACAGCAACCATGTACTGCTCTCCTTAAGTAGTTGCTGCTGCATTCACTGGGACTGTTCCAACCTGGTCCCTTTCCTTTCACCTGTTACTTCAGGGTTAAAGTTCTCAGGTCCTCTCACTCCCACATCCAGTAAATGCAACCCATCAAGTTCCTGTGGCCAGAGTGGAGCACCCCTCTGGTCCCACTGAGGAAATGAACTGCTCAGACCCTGCATCTTCTTTTAGATGAGCCTGCTTGTCTCTGATGGGCTGCTTCAATGAGGCCTTTCTAGTCAGGTCTGAAGGACCCACCTTTGCTGCTTCTTTGTGGGGTGGGGTGTAGTTGGAGCACAGGCCATCCACCAGGGGCACATGAAAGGCCAGGTATACGCCATCACACTGGTGTATTAATTTGTCAATTACTTGCCAACTTTGGGTTTAAAAATACAGCTCTTGAGTTATTCAACCTCAAATGTGTTTAAACAACTGAAACCAATATTGCAGTATATGCATTTATTTTAATCTATTATTTTTGTATTCAATTCTGCATTTGTGTGCAGGTTTTTCCTTTCATTTTCAATCAATTCATATAAATCTTTTATTTGTTTTAATTTAGTCCCTCATTATGTTTGCCTGTGAATTACCTTCTTCTTTACATAGAGTGCATTGCATTTTGTTTCCTTTGACTTTCCCTTTCTGGTGTTGATGATATTGTTTCTGTTCTGGACACTTGCAACTGCAAACCCTTCAAAAACAAAACAATCCAAAATGAGAAGATTCAAATCACTCAAACTGGAAATTAGTTCTCATGTGGTGTTTTCTTAAGTTTTACTTGAAATTATTTTCCCAAAATTAAAGATATAAGCCTTGAGATTCTGACTCAGGCAGTGGTCCAACTAGTCCAGTATGTTGTCTCTGACAGTTGCAAGTAACACCTGCTTCAAAAGAAGGTTCAACATTACGCAAATGAACAATTGTGGAACAACCCAGCTATAGATTTCTTCTTAACCCCAAAAAAGTAGTTTGGTTTATTACTCTATGTCCATAAGCATAAGCATTTATATCCCTTATATTTTTAAACCCTATTTAATGGTGTCACTATCCATTTACTGTAAATGTCTGTTTTTGATTCCTATTAAACTCTTGGATTCAGTCATACCTTGTGGTTTCTGGGTTTTTTTTAAATAAATCTTTCAGTTCAATTGAATGACACCTTGTTCCTGTATAAAGAAAGGGTAAACTGAAGTACTTGATTTATCTTCTCTACAGCCAACATTATTTTGTATGTCTCTAGCATGTCTTCTCTGTTCTAAACAGTCCCAGGCTTTTAAATCTTTCTTCTTATGGACATTATTTCATACCTCTAATAATTTCTGTCACCTTTTTTTATATTGGTTGACCAGATGTGAACCACGTTTTGCATACGTGGGAAGCACACTCAATTTATACTATGACATAATATTCTCAGTATTATTTATCCCATTCTTTATATATGCTATTATTTTGTTTGCTCTTTTGATAGTCACTGTGCATTAAACACCTGTTTTCATTCTGTTGTCCACAATGACAACTGGGTCTTGTTACTGAGTGTTTTCATTGATGGTTCCACACTGAACAGAAGTGTCCCTTACTTGAGAGAGTACTGGGTAAAACTTTGGCAGTGTGTTATAGAATAGGTGTGTCTGAACAGATGGTGATTTAAGCAGGACCCATATCTTCCTAAGGGAGAGTAGCTTGCTGGATGTGTATTCTCATTAATTCAGGATTCTCTTCACTTGTGAGGACTGTCATGATTGCAGGGCTTGCTGCACCTCTGTCCCCTCTCTGGTCTCTAAGTACACCGGCACAGGTGTCATGTCCCATGCTGCCACCTCTTCTAGAATATATTTCCATATTTCTCCCACTCTTAGACTTGACACTGGGCTATAGAACCCTATGTATCAACCATGCTGATCCAGAAGATATGACTGAGTTCAACACTTGTGGTTCATCCCTTCAGGCATCTGTAACCAATTGTGAATATAGTAACCAGACAGCCTTCTTAAAAAAAATATTGTTTAATTTCAACAGTCAGAACAAAGATTTTAAGAGAAGAAGGATTTTAAAACAACCAACCATCTATACGTATGCCTATTTTACACACAGGCTTACCATCCCCCAATAATAGCCTCTGCAAATCTAGCTTCTTCAGACACACCAGTGGGCGCCTGTGTCAATCCAAGTGGCTCCCCAACAGCTGCCTCTCCGTTTTTACCCAGCTATAATTATTTTGATCTTCTGGTTCCCAGTCTCTGTCCTGAATGGCAAAATAAGTGTGATACCTTGGCTGGGGGTAGAATCTTCACAGTTAATAGCTCGGGCATTGTCTCATAACAACCCTGAAGTTTTTACTGGAGAGTGGGTTATCTTGACCTATTGTTTCCCCTTCCTGATTGTTTCCCAACAGTTCTGTTAATTTAACCCAATATAGCACTTGCACCATGGGTGAAATTCAGCCTAAATTAAGTCAGTGCAACTGTGAGGGAAATTTCGAAGTCATATTTAGTGGTGACATAAAATCTGGGTGTAAAGTGGGGCATAAACATAATTAAGTAGACAGAAGTTGCAGTATATTGTAACTTTACCATTTTGTCATGCAGTGGGTATGTAAAAGAAAAGTAATTTTAGAAACCGAAAAGAGCGAAGTTGTGGACTAGTAGGAAAAAGCAGCTAACAGGAGGACACAAAACATCCTTGCCTACTCATACTTCTCTTTATGTGCACAATCCCCAAAATTTCTGAAGCCAAATTCAGTTGTGATGTAAATTATGCATAACTCTTATTGCCTTCAATGGAAGTTGCAGCTATTAACGGCCAGGGTGGAATTTACTCTATGAATCAAAATGTCACTACACTGCCAGAAATACCCATAACCTGACCATTGCAAATTCCTTTATTATTCTATAGCACCACTGAATTCAGCAATACATTAATGTCATTATTTAATTCAAGAGGTGAAATACAGAATCTAATCAATTTGATACCAATATAGGAGGGAAGCAACGGTCTATGGCTACAGAAATTTGTCCTACAATCTGTACGGGACTTGAGAGGGGAACTGAAATGATGGCTGCATGTCACTTTTGGGGCTTCCTGAATTATCATTGCTGTCAGGAGCTAGTTTGGTGCCTAACAAAAGTTAGAGCAGATTTAAGGCTGCTCCAAAACTACACCAGCTAATAATCATCTCTAAAGGTCAGAGATCACTGCAGTATAGCAGTATTTTGATCTTGCCCCTTCTCCTGGCACAACCCTGACATGCTGCTATCATTTGGGGCATCCTGAGTTGCCTAATTAAGGCATCACCATGGCCATTTTGTGCCACCAGATTCGGTGCCTTAGTGTGAGTAAGGAGCCAACTCATTAATTCTAAAGTACAAAATTAGGATTTTCTTCCTGTCCTACAATAGCCATGTTTTTCTACTTTATAAAGTGTTAGAAAAAATTTTCTGGTAATGGAATTTGAATGGAATTAGATTAATAACAAAAAAGTCTATTATTGGGAAGTTGAAGTAAGGGTAAATGACTTCGAAATCCCTTAAATATTGAACATTTCATTTAAAATCAGTTCTTTCCTTAACATCTGCAGTTCAGTGAGTAATTGCTTTAATTAAAGTAACTAAGAGGTCACTGGATATTAGGTCTTATATACACATTATATGACAATTTCAAATACATATTTTTATAGATCATAGGCATGCACCAATTATGACAATTCTCTTCATTCTAACATTGCCTAGTTAGTATTTTTTTCTTCTCTTTTGAAGTGTCCCTACCACTATTAGTCATATGAGTCATCTCTACTTACAGAAGTAACTATTGACATCAAATAGAAATAAAATGCACGACCCTTTAGCCCTTACTCATGTGAATGACTGCACCACACCTTTAAGAAGAGGGGGGAATTTGGCTGGCTGGGGGGTGATGCAAAAGGAGACAAGAGGCCCGCATGGTGACACTGACTCATCCCCTGGGAACTGGATGGGCAGAAGAGTTTAAAAGGGCAGCCCTGTGCATGAAACCCCCTTTTATATGGGAACAGGCTGAGGCAGCACCCACATTCCTCCCCTTTAGGTGGTGAAATACCAAATTTGGTCAAGACAGGCTGTGCGCATTGTGCTAGCTGCCAGATAAATGGCTTGGAAAAGGACTTAAAGAGCAGGTGTTTGTTAAGGGAATGGAATGGGGGATGGGTGGAGGGGGTTGGGGCTCCTATGACTGATACAGCAGGGAGGCAACCCGCTTTTCTTATAGCCCACTTTAACCCTCCTCCTCTGGGTGGATGCTAAGGTCCCAGCAATGGATTGGCTGTTGGACCTATATCGAAAAAGTGTGGGGGAGGGAGGGGGAACTGGCAGAAGTCCCCCGGGTAATTACCAAATGAACATGGGGTTACGTGTGCTGTATACTTTTCTCTGCTGGGTAGTCCCATACATCTAATAATAAAGTTGCAGTCTGCTTAAAACCATATCAGATGTCTCCTGTCCTTCTTTCGGTATAGTCGGACAATAAGGGATGCATAGTTAGGTCCTTGTTTCTATTCTATAAACTTGATAAAAACATTGGTTTTCAAAGAGCTACTTTAGTGGCCTATAATGTCTAAATCATTTGGTGAACCATACAGAGGGACCACCAGGCCGCAGGAGTCTGGAGTCTTTTGAGCAGGGAGGTTGTGTACTTTCAGAATGGCTTCAAATTTCACATTGTAAATCTTAGAACTCAAATATTGAGTTAAACTTTGAAGTAAGATAGTTCCGCAGTTGTTCTATTCACAGTAACTTTCTGTTCCATTTAGGTTCTTTTTCTGTCCCATGCCCGTGATACGAGAGTGCCAATGCTTAGCACTTTCCAGCTGCAGATTTCTAAGAACTTCACCTGAGCACCATTAAACCATTTTTCAGAGGAGACAAATTGAGGCACAGAGAGGTTCAATATCTTGCCTAAGTCATACAGCAAGTCATTGACAGAGCTAGAAATGGAACCCAGGTTTCCCAGCTCAGGATCTGCTGCCTGGTCAATAGCTCCAAATAGCGCTGGTAGCAAGCATATTGTAGGGTGGCGTTTTTTACTTTTTCATGTGCAAATAAATAATTAATAATAATAATATATAAAACCCTGGCATTTTCTCTGAGCTGCCCTTACCCCCTTGAACTAATTTGGGTAACTCAGAATACTTTTAATAATGATATTTGTTTTTAATTTAGTGAATTACAAGTCTATATGGTACAAGCGTATTTTCATACTTTTGCCAGTTTTAAGCCAACAGTCATTCATACAATTAATAATTGTAAGTATAATAATGGCTGCCTAGTGCAATGAACAGTATGCAGACCTATTTTGAATTGTGTAGCAATGGAACATGAAATCGTCAAGGCTATTAGTTTGAAAACACATATATTGATGTTCCCTTTGATGAAGCAAACATGATCGTGATTATTTTGAAGGCTCCTATTTTGTGTCTTCTAAATATTAAAATAAAGTACTTCCGGATTTTATTAATGTATCATGTTTAAATCAAATGTGCAATATGTTCTCAGTCTTTCCACACACACTTAGATTCACATTTGATCTAGTTAAAATAAGTATTTTCTTCTGATTGGAGAAAATGAAACAGAATTTGCACTGATCTTTTCTCAACTCCAGTTGTTTAAATGAGACATTTCATCTAGTTGTCAAACTATTTAGACAGTCAAGCCATAATTTTAAACAGCTATTTCCTCATTTTCAATTTGACAGGATACAGCCTTTCTTAGTTTGAAGTACCATTTATTTTATAATGGGCCCCTAGGAACTACAAAAAGCCCCTGGAAACAGTAATACAAATAATTAAAAAATAATTATTGATTACAAGATATTATCTCATAGTACTGGGCACTGAGTTCTGAATATTTACATGTATTGTAACTCAGCTCAATCCTGCCTACATTACATTTGTCTTAATTATTACAAAATACTTTATCACATTATTCTAAATACCATTATACACTTTACCTAAATTACTGTCAGCTCTTCAAATGTGATAAAAATGTAGTAACCATTTGGGGGGAAAAAACCCTACATTTATTTAACTGTTAAGTCTTAGGCCAATTAATATGTTTGTGATATTCCCATGTTACATACATATATACACTTAACAAGCCAACTTTGAACCTCTGTATGACTTATAAAAATATATAAATAAGTTATACAGAGGTTAAATGTTTGCTTGCTAAACATGTATATGCATGCAGCATAGAAATCCCACTGAAGTCCCATGAGAGCTATGTACACGCACAAACAGCTTTATTGGAACTTCAGTGGGATTTCCATCCTCTCTCTCTCTCTCACACACACACACACACATTTAGTAAGCAAATTATACAGGGGTTCTAAGTTTGCTTGCTTAGTACTGAATTTCAGTTTTAAAAAGTTAAAATTCCATCTTGAATTAAAAATATTTCAATATTATTGAACTGCTCTTTTTCACCTAAGTATAAACTCAATATTTCTAAGGTTATGAAACTATAACTTTCTAAGAGTTATCAACATTTTTGTTAGGTTGCCCTTGAAAAAGCAAATAGCAGCTCCCAGCTCACTATGTGGACAAAGGTTCCATAAGTTATGAAAGCTCTCATTCTGCTTTACAAATGAGACAATAATATGTTCCCGCTGCATCTGTGTTTGTAGCAAACTGTAGTCACATCAGTGAAATATCAATAAGCAAAAACAGCTCCCTGTAGCAGGGCTGTCTGTACTAGAGGTGTGCCCAGAGTGCTGTTGCAGTGTAATGATCACAAGCTGCTGTAATGACAAAGGGATAGATTTTCAAAGACAGTTAGGCAACTACCTCCCATTGTATCTGCAGTTACATGCTTAGCTGCACATCTGTCTGAACATTTCCTCCATGTCAGAGAAGTGGAGAGTGCCATGGAGTGACACACAGTAGTGCTGATATGGATCTTTATTTCCTGGACTCCTATCTTCTGAAATGCATCAGAGTACAAGTTCATGCTACTGTCACGGAGTCCAGTGATTACTATTACAAGGATAAGCAGAATTATGAAAAACAGTGTAGGTGACAACAAGATGTTTGATCCGGAGAAAGAACTATAAATGAGGTTACATAGGGGAAAGTAGGCACGACTGTCATCCATGTACATTTGAAGATGTCAAAGCAGTCTTTATTGCAGATGACCATACCTCTAAGAACTCCTCAGTGCCAACTGCCAAAGGGTTCACTGTTCTATAATAGTAGCCCCTGAAGGCGTGACAAACTCACTACATCCAACGCATTGCTGATGCAATAATCATCTATAAAGAATGTTGAGTGAGATTTTAAATGAAAGTCAGGATTGTGCTGGTCATCAATATAATTGTGAAATGTATGGATGGATAATATTGAAAAAGTTATGCATACATACTGAAACTATGTCCTCATAGTTTGCAGCAAGGTATTACCTTCAGCAGAGGTGAAAAACTGGTTTTGCCAGACAAAGGGACATACATACATACACACACATACATACTAATCAGTCTGTCTAGGTTCCTAGATTCACAGAAATGTAGGACTGTAAGGGGCCTCAATAGGTCATCTAGTCCTATCTCCTGCATGGAGGCAGAACTAAGTATTATCCAGACCAAGACTGATAGATGTTTGTCTAAACTGTTCTTAAAAACTTCGAATGGCAGAGACACCACAAACTCCCTAGGTAATTTGTTCCAGTGCTTAACTACCCTGAAAGTTAGGATTTTTTTCCTAATGTGTAACCTAACTCTCCCTTGCTGCTGTTTAAGGCCATTGCTTCTTGTCCTGTCCTCAGTGGTTAAGGAGAACAATTTATCATCTTCCTGTTTATAATAAACTTTTACGTATTGAAGACTGTTATCAAGTCCCCTCTCAGTCTTCTCTTTTCCAGACTAAACAAACCCATTTTTTAAATCTTTCTTCAGAGGTAATAAGAAAAGGAGGACTTGTGGCACCAAAGAGACTAACAAATTTATTTGAGCATAAGCTTTCATGAGCTACAGCTCACTTCATCGGATGCATTCAGTGATGAAGTGAGCTGTAGCTCACGAAAGCTTATGCTCAAATAAATTTGTTAGTCTCTAAGGTGCCACAAGTACTCCTTTTCTTTTTGTGAATACAGACTAACACAGCTGCTACTCTGAAACCTGTCATTATTCAGAGGTAATGTTTTCTAGACCTGTAATCATTTTTGTTGCTTTCCTCTGGACTTTCTCCATGTCCTTCATGAAGTGTGGTGCCCAGAATGGGCACAAGACTTCAGCTGAAGCCATTTCAGTTCAGAGTAGAGTAGAAGAATTATTTCTCATGTCTTGATTCCAACACTCCTGCTAATACATCTCACAATGTCTGCCTTTTTAGTTTGTGACCCCCTATAACCTACAGATTCTTTTCTAGGCAGTCATTTCCCATTTTATATTTGTGCATTTGACTATGCCTTCCTAAGTGTAGTACTTCACATTTGTCTTCATGAATTTTCTCCTATTTATTTCAGATCAATTGTCCAGTTTGTCAAGAAAGACCACTATGAATTCTAAACCTGTCCACCAAAGCACGTCCAACGCCTCCAATCTTGGAATCATCTTCAAATTTTATAAATTTACTTTCTTTGCCGGTATCCAAATCATTTAGGAAGATATTGACTAAAACTGGACTCAGATCTCTGCGGGACCCACCTCACTAAGCTCTTCCAGCTCGACTGTGAACCTTTCATAACTACTCTGAGTATGGTTTTCCAACCAGCTGTGCACCCACCTTATTGTAGGTTTGTTTAGACTACATTTCCCTAGTTTGCTTATGAGAAGATTATGCGAGACAGTGTCAAAGGCCTTACAAAAGATGAGATATTGCGTCTGCTGTTCTTCCCGCCCCCGCCATCTATAAGGCTTGTTACCCTGTCAAAAAAAGATATTAAGCTGGTTTGACATGATTTATTCTTGACCAAATCCATGAGGTTACTTATCACCTAATTATATTCTAGGTACTTACAAACTGATTGATTGATTGGCTCCATTACCTTTCTAGGTACCAAAGGTAAACTGTTTGGTCTATAATTCCATAGAATATCATTATTCTCCTTTTTATAGATAGATACTATGTTTGCCCTTTTCCTGTCCTTTGGGATCTCTCCAATCCTCCATGATTTCTCAAAGAAAATTGCTAATGGCTTATAGATCTCTTCAGCCAGTTCATTAAGTCGTCTACGATGTATATCCTTAGGCCCTGCTGACATGAAAACCTCTTAACTTGTCTAAGCAATTATTAAATTGTTCTTCCCCTATTTTAGCCTCCAATCCTACCCCATTTACACTAACATTCACTATGTTAGTCATCCCATCATCGCTAATCTTTTTTGGTGAAGAAAGAAACAAAAAAGACATTTAATACTTTGGCCATTGCTGTATTTTCTTTCCCTTCTCATTGAGTAATAGGCCTCTGTCCTGGGCTATTACTGTATTTGTAAAATATTTTCTTGTTATCCTTTATGCTCCTAGCTAGTTTAATCTCCTTTTGTACCTTGGCCTTTCTAATTTTGTCCTTATATGCTTGTGGTGTTGTTTTATATATACTGTATAATATATATTCATCCTTCATAATTTGAGCTAGTGTCCATATTTTGTACGACTCTTAAATTTGAGGTTGTTGAAGATCTCCTGGTTAAGTCAGAGTGGCCTCTCACTGTATTTCTTATCCGTTGGATGGTTAATTTCTGCCCTTGATGATCATTTTTTTTTAAATCTGACAACTCTCCAGTACTACGTTTTTCCCCTTAGACTTACTTCCCATGGGATCTTACCTAACAATCCTCCGTGTTTGCTAAAGCCTGCCTTCTTGAAGTCCATTATCTTTATTTTGCTGTTTTGCCTCCTACCATTCCTTAGAATATTGAACTCTATCATATCAAATGTAGAGTAAGTCTAGTAAGCCAAAACAATGGAAGCCCTGTTTACATATGAGGCAAAAAAGGGATGGGAAGTCAACAGGAAGAGAAGAATAGGGAGAAAACAGCTTTGTGTAGAGGCACACTTCAAAAGGTTTATTTGGACTGTTACTGGGGAACAGGTACAGCACCCTGTTATCAATGTCTGAGGGAGCAAAAATAACAGCACTTTTTGCATCCACGAACAGCAGATTCCACCCATGTGGGCTGGTGACGCTGGGACAGTGTTTTATATGAGAGATGTCTTTAAACAAGGATTTTAGCCTATTAATGTTAAGGGAAGGCATTAAGAAGAGTGTTATACTTTTTGTTCTATACATAATCCTTTTTTCCCCTTATTCTTACTTGGTATCTCTTAAATCTTATATAATAAACTGTTTCATTATAAATACATCTCTGTGCTCTGGTGTTACAAAGGACCTGATCCTGTGACTTACCAATCAAGGATTCAGTTTATTCCCTTGGGAACAGCAAACCTTGTAATTGAATATCCAGTGATATTCACTGAATATTACACGAGGATGCTTTCAGAGAGACTCAGGGATAGGAGTGCTGTAAAAGAAAGTAAGGACTGGCAGAGCTCTGAGGAGATTGTTGGGGTGTCTAACAGACTGGTGGAGCCAGGAAGCTTATATCCCGTTAAGCACCAACAAGTCTCTCCCTCACTGAGACAGGGTAAGGACTGTGATTCCCAGTCCTGTGCACCTGGAGAATCATCACAATATTATTTTAGAAACCTGTGAAGTTTAATGATATGATTACTGGTCACAAAAAAACTGTGAGGGAAAATTCATGGGAAAACATGGAACCATACCAGCTTTGCCACTAAGGAGCCATGAGGAAAGTAAAAACACAGGATCTTTACTTACTGGACAAATGAGCAAACAATCATCACTCTGACTGCCTAATCTGCAGTTTGAGTCATTTTAATGAAGGGCATTGGCAAGAAACCAGACTTTGCTAGCCCACATTTTCAATAATGCTCCAGAACAATGCACAATTGATGAGCACAAGTCAGGATTGTGGTTTTGCACATAGGTATGCTTATACATAAATCCCCAATATGCATATACTGTATATGTACATTTGATAATCTGGTCAATTTTTTCTTCATGAGATCTCTAATTTCACATTTACTCTTGTTATAGATACCAAAGAAGAGGGTACCAACACAAAAATATCAGTCACTAAGACCTTGGTCACAATCTGTAAAAGGATACAGTTTCTATATATGGGGCATAATTCTGATCCATTGCCTAGAAATGCATATATACGGAAGCCCTGGTGAGCACTATCAGCATACATCTTTCCCTTTAAGCACCTACAACTTCAGTGTTGTCTTCTATCAGCCTGTAAAAAGGGTGCCTACCTTATAGTGTCACCTTCTGTCAAGTGTGACTTCACTGAAGCCTGCCTCAATTTCCCCATTGACGGGGCAGTAGTGGCTTCACTTTAATAGCCCAGGCAAGGAGAAGGCAAACACTCTAATGAACAAAATAATCTCTTGAACAACGATTTAAAGGCTGTTACCTCAGAGCCCAAGTTTGGAATTTTACAAAATTAAAAGTCCTAAAACAAACCATCAGGGGACTGATCAGACCAATCCTCAGGGAGCTGAACTAGAGATCATCATCCCTTGCTAGTTGTTCAGTTTCTAGTCTTCACCCCAGGCCTACTCAGCTTCCTCTTCCTGTATAAAACAGGGCAGCCTGCAGCTGAAGCAAGGAGCCCTATTTACAAACAACCCTCCCTGCCAAAAGCTAATTCTTCTATTGAAGTTGCTGAAACTTATAAATAATAGTTTCCTTTCTGGAACAATTTACTCTGAATAGATGTAACATGTTTTATGATGCTATCCAATAATAGGCAATCTAAAAGTAAATCCTGATATGCATACCTTAATGCCATATTATAAATAATTTAACTGAGTATATTGAAATTGAAGAGCTACAACTTGTGAAGAATAAAAGCTGTGTAAAGCCTTTAATTTCATGAAAACACAGCAGTCTAACATTGAATGAACTGTAAGGCCAACAGAAGTTAATCTTAATTCCTTAATCACATATCAAACATTTTACAAGCATATGTCTTTAAAACCTGCACTGGAAAAACTAAGCAGAAAAATATTCAACACTATTAATTTATAGCTCAGCCTCCTCATGTTGATAGACTGCTGCTCAATACAGTAGAAACATCACAGTCTTGAATTATGATAAAAAAGCTTCTTCTGCTGCTCTCAAGCATAGGCAGTTGTTGCTGCTCAGGAAGTATTTACACTCTCATGCTTTTACTGCTATCAATAATATAAATAGTCAAAATCTTCACTGACTATTATAAATAATGCATGAAATTCTGTAGGCTTCAGCTGCCATTGAACATCATTTGAAGCTTGTCATAAATATAAAGGGAAGGGTAAACACCTTTAAATCCCTCCTGGCCAAAGGAAAAACCCTTTCACCTGTAAGGGGTTAAGAAGCTAAGACAACCTCGCTGGCACCTGATCAAAATGACCAATGAGGAGACAAGATACTTTCAAAGCTGGAGGGGGGGAACAAAGGGTTCTCTGTGTATGTTGTCTTTTGCCAGGACCAGAGCAAGAATGCAGGTCAGAACTCCTGTAAAGGGTTAATAAGCAATCTAGTTAGATATGTGTTAGATTCTGTTTTTTTTTAAATGGCTGATAAAATAAGTTGTGCTGAATGGAATGTATATTCCTGTTTTTGTGTCTTTTTGTAACATAAGGTTTAGCCTAGAGGGATTCTCTATGTTTTGAATCTGATTACCCTGTAAGGTATTTACCATCCTGATTTTACAGCGATGATTCTTTTACTTTTCTTTAATTAAAATTCTTCTTTTAAGAACCTGATTGCTTTATCATTGTTCTTAAGATCCAAGGGTTTGGGTCTGTGTTCACCTATGCAAATTGGTGAGGATTTTTATCAAGCCTTCCCCAGGAAAGGGGGTGTAGGACTTGGGGGGATTTTGGGGGGAAAGACGTTTCCAAGTGGGCTCTTTCCCGGTTATATTTTTAGATGCTTGGTGGTGGCGGCAATAAAGTCCAGGCACAAAAGGTAAAATAGTTTGTACCTTGGGGAAGTTTTAACCTAAGCTGGTAAAAATAAGCTTAGGGGATTTTTCGTGCAGGTCCCCTCATCTGTACCCTAGAATTCAGAGTGGGGAAGGAACCTTTACAAAGCTCAGGAATGCTTCTTAATACTTTACAAGAAGTGGCTGGTATGAGTCTGAACAAAATCTGTTTCAAGTTTTGCAGATTCTGTTCCAAACTGTTTGTATTTACTTTTGTTTACAAAATTAACTTCTACGTGAAAAAGATTAAAATCAAGTTACAAATGTTCTCTCATACAAGTTTTGCTGATAAAGGTAGCTGTGCTGAAATAGTATAGTTAAAACTTGGAACTGAGACATTCTAATTTCAAAATTATCACTATGCAAAAATCAATGTAGAACATATTAAATAGATTAAAAACTGGCTAACTGATCGATATCAAAACATATCTGTAAATGAGGAATCAAGATTCAATGGGATTGTTTCTGGTGGAGTCACACAGGGATCAATCCTTGGCTCAAATGTTATTCAATATTTTATCTAAGATATGGAGAAAAAATAATTGCTGATTAAAAATCACACTTACAAGATAGGAGACAATGTCCTGTAATGGAACTGCTCTGAAAAGGGGGTCACAAGATACATCTATACAGGGATAAAAAACCTGCAGCTGGCCCTGGTCAGCTGACTCAGGCTCATGGAGCTGAAAAACAGCTATGTAGATGTTTGGGCTCTGGCTGGAGCCCGAACTCTGGGACCCTGAGAGGGTGGAGGGTCCCAGAGTTCAGGCTCCAACCTGAGCCTGATTGTTTGCACAGAAATTTTTAACCCCGCAGCCTGAGCGCCAAAAGTCTAAGGCAGTGATCCAGGCCACCGGCAGATGTAACCATAGAACATCATATGAACATGAGCTCACAATGTGATGTGGTGACTGAAAAAACAAATGTGATCCTTGGATGTAGAATCAGTGCAATATCAAGTAAAAATAGGGAGGTGTGTTATAATCAGTTCATATGGTGTTAGTGGGACAATGACTGGAATACTACATCTAGTTCTGTTGTCCACACTTCAGAAAGGATGACTGGAAAAGGTTCAGAAAACAGCAATAAGAAATATTCAAAGTCTGGAAAATCTGCCTTAAAGTGAAAAATCAAAAAAGCTCAATGTATTTAATTCATTCAAGAAAAGGTTCACGGTGACAATCACAGTATGTAAGTGCCAACATGAGCAAGATATTTGATCGCTGAGGGCTCTTTTAATTTAGCTGACAAAGACATAGCAAGATCCAATAGCTGGAAGCTGAAACTAGACAAATTCAGATGAGACATTAGGCACAAACCAGAGGTCTACTGTACTGTTGTAACTATGCTAAGATATACCACTCAATTATCTCAGACAAATAATGGCAAAATGTGCATACACACACACATTCCTGATAATTCCCCCTAATGTTTTCCTGCACAACAGTTGGGCCCACAGAACAGAAAATGAACTCAGTTTTACATCCTTCAGAAAGTCCAGGTGTTAAAGGTGAAAATAAACATTGGGCAAAAAGGAGAATGCTGTCTTTTTGCATTGCTCCTAACTTGAAGCTTCAAAATTATTACTATGTTGGTATCTTCTTTCCATAAACAAAAATATAACTAAGTTTTTAAATGAAAAAGAAAACATATTAAAAATAAAAACACCAGAGATATTAGATTTACTTTATTTTGGTTGACATTTGAGACAGACCTTCCATGGGTAGCTATGGTTGAAATTTCATTATGTTTCTAAAGATTTGCTAGCAATCATTTTAGCAATTTTTGCTCACATATTCTCCAATTTTATTTCCTAGAGATGTAATTTAAGTCTAGGTAAGGATAATGAAATATAAATCAGAAGTTCGGAAAGTCATACAAATCATACCATCAGTAGCTAATCTAGTCCAAGGTACTGTGTAAAGTTAAAAAAGGTCTGTTGCATATTACTTATTTCAACTCAAAGTGTCAAACTGACAACATGATGGGCCACCATAGAGCCTTCCCTGTTCCCAGACAAATGCACAATCTTACCGATAAAAACAGTAACAAAGCAAGCGGCAATTTCAAGAAATACAAACTTAGTGCAAGGTAATGTTTGAGAAGCAAGGACATCCAATGTCATAACACTTTCCACAAGTAAGATGAGCCCTAGAGCTTCAGTGGTCTTTAATGAGAAGTATGAATTCAGTAAAACCACTCTTCTTTTTAATCCTGTCCATTCACTGCCCTCATCCTCAACTCCATCTTGCCTTTACTTCCAGCTCAGTAGTTCACTGCAGTTCACAAAGAAACACAGGACAAAGGACTGGAAGGGACGTACTGAGTCACTAGAGCCCATTCCTCTATCACAGGCCACCAAGTCATATAATCTTGTTCACAAACTTATGCTGCATTTAAATCTAGTTTGGTTGTTTGCCCCCAACATTCACCTCTTGGAAGTCTTTTCCAGAACCTCACTCCTCTGATGGTTAGAAGCTGTCAGGGTTTCCTCCCCACTTTGAACTCTGGGGTACAGATGTGGGGACCCACATGAAAAACACCCGAGGCTTATTTCTACTAGCTTAGGTTAAAAACTTCCACAAGGCACAAATCCTTTCCTTGTCCTTGGGTGGATACTGCTGCCACCACCAAGTGATTTAGACAAAGATTCAGGAAAAGGACCACTTGGAGTTCCTATTTCCCCAAAATATCCCCCCAAGCCCCTTCACCCCCTTTCCTGGGGAGGCTTGAGAATAATATACCAACCAATTGCCTTTAATAACAGTACAGACCAGACCCTTTCTTTAGGACACTAAAATCAATCAGATTCTTAAAAGAAGAACTTTATTAAAAAGAAAAAAGTAAAAGAAGCACCTCTGTAAAATCGGGACGGAAGGTAATTTTACAGGGTAATAAAGAGATTTAAAACACAGAGGATTCCCCTTTAGGCTTAACTTCAAAGTTACAAAAACAGGAATACACCTCCCTCTTAGCATAGGGAAAATTCATAAGCTAAAACAAAAGATAATCTAATGCGTTTCCTTGCCTTTACTTACAATTTTTGTAATCTTAGATGCTTATTTCAGGTAGGGTTTTAGCAGATGGATTTTCCTGCCCTGGTCCCTCTCTGTCAGAGAGAACAACAAAGAGCACAAACAAAAACCTCCCCCCACAAATTTGAAAGGATCTTTTTCCCTTATTGGTCCTTTTGGTCAGATGCCAACCAGGTTATTTGAGCTTCTTAACCCCTTACAGGTAAAGGAGGGATTTTATGCTACCCTTAGCTGTATGTTTATGACAGAAACTTTCTAATTTCCAGCCTAAATTTATTCATGACCAGTTTATACCCATTTGTTCTGGCATCAACACAGTCCATTGATTTAACCAGTTCTTCTTCTCCCTTTCTGGTGCTTTACCGCCTCAGATATTTACTAAGAGAAAACATACTCTCTCAGCCTTCATTTTGCTATGCTAGACATGACAAGCTCTTTTAGTCTCCTTTCCTAAGGCAGGCTCTCTATTCCCCGATCATCCTACTGACCCGTCTCTGCACTGGTTCCAGTTCGAATTTATCTTTCTTAAACACGTAGCTAGAATTGTACACAATGTTTCAAAAGAGTTCTTATCAGTACCTTGTACATTAATACATGACATCAATTCTTGCCTATTGCTACTGGAAACACCTTACCTCATACATCTTAGGATTGCATTTGCCTTTTTCACGGCAACGTCATATTGGTGGCTCATAGTCATCCTGTGATCAACTAATATAAACACCTATGTTTTTCTCCTCCTGTGTCATTTCCAACTAATGAGCCCCCATCTTTTAGGGGAAATTCTTACTAGTCCCTAAGTGCATGATCTTGTCTTTGTACATTAAATTTCATCCCAGTTATATTATAGTTCTCAAAGACATCCAGTTCTTTCTGTATAACATTCTGATACTCCCGACTTTGTATTGGGATGATGGTACAGTAACTCCTCACTTAACTTTGTAGTTATGTTCCTGAAAAATTAAGTGAAATGATGTTAAGCAAATTCAATTTCCACTTAAGAATTAATGTAAATGTGGGGGTTAGGTTCCAGGGAAATTTTTTTCACCAGACAAAAGACTATATATATATATATATGTGTGTGTGTGTGTGTGTGTGTGTATATATATACTATATATATATACACACTATATTATATATACATATATATACACACACACTATAAGTTTTAAACAAACAATTTAATACTGTACACAGCAATGATGATTGTGAAGCTTGGTTGATGTGGTGGCGTCAGAGGGTGGGATATTTCCCAGGGAATGCCTTACTGCTAAATGATGAACTAGCATTCGGCTGAGCCCTCAAGGATTAACACATTGTTGTTAATGTAGCTGCACACTCTACAAGGCAGCATGAATGGAGGGAGGGAAGACAGCATGGCAGACAGACACACACCCCATGTGTGTGCACATGTGAGAGAGAGAGAGAGAGAGAGAGAGAGACGTTGCCCCTTTAAGTACAGGAAGTTGAGACAGAAGCTTCTGCCTGCAAGCTCCCTCCGTCCTGAGCCCTGTTGTGTCATATTCCACTCCCCCACACTATGTAAATGGGGTAAGTGGGGTGCAGGAGCGGGGGGAGAGAGGTACCCTGATATTAGCCCCCCTTAACCCTCCACAGCAAGCAGGAGGCTCCCAGGAACAGCTCCAAGGCAGAGGGAAGGAGCAGCACATGGCAGTGGGGGGAGGGACAGCTGAACAGCCGCAGCACAGGGAACTTAAGGAAACAGGGAGCTGATGGGGGGCTGCCGGTCCGCCCTGGTTCCAAGCTCCCACCAGCTAGCTGCAATGGGCTGCTCTTCCTGCCAGCAGTGGACAAAGCAGGTGGCTGCCAAATGACTGTATAAGGGAGCATTGTGCAACTTTAAACAAGCATGTTCCCTAACTGATCAGCAATGTAACAACGAAACAATGTTAACCGGGACGACTTTAAGTGAGAAGTTACTCTATTGGGACAATTGTATTGGTGGTGTAATGGCATGGCACCCACCTCTTATCAGCACCCTTTCTGGTTTGGTGTGTCTGTGGTCTTTCAACAGTCCCAGCCCTGGTATCAAGCCATAACCCCAGGGCTTCCTCCTGGGGGCTCTTGGTCTGTCCCAGCCCCAGCCCTCCAGCTGGACCTCAAGAGTTCATTTCCTCTTCCGGAGGTGTATCCATGGCTGATTATAGGCCACTGCTCCAGTAAGCTATGTGGGGATACCAGTCCTGCCCCTACTACTCTGGGTCCCATTCCAAAGTCCCTAAGAATAGCAGCCATGTGCCACTGAGCCTTCCGTTCCTTAGGCCACTTCCCCATGGCCCTAGCCTTCACAAAAGCTTCACCCTTAACTCAGAGCTCTTTCAAGTTCAGGCCCAGCAGCCAGCCAGGAGCTCTTTCTCATTCCTCTGCTCCCTACTAGCACTGAGCTGTCCATGGTGCTGCAGTTCCCTTTGGCCAGCCAGGAGCACCACTTGCACTCCTCTGGCTCCAGCAAGGAACTGGGATATATCACTCACAATTGCACAGATCATAGGCATTGCTTTCTCCATGCCACAGCTATAATCTGGGCAAGGTTTACATAACCATGCAGATGTGTAGGGAATTTAGATTCCCTTAAACTCCTGGAAAGCAAAGCATCCAGAGCCATAGCACACCCCTTGAAGAGGAACAGTGAGTAAGTTGGATGGTCAATGGAACGAGAGAGTTGAATACAGTAAGTATGATAAAAAACAAAAAAAAACCCCAAAAACAAAAAAAGACCTATTGAATTAAATATACAAACATGCATGTGCGTGCACTTAGACAAGTTGGCTGGTTCTTGCAGATGGCAGGTTTCTCACTGATACCCTTTAAAAAATTATTAATCTGTTGTGCAGGAGATGGTTTATCACAGAATTGCTCTTTCAACTGCACCCTGTTATGACAGTGACAAAATAATAGGACCAAACACAAATGCTCAGTAGTGCATTTCAGAAGCAATATATGCCAGATTTTTCATCAGTCTCATAAACTATCCTGAAAAAATAAAAGTTAATGCCTGACAGCAGCAGTGTATAATTATTGTTCTGAAAAGTACTAATACACATTTATGTTGATTTAGGACTAGGTGTAAAATAATTAAAGCTAGGAAGGAATTTATGCTTAACAGCCCAAGTACTTTGTGGAGGCAGTTCAATGTAATTTTTATTCAGCATGCATTCACTTTCACAGATACAGCACTTCCATTGCTGGATGACAAGCAATAACAAAAAGGCAGGTTTACACACACAGCAGTGGATCACTACATAGTCATAGAGAAAATCTGAGTCAGCAACACTCTTAGGAGGTCACAAGGCAATGAAGGCTCAAGTTGAAAACACAAATGTAATATATTTACTGTCATGTGACTTGAAATAGACCTCACCACACTCTCAGTGAACCTGTATTATCAACTCACCTATTCAGGGCATGCTATGCACTTCAAGGCTTTTGGGAGGAGAAGGAAGAAAAGATAAAAAGGGGAAAAGAAACCCCCCCAGAAATAACATGCTAATAATTTAAATTACAAGCAGATATCCAGACGGTCAGTGCCTGATGATATGTTTTAATCAGACTATTTTTCTAAACGGTTTTGTCAGTAGGATAAAATGTAGGACATCACATGCTAATAATGAAAAATATATGTTGGCAGAGGAAAACAAAACAAAGTATGAAAGATAACATTTGACTTGATTAACATGACTTGGAAACACTAAAAGGATATAGCAAGCTTCCATATGGAGTACATAAGACAAATAAAAATGTAATTTATGGTTGAGCAAAGTTAAGTAGCACAGTCCTTCATTTAATGTGGTGTCTTAGTGGCTAAAAGTGCTCCTTTGTTAAAACCAATACCTTAAGTGTTAAGTGTTTTGTGTATTAGTGTTCTAAAACTGAAATAAAACTAAACCAAGTGGTATATGTTTAGTAAGCTACTCTTGAAGCACAGATATTCTGAGCACAGGGATCACTTACAGGAGAAAAAAAAACCTCTGAACTCCAACCTGCAGTCCCTTGCCTTTTCCTACAGCAAAAGAGAAATAAAAACATAAGAATGGCCGCAGCGGGGTCAGACCAATGGCCCATCTAGCCCAGTATCTGGTCTTCCAACTGTGGCCAATGTCAGCTGTTACTTTTATAGTGCAAACAGGATAACTGTAATTGAAGAAAACCTGGACCTTACCTTTAGTATCTAAAGACTGAATAATATGAAGGTAATGTTTACAAAAAGTATGACATATGGCACTTTACTCTCATGTACTCTTATCTCTGGGCTGTCAACTTCCAGCATTCCTTCCAATTGCTTATTGCAGAATGAATGATGAAGAGCCTTCCCCCATCTTGCACTATTATAATGGCGAAGACAGAAGAATTTTATCTTGCACTAAAATCCAGTTGAGATTTCCCTGGATTGAGGATAAATTTTTCAAATCACCTAACTCCCATTTTGAAAACTGACTTAGAGAGGTGGCTCAGGGTATATCTAAACTGCAGCTGGAGGTGTGATTGCAGCTTGTGTAGGCATACCCACACTAGCTTTAATCTAGTTAGCATGATTAAAAATAACAGTGAAGATGGAGCGCAGCAGGCTTCAGCACAAGACGGGAATGCAAGTACTTATTCATAGTTTTGGGTGGGCATGAACAGCCCACACTGATTTCAACATGACTTAGGCATGTAAGCAATTTAGTCATCTTAAAAATCCTACTATCTGCAATTTCAGGCTCCTAAATACCATTGAAATCGGGCCCTAAGAGCCTTAGTCACTTCTGAAAATGGGATTTGAGGTCCTAAATCACTTAGGAGATTTTGAAAATATTACCTGGCTTCACTACCTAATGAGCTAAGAAGAATAAAGTGAAATACATACTGCTTTTAAAACAGCTTTAATCCTCACTTTACAATTAAACTTTAAACTGAGTGAATTTTAGTTGGTGCTTAGCTTATTTCCTTAATAGCTTTCCTACTGTCCAAAACAAAAAAAAAACCCCACAAAATCTCATCTTTTCAGTATTTATGCTTTAATTTTTGGGGAAAAAAACTTTAAAACTGAGATGTGTGCCATTTTGATTCTTGTGTATGAGGTTCTTGTTGAGGGAAGGATGCTAATAATGCAATTAATCATTTTACACAATGTTTACAATTTATATCGCTGGGCCATTCATTGCTGCAATAAATTATAACATCAACAAAAACAGCACTCTTTCAACTTCCAGAAGAAAGTCGATTATAATAGTTTCTTGGTCATTAGAAAATGGACTGAACATAACATATCTACTCAACCTTACTCATCATGATTATATAGCTCCCACATCATAGACAGGCAAGTTTTACAGTGACCTCAGCACTTCAATAATAACTGATAACCAGGAAGGTGCACAGTTTACAGCCTAACATAGCAAGGCTGAACTCTGCACCCACAAAGGAGGTCATCCCTGATAGTGAATATATTGCTCTATATAACGGTGTTTTTAATTCCAAAAAATCTTCACCATTTTTAACATCCAACATTTTAACATTCAACAGCAGTTGAAATTTAACACCTTACATTAATTGATTGTAGGAGAGTAGTTTGCTGTGGTTTTGTAGCTATATTGGTTCCAGGATATTAGAGAGATAAGGCTGGTGAGGTAATATCTTTTATTGGACCAATTTCTGATAGTGAAAGAGTCAAGGCACAAAACACAAAACTCTTATTCTAGCCTTGAAAAACTAAATATAATTTGGTATGGATGATTTAGGATAAGTAAACACATATTATAAGAGACCATTCACAGAATCATAGAAGATTAGGGTTGGACGAGACCTCAGGAGGTCATCTAGTCCAATCATAGTAGACCTGTCTGGAATCAAGTGTCTTCAGAATTATTTTGTTGAGAAATCACTCTCTTTCTACAAAAGGCATGTATTTGAGCAAAAAGACAGAAGAAAACAATGGGCCGGATTCACAAATACAATAGCATAAATCTGATGTAGTTCCATTTTCTTGAGTGGACTTATTCTGAATTTACACTAACGTAACTGAAATGGGAATTTGCCCCAAACGGTGTGAACAGGGAACAGAGGGGAAGAATTGTTAGAAGTAGTTCAGCTAGTCAACACAAGCAATGTAGCTTCTCTGTTACCCAGATTCTTTCAACCTGACCTCGAGATAACCAAATATTACTAATTTTAATGTCGGTTTATGAATAAAAATGAAAAAGAAAAAATTTCTTTCCTTCTATGGATTCTTCAATCTTCATACATTTGCCCTTAGCAAAAAACACATTGTGATTTAAATCTATGATTGAAGAAGAGCATTCAACACCAGATAAATTGGTGAAGTTTCAGTTAAATCATTGATGCCAATCCCTACAAAAGTAAACTTCTCGATGAAAATGAATAAATGGGCATTAATAAAACAAACACTATATTAGTCACTATATATTGGTTGCTCTGTTCTGATTTCATACTCTTAATCCCATAGATTTTCATACACAGTAAATTAAAAAGTGATATAATATTGATGAAGTTTATATTATATATGTGGTAAGTCTTTTTCCAGTTTGGTATATATATCAAGAAGCATGATATACGGGGTAAGAGGGGAAGTAAGGGACAACTGTTTGTGTGAACAGTAGAAAAAGAGAATAATTTGTTGAAAAGAAAAACAAGCTATACAAAGTCTCCTTTACCTCATCTTTTAAAAAGTCTTTGAAAAGTTGGGGGCAGAAGATAGCTTGAATGTATAGGACTTTTTCTTTACCCTTTGTCTAGCTGGTCTAAGGTGGTTCTCTGCACCATGGTTAAATTTCTCTCAAACTAAACTGATTATTAACAATCCCTTACACATATTTAGCTCAAAAGGTTACTAACTGACACTGAAAACAATACCATTTTCTTTTAGGCCATTTTTTCTTGTTTAAAATATGTGTTTGTTGTACTCCAACAATATTTTCATTTGTTTTGTTTTATGATGTTTATTTGGGAGGATGGGTAATGGAAATTTAACGTTGAGTTTCATTATCCATATCTTGGAACAAGAAGATGATCAGTATTCCAACGCGCTGCTGCAGGCAATGAGCAAAAAACAGAGCACAGGGTGTCAGGGTTTGTGCAAAAGTGTCTTTAAGCTGCTTTGCACCAGTCCAGTCCCCCAGAATGAATTACAGCAGCCTAAAGGCTGATCTATATTACACCAACTGCCTGTGATCCTTTCTCTGTACTCACTCTCCTTACATAAACCACTGGGGTGGTAGGAGTCATTCTGACCCACTCCATTATAGAAGGTCCCACTGATACCAGAAAGTCCACCAACTTGTGAGAGCTCTCATGGACCTACTCCACCTGAATGTCAAGAATGGAGGCGACCCTTCTCACAAGATCTTGATGATCCCTGTGGTCCTCTGGCAATGGTGAGTTGCTTGTCACCTCCATAGCCTTGTCTGGTCATGAGGAAGAGGATACAACAGGATAGTGAGGTAGTGGCTGCTATATCTTTTGTGGTAGAGAAGGCTGCTTGGTAGAGATACCAGAAATTGTTCTCTGAGATGCCAATGCCCTTGTCACACTCTTGAAGAAACCAAATAAGGCGGAAGAGGGGAAAGTTCTAAGCTGGAGGATGGAGACCCCATGGTATCCAGAATGGCCACTGATATGGGTCTGAGTCCTATCTTTGACTGAGCCATTGCCACTTACGAGGAAGCCTGTGCTGTGACTACTGCATAACTCTTGGTCCCCAATTCTCTGACAGAGGGAATGCACTCCTTTGGCAGGAAAGAGAACACCACACCTCTGACCTGACTCCATGCCTTTGTTACTGAAACCACAAAAGCTCATATGTGAAGTGTTTAGAGCTGACAAAAATGTGTAAATTAAAAAAAAATCTGTAAACAATATTTTGACAAATACTTTTTTTTACTGTTATGTTCATCAGATCTGTACAAAGCAACGAAGATGCAGTACAAGAGTAACAGAACATCTATTATGGCAAACACAGTAGCTTTGTCACTGCATAACAAAGTTAAAACACATTAGTGCAGTGGAGAAATTTGCACTGCCACTCCACAACTCAAGATTTTGTAATCTGGCACCTTTCACCAACACTACAGTCATTCAAGATTAAAATAACCAAAGTAACACCACTGCAAGGACAGCAAGAGATGCACAGATACTGAAATATGCCCAGAAGTGCAGTTTGGAAATCAGAGGCCTGACCCTGCTCTCGCCTATATCAATATAAATCTGGAATAACTCCAATAAAATAAGTGGAGCTATAGCAATGTTAAATCTGTGTGAGAAGGGCCTGGAAAAATTTGATATATGAAGAAGGGCCAATTATTATTTAATTAGCATGCAACACCATTATGATAGCATAAAATAAGAAAAAGAGAAACATGAAAAAGTAACAAGATGAAAGGTAGGCAGAAAAAAGAAAACATGTTTATTTACTGAGCTTGGGGGGGGGGGGACAATTACATTATGTACATAAGACCTGCAGCTTTTTGTTTATGAAGATATGATTCAACAGCCAGATGCTGCTCTTATTTATGCCAGTGTAAATCTGGAATAACTCCACCATACTCTATATGGTGTTACTTGCAAATTACACCAGTTATAAGTAAGTGCATAATCTCCCCCTCCCCCCGCCTACACACACACAAATTAGCTATGTTTGCATCTGGTGCCACTATAAGAATACTCTAATACATTGTCAGTATTCTAGCTATGACAGAGTAAGTCATTTGTGAGTAAGTTTCAAGTAGCATGAAAGTCAGTACATGTAAAATGTGGCTGCTTGACCAAAATACTATAGAAGGCCATCAGTGTTTTATCTTATCCCCAGGGGTGCTCTGAGCTGAAGAGATCTTGGACCCTGTGATGCCGCCTGCTGTCTGTCTGAGGAATTAGCACTGCACCCTCTTCTGGTGGTGTCTCGCCTGCTGTCACCTCTGTTCCTGGACCCACGTCACTCCCAGGACCACAGCATCCTTTTCAATGAGACTACCCACCAGCTGTGCCACACTCTTTGTTCCCCCAGTTCCGGGGGGACCTGCAGTCTACTGTCCACTACTCCCTTCAGGGACAAACTGCAGTCCACAGCCTAGCCACTTCCCATGTGGCTCCAGCACTCTCTTTGCCCTTGCATCAGAGCCTCAGTCTGCAGATCCCCGCAGCCTATCGGGGCAGCCTTTAGCTCTCTGAGTCTCTGCCTGCAGCACTGCTCTGTCCAGGGCATTAGCTACCCTCTGCCTGCAAGGCAGCCAATCCTCCTCCCTTCTTCAGATCCAGGGAGTGACTACCCCTGTTCTTTTCTGCAGCCCTTCTTATATGGGACAGCTCGGCCCTGATTGGCTGCTCCTATAAGCCCTTCTGTGATTGGCAGCCTCCCTAGGGCTGCTTTTAACCCCTTTTCTGCCAGTATGGGGCAGATACTGCATCACAGACCCCAAGAACAATTACATTGGGCTGAAAGCAGGTGCCTTTCCCAACTGGATCTAATACAAAGTTTGAACACTGTACTTAGTGTAAAACATTGAAAAACAAAACAAAAAACACTGAATGACCACACCCTCAACCCTTTACTAGGGTATGACTTTGTTAATAAAAACACAAATAAAATGAGAGGGAGATCAGTTCAAACCTGCTCCGCATACTTGGAGTGTGCTGAAGTTAATGACTATTATCAGTGCTTGGGTGAAGGCTGACATCTTGGCTGACACACGGGGGACTGAACAGGGGACCTCCAGAGCGAAAAGCCTGTGCGGCAACAGAACTATAGAGACAAAGTTCCGTAGCTGGGGCCTGTAACATCTCATATCCTTACAGGGAAACCTGTAAATGCCCTCTTCCCCAACACCAACAGGGGATACACTTGCATCAGGTTAGTTTTGAGACACATCCTTTTGATTAGAAACAGTACAAGTTTGCCTCCGATTTAAATGAATACATTCATGAGACATGAACACAATATTCTCACAAATTAAATATTCATTAGCTTTATTTATCATAAAAGTGCAATGGGCTCAGATAAAATTTTGTACTGTGAACTGTAATTTACTACAACGCAATATATTTTATTTAGAAACCTCAAACTTTAATGCTGTGAAAACGAAGTGCACTAAACGTACAGCCGCTAAAGAAAAAAAAATGTTTTGTAAAACCCAAAGAATGTGTAGAAATATGAAAAAAAAATCTATTGCCTCTCAATGCTCAAAAGCTGAACTTACTCACAAAAATTTCCCTCCTTATTTTTTAATACTGATGGCAGAAGCTTAAGAGTACTGGCAAGTCAATTCAGATGAATATCTAAAAAGTGCTTTTATTAAATTTATCAGAATCTTTTTTTTTGTCTTGATATCATCTCAGATCAGGCCCTTTCACATGGTTCCTGGTATATTTGTCAAAAATAAATACAAATTAATAATACATTTCTGTTGTACATGGATGAAGACGTACTAGAATGCAGAACACTTCCCTTGTCATATTGTTTGCTACTTCAGTGTCTGGGGGAAAAAAACCCACCCCAAAAAAACTAGGGAGTATATGCCTGGTAGATCCACATTAAGGCCTTGACCCTGAAAACACTTCCACACTTATTTAACTTTACTGCACACATGTCAGTAAACTTTACTGAACATTTCCTTGAGCAGGGTAGGAGAGCAGGAAGGTAAGAGGGATGCAGAGAGCGGACAGAAATGGAAAGTCCAATGCTGAGGGGAAAAGGAACCAATCCCACAGTAGTTCCATGCTAGTTGAATCCACCAGTATTATCCTTATTTTACAGATGGATAAACAGAGAGAATAAGTTACTGAATCAAAACCACAGAGGAGTGCATTTAAGAAACAGGCATAGAACACAGGGATTTCATGCTTGCATTCTCAGATCACTATTGAGGCCACTAGGCCATGCCTCTCTCTTGTATATATTGTGATAATGTAATTAAATTGGATCCTAATGCATCAAGACCCTACAGGCCTTACTTCTTAGTTGCTTCATATTAGTATATATTTACTTGAATTTCACTGCTGAAAGATTAAAATGTAGGGAAATCTTTGATGTGCCCACTAAGTACTTTCAAACCACAACCAATTGTGGGTGTTTCAATTATAGTAAAGTAATCCAAGCAGGCTACTTTTTTTACATATGCTAATAATATAGTCAACCTTCTGCAGGGCACCTTCAGAGAGATTTTTCCCAGGAAATTTAAACTTGTTGAAAAATATGTTTTAAATGTGTTTTATTCTCCAACTGAAATTCTGTGGCAACTTTAAGTACACACGCTGCTCACAATAGTCTCACAAGTTGAGCAGTAACATCTTGCGCATAGAACTAAAGAAAATGGTTATTAATAGATTCACTGAAGACTAGTAGGTCTCCTGGAGGCTAAATTTCCTGTCATTAGTGGTATGGTCAGTAATATTAACAGCAGCATTGTTGTTGTTGTTAAAGAAGCCTATTCACTAATTTAAAATCTAATGCTGACGGTATCCAGGATTGTTGACAGACTTCCCCAGAGTTGCATTAAAACTGAACAGTTCTTGTTATGCTTTATCATCTCACTTATTTGTATTTGTCTGTCTATTGCCAGTGAGACTTTGAAGTCTTATTTTTCAGATGAGCAATTCTTTACTGAAGAAAAAATGCCTGAAAAATATTGCATAGGTGTCTTTTTTTGGATCGTCTCTAAGGTTTTGTTTGACAAGCTACTTCAAAGTAGAAAATAAAGGACGGAATAACTAAACTTGTCAGTGGATAAAGATATTGAGCAACCTAAGCAAATCATGTTAACCATGAAGTTATAGTGTCAGAGTTAAATATACATTATGCACCAAACATTCAGTTTTCTTGAAAAGAAAACAGTCAGCTGTTACAAAATGATTACATTTTCTTATAGCACTGTATTTTAAAACCAATCTTACAGGTTGATGGGGTTATTTATTAGAACTGCAATTCAATTACATATATAAAGATACTGCCTAGTAGTAAGCAATTATGAAATGTATAATATATAGGATAATCACTTACCAGATTTATAATAGACCAATAGGTAGTAATGTGGCTTAAAGTGAAACCAAGGAATACATATTTTTCTTTGGACATCAGTGATTTGGAACAGTTTTGCTGTTTTCCAGAAATTAACTGATCTGGAAATGACCTAGCGCTGTACAATATGTTATTTCCTCTACTGAAGAAGCAACATTCAGCATGATTAAATAAAACATGTTTTGCTACTTGAAAATGTTCCCAGTTAGTTAACTACTTCTATGAGTTGATAAGTATGTGCCTTGTGTGAAAGTTAAATGTATATATGCATGTTTTACATATTAGGGCACACAAATCCCCAGTTTTTAATTCAGTTCCATTTTAGTATGTTTTAAAGGTTTGCATTCCCAACATCATTAGCAGGACTCTGAAAAGGTACATTATACTACAACTTGTTAAATATATATAGATTAGATTTAAAAATACCCTGTGTAGTTTGCGTATATTACCATACCAAATATCATTATTGCTCAAAACCTATTGAGGATTACAATAAATAAACCCAAGTAACTTCATTAACAACTGTCCATGACCTCAGGATTTTGAAGGAGGCTTCCATTCAACTATCTGTAAAATTACTTTCCTTTCCTTTTAGTTCCTCAAATAAAACAGAAGTAAAGTGTATCCACAGCCCTTCAAGTCACACTAATTGCAAAACACTGTGAACAGTGGTCCGGCAGCAGGGGTGCTACATAGGATGCCCCCAAAACTACAGTATTCCATAATGCAGAATTGCAGAGCAGCTTAAGAGAAGAGACTTTATTAGGTATATGGCGGGTCTTATTTTCTACTCTCCACAGTTCCTTATCCTGGACCAATCCCTCTCCTAAATACCTGTGTAAGATTGTAATAACTCACATGTGCACTCCCAATGTGGGAGGGTAATATGACCAGGATGGCCTACTTGCCATTAAAAAGGCGGTTCTGTGAATTTGATTTCTGCTCATTGAGACACCCATCCAAAACCACCAAATTTCTCCAAAAGGCACACACAGGAAGTTGTAAACAATTGTAAAAAACCCTGACACCCAATCACCTAGGACAATTAGTGTATGTTTTAATATATGAAATAATGGCTAGACGCTACAGACATAAGTGCCTGGGAAATGATGATTTTCTAACTTATGAAGAGGAGAAGGAGCAGCAGTTGCACGATGAAATATTTCCATTCTAGAGGTAGTAGTCGTAGATGAGCCTTCTCCTGACAGACCTTCCATACAAGTCCAAGGGGAACTAAAGCATGCAGAAAAGAGAACTTGGACCACTGTACAAGAGCCTCCTCTCCTCCCCTTTCCTTTTTATTTGACCTCTTCACTGCTTTTAGCATGGTGAAACTCCTCATTCTCTGAGAATTTCTGCTCTGGGGGATTCCAGGATTAATTCATTCCAGGATTGGTCTTTTGTATGTTCTCTCAATGCTTCACACCTTACCATGCTCTTGCCTCCTGTCACTCGCATTTGTGCCTTTTTCCTTGCAAACCTCTACCTAGAATTCTCTCCCTGATTCAGTGTGCCATGCCTCCTTGCTGTCTTCCAAGTTCCTCCTAAAAGCTCACTTCTTTTTCTGGCCTTTACCACTGACCATCCTCAAAGACTCATCCATCCACACTTGATTGAATGGTAACATAAATACAATGCACTTATAAGAGCACTGATTTTCCTTGGTGAAAAAATATAATTTGCCATTGGAAATGTATGTTGTACAACTCTGCATCTTAGAAATTGCATATAGTCCAAATGCCTTCCACTATCAAAGATTCAGTATCACTTTTGCAGTTTCCATAGCATATTGAACTACTGAACAATGTCAATTTTGGAATCAAATGGCAAGTATATTGCTATTACTGTAAGAATTGTTACCCTAGCAAATTCATATGGGCATTGAAAGGTATTGGATACTGTGAAGTGGTTTACACACCCCACACTAACACAGAGGGCATAGGCAGGGCTGGAGCAATACTGGGCCAGAAAAGTTCCACCTCTCAGGCACTGTCAAAGATGCCTGGGAAAGGACCAATATAGAGAGAGTTTCAGCAACCCAGGCAAGGTGGGAAAAGGGAGGAGAGAGGCTATTTCCTGGAGGAGGGCTTCCCTGCAACAATAGAAGAAACTCTGATTGAAGAGGTCCAGCTGTGGCTCTTCTCCCCCCCGCCCCGCCCCGCGACACACACAAACCTTTTAGACATTACTCAAGAGGTAGGGAGAACCATGTGCAAGAGTACCAGAGGGCCACCTGCATCAGTCCCAAGACTTTGCGGTTTGAAACAAAGGACTGTAACCCAACAACAACCAAGCCACAAATTGAGGGAGCAGGTATGGTAAGAAGTGGATCATGGGAAGGTGATCAGGAGGCGGGACATGCTATCACACTCTCTGGGTAGGGGGTCCTGGGCCAGGGCCTGATAGAGCAGAAGGGCCCAGGTCCCCTTACCCATCCCAGATTCCCCTTTGCCTAGCCCTGAGATGGGCAGGATGAGGGGTTACCAGCAAGGAAGTCGACGGAGCTGAACCCCACCCAGGGGTTCAGAACACACTGAACTGAAAGGACTGGAGTCGCAGGCCCCGACCACTAGGCCTCCTGACTGAACAAATGACTCTTGCTACAGATACATTGTATTGCAGATTCATATATCAAAATTCGCCATATTTCTTTTTGTCAATTCTACATGCGTTGTAATGGAAAATAAAATATTTGTCTAAAAAACCTGTGTGCGCCACTACAAACTGTATTCTTAAAAAAAAACTGTACTGCCCAAGACTACAGTTCCAACTGACCCTCAGCCTTTAATTTTCTTTATGCTTGTTTCCTTCATAAGGCTTTCCATAGTTTTGTTGTTGTTTGTACTATTTTTATGACATTTTGCCGCTATGTATTTTTAATTTAATTTTTATATACAGCTTAAAATGAAATTATTTTTTCCACTAACATAAATAAAATATTACTAAGCAAATCCTTCCCCAGGGGCATGGCTGGTTGCCAGGCTGTTTCTCCTGGGCATCTCCACAGCAGGGATGGAGGGGTAGGCAGCTTCCCAAAGACTGCATGGTGGTACTGGAGCCACTGCATTAATGTTATTGCAGCCCAGCTAATGGATCCATCAGCCCTGACCCCTGCTCTTATCTGTCCATTCCTTCTGTAAACCTCTTGGGAGATCCCATGGTCCCATGGAGTCCTCACAAAACAGAGCCCCATAGCACACAGCGATGCCTATCACTTGCCATGATTCCAATTTCTTCTACACCTTACCTGTCAAAGATAACAATTCCACTGAATCCAGTGACATCTGTGCCTGTGTGTGCGTATGGTGGGAACGAGGGGTGTGCGGAATATATGGCCACAAACATTATAGCCAGGAGGTTTTTTTTGTGGCTCTGGTCTTTAATTCCCCTGTAGGTGTAAGAGGAATAAGGGTATCCACTTTATGCTGCTGTCTTTGACACCCAGAGAGCACTAAAGTGCAGGAGAAGCAGCATGCTAGTGGTGCTCTTATTTACTGCTCAAATGCGCTAAGATCTAGGAAAAGAGCAAGGCAAGGTCATTCTGCTGCCTGATTTTGTACATCTCAAGTAATGTAGGAGGGCAGTACTGCTCCCTGTTATAACATCTATTTGAGTCCCAGACAGAGATGAGAAGTGCACTGTCTCATTGTTGCTACTTCCCATATCTCCCAGGGTGAAAATTCATTGAATTGCACTGGATCTATTTGTGTCCATCATTCAGCTTCACCATAGCCAAGTGCAAGAAGATGGTATCACTGTGTTGAGAAGCAACATGATTGATTAACATGAATGTAAGAGTCATGAATTAGTACTCTCTGTACCACTGACTCACTGTGTGAGGATCCATGGATCTGGAACCTAGGTCTGCCAGCTGCTGGGTGACTGCCATGTCCGCACTGCCAACCAACAGCTTTGGTGATGCGGGGAACAACAGCCTATGAGCCCTACAGTTTCAAGCAGTAATGGATGCCCCACCCACAGAGGTCCTGATTGGAAGAACCTACTGCATATCCTAATTGGCCCAGGCATGCTATTTAATGCCTAGGGAAAATAGCTGAACGCTGTCTGTGTAACTAGCTCGGGATCCCTGGCTTGCTGCCGAAAACAGACACTGCTGCACACTCCTGATACCTTATCTTGCTCTTAATTCCTCATTCTGCTTCAGTTCCTGGTCCCCTGCTCCATTCATGACACCTCACCTTGCGTCTGTTCTGCTAACCCTACTTCAGCTGATTCATAGAATCATAGATATCAGGGTTGGAAGGGACCCCAGGAGGTCATCTAGTCCAAACCCCTGCTCAAAGCAGGACCAATCCCCAACTAAATCATCCCAGCCAGGGCTTTGTCTAGCCTGACCTTAAAAACTTCTAAGGAAGGGGATTCCACCACCTCCCTAGGTAATGCATTCCAGTGTTTCACCACCATCCTAGTGAAAAAGTTTTTCCTAATATCCAACCGAAACCTCCCCACTGCAACTTGAGACCATTACTCCTTGTTCTGTCATCTGCTACCACTGAGAACAGTCTAGATCCATCCTCTTTGGAACCCCCTTTCAGGTAGTTGAAAGCAACTAACAAATCCCCCCTTATCCTTCTCTTCCGCAGACTAAACAATCCCAGTTCCCTCAGCCTCTCCTCATAAATCATGTGTTCCAGTCCCCTAATCATTTTTGTTGCCCTCCGCTGGACTCTTTCCAATTTTTCCACATCTTTCTTGTAGCGTGGGACCCAAAACTGGACACAGTACTCCAGATGAGGCCTCACTGATGTCAAATAGAGGGGAACGATCACGTCCCTCGATCTGCTGGCAATGTCCCTACTTATACATCCCAGAATGCCATTGGTCTTCTTGGCAACAAGGGCACACTGTTGACTCATACCCAGCTTCTCGTTCACTGTAACCCCTAGGTCCTTTGCTGCAGACCTACTGCCTAGCCATTCGATACCTAGTCTGTAGCGGTGCATGGGATTCTTCCGTCCTAAGTGCAGGACTCTGCACTTGTCCTTGTTGAACCTCAGATTTCTTTTGGCCCAATCCTCTAACTTGTTTAGGTCCCTCTGTATCCTATCCCTACCCTCCAGCTTATCTACCTCTCCTCCCAGTTCACTTGATTCTGACCCTGTGCAGCTCATCAACATAAACTCTGACTTGGTGTGATACTGGAATGGACTGCTGCTTTTGACCTTGACCCTCTAGGCTGAACTTGGACCTAGCCTCAACCCACGCCCCTACTGCCCATGTCCTGACACTCTGTAAAGGAATGGGCAGGTCATTTAAGCTCTCCGCATTTGATGATTCATACCCGTTATGCAGGGATGTACAGTTTGCATCCTCCTGGATCAGCAAGATGCCTGAGGAAAGACTCAAACCAATGGGAGAATACCCAGGAAATGCATTGAAACAGCATGTCTTATATTTATGGACTATATGTCTTCTTTCCATAAATTTCTATGTGAATTGTAATTTATGCTTGTAATATGCCATATTTACTGAACAACTGATGATTTATAACTCCGTTTAATGACACAAGGAAGAACAAAGCTAAGCGTTGCAGATATAGGGTATAAATGCACAGTTGAAACAATGGAGAAAACAATTTCTCACCATACACTGTGTATGCACATTTCTTGCAGGGGCAGTTACATGTAAATATTTAAATTCTACCCAAGTTATTGGTAAATATTGTATCAAGCAGTGAAAAAGTGCAGATATAAACTTACTGTAAAATGTAATTAGGACACCCTTGGACTTTTGTGCTACTCTTTCAGTATTTTAAATGAATATATCTGTTGACTGACTTTGCTTATTCTGCTTATTACACTTTTAATTTTAAATCACCACGCTTTAGGTATTTAATTAAGCCTTGATTTCACACAGATAAAAAAGGGGGATAAATCATGACAGCATTTACTGTTCCTTATTTGCAATCTAGTGAGCTTGATAACTTATCTACGTGAAATGTGTATTCTGGTTAACAGCCGAATCTTAATAGAGCTCTTCATCCCATGAATTAACCAAAGAATAATACAATAAACACTTTTTCTTTCTCAACAGATTGATATAAAAGCAAAAAACAATTGTACAAAATTATTGCTTTTTAGTATACCTAAACAATCTAAAAGAGATACCATGTGCTTTGGAATATTTAAATATTCTTAGGTGTAACAGAAAATTGAAACTGAAATATAGATGTATACAATCTTCTGCCTACATAAGAATGTTAAGGTATATCATTAAGTTAATTTTGCATAAATATCATGAAATAAAAAGCAAATAATTCAATGTATAGTTTTGTTTTGAATGATAGAAATATGATAATGCTATCTACTGAAACAATACTAATATTGCATTGGTTAGTTATTTTTGCTGGTGTTCAAAAATGCAAGGAAAAAAGGCATAATATACCTTCTTTGAGTCTCCAGGCTCCACTCACAGAAATTGCAACCGTTGCCCCTACTGTATAGGTAGATACAATTACTACTGCAATTTTCCTCAGACCAGTCTTTCAGAGCTTCAATGGACGCGACCACAAGGAAGTTAACACATGGAGAGGGAAAAATAACCAACTGCTAAAATCCATTCTCTTAGAGTCTTTAACAACATTTCACATTATATAGAATAGAAATATTAGCAGTATGGGAGCAACATGAATCCATAGAATATTAGCAGTAATAGATGCTCTTTTTCTCAGTGCAAAAGAACATTAAACCGGCAGCTGTACCAGCAGAAGAATTTGTATAGTCCTGGAGGGACATAAGCTTCTACCATTCTAAACAGTACTTCACTCTGATTCTGTGAGTTCACAGAAACAGTTTTCAGGCAGGCAAGCAAGGAGGAGCAAAGGTGGTCCTGTAGTCAGAACCCTTGGTTTTGTATTGCATTGTACTGCACTACATTCTTCTCAGATACACCAAAAAAATGTAAATCACACACTGTCCTCGGCTATCCTCAACTCTTTGCCCACAAATCTGCAAACCAAAAGCTGAAAGTAACAACTTCTTAGATACCACTAGTGATGCACACTGTGTATACTTAGTATAACTCTTATTACTTACTGCTCAAGTGTGCATTTCTAAGTGTTATGTTCTGTTGCATAAATTTAATGCAGACATTAAATAGTCAACAGAATAATCCTATGGCTCTTCCAGGAGGGATTTTGAACAATAAAGTGAAGACAGACTATTGTTTTCTTTTACAAAATTTCATGAGCATTAGCAAGCATCACCACTGGTTCTGACGGATGCATAAGGTAATATAACAAACAACATGGAAAAGGAAAACAAAGCAATTTTTAGAAATCACTATCATTGTTCCACTGAATTCCTGAATGGACATCTCAGAAGATAACAATGTTATTACTCCTATCAAATTGCACAGGAAGCACAACTGGATTCCTTCCCTAACCACCACAGAATTATTCAGAACATTCATTAAAATTGTTAAAGGGAGAAAAGGGCTCCAATGGTTTTCAAATGCCATTCAGTTCTGTTTTAAACACAGCTCAATGTGCTCTAGAGCCAAGATTTTTAAGACTAACTAGTAATTTTGGGTTCTCAACACAGAATAATCAAGCCACGGTAAGGTGTCTCAAGCTGAGCAGTCAGAAGCTGAAGCAATCAAAATATCCATTCCCTTTTGAAAATCTTCGCCAAGATGTTTAGAAAATGCATACAACTCTGAGCTCAGATAAAATTTTCAAGTGCCCAAGGAACCTAAGTTCCGTTTTCAAAGTCAATGAAACATGGTTCCCAAGTCACTCAGGCATTTTGAAAATTTTACCTCTCATTATACTTCCTCTTTGCTTACTGCAGTTTTAAAATATAATACTCATTGTTCCATCATATTATATGTCAAAGTTATTAGAGTGTAACCCAAATAATTACCATACTGGAGAATAAAAAGGAATAGCAAGCACAATGACACCTATCCAGTTGCAGACCCACTTACTGTTTTTGTATTGTCAATTAAAGGACTGGTTTAATTTTGCTTGAGGGAAAGACGTTTATGATCGCTGAAAAGAATTTTCAACTATTGTACTATATATTATATCAAGCATTCTCTCACATTTATTTTGATAATGAAAAAAATCAATACTAACACAATAAGTCAAAGATACTGGGCATTTAGGATTGCCACATTTAACCCTTTAATCTAGCAGAACAAACTGGCAGGTTATTTATTTGTAAATTTGATTAACCAACATGGAACAGATTATCAAATATCTGTAGATAGGCAAAAATGAAAACACACTGATATAAAACATAATTTATGTATATATGTTGCTATTGCATATGTGGCAAGGACTGACCATATAACATAAAACTCAACTACTCGGTACATTATTTGGATATTAGCAACCGAGCAGGTGTACTTACTCTGTGATGAATCCTAAACGGTTATGGTATAGACACTCTTTTTAATACCAAACACATTATCACATGGCCTATTTAGTACCAAGAAACAAGTTATAAAGATGCATAATTTAAGGAAATAATCAAAAATTCCTATTTATTCCATTACTTTTATTCTGATGTTTTAAAACTACACATGGAAAACATTATTCATGATATTCCCAGAGCCTAGTATTTTAATCCTATTACTGTGGTCATCATTGCAAAGTGAGTATATTCCACCAGCGTTGATTTCTTAACAGTGATCACTATAGATCAGAGTAAAGCAGATAATAGCCCAGGTAATTATCTTTTAGAAAAAAGCAGCGCACTCACCATTTCGGCTTTCTTCATCAATGGGAACTATTGTGGCTGGAGGACCAGCCCTGGCCAACTTGCAGTCTATAAACATGAAAACAGAAGTTATTTCTAATTCCACAGTAGGTTCTATATATTGTATTCTATAAAACAATCATACTGAGATAGTGGTCATTGAAGCAAGATAATTAGTCACTGAGATAGTGGTCATTGAAGCAACTAAGATTAAGGCCAAGATAATTGTTAGCTAGTTACTGGTATAGAGGGCCCAAACTCAAGGTTTTTATTTAATCTTTATTCAAACTCTAATTGAAGTAAATTTGAGTTTTCCTGAGAAAGTACTGAATTAGAACCTCAGGATCTGGCCCACCATGAAAATGAAAATTTCACAACCTGCTCTCATTATGAATTGTTGTACTAGTTTCTATTTGTTATGACACTTTTACTTTCAATGTCATGAATACACACACTAAGTCTTTGCCACATCACAACACATTACAATTCAGTTGCTACACCATAAACCCACATTCATGTTTCTCTAAATATACCAGTAGGGACCGCTGTGAAGCAGAAGTCCTTCAGGACAGAAATAATGTAATGGTAATTTAACCCAAAGAACATGAAGGAATGATTAAAAGGGATAAATTGTAATTAAAGTTTCACAACAGAAACAAATATGATTGGAATTTAGTTGCAACAAAAAGATTTAATTAAAGAGAGTGAACAGAATTTTAACAATGTTCTAAAGAGAATGAAAAAAAACAGACAAGCAATGTTCAGGAAGTTACATTTTGCCATCTTACCCTCATATTGCCAGTCTGGAGTCAAAAGTTTAGAGTCATCAATGGAAGCAGAGCAGAATAATGAAAGAAAATAAGTAAGAGATTTTGTTGTAGTTGTTTAAAGATAGATTTTAAGACATACAAAGCAGTACACTGAGAGCTACTAAATACAAATGTGTAGTTTATTAAGTTAATAGATAAAAGCATTGTATACAAAATTTGATGCGTGTGTTAGAAGCTGCTGAGCTATATAAACTGAACAGGACAAAAGTCTTGTTTACTCCTTTAAACCATACATTGGAGAAATGCTGTTAGTTTACAATACTAAACACTTTTCATCTTCCAAGACACTCACAATACCACTGAAATGGGTAGGTGAATTGGTAAATCTTACCATTCCCATTTCACAGATTTTTAAAGATATTTAGGAAGAACTCTGCTAAACATTGCAAGGTCTAAATGACTTAAATGGCTAAGGGCTTGGCTTTATGGAGAGACAGTGGGCAGCAAGCTGGTGTGTAAATCTACATCTGTAAATCTGCTCTACCCTGCCACACACTAAGCGGTCATGTGGACACTGCTGCCGTGCGCTAGAAGTTCTGTACAGTGCAGCAGGCTGGTGCTCTGTAGGTTCACACACCAGCTTGCTGCACATTAACTCTCCATATAGACTTGCCTTTAATGCCACTTCCAAAAGTAATTTAGTCTCCTAGGAACCTAAGACTCATTGAAAGTCAATGGAACTTAGGTGCCTAAATACATAAGTTACTTTTGAAAATGGGACTTACCTGTCTAAGTCACTAAGGCCTTGCAATAGTGAGCAAAGCAATACCTTTAAATATCTGAGAGACAAGGGGGACTGAGGTAATATCTTGTATTCGATCAACTTCTGTTGCTGAAAGAGACACTTTCGAGCTCCACAGAGGTCTTCTTCAGGAAAGCTCAAAATTTTCTCTCTTTCACCAACAGAAGTTTGGTCAAATAAAAAAATCTCGCCCACTTTGTTTCTCATATATCCTGGGACCAACATGGCACCACAACCACATTTAAAAATTTGGACCTAAGCAACTTGTCCCAGGCCAGAGAGAGGACTTTTTAAGGATGCATCTCCATATAGGAAAATTAGGACCTGTACAGCAGAGGTGGATTCCAGAGAGCACACAGAACTCAACTGTTTCTAACCATCAAATGGTCTAATCCAAGTCACAGTCAGTGACAAAAAACAGTGATATAAATGCCTTTTTCCAATTTACAGTAGGGATTTTACTTTTGCTACCCTCAGTGCAGCTACATGGTGACTCATGACAGGTTCTCATAGACTCAGACTTTAAGGTCAGAAGGGATCACCACAATCATCTAGTCTGACAGCTTGCACATTGCAAGCCACAGAACTTCACCCACCCACCCCTGAAATAGACCCCTAACCTCTGGCTAAGTTACTGAAGTCCTCAAATCATTGTTTATAGATGTCAAGTTACAGAGAATTAACCATTTACATTAATTTAAATCTGCAAGTGACCCGTGACCCATACTGCCAAGGAAGGCGAAAAACTCCCCCGGGTCTCTGCCAATCTGACCCAGGGGAATTCCTTTCTGACCCCAAATATGGCAATCAGTTAGACCCTCAGAATGTGGGCTAGACCCACCAGGCAGATACTACAGAGAATTCTTTCCCAGGTAACTCAGAGCCCACCCAATCTAGTGTCCCGTCTCCACCCACTGGGGATTTTTGCTACTGGCAGCCGCTGATGGGCCGTGTTCCATAGTAGGCAGTCTCATCATTCCAGCCTCTCCGTAAACTTATTAAGCTCAGTCATGAAGATAGTTAGGTTTTTTGCCCCCTCTGTTCCCCTTGGAAGGCTGCTGGTTCAGCACTCCACTCCTCTGATGGTTAGAAACCTTTTCCTAATTTCAAACCTAAACTTATTGATGGCCAGTTTATATCCATTTGTTCTTATGTCCACACTGGCGCTTAATTTAAATAACTCCTCTCCCTGCCTGGTATTTATCCCTCTGATGTATTTATAGAGAGCAATCATATCTCCCCTCAGCCTCCTTTTGGTCAGCCTAAAGGAACCAAGTCCGCTCATAAGGTATGTTTTCCATTCCTAGGATCATCCTAGTAGCAATTCTCTGCACCTGTTCCAGTTCAAATTCATCTTTCTTAATCAGAAACCATAATTGCACACAGTATTCCAGATGAGGTCTCACAAGTGCCTTGTATACTGGTACTAACATTTCCCGGTCTCTACTGGAAATACTTTGTCTGATGCATCCTAGGACAGTCAATACACTCAGGTCTGTCTTCTCCTCTGTGGCTTCCAACTGAAAAGTCCTCATTTTATAGCAAAACTTCTTGTTGTTAGTTCCTAAATGCATGATCTTGCACTTTGCACTATTAAATTATATCCCATTTCTATTTCTTTAGTTTACAACGTCATCCAGATCTTCTTCTTACGATATTGCAGTTGTCCTCCGTATTGGCTATACCTCTCAACTTTGTGTCATCTGCAAATTTTGTTAACATACTTTCAATTTTTGTGCCATGGTCAGTAATAAAAATGTTAAATAAGATTTGTCCCAAGTCTGATCCCTGAGGAGCTCCACTAGTAACCTCCCTCTAGCCAGACAGGTTACTTTTCAGTATGACCCATTGTACTTTCCCCTTTAACCAATTCTTTAGCCACCTTTCAATTCTCATATCAATTCCCATCTTCTCCAATTTAACTCAGAGTTTCCCATGTGGAACTGTATCAAATGCCTTACTGAAATCCAGGTAGATTAGATCTACTGCATTTCCTTTGCTAAAAAATCAGTTATCTTCTAAAAGATCAGCTTGGTTTGGCACAATTTACCCTTTGGAAAAACATGTTGTATTTTATCCCAATTACCATGCACCTCTGTCCATAACTACTTTCTCTTTCAAAATTTGTTACAAAACCATGCATACAATTGAAGTCAAACAGGCTTGTAGTTTCCTGGATCACTTTTTTCCCTTACTTAAAAATGGGAACTATATTAGCAATTCTCCAGTCATAGGGTATGACCCCCGAGTTTACAGATTCATCAAAAATCCTTGCTATTGGGCTTGCAATTTCATCTGCCAGTTCCTTTAATATTCTTGGATGCAGATTATCCAGCTTCCCTGATTTAGTCCCATTAATCTGTTTAAGTTTGACTTCCACCTTGGATGTGGTAATGTCTACCTTCATATCCTCTTGTTGCCATTAGCCATCCGGCCACTACACTCAAGCTCTTTATTAGCCTCATTAAAAACTGACGCAAAGTATTTGTTTTGTTGTTGGACCATATCTAGATAATCTTTAATCTCCATCCCATCCTCAGTTCTTAGCAGTCCCACTTCTCTCCTTGTTTTCTTTTTATTGATATGGCTATAGAACCTTTTACTTTGGGTTTTAATTCCCTTTGCAAGGTCCAGCTCTGCTTGCGTTTTGACAGTTTTAACTTTATCCTTACACTTTTTGACCTCCAAGAGGTACCTTTCCTTGCTGATACCTCCCATCTTCCATTCCTTGTAGGCTTTCTGCTTTCTCTTAATCACCTGTTTGAGATGCTTGTTCACCCAGTTTGGTCTGCAACCCTTCCCTACATTTTTTTTCCCCTTCCTGGGGATGCAGGGTTCAGAGAGCTTCTGCAACTTTGATTTAAAGTAATTCCAAGCCTCCTTCACATTCAGATCCTTGATTTCTTCAGGCTAGTCCACTCCCTAAGCAATTCCCTTAATTTTTTTAAAGTTAACTCTTTTGAAAAGAAGGACCCTTGATGCAGATCTATTTTGTTTATCCTTCCATTTAGTTTAAATTGAATTAGCTGATGATCACTAGAACCAAGGTTGTTCTCTACAACCAGTTCTTCTATGAGGTCCTCACCAATACCAATCTAAAATGGAAACCTCTTAATAGCTCAGCAACTATTTAGTGAAGAAATCTGTCAGCTATCACATCCAGGAAAATCTGGGCCCTACTATTATTAGTAGTACTTGTCCTCCAATCTATATCTGGGAAGTTACAGTCTCCCATAATCACGCAATTCCCAATAATATTTATTTAATTAAAATATTAAAGAGGTCTTTATCCATATCCAGATTGGATCTGGTGGTTTGTAGCACACCCCAAGCATTATATCAGGAGAACCTCTAATAGCTTTCTTTCCCAAAGTGATTTCAAGTTATATTGGACATTCCAAAATGTTCTTTCATGAATTAGATTTTACATGTCAGTGAGCACTGAAAAACTAACTCACATATTAAAAAGGGTCTAAGAGGGAAAAGTAGATGCATCTGAAAAGCACAGCTGTCCTCCCAACACATTTTTCTCCATTAGGAGCACAGCTGTGGGGAAACAATTAGTGATTGCATGTTCACTAGAGATGTGAAATCTTCTTGTTCTGATTTTCTCTTCTCACAGCATGTTATAAAAATTCCATTAATGTAACTGATGCAACTCTAATCATTGCTAGAAGTTGACTGTAATTCTTGTCAAGAGGTTTACAGCTAGGCTAACTAAACGAACATAAAAATAAAAACAAAAACTCCACACCTGTTTGGTACAATGAAGGTCTCTCCAAGGTACTTTCACTACTAGTATGTGTCTTCTCATTGCTGAGTGGCAACCAAATCATTGAATGATGAACCAGTGGTTCAGCAGCCATTTGTCAAAAATAGGTTTGTATGATAAGCAACTAATCGACTACTAAATTTAAAGTGAGGCCATTTACACTTCCAGGAATTACACGTCTTATTAAACACACACATTTTCTTAAAATTAAACAGATTTCCTATTCTTTTCCGTTGTATTAACTATTATTTCATGATCATATCTTTCCCTTTGTTGTACCTCATCTTCAATTGCACTCAAATAGCTTTTTGGGTTTTTTCTCCTCATGTCTTCTTTAGTATACTGTATAAGTAAGGAATACAAACAAACAATCTTACATAATTGTGGTGTATTTTCTGTTTAAAGACAGCCAAGGATTTTGTAAATTATAGTGAAAAAAATTATTAAGAGTGAGCTTATAAAGACTATTACAAAAGGTAGAAGAAAAAAGAGAGAGCCCTTCGACTCTTTAAATACCAGAAAGGACAAACACTACATTAGATCATTTCATATCTGGAGTCTATTCAAGTTTTTTTGTTGTTGTTGATTTTAGACATTCACTTTGATGAAAGCTCACAAAGGAATGAGATTCTGAAGTGTGATCATATTGGATGTCTACTCTCTAACAAAAAACAAGTTGACCTTGAAACTCCCAGGCATAATGGAGCAGTTATGAAAGTCAAGTAATGTAAACCTAATGAGAACACATTAAGGGAAGGCAGAAACTTAACTACATAAATGAAAAAACTTTGCAAATATGTATTTTCTCTTCATTCATACAATTTACTGTTTATATTACCAGACTAAAATAGTATTTATGATCAGATTTTACTGTAAAAGCTATGCCATATTTTTATAGAGGTTTAGTGTTGCTGTTATTTGGATTATATAAATTAATTGGATAGTACAGTCGGTCCTGGGGCTGGTTTTGTTCAATATCTTCACTAATGATTTGGAGGATGGCGTCGACTGCACCCTCAGCAAGTCTGCAGATGACACTAAACTGGGAGGAGTGGTAGATACACTGGAGGGTAGGAATAGGACACAGAGGGACCTAGACAAATTATAGGATTGGGCCAAAAGAAATCTGATGAGGTTCAACAAGGACAAGTGCAGAGTCCTGCACTTAGGACAGAAGTGCACCGCTACAGACTAGGGACCGAATGGCTAAGCAGCAGTTCTGCAGAAAAGGACCTAGGGTTACAGTGAACGAGAAGCTGGATAAGAGTCAACAGTGTGCCCTTGTTACCAAGAAGGCTAACGGCATTTGGGACTGTATAAGTAGGAGCATTGCCAGCAGATCGAGGGACATGATCATTCCCTTCTATTTGACATTGGTGAGGCCTCATCTAGAGTACTGTGTCAAGTTTCGGGCCCCACATTACAAGAAGGATCTGGAAAAATTGGAAAGCATCCAGCAGAGGGCAAAAAAATGATTAGGGGACTGGAACACGTGAGTTATGAGGAGAGGCTGAGGGAACTGGGATTGTTTAGTCTGAGGAAGAGAAGAATGAGGGGGGATTTGATAGCTGCTTTCAACTACCTGAAAGGGGGTTCCAAAGAGGATGAATCTAGACTGTTCTCAGCGGTAGCAGATGACAGAACGAGGAGTAATGGTCTCAAGTTGCAGTGGGGGAGGTTTAGGTTGGATATTAGGAAAAAAAATTTAATTAGGAGGGTGGTGAAACACTGGAATGTGTTACCGGGGGAGGTAATGGAATCTTCTTCCTTTGAGGTTTTTAAGATCAGGCTTGACAAAGCCCTGGCTGGGATGATTTAGTTGGGGATTGGTCCTGCTTTGAGCAGGGGGTTGGACGAGATGACCTCCTAAGGTCCCTTCCAACCCTGATATTCTATATTTATTGTATGAGTGAGTGAAGGGCAGGGCCTCAGAGAAGGGGTGGGGCCCAGGGAAGGGGCAGGGCAGGGGTGGGGCAAGTGTGTTCAATTTTCTGTAATCAGAAAGTAGGCAACCCTAGAAGTTGATCATATGAGCTCCACATTTGGGAGCGGAGGTGTCTGTCATCACCATCTTGGTAGGTAGATATGGTGAAAAGTGTACTCTGATGCACATCTGAAATAGACCCTTCCACCTCTCTCTCTCTCTCTCTCTCCCTCCAAGTTGAAGGAGGAACTCTACCTCCTTTCTTAGTAATGTCTCATAAGAGGGGTCCCTGAAGAGGGACAAGAAGGTGGCGGGGAAGAGAAAGATGGAACTGGATAAAATACGTCTTGTCTACAATCTCCAAGACCCTCTTGTCCAAGGCTATTAGTCCCAACCTCCGAACACCAAAAGATGACAGCTGTCAAAAGGATGGGAATGGGAAGGTAGTTCAAGTTGATCTATACAACTTTCCACCATGGTGTCAAGCCTGCTGATGTATTGGGCAGAGGGTCTTCCTTGAAGGGTCTGATTATATCTGTTGGCTATAACAGGAGGAAGGCTGCCTTTCTCTAGGGTAGTTTTAAAGCCTATATTGCCTTCTCCTTGGGCCAATGTATATAACCCCCTGTCATAAATATAAAGGGAAGGGTAAACCCCTTTGAAATCCCTCCTGGCCAGGGGAGGGCTCCTCTCGCCTGTGGAGGGTTGAGGGGCTGGGGGTAGCCTCGCTGGCACCTGACCGGGGTGGCCGGTGGGGAGACGGGATACTTTCAAGAGCTGGGAGGAGGGAGAGAAGCGAAGGGTTTGTGTGTCTGTCTGTAGTCGTCTTGGCCGGGGACAGAACAGGAATGGAGTCTTAGAACTTTTAGTAAGTAATCTAGCTAGGTATGTGTTAGATTATGATTTCTTTAAATGGCTGAGAAAAGAATTGTGCTGAATAGAATAACTATTTCTGTCTGTGTATCTTTTTTGTAACTTAAGGTTTTGCCTAGAGGGGTTCTCTATGTTTTTGAATCTAATTACCCTGTAAGATATATACCATCCTGATTTTACAGGGGGGATTTCTTTATTTCTATTTACTTCTATTTTTTATTAAAAGTCTTCTTGTAAAACACTGAATGCTTTTTCATTGTTCTCAGATCCAAGGGTTTGGGTCTGTGGTCACCTATGCAAATTGGTGAGGCTTTTTATCCAACATTTCCCAGGAAAGGGGGGTGCAAGTGTTGGGAGGATTGTTCATTGTTCTTAAGATCCAAGGGTCTGGGTCTGTAGTCACCTAGGCAAACTGGTGAGGCTTTTTACCAAACCTTGTCCAGGAAGTGGGGTGCAAGGTTTTGGGAAGTATTTTGGGGGGAAGGACGCGTCCAAACAGCTCTTCCCCAGTAACCAGTATTAGTTTGGTGGTGGTAGCGGCCTGTCCAAGGGGTAATATTTTGTACCTTGGGGAAGTTTTGACCTAAGCTGGTAAAGATAAGCTTAGGAGGTTTTTCATGCAGGTCCCCACATCTGTACCCTAGAGTTCAGAGTGGGGGAGGAACCTTGACATGGTGGCACAGTGGTGGGATTAACCTGAAATCATTTTGAGATCCAGTTGAGATTTTTTGAACTAGAAATACAGATTTTAAAAAGGAATTTTTAGGAAGTCCAGAAAGCAGCTTTGAAACTGAAAGCAGCTTGGTTTCTCTCTGCTTTGTGGCCAAGCAGAGACAAAAGGGGATTATCTTGTGAATTGCAGGTTTTCTTTGCCTAGAGGCAGGGTACTTAACTCCTGCAGGGAAATTCACAGTCTTCCAACCCAGAGGTTTTTTTTTTTTTCTTTTTTCTTTTCTTCCTAAAAGTAAATAGGGGGTGTGTGCTCTACCCATTTGCCTGGAGACAAAAGTGGCAGGGTTTTTTTTAGGATTTTGATTTTTTTTTTGTTTTACAAGGAGCACAGGTTTGAAAAGAAATTTTTTTTCTTCTTTGGGCTGGGTAAGCAGGTTTCCAAGTAGTTGGAGGTTTTTTGCTTTAATTTGGGCCCAGAGCAGAGACAAGGGAATTGTCTTTTTCTGTAGGCTGACAATCACTATCAGAGAATAGGTATTCTATTCCAGCACAGCAAAATTTTACAGCCAAGTTTTGTTTGTTTATTTCTAAACCTCGGGTGTAAAGTTAGTTAAAAACAGAGAGGTTAGAATGGCCAAATCCTCAGCTCGACTACAGCTGGAATTAGCCAAATTTCAGGCTGAGGAAAAACAAAGGGAACATGAAAGACAGATAGAACTCATGCGGCTGAAGGAGGAGGAGAAGGAAAAAGAGAGGAAGCATGTGGAGGAGATGGAGAGGATAAAGGCCCAGCAGAATATACCAACAAACCCTAGCAATCCTTCTCCAGGTACCACTTCCCATCCCAGAAGGTTCCCCACCTACAAGGCAGGTGATGATACTGAGGCCTTCTTAGAAAACGTCGAAAGGGCCTGCCTTGGGTACAACATCTCTACTGACCAATACATGGTAGAGCTGAGGCCGCAGCTCAGTGGACCCTTAGCTGAGGTGGCAGCTGAAATGCCTAAAGAACACATGAACAAGTATGAACTGTTTAAATCCAAGGCGAGAGTCAGAATGGGGATAACACCCGAGCAGTCTCGTCGGAGGTTCAGAGCCCTAAGGTGGAAACCAGACATGTCATTTACCCGACATGCCTACCACATTGTAAAACATTGGGATGCCTGGATATCAGGAGCAAGTGTTGAATCTCCAGTAAATTTGCCCTTCCTAATGCAAATGGAACAATTCTTAGAGGGTGTTCCTGAGGAAATAGAAAGATACATCCTAGATGGGAAACCCAAAACTGTAATTGAGGCAGGAGAGATTGGAGCCAGATGGGTGGAGGTGGCAGAGAAGAAGAAAACTGGTCGCAGTTGGAGCGGAGACCAGAAGGGACCACCCCAGACCACACCCTATTACCGGGGGCCGCCCAAAGCCCCACCTACCTCCCAAAGAACCCTCCAGACCCCTTATCGTCCCACCACCCCGTTCTCCAGCAACCCTCCTCGCCCCAGTGACCCGTCAGCTGGACGATGTTTTAAGTGTAACGAGCTGGGGCATGTAAAGGCCAACTGCCCCAAGAACCCCAACAGATTACAGTTCATTGCACTGGAATCCCACCAGAGGTCCACAGGCCCAGATACCTCCCAGATACCCTTGGAGCGGAGGGAAACTGTGAGTGTGGGTGGGAAGAAGGTCACCGCGTGGAGGGACACCGGAGCACAAGTGTCAGCTATCCATGCTTCCTTAGTGGACCCCAATTTAATCAACCCAGAGATCCAAGTGACGATTCAACCCTTCAAGTCCAACTCTTTCAATTTGCCTACAGCCAAGTTGCCTGTCCAGTACAAGGGCTGGTCAGGAATGTGGACTTTTGCAGTCTATGATGATTATCCCATCCCCATGCTGTTGGGGGAAGACTTGGCCAATCATGTGAAGCAGGCCAAGAGGGTGGGAATGGTCACCCGCAACCAGGCTAAACAAGCCGTGAGGCCTAGCTCTGTTCCGGAAACTTCTATCAGGACCCAGTCAGAGGTGATGGACCTGGACCCCAGGCCAATGTCTGCAACAGCAGTAGTGGATCCAGTCCCAGAGACCCAGACGGAACCAGTCCCAGAACCGGAACCAGCCAAACAACCAACACCAGACCCTGTGTCAGCACTGAATCCAGTACTTGCAACCTCAACACCAGAGGGCCCCACCGAACCTGAACTGGCAGCAGCCGATAACCCTACACAAGAGGCTCAGCCGGAGCCTGAATCCCAACATAGTGCACCAGCGGAGAGTGGTTCACAGTCAACAGAAACAGCTCCATCCCCTATATCGCTTCCAGAGGGACCAAGCCTAGGTCCACAATCCCATGAGGAACTGATGTCTCCAGCATCAAGGGAACAGTTCCAGACCGAACAGGAAGCAGATGAAAGCCTCCAGAGAGCTTGGACGGCGGCACGGAGCAACCCACCGCCTCTCAGCTCTTCTAATCGATCCAGGTTTGTTGTAGAAAGAGGACTTTTATACAAGGAAACTCTTTCTGGGGGACACCAGGAAGACTGGCATCCTCAGAGACAGTTGGTAGTTCCAACTAAATACCGGGCCAAGCTCTTGAGCTTAGCCCATGATCACCCTAGTGGCCATGCTGGGGTGAACAGGACCAAAGACCGTTTGGGGGGGTCATTCCACTGGGAGGAAATGGGCAAGGATGTTTCTACCTATGTCCAGTCTTGTGAGGTGTGCCAAAGAGTGGGAAAACCCCAAGACCAGGTCAAAGCTCCTCTCCAGCCACTCCCCATCATTGAAGTTCCATTTCAGCGAGTAGCTGTGGATATTCTGGGTCCTTTTCCGAAAAAGACACCCAGAGGAAAGCAGTACATACTGACTTTCATGGATTTTGCCACCCGATGGCCGGAAGCAGTAGCTCTGAGCAACACCAGGGCTAAAAGTGTGTGCCAGGCACTAGCAGACATTTTTGCCAGGGTAGGTTGGCCCTCCGACATCCTCACAGATGCAGGGACTAATTTCCTGGCAGGAACTATGAAAAACCTTTGGGAAGCTCATGGGGTAAATCACTTGGTTGCCACTCCTTACCATCATCAAACAAATGGCATGGTGGAGAAGTTTAATGGAACTTTGGGGGCCATGATACGTAAATTCGTAAATGAGCACTCCAATGATTGGGACCTAGTATTGCAGCAGTTGCTCTTTGCCTACAGAGCTGTACCACATCCCAGTTTAGGGTTTTCCCCATTTGAACTTGTATATGGCCGTGAGGTTAAGGGGCCATTGCAGTTGGTGAAGCAGCAATGGGAGGGATTTACACCTTCTCCAGGAACTAACATTCTGGACTTTATAACCAACCTACAAAACACCCTCCGAACCTCTTTAGCCCTTGCTAGAGAAAACTTACAGGATGCTCAAAAAGAGCAAAAAGCCTGGTATGATAAACATGCCAGAGAGCGTTCCTTCAAAGTAGGAGACCAGGTCATGGTCTTAAAGGCGCTCCAGGCCCATAAAATGGAAGCATCGTGGGAAGGGCCATTCGTGGTCCAGGAGCGCCTGGGAGCTGTTAATTATCTCATAGCATTCCCCACCTCCAACCGAAAGCCTAAGGTGTATCATATTAATTCTCTAAAGCCCTTTTATTCCAGAGAATTAAAGGTTTGTCAGTTTACAGCCCAGGGAGGAGACGACGCTGAGTGGCCTGAAGGTGTCTATTACGAAGGGAAATGTGCTGGTGGTGTGGAAGAGGTGAACCTCTCCATGACCCTTGGGCGTATGCAGCGACAGCAGATCCAGGAGCTGTGCACTAGCTACGCGCCAACGTTCTCAGCCACCCCAGGACTGACTGAACGGGCATATCACTCCATTGACACAGGTAATGCTCACCCAATTAGGGTCCAACCTTACCGGGTGTCTCCTCAAGCTAAAACTGCTATAGAACGGGAGATCCAGGATATGTTACAGATGGGTGTAATCCGCCCCTCTGAAAGTGCATGGGCATCTCCAGTGGTTCTAGTTCCCAAACCAGATGGGGAAATACGTTTTTGCGTGGACTACCGTAAGCTAAATGCTGTAACTCGCCCAGACAACTATCCCATGCCACGCGCAGATGAACTATTAGAGAAACTGGGAAGGGCCCAGTTCATCTCTACCTTGGACTTAACCAAGGGGTACTGGCAGGTACCGCTAGATAAATCTGCCAAGGAAAGGTCAGCCTTCATCACACATCTCGGGCTGTATGAATTTAATGTACTCCCTTTCGGGCTGCGAAATGCACCCGCCACTTTCCAAAGACTTGTAGATGGTCTCCTAGCGGGATTAGGAGAATATGCAGTCGCCTACCTTGACGATGTGGCCATATTTTCGGATTCCTGGGCAGACCACCTGGAACATCTACAAAAAGTCCTTGAGCACATAAGGGAGGCAGGACTAACTGTTAAGGCTAAGAAGTGTCAAATAGGCCTAAACAGAGTGACTTACCTTGGACACCAGGTGGGTCAAGGAACTATCAGCCCCCTACAGGCCAAAGTGGATGCTATCCAAAAGTGGCCTGTCCCAAAGTCAAAGAAACAGGTTCAATCCTTCTTAGGCTTGGCCGGTTATTACAGACGATTTGTACCGCACTACAGCCAAATCGCTGCCCCACTGACAGACCTAACCCAAAAGAAACAGCCAAATGCTGTTCAGTGGACCGGAAAGTGTCAGAAGGCCTTTAACAAGCTTAAAGCGACACTCATGTCTGACCCTGTACTAAGGGCCCCAGACTTTGACAAACCGTTCCTAGTAACCACAGATGCATCCGAGCGTGGTGTGGGAGCAGTTTTAATGCAGAAAGGACCTGATCAAGAATTCCACCCTGTAGTGTTTCTCAGCAAAAAACTGTCTGAGAGGGAAAGCAACTGGTCAGTCACTGAAAAAGAATGTTATGCCATTGTCTACGCTCTGGAAAAGCTACGCCCATATGTTTGGGGACGGCGTTTCCACCTGCAAACCGACCATGCTGCACTAAAGTGGCTTCACACCGTCAAAGAAACTAACAGAAAACTTCTTCGGTGGAGTTTAGCTCTCCAAGATTTTGATTTCGACATCCAACACATCTCAGGAGCTTCTAACAAAGTGGCTGATGCACTCTCCCGTGAAAGTTTCCCAGAATCAACTGGTTAAAATCGTCCTTGAGATGTGGAAAATATTGTTAGTCTTTATGTACTTGGTTGTATATTTAGAGATGCATGTGTCTTATTAACTCTGTTTTCCTAGAGCTCCAGGAAGAAATCCCAGCCAGTGTTTCACCCTAGCTGAGATTTGGGGGGCGTGTCATAAATATAAAGGGAAGGGTAAACCCCTTTGAAATCCCTCCTGGCCAGGGGAGGGCTCCTCTCGCCTGTGGAGGGTTGAGGGGCTGGGGGTAGCCTCGCTGGCACCTGACCGGGGTGGCCGGTGGGGAGACGGGATACTTTCAAGAGCTGGGAGGAGGGAGAGAAGCGAAGGGTTTGTGTGTCTGTCTGTAGTCGTCTTGGCCGGGGACAGAACAGGAATGGAGTCTTAGAACTTTTAGTAAGTAATCTAGCTAGGTATGTGTTAGATTATGATTTCTTTAAATGGCTGAGAAAAGAATTGTGCTGAATAGAATAACTATTTCTGTCTGTGTATCTTTTTTGTAACTTAAGGTTTTGCCTAGAGGGGTTCTCTATGTTTTTGAATCTAATTACCCTGTAAGATATATACCATCCTGATTTTACAGGGGGGATTTCTTTATTTCTATTTACTTCTATTTTTTATTAAAAGTCTTCTTGTAAAACACTGAATGCTTTTTCATTGTTCTCAGATCCAAGGGCTTGGGTCTGTGGTCACCTATGCAAATTGGTGAGGCTTTTTATCCAACATTTCCCAGGAAAGGGGGGTGCAAGTGTTGGGAGGATTGTTCATTGTTCTTAAGATCCAAGGGTCTGGGTCTGTAGTCACCTAGGCAAATTGGTGAGGCTTTTTACCAAACCTTGTCCAGGAAGTGGGGTGCAAGGTTTTGGGAAGTATTTTGGGGGGAAGGACGCGTCCAAACAGCTCTTCCCCAGTAACCAGTATTAGTTTGGTGGTGGTAGCGGCCTGTCCAAGGGGTAATATTTTGTACCTTGGGGAAGTTTTGACCTAAGCTGGTAAAGATAAGCTTAGGAGGTTTTTCATGCAGGTCCCCACATCTGTACCCTAGAGTTCAGAGTGGGGGAGGAACCTTGACACCCCCAAAGAGTGCAGAATGGCTCAGGTAATTTAAAGTGTGCAGGACATCTTCTGTGTGATTGTTAAAGAGATCACTACCTTCAAAGAGGGGGTCTTTGATGGTCATTTACACTTATTTTCGTATTCTCAAACACTGCAATCATGAAGCCCTGTCAATTGTGACTGAAGTCACCAGGGAATGAAGTGTGGAGTCTGAAGCATCCAATGCAGCCTGTATTGAGGTACAGACCACTAGCTGCCCCACTACCACTGAATACTTCAGCTCCTCTGTTTCCTTGCAGGAGTTATTCTACAATCTATGTAGAGAGATTTAGTCAGGTGTGCCTACTAATTTGATGTGTGCATCTGCAAACTGCAGAGGAATAGACCTTTCAGCCAAAGAGGTCAACCTTTTTTTGGATTCTTGTGCTGCAGTGTCATTTTGGATAATCCCTGCCTAACCCTCCTATGCACCACCACAATCACCAAAGATCCTAGGATCAAGTGATTGTAGAAATATTAAAATCACTTTGAGGTAACCTGGTAGCATCTGCCCACTTTTTTTTATGTGGGTGCACTGAAGCCATGGTTTGCCAAAGATCTTCAGCTAGCTCTAAAAAAGACTATTCCTGGCAGATTGGCAATGCCAATATATGAGAGGAATGTAGAATGTCTAATAATTTGCATGACTTCTCCTGCACTCTCTCTACCAAGATTTCCAGTGTACTGGCCATTCACCATAACAACTCCTGGAATATGAGGTAGTCACCAGACTGGACTGGAGCTGCTGGGGTGACCATTTCACTGCGAAAAGTGGAAAATATCATAATTGGGATGGACTGATCCTCCGTTTCTTGTAGTTATTCCTGCTCAGTAATTCCTGATGCTGTGTATTGTACCAGCTGACCCTCTTAAGATGGCCTATGAAGAGAGCAAGACCTCACTACAGAGGCAGGAGCAATGGAAGAAGTCTTCCTACTGTGATCCACGTTCTAGGGAAACCAGAATGGCCTGACTGCACATTACATAGATATGGGACTGCAGGCTATGGAGCACAGAACCAGGAAATCTGCTAGCTTCAATATTCCTTTTGTCTTCATTTATAGAAATGTCCCCTTGATTCCTGACAGACCAATTTGGCTTATAAGGAAGAAAATGTGGTAATAGATTGGCAACATATCACTGTTTTGTGCAAAGGCAAATGTGGAGGAGGCCTATATGTCCCCCAGGGGTAAAACTATCCCTTTCAGCTGCTCTGGCAATCTTTAAAATATCTTCCAAAGTTACAACCACAGGTGGTATCAAGGCTTGGAACTTCATAAAGGAAGCAATGACAACTGTGGCTGTTGTTAAGTACTGTGAATCTCTTCAACCTGACTCAGAAACATGAGCTAGAACAGATACATGGTAGCATGCTAAGATATGTCTGTGGACACCTTGAGAGAGGTGCTCTTTTTCCCTCCTTTCTTCCAAAGAATGGACAGGACAGCTTGGATGCTCTTCTTGACTCCACAGTTAAAGAATGTGGCTTTGGTAAGAAAGAGTGAGTCCTGGAGCTTGAGGCAGAAATGTGGCTTTCCAGAGTACTCACAAAGAAATCTGATCTAGTTTGGCAGTCTTCTTTCCCTCAACTTCATAAGAGACCCTCATGGAGCATTCCAAAAAGGAAATTTTAAGGCAAGATTTCCTCACTTATTGTGTCCTCTTAGAAAAACAACAACATATCAATCACTTATCCAGAAACGTGTTTCATGCATTTAGACGATCCATCACTGATAGCAAAAGCGCCCTTGCAAAAAGGGACAGGATCCCAGAAACCTTGATTCCTCCATTGCATGGCAGTTCTGGTACTGGAACAACTTCCCTAAAGTTTAAGTTTAATGGTTTGGGGTTCTTGTGGCTGACAGGTGTTAGAACTACACTACCCCAAATTACATTATACAAATAGCTGCACTAACAACAGGTACTAAAACAACTAGATAGAATCACAGATTGCACAGAGGAGAGGACACTGCAGGGGTTCTGTCTCACTGCCCCATGCAACTGAGGAACAGTTAGGCCTATTTCACGCTTCATACTCTTGGGTGCAGGGGCACAAGGGCATCTACAGTACAGATGTATCCCCAGCCAATACTGCTGTTCTAAAGAATCCAATCTCATGTGCCTGGGGTGCATGTCCACCAGAAGTGGAATCTATGTGGACAATCGCTCAAAGAAGAACTTATGTTTCTCCTCAGGGGAAAGCAAAAAAGGTTTCTGAATTTGGAGTCAGCTAATTTTTAGATTTGGAGGAGGTGGGCTGCTCTTCAGATACCCTTGTATAAGCAGATGTCTTTGTGTTGCTCGGAGTCTGCTATCCTGAAGTGCACTTCCCCAGGTGCATGTTCTTGGAGGCAAAGTTACTTTCTGTCCTGCGCCACTGGCACTAGATGATCACTTCCGTTTCCTGCCTAGAATAGATAAGCCCCACCCTCAACCCCTACACACGCACACAGGCTTGGAAAAAGTTTCTGTTTCAACATTCCACTATCATGCAGCAGCAACACAAACTCCAATGCTACATTTGGCTTACTGGGATCTAAATCTCACAGGTACCCCAGAAGACTGTCTGCACCCTGCACAGTAAACTGAGATTCTTAGTTATTTATTTGAGGCCTATGGCTGTAGCTACGGAAACCCTACCACTTTCAAAGCGGTCTTTTTTTCCACTTCTAGGGGCTATTTTTATCGTACCACCGGCAGACTTTCAGAATGAATGAAACAAAACTAGCAATAAAAATAAGGTATGCCAGATTAGGAGTCCCATTCAAGAGTTGGTCCCCAAAGTACAAGAGCTTTTTAACAGAGGTCCATCTCTTGATATTTGCAAAAAATTCCAACAATTTAAAATTTGGGTCAGTTTCATTAGATCTGTGGTATATTTTTCACAATGCAATCATGTAAAGGACTGCTCTGGTAAATGTCTCCACACAGTATAACTGATGTTGAAATTATTTACTGTTGCAACTCAGAGAAGAAACATTTTTGATGTTTAATCATAAGGCAAATAATATAAAAATCTTTTGCAAACAAAACAGGCGAAAAGATCTTTGTGGCTATGTGCTAAAATCTTTCTGAAAGGCTTATTTGATCTTATTTACTCCAGAATTTCATCTAATTGATCATATAATTGTAAAGCATAGATAATAAAGAACAATGAAATAAATAAAGGGTCTGTTTCTTTGAGAGACAGTGAAAAGCTATTTAATAGAGGCTTTATGAAAGGAGTTACATAGCTTAGATCCATTTAGTTTCTGATTGCTAATTTTCATTATTTTAATTTCTAATTATTCTTAATGAGATAGCTCAGGAAATCCTCAACTATTGCTCTAGCTAAGATATTCAACAAGGTCAAATATTAGAAGCTGAAACATACACACAACTATCTGTTAGTGTATACTGCAAACAGCTGCTTAATAAGTCTGTTTTCATTCTGTCATTGCCCATTCAAATTCGCTTCCCATCCACAGTCAGAAAAAGCCATTTAGAAAAGAGAGCTCTCAATTTTAACCGCGTCAAAGGTACAGTAAACAAAAACAAACCATCAAGTAAGATGAGGAAAAATATTCTCCGGTTTAGTTAAAATGCAGTTTCAGTTGTGGGGTCATTTATCCCAAATAATGGGAAAATACCCAAAGGCCCAGAACACAACATGAGTTACTGCAAGGAATAGATCTAAGGGTACGTCTTCACCAGTAATGTTAAAGCACTTCCGCTGCAGCACTTAACGGGGCTGTGTAGTTGCAGCACCAGTGCCGGGAGAGAGTTCTCCTAGCACTGTAAAAAAAAAACCCAAACCACCCCATGAAGAGAGTAGCTACCAGTGCTGGAAGCGCGGCTCCCAGCACTGGTGCACTGTCTACACTGTCACTTTACAGCACTGAAACTTGCAGCGCTCAGCGGGGGTGTTTTTCCATACCCTTGAGCGAGAACATTTCAGCGCTGTAAAGTGGCAGTGTAGACAAGGCCTAAGACAGGAAGTTCTTAAGAACTGAGCTCTGTGGCAGGCTCCATGAATGCTGCTCTCATGTGAATCAGAACTAGGGCTGTCCACTGCCATCAAGGATGTGGCAGGAGTGGTCCCCAAGTGGTTAATCCAATGAATATAAATATTGTGGCTGAAATATTGGATACCATCTACTATACCAGAAACCTCTATGCAGATAGCCTTCTTCATATTTGATGGTGTGTGTCTCTCTGGATATTAGCTTTTTTGTCTGCTTGTGTGATATATAATCTTCTCATGATGACTGTACACTTTGCATTCTGTGTTGTAATTGAAATAAATATATTTGAAAATATAGAAAAACATCCCAAATAGTTAATAAATTTCAATTGGTATTCTACTGTTTAACAGTACAATTAAAACTGCGAATAATCATGATTAATTTTTTGAACTAATTGTGTGAGTTAACTGCGATTAATCGACAGCCCTAATATAATTCCTAAAATTTCCCATGATTTATGGGGAATTTGTGAGGAAGAACTATATGTAAAGTTATACAAAATAATTAAAGTCTTCAGCTGTTACAAGAACTATGCACAGTTGCCTAAAAAAGCCTTTCTAGTACAATATAATTATCTTCAAAACTCAAAATCCAGCTATTCTTTCTAAATCTTCTGATCTGCTTTTCTTTTCCTTCCCATGTTCCTTAATAAAAAGGGGGGGGGGATTTTCTAATATCAAGCAAAATACAGCATTTGAATTAGTCAGGAAAACTGTGCAAAGCTGTGCATTAATCATTAAATTATAGCTGTAAACAATCCAGTCAAACCTGTTAAATGTAATACAATATTTACAAAGTGAAGAGATAAATGTCAGAAAACTCAAATATAAACCCGGGCATGGTCACAGAAAATAACCTTAAAGACTAGCTATCCAACTATTTTTTAATTAGATAATCATGTTTTTATAACTGTCATCAACAAAGCCACCACAAAAATAAATCTGAATCCTGAAATTAAAATGGAAAGCCAATAAAAAAATCAACAGGACTACAATTAGAGAATATGTGCCCGTGTGTGAGATTCTCATGAAAGGTTGTCTTTCCCCACAGAGAGCAAGATGCTCAAGGCCTCGAGTCACTTTAACCAACAAAAAGATATAGGAGCCATTAAAAATAAATGGGACAAAAGACTTTTTCCAATCATCCAGACCTATTATTCCTAATGTCAGGGTTGAAAAAAAGTCTTAAATTGAAAAAAAGTTAGAGCTGCCCTGCAGAGAACAAAATTGTCAGAACCATAGAAAATTGTCAGAACCATACTGTGGACATTATTCTGGTAAGAAAAGAACTGCAGAGGAGATCATAATTAATCAGCCATTTAAGGACTGAGGAAATTAAAAACCAAGGATGAAACAAAGTGCTAACTAGCAATCTTGTTCTACCTAAGAGGAGACTTCTACAAATATATCCCATGACTACAATACATTATATGAGGAATGCCACTAGCAATCAGAGTGGAGAGGAGTCAGAAGTCTCTCAATTCTTAATGGCAGTCCAGCCAAAAAACAAAGGATTTGAAACATTTTTGTTTTGTTTTGAAGCATTTCATTCAGCTCTTAAAATTCTATTCTTCCACTATGCTAGAGTGAGCAATTTTTTGTTGATGGGTCAGTGAAATATGAATTTTTTTGTTCATCACTATCACCATCTGTGATGGGGCTCAGCCCTCTCCCCATCTTTGGGTCCCTTGAATGTACACTGACCCTTATGTGCTTTCTCTCTTAGCTATTCAGCTCAGCTACCATCATCCACAACTCCTTATGTCATATTGCTCCATATTCATAGCAGTAATCTAGGGAGTCCACTCTCTCTCTAGCTTGTGGAGTGCAAGAGAAGGGAAATCTATTTAGGCTGGTGGGAATCCCCACAATAGTACTCAGGGAATTTTGGGTCCTGCTCCTTGGGCAGCTTCCTGCTAGTTGGCTGCTGATACAAGGCAGTGCTCAGCCTCTCTTGCTGGGCTTTAGCCTCTTATCCCAACTGTTTCTGATCAAACAATTACCTAGACATGGGGAAGTAGCTACTCTGTCACTTAACCTCATATTGATTGTAGCAGAATGGTGAATGAGTAGATGTTTGTGCCTAAGCTGCTAAATTTCTATAATAGTTTTACAAGGCTCATTTATTTTCTTTGGTTATAACACCACTCCATTATCAGTGACATAAGGACTGCGACTGTGCCAATCAGAAAATTTTTGTGGATGATTACTATGTATTTAAACTACAGACATCTTGGTTGTAATGATGAAGTTCTAAAGCTTACATTATGTATTCATCAATATTAGTTGATTAGCACCTAGGAAAATCAATATTAGTTGATTAGCACCTAGGAAAATCAGTGATGGAAAAATGATTGTTTAACTGTGATATGCATCATACACAAAGAGAATTATTGTAGCTCTCTCCTAAGGTTTCATTCAAAGGACAAAATCTTTGCCTGGCAAAATAAAGAATAACGTATCAAACAGTTAGCCATGTTTTTTCATCATGAAAAGATTCCCGGTAACTCAAGAGACAAATTACAAGTAACACTCTAGATGTATTATTATTAATTGAGTGCCATAAGCATACTTGGCTGTCACAGTTTCACCTAACCCAATGGAGCATTTCACAAAGTAAACACCCTTTAAGTCAATTTAGGTTAAATTCAAAATGGCAACCAGGGGTTCAAATTCTACAAAGTAAAACATTTTTAAAGTAAAAAATTAGAAAACTGCATATGACAGAAATAATGCTAAATGTTTCACAGTTGAAAACCTTCCATAGTCCACATTTCGTGGACACTGGTAAAGCTGTATTTGATAGACCACCTTATAAGGATTCATCATTTAGACTAATGACTTTGTCCTCTTCAGAAGACAGTTTGATACAGAGGGCCAGAATGAGTAAACTCTTGCAAGGTCAGTTGTACTTGCATAATTTCAGCATCTCTGAACCAGAAAATAAGTCCCCTAATATCTGATGTCATACCCAGACTTCGAGACACAAGGGGGAATTTATAATCTGAAACCTGAAATTGTATTTATTCAAGCCTAATTTAATGGTGTCTAGTTGGAGTCTGTTTTTGAAGTTTTTTTTGTTGTAAAAGTCGCAATATTACAACAAAAAACTTCAAATAATGACTCCAACAAGAGACTGCTGAATTGGAATTAATTTGCAAACTAGACACCATTAACTTAGGCTTGAATAAAGACTGGGAGTGGATATGTCATTACACAAAGTAAAACCATTTCCTCATGTTTATTCCCCCACACACACACTGTTCCTCACATGTTCTTGTCAACTGCTGGAAATGGCCCATCTTGATTATCACTACAAAAGGTTTGGTTTTTTTTCCTCTCTCCTGCTGGTAATAATTCACCTTAACTTATCACTCTCGTTATAGTGTGTATTATAACACCCATCGTTTCATGTTCTCTGTGTATACAAAATTGTCCTACTGTATTTTCCACTGCATGCATCTGATGAAGTGGGCTGTAGCCCATGAAAGCTTATGATCAAATAAACTTGTTAGTCTCTAAGGTGCCTCAAGTACTCCTGTTCTTCTTAATAGTATATTTAATAGGTGTTAAGATATGTATAATGAGACTTGTTAAGAATATACATTGTTCCACTTAAAAACCAAACCAAACCAAATGTTTTAGTAACACATAATACTTCATCTGAACTGAGACTGTTTATACGGAAACACTTTTATAGACTTTATCATAGAATCATAGAATATCAGGGTTGGAAGGGACCTCAGGAGGTCATCTAATCCAACCCCCTGCTCAAAGCAGGACCAATCCCCAATTAAATCATCCCAGCCAGGGCTTTGTCAAGCCTGACCTTAAAAACTTCTAAGGAAGGAGATTCTACCACCTCCCTAGGTAACGCATTCCAGTGTTTCACCACCCTCCTAGTGAAAACATTTTTCCTAATATCCAACCTAAACCTCCCCCACTGCAACTTGAGACCATTACTCCTTGTCCTGTCCTCTTCTACCACTGAGAATAGTCTAGAACCATCCTCTCTGGAACCACCTCTCAGGTAGTTGAAAGCAGTTATCAAAACCCCCCTCATTCTTCTCTTCTGCAGACTAAACAATCCCTCTCCTCATAAGTCATGTGTTCCAGACCCCTAATCATTTTTGTTGCCCTTCGCTGGACTCTCTCCAATTTATTCACATCCTTCTTGTAGTGTGGGGCCCAAAACTGGACACAGTACTCCAGATGAGGCCTCACCAATGTCGAATAGAGGGGAACGATCACATCCCTCGATCTGCTCGCTATGCCCCTACTTATACATCCCAAAATGCCATTGGCCTTCTTGGCAACAAGGGCACACTGCTGACTCATATCCAGCTTCTCGTCCACTGTCACCCCTAGGTCCTTTTCCGCAGAACTGCTGCCTAGCCATTCAGTCCCTAGTCTGTAGCTGTGCATTGGGTTCTTCCGTCCTAAGTGCAGGACCCTGCACTTATCCTTATTGAACCTCATCAGATTTCTTTTGGCCCAATCCTCCAATTTGTCTAGGTCCCTCTGTATCCTATCCCTGCCCTCCAGCATATCTACCACTCCTCCCAGTTTAGTATCATCCACAAATTTGCTGAGAGTGCAATCCACACCATCCTCCAGATCATTTATGAAGATATTGAACAAAACCGGCCCCAGGACCGTCCCCTGGGGCACTCCACTTGACACCGGCTGCTAACTAGACATGGAGCCATTGATCACTACCCGTTGAGCCCGACAATCTAGCCAACTTTCTACCCACCTTATAGTGCATTCATCATTCATACTTCTTTAACTATGCCTTTTTATGTGTAAATTATATAAAAAGAGAAAATACTGTATTTGAATAAGTTCATTACGAACTGCATATTTTATTTTTAAACCAAGAACACAATTACTACCATCTAGTCTGGAGATATGAGAACTGACTCATCTTTCAGAAGAAATGTCAGAAAACGCTATACAAGTTGTATAAACAAATATGCTCATACTTACTCCACTAAGAGAGTATAAGAACAATATCTTGGAGGGAAAAACACCACCAACAAAAAAAAATCATGCAGGAATTCCACAATTGTGGACTGTCATAACCAGTGGCCATCATTAAACAGTTTAACTGTAAATCTGATTAAGAAAACAGTCTGATACCAGTGAATTTTTTCTCATAACCAGCAACATATGCTTTCAGATAATTCAGGTAATTTTAAAGCCATAATAAACATAAAAATAGTAAACAGATTACCCTAAGAATGAAATCCAGGCACAAGGAAGTGCATCCAATCCACAGCAACAAAAGTGGATCTATATTAAAGAATACGAGTTACCTAGTCTTATCACAGAAACAATATATACAATAGGCATCAATCCACCAAACAAATGTACCTTATTAGGTGTCAGTATTATACAAACGATTGGTAAATGAGGAGGGTGGACAAAGATTAAATAGTCTTATGAACATAAAACAAAGACCCCTAATTCTCAATATACTCAAAACACAATATAAGGTCCAAGTCTCTATTTGTACTTTGGCACCACAGTGGGGGCCCTAAAGTCAGTTTAATTGATTGTCATATCTGCACAGGTCTTGAACATGGATCTACAGTTAACTGTTCCCTGCTCCCATCCAAAGGCTCACTACTAATGAACTAAACAGGAGGGATTTTGAAACCTGAAGTTACATCAGGGAGGGATTCCCTGGTCCTGATCAGAGCTTCCTATTTAAACTCAGAGGCACAGGAAGTTGTCTGCATAGTTGGGCTCTACCTGGCTGCTACATTGGATCCTGCCTTCTCGCCTGATTCCCAAGTCCTGCTTCTCTGCCTTGCTCCTGGTCAAGGGCAGCACCAGCCTCTTCACATTGTGAAGGCTGAGGTGGGCTAGATAGAAAATTGGAGGGGCTGCACACACCCCGCTCCATGAGGCCCCATCCCTCTCTGTTGCCACACCCCCTGCTCCTCCTCAGGTAATTGCCTGCCCTGCCTCCTCCTTCTCTCCCTCCCCGAGGCCTTGCCCCGTGGCCAGGCCGAACCTGGACCTGGGCAGTGAGGGGTGGCTGCTGCACTGGCTGGTGCCATGGTGTGGGCAGCTGCAGTGCTCCCCAATATCCTCCTCCTGCTGCCCTGGGACTGTAGCTGCTGGCCAGACTGGACCAGAATGAGGGACCCAGATGACATTGCCTCCACCTCTACCAGCTCTAGCTGAATCTCAGCCACCGCCTGGGATGAATCAGCATTGGACTTTAACAGCAGCTCCAGCCCATCTCAACTAACTTCTTTTCTTTTCTCCAAAAGGATCATTACCAGCATCTTTGATACCATCTAAATGATTGTCAAACCAGAGGTGGAGAGGAGTTTCCTTTTAAAAACTTCTCCACCAAAGGAAAAGGAACAAAAGATGTTGTTAAAATGAAAGCCTTACTTAATACTTTACATTTCATATGGTTTAATTATTTTTCCTTCTTTTCTCTATCTTTAATAGAAGGTCAAAAAAGATGTTTAATTATGTGTTTGCCCTGGTACAAAGAAGGCTCAGGTCTATGTGTGCCAAACCCTAGACATTGTTAAACACTGTTTACTATTGAACAGAGATTGGGTTATGTTAACACCTTTAGCCCACATATTCCATTTAAAAGAATGCAACAGTAAATATACTGTTCATTTGATTTTAACCTTCTGCATATCTTGCTATGACAAGCTATTCCTGATAAAGAGGCAGCAGAATAGCCCAAGGTTGAAACACGTAAAGCAACATCTGCAACCCAATGATTCATTTTGACTCTGTCTGGCAAGTAAATGACCAGCACAAATACTCTATCACTTAGCCGGGTAGTCAGGAAATCAAAGATCATTTAAATATACCCTAATTATTTCATAAAACATTTACTGTAATTTATCACAGCTCTCAGAACAGAGATAGAAAGAAAAGTTTTACACACATTTGAAAGTTCTGCTAAAATCCCTGTACACAGAAGACATATACCCAACACTTAAAAAGCCACTTGATTATAGAAAATTTTAAACATTGCATACAAACACCAGTTGTGGGCTAAACCATCCCAAGGAAGAAGCAGCCAAGACTGGGGAGAAAATTTCAGATGATCTTTGTGTTACCTCACTACTATTTGTGTGTGTGAGTATGCACCAAATCCCAGGAAAAGGAGGAGTTTAGAATTTACAGAGTCTGTGGACTGCATCTGATGAGCAGGTTAGGTAAGGTGCAAGTTCACAGTGTAATTTTAAGGATGCTAAAGTTGCCGTCTTGAATCTTTTGGGTCACATACTGTGGTATCTCCCTTAATATTATGGGTCATTTCACTTTGCTGAAGAGTCTTATGAAGTCTTCATGATATTCTGGCTATACTACAATTTAAGATTCAGATTATAATATAATTTATGTTCTATAATGTCTTAAGAAAATTAAATAAAGAAGTCATTATAAACAAGGCTGCTCTGTAGAAGTTCTAGAAATGTCCAATTCATATGGAACACAGCAGCTTTGTGAAATGCAGAATGAGGTAGCATACTTATGAGATTTTCTCTCTTTATAAAGGTATTACAGTTCTACATATCTAATGTGCTCTAAAAACACCTGTTTGATTGAAAAATTTTATGCCCCAGCAAGAGGCAGAGGTGCTTGTTTTTCCACTGCAGATAAGAATCCTGCTCTAACAAGCACTCTAACTCAATCTGAAGATATAGCTGAGAGTAAAAAGGAAAGACTTCAAGAAGGGGGAAAAAGACTCCATACACAAGAGAAAACATTTAGTATTTCGCAAGCTAACTTTTATAATGAAACCATAATCACATGAATTAATTAAAAACTCAAATATCCAGACTACAACTGTTTATGATGAATCATTACTGGAGCTGTCACTGCAAGTAATGAGTTATGGTATCTCATTGCAATCCTACAATTCATACATGTCTATATGAATCTAAAATAAATACTTTTAACCCTAAACTCTGTATACAGAATCATACACAATACTGAGATAAATGAGATCTGAGATGTAGGCCAGGTTGGAAATGTCCAGGACCTTGAGAGAGGGGAATCTTTCCATCTACCTCCCTCACAAAAAACACCACCACAGTTCTCCCTATCACCCATGCCCATTGTCGTTTTGTTGTCTTCAAATCCTCTTTCCCCCCAAATTTTTGTCAAATATTGACACATTTTGTTAGTTATTACTCTGCTTCTCTAAATTCCATCCTGTGTTCTTCAGCTCTACTGTTAAACCAAATTCCAGATGTCAAATACTGCAACCTTCAGCACACTTTCTTCAGCTCACTCAGAATGCTGTTGGTAACATCACCTTCCATTTGTCATTCTGCCAATGTCACTTCCTGTTCTTAATCCTGTCATTGTTGATTTCACATTTCTTTCTACATCAAGTTCAAGCTTCTCATGCTCAATTCAAGGACCGGGGCAATTCATCCATCTTTACCTCTCCCAATGTTCCCTCTTCACTCCTTTCCCTCTCACTGTGAAGTTAAATCATACACAAGATAGGGCTTCAGTTAGGGCTATGCTAAAATCTTTGCAGATACAAACTTCTGAGCATTCTTAATGGGTAACTTTTCATTAATGTAGAGATCTGTTTGTTAAATACTATAGTTTAGAGATGCTCCCTCATAAGGGACAGTATTATGAAAATAGGAATAGGGAGATGTGTCCTGAAGGCAGGGTTTGAGAACACCTCATGACTATGTGCAGCAGCTCACAACAGAAGTTCTCCAGTTTGTTTTATTAAATATTGTATTCCTTTCTCATTCACTTTTTTTTATTTCATGAACCCCAAGATCATTACATGGTGTCAGAAGTGCTGAATAAAAAAAGAAACTGTAGTCATTTGAAGTTAACTCCTGTGTTTGCAACTGAAATCAAAGACAAAGGGAGGCACCAGAGAAGCATGTGGAGAATCAGGCACATGCTTTTGCGTGTATTTGGTGAGCACAATAATAGCCTGACTAGCTTAAGAAAGGGGAAAAAGCCAAAAATGGATGTGTTGCAACCTCCACTCAGTCAGCAATTGTCAGGCAATGTTGCAGAGAACTGGAAAATATTCAGACAGAGATTTGAATTGTGTTTAGCAGACAGAGTCAGAGGAGAAAAATGATAAGGTGAAATTATCAATTCTTTTGCATGTTGTTGGGGAGGAGGCATTGGATATTTATAACAACTTTAAGTTTGAAGAAGGTGAAAGCAAGAAGTTAAGTAAAATACTGACTAAATTTGAGGAACGTTGCATGCCAAAAAAGGAAGGAAACATTTGTGAGAGAGATTTTTTTTTTACATACATGGAAAAAAAAATTGATGACACCATAGAGCAATATGGCACAGAATTAAGGCAACTCAGTAAAACCTGTGACTTTGGTGAGCTGACAGTCTCTAGATCAGAGATAGAATCATTTGTGGCATTAAAGACAATGTGTTAAGAAAGAGACTGCTCTATGAAAGAGATTTAACTTTAGAAAAAAGTCTCCAAATATGCAGGGCAGCAGAAATTGTGAAAGCACAAGCCAAAAAGCTGAATTCATCAGAAGAGGTTATCCAAGTACTAAGTACAAAAGAATATAGCCAGAATTGATCAAATCAAAGAGTGGAACCCCTCACTATGAAAACTACTGCTGGGGAAAGACTGGGTACAGATGGTCATGTGGAAGGTGTGGACCACAGCATCGCCCCAAACAGTGTGCCGCCGTTGGAAAACTGTGTCATAAATGTGGGGAAAGTAATCATTTTGCAAAAAACTGCAAGATCCAAAAATGCAGACAAGTCAAGTCTATTTAGTTAAAGACAATCTAGTTGAGGAGTTTTTCATAGACAGACTGGGATCTTGGAAGCCTGATGAGAGGGACTGGATACTGCCTTGAATAGTGAATAAAAACATTATTCCACCAAACTTCGACACAGGAGCTCACTGTTCTGTCTGAAGAAAAGATTATGAAAGACTGCAAAGAAGACCAAAACTGGGACCAACATAAATAAAAGTAACTGGTTATGTAGGAGCAGGATTTTATATTTATACTATAAGAATTAATGTATGTCTTGATTTCATCCTCCTAGCCCTCCCCATTTGAATAGCAGAAAGGAATGACCCTCTGGGACCATGAGATTCTGTTTTTCCATATGCATTACAATTAGGATCTGTTATAAAGTTTAGTTAATAAGAGACAGGATTTTGTATTGTGTCTATGTTAAATAGATTAAAGGAATATTGAAGGCCTGAGCACAATGTAAACTGTTTTTGACCACAAGATTTAGTAAAGTTTAATTTCTGTCTTCTCTGTGAGAGACTGTGTGAATGAGAAATGCATGCATCAGGAGAAGATAAGGTGTGAAGCCCATTGTTATAGCCAGATGGTCAAGGAAGGAGGAGTGAAGAGACTTAAGGACACCAGAAAATCATCAATGCGCATCTATAATGAAGAAAGGGCAGATTGATGACCCTGAGGGGAAGGCTGGCACCCCTAAAGACAATTGATTAAATCGAAACCAGGACAGGATGACCCTCTGAGGTGTTTTGAAATGTTAACACCAATCAAGGAGTAACCAGTCAGAAACTGACACAGCAAAATCCATAGACTTCAACAGAGAAAAAAGACTATAAAAACAGCGTGCTTGGCCATCAGACTTTGGGTTCGTCTTGCCACACTCCAGGAGCATCGGGTCGCGACCAACAGTGCCCTGCTCCCCTCTGCGACCAATCTGGCTGGCCACTAGATTGATCCAGACTCTGGACTGGTAACTATAAATACCAACTAGCAGGACTGTGTGCATGGGGTATGTGTGTGTGTATGTGTGAGACTGAAAAGCATATGCTAACTGTTGTATTACAATGCATATGACATTTTGCCTTATCCCTCTTATAAGATCCTATTGGTATTATTTTATTAGTGTAACAGTTATTCTGGAACCAATATACCAGTGAAAGGGAGATGTATTGTTAGCATCAATCCAAAAAACAACACGTACAGGCTCCCATTCATTGTGTTGCCAAAGGAGGTGACAGTAACTATAGGCCAGGCTATATGTGAGAAACTCAATCTGGTGAAATGGGTGCTCTCACTACAAGATCATACTGAACCTGGCTATCAGGCACTCTTTCGGGACTATTTCAAGGGTTGGGTTGCTTACAGGATTAACATATAATCCAGATAAACAAGCAGGTCCCTCCAGTTATCCATCCATACAGAAAGGCCATTTGCACTCCATGATAAACTCAAGGCCGAGCTTGCAAGAATGGAAGCAATGCAAGTAACACAAATAATTGAGGAGCCAACAGAATGGGTGAGTTCCGTTGTCATTGTGGAGAAAACTAATGGCTAGCCACACAAATGTTTAGATACCAGAGACCTCAACAGGGCTATAAAAAGAGAACATTTCAAACTACCAGGCAGAGAAGAGATTATATCTCAATTTGCAAATGCTCAATATTTCAGTAAATTGGATGCAGCCTATGGTTTTTGGCAGCTAAAATTAATTGAGGAAAGCTCAAAAATGTGCACATTTAATACACCATTTGGAAGATACAGATTCTTATGCTTACCCTTTGGCATAGCTTCAGAACTAGAAGTGTACCACAAAACCATACATATGATCTATGAACATATTAATGGTGTTGAAACCTCAGTTGATTACATCATCTGGGGCTGAATGAAAGAAGAGCATGATTGTAAACTTCAGGAAGTCGTGGATGCAACTGGAGCTGAAAACCTCAAACTAAATAGGGAGATATGTGTTTTAGGGGTTAAGAACTGACTTTTGTTGAGGGCATTATTTCCAAGAAAGGTGTAAAACCTGATAAAGAGGAAGATTTCAGCCATTGAAATGATGCCACATCCTCAGTCAAAGATGTCCAATGGCTCCTGGTTAATTATTTTGGAAAATGCGTACCTAATATATCTATCCAAGCAGTGGCTTTGAGAAAGTCCCCAAAGAATAAAAATGAATGGTATTGGGGTGCAGAACAGGGGGAATCATGGGAAAGTTTAAAACAAGTGAAAAAAGAATTAGTGTTGAAGTTCTATGCACCAGGAAGGCCTATTAAAATTTCAGCAGATGCTTCACAGTCTGATTTTACATAAACACAGGGTTTGTTGGCAACCACTGGCATAAGCATCCAAATCACTGAGGCAGAAAGCAGATACCCACAGATTGAAAATGAGCTTTAAGAAATATTGTTTGCATGTGAGAGATTCAATCGGTATATTTATGGACAGACAGTGGAAGTTGAAATGGACCACAAGCCCCTGATTACATTATTTAGCAAAATGCTAGATGACTGTACCTTAAGGATTCAAAAAATGATGATAAAGCTGCAAAAGTATGATTTGGTTGTGACCTGCATACCCGGTAAATTCATGTTCACTGCCTATGTACTTTCCACAGCAGTGGCTGCAACAAAACAAGAGAAGATTTTAGAGATGCAAGCCTGTGTAGATCGGATTGTAACATCAATTCCCATAGCTAACAGGAAACTGCAACAAATAAAAGAAATGGAGAAAGATGAATCATTGGGAATCCTTAAAGAAGTGATAATTAAAGGGTGGCCTGAAGAAATAAGCAATTGCTATTCAACTTTACGAGATTATTGGAACCGCAGACATGAATTTACTGTGATAGAGTGATTTTCAAGGCAGTAAGGTTGTAATTCTAATGAGTCTCTGAAAAGAAATGCTATGGAAGATCCATGAGGGTCATTTAGAAATTGAGAAATGGAAACAATGAGCACACGAGGTGCTGTATTGGCTGCGGATCAATCACATCACCAACAGGATAGGAAACTGCTTTTCCTGCTTGAAATATAAACCATGCCAACAAGCAGAGCCACTGAGAACTCCAGTTCCACAAAGGCTTTATGAGAAGGTTGGCACTGATTTACTTTCCTGGCAATCAAAGGATTATTTAATAGTCACAGATTATATTATTCTCTGTATCCAGAAATTTGCACACTGCACAGTACTAGTAGCAAGTCAGTGATAGCCGGCATGAAAGGAATCTTCTCCAGACGTAGAATTCAGATGAAGTCTTTAGCAATAAGGGGCTGCAATATTCCAGTGCAGATTTTAGGCAATTTGCCGTACATTGGGATTTTCATCCCCAAACATCAAGTCCAAATTACCACCAATCAAATGGACTTGTGGAAAGGTCTACATGGCAAGTAAAGAACCTTATGAAAAAAGACTTTTGACACTGTGGGTGATTTATATAAAGCATTACTGGTTTGGTTTACCGAAGTAGACCCGTGGAGAATGGCTTTTCTCCATTTCAGCTGTTAATGTTAAGAAGTATCAGATCTAAATTTACCAGTTACTGATCACTTGCTGAAATCTCATAACAATCTCATAACAATGAAACCACACAGAAAATGAAAGAAAACCAGAAGTGGAATTAGACGTATTATTTTGACAAAAAGGCCTGTGATCTCACATCTCTTAAACCAGGTGATAGAGTGTGCCTGAGGAATCATACCTCTAATAGTTGGTGCCAAAGAGGTACAATTAAAGAACAGCTGCATCCAAGGTCTTATGTAGTCAAGACAGATCAGGAGAACACGTTAGACATAATCAAAAGATCTAGTAATAATCCCAGAAAGTTTGAAAACACTGACAGTAGATATGGACTCTGGCATTTCCCTGTCAACGCACAAGGAGAAACTGTCAAGGAACAAGCAAACAACTCGGACTCTAATGAAAGGCTAATACTGAGAAGATCAGAGCAGGAGATTAAATGTCCTGAAAGACTCAGAGACTTGCTAACCTGCCTGGAGAAAGGGGATTTGAGGAAAGTGAGTGGTAAAGACTCACTCGAGAGTGATGTTCTGGTAAACTTCTCCTCTCTAGGTAGTTGTCACATGCAGTTTATAGAAATGTACTGCATGGGTTGAGAATTTAATGCATGTGTTAATAGTTGTTAATAGTATTAATGTATTAATGTGTTAATAGTTGTCAGCTGTTAATATATATGCATATAAGCGTTAATTTGTGTTTTTAAGGGAAGATGTAGAGATAAATTTGGAAAAGATTATAATTTAGAGAGACTTTCTCATAAGGTATTATGAACATAGAATTTGGGAGACCTGAAGGCAGGGGTTGGGAACATCACATGACTGTGTGCAGCAGCTTACTACAGAAGCTCTCCAGTTTGTTTTATTAAAGTTTTATTCCTTTCTCATCCACTGGTTTGTTATTTAACGAAACTCAAGATGCTTGCAATTGGTACTAGTTTTTATTACCATTCTCTCAAAACAGGTGAAAATACTATATCTCAATAAGATATATGTCCTTGTGATGTTTCAAATCCTGGACTTCGTCTGTCTTTTGCTTTCCAAGGGGGATTACTTACCTACGTGGTTTTAACAAAAAGAAGTTTGTTTTTCCCCATTCCCATGGCTCAAAATTAGCAAAAGGGTTTGTGCTCAAACTTTCCAGAATTAGTGGTGGCAAATCATCTTTGGGTATAAAACTTGGACTTTTCACCTCCAAAAGTGAATTGTTTAAAAAATTGCAGGAGTTTATGATGGAAATTATAATGTTAACTGAAGTGGGTATCTCTTATTGAGTTAGACCCTAACAGGCTTGAAATTTTACCTGGTCCAAAGCAGGATGTTATTTTAACTTATATATGAAAAATTTACTATTGAAGAACAAACAAAAATAGAGATCAATAAATGGCATGAACTCCATTTGTTTCAACTGAAATAATTAACTAGGACTTTTCAAGGCTGCTGGTGAGATTAATAAATTATTACAGCAATAGACCAAAATCATCTTAAAACAAGAGGAAAATTTGCATTTATGGCCATCAGAAATTTATTTTGATTGGACACTTTTGATGAGACAAGGTTGCTATCTTTTTTTGGATAGTTCTGGAGAGCACTTGGCAGCTCTTGAACTTTGGGGGTAGACTGAGCACCACCACCATCACCACATTCATCAATTTGTACGGCCACTGCATTCTGGATCCCAGGGATTTACCATCACACTAATAAGGGTTTCCATTTTCTGATCCTCAAAACATGCTCTTATCAGACCAGACAAGGAGGGGGCATGGACAAAATTTGCTATCTCCCAATAAGATCTGTTTTTCCTCTGCAATCTCTCTTTTTGGTTTCTGTAGAATTTGGCTCAGCCAGCCAGGACAACAACATTGCAACCCTCCGCTGTGACCAGATTAGTAAACAAACAGCAATTCCTGAAAAGATCAACCTCAGTCCAAAACAAACAGAAATCATTTGCTTCCACAAACAGCATATAACAGCAAAATTATCCAAACATTTTCCAGAGCCAGCGTCATGAAACCAGGGTACAGGAGTGGGTAATTAGGTTGTTGACCCTTTGTTGTAGTCTTCCAGCAACCTGAACTGAGCTGCAAGGATCAGAGCCAAAAACTGCATTTCCTATATTTTTTCTATTCTTTTTCCCTGCATTGTTTTATCTTAAGAAGAAAGAGGATTGGATTTTAGCATGAGAACCTGAGAGTTATAGCACCCAAATATTTTTTCTCACCCAGTAAAACATTCAGTGTAATTTAAAATACTTTTCTAAGTAAACCCCTCCCATACAATTTTGTGCAATTTGAAAAAGAGAGAGGAAGGGGGAATAAGAGTTTGTGAAAATGAAGCCTTACGTTTAAAATTACTTTTTTTAATTCCTTTTTTGTATGTTTAATAAACATTTAAAATAATTTCTTGTTGGGTGCTGTACAACAAGCAGCAAAACAGAGGCCCTGGTAACAAAACCCAACACCAAATTATTGTTAATGTTCTAGCAATGAGTGAAGTAATAAATAGCTTAACTTACTTTAACATCCTAAAAAAAAGCTATCCAATCCTCAAAACAGTTTGTATTAGCCTATTGTTTCCTTCGGAAAGGGACCACATCTTATACATTTGTAAACAGGGTCTGAATGAACTCTCACCTGACAGCTAATTGGGGTGGGAGAGAGACTTCAGGAGCAAACTGTATTTACATGCACACACCTACTCTATGTAGGCATCTAGCAGACAGGAGCTATGTAGCTCCAAGTCATCAACTTTGGCTGGTGCTGGGTTACAAATCACTTTAGTACTGAATGCAGGCATAGTGAAATGATATCATCAACGTTGTCTTTATTGTCTGAGTGAAGGGGAGCAGAACTGTGTCCCAAATGAGGAGGTCACGATCAGCTGAAAGGATCTCGATAAGCCAGAGGCTTAAATGCCAGACCCCTGTGAAAGCAGAGAGGGGTGGGGACAGGTGTCCCAGCCAGGAGGTGTGGACTCTCTGTAATGGTCCCCAGTCTGGTTTAACCTGTTCCTACACACTGTTCAAATATAGAGCTAAACAGGCTTCATTAGGAGCCTTTTGTTATTTTAAGTGCTGAAATCATTTGTGGTGGGACAGTTTTTCTGCCCAGCCTGCTGAGAGCTAAAAATCACTAAGAGCTGACACTCACTAAGGGACTGACCTACAGAGGTCACAGCAGAGAGGCAGGTCACAGCAAAAGGTGGCCGGTAGGAGGGACCGGCAGAAGGCAGGGAGCAGTCAGCTGGCAGGAGGCAGCAAGGAATAGCAGCTGGCGGGGCAGCCAGCCAGAGCAAGTGTTGAGATGGCAGAGCAAGCCAGGATCCTTCTTCCCCAGGTGGGAGGTGAACTCACACAGATGCAACTCTGAACCCTGGATCCTCCCTGAGCAAGAACAACAACTGTGAGTAGGGTACGGTGAAAGAGCAGAGGGGGGGTCACAGTAAAGGATCTTTTGGTTGTAGAACTCAAAAACATGAGGCAGAAGGCACTGCACCAAGCACTCTGAGGTGGGCGTCCTGCTCACAGTTTTATATTTATGAATCCTGCTTGTGGCATTTTCCCTAATTAATGTTGGGTGACTTCTCTCCTTTCATTAAAAGTTTCTTCTCTACACTCACACTCTATGCTTGCGAGTGGGGAAGTATTGCCTCTGAGAGGTGCCCAGAGGTAGTGTTTAATTTTCCCAGGTTATACGGTGGGGGCTCAAGCCAATTCTATGTTGTATTGTTGAAAAGGAACCCCTCAATATTGAACCCAGTCCTAGTTGCTGCTGGCTCCACCTGGCAGAAGGGTTATACATTTATTCAATGCTAAGTGCTCAAACAGCATCAGTTAAATATTAAAGGTAGGACCACGTCAACTCATGGACAGAAGGTGACAAAAAAAATAGATTTGTGCCCAGTAATGGGCTTCTATTGGGTCCATTTCCCTGTAGGTAGAAAAGTGTCCTGATATTGTGGAACAGTCCATCCCCAAGGTCATTGTTCTAGTATAACCACCCACTAGACATGCAATGGAGCATGGGACAGGGAAAGATACAGGACTCTCACACCCCTATAAAAATGTAATTGAGCAGCTGTTACAGCTATAACAGACTGACTGTTCCACTGAATAATCTCAACTGAACTTCTCGCCTGACAATTAGCAAGAGGAATCGCTGTATTGACCCCAAAACACAGAAGAAAGGGCTTGTGAAAGAGACAAGACAGACACATACATCTGAAACAAGTGGGATGTTGGAAAGAAGAATGACAAAGTACAAGGGGAGGAAGAGGCCAGAGTCAGCTGGAAGACTGAAAAAATAGGGCAAACAGAAGAAAATTGAGCAGATGACGACAGAAAACAGAAAGAAATTTCTAAGATACAGATTGAGATAAGAGACGGAAAATCTATTTGATAGGACAGAGTGCCTCTCGTCACACACAGGAAATGCTGTTAGGAGATGGAGGATTGTTAGAGAGAGATCATTTAACTTATCCTAAGTCACTGGTTTTCCAACCATGTGGCGTACTATCCTGACTGAGAATGATTAGGATGTTTCAGGGAGGTATAAGGACATAACTGATTAAGAATTTTTTCTTGTTTCTTTAAAATATTGTTAATAAAATAAGAATTCATCTCACTAGCTGAATCTCTCGCTTCAGCTCATGGCACTGCTATTGAGTTGGAAGAACAAGGTGACGAGGGAGGAGGACTGAAGGCACGTAGCCTCTCACTGTTCAGGAGGTGAGAAGCAAGTGAGCTGGAATTTCCAAGAGGTTGATACACATGCACCCTCCTGGGATGTGGTTCCTTCCTGCCTCTACAGATTCGTGTTTGAGCATGCTGGGGATTGTGCCATGGCCAGAGGAACCTGAAGCCTGTGAGTGATTCTGGGGAGTTCTAGCGGCTTGGCATGAAGAGAGGGGTGCTGGCTGGCTGGCTGTGTGCTGCTGGGGTTGCGCACCTGGAGCATGTCCCTGGCAGGAGGGCAGCAGAGTGACCAGCCAGGATGGGGTCCCAGACCCCAGACAGAGAAATATTATTTCTTAATAAGAGGCAGGTGAACATGGGATGTGGACCTCCAAAGGGGGACACGGCAAAAGAAGTTTGGAAATCTCTGTTCTAAGGTATGAAAAGCAGAAAGTGTAAATCATAAAGGAAAGCTGAGCAAGGAAAGAATGGCTTATTTCTTTCCGTATCAAAATGCCTCCGGTCACCTTTAATGTAGGCTTCAAGAAAACCACCCCTTGCTCTGTCCAGCACATACACTAATATTATTTAATCAAATCTAAGATAACAAAGGTTGTTTAGTGATTTAATGGCTGTAAATGTATATTGAGCTAAAGCCAAGAGCAACACAACACAAAAAGGTGCAATATCACTAAATCAATCCATGCCATATATTACTCAGTTAATCAGATGGGTCACCCTTGGAATAGGACTAAAGCACTATTAACCTATTTCTGCCATGCCACTACTTCACTGACATACGAACACCATTTCAGAAAGCAGCTTTTCAAATCATGGATAATTTAAAGTAAAAACAGCAAGTCACAACTTCCTTTCTATTTCTACATTGAAGTTGTATGCCATTATACATAGGAATACGTAATTAAAATAACTATCTGCTAACCAAGGAGTTTTTCGGTCAGCAAATTGTTTTACCTGGCTTATGGTATCTAAAGTGATGTATTGTTGCTGCTTCATATTGTTCAACTGTTGAGGCTATATCAAACTAAACTAAAAATTATGGTATCCATGGGGGAGCAGTCAGAACTTTGAGGCACAAATCTTAATAGAGATGGGAAATCATGAGCGTGACAACACTGTTTTAACGAATGCTGGGGGGAGAAATGAGGAAACAAATATTTAAAAGTGACTTCTGATTGATGGCCCTGTCTGGAGAAAAACTGTGAAGAGGTATGTGCATATGGAGCTGCAATATGGATCAAGGCGAGTAAAATGGCATTCATTTCTTTACAGAGTAATACTGCAAGAGAGAGTGTGTGCACAGCTGCAGAGACAGATTTTGAGTCACTGGGATGGTTAGAAATAGCATGGAGATTCATTCTAAGAAATCTTAGTCAGTGGGACTGGAGGGCTAAGGGCACAGAGGGAATATGCGGCCTTTCAATTCCAGAAATCCAATAGATTTTTTGCACAAGAACATCTTACTGAAGCTCTTGGAAGTTTCTGATATGAAAGGAATGAAACACGTGCTCTAGTCACTTTTCTAAATTTGGTCAACTGATGTGTAAACTTCCCATGATTTGGGGGAATGGTTTCGTTAAAGGTGGTAAAAATTATGGCTGAGATTTTCCAAAATACCAAGGGGATTCTGATGCCCAAAATGAACAGGAACTGAACCTCCAAATTTATGTGGCTTTGAATATCTCCACTTATATCCAAATGTATTATATAGAGAGACATCAAACTCTAATTTATTAAATAGAGAATTTAACTTGCCAGCAAGTTAAAATATATCTTGACTTTAGCAAAGCTTTTGATACGGTCTCCCACAGTATTCTTGCCAGCAAGTTAAAAAAGTATGGATTGGATGAATGGACTATAAAATGGATACAAAGCTGGCTAGATTATCAGGCTCAATGGGTAGTGATCAATGACTCAATGTCTAGATGGCAGCCAGTATAAAGTGGAGTGCCCCAGGGATCAGTCCTGGGGCCGGTTTTGTTCACCATCTTTATTAAGGATCTGGATGATCGGATTAATTGCACCCTCAGCAAATTTTCAGATGACACTAAACTGGGGGGAGAGGTAGATTCGCTGGAGGGTAGGGATAGGGTCCAGAGTGACCTAGACAAATTGGAGGATTGGGCCAAAAGAAATCTGATGAGGTTCAACAAGGACAAGTGCAGAGTCCTGCACTTAGGAAGGAAGAATTCCGTGAACCGCTACAGGCTGGGGACCAATTGGCTAAGCAGCAGCTCTGCAGAAAAGGACCTTGGAATTACAGTGGACGAGAAGCTGGATATGAGTCAGCAGTGTGTCCTCGTTGCCAAGAAGGCCAACAGCATATTGGGCCGTATTAGTAGGAGCACTGCCAGCAGATCAAGGGAAGTGATTATTCCCCTCTATTTGGCACTGGCGAGGCCACACCTGGAATATTGCATCCAGTTTTGGTCCCCCCACTATGGAAGGGATGTGGACAAATTGGAAAGATTGACTCAAATTGTTTGAGTCCAGCGGAGGGCAACGAAAATGATTAGGGGGGTGGAGCACATGACTTACGAGGAGAGGCTGAGGAAACTGGGGTTATTTAGTCTGCGGAAGAGAAGAGTGAGGGGGGATTTGATAGCAGCCTTCAACTACTTGAAGGGGGGTTCCAAAGAGGATGGAGCTTGGCTGTTCTCAGTGGTAGCAGATGACAGAACAAGGACTAATGGTCTCAAGATGCAGTGAGGGAGGTCTAGGTTGGATATTAGGAAACACTATTTCACTGGGAGGGTGGTGGCAAAGCACTGGAATGGATTACCTAGGGAGGTGGTGGAATCTCGATCCTTAGAAGATTTTAAGGCCCGGCTTGACAAAGCCCTGGCTGGGATGATTTATTTGGTGTTGGTCCTGCTTTGAGCAGGGGGCTGGACTAGATGACCTCCTGAGGTCTCTTCCAACCCTAATATTCTATGATTCAGCCAGGTCTGTCAATATTATTTTTAAAAAAGCATACAAGCACTTAAGTTAAATCCTCATTAAACCTGGCATCCCCTTGAAAGGATTTTATATTTAATAGTGCATTTTGTACTTTCACAAAGTTTATTCAACAGAAAAAACTTGAAGTGAAATCAAACGTTAAAAATATCCTGTAAAAGACTCCCACTAAATGCAACATGTTACAGAAGAAATTCCTAATAAAGAACTACACAGAACCATATTTTTAAATTGTTTGAGTAACTAATCAACCCAATTAAAGGGGGAATGCCCTGGGTTGTTTCTTGAGTTAGTGAATTCAGAACTACAGCTGTGCAAATTACGATAACCTTGGTGTTACCTTTACATTAGCAGACTTGTACTACAATTCTTCTATATTGAAAATAACATAAAAGAAAGTTTTCACAGTCTATTTCTAGCTTTTCCTGCAACAGATATCCAATTGTAAAAGCCCAGAAAAAACAACAATGAACATTAGTTTGAGTTCATCAAATACACTTGTAAACTACATTAGATTTCTGAGCTATGATTCAGATTGTAAATTAACTGGTCAACTAAGCAATTCTCCAAAATTTGTAGTTCAGAGATCCAGAAGCCAAAACGTCACAGATTCCTTCAACAGGCTGGGTAAATGTAAATGCTGGACATTGGCTTTGCTTTTTGTTTTTTGTTTTTAAATAAGGAAAAGGTGAGGTCTGGTGGTCTGACAAATATTAAGGGCACATAAAGCAAGTAAGCGCACAATTCAAAGCTCTTGTTCACATTTCATTAGCAAACCTAAGTTCATTCAGAAAGCATAGCCCGAGAGGCAAACTAAACTAGTTTATTTTGAACAATGTTTCTCCATTCTTCAGCTTTCTATAAAACTTTTTAAAGATAATTAATGATATATGTTTGTAAAGTGCTTTGAATATGCAAATTGCTATATGAGTGCTATGCATTGCTATTTTGCCCTTTTACTCTTTTGAGGATAATGCAATGCCATCTGTCTTTTTCTCTACAGGGTAACATTGTTCTTGATTGAAGCAATTGTGCATTTTGCAAGCTATTAAAGAGATACTAACAACTTAAAAAAATCATGTATCTAAAATTTTTGATATACTGTTTCAAGAAACACCTAAAATTGATGCGACTGAAAGAGACTGAACAGACTACAAGAACAAACAGGAAAATGTACAAGAATGTACAAGAGGAAGGTGAAAAAATACCCAGAGTCTCTGCCAATCTCACCTGGAGGAAAGCTCCTTCCTGACCCCAGATATGGTGATCAGTTAAAACCTGAGCATGTGGGGGAGACCCACCTGCCAGAAACCTGCCAAAGAATTCTCTGTATTAAGAATTCTCTTAAGAACCCTCCCCATCTATAGTCCCATTGGCTATTGGAGATATTTGCTACAAGCAGTCACCAACAGGCATATGCCATTTTAAGCAACATCATGCCCTCTCCTCCATAAACTTATAATCTTCTCAACTTCTTCCATGACATCCCTCAAACAAAGAAATTTCTCGCCAAATGTATCTAGAAAGTCACCAGTCTTCCCAGAATGTCACCAGTCTTTTTTCTTCGGTTACCCTTCCCTGCCCACTTCCCTCCTAATGGTTGTCACACTCATTTGCTGTGTTTGGTCTCAACTTAGATTTGAAAACTCTTTGGGGCAAAAATTAAGGCTATGTCTACACTACCGCAGTAAGCTGACTTACGCCATGTAACTGCAGCTACGTGAATAACGTAGCTGGAGTCAACATACCTTAGATCAAGTTACCATAGGATCTACACCGCAGGGGGTCGACAGGAGAAAATCTTCCATCTACTTACCTTACTCTTCTCATCAGCAGTAGAGTACACGTGTCAACTGGAAAGTGATCTGCAGTCGATTTGGCTGGTCTTTACTAGACCCGCTAAATAGATCACTGCTGAATCGATCTCAGAGCATCGATCCCTGCTCTAGGGTAGACCTGCCCTAAGGTTGCCAACTTAGTAATATTTAAAAAACAGACACTCCAGCAGGCATAGGTTCCAACTTCCTCTCTACCTGGGGTGCCTGACCTCCCCATTTGCCCCCAGCCATGCCTCCATTCCACCTCTTCCCCCAAGGTTCCACCCCACCTTTTCCCTCCCCCACTCCATCCTTTCCCCCAAGGCCCCACCCTGCCCCACCTCTTCTCACCCCTGCTCCATCCCCGCCCCATCTCTCTCTACCCCCTCCCTGCCCCGCCTCTTCACCCCAAGGCCCCACCCCTGCCCCACCTATTCCCCCCAAAGTCCTGCCCCGTCCTACCTCTTCCCCACCTCTGCCCTGAGGTCTCACCCTGTACAATCCTCCTCCTCCTCATCACTCGCTGCTTTTTGCTTCCCTTCCCTGTCCAGGTTAGGAGGGACTTGCCTGCAGAGCCGGAGCTAGGAGCAGCAGCTGCCTGACAAAGGTAGGAGGTGGTCCCAGAGTGCATGACGCCTCCCCAACTCCCTCGCTTGCAGTAACTGGACTTTGGGTGTCCAGTCAGTAGATCTGACCAGAAAATGTCAGGTCCCCTTTTCAACCAGTCGGAAACCGAGCACCTGGCCATGCTAGCAAAGACCATCATTTACTATGACTTCGCAACAAGGCCCTATTCTTGCTTATGGCTTCTAGGTGCTAGTGTAATATAATAATAATTATTATTGTACAATTCTATTCAGATTTACATTCTCTAAGGGTTTGCAGAGTACTCTCTGTAAGAAAGAATAAAATGAGGCTTGTGTGGAAAACCATACCAGCGTGAGTACCCATCTAATTCTGACCTACTTGGAGTCATTTTGATGTTAAGCTAATTATGCTTAATGGCCCAATCCCAACCACCTGCACACATACATCACATTTGGGTTCTAGGCGGCCAGGCCTGATGGAGCAAGGTCAGAGTATGGCATGGAGAAGGCTGAAGTGGGCTTGAACAGGCTCAGGCAAGGCTGGGGCAGGAGCAGGAACCAGAGAAAAGGCAAGCTAGAAGCCTGAAGAGTCTGTAACACCATAAGGCAGCAGGAGGATTCTTGGCCAAGTAGTGCTATTGCACAGACTAACTTGCAGCTCTGCGATGGACAGTGAAATACCTGTGGTGGGTGGAGGGCGGTCATCTGATCCCAGCCCTGGAATAGGCTGCTACAGCAAGCCTGAGGGCTGAGTCACTGCAGGTGCGGTGGGAAGGGAGAGTCGTGACAGCTGAGTGAGAAGCCCTGGTCAGACAGTGGGTTTGCCTCAGACCCCTTCTGAAGTTACTTTCTACTTTCCAAGTAAATTCTACCATTCTAACAAATCCCCGATATACAATAATAGCAAAAAAGATGAAATACAACACACAGAAACTAAAGAATATAATATGAAATGGAAAACACCTACAAACCTGAAGAGGATACACATATTAAATCTACTGGAAAAAAAAAGATTTTTTTCAAAAAAATAAATTAAGGAGTACTGCTACCACATTATAAAATACAAGCATATTTAATTATAATATCTTCACAATAAATGACAGCTTCTGAACAAAGTTGTTGTTCAGAGTTAGTAATTCTGCATGTTATAGGGAGGGTGCAGATTGTAAAGGGCAGGAGTGATTATTAAATTAAGTAAAATTAGGAACTGTAGTTAAGTACCCAGAAGTCATATCAGAAGAAACCAGACAGAGCCTTAACAATAGCATTGTATTATAATGTGTAATAGCCTTTTTTGTATTCAGTGAATAGCATGATACTTAACGTTATCACATTTCCAAACCCACAAAAATGGCCGGAATAGCACAGATGGGTAAAAATAACTGAATTCGTAAATTCATTATTCAGCAAATATCACAAAAGTATACTAATTTGCATGTTTCCATTGCAGGCTAAGTCCCCAGCATATTTGGGATCAGATCTTTTAAAGTGAGGCTGTTACAATAATCAGAACTCTCATGGTGATTTTAAAGCCTTAACTTTTATTAGCTTTTATTACCTGTATTTCCAACTTTATTAATGTTTTTCTTCTCATCAGCATCCTCAGGCAAAACTGAAAATATATTTTTCACAGGAAAACTATTATATTCTTTACCATATTTTCTCATTGCCAAAATGTGATTTATCATCATACTTGGAAAGTAGTTTTCATCTTCAAAACATATTTCAAACATTAAGTAATTCATTCCTATTAAATCCCTGTGATGTAGGCTAGTATTATGACCATTACAGGGTGGGGAATTTGAATGACAGATGAAGCCACTTGCTCAAGTCAACAAACGGACAGAGTCACTGATCATGAAATGCAGGCAAATTAATGACAGATGTGGAATGTGTTTAATCACCAGGCAGCTACTTTATTAATTGTACACTGAAGAGGGACACCACCATGTCTGCCCTCATATACCCAGGGCCGGCTCCAGGCACCAGCGTTCCAAGCAGGTGCTTGGGGCGGCAGAGTTTCCGCCGCGGCGGCAATGCGGTGGCAGCCCCTCTGTTCTGCCAGCCACGGCAGCAATTCGGCGGCTGCCTATTGCCATGCACGGCGGCAGTTTTTTTCACTGCTTGGGGTGGCAAAAACTGTAGAGCCAGTCCAGCATATACCAGACATTTAATTAGCTCCTGTGAGGGTTACAGGGCTGTAACCACAAACAAAATGATAACTCTGGGTAGACCCTCCCCGACCTACCCCACAAGCTCAGGTCTGGAGTGAAACCTCTCCTCCTGCAAAAGAGGGGTGGGGTGATAGAGGCACAAGGCTGAGCTGGGACATCAGTCCACCAAGACTTCAGGTCCTAGTCCACCAAGGCTTCAGATCCCAAATCTCATTTAATTCTGGGAGCTGTCCCTTTTAGCCTTTATCTGCATTGGATGCCCGTCCAGTTTTGACAAGTCAGTAATTTTATCAGCTTTATATCAATTTTGAGTTCTATTATTCTCAACCCAACTATGCCTCTAGGAGGCTGTGAAGAAAGTGAAAAACCCACCAGATCTCAAGCCAATTTGGTCCCACTAGAAAAATTACTTCCTGATCCCTAAAACAATGGTTGTCAATCAGATCTGCAGTATTATAAGAGGCACGGCACCTAAACTACAAACAAGAGGGCGGGAAGGGCAGTGCAGTTAACTGGCAAGTAAAAGTTTATGAAAGGATTGCTTACATAGCTAGGGGGACCGGGCACCCAGCAGCCAATCAGCTGACTCCATCCACCCTTGACCAGGCAATAGCTAAGCAGGGGACTGAAGAAGATGGGAATGATGGTGGGGCAGTCACCATCCTTCCACACATTCATTCTGGGCTTCTCTCCTTTCCTGTTGTCCAGTTAAGATCTATCCCACAATGAAGGCAGTGAAAGGGTAGTGTGAAAACAGGAATCTGAGTCTTAACACCAAACTCCTAGTTCCTGTACTTAGGGACCACATCTCTCTCATTCAGTGATGCGTGGATCTTGTTTTCTGGTGATATGCAACCATGTTTGACGTGTAATTTAACACCATCGTTCTCAGACTATAATTGATACATATAGTAGAACCTCAGAGTTATGAACACCAGCATTATGAACTGACCAGTCAACTACACACCTCATCTGGAACTGGAAATACACAATCAGGCAGTGACAGAGACAAAAAAAAAAAAGCCAAATACAGAACAGGAATGGAGCTGTTCGTAAGTCTGAAATGTTTGTAACTCTGAACAAAAGGTTAAAGGATGTTCTTTCAAAAGTTTACAACAGAGCATTGACTTAATACAGCTTTGATACTTTGCTATGAAGAAGAAAAATACTGCTTTCCTTTTTTTTTTTTTTAGAAATAGTTTACATTAACACAGCACTGTTCTGTATTTGATCTTTTGAGGGGATGGGGGAGTGGGGTGGGTGGGAAGGGACTCTGCTGCTGCCTGACTGTGTACTTGTGGTTCCAAATGAGGTGTGTGGTTGACTGGTCAGTTTGTAATTCTGGTGTTCATAACTCTGAAGTTCTACTGTATTATATGAAAGGTTTCGTGAAATTGATTTATCATCAGTTTCACAAAGCCACATATGTACTACCAGTTTTTAGAAATCAAGATTCTTTTCATACTTTCATTAATATGTGAAATTGACACTGTCTTATTGGATTTACGACACTAACTCTTATTGGATGCATGAATTTCTTAACATCTCTCGTTTTTAAATCATCAGTTGCTAATAAGATTCATGAAGAAAAAGGGTTAACCATTTTGTAAAAAAAGTAGTGAAGGCAATTCTTATTTGAACTATGTTGTGTGCATTATGACAATATGTTAATCTTACAACAAATTACAGACCTCTTGAAAACAACTCCCAGCAATACGGGGAAACTTTTTACACAGTTATAAATAAAAAAATATGTTGACAAGAATGAAAAGTTTCCTTAAGTAAAATTTCATTTGATGACAATATAGAGTCTCCTTTTACCACCTTATTGCTAGAGTTTAAAGAATTTTAGCTACTATCTACAAACTGAATTGTTAGGTCTGAAATAACTTTCTGAAGGAGATATGCAGCTACTCATATTAGAAGACATTTGGTTGCTGTATCTTAGTCAAATTAAACCTCCACTTCCCTCAGCACAATAGCCAGAATTAGAATTGAAGTATTTATTTTGGTTTTACATACTGCTCTGAAACTGGGAAAGTACCACATGCTTTGAGCAGTGGACTTCGCTTGCAGCATGATAGACAGAAAATGAATTAATCCCAGTGGGACAAGAGCTCTTATACAGTGACCTATCAGGCAGAGCTGCAAAAAAGACACTAAAATACAGAACATGGCACACAATCAATATTAAAAAGATCTATTTAATAAACTATGGCCTGATAACTGAATAATTGAAACTTGTGGAGCTTGCTGGCCCTTCTGTGGGTTTTTCCTTGCATAGTGATAATTTAGCCCTCAGCTGACATTATAAATTGGCTTGCAGAACGTGTGTAATTCTCAAAGCTCATCACTGAACATAATAGTACAAATGCCCGCAAACTCCAGCAGGGGTATGTCAACATGTGTGGTTAATCAGAACGCTAAAGGACAGATAATCCCTGGGATACTGAAAAGGTATAGGTGTAACCATTGGGTGGGCTAGAGTTCACGTCATTTCCCATCTCCAGTGCCTTTAAAAAAAACAAACAAACAAAAAAAAAACACTCCCACAGAAAGTAGCTGGAGACCCAGAGTTCAGTCTCTAAGGATTTTCAACAAGGATTGCACTGGGTCAACCTTCCCACAATTTAAGTCCCAAAAGGAACTAAATAAATGAATTTAATTAAATAACTGTATAAAATCTTATGATAAACAAACAAATAATCTATTTTTTACAACATGACATGGCTATTTTATAATCCACAGACATTACCTTCACAGTTATAAACATAAACAAAGAAACCAAATTAAAATCTGAACAGTTCAATCCCCACAGAAATACAGTGAGAAGAAACTGAACGTTCCCAAAAGCTTAGTTACGTCTCAGTTAGAGTCTTTGATCTAATCTATCGAGTCTGCTGAGTCTAAAAGATCTTCCCTCCACTTGCTTGTAGGGATCTTCAGTTGGAATCCATGCAGACTCTTCCTCTCCTGTAATCACTGGTAGCCAGTCAGCTAACTGCTTAACCAATCACTCAGTTAAGTATATAGATTTAAAAAAAAACCCTGCTGCAAAATGCTTCAGAGTTAGGGACAACAGCTGGCTTTCTGCTCCTTGGTTCAGCTTCTCCCAACTCGCACAGGGCATATTGCCCTATGTAAAGCAGCTATCCTGACTGCTTGCCCTCATGGAGTCTGACCCCGGCAACAGGGAACCTATTGGATCGTACCCAAAACTATCACACTGAATTCCAGAAGCTTCTGGAGGTGTAGAGCTTAATCTGCCTAGCAACAATGACCCAGGCACAACTCACTCCTCCTTCCCCCAAAGGGTCTCTTAAAGAGATCTTTGCACAGTCAATTAACAAGGAGAGGTATACACAATAGGCCTGTATGGACTGTGAATCTGTAGTTTTTAGAATAGTGGGGGGAAGTCAAGAATATAATCCTTATATTTAATGGAGGGAAGGTTCATGGAGTCTATTGCAACCTTAAGGCTGGAGAAGTTGTGAAGTAGCTCTGCTAGTGCTCTACAATGTGAGACAAGGACGGCTCCTGATTGGGTCTACGCAGAGATCAGTGGAGCTCAGCCAAGTTCCTTGGACTACATGCTGGGCAGATTTGTCCCTAGCTGCAAAGTTTTTTTTAAAAAATTCAGAATCGTTTTAAAGTTTACTTACATTGTTTTCCACTAGGTTAGATGGTGTACACCTGGCTGCAATAGAAATCATCATGTCCACAATGCAAAGCACTATTTGCATCTTTTAATTTTAATTTCTCAGCACCTACAATGGCAACTGTGGTTTAAGATGCCTTGTTGTTTCTGGTCCCATTGGATGTTCTTAATACATTTACAAGTAAATTCACAGAGTTCTTGGCAATTCTATGCATAGTTTGCCTAAGGAAGGAAAAGGAACAACAAAGTTTAAATGCAAAGCTAGCAGTCTCTTCTAAGGTACTCTGGGATGTTTGCTTCAAGCATTTGGCATGAACTAAGTTGTGGCTTTTCAATCCATCAGATCAGCCAAAAGTTGTTCTTTCTCCATTAAAACCAAGACAAAACTAAACATACATAATGTTTCTATGAATAAATTGCAAATGGTTTTACTGAGTATCAAGCAACTGATTATAATACACCACTTGTACCAGGGGGGTTGACTTTCTCAGTTCAAACTATAACTATCCTTCAGAAATCTACACATTTTAGGTAGGGATGTATATTTTAAATTACACTTTAACCAAGGAGGGATAGTCAAGGTACAGTATATCTGTTGTCTCAAATCCATAAAATCATACTACAATTAAAATAAATGAAAACAGACAGAAGACAGACACCAAATTTCTGTTTCACTGAAGAAAAGACTCATGTTTGTTATCCCCACAGTATCTTAAAGTGTATAACACTATATCAACAAAAACTTTTGCTCTGCTTTTCTACTTAAATTCTTAATTGCAAAACATTGAGACAAAAATGCTGACGTTACAGAGAACACAGTCATTTCTTTAATCACATTGTACAAATACAGTCAAGCTCTAAATTTCATTAGTTCAGAAGATAAAAAAAGAAAGATAGTAGGAAACAAAGGTGCTTCTGTACTACAAATGCATCATTAATAAGCTCACGCTTTCAAAAATCATAAATCAATCGTCTCAAAACATGCATCTGGATTAAAAATCATGAGATTTAAAGTACAAAAGCAGAAGAGGGTCTTTTTTGTTTGACTTATGGTTTTTGATTCTTTAAGTTATGCTCTGGTCATGTTTTCAGACTTTTCTTTAGACCCATGGGGGCTAGAAATATGCTTTAAAAAACCAATCCACCCAACTGAGATTTTCACAATTACTTGACTCCGGGAGCTGAGGCTTTAAAATCAGTATTGAATACTGTAAGGATTGACAATACCGTCAGTGCAACTTTGTTGGTGTGGCTCCACTTTTAATACTACTGTCTGTGCAAGACAATGCAGGAAGTTAGTTCAGCCCCAGACATATGTTCAGGGTGGAATAACTGGGCAGTATTAGGAGTATAGAGTGGACAGACAGACATCTGAAGAAGAAAGAGGTGAAGAAGTAAGGGACTTTGGAGACCAGTGAGAAAGACGGCAGTGCTAATAGCTGTGCTAATCTTCTGAATATGCCCTGAGTGAATAAGATGGCCTAAGCAAGAAGCCTTGCAGAGTTGTAGTTAGCAGTGTACTCGCAAAGTTAATAAAAGATCAGTGGATAAGGGAAAAAGAAGGGGAAGACTTGTAGGGAAAGGGAGCAAAGGATGGAAATAAAGGAAGGATAGGAGAGATGAGGTGGTTGGACCTGAGAAATGAGAGAAAAATTAAATGAAGGGGAAAAAGTCAACCAGAGTTAAAAGAAAGTTGAAAAAGAACAGAACAAAAAAAAAAAGGCAGACAATAAGTTATTTCTTATTGTTTTATAGAATGTTACGTTCCAAAACATCACAAAAGATACACAGCAGAGAGAGTTTGATTTTATATGCAGCATAAGGAGACATGGACAAATGTGATTACGTAGGACAGGGAAGGGGGAGCTGGCAAACACAATTGTGCAAGAGAGATGGGTATTTTAACAAGTTTTCTGAATGGCCTATAATATATAATACAGTATTCTCCACTAATGTCTCACAACACTGCAGTAATATGTTTCGGCTTCTGGGTCTGGGATGGTTATTGCAGAATGATCTTTATCCACTAATCTTGCATTTTCAGATCACTGTGTAACTACCTCTTAATTATGAAAAACACTATTATTTACTCTGATGAACAGGTTGGCACATGCCTAATGTACCAAACAGGTCTTCAAAAAACACATTTGCAGTACTTTTAGAAACAACTGTTTGTCCTGATAGTAAATGGAGCATCAATCAAATATTGCAGCACATCAGGTGGAGTGGAGATATAGCAGCAAAGCAGTAAAATTTTTTTACTGCAAAATTACGTTCTACCCAATATCAGAAATACTGTTAAAAACATGGCATTAGAAACATGTTAGTTCCCCATTGACATTACTTCCCAGAATTTAGTAAATGTGCTTACTTGCAGAAAGATCAGTAATTGCTATTGTTTTATCTATACAAGGATTCGTTATCTAAGCATATATATTAAAAATGTAGCATTATACCTTAGAGAGAGAGAGAGAGAAAAGAAAATATGCTTGAGTTCATCAAAAAGTATACCTCATAAGTCTTTTTCTGAACATAATCCTTGGATTTTATATGCACATATGCAGTGAAAGAAATATTCTGTCTAGTAGACTTTGCTGCCACACAAGGTTTTCTAGATTATCTAACGGTATGCCTTGGAACAGAAAAACAAAAGGGTTGAAGGATGCAAAACACAGTCTGTTGTCTTATTTAGCCTAGCTCTCCCACTAAGTCACTGTTCAGTCTATCCCCTTTCATGGTTAACAGAAAAATCCAAAACTAAGGAACCCAAAGTCTAACTTCCCAGATATAGACTGGAGGACAAGTGCTAGTAATAATAATAGGGCTCAGATTTTCCTAGATGCGATAGCTGATGGATTCCTTCATCAAGTAGTTGCTGAACCGACTAGACGGGATGCCATTTTAGATTTGGTTTTGATGGGTAGCGAGGATGTCACAGAAGAAATGGTTGTAGGGGACCTTAGTTCAAGTGATCGTGAGCTCAGTCAGTTCAAACTGAATGGAAGGATAAACAAAAATAAATCTGTGACTAGGGTTTTTGATTTCAAAAGGGCTGACTCAAAAATTTAGGAAATTTGTTAGGGAAGTGGATTGGACTGAAGAATTTATCGATCTAAGGGCAGAGGCGGCCTGGGATTACTTCAAGTCAAAGCTGCAGAAGCTATCGGAAGTCTGCATCCCAAGAAAGGGGAAAAAATTCATAGGCAGGACTTTTAGACCAAGCTGGATGAGCAAGCATCTCAGAGAGGTGATTAAGAAAAAGCAGAAAGCATACAAGAAGTGGAAGATGGGAAGGATCAGCAAGGAAAGCTACCTTATTGAGGTCAGAACATGTAGGGATAAAGTGAGAAAGGCTAAAAGTCAAGTAGAGTTGGACCTTGCAAAGGGAATTAAAACCAATAGTAACAGGTTCTATAGCCATATAAATAAGAAGAAAACAAAGAAAGAAGAAGTGGGACAGCTGAACACTGAGGATGGAGTGGAGGTTAAGGATAATCTAGGCATGGCCCAATATCTAAACAAATACTTTGCCTCAGTCTTTAATAAGGCTGATCAGGATCTTAGGGATAATGGTAGCATGACAAATGGAAATGTGGATATGGAGGTAGATATTACCATATCTGAGGTAGAAGGAAAACTTGAACAGTTTAATAGGACTAAATCGGGGAGCCCAGATAATCTTATCCAAGAATATTAAAGGAATTGGCACATGAAATTGCAAGCCCAATAGCAAGAATTTTTAATGAATCTGTAAACTTAGGGGCTGTACCATATGACTGGAGAATTGCTAACATAGTTCCTATTTTTAAGAAAGTAAAAAAAAAAAAGTGATCTGGGTAACTACAGGCCTGTTAGTTTGACATCTGCAGTATGCAAGGTCTTGGAAAAAAATTTGAAGGAGAAAGTAGTTAAGGACATTGAGGTCAATGGTAACTGGGAGAAAATACAACATGGTTTTACAAAAGGTAAATCATGCCAAACCAACCTGATCTCCTTCTTCGAGAAAGTAACAGATTTTTTAGACAAAGGAAATGCAGTGGATCTAATTTACCTAGATTTCAGTAAGGCATGTGATATGGTGCCACATGGGATATTATTAGTTAAATTGGAAAAAATAGGGATCAATATGAAAATTGAAAGGTGGATAAGGAATTGGTTAAAAGGGAGACTACAGAGGGTCATATTAAAAGATGAACTGTCAGACTGGAGGGAGGTTACCAGTGGAGTTCTTCAGGGATCGGTTTGGGACCAATCTTATTTAATCTTTTTATTACTGACCTCAGCACAAACAGTGGGAGTGTGCTAATAAAGTCTGCGGATGATACAAAGCTGGGAGGTATTGCCAATTTAGAGAAGGACCGGGATATCACAGGAGGATCTGGATGACCTTCTAAACTGGAGTAATAGTAATATGATGAAATTTAATAGTGAGAAGTGGAAGGTCATGCATTTAGGGATTAATAAGAATTTTAGTTATAAGCTGGGGATGCATCAATTAGAAGTAACGGAGGAGGAGAAGGACCTTGGAGTGTTGGTTGACCACAGGATGACTATGAGCCACCAATGTGATATGGCCGTGAAAAAAAGCTAATGCGGTCTTGGGATGCATCAGGCAAGGTATTTCCAGTAGAGATAAGGAGGTGTTAGTACCGTTATACAAGGCAGTGGTGAGACCTCATCTGGAATACTGTGTGCAGTTCTGGTCTCCCATCTTTAAGAAGGATGAATTCAAACTGGAACAGGTAAAGAGAAGGGCTACTAGAATGATCCGAGGAATGAAAAACTTGTCTTATGAAAGGAGACTCAAGGAGCTTGGCTTGTTTAGCCTAACCAAAAGAAGGTTGAGGTGAGATATGATTGCTATATCAGAGGGATAAATACCAGGGAGGGAGAGGAATTATTTAAGCTCAGTACCAATGTGGACACAAGAACAAATGGATATAAACTGGCCATTGGGAAGTTTAGACTTGAAATGAGACGAAGCTTTCTAACCATCAGAGGAGTGAAGTTCTGGAATAGCCTTCCAAGGGAAACAGTGGGGGCAAAAGACCTATCTGGCTTCAAGATTAAACTAGATAAGTTTATGGAGGAGATGGTATGATGGGATAACATGACTTTGGCAATTAATTGATCTTTAACTATTCATGGTAAATAGGCCCAATGGCCTGTGATGGGATGTTAGATGGGGTGGGATCTGAGTTACTACAGAGAATTCTTTCCTGGGTATCTGGCTGGTGAATCTTGCCCACATGCTCAGGGTTCAGCTGATCGCCATATTTGGGGTCGGGAAGGAATTTTCCTCCAGGGCAGATTGGAAGAGTCCCTGGGGTTTTTTTGCTTTCCTCTGTAGCATGGAGCATGAGTCACTTGCTGGAGGATTCTCTGCACCTTGAAGTCTTTAAACCATGATTTGAGGACTTCAATAGCTAAGACATACGTGAGAGGTTTATTGCAGGAGTGGATGGGTGAGATTCTGTGGCCTGCATTGAGGTCAGAGTAGACGATCATAATGGTCCCTTCTGACCTTAATGTCTGAGTCTAGCAGTCCCACAGAGGAGAGACTGTCTCACACATGTAATCCTTAACAATTTTCCCGCTCCCTTCTTAGTCTGAGGAGGTGGTAGGGGAACCCAGGCCCACCTGCTCCATTGGGTTCAGCTGTTCAGAGCCCCAGAGCTAACCTTCTCAAGTCCCTTGCTGTTCCCTGAGCTGTTTCCAGCTCTATAGGCTTCCCAGCCTCTTGTTCTCTCTCTCTCTGGTGTGTTGGCTTCTCTGGCAGCTTCTCACGCATTTGTTGGCAAGCACTTCTCTCCACAGTCCCTCTACCTCTCTGGCAAACATTCCATCCTACCTTATAGCCCTTTTATCCTCACAGCTGCTGTGGGGCTGCTAATGAGAGAGGCAGGCAGTTACCACTTTGGTTGCCAAATCAGCATGTGGAGTACAGATCCCATGATCCTCATCCTCAGACCAGGGGGCTCTGTGTACCCCCTCTTCCTACTTTCACCACACTCTAGGTCCGATGTCCCCCCGACCTCCCACTCCTCTCACCACTGTTATTTCTTTACTCTCTGGCTGGAAGAAAAGTCAATCACAGTGTCAACTTTTTAAACTCTATTTGGATGATGAGCAAATCTGAGACAGGGGAGAGTATTGTAATTCTTGAAGGTGTTAATACTAGGACCTAGTTATCTACATTTAACTACAGACAATTACAGACCTGGATGAAGCTGCTGGAATCGGCTAACTAGATGCCAGTGGATCTGTCTGTCTCCCACTTCTCCCTTCTCATTTTATGATTTTCAGCAAATCAGCCATGTTCCTCCCACTGATGCCTAGAATATTTCCTGATATATTTTCAAATTGATTAGCTGTAGAAATTATGCCAAGCAAGTTTTGGTGCTCACTTTCCAATGGTGGTCAGTGCACATAGAGAGACAGGAAACTTTGCTTCACCAATGACAGAAGTTGTTTTTTTGTTCTGCGGTCAGGGTAATTGTGTTCCTCCTAGTTTATTTATGAAAACCCCATCAGGCATATTGACTGTCATAACCAGAACAGGTCTGTTACCAATGCGAGAAAATGTGCTCCGAGATCTCAGCTAATCATTGTGTTCCAAATATTAACTGCTGTCCTCTCCCCTCTTTTTCTGGTACTATTCCCTGCATTGATTTGGGACCTTTCTATTATCCCCAGTTGGCATCTGACAGAAGGATCTTTCTGCCTGGATAACTAATGGGAGGACATGTCAAAAGGTTTGATTCTCTGCCCTGACCAGTCGAGACACAAGGGACTATACAATCAAATCTTGGTCTCTGTAGGCGAGAGGAGGAGGGGAGAACGGGAATTACTGGACAGATTTAATATAAACTCTGGTTTACTGAACTATGTCTGAGTAGGAGATCAGCATTCCCAATAGACTTCAATAAGAATTGGATTTCTGTTTCTATGACACCATTTGTTTTCTTTCAGAGTCATCTTCAACTGCTGCTAACATCCTTCTGAGATGAAATATTCATCCTCAGCCCAGTCCATGATGGATTTCCAGGGCACCACATAGAATCGTAGGATTGGAAGGGTCCTCAAGAGGTCATCTAGTCTAGTCCCCTGCACTCATGTTAATGTTGAATATAAACCCAAGATCTTTCAGAAACCAGATCACGCTATGTGTTGGTTTCTTGCTTTAGCTTTCTCGGTTACAGATCCATGATCAGAAAAATTGTTTGGGAAGACATGAGCACTTGTCAGATCAAATGGTAGTGATCAAAGTTGGAAAAAAGCAAAAGAAAAAAGGTGTAATCCATATGCAAAATGGAAGAATTGTCCGTGGGTTGGTAAAATGGGAATGTGAAGGCATATCTCCTTTGGGAATTTGTCTGAAACATCTAAAGTTCTAAATTTGTTCCAGCTTTTTTCTCCCCAACATCGGCCCACTCTACATATCTAAGAAAAGGTACTGTCCCGGAGTTCAAGGAAGAAGCTGGACCCTAAGGTGGCTTACTGCACTCTAGTCTTGGCAGGTGTCAGTGGCGTATCTGACAGGTTTCAGAGTAACAGCCGTGTTAGTCTGTATTCTCAAAAAGAAAAGGAGTACTTGTGACACCTCAGAGACTAACCAATTTATTTGAGGATAAAATTTCGTGAGCTACAGCTCACTTCATTGGATGGATCTGATGAAGTGAGCTTTAGCTCACGAAAGCTTATGCTCAAATAAATTGGTTAGTCTCTAGGGTGCCACAAGTACTCCTTTTCTTTTAGTGGTGTATCTGTTACCCTCTATTCATAGCCCCAGGAGAGGAAGCAGCTGAGTTCCAGTAAGAGGCAAGTCTTCTGGTGCAAGCTCTAGCGATTTAGGCAGGATCTTACATCCAGAATGCTGTCCTGGCTTCACTACCCTCATAGGAGGTGGGAGAGGGGAGGCCGCTTACTGCCTGAGCCAGTTTTTCTAATCCTGTCTGACTCTTTATGTCCAGGAAAGCAGAGGGGAGCAAGGCGATCCCACGAAACTAGGCTGTGAGAAGGATATTGCGTTCTCCCCAAGAATAATTGCTTTTAAATATCAGAAAATATCTGGGCTCAATGTGAATCAAGTTTCTGAGGAAGTTTCAGAGTGGTTATTATTTTATCTGAACCGGTTCTCAGTTCACCTTGCGTGGTAAAATGTGATCTCCATGACTAAGATTCCCATCCTACAATAGGCTCTCTGAAGGCGGAACGCAGGGCATGAATGGAGCTCTTTAAGGATTGAACTCATTAATGTCAGTCTGTGTTGGAAGTAATATATAACAACAGAATTGAAGACCATTAAATATTATATTCTGCCTCAAGTTCCTAGTTTTTTTTTTTTTTTTTTTTGAGTGCCCTGAAAATTATAGGCCAAGCAAATATCCCCACCAACTGCCAATCATAACTGCTTCTAACAGAATTAAAAGACTGCCTTTGTTTTAAGCCTCAAACATTTACAAAAAAAATTGGGCCCCAGAGTTGTGTAATTACTACTCTGTGCCACTATACCCATGGGTGCTATTAGCGTAACAGATAAAACTGTCGATAAAAGGCACAGTTGACTTCAGCAGAGTCCTGGAGGCAAGCTCCTGCATCTTGCTGATTAGCTTCATTCAGTTATGTTTTCTTCATTGTTCATGTATTAAAACTCATTACATGAAAAATAATATTGCTTTCCTTCAGATTGTGCACTTGAGATTTGAAAACTGGGCACTACCTGTATACCTTGAAGGCACTGCCAAATCAGCTTGATGCTGCAGTTACAGCAGATCAAAATAAGAGAGGCACTCTGCAATTTTGGCACTTGGCATATCAGACTTCAATGTCACATTATATTTACATACACACACACAAAATATGTTGCATCATCTTGGAATGATGGGATACAACCAGACCAGAAAATTAAATGATCTGAAACCAGTTTCTCCCCCCAAGCAGGCTCATAGCTAGTCAAGCAAAATAATCTGCACAGAACGGCCATACTGGGTCAGACCAAAGGTACATCTAGCCCAGTGTCCTGTCCTCCAACAGTGGCCAATGCCAAGTGCTCCAGAGAGAATGAATAGAACAGGTAAGCAACTGATCCATTTCCTGTTGCTCATTCCCAGCTTCTGGCAAACAGAGGCTAGGAACACCATCCGTGCATATCCTGGCTAATAGCCACTGATGGACCTATCCTCCATGAACTTATCTAGTTCATTTTTGAACCCTGTTATAGTCCTGGCCTTCACAGCATCCTCTGGCAAAGAGTTCCACAGGTTGATTGTGTTGTGTGAAGAAATACTTCCTTTTGTTTTTAACGTTCTTCAATCCAACATACATATACCGTCATGTAGACTTTTCAAGTTCAACGCCAAAAAGTGTTAATTGATACAAAATAAGTTGAAAGCCGAAGCTTGGTAGTCCCTCCCATGCAAACTTCTAAAATATCTAATACAATTAGCTGCATTTCAGAAAGCCCAGATTGTATGCCAAAAATTATTTTAAAATCCTCCTCTGTATTCATCTGTATTAGATTAACTTTCCACTGGCAAGTTAGTACATTTAACAACAAATATGTTCTAAAACCATAGTCTCCAAATGCACTCAGATGTCCAGCAGATATACATATTAGAACATATGCTAAAAACGCATAGTGCCAATATCAGCAACGTAATGCTATGCAATTAACCAAACTCCTCCCCTTATTCCTCAGGAAAAAAAGGGTTCCTTACCCATCTCCCAGTCACAACCAGGCCTCTCAAGTCCCCTACTCCTGAAGAATAATATCTCATGGATGTCTCCTGATGTATATAAACAAACATTCATGTTCATTCCATAGTTACATTTTGATATCAAACTTCCTATAAAGCATGCATCTATTTTATCTGTGGTTTTCGTTCTTCCTTTTCATTTATTTTACTCTTATTTTCTGCCTTTATGTCTGCCAGATTTTTCTTGACCGACCATTTCCTCCATTCTGCCTTTCTCTTTCCAATTTCACTTGAAGGCAGAAGACAGCAGGAAAGAGAAAGGATCCTGTCATCCAGCTCCTGATTGCTCACCATGCAGATTTTTTTAATAGGGGAGAAGGAGGGCAAATCAGGAGTTGAGAATGGATTAGGCTAGACTAACAAATGGCCAGTCCCTGTTTTCAATCCTTTCCAACTTGACAGAACTGCTCCTCGTGGTGGCTGAGACTCTAGAAGAGGGAGATTTGTAATGAAGGAACAGTCCTTCTGGAGGCTGCTGGGGACGGAAACAATGAGTATGCTATTTTCCTATTTGCAGCTAATAGGAGCTATGATAAGCCCTCTAAAAACAAAAGAAAATATTCTGTACAACTGACTTCTTAATCAAGTAAAGCAAAATTAAATAGCTCATTCTCCCAATTTCCCTGCAGGTGACGTGTAGAGCATTATTTCTGCACATCTTGTAAGGAAGCACTGCACAACTTGTAAGGTAAAACAACCTTCTCTGTAGTTCTCCTTAACAGATTCACAGTAAGATGTGCTCTTCTCCTCAACCTCACATACCCCTTGTTGAGATCCACTGTAATAGGAGATATCCTTTATGCTTTTCCTTCATCCTCTACAGACCCTAGAAAGTGCGCAGAAACCACTCCCTCAACCCATGTGAGCAGGAGGGAGCTTCACTCTATACCTTTTCAGTTTTGCAAGACGCAAAACTCAATATTATAGGAAGAATGATTTTTCCCCATGGACTTTCTTAGGAGTATAGAACATGGCTTTTTGAGGGAGTTTAAACAAATGGTTCCAGATTATGGAATTTACTCACATCAGTACCAACATTTTCAAGCCAGAAATCCTAGAGACTGAAGCTTTTTTTTCTAAAATTTTCCTTTCAACAACTTATGTGAGAAATGTCACACAAAACACGATGTTACGGGAAATGTTAAAGATACACAGTTCAGCATTCAAAAGTCAGGAAATTACAAAGTTAAATTGTATCATTAATAAAGTCAGTGTGGTCTATCAAATAAGTATAAAACCAAGAATTGGGAGATATGTACTTGTGCCATTGCCACACTGTGTCACCTTGGGCTAGTCACTTAACTTCATCCCTCTGTTTCACCATCTGTAAAAATAGCAATTATCATGCCCACTGACCCACCTCACAATCATACTATGATAATTTAGTTAATTAGTAACATTTATAAAATATTTGAATATATACATTTCTCTATAATGTTTTAGCAGTAGTAAGATTGCATATGCAACCCTCCTTTCCCCTTTGAATATGTACTTGACCATATATCATTTCTCAAATATTGCAAGGCAATATCATACTATCTATGTGCAGCATCTTGTCTTATGTGACTACACAATGAATGCAAAAACGAGTCGATCAAATTGATTTAAATGAAAAGCACACTGTTACAAATCTGTGCTTCTGGTTGAAGAGAACTATTCTTTATCATTTACTTGCCCGTATCTCAGTTTACCGCTCCTAAAAATAAGTAAAATATCAACACCCCCAGATTGTTGGGAACTTAATCAATAAATGTAAAGTGCTTTAATTTCTGTGGCTGAGAAGGGATTCGTTATCTTAGCATATACATTAAAAATGTAGTATTATACCTGAGAGAGAGAGAAAATATGCTTGAATTCATCAAAAAGTATATCTCAGACAAGTCTGTCTTTTTCTGAACATAATTCTTGGATTTTATATGCACAAATACAGTGAAAGAAATAGTCCGTCTAGTAGACTTTGCTGCCACACAAGGTTTTCTAGATTATCTAACCACATGCCTCAGAACAGAAAAACGAAAACACTATTTTAAGATTAGCTTAAAATAGTTCACTGTGTTTTAGCATAAGTGATCAATCATAACTTTTTAAAACAAGAAATAAAATGTGTTGGGAATAATTGGTGTCCAGTTGTCATTGTATTATTATAATCAGTTTATGCTCTACTTTAATTCAGTATGACTGAAAGTCACCTCACTTTATATAATACTCTATACACGCTTAAAGGCATAATACAAGTCACACATATTCAAATACAACTATTTGATCAGGGCTGGGGACTATTTTATGCCCATTTTCTGTCTGACCAGAATATCATCAAAGAAGAAGTCAAGTCAAATTAGGAGAGGAAAGCGGCTGTATACCCTTAGAAAATATGTTGAATACATAAAGTACATCATTTTCAAATCATCTTGTATTTTGCCTAGCATAAAATAAGCTGATTTTAAATCCTGTCAAACAAGTTATTATGGTCTTCAGATCCTCTGTCTTGTTAAGTAAAATATTTTAAAATGTAGTAGATTAAGGCTTGTCATAAATATAAAGGGAAGGGTAAACCCCTTTGAAATCCCTCCTGGCCAGGGGAAAGCTCCTCTCACCTGTAAAGGGTTAAGAAGCTAAAGGTAACCTCGCTGGCACCTGACCAAAATGACCAATGAGGAGACAAGATACTTTCAAAAGCTGGGAGGAGGGAGAGAAACAAAGGTTTTGTGTGTCTGTCTGTAGTCGTCTTGGCCGGGGACAGAACAGGAATGGAGTCTTAGAACTTTTAGTAAGTAATCTAGCTAGGTATGTGTTAGATTATGATTTCTTTAAATGGCTGAGAAAAGAATTGTGCTGAATAGAATAACTATTTCTGTCTGTGTATCTTTTTTGTAACTTAAGGTTTTGCCTAGAGGGGTTCTCTATGTTTTTGAATCTAATTACCCTGTAAGATATATACCATCCTGATTTTACAGGGGGGATTTCTTTATTTCTATTTACTTCTATTTTTTTATTAAAAGTCTTCTTGTAAAACACTGAATGCTTTTTCATTGTTCTCAGATCCAAGGGTTTGGGTTTGTGGTCACCTATGCAAATTGGTGAGGCTTTTTATCCAACATTTCCCAGGAAAGGGGGGGTGCAAGTGTTGGGAGGATTGTTCATTGTTCTTAAGATCCAAGGGTCTGGGTCTGTAGTCACCTAGACAAATTGCAAAAAGAAAAGGAGGACTTGTGGCACCTTAGAGACTAACCAATTTTGCGAATACAGACTAACACGGCTGCTACTCTGAAACCTAGACAAATTGGTGAGGCTTTTTACCAAACCTTGTCCAGGAAGTGGGGTGCAAGGTTTTGGGAAGTATTTTGGGGGGGAAGGACGCGTCCAAACAGCTCTTCCCCAGTAACCAGTATTAGTTTGGTGGTGGTAGCGGCCATTCCAAGGATAACGGGGGTAATATTTTGTACCTTGGGGAAGTTTTGACCTAAGCTGGTAAAGATAAGCTTAGGAGGTTTTTCATGCAGGTCCCCACATCTGTACCCTAGAGTTCAGAGTGGGGGAGGAACCTTGACATGGTGGCACAGTGGTGGGATTAACCTGAAATCATTTTGAGATCCAGTTGAGATTTTTTGAACTAGAAATACAGATTTTAAAAAGGAATTTTTAGGAAGTCCAGAAGGCAGCTTTGAAACTGAAAGCAGCTTGGTTTCTCTCTGCTTTGTGGCCAAGCAGAGACAAAAGGGGATTATCTTGTGAATTGCAGATTTTCTTTGCCTGGAGGCAGGGTACTTAACTCCTGCAGGGAAATTCACAGTCTTCCAGCCCAGAGGTTTTTTTTTTTTTTCTTTTCTTCCTAAAAGTAAATAGGGGGTGTGTGCTCTACCCATCTGCCTGGAGACAAAAGTGGCAGGGTTTTTTTTAGGATTTTGATTTTTTTTTTTTTTTTTTACAAGGAGCACAGGTTTGAAAAGAAATTTTTTTTCTTCTTTGGGCTGGGTAAGCAGGTTTCCAAGTAGTTGGAGGTTTTTTGCTTTAATTTGGGCCCAGAGCAGAGACAAGGGAATTGTCTTTTTCTGTAGGCTGACAATCACTATCAGAGAATAGGTATTCTATTCCAGCACAGCAAAATTTTACAGCCAAGTTTTGTTTGTTTATTTCTAAACCTCGGGTGTAAAGTTAGTTAAAAACAGAGAGGTTAGAATGGCCAAATCCTCAGCTCGACTACAGCTGGAATTAGCCAAATTTCAGGCTGAGGAAAAACAAAGGGAACATGAAAGACAGATAGAACTCATGCAGCTGAAGAAGGAACAAGAAAGGGAGGCAGAACAGCACCAAGAGGCTGCCCACAAGAGGGAAATGGAGGCAAGGAAGCATGTGGAGGAGGAGAGGGAAAAAGAGAGGAAGCATGTGGAGGAGGAGAAGGAAAAAGAGAGGAAGCATGTGGAGGAGATGGAGAGGATAAAGGCCCAGCAGAATATACCAACAAACCCTAGCAATCCTTCTCCAGGTACCACTTCCCATCCCAGAAAGTTCCCCACCTACAAGGCAGGTGATGATACTGAGGCCTTCTTAGAAAACTTCGAAAGGGCCTGCCTTGGGTACAACATCTCTACTGACCAATACATGGTAGAGCTGAGGCCGCAGCTCAGTGGACCCTTAGCTGAGGTGGCAGCTGAAATGCCTAAAGAACACATGAACAAGTATGAACTGTTTAAATCCAAGGCGAGAGTCAGAATGGGGATAACACCCGAGCAGTCTCGTCGGAGGTTCAGAGCCCTAAGGTGGAAACCAGACATGTCATTTACCCGACATGCCTACCACATTGTAAAACATTGGGATGCCTGGATATCAGGAGCAAGTGTTGAATCTCCAGTAAATTTGCCCTTCCTAATGCAAATGGAACAATTCTTAGAGGGTGTTCCTGAGGAAATAGAAAGATACATCCTAGATGGGAAACCCAAAACTGTAATTGAGGCAGGAGAGATTGGAGCCAGATGGGTGGAGGTGGCAGAGAAGAAGAAAACTGGTCGCAGTTGGAGCGGAGACCAGAAGGGACCACCCCAGACCACACCCTATTACCGGGGGCCGCCCAAAGCCCCACCTACCTCCCAAAGAACCCTCCATACCCCTTATCGTCCCACCACCCCGTTCTCCAGCAACCCTCCTCGCCCCAGTGACCCGTCAGCTGGACGATGTTTTAAGTGTAACGAGCTGGGGCATGTAAAGGCCAACTGCCCCAAGAACCCCAACAGATTACAGTTCATTGCACCGGAATCACACCAGAGGTCCACAGGCCCAGATACCTCCCAGATACCCTTGGAGCGGAGGGAAACTGTGAGTGTGGGTGGGAAGAAGGTCACCGCGTGGAGGGACACCGGAGCATAAGTGTCAGCTATCCATGCTTCCTTAGTGGACCCCAATTTAATCAACCCAGAGATCCAAGTGACGATTCAACCCTTCAAGTCCAACTCTTTCAATTTGCCTACAGCCAAGTTGCCTGTCCAGTACAAGGGCTGGTCAGGAATGTGGACTTTTGCAGTCTATGATGATTATCCCATCCCCATGCTGTTGGGGGAAGACTTGGCCAATCATGTGAAGCAGGCCAAGAGGGTGGGAATGGTCACCCGCAACCAGGCTAAACAAGCCGTGAGGCCTAGCTCTGTTCCGGAAACTTCTATCAGGACCCAGTCAGAGGTGATGGACCTGGACCCCAGGCCAATGTCTGCAACAGCAGTAGTGGATTCAGTCCCAGAGACCCAGACGGAACCAGTCCCAGAACCGGAACCAGCCGAACAACCAACACCAGACCCCGTGTCAGCACTGAATCCAGTACTTGCAACCTCAACACCAGAGGGCCCCACCGAACCTGAACTGGCAGCAGCCGATAACCCTACACAAGAGGCTCAGCCGGAGCCTGAATCCCAACATAGTACACCAGCGGAGAGCGGTTCACAGTCAACAGAAACAGCTCCATCCCCTATATCGCTTCCAGAGGGACCAAGCCTAGGTCCACAATCCCATGAGGAACTGATGTCTCCAGCATCAAGGGAACAGTTCCAGACCGAACAAGAAGCAGATGAAAGCCTCCAGAGAGCTTGGACGGCGGCACGGAGCAACCCACCGCCTCTCAGCTCTTCTAATCGATCCAGGTTTGTTGTAGAAAGAGGACTTTTATACAAGGAAACTCTTTCTGGGGGACACCAGGAAGACTGGCATCCTCAGAGACAGTTGGTAGTTCCAACTAAATACCGGGCCAAGCTCTTGAGCTTAGCCCATGATCACCCTAGTGGCCATGCTGGGGTGAACAGGACCAAAGACCGTTTGGGGGGGTCATTCCACTGGGAGGGAATGGGCAAGGATGTTTCTACCTATGTCCAGTCTTGTGAGGTGTGCCAAAGAGTGGGAAAACCCCAAGACCAGGTCAAAGCTCCTCTCCAGCCACTCCCCATCATTGAAGTTCCATTTCAGCGAGTAGCTGTGGATATTCTGGGTCCTTTTCCGAAAAAGACACCCAGAGGAAAGCAGTACATACTGACTTTCATGGATTTTGCCACCCGATGGCCGGAAGCAGTAGCTCTAAGCAACACCAGGGCTAAAAGTGTGTGCCAGGCACTAGCAGACATTTTTGCCAGGGTAGGTTGGCCCTCCGACATCCTCACAGATGCAGGGACTAATTTCCTGGCAGGAACTATGAAAAACCTTTGGGAAGCTCATGGGGTAAATCACTTGGTTGCCACTCCTTACCATCATCAAACAAATGGCATGGTGGAGAAGTTTAATGGAACTTTGGGGGCCATGATACGTAAATTCGTAAATGAGCACTCCAATGATTGGGACCTAGTATTGCAGCAGTTGCTCTTTGCCTACAGAGCTGTACCACATCCCAGTTTAGGGTTTTCCCCATTTGAACTTGTATATGGCCGTGAGGTTAAGGGGCCATTGCAGTTGGTGAAGCAGCAATGGGAGGGATTTACACCTTCTCCAGGAACTAACATTCTGGACTTTGTAACCAACCTACAAAACACCCTCCGAACCTCTTTAGCCCTTGCTAGAGAAAACTTACAGGATGCTCAAAAAGAGCAAAAAGCCTGGTATGATAAACATGCCAGAGAGCGTTCCTTCAAAGTAGGAGACCAGGTCATGGTCTTAAAGGCGCTCCAGGCCCATAAAATGGAAGCATCGTGGGAAGGGCCATTCGTGGTCCAGGAGCGCCTGGGAGCTGTTAATTATCTCATAGCATTCCCCACCTCCAACCGAAAGCCTAAGGTGTATCATATTAATTCTCTAAAGCCCTTTTATTCCAGAGAATTAAAGGTTTGTCAGTTTACAGCCCAGGGAGGAGACGACGCTGAGTGGCCTGAAGGTGTCTATTACGAAGGGAAATGTGCTGGTGGTGTGGAAGAGGTGAACCTCTCCATGACCCTTGGGCGTATGCAGCGACAGCAGATCCAGGAGCTGTGCACTAGCTACGCGCCAACGTTCTCAGCCACCCCAGGACTGACTGAACGGGCATACCACTCCATTGACACAGGTAATGCTCACCCAATTAGGGTCCACCCTTACCGGGTGTCTCCTCAAGCTAAAACTGCTATAGAACGGGAGATCCAGGATATGTTACAGATGGGTGTAATCCGCCCCTCTGAAAGTGCATGGGCATCTCCAGTGGTTCTAGTTCCCAAACCAGATGGGGAAATACGTTTTTGCGTGGACTACCGTAAGCTAAATGCTGTAACTCGCCCAGACAACTATCCCATGCCACGCACAGATGAACTATTAGAGAAACTGGGAAGGGCCCAGTTCATCTCTACCTTGGACTTAACCAAGGGGTACTGGCAGTACCGCTAGATGAATCTGCCAAGGAAAGGTCAGCCTTCATCACACATCTCGGGCTGTATGAATTTAATGTACTCCCTTTCGGGCTGCGAAATGCACCCGTCACTTTCCAAAGACTTGTAGATGGTCTCCTAGCAGGATTAGGAGAATATGCAGTCGCCTACCTTGACGATGTGGCCATATTTTCGGATTCCTGGGCAGACCACCTGGAACATCTACAAAAAGTCCTTGAGCGCATAAGGGAGGCAGGACTAACTGTTAAGGCTAAGAAGTGTCAAATAGGCCTAAACAGAGTGACTTACCTTGGACACCAGGTGGGTCAAGGAACTATCAGCCCCCTACAGGCCAAAGTGGATGCTATCCAAAAGTGGCCTGTCCCAAAGTCAAAGAAACAGGTTCAATCCTTCTTAGGCTTGGCCGGTTATTACAGACGATTTGTACCGCACTACAGCCAAATCGCTGCCCCACTGACAGACCTAACCAAAAAGAAACAGCCAAATGCTGTTCAGTGGACCAGAAAGTGTCAGAAGGCCTTTAACAAGCTTAAAGCGACACTCATGTCTGACCCTGTACTAAGGGCCCCAGACTTTGACAAACCGTTCCTAGTAACCACAGATGCATCCGAGCGTGGTGTGGGAGCAGTTTTAATGCAGAAAGGACCTGATCAAGAATTCCACCCTGTAGTGTTTCTCAGCAAAAAACTGTCTGAGAGGGAAAGCAACTGGTCAGTCACTGAAAAAGAATGTTATGCCATTGTCTACGCTCTGGAAAAGCTACGCCCATATGTTTGGGGACGGCGTTTCCACCTGCAAACCGACCATGCTGCACTAAAGTGGCTTCACACCGTCAAAGAAACTAACAGAAAACTTCTTCGGTGGAGTTTAGCTCTCCAAGATTTTGATTTCGACATCCAACACATCTCAGGAGCTTCTAACAAAGTGGCTGATGCACTCTCCCGTGAAAGTTTCCCAGAATCAACTGGTTAAAATCGTCCTTGAGATGTGGAAAATATTGTTAGTCTTTATGTACTTGGTAGTATATTTAGAGATGCATGTGTCTTATTAACTCTGTTTTCCTAGAGCTCCAGGAAGAAATCCCAGCCAGTGTTTCACCCTAGCTGAGATTTGGGGGGCGTGTCATAAATATAAAGGGAAGGGTAAACCCCTTTGAAATCCCTCCTGGCCAGGGGAAAGCTCCTCTCACCTGTAAAGGGTTAAGAAGCTAAAGGTAACCTCGCTGGCACCTGACCAAAATGACCAATGAGGAGACAAGATACTTTCAAAAGCTGGGAGGAGGGAGAGAAACAAAGGTTTTGTGTGTCTGTCTGTAGTCGTCTTGGCCGGGGACAGAACAGGAATGGAGTCTTAGAACTTTTAGTAAGTAATCTAGCTAGGTATGTGTTAGATTATGATTTCTTTAAATGGCTGAGAAAAGAATTGTGCTGAATAGAATAACTATTTCTGTCTGTGTATCTTTTTTGTAACTTAAGGTTTTGCCTAGAGGGGTTCTCTATGTTTTTTAATCTAATTACCCTGTAAGATATATACCATCCTGATTTTACAGGGGGGATTTCTTTATTTCTATTTACTTCTATTTTTTTATTAAAAGTCTTCTTGTAAAACACTGAATGCTTTTTCATTGTTCTCAGATCCAAGGGTTTGGGTTTGTGGTCACCTATGCAAATTGGTGAGGCTTTTTATCCAACATTTCCCAGGAAAGGGGGGGTGCAAGTGTTGGGAGGATTGTTCATTGTTCTTAAGATCCAAGGGTCTGGGTCTGTAGTCACCTAGACAAATTGGTGAGGCTTTTTACCAAACCTTGTCCAGGAAGTGGGGTGCAAGGTTTTGGGAAGTATTTTGGGGGGAAGGACGCGTCCAAACAGCTCTTCCCCAGTAACCAGTATTAGTTTGGTGGTGGTAGCGGCCATTCCAAGGATAACGGGGGTAATATTTTGTACCTTGGGGAAGTTTTGACCTAAGCTGGTAAAGATAAGCTTAGGAGGTTTTTCATGCAGGTCCCCACATCTGTACCCTAGAGTTCAGAGTGGGGGAGGAACCTTGACAAGGCTGCACAAAACACACGTGGCTATTTTGTTTAAAATTCATCCTTTTTGTTTCCCTGTAGTTCTATTTATAGTTAAGCAGCAGCTAGAGAAAGGGCAAATGAATTTGATTATTGACTCATAATAGTAAGAGACAGAGATAGATATTAGATCATCAAATCCTGGAAGAGTATTTACCAGCCAATAAATGATTTATTAGATATTAAGATACCACATTTAACTTTCTTTTAAAAATTGAAAAAAAACAAACATAACATGTTTTCAATAGAAGTGAACTGATCAGAGCAACTACTTTTTAAGTTTAGATTTTACACACACACAATCTGAACTTAAACAGTAGTTACTCTGATGATAGAAATGACCCCAATAGTGCAGAGGACTTGACTAGATGACCTAGGGCAGAATTAAGTATTACTTAGACCAATCCTGACAGTTTTGTCTAACCTGTTAAAAACCTCTAGTGACAGAGATTCTACAACATTCCTGGGTAATTCGTTCCAGTGCTCAACTACCCTTACAGTTGAGAAGTTTTTCCTAATGTCTAACCTAAATCTTCCTTGCTGCAATTTAAGCCCATTGCCTCTTGTCCTGTCCTCAGTGGTTAAGGATAACAATGTATCACCCTCCTCTTTATAACAAACTTTCAAATACTTGAAGAATGTTATATTCCCCCCTCAATCTTTTCTTCGCCAAACAAAACAAACCCAATTTTTTCAGTCCTTCCTCAAAGGTCATGTTTTCTAGCCCTATAATCATTTTTGTTGTTCTCTTCTGGACTTCTTACAATTTGACCACAAGTGTGGTGTCCACTTGGACACAATACTCCAGTTGAAGCCTTATCAGTGGTGAGTAGCATGGAAGAATTACTTTGTGTCTTGCTTACAACACTCCTGCTAATGTATTGCAGAATGAGGATTTTTTTTTTTGCAATGCTATTATATTACTGACTCATACTTAAGTTTGTGATCCACTATACCTCCGACCTTTTTTTTTGCAGTACTCCTTCCTAGGCAATCACTTCCCATTTTGAATTAGTGCAACTGATTATTCCTTCTGAATTGTAGATCTTTGCATTTTTTCTTATTGAATTTCCATCCTTTTTAATTCAGACCATTTCTCCAGTTCATTTCCCTTGAAAAATCTAGTAAATGAAGTCTTATTCTATCTCTGAATTGAATTTACTGCAAACATTTCCACTTTCATATAATTCAAGCAACAGTTATCTTCTGATTTTCTTTTGAACTATTAACAGTTTCCATTGGCTGTAGACAAAATCAAAGATAATAAAAATAAAACATCACAGAACAGAGATACCCTAAACAAACATTTTAACCATTCATCCATCCACTTTTTTTGGATAAGACTATTAATTTAGAATTAAAACAAACACACCACCGCCTATATATAATAAATCCGTAAGATTTATGAATGCAAAACATCATTAAAACCTAGATGAATTATTAATCTTTTATATAAGCCTTTGACTAATGCTGTACTGAAATGTACAATAAATAAAATGTCTTTATGAAATGAACCATTTCCCATGGCAAGTTTAAAAAAAAAGAGTCACACTGCTGAACTCTCCCTAACGATTCAGGATGATTAATTCACTCAAAGCATTTAAAAGCTGTGCTTGTTTCGTAAGTTTTCTAACTGAAGATTAATATTACCTGTAAGAAGACAAAAGTAGTAATTGACTATCAGAAATTAAATGAATAGAAAGAAACCATGTGAACTGTGCAGAAATGATTATGATACTGTTCAGAAATGACAAGAAAAAAAGGTAATTAAGTTGTTATAAAATGTACAAACAACTTGTAGAGTTAATACTGCTTTCCCTATATATGACACATGAAAGGGTATTCTTAGCATGCTGCTCCATTACCTATGCTTAGCAATGAATGTTGCCTTCTAATTTAATTTAACAGTGAACAGATTTCTTACCAGCACAATTTGTATTTTGAGAGCATCTCTTAAGAATCATAGCTAGCAGCGTGTGGCAGTTCAATGAAGAATAATCTGTAAACAAAATTTCCATCTATCAAGAAAGGCCATTAAAGAACATAAAATAACCCATCCCTGACTGATTAATGTCTGCTACTGGAAGAAATTTAAGGCTATTAACATCTAGAGAATACACTGCTGCAGTGGTTGCATTTGTTATGTAAGATCATATGATTATATTATGTTTCTGCCTAAAGATTGTGTAAAAAAACCCCAAACAAACTAGTTTTTTTCCTTCCCCAAAAAATGTATTTAATATTTAGGAAAAAGAGCCAACTATTTGGAAAACCATATGCAATGGAATACACAGCTCAGCAATTGTATATACAGATGTAGACAATTTAAGGTCATCCCTCCCACACAAACAGAAATTCTTACCAAATGACAGCACTTACAACAGTCTGTGTGTACTGCATGCAAACAAACTAATTTCTGAACACTGGATTTTGTCTAACTCCTCTCTCATATTTCCCACTTAAATTACAATTATATATGCTTAGTAAGCCTTGCATTGTTGCCAAGCTTGAAGGCCAATAATTTCTAGCTTGAGTATGAGCCTTAAAATGGATTACAAAAGGGAAGCACCACAGGATTCAATATGAAGTCTCTGACCAGAATATTCTGTACATACTGATAGATTCTTCTATTTAAAGTGTTTAGAAATAGCTTCCAAAAATGTTAAATCCCTGGCAAACCAGATCATCAGTTCAGGGGCAGCCCCTCCACATAGGCAAACTAGGCAGTCGCCTAGGGTGCCAACTTAAATGGGGCACCAAATTCGAGAGGAAAAATATCAAATTTAAAAAAAAAGTGAAAAAGATGAAAAAAATACACATAAAATAACGAAGACGTCATTATTTCAATTCCTGTGCGCGTACGGAGGGAATATGAATTATAATTTATTTCTCTACATCTCAGAGAATTAATATATCAGATCTTTTATTTACTGCAAAAATAAATAATATTTAGCAAATTTTTTTCAGTTTGCGACGTAGAGTCAAGATGACCCACTCCGCAATTTTTATAAGCAATAACTCAGCTACAATGAAACACATCCACCAGTGGCAAGCGCTGCAATGCTAGTGACACCTAACTCAAATATACATCAAGGTCGTATAGCTGGAAATTCATGTAGACCGGAGATATCGCAAGTTTGTACATGTCAAATGGTCATTTTAAGACACATCGCAGGTAGATGGTTAAGAATCGAGTGAATACTATGGAAAATTGTGTTTCTTGATGCCAAAGAATAAAGATTAACGTCTTTCAGTATTATAAATCCAAAATGTGAGTATCTTTAAGGGTTATTAAACCGTAGCATTATTATTGGGCTGTATAATTATGAACTTTTCCTTGTTATAACTGGCTCACATGTAATAAATAACATCCATAAAAGAAAAGTAACAGCATTAGCGCCTAATAGACTATGAAAGTGATGATATCACACTCTAAGCAGGTAACCGTGAGGAAGGGGATTACTTTCCAAACAACCAGTATCAGGTTATAACTCTAAAAAGGTCATTTTGTTTCCACATAAAGGCTGTAATTAACTGTTTTATTAGGTAAGTGAGTGTATGTTACTAACCACTGAACCTTTAAGCAGTAAAAAGACATGCTAGGATGGCTGCAATGTGATTTAAATCACCAACCATGTGGTGTGTCAGTCATCCTTAACGCTATAATGCTTGCAGTCGGGAGCACAGTTAGTACATAACAATATTCAAATGCCCCATGGAAGAAAGAAAACCCTGAGGAGCTGAGTATTGTAAACGGAAGGCTGGGATGGAAAAGGACCAAGCAAAACACAAGGGATCCTTCCTGAAATATCTTCTCTTTAATCCAAATAAAGATGGAAACAGTTCACAACATCCAGATGAAGGAATTTTACTTGGAGAGGAGGTTAGCTCACATCTGTATAGAAGCAGTTTGGAACATCAATGTAACGGGACTAACATTCAGTGGGGGTGTTTTGGTTGGCTAGCTCCCAGTACTAAAAGGGGAAGGGTCTATAGGAAACCAGGACCTTGAGACTGATAGTCCCCAGGAACAATGGGGAGAGGCCAATGCTCCAGCGAGGGAGGTCCTGTCCTCCATGTGAGCTGGATTTGCCTGGGTCAGACAGAGTGGGGCCAAGCTAGGGAGAAAGCAGGGGCCCGAGCTGAGCTGGGGAGCAGAGCTGTGACAGATCCAGAGGGACCCGAAAAGCAGCCCAGAGAGAGCAGACCCTGTCCTGGGAGCAGAGCTGCAGCCCCAAAGCCAGAGGCACAGCCCAGACACAGCAGACTTGCCCTGGGAGCAGAACTGCAGCAACCAGAGCCAGAGGGGCCAGAAGAGCAGCCCAGGAAGCAGGTCAGTGCTGGGAGAAGAGTCACAGAAGCAGCCTGCAGAGCAGACCTGTCCTGGGCGCAGAGCTGTAGCAACCAGAGCCAGAGGGGCCAGAGAAGCAGCCCAGGGAGCTGGAGGCAGAGCAGCAGCAGCGCAGACACAGTGGTGGAGCTGGGGCTGGAGCAGTCCGGAGCTGGGTGCGGTGAGCAGCTGGGGAGAGCGAGGGGGACCCCGGGCAGCGGGCCCAGCACAGGGAGATGCCTCACCCAAGAGGCTCTGCAGGCCAGGCTTGGATCGTAACCCCTACAGGGCGGGGGCGACACTGGGAAGAAGGGTCCTACCACTTAGAGCCTGAGAGCGTGTGGCCACCACCAGAGCAAGTGTCCAACCCACAGCATCCCTGCAGCACAGCCAGGGCCTGAGAAGGAGTCTTGGGACTTACAAGGAACAGACTGTGAACTGCCCTGACATTCCAGAGACACTGTTTGTGATGTTCCCTGCCACAGAGTAGGTTGATGTGTTTCCTTTAAACTTTCCCATTTTTCCTTATTCTTTTTAAAATTAATTGTTGATTAAATAACTTGCATTTGCTTTAACTTGTATGTAATGGTCAGTGGGTCAGAGAAGTGTCCGGTGCAGAGGGAGTACCCTGGAATGGGGACACCCTAGCCCCTGTCCTAGGTGACCACAGCAGGGTTGGGGGTCGAGCCTCCCAGGAATCCTGGACCCAGCCTTGTTGGGGTTACAAGGACTCTGCCAGACAGGAGAGTGGAAGGAGAGTCCTCAAGGGCAGGGATGCCACTGAGTAAAGGAAGTGGGAGCGAGGACTCAGATCCTTTCACTAGCCCACTTCACCGGGGTAGTACAGAAGCCAGGAAAGTTCCCCAAAATAGCGGGACTATTCCCCTGCTTACATCAAGATGAAGGTATATTCCTTCACGATGAGGGTAGCTCACATCCACAAAAAAGCAGGTTGGAAACTCAAGATGATGGAAACTTACTTCTAGATGAAGGCAGCTCACAGCATCAGACTGATATGGAAGTGGAGAAAAATCTATTCACCTTCAGAGACACAGAAATTGAAGTAAACGAAGTAGAAGGAAGAAAGAATGAGGAAGTTACAAACAAGTTACAGAAAGGGGGCCCAGCTTCATGACCCAGATGTAATGACAGTGTGCAGCAAATTCTCATGGAACATGGACACGAACAAGTTCATGACTGTCCCTTCCCTAAGGATAGAAATAAAAGAAAATTCTCTGCTCATCATTACAAGAGGAAACTCATTAATGGGGAAGAAATTTGTCAAAACTGATTACAATATTCAGTGTCAATGAACTCTGTGTTTTGCTTTTGCTGCAAGTTGTTTAGAAATCAAACAGTTGGTACATCAGTTACTGAAAATGGTTCGAAGGACTGGAAAAACATATCTTCAATTCTCTCTTCACATGAAAGTAGTACAGAACATTTGGAATGTTTTTTCAAAATTGGAAAACTTGAATTATGATTGAAAAAAACAAAAACTATCAATGAAGAAAATTTACGTGTGATCAAGGAAAAAGAAGAATATTAGCAACAAATATTAGAGCATCTGATTGCTTTAGCGAGAGTTCTTGGTGGGAAAAATTTAGCATTCCGCGGCTGCGGTAGAAATGAAAAATTATACACTCCAAGTAATGGAAAGTTTTAAAATTTTTTGAATACCTAGCTTTGTTTCATCCAGTTATGAAGGAGCATCTATGTAAAACAACTGATCATGAAACATAGGTTCATTACTTAGGAAAAAATATTCAGAATGTACTGATTCAAATTCTAGCAAATGCCATTAAGAAGAAATCTGTAGAAACTTCCCATTCTGCAAAATACTTTTCAATAATACTGGACTGTACACCAAATGTGAGTCATGTTGAAAAGATGACGACGATCATTCATTTTGTGCATATTGAAAAGTCTGCAGATGAAGATAAGGTTGAAGTGCTCATAAAGGAACATTTTTTGGGTTTTGTACCACTGACGGAGACAACTGGAGCATTTATGACTGAAACTTGTATTCTACAAGAGCTTGAAACAATGTCATTATCTGTTGAAAACTTATGTGGCCAAGGCTATGGTAATGGGAGTAATATGAAGGGTAAAGACAATGGTGTGCAAAGGAGAATGATAGAAATCAATCCTAGGACCTTTTTGGTTCCTTGCACTGCGCATTCACTGAATTTGGTTGTCAATGATGCTGCTAGATGCTGTTTGGATGCAAGCAGTTTCTTTGACCTGCTGCAACGTGTTTATGTGTTTTTCTCAGGTTGAACATGCTGTTGGGAGATTCTGACTCGGCATGTGAATTCTCTAACTGTGAAACCACTTAGACAAGATGGGAGAGTTGCATTGATGCTTGGATACCTCTTCACTATGAACTTGGAAACATTTATGATGCTCTAATTGAAATTCCTGATGATACTACCTTTACTGGAGCATCGGACAATATGACACATTCAGATGCAGAAGCTCTTGCAAATCCCCTTTCCAAGTTCAAATTTGTGACTTCACTCATTTTGTGGTATAATACCCTTTTCGAGATTAATCTCACTAGTAAGCAGCTCCAGGAAAAGAATTTGAACATACATTCTGCTATTCAAAAACTGCAGCAAACTAAAAATATTCTGGAGGAATTCAGAAGTGATGAAGGGGGCGAAAGAACACTGGTAGATTCTCTTGAGCTTGCTAAAGAAATAGAGCTTCTGACAGAATCTGAACCAGAGCCAGTTCGCATTCAGCAAAAGAAATAGCAGTTTTTGTATGAAGGATGACACACCCATTCAGAACCCAAAACAAAGGTTCAAAGTGAATTTTTACTTCACAGTCCTTGATACTGCTATTCACTCAGTTGACAAAAGATTTCAATAGATGCAGCAGCGAGAGTCAGTATTTGGCTTTCTATATGATATCCACAACTTGCAAAAGAAAACAGCAAAACAGATAAGAGAATTTTGTATAAAACGGGAGTCGGCGTTGACTCATGAACAATAGAAGACATTTATGCTACAGATTTGTGTAGTGAGCTTCAGGCTTTTTCAAGACGACTTAAGAAACATTCCACTCCTGAAGTAGTACTGAAGTTTGTTTGTGAAAATAAACTCAGACAGTTTTTTATAGCTCTACTCATTCTTTTAACTTTGCCAGTTTCTGTAGCTAGTGGGGAACATAGCTTCTCAAAGTTAAAATTGATAAAAACATCTGCGTTCAACAATGGTGCAAGAGAGACTTGTTGGACTTGCCACAATGTCAATAGAGCATGAACTAGCTGGAAAACTGGATCTAAAAGAACTAGTGACTGAATTTTCAAAACTTAAAGCAAGAAAAATCATGTTTTAAGAGCACAGAGTGTTTTTTATTTGGAGTGTTTTGTAAATACAGGTTAAATTTCTTTGAAGAGTTTTCTTAATTTCTTTCTATATTGGATGTGGTGGTAATGGCAGTTAAAGCAGGATAGCGTAATGGATGATTTTGGATTTGTAATAATAAAAATTTTAATTAACATTTTTAATGCATTTTTATTTGAAATCTGACTGAAATATCTTTTAGCTGTTGTGCAGAAATCTATTCCGAAAATTTCATGTCTCTATTTTATCTGATCTCAGAAACATTGGTTGGACAGACAGACAAACTGAATAATTAAGCCTCTGTTTAAAAAAAAAACCAAAAAACTTAAAAAACATTAAGGGGAAAAAAGGGGCAAAATGTTTCCCAGTTTATCAAAAACCTCAACCTAGATCTGCCCTTGGGGTTTGGGGATGGGGGGCGCCGATTGCATGGTTCACCTAGGGCACCAGTTGCTGGCAGCTAGTCTAGGGACGCCCCGTATCAGATGATAGTATCCAGGACTTTCAGAACCAACATGCCATAACTATGCAGTAAAGCCAATAAAATGCAGTACAGTAAAAGTACTATCTATATCTCTGTCTATTCATCTCTAGCAAGAGAGAGAAAGCAAGAAAGAAAATATTTTCAAATATGGGTGCCTAATGTTAGGGTCCTAAATAAAATGGCTTGGCTTTCTCTGGCAGTAGCAGATGATTAACACCTCTGAAAGTACTTAGGATCCTAAGTATGGATTTAGAAGCCAAATTTGAAGATTTTGGTCAATGGTTTTACAATGCTATAAACAGGCTTTGCAAAACACAATTTTATATATATAAATTTTGACAGATATTGATTTTTTAAAGCTTTTTGTCTATTTTTTATCAATTTAAATGTTCACAGTTGTGGGAAATTATGGGGGAAGTGTCAAACAATTATTTAATGATAGCAGAGACCGATTCAAAAAGTTAAAGCCTTATAAGTGTTAAAATACAAACTGTCATCACATCAAAATTGAAATATCCTTAAATCAAACTTGAGTAAGTTCTCAAGCATCATTTTTCTTACTTTGCCTATCTGTAAATTTCAATTATCACCAATAGAAATATTTTTTTTCATTGGTTTGTGCGTATGCTGAAACTGATGTTTACTAACATTTACTGATCAAAATCTAACCCTTCCAAGCCTAGCTATAAAGCACTGACTACACCATGGATCTTATAAAATTATTACCACTATTACTAATTGTTGTGACCAACATTCTGTAATATCCTGAACAAACTTTATAGAATTAAGATAAAACTTACTGAATTAGGGTTAATACCTTTGGGGTACATTGATTTTAAAATGTCATAGCAACACATACACAATTGTATTATATGTACCTGTTGGGGAGTGGGCTGCTAATGAACTTCTTCCATTATCAGCCTTTGCAGCCATCCCCTTGGGGAAATATATATACACTGGAGAATCTAGTTTGAACCAGAGACCAACAGACCAAAAAAAAAAAAGATTTTTGAATAAAAGCCTGAATCTTAAATTTACTCCTTCCTTCCTAATCCAGACAGGACCAGTTGTCCACAGCGGGCTCCAATCCTTAGGGGAGGATTGTAAGGACTTGGGCTATGAGGCCTACTAAGACTGTGTGCTGGTTTTGATGGAAGCTGATGAACTTGTAACTGCAAAGAAACTCCTAGGGTGGGGTGATATCCAGTAAGCTTATCATCATGTGTATAAGTTGTTTTTCATAAGTTCTTTGTACTTTACTTTAAGAATAAAGTAGTCTTGCTTAAAAAGAACTACGGGGGAATTTATATCTATAGCAATCATTCTGTTAGCAATCATTCTCTGAAGAGAAAGCAAGCAGGTCTTTTTAGGCAGACTGTCTTAGCTGGTCAGTAGGGGTGCCAGGTGTTTAGTGTTCAACTGGAACACCTGGTTGAAAAGGGACTCTGGCAACTCCAGTCAGCAGTACTGACCAGGCCGCTAAAAGTCCAATTGGCAGTGCAGCAGGGCTAAGGCAGGCTTCCTGTCACCCTGAGCTCTGCATGGCTCTCAGAAGCAGCCTGCATGTCCAGCTCCTATGTGCAGGGGTAGCCATGGGGGCTCCGCATGCTGTCCCTCCCCGAGTGGTGGCTCCGCAGCTCCCATTGGCCAGGAAACACAGCCATTGGGAGCTGCAGGGGCAGCACCTGCAGGTGGGCAGCGTCTGCGGGCAGTGTGTGTGTGTGCAGAGCCTCCTTGCCCCTCTGCCTAGGACTGGACATGCCAGACACTTCCAGGAGCTGCCTGAGGTAAGTGCCACCCGACTGGAGCCTGCACTCTGACCCCCCCTCCGCACCCCAAAATCCTGCCCCAAGTCAGAATCTCTTCCTGCATCATAACTCCCTCCCAGAGCCTCACCCCTCACCCCCTCCCACACTCCTGCCACACCCTGAACACCTCATCCCTGGCCCCACCCCTGCCCCAGCCCAGAGCCCCTCCCAAATCCTGAACCCCTAATTTATAGCCCCATGCCCGAGCCCACACCTTCAGCCAGAGCCCATACCCCCTCCTGCACACCAATCATCTGCTCCAGCCAGGTGAAAGTGAGGGAGAGTGGGGGTGAGCAAGCAACGGAGGGAGGGATGGAGTGAGCGGGCATGGGTCCTTGGAGAAGGGGCAAGGCAAAGGTGTTTGGTTTTGTGCGATTAGAAAGTTGGCAACCCTACTGCTCAGTACACAGTGAAGGCAGAAAATACCCTGGTCAGAAGAGAGTGAGATGCAGGTCTCCACCCAAGAGCTGGGGAGCAGGAAACCTGAGTGGCCACCATTTCTGGACCACTGAGGGGAAATAAAGGTACAGTTGGCCTGAACTATGACAATAGTTACTGTGGTCAATCCGGGTGTTGGTCTTCTATAATAGAAACTCAAAGCCTTCAGCCTCACTGGATTTTCAGAAATGCCACATCACACATCATACCTGACCATCAGAGTGCAAAACCAAGCCATCTTTGCAGCTAAATTGCTTAGGCTTCATGAGGAACTGTCAGCTTATGTCAACAGTTTCATAAAACACTGACAAACCAAAATGAATCACATTTATGTCTCACTGATGTTAGTAAAAAGGAAGCTCAGACTAACATGTCATATTGCCTAGTCCTGGTAAATCCCAAAGAACCTGAGGCAAATGTAGAGGCAGTAATCTTAATGGTGGCAACAGACCTGCTATTTTCAGCTACTTTAGCTATATACTATACAAATAAAATTGTTTTAAAAAAGTGAAAATTATATGATGCTTTTCACTTATTTGCACAGCACTCATATCTCTTTTGCAATATTACTGGAGGACGGGAAGTTATTTACAAAGAAGCATGCACTTTTTAAAAAAAATCAATATTATCTACTATTACAGGAGAAAGTGTGAATATAATTATAAACTCATTACAATAAAATGTGTATATCATAAAACACCACCATGCATTCTGTATATTGCGCAGCAAACCTATTTAAGAAATATTTGATTACTTTTTTAAAGTTATATGAACTATAACTGTTCAAATATCAAGGAGAGAGAAATTAAAACTAATAATGCATTGAAAATACCACTAAAATTGCCTACAGTTGTTCTTGGTACATAAAAATATTGTAAGACAGGGTGACATGGTGTATAAAGAATTTATCAGCATACATTTTGGATGGCCATAGACTCTGGTAATCTGTTCATATTTATATAGTTTTCTAATATTCTATTTAACTTGCTAGTGATCTTGACCTACAGAGAAATGAATGACTTTTAAAGGATACAAAATTTTACATAAAAAAGAGAAACAGCACTACTATAATGTTTTTCTACAAAGGCAACTACCACTTTGAAAAAGCCTCAAAAATTGGCCATCAAGCACGAATGTAATCCTAAATTCCCTTAGCACAGGGGTGACATAAGGCAATAGGAGATTTCATATATTAAATTTCTACCATCTTTTGTTCAGATGAAACTTTTCATTACTTCATGCTTGTAGCTAATCCCTATTTTGTTCCTACCTTTATTGTCTTAAAAACATTTATAAAAACTTGTGCAATTATGCATCATTCATGAGCTGAAAAGCAGGTATGGTCAATTGATTAATTTCGCCATCATTAGGCAGTCAGAGAAATACATGGTAGTAACAGTACAATGTGTAATTGATAAAGCCAATGACTTTTCCAAAACATAATATAATAATCAAAACTATATCAAGCTTTACTTTAAAAATACACACTCAGCTGCTTCTAATGGGAAAGAGACTGTGGCTTTAAAAAGTAATGATTTGAGCCCTGTTTTGTTTTTTTTTTATCAGATTGCATTACAACACTGTAGTTGACCTAAGTTTAAAGGCAACAAATAAATCACATATCCATTACTGTATGTACATTGCAGACAAAGAGTAATCAATAGAAAAACTTACTGGAAGCAAAAATAAATGACAGGCTATCATAAAGGTCTTAATGATTTCAGCTCTGGTAACAAGCAAATCATAGTGTAATTAAAAGAAATATATTTTGCACTTATACATCACTGAGGACGTCAACATATTTAATAAATATTAAGTTAGCTTCAGGACATTCCAGTTAAAACATATATGCAACTATTCCTGAGATGAAACACAGCAATGGTTTAACAGTATTTTGGAATAGAAACTGACATCACAAAGGAAATTTAAGAATACCAAATTTGAATTTGACCAGCAGCAATACCTCTCTTTCTGTGAAACAGCCCCGTGATCTTTGACTACATGCAGTCAGGAACTTTGCTTTACAGAATTCTCATATGCAGAGATGAGGATAGTGATAAAAAAGAAGGGATGCTGAACAATATAATATCATCAATCCCAGAACTCAAATATTAAATTCGGAATATCAAAGGCAGAAAGAAAAACTTGCAACAGTTCACTAACAGTCTAGAGACAGGGGAGTCACATCATTGTCATGGCGCAGTGAGTAAGCAGACTCTGGGAGCTCCCACTCACTCCTTTCTTAGTTTTCAGGAACTTTTTCAGCAGAGCCCTCCAGTAAGGCCCTATACCTTTCATTAGGCCTGGAGGAGTCCAGGAGAGCAGGGGAAAGGTGAGAATAGAGCAGAAGATGTAGAGCAGAGAAGATTAGAGCAGGCAGCCTCTCCTCCACACCACCTATTGGAGGAAGACTGTCAGCATTGCTGGAGGTGAGTGAGAGGCCCATCTGCCTCCTCCTTCCCTGAATTCCCTGAAAAAGTGGTAGCAGGAGATAAGTTCTCTTTATTTTCTGGGAAGACAAAAAAGATAAATGAACAGGTGGCCCAAACTTCCTGCCCCCAGAGGACTGCAAGGAGTTGCTGTATCGTCTTCCCTCTCCCTCCCCACCCCAAAACTCAGTGGTACTGTAGCAGCAAGAGGTACACCTTTCTCTCAGAAATATGAAAAGTGGGGTGACTGGAATTACCATCTACCCCTTTGGATGGTCACAGAGCCGTGCCAGAATACAGTGGACAGGGCAGAGGGGTAACAGCAAGTGGCCTCACAGTTAATATGTCCATTCCAGAAACGTGGGCAGTGTTTGGCAACTCTGGATGAAAAACACACATAGGGAAAGAGGAGGGAAAGAAAATAAAATAATATGCAAACCAAGGGGCTGGAGTCAGAAGACACAGGTTTAACTGTGGTGCTGGAAACCCATTTTATCAAGTCTGAAGAAAAAATAGAAGGACAAAATGAACACAATGAATAGTCAAATAAACAAACTAGTAGTAGCCATTACAGACATGGACTCTACAATTGCCAGTACTAAGAAGGACATGCAGGGTCAAAATGCTGGCTGAGAAAGGGGAAGATTTGGAAAACAGGGGTCATAGGAAAAATATTAGGATTCTAGGGCTGCCAGAGGGGACCAACAGAAAATACCCGATAAAATACTTTGAAGCATGGATTTCAAAAGCTTTGAATCGGCCGATCAAATCAGATAAAATTAAGTTTGAAAGGGTGCAGTGGAATGGGGGATGCCAGCGCATAACAGAAATTTGACTAGACCACATCCTGTCATAATTTGGCAGGGACCAGGTCTTGATTCTTGACCCAGCCAGGAAGTTGAAAGAGCTAGGAGTGGAGGGCAACTGAGTCTCTTTCTATCAAAACTATTATACAGATGCATGGAGGAAAAGGGATGAATTTACAGGCCTTCACAAACAGCTCCATAGGAAAGAGCTTTAGTTTGCATATTTTACCTCAGCATCCTGAAAGAATATCAGGTGGGTCAAACTCACACTTTTTATACACCAAGAAAAGCGTAAAGGTTCCTGAACTGAATCCTGGAACCAAGCACAGGAGACCAAGTTGAGATGGGGACTAATAATATTCAAGTTGCATACAATTTAATCAAGGGCTCTGTAAGTATCAGAAAGGGAAATCAGAATGACCTTTGAATGTAACAAAGTACAATTGTTATACTTGATAAGGAAAATAGAGCTTAAGTGGCAAAATCATCAGAACAATTTGTATATTAAGTTTATTAGGAATATTGTTAAGTAATAGTTTTAAACAAATAACGGGACAGGAGTTAATGCTAGGAAACTTTGCAGATATTAAGTATATCAGAAAATACATTATGAAGTAAAATGAAAAATAGAATGTTTGAAATATATGGTTTAAGGTTATATGTTACAGTTGGTAATGATATTGAATGTAAATGCAGGGAAGTTGATAAAATAAATGCTATATAGTAACAGATGTTTGAGGGCTGTGGGTCGAAGAAGAGGGGGAAGGTACTGTGTGATCGTGACAATATTGAATGTATGGAAAAATGGGTTAAAATATCAGGAACAATCTGGAAGGTACTTCATATTTTTCTCCAAAACTGCCCAAACATATGCTAGGATAGCTCTAACTTTTGATATCAAAATTCTTGTACATTGAAATTCTTAATGCTAGAACGATATGCCTGTCTTCATAAAAATAAAGATTAATTCCTTTATTAGCAGGGAGGTGAAAGTCAACTGGAAACCCCACAGACCCATGTTCGAGACCCTCAAAGCCCAAACAACAGCCAGTGTCCTCTGGAATGGTTGAAGCATGAAGAGCAGAGGTGAAATGAGCAGGTACGAGCCGGTGCGCCATACTGGGGTGGATCGGCTTCCCCAGGCGCAATTTAAAGGGCCTGCGGCTGCCAGCAGCAGCTGGAGCCCCCAGCCATTTAAATTGCTGCCAGAGCCCCGTTGCCAGAGCCCTGGGGTAGTGGTGGTGGGGCTGGGGCGGCGATTTAAAGGGCCAGGGGCTGTAGCGGCGGCCGAGCCCTGGGCCCTTTGAATTGTCCCCAGAGCCCCGCCGCTGCTTCCCCAGGGCTCCGGCAGGCTCCAGGGACGATTTAAAGGGCCTGGGGTGGTAGTGGCGGCAGGAGCCCCGTCCCTGGAGTCCTGCTGCCGGAGCCCTGGGGAAGCGGCAGCGCGGCTCCGGGGACGATTTAAAGGGCCCAGAGCTCTGGACGCCGCTACCGCCCAGGGCCCTTTAAACTGCTGCCAGAGCCCCCGGCTGCCGCTGTTACCCTGGGGAGGGGGAAGGAGGCACTTGCCGGTACAGGGTGGGCTGGGGCTGGCTCTGACCTCCACCAGCCCCGCCCCTTCCGTCCGAGGCCCCACCCCTTCCGGGGGCCCATACCGGTAAGTCCCTAGACTTGCTTTCACCCCGATGAAGGGACATATGAATCTTTAGCGCATCTGGCACATATATATCTTGCGATGCCGGCTACAACAGTGCCATGCGAATGCCTGTTCTCACTTTCAGGTGACATTGTAAACAAAAAGCGGGCAAATGTAAACAGACTTGTTTCCCTGAGTGATTGGCAGAACAAAATGTAGAACTGAGTGGACTTATAGGCTCTGAAGTTTTACATTGTTTTATTTTTGAATGCAGTTATTTTTTGTACATAATTCTACATTTGTAAGTTCAATTTTCATGATAAAGATATTGCTGTACAGTACTTGTATTAGGCGAGTTGAAAAATACTATTTTTTACAGTGCAAATATGTGTAATCAAAATAAATATAAATTGAGCATTGTACACTTTGTATTCTGTGTTGTAATTGAAATCAATATATTTTAAAATATAGAAAACATCCAAAAATATTTAAATAAATTCCATATTATTAACAGTGCAATTAATCAGAATTCAGTTTTTTAATCGCTTGACAGCCCTATTCTAATATGAAAGGTACCTACATTGGTCTTGATTCAGGAAAGTGCTTTACCCTATGCCAAACTAGAAAGCATGTAAGTAGTTCTGCTGGAGCCAATGTTAAAGTTAGATACACGGTTAAGTACCTGCTGAGCTTCTATTTGTGGAGAGAAATCCCATTTTTTCCACCTCCTTAAGTGCATCATCATTTTAAGTGCCCAGATTTAGCTGGATGCACCACATGCAATTACTTCCCGCTATTTTCATCTGATGTCTGACGTAAGTGAATCAATTTCTGTCTTATTTCAGAGTAACAGCCGTGTTAGTCTGTATTCGCAAAAAGAAAAGGAGTACTTGTGGCACCTTAGAGACTAACCAATTTATTAGAGCATAAGCTTTCGTGAGCTACAGCTCACTTCATCAGATGCATATTGTGGAAACTGCTGCAGACTTTATATATACACAGAGAATATGAACCAATACCTCCTCCCACCCCACTGTCCTGCTGGTAATAGCTTATCTAAAGTGATCATCAGGTGGGCCATTTCCAGCACAAATCCAGGTTTTCTCTCCCTCCACCCCCACACACAAATTCACTCTCCTGCTGGTCTGCAGCAGTTTCCACGATATGCATCTGATGAAGTGAGCTGTAGCTCACAAAAGCTTATGCTCTAATAAATTGGTTAGTCTCTAAGGTGCCACAAGTACTCCTTTTCTTTCTGTCTTATGTGACCTATTTGTAAAAGCCATTCCTCTTGTAATAGCTTTACCATTGTAGCTATACACCATGAGCATCAGGACCCCACAGTCTTGAACCTGAGTCTGCGGAGTTCCTAGTTAAGTGTCACCTCCCTGTTCCCTCCCAGCAGCTCATTACTAACCGACCAAGTGACGAAACCATGAAACCTGAAGCTACCTCAGGGCAGCCTCCCCTGGACCCTGATTGGAGGAACACCGGGACCTCTGATTGGTCAGGGCTTCCTATTTAAACACAAGAGAGGCCACACTTGGGCTGTACCTGGCTGCTACATTGGACCCTGCCTTCTTGCCTGATGTCTGAGTTCTGGTTCCCTGCCTTGCTCTTGGTTCCTGCTTTCCTGACCTGCTCCTGATTCCAGCCTTCCTACCTTGTTACTGAATCTTAACCCTGATCTCCAACTCTGATTCCAACCTTTGGCTCAACTCCTGACTCTGATTCCAGCTCTGATCCTTGGCACAAATCCCAACTCTTGATCCAACCACTAGACCTGACCACCTATATCCCGGCCCCAACTGTTTGTGAAGACCAGTACCCACAGATGTGGCCCAGGAAAGGAACAAGGATGAAGCCAATCTGTTAACCGGAGCTCTGAAAAGAACCAGGTTTGCCCAAGTGGGCTGCCTGCCTCCAGATGAACAACCAAGCTCTGTGGGCTCAAATTTCACAATTGACTACTGAGAACCAATTGTTCCGGAAGCGGGAGAGACAACTGCACCTCGAGAACACAACACCTCAGGCATGACCCACATTATCTGTGCCTATTAGAGTGGGTGATGAATGGGAAATGGAGTTTAGGACTCGTTATGGCCACTTCATGTATTTAGTAATGACATTTGGCCTAATGAATGTCCTGGTCACTTTCCAACATTTCCTCAATGATGTGTTATATGATATTACACAAATAATTTTAGTCTATCTTGATGATATACTCAGAGCAGCATAATTTCCACATAAAGATGGTCCTAGAGATACTATGTCACAACATGGCCTTTATGCTAGGTTAGAAAAATGTGCTTTTGATCTAATGACTATAGAGGTCCTGGGTTTTAGCTGTCTCCTAAAGGAATTAAAATGGATCCACTCAAGGTCCAGGCTATTTGTGACTGGGCTGCACCTTGAAATGTCCATGACCTGCAATGTTTTCTAGGCTTTTCAACTTTTAATGTTAGTTCATGTCAAATTTCTCAAAGCAGATCACACCTGTCATGGACCTACTATGCAAGAATGTTTAGTTCCATTGGCGCCCTAAAGCCCAAATAGCTTTGGGGCAATTAAAGCTAGCCTTAACCACTGCTTCTACCATAGGTGCTAGAACTGCCACACCTCCTGCCTCAAAGTGGTTTCCATTAAATACAGAGACTACAATTTGGTTCAATGGCTCTCAGCACTCACACTATAAAAATTGTTCCAGTGCCACTGGCTATTACCCAACTCATCCATATGTGATACAAGCTTTTATTGTAGAAGCATGTGCCTCTGGTGTGGCGATTAAAGTGGTTTTCTTGCAAAGCAATGGGGAGGCCAACCAAATTTTACATCTCTGTGCCTATTACTCCCAGAAACTCACCCCCACATAATAGAACTATGAACCCCCACCAAAACAGCCTTCAAGGAATGGCATCATTACCTCAAGGAAACCCAGCATCCAGGCCAGGTTTTTATTGATCATAGAAATTTAGAATACCTGTGCAAGGTTAGAGCATTGAAACAGTGACTTCAGTGGGCCTGTAAGGGGTTTCATAAGTGCCCCTTCTTGTTGGGTGTGTCTGAAGTCTTTAACAGTCCCGGCCATGGTATCAGACTGTACTCCTAGGGCTTCCTCCCTGTAGGCAATGGTTTCACGCTTTCTGGGCCCTTCTGGTCCCAGCTCTCCAGCTGGGCCCTTTAACAGTTCAGATTCCCTTCTGGGGGTTTATTGCCATCCAGTTGCAAGCCACTCCCCCCCGTGGCCTATGGTGGTAACCCAGGCCCACCCACTACTACTAGTCCCAGCCCAGGGACCCTAGGAATAGCAGCCATGCAACGCTATGTCCCTTTAACTAAGATGTTTTAAGTTCCCTGGACCACATACCTGTAGACCCAGCCTTCACCAAATGCTTCACCTTTACCTCAAGGCTCTTCTGAGTTCAGTCCCCGCAGCCAGCTAGGTGCTCTTTCTTGCTCCTCCAGTCCTGGCCAGCACTGAACTGTTCATGGTGCTACAGTTCTCTTTACCCAGCCAGGAGCACCACCTGCACTCCTCTGGCTCCAGCAAGGAATTGTCTCTGGCTCTGCAGTCCCTTTATGTGTCCTTCCTGGGCCCTGGTTGGCTGCTCACTGCAGTCTCTCTGATTGGTTAGCCCTTTGCAGTCTCCCCCTGATTGGATGCTTCCTCATCAGTCTCTCTGGGCTGCTCGGAGGACTTAGCTCCAAATTCTCCTTTTCTGGGATGGGTATAGCAGTGTCCTAAGGCCTCCAACAGGGGCTTCCAGGTCTAGTCCACCCTATCACAGGGCCTTGTTCTTTTCACAGTTCAACTTCATTATCTCCTACAATCCCAGAATTAGAAATGGCAAAGATGCCATTTAATATTCTCTGGAAAGGAGAATATTACACTGATCAAAAGAGCCAAGCCAAGAACCATCTCATATACTTAAACCCCATAATTTCCTGAAAGCTGCCATGTAACAGAATTTATTTTCTTTAATCTGTTCTGTCTCTGCTTCAGAATACCTTCCGATGAGTTAGCCCCACTAAACAAAGAGCAACAACACTCAGTAGAGAGGTATGTTCGTGAAGGGAAGCATCTATGTTACCCTGTCCCCAAAGCATGGGGACACAACAAGAATGCCATGGCTTCCTGTTAGCAGAATATCTGGGGCACTTCAAAACCCAATGTTTGGTATCCTGTTTCTTCTAAGGTCCCCAAATGTCTTCTACAACACAGTCATTTGTTGCTTCCCATAAAATGTGCACTTGTGCCAAGACATCACACAGTAAACCCTTTGGCCTCCCTCAACCCCTGAAAGCTTCCCATGGCCTAGATGGGGTTATCACATATTTTGTTGTAGAACTGCCAGAGTCCAATGGGTTTATAACAATCCTGACAGTTGTGGGCCTTCTTTCAAATTCTTTGGGGCAGGAACTCCATTGTATATCTACACAAGGATTAGCACATTTTAGGCAGTACCACAATACAAATAAAATGTAATTTTGTTTACTATCCCAGTTTTACAGATGGACTAAATGAGGCACAAAACGGTTAAGTGATTTGTAAATACCACAGAGAGACTGTTGCAGAGTTTGAAAGACAACAGGTTTTTGGATTCTTAGCCATGGTCAAGCTCACTGATATCCTTTATAGCAGGGGTTCTCAAACTGTACCTTTGGGTATGCAAAACATCTGTGAGGGGATACATGGAAGAAATTGTGTAATGGTGGATTATATTTATTAATTATTTTATGTATTGTATTTTCATAATAGGCTATTCAGACAAAGCTTTAAAACTGTGGGCATTTGTAAAATTAATTTACTGCATTTTATATATTTCAGGATGTACCAATGAGAACAGATAAACAGATGGGGAGGTACAGAGCCCTCACCTCCAATCACTGTATAGCAGGGGTTCAGTTACTGTCCAGACTAACTGAGCTCAGAACTTTTTTTTTTTGGTTGTATATGTCACACTATAACTATCTGTATGTAACAGTGAAGTATGGCCAGACGGCTAAAACAGGTAGCATTAAAAGAACAAAAAATGTGTCCGTGATGAGAAGGCTAGGGGTATATGGGCAACTAGTTGATCTGGAAAGGGCTATGCAACAAGAAAAGTTTGTGAACCTCCACTTTATAGTGTACTGACAAGTGGACTTAAGACTCTCTCTTCCCCCACAAATCACATTTACTCGGGCACTGTACAGGGAGGATCTGAAACATAGTGACTTGGAACAGAGTGGGAAAGCAGCTTCTCTGTAGGTATCAGTCCAGCTAGCAGTCACAGTGGCATTTAAGAGTCCTACAAAAAACCTGTACTTGAGACATAGGTTTGTGGATCTGCATAATGGCTGATCCCATTTTCCTGCCCAGCTTGTCACGACATCTAAAGGGAGAAAACCTAGAGAATGTAATAGGAATGAAATTTGCATTTTTCCATAGTGGTTCCATGCTGCTATTGAGATGAACACTGCCAAAAAGAGCTACTCCTCTGCATCCCACCCATGGCCTGTTCTTATAAGGCTGACTCACCAGTGCCCATAGCTATAGTGATTCTATTGCATTTAGAAGATCCTCAATCATGGGGGAGCCAGATGCAACAAGTGGTGAGTTCTGTTGTCTACCATCCCACCTGACAGCACAAAGGCAGAAATATTGAAATAAGAGAGTCGAACTTTTCATCCGTGGTTAAGATAAAATACCTACCCATTACCGAGCACAATGGGGGGTTTATTTTGGATACACTTCATCTTTCATCCCTGGTATATCAGATATTTCTTAGATACCTTTCCAAACCTCAACTGATGGAGTAAAACAGAGATTATATAAAAGGTTAAAACTCTAGGTTTTACATACTGTGAAATCTGTATAATCTGTGGACAAGCTAGTCATGCACATAGACTTTGTAAAGAAATGCAAATAAATATGATGCAGTAAAATATTCCAACTCTGGTACTGACTGATGAGTCACTGATGCTCGGGTATATGATATTATTTGACAAGGGAAAAAAGTGATTTTACAAAAAAAGTTCATGTTTATATCACAAGTTTTGCAAAATTTGTCATATAATTTGAGTTATGATGTTTGAAAATTAGTAACTGAAAAAATCAATAAGGGCAAATTCCACATAACTCTCATTAAGAATCACTTTCACTGAAATAAAGACTGAATTTTGCCCCAAGAAAGGAATGTTTCACTTGTCATTAGACTCATGTAAAACCACACAGTTTGTAAAGTATTATAATTATATATAATATTTAATACAAGATGTGAGTGAGAAACTCTAAGTAGCCATCTCCCAAAAAAGAAGCCTACCTTATTATTAAGAAAACAAACTATATTTCTTGGTGAAGTACTGTCTGAGTGAAATCTTGACCTCATTGTCAAAGAGAGTTCTACTACTGATTTCGATAGGGCCAAGATTTCATCCCTAGAGTCTGTGTCCACGTTTTACTCATTATCAGAGAGCAAAGAAAGAAAAGGAGTACTTGTGGCACCTTAGAGACTAACCAATTTATTTGAGCATGAGCTACAGCTCACTTCATCGGATGCATACCGTGGAAACTGCAGAAGACATTATATACACAGAGACCATGAAACAATACCCCCTCCCACCCCACTGTCCTGCTGGTAATAGCTTATCTAAAGTGATCATCAAGTTGGGCCATTTCCAGCACAAATCCAGGTTTTCTCACCCTCCGCCCCCCAACACACAAACTCACTCTCCTGCTGGTAATAGCCCATCCAAAGTGACCACTCTCTTCACAATGTGTATGATAACCAAGGTGGGCCATTTCCTGCACAAATCCAGGTTCTCTCACTCCCTCACCGCCCTCCAAAAACCACACACAAAAACTCACTCTCCTGCTGGTAATAGCTTATCCAAAGTGACCAAGCTATTACCAGCAGGACAGTGGGGTGGGAGGAGGTATTGTTTCATGGTCTCTGTGTGTATATAATATCTTCTGCAGTTTCCACGGTATGCATCCGATGAAGTGAGCTGTAGCTCACGAAAGCTCATGCTCAAATAAATTGGTTAGTCTCTAAGGTGCCACAAGTACTCCTTTTCTTTTTGCGAATACAGACTAACACAGCTGTTACTCTAAAAGAGAACAGAGACTAACTGATTAGGCCCGCAGTGGAAAATATCACCTCTTGCACTAGAACAGCAAGAAAAAAGGTCATGCTCATACTTTCACGACAATGATGATTAAATATCTAAAATGGCCTAAATTAAATAAGAATAGAACCAAATTTCTTTGGACATTCCCCAACACTCAGTGCACTTTTAACAAGCAAAACAGAACAAATTGGTTGATGGCATTTTAAATGGCAGAGTTCACATGTCTGAAGTAAACAATATTTGAACGTTTTTTTGTACCAAACACCAAAACTATCTCTTTCAGTTAATTATTTCATTTAGATGATCATTAATAGGGATTTTGGAAATACTGGTGTAACAGGGTGGTCTTCCCCTTTAACTGACTGGGAGCTTGGGGGCAGCATAGGGAGCTGGGTGGCTAGTACTAGCCCCACAAATCTGAGCCACCATAGAATCATAGAATATCAGGGTTGGAAGGGACCTCAGGAGGTCATCTAGTCCAACCTCCTGCTCAAAGCAGGACCATTCCCCAATTTTTGCCCCAGATCCCTAAATGGCCCCCTTAAGGATTGAACTCACAAGCCTGGGTTTAGCAGGCCAATGCTCAAACCACTGACCTATCCCTCCCCCCTAAAAGACTAGTCAAGTGAGGCAGTGGGAGTGGAGAAAGAACAAAGAAATCTGTAACTGACTGTGATCAATTAATTATAAATTCCACTGCAATAGGACCAGCCACCTGTGTGTACTGCCCAGCTCTGCTGCTGGTCGTACCAGGGCCAGATTGGCACTGAGCCACCTGGCTTGCAAGCAGCAGATGAGCAGGAAGAGTCCCTAGAGCCCACCAACAAGCAGAGTGGGGAGTCCAAGAATCCATGGCTTGGTGCTGCAGGCAGAGTCCATTCCAAGTGTGGCTAGTGCCCAGTGAGCCAGCCGCATCCCTGGAACAGCAACGACAAGTCAGTCTCTCCCTAGTGCCTGCAAGCAGAGCTAGGGATGATGCCCGGGAAGGAGGGAGGGAAGAAGCGAGACCGAGAGAAGAGAGGGGGAATGGGCTGCGGAGGAAGAAGCCAGACACAACCAACTGTGACGATGATGCCATCACACTGCACTCCCAGCCCCTACTCAAGCTCCCACTATGCTTATGAAGGCCTTACCATCAACTGGATGGCATTTCACTATGTTTGTCTATCTTTAACATGAGAACTTTTGAACACTACATCGGATCAATTTCAAAATTTCAGGCAATGTTGTCCGCATCAATTGCCAGAACTCTACTGATTTTGGGGAAAATTGGAAAACTGAAACAGGAAAAATGGGGTAGGGGGTTACACAGAGCCCCTGCCAGAAGTTTAGCACAGTCACAGCTTGAAGCACCTCTGAAGCACCTACATCATCTCTGCACATCCTCTCAATAGAGTTTAATGTATGAATGATACACTGACAGACTTATCCCCGAGAGAAATAAGAATGGTGGGGAGGGGAAGAAGAAAATAGGAGTCTGTACGAAGTCCCTGCCACATGATGGGGTGAATGGAGAACCCTGGTACGGGGGGGAAAGGACGGAATGGGAGCATGGGGGAAGAGGAAGATGGGAGTACACACAAAGACCCTGGCATGGGGCAAAGATGGAGGACTCCCTTAAATGGGGAAGGGAGAATGAGAATGAACACAGATCCATTGCTCCAAGGAGAATAAGAGAGGGGGGAAGGAAGGGGCACAGAGAACCTCTAATGGGAGGAGACTGGGGGAATCCTCCTATGGGGAGGGAGAGGGGAATGGAGCCACACATAGAGCCCCTGGTATAGAGGGAAGACTGGGTAACCCTGGAATTTGCATCAGAGGAAGGGGGACATACAGAACCCCTGATAGGGTTAACAGGACGAGCCTATGATGAGAAAAGCAGGGAAGGGAAAAATGGAGGCACAGAGCTCCTATCATATATAAATATAAATATAAATTAAAATGTTTACTTTTTAATTGCTTTGGTATCATAATATAGCATATACAGAATGGAAATACAGTATTTAGTCATAAAAAGAGTTCAATGTATGTTTCTGAAATGTAAAAAGATGTTAAGTACAATCTAACTACATCAGTTAAAGAAAGGAGATATATGTTAACATATACAGCAGATTAACATTTTATTGTGATAATACATAAGCTTTTTTGTAAAAATGAAATTTTCTTTTCAGGTAAAAGTAAAAAATGTTAGCTATTTTAGGAATTTAGAAAGTAGGGCATTTTGACAAGGTACTTAATAAAGGTGCCTCTTTATTCTTCCCATTGGAACTATAAAAAATAACAGCCTATTCAATAGCCACAACCCCTCAAGCACTCATTAAAACTCACAATTGTGAGTTTGAAAATCCAAGTACAGCAAGAAGTGATGGTGTTAATTCAGTTAGTGGCAGTTTTCTTTCCAAGTCAGCATTGAACCAGTGTTCTAAAGTACTGTTAGGGGAACTCTGGTCCTGGGACATATTTTTTCAGATGAGGTGTAAAGTAAGGTTCTGACCACTTGTAGTTATTGAAGTCCCCAGTGCACTTGTAAATCCTACACTGAAAGAGTCAGCAGAAGTAATACCAAGTATCAGGGGGTAGCCATGTTAGTCTGTACCCACAAAAACAGCAACGAGTCCGGTGGCACCTTAAAGACTAATCGATTTATTTGAGCATAGGTTTTCATGGGTAAAACCCCCACTTTTTCAGATGCAACAATAGAAGTGAGAATGACTGACAAAGAGATCTGGTACCATTTACTATTTAATGTTATTTTTAGCACTGAAACAAGTGTTGATAATGTGCTTTCACTAAATTCTCAACTTTAGATTGGCTTGCAGTGAGAAACCAAAATATCCTGTAGTATTATTCATGATTATTAAAACTGTACTAAAAATACCACAAACAAATCCCAAACACTCATCAATATACAATTCTAGAAATGTCATACAGTCTCATTCTGAAGCCTAAAAATGTCTCTAGAGTCATCAGGAAGTGATGGAACAGCTACCAGTATAGTTAAGAGCTTTTTTTGTTCACAATATCACCAGGTTGAATCATCTATAGGATTTGCAGTCTGTTTACTATCCAGTTTCTAAGTTCTCAGTCATTTTGATTTTATGAATTATGCCTGTAAGGTGTACAGCTACACAAAAGTGCAAGCTACACAGTAACACATGTATCTTTGCGATGCCAAGAACCCTAAAATATTTTGATATCAGAGGTAACAACCAATCACTACCTTTGCACTACAGCTAATTTGCATGCAACTCTTTAGCAGTTGTATGAGGAAGACAATTTAACACAAATCTCCCAGCACAACCTCTCATACAGATAAACCAACACAGCCAGTATACACAATTACCCCAAACACACCCCCACTTATCACCACACAAATTCATACAAGTCTTTTACCATTAAGGAACCCACAAAATACAGATGTGCATGTGGTAAATATTATGTCACATTACTCCAAAAAGTTATAGTCACATGTCTAAATAAATTAGTAGCCTGTAGCAAGCTTAGTATTACAGTTAGTGAAAATAACCAATCTTATTTATTATGCTAAGAATAAATAACACCTAACGTGGAACTGGAAGCATTAAAATAGTTTTATACATAGAAACTGCTCATCTAACCCTGTCTATATAAATCTTTCTTGAACATCTTAATTATTTACAAATATACATTTATATTGTGTTGTGACCTGTCCGTGTCTGATGTCACCTCTCAACACCAGCTCTTGCTGCTGGGTTACTGGGATGGCCTTGGGAGACTCTCACTTTTTCTGAGGACTGTCTCCCCTCCAGAACCCAACATGAACTACCTATGTGGGGATCTTCCGTGACTAGGGACACCAAGTTGAGCTCTTTTTCCCCCTCACAGAGCTCTACTAACCCTTCTTAAGTTAGTCCTCCTCTCCAAGCAAGCCTGGCCAGACCTTCTGTCTGACCTTCAGACTCCCTTTTCCTTGTGACTGCCCTGTCATAGTTTTCAGATTTCTCTCTCTCGACATCCACTCTTCAATTTTCACCTTGACCCAAAAAACCCAGAGGCTTCATCTACTTTAATGATATCACCACCTCCAACAGTTTCTTCACAACCACCCACACAACAACCAACCAGTATATACAATAACCCCAAACATCAATCAAAAGCCTAGAATGTCTGTTGAGTCAGTGGAAAGTGAGAGGAATGGCTACAAATATCGTTGAGAGCTTTTTTTGTTTAGAATATCATTATGTTCAATCATCACTGTGATTTGTGGTCTGTTACCTTTTTTTTTTTTTTTTTAAGTTCTGAGGCATTTTTGGCTTTTTTTTTTTTTTTTTTTTAAACACATAACCTTATCAATTACACCTGTGCAGCAGCACGGGCTTTCAGCTACTAGTTTCATCCACAAAGAACTCCGGTGTCATTTTGGAGACTCATTAGTTTCCATGATGAGATAATACCAATGTATTTACTTATTTTAAATCTAGAAAGATTTGCATTGTAATGGAATATTGACCAAAACTGACCACTTCTTTGAATAAATACTTCTAAATCAAATTTTAAACTCCAATAAATGGAAAATCTCATACTTTGGCGATTGGATCTATAGATACTGGCTTTTAGGCATATTCATGATTTTCCTTAATTCTCTTTTCCCTGAAATGTTATTGGTTTTAGTCTTTGCTTCCTAAAGGTGTTATAGAGTGACTCATCTAAAAGTAAACTGAACAACAGATTATTAGAACTGAATGAACAAAATGAACAAAAGCCTCCCAACAGCTATTTTGTTTATTACTTTTTTTAAGGGTAGATTTCTTCCCCTTTACACATGGTGAATAGCATTCTTGTTGAACTTCTATTCCACATTTCTGTGTGCTGCAAAATCTGGCCCATTTTTATTTTATTTTCCTAGTTATCATAAAAAACATTTACATATTAGTTGACCTAGAAACCAAGACTCAGGGCTTGTCTACTGCTGCAGCGCTTCAGTGAAGATGCTACCTATGGTAATGGGAAGCATAGGTAATCCATTTCCCCAAGAGGCAGTAGCTAGGTCAATGCAGAATTCTCCCATCAACCTAGGTTGGCTTAACTGCATCTCTCAGAGGTGTGGATTTTTCACACTCCTGAGCGACATAGTTATACCTACGTAAATGCCTAGTGTAGGCCAAGCCTAAACAGGGATACTACTATGCAGCCTTAGAAGAGAGGACTCTGTTACTTCTAAACATAAGACTTAAAAAGATACAACAGAGCAACACTAAAATTTTCCACACTGAAGCTAGTGACACTGCCGTATGGATACACAGAGAGATTACTATTGTACATACATGAAGTACTCTGTTGGATATTGAATTCAAAAGACAACAGGTGTGATTTGTTCAACAAAACTGCAATATCACTATAGGAAAAGTTCATTTGATTACATGTTCATGTTAATTCCCTCCTCATAGGGAGCCACCCTCTTGCCTCTGAGCAGCAGTTGTCAGACTTTCAGCAGGAGGTATGGATTTACATAGACCCCTTGGGTGGAGAGGTCCAGCACTAGATTTTAGAATATGTGGTGCCCCCACCTAGGTAAATAGCCTTGATACCCCACGTGCTGGCTTTAGAGGTCTCATCTCCAGTAGATTTTACAAGAACCTCAGAATATCACCCTAACAGCAGCAGTGCTTACAATTTAAACTCAACAAACAAAACACACTGTAAAAGAGCAAACTTAACAGTAAAAAACACATATGGATGTGGCTTATTTTAAGGATCCCTCCTGATTCCAGACTAGCTCAACTCACAAAGAAACCCGGGGGCGGGACGACACACACAACAAAATTTCTCATCCAAACACTACATGTTTTCTAAACAGCCTGAAGGCAAGCACCTGTTTATGTGTTTCCTCTCTCACTGTGTATGTACAGTGTATCATTCCACCAGCAATGACGATAAACTTGCTCGGAGTATTCAATTTTGAATTTTCTTGAATTAATTTGCTATCATTAATTGAGCAATTTAGATTAACTTTCAGAAAAATTAATTATTTTTGAAGTGACCTTTTAAAATGATTTTAGAGCCTATATTTATCTACATTTTGCTGAGTGAGCCTATATTTTCTGCTGAACGGAGTATTGTTTAAGATAGCAAACTAATGGAAGGGGATCCAATGCATTGGGCAGTAAATGAGAGAGCCTTGGGGTGTTTTTTATGGAACAGTGTACATTTATGATAGAATCTACTGATCGACAGATTATAATAATGTTTTTTATGGTTATGTTTTTCCTCAGAAAAATTCCACTTTGTTCCTTTATGAGCTGCATCCATATATTCCTTGTCTTGGGATAAGGATACAGAGGACTGAGTTACAGTTATTGAGAAACAACTCCTGAAAAAAATGGGCTAGCACAGATCATTCATTTATTTCAGATTCATTTTTTGCTAAAGAGCTCTTAATACAGATTTTTTTAAAAGAAACTTAAATAAAATTCATAACACCAGTGAACTTTATCGCTAATGTTTTAACATGTTTCAAACCAATCCTGGAAAAATCTGCATGACAACTAACATTTTTTGTGGGCAACTGTGCAAGGGACGTTTATTTTCACCTCACAAGCTCAGCCTTCATCTCTGCAGTGCTTGTGAGCAGATCAGCAGCTTCTCAGGAAGAGAGTAGGGAAGGAGTAAGCCATTGCCTCTCCTCCAAACCCTGCATGTCCTTTGATCACTGGTTGCAAGTATAATAAATCATTTGACTAGTGACCTGCTGGATTATTTAGCAATGGTCACTATAGAGATTTTCATGGCAAGGTTTTCTTCCATTATATGTAGTAATAATTGTATAATGAGATATGGCTCAATCACGGTATCCAATTCATTGCAGTTTCTTGGGAGTGTATTGAAATTCACTACTTGAATAAGTCACTTAACTTCCTCATATAAAGTCCATCTATGACAATGATCTTCTAATATGTTCAAATGTCATGTCTTGTTTCATTTGCTCAGCCAAGAGAACATGTTCATCCAGTAACTGCATTTTGAATAAATTAGGGCTGTTTATTGGCCATTGTAAAATCTAAAAATATATTCCCCCAAATATAACATATTTCTCTTCATGTACATAACTTTGGACATTTCCTTCCCGCTATTCTACTTATATTCATGACAATACTAGAATTCTGATCCAAAGAGCAAGGAAGTGATTTGTCAGTCAGTTATTGCATCGACTTCAAGGGGCCCTGACTATATGTAATGAATGGGATACTTGTAAAGCCACTATCTACTAAATCACATATTTTAGCACCACTGTCTGTGGTTCATTGCCCTCTTTTGGCTTGAGGATGTGGATTGACTTAATTACAGTAGTATAGTATATATGGGATTATTTCTAACTCCTTCACTGAAGGATTCTGCTGCAGATTCAATGCAGCAATGTGGCAACAACCATAAATGCTGATGTCCCACTAAAAGCAATGTAGTCCCCTACATATGGCACAAAATTCTCTCTAGACAACACACAAAGGGTATAACCTTTTCAAACTTCACAAGTTAACTAGACAGTGGTTTTGGCAATTCTGAAGGTAGACTCCTCCATTTGAGTCTGTAATGAAAAGTGTGTGAGCTTAGTGCTATCAGACATTGTGCTGTTAAAGGTACTGTCTTTTGGTTGAGAAGATAAAAATCAATGTTCCCACCATCTGTACTGAGTCAGGATCCCATGGCACTTTACACAAAAGTAGGGATGTTACCACTGTTGTCACCAAAGGACAACAAAGGCAATTCCAACACATGACAATCTATGTTCTCCAACAGTTTCAACTAGATACCACATTCTTCACTTCCAGTCCTAAACTATTGTGCACTGTTAAATAATTACTATATTCCATCTCAGACAAGTCTGCATTTCTGTAAATGAAATTAATCTGTTAAGCTCTTTAGAGTTCTTCATTAGCTTATGGATGAAATGTGGTATATTCTATACTACATTTCTATTAGACCACATTTCCACTGAAGTTAGATTTTCCTCATCTACATGGTAAATTAGATAGTAACAAAAAAGCTAATGCTCTTTACCATCCAGAATTATAAAATGTAAAATCTTTGCCCTCTAAAAGTACTGGTACTGTTGCTATTTGTAGCAGGTTTTGAATTTGGAGGAGAAAAGACATGACTGATGATTTTGAATTAAAGATCTGTCAGTGACAAATATGCCCTACATGTACTACTACTAATTCAAATGTCAGTGGTACACTGTGCTGTTCCTTCTTCAATACAATTTACTGGAGATTCAGTTTCCTCCTGTATTATTTTTAAAAAATAATTGTTATTGGGCTTGTGAGTAAAAGTATTGAAATAGGGTATTGTTTTGGTTTTAAGTATTATAGGTAAGGGAAATGGCTTGAGGAAAAGCCAAATTCCACTACCTCCACGAAAAGGGAGAATCAGGTTTACAGCCAAATCAGATTGTGTACATTTAACATATGTCAGAGGTAGGAGAGCTAGCTTCATTCTAAAAACAAACAAACAAACCAATACAACACCCCTCTCCCAGAAAAATCCCCACCAACCCAAAGCCACACAATAACATTTTAAGGGGCCCATGTTGTTGTGATGTAATTTCTTCTGGCTATCCTACTTTGCTTTTCCGGTGTGTGCCTTTTGGCTCGTGGAGTGGAAAAGTGGGTGCCTGGTGGCAGATGCGGGTGGATGCTGATAGCTTACTCCAAATCCCTCCAGACTTCACTCTGGAATGTTCCAGGGCCCCCATATACCTCATATTTGCCCATTTTTAAACTGTTTAGGTTATCCATGATAAAGCAAATAGGACTCACCTATCCTTCACAAAATTATTTTGTCTATCTATAAACCTTTTCAGTTATCTCTGAAACACTAAAACAGGAATCATTACTAGGAACCTGTCCAAGAGAAGACCTACTCTTGGAAAGTGTAATCTCTTCAAAGAGAAGATTCAGCATGGCATCCTTTCTTCCTTCCTTTCACAATCTTCTCTCATCCCATTCTTGCCTCCTTCCTCACTTTCAAAAACAACCAGGTTCCTCATCTGTTTTCCTCTTAACTCTTCCACCTGGCCAAGCAATGCCTTCTCCTTCTTCCTCATGACCTACCTTGTCCTTACACTTTCACCACCTTCTTCAACCCTTAGCTTCTCACCCTTTGTAGTTCCTTTCCTTCACAGTATGAATATGCTATGATTTCTCTATCCTTATATCCCTCCAACATTTACCCTGATTCTTACTCCAACTGCTATCCCATCTCCCTTCACCTCTAAACTCAGTGAAAGTGTCACACACAACTGTTTTATTAAGGTTCTCTCCTCCAACTCTGTCTTTGTACCCTCCAATTTGGTCTCCATGCCACTGAAACTTTTGTCTCCATGGTCTTTAATGACACTTTTATGGTCAAATTTCAGAGCCTCTACCCGGATAACATCTTTGAGTATCATCTATCTAGATCTACATGTCTAGGCAGTGTCCATGTGTTCCCCCTTCTTCCTTCCTCCATCACTTCCTTCAGAGATCTGGCCTTTCCTCTCTGTTCCACTACTAAAGGCCTAGTCTAGGCCCTTATTATTTCTCATCGTAACAATTGCAGCCTTTTCCTCTCTGGCCTTTCTGATATCCAATTGGATTCCCAGGTCCAATCAAAAGCTACTACTAAAATAATCCTTCTGACCATATGCATGGACCACTCTCCTTAAACTAGTCTGGAAAAACAATACCCTGTCTTTCAAACCTCTCTTTAAGATTCACTTCTACAATGACGACTACCAGAAAAAGCCAACTGATAATGGATCGTCAGATGGCCTTTAGGAGTGTCCAATATTGTATTTTTAACTCTAGTTGTGTATAAACCTGCCTATGCAAATGCATATTTTTATTGCTATTTCCATCATCCTCCCTCCCAAGTTTCTTCAGATTGTACAACCCACTGATTATATCTTATATTAAATATATTCCAAGATCTTTAAGGCAGGGAATGTCTTTTACTGTGTGTTTGTACAATACCTCAATCATGATTGAAGACTTTAGGCTACCATAATAAAATAATCCTCATCAAAAATACGTTAAAAGTATCTAAGTCAGCTAAGCCAAGAAAAGCACAAGAGCAATTCATATTCTTCACGGCCTGTGAGAGCAACTAGATAACATGTATTGATGGTGAAAATCATAGTGATGTTACACAAGGAAGGAATGAGGGGGGGGGGGAAATAAATTTGCTTACATACCATGGATAACATACAAAACTAAAAAGAAAACATTCAGAGCGGAAATTACTGTTAGAATAGGAAATGTTGAAATAAAAAAAAATAGTCGTTTTGGAAAGCATCCTATTTCAACATACAATGAAAGACAAACAAAACACATGCACTGGAGAGATGTCCATAATAAAACAAATAGTGCTCTAATTCATAAAGATGTACAACTTTTTACCAACATACAGTTTTCTAAATTTAAAAAAGGAAACCTAACTACAAAAATCACAACTAACATGAATATTACATAAGCATCCTATACCAAAAGTAATAATTTCATTAAAGAAAAACATACTGCATCTTCATATGTGCCTCTTAATAGTTCTTCATTTTACTTTCACTTGACCAATCCCACACAAACAGACCCTTCTCTCTTCTTTATATTTATTATGTTTAAAATGTTGGTTTAAGAAACAAATGGTATATACATTTGCAATTTATTACAAATACTGAGTCAAATGCATCCCTCGCATATCTCCATTAAATTAAATGAAGCTACACCAGGGATGAATATGGTCTATTGTCACATCATTTTACAATTCCTGCACTACTCTTTCTCTTGAGTTCCTCATTTTGGATCTTTTCCCTGCACTGAAGTTTTGGCTGGTTGAGGTGTATGTAAATATAGCTGCTGAGTAAATTTCTTCTTCTCTTTAAAAGTTACCATTTGGGTGCTATAAATGGTATATTTCCAAATAAAATGTGCTGAGGAGCATACTTGCAAGCATATAATAATTAAAATGTGTTCAGATCTCAATGCTAGAAATAAGTGTATATTTAAATTATGTTTTTAATTTTACTTATGTGTTTCTTGACTTTGGTTATAATCCACAGGCTCTTGAATACATTCTCTTTAATGGATTCCGAGTGGTTGCAATTGTGACAGCTAAGCATACAGGGCCATATAGAGTTATCCTTTCATTTGTAACTTCTTGTCTTAAAGCAGCATATGTTAATAGCTCATTCCATTAAATACCAAATCATCTGGGTAAACATTTTTTTCCATATACTATAGTATCTTTATGGAACATGTAAAATAATAATAATAAAAAAAAACTACCATCATCATTCTGGGCCAAACAATTGGTGAAGACAGTAGCAATCGCAATTCCTACAGCCATCCATTCCCACAGACAGAACTGCTGTAACATTTTTTATTGAACTTCACTCAAGGCAGATCTGAAATAAAAAGAAAGATTTGACATATTCATCAATCAGTTAAGGTAAATGCATCTGTCAATGCACAGAGGTTATAATGACTTCATGGTTAATCCCTTGTAGTATGGGTCCCTAAGCAATATTACTAAATGATCTGTATCTATCAGCAAGCATGTCCAATCTCCATAACAGGACAGTTTTGTTTTGTTTTATGTTATTGCTCTTTCTACATCAATCACGGTGTTAGAGCACTGTGTAATGTTTTGTGTTAGTCAAACATATATTACATGTTAGAGAAATTAATATATATATCATGATAAAAAATATAACAATGTTTGCTTTCTGTACATTTTTGCTGAGATAGCACTTTAGATTTTGCTGCAAGAGTTTGCAGATCAGAAAACTGGTTTGTGTGTTATTTGTAAAATATTTGGCCTAAGCAAACAACAAGGTAAAGCAAAAAGTCAAGAGGAATCAATTAGCTTTTCAGAAAATCAGTTGTACGCCCCTCCTCCCCTCAACGAGACAAGCTAACAAGTAAAAACCTAACACCACAAAAAACCGACCAGTGAAATGAACAACTACTGTAAAATAAAACCACCTGGATGAAGCCAGTGGGAGTGGGACCAAAAAAAAATAGATGTGTTGGAAAACAAACAAATAGAAGTCAGTATCAGCAGAATGTTCAAAAATGTATTAATTGAGGTTAATTATTGTCATGTATGCATGAAAATGTTTTAATTAGGGGGTTAGAATGTAATGTGTATAAATAAAGACAAATGAAGTAGCTCTATAAACTGAGTCTGCACAAAGTTACAAAACGAAAATTAAAAATTTAACAATAAGGGACTGGAGAAAATATAGGGGAAGACTAGTCAAGCATAGCAAAAAGAAAAGGAGTACTTGTGGCACCTTAGAGACTAACCAATTTATTTGAGCATAAGCTTTTGTGAGCTACAGCTCACTTCATCAGATACATAGCAGAAACCAGAGATTTGAAAAGAGTCACCCTGTCCCCAAGGAAAGTAACTTGATCATTTACTTTTCTTGACATCTATTTTTACATGTATATGTAATTCATATGTAATAATAACCCTGTCTTAAAATGTATAAAACAAAAGCTAAAAAAAAACCCAAAAACCAAACCTGTTTAAGTCTAGATTGGAGTGGATCTTGTTTCTCACCCAACAAAGGTATCAAGCAAAGAAATATGTTATTCTCCTTCCTTCAGCTTCACCATTAAAAGTGCAGTGCTTTTCTGAAAAGTGATTATATAAAACAGATGTGCCAGTCCTTAAAGCTGCTGCCCAACTGCTGGAGTTGGCTGGGAGATGTCCCACAGTGTTTAGACCCACTGAGCACACCCAGGCTAATAATGACATCTGGGATAGGTCCATTGCCAATGCAGCACAACCCATAGAACAAGGCAATCAGGTGAACAAAAGTTTATAAAAAAAGAGTAGCATTTTTAAAGTTACACAGTGCTCTATTCTGTTATTCTGATAAAAAAGGAACTCCCACAATTCAGGGTTGAAAAAAAAATCACATTATTCTGAACATTTTTATATGAAAATATCAGAACAACAATGAAATATCAAATGGAAGCAACAAGAACCATGAAAATGAAAGAGACCTGGATAGTAAAACAAAGCTGTTGTCTAAAAAGTATATAAATACTGTCATTTTACTCATGTAAAGCACTTAGCCCACTGGTTTTCCTTACCACTTTCTGCTAGTATTTTTGTATTATGGTCATATAAGCTATATTTTCATTAAATCAAACAATTGCCATCTCCACTCCCCGCCATTTAATGACCTTCAGCATCAAAGCAATCTGATCTGCCACCAACAAGAAATTATTAAAGTCACTGTTATCATTTTCCTTCAAGAGATTGAACTTTTTCTATCTCTGCATCTGTATAGTTTCATCTTAGGCATTTATTTACATCACAAACAATTTTATCATATTAGGACATTAAAGCTTTCTTCTAAATAACTCACACTAAGTTATATTTATTGCAACCAAGAGAAATCAAGGTTTCCTTTAAAAGAAATAAATGACAGCTCTTAAGTACTGGAAGAGGCACGTACATCTACAAAACTTTGTTTTATTCTTGTTTTCCCAGTACAAGGATGTGTGACCAGGCCACATAATTCTGGACTCCATCTTGAGAAGTCAGTATTTTTCCACAAACCGTTCTGGGAATCAAGTTTTGAAACAAAGGGTTGCTGCCATATGCTAAAGCTATAAAAGGCAGGGAGTGACAACATCTTTTCTTCACTCCCCACACAAGAAGACTCCTGAAAACACCTGAGGGGGAAAAAAACTGAACTAGGGATAGTGCTGGTTATAGGCTAGAGGAATTTCTAGCCTTTGTATGAAGACCTGAGAAACCCAAGCTGTAAAGCTAATGCAGCTTGTGCCTTAAGAATCTACAAGTTTGTCTGTACCGTCAGTTAGGGTGAGAATCTGCTGTTCAGATCCAGTGTATCTAGTATATTAAGCTTAGTTTGCATTTTTGTTTATTTGCTCCACTTTGATCTGTTTGCTATCACTTAAAATCTATCTTTTGTAGTTAATACATTTATTTTAATCTAACCAATGAGTGTGTAGTGAAGTGCATGGAATTTGCTCAGAGAGGCTGTTACGTATTTCTCTCCACTCCACATTGGGAGGGGGAGGGATGAACCCTATGAGCTTACGCTGTACAGTTCGCTGTGCATAAATTTTGGATTTATGCTCCAGAGGGGGTGCATGCCTGGGGAGCTTTAGCCTTTCTACTGTTGATTCATGCAGTGGCTAGTCAGAGACCCTGCATGTAACTGCAGTTGGATGTGTCCCTACCTGTGGGTATGCTGGTGGAAGTATAAGACTGAGATCATAATCTTCAGCTTGCGGGGAAGAAGATCAATTCCAAGAAACCAGGGAAGCCCTTATGTGTGGTAAGGGCACATAGGACAGTAAGCAGAACCTCCAGTGAAGGAAGATGAATAATGCTCTTAAGAGCAGAAGTTTCAATCCTTTTCTTCGGGGCTTTCTTTTACTGATTCATAAACAAACTATTCCAAACAAAAACAAAGCACTTGGAACAGTGTCCGACAACTTCCAGAGACTGATCCAGCTTCCTAGCTTCATCTCTCTCGGTTGCTTCCACCGCCATTTCCCTCATCCCCAGTAAATTACATGACAGGGCCAGCTAAACTCCTCATCTGCTGTCTGGGCCTTGCCTCAGATCTCCACTGATAAGGTTGTACAGAGGAGACCGAGCAGATTTAATTGGAAATTTAATTGGAAATTTAATTGAATGAACCAACAATAATTTCCTCTCCAAAGAAATGGCTGGATTTGTTGAAGCCCCCACCCTAGCACCTTAGAGAACAGACGAGGATGGGGAGCATTTTGGAGATTGTGGAGGTATGCACAGGTCCACACATTCATGGCAAAGTGTGTGTTTAAATCCCTAAATTGCTTCCTATTTCTTCAGGGTAGGCCAAAATTAGCCTTCAACAGAGTGATGAAGAGGAAGTTCCTAGACCAAAAGGAGGTTTCTCTGATGTAGGGCAGGAGCATGTGACTCCTTCATAGGGAAAAAAAATAAAATAAAATAAAAAGGAGCAATAGACCTTCTACTCAAGACCACACAAAATTTGTCAGTGTTACAATGTTATTTTCCTTCAGTAATTCAGGTATGGCTTGTTCTTGTTACCTTCTAAAGTTTATTCAAGTGCTACTTTCTGATTACTTTCATTTAAATTGCTAATTTACCAGCTTCAGACAATATGAAGTTACTTTAAAGTTACTTGTGGTTTAAAACACAACTTTTAAAGTAAGTAAATAAATGTATGATGATTATTTTTTTCTTAACTGGTTAATATTAAACAAATGTTATCACTATATAAAGCATACCCACTTCACAGTATGATTTATTGATATCAAATCAATTTGGTATAATCACGAGCATCCTTAATTGGCTTTTGAGGATATGTGAGAATCTCAGAATAAATTTATTCATAGATCTTCCCAATGAGTGAGCAAGGATTCCTAAATGCATTATATGCTTTACAGTTTTCCAGTCTTCTAACACACTAATAAAATAAAGGTTTAAATACTAACAAAATTATTTTAGATATTACCAGTTGTCAAATGCTTCCAAGTTTTTATAATTCAGAAATGCTAGGCAAACCATCTATGATTACAGATCTGCAGTAAACAGAATGAGTTCATTTTAAAATATTTAATTAGATTATTCATAGATCAGTGGGAGAACATGCATACAAAGAAGACAAGTGCACCTATTTGTAATAGTCCTGAAGAGGAATGGGCATATACACTTCCCCAATGATTTTTATACTAAAAATGACCAGTTCTCCAACAAAAATGTTTAATTTTAGAAAGATAGTTATTGAGTCTTCAACTGACATCCAGTGTGGTGGGACTACGCCAGAGAGGTTTTAGGACTCAGACACCTTGGCAGATTTATTTTTGATTGAGATGAAATGTCAAGTAAACCATAAGGATGGAAATGGAGTTGTTCTAAGAGTAAGTGTCTCTAGCTGAAACTGTAAATAGAGCAGAATAAAAGATTGAGCCTTTCACTCAGTAATCCTGTGGGCCACTGTAACAGAAACTGGAATGAGAAATTTAGTAAACACAAGCATCCTTACCAAATAGGAAGTAAACAGAATTTTCAGATGCCAAAAGAGGTCACGAACAGCACAAAAAAGTTTGAAGACCTCAAATGAGACAGCTGAGGATTGATTACTCACGTGAGAAAGAGATGCAGGCTCAAGCTTTAAATTTGCAACGTAATAGAGAATAAAAAAATCTAATATGATTACTGGAGTAGAAAAGTATAGAATTTTACATGATATGGTACCTGAACTTTGGATCTTTCTGTAAAACAAAGAAGGAGTTCAAAGAGTAATTTACAAGATGGGAAATTATATAGCTGAGAGGATAGACTTTAACTAGGAGTAATAGGATGAAATTAAGAGAGGAAAAATGCCGGTCCAGAATCAGGAAATTTCTGATAATCAGTATTCCTAGGAGTGTGATATATTTGACTGTGTAACATTTAAGGGGAAAATAAAGTGGTATATAACAGGCCCAAAGGGAGTGATGGAAGGCCCATCATTTAAGACACTGGAACAAACAATAAATTGTACACTGCGAACAAACATGGCTCTCTGTCCCGTTTCTATTTTCTAGGATAGCTACCAGTCAACTAAACACAAGTATAAATATAGCAGACATTTTTATCTGAAGCATCTGGCAAAATTTAGGACAACAATAAAATACAGCAAGAAATTGCAAATGATAGAAAATAAAATGATGCCATCTAAGCAACTTCAATACAATTTGAGTTTTATATCCTACAGCATTACATAGTATTTGAAATATTGAATTCACTTACAACTGAAGGACCAAAACTGGAGTCAGACAAACGAATAGCAATGTTGCTATTTGTTCCAGTGAAACTACAATCTGGTTAAAAAGAAAAATAAGTTTAATAATAAAGTCAGTAGTAGCACTGTTCTCTGTATAGTAATAGGACTCAAACTGTGGAAATGATCACAATGGTCCCCTCTGGCCTTAGAATCAACGGAATCCTTTCAAGTCAAGTATATATTGTACAATGTACTAGGGCTAGCTATCACAGTTAATGCATGCAATTAACACAAAACAAATTAACTAGATTTTAAAAAGTCACAATTAATCACAGTTTTAATCTCATGGTTAAACAATAACGGAATACCAATTTAAATTCCTTATAAATATTTTTGGATGTTTTTCTACATTTTCAAATATTTTGATTTTAATTACAACACAGAATACAAAGTGCACAGTGTTCACTTTATATTATTATTTGTGATTACAAGTATTTGGAACTGTAAAAAAATAAATAGTATTTTTCAATTTACCTCATAAAAGTCCACTCAGTCCTACTTTTTGTTCAGCCAATCACTAAGACAAACAAGTTTGTTTACATTTAAAGGAGATAATGCTGCCTGCTTTTTATTTACAATGTCACCTGAAAGTCAGACCAGGCATTCAGATAGCACTGTTGTAGCCGGCGTTACAAGGTATTAATGTGCTAGGTATAGTAAACATTCATATGTCCCTTCATGCTTCAACTTGTAGGCTCTAAAGTTTTATATTGTTTTGGTTTTGAGTGCAGTTATGTGAAAAATAATTCTACATTTTTAAGTTGTACTTTTACAATAAAGAGTTTGCACTACAGTACTTGTATGAGGTGAATTGAAAAATACTTTCTTTTTTTACAAAGCAAATATTTGTAATAAAATATAAATTGAGCACTGTACATTTTGTTATAATAAATTTAAATTCGTATTCTATTATTAAAAGTGCAATTAAAATTGTGATTAATTACAACTTTTTTTTAAAGTGTTTGACAGCCCTACAACGTATTAATGCTACTGACTGTTGAAATTGGACTGATGATTCAGATGCAGCCAACCTTAGGATCTTACCATGTTTATCTCGTTCCAAACATTTTAATTACACAAAACTAAAAACCTCTTAAGAATCATTGCTGACATATTTAAATATCTGTTCTCGTAAATTTCACTGGTTTAAAAAATTGTCAATTTGCAGATGTATCAGAAACTAACAATACTGTCAATGTAAAATCCTAAAAAGTCTCAATCCTGCAAATATTTTCACATGTCCTAAACTTTAATCACATTGTGGTGGGTTACCCCCTATTCCGGGATGTCACCTGCTCTATTGGCGTTCCACTGAGCCCGCCTATTCCACCAGCCTGAGCTCCCTTACACTATCCTGCTGAGCCAGGCCCTGAAGCCTCCTTCAGTACACACACAGGTAGGGACACACCCAGCCGCAGAAAGACAGACACTGAAATCAGTTCTGCATGGGAAGACTCAGCTTGGGAATTGCACCCCCTCTAGGGTGCAAACCCAAAATTGTACAGAGAACTACACAGTGTAAGCTAATGAAATTTGTCCCCTCCCTCAATGTGCAGGAAGATATACACAGGTTTTCCCCACCCTGCCAGTTATGGATTACACAAACTAGTTTTAGAACAAACAAACAAGTTTATTATCTACAAAAGGTAGATTTTAAGTGATTATAAGGGTAGCAAATAGATCAAAGCAGATTACCTAGCAAATAAAACAAAAACCTCAATGTAAGCTTAAGACAGAAAAGAGACTGGTTACAAGTAGTAATTTCTCACCCTAAATGCTGTTTTAGGCATTTCTTTCACAGACCAGACACCTTTTCCAGTCTGGGCTCAGCTCTTCTCCCCCTCCTGGCCCCACTTTTGTCTGTTTCCAGCAGCCATCCTGGGCGGGGATTCAGTGAAGGAATTAAAACTGATTAAGTCACTTCCCTGTCTTAAATAGGTTTTAAATATGGCAGGAACCCTTTGTTTGCCAGTGCAGTTCCTCCTCCCTCCAGTGGAAAAATACTGGTATTCTATCACGGAATCCAGTACCCTATGACTTAATCACATGATCCTGCAGTGTCAAAGCTGCCATGAGTCAAAGGTTGTTTGTAGCATCCCAGGAAACTGGGAGTTCAGCATTTTCAAAGTCCTATTGTTCTCCCTAATGGCCCATCCAGACTGATTGCATTCTGTCTGGTAGACGTTGGTCAGGTGTAAACACACTTGTAATTTTCACAGTCAATTCCTAACTTCAGGTACAAAAATGATACATGCATACAAATAGGATAATCATATTTAGTAAATGATAATCTTTTCAATAATATCTCATAAGATCCATCTTGCATAAAGTATATCTTAGATATGCTATAATCATATTAAAACAATATTTCTATGAAGAATATGGGGCATAGTATCACACACGTGAGTAATCCCTTTGTAGGATCAGGACCTAAAACAGGTGAAAAAGAGCATCAGCCAGATTCATACCTGGTGTAGTTTTGTTGAATTCAGCGGATTTTTACCAGGGAGGGAAGTAGTCTAGTAGCTTTAAACTTTGATTTGTGTGGAACTTGGGATAGGTGCTTCCATCAAGTTTTAAAATTTGTTCCTAAATTTTCAAAGTATTTGTGATTGTATTTCTCAGACTTAAACAGGAAGAAACTATTCCTTTCTGCTTCAATAAACAAACAAAAATGGTTTTGTTTTTAGGATTGAAATGTTATTGCCTTATTTGGACTAGATGTTTTTCATACTAGCTCCCTCCCATTAGTCCTTCACATACTAAAAATAAATAAATGGCACCATACAACCCAGGGTGAAACAGAATAGTGAAATTAACCCAGGAAATAGAGATGGGCATGAGCGAAAACAGTGGGTTTTTTTTTATCTTTTTTTCATTTGCAGACCCCTAAAAAATTTCAAATCGAGGTGCCCTTTGGAAATCTTAACCATAACCTGAAGACCCCCAATGATCCGAAGACCACAGCTTATTAACCACTCTTCTGTTGTATTGACAACCTTCATTGGACCCCTTAGATATAGTCCATGGGCCCAGAGACCCCTGGTTGAAAACCATGGAACTAACACAAGAAATCTTGTCCTGGCCCCCAGTAAATGTTTAATCTACAGCTAGGGCCTAGACTGAACAACAACACTGAATCTCAGCAATCCAAAATATTTGGAGAAATATAGATATGGATCTATATCCAATTTTGCACCAGGTAAAACAGTGTGAGTTTTGCCATTGACCTCATGAGAGGTAGATTCAGCAGTGTGTGGCTTGGGTACATCTCTAATACTAATATTAACTATACACTTAAAATGCCTTATTTTATAAACACAGCCATATATTAATACCTTCCTAAAATCGATTGCTACCCTGTAGCAGCAAATTTGAAGATACTTTACCAAAGATTATGAAAATGCTTCAAAGTAGTCATTAGAATGTGTAAACGAAATATGCATGCATTAAAAATAGGTAAATATGGATTTATTCAATAGCTTACATGTAAATATTTTAAATAGAAAATATTTGTATACATAAGAGAATATAATAGGTCCTTTGGAATTGCTATGGTTGAATAAATAATACAGGTTTTTAAAACTGTCTAAATACCCATTTTCATATAAAGTATTTATTTATTCAACCAAGCAGAACATCTTCAAGGATCATAACTTATATACTTTAATTTGTTCTTTTTTCTCTGTGAGTTTATTAGAGTTGCAATAAAAAACTGAAAATGAACAGTAAATCTACTTTTAAATAATATTTAATGGATATATTCTGTCATAGGATACCATATCAAAGTTTTTTACTATGCAAAACTCTTACTCTTTTAATGTTGAAGGTTTTTTTTTTAAATTAAAATCTGTTCAAACATTAGATACCTGGAGCAAAGCACTTCCATTCCTGACATTGGAATGACAACATTTCAAATAATTGTAGTGCTTTATGTAAATTTTGGGCACATTCAACAACAAAACGTTAAATCAGACCTATGTTCGCTCATAAATAGAAGAAAACACCTCAGAAGTAGGATTTAAAATCACGAAATTTAGGAAAAACTCGATGTTTAAAACCCCATCCCTAATTTAGAGTGGTGTCACTAAGCCTGACAGGGACCATATCTAACTCTAGGGTGCTGTTCCATAATCCAGTGAGGGTTGGCTCTAGAAAGATGCTAATTATCTGCACCACCCGTTTTCTCCAAGAAAAATTGAGGGCACTCAGCAGTTCACATGGTCTGACCTTGTATTTATTCCATGATACCCTGATTCCCTGCATTTCTCTTTCCCATTCATCCCACCTCAATGCATCAGATTCCACTGAGCCCCAAATCAGGGCCTCCTGGGATCATGGACATCCTTCAGCTGTTGCACAACGTGGAACCCAAATGCTAATTCTAACTGGAGTCTCCAAAGGACAGGTTACTTAACTTTGCAGTAACTGGAGTTCCTCAAGATGTGTTCCCCTGTGGGATGCACCTGTGCTCCTGCACCTTTGATACTTTTGGTAGCAGTGCCTGTTCAGCATGCACATGCCCCCACCACGTCCTTGTCTCCCATACAGAGGCTATATAGGACTTCATGAGTGAACCACCCTCAGTTTCTACTCTACTGCAAAGCTCATAGAGGCAGCTCCAAAGCAGATGGGAGGATGGGAGGTAGCAGAGTACCCAAGGAACACACATCTTGAAGAACTCCAGTTACTGCATAAGATGTGCAACCTCTCCTTCTTTGACTGGTGTCCCTGTGGGTGCTCCACCTTAGGCGACTCCCCAACTGCATCCCTTTAAGAAGGTGGGAGTTCAGATCAGTGTCCATGACTGAAGAAAACTGCACAGATTACTGTAGCACCTGACCTTGTAGCGTGCACCAAGCTATAATGGGCAGCAGACATATGCACTGAGGACCAAGTTGCAGCCTTGCAGATTTCAGCAACTGAAACATCTTCGAGTAGGGCTACAGACAGACTGATCTAGAAGAGTATGCACTCACTCTTAAGGGAGGTGTAACCTCAATGAAATCATAACAGGCAATAAAGCATCCAAAAATATATTTAGAAAGCCTTTGAGTGGAGATAGGTGCTCCCTTAAACCTGTCTATAATAGAAAAAAAAAAGAGCCTAAGGGGTGTTCATGAATAGCTTACTTCCATCCCAAAAAAAGGTTAACACCCTCTCAACATCTAGTGTACAAGATGACAACTCCTGTGTAGATTGCTGAGGATTAGGGGGAAAAAAATGAAGGTGGTGAATACTTTGCGTAATGTGAAATTCAGAAGACACCTTATGTAAAAACTTTGGATGGGTTCATAAAGATACCTTCTCCTCAGAGAACAAATTAAAAGGAGGGCCTGTTGTTAGAGCCCCCATATCCCCAATCCTTCGAGCAGCAGTGATGACCACCAAAAAGACCATCTTCAAAGACAGATGTAGTAGTGAGAACAGCTACTGGCTCAAAGGGCTGTTTCATTAGACTGTTAAGAACAAGGCTGAGATCCCAAAGTGATGTAGTGGCTCTAATCTGCAGAAAAAGTCTTTTTAGGAATCTCACTGTGGCTGGATGAATGCAAATGGAAAACTTCTAGTGGCACATGGAAAGACATTATTGCTGCTAAATGAACCTTGACAGAATGCACAAAGAGACTGATTTTTTTCAATTCCAACAGATAATCCAAGATTGAGGAAAGAGACGACTGGACAGGAGAAAGATGGTACCAGTCACACCCAAGCTAGGAATATTTTGTTGAGGACTTGAGAGTTCAACTCCTATTCATAATTTAGGAAGAACTGTCTGCCGACGTTATCTGCCACAGTGTTTTATATACCCAGCAGGGAAGAAGTTATGATGACTATCTGATGAGCTATGCACCAGATTCAAAGTTTTATTGCTTTGGTGTAGAGTGAGGGAGAGTGTGCCCCGTCCCAACAACTGATGGAATACATGTACTCTGTGTGGTCCATCATGATTTTGATGGAGCTGTTTTTTGAGTAAGGGAAGAAAATGGAGGCAACATTTCCAACCGATTGATGTACAAGCACTCTTCCTGTTGTGACAATTTGCCTTGGATTATGTGAGGACCCGAATGTGCTCCTCATGCCAATAGAGTATCATCTGATATTAACATGGCTGTAGGAGGATTCTGATTGAACAGGATTCCTGCACAAAGCTTAGAAGGATTCATCCATTAGCTGAGTGAGTGTAGGACCTGCTTGTTCAGATTATGTTTGTTTGGAACATAATCTGTCCTGAGCCATTCCTGGTGAAATTGAAGATACAACCTCGTGTTGACAAAAATGCAAGCCACCATGTGCCCAGCAATTACAGACATATCCTTGCTGGAACTTGAGGGCTGAGTTGCAGTCTTTGAATAAGGTCCTTCAAAGCAAAGAACCTGTTGATAGGGAAAAAAATTCTGCCTGTTGCTGAATCCAGGAATGCTCCTAGAAAGAGAATTTATTGCATAGGAGGTCAAGGTCAATTTCTCAAGCTTTATCTGAAGGCCTAGACTTCAGAATAATGAAGTTATTTGAACTGCCAACCATTCCTCCTGCTATGACTGACTGTTGAGAAGCCAGTTATTAAGGTAGAGACACACCCTTTATTCCTACATGACAAAGGTAGGAAGCTCTGACTGCCATGATTTCTGAGAAAATCCTTCAGGAGGATGACAGGCTGAAGTGTAGGGACTGGGACAGGTAATGATTATGATTGAATATGAAATGAAGAAATCTATGAGAAGAATAAATTACAATGTAGAAGTAGGCATCTTTGAGGTCAAGGGTCACAAACCAGTCCCCTAATTCCAGGAAGGGAATTATAGCTGCTAGGGACGCCATCCTGAATGTCATAGATCTGACATGCTCGCTCAATTTTCTGAGGCCTCCAATCCCTGTTTTTCTTGGGTATCAGAAAATATCTTGAACAGAACCCTTTTCCCCTGTGTTGGAGGAGAACTGGTTCTATGGTTTCTGGACTTTGGAGCAATAAGATCTCCTGTGGCAGCAGTTGATCATGAGAAGGGTCCCTGAAGAGGGATGAGGAAAGAGGTTGGAAGGGCAGGGTAGAGGTAAATTGGATAATATAACCTGAAGTAATGGTCTCCAATAGCCATATGTCTGATGTTATAGCCTCTCATACTTGTTGAGATAGAGAAGGGCTGTCTCATGCAGATGATAAAACCTTGTCACTGGGTGTTCTGACTTCTCAACCAAACCATCAAAACTGACGTTTGGACAATGTTGAAGGCTGGGATGAAGCAGTCTAGATAGTTGCACCTTTTTCTTTGAAAACCTCAGTCTCTTAACTGGTGGTTCTGGTGGCCTACAGAAGGTAGAAAATTGAACAGGGCAGGATGTTTGTATTGATGAGACCTGCACTAAACTTTATTTTATTTGCACGTGTTTATATCCCTAATAACCTAAGTGTTGCTCTGGAGTCCTTTAGATTATTAAGCAAGTTGTCTGTGGAATCTGTGAAAAGCTTTTGGCCATTGAATGGTATATATTCCATAGTTTATTGTACCTCCCACAGAAACCCAAACAACTGACACTAGGAAGCTTGCCTCATCAACTAATGCAGTGAAAACAGACATCACTGCAGTATCCACCACATCAAATGAAGCCTGCAGTGAAGTTTTTGCTAAGAGCCAACCTCCTTAATTATGGCACTGAACATGGTTCTCAATGTTCTTGTGGTAAATGATAGGAGGGTGGTGAAGCACTGGAATGAGTTACCTAGGGAGGTGGTGGAATCTCAATTCTTAGAGGTTTTTAAGGCCCAGCTTGACAAAGCCTTGGCTGGGATGATTTAGTTGGTCCTGCACTGAGCAGGGGATTGGACTGGATGACCTCCTGAGGTTGCTTCCAACCCTAATATTCAATTAAATGGTCAATAAAACATTAATCTTCTCGTAGTTCAGGTAGTCATATTTTGACATTAGTTCGTGGTAGTTAGCTATCATGAATCGAAGTGTTGCTAACAAATAGTTCTTACAACCAAAAAGGTACAGCTATTTCTCATTCTTATTATTGGAGGGGCTTTTTGGGTATGTTGCTTGCACCTTTCATTGACTGTGTCCATGACTAGACAATTTGGTGCTGGATGGGAAAATAAAAACTCAGAATCCCTGCCTGGGATGTAGGTTTTTTGTTTTTTTTTTTTTTTAAAACAGCCCTCTTCCAGGTGCAGGGGCCTGCTGCTAGCCTTTGCCAGATAGACTTGGCTGGCTCAAAAAGAGCTTCTTTAATTGGCAGTGGCACCTGTGCTGAGGTTGAGTTTTATAGTATGTCCAGGAACTTGTGTCAGCAATCCTGGACTTCTTCCTGGGGAATTTGCAGTGTCAGTGACCTGCTTTATCCGGTCCTGGAATTGCCTAAAGTTATTAACTAATGATGACAGTGGTGGCGTGATTATCTCATCAGGTGATGATGACAAAATGTTTGTCTGTCCTTGCATCTTGCTCCTCAAGGTCTCCACTGGCTCAGAGCAGGAGGGATGGACGGTACTGGGGAACAAGGTCTTCTGTCTTCCCTGTGGAACTGAGCTAAGGTCCTCATGGAAACAGTCCTCGAAAAGGAAAAATGACTGCTCATAAAGACTGACCCAGCCAGGCTCAATACTGAGAAATATCTGGAGGTCACAAGGCTGAGGCTCATTGAATACTATAAGTTCTTTTGGGTCCCAGAATTCCTACGGTACCAGAAGCACAACAGAACTTGGTACAGGCACTGATGATGTTGCAAGTGCTGTTGTATGTAGCACTGACATAGGTTTGAGGGGGTCAAGGATTCCATTGAAGCCTGTTTCTTGGTAGCTCTAGTTTTTAGTACCTAGCCCTTTACCACTGAGACATATCAACCATTTTAGTTGACATCTTAGACCTCGTCTACAATACCAGGGTCAGTTGACTTGAGTTACGCTACTCCAGTTACGTGAATAGCATAGCTGAAGTCGATGTAGCTTAGGTTGACTTATCACGGTGTCTTCATTGCACTGCGTCAATGAGAGACGCTCTCTAGTCAACTTACCTTACTCTTCTCAGGGAGCTAGAGTATCAGAGTCAACCAGAGAGCGCTCTGCCATTGATTTATTGGGTCTAGCGAAGACCTGCTAAATTAACACCCGCTGCATCAACTGCAGCAGCATTGATCTTTCAGTAGTGTGCTTCATGGTACCCAGAGCCTCACTAGCACTCCTCTGAGGGTTGTGGTCTCCTGTGACAGGATCTTCTTTAATGAGGAACTCTCTGTTCTGATTCTCTTATCCCTTTGAGAGGGGAGCCTGCAGTACCAGTGGCACAATTATCGATACCTCACTTCTAGAAAGTGTTGGAGATTGGTGTTTCCATGCTGTCTTCCCTTTGGAAGCACATGGTGATTGTGATCTTGAAGATGACAGAGCACTGATAGAAGTGGAAGGTCCCTATACAAGGGGGTTCTTTGTACCTAGGTCCAAAGCCCGTTTTAAACTTACATTAATATCTATACTTAATTTCCCTATTTTATGGGATCTTCCCTTAAAAGAAGAGCAGATCTTACAATTGCTGGGAATGTGAGAGGTTCCCAAACAATGAATATACTAGAAGTGCCTGTCTCTAACAGGAAGTGTCTCTCAGCAAGAAAAGCACTTTTTAAAGCCCAGGCAGCCTAGCATCCACAACAGAAGACAATTTGTTCAAGCCACGCAATCAAGGAAAAAGACCCCCCCCAAAAAATGGGGGACGGGGTTTTAAAGCAAAAAAAAAAAACCCTTCCCACCCACCCACCCACGGAACAAAAGTTGTAACAACTATACAGTACGAAACCTACTACTACTGAGAACTAATTATCAAGCTAAAATGCTACCCCCTCCCAAAAAAAAAAAAAAGAGAGAGAGAGAGAGAGAGAGAGAGAGAGAGGTAACAGGCGCATAACAAACAGGCACATACTAGACTTTGTTTCTGGCCAAAAACAGTTGAAAAGGAACTGAAGGTGCCCACTCAGTCCTGGGTGCATGCAGGGGTGCATGCATGCCTAAAGTGGAGCACCCACAGGGACACGCCTCAAAGAACAGCAGCAGGTACTCTTGCTTGTATCGGTGAGGATTCTTAGGGCATGTCTACACTTACCAGTAGATCGACACTCCTACAATCGATGCAGCGAGTGTCAATTTAGTAGGTCTGGTGAAGACACACTAAATCAATGGGATAAACAATCCCATCGATTTGTATACTCCACCTCCCCGAGAAGCATAAAGGAAGTTGAAAGGAGACGCTTTCCCGTCAACACACCGCAGTGTAGCCACCGTGATAAGTGGGTCTAACTACGTCGACTTCAGTTACATTATTCATTATGCCATTGATCACTACCCGTTGAGCCCGACAATCTAGCCAGCTTTCTATCCACCTTATTGTCCATTCATCCAGCCCATACTTCTTTAACTTGCTGGCAAGAATACTGTGGGAGACCATGTCAAAAGCTTTGATAAAGTCAAGGAACAACATGTCCACTGCTTTCCATTCATCCACAGAGCCAGTTATCTTGTCTTTGAAGGCAATTCGATTAGTCAGGCATGACTTGCCCTTGGTGCATCCATGCTGACTGTTCCTGATCACTTTCCTCTCTTCTAAGTGCTTCAGAATTGATTCCTTGAGGACCTGCTCCATGATTTTTCCAGGGACTGAGGTGAGGCTGACTGGCCTGTAGTTCCCAGGATCCTCCTCCTTCCCTTTTTTAAAGATGGGCACTACATTAGCCTTTTTCCAGTCATCTGGGACCTCCCCCGATCGCCATGAGTTTTCAAAGATAATGGCCAATGGCTCTGCAATCACATCCGCCAACTCCTTTAGCACTCTCGGATGCAATGCATCCGGCCCCATGGACTTGTGCTCGTCCAGCTTTTCTAAATAGTCCTGAACCACTTCTTTCTCCACCTTCTCCCCATGCTGTGCTGCCCAGTGCAGTAGTCTGGGAGCTGACCTTGTTCGTGAAGACAGAGGCAAAAAAAGCATTGAGTACATTAGCTTTTACCACATCCTCTGTCACTAGGTTGCCTCCCTCATTCAGTAAGGGGCCCACACTTTCCTTGACTTTCTTCTTGTTGCTAACATACTTGAAGAAACCCTTCTTGTTACTCTTAATATCTCGTTACTTTCCCCTGCTCAAATGAGAATATTTTAGTAAGCAGAGGAGAAAGAAATCAAAAGATTTGAAGGTCATGTAAACAGAGGGTAAACCTTTGTGCAAACAAATTCTCACAAGTTTCTCACTTTCCATGAACACATTTGTAAAGGAAAAAAACCCCTAATCATAAAAAATATTCACACAACTATTTAAAAGGGTAGCTAATATCTCAGTGAATTTGTAGAATTTTTATTTAACACACAGAAATATTTGCAAATACTTGTTTTGTAGCATTTACCTTGCCACAGCCTTCAGACGTACTTGTTTCAATTGACATTATTAGAGTGTAGTACACTTAATAGCTGAAAAAGTGGCTGCATCATAATTTGAAGAATTAAAAACATGAAAGTACATATGATTTAAAAAAATTGAACATCTAAAAGTAATTCACAAATAAAAGTTGTTAGGTAACTATAGTATGCTAAGAAATTGCTTGTGTACCTTCATATATTTTATCCTTTTCCATATTATTGTGAAAGCTCAGAGTTTCCTAGCTCCACCCTGAAATCTATCATTCTTTCCTGTGCCTTTCAGAAATCATCACTTTTATATGCACAGAAGGCTGGTACATGTGATGTGTGGTCATTTTTACTGCAAAGCATTTCAAGAGGCACGCTTAGTTGAGGAGGAACACACTGAGAGCGCAGGCAGTGGTTGCCATGCACTTAGTACAAGGATTCTCACCAATGATTCTCACTGATGGTGTAAAACTTTACCATCAGAATGGTAGCATTTCTAGCCACTTATGCCTGTGCAAAGTGGATATAACAGGTACATGGCCACGGTAAATTGTGCCCTGAAAAACCAAACAGTTTCATACTGAATTATCTTTAATTAAAGATGTATTTGTAGGGACCAGTTTGTTTGGTAAGCTTTCATTTTGTTTAAATAAAAATTGATTCAAAGATTTTCTTTTATGACTATGTTTCATTCATGCTTAACTTTTTTCATTTATTCTTTATAACAAAAAGTGTCTTGGTTGAAGTGTATATAGTGTAATGTGCTATATGTGGCATCTCAAGAGCAGTTTAAAAACCTCTTCTGCCTGGTGAAGTGTACTATAAATGGACTATTAATACCTGATGTTGTGCATTTCTTACAAAAGAAAAAGGGGAAAGGTTTCTAAACACTAATCATATTCAGAAAAAGATTAGTCACACTACAAAAGCTTTTTAAGGTCATTTTGTCAGAGACAAATAGAATGGACTGTATTATGATGCCTCCTCCCCTAAACACTCCGGGCAGTGCATTTTTCATCTTTCTAAAAATCACTTGGGTTATTTATTTATGTATGTATTTTAAAAGGTAAACCAGCTCACAGCTAGATTTACAATAGCATATCCCCTCAACTGTAGGTGAGTAAACTCAATATAGTTTATTCGTATCTATAAATCCAGCTCTTTAACACACCTTGAACACATAGATGGTCTTTTAACTGCCTATGCGCATGTCCATTTAAAATGACATAATTCCCACTTGTAAACGTAATCTACCACTAATTACTAGGCCAAAACCAAGTTGAGTTCCTATGGTTAGTTTGCATAACATTGGAAAACATGAGCATTTTTCATTTTTTTTTTGCAGGAAAAAAAATCTTCCACAATTATGTCACTGAGTCACTAGCATCATAAAACTTCATTATTTAAAAATGAAAACAAAAAAAACAAAAACAAAAAGGAACATTAGCAGGTGGGCTATTGTTTATGTCATTTCCTTAATGCTTCCACATACAAATATTTTATTTAAAAATGTTTAAAATAACTCTTCAATTTTTTATTACATATATACATGTAAACACTAAAAGATGATTTTTTAAAAAAAATATTACAATACAAAAGGCAATTTGTATTGGTTAACAATGGATATACTGAAATAAAATGGAGTATGAAGTAAACACTGCTTTTATTCGTCTTCTTTTGTTGTGACACAAGGTATACAGTAGTGGACACCTAGAAAACCATCAATCTGCCTTATGTTGTGAAAATGTATGCAATACAAAAGGTAAGTTCTTTGATAAACTAACGCATATTGAAAATATAGACTCCAATACTGTTCCAGGGGGTGGTCTCCGATTGGTCACAACTTTTGGTGCTGTCACAGTCACAAACCCAGGCAGGCGGCAAAAAGATAATTCTGGAGTTTTTCCATACAACTGTTGTCCAGCTTCTGTCTACTCTCCTCCCTCAAACCCATCCCAGATGTCACAGAGACAGCTGTTGGGGGATAGGGAGTGGGAAAGTGGGAGTAACATCTGAGCTAAAAGGAAAAAATCTTAGGGTTTTTAGTGTCTTACTACAGGCAGCTAATGTCCGTCGTATGCCCGCCATTGTTCTTTCTGAGCATGCAGAGTTAAATCTGTTTAATTTTGTTAAACTATGGCTACAATAAGACAAAAAAAATCCTAAGGCCCCAATCCTGAAAATGGTCCCCTACAGACAGACCCCTGCACCCACAGGGTTGCCCCCACCAACTTCAGTGGGACTTTACATGGATGCCAGGAGTTTGCCCGCATACAGAGCCAGTTGCAGGATCATCCCCAATATCTTGAAATATTTGCATAAGTATTTTGTCACCAGTTATCCTGATGCCTGTATTCAGTATTCTGAAACACCAGTGAAGGGGGGAAAAAGTCAGTGTTTGCCACCTCACCTTCTATACATGGGGATGGAAGGACAGACACGATATTTGATTTCTTGGTTTAAACTCAGGGTCCAAGATCTACAGGAACAGCATGGAGAAATGTTTAGCTCCTGAATCACAATTGGTTTTGTTGCAATTGTTGAAAACGTATACTCTCCATTCCAATACTGATAAAAGCATCAGCTACTTTTCTGAATAAAGCCTTAATATAGCAATTGAATATGAGCACTAAACAAGGGCTTTTGTTTTCTAAAATGAGAGTTTAAATATCTATTTCAAATACCCTTTACTAACATTATTAACTATTCTAAAATACATTAGCTAGGACAGTATCAAAGAAATAGTGATTGTTTTAAGTCCATTAAATGTCACTTTTGCACCATAAGGTGCCTAAGAAAACCTTGTAGTTAAATGGTTACTCTAACCATTTGTACAGGAAACAATGGAATCAAACTGCCTTGTCTAGATAGATATCCATCTTCTAGAATCTAAATAAAAACCTTCACATTCTCACCACTTTTGAGTATAAATTCAAACAATTCAAATGCACAAAGCTATGTCCTTTCCATTTTTATATCCACTTCCTAAATAGTGGTAGGTCTTAGTGATAAAAGCAATACTACCATCACTGAAGACTTCCCAAGAACACACCTTTGACACTTAACTAACTTTCAGAACCATTTTGACTGCTTTTATGCAGAACCACCAATTTTCTCAGTACATCAAGGTATAGAAGCTTGGTACCTTTACTTTGATGGAAGCTCCCACAACATCGATACCGGAAATCAAGTTGCAGCCTCTCAAATAAAGTAGGATTCATGTGTATGCAGTATGACCTTCCTCTAACTGATAAATACCACCCCTGTTGCTTCTTAAATCTGACAAAATCTGGTTACACTTGTAAAAATCAAACTTGTCATAGCGGAATTTATCTTTATAGAAAATTATTGTTCCCAAGTGCTTGTTAGAACACGGTCAGCACTTATCAAAGATGTGCTAAAATACCCAATGGAAAACACATTTTTCCTGGCTCTTCCACACCACATTGTAACAAAAAATAAATAATGACTACAGTCAAGTATCACCATCTATATACACGCTATAGATCTATAGTGCTTGTACTCTACATGGTGCTGCAAGTGTCGATACAGGCAGGTGGTTTTGAAAAGTATTTGTCTAAAGTGGCTTTTATATTTTTAACTGGCGGATTTTAAAGTAATTTTAATAATTGAATTGTTCGTATGCCCAATGTAGACAAGGACCAAAAGCATAATTAAATATAAATACTGCCCAGACCTTATCTTCCCTTAGAGCTAAATGACCTGATTTCTGGATAGTAAAATCTCTGTTCCCCTTCAGGGAGTAACCTCATCCCACTTTAAGGTGCTACGCTTAACTAGAACCAGCTGTACCTAAGAAGCTGCCAGCTGGGATTGCATTCCTGAAGCAACTCTAAACCAATTCTGGTATCAACAGGACTGGATCTCCTAAAGGGGCCGTATAAAGACTTATATCCCATAACAGCAATACGAGGATGTAGGAATCCAATTAGCCAGCCCTTTCTTGACAGGGCCTGTAACAATCCTTTTTGTCTAAAAAATCCCCCTTTCCCTCTTCACAATTTCTCTTTTCCATCAATTCCCAGAACTCCTTCTAGGCAACAAATGATCTTTTTTTCCCTCTGTTCTCTTCCTCTCCTTCTACTAAACTCAGTCCCCTTTGTCAATTTTATCACTTCATCCTCTTTAATATCACCAAATCTGTCTTTCCTCACAAACGCAGTACTATCATGCTTGTCCATATGCTGTTATCTGTCACCATGGTTACTCTTACCTTATCTTGTTTAGCTATCCTGCCTTTCAACTCTCTCCCTTCCTATTTAACTGAAATCCAGCTACCGAAGTGGTCTCTCTCCTCCTTCAATTTAGCCATACTATCTTCTTCCTCGAGTCACTTTGATCATTAGCTTCCTGTTTTAGTATATCAAATGCAAGCTTTTTGCTTTCGCATAGGAACCTACACAACCTTACCCCACCTCTGTTGCCATTTTCTTTTACTGTCTGCCTACTCTGCACACTCTTCCTTATCATGGCTTCATACCTTCTTTCATATGGCTTTGTACACCTTCAAGAGTTTCCTGCATCTCTTCCAAACACAGTCTCTCTCCTTAAAATGTTATCGCAAATCACTCAGGCTATGGGTGAAAGCAATAGCAAATCCATTTCACCCATTTGCTATGGGTGAAATCCAATTTCACCCATTTGCTATGGGTGAAATCCAATTTCACCCATAGCAAATCAGGCTATGGGTGAAAGGTCATAGGTCTATGTTTATAAAATGTTTGCAAGTTTTCAGCTATTTGTAAATGTTTTTAATAATAATCTTCCAGTCTCTCTTCATGCAAGCTTTGCAGTCACTTTGCCTCTCAGTCCTCAAACCTCTGCCTGCCTGTACCACCTTTGAAAATCTCTCCCCACCATAATCTTTTACCTTCTACTCCTCTTAACTTTTGTCTCTCTTTACTCTTCCATTCTCACACCTCCAAAAAGCTCTGGGCCTGTACCGCTGTCCCTTACCGCTGTCCCTTCAAGAAAATTAGAGTCTACCTGTGCTGTGCAACCGTGATAAACAGTTGATCATTTCAATTGCTAAGACCTTCCTATAGCGCAAATGCTTCTTCTACCCTCCAAATAAGCCTGATCTTTCTTGTTTTCAGTCAGTCAGTGATTATAGTAACCCTCCCAAAGATTCTCCAGTGTACTTCAGTCTCTCCTGCCACAGAAGAAGAAATTTCCTAAAGATGAGGAATGTGGTCAGGTGCCTAATTTCCTGTACAGTGAGGAACAACTACTGATCTCCTTAATCTTTATAGGAGGGGAGGGTGGTGGGGTTCCAGAAATGGTGCTGGGACCAGAATAATGGGGTAAGGGGCTGAAGGCAGTCCTCTACCAGGTGGTATGGATTACAAAGGAAGGATGACATGCACTGGATGAGTTATTGCTGGATAGTTTTCAGATTTATTATTTAATAGTTTTGTGGCCTAATTAAACCATATTCCTGGTATCTTGTCTTTCTTCCCATGGTGTCCAGCACAATAAAGTGTGCAAGGAAAATGACACATGAGGGATGACAGCAAGAACCTGGGTATCATATTTGAGATGATGTTCAACACTGAGATCAAATTAAAGGGTTCTGGTTGCCAGAATCACTCATACTGTCCCTTAAAAAAAAACAAAAAACAAAAAACTAAACTAACAAAAAGAGTCCATCTTTTACTAGATATCAGGGAACTTCACATTTTAAATTAAATTGTCAGTAGGAATTAGGAATGATCCAACATTGCAGTTCATTTTAATTTTTTTTTATTAGAGGATGACAGCTAGATTGCTGCGCTAGGCAAACTAGCAAGCTAGATCATCTTACATTAGTTCCAGAGAATCTGTTTAAGTGGTAATTAAGGATAGAATAGTACAATAGTTGGGTAAGGTATCTCCTTGGGTCAAACCAACCTGATTTCTCTAAAGTAAAACTAGAACTGTCAAACATATTAGAAATTTTAAATACACACACACACACATAATTTGATTAGTCCATTTGTTCACTTCATGGTTTTAAACTTTTCCATGCAACGTTTGAAGAAGAAACTTTGCAGTACTGGGCTATTGCATAAGACTCAAAAGTGAAACAAACTGACTTGTCAGTTATCAACTAGTCAAATCTTATTTTAAATTCACTCTTTCCTGTTATTGAATTATATAGGTTTGTGGTCAACATTTAAGATGGAACTCCAGTACTACTGTATGTTCTAATTAAGTTTTATCCCTACAAAAGACGACAGTAACTTACTGAAAGAAAACATTTCTAAACCTGCACAACTCTATTATCAAAGGATAATGAGAAATTAGAGAGATAAAAAGTCTGGAGCAGTAGCATGGTGGGGGAGAGGGGATGCTGCTTCCAGGCACAAGCCATTCTATTGCAGTGGTGTACATCTACCTCCCAGAAGTCTCCTACTACAGGACAGGCCTAACAAAGAAAATAAACAGAACACCACTAGCCATCACCTTCAGCCCCCAACTAAAACCCCTCCAACACATTATTAAGGATCTACAACCTATCCTGAAGGATGACCCAACACTCTCACAAATCTTGGGAGACAGGCCAGTCCTTGCCTACAGACAGCCCCCCAAACTGAAGCAAATACTCACCAGCAACCACATACCACACAACAGAACCACTAACCCAGGAACCTATCCTTGCAACAAAGCCCGTTGCCAACTGTGCCCACAAATCTATTCAGGGGACACCATCACAGGGTCTAATAACATCAGCCACACTATCAGAGGCTCGTTCACCTGCACATCCACCAATGTGATATATCCCATCATCTGCCAGCAATGCCCCTCTGCCATGTACATTGGTCAAACTGGACAGTCTCTACGTAAAAGAATAAATGGACACAAATCAGATGTCAAGAATTATAACATTCATAAACCAGTCGGAGAACACTTCAATCTCTCTGGTCACGCGATTACAGACATGAAAGTTGTGATATTACAACAAAAAAACTTCAAATCCAGACTCCAGCAAGAAACTGTTGAATTGGAATTCATTTGCAAATTTGATACAATTAACTTAGGCTTGAATAGAGACTGGGAGTGGCTAAGTCATTATGCAAGGTAACCTATTTCCCCTTGTTTTTTCCTACCCCCCCCAGACATTCTTGTTAAACCCTGGATTTGTGCTGAAAATGGCCCACCTTGATTATCATACACATTGTAAGGAGAGTGATCACTTTAGATAAGCTATTACCAGCAGGAGAGTGGGGTGGGAGGAGGTATTTTTTCATGCTTTCTGTGTATATAAAAAGATCTTCTACACTTTCCACAGTATGCATCCGATGAAGTGAGCTGTAGCTCACGAAAGCTTATACTCAAATAAATTGGTTAGTCTCTAAGGTGCCACAAGTACTCCTTTTCTTTTTGCGATCTACCTCCTGGGCAGCATACCCGAGTTCCCGTGGGATGATGTGCTGTCTCCACACTCAACACAATGTTGTTTTCTCTTTGGGGTAGGTCCTGGTATTAACAAAATGAAGGTTTTACCTGTCATCATTCTCTGGGGTAGATTTTCTCTGTTTGCTGTTGTAGAGCTCTTTCCAAAGGGGATTCCTCACAGTGCCATTTTGAAACTCTTGTCTTTGTGGTAGACTTCCTAACATTACCCTCTGCCTCTAAAGCAAAAGGATGCCTTGAGGGCATGAGAATCACCACTGCAATTTCTGCCCTAGTCTCCAGTGCTAAGTCTCACTACCTGTACTGGAGGAGACTTCACATTTCAATAGCAATGTTTGTAACATTTTAAAAAACAACACATTTCAGGAAAGCTTTTATCAGAGGAGACCTATCTTCTATTCATACCCACCCAGTTTAGCACTTGTCCTCTCACTGCACGATTTACAGATAGCTCTAGAGATAATATTGGTAATCCTTCTTTGGGTGGTAGCAGTCACATAGATACAACATTACAAATTCACTACCCAAGACAAAGACTGCCCTCTATGCAGAAATGCAACCCAATAAGGGTGGGATTTCTGCTTCGCTGGTAGTGCTTATTTGATTATGAAGTTACATATTTTGCTCAGAAGCAACAGATAAATCATTGTAATGACAAGAACTTTTCCCTAGAGGCAGCTCCTAATTTGCACACAACTGTACTGTAAGGGATTCTTCCTTAAGATAGAAAATTGGAAATTTCTCCTTGGAGATTGAATAATATCCTTTCAGTGATAAGGAGTCGTGTCTTTGAGGCAGCCATCAGCTACAAGCAACACTATATAGTTATATTGCCTCAAAGCAATACGGAGATCCACAGGCACCAGGTATTATCCTGAGGATATAGTCAACCTTAGATTGCAGGGCTGTAGTACAGGACATTGATACTTAAAACATCAAGAATGATAAATTAGTATAAAGCAGGATTTGTGTCATTTATTACAATGCACTCTTACCCTTATGAATTCCACTTGAAGGCCATAGCTTGCTTTAAACTTGCAGAAATTACAGACTATTTAACATGCAGATTTTCCAGTATAAACAAACACAATGCTAAGACATTTGGCCCCTAAAATGCTAGGAACCTTATTTTTGAGGTTACATCTTTAAAGAAAAAATATTGTAACACTATAAATTGTACACTGTAAACAAAGCTATAAGGATCTAAATATAGGCCACTTGTAATATGAGGAAATCTACCCTCATACATGACATACACAATCATAAATAGCACTCATTGATTTTAATAGTCTTATCCCAGGATGAGCCGGGCACATTATGTCTTGATTAAATCATCATCTTGTAGGGGCAGGATTTTAGAATTGCACTATAAGAAATAATGTATAATTTGATTTCATCCTGATAGCCACCCTATTTGAATAGCAGAGAGGAATGACTTTCTGGGACTATGAGATTCTGTTTTCCCATATGCATTACAGATTGGGCCCTCTTTAGTTCTTTGTTTCAACGTTTAGTTAGTAAGAGACAGGATTCTGTATTGTGTCTGTGTTAAGTAGATTAGAGGAACATTGAAGGCCTGGGTCTCAATGTAAATTGTCTTGGTTATTGATTGTAAAACTTAGGAAGGTTTAATTTGCAATGCCTTTTTGATTGATATAAAATACTACTGTTTGTATTCTCAAAGTCTCTGTAAAAGACTGTTTGGTCTCTGTAAGAGACTGCTTGTGTGAATGAGGAATGTATGCATCAGGAAAAAATAAGGTGTGAAGGCCATTGTTAACCAGATGGTCAAGAAAGAGGAGCGAAGACACTTATCAAGATTTGTGGACGCCAAAGAACCATCAACGCATATCCATGATTGAGGAAGGGCAAATTGACAACCCTGAGGTGAAGGCTGGCACCCCTAAAGACAATTGATTAAATCGAAACCAGGACAGGATGACCCTCTCAGAGGTGTTTTGAAATGTTAACACCAATCAAGGACCAGTCAGAAACTGACACAGCAAAATCTGTAGACTTCAACAGAAAAAAAGGACTATAAGAAAAGGGTGCTTTTCCAGGTACTTTGGGTTTGTCTTGCCACACTCCAGGAGCATTGGATCGCGACTGACAGAACCCTGCTCCCCTCTGCGACCAATCTGGCTAGCCACTAGATTGATCCAGACTCTGGACTGGTAACTATAAACATCAGCTGGCAGGATTGTGTGTGTGTGTGAAAAGCATATGCTAACTGTGGTATTCTCAATAAATGCGGTGTGCTGCCTTCTTCCCTATTAAGATCCTGTGTGTGTCTTATAAGTATAAATCTCATGTATCTGTGAATCCCATCATGCAGACCCAGTAACCTCAATTGTAATTCTTTAGATAAGACTCAACTTTGGGGGAAAAAAAATGAAATTACGAGTACATCCTTTTGAATTTCATGTACTAAAAGGGCTTCAAAATCCTCATCCCACAACACTGTAGAATTATTCCCTGCTTTCTCATTTATAATGCCAGTGGTCTCAAAATTGAACAAGCCATTCTGTATGAATTTTTATACACGAGTTCTCTAGATTTCTGCATCTCTCTCATTTTCTCCATCTTCTTAGACACCACCTAGTATACAATCACAAATGGTGTGTGTGTTTGTGTGTAAATATATCTGAGTGATGCACAAGGACTTACACAGCTGCTACTCTGAAACCTTTAAAATCCTATAAATTCAACAGCATCTCACATGCCAAATTGACTATTTCTGGGGCTGGAAAGCCACATGTAAAAAAGTCTATATTGAAACTTCATTAGCATGCTACCCAGCTCCGGTAGACAGATTCACACTAACTTCAAGCTAGCAGGCAAAAAAAGCAGTGTGGATGCAGCATGGATGGCAGTGTGGGCTAGCCACCCAAGTCCAAGCCTGTACAACACCCTGGGTCCAAGCTTTGGCAGCTAGCCTATGCCACCACCCATGCTGCAACATTCATGCTACTATTTTTTTTTGTCTGATAGTTCAAACAAAGTTAGTGTGAGCCTATCTCCCCAACATGGGAGGCACGCTCCCAGCTTCACTGTAGACATATACTTAGAATGAACGTTATTCTCTATTTACCATGTGTGTTCTTAAGTCCTTATTTGTGTTTCATAATATGGAAACATCCTCTGTTGTGGGCTCTGAACCACTTCTAGTGAGGTAAATCTCATCCTTACTGGACAATAACCCCAATATGGCAAGTTTTACCACATTCTAATCTATATTAAAATGGAAGAAAAGTTAAGTATACATATATATTAGTTATTTAGGGTCTGATACAGTGCAGGGACATTCTCATTATCTCAAAACCAAGCATTATAAACTCAGCATATTCAGAGCAAATGTGAATTTTAAAAGAAAACCATATATATTAAGCTATGAAAATTCACAGTTAAGGCCTACAAACAACTTTAACTGCAGCCTATACAAGACCAAGTAATAACTGTACAATTATGATTAGTTCATACTTGTGTTTTTGATCACACAATAGACTGAACTGAGTTTTGAAGACACATTAGATTTTTGTTTTTCCCTCCTCATGATGTCACTATTTGTCAGATCCTGCTGCAGAAGAAATGGCAAATAATGGCCAATAATTGTTCTTTAAAAATCTTCAAATATATCCTGCTCACAAGATTGCAGTGAGTTTTAACCATGCAGGAAGTTTGAAGCCTTGTTTCATCACTGAGATAATTAGGGACTTAAATGGTCTGACACTGCATGCTACATTTCCTAAAGACATATTTTTTATTCATTCTAACTCAAACGTTGGATGTACTTGTACATTCTCAAAAAAAAAAAAAGTCCGTGTTATATTTTGAGGAGGATGAGAAGGCCTTGAATACAATTTGATTAAAATATGTTTCCTATATCAGACGTGGTCACAGGCTTTATTTAAAATCAGTTGAAGTCTTCACCTTCCCTTTGCTAACCCATACTGGACACCATTTTTATTGTCCTAGCTTCATAGAAATAATTATTGACAGCCTTCAAATTCCATGTCCATTATTTCTAGTACTACACAATGCTGGTATTGTGCAGTGTTAAGGCATACACAGGTATTATATTAGCGATATGTTGATCGTAAAGTCCTTATTCCTGTTCATTAGTAGAATACAGGGCCCAAGCTATTTCTGTTCCCCCAAGTGTTCATGGCTCCCTCTCCCCAAGGTCTGAGTGTTCAATCATATTTGCCAACAGCTAATTCCCATTAGTCATAAAAGACTCAAGGTTAGGCCAGCCACTTTAGCTACCCATTTAAATGCAAAAACTGGTGAAAAAGACATGTATATTATGAATTGTCAGACTCAATAGGTAGTGATCAACAGCTCGATGTCCAGCTGGCAGCCGGTATCAAGCGGAGTACCCCGGGGTCGGTCCTGGGGCCAGTTTTGTTCAACATCTTTGTTAACACCTCCTCTAATGTGTGTCTGGATAATGGAATGGATTGCACCCTCAGCAAGTTTGCAGATGACACTAAGCTGGGGGGAAGGTAGATATGCTGGAGGGTAGGGATAGGGTCCAGAGTGACCTAGACAAATTGGAGGATTAGGCCAAAAGGAATCTGATGAGGTTCAACAAGGACAAGTGCAGAGACCTGAACTTAGGATGGATGAATCCCTTGCACTGCTACAGGCTGGGGACCGACTGGCTAAACAGTAGTTCTTCAGAAAAGGACCTGGGGATTACAGTGGATGAGAAGCTGGATATGAGTCAGCAGTGTGCCCTTGTTGCCAAGAAGTCTAACAGCATATTGGGCTGCATTAGTAGGAGCATTGCCAGCAGATTGAGAGAAGTGATTAGTCCCCTCTATTTGGCACCGGTGAGGCCACACCTGGAATATTGCATCCAGTTTTGGGCCCCCCACTACGAAAAGGATGTGGACAACTGGAGAGAGTACAGCGGAGGACAATGAAAATGATCAAGGGGCTGGGGCACGTGACTTATGAGGAGAGGCTGAGGAAACTGGGGTTATTTAGTCTGCAGAAGAGAAGTGTGAGGGGGGATTTGAGAGCAGCCTTCAACTACCTGAAAGGGGGTTCCAAAGAGGATGGAGCTCAGCTGTTCTCAATGGTGGCAGATGACAGAACAAGAAACAATGGTCTCAAGTTGCAGTGGGGGAGGTCTAGGTTGGATATTAGGAAACACTATTTCACTGGGAGGGTGGTGAAGCACTGGAATGGGTTACTGAGCGAGGTGGTAGAATCTCCATCCTTAGAGGGTTTTAAGGCCCAGCTTGCAAAGCCCTGGCTGGGATGATTTATTTGGTGTTGGTTCCTGCTTTGAGCAGGGGGCTCGACTAGATGACCTCCTGAGGTTTCTTCCAACCCTATTCTTCTATGATTCCCACATCTCTGTTTATTAACAATACACATAAAATAGATGGGTTCGGTTATTCCCTAGGGTGAAGTGCTGCCTTAGAAATGAAAAAACTGGTGAGAAGAGAAAACTAATTTCATACCAGACTTTGTGATATTTTTTATTAAAGTGATGTAAACTGACAGTTTTTCCCCCCACTGCTAACCAAAAATCATAGAAACACTGAGCATGTAGAAGCATGTCTATTTTAAAAATATCCTGTGCTTGAGTTGTAACTCTTGCCAAAAAAGTTTTAAACCCAGTAGGTCATATCTTTCCCCACCACCTCCTCTAATGTGTATTGGTGCACCCCCTCTTGTGAATAAAACAACATTTATTCTCGCAAATACTTTTTCTTGTTCTAAGTGTTTCTAGCCTTCCCTGTCTTCAAGCAGATAAACATACTATCCTGCCCAAATGCCTGAATTTACTACTCAATCCTCTGGAGCAAACTGATGAAGCTATTATTACCTACAAGTAGTTAAACGGATTTACTCTAATGGAGAAGAAAAATCTGCAGCAACAAGAAGCACATTCAAATCTAGGCTAATGAAGTCTGTGCTGGTAACAGGTATATTTTGTTAGGGTTTTTAGATGCTGGTCTTACTGAGAAACAAAAATACTTATTCTAAAATTCTCATTTGTTACTAGAAAAGGAGTACTTGTGGCACCTTAGAGATTAACCAATTTATTTGAGCATAAGCTTTCGTGAGCTACAGCTCACTTCACGAAAGCTTATGCTCAAATAAATTGGTTAGTCTCTAAGGTGCCACAAGTACTCCTTTTCTTTTTGCGAATACAGACTAACACGGCTGTTACTCTGAAACCTGTCATTTGTTACTGTGCACCGTGACACATATTGTGAGGGAAATCAGATTGTAGTACAGTACAATGAACACCTCTATGTATTTACGATGAATGATAAAAGGATATTTAAGGTGCACAACATTTCCGGTTCCTATTGTGCTAACATCACTAGAAGCTTAGTCTATTTTAGAGAACTGAAAATAAAATATAGACACAATGTATTTAGCCAGTGGGTGTAATAGAAACGAGAACAGACAAATTATTGCCTTTTGTTGATAAGAACATACAATCTTGTCAAGAACATTCATTTTGTGACTTTCTAAATTGGGTTACTCTGCAGAATAATCTAGTTTGTCCACATTATTTGTATTTCAATCTTAAATATCTCAGTACCAAAAAGAGTGTCAATCCAAAATTCTGGGCAACCGTGACATACATTTAAAAACAAAATACCATAAACACTATAAAACATAAGTAATCCCAAAAAGTAACATTCCCCACAATCTAACACATCTGAACTTCTTATCACTCAGAATAAAAATCCCACTCAATTGCCTCAGCCCTTCATTTAGATGCTACTGAATACTGGCCTTAGTCATTTAATGCCCCAATTTAAACAAATTCTGTGCTAGGTTTTTTCTGTCTGAAAACATAGGAATCCCTCAAGATCAACTGTATTCCTCTTTGGTGCAGCACTTAATGCTAAAGATTGGATAAATCATTTAAAGATTTTTGTGACTCACTTTGCATGTCTATAAAATGGGAGTACCAACACTTATTGCAAAAGGATGATATGAGGCTTTAAATGTTTTTAATGTACACTGAAATCCTCAGAAGAAACATGCTACTTATTTTATTTACATTTGGCCTGAAAAGGTCCCACATTAGGATAACTCTTTAGGCTACTCACCAGTGCTCAATAATATTAGTTCATTAGTTTGCTAAAGAAGGTCAAAGATCATAGCACCAGTACCAGCTGGCATGTGGTTGGGATCGTAAATACAACTGTGTGTTGGTGTTATCTCTGGCCAACTGAACTGGCACCATACTAGAGAATAAATCTCTATGCAGTATAATAAAAAAATGTATCTTACAAATACTGTACCAAATCATAAGAATGTCATGAACTTTACAGAGTACCTGCTTTGAAAGATCTAAACAAACATTGACAATGATTTAAGGATATCTTATTTTCAGAACAACTAGTGGTTTTTAATTTACTAGAGCTGAAAACCTTGATACTATAAACTAGATTTATTTAAATAAATTCCTATATCAGGCCAATCACTATAGCATCTGCGAGACATTTGAGAAAGAATACTAAAATGTAAGTCTTGTAATTCTGACCCACTGTGCCAAAACTGCCTTCATTATTCGGGTTTGTTTTTTTTTTAATAGAAGTTAAGATTGCAGAAGAATGGCAGCACTTTTATTCTCTTAACAGAGTTGCAATATGTCCTGTTAGAAAGTGACAGTATTATATTTTCATTGGCTGCCCTGTTGTAACACTTCCTGGAAGCTGGAGAGAACAAAACCCACTCTTCTTAAGCTCCAAAGACCAAAGCCTGTACTCTACTCCAAAGGAGAAGCTCAATAACTGTTAGGTGGTAGACAGAAGGCATGTATTATCTCCAATAAGACATTTTTGCATCAACTACCAGACAGTGTTTGACAAAAGCTTTCAATCTTTCTGATTTTGAGACATCATTTAACATTTTTGTACACATACCTTGGAAGTACTATAAGTCATCTGGGGAACAATATAATTTTAGAAATTACCAAATTTGCTAACGATTGCAGCACATAATAGAACAGACTATAAAATTTCAAATTGGTATGAATAAATGTCTCAGTATTATGAGCTGAAAAGTGGTTCATGCAGAACGTTTTAGAGATGATGAAGTAATAATGCATTAAACTGTAAAAAAACCCCACAAAAACAGACCAAGCAAAGTGAATTGGGATGGTTATTACCCATTGCCTTAAAACCATCAGCTCTATACGCACCAGTAAAAGAATGACAAACAAGATATAAATAGTGTGACAGACTAACGATATCCTGAACAAACCTTATAGATTTAAGATAACTCAATAAGGCTTAACTAAATCCAGTAAAGTTTAAGGTTAATACCTTTGGGGTACATTATAATAAAATGCAATTGTATCTGTCTTATTATATCAATTGTGTGTAACTTCTCTAATAGGGAGGGGGATGCTAATATAATTCCTCCATTACCAGCCCTTTGAAGCCATCCTCCTGGAGAGCTCCACATATACTCGTTCAGACTGGATTCTCCAGGGACCAACAGACAAAGAAATGTTTTTTGGATGAACAGACCCGTTTTAAACTAGCTCGTGGTCTTCTTCCTGATTCAGCAAACGAATAGGTCCACATGGGGGTCCCACTTCTTATGGTAGGGTTGGAAGGACTAGGCCTACTGAGGCCGCATAAGACTGAGGGCTTGTTCTGAGCTGAAGCTGTGGTAACCACAAGGAATCTCATTGGGTGGGGTATTAAAGGACTGCTCCTGCCAGAATTCATGTTAGGGTGTTCTCTGGTAAACTTATTGGCATGTGTGTATGTTCTTTTATTGTTAATTGTCGTGGGGCAAGTGCGCCCCGTTCCCTCTTGTGGTGGGAGCAGGGTAATTACTTCCCCGCGGTAGCATTCTTATGACCACCCTCTGTCTTGGGGTGGTGAGGCCAGAATCAGGGAGACAGCTCCTTCCCACAGGACAGTGGGGCCCAATGACCTGAATCAAAATGGCTTTCCTGTTCAGCCAGGGTATAATCGCCAAGTATTCAGAATCAGTGTGGCCACCTAGTTCACCTAGGCAGTATGGCCTAGGGGCACGAGTCATTAGGGCTGTCCTCTCTCAGAGCTGGTCTCAGAGCTGTGTGGCCTAATGGGTAGAGTCAATAGGGTCGCCTTCTCTCAGGGCCACGGGGCCTAGTGGTCAGAGTCAGTAGGGCTGCCCTTTTTCAGGCCTTTGTGGCCTACTGGCCGGAGTCAGTATAGTGGCCCCCTCTGTGGGGGCTGCATTGTCTACTGGCTGGAGTCAGTATGATTTCCCAGTGTGGTAGGGCTGTATGGCCTAGCAGTTAGAGTCAGTAGGGTTGCCTTTTGCATTGAGAGCAGTGTGGCCTGACAGCCAAAGTCAATATAACAGCCTCCAGACACAGGGCAGTGTGACCTAGCGGTGAATAACAGGGAGACTAGCCAAATGTTCCTTTCTAAACAGGCTGCCAGAATTTTTCCCTGTTTTCTTGACTTCCAAGGTGCTACTATGGTACTATAGCACTATGGTACTATTGCTCTGCTACATGCCTCTATATTATTCTGCTGCATGCATCTCTAAAGTACGCTATCAGTAGTGTGTTTGTTATAAATCTTTATAGTTTATTTAATAAAACTTTTCTGTTTACTTTTGAAAAGTAACTCTTCAGTGCTCCTGGGCTTTATTAAGAGTTAATGACCGACAACAAGGAATTCTCCTGGTTCACGGAGGAACATTATTTCAGATAATCAATTCAAAGAAAATGTCAGGAACTGAAGTTGAAAAGGAGACTAATGTTTACGTAGTTCAAGTGTTTTTGTTTTGTTGAAACACAGGGCAGATGGCTGGGGCGTTTAGCAAATAGGAATCAGCTGCAAAGTCAACCATAGTATTGAGTGGTAGACATCAGTTTTAAAAGTGAAGATTATGGAATATTTGAAAATGAAGGGAACGAATGTCCATTGTGAGCAAAGCATGTAGTCTGACAGTTGAGCCCTTATAAATCAATTTGGATGGGCCATTTGGTCTTCTCCTGGGATTTGCATTTCCTTTAAATAGCAAAAATAAAACAAAAACAACATCCTGTTGGGAACTGAAAGACATGAGTGTGAGAGGGATAATGAGATGAACCCTCACAGAAAATGAGAGCACTAATTGAAGTAGCAGATTAATTCAAACCCAGTGATGTCATCAGGACAGCTGTTGCTAAGAAAAAGAAAATGTTTTGAACTATTATTATTAATATGTATGAGGAGAAAGAGTTATGTGTTGTATATTTTTTGAAATAGCATATGCCTCTCAGGTTATCTGTTTGATATTAACTCTTGACAGCCAGGCAGTTTTAGTCAAAAAGAACGTTAAAGGAAAAGAAAAACAGGAAATGAAACAATGGCAAAACTAAAGCTATTTAAGGAAACAATGGGAGTGGGGGAGAGGATAAAGAGATACTCATTGGGGAACAGACTTGATAGTCTCCCATCAGTTTGACATTGTTTACTTTTCCCAAGACTGAAAGCCTAGGCTCAAAGGGGATCCTAAACCTTAAAGATGATTGTGGAGAGAGTGGGTTGTCAACAGACTGAGGCTGACACCCAGAGTGACTGAGACACTAAGATACAAAGGAGCATGCTGGGAGAAGGACCGTTCAGCCAGAGATGGACATTATCTAGGCTGAGGGGAAACTTACAAATGATAGTGAAGAAAAATGTATGTGCAGGAAAAGGGAAATAAGGATATAGAACTTTATTGTTTTAACCCATTTGCTGTGCAAGCTATGCATCTTTGGATGAAAGGATAAAGAATGCTTTGCTTTGAAGAAGCAGTTTTTGAGTTACTTTATCCAGCTGCCATCACAGGTGCCCAGAGTTAAAGGGCTTACAGATGCCAAACTCCCTTCCCGAGATTCAGTCTAACAATGTTTGGAGCACGTGATTCCACCCAGAGCCGTGTGCAGGAAGTCAGGCATGTCAACAGAGTAGCACACTTGATGGGGACAAAAATGGGTCTAAAGCTCAGCTCACCCAGTTACCATGACAGTATATTTGGGATGCAACAGTATACCTTTTTCAAATATTGTAGCTTATAACCAAAAGTGTAGGCTCTTTAATGCTTTAGAAGATATCATTTGTAGGCTTTACTGCACATTTTGATGTAATGAGTTGTTTTAACAAAATGTCAAAGACGGGAGAGCAGGAGCTCAATTCCTCCCTCAAGAATGAAAAGGCATACATTGGATTAGTTATATCAACTCAGGGATTTACTGATCTTCTGGAATATTTAATAAAATGACTGATCTGTAAATAATTCTATTGTGCTGGATCATTACCATCATCTCCCCAGTTACCCTCCCCTGTTCAATATGTGAAACTTTGGATAAAAACCCCATATCAATCATTTCAATTGTTATTACATCTGAAAGAGAATGCTTTAGGAAGTCTTCTGCTGTCACTTACACTGTATACATACATCTCTCGCTTGTTCATACTACGTGGAAAAAAAAATCTATTTAATTTACATTAATCCAAATTTGAGCAGCCCATAACATCTTGTTAATTTTGGAGGCAACATTTTGTGTGCTTCTATTAAGAGAGAATATAAACCAAGAGAGGCAGATTCTGATTAAATGAGGAAATTTCAAATATTCTCTTCAGATTTAAATATCCAAAACACCAAGCCCAGGCCTCAATTAAAATTCACTAAAAAAAACCTTTCAAACATTCATATACAAAAGTCAGCATTACCAACTCAATTCAGAGTGTGTCATTATGTTTTAACAATCAGAAAAATACCAGAGCAAACCTTACATAATTGCATCACAGTATTTTAGCATGGAATGGATATTAAAAAGTGTGTTATGATTCACTTGAGGGCCTCAGTAATTACTGGACACATTTACTAATTTTATGACTGTCACAAAGATCAACATTCCAGCAACATGCCATTACCAGTTTTCCCAATTCATAAAAAAATATTTAAGAACAGCTATTTACCTTGCAGTAACTGATTCTTAGAGATGTGTATCCCATGCACACAAGATTGGCTTCTTTCAGCCAGCAGTGACTTTTGGGCCATGCTTGCATCCTAGGTGTCTTCACACACACTCCAAACCTTGGATCTTAAAGGCAGAGAGGGCCCAGCAATCCATTAATTACTTCAACAATACAGAATCCCATACATGTAGGATTCTTTACTAGTGAGGAAAAAGGATAGGTCGTGGAGTCCCTATGGTCAACACCTCTCAAAAAAACTACAGTTACTGCAAGGTATGTAACTGTTCTTTAACCTTTGGATTGATTACCCACAAGAATACCACTCTTGCTAACAAGCAGGTGTCTGTTTGCTTGGGAAGAGAGGGAATAATAAGAGTCAGGCTTAAATTATAACTGCAGGACTACTGGCTATTGAATGTACTGCCTTATCAGAGGAGTCTATAGCAGCCTGAAGAGATGTTTGGGCCACTAACAACCCTTCAGACAACAGTGACTTGAGTTCATCTCTTTGATCTAGTGCAGGCTTCTCTATGAATTATGACATGAGCAGAACACAACTGTGAAGGTTTGGTTGGATCTTTTTTCCTCAAGCTCTGAGAAAGGCAATCACTAATCACTCCAGTAGACAGAGCTTGATGTGGGCCGCTCTCACCTTCTGTGTCCTCTTGGAGTAGAAACACCACATCAAGCATAAGTCAGGGATGTGCACCTTGTCAACAGACAAAGGCACTTACAACATCCATTTCTGAACACGAGAGCAGCCTCACAAGATGGGTAAATCTGGGGACTTAGTTTCAGCTAGGGTCTGGATACCAGGGATATCCTCTAATCTACTGGGGCATTTTATTTAATAGTTGCCACTGTGAGTAGATATAAACAATTCTAACTACATTAAACTATACTAACTAGACACCTAACATCAAATAGCCAATAGCCACTTTTAAGTAAGTAAAATATAATACACAAGGAATACCAGACTGACAGTCCTGAAGCCTCAAGACCTCTTTAGATCTGCAAAAACAAAAAACAACACACACACACAGTTGGAGCTACTCCACACTCACTTAGCAATGTATCTCACCCTGCTTTGGAGATAGCATAGTCATCCATGTTGTTGTTATTATTCATTAAAAGTAGCCTTATAAAAGTGCCGAAAGGCCTCAACCAAGATCAAGGCTCACCACTGTACACCTAAAAATCCAATTTCTATCCCAAAAATCGTACGAGTCTAAGTAGAGATTTTCGGTCATTGCCTTGAATGAATGGTAAGGGATAATCTAGAGGTAAAAAGGCTTTATGTTCGATCATCAATTTTCTGAGTCTTCCAACCATACACTCATCTGCTTCAACTGTCTCTTAATATTGCAATGCCAAAACATACATTCTTATTTTCTACTTCTTTCTCTTCTCAGGAGTCCACTCATAGTCAAAGAGTTCCAGGGATCCTCCTTTGGTAAGTTTTGTTTACTTTTAGAGAAGACAGAAGAGATTTTACTTTTTTTAAATAATAAAATAGCTACTAGAGAAGACGATGACGACAGATAGTTCTCCCTTATCTATTTGTGTTTTTAGTGGGGCAGCTGCCCCACTCCATGAGAAAGGGCTGCAACAGGCCAGAGAGGCTGTGCAGTCCAGCAGCCAATCAGCAAAGGCCTGTGGAGAGCCAATGAGGGCCGGGCCCTATATAAGGGCTGCCTAGCAAGGGAGAAGGCAGTCTCTCCTTGGGTGGTAAGGGAGAACCACTGGCTCCTGAGGGAAGGAGCTAGCACCTTAGACAGAGCAGTGCTGGGCAGGCTCCAGGGAGCAGAGGAGAGCTCCAGCCCGGTTACCTGCCAGGCTGCGGCCCTGCTAAGAGGGGTCAAGAAGGTGCACAGAGCCAAAGGGGAAGTGGCCCAGGAAACAGTCAGACAAGAGGGGAGAGAAGGAGGGCAGAGAGAGGCTCCCGCTAGAGGGTCCCTGGGTCGGGACCCAGAGTAGCGGGTGGGCCTGAGTCCCCCCCCTTCCTCCCTTACACTGCACTTGGCCACAGAAGAGTGGGGCCAAGACAGAGTACAACCTGCTCCTGAAATAAGGGGCTAGACTTTCGGGTTGCTCACTGAGGCAGGTGCAAGCCGAAAGACCTCTGTTAAACATCCTACAACCCCCAGAAGGGGCTGAGACTGGAGTAGTGGGCACTGCCGAAGGGCAGTGCCCTGAAGAGGACACCGCTGAGCGGGGAGCAACACAGGTCCCAAGGTAGCAGAGCAGACCACAGACAAAACACCATGCACCAAGGCCGCTCCGCAGCTGATAAGAGCTAATTCTTGGAGCAACCAGCGGGAGGCGCCAGCGGTGGTGAGTCCTGACCCCACCACACAGTGTTGTAGGAGACACAGTAAAATATATGCTGTGATTCACTGAGCAACGCTGCTGTTGGAAGTTACAAAATAGCATTTCATTCAGCAAAATAAAAATGTTCAGAAGATATGCATTAATAAAACTGAAAATCATTCAATCCATTTATAAAAATTGCTTGGAGTGTGCTCACTTTCTTAGGCAGATGCAATAAACATATTACAAGGTTTGGGGATTCTGAAGTTTGGATGGATGGATGGATAGATATGAACTCTTTCCAATAATGCTACAAATTAATGGGAAGGTATTTTTCCAAACATTTACAATCAGGTCTTGGATTTCAAATATGATCTTAATATAACAATAATTTGACATTTTTAATATATCCTTATTTAAACATGTACTTCCACTACTAAAATGAGCAAGTATCCACATTATATTTCAATGAGATCTTTTGCAATCTCACATGCTAAAGAGATTTGGGTACAAACTGTTCTTTGGATGAGAAGTCTCCAAGGTCCAATCCACTACCACTGAAGTCAGTGGGGTTAGATTTGGGCCCTATAGGACACATACAGTAGGAGCCAAGGAGTGGCGTTGATGAGACAGTAGATGTGATGGTCTTTGAAATCAGTTATGAATCAATGCCGTATTATGATACAGGGTAGTATTTGCAGTTGGAAGTGCCATTTTCAGATAAGACAAATCAAATATGTGGCCTTTATAGGTACTATGATACTTTTAATATCAGTACTGTATTCTTGTTTAGTATTGCCGTGTGCTAGTTACAGAAAACAAAACCATCCAACACAGAGGTGTTGGAAGGATTAGTTATTTTTTGTACAACTGTTTGAGACCCTTCTTTAAAGGTGCTGTAAAATATTAATAGTAATAAATATTAAAGAAAGAAAATATGTATCTATAGTATTTAACAAATGCTGTTCTGTATTTTTTTTTTCAGTTAAAAAAGTCAATGCAAACTTGTTCTCTTATCAAACTCAGGGATTTTTTTTTTTTTGTAGAGTGTAACTATCAAGCCCCTCTCTTACATCGTAAATAAGTCAGATAAATAAAAATAAGAATAAATCAGATTTAGAGCAGTGGTTTTTAACCTGTGGTCCGTGGACTCCTGGGGGTCTGTAGAATAGGTCTAAGATTTCCAAAGCAGTCCGCACCTGCACTCAACATTTTTTAGAGGTCCGTAAATGGAAAGGTTGAAAACCACACCGAGTATTTATCAAAAAAGCCTATATAGACATTTTCAATGGAGTACAAAGTCTCTGGGAAAGAGTTTTTGTGGCTCTAAAAATATAGCAAATTTTAAAGTATTGCATTTTCAAGATTGAGGGCAAATACAAGGCATTGTTCTGCAGTTTCCCAAATCATTGAAGTAGTGTGTTTAACAGAGGAATCCCACTAGTTAAATCCAGAAATTTATAACTGAACAGTGTTAGTAGATATGAGTTCAATCACAACATGGTCAACATGATGGCACAAAACCAATATCTAAGCTGCTAAATGCTGTAGCCCAAGGGGAGAAAAGAACTGGGAATAGAAATCAAAGGAGCTCTGTACTCAATCTTCACTGCAGCAGATGAGGGAAAAACAGCAATAAGTACATTAAAGAAAGTATGAGATTGAAAACTGCTTGAGACTTCAAGGAAATCTGTGAATTACCATTAAAATACAGATAGTCAGAGCATTAAAACAAACACTAAAACAAAGTACAATAACAGTACCTTCAAAGCAAAGGATATTGAATGGACAACAACACAGCTGAAACAATAAAGTATCTGAAATACAAGTCAATCACCTACACTAAAAACTGAAATGTAATGTTACAATGTGTGTGACGGATTCGACCCCCATTCTGGGATGCCACCTGATGTATTGCAGTTTCACTGATCCCCTCCTGCTCCACCAGCCTGGATTCCCTCTCCCTGTTTTGCTGAATTAGGCTCTCCAGCCTCTGGCAGCGCGTATACACACACACACACAGAGTGATGGGGCAAGGCCAGATGGCTATAGAAAAGTAGTGGGAGATAGATATATTAGCTCCAGGCTAAACAAATCCCTGATACCAGGTTAAGTGAAATGGAAGCTGCTCCAGGTCAATTAAGACACCTGGGGCCAATTAAGAACTTTCCAGAAGGCAGGGAGAATGCTATGTTGATTGGGACACCTGAAGCCAATCAGGGGCTGGCTGAAACTAGTTAAAAGCCTCCCAGTCAGTCAGGTGGGAGTGCATGTCAGGAGCTGTGGAAGGAAGTTGCGCTGTTGGAGAGGCTGAGTAGTACACACCATATCAGGCACAAAGAGGGAGGCCCTGAGGTCAGGGTGAAGTGGAGCTTAGGGAAGTCAGGGCTGCTGTGGGGGAAGTAGCCCAGGGAATTGTACAGGTCATGTTTCTAAAAAGTCAGCTACCATAGCCGATAGGATTAGGGACCCTGGGCTGGAGCCCAGAGTAGAGGGTGGGCCCGGGCTTCCCCCCCACACATTTGCCCCTTGATTAATCACTGAGGCTGGGAGACAACAGAGACTGTGCAAGGAAGGATAACTTCTCCTCACCTCCCTCACTGGCTTATGATGAAAAATGGCTCAGTAGACTGTGACCCTTGTCTCTAGAGAAAGAAGGGTTATGTGGAGGGTCACAGTGAGCCTCTGAGGCTAGCGAAATCTGCCAGGAAATGCGGGACCCATGGAGGCAAGGACAGAGCTTTGTCACAATACACACACACACACAGGTAGGGCCACACCCAGCTGCAGACACATACTGAAGTCAGCTCCATGAAAGGATTCACCCAGCACTCACATGCACACCCCTTTTGGGGAATAATCCCAAAATAATACTGTCGTGCACTGTATAGAAAGATCTGCACAGTGCAAGCTCATAAAAATTTGTCCTGTCCCTCAGTGTAAAGAAAGACATGCACAATTTCTTGTTTCCCCAGTTAGAAATTGCACAAACTGGGTTCAATAATAAACAAAACAAATGTATTAACTATAAAAGGCAGGTTTTTAGTGATAAGGGATAGCAAACAGAACAAAGCAGATTACTGAGTAAATAAAACAAAACATGCATACTAAACTTAAGATCTAAAAGAGACTGGTTTCAAGTAGTAATCTCACCCTAAATGTTATTTTAGGCAAGTTGCAGAGTTTCTGTAGCTTAGAGTTCCAGTTACTACTTCTTACAGATTGCACCCCTGTCTCAGTCTGGACTCACCCCTGCCTTTCCTCTCAGATTCTTTCGTCAGTCTTTCTTCTTGGGTAGGCAATGGAGGAGGGTCAAGATTAACTCCTTCCCCAGCCTTAAAAAAGATTTACCTATGGAGGGAAACCTTTGTTTGATCCCCATCCCCCTACAGAGGAAAAAGTACTAGCAGTGTCCAAGGTGGTATTTTGTATCAAGTGATCTTATCACCTGACCTTGCAGTGTCAATCAACTTTGAAACCAGATTTATTTGCAATGTCCACAGGAAGGAACTCCAGGCAGATGGGAGATCCACATCTTCAAAGACTCACTGTCTTTTTCTAATGGCCCATTAAGGCTGATTGCTTACTGTCTGGCGGGTGTTTCCCCAAGTACACACAGAGTTGTAATGGTTACATAGTCCATATTCCTAACTTCAGATACCGAAATGATACATGCATACAAATCTGATAAATCACATTCAGTAAATCATAACATTTCCAAGGATATCTTACATGGGCCATCTTGCATAAAGTGTATCTTAGTTATGCCATATTCATATCATGACCACATTTCTATGAAGACCATGGGTTGTAACATCACAATATGAAGTTGACAGTAGGATAGGCAGCATTATCCACATTCTTAAATTGGTAGTTAAGCTGTCTGGACTAGATCACAACTGTGAGTGCTAGTCTCAGAGCAGCCTGCCAAGAAGCAGGATGCAATTGGCTAGGAGTTCTACATTTAGATTTCACCAAGTAACAGGTGTGAACTCCTCAAGCACTATTGCAAATTAACCATGAATCACAAACAGTCCCCTTGGAATTCCAGTCTTTGCCATCCAGGCAAATTTGCTTTTGTGACAGATGGTCCCGTCTTCCAAAAAAAAAAAAATCACAATATTCAAGTTACTCCCAGCCCCACAAGACCATTTACCCCAGGACAATTGCACCTTCGACCTCACACCAAAGACAAACTTGTAGCCAATCTTATAATGAACTGAAGTTTTTTTTTTTTTTAAGTAAAAGTTATTTACAAGGTTAAAACAGGTAAATGTACACATACGAGTTACAGTCTGAGGTTGCAAAAAGTACTAAAAAATTGCCGAGACATGCAAACTGTCTCTGTTCTTTAGAGCTAATGCAAGCCAAGCAGCTTGGGGATCTGTTGCTTATGCTTAGAAATATTTCCCTCTTCAAAATTTAAGCAGCATAGTGACATAGTTCCTTTTGGTCAGGGATTTTTAGTCCCTTCCCCTAGAATTCAAACCGATAGGGCAAGTTTTTGTGCCTGTTTCCTCTTCCTGGGTCTGTGTGGGGCAAATCAACAAAGTCTGTGTCCTTTGATGTTTCACAATGGCTCATTTGGTTTCAGTGGGCCTTCTTGCGTGCAGAACCAGCACTTTACATTAATTAGTGTTTCTTTCCTATCTGGTGAGTTACACAGTTAGAGGTTTATACTGCAAACACTCAATGAAACTTTATACCACAGGATACAGACATTATAAGTGAGATCAGTACATGCAGCATTCTACAAGCATTTAATCCACCTCTGCCACTGATCTACCTTAATACTTGGCACTTATTGTGATATTTTATAAACATTGCTTAGTTATGAAGAGTGTACATATAATTATCCCCATTTTACAGGTGGGGGAAATACAGGCTCAGAGCAGTTAAGTTAATTAAACAATATCACAGAGCTGGTCAATGGCAGAAACAGGATTATGATTTTGATTTCTTGACCTACTCCTGAACATAGTGAACCTCAGAAAAGGCATATAACTTCTATGGGTCATTTTCCCAACCTTAAGCAAGCATTTAAGTTTTTGTGGTTTTTTTTAAATAGAATTTTCCACTATCCCAAATGTATAAAAGTAAGATAATAGTATTCAGAAAAAGGGAAATTTAAATGTGCATCATGAACACTTTATAGCTAGTTATGTAAAATATATAAAGAACACAGACTGATTGGTTGGTTGCTTTTCTAACCATTGCAACTTTTTTGTAGTTACAGAAAACGGGATTTGAAGTTCTCAGAAGATAATTATTACACACTTTACATATTTATAAACAGAAATTCTCACATTTATTTGCACATCCATAATTTGGTTATGACTTGTTCCATCAGTGTTTTTTAGAATAGGCATAGTACAGTACAACTAAAATGAGAGTCTCTCTCACTAATAAGAGTTTATCTTCAAAAGACTTCATTTCTGTCAAGTTTCAACTCTACGTTTACTTTTTTCATACTTTCCTTATCTTCCTTTTTGCTCATTCCATTCTCTCAGTTGCATATGACTAATCTATTTTTATTCTTATCCTGTATCAAAATATTCACTGCATTATTTCCAGACTTGCCTTCTTAGCCTTTGATCCACCAACTGATTTTTCTTCCTCTGACTCCATTTTGCTTCCATTCTAAGCAACCCTTTTGAAAATTACCCATTTTCCACACTATAATTTCTCCCATTAACTCACTTTTCTAACATACACACACACACACCGCATGAGATTTTTTTCCATGGTCTTTTAATACAAGAGAACCAAACTTCATAAATCAAATGCAAAGTTCTGCATCACAGACATATTGCACCAAAAAAAGGAGGGGAAATTCATCTGTGCTGTTGAAATATCATAGCATTTCAAACAGAATAGTTAGTTGCTGGTAATGTTTACTGTCTTAGTACACCAATTATTGGTAAATAGCTCTCAGGCCACCACACTTCACAACACAAGAGCAGAAGGCACTTTTTAATAATGCTGGTAAATGACACATTTGATAAGTTAATAATAAAAAGGATAGCTATTGACTATAAACATCTCTGAAAAATCAATTTTATACAAGAAAATGGTGTGATTTATAATGTTCGTTCCAAAATTAATCATCGGGTTTAATTTAATAACAGAATGAGGATTTCATCATTATAGAAGAGTAAAGTACTGGAAGAAAAATTCCTCTTTTCAGTAATGGAGTTCTGCAACAGCAATACATTACAGCATTATTAGCTGTTTCATTACTAATTCGCTGCTTGGCAGACAGACTGTCAGAGCCAGGCATCAGCTATATTTAAAGACTTTGAGGGTTATAATTTTCTGTGCAATTTATTTGTATTATTGATGTTAATGAATGGAAGAGGTAGTAACAGTATTCTCTTATTGGAATTATGTCATAGTTAGTGCTTCACAATAGTGTTACTGTGTAAGGTCCAAGAAAAGCAGTTTACGACATTTCATTAACATAGGACTAATCTTAGGGAAATTTTCAGCATTTAGGTAGTAGCCTTGCTTTCCAATTGTTTATTCATATAGTCATAAGATTTGCTTTCCAACTACTTTTAGGCCTGCATACTCATCCTGACTCTGCCGCTGACTAACCTACTATGTGATATATGGCAAGTCACTTTTCTAGTTTTGGGACAGTGGATGATCTGAATTGACTGTGGAATCAGAAAGACAGGGAGCTTTGGCTGGAATGCATAACACTTCACCAAACCACCATGTACATGTTCACAGAGAGCAAGTTTCCTGTTAGGAAGCCATAGGTTTCAAGATTTCTTTACCATCTAAGGAACTCGAGTGCTTTCATTCCTCTTCTGAATTCAAGCCTGTAAGAAGTGTGGGGGCCAGCATGGTGCCCACATATGTAATGGGGGTAAAGGAAAAAAACGCACAAAATGAGATGGTCAACAGAAGCCCACCCCCCCTGTGGGAGAGGGGACAAATTGTGGTTCCAGAAAAAAAGACCAATCTCCAATTAAATTATTAGTACGAATCAATAACCCTGTAATGGGATAATCCCAACAATACTGATAGGTCTTATTTATGGGGGGAGGGAGGAAAACTGACAGTTTTTGATAGAAGAAAACAAAGCCAATTAAAGGATTAGAACATAAGATCATAAGAATGGTCATACTGCGTCAGACCAATCATCCATCTAGCCCAGTATCTGTCTTCTGACAGTGCCCAATGCCAGGTGCTTCAGAGAGAATAAACAGAACAGGTAAATCATCAAGAGATGAACAAACAAACAACTCAGCAAAAGTAGCACCTAAAATCATTAGGTCTCTTTTGAAATTATCAATGATGGATTTACTATCCTATTCACCCTGCAGGCAACAACTTAAAAGTGCTAAAAGAGAGTATTGGCTAATTCATTAATTTTACCACGGAGACTCCTTGGTGAATGAAAGTATTAATTCACATTTAGGCTTGGTTTGTTATCCGTCATTTGAAGCCACAGTAGGCATAATTAAGGTAAAAGACTGAAGGGCATTGTTAAAAAAGTGCAAGAGTATATCTGCACTCATTTAATTCTTGTTGATACTAAAGATTGTAATTTGCTGGCTTTTCAGTTTGAAGGCTCTGACAATTTTGATAGAACCATGCCCATGGATTTTTTATAGCATGTTCTGGGAAGCTGCACTCATTAGGAACATGTCAACAGGTGGCAAGAGCACCTAGGAGTCCTGTTGACGACCCAAAAAAAGAGGGACACACTTGGAAATCAATTATTGATGTGATGATAGGTGTACCACACCTGACTAAGGAACAACTGAACAATTTAAGAGAGTTCATAAGAGAATCATGAATTTGAGGAAAGTTACTCTATTTTAGAGACAGGTCGTTAGGGGCCATTCAAATTTGGCCTGTAAGGCACTAGGCCTGATCTTTTTGGCTGTGTCTACAGTATGAGCTAGGGGTGTGACCCTTCTGCTTGCACATACATGTTCTAATGAAAATAGTGCAAGTATAAACAGCAGTGAGCCACAGTAGCACAGGTGTTTATGAGGGGCCCAGGTTCGGGGGTGGGGGAGTTGGGACAGGTTCCCTCCCCAGCTCCTGGGAAGTGACAACCTCCATCTCGTAGCTCCACATGCTGCCTCTGCTCCACCCCAAGCCCCGGTTCTAAGGTTCCCATTGGCTGGGAGCTGCGGGGGCGGGTCCTGCGGGCAGAGTCAGCACATGGAGCTAGGAGCTGAGGGAGGGGAGCTCCTGTCACCCTTCTGGGAGCCCCACCTAGGTAAGCACCACCCCGCACCCCCATCCCCAGCCTGGAGCTACCCCCCATCCCCGACACACACACACCCCAAACTCCTGCTGTTGGGGGGGTGGGGTGGGGAGGGGAGAGTTGAGAATGCCCCAGCAGCAGCCAGTGCAGCTGGCCCAGGGCTTCTCAGGCAGCTCCCAGGCCAGCTGCACAGGCCACTGCAGAAGTCACGGAAAGGCATGGAATCTGTTACTACCATGACCTCCATGACAAACACAGAGCCTTATTCATGATAGCCTGCCCTAATTTACCATATAGTATTTTGGTGTTCTTTAAACATTATGTAGATTTCAATGGTAGAAGAAGAATTCCTATAGTTTTTAGAATTGCTTCGCATGAGAGGTTATTTCTAAAGGTATCTTATTATACTTCCAGCTGCAATATGTACATAGTTATTTCAAAGTCGGTGTCACAATGACATGCAGTAAAACTATAGAATGCCTAATAATCCAATGTACCAAACCAGCTCAATCAGTGAAAAGTGGTAGGAGGGAAAAAAAAGTATTTATCATTAAATTACAATGATGTGCTCAGGGCTATACAAAACAGAGAAGGGGACACAATTTCTGCCTGAGAACAATACAGCCCATACACAGACAACATAAATCAGACAACTAGAAGACCTAAAGGAATGTCCTTTCTTAGAATAGTAATTTTCCCCTCACTAATGACAACATTACTTTAGTTGACATAATTTAAAAAAGTTGTGTGATCTTAATAAAAGTAGTAAACTCTAAGAAGAATTTTGGCTGAGGTGATGTTAGTGCCTTGATGCACCAAAAATGAAAGGGTATTCTGGGCTATTTATCTATTTTGCAAAAAAAGATGCAATTTAATTTATATTTGAAGTAGTCTACTGACTCAGAATTTCAAACTGCAGCCAGAAGTGCATTCAGATTTGGAAGGGTGCAGAACAAGGCTCAGTAAGCTCTACAGATGTCATTTTGAAATAGCCAGTACACTTTGATTTTTAATTAATACAGGAATAAGGACCGACCTCCCCCCTTCCCCTCCCCCCACACTCTCCACTCTTTTGAGCTAAGAAAACCTCTCTTTAATTTGTGTCTCACTATAGTACACAAACAACATAGCTCACAAAGTATTATCAATCACAATAACAGAAATTAAAAACCGTGTCACAGACAGCACTTTAGAACGCTCAACAATAAATCAAAGGAGAAGTGGCAACATGCAAGGAAAACTACTTTCAGTGAGAAAGTTCCTATATCAAATGACACTCAGTGACAAACACTTCTCATTTTACTCTGAATTGGCTGCCATAGGTCAACATGGGATCTAAACCAGTGGCTCTCAGCCTTTTCCAGACTACTGTACCCCTTTCAGGAGTCTGATTTGTCTTGCGTACCCCCAAGTATTACCTCACAAACTATTTACTTACAAAATCAGACATAAAAATACAAGTGTTTTATTTTTGCAGCTTCCTCGGGGTGTACAGTCCCTCTCATGGCTCCAGTCGGGGCTGTGCACCTGTGGCTCTCTTTCTCCCTCTCCCCCGGCCCCACTCACTCAATGTGTCCTGATATTTCACTCTTGCGATCTGGTCACCCTACATACAGTGCAACTCCTCCACCTTTTCTCCCCAACCTGTCCTTCCTGAACAGTTTATACCCATCCATGACGGTGCACACTATTACTGAAAAAGTGCTTAATTTCTTATTTTACCATATAGTTATAAATCAGAATATAAATACTGTACTTACATTACAGTTAATAAAACAGTATAAACAAGTCATTATATGAAATTTTAGTTTGTGCAGACTTCACTAGTGCTTTTTCTGTAGCCCGATGTAAAACTAGGTAAATATCTAGAGGAGTTCATGTACCCCCTGGAAGACCTCTGCGTAACCCCAGGGGTACACCTACCTTTGGTTGAGAACCACTGATCTAAACAAAGAAATGAAATCTTGTAGCCAGTTGTAACAAGTATAAGTAATAAGCACAGGAGGGTATCATTCTGTGGCCTCATTATTGGGCTGTATGTGTTACCAATGTCTAGTTAAAAGGCTTCTGTCTCATCTTTTTATTAAAAATATTAACATTTTTCCCCTCACTGATTGGTCCTCTTTAACACGCAGAAAAAAAGATTACTGTCAAAGATTCTGAGAGATATATGTAAGTGCTAGCAGGCCAGGTTTAAATATACACAAATTCCCAAACCCTCAAGCTTCATTTTTTCCCCAGATGTTTTGACCTTAGATATTCAATTGTGCCCAATAGTTTGATAATATCCTACATTATGTATTTCACATATGCATACCCGTATATCAGAGAGATTTTGGTTGTGCAAAAATCTAGAGGCCCTGATTCTCCCATAAACCAGTTTTACACTGTTGTAACCTCACGGCAGTCAAAGATTCATTCCAGTATAAGTGAAAAGAAAAAGCAGGCCTTCAGAATTTCATATATGGCCGTGCAGATTTTCCCTTTTATTTTGATACCACAAAACCACAGACAGTGTGACTGTTTGCAACAAAAAACCCTTTACAATGCTAATTACCAGGCAGATTAATAAAAGCTGGGTTGTATTTTATTGAGAGAGTTATTCTGCCAAGCTTCACAGCTCACTGGTATATCAGACAATATAATCAGAAGCTATGCTAGTGGTGCCCTAACAGGCACCTAAAATCCGTTGGCCCCTTTGCCCTGAAAAGACAAAGTAAGGACATAGCTGCAGTATTTGTTACTCGTGCACTCAAACAAAAAATTCTAATAATTTAACAAGGAAGATACAAGTACAAACACATTTTGTGTCCATTTATATTTTTATTAAAAGTGAACGTAGATTCGGTGCAGCCTTGCAGGTTCTGATAAGATGCCAATGTAATACATGGTGGCTCACATTTTGTGTGTGCACTGAATAGAATTTTCAAAAAGTGATAAAACTGAATAGTGGGAGATGTGACAATTTCCTGAACTGAATTTCATCCGTATATTAATCCAGCCTGTGGGGCAAACTGAAATTGCCTGGCTCTTGTTCCCTAAAAACAAACAAAGCTGAGAGTCCAACAGGACTGTGATATGTTCCATGCCAAAACATCTTGGAGATGCAGAGATATGGTGGGGTAACTCACATGACTGGAGCACCGTCATGGATGGGTATAAACTGTTCAGGAAGGACAGGTGGGGGAGAAAAGGTGGAGGAGTTGCACTGTATGTGGGGTGACCAGATCGCAAGAGTGAAATACCAGGACACATTGGGTGAGCGGGGCTGGGGGCGGGGGGAGAGGGAGAAAGAGAGCCACAGGTGCACAGCCCCGACTGGAGCCATGAGAGGGACTGCAAACCTCTAGGAAGCTGCAAGAGGGGTATACGGCCCCTGCTGCAGCCCGCACAACAAGCCACGGGGCAAGGACTCAAGGACTCATGGCCCCAGCTCCAACAGAAGCCACGGGCACGGGTTTCTCCTCCCTTCCAGTACCCTTCCCCACAGCCCCACCACCACAACTAAACAATGCCCCACAGACCCCCACTCCCCAACACCCCGTAACAGGCCGCCACTGCCTAGCACCCCAAAACACACAAACCTCCCACACTGTCCAGCACCCTCACAGCCCAGCACCCCCCCCCACACACACACACACCACCCAGATACTCACTCCATCACCCCCTTCCCTGGCCGCACTCATCAGCCCTGCTGGGAGGTCTCTGGCTCCTAGGGTCAGAGCAGCGAGGGGGGTCTCCAGACTCCCCACGTGCTGTGCCCACCACAAGCACAAGCTCCATGGCTCCCATTGGCCAGGAAAAGTGCCAGTCGGAGCTGCCGGAGCCGTGGAGCAGGGCTTGCAGGCGCCGGCAGCGCGCAGAGAGCCCCCTGCCCTCCCCACGACCCTAAGAGCCAAAGGGACCTCCTGGGGGGCAAGGTGGGGAGTCCTGGCAGTGCTTACCTGGGGCGGCCCGCCAGGAAGCATCCGGAGGTCCCTCTGGCTCCTACGGTCAGGTCAGGTGTAATGGGGTGGAGGGCTCTCTGCCAGCTGCTGGCACCTGAAAGCCCCGCCCCACAGCTCTAATCGGTCAGGAGGGAGCTGGTGCAGCACACAGAGACCCCCTCCACCTCTGTGCCCAGGGGCCGCCCACACTGCAGGCTGCTGCTGATGGGCAGGCGCGCCACCGGGAGCTGCCCCAGGAAGCGCCACCATGCCAGCCCCGGAACTTTGGCGGTGATGGTGAGCGGTCCGTCCCCAATATCGGGACAAAGGGCGTCCCAACCGATGTGCGGTCAGGACATGGGACAAATGGGTTAAAATCATCATCATATCGGGACATCTGGTAACCCTAACTTATGTAAGAGATCAGTCTGACTGCTCAGAGCTCCGATATGAACCTGGAGAAAACCCAAAGACTCTCAACAAGCTTAAGGTTAGAGGCAAGAGGAACAAGGGTGGGAGTCTGCTATAGATTACCAGACCAGGAGGATGAGGTAGATGAGACTTCCATCAGACAACGAACAGAAGTTTCCAGATCACAGGCCCTGGTTCTCATGGGGGGACTTCAATTATTCTGACATCTGCTGGGAGAGCAATACATAGTGCACAGACAATCCAGGAAGTTCTTGGAGAGTGTTGGGAGACAACTTCCTGGTGCAAGTGCTGGAGGAACAAATTAGGGGCTGTGCTCCTCTTGATCTACTGCTCACGAACAGGGAAGAATTCGTAGGGGAAGTAGAAGTGGGTGGCAACCTGGGCAACAGTGACCATGAGATGGCTGAGTTCAGGATCCTGACAAAAGGAAGAAAGGAGAGCAACAGAATACGGACCCTGACTTCAGAAAAGCAGACTGACTCTCTCAGGGAACTGATGGGCAGGATCCCCTGGGAGGCTAATATGAGGGGGGAAAGGAGTCCAGGAGAGCTGGCTGTATTTTAAAAGAAGCCTTATTGAGGGTGCAGGAACAAACCATCCCGATGTGTAGAAAGAATAGCAACTATGGCAGGCGACCAGCTTGGCTTAACAGAGAAATCTTCAGTAAGCTTAAACACAAAAAGGAAGCTTACAAGAAGTGGAAACTTGGACAGATGACTAAGGAAAAGTATAAAAATATTGCTCGAGCATGAAGGGGTATAATCAGGAAGGCCAAATCACAACTAGAGTTACAGCTAGCAAGAGATGTGAAGAGTAACAAGAAGGGTTTCCACAGGTATGTTAGCAACAAGATGATGGTCAGGGAAAGTGTGGGACCCTTACCGAATGGGAGAGGCAACCTAGTGACAGATGATGTGGAAAAAACTGAAGTACTCAATGCTTTTTTTGCCTCGGTCTTCACAGACAAGGTCAGCTCCCAGACTGCTGCACCAGGCAGCACAGTATGGGGAGGAGGTGAGCAGTCCTCAGTGGTGAAATAACAGGTTAAGGACTATTTAGAAAAGCTGGACATGCACAAGTCCATGGGGCCAAAAGCAATGCATCCGAGGGTGCTGAGGGAATTGGCTGATGTGATTGCAGTATCAGGGTTTCAAAAATTCACTATTTAATTTAAATCATCAACGTTTAAAGTAAAATACTTTGTTTCTTTTGACAGAGTATTATCTTCTGGAAGCGCATAGCCCCACCTCAGTCATGAAAGGGTTAAAGAGCTCCTTTGGGCAAAATCAACCTTTAACCCAGTGCACCTGTGAGGTCTGTCAAGCCTAGAGATGGGTTGGGTGTTTAAAAACAGAGGATCCCTGCTCAGTGAAGGGTGACATTCTGAGGAGGCAGGATTACAACTCAGAGTTCTCTGGCCCCTGGAAGTAGGGAATTGCTGACTAGGGAAATGGCTTGAGACAGAAGTACAGGTAAAATACAGGAAGTGTAGGAAAAACAAACAGTTACCTACTTTGGAGTAACAGTTGCTCTTTGAAATGTGTTGCATATATCTATTCCATTGTAGGTGTGTGAATGCCTTATGCATTGTTGGAGGAATGCGGCTACTATAGCCATGAATTTTGTAAATACACAAAGGGCTGCTGACAGGCCAAAAGTTCTACGAACTGGTGGCAGAAGTCTGCTGACCACCAATTTAAGAAACTTTCTATGGCTATGGTGAGTTGCCTGTGAGAAGAAATGTCCTTTAAATCAAAAGCAGCATACTAGTCCCTGGGATCTAAGGAAAGGATAATAGATGCTACAGTAACCATCTAGAATTTTGTTTTCTTTAGGAGCTTGTTTAGCTGCTTTAGATATAAAAGAGGCTTGCAATCTTCCCACCTCCCCCGCCCCCCACCTTTGCCCTCAGATTTAGGAAGTAATGGGAATAAAATCCCTTATCTCTCCTTGCGTGGAGCATACATGAAATTCCCAAGTCATTCAGAGAAAAGACCTCCTGAACTAGCATGCTATTGTGAGAATGGTCCCTGAAAAGGGATGGGGAAAAGGTGGTTTGAAGGGGGGAAATAGAAAAATTGAAGGATTCCTAGTTCCACCATGCTTAAGACCTACGGATCTGTGGTGATGCGGGTCTGAGCACTTAGGAAGGGGGCTAGGCAGTTGGCAAAACTTGGGTTGGGAAAAGATGGCACTTTAATAAGTGGTAGATTGCTCTCAGCCAACAGCCTCCAATGATTGTTTAGAGCAGTGGTTCTCAAACTAGGGCCACCGTTTGTTCAGGGAAAGCCCCTGGTGGGCCAGGCTGGTTTGTTTACCTGCCGCGTGTGTGGGTTCAGCCGATCGCGTCTCCCACTGGCCGCGGTTCACCGCTGTAGGCCAATGGGGGCTGCAGGAAGGGCGGCCAGCACATCCCTCGGCCCGTGCCGCTTCCCAGAGCCCCCACTGGCCTGGATCAGTATTAGTCCAATACTGAGCCTGGTACCCAACTATTACTATCCTAAACTTATTCTTATATCTAAGTATGTACAAAACCACTACATTAGACCAAAACCAAAGTCTATAGGTACTAGGTACACTAAAAGAGGAAAGACTTGTAGATATAAAGTTTGGAACTTCAACAACTGGGAGGAGAGGTAGATACGCTGGAGGGTAGGGATAGGATACAGAGAGACCTAGACAAATTAGAGGATGGGGCCAAAAGAAGTCCTTGTTGAACCTCATCAGATAAGTGCAGAGTCCTGCACATAGGATGGAAGAATCCCATGCACTAAGACAGACTAGGGACTGAATGGCTAGGCAGCAGTTCTAAAAGGACCTAGGGGTTACAGAGGATGAGAAGCTGGATATGAGTCAACAGTGTGCCCTTGTTGCCAAGAAAGCCAATGACATTTTGGGATGTATAAGTAGGGGCATTGCCAACAGATCGAGGAACGTGATCGTTCCCCTCTATTCGACATTGGTGAGGCCTCATCTGGAGTACTGTGTCCAGTTTTGGGCCCCACACTACAAGAAGGATGTGGAAAAATTGGAGAGAGTCCAGCGGAGGGCAACAAAAATGATTAGGGGACTGGAACACATGACTTATGAGAAGAGGCTAAGGGAACTGGGATTGTTTAGTCTGCAGAAGAGAAGAATGAGGGGGGGATTTGATAGCTGCTTTCAACTACCTGAAAGGGGGTTCCAAAGAGGATGCATCTAGACTGTTCTCAGTTGTAGCAAATGACAGAACAAGGAGTAATGGTCTCAAGTTGCAGTGAGGGAGGTTTAGGCTGGATATTGGAAAAAACTTTTTTACAAGGAGGGTGGTGAAGCACTGGAATGAAGGAAGGTGGTGGAATCTCCTTCCTTTGGAGTTTTTAAGGTCAGGATTGACAAAGCCCTGGCTGGGATGATTTACTTGCGGATTTGTCCCGCTTTGAGCAGGGGGTTGGACTAGATGACCTCCTGGGGTCCCTTCCAACCCTGATATTCTGTCATTCTATGAAGATCTGAGGGGTGTCGGGGCAGAATGGCCCTTTATACACGCATGCAGTGGTGCAAGGCACCAGAAGGCACTCATGCTGCCCTGACGGGTACTGCAGAGGAAAAATAACTGTAAATGAGGTGCGCACACACCTACAGTGGGATGGATTTGCAATTATTCTAAGAAGAATTAAATATATTTGACAGATGCTGGGCAATTGGTTAAATTATGACCGTTTCGAGCACTGGAGGATTGATTGTAGGGAGCACTAAGACTATAAAAGTCATACACAAATGTCCTTCGCTGTACTAGGGAGAAATAAGATAGACAGTGGCACTTAGAGCACATTTAGAAAGGCATAACGATATGGTTTTACCCCCATCTGTATGTTGTGCACATTCAGAAAGACATAACAATATGGTTTTACCCCCATCTGTATGTTGTGCACATTCAGAAAGACATAACAATATGGTTTTACCCCCATCTGTATGTTGTATCTTTAAAAATGAGTAAATGACAAAAGGTAGTAGATAAAATGGCGTATATAAATTTAAAAATCAACAATGTCAGTTAAACTGCATACAAAATTAGGTGTACAGGTGGTTTCCTCTAGTACTCCCCTGACAGTGCTATCCAGTATTGGGCCATTAACTAATGCTGGCAGCATCAGCCACCCAACTCCTACTTCCAAGCACAGCAGCCAAATTATGGCTGCCTTGTAGACAGTGCAGGCAGGAAGACTCCTTGGTCTACCAAAGTGAACATTTAACCAGATAGAATTCTAAGTTTCATAGATTAAGGCCAACAGGACCACGAGGGTTGTCTCACTTCCTGCATAATATAGGCTATGGAATTTCACCCCGCGATTCCTGCATCAAGCCCAACAAGTGCCTCCCACTGAGCAGCTGATGGGAAGGGCCCATCAAACAGCTAATGGGTGGGTAGCTAGTGGATGCTAAGCATCCACTATTTTTCTTCCGTGGGTGCTCCAGCCCCAGCGCACCCAGAGTCAGCACCTATGCTCATGAGATTCCTACCAGTTTTTGCAAACTTTAGGAGTTCAGATAAATATCTGAATTTTGGGTGCTTATTCAAACTGAATCTGACCTGTAAAAAACAAAACAAAAACAAGAACAAAATACACTTGAGAAATGGATTCGTTGAGTGAATATGATAAAGGGCTAAATCTTTCCATACTCACATGAGCAATAATTGATGCAATGTATCTTGATATAAAAGGAAAATACAATAAGCAGTTGCTGATACTGTACATGTTGGAAATGGATTCATGTGAATCTTGTATACATGAACTTACCATCTGCTTCATTTCCTCATGGCGAGCAGAGATCAGAGATCTCAAGCCTTTATACAAAAAAGTAGTCTGTCCCACTTTGTGTGCTACTGGCATCCTTCACACATATGGACATTATGTAAAAATCATATTCATTTTTCAGAAAATATCCAAGTACTGCACCATAATACAAATGTCCCCATTCCGAGTCCTCGATTGTCCAAACTCATAGGTTAACAGATACTGAAAGAGCCTCTTATATACTCTATTGAGCAGTCATTTTTAATACATATATACACCCACACTAACAACACTGAAATAAATAATGTGATAGTAATTGTGCAGTCGTAAAAAGCCTGAAACAGTTTTTTTTTAAATGGAAGTTATAAAAAAAGGTTTGCATCTGAGCACGCATGTGTACATACTCATTAATAATACTCCTCTATACACACACAGCAAATTAAGTCAGACAACTATTCAGAAGTATTTGTTTGGCCTCTGTTTGCTTATACTTGCATATTTACATATTGTCTTAGCATGCCTGTGGCTAATGCATATCATAGTGTGATTGTGGGCAAGTGTTGATTTAAGTGTAAGGGATTGTTTTGTATGTATATGAAAAAAAAAAAAACAAGAAATCTCTATAGCAGAGGATAATGAATGCCTCAGGATATGCTTTAAACTTCTCCAATTAATTGTTTGGCAGTTAGTCATCTTTTCATAAGAGAGTATACATGCAGGGCTAACAGTAGAAATAGATGCTAGAAAAGTGAGAAAATAAGACCTGACAACAAAAAACAGATATATGGAGTAAAAGCTCTGTTTTACAGAGTTATTTTTCTAATTATAGCCACACCTCAAAAGCATACAAAAATTACAGTGAATACATTTTTGGACACAAGAATACCATAAGTACCTGAAATACAATAATTTACGACACACACAGGAGAGCATAGGGAAGGGTCAATATTACAGCTGGTTGACACTTTTAAAACTAATGTGTGTGTCAAAACGACATTTCTTAAATTTTCGTGTGAAAAATCATTGAGAGAATTTTTTAATGTTGTGGCTTTCCTGGTAAAAACCTGAATTTTCAATAAGTGACAGTATTCAAAAAATGTTTCAATAAAATGTTTTAAAACAGATTTTTTTTAAAAAGTGCTATACCAAAAAAAAAAAATCACAAAATTAAAATAAAAAGGATCCATTTATTTTTCAAATGGAAATTTAAAAAAAATTCTAATGAAAAATAAGTTTATTTTTGACTATGTTTAGTCATTTATAGTGTAGTGTTTGGGAAAAGCCAGAAGAGTAAGGAATAAAGACTTCAGCAATGGCCTTGGAAAGAGAAGTATGACTTCTTGCAATATTCCAGAGATTGGCAGGTACAGACAAGACCGACATACAGTTAGGAAAAAGAATCTTGGAAGTGAAAGATAATTTCAAGATTTTTGGCCTTGACAAGAAAGGCCTAAATTAAGGATAAATGATAATGAAATTTACAAATCTGTGACAGAGGCGGTCAGCCTTTAAAGTAAACAAAAATAGGAAGTGACTGTATAACAGAGCGGTAACAAGTGTCACAAATACCTGGATGGGAGACGAAGGAATCAGAAAGTGTTGAGACAGATGAACAGGTGGGAGTTATTCACAGAGAAAACATTTCCATTTTGGGCATAAAGCAATGAAAATTTGGTGGAGGAAAGTATTTTATAGAAAAATGAAAAAATACTGTAGAGGAATATAAAAACTATAGAAATTAAAAATGAGCAACTCCAGGTAAGATTCAATCCAGCATAGAAAAGTACTGCAGTCACCAAGATATTGTAAAGATAGTGGATTTTTCTGTAGTATTGATAAATTCTAAGCAAGCATGAAAAGCAAAATTTTGGATTCATTATAAGGGGAGTGCTATGCCTCTTTCTATGGTTAGAGGCCTTCTGTCATAAGTATACAGGGAAGGGTTACCACCTTTCTGTATACAGAAATATAAAATCTCTCCTGGCCAGAGGCAAAACCCTTTCACCTGTAAAGGGTTAAGAAGCTAGGATAACCTCGCTGGCACCAGACCAAAATGACGAATGAGAAGACAAGTTACTTTCAAAGCTGGGTGGGGGGGGGGCGGAGGAAGAAACAAAGGGTTGGTCGGTCTGTGTGATGCTTTTGCCGGGGACAGAAAAGGAAGGGAGTCTTAGAACTTAGTAAGTAATCTAGCTAGACACGCATTAGATTTCTGTTTTGTTTTAATGGCTGGTAAAATAGCTGTGCTGAATGGAATGTATATTACAAAAAGACACAAAAACAGGAACTTAAGGTTTAGCCTAGAGGGATTCTCTATGTTTTGAATCTGATTACCGTGTAAGGTATTTACCACCCTGAGTTTACAGAGGTGATTCTTTTACTTTTTCTTTAATTAAAATTCTTCTTCTAAGAACCTGATTGCTTTTTCATTGTTCTTAATATCCAAGGGTTTGGGTCTGTGTTCACCTATGCAAATTGGTGAGGATTTTTATCAAGCCTTCCCCAGGAAAGGGGGTGTAGGGCTTGGGGGGGGGAAGGCGTTTCCAAATGGGTTCTTTCTCTGTTCTGTGTGTAACACTTTGGTGGTGGCAGCATAAGGTCAAAGGACAAAAGGTAAAAGTTTATACCATGGGGAAGTTTAACCTAAGCTGGTAAGAATAAGCGTAGGGGGTCTTTCATGCAGGTCCCCACATCTGTACCCTAGAGTTCAGAGTGGGGAAGGAACCTTGACAACTTCCATTCCCAGTATTTTATGGTTTTCCTTTGATAAGTACTCAACCCACTTGGAGTTGTAGCTTCTTCTAAAGCTCAAGCTCTTAAATGTAAGTTACCCTAAAGTTTATATACACTTGCAAACAGATTAGTAAGAATTTAGCAATTTTCCAAATTCTCACATTCCAGTATAGTTTGTACTGCACCTATAAGGTGAAATACCAAATTTATTTTCTTTAATATTAAGAAATATGTTGTGTTGTTACAAATGTGCTTTAAAAAACAAAACAAAAAACACAGGATTTCAATCGAGAATAATAATTTTATCTTAATTCTGTGTCTGCTAGAACGGAAATTAATTTTCCCAGGAAAGAAGATATGAAAATGTATTCTAACTGACACTGATACACAATGTGCTGCATTGCTATTATTATTTTATCATATCTCTTTGTGAGGTTAAAGTAGCTGATTCAATTATTTTTAATGTATAATTCAAAGGCAACATACCATATAGACATATTGTTTTTAATTTTAATATATTACTCTAACACAAAGACAAACAGCAAACACTGATTGAAGCAACAGAGTATTTAAAGATGTTTTAGGCCAATTATTTTAATCCTCACAGAAACTAATTAGGCTTTTGTAAAAGCGCCAGGAAAAATTAACATCCAGTTCACATAGTGTTGCTTCTTTACAGCATATGTTTACAAACTCAGACAAAAAACAATATATCTGATTAGAGGACAGTCTTTTTAAAAGCACATTTTGTCACAAGCAGAGAACGGATGGAGAATTTTGAAACTGAATTTCAAAATAAATGGTTCGCTGTGACATACATAAGTTTTCTGTACTACCCTGGACAAACCTATTTGAATTACATTTTAAGTACGTAGTTCATTGTATTAAAATGTAAATGCTTATGTATTATTGTGGGATTGTAGGTAATGTCTCTAGGGAGGACATAGGACTCATGTAAACCCTGGGAAGCGTTATGAACTTCAAAAGAACTATTTGAAACAAGGTGCAAGACAAGAATGAACTTTTTCAAATTAAGTGCATTTCCCAGGAAATCTCTATGTGAAGGTGTATGCAAACATACTCCCTCTAGTTATGCAAGAATGTAGCCATTTGAAGCTTAGTTCCTTTGTCTGCTGATCACCTGTTACATGAGGACAAGATCAGAGGTTCAGACGGTATAAAGGGGTGACTCACTGATTCATGGGGCGGGGGGGGAGGAGGGGGTTGTTGTGAGCTGTTATGAACTTGTGACCATATTAAAACCCTTGTGGGGTTTTTACGGACTGACTCATACCAGAGACCTTGTTGGAACTGGGGTGATCACTGCTAAACTTATTAACATACATATAGCTTCTTTCATTGTTTTAACATGTTTTCTCAAGAATGCGTTCACCTTAAGAATAAATAGGCTTGCTTATGAAGAGCTGTGCATTACCTTATAACTGTGGGCAATTAAGCAGTTTATAGTCTGAGGAGAAAAAGAAATGCAGGCCTGCTGAGGCAGTCTGCCTTGCTAGGAATTCACAGTGCAGGCAGGGAACTCTGCAGCCTGGAAACTAGACAGGAAGGATTGAGATGCATGTCTCCGCCCAAAAGGACAGCTGGAAGCTCCTGGTGGAGCACAGAGAGGGAATACAGGTACAGTTGCCCTAACTATGGACAAGCTATAGGTTGGAAACCACATAAATTTGAAGTTTACAGATGCAAAACCAATAGTTCTTATTTGTGTGAATTGCAAACAAGTCTATTGAGGGAAGAACCCACCTCCTGAAGATGGAATAAATCAATTAAATCCTTTATCTCCCATTTGTGATCTGTCTATAAGCCACTGCTCATATCTGTCTGCCAATGTGTTCTGCTGCCCTGGTAAACTGACTGCCAAAGCGTAATGCAATGGTGGATGCACCAGTTCTCTTAGCTATACTGCTGCTTTGCCTACAGGGAGGAAAAAAAAATCAAGCCCCTCCATCACCTGTTTTTTGTAAACTATCACAGTTGTATTGTCAATCATGATATGAATGGAACAACCTTGTGAGTGCAACAGGAACTCTTTGCAAGCATTTTGGACTAGGCTGAGTTCCAGAATAGTAATATGGAACCACAACTCTTCGGTTATCCATTTCGCCTTGCACTAAATGACATTTCAAAGTGGGCTCTCCAACCCAGCAGTGAAGCATCTGAAACTATTGTTTTTGTTAGAAAAAGTGGGGAAAGGGGTATGTTTTTGGCAACCCTGCCTGGGTCTTTCTATTGAAGGAGCAAGAGTAGAACCTCTTGTGAGATCAATTTGTCTTTGTTTGGTATGTAATTCAATACTACATGCAGCACGGTAGAGTTTGACATGCAACACTACAAAGATACCAGAGGCTTTATGGCCTAATAAGGTGAGACAAGTTCTTGCTGTTATCTGAGGTACTGACTGAAGTTTTATGATCAGGCTGGAGACGGTTTGGAATCTGGATGGAGGTAGGCAGGCTCTTGCTGTTTTTGAATCCAGAAGAGGTCCTATAAACTCTGTCTTGTTGATCTGGTACAAAATAGACCTCACATATTCAGCTTAAAACCAGGACTGTAGAGATGAGAAGTGGTCTGGATGGTATAGTTCACTTCCTAACAAATTTCTCTCTTTGAATAGCCAGATATCTTAGTATGGGGATACAGATATATCACTGTCTTCTTAACTGAGCTGCCAGTACAGATAATACCTTCATAAACAGGCCAAAACTTAGGACCCTTATTAGTAATGGTTTTGAGTTACCACAAATTGCATTTTATAAAAGGATGCCAACTAGTAACTACTTTAACAATTAAAAACTATGAAACTAATGTACAAGTTTATAGAAATCACCCTAGCTAAAAAGGGATATGCACACTAAGCACTCAGTCTCAAGCCAACGGTGTTGAGAAGGAACTGAAGTGATGGCTGGACAAGCTCTGCCCTTCATCCAGTCGTACGGAGTACAGGCGTGTTCAGGCTGCATGCATGACCTGAACAGACATTGCAAGCTAAAAATCTCCAAGTGCAGGGTGCACATTCACCTAGAGTAAAATACACAAACAATGAATTGAAGAATGATTTTTTAATCAACACACTTCATTCTGATATGGTGAAACAGTAAGTATTATATTTGATATTAAAGTTAATATTCTAATATAATGGAAAAATCAAAATAAAATTTTGAAGTTGAAACTGAAGTTTTATTTTGTTGAAACAAGAACGCTGGCTTTTCCCTATCAAAAATGTCCATTACAATAAAGGTGTTTCCTCAAAATATTTTGATTTCAACAAAACTGCATTTTCCAGTAGAAAACTGTTCCACTGGAAACTTGACCCGCTCTAGTGCTTAGCCGGTTGAATATTCCTAGTCTTCTGATATTGTTTTATTTTATTTTTATACTTCAAAACACTGCAGACTTTCAAAGTCTAATGGAACAAAGTATATAAACACCTTCTGAAAAGCACTTAAATCAATCAGCTGACAGCCAGCATTTTAAAATGGTAATTATTTAAGTCCCTTACTTGTTATGGGAGATAAAACATCCATTTCCCTGGGAAGAGAAATCAAATAGAACAGCAGGAGCAGCAATTCTATTAGAACTACTGTAAATTTCAGAAGCTTCTTGCAGACTATTGCATTTTCCAAACAGCATCTATAGTCTGTGACAAATATAGCAATGTCCTGCAATATCCTTTAAAAAGCCGTAATACAATAAGTGTATGTATTATTATGGGCCAGGATCACATGTAACTTGTGTAGAGAGGAGATGTGACCGATGTAAAAACTGGGAGTTCAAAAAGACTATCCTGAAAATGGATTTTCTGGGAAATCCTTATGGAGAGATTAATGCAATTTCTGCAACTTTGGTTGTGCAAAAATACACCATACTTTTAAGCTATGCTTTGGGAAGACTGTTATTGTCTGTTGATTATCCGTTACAGAAGGCCAAGATCAAAGTCACAAGCTGTTTAAAGAAATGACTGATCTGTCTAGACCTGGTTCTAAATCTAAGAGAGATGAACTTGTAACAGGGAAAACCCGTCAGTTGGGTTTGAAGAACTAAAACCTCCCAGAGTGGGGGTGACCTTTTTAACATATGTGTAGGAACTTTTGTTTTAATATATTTTCTCTGTAATGCTTTTACCTGAAGAATAAAAATTATGGCTTAGAAGAAGTTGTGTGGTAACTTATAACTGGTCATAACCTTCAGAGAGAAAGCAAAGTACACTACCTTGTTTAGGCATTCTGGTTTTCTGGGGATATCAGACTGTAAATCAGGGAGCTGTGCAGCCTTAAAAACCTAATAAGAAAGGAGTGAGATGTGGGTGTCTGCCCAGGAGAGTAGACGGTTGGGAGCTGGAAACTTCTAAGTGGGTGCCCTTGGTAGGCCACAAAGGGGGTGGTGGGGGGAAAACAGTTGCTGTTGCCCTGAAACAGTGACACAGACATCACACACTCCCAAAGTCTGTTGTGATTCAACTTTGGGGGGGGGGGGGAATGAAGGTTAAAAAAAAAGTCTGATATTTTCTTCATGTTTTCTACTTTCATGGGCATTCAATTCAAGACATGACAAAAGAGCTAAAAAGGCCTACAAATGTGTAGTTATATTAAATATTAGCCAAAGTTCACTCACTTCTACCCATTTGGAAATATTTACTAGCCAATTGGAAGGAGGCTTTTTTCTTTTTTAAATACTCTCCATTGTAGGAACTGATATAATGCGCACACACACACAGCAGTCCATTACAATCTAGTGTGTATAATTAATTACAGCATTTACTAGGAAAGCAGGCATTACAACTTTTCTTTATGAAATTCATTATAAACCCCACCCTTCTCCATTTCTCATAATTATCTGAAAAGCGTTTGAGTTTTTAAGATTACATTTTCCATAATTTGCAGGAGACCAGGTCCATCTGAGTGGAGCGTCTCTGCCTCTGGCACAACACCACCACCACCACCGTGCTCCCTGGCAGAGTGACTCCCCGTAGAGATCCCCTTTAAAAAGTGGTATACAACACAGGTAGGAGTACTTGTGGCACCTTATAGACTAACCAAATTTATTTGAGCATAAGCTTTCATGAGCTACACTCAAATAAATTGGTTAGTCTCTAAGAAGCCACAAGTACTCCTTTTCTTTTTGCAAATACAGACTAACATGGCTGTTACTCTGAAACCCAGGTAGGGGATCTCCATAAAAGAAACAGCCCGCACTTCAGTGATTTTCACAGCACTAGTGGATTAGACAATACGAATCACCCACCTTGCCCTATTCATTGCAGGGCTACCTCCTGTGTTCTCCCAGCCACGATAGTTTTCTCTCCCTTGCCCTGTATGATCTCCCAACTTGTGAAGTGTCCTCCACAAGACTGTAAAAACTAAGAGAAGATACTACTTCGGAAATGGCTGGTTCTCACTCAGCTAATAAGGAGATCCACATGCGAAGGTTCCCTCTGCATGCAGATCTTGAACACAGCATATGGTTATACATGCCTATGTATTTAAAATATTTCAACAGACTTCCAGAAATGTTAGGGAAAATTACTAAAAATTGTTAATTACTTTAGGTTATGAGGTCACAGAATATATATATATGCATAAAAATTGCCACTTGCAGGGTCTAGATGAATTGCCCAGTACCACACAGGAAATCTGTGGCTGAACAAGGAACTGAGTCTAGCTGGCCTCAGTTCCAGTCCAGTTTTTTTACCCATTACACCATCCTCTCTTATTAGTCTATTAATTTTGTATTGGTTTGAAAACCAAGTACTTGTCAATTGACAACTGTAGTACAAATTAACAGCCTTCCTCAGATAACATCCCATGCTCCCTATTTTGCAAACATGTTAGTAGTCCCCAAAGTCAGACTCTTCATGTGCAAAGTGTTACACATGTCTAAGCGTTTGCATGATTGAAGCCTCTATTACTTTTTAATCAAACTTGAGCCAAAATTATGTACTTGATTAATAGGACTTTTTCTGCTCATGGAATGTCAGAGAAGTTCATGATATATGTATATATACACACAAACACGAAATTCATCAAGGTAGTGGGAGTCTGGAATAAGTTATGTTCCTAGACGTCAACAGCTGGCAGTCGATTCGTCAGCAACAGATATATCATGCTGGCAAGCAGCAGTCAATGATGGGGTTTCTCAGTTCAAGATTAATCGCTATATGGAGCTTTAGGCACAGAGGTTGAGCTGTAAACAGCAGCAGATTCAGCAGGCTCAGACTATGATCCCTTCCCCTCAGTAACATGCTACATATGCACTCAATGCGGAAAGGACTGCCACTCACACATTGGCCTTTTTAGCCACAACCATAATCACAAGAGGTAATACCGTTGTCAGTGTCATCTTTGGTCACAAAGGATAACATGTTCCCAGCTCTGCCACTGATTTACTGTGTAACTGAAGGCAAATCAGTTAGCCTCTTTGGGCTTCAGTTTACCAACATGTAAAACTTTCATACTAATAGTTATCTACCTCACATCGAAGTTGTCAAGATTATTTTATTAAAAGCTCTTTGAGATACTTAGTTTAATAAAAATTTGCTCCTATACATATGCTCTTTTCCAGCTATGAATGATTAATTAATCCAGACAATTCTGCTTGGGAATATCATTCCCTTGCTAGATGGACAAGCTCTTGAAATGCGTAGCAACACCAACCTTGTATAATGTAAGGGAACTGAAGAGAAAGGTGCCATCAAAGTGGCAAAGAAAGGTGAACCAATGAAAAGTAACTTCTAGCTATTTCCATACGTTTAAACAGCAAGTCTCTCTCTCACCTATAAACTCTATAATGGATGATACAGCTAATAAATAAGTGAACAAGACTCCCCCCACCCCAGCAGGATGTGTAACTTTTAAAAATGTTTTTTACACTCACACAAATTAAATTGCAGATAAATGGTTCTAGTTTTTATTATTAGGAGGAGAGTGTGATTTTGGCTAAAACATAATTCTAGCAATCAAACTGTGAAAGATAAGTAGATGGACACAGTAAGGCCAGTTTTCTTACATCAGATAGTCTTTACTCACCATTCTGTAGAACTTCAGTTAAAAAAATGGAGATCTTGGAAAAGAAGTTAAACTTTCTCAGGAAAGTCTGAAGGTGTTTGTGAATTCTAAGCTTCTAAAGGAAGAGTCAAATCTAAACTTAAAAAATAATTTTTTGTGCAGAATTTTTTCAACCATTCTAACAGATTTAATCTAAGTTTTCCTTTCTCTTTTATTGGAAAAGGGAGATTCAACTAGGACTTTGAACTTCTTAAAGAACAGACCAGTTCAGTAAAGAAAAATATAAAGAATTGTGTAGGTAAAAGGAATAGGTAAAATATCAAACTGCCAATGAGAACAATGTTTTTCAAATGTACATCTCATTCCATTTCTGCTGTAGCCAACAATACACTGAAATATTATATATACCCATGCGTGCACACACACACACACACACGTGTGAAGGAACAGATGTCTCCCCCTAGAAGATAAATTCCCCACTTACATCTTTGAGTAAGGTTTAACAGCAGCTCCTTAACACAAGTGCTTACGGAACTCAATGCAGACAATGTGGATTAGTCTGCAATAGCAACTCTCACCACAGTCAATTCAGATTTCCTAGAGACATTTTGCAAGGTAACATTGAATTTTTATCTGAATATAATCAGGAACATATTCAGTGTAAGTCATGCAACTACTGCCTCTAAAAATATGATTTCAGGCACCTTGTTAGTAGCTATGGTAGTCTGAGATTTAAAATTGCACATTCAGACAAGAACAAAAAAAAAGTTACACACATGCCATTAAGGCCAGTGTAATTATGACTGCATCATTACTTACCTAAATTTCATCAAGACCATTCTGACAAAGTTGTAAATAAATTTATTAAATTAGGAGTTAATAAAGTCATGATAGCAATTTTATGCCCGGTGCAAAATTAAACAGATTGTGGTCCTCAGTGCTACTCTGGGAGATACTGTAAATAGCATTTTCATTGCTCAAGAATGTCGATAAATTTTCCCATATTCAAATTGCACTCTCTCTTCTTTAGTTAGCTTTCCATTTTCTACAACAAAGGGAAGTACACTAAGCCTTTAAAAATGCAATTATTTCCTTTAACATCATAGAATAAAGTAAGATTTAGTCATTTCACATATTTTCACATAGTGGAAAATTACAAAAGGAACTCTTCTTGTATTACAACAGAGACTGGAAAACTTATCAAGCTGAATCAATATTCAGAATCTATTTTTATTTATTTTATAAGATATCTAGCACTCAAGAGTGTGCAGAACAGGTTGGAAACATGAAGCAAGTGCACCTCTGTGGCTCAGAAACCAAGAGGCAAATAAAAAAACAAAATGGGTTTTAAAAACAAGTAGAATTTTAAGAGACTCATGATTTTTGAATTTTCAGTCTAGAAGACCAACAACAGTAATTTATGTTCTTAAAATGTAAAACACATGTGAGACACTGGTAGACAAGGGGCCAGCTCTTACCATGTCAATAGGGGCCAGCTGAGCATTGACAAATTCATAACTGGAAACCTGACAAGCTCGCCTGTATTGTTAGTACAGGTCGCTATTGTTCAAGATAGGTGTTAGACTTGTAAGGATGTGTTTAGACTCTATAAAAGGCTTTTAAGTTGTTGCATGAATTAATCTTACTTGTAATGTCCGTAACCCATGCTACAAGGTAAAATGAAAGTTTTGCTTTATCATTACAAAAATGCCTGCTCTGAACTTGTAAACTGAGACATCATCATCAAGGACTGTCAAAAGTAACTGGGCCATTGTAAGACATCACAATAAAAAAAAAAAACTTAGCCTGTGCAGGGGTAATTAGCAATGTGCAGAAGGTCTGTCCAATCAGTTTGAATTCTAGAAGAGGGGAAAAGATAGATGTCATGAAGATTTTTCATTTCTTTGCTGTCTCAACTCTCACAGAACTGGAACTAGGAAACAAAAGTAGAAATCCCCAGGATCAACCGGGGTTAGCCTTAAAATAAATTAAGTGCTGACAGATTACTCCATCTCTGTCACCTTTTGGGACCATAGGCTGTAACTCATTTGTAATATATGTTGCCTGCATTACCCTATGAATAAGTCTCATTTCTTTTCCCCAGTTAATAAACCTTTAGTTTATTACAAGATTGGCTACAGACGTTGTCTTCGATATGAGATCCAAGGTACAAATTGACCTGGGGTAAGTGACTGGTTTCTTGGGACTGGGAGAGACCTGAATATTTTATGAACTTTGGTGTACAGCAATCATTTATCTCTAAGTCCAGCTCTCCTGGGTGGCAAGATAGACTGGGGCGTCCAACGGGACTGTCTGTGACTTCATGGTAACACTGGTATAGAGCTTCAGCAGTTCACATTTGTTACTGGGTTGGTGAAATCTAATTATGGAATGTGCCACCAGTTCGGGGGTGTTTACCCTGCTTTTTGACAGCCTTCCCTGAGGTTTGCATACCACTTCAGCCAGCATGACACCTTGTAACTAACAAAAAAATTACACTGCATTAGTTGGTTTGTTAAAGAAGAAACAAAACATGTAGTCCCTCATTGCTAGACTGAATCAGTCTCCACATCAGCCAATCCAAATTTTACTAGAGCTGAAAATGCCTCCTTTCCCTTAAGTATGGAATTAAAACAATATTTAATTAACTGTCTGATGGGTTATTAAAAAGGTACTGAACCTAGATGAACACTCCCTTTTTCATGGCAATAATGTTTCCAAAAGCTCAAGTAATATATAGACGAACTCACCATTTTTCACTGGAGAACATGTAAGTCAGTGCTTCTGTAACCCACACACCTTCTGGGTCTGGTGTTCTATCCCCTCTAGTGGCACCAAGACCACTTAAAAGAGAGAGAGATAAAATGAGTCTGCTCTACAGCCTTAGCTAACAGCCAGGTGGCTTTCAGCTCATGCAGTAGAGTCTCATGTATTAAGCTACAAAGACCTCACATTTGATCCCACCTGCCGACGACTGGGGTCTGTTGGTGTTGCACCTCCAAATTTTGAACATTCGCCATGATTGAGCAGACACATTGCTGTTACCTATGAGGACATTATTCTTCTTAAATTCCTTCTAAATAGGAGAATTATTACCAACTTCTTTATGAATGTTTAATACTAATAACCTGAATAATAAGCAGAACCCACCCAAGTGTTCTTTCTTCACCATCCGGAAGAAGGTGCATTTCCTGAAGCATTGCTATGTCACACTTGAATGAAGCCAGGTAATAGGATGTTTGTAAACCAGTGGATTATCTCACCAGCCTGTACGCCAAAGAACACTTTCCAGTCATTGGTTTCCAGGCCCTTTTCTGCTGGGCCTCATTTTATTTCTGCCAGTAGAACTATTTAATCCAAGTTCATTAAATCAATCGTGTTTGTTTCCTCCGGACTCAGAATCTTCTGCAGAAGATTCTATCTACTCCCGGCTGTTCTTACACTCCACAGGCCATTTACCTGGGAGGCAAGACACACCTCTCTGTCCCCTTCAGAGATGTTGCAATATTTCTCTTTGCATTGTGAGCAAGAACCAAAACGGATTGTAAACACACCAACCAAATACATAAAAATGATATCAAAATAATCTTGGGTTACTAATTCAGGTTACATTTGTGGCTAATTCTGGTTACACTTGTAGCCAATTCCTTGAGGAGGATGTTTTTTCCAATTCCCAAAAAGTCTGTCAGGCTTATATATGAAGAAGTTAATTGGCCGAGTCTATAAATATGAGAAGCAAACCTACTAAATTGTAGATGTTTAATATTTCAGACGTAATTTAGAAAGTGGAATTCTAAGTCCTCATTAATTTATGGAAGAAGCTGAACTGATTAAGTGATTACATATGTAGAGTTACTAACCATTTAAATAAAACATTTTCCAAGAAAAGTCTGCAATTTGAGGTTTCTCTCAAACATGTATGTTCTGTAGCTAATTGTATAGGATACTAAGGTGTATGTTCCTCGGTATCAATGAAATAGACTGAGTAAATAATAGCTCAGATTTTTCTTTTGTTCAGCTTCTCAACTGCATTCCCATGGTGGTTAAATTTTCTCCGCTCCCCCTTTTCTTTAAAAGCATCCGATTAAACAAGCATACTAGCAGAGAATCAGTCTTTCTGAATCTGACTGTGACTGCAGACCACCACCTACTGGTCAGTGATCACTTGAGGTTTGTTGAGGGATCCTTATTTTTTAAAAAAAAAAAATCAGATGGTATGGTTTATCACAAAAGTATGTTTGGACAACCATTGGATTAAATTAGGAAATTCTGAGATGTAATTTGTACCACCATCATAAATGATGGGAAACTGGTGCCCAAAACCAATATTTATTTTACAAAGGCAATATCACTGCTACTACTGTTATCACTACCACTAACATTCATCACATATATATCTTTTCATCTTCAATATGCTTTACAGACATTACACTAAGGTTACTAAACCAATAACTGTAGTTGTTTTCAAATGTGCAGAGTAGAATTCCACAGTCTGATGCTGGACTTAAACATCGTGAGATTTAGTTTACTATATTTGAAGAGCCGCCCCTGTTTTCAAGAGCCCTCACGTTTTTGCAGGCCTATATGATATCCTACACCATATGGACAACCTTTTTTTCTTTAAGAAAGTTGACTGACAATTTAAATAACTACAAAACAAAGATAGCCTCTGTAGGGCAGAACAAATGAAAAAAATCAGTAACCTGTAAAACTGAGGGCAAGCCAAGCTTGCATTATGTTCAGCGGTTAGAGGAACTGAACATAAATTGGGGTCACTCCCTTTTTCATATCTTCAGAGAAAGCAGATAGGCAGGAATAAGTGGTTCCAATGGCAAGTACCTTAAAACCATACATGGGAACATGGAAAGGCCAGCTGAAGAACTTCCTTTCTAATCCCATGTGAGGTCGGTAAAATTTATTCGAATTTTGTAGCTGGGGAAACTGAGGCAGGCGGCTAGTATAACTCAGGAGTTCCTGTCTGCCAGGTGTTTTTTTTTTTAAGTATTAAAGGGGAGATTTTCAAAAGGTAGTTAGGTTCTCAGCTTCCATTTGTGTTTTTGAAAAATATCCCCCTGAAAGGTGCTAGTTTTTAAATGAACAGGAACAGTTATCTGAGAGAGGCTTCAAATTTAAGTACATGGCTCCATTCCTGTAACTTGAAAAATTACTGACAGGCTTTATGGAATTATTTATCAATTTTGTCAGTTCTACAAGGCATTGCTACCAGACAAAATTTTCAGAATGTAGAGAGAGTCATTTTCATTTAACATTCTGATATGCAAAGTTTAATGTCAAAATGTAGTACTAATACTTCAAACCTAATCTCTAGAATTTGTGTGTTTTCAGACTGTTGCCCAATAAGCTGGCAAAATTCTAGATGTGTCATTTAAGTTTTACTTCACATTCGAAAAAAATCATTCTATAGTGAAGGTTTTTTAAAATGCAAAATCCATTTTCTTTTAGGTGCACACAGGGAGACAAACTTGCTTTTGTGACCCTAATGTGCAGTACAAGGCATTGGGGAATCATAGCTTCTTGTGGTATTTTTTGAATACCAATAGCAATTAGGGGAAAAAAGTAGTGTAACTTAATCCAATGGCAGGATTTACAATAATTGCAGCCATAGGATGTGATTAGAAATTTTGATATACTCTGCTTATGATTCTCACTATGGGAAATTTAAAAAAAAACAAAAACAAAAAAAAAAAACACGTGTACAACCTAAAATCTGGATTAGGTTAACAAAAGGAAGACATTTCAGGAGTTGTGGTTTAAATGCTATTCTGAATTTAACATGCTGTACCTAAGTCCTGTTTTAGGGAATCAGTAAAAGGAAGTGACCATACACAGTGGAGGCTGCTTACAGTACGTTCAAATGAAACAAATTCAATATACGAAATAAAATGGAAGTTCTGCATTGTTTCAATGGGAAAATTCCAATTCCAATTATACTGAAATAGTTCTGTGCAAAAATGACTTTGCTATGACTATGTTTCTACTTTATACTGCATTAGTTGGAGCGCCCCAGGCACAGTAAGGTGTGTTGAGGCAATGAAATTTAGGAAGTGGAAGGCGTTGCTTTGTCCAGAAACTCTGATGGTGGACCTTGGGCTGCACCACCAGAGAGCACAGGGAGCTAGTTTATCAACTTGAGATAAACAGAGTCACACAAATGGTTCCCTTTTTGCCTCTCTCTTCCTCTTCTACTCTGAGCAAAACTGGTGGGTGGGGGAGCACAGAAGAGTGCAGGACAAAAAAACCCCAACAAACTGTAAAGAAAGAGCAAGTTTTAGTGAGCCAGAAAATGGAAGAGTACGGTGACGCCAGCAGCACTAGGCTAGCTGAAAGACTCCAGAATGAGTTTCTCATTGGCTGCTATCCTAAAGAATTAGGATCTGAGGAACAGCTAGCCATCTTGTCTTCAGTAGTGGAAGCAGGACCCAGAAAAACTCTTGATAGCAGTTTACATCTTCCTGTTACCAATAAGACAATTGAAAGGTATTTAATTACTGAATTCTGGTGGTGTGCACCACAGATGCTCAATATATTGAGCATCCTTCGGAGATTTTAAAACTTACAGTGCATGCCAACTGTTTTTCCAAACAAAAAAATTAAGCTATTTACACAAAAGCAGAGGTTCACGCTATGGAATAATAAACTGCCTTTTTTTTCTCTCCTCTTCCACAGAAGGAGGGAGAGGAAGCTGCATATGAGACGGAGAAGCATAGAACTAGAAAATAAGTTGATTTCTGATCTCCTAATTTAAAAGGACGGATACATTTATTTTCACAGACAAAATATTCTCTAATATGTATTTGTTAAGGGAATAAACAATGAGTATAAGACTTATTAAATTTTCAAAACAATGCATGTTTGGAATAGGATTGCAAACCTCTCCCTAAAATGGGGGGCTTAAAATGGAAGCCTAAGAAAGATAGATAAGATACTTTTCAAGAGGGATCACAGCAGGAAACTGTGTGTTGAGAGTTAAGACTAATCACTTATTTATAAAGGTGAAGAGAAGACATTGCAAAATGGTCGTGCAATTTTGAGGGACACAGACCTGTGGGCCAACATTTTTCTAACTGAACATTTTTCTTGTGGAAAATGCCGATTCATTGCAATTGAAATATTCTGTGTAAATGTTGATTTAAAAAACATGGAAGTGAACATCAGAAATGAATGCTTCATTTTTATTTTTTGCTCTGAAACAGCTTTTTGTTCAATTTAATTTAGAAAATATGAAGTCAAACCTGAAGTGCAACATTTTGGTTTATTGAAACAAAACACTTAATTGACCTGAAAATTTGTTTATTTTTAGAAAAAAATTGTTTTCCAGGATTTTTTAAAATTCCATGCTTTATTCCAATTTGGTATGAAGAGTGTTTTTGCAATTGCAGAATTTCCTGTGAAATGGAAAATCTGGTTTTGACCAGCTCTACCTTTTCTCAGTCCACATCAGACATTCACTGGAATTGCAAGAATGGCCTGCAGTTGTGGCACGTGGCCATTAGAGATCCTGGTGAGTTTGGCAGCCTACTGATTTCTGTGTTGCTGCTCCTCCTGCTAGTTCTCAGCTGGGGAAAGAGCAGGTAAGCAGCAAAGGAGACAAAGAGGAGGCCGGGGCAAAAGGTTGGGCGGGTGCGTAGTACTGATCCCCAGCAAGTCCTGTCCCCCAACTGGTTCCAATTTCCACCCAGCCCTCAGTCACCATCCCTGATGCCCCCATCTTCCTCCATACACTCTCACCCCCCAGAACAGTTGTCTTCAGCTCCTTCCCAAGTTACCCAGTTACCCTCTTAGACACTCCTAAACCTTGGCAGCTTTAGCAGAAACAGAGACCTCAAGAAAGGACAGCAAGAGCAGCCAACAGACTATTTTCAGAGTGGTAGCTGTGTTAGTCTGTATCAGCAGAAAGAACAGGAGTACTTGTGTCACCTGAGAGACTAACCAATTTATTTGATCATAAGCTTTCATGGGCTAAAGCCCACTTCATCAGATGCATGCAGTGGAAAATGAAGTAGGAAGACAATTTTTATATTATATATATACACACGTACATATACATACATACATATACATACACACACACACACACACACACACACACACACACACAATGAAAAAGTGCAGGTTGCCATACCAACTCTTAACAAGACCAATCAATTAAGGTGGGCTATTATCAGCAGGAAAAACAAACATGTTTGTAGCAATAATCAGGATGGCCCATTTTGAAACAGTTCACAAGATGGTGTGAGTAACAATAGGGGGAAAATTAGCATGCAGAAATAGTTTTTAGTTAGTGTAATGACTCATCCACTCCCAGCCTTTATTCAAACCTAATTTAATGGTGTCTACTTTGCAGATTAATTCCAGTTCTGCTGTTTATCATTGGAGTCTGTTTTTGAGGTTTTTTTGTTGAATAATTGTGACTTTTAGGTCTGTAATTGAGTGTCCAGGGTGGTTGAAGTGTTTGCCGACTGGTTTATGAATGTTATAATTCTTGACATCTGATTTGTGTCCATTTATTCTTTTGTGTAGAGACTGTCCGGTTTGGCCAATGTACATGGCAGAGGGGCATTGCTGGCACATAATGGCATATATCACATTGGTAGATGTGCAGGTGAATGAGCCTCTGACAGTGTGGCTGATGTGACTAGGCCCTGTGATGGTGTCCCTTGAATAAATATGTGGACAGAGCTGGCAACAGGCTTTGTTGCAAGGATAGGTTCCTGGGTTAGTGTTTTTGTTGCATGGTTGTTGGTGAGTATTTGCTTGAGGTTGGGGAGCTGTCCGTAAGCAAGGACTGGCCTGTCTCCCAAGATCTGTGAGAGTGAGGGATTGTCCTTCAGGATAGATTGTAGATCTCCGATGATTCACTGGAGAGGTTTTAGTTGGGGGCTGAAGGTGATGGCTAGTGGCGTTCTGTTACTTTCTTTGTTGGGCCTGTCCTGTAGTAGGTGACTTCTGGGTACTCTTCTTGCTCTGTCAAATCTGTTTCTTCACTTCAGCAAGTGGGTATTGTAGTTGTAAGAACACTTGATAGAGATTTTGTAGGTGTTTGTGTTTGTTTGAGGGGTTGCAGCAAATGCGGTTGTATCTTAGAGCTTGGCTGTAGACAATGGATTGATCTGGATGAAAGCTGGAGGCATGTAAGTAGGAATAGCGGCCAGTAGGTTTCCAGTATAGGGTGGTGTTTATGTGACCATCGCTTATTAGCGCTGTAATGCCCAGGAAGACTGTATATTCCACTCGAAAGCCAAGGTGAGAATATTCATAATCTTATTTTCATAGACAGAAGATAGGCAAAATCATAAAACATTTCTACAGAAGTCTGCTGTTAGCACTGCTTGTGAAACTGGTAAAGAAAAGGATGTTCTTCTCTGATTTCTTTGTTTTTCCATCATGCATGCCTGTAACTTCAGGCTGTTTACTTATCAGACTTGGAATGATTCCATAAATTCATCTGATGCTATAGTTGCCTTACAAAGGATCACTCAAATACTGGAGATGTATAAAATACCCCATAGAGCAACTGAAAAAAAAAATCTAGCCTCTATGTCCAGAAAAGGAATTCCTAAGCTCAAGAACAGATGAATATCAAGATGTTCCGACTCCTTTCCAAAGTGGACCATTTCCTTGCATTTCAAAAAGCTTCAGAGGATTAAAAACAAAAAACAAACAACGTATAGTATCAAACATCCAAGAAATGAGAGGAAGAATGTTATGGAGATCCACATCAGTATTTCCTCAAGTTTATGTGAATAGGCGGGAGCACAGGGGAAAAAAAAAGATGCAGTAAACTGTGGAGACTTTTAGAATGTGGCATGGTTGCAAGGAAGTGGGGCAGCGAGACCATGGATTGCCACTTCCCTGAAGCAGGGCTCAGACTTCAGAGGTTTGGAAAGCACCATTTTTAAAAGGCATAAGCAAATACATTGTCAAGATGGTTCACTCTGTATTTGATGGGGAAAAGATGTTTGTGCCAACAGCAGACCTAATGGGGGCAGGAGCGACTGCCACCAACAGCCAGTAGGTGTGTATATCATGCAGTCCCAGATTAACAAATGTGCCCTCGGTACAGTTGCACAAGGCTCTCAATTAAAGGGGCACCCTGACCAGGTTTGTGCCTAGGGCTGCCACCAGGCCAGTATTTAAATAGCCTGAACAGTTCTCCTCCTGCACTGCTGGTTGCAATGTGCCACTTTTTTTCCCCACTCAATCTCTACCTGCATAGCAGCAGCTCTGTGTGCATCCATATTCCCACTCCCTTCCCCCCCCACCCCGCTGCCCTCCATTTCCCTTATTCCCCATAGCAGGGGCTCTCTAGGACCCCACCCCATTCCTCCTCCCCCCATACCAGGGGTCCCTCAATTTCCCCCGATGCAGGGGTTCTGTTCACATTCCATCCCAGTCTTCCCCCCATATATCAGGTCCCCTTATCTTTCCCTCCTGGCCCTGCAGCAGGGGTTCTGTGTGCCCTCTTATTCTCTTTTCCCTTCCACCATGGTTCCTGATTCCACACACACCCAACATAGTAAGGATGGTTGCACACCCTCATTCCCTTCCTCCCCCCTCTTACTATTCTTATAGTATAGTACTATTCTTATTCCCCAAAATCAGTAGGGTTCTGGCCATTGAACTTAGAGCATTCCCTGAAATTTTAGAATCAATCATTTGGATGTGGATACATTACACAGAGCCAGACACTGAAATGCCACTGAGTTGAGTGAAAAGTCTTCACGGGCTCTGGGCTCAGTCAAAAAGAGCAATCAACGTATTTCTTCGTTAAGAAAAGCACTCCAATTTTTAATCAGCAGAATTACTGTACATACACTCAGGGGTGGCATTCAACCATTTAGAATGTAAAAGGGACGTGACCCCTCAAGAAACAAGACACAGAACTGTTTTTAAATATTATAGTATTCCAATCTAAAGTAAGCCATGTTATATGAAATTAGATATTTTCTCCCAAAACAGAAAGAGAAAGTGTGCATGCACTTGGATGTAATCCTATTGAAAAGAAACTCCTAAATATTTTTTGCAGTCGTGCAAGAGCAGAATGTCGTTCAGGATGGATTGCCCTAAAGCACCTCCTGAGGCAACACGTGGTACTCCTGGTGGTCCCTGCCTTAGCCCACAAGTTTTGGCTGGCTACTTGGATCTGGGTAGCCTGTGCCATAAGCTCAGGCTCAGTTTCTATACAGTTAAATGAAAATAAAAACTCATATGTTGGCTGTATGCTCCTTAAATAAAAGAACTGCAGAGGCAAGCGCTTAGCTGCAGTCCTTTAAGGCAATGCGCTAGCTAGCACTGAAGAGCTCCTCTCCCTCTGTCCTAGTCTCACCAGCTCTATCACGGAAAAAAAAGGTGCAGGCAAGGCAAGCCTTCTTAATTGGCCTGCTGGCTCCTGATTGGTCAGTGTTTCCTCCTGGCCATTCTAAGCCTCTGCAGGACTAAATCTGATTGATAGACAGGCGTGAGCAGGGGAGTGTCAAGGCACCAATGACTCCAGCAGAAAACAGAGAAGGGCCAATAGACTCCACCACATCAGACATTACAATGAGAAAGTTCTTGCATACGCAGTCAGATACAGTAAAGCAGATGATCGCTCTGTGGAAAGGAATGATCACATGGTACTAAATAAGGCTTTACTTAATGCCCATAATAGCCTGGAAAAGTGAAGCACTATCACATTTCAGCAACAACAGAAAGGTACGAATGAATGCTTTAGCACCTTTTGCTAATTTCACACAGGAAAAAAAAACAAAACAAAACATACCTTCCATGTGTGGGGTAAGATACTGTGCATACTGTTTACAACATAAGCCTATAAATCAATATAACTATAAAGTTGATCTGTTTACAGCCTTTGCTATGCTTTTATAATTAATGTTTAAATTAATTGTATTTTCATTCTAATTTTATAAGTTATTAGAGCACTGATAAGAAAACCAGTGGACATTAGCCAGTATCATGCATGCATTTTAAAATCAGTTGGGTTATAAAGTGTTATAATTGGGATAACACTAATTCATAACCCACTGAAACTGTAAAACAAGGTTGTAATATGCATATTGCAGATATTATAATAATTGTTTTGGTATTTACTTGTCACATTAAGCACATTCAGTATACACTCCATAGCGATTGCATAACAATGAATTTGAGAGTTGTTACTTTGAAACTTTTAGTAAAAAATGTCTTGCCCCATTTGAACTCTCAGTAGATGTAATCTTATCAAGTTTTGAATGTAATATCAAATAATTATACCTACAAATTCAGTACCTTTCACAGGAGCCCAACTGCGAAATGTAGAGTATGGAATAAACTTGCCTTCTGAATGTTAAAACAAAATTAAAGGAAGCTGTTCTCAGACAAACAATTTGCATTTCCTTACGGATTCAGTGATCCAGAATCAGAAAAGTGTCACTCGGACACCTGTCTAAAACAACAGGGAAAGCATTTATTAGCTAGACTTGCTGTTAGAATGATGCACTTCATTAAGTAAGCGGCTGTCTTAGTTTATACAGGAAACTGTTTTTAATTCTGCTGGACATGTTCAAGCTTTCCTTTCACTAAATTCAAAATGAAGGAAACTTCCAAATTATGGAAGCTAAACATCTGGCACAGCCAGAAAACATTTGCATGTTAATGGCAGAGAAAAAAAAATCCTCTCTCTAATCGGTTTATCATTTCATTATGATTCTGTAAGTTGTGTAGTAAGAAGCAAACACTATAGATGAATTATGCACTCCTTCAATTTTTATACCAGAAGTAAATGGTTGTCTTGTTTTCCTTTTATCTTGAAACTACTCCTGCCATTCCCTTTTACTTATAACCCAGACATTGATGATGCTATCGTTAAGGCAGTGTCACCGCTGCCTTTATTTAATTTAAATTACCTCAAGTTGCATTTTTCAGGGGACAATTATTATTAAACTTTGTCCTACATAAAAATGAAGCAGTTGATTTTCCACTGCCTAACATCTTATTTAGTCATTTACACATGAGCCAAGTGAGTGCAAAGCAAGTGTAAATTATTCTAAGTCACAATAATAATGTTTCACACCAACTTTCAGAGGTTTAAATACTAAACAAGATGCAAAACAGCGAACACTCAGTCAGACCTTAAGCATCAGTTAGTATACATTTATTTTTATTTCTGTTTTAGTGGATTTAGTGCTTGTAGCACGATGTGAAAGGCACTGAACGTACAGAATAGATACAGCACAGACAACCACAATAAAGACTTCCTATTCTAGCCTACTGCAGTTGCAACTCTGCTACAACTCTGATCTGGACATATCCCATCCAAATGCAAGCAGAATAGTTTACTCGATCATGATCATTTAGTCATAACCCTCCCTGCTAAGGTTTCATTTTAAAAAGAGTGCAAGAGTGTTAACTGTGTTAGATATATCCACCTATTAGGAAATTGACTGGGAAACCAAATTAATTTCTCATAAGACATCCAGAACCAATCATATCAAATTTCAACCACATGTGCACCTATACATAATTAGACTGGCTCTGCAACCCATCACTGATTCCCTGCTTAAGCAGATGCTCTACAGTCTTGAGCAGAGTACACAGATTCTCAGCTAGTGCCCAAACCTACATTCATGGTATTTGGCTTTAGTGTTAATCAAAAACCAATACAAAAAATTAACCTGAGCCTAAATTTACTCCTTGAGTTTGACTCCCTCCAGGTAACTCTAGCTTCTGCTAAGCAGAAATTAGGCTTTATCCTAAGTGTAGAAGAGTATGGGAAATAGCGGTTGCTAGTGTGAGAAAAAACAATGAGGAGTCCTTGTGGCACCTTAGAGAGTAACAAATTTATTTGGGCATAAGCTCTAAGGTGCCACACGGATTCCACATTGTTTTTGCTGATACAGACTAACATGGGTATCCCTCTGAAACCTGTCAGTGTGAGAAAAGTTGGCAATAGTAAGATGGGAAAATTGAAGTTTGCAAGGACATAACATTTTATTAAAAGTCAATCTACATAGATAGTATGGAAAGGACATTGGTGCAGATATGAATTTAAATAATGTGTAATGTCAGCAACCAACCAGTGAGGAGGTGGCAGACACATGACTATGGTAATAGGTGGGTTTAATGTTAATTAGTATTATAATGGGTTATAAAAGGAGCAGTTTTGTTAATATTGGCATGAGCTCTGATTAATATCAAAAGGGTACTGTTAGGTTCCAGGATTATAAGTCTGTACTTAGCCTGTGTTGTCAGTGGACTGATCGCCCATTGATACACTATTTCATCTTTTACTGAAAGTATAACTAATATTGTACAGTAATTGCATGCTTGTTTGATTAACTAGTCATTTTTCTTTTGACTAAAGAGGGGGTTTTACCATTCAGAGTCCTCCACTAAATACATTTTCTGTAACTGACCTAGAGGTTCAAACTGAAAACTAAGCTGAGTTTTATTGCACCCTTATTTTAAGCAACTAGTATTAATTGGTAACATTTCAACATAAAGGTTACAAACCCCGTATTCTTTGGTTCGTTAATACCACCATGGATGTTCAAAGGTGGGTGCGAACTAAACTTGTTACACTGAGCCAACAAAAATTAAGGAACTTTATGCAGGACTCTTAATTTACTGAGAGGTTAGATCATTAGAAGAGCCTTGGCACCCTGTTATGACCATCTTCTATAGAGTGGTATCAGCAAGTGAGGCAATGCATAAAGGGATGTGCTATCACTCATAGTTAGGACAAAGCTAAGACAGTCAAACTGGGCTGTGTTAGTCTTTATGCACACTGCAAAAAGAAGAAGTTCATGAAAGCAACAGTATACCAGCTGAAGCCACTGACAGGGATTAAACACCATTAGCTATTTAGTTAGTAATTGAGTTTAGCCACATGGTACATGCTAGTGCTGCCTGTTAGGTTAACTATAAGAAACAGATAGCTATCTTTCTGTAACTTGTTCTCAGGGATGTTACACATGTCCATTCATTCCACCGTAGGTGCATGTATGCCCAGTTGTCAGAGAACTTTTTTCCCTGAGCAGTACCCCTCAAAGCAGCTTGAGTGCCCTCTGCCATTCTATGCCACTACATGCAGATCTAAGAAGTTGGAGTCACCCCAGCCTCCCTGCAGTTCCTTCTGACCGGATCGATTCCTACAGAGAGGGGAAGGAGAGCAGGTTATAGAATGGACATGTGCAATGCATCTTAAAGAACAATGGTATGAAAATGTAGGTAACTGTTTCTTCTTTGAGTGATTGCAAATGTCCACTCCACTGTAGGTGACTCACAAGCAGAATAGCCTAGAGGTAGACTTGGACTCTACTAAGATTGGAGAAAAGCACATCCAAAAGCAGCATTACTCCTGGACTGATGGGCTATAACATAATGAAAACTAAATGTCTACACTGACAACCAAGTTGCCACTTTGCAAGTGTCCAGAATAGGTACTTGAGCGAGAAAGTCTGATGATGATGCATACACCCTAATCAAATGGGCCAACACCGTAGTTGGTGAAGTCGTATTAGCCAACTGGTAGCACAAACATATGCACAAAGAAATACAGGATGAAATCATCCGAGTGCAAACTGACTGGACCATCACTCTCTTAGCAGTCACAACAAACAACTGTGTTTAGTTGTTAGTACAGTCCAGGTAGAAATCTAAAGCTGGTTTCACATCTGACAAATGAGGTTTCTCCATCTCTGAGTATGAAGCTTCTGAAAGCAAGTCAGTAAATAAATTGCCTGATTAACTTGAAAACTGGAGATCACCTTTGTCAAGAACTTAGGGTAAGGGTGAAGGTAAACTTTATCCTTGTGGGAAACCGAATAGGGAGGCTCTGACACCAGTTTCCAGGTGTGTATGACAGCACACATGGTGCCTATTCACAATGAACTCAGTCTCTTGTGACACTTAGACACAACAGAAAAAAGATAAGGAAAAACTCCCACACTAGGCTCCATCCTTAACTTAAACTTCCTTGCTTAAGATCAGAGCCTTCATGTTGTTTAAACATATTCTCTGTTTGTGATGACGATTTCATAGAATCAAAGAAGATTGGGGCTGGAAGAGACCTCAGGAGGTCATCCAATCCACCCCCGTCCTCAAAGCAGGACCAACTCCAACTAAATCATTTCACATCTGCCTAATGCTTCCAGCAGAGAGGATTGTCAAAGAATGCCATACACCAGTAAATCAATACATGAATACAAAAACCAAAGCTTAAAAAAGCTTTCCAAAGAATATTAAAAATCTTTTACACCACAGTTTTACAGGAGTCTACCTTACTGGCAAAGCTATCACACCTGAGCAAAGATGATATGAGGTGGCAATACAATTATTCCAACCAGTGATTTAACACAAATAGATAGCTATAAAGCAGGTATCAAGCTCCAAAGTTTTCTACAGCCTGCACATTCACATTCAAAGGAAACTTTTGAAACACTGATTAGGGCTAATGTTCTAGCCTTGGCACATCATTACAACAGCTGAGAGAGGAGCACTTCATCATTAAGTAGAACACTGCTCTTATTTAATTGCATTCTTATTTGATAGGGCTGTGACTCCAAAGCCAGGTGGATTATATTGCTGAAACCTGAGGACTAGCACAATAGATGTACGCATCAAATAACACTGCCAACTGTCCTCCAGTCTCCTTATATATATAAAAACACAAGTTTAATTCAGCTCAGAGTAGTTGAAATTATATATATCTGAAACTCTCTAGTGTCAGGCTTGCAGTACTTCACATCATAGTAAATTCTTACAATATACCACTGCTGCTAAGTTATTTGTTCTTTTGTCATAGAAAGTATCAACTCCACCCTCTTCCATATTAGCTTACCATATTTGAAAATTAGCTGACTTTAAAAGCAGCAATGAAATATGGATTTAGAGTTAATCTTACACAAGCTGAACATATTATCCTCTTGTAACAGCAGCATTTAGATTTGCAGTGTATATTAAATTAAGAGTAAAGACATTTTATCAGCAAATCACTATATTCAAATTTACCAAATTGGATTTTAATCAGATCTTATTCTAGTAGATGTATTTGCTAACACCCTATATCAACCCTCTTATATCATAAAGGTGAAACTTTACATATAAACATACCAGTATTGTTTTCAAAATAATGTCCTACAAGTAAAATATTCTAAGAAAATTACTTCAACTACTTTGTATTAAATTCAACACAATAATTATTGTATAGTACAGAGATTAAAGATATCACTTCAAACTGTCTATGTAGATCCATGCAATTAGCTTAATCAAATAGTACCTCTGAAAACAGAAAGAAGAAACAAAATGCAGTCTCATGTTTCTTGGTAATCTCCTTATTAACTATTTCCTTTACATAAACATCAAAATCAATATTGACGTAAAAGCCTTGTAATACAATAAGGAAAACAAACATTAGTTCACAGTACAACTATGAATTGATGAGAAAGAAATATTAAGAGCAAAGCATAAAAAAAGAGTTAAAATGCAAAAACATTCATCTTTGGGGAGGGAATGATATTCACATGAAAGGCAGAAGACTGAGTTTTAGGAAGAAGAGTATTCTACCTTCACCAAAATATTTTGTTTTTACCATCTCATTGTCATTTTTTCCAGCTATAAATCTGAAAGATGATTTAATGTGGCCATCATTACATGCCACAATGATTACCTTTCCAGGTAGTTTAACTCTTCACTTCAATTTAAATAAAAAATAACTTACTTAGCAGTTTAAAGTTTCATGCTTAGACAGCATAGGGTTATACTGCAAGTTTTTTCTGCCAAGCCTGTTTACTGAGCATCTTCAGAACATCCAATTTTCACTATCTAGTTTCAAGATGAACATAAAACATAATTACTGTAAATTTTGAAACAAACATTCAGCAGAATATAAAAAAAATAGTAACAACAAAAATACCTTGTATTAGACCAGAAAGCACACAATCATTCTCCATGTTCTGCTATGCATTCCAACTGCTATAGTTATCACAAGCAACTAGCCACACATTTCTAGCAGGATTTTGTCTGCCCTCTATCTGCAGCTATTAGTTTGGCATATTGATTCACTAGCACTGAAGCAATAGCAATTAGTTGTCCTGCTCTCACAGCAAACAGTGGAGAGGACTAAAACATACAGTGACCACTATGCTCTTCACACCAATTAGGAGCAGCTACTCCAGCCCAAAAGACAAATTGATGTCCCACTAATAATCAGTGCTAGCTTCTTTAATGCATTGTGTCCAATCAGCTTTTTCTAGTGGCTCTGTTTGCTTTTTCTACCTCAGTGGCAAAGGAGCCCAGCAGCTTACATTCATTTACAATATCATTTGACAAGAAAGACGTAATCTCTTTAAAGCCCTTCTCACCACAGGCATTACAGCTAGTTAAATCTACATTACCCTAAATAAAGTCAACCAAATCACTGGGTAGAAAGAAAAGTAAAAGATTTTTTTTCTAGTTCCCTTATTCTTTTATTCATCTTCATTAAATTACAAAAGCCATTTGTTAAAATTCTCTCTTTCTGCAAAAAGTATAGAATACAGTCTTTTAAAGTGGAAATAATGTAAGACTGCACAGAAACAAATCAATCTTATTAAGATGTGAATGTTCAGTAAGAGCAGGTGGGTTTCTACAAAGGGCACTACCCTTTCTAGAGGCTGTGTCCGTAACTGACTAAATGGGAACTGCATGTTGCAAGAATTTGTACTCATCTTTAAACAATGACGCCCGAGTGCAAACAAGTCAGGCTTTTAGCATTCCTTGATGAAAAGTAACTGCACAATCGACAGCAAAAAGACAAACTGCAGTGATGGGGACTGGGTATCTTGGACATCTGCAATGGAATACGGGGCTGTGAGAAATTGAGGATTCTGTCTGTACCAATTCTGAACTATGAATGATTTTATAAAATTGCTTCATGAAACAACTGTGTCATGGAAAGCCTATATGTTTGTGAATCCATCTACCCTAAATTAACAGGGTTGTGTCATGCCTCCACCAAGATACAGAGAGAAGCGAGTGATCAGCACTCTAGGATGGTTTATTCAAAGTTACACAGATTTTATGAAAACAATAATGTGTTTGTACACTACAACAGCTCATTTCCTGATTATGCTTTACCTGTTCTTTGTTTAAGGGACAATAGCAATTTCTAGGGCTGTCAAAGATCCATCTCAAATATAATCTACTTTTTAAAAAAAAAATCAGAATTAAATTAAATCTGAATTAAATTAAAATTACTCAAAAAAGTACATTAATACAAAGCGTTCATATTTAATTCATACCCTGTCCTAACTCTGTGTTTATTAACTATGGAAGGAGTGGCCCCACAAATCCCTAATCAGCCTCTGCCCACACCCCATGCGTACCCTAACTATTTAGCTACTGGCTTTATAAAGGAGGCCTCCACTCAACCCAGCAGTAAGGTGTGCCACTGCCTTTCTGGCAAGAAAAAGCTGAGGCACCTGACTCTAGGAAGGGTTCCCAGATACGGATCCTAAGTGGATAGGTGCCTGCCTTCAGCTCAGGCTTAGGCACCTAAATGGGTAACGGGCAGGGCTTAGGACACATTCCGCTCCATGGCATCTGCTATTGGCTGATTTAGGTTGCTCACTGATTGGCATCCTGGCTTTTGTGAATCCCATTCTTAGGTGCCTATCTTTTGCCAGGCACTGTATAGGAAGCTCAGACTGGGACCTTTCAGCATGCAAAAGAGACAACTAAGAGGGGATATTATAGAAGTCTATAAAATCTTGACTGATGTGGAGAAAGTGAATAAGGACATCTTATCTTCTCCTTCACATAACACAAGAACTAGGGGTCACCCAATAAAATTAATAGGCAGCAGGTTTAAAAACAACAAAAGGAAGTATTTCTTCACACAACACACAGTCAACCTGTGGAACTCATTGCCAGGGGATACTGTGGGATGCAACACCATGCTCTGAGTGTCCTTAGTCTCTGTTTGCCAGAAGCTGGGAGTGGATAATATGATTAATCACTTGATGATTGCTTGTCCTGTTCATTCCCTCTGAAGCACCTGGCAGTGGCCACTGTCTGAAGACAGGATACTGGGATAGATGGACTATAGGTCTGACCCAGTATGGCTGTTCCTGTGTTCTTATGCATCTACTCAGGCTTTGTTGATCCCACTGGATGCCTAGGTACCTAAAAGTTGCATTGCAGTCGGCTTTGTGGATTTGGGCTAAAGTGCCTAGGTGAACACAATGCATGTCTACAATCCATCTACTATAGTGCAATATTACAGTCTACTTTGTTTAGTGTTTTTATATACTTGTATAATGATATTTTTCATTTTTGTCTTTTGAGTCAATTTAAGTATTTTATATAATTTGAAGAACCATTTCATATATTATAACTAAGGGACAAGTTGTCTCATTACTGAGTAGTTACTATATTAAAACAGTACGTCTGGGGAAGAGAAAATGAGAAAAAAAACTGGATGTGCTGAAGGTTGGATGGAGGTCTTAATGACACTGGGACCTATTTCCTGTTAATAGCTAAGGCCCTAAGCCTGCAAATCCTTACAAACATGCCTGACTTTAACTATGTGAGTAGTCCCATTGAAGTCAATGATACCACTTTCATCAGTACATTTTATGCATGTGCCTAAGTGTTTCCAGGGGTAAAGCCTAAATTGGCTGGTTTAATTACACTGGGACAAAATGCTGGATCATTTTACATGTAATCTGATTAAACATTTTGACTATCTTGCTGAAATGAAATTTATTTTCTCACTTTTAGAGAAGAGCAACTTAGTCATTGTAACTAAAGTGACAGGGGGGGGGAGAGGGTTAGATTAAAAATTGCTCCTGGCTTTGATCTTGTACTTTCAATGTAGTTGGTTTGCTCCTGGAGTAAAGGTTTTGGCCGAGTTATAAATCCCTGAAAATAGGAGTTTATAATAAAATGCTGACAGACTCTTAACTGTAGTAATACTAGTAGGCTCATTAAAGTGTACTTCAACAAAAAAAACTCTTTGTGACCAACTCCAGTTGAAGTGAATTTTTAAGTACAATGTGATAAAAAGTAAACCACATTTGCATAAAGACATGTCACAATGACCCACATCTGATCTGATTCTGCTGGCACTTCTTTCGTTGTTATTGCTGCCAACAGGCAGGGTGTAAGGAAACCTGATTGTAATTCAGATTGGAAGAAGTAGTGAGCTCTGGGATCTGCTACATAGAGGCCAGCAATCTGTCCATCTGTTCACAGTGAGGGATTAAATTAAACCCCATTGAGCTTTCATATTCACAAATCCAGGAACAGTAGCAATTGGTTATTAAACAAATTGAAGTTTGTTGTGTTTACAGTTTTATCTCAAATTGGCATCAAGGCCAGTTCGTGCTGCATATTTCAGATTTTTCCCCCCTTCAACAATTTACTTATTCTTTGGATCTATATAAATATTGCTTGGAATGCAGAATAGCAGCTTCTTGTGATTTTTCATCCAGTTTTTATTAGAGTAGATTAGATCTCTTAGAATAGATCTGTTACTCTAAAATAAAATCATAAAGCTAATTTTATTGGCATTTATGTCACATTTTTTCTGAAAAGTGCATCTCATACACTTTATAGAGCAATGAATTACAAATGTGTAGTACTCTAACTGTATACAAACAGTGAGCTACATTCCAATTACAGCTGTGAAGATTGCCACAAACGTTTATATTCATGCCAGTTCATCTTTGCTGGGATGAATTGAGTGAGAAAAGCTGGTCAAGGACATGAAAGTTTTTTTTTTTAAACTCTAATTTTGGAACCTTTAGACTCTAGTCAAAGAACTACCAGGTTTAAATACGTGGAAACAGTCCTTTAACTGCTCATCTAACACATAGGTCCTCCATTGACCGTATAACTTGAAATACTTTATTGCAGCAGCAACATTCTCAGAACAATCCTGCCTCGGGTTGGCCAAGTGTATTGTGTTTGGGGTACAAGAAGCCTCTATCACAATGCCTTAGAGCACCTTCATAGGAGCTGGTAAGGGGCACAGATAAAACATTTCAGCCCAGATCCATAAAGGCACCTAAATCACAGATTTAGGTGCTACTGCAATCCACGGAAACCCCACTCAGCTGCTGTCTAACCCTGGAGGCACTTAAACTCACTCAGCACCTAAATTTTGGCTGCAAAAGTCCCCAAGGCACCTTAAGTTTTACTCTTTGCATGGCCTCATACAGTATGAGTGCTCTGTGCACTCCTAAATACCACACAATGTCTGGGGTGGAGGAAGCTGCTTCCCTTATAACCTTTAGCCTAGTGGTTAGGTACTCTGCCAGAATGTGGGAGGCCCTGCTTCAATAGCCACCCACCCTCCAGCCTGAGGAGAAGGAGGAATATGTACAGGCCTTCCCCATTCCTCTGGTAACTGGCCTAACCATTGCGCTATCAGTATTCTGATAGAGGTTTCTTCCTCACCCCCATTGAAGCTGGTTTAATTTTTATGAATACTTAAATAAGCATTGAGTCAGAGGGAGTATTAATGCCTCTATAGTCATGTGGCTACGGCACTCATGAGAGCAGTAGGAACTCCTGTTCAAGTATCTTCTAATCAGGTGGAGGAAGGAATTGAGTGGCCATCTCCCACATTCTAGATGAGCACCCTAACTACTCCGCTAAAAGCTATAAGGGAGGCAGTCTACTCCCTCAACTCCTAACCCTTTTGCATGGAGTTAGGCAGGTGCCTATGCCATTTAAAAACTCTGTGGGGGTGGGGGACAATTGGGCACAACCCTCTTGTCAGCTTAGGGCTAGCTTAGGTGGCTCCCCACCTTGAATGCTGGCTTTTGTGGATCCCATTGTCAGGAGCTTATCTTTTCCCAGGCATTGTATAGGTAACCTAGACACCTAACACAGGGTTTGTGCAGTCTAGTGATTTTTAAGGTACTTAAATGTTAGGCATAGCAATACTCAGTGTTGCTACTCCATTTCTTTATGGACCTAGACCCTCAGCCTTCTCTAAAGTAGGAGTTGATAGGTGTTAGCTAACACATGTGTTAAGCCTAGTATTGACCAGGCTGTCTGCCTTTAACAGGTGTTTAACTGATCAAGCTAAAACCTGTGAGGAATCTCCATAATCCCAGCTAGCCAGATGTTTAGGATGTGGCCAGGACCTCAACTGGTAGGTGACAATGGGGGAGTTGGGTAGACTTTATTTTTTGAAGCACCAATAAGGAGGGCTGTGGAGCACTGATCATGGATCTAGTGCTCTAGTTAGTCACATAACACTGAAAGTGCACTGCCAAGCCAACATGCCTCTACCTTGGCCTAGAGAACACTTCTGAAGTGGAGTATAGTTTAGACTCCATATCCTTTGTTTAGTCTGTGGCCCTATCTATCTCATTGGCAAAGAGCGTGCGAAATCATATCAATTATAATGATAGTTTTGCGAGGTGAACAACTGTTTACTTAGAAACTGCACCGAAACCATCAATTTGTTTCACAAACTATAAAACTAATGATTCTGCTCACTGCTACCATGGTTAGAATTTGAACTGGTGATGAGGTACATAAGAAAGAATATGCTATCCTAGTAACATTAGTCAGCCAGCCACACACACTGCCTAAATGATTTATTAATCCTTGAGCATCAAAAGGATAAAGAAAAGTGAAGGTGACATTGATACTCCCACAAATATTCTTTAGTAAGAGGGAGTATTTTATATGTACAGTATTTTACCCATGTGAACAGTCCCACATCTCATCAGATTTGTCTCCTCTGCTGACTATTGTTGATAAAGTGAGCCTGTACATCAGGCAAATGTCCACTGACTTACTTCTCTACTGATAATGTAACAAAGTATTTTAACTCCTGAAAACTTTATTTTAAATTTCTCACTTCCTTTCTTCACTTTCACCCACCATTTCTAACTGTTGCACTCTTTATGTATTTAGTTAATTATCTACTCTTCACAGCCTAAAGATTTACTCTTCAAATATATTTTACTGGATATTTATATATCTATGGACCATTCATTAATACACTGATTGAAAGCTTTGAACCATGAAAGGCTCACTTCAGAGATGTAGTTTGAGCACCTGACTTGAATACCATAATGTAATCTTACATAATGCTTGTTGCACAGCAAAACATCCCATGAAATTACTTTTAGCAAACTCTGCTGTACAAGTGGAGTTATCATTTCTGTTTGCATTGTTAAATAAAAACAACACCTGCTTAATAATCCCTATATATTGAAGATTAAAAGAAAACTATATAATGTTTTGTCCAACCTGGATTAAATTTTCCACAGGAAAGAATGGCAATCTCATGCCATGGTACTTCAGGGTGGATCCTGGTATAAATTCCAATATGTAGAAGAAGGGCATTAATTTGGCAGCCCCATTTTCCATATATAAGTAAATTAGCAGAAAGCTCAAAGTCAAATGCATGCTCGTCCCCTGTTAGTCAAAGCCAAATCCCACAGAAGATTAAAGGAGGAAATCCTTACATTCCCCTGGATCCTAAAGCCTGTCTCCTAACAAAAGCATCTGTCTTCTCTACTAACAGTTTATTTAATCTTTTTAGACAACAGTTCAGCCCGTACACCATTTCCACCAGCATCTAAAATAGAAGAGTAAAATAAGACAATACTTTGTTGCCAATCTTGGATTGTGAACTCGTTTTTCTGATGCCTAGTATCAATATATGACTTTGTGCTTCCTTCAGTTAATTCAGTCCTTACCCAACCATTGTTAGATAAAAATTTACAATTTAAAAACAATTTTTTCCACTTTGCAACAATCTCATTGACAGCTGAACATACGATTCTAATCACTCTCAATGTATAATGGCCAAAGATAAACTGAAAAATCCAGATTAAAAAAAAATTAACTCTTCATCGTGTGGCGAGAGGGCTGGATTTAGTCACTCAAGGAACAGCAAGGAAGGTACCCTTCTGATTCATAGGTTAGACAGAATGAAGCTGCATTTCCAAGGACTGTGAGTAAATTGGAGGCAAGGGCATCTGTATGGATGCCCACGTCCTCTCTACTATTCTCTGCCCCTCCATGTCCTGCTGTCTTAAGAGCTATTCTATTATGCACTCCACCCCCACCCAACTGTTTTGAAGGCATAGAGCAGGTAAATTAATCTTGACAATTTCTGGTAGAGAGATGCCACAGAAACAACCTTTCCCTAGCTCTGCCCACTCGTGTACTCCATCTCTGCCCCCAAACCCACTAAACATAGGTTTCAGAGTAACAGCCGTGTTAGTCTGTATTCGCAAAAAGAAAAGGAGTACTTGTGGCACCTTAGAGACTAACCAATTCATTTGAGCATAAGCTTTCGTGAGCTACAGCTCACTTCATCAGATGCATACTGTGGAAAGTGTAGAAGAAGATCTTTTTATACACATAAAGCATGAAAAAATACCTCCTCCCACCCCACTCTCCTGCTGGTAATAGCTTATCTAAAGTGATCACTCTCCTTACAGTGTGTATGATAATCAAGTTGGGCCATTTCCAGCACAAATCCAGGTTCCCCCCGCACAAACGCACTCTCCTGCCGGTAATAGCTTTTGCTCAAGAAACTCCCGGAAAAAGCACAAGATCAAATCTGCACAGACACACCCCTGGAACCCTGACCTGGGATATTCTATCTACTACCCAAGATCCATAAACCTGGAAATCCTGGGTGCCCCATCATCTCAGGCATTGGCACCCTGACAGCAGGATTGTCTGGCTATGTAGATTCCCTCCTTAGGCCCTACGCTACCAGCACTCCCAGCTACCCTCGAGACACCACTGACTTCCTGAGGAAACTACAATCCATCGGTGATCTTCCTGATAACACCATCCTGGCCACTATGGAAGTAGAAGCCCTCTACACCAACAATCCACACAAAGATGGACTACAAGCCGTCAGGAACAGTATCCCAGATAATGTCATGGCAAAACCTGGTGGCTGAACTTTGTGACTTTGTCCTTACCCATAACTATTTCACATTTGGGGACAATGTATACCTTCAGATCAACGGCACTGCTATGGGTACCTGCATGGCCCCACAGTATGCCAACATTTTTATGGCTGACTTAGAACAACACTTCCTCAGCTCTCGTCCCCTAACGCCCCTACTTTACTTGCGCTATATTGATGACATCTTCATCATCTGGACCCATGGAAAAGAAGCCCTTGAGGAATTCCACCATGATTTCAACAATTTCCATCCCACCATCAACCTCAACCTGGTCCAGTCCACACAAGAGATCCACTTCCTGGACACTACAGTGCTAATAAACGAAGGTCACATAAACACCACCCTATACCGGAAACCTACTGACCGCTATGCCTACCTACATGCCTCCAGCTTTCACCCTGACCACACCACACGATCCATCATCTATAGCCAAGCTCTCCGATACAATCACATTTGCTCCAACCCCTCAGACAGAGACAAACACCTACAAGATCTCTATCAAGCAGTCTTACAACTACAATACCCACCTGCGGAAGTGAAGAAACAGATTGATAGAGCCAGAAGAGTTCCCAGAAGTCACCTACTACAGGACAGGCCTAACAAAGAAAATAACAGAACGCCACTAGCCGTCACCTTCAGCCCCCAACTAACCCCCCCCCCAATGCATTATTAAGGATCTACAACCTATCCTGAAGGATGACCCAACACTCTCACAGATCTTGGGAGACAGGCCAGTCCTTGCCTACAGACAGCCCCCCAACCTGAAGCAAATACTCACCAGCAACCACATACCACACAACAGAACCACTAACCCAGGAACCTATCCTTGCAACAAAGGCTGTTGCCAACTGTGCCCACATATCTATTCAGGGGACACCATCACAGGGCCTAATAACATCAGCCACACTATCAGAGGCTCGTTCACCTGCACATCCACCAATGTGAGATATGGCATCATGTGCCAGCAATGCCCCTCTGCCATGTACATAGGTCAAACTGGACAGTGTCTACGTAAAAGAATAAATGGACACAAATCAGATGTCAAGAATTATAACATTCATAAACCATTCGGAGAACACTTCAATCTCTCTGGTCACGCGATTACAGATATGAAAGTTGCAATTCAACAAAAAACTTCAAATCCAGACTCCAGCGAGAAACTGTTGAACTGGAATTCATCTGCAAATTGGATACAATTAACTTAGGCTTGAATAGAGACTGGGAGTGGCTAAGTCATTATGCAAGGTAACCTATTTCCCCTTGTTTTTTCCTACCCCCACCTCCTCCCCCCAAGACGTTCTCGTTAAACCCTGGATTTGTGCTGGAAATGGCCCAACTTGATCATCATACACATTGTAAGGAGAGTGGTCACTTTAGATAAGCTATTACCAGCAGGAGAGTGGGGTGGGAGGAGGTATTTTTTCATGCTTTATGTGTATAAAAAGATCTTCTACACTTGCCACAGTATGCATCCGATGAAGTGAGCTGTAGCTCACGAAAGCTTATGCTCAAATAAATTGGTTAGTCTAAGGTGCCACTAAACATACTATTTCACAGTTTCAGAAGGAAGATAATGGTCTGCATTGCCTCAAACCTTCTCTAGCAGATTTTGGCCTAGTTGTGCAGGTTTCACTCTAGATTTTTCACCCCTGCCAAAATAAATGAAGGGAATGAATAGCCTTGTGGCTGCAATTCTGATTCTACCTTTAGATCATTGTGTTTATTTTGATTTAGTTTTCTCTCTCCTATGCGCAAACAGCAACATTTATGCTAGAATCCAAAAAGACTCACCTAAGAGTTGATATTTCTACAGCTCTGAAAATGTTGTTCTAAAGAAGGGATGAGGCTACTACAGAAATATTACCATCAGTTCAGCACAGCATGCAGCACTACCATTCCTTACCACACAAAGATCTGTACACTGAATGAGTACAGAAACCAATTTATTTTCCTGGCCCAGAAGAGCTTATTCTGCACGTGGCTGAAGCAGCCTGAGAGGAGCTAAGAAAAGCAGAAAGGATACAAGTTGTTCTACTCACTCACACTATAGCCAACAAGAGAACTCGGAATTTCCACTTTATGTTGTCATTTTCTAAGGTCATCAACAATCTCTATTTCTTAAATTATTATGCATAGCTGGTTTTAATTTCTGATGAAAATACTTGATTGTACATATAGTTTTAAATACTATATAAAATTTCTCTCAGAATGTCTTGCCCTCTTGTGGCAGGAAACTTTTAATCACTTAATGGTCTTATTTAAAATATTGGAATAATTTCTATGACTATGCCTTATTACAGTTATTGACTATTTGTCCAAAGGTCAAGAAGCACTCAAGCCTCAGAAGGGATGTAATACCGTAGTGTGAAAGTTAATGGAAACATCTTTAAAGTATATATGGAAGAATATAGATAAGATCAAATATACCTCTACCTATCTCCAAGTTCATTTTTATGTTGATTCAGCTCTCACAGGAACTAAGAAAAAAAAGGTTTAATTAAGAAGGGACACAGGCAACCTGGGAACCAATTTTTCTTTCATTTTAATCAGATAAGGTATACATGATAGCCACATTAGAATAAACTGGGATTTCACCAGAGAATGTCCATTTCTCTTTCTGTGTCCCTACACCATCCCAGAGTTGTTTTGCCTCCATTCCAGAATATTCTCTTCCTTCCACGAGAACAAACTGTGCTTATTGTTTACTTGGAACACAATAGTAGCAATGGGCTGGAACAAAAAGCCACTAGCAGCAGCCATACTCCTAGGGTATTGCGATAACTGAAGGAGGGATAGCTCCCTTTTATGGGCACCCAGCCAGCCAGCCAGCTATAAACCCCGTTAGTAGCTGTTCTCTACTTTAACTGTAAAGGGTTAAAAAGTCTGTAGGTAAAAAGGAAGGAAAGGAGTGGGCATCTGACCAAAAGAGCCAATGAAAGGCCAGAACTTTAAAATTGGGGGGAACTTCCCTTTTGACTATCTGTGCTGTTCTCCAGGAGAGCAGAGACAGGGCTGGAGCTATGCTGTAAGAAGCTTGGGACCAGGTATGAAAATCCATCAGATCATACCTAGAAATTACTCATTTGAAACCCCAGATATGTAAGTAAATCAGGAAAAGTCTAGGAAGACACGATTAGGTTTCTTTCTTATTTCATTACGGTTTGTGGACTCCTCTGTGCTAACCTGAGGTGATTTTGTTTTGCTTGTAACCTTTAAGCTGGACCTCAAGATGCTATCTTGATGCTTAATCCTTGTAATTTTTTTTAAACCTATCAAAAAGCTTAAGTTCCAGATGTATTTTCTTTCTTTTTGTTTTTAATAAAATTTACCTTTTAAAAACAGGATTGAATATGTGTGTCCTTAAGAGGTTTGTGCATATGTTGTTTAATTAGCTGGTGGCAACAGCTGATTTCCTGGTTTCTTTCTCAGCTCTTCCCTGGACGGGGGGGATGAAAAGGCTTGAGGGTACCCCACAGGAAGGAATTCCCAAGTGTGCCTTCCTGGGTTTTCAAAGGGGTTTTTGCACTTGGGTTGTGGCAGCATCTACCCATCCATGGTCAGAGAAAAGCTGTAACCTTGGGAGTTTAATACAAGTCGAGTAGCCATTATTAATTTTTAGAATCCTTGTGGGCCCCCACCCTCTGCACTCGAAGTGCCAGAGTGGGGAAATCAGCCTTAACAGGTATGGAGAATTCTTCTATGCTCACCTTTTGTCAGGCTCAGCAAAGAGTGAGAGAAGGGATCTTGAGCGGTCATCTGCACTGAGGCAGGACCACTTACACCAAGACCACCTGGGACAGGTATTTGTCCCAGTCTGTTCTTAAAAGCCTTCAATGATAGGGATTATACAACCTCCCTTGAAACCAATTCAAGAGCTCTTGAATTAGTTAGCACTCTCATTAATGACTATAGCCAACTTTGAAAATCAGATAGGTAATCTTCACATAAGACAGCAGCTACTTAAGAAAAATTGAGATTTTTTTGTACAGTTTTATAGTACTATTAAGTGGATACGAATGCACTGAAAGCTTTCTTAGTCAATAACATTGATGGCAAATAAACTTATTAAAAAAATCTTATTCCTACTACTTTTGACTAAAATCTCACAACTATATTATTGGAACAGAGACAAATTTACCACTCAAATTCAACGATCAGTATCTAAACAAGTTTTCCCACATGAAATTATTATGTGCCAGTATACACATTATGACTATACTCAGTCACTACTATTTGGATAATATACCAGTTTGCACAGTACACTAAAACTTTAGGCATATTTACATGGTGCATTTGCTGTCAATAAACTTACTTTAATCAAATCACAAGATTATTAATTTAACATTGCTGTTAGGAAATTAGGACATGATCCTGCATAAAGTTCAGCATAATCGCAGGTCCTTGAAGGATCAGAGCACATATTTATACATGCTTATAACTTAAGGTTTTTATTTTATTTTTTTTAATTTGGGAAGTGTTGAAAGGGCCTATCCTTGGTGAGAACAAGCCAACCTGAAAATCTGAAAGTTCAGCTGTTTGAGTAGTGTGGGAGAGACATTTATTTAAACTGAAAAAGTATATTATTTTCAGTTTTCCATAACTGAAAACAGCTGACAGATTTTGCTCAAAATGTTTAGAAAAATTCACCGCTGGGCTAAAATGAGGTGTAAAAACATTCAACCCAAAAGGTTAATTTTAAGAAAAGAAGCACTGAAATTCTTGATGCAACCTTGACACTCCTGCTCCCACATAACACTGACTCCAGTTGTGTAATCTATTACTTTAACCATCAATCAAGTTCCATTTTCCTTCATGAAGTCCTACATTCTGATTCACAAGTGTGACATGGCATGGCATTCTTCTTCTTCTTGCTTTAATAACCACTGAATCCTAAAGTACATATTTCAAGTGAGGGAGAATCACTTGCTCACAAAAGTAATTGTGCTCATTTGCAGTATTTGCTACCTCTAAAATTACTGCAGGACAGAAAAACCACCAAAAACGGTGTTTTGCCTTCCTTGCAAGAGCAATCAGCCTTGTTATCAATGAGATGAGCCCTCACTGGTACAAACAGAAACTTCCATGATTGGCTGTTCTGACCGCATGATTTATATTACTTACCACAGGTTAACTTGCATATAGCTTTGCTGTTCACTTCCTGGAACCCATCACATTTTCTTCTGTGCTATTTTATGGACCACTGCATTTCACAAATCAAAGATTCCATAGTCATAGTGAAGAATGAAAGTTGATTTTTCAGGGAGGATAATTTTTTTCTTCAAGGATTTGATATTTCCTTTCTTCACAAAATAAAATGATGCTCATCAAAAGAGAACTTTATCACATTTGAAGCATAAAAGCTGAAGCAAGACAAGAGATCACAAAGATGACACAAAAAGCCTTTGTCTGCATGACTAGATGCACTTGAAAAAGGAACAGTGTATTCATCCAGTTAGCATGTGCTGTGTCTCACAGCAGGTGTGTAAGTTGGTTAGGGGGCTGGTTAAGGTCCCTCAGTAATAGACCTCAAACTTTGGGGAGCGTTGGCTGCAAATATTTGAGAAAATGGGCTCCCAAATTCCTGTGTCTCCCCAAGTGAGCTTGTGCAACATAGCAAAACCACTGTATGCAGTGGATCAGATATTGTGAGGCCGGGAAGGCAGATACTTTCTTCAAAGATAACTGGGTCAGTAAGCAAGTGCCAATATGGAGTGCGTGCTTAACTCCTTTCCACTGAGGTTAAGCTTATCAGCCCTATCCTTCTCTGACCTTTCCTGTTCTTCATTGATCTAGGCCAGCGGTTCTCAAACTGTGGGTCAGGACTCCAAAGTGGGTTGTGACCCTCTTAATAGGGTTGCCAGGGCTGGCTTAGACTTGCTGGGGCCTGGGGCCAAAGTCTGAAAGTTTCAGCCCTGGGCTGCAAGGCTCAGGTTACAGGTCCCCTGCCTGGGGGTGAAGCCCTTGGGTTTTGGCTTTGCTCCCACCCACCCAGGGTAGTAGGGCTTGGGTGGGCTCTGGCTTCATTCCCCCCTCTTGGGGTCCTGTAGTAATTTTTTCTTGTCAAAAGGGGTGCAATGAAGTTTGAGAACCCCTGATCTAGACTTTGTGATCCTATGCTAGAAAGCAATGCTCTGATGTAGATAGGCCACTATTTAAAAGACACACACACAAAAATCAAATTTGTTTACAAACGTTAGATGATCACATGTTAAAACAGCATCTCTGATCCAAGTTATTTTTTCCCTTTGCCCTAAGTAACTTTAAAAAAGGAAAAAAAAAAAACCGAGGAATCCTTGTGGCACCTTAGAGACTAACAAATTTATTTGGGCATAAGCTTTTGTGCCTAGAACCCACTTCATCAGATGTATGAAGTAAAAGATACAGGAGCAGGTATAAATACATGAAAGATGTGGGTTGCTTTACCAAGTATTAGGTCAGGCTAATGAGATAAATCAATTAACAGCAGGATACCAAGGGAGGAGAAATAACTTTTGAAGTGGTAAGAGTGGCCCATTACAGAAAGTTGACAAGAAGGTGTGAGTAACAGTAGGGAGAAATTAATATTGGGGAAATTAAGTTTAGGTTTTGTAATGACCCAACCACTCCCAGTCTTTTTCAGGCCTAATCTGATGGTATCTAGTTTGCAAATTAATTCCAGTTCTGCAGCATCATGTTGGAGTCTGTTTTTGAAGTTTTTGTTGTTGAAGAATTGCCACTTTTAGGTCTATTATTAAGTGACCAGATAGATTGAAGTGTTCTCCTACTTGTTTTTGAATGTTACGATTCCTGATGTCAGATTTGTGTCCATTTATTCTTTTGCATAGAGACTGTCCGGTTTGGCCAATGTACATGACAGAGTGGCATTGCTGGCACATGACAGCATATACCACATTGCTGTTAATTGATTTCTCTCATTAGACTGACCTAACAGTTGGATTGCATGATGGACTGCTTGCCCAAATAGTCGCTTTGGCTGCTGCAGGATCCCCAGTCTCTTTGCTATTGGGGCAGGAGTAATAAAGGGTTGTTATTCTTGTTATGTGACTCAAGGACAGTAGAACTGTACTTGGCATTTTATGATGGAGGGACTCGCCCTCAACTAAGTAGCACTCATTAGGCAAGGGACATGGGTTCCAAAACCCAGTGGATTGAGAGGCACTGGGGACAGGAATTTGTACCTGGGAGTGTGGGCCCTGAACAATGCTTTGACCCCTCCTTTCTCCACTGTGTAATAACAGAGCTAATTTTGACTCTATTCGGAGTCTTGTTACATGCTGCAGAGCTGAGATCACTGATACCTAGTGGTGCACCAGCACCGAGGCTCCTGTACTACCAGCTAAAATCACTGAGAGCTGAAGTCACTAAAAAGCTGAAGTTACTAAGAGCTGTGCTGGGGGGGCTGAAGACAAGTTGGTGTGCAGCTAGCAGAGAGGTATGGCGAGCGGAGCGGCCAGCAGGGCGGCTGGCAGAGAGGTGCAGCTGGCGGTGAAGACTGCAGCAGAACCCCTTGGAGAGGTGGGGCAAGTGGCCATCAACCTGAGCAGCGGAGCACGTAAGAGGCCCCTTAGACCTCCTCACACTTCCACCCAGGCTGGTAAACTCTGCAGATGAACTTCTGAACTCTGGGGGCTGTTCTGACCAAGGTCAGAAGCTGTGGGTAGGGTGATTGTTGGGTTACTGGACTTAAGACTCTAATGGCAAAAGGACACTGCCAAACTTACTTGGGGGTGGGTCTTTTGCTCATGGTTTGTGTTACGAATCCTGTTTTTGGTGTTTCCCCAACATAATGCTGCATTGTTTCCCTCCTTTATTAAAAGGCTTTTGCTACACTCAGACTCTGTGCTTTCGAGAGGGGAAGTATTGCCTCTTAGAGGCGCCCAGCGGGAGTGGTATGTAATTGTCCCAGGTCACTGGGTTGGGGCTCGAGCCGGTTTTGCATTGTGTTAGTGAAACGGAACCCCTAGATACTGAACCTGACTCTTGTTGTTGCCAACTCTGATGGTCAGAAGGGTTACGTGATTCATAACATGCAGTTAACAACTTTGTCACAACATTAATAAAAAACTTCTTGAATTTGAATGATAAGAATGCCATTTGAATACTGCCTTCTTCTGAGCACATCACCATTAAAGAAGAAATCTAATGCAAGGTCCAATATTATATATGTATCAATTAGAATCCAAGCAAAGCCTGTCCAAGACAGACATTCCAGAGGTAACATATTATGCTACATTATTCACCGGGCAGCAGTATCTGAAAGATTATCATATTCTAACACTCAATATTGTTAGCAGGATTCATATTACACCCTGTAAGTACAATACAGAGATCATAATGTAATTTCACAATCTGATGATTTAGTAAAATACTGTGGTATAAAACACAGCAACAAGCATTCATTTCATACACAGATTTACAGATTACAGGAATCAGACAGGCCTGTTTTATCTCTTGCATTTTACACTTGAAATCATGGGCAGTGTGATGGGGAGGCTAGCCCTTGCCCAGTGGCCCACCGGAGCCCAGAACACTCTCCTCCTGTGGCCACCGACCCCCAGCGTGATGCACGGGCAGGTGGCACGCAGCCCCATGAGCAACGGGCAGGGGTGCACGGCCCCAGCCACCAGCCCCTTTCCCACCGCCCATGGGCCCCCAGAGCGAGGCAACGCCAACCATCCAAAGTCCTGGTCGCAGGCTGGCCACAGCCAAACAAACAGTTTTCCTGAAAACTAGCAAACAGCCTGCCTGGGCTGGGGCCATGGGGGGGCGGGGTGAAGAGAGAAGGGCAAGTAGGAAGGAGCCGCGCCAGGCTGTTTGGGGAGGCATAGCCTCCCCAAGCCTATGATATACAGCCCAAGCCTGAAATGCACAATTAAATCCTTGTCTCTCTTGTAAATGGTTTCAGAAGCCCCAATACAGATCCTAAAACACTGCAAACCACATATAGGGTACGGATTACTAAAAGGTTTCTTCACAGTGCATAATTTTTATCTGTATTTTATAATACATTTCCTTACTGTACCTCACAGTGCCTTACATTGCTGCAGAATACTGCAGTAACAGAAAATCTTTCCACAGATCTATTGTATCAACTCATTTGCTAATGTCTCCTGTTACTGATCTAAGCTTGGCCTCAACCTTCTTTTAATATGAGAGAGGGAGAGAAGGGTGGGGCAAGGAGCATACTTTAAACAATTATTAGCATTTAGTACCTGTTAATGGATAAAGAGAAGCCTTCATTTTAAAAAAATTTCCTAGAGGTGCAACTAGACATTTGCTTTTTAAATCTGATTTTTTTACATGTATCACAAGTGGAAAGTATCACCTGACAATGTTCACAAAACTGTCTAATGGAGGAATGATTCGGTCTTCTCACTATTTCTCCAATTATGGTTGTAGGTGTGCGGGGCTGCTATAAGTGAATCATTAAAAGAAATAAAATGTTTGAATAGTAACTTTTCAAACCTAAACCAAAAACTTTAATTTCAGTGGCTGCCATCTATTTATCATACCTCCATAGGTTTTTGTATGCAGCCTTAAAGTATCTGATTACTTTATAACTGCCATTTTCCAGATTCCCAACCAAATGAATGCATAGGAGCTAGAGTAATTATATGTCTGTAATCTCCAACTGATTCAAATAAAGTTATCCCAATATTAGCTGGGATGATTTTCTACTGGGAGTTGGAGTTTCTCAGCAGTCAATTATCATACAGCAGTTAGATGGCAGATCCATCTTTGTAACCAATGTACTTTGGCTCTGGAACTCACCCTATAATTAGTGCAGTTTGCCAAAGACAAGACTAGAATGATCATGAGTCAACAGCAGTGTTTGTATCCTAGACCATCCAATTTGATGGCTTGAAAATCCTCCCCTAGTAAGAAAGGATTAAGGACTGATGCCAGCTGGATAAGCATAATTCCTAAATTATGCACAAACACTAGTGTGATACAAACCATGGTCTGAAGTGTCCATGGCCTCTGTTTGCAAGAAGCTGGGAATGGGCAACAAGGGATGGATCACTTGATGATTACCTGTTCTATTCATTCCCTCTGAATCTCCTGGCATTGGCCACTGTCCGCAGACAGGGTACTGAGCTAGATGGACCACTGGTCTGACCCAGTATGGCTGTTCTTATGATGGTGGAAGAAGGAACTAGTTTGAATGACATGCATATTTTATTTTTATTTTAAATGTATTTAATACCTTAAATGTTTTCTCAAGTCTGTTTCTGGTTTAATTTGGAACCAATATTCCAATAAAACCAATTAAGAACAAACAAAACAAAAAACAAACTATAAAAATACGTTGGGGAAAAAATTGTGATTTCAAATACATTACATTTGCTTTGGATTCCAAGCAGGTCACTAGAAACCAGAAAACCGTTGATAACCATTGTATTAATTTAACTGGCCTTAAGGAGGCTATTAACATGAGCTATGCTTCTGTGCCTACTGGATACAGGGCTACATTCTGCTCTTGGATGAATACAGCTGTTCACTTCAACCAGAGTAACTCAGTACTTCCTCAGAGGGGAAATTGTATTCAATGGGAGTGTTACCATCAATTTTAATGAGAGCTAGATCAAGTCATTGGTCAATAGACTAAATTCCACATTCCCAAGTATTCACCAAAACTTAAAATTCAAAAAAGAAAATTATGAGTTTTAGAACACTTGTGATTTTTGGATTGATTTTCATACAATGAAAAGTACAAAAAATGGTATATGACCTGTTACATGTTTCCAGATAGAGCATGCTTCAGGGGACCTTCAATAGAATTATTCAATTTTACAACTTCTCAAAGCTCCAAAATCAGACAATACAATGCCAGACAATACTACAGGTATAACATGTTAGGGAGGGTTAACAGTAATATAGGAGAAAACGTGCCCGAATAGGGAGAAGAGGGAAGAAGGGGACATGTGGTAGGGAAGGAAAAAGAGGAATGGTTACATTGAATGGATGTCTGGCATTTTTTCAACATTTTTCACCAACATCTATCTAGAAATGGGATAAAAATTTATTCAATTTAGTTTAATTGCATTCTCTGGTGATAACCTATTTGTTCTTTGGTTGCTAACTTGGACAGATCAGAATACCACTGCTATATACTGTGCATAAGGCTACACTTCCATTTTTGTAAAATCATATGCTTGGTGATCACTACAGCCTCACAAATGAAAGTCTTTGTGGAGAGTTAAACCCACATTAGCTGGTAAATAATATCAAGGGCTATTATATTTTCTTCATGTTCCTCCCTATTAGATAGAGGCCAAACTAATAATTCTATTACTCAAACAGGCCTTCAAAATCTCCCACAATAGTCTTCTAGGAGATGCTGAGGGTGTGCTTATCTCCAAGACCAAGACAATTTCTGTTTTAACAAAAATTTTGAAATGGGGATTTAAACAAAAGAAAGAATTAAATCTCCATCTACAAAGTTGCTTCTTACCTGTGTAACCCTTCTGTCCGTCAGAGTTGGCAGCAACAAGGGCTGGGTTCAATATCTAGAGGTTCCATTCCAATAACACAATGCAAAACCGGCTCGAGCCTCCACCCAGTGACCTGGGATAAATATATACCACCCCCGCTGGGCGCCTCCAAGAGGCAATACTTCCCCTCTCGCAAGCACATAGTCTGAGTGTAGCAAAAAGCCTTTTAATAACAGAGAGAAACAATGTGGCATTATGTTGGGGAAACACCACCAACAGGATTCATAACACAACCCATGAGCAAAAAACCCACCCCAGGCAAATTGGGGCATGCCCTTTCCCTTTGGTTCTTGAGTCCAGTAACCCAAAATCACCCAAAGTCCCAAAAGTCCAATGACACAAAAGTCTCTATCCCTGGTCAGGGCAGCCCCAGAGTTCAAAAGTTTATCTGCAGAGTTTTACCTCCCAACCTGGGTGGAGATTGGGGGGGGGGTTAAGGGGCACCTTACATGGTCCAAAGCTGATTACCCCACCTCTCCATGGGGCTCCGCTCTGCCAGCTGCCCCCCATGAGCTGCTCTAGCTGTCCTGCAACCTGCTCCGCTCCACCAGCCGTCCCACAAACTGCTCCGCCATAGATCTTCAGGCTCCCCCACTACTTAACACAACACTCAGTGATTTCAGCTCTTAGTAAGTTCAGCTCTTTTGTGATTTGAGCTTGTAGTAGGGGAGCCTCAGTGCTGGTGCACCATTAGCCCAAAGTGAATTCAGCTCAGCAGCCTGTCACTAGACTCCTAATGGAATCAAAATTAGCTCCGATATTCCACAGTGGAGAGAGAAGGAAGTGCAATTAGCATGCAAGGCCTTCACCAGGGGGCCCAGGCCACCAAGTATTAATACCTGTCCCCAGCCTCTCTCCCTTCACTGGGTTTTGGAACCCATGACCCTCGCCTAGCGAGTGCTGCTTAGTTGATGGTGAGTCCCTCCATCATAACAAAAGGCAAAGTACAGTTCCACTGTCCTTGATTCACATAATCAGGATAATAACAGTTGATTCCTGCCCCAATAACAGAGAAACTGGGGCTCCTACAGCAGCCAAAGTGACCATCTAGGCAGGGTGGGTGTGCCTATGCAAATGAGATCAGCCCCTGAAGTTCTTTTCCACAGCCCACCATGACTCACCACCAGATGTCTGGGTAGAGCTCATCCTGACTCTGCTTACACCCAGATCTGTTGCTAAGCAAAGAGTTATAATGGCATGATCAGATAGAACAAACAATTGTATCAATGGAAGAATTAAAAAATTAACCAAATGCTTGTAGGTCAAAAAGAAATCTATGTTGGAACAGGACCAATGTACCACGGAAAAATATGCATAGTCCTTACGTTGGATGTATGAGCCACCAGATATGCCATAGTCCTAGGATTTTAATGTGCAATTCCAGAGCCATTCTGGTTTTGGTTGGTTTATGACTCTCAGGGTGAGCTTTGCCCACAAAATGATCAAGCACTTCTAATTTCTGTGGATTTTAAATAATAGAAATATGGGGTTCACCATATAATTTAGTTTAAAAACAGAACACACACCCCAAACCACCCCACCCCCCATGATAGAATTAAGGCTAGCAATGATTCCTTCAAATCCATTTGTGGTGAATTTAAGGGTGAAAAATCTGCTCTGATAGTCTGAAATTGACTCAGTTACTTCCAGTACTTGATGGAAGAATATGGCTAACTCTAGATTAGGTAAGAGGTAGCAGGGCACCGCTTTTCCTGCCTAATCACATTCAAATTTAGCAGTCTCATCTGTGGTCAAGTGTGTCTCCTGCAGAAGCACTACATCTGCCTTTCCTCTGTTCAGTAATAAGTTGTGGTGGGATTTTTTTTTTGTTTTCTTCTTAGTGGAGTGTTGAGTCCCTTTACATTCTAAGAAATAAAACAGATTCATAGCCATTTGGCTATGTTAAAGATTTTTGTCATGTGATCTTATAAACAAAGGTGATGGAATTTTTGTGCCATTTATTATTTTGCATTTCACTGTACTCCCCACTCAGAATCACAGGAGAAGGGGGGAGTGTATGGATTAAATGCCTCAGACACTTGGTTCCACAGATTTTGGATTACCTTGCCAGATATTCATTAGACTTCCAGGGAATAGCATAGGTGCAGGAGACTTGGGGGCAGGGGTCAGTGTAACCCACACACCTTCTGCATGTGGTGTTCTGTCGCACCTCCTGGCACTGAGGCCACTTAAAGAGAGATAAAATGAGTGATCTAGTCATACCTAACAGGAAATTGTCTTTTAGCTCATGCTGTAGAGGCTCATGCACTAAGATCCAGAGGTCCCCGGTTCAATCCTGTCCGCTGACCACCAGGTTCTGTTGGTGTTACATCAGCATTAGTTACAGCCACCTGCTTGAGGCACATCACAATCATGTGTGTGTAATTTTTGTGAGTGTGGCTGGTCTAGAGGCAGGTGGGAAGAGTAGGGAACGGTAGGGGGTGATAAAGAATTGTAGGAGAGGGCAAGGAGAGCACAAAGGAAGGTTTAAGGAAAAACAAAAATACATAAACCCTTGACTTAGTGCCAAACTTGATTGGCTGCTTTCAAGCAGACTAACCCAAGGTATCTCCCTATTCAAAAAGGGAATCACAATGAAGTGAGCTGTAGCTCACGAAAGCTTATGCTCAAATAAATTGGTTAGTCGCTAAGGTGCCACAAGTACTCCTTTTCTTTTAACAAAAAACAGTAGCGTGTGTCAGACACTTAACACTATAAACAAAAAAATCAATCATAAGTTCTGGAGGGGTTGGACCAGAGAGATGCATCATCCATGCTGAGTGTTCTGCTGATACCCACTATTTAAATTATATTTTAATATTCCTTATATTTCCCATACTACAAAGAAGCACATCACAAAGAGATAGAAAGGGAGCATACAATCAGCAAATTTAATATTTCTTAACCTAGTATGTTAAGGATATGCCTGTATATTATCCCCTAATTGTAATAGTGTTCAGTTTGGCAAACTGAACACTAAAGTACTGGTAATGCAGTGTGACGCCCCAAGTGAGACATTGTATGTTTGAGGATTAATTTTCTCTGGGCCAAATGCCTGCCTCCTTTTGGTTTACAGTTTTCTTCTCCATATTACACGGGCATTGTCACGGTTCCTCCCCCACTCTGAACTCTAGGGTACAGATGTGGGGACCTGCATGAAAAACCTCCTAAGCTTATCTTTACCAGCTTAGGTCAAAACTTCCCCAAGGTACAAAATATTACACCTTGGACTGGCCGCTACCACCACCAAACTAATACTGGTTACTGGGGAAGAGCTGTTTGGACGCGTCCTTCCCCCCAAAATACTTCCCAAAACCTTGCACCCCACTTCCTGGACAAGGTTTGGCAAAAAGCCTCACCAATTTGCCTAGGTGACTACAGACCCAGACCCTTGGATCTTAAGAACAATGAACAATCCTCCCAACACTTGCACCCCCCTTTCCTGGGAAATGTTGGATAAAAAGCCTCACCAATTTGCATAGGTGACCACAGACCCAAACCCTTGGATCTGAGAACAATGAAAAAGCATTCAGTGTTTTACAAGAAGACTTTTAATAAAAAATAGAAGTAAATAGAAATAAAGAAATCCCCCCTGTAAAATCAGGATGGTAGATATCTTACAGGGTAATTAGATTCAAAACATAGAGAACCCCTCTAGGCAAAACCTTAAGTTACAAAAAAGATACACAGACAGAAATAGTTATTCTATTCAGCACAATTCTTTTCTCAGCCATTTAAAGAAATCATAATCTAACACATACCTAGCTAGATTACTTACTAAAAGTTCTAAGACTCCATTCCTGTTCTGTCCCTGGCCAAGACGACTACAGACAGACACAGACCCTTTGTTTCTCTCCCTCCTCCCAGCTTTTGAAAGTATCTTGTCTCCTCATTGGTCATTTTGGGTCAGGTGCCAGCGAGGTTACCTTTAGCTTCTTAACCCTTTACAGGTGAGAGGAGCTTTCCCCTGGCCAGGAGGGATTTCAAAGGGGTTTACCCTTCCCTTTATATTTATGACAGGCATATAACTGACAGGACAGAAATCAAACTGCTCCCACAAATGATAAATTTCTGCACCAAAGAGCACAAACAATCAAATTCTGCAAGTAACTTCTCTAAACAAATTTCATACTCCATGTTCATGTACTCAGGGTCTGAGCTTATAGAGGGTGTTCAAACAGGCTGAAGAAGTTGAGAGTGGCATACAAAGGGAAGAGGAAGGAGGGAAAGAGAGTAGGGAAGCATAGGAAGGAGTAAGGGGAGAGGATGGGGTGAAAGGATTGCAGAGGAGATGAGAAAGGGCCAAGCAGGAGCAGGGTGAAAGGCAGAGAAGGAGGAGGTGATAGGGTGGGCAGAAATCACTGCTCCATACAGCTCAGCAACCTATCGTGGTCCTCTCCACACCTCTGTTTACCCACCGGGGTAAAGCCACATCTCTCAGATCCTGTGTACCTTTCCAGGGACTCTGCAGGAAGGAGAGAGACATCTCTTGCACTTTCAACATGATATGCCATGCTGCAGGGCTTTGAAGAATCCCAGTGGTGAGACATTATGCCACAGCAGGGTCTCTCACTGGCAACTATTTTTAAAAATGGAATTTGAGTCCTAAATTAAGTCCCACAGAGGAACAGGGAGCTGCACCTCCCCCAATGATCTCTTTGGCATAAGTCGTGCCAAGCTGACATCCAAGCCTTGTATAATCATAAACAAATGGCTCATATTGCTTTGTCCACTTAGGGATGTTATCAAATATTTCACTAATCCCCCAACACAAATACAGGCACAAAAGGTATTACAGATTGTTAATACTCAATTTAAATAAATCCTTTCCACAGTCAGTCCACTCTTATGAGATCTGGAGGGAGGTGATCTCTTAACGCCCCTGCTGAGGCACTTCACATTCAGCCTTTTGATGAGAATTGCTAACATGTCCCAAAAGATAATGAAGCATACGCTTGGAACTGAAGAGATAACCCAAGTAAGTATGTTAGTCAGTCACTGGATATGTTCATATGTGCAAGTTTAAGGCTGACATAACAACTGGGAAATAAACTTGCAGTAAAACAAACAGGTACTCAGTTCACTGCAGTTATTAAAAAATAATAAAAACCCAACTGCTTCTTGTGACTTTTGGAACAGATGCACTTCACCAACCTTGATATAACACTGACCTGGAAACTCGATAAAACATCTGAGCTCTCGCTGCTTGAGGTCTCTAGCTTTTCTAAAGGCTGTCTGTTAACTATATTGTCACAGGAGAGGATTCCCTCATGCTGTATTCCTGGCTGCAAACAGTCCTCATTCACTCCTATATAGGTTTAATACTGTGTGCCTTACTTACAATGTGCTAGATAGGTGCTTGTTCCTCACAACATATGGCTTTTTAAAAAAAAAAACAAAAAACACCTTCTCCCCAGATACCAGGTAAGAGGAGGAGGAAAAAGGAGGAAGAACAGCCTAGAGGGAGAGAGAATCTCATCTTCCTGAGATCCTGACCTTTTCCAGCCCTTCATTCCAGCCTTCCCCTTGCTCTTCCTGTCCCTTTTAACGATTCCCAGAAGATGAGCTTAAATAATTAACAAAGTGATTCATCATCCAGTCCTGAACCAATTATCTCCTCCATCTGGCCCAAGTGAGGACATTTGGGAACGGCATAGTGATGAGTAAGCCTTAAACTACTCAGACTCCCTCACACATCTTTTGCAATCTTGAAAAATTATCTTATTTTGTGGCCTCCTCAAAAACAGTGGGTTTGGAGTGGTTGGGGCTGTATGTTCTTTGTGTTTGTTTCACAAGCTAGCTGCATTTTTTCCCCTTTTACTGTCACATTTCTCAGATATGGACTAGGTTTGGCATTTGAGGTTGGCTTAGGAGTAAGAACCTATGTGTTTTCTAAATGAAATTTAAAATAATCTGGCAGGCTGAGCACCACTATAAAGAGCTTAGGGAGCACATTTTAGGGGTCTGCCTTTCTCTGCTCCTTCAGGTCCTACTATAATTCTCAAATGATTGCAGCAGGACCTTCCTTTGAGGTCTCCTATTTTTTTTTATATATAAGATAAGCAGAGCCTGTGTACCTGAACTTCCAAGGAGGATATTCTCCCTCATGCTCCCTTCACCTATCCTGTCAGTGTACTTTCAGAGAGGAGTCAATCAAGATAACAGTCAGTTGTATTGTGGGCTTGATCTAGAATTACAGAATCGTAGGACTGGAAGGGACCTTGAAAAATCTAGTTCAGTCCTGTGCATATATAACGTGTCTGCAGCAAACTTTCTCCAGCAGAGCTAACACAAACACAGTGCCCCATCAACAATCTCTATTCTTTTTGTCTTTTATCCACTTACAGACCCCCCAAAAGCAGACAAATCTTTGCCTGCTGACATTTCAGAGATTTTGGGGCACCTGTTTTATTGGTGGGGTGGATGTCTTCTAGAGGCCCTGGATTCTGGATAGCAATGGATATTAGTGGATGGCTTTGGAAGTCAAGGAATTTGTTCCTCCATGCTGCGCAGCACATCCTGAAGTCCTGAGTTTTAGAATTCTTGAGGAAAGAAACATAACTGCCTTACTGGGTCAGACGAAAGGTCCACCTAGCCCAGTATCCTGTCTTCTGACAGTGGCTAGTACCAGGTGCCCCAGAGGGAATGAACAGAACAGGTAATCATCAAGTGATCCATCCCCTGTCGCTCGTTCCCAGCTTCTGGCAAACAGAGGCTAGGGACACCATTCCTGCCCATCCTGGCTAATAGCCATTGATAGACTGAGCTAACATGAACTTATCTTGTTCTTTTTTTAACCCTGTTATGGTCTTGGCCTTCACAACATCCTCTGGCAAGAAGTTCAACAGGTTGACTGTGCGTTGTGTGAAGAAATACTTCCTTTTGTTTGTTTTAAACTTGCAGCCTATTAATTTCATTTGGTGACCCCTAGTTCTTGTGTTATGAGAAGTCGTAAACAACACTTCCTTAACTACTTTCTCTACACCAGTCATTTTATAAACCTCAATTATAACTCCCCTTAACCATCTCTTTTCCAAGCTGAAAAGTCCCAGTCTTATTCATCTCTCCTCATATGGAAGCCGTTCTGTACTCCTAATAATTTTTGTTGCCCTTTTTTGAACCTTTCCAATTCCAATATATCTTGCTATTTTGAAACCCTGCTATGACTGGTTTCTGCTGGATATTTCTTTTCACAAACAATCAAATGAAAATCCATTTTTACGAATATTTCCTGGATTTTTTGGTGTGCGACGGGAGGGGGAGATTGTTAACATTTAACAATATGGGCTTTTCGTTTTACATGTTAAAAGTGAATTTTTAGCTTGAATATTTGCCGAAGGCATATTTTGAATGGTATGATATACCATAAACATTGTAATTTAGGGTTTGTTTGCTACATAATTCATATGGTACTGTTCCCTTCCCTGACTGGATGGCTTATGCAACTAACAGTGCACATTGTGAGTATTAAAATCAAATAGGCACTTGAAATTTACATTGTGTTGCTTAGTTTGGGTACATACAATTTAAGCTATAGCAAAAATTGTGAATTATAGTTGATTCAATTGTCATATTAATATCTGAACATATTACATAAAAGAACTATCTATGGCAAAAATTCACAGTTATTTTGAATAATCAATAAGTATGAGTAGTCTGGGATCTTCACATACACAATTCACAGACAGAAGAAGAGATTAGCCTTTCTGGTAAATTATTCACTTTTTTTTTTTAAACTTCTTCATTACCAGAGTTACAAATAAGCAACTTTTCACCGTTTGGGTTTTTTTTTTCCTGATGAATTACTCTGAGTAGGGTTAAAAATCTCATACTGGAACAACCACTAAATAAATCAATTATATGTAAATGAGAAACTTTTCCATAAACAATTCTTACACCTCAGCAGAGGATTATTCTCCTTACTTAAAACTAATTTATTCTTGGCAGAAAAATAGACTCTCTCCATACACAAATACTTGCTGTTTAATTTAGTAAAATCTAATTAATTATAGGTTTCAGCACATTCCCTCCTTACCTGTTAAATCGCCACTTACACATGGAATTTGGGACATGATTGTTTGGTACCTCACTACTTTGCTGAATCAATGCCCATTGAAGCTTTCTAAAATAAATTTTTCTAAAATAATTCCCAATGAAAGACCAAGGGATTTGGTTTCAAACACATACCAAAGCCTTATTTTAACCTGGTAGTCTAAACTTTTTAATATTTCCATGTCAATTTCAAATACAAGGTGGGAACAAAACACTCAATTATGTTAGTCTCTAAGGTGCCACTCTGAAACCTGTCAATTATGTATGTACATTACTTTTACTACATACACTATACACCTTTGCTACACATCTATGTTTATCTTCTAGTGTACATATATGTTTTGTTTTTCAAAATATCTTTTAAGTGCTGCAGTATTTAATGTAATTACTATTGTTGTTCTGAAAATCTTTACAATTCTGCGTTAAATAACTAAAGTTGTGTTTTCATTAGTCCATTTTCTTTCTTATAACGAGTACAGCAGTCATACAGGTAATTATTTAGCATCTCAGGCAATGATTTTAAAAAAATATATACATATATTTATTTTGTTTTGTATTCAGAGTATGTCCTTAATTATAGATGCTTTACAAACAAAGGCAAAAATACAAGATAAAATTGAAAATATGCACATTTGCCTCCAAAATACACACAAACAAAAAACCCACAAACCAAATCTCTGCCTAACCACTCTTAATTCTCAAACCATTCATTCCTTCAACATATAGGAGGAAATAAGGTTTGCAGCATGGCAGGTAAATTAATAAATCCAGAGTTTTGTGGCGCACTGGAGGAAGATTCCCAGAGTCAAGGAAACCACAGAAAATGCCTTAACCATAACCGTGCTCCTATTTAAAACAAAGGCGCTCTAGCTTGAATGCTTCTACAGATCTCAACTACAGCACTGCTAAACAAGGAAAGGTCAGTCTCTCATGTTGTTATATTCACTTAAACCATTTATGTCTTCCGAGGCCAAACTCAACACCTTGAGCTTTGCTTGGAAATTAACAAGCAGACAATGAAGAGCATGAAGCATTTGTATTTCTGCTGTCAGCATGAAACTCCACTTTTTAATTGGGCAAATGCATTCTGCATTAGCTTCTAAATATAACTAGCCTATGTTAAATGTATTGTAGCATACTAGGTTTGAGGTGACAGACACATGGACAACTCTAACAAGGGCCACATCTAAAAGAAATGGTTGTGCCTGCCTTCCCACACAGATTTAAAAAAAAAAAATCCTTGGCCACAATTACTAACGACTATCCAAGAACAAACAAGGCATAGACAAGGATTTAACAGCAAACCCCATGAATTAAAAACCCGCATTACAAATAACAACTGCGTCCCCTCAAAAACAGGCATTGACATAATTTTAAACTACATCTCTGCATGCTTTCCCCAACCTTATCAATGCTACTTCAGTGTTGTATAGCCTGAACTTCAGCCAGCCCCTAAGCCCATAGCTTCTGTTAACATAAGTATTGTAAACCCTAACTTAAAGAAAATTAAATTTCCATTGCACCCTATAGACAGTCTCCAGTAACTTAGCAATCCAGGTTCACAATGCTTCTTTTTAAAGTGGAATTTTAGTCAATTTAAGGCTTGTCTACACTTAGTGGCACAGCTCCACTGGTGTATCACTTATGAAGACGGGAGAGCTTCTCCCATCCGTGCAAGTGCTCATCTCCCCAAGAGGTAGTAGCTATGTTGACGGGACAAGCCCTCCTGTCAACAGAATACTGTCTACACCGGGACTTAGGTCGGTATAACTACATCACTACATCAGAGGCGAGCGATGTACTTATACTGACATAAGTTTGTGGTGTAGACCAGGGTTTAGAAAAAAAAAGGTGCTGTCGTAAGGGCCATTTAAAACTAAAGGTTTTGGTTCATCCACAGAATAGATACACCATGGACATGAGAAATGTAAGCTGGATTTTGTATCCACATCTGATCCGCAGATTAGCAGGGCTTTAGATATAAAATTTGGATCTGCATCCATCAGAGATCTGCAAAAATGATCCGCAGGTATCCATGGATCTGCAAGGTTCTTAGAGGAAAAGTATCAGGCATGAAATATAGAAATGGTCACAAGAGAAAAAGATAAAAACACTTTATATGGCTACGCTTTTCTTGGTTCAAGATGAAATTCTTATCACATGCTCCCGGTAGCAGGGCAGACCAAGTTTTAGGTCAGGATCTGTTCCCAAAGCCCACAGACTGTTTCTTTTGTCTCCTTAGGAGGAAGAATAAAGATCGTGATGAATAGGGAGAATTAACTTGGGGTGTTTTTGCTCCTCACTTTTATATTTCACGGATACAAAGAGTGGTGGTGAATGAGGTTCCATGCTGTTTGTTAAGATGCAGATCTGTTTGGTCCCACACCCCTTCCTTGCCAAAGAATGGCCCCTTGACAGGTGATTATTCATCAGTATTGACCATACCTGGCTAGAGGCATCAACTTGTCCTTGAAAAACAAATTTACCCACTCCCCACACTTGTCTGGTAAACACACTTCAATCATTATTTCAGCTTATTTCATAACATTACATATAATGTTGCAACATACATTTCACCATGATATTATTGACCAGCAAGTTATTAGTTTTCAAATGATACCTTACAAGGCATATTTTGTACAATGATTATTACAATGGTGTGAATACTGTATTTGGTCATACTAGCCTGTGCTTCTTCCTCATGGGATGCAACAATTGCCTGAGAACCAAAGGCTAGTCTATTAGTCACACTACTGGAATGCTGTAAAGTATCAAAATTGTGGCTTTCAACAGCAAAAATATTTGGAAGGATTTCTCAGCTTTTTCCAAAGGAAAAAGATCTATGTGCTACCTTCTCTTTGAATTCCAGCTCCCCAGAGCGGAACAATTCTGCTAGGAGGAATCGAGTAGCACCTCAAAGACAACAGAGGTAGATAAAGAAGGACCCTGGAAGATCTGTTCATAGGGACGGACAGGAGAAACCAGGAGCAGTTTGAATTCTATAGAAGTAATGGGATGATCGGGCACGATATTAGGAAAAGACACTAATAATCATTTCGTTCAGCAGGAAACACACCATAGGAAATGTGACCATTCTCTAAAGGAGAGGACAATGGAACTGGTGGCCAAATGAGTTTGAGGTTCACCTGCTGCCAAGACCACTGAACCAGTCCATGAACCACTACCTCTTCCTTCTCTGGGTGCTGATGAGTCAGAAAATCCACTTTCAAAGTATCCCAGTAAGTGACTGGAAGAAGAACATGGAGCCTGAAGGACTCTCAGGACATCAGCCTCCATTGATACATGAAACCCCTCACAGAGGGATGCTCCCTGAGTGACCAGGAGGGGAATAAGCTGGTGTATGCCCCAGAACTCCACCAAGTGCCCACCCTCCATAACGCCTCACAGGAGACATCCCTGGTTTTCCACAAGTCATTTTCTCCTATCATTCTTGGGGTCTTGTCAGAAGGAGACCAAGGACACAGGTGCAGAGATATAACATTTGGACAGTGTTTGCAGTTGCATTCCCTAAGTTTTTTTTACAGTTGTGGCTGACCTTACTTTTTAAAAATATTTCAATTGTGTTTTTCATCTAGTACTTTTAATACTATACTTCCTTGGCTTGTGTGTGGCCCTTCTTTCCAAAAATCTGATAATCTGAAGATGTTTTCAGGTTTGGGATTGGGCCAGGATTCAAGCACATGAAATTGAATGGTGTATAACTGTCTGGTTTCAGGATGCTGTAGGCACCTGTCGATCTCTTCTCCCACTTCCAGGTTCAGAAATAACCGAAGCCCCAAGGATACATGAGAGGGATGGGGAAAATGAACTTAGTATTTAAGTGCTCGCAAAAGAAAGCGCTACTACTTTTCAACAGAGCAGACGTCTAAAACACAGAAAAGGAATATGTGAACATCTTTATTTTCTGCATGTGAACTAAGCAATAAAAAGAATTTCAGTAACAATGACAAATTCAAACCATCACCAACAATAACAAATTCAGTAGCAATGAAATCTACCACTACCCTATGAGTGAACAGACACTCCTTCCTCTGCAAAACCTTACCCACTTTCAGTTGCAGTTGGGATTATTGTTCTATAACAGCTGCTAAGGGCAGCAAAAAAGAGTTACATACTCCAAGTAAATCTTCATAATGCTGTTAAGAGACTGAGTGTTCCCAAAAATGGAGGTTTGTAAACAAGCGTGAATAGTGAAGACAAACATTACACAGTGACCACATTACAACTTAGCCACCACCCTCCACAGTGCAAACCCAACCCTAAGATGGTAACTCAGTGGAGGTGCCCTGTTATAATTGTATTTAAAATGTGTGCAATGTAACAAACATATCACTAATGATTTGGCTACCGGGGAACAAAAGCCTCACAAAGCTATGTAGCCACATAAGTTCATACCAGTGCTCCCTCATGTGCATTTCCAGCAGCTGTACAAGGTGTGGTGGTGTCCCTCAGCCCAGACAGATGTCATTCTCTGCCTTCCTGCTGTGCCAAATTGTGTACACAAATGGCATTCCTGATTTCTCTTGCCTGCTGGGAACCAGGACAAGTGTGCGCATGGGTAGGATTCAGCTGCCTGTACAGAGTTCGTAAACCAGTCTGGTTCTGAGCCCACTTCGGGTGGAAGCACTCCCCTTTACCCTCAGAAACACTATGGAGTGCACAGCAGGTGACAATTACAGGAACAGTGTTTGCCATATTGGTATCCAGACAGGTGCCTAGGCAGCACCACAGAGATTTCACTCTACCAAACATGCACTCTGTGACCATTCTGCAGCTACTGAGCTTGTAAAGGAATTCCGTTTTATGCACTGATATCAGCATACAGTTTCATGAGCCAAAGCAATTATGCAGAGTTCTCCAAAGTAACAGTTGGCACAGACATTATATAGAACAATACCTCTTCTGGGGAATAAAGTCTTTTCTTCCTCCTTCAAGTACAATCCTGATGTTATCACCCTGATATTGAGATCCTTTCCAGTGTTTCCCACATTTGTCTTCATGAATCTGCCTCTGTGGTCTACTAAATCTTGCCGAATGAGTGAATAGTAACCTTTTCAGTTCACATACTCACTTGCCCCTTGTAGTGGACAAAATATGGGGATGTAGGTCCCATCAATGGCCCCTGCACAGTTCAGAAACATCTTCTGAAACCCAGCAATTATTTCTGGAACTTTTCTTATGGCATCCATCCATTTACCTAATAAAACCTGCACAACCATGACCACAACAGTGGACTTTCCAAACTCAAAAGGGTTTTCAATGAACCTATAGTTGTTCAGCATAGCCAGCTTCCACAGGGCAATAGCAACCTGCTTTTGAACTGTTAGGACTTCCCTGAACTGAATTTTGGTGCAGGCTCCTCACACAGCTCCATGAAGGTCTGTTTCCTCTTTCAGAACTTCTGAAGCCAATTCCAGTCAAGCCAGATTTCCAAAATGATGTGATCTCACTGCACCATGCTGGTTCTCCTGCACCAGTAGTGATGGTCCACCCAAGGGCATACCCATGGCAATACTGGCATTCACTCTATCTGTGCCATCTGAGCTGAATGAATGGTCATTGACCCTCAAGGTCAGTAGTCTTCAATGTATCAAAGTTCTGCCCAAATTTCATCCAGCATCTCACCAATTGACTACTCTACTGCATAACCATTTGTCCTGCACGAAGAAGCAGGAACAGAACCAGACCATCATCCCATTGTGCCATGTCTTTCCCCAGCTGGAGAGGGGCAGACAAAATTGCCATTGACACATTCGTGATGCTCGGGGATAGTACAAACTACACACACCAAAGCAGTTCCTAGAGTGTCTCTCTGACTGCACAGAATCCTGGGACACCACACCAAATGGTAGTGCTAACATTGGGTAACAGCAGCAGTAGTGTGGATATGGGTACACGCATGTACACAGTGTTATATGTGTGTCCCACAGCACAGCATAACGTGGGCACTCAGCACAGGTATGGGTAGCATGAGCGAGAATGTACATGGTCCAGTACTTGAATACGCAAGTCAGTATAGGCAGCCTCATTCAAAAGAGGTCCTCTTTGCTACAGAAGCATGCTCCTTTGTCATTATGAGTCCCTCTGAGTTTTTCTTTGTCCAGCCTCTGGCAAAATTCCATTCCCTGAAACTCCAGCCTCTCCAGAAGTAGGGTGACAAGATGTCCCAATAAAATCAGGACTGTCCTGATTTTTAGTTCTTTGTCCCGCATCTCAACCAATGCACAATCAGGATGCCATTTGTCCCTATATTGCGGCTTCAGCAACCGCTCCAGCCACCTTTTTTTTTTTTTGGGGGGGGGGGGGGAAGGGGAGCGCTTCAGCAACTCCGCTCATGTGTCCTGATATTGTGTCCGTTTCATCTCGTCATCCTACCCAGAAGAAAAGTTGGAAAAAATTGGTTTTATCTCTAAGATGCAGTTACTCCTTTGTTCACTCCTGGGCAAGAGACTTATTCAGGTGCTGTGCTGATAGGTTAAAACTATCTTTAAACATACATACAAGCGGCACTCCCCTGTCTCCTTAGCACAAAAGGATATGAGGCAGAACACCGTACAAGACAGTCATAGGACATGAGGATACAAGCAGTTCATAAAACCAGCCTGGAATTCATAAGTTGTACATAGATTCCCCAAATAGCCACAGTTTGTACAGCATATGCTGGTCTTAAAAGGAGCCAGAGTGAGTGAAAATGAATGAAATTACTTTTAGATAAAGTAATATTGTCTTACTACAAAGACTACTAAAAGGGAAGACAGTATGACTGCCAGTGAGTCCCAGGTGTTTATCAGCATGTATTTCCTCTTGCAGCACAGCTGGGGAAAAGGTGCTGTGTAGCAGCCAGAAGCAAGGAGAAGGAAGTAAAAAAACCATTAAAAACACAAACACACACAGAAAACAAACGCTATGAAACCAAGGAACACAATGAAAACCTCATGAAACAAATACCAAAATTAACTGGAACACTAATTATTCCATCAGAAAAGAAAGCTTCATTTCACATATTTTAATAAGCAATTCCGACCATATACCTCCTTAGAGAATAATTTTCATATAGAAAACACCTAAAATAATCACTCTCAGTAAAATAGGTCTTTCCTTATTTGTGCATCATTTGGTTTCATATACCTCAGGGAAGACTGCACCAGTAGAGTTACCCTGCCAGCTGACAGCTTGTAAATGAAAATAATTGACATCATGCTTTAAGGTACACGGACTGTGAGACAAACAGAAGCACAACATATATTAATGTGTAACCCTAACAATTAAGTCAGCCTAATGCTGACAGACCTCCAGGTCATAATATTAACATTTCAGCTGAAACACTGTATCTGGAGTTGACTGGGAACTAAACATTTAGCATAATAAAATGTGTTTATGGTGATTTGTGGCATCTATGGAAAAAATAGATGATTCTGACTTTCATGCTTTAATGGCTTATTGTTTTCTTATGACCTGAGTGATTTAATAAGACAAAAGTGTAAGTCTGCAAGGTCTGCTTACTTTTCCTTTGCTTAAGTTGGCATGTATTTTCAAGCAAAATAGAAGTGCTGTAGTTCTGCAGTAGTTAGGGAAGAACTGGACTTTCCTGTATAATAATCTACACATAAAATTAACCAGACAAAAGCTAATTACACATATACACACACACACCCCTCTACCCACCAGCCTCAGGAAATTTTGCAAATGAAAAACTGAACATGTAAGTTCTATGTATGTATGCTATTAGATGATGCCCATCACCATGGGTTCTGAACCCATCTCAAATTTATGAAGTGGAAATATAAAAGCATATTTTTCAATATCCCTCTAAAGTTGGGATACATTTTGTGAGTGTGTCTTTCCAGAAATGGTTTGAAAACAGTGTATGCATAACACGTAGGTGCATTAGTCATAGAGCAAGTCTAGCAGCTACTAGATAAGGGACCCTGTGGATTAGGGCACTGGTTCAGCAAGGCACTTTAGTATGTGCTCAAATCATCTTCATTCATGATACCTGTTTAAGCACATCCTTAACTTTGAGCACTTCAACACTTAAAGTTAAGCATGTGCTTAAGTGCTGTTCTGAAGGATGTTTTCCTAAATCAAGATCTAGCTAAAGAGAGTTCCACCCACGCTTACTCATGCTGAGTAAAAAGAAAAGGAGTACTTGTGGCACCTCAGAGATTAACAAATTTATTGGAGCATAAGTTTTCATGAGCTACAGCTCACTTCATCGGATGCATTCAGTGGAAAATACAGTGGGGAGATTTATATACATAGAGAACATGAAACAATGGGTGTTACCATACACACTGTAACGAGAGTGATCACTTAAGGTGAGCTATTACCAACAGGAGAGCGGGGAGGGAGGGGGAGCAGGAAATCTTTGTAGTGATAATCAAGGTGGGCCATTTCCAGCAGTTGACAAGAACATCTGAGGAACAGTGGTGGGTGAGGGAGGGGGGGAATAAGCATGGGGAAATAGTTTTACTTTGTGTAATGACCCATCCACTTCTGGGTGGACTCCTCCTGAAGGTCAAGACAGCAGACTGGACTTCTACATAGAGTGCTTCCGCCGACATGCACGGGCTGAAATTGTGGAAAAGCAGTATCACTTGCCCCATAACCTCAGCCGTGCAGAACACAATGCCATCCACAGCCTCAGAAACAACTCTGACATCATAATCGAAAAGGCTGACAAAGGAGGTGCTGTTGTCATCATCAATAGGTCGGAATATGAACAAGAGGCTGCTCGGCAGCTCTTCAACACCTCTTTCTACAAGCCATTACCCTCTGATCCCACTGAGGGTTACCAAAAGAAACTACAGCATTTGCTCAAGAAACTCCCTGAAAAAGCACAAGATCAAATCCGCACAGACAGACAACCCTGGAACCCCGACCTGGGGCATTCTATCTGCTACCCAAGATCCATAAACCTGGAAATCCTGGACGCCCCATCATCTCAAGCATTGGCACCCTGACAGCAAGATTGTCTGGCTATGTAGACTCCCTCCTCAGGCCCTGCGCTACCAGCACTCCCAGCTATCTTCGAGACACCACTGACTTCCTGAGGAAGCTACAGTCCATTGGTGATCTTCCTGAAAACACCATCCTGGCCACTATGTAGAAGCCCTCTACACCAACGTTCCACACAAAGATGGACTACAAGCCATCAGGAACAGGATCCCCGATAATGTCACGGCAAACCTAGTGGCTGAACTTTGACTTTGTCCTCACCCATAACTATTTTAGATTTGGGGACAATGTATACCTTCAAATCAGCGGCACTGCTATGGATACCTGCGTGGCCCCACAATATGCCAACATTTTGATGGCTGACTTAGAACAACACTGTCTCAGCTCTCGTCCCCTAATGCCCCTACTCTACTTGCGCTACATTGATGATAACATCATCATCAGGCCCTTGAGGAATTCCACCATGATTTCAATAATTTCCATCCCACCATCAACCTCAGCCTGGACCAGTCCACACAAGAGATCCACTTCCTGGACACTACAGTACTAATAAGCGATGGTCACATAAACACCACCCTATACCAGAAACCTACTGACCGCTATGCCTACCTACATTCTTCCAGCTTTCATCCAGACAACACCACACAATCCATTGTCTACAGCCAAGCTCTACAATATAACCACATTTGCTCCAACCCCTCAGACAGAGACAAACACCTACAAGATCTCTATCAAGCATTCTTACAACTACAATACCCACCTGCTGAAGTGAAGAAACAGATTGACAGAGCCAGAAGAGTACCCAGAAATCACCTACTACAGGACAGGCCTAACAAAGAAAATAACAGAACACCACTAGCCATCACCTTCAGCTCCCAACTAAAACCTCTCCAACGCATCATCAAGGATCTACAACCTATTCTGAAGGACGACCCATCACTCTCACAGATCTTGGGAGGCAGGCCAGTCCTTGCTTACAGACAGCCCCCCAACCTGAAGCAAATACTCACCAGCAACCACACAACAGAACCACTAACCTGGGAACCTATCCTTGCAACAAAGCCCGTTGCCAACTGTGTCCACATATCTATTCAGGGGACACCATCACATCAGCCACACTATCGAGGCTCGTTCACCTGCACATCTACCAATGTGATATATGCTGTCATGTGCCAGCAATGCTCCTCTGCCATGCACATTGGTCAAACTGGACAGTCTCTACATAAAAGAATAAATGGACACAAATCAAACGTCAAGAATTATAACATTCAAAAACCAGTCGGAGAACACTTCAATCTCTTTGGTCACTCAACTACAGACCTAAAAGTTGCAATTCAACAATAAAACCTCAAAAACAGAGTCCAACGAGAGACTGCCGAATTGGAATTAATTTGCAAACTGGATACAATTAACTTAGGCTTGAATAGAGACTGGGAGTGGATGGGTCATTACACAACGTAAACTATTCCCCCATGTTTATTCCCCGCGTTTCTCAGACGTTCTTGTCAACTGCTGGAAATGGCCCACCTTGATCATCATTACAAAAGTTCCCCCCCTCCCCAGTCTCCTGCTGATAATAGCTCACCTTAAGTGATCACTCTCGTTAATATACACATTGTAACACCCATTGTTTCATGTTCTCTATGTATATAAATCTCCCCACTGTATTTTCCACTGAATGCATCTGATGAAATGAGCTTTAGCTTACGAAAGCTTATGCTCCAATAAATTGGTTAGTCTCTAAGGTGCCACAAGTACTCCTTTTCTTTTTGCGAATACAGACTAACAAAGCTGCTACTCTGAAACCTGTCATGCTGAGTAGTTGCTTATTCTGCAGGCTAATGGGATTACTCTTGGAGAAAGGTACTATTTAACATGAGTAAAAGTGGCAGAATCAGGTCCCAAGACACTCAGTGTCAGTCTTCCAGGTGGTTGGCAAAATCAAGAATCAACCCATTTTATAGTAGAACATCAACCAGCGTTTGGGACATTCTTGCAGAACGTAAGCAATAGGAAATATTTAGGCACATTTGCACTGAGGTAAGGGAGTTATGGCAGACTCACTTTTGGTTTTTTATATGTTTATGCTGAAAACAAACACTTTTCATTCAGGTTTATAATGCTACATATTTGCTATTATACACAGTAAGTAGGTTTGTTTTTAAATGTTGTTTTCTTTTCTACTTACTAAAATATCAGTCTGAGAAAAGCTGTCATACACATCATACAGTTACAACCACTACTCTTATATAAAAGTAGCCATCCTGCTGTTAATCTGACAGTCCTCTAAGAATTATATAGCTTCTAGCAAAAAAGTACACAAACATAACATAGGAAAGAAAAAAAAAACTATTGTTTTGATTATATAAGGTATTTTTAGGTAATTAGAATGGTGGTACTGACAGATTTTTCTTTTCAACTCCACATAATCCAATATAGTTTTTGCATAAAAATAAGCTATTACCGTGGAATTGAAAGTGCACCATTTAGGTCAATGTCTTAGTAAATTAGATTTTATGAGAAAGCTATGTGGACTGATTTAATTTCATTTTCCCCTTTAAGTTAAGTATTAGATCAAATAAAAGCTAACGATATGGTAGTCATGCCTGTATTTTCAGGCTGGTTTAGTAGTTATTGAGAGTTTCCACAGTCAGGTTAAATAACCAACATTGACACCTCATCTATACGGGAAGTTATTGTGAAAAGATGTTTCTACTTTCTGAACCTTCAGTCAAGGCTCAGAGTACAATTTTTTATTCTTTTACAGTTTTCTTGTTTATGAGTATAGCATATTGATTAGACAAAAATGAAAAATTAATGTGTCTAGTCCTTTGAAATAGGGGATATTCAGTGACATATAGCTAAGACTGTGTGTCTGTCATGGAGGTCATGGATTCTGTGACTTTGAGACCTCCATGACTTCTGCTCCAACTGCTGCTGGGGCAGTTTTGGGCCACCGCACCCTCCCACCCCAGGAGTAGTTTGGGTGTGGGAGGGGGCTCAGATCTGCAGCAGAAGTTAGGGTACAGGGCAGCACTTACTTCTGGGGGGCCTCCTCGGAGGCGGTCAGCATATCCCTGCAGCTCCTAAGCAGCGGGGCCAGGGGGCTCTTTGCGCTGTCCCTACCTGCAAGCACCACCCCCACAGCTCCCATTGGCCGCTGCAGAGGTGGCACTCATGTCGGGGGCGGCACACAGAGCCCCCCTGGGCTCTCCTCCCCTTAGGAGCTGAAGGGACATGCCGGCAGCTTCCAGGAAGGCACGCAGAGCCAGGTAGAGAGCCTGCCAGCCCAGCCAACCCTCCTCTGCCCAGCACCAGCGGGAGTCCTGGGCTGTGCGCGGCCATCCACCCGCCCAGCGAGAGTCCTGGCCCACTCCTCCCAGAGCACCCATGGTGCACCCCCATCCAGCCCTCCCAGAGCAACCCCCCTCCCATTCCCACCCCACGGCTCAAGTTTTAGTTAGGGGTATATAGTACACGTCATGGACAGGTCATGGGCCATGAATTTTTGTTTACTGCCTGTGACCTGTCCATGACCTTTACTAAAGGTACCTATTACTAAAACAGCTTCCATATAGCCAAATAACCCATAAATTTAATTAAAGGTAGTTGCACTGCTTAAGGCACCAATCACTAATCAGTTCAAATCTTAGAGTAAATTTAAACCTTGCACTGGGAAACACTTTACTCTTCTTTTAGTGTTAAGTCTGTTCTCTTATCACTACACTGTCATTTCTTTCCAACCCCATCAACTGACAATTCATGCCTGCTTTTATTCAATTATGCCTTCTAGAAAAGAGGATCAGACAAAAAACCATATGAAATTTTTGGCTAGACACCAATGTGGCTGGCTCCATTGTATGCAAATATATAGCAAATAACTGTCCCTGCTTCAAAGAATTTACAGACTAAAAGACAAAGACATAACAAGTAGATGCGACAAACAAGAGGGTGAGCATGGGGGGAGGGAAGTGGGGGTGTTGAGGTAACAAAAATAGCAGCACACAACTCTTAGCTAGTCATGAGCACTGACTACATCTCATTTCAAACTTCCTTCTTTTCTCTCTCTCTAATAGATTAGCCACCAACTTACCTTAAGTTAAACAGCACCCCAACAACTAGCTGGCAGGACAATTCAAAGGCAAGTTTCAAGCTAATTACAGTGGCCTAAGATGTGATAGCATTCATAAGCTGGGGAAGGGGTCCTATCCACCCTCTTTCACCACAGGTAAATCAGCTGAAGTCCCTGCCTCCTTCCTCATGTGAGATGAGAGTGTTAAGATGAGAGAATTCAAAGCTGCACAAGATAATGAGGCTTACAGACCCACCCTGCCATGCAAATGGTCAGGTCCAAAGTCTAAGTAGTGCCTAATGAGGGCTAAGTGTCCCAGAATAAGTCTTTATTAACTTGCAATCCATACTGGGAACCCACCACAAATTGTGTCAGTTAAATCAGAGACCCCCCCAAAACCAATCCTCTTGGAAAAGGTGAAAAAAATCCAGTTTGTCAGTTTTACTGTATGTAAAAATAAATATTTTCCAGACCCAAAAAGCACCTGGCATTCTAGGGAAGTACCTATGTAATGGGAGAAAAAGGTGATCATCAAGAGGGTGTCAAACACTCATCTCTCTGCCTAGGAGACCCCTAAATATCCCTGCTGTGTGGTACAGGAAGCCAGTAAGATTATGCTGCAACTCATGAACCTGCCAAATACTTTGCAGGTTGGGGAGGAGATACCCAAAGCTTAATATGAGAGTACTCTGTATATGTATACATATACAGGTAATAGACAAAGTGCCAGAATATAGTTTCTGGCCTTTGTAGAATCAATAAAACTTGCTGTTGTGTACTGGAAATAATCTCCCTTTGTGCAGCTCTTTAATTAAAAAAAAAAAAAAAAAGACTCACCCATTGTGACAGGATGCAAGCCTGCCCCATAACATGCATGCACACAGGAGACATGGTCTACCTGCCTGGAAAGAGGCAGAAAGGAGGTTACAAAGGGCAGGTGAGCCCTGAGCTCCTCTTTTGTATCCTGCTCTCTCTCTCGGAGAGACTTTCCAAAATTTTTTTGAAAGCAAACACACTCCCCGCTTCTTTTTCCAGTAAGCCAGTGTTCATAAAAGTACAAATGAAAGTAAACTCCTCTCACCTCAACATGTGTAGCAAAAATAGGGCAAGTCTGCACTTAAAAAGCTGCAGTTTTAGTGAAGACGCTACTATGGTGACAGGATAGCTCCCCCTATCGGCATAATTAATCCACCTCCATGAGTGATCGTAGCTATGTGAACAGGAGAACCTCTCCTGTCAACGCAGCACTGTTTACACTGTGGTTTAGGTTGACGTAACTGTGTCACTCAAGGGTGTGGATTTTTCCTCACTCCTGAGGGACGTCGTTATACTTATGTAAATTTTTATTGTAGACCTGGCCTTAGTGCTCACAATGTCCTTGAAAATGTGTTATGGAGGAGTTCTCTCAACTCGACTGCAGTATTTTCCATGTCCATTCAGCCCTTGGACTCTCAACTGTGACTATTAGCATGATTGCTAACTGTGATGTTACAGAATATCCATTAGACACTGGATTAAGAACAATCACATCTCATTTTGCCTAGGCAAGTGAACAACTGTAGAAGGATAACTTCTTGTCATTATCACTAACACTGATTTGAAGCCATAAATTACAATAGATGCCATATCCATTTACCAACACCTCTTATTTCCTGTTGTAAAAGCAAAGTTAAGGTTTGTACCTTTCTCGGTGTAAAGTCTGTATTTCATAAGAAATTGAAAGTCAGTCAACAAAAAAAGCTGTAAAGTTAGCAGATGCTGAGGTTTAAAGCCATAAATACAATGTCCAGACATTAAGGGAAAGAATTTTATTGATACCATTTCTCAATTAACAAAGATCTGAGAACAAAGAAAGTATTAGTCAAAAGAGAAACAAACAACTAAAATTGTGGTACTCTTACTCATGTTAAAGTATCCCTTGCAAAACAAGCAATCTAATTAACCTCAGTGGGGCCACTTGTGGATTAAGGTCCAACTCACGGTAAGGGTATCAGAACCTGGTCCTAAGTATAACTTCATGTGTAGAGTGCATTAAATTAATATGGAACATTTGGGCAAACATAAGTCTTCAAAAGATATTGAAAAAAAAGCTATTTTCCTACTTCTAAAGTAGGAAAAGCTGCCTACTCAAACTGTTCATTAACTTATCAACTCTGTCAACTCTACATTCAGGTTTATAAATATTTAGGAAAAAAGTGATCATAAACTGGCAGAGTGTGTACGTATCATTAAATAATTCTTAAAAAAACATACACACCACACACACCACTGTGAACTCTGAATCCTAAAAAAACCCAACAAAGACAAAACTGAAGTATTACCTAAGCTTTTAAAAAGACAAGTGCTAAATCACATTCAAATGGAAGTGTTTACATTCAGAGTGTTTCACAAGCAAAGTCAAACGCTGAAAAGGCATTTTTCCGGAAAAACTAATCTGAAAATGCTTTTTTTAAAAAAAGTGGGGATGCTTCCAATACACAGAAGCAGCCCATGTATATTAGATTATTACCACCCCCTGTTCAAGTCCCATATTATTATTTCTCCCTCCTCTAACTCAATCCTCAGATAAGTCAGTTTCATGTACAGTTCTTCTTTTGTTCCAAATCAAAGTAACCCCCACACACATCTATCAGCCAGGGCCTGGAATATGGGCAGTAGGTTGGAACACTCCTCAGAACCTGCCCTGTCCCGCAAACAAGAAGTCATCTAAATAGCGTAAACCAGACTCCCCTGCTACTGCCTATTCCAGCATGGTAATGAATTTTTTCAAACACTAAGCAGGAGATGGATAATTCCATTGGAAGTGAGATAAAACTAACCCTTCAAAACAGAAACCCAAAAAGTTAAAATTGGAAGGATGCACTGGCAGTAATCGAAAAGATGACAATGTCACATTTTGCCAACAGCTCCCTGGGACCACAGGACCTAATCAGGCACACAGCCTTACTAAAGGAAGAACAGCAAACTGAACATAATTCAGGGCCTATCATATTAACTGAACTACCGTGGAAGTATGACAGCTGTATGACTCACCAGCTGCCTTCTTAGGTACAAAGGCCCAGAGAGAAACCTGTAGGTTCTTCACTGGTAAAATGACTGAATGGCCAGCAACTCTGTTAGTGTTTATTTCCTGTACAAATCTTTTTTCTCACAATGTGCCCTACCCCTTCTATTATTTCATTTTTTTTCCACATTATATGACCAATTGTCCCCACATAGGGAAGCCTAAACCCTGAAGTGAACTCTTCCCACAAATACACCCCTACATTTGTCTTGTTAGAGCAATCCCAAAAGAATAACCCATAATACTTGGAGCTTAACCAGAGGTCAAACTTTTGTGAATTGCAGATAAGAAAGCTATTAATGTGACAGGTATATGGGGTTCATCTATCTTTGGTACTTTTATAGCCTCCATTACCATAGTATTGAGCACCTAACAATCTTAAGTGTATTTATCCTTATAACATGCCTGTGAGGTACAGAAGTACTATTATCCCCATTTTACAGATGGGATTCGGAGGCACAGAGTTCCTAAATAACTTGCCCAAGGTCACACTGGAAGTCTGTTGTGTGTCAGAAAATTGAACTAGGTCTCAAGTCCCAGGCTACTGCCTACTGACTGGACTATCCTTCCTCTGCAAAATTTTCATTTTTGTTTTGCTTCTATAATTAACATAGATTACTTGGTTTCATTATTAGTAGTAGTATGAATTATTATTTGTATTATGGTAGTGCCTAGTCTGAGATCCATGGTGCCAGATGCTGTACATATAACTAGTAAGAGTCAATGCATGTTTCAGAGAGTTTGCAATCAAAATAGACAAGACAGTAAAAGGGTGGGAACAAGGGTTCATTAATATCAATTCAGGCTGTTGATTAATTACAGTTAACTCACACGATTGAAGAAACACTGCATCGGCACAGCTGCATGCTGCGCTGCTGTATCATTTCAATGAAGAAGATCTCTACTATACTGTTGCACTATTTAAAAAAAATATGTAGGTCAAATGTTGCTGGAATTACTTCATAATTAAACACTACAAAAACCCTGACTCAATTTGTTTCACCTTTGTGGTACCTTTTTTAACCTCTGCAGTGCCCTTCCCAAAACATAATGACCAAATCTGTACGCCATTCAAGTGTGGTCAAAGTGTGTTATATAGTACCAGAATATCTCCTGATTTCTTCCCTTAATTTTCTAAGTACACACCTAAGATATTGTTTGCTTTATCACTGCTACAATAAAGCACACTGCACAGATGATTTTAGTATCTTTCTCAGTGATCATCTGTGACGGGGTTGGGACTCACCACTGCAGCGCCTCCCGCTGGTGACTCCGGGAATTAGCTCAGTCCATTTGGAGCTCCCTCCGCCCGTGGTGTCCCATCCGTCTCTTGCCCTGCTGGCATCTGGACCCACGATGCTCTTCGCTCGGCAGAGTCCTCTTCGGGACACTGCCCTCCAGCAGTTCCCACTGCCCTGGTCTAGCCCCCTTCTGGGGGTTTGGTGTTATCAGCAGTCCACCATCTGCACCTCCTGAAGTGGCCGGCTACAGCCTCAGAGTCTAGCCCCTTCGTCGCAGGGGCCAGCCACAGCCTGGATCAGGCCATCCTCTTCAGCCAGGTGTAGCATAAGGTGAAAGGGGGGGGACCCAGGCCCACCAACTACTCTGTGTCCGGACCCAGGGACCCTCTAGCGACAGCCTCTCTGCCCTCCTTTCTCTCCTTTTTCCCTGCTATTGTCCCTGGGCCACTTCCCCTTCAGCCCTATGCACCTGCCCTGCCCTTAGTAGCTAGGCCAGCAGCTTGGGGTTTTCCTTGGGCGGAGCTCCCCAGCTCCTTCTGCCTTTCCCCAGCACTGCTCTGTCCAAGGTGCTACCTTTCATCTCAGGAACCAGTCCTCCTCCCTTGACCGCCAGGGAGAAACTGCTCTGCTAGCCCTGCTAGGCAGCCTTTTCTTGGGGTTAGGCCAGCCCTGATTGGCTACCTCTCCCTCCACCCTGATTGGCTCTCCCCAGGCCTTCTCTGATTGGCTGCTGCAGGTCTGCACAGCCTCTCTGGCCTGGTTCAGCCCTACCACATCATCCCATGTTTTTTTTTTCTTTTGATCTACATTCTATAGCATTTTCTTATATCATCAGCTTTCTGATGATTAAATCCCTTACACTGAAAAACAAAATCACTTTGGCCATAAGCCTACATTATCGGAATCATTTTGAATGTATTTGCTCTCTTACTTCTTATTTGTTCCCCTGTCAATTGAATGTCAGCAAAAAGTGTAGTTACTCTGAAATTGTTCATGACACAAAGTCCCTTCAATACACGGAGCCAGACTTATTCCTAGTAAAGTAAGGGAGTTGTACCAGTGTTAAATCTCTCCCAGTTAATCAAAAGAAGTCCTATATCATCTTAGCACTTTGTTGCTATGTATCTCTACTTCAGAGTGATCAGTTCTTATACTATTTTCCTTGCCCAAGAATTTCTAATCCATTAGAATAGCTTTCCTCTATATTATGCTTTATTCACGCTGAAGTTTGTTGTATAGTGTCAAATATTTTCCTCTTGCAATGCTTCACCTCCTATCCTCTATTTCCCAGTATTTGTTATCTTTATTATTACAATTTTATAATAATTTTAGTGCTGACCACGTGCTCATCTCTCTAATATATAAAGTGTAATGACAATCCACAAGGGTGAGAGCCAACCCACCCTGACCAGTGGTAACTTCTGGGCAAAGACTTAGGCCTTGTGCCATAATCTTCTCTGTATTGACATGTAGGGGACATAGGGTAATGCCTAGCCCCATTAAGTTAATTGGAATTTTGCCATGGACATCAATGGAGGCAGGACTTCACCTAGGATGCTTAAAATGCTAGTTGCTTCCTGAACTCATGTCTACACTCAGGCTCCACTTGTGCTACCACCAGAGAAGCTGAAACAGCAGTTTCAACTATGGGAATTTGTGTGTGTGTGTGTGCGCGCGCAAAAAGTCTACTGTAGACATCCTCGCAGGAAAAGCAAGCAAGTTATGTGATTTTGCCCATTACAGCCTCCAGATCAATTTCAAGGAAAGCCTAACTATGAGTGTCTACCAGCAATCTATTGGACTTAATAAAAACATATGTATCAAATATGTTCATGAAGACCTCCCATTTGGGCTTTTAAAATGTATTTGTTCACAGGTCAGAGCTTGAGCCTGAAGCCTGATTCAATGACTTATGGGAGTTTGTCATTTCCTTGTTTTTGGTCTAGACTAGTGGTGGGCAACCTGAGGCATGTCACGGTAAGCTGTTGGCAGGTCGCCAGATAGTTTGTTTACATTTGCTTGGCCGCCCGTAGTTCCTAATGGCTGCCGTTCAGCATTCCCGGCCAATGGGAGCTGGGGGAAGTGGCGTGGGCCAAAGGGACATGCTGGCCATGCTTCCTGCAGCTCCCATTGGCTGGGAACAGTGAACAGCAGCCACTGGGAGCTACGGGCAGCCATGCAAATGTAAACAAACTCTCTGGTGGTCCACCAGCGGATTACCCTGACGGGCCACAGGTTGCCCACCACTGGTCTAGACAGATGCCACAGGACAGTAGAACTCTACCTAATCTTTAAACATTTGCATGCAGTACAGTGCAAAACCTCAAAGGCCACATTCTCTGTACTTCTTTCCTGTGCTTAGCTCAGAAAAAGAGGAAAGGGCAGGGGTGGTTTTGCATGGGCACAGTTTAGAATGGCACTGTCCCCCCAAACAGAGACAAGGCATGGGGGAGGGGGCGCATGAGGTCACATGCCACTGCCCCAGATTTCTTCAAGTGCCACACTGTAAAAGTACCTCCTGAGTCCTAGCACCCATCATTGTCTTCTGTGTGTGCTGGGGGCCCTGTATGGCCACCGTCCTGTTTCCTGTACAGCCGTGAGTGCCTATTGAGGGAGCTGGGGTGGAGTGGGGCAGTGGAAATGGGGGAAGGGGCAAAGAGGCAGTAGGGAAAGAAAGGGGATAGGATAGGGCGGGGGAAGAGAAGTAGACAGAGGAATGGGGCAAGGGGATGGAGGGGTTGGGGGAGGGGATAAGGGCAGGAGACAGTGGGAAGAGGAAAATGGAGGGGATGGGGCAGGAAGGCAGCCGCAGCAGCACTGGGAGGCACCAGACTGGCGGCATTGCTGCAGTAGCTGGTGCCAGAGTGGCCTCAGTGCCAACGTTCAGGTTGCCACAGAGCACAACAGCAGCAGCAGCTGGAGCTCCCCCATTTAGCCATCCCAACTCCACCTCCCAGCACCCGCAACGCAAGTACCACTCCAAATGGATGGTGAGATCCAGTGAACCAAAACAGCTGGCTTCAGCGTGTGCACACATTCATGTATACGCATTGCCCCCCCAAATATAGCAGTCAAATTACGCCTATGGCTTTAAGACACATTGCACCCCCCAAATTCTGGCCTTACGAGTAATGCTCCATTATTTCCCCTTTTTCAGCGGTCACTACTGTCAAGGTTCCTTCCCCACTCTGAACTCTAGGGTAGAGATGTGGGGACCGTGGGGACCTGCATGAAAGACTCCCTTAGCTTATTCTTACCAGCTTAGGTTAAACGCTGCCACCACCAAAGTGTTATACAAAAACAGGGCAAGTGCCCACGTGGAAACGTCTCCTCCCCAAAATCCCCCCTTTCCTGGGGAAGGCTTGATAAAAATCCTCACCAATTTGCATAGGTGAACACAGACCCAAACCCTTGGATCTTAAGAACAATGAAAAAAGCAATCAGGTTCTTAAAAGAAGAATTTTAACTGAAGAAAAAGTAAAAGAATCACCTCTGTAAAATCAGGATGGTTAATACCTTACAGGGTAATCAGATTCAAAACATAGAGAATCCCTCTAGGCAAAACCTTAAGTTACAAAAACAGGAATATACATTCCATTCAGCACAACTTATTTTATCAGCCATTTAAACAAAACAGAATCTAGCGCATATCTAACTAGATTGCTTACTAACTCTTTACAGGAGTTCTGACCTGCATTCCTGCTCTGGTCCCGGCAAAAGCATCACACAGACAGACAGACCCTTTGTTTTCCCACCCCCCACCAGCTTTGAAAGTATCTTGTCTCTTCATTGGTCATTTTGGTCAGGTGCCAGCGAGGTTATCCTAGCTTCTTAACCCTTTACAGGTGAAAGGGTTTTTCCTCTGGCCAGGAGGGATTTAAAGGTGTTTACCCTTCCCTTTATATTTGTGACAACTACATTCCTAATTCAGTTGTCCTGCTTCTGCTTTCTAAACTTCCCTTTTTTATATCTGAAATTATTTTTTCAATTATACTTAATATCTAGTGTTGCTCTCTTACTTATTAACTGATTGACTCATGCAATTTAAAAAAACAACCCTAGTATAAACTATGCTAGTACAGTGTACTACTATTACATTTCCTCCTCAAGGTGTGCTCTAGTCTATGTCAAAATTTCCCCTTTAAATCAGTTTACTTTTTTTCCAAGGTATTTCTTTGCTCCAATTATTTAATAATTTGGTTGTTCTCTTTGGCCAAACACTTTGTAGGAGCAGGATTTTATAATTGTACTATAAGAATAGAAGTACCAATGTATGTCTTGATTTCATTTTACCAGCCACCCTTTTTGAATAGCAGAAAGGAAGGACCCTCTGGGACATGGGTAGGAATGCATCTGACAGACTGCCAGCGTCTGTACTGATGTTAAGGCAGGAACAGACCAGAACAATCCTTATGACTGATTATGGTCACCCTTTTGTTTTAGGATAAGTTATAATGTCTACTATGGTTTCCTATATGTATTACAAATTAGGCACTCTAGTTAAATATACATTTCTTTGTTTTAAGGTTTAGTAAGTAAAAGACAGGATCTTGTATTGTGTCTATGTTAAGGAGATTCAAAATAAACTGACATTGTTTGTATTCTCAAAGGTCTCTGTAAAAAGACTGTGTGAATGAGGAATGTATGCATCAGGAAAAGATAAGGTGTGAAGGCCATTGTTATAGACAGATGGTCAAGGAAAAAGGAGTAAAGAGACACCAGAAAATCATCAACGCACATCCATAATGAAGGAAGGACAAATTAACTACCCTGAGGTGAAGGCTGGCACCCCTAAAGACAGGACAATTGACTGAATCCGAACCAGGACAGGATAACCCTCTCGGGGGTGTATTTGAATGTTTACATCAGAAGATGACACCAATTAAGAAGTAACCTGTCACAAACTGAGACAGCAAAATCCACAGACTTCAACAGAGAAAAGGAACTATAAGAATAGGGTGCTTTGCCATGGGATTTAAGGTTCATCTTGCCACTACTCCAGGAGCATCGGATCGCAACCGACAAAGCCCAGCTCCCCTCTGTGACCAATCTGGCTGGCCACTAGCTTGATCCAGACTCCAGACTGGTAACTATAAAAACATCAACTGGCAGGACTGTGTGCATGATGTGTATGTGTGTGTGGCTGAAAAGCATATGCTAACTGTTGTATTTTCAATACATATGGCATATTTTCCTTCTCTCTTATAAAAGATCCCGTGTGCTTTGTATAGCATAACATTTTTATGGTATTTTTACAAATTATTACAACATATTTTTCAGAAACTGCTGTTAGGATAAAGATATTCAGGTCTGTCTGTAAAGGCCTATACTCTAAGAATGTAGGTGTATTCTTATCACTTGGCTAATTATAGAGGTATAAAAGAAAGAATCAAAATCACTGTCTGCTGGTGTAAGGGCCTTCTCTTACTGTGACAGTCTGAGGCCCTATTCTTAGCCTAAGGCCTTTGGCTAAGCAGCAGAGGCAGCCATAAGCTAGGAAGCGAAGGGTCACATCCTCACATTCCAAACTAGTCACACTGAAATAAGGTGCTATTCGGCTGTTAGGAATACAATCCTGTCCTGATTGTTCCTATCACCTCCAGAGAAAGGGAAGTGCCTAGAAAATGTAAAAGGAAACTTAGTTTGATAGCATCCTGTCTGGCAAGAACTCACTTATCAATAGCTGGGATGTGAAATCCTCACTTCTGTATTGTTTTGGCATTATAGTTCCCACTTTGCTATTGTTTGTCTTTATGATCTCTGTCTGGTTCTGTGATTGTTCCTGTCTGCTGTATAATTAATTTTGCTGGGTGTAAACTAATTAAGGTGGTGCGATATAATTGGTTACATAATCGTGTTACAATATGTTAGGATTGGTTAGTTAAATTTCAGGAAAATGATTGGTTAAGGTATAGCTAAGCAGAACTCAAGTTTTACTATATAATCTGTAGTCAATGAGGAAGTGAGTGGGTGTGGGTGGAAGGGTGGGTGGGGAAGAGGGATGGGAACAGGGAATGGGGGTAAGGAAATTGGAATCATGTTTTGCTAAAGGGGGAAATGGGAATGGGGGCAAGGAAATTGGAATAATGTTTGGCTAAGGGCAGGAATGGGAACAGGGACACAGGTGTAAGGCTCTGTGGTGTCAGAGCTGGGAAGGAGGATACTAAGGAAGGAAACTGGAATCATGCTTGCTGGAAATTCACCCCAATAAACATCGAATTGTTTGCACCTTTGGACTTCGGGTATTGTTGCTCTCTGTTCATGCGAGAAGGACCAGGGAAGTAAGTGGGTGAAGGAATAAGCCCCCTAACAACTGCGTTCCAAGTTTCTCATATGCCCCATTTCAGAACTACACTGATACTCTCTTTCTTCTATTACATTTCCATCTGTTTTTAGAAAAAAATTGCCCCCATACCCCTTTATCTTATTGTCAAGGTTCCTCCCGCACTCTGAACTCTAGGGTACAGATGTGGGGACCTGCATGAAAATCCTCCTAAGCTTATCTTTACCAGCTTAGGTCAAAACTTCCCCAAGGTACAAAATATTACCCCCGTTATCCTTGGAATGGCCGCTACCACCACCAAACTAATACTGGTTACTGGGGAAGAGCTGTTTGGACGCGTCCTTCCCCCCAAAATACTTCCCAAAACCTTGCACCCCACTTCCTGGACAAGGTTTGGTAAAAAGCCTCACCAATTTGTCTAGGTGACTACAGACCCAGACCCTTGGATCTTAAGAACAATGAACAATCCTCCCAACACTTGCACCCCCCCTTTCCTGGGAAATGTTGGATAAAAAGCCTCACCAATTTGCATAGGTGACCACAAACCCAAACCCTTGGATCTGAGAACAATGAAAAAGCATTCAGTGTTTTACAAGAAGACTTTTAATAAAAAATAGAAGTAAATAGAAATAAAGAAATTCCCCCTGTAAAATCAGGATGGTATATATCTTACAGGGTAATTAGATTCAAAAACTTAGAGAACCCCTCTAGGCAAAACCTTAAGTTACAAAAAAGATACACAGACAGAAATAGTTATTCTATTCAGCACAATTCTTTTCTCAGCCATTTAAAGAAATCATAATCTAACACATACCTAGCTAGATTACTTACTAAAAGTTCTAAGACTCCATTCCTGTTCTGTCCCCGGCCAAGACGACTACAGACAGACACACAAACCCTTTGTTTCTCTCCCTCCTCCCAGCTTTTGAAAGTATCTTGTCTCCTCATTGGTCATTTTGGTCAGGTGCCAGCGAGGTTACCTTTAGCTTCTTAACCCTTTACAGGTGAGAGGAGCTTTCCCCTGGCCAGGAGGGATTTCAAAGGGGTTTACCCTTCCCTTTATATTTATGACACGCCCCCCAAATCTCAGCTAGGGTGAAACACTGGCTGGGATTTCTTCCTGGAGCTCTAGGAAAACAGAGTTAATAAGACACATGCATCTCTAAATATACTACCAAGTACATAAAGACTAACAATATTTTCCACATCTCAAGGACGATTTTAACCAGTTGATTCTGGGAAACTTTCACGGGAGAGTGCATCAGCCACTTTGTTAGAAGCTCCTGAAATGTGTTGGATGTCGAAATCAAAATCTTGGAGAGCTAAACTCCACCGAAGAAGTTTTTTGTTAGTTTCTTTGACGGTGTGAAGCCACTTTAGTGCAGCATGGTCGGTTTGCAGGTGGAAACGCCGTCCCCAAACATATGGGCGTAGCTTTTCCAGAGCGTAGACAATGGCATAACATTCTTTTTCAGTGACTGACCAGTTGCTTTCCCTCTCAGACAGTTTTTTGCTGAGAAACACTACAAGGTGGAATTCTTGATCAGGTCCTTTCTGCATTAAAACTGCTCCCACACCACGCTCGGATGCATCTGTGGTTACTAGGAACGGTTTGTCAAAGTCTGGGGCCCTTAGTACAGGGTCAGACATGAGTGTCGCTTTAAGCTTGTTAAAGGCCTTCTGACACTTTCCGGTCCACTGAACAGCATTTGGCTGTTTCTTTTTGGTTAGGTCTGTCAGTGGGGCAGCGATTTGGCTGTAGTGCGGTACAAATCGTCTGTAATAACCGGCCAAGCCTAAGAAGGATTGAACCTGTTTCTTTGACTTTGGGACAGGCCACTTTTGGATAGCATCCACTTTGGCCTGTAGGGGGCTGATAGTTCCTTGACCCACCTGGTGTCCAAGGTAAGTCACTCTGTTTAGGCCTATTTGACACTTCTTAGCCTTAACAGTTAGTCCTGCCTCCCTTATGCGCTCAAGGACTTTTTGTAGATGTTCCAGGTGGTCTGCCCAGGAATCCGAAAATATGGCCATATCGTCAAGGTAGGCGACTGCATATTCTCCTAATCCCGCTAGGAGACCATCTACAAGTCTTTGGAAAGTGGCGGGTGCATTTCGCAGCCCGAAAGGGAGTACATTAAATTCATACAGCCCGAGATGTGTGATGAAGGCTGACCTTTCCTTGGCAGATTCATCTAGCGGTACCTGCCAGTACCCCTTGGTTAAGTCCAAGGTAGAGATGAACTGGGCCCTTCCCAGTTTCTCTAATAGTTCATCTGTGCGTGGCATGGGATAGTTGTCTGGGCGAGTTACAGCATTTAGCTTACGGTAGTCCACGCAAAAACGTATTTCCCCATCTGGTTTGGGAACTAGAACCACTGGAGATGCCCATGCACTTTCAGAGGGGCGGATTACACCCATCTGTAACATATCCTGGATCTCCCGTTCTATAGCAGTTTTAGCTTGAGGAGACACCCGGTAAGGTTGGACCCTAATTGGGTGAGCATTACCTGTGTCAATGGAGTGGTATGCCCGTTCAGTGAGTCCTGGGGTGGCTGAGAACGTTGGCGCGTAGCTAGTGCACAGCTCCTGGATCTGCTGTCGCTGCATACGCCCAAGGGTCATGGAGAGGTTCACCTCTTCCACACCACCAGCACATTTCCCTTCGTAGTAGACACCTTCAGGCCACTCAGCGTTGTCTCCTCCCTGGGCTGTAAACTGACAAACCTTTAATTCTCTGGAATAAAAGGGCTTTAGAGAATAAATATGATACACCTTAGGCTTTCGGTTGGAGGTGGGGAATGCTATGAGATAATTAACAGCTCCCAGGCGCTCCTGGACCACGAATGGCCCTTCCCACGATGCTTCCATTTTATGGGCCTGGAGCGCCTTTAAGACCATGACCTGGTCTCCTACTTTGAAGGAACGCTCTCTGGCATGTTTATCATACCAGGCTTTTTGCTCTTTTTGAGCATCCTGTAAGTTTTCTCTAGCAAGGGCTAAAGAGGTTCGGAGGGTGTTTTGTAGGTTGGTTACAAAGTCCAGAATGTTAGTTCCTGGAGAAGGTGTAAATCCCTCCCATTGCTGCTTCACCAACTGCAATGGCCCCTTAACCTCACGGCCATATACAAGTTCAAATGGGGAAAACCCTAAACTGGGATGTGGTACAGCTCTGTAGGCAAAGAGCAACTGCTGCAATACTAGGTCCCAATCATTGGAGTGCTCATTTACGAATTTACGTATCATGGCCCCCAAAGTTCCATTAAACTTCTCCACCATGCCATTTGTTTGATGATGGTAAGGAGTGGCAACCAAGTGATTTACCCCATGAGCTTCCCAAAGGTTTTTCATAGTTCCTGCCAGGAAATTAGTCCCTGCATCTGTGAGGATGTCGGAGGGCCAACCTACCCTGGCAAAAATGTCTGCTAGTGCCTGGCACACACTTTTAGCCCTGGTGTTGCTTAGAGCTACTGCTTCCGGCCATCGGGTGGCAAAATCCATGAAAGTCAGTATGTACTGCTTTCCTCTGGGTGTCTTTTTCGGAAAAGGACCCAGAATATCCACAGCTACTCGCTGAAATGGAACTTCAATGATGGGAAGTGGCTGGAGAGGAGCTTTGACCTGGTCTTGGGGTTTTCCCACTCTTTGGCACACCTCACAAGACTGGACATAGGTAGAAACATCCTTGCCCATTCCCTCCCAGTGGAATGACCCCCCCAAACGGTCTTTGGTCCTGTTCACCCCAGCATGGCCACTAGGATGATCATGGGCTAAGCTCAAGAGCTTGGCCCGGTATTTAGTTGGAACTACCAACTGTCTCTGAGGATGCCAGTCTTCCTGGTGTCCCCCAGAAAGAGTTTCCTTGTATAAAAGTCCTCTTTCTACAACAAACCTGGATCGATTAGAAGAGCTGAGAGGCGGTGGGTTGCTCCGTGCCGCCGTCCAAGCTCTCTGGAGGCTTTCATCTGCTTCCTGTTCGGTCTGGAACTGTTCCCTTGATGCTGGAGACATCAGTTCCTCATGGGATTGTGGACCTAGGCTTGGTCCCTCTGGAAGCGATATAGGGGATGGAGCTGTTTCTGTTGACTGTGAACCGCTCTCCGCTGGTGCACTATGTTGGGATTCAGGCTCCGGCTGAGCCTCTTGTGTAGGGTTATCGGCTGCTGCCAGTTCAGGTTCGGTGGGGCCCTCTGGTGTTGAGGTTGCAAGTACTGGATTCAGTGCTGACACGGGGTCTGGTGTTGGTTGTTCGGCTGGTTCCGGTTCTGGGACTGGTTCCGTCTGGGTCTCTGGGACTGGATCCACTACTGCTGTTGCAGACATTGGCCTGGGGTCCAGGTCCATCACCTCTGACTGGGTCCTGATAGAAGTTTCCGGAACAGAGCTAGGCCTCACGGCTTGTTTAGCCTGGTTGCGGGTGACCATTCCCACCCTCTTGGCCTGCTTCACATGATTGGCCAAGTCTTCCCCCAACAGCATGGGGATGGGATAATCATCATAGACTGCAAAAGTCCACATTCCTGACCAGCCCTTGTACTGGACAGGCAACTTGGCTGTAGGCAAATTGAAAGAGTTGGACTTGAAGGGTTGAATCGTCACTTGGATCTCTGGGTTGATTAAATTGGGGTCCACTAAGGAAGCATGGATAGCTGACACTTGTGCTCCGGTGTCCCTCCACGCGGTGACCTTCTTCCCACCCACACTCACAGTTTCCCTCCGCTCCAAGGGTATCTGGGAGGTATCTGGGCCTGTGGACCTCTGGTGTGATTCCGGTGCAATGAACTGTAATCTGTTGGGGTTCTTGGGGCAGTTGGCCTTTACATGCCCCAGCTCGTTACACTTAAAACATCGTCCAGCTGACGGGTCACTGGGGCGAGGAGGGTTGCTGGAGAACGGGGTGGTGGGACGATAAGGGGTCTGGAGGGTTCTTTGGGAGGTAGGTGGGGCTTTGGGCGGCCCCCGGTAATAGGGTGTGGTCTGGGGTGGTCCCTTCTGGTCTCCGCTCCAACTGCGACCAGTTTTCTTCTTCTCTGCCACCTCCACCCATCTGGCTCCAATCTCTCCTGCCTCAATTACAGTTTTGGGTTTCCCATCTAGGATGTATCTTTCTATTTCCTCAGGAACACCCTCTAAGAATTGTTCCATTTGCATTAGGAAGGGCAAATTTACTGGAGATTCAACACTTGCTCCTGATATCCAGGCATCCCAATGTTTTACAATGTGGTAGGCATGTCGGGTAAATGACATGTCTGGTTTCCACCTTAGGGCTCTGAACCTCCGACGAGACTGCTCGGGTGTTATCCCCATTCTGACTCTCGCCTTGGATTTAAACAGTTCATACTTGTTCATGTGTTCTTTAGGCATTTCAGCTGCCACCTCAGCTAAGGGTCCACTGAGCTGCGGCCTCAGCTCTACCATGTATTGGTCAGTAGAGATGTTGTACCCAAGGCAGGCCCTTTCAAAGTTTTCTAAGAAGGCCTCAGTATCATCACCTGCCTTGTAGGTGGGGAACTTTCTGGGATGGGAAGTGGTACCTGGAGAAGGATTGCTAGGGTTTGTTGGTATATTCTGCTGGGCCTTTATCCTCTCCATCTCCTCCACATGCTTCCTCTCTTTTTCCCTCTCCTCCTCCACATGCTTCCTTGCCTCCATTTCCCTCTTGTGGGCAGCCTCTTGGTGTTGTTCTGCCTCCCTTTCTTGTTCCTTCTTCAGCTGCATGAGTTCTATCTGTCTTTCATGTTCCCTTTGTTTTTCCTCAGCCTGAAATTTGGCTAATTCCAGCTGTAGTCGAGCTGAGGATTTGGCCATTCTAACCTCTCTGTTTTTAACTAACTTTACACCCGAGGTTTAGAAATAAACAAACAAAACTTGGCTGTAAAATTTTGCTGTGCTGGAATAGAATACCTATTCTCTGATAGTGATTGTCAGCCTACAGAAAAAGACAATTCCCTTGTCTCTGCTCTGGGCCCAAATTAAAGCAAAAAACCTCCAACTACTTGGAAACCTGCTTACCCAGCCCAAAGAAGAAAAAAATTTCTTTTCAAACCTGTGCTCCTTGTAAAACAAAACAAAAAAATCAAAATCCTAAAAAAAAACCCTGCCACTTTTGTCTCCAGGCAAATGGGTAGAGCACACACCCCCTATTTACTTTTAGGAAGAAAAGAAAAAAAAAAAAAAACCTCTGGGTTGGAAGACTGTGAATTTCCCTGCAGGAGTTAAGTACCCTGCCTCCAGGCAAAGAAAACCTGCAATTCACAAGATAATCCCCTTTTGTCTCTGCTTGGCCACAAAGCAGAGAGAAACGAAGCTGCTTTCAGTTTCAAAGCTGCTTCTGGACTTCCTAAAAATTCCTTTTTAAAATCTGTATTTCTAGTTCAAAAAATCTCAACTGGATCTCAAAATGATTTCAGGTTAATCCCACCACTGTGCCACCATGTCAAGGTTCCTCCCCCACTCTGAACTCTAGGGTACAGATGTGGGGACCTGCATGAAAAACCTCCTAAGCTTATCTTTACCAGCTTAGGTCAAAACTTCCCCAAGGTACAAAATATTACCCCCGTTATCCTTGGAATGGCCGCTACCACCACCAAACTAATACTGGTTACTGGGGAAGAGCTGTTTGGACGCGTCCTTCCCCCCCAAATACTTCCCAAAACCTTGCACCCCACTTCCTGGACAAGGTTTGGTAAAAAGCCTCACCAATTTGTCTAGGTGACTACAGACCCAGACCCTTGGATCTTAAGAACAATGAACAATCCTCCCAACACTTGCACCCCCCCTTTCCTGGGAAATGTTGGATAAAAAGCCTCACCAATTTGCATAGGTGACCACAAACCCAAACCCTTGGATCTGAGAACAATGAAAAAGCATTCAGTGTTTTACAAGAAGACTTTTAATAAAAAATAGAAGTAAATAGAAATAAAGAAATTCCCCCTGTAAAATCAGGATGGTATATATCTTACAGGGTAATTAGATTCAAAAACTTAGAGAACCCCTCTAGGCAAAACCTTAAGTTACAAAAAAGATACACAGACAGAAATAGTTATTCTATTCAGCACAATTCTTTTCTCAGCCATTTAAAGAAATCATAATCTAACACATACCTAGCTAGATTACTTACTAAAAGTTCTAAGACTCCATTCCTGTTCTGTCCCCGGCCAAGACGACTACAGACAGACACACAAACCCTTTGTTTCTCTCCCTCCTCCCAGCTTTTGAAAGTATCTTGTCTCCTCATTGGTCATTTTGGTCAGGTGCCAGCGAGGTTACCTTTAGCTTCTTAACCCTTTACAGGTGAGAGGAGCTTTCCCCTGGCCAGGAGGGATTTCAAAGGGGTTTACCCTTCCCTTTATATTTATGACACTTATACAAATAGAGAGGGCCTGCCACTGCTCCCCCTGTAGTTCTGGGCAAAGCTCCACTGAGTTCAGTAGGAGCAGGATTGCAGCCCATGGGGTAAAGAATATCGAGCTATTGCTATCACTGCCTTATTATATTCTAGCCAGGTTTTAATTACAGTGTATTCATACTATCAAAATTTCTCTTATATCAATATGCCTCTAGGTATCCTATTTTCTTTGCTAAAATTCTTAGATTTGTACACACTTATCTCACATTTACATCTCATATTTCCTTCTAAATTAACATTCATAAAACCCAAATCAAGTTTGTAATAGCTCATTTCCATTACAATGAATACAACCCTTTTATATTTGTCCTTCTCATCCATACACATATCTTACTTCCTTTCTACTCTCTCTGTATATTTGCCTCTGTCCCTAGAAACATACTTTAAACCCCTCCTCAGAACACTGTTCTTTCTGCAGTCTTGTTTTTACAGATGTAACCCATCCAACTTTTGTATAAAGCAGTCGAGAAAATTGTTCCCATTGTCCTACAATCAGTCACCTTTTGCTGCTTCGCACCACTCCTTAAACACACATGTAGGTTTGTACTCTGTTTTGCATTATCTGGCCCTGAATATGTCCCACAGATAACCTGGATAGAAGACAAGTTCCTAAGCCTCCTTCTTGTCACATTAAATGTGGCTTCTGGCACCTATAAGTGCTTCTATCATAATAATGTATCCATAATACACTGCATTTGAGTAATTTGAAAGCAAAAATAAACTATACAAGACAGGCTAAAGCAGATCACCATTCTGCATTATTCAGTAGTGAGTTCCCATCTCTCTCACTGATCTCTTACCTTTCTGTAAGTAAGGCCGTGAAGAAGTTACTTCCTATTTTCCTTTATGGTGCCATTATAATCCTCAATTTCTTCCATAAGAACGAACCTTAATATCATGCATCGTCTGGGGCTGCCTTTCCTAGGATGCATCCACACTACATAATTTCTTACCCACTTTATCAGAAATGGCACAGCTGTGTTGATGCTACCAATCTTTCAGCAAGCTCCGGAATGGATGGAGCCAAAGGCTTCATCTCATCTAAGTCTGTTCTGAAACAACACGGCGGTAAGAACACATTTTCACAGTTTAAACTAGAGCATACACCTTTGCTAGCACTGGGGCAGCTGCGCAAATGCTGAAAAATAGACTAACATAGCAAACCCTGAATATCTGTTTGCTTTTTATACCCAGCTTCTTACTACTATCTGCACCATTCTGGTCCTCTCCTCAAAATAGATGTAAAGTGCATTCTATTGTCTCATTAAGAAATAAACATCACCCATTTCAAAGACTATGGAGTACACCAAACATAACGCTGTAGTTATCTATCGAACTCTTGGAACACTATTAGCACTGTACAAATAGTAAGTAAGAATTCACAAAACTGGTAGAAAAATTATCAATATTTTGCTTAAAATAGAAATGATCCCTCTTAAATAGGAAATTAGTATATAAGTCCAGTTGCTATTTTTGCATTAAAATTATTAAGTTTTTGGAAATTGATTTTAAATTCAGAAAGGGAGCCACAAGTTGCATGTATATGTAACATACTAGATAAATAGATTATGGCATTGGTAAATAATCACTTGCATAGCAGTCAATCATATTTTCTGTCAGCTCTTAACATGACCAGAAATATCCTCTTCCAGGCAACCTGGGCAAGAGCTTCATGGAAACTACAAATTTAAAAAAAAAAAAAATTAAAAAAAAAAAAAGGGAGTACAAAGACCAGACATGTCTGGAATTTCCACCTAATGCAATATATACTTCAAGTTCTTACTCAAAGTTTTCTCCCTACCCATCCAAATCAAACTGTGTAAATTCTTTATAATATTTACCTATGTCCTTATGGATATCCTATGCAATGGATTTCAAAATGTATGTGTGTCATTTCAAATGCATTTATCACTGCTCTAATACCACAGTCTTAACAGAATAAAATTGTTATGGTTTCTCAGTCAGATATTTGATTAGTTCTATATAAACACTGTATCTGATTTGTTCTATGTAGTAAATGTTTAGCCCTGTTTATGGCATTCAGTTTGATAAAATGTTATTGTTTTCCTATTAAAAAAACCAGATACAGTCAAAACAAAAACCAAAACCTGCCTAGCCTGATAAGGATTGTGGCATTGCTATAAAATCATGATCTGGTGAAGCGGCACATTCAAAAAAATCAGATAAAACTGCTTAAAACAGCAACCCCCAAATGATTTACCCTTCTGAAAAAAGAAGTCTGACAAAATTATTTGTTTTTATGTCCAGAAGTCCAAAAAATGGACCCGGAGAAAAGGCTGGTGTACAAATACTGTGGGAGGAAAGCTGTAGGATTTAAAGCTGCATTTGTCAGGCTTCATTATTTTTGATGAGGCATGACGAACCAGGGTCAGAATTACTGGTAAACAGAGTAGTCAAAAGGGAGGCAGACAAGATACTTAGGGAGGCAAGACAAGGGCATGTTTTAGAGCTTTGTGATTAATATTGCTTTACCTGAATTACACAGTTTTTTATATAGTCATAAACAAAGCAAACTTTCATTATGGCAAACTTGTTATAAATATTTGTACATATTCCTGTTTAAGTACCAGTTGCAGAATGCTTCCACAGGGGGAACAGCACAGATGCCAGCAGCATGCAGAAACCATTATTCATAATACTCCCCTAGCCCACAGATTGCTCCTTTCCCGCAACCCAGGTAAAATTTGTGATTGAGCTGAAGAGTCTCGTGTCGGAGGGTGAATCTGACAAAATGGGTGTGATACAGCAGAAATGGGGAAAATGCCTGCTCTCAACAATGCTGCTTTCAGAAGATGCAACTTGTCTTCAGAGTGGATGGAGCAAAAGTTCCTCCAAAATTCAGTTGGTTGAGTTTGTATTCCTAAACAGAAGTGAAGCAGGAACAATGGTGGGAGTGCTGATATGCAGAGGACACTGAGTGTAAACAGCTGCTTGTTAATGCTAGCATAGTCCTGCTAAGGGCAGGATAAGCTAATAAGTACTTAAAATGCTGACAGGTGCCTGGAGTTGTGTCTGTACTAGTCTTCCAATCACTGATATCACTAGAGGAGTTGAACTAGGCCTAGCAAGAGCAGGAAGCTGGGGGAAGGAAACCCTAGCGTAGACACATCCACGTAATAGAATGAAAGTGTTTTCAGAGTTAACATCCTACTGAGGTGAATGGTCAGAATTCATACTTTCATCATTTTAGGCTCTAGCACTCAGAGACCTTTGGATGAAAATTACTATATAAAAACATGGTCAAAGTGGGTGAGGTAATACCTTTATTGGACTGACTGTTGGTGGACAAAAGATTTCAAGCCATACAGAGCTCTTCTTCAGGTCTGATACTGATACTCTGACAGAGAGTATCACAACTAAAGACAAGATCAAACAGATAGAATATGTGCTAACTAAGGCTAAATTAAGGGAACATTCAAGGAGAAGTGGCCTGTTAACACCCCTGTAGTCATAGGACAAAAAACAGATTTAGTGGATTACAGATTGCTGTAATAAACCATAAATCTAGTGGGTTTTTTTTTTTTATTAAGACCATGATTGTTAGGCTGTCTAGACTAGCACTTTTGTCAATATAAATTATGTCGCTCAGGGGTGTGAAAAGAAAACACACCCCTCTGAACGACATAAATTACACCAACCAAAGTGCTGGTGTTGACAGCACTATGTCAGTGGGAGATTCTCTACTGAGGACATAGCTAATGCCACTTGTTGGAGGTGGTTTAATTAAGTTGACAGGAGAGCTCTCTCCTGATGCCACAGAGAGGCTACACAAGCGATCTTACAGTGGCAGAGCTTCATGTGTACAACTGTGAAGCTGTAAGCTTGGTAATACAGACATGGCCAGAGTGTCTGCCAGTTTGATCACTATCTGGTGGTTAGATCTGAGAGACCCTATTACTGTCCTCTCTGCTGTGGAGAGATTGTGGTGGCTGTGATGTTTGTTAAAGAGCCACTACACCTAGAATGGTACCTTAGAATATGTGCTAACTACTTATGCTAAACTGTCTGTTTGATCTTGCATTTAGCTGTGCCACTTTGAGTACCTTTCTCAGAGCTGAAAAAGAGCTCTGTGTAGCTCAAAATCTTGATCCTCTCACCAATAATTGGTCTCATAAAAGATATTACCTCACTCACCTCGTCTCTCTAATATCCTGGTACTGACACAGCTATAACAATAACACTGCATATATAAACATTAAAATTCAGGATGACAGTAATTAAAAATCAATTCATATTTGAGAAGCTTGTATTCACAGCCATAATGGTTACACTTTTTGCTGTTAAAAATTCTTATCTTAAATCTGAAAAAGTTACAAACTTATTAGGTTATGAGTAGTTGTTAAGATCGGTCAAACAAAGTGCTATTTAAATGCTAAGTATTACTTTTCTTGTACAATTTCATTTAAAAAAAACTAGGCATATTACATGTATTTGTATGGAATTGATATTTAATACAGTTCACCAGTTAAATGACTTATTTTAATTCCAAATAAAAGCGAAGACTTTTGAACTGCATTACATATTGGTCTATGTAGATCAATAGGAAATGATATTGCTACTTCTCTCAGTACATATAGGAGACAATACAGAAAGTAGAAAGCTTGTTTCACCAATCATTCCTGTACTAGGAATTACCTTAGACTTTTATAAATACTAGAACAAAACTGCCAAGCCTTCAAAAATGTAAAGTAAGTAGGCTCTTCCTGATACAGTACTTCCTTTTCTTTGGTGTATAGTAAAGGTCTCTAGGTTGATTAAGGATTTTTCAATATATTCTCAAACTTCTTACAATTGCCTTTATTCATGTGTATTTGTGTATGTCTATACTGGAGAAAAGGTCTTGGTGTTTTATCGCTTGTTAATCTACTTAATTTTCCATTGCAGGAAAACAAAGTCAAAAAATGAAGAAATTTGACTAAGGTAAATCAGTTGCAAAATACAAGAAAATGAAACTGCAAATGTTTTAAAAATACCTTTCTAGTTATTCCAAAAATCAAGAACATAGATTTTAATTTAAAGATGAATCCCTTTCTCTTCTGTTCTTTCAACCCATTTCCAAAGTGAATTGCTTTGACTAACGCTTCAAAAATGAATTATTTATTCTCTTTGCCTCTATAGGAGAGAAAATTCTGTCACGTCCCCTTTGTCTTTGATTATATAAGAAAAATAACAACTCTATGCAAGTGAAATTAACAACTTGGCCTCAGTAGAAAATACTTGCTTGCTGACAAACCTTTACTTAAGTAGAGAAGCTCATCACTACTGAACAGTATAAAAGCTGAATTGCACATGAAAGAACATAAGAGCTAATAAACATTTTGCATGCAAAATAAAAATGGTAAAAAGATTTAAAGGGTTTTCTGTGAGAAAAAGAGGGGACAATCACTTTCTCCCATTTTCGATGTCTAAAAATCAAATGGGAAATTCCCTTTGCCAACATTCCATTTCACACGCTGAAGCTTATCCACTCATCAGCATTCATAAATGGGAAAGTATTAGCAGGAAGGGAATCTGTGACAAGTCTCTAAATATAAGAGAACTACATATGCGATATAAAAAAAATATCCACTGAATCAGAAGAACCCTAAGCACAGGTTTCTTATTGATTGACTAACTGTCCTCATACGATAGACAGAAGACTGTTAAGTAAGCAAAAGAATCTCAAAACACAACTGTCAACAACTGAAACAATTTTTTAAACGAAAATTTACAAAACAAAATTATGGCATAAACCAACGGATACAGTGGTCTTTATTTGTTCAGTAAGGTTCGGTAATGTGATCAATATCTTATGGTTATTATCAGTCCTTTCTGGATTCATGTAGACTCCAAGGCCAGAAGCGACCATTGTGATCATCCAATCTGACCTGAATAACAGAGGCCATTGAACTTCCCCAAAATAATTACTAGAGCAAATGTTTAGAAAAGATACAATCTTGATTTAAAAATGGTCAGGGATGAAAAATCTACCATGACCCTCAGAAATTGTTCCAGTGATCATTTATTTTCACTGTTAAAAATGTACACCTTATTTCCAATCTGAATTTATTTAGCTTCAACTTCCAGCCATTGTGGTTGTGTTATTTCCCCTGGAGATACTTATAGACTATAATCAAGTCACCCCTTAACCTTTTCTTTTTTAATCAAAGCTCTTGAAGTCTATCATGAAAAGGCATGTTTTCTAATACTTTAATCATTCTTGTGGTTCAGATTAGGTGTCATTGCCTCTTGGGGTGGTCTCTTAAGGGGCCTCAGCTTCTCCTGACTGAGTTGCTCTCAGTCAGGTCAGTTCCTGGACCCTCACCTTCAAGCCTATCAGCCTTTCACTTTTTGGTTTGCAATCTTTCAGTTTCCTAGCTGATTTCTTGGAGGGAGGCTGGAGGAGGGCTGTCACCACCTTGCTATCCTCAGCCTTTCTGCCTCCCTTCCCTTTGCTGTACTCTTCCCTTTATAGCAGGCCTTGTGTCCTCTATTGGATATGTAACCCACACACTTCCTAGGTGTGGTGTTGTCCCATCTAGTGGCACCAGACCTCTAAGGACATGGCTACACTATGAAATTAGGTCAATTTTGTAGAAGTCTATCTTTAGAAAGCAATTTTATTCAGTAGTTCGTGTATGTCCCCACTAAGCGCAGTAGGTTGGTGGAGTGCAGCCTCAATATCGTGGCTAGCATTGATTCATGGAGTGGTGCACTGTGGGTAGCTATCCCACAGTCCCCGCTGCCCACTGGAATTCTGGGTGAAGCTCCAAATGCCTGATGGGGCAAAAACATTGTTGCAGGTGGTTTTTGGGTACATGTCGTCAAGTCTCCCCTCCTTCCCTCCCTCGTTGAAAGCAACAGCAAACAATCGTTTAGTGCCTTTTTTCCTGGGTTATCCCTGCAGACACCATAGCAAGGCAAGCATGGAGCCTGCTCAGTTGAGCACTGCTGTTGTGAGCATTATAAACACCTCACACATTATCCTGCAGTACGTGCAGAGCCTCACTAGGAACCGCCAGCACAAGGATGATAGTGAGGAGGACAGAAACACAGACGTTCCTGAAAGCATGAGATGTGGCAGCTGGGACATCATGGTGGCAGTGGGGCAGGTTGATACAGTGGAACGCCAATTCTGGGCCCAGCAAACAAGCACAGACTGGTGGGACCGCATAGTGTTGCGGCTATGGGATGATTCCCAGTAGCTACGGAACTACCGCATGTGGAAGGAACTTTGATTGGAACTTTGTGAATCTCCCCCACCCTGAAGCACAGGAATACCAAGATGAGAGCTGCCCTGCCAGTTAAGAAGCGAGTGGTGATAGCCCTCTGGAAGCTTGCAATGTCTGACTGCTACCGCTCAGTCAGGAATCAATTTGGAATGGGCAAATCTACCGTGGGGGCTGCTGTAATCCAAGTAGGCAAGGCAATCAATAACTTTCTGCTAACAAGGGTAGCAACTCTGGGAAATGTGCAGGTCATAGTGGATGGCTTTGCTGCAATGGGGTTCCCTAACTATGGTGGGGCGACAAATGGAACACACATGTCTATCTTGGCACCGGACCACCTTGCCAAACAGTACATAAACCACAAGGGGTACTTCTCAATGGTGTTGCAAGCACTGGCGGATCACAAGGGCCATTTCACTGACATCAACATGGGATGGTCGGGAAAGGTGCATGACACTTGCATCTTTAGGAACACCAGGCTGTTTGAAAAGCTGCAAGAAGGGACTTTCTTCCCAGACCAGAAAATTACCGTTGTGGAGGTTGAAATGCCAATAGTTATCCTTGGGGACGCAGCCTACCTCTTAATGCTATGGCTCATGAAGCCATACACAGGCAGCCTGGACAGTAGTAAGGAGCAGTTCAACTATAGGCTGAGTAAGTGCAGAATGGTGGTAGAATGTTCCTTTGGACGTTTAAAAGGGCACTGGCGCTGTTTGCTGAGTAGGTTAGACCTCAGCACAACCAATACCATTGTTATAGCTGCTTGCTGTGTGCTCCACAATATCTGTGAGTGTAAGTGGGAGATGTTTATGGCAGGGTGGGAGGTCGAGGCAAATAGCCTGGCAACCAATTTTGAACACCCAGACACGAGGGCAATCAGAAGAGCACAGCTAGGCGCGCTGCACATCAGAGGGGCTTTGAAAAATAGTTTCATGATTGACCAGGCTACGGTGTGACAGTTGTGTGTGTTTGTCCTTGATGCAAAACCACCTCCTTTGTTGAATGTACTTCCCTGTAAGCCAATCCCTCTCCTCCCTTCGACCACAGCTGGCAAAGGAAATCAAGTTCCTATTGTTTTGAATCCATCCATTGTTTATTTATTAAAAAAAAAAAATTGAGATCACTGACAAGGTAGCCCAGGTGGGGTGGGGTGGGGGAGAAGGGAAGGACAAGGCCACATTGCTTATTGTAGCCACACTATAAATCAAAGCTGTTTGAATGACAATCTTCTGTTGCTTGGGCCTCCCTCCGGAGTTGAGTGGATGCGTGCCCGGAGCCTTTCCCTCCCCGCATTCTTGGGTGTCTGGGTGAGGAGGATATGGAACTTGGCGAGGAGGGCAGGCTATTATACAATGGATGCAGCTCCATCAGACCCCTGATCATGTCCGTTTGCTCCCCCATTAGCCTCAGCATCACCTCCTGCGTGTTCTGATCGTGCTCACTGTATGCTTTCCTGGCCTCTGCCACTGAATGCCTCCCTGCATTCAGCTGTGCCCTATCAGCGCAGGAGGACTGCATAAGCCCTGAAAACATGTCATCACGAGTGCATTTTTTTCACCTTCTAATCTGCGATAACCTCAGGGACAGAGTTGATATGGGAAGCATAGAAACATTTGCACCTGCAGGGGGGATAAAAAGGGAGAGTACAATTTAAGAAGATACATTTCTGAGAACAAAAGGGAGACTCTTTCACAATGAATCAAGCAATTCACAGCAGACAGCACATGTGTTTTAGGTACAAGGTCACATTTTGCCTTTTATATTGAGCGCCTGGCGGTATCGTGACACATCGCACATGGCTGAGCAACAGAATTCAGTTTCCAGGCAGCCATGGTAAGCCAAAGGGTACGCGGGGTTGGCTTCTGCCGCCTTCATAACATGTGGGAATGGTTTCAAACTGCAGCACCCTCCTTTCCCATAGCAAGCAATGCCGGTTGGGTTTGCTGTGTAAAAGGAGGGGCTGTGGTTTTGTGGTGGATGTGCAGCATGCCCCTCCCCCTACCACGTGGCTATTCTCTGGGACGATCCCTTTTAGCCAAGTGCAAACAGCCCAGCATGAACAGGGTCCTTTTACTGTTCCCTTACAAAAATTCCCCTATTTCAACCAGGTGACCATGAATAATATCACTCTCCTGAGGCTGACACAGAAAGATAAAGACCGAATGTTGCATGAATACAACCAAAACCCAGGACCATTCGCTGCCATGCTTTGTGCTGCAATGATTCCAGACTACTTGCTACTGGCTTGGCGTGGTAAAGTGTCCAGCTGTGGAGGACAAAATAAGGCAGCCCTCCCCAGAAACCTTCTGCAAAGGCTTTCAGAGTACCTTAAGGAGAGCTTCATGGAGATCTCCCTGGAGGATTCCTGTTCCATCCCCAGACATGTTAGCCAAGTTTTCCGGTAGCTGTACTGGCCGAGAATGCATCCCAATTCTTCAGAGCAAATCAAACACTAAACACAATTGCTTTTAACCCCTGTAGCATAGTTACAAATGTGCACTCACCAGAGGTGTCTTCTCCACCTTCAGGGTCGGGGATCCTGCCTTGGGATGGAATTGGCTCCAGGGTGATGAAAAGGTCCTGGCTGCTGGGGAGAATGGATTCTCCACTTGCCTGCTGCGCATTCTCCTCCTCTTCCTCATCCACAAAATCCTCCTCAGTGTTGCGTGAGACTCCCCCCTTGCAGGTGTCCACGGACAGTGGTGGGGTAGTGGTACGGTCCCCCCACCCCTAGAATGGCATGCAACTGATCATAGAAGTGGTGTGTATGGGGCTCTGACCCGGAGCGACCATTTGCCTCCTTTGTCTTTTGGTCGGCTTGCCTGAGCTCCTTAACTTTCATGCGACACTGCTGTGCGTCCCTGGTGTAGCCTCTCTCCACCATGCCCTGTGCAATTTTAGCATATATATCAGCATTTCTGCTGCTGGTTCAGAGTTCTGCCTGCACAGATTCTTCTCCCCCCACAGCAATCAGATCCAGTGTCTCCCATTCACTCCATGCTGGAGCTCGTTTGCGATTCTGGGACTACATGGTCACCTGTTCTGCTGCGCTTGCCACGCTGACCAAACAGGAAATGAAATTCAAAAGTTCCCAGGGCTTTTCCTGTGTACCTGGCTAGTGCATTGGAGTTCAAAGTGCTGTCCAGAGCGGTCACATTGGAGCACTCTGGGATTGCTCCTGGAGGCCAATACCGTTGAATTGGACAGCACTGTGTCTACACTACCCCAAATTTGTCCTAGGAAGGTTGCTTTTAGCGCTACTCCCCTCACTGGGGAGGAGCACAGAAGTCGATTTTAAAAGCCCTTTAGATCGGAACGGGGTTGGTTGTGTAGCAGCATTGCTTATAAAATCAACCTTACCTCATAGTGTAGACCAGACATTAGAGAGAGAGAGAGACAGACACAGAGAGATTTATGAGTCTGCTCCACAGCCTTAGCTAACGGCCAGTTGGCTTTTAGCTCATGCAGTAGAAGCTCATGCTCTAAGCTCCAGCGGTCCCAGGTTCGATCCCACCTGCTGATGACCAGGGTCTGTCCGGGTTACAGCTGCACCTGTGGGTGTCTGCATCCATGATTGGTAGCTCTGGCAGCTGCATGGGGTTGTAATCAAGCTACTTGCTTGTAATCAGGAGAGAGTCTCCTACCCACTCTGTCTATGCTCAGTACAGGGTTTGTAGACCCCTTTAAAAAGGTCTTTGCATTCACTGTAAAAGTCAAAATTTCTAACTGCAGTCTACCTAACATCTTCAAATGAAGGCACTACAAAGTCAGCACTGGATCTGGTTATGGAGATCAAACCAATAAAAGAAGCAGATACACTGATCTCTTTAAACCTGCCATTTGCCATACATAACTATTTCTACTTACAGTTCCCTGGTTTAGCTAGAAGGAAGTTTATACAACACTTCAGATACTGAGGTAATCTCATAGTAATTATTAAATGGAAAACTGGTAGGTTTTTAAAGGCATACACTTTATGCTTACTAGACCATAGCCTGTAACTAGAGAGCTATTAAATTATTAACTTGTGCTACACCAGGCTGATCTTCAACAACCTATGGGGGATAGGCACAACTGTGTCTAGCCCCAAGCCACAATGGATTTCAACTACCTCTACAACAAGAGAGTAGAAAGAGGTAAGGCAAATACATCTAAAAGCTGTTCCACTGCTGGAAAAACAAAACAAACCCACAGCAGTAGCTATGTCTGTAACAGACTATGGTGTATTGGAGAGCACCCAACAAAGTCTTACTGTACAGGGACATGATCAGCAATACTTAGGTATGTGATACTTCTGCATTTTTCTGTATAAGGCCTTGTCTACAGTATGATTTTTTTTCCCTAACATTTCCCACCATTACTACCACTGCTTCCATTATGGTTCCCGCCCTTACTGTTTCTGGTGATAGCAATGTCAGAAAACCTAGTCTAAACAAGGCTCCAGGCTGCTGTATCTTTTTAGCACCAAGTTGCTTAACTCTTCTCAGAGCACATCTACACAACACAGAGCTTAACACACACACACACACACACACACACACACACACACACAGCCAGACTCCCTGTCAAGTCTAGCTACCCCCTTCATCTGATTGCTGGTATGCGGTTCCCTTCTCTCACCTTTTGCCTGTTTACACTGTAAATGATTTGGAGCAAGGTTTGTATTACCTTGTGTTTTAATACAGCACATAACACAATGGCACCCCAATAGGGTTGGCAACTGTCTAATCACACAAACCCAAACACCCTTCCCCACCCTTCGCTGAGGCCCCAACCCGTTCTCTCTATTCCCCCTATCTCCATTGCTCGCTCTCCCCCACATTCACCGGGGCAGGATGTTGGGGTGCAGGCTCTGGGCTGGGACCGAGGCGCTCAGAGTGTGGGCAGGGGCTTTGGACTGAGCCTGGGGCAGAAGATTGGGGTGCAGAGTGCAAGCTCTGGGAGGGAGTTTGAATGCTGGAGGGGGCTCAGGGCTGGGGCAGAGGGTTGGGGTGCAGGAAGGATTGCAGGGCACAGGCTCTGGGTGGATGTGGGGGGGTGTTTGGATGTGGGGGGTGCTCAGGGCTGGGAAGGGGATGTGGGGTGCAGGCTCTGGGATGGGGTTCAGGGCTGGAGTAGGTGATTGGAGTGCAGGAGGGGTGCAAGCTTGGGTGAGGGTTTGGGTGCTGGAGGAGGCTCAGGGCTGGGCAGGGAGTTGGAGATGTGGGACGGTATGTGGGGTGCGCAGGCTCCAGGAGGGGGCTCAGGCAGGTGACTGGGATGAAGGAGGGGTGCAGACTCTGGGAGGGAGTTTGGGTGCAGGAGGCGGCTCATGGCTGCATCAGGGGGTTGGAAGTGCAGTAGCGGGTGAGGTGTGCAGGCTCCGGCTGGGCAGCATTTACACTTCAGATGGCTCTTGGTCGGCGGTGAAGTGGGGCTAAGGCAGGCTACCTGCCTGCCCTGGCCTTGTGCCACTCCAGGAAGTGGCTGGAACATTCCTGCAGCCCCCGCAGGGGGGAGAAACAGGGTCTCCATGCGCTGTCCTCACCCCGAATGCAGACTCTGCAGCTCCCATTGGCTGGGAACTGCAGCCAATGGGAGCCGGGGGGCAGAGCCTACCTTACCCCGCTGCGCCACCAACCAGGAGACGCCCAAGGTAAGTGGTGCCAGAGGCTCCGCGTGCCACTCCCAGAAGCGGCCAGCATGTCCCTGCAGCCCTTAGGAGGATGGGTAGGGGGCTCCGCATGCTGCCTCTTCCTGCAGGCATCGCATCCGCAGCTCTCATTGGCCACAGTTTCCAGACAATGGGAGCTGCAGGGTTGGTGCTCGGGACAAGGATAGCGTGCAGAGACCCCTGCCCCCGCCCAGGGGCCACAGGGATGTGGCAGCCACTTCCGGGAGCAGTGTGGGGCCAGGACAGGCAGGAAGCCTGCCTTAGCCCTGCTGGACTTTTAGCGACCTAAACTCTCCCAGTTCTGCTTCAGTAGTCTCCGGGAGATAAAGCCCAATTCCAGGAGACTCCCGATGATACCAGGAGCATTGGCAACCCTACACCCCAATCCTGACTGAGCCTTTTCAGTACTAATTGAACTTAAGTGATAAACAACAACAATGTAAACAGTGACTTGTCAAAATTCTGGGTTTCTAGTACTGCGGACTGATTTTCACCTTATTTGCTTCATGATTTCACCAAATATTGAAGCTTCTAAAGATCCAGACTGAATGAAAGAGAACCTTTAAATCTGAAACTGAATACTAGAACCATTTAATCTTTATATTATGCTTTTGAAGGTCCAAGGGATACAGTATGAAAGACAAAAAGTTAAAATAAACACTCTCAAATCATAAATTGGGCAAATTAGCACTAGCAAACAGAAAATTGATTATAATTTCTAGTAAAGAATTACATCAGGAAACAATTTTCTTGATTTATTGAAACATTACAGTTGGCTATCGTAAGTTCAAGGAGCTTTTTTGTTATTTTAAAAACTATATGGTAAAGTAATTGAAGCTATGATAGCAAAGTCTTATTAATTACACAAACAGTGAGAATGAAATGATCATACAAACCAAAACAGTTTTCTGTTGGAGGCCTTTAATTTTGGATTTGTCTTGGAAGGAGTTCTCAGATAGAGTAATGTAGTGAATTTAGTGAAAGTTGTTGGGGGAAAGGAGCAAACAAACTAAATCATGAGTAGGGAGCAGAGTGCTAGAGGGCAGCGTTTCCCAAACTTGGGAAGCCGCTTGTTCAGGGAAAGCCCCTGGCGGGCCGGGCCAGTTTCTTTACCTGCCAAGGGACTAACCGGCCGCTGCGTCCCGCAGCCCCCATTGGCCTGGAGCGGCGAACCCACAGCCAGTTGGAGCCGCGATTGGCCGAACCTGCGGATGCGGCATGTAAACAAACCGGCTCGGCCCGCCAGGGGCTTTCCCTGAACAAGGAGTGTCCCAAGTTTGGGAAACACTGCTATAGGGGATCCACCTCCTCTGTGTGAGGACTTGGGGAGTTCAATCCAGGTCTGCGGGGCTGCAGGGAAGCAGCATTTTCACACCACCACCAAGGCTGCATAAAACCTAGGAGACCAGTCCCTACAGGACACGCTGGCCTCAGCAGAGAGGACTGGCAGCCCATCCCATGACCTCTGATTGGCCCAGACCTATTATTTCAGACCTGGTGGGAGTACTAGAAAGTTGTCTGTACAACAAAGTAGGTTTCTGATCTGCAGTTGAGACAGATCCTCACTTATTCCGGGTTCCTGCCTCCTCACCTTGCTCTCTGGTTCGTGGCTATTAACTCTATCTCCCATCCTATGCTCCAGACCTTGATGTGAGCCTTGGCTCGGCACCTTGGTTACCATCTCTGTCTTGAGCACTCGGGCCTGACTGCCTGTGGCTCTCACCACTGGACATGACCACCCATGCCTTGGTTCCTGACACTCTGCTTGCATTAATAACCCTGGGGACTGAAGTTAAAATATTTAGCTACAGAACATATGCAACATGTGCAGAGTAGAGTAAACTTCCTCACATTGTCATGCCAACACGTCTCTGCACTGACCTCCAGAGTAAAAAGGTGATTTAGTTTCCATGGTCATTTAGTAATTACTGAAACTGTCAACAAAGGTGATTACTATAAGTCCACGTCACAGTTATTAGGAAGTGGACTTGGCATCACCAACTCCTTTCATACAGGCCATCAAATATTGAAAATGTTTGGCTAATCATTAACTGGACTGTATTTTAACTAGAAACCTACAGCAGATAAAAATAACGATACCTAGATCGTATATAGCATTTTTCATCTGTAGATCTCAAACCATTTACAAAGGAGGTCAAGTGTTTTTCCCCATTTTACAGATGGTGAAACTGAGGTACAGAGAACTGAAGTGACTTGTCCAAAATCATCTAACAGGCCAGTGGTGGCAGAGCAAGGAACTGAACCAGGTCTCCTCAGTCCCAGTACAATGCTCCATACACGTGATGCAACTGCCTCTGAAGCCCATCCCATTCATAATCACCTGTGAAACTTAATCCAATTGACACTTCTTAAAAGTTATTTTGGTTAAAAACAATAGCTATGTAATTTAAGAAATAATTTGTTAGCAGCTATACTCTTTCCTCATCAACCATCCACTCAAATACTAAGCCTCTAGAAAGTATCATTTTAAAAGTTATAGGTCTTGAACTAAACTTTAACATATTTTGTGAAAACAGGCAGATCTTAGAGATAAATGAAATAGAGAGAAAATATTTTCTTGTATAAACAATAGTTGATCATAAAGCACTCAAGGAATTTTTATGATTAAAATATGCAAAAATAAACTCTATTGAAATTATTAAAGAAAATAGGATTAGGCAGCCTCAAAACTGCATGACCTTGCCAAATGTCAGCACTTGGTTGCTTTTGTTCTGCATCTATTTATTAGATGTATAAGCATCCTGCATTCACCAACTGGATTTTTGAAATGTAAATAAGATTTTTAAGACAGAGCATTTGACTGAGTTCAAAGGACAGACCAATTGGATTTAGGTCATCTGAACTGATGAAACCTTCACTGACTTCCAGACTCTCCTTCCCCGCAAAAGTGCAGGTTACATCAACTTAAAATATTTTTGGATCCCTCAGATGTATACCCACTTAGTAATACTGATGTTTATCTTACACAGTGCCTCTTAATTTGGCTGAAAGTACAGTAGAACCTCAGAGTTACAAACACCAAAGTTATGAACTGACCGGTCAACCACACACCTCATTTGGAACCAGATGTACACAATCAGGCTGCAGAGACAAAAGCAAAAACAACCCCCCCCCTCCAACAAATACTGTACTGCACAGTGCTGTGTTAAATGTAAACTACTAAAAAAAGAAAAGAAAAGGAGTACTTGTGGCACCTTAGAGACTAACAAATTTATTTGAGCATAAGCTTTCGTGAGCTACAGATCACTTCATCGGATGCATTCAGTGATGAAGGGAGCTGTAGCTCACAAAAGCTTATGCTCAAATAAATTGGTTAGTCTCTAAGGTGCCACAAGTACTCCTTTTCTTTTTGCGAATACAGACTAACATGGCTGCTACTCTGAAACCTAAAAAAATAAAGGGAAAGTTTAAAAAAAAGATTTGACAAGGTAAGGAAACTGTGTTGTTTCATTTAAATAAAGATGGTTAAAAGCTGCATCTCTCTTCTGCATAATAAAGTTCCAAAGCTGTATCAAGCCAATGTTCAGTTGTAAACTTTTGAAAGAACCATAACGTTTTGTTCAGAGTTACGAACATTTCAGAGTTACGAGCAACCTCCATTCTCAAGGTGTTCATAACTCTGAAGTTCTATTGTATTTAAGTGTTTAGGAAAGTACAGTAAATTGGTGTAACATGTATGCCAAGAGGCCAGAGTAAGAGTATAGAAAAGTTACTAACAAAAGGATATAAGATGGTATTAATAATTAAGTGGTCTTCTGATTTAATTTAGACACTCTTACAACTCCTCAGTGTATAAGTTACACCAACATTAATTCCTTTACTCTCATTTACACATTGCAAGTAGGTGTAAGTAGACCTAAAGAAACCTGAATTTAATGGAGTGTAACTTATACATTGGCTCTGCATTTGGCCCTAGTTATTTTTTAATTTATTTATTTTTACTTTTCCTGTAAAAGCAATTTTCACAACCTCCACTTATGCTGAGGAATCCAATACCCTTAAGATAAAAAAAGGTAGTAAAGGAGTCCTTTTGTCTGAATTACCTTAGTGCACAGCAGGGGAACTGAGGGGAGGATGACAAAAAAAACCAACCTTCATCGTGCCTCAATGATTGATTCTCAGGAATTGAGACAGCTTGTAGGACAGAATGCTTTGTTCATTTCAGGAGTAAAAGGAGCTACGATGTGCTTCTCCTTTGGAGCTGGCGAATATTGAAGGAAGTTTATCAACAGAGAGTCAATAAAGCCCTTTTGGTACTCTCTCCTTCAATACTTCATGCTACCCAGGTTTCCCCAACACACACTATTCTAGACTTGCAGGAAGGAATGGGAGTGCAGTCTACTGCTGAGAAGACGACTCTCCAAGTATATGAACTAGCAATCCTCCTGTAAACTGAGGGCTAACCCACTCTCCTTGTTCTAACAAGCAGATCCAGCTCCTTTCCCCAAAGCTGGGAACAGACTCTAAGAGTATATCTACATTGCAAAAAAAGGGTACATTCTTAACTTGGGTTAGCTAACTCACATTAGCTAAATCAGGTTTAAGTTGCAGAGAAGACTAAGGCCATGTCTACACTTCTACTTATGTAGGGCAAAACATATGTTGCTTAGGGGTAAGAAGACACCACACCCCATAGCAATGGAAGTTTCGCCAGCGTAGGTGGTAGTGTGCACAGTACTATCTCAGCAGGACAGCTTCTCCTGCCAACATACAATTTGACTTTTAACTCATGTTAGCAGTTTGTATTCAACCCCAGGCTCTACATTGATCTCCTAACCCAAGTTAAAAGCTGAGCTGCTGAGTGTTTGCTGCTATTTTAACCCAAGTTTGCTGCCACAGTTCAGCTACACCAAGTTAAGAACACATCTTCTTTTGCAACATATATACCCTAGGAGTCATGACTTCCCTTCACAAAGCGAAACAGGGTGTGCTGAGAGAGTTTCTCAACATGTGTTTCGACTCTGAGTGATTATACACAATGGTGGGTTAATTCATTGGCCCTTGAGGCCTGTGCCCAGGGCCCATAGTCAATTTGGGAGCCCCCACAGGAGTGCCAGAACCTGTTGTGGGACCACCAGTGCCAGTATTGTGGCCCCACCCCTGTTCCTCTCTTCCGTGAGGCCCCGCCCAATGGCTCGGCCAGAAGCCAGAGCTGGACTGTGTTTAGAGCCACTCAGGGAGTCTGGGCTGCTGTGGAGAGCACTAGACCCTCAACCTACCCTGGAGGGTGCCGCGGTGCCCAAGAGCAGCCTCCAGTCTGTGTCCCCACTCCCCAGAGGTAGAGCCCTGTGGCAAGGTGGGGGCTAAGGCCCACCTCAGTCCCCAGCCGGGAAGAGGCTGATGCCACTATAGCAGGCGCTGCAGTTCACAGCAGAGGAGCTTATCACCTCCCCCACCACGAAGCGCAGCCCCTGCCACTGTTGCTCCATGCCTGCCCAAAGCTACTACTCTCATGATAAATTGTGGGTGGGCATGGCCTTCCTATTTTTAATAGTGCGGGGGGGTCCTGCCCATACAGTTCCAGTGCCCCTGGCATGTACGGGGCCCAAAAGTTTTTTTGTGCCCAGGGCCCCAGTAAATCTTTATCTGCCTCTGATTATACACTAGGCTTTCTCTGGTGCTGTATTTTTGGGGTCTTTTTCCTCTGCCACACAACAACATTAAAAAGTTTTCCTGGTGATTGTCTAGGATCTTCGCATCACCCTTTGGCTAACTTTGACCAGCAACTACTACTGAGCTGCTGCCTCAGCAAATAGAACCAGATCACCATTCAGGCCTGCTCTCTAATTTGTCTTAGTACCAAACTGCTGACATGATTCTGTGTCTTTTTATGGTTCAAAGCTGTATTGTATACATTATTGTCAAGGGAGAGATCCCAGTAGGTCTGTGTTGGCAATGTCACACAAGTCTTCATGCAACATACCTTCCCATCTGCTTAGATAAGGCTACACAGCCTGATCACACCACAATATGTGTCCAAAGAAATGTTTCTTCCCACTTCCCCCTCACTAGGGAGAGAGCTAACAAGTTAGGTTTAATGCCACCTGATCATTCATTTAATATCTGCAACCTGCCCTCATGTCTTCTACATCCTTTGGTTGTCTACTTCTTCAGTGTCAAATAGGCAATATACTAAGGACTATATTAGAAGAGGCTCTACAGACGGAATGGGATGCATACCTAACACTGGTCACTGTGACTTAAAGTAGGTCTGCACCTAGCCTAATGAACTCCTCCAATACTAGCAAATACCTCTCAGAGAGCTCAACTGCAGACAAGGTAGTATAATTTAGTTACAAATTAAGGATGAGGAGACAGAGGTCCGTGTTTTCATACATCAGTATAGTACTACAAACACTTTTGACACTATGATAATGAATTTAAATATTGAAATTATGTGCTCTTGGGAACACAGTGTACCAAAATATTTAGTGCTGTTGATGCATCTCTCAATAATACACTTCTTACTGATGGGCATTTCTGTAGACCACCTACATAGAGTCTTCCAGTTGTTGGGTCCCCCGGGTCATGAAATATTCTTGCAATATACCTATTAGCAAATTATATTATATTTAGACATTTCTGCACTGTTTCCAAATTTATGCTGCCACCTGCAGGCTGCCCTGTGTTACTACAGTCTACTACACAGTTTTTAGAGTTGGTCAGCGTTTTTAAAATCAGAATTTTTTTTGGACAAAATGCCTTATTTGCAAAAGTGATTTGCTGATCATTTTCAATGTTCTGAGATGGTTTCAGGTAGTTCATTACGTATCCTAGGATGAACTTTATCAGGTCCTGCTGACGAACACATCTAACTTATCTAAATATTCTTTAACCTGTTCTTTCCCTTTTCTGACTTGTTTTCCTTATCTCTTGTTGTTAATATTAATTGTGTTAAGCATCTCATCACAATTCAACTGTTTATTGAATACTGCAGAAAAATAAATATGCAACACCTCAGTTTTTTTGGTGTCATCCATTATTAGCTCTCCTTCCCAGCAAAGTAGTGGACATATACTTGCCCTCATCTTTCTCTTCCTCCTAATATATTTACAGAATCTCTTCTTATTGCCTTTTATGTCTTTTTATAGGTGTAACTCACGTTGTGCGTTAGCCTGTCTGATTTCCCCCCTACAGTGTTTGGGGTATTCTTTTGTACTCATCTTTGCCAATTCATTGGCAGTCTCAGCGGAGAAACCAAGCATTGAAATAATAAATGGACAGAGAAATCATCTAACTTTGCACAGTTACTTAAGGTCAGGTACAAAGGTATGTGCTTAGTAAGGAAGCTTAAGGAAAAGGTTTTCAATGGCCTAACTGTTCCCATCAAAGTCAATGGTAAAACTCCCATAGATTTCAATCTAAGCAGTTAGGCCAACTCTGAATGCCTTTGAAAAAAAAATCACACCCTAACATGCCTGTATCTGTGCAGTACCTGTTCTATGGATAGTGTACTTCAATCTACAGAACTGCCAGGCAAATATATTTCATGATGAAAGCTAAATTTGTACACAAAAAAAATAAAAATAATAAAATAAGAGAATGGAATGAGAGATGGACACAAACCCTACACCCTAATAAGAGAATGGAATGAGAGATGGACACAAACCCTACACCCTCTCAGTTCCTTCTTGCTGGCAACTCCAATGGAGAGGTAGTAAGGCAGGTAATGGAATGGACACAAGCAACACATCTCAAAGAACAACAGTTACGAAAAGGTAGGTAACCGTTTCTTCGAGTACTTGCTCATGTCGATTCAATTCTAGGTGACTCACAAGCAGTATTCTTGGAGGTGGGCTTGGATTTCACAGTCAAGCAGCTTACAGCACTGCTCTACCAAAGCCAGCATTGTCCCAGGCTTGCTGGGTAAGGGCGTAATGAGATGCAAACCTGTGGATGGATGACCAGGTGGCTGCCCTACAGATGTCCTGGATAGGCACCTGAACTAGGAAAGCTGTCAAAGAGGCCTGCACCCTAGTTGAGTGGGTGGTTACAATCGCTGGAGGGGGCCCCTTTGCCTGATTGTAACAGCAGTGAATGCAGGCAGTGATCAAAAGAAGAAATTTTTTGAGCAGACACTGGACTTTCATCCTATCGGCCACTGTGGCAAACAATTGGGTCGACTTGCGGAATGGCTTGATCATTTCAATGTAGAAGGCTAGTGCCCTCTTGACATCTAGGAAATGCAATCTTTGCTCCTCCTCTGACTTATGCGGCTTTGGGGGGAAAAAAAAGGCAGGTAAATACATGTCCTGGCCTGTATGAAACAGAGTAACTTGGGCAGGAAAGCCGGATGCAACTGCAGCTGGATCTTGTCAGTGTAAAATATATAAGGCAGTTCTGAGGTAAGCACCCTAATCTCAGAGATCCAGCAAGATGTTATTGCAACCAGGAACATGACCTTCCAGGAAAGAAAGAGAGAGCAGGAAGCCAGAGTTTTGAAGGGGGTCCTCTGAGCTGTGACAGCACAAGATTCAGGTCCCATGGCAGAACAGGGTCCCTGAGGTGCAGGTAGAGGTGCTCGAGACCCTTTGGGAACCTGTCATGTCCTGGGCAAAAACCGAGCTACCCCCAAGCGGCAAAGATTAAAGGCCTTGGAGCTTGAGATGCAGAAGGTAGTCCAGGATTAACTGCAGCAAGGCCCGCTCAGGCTGAATGCCTTTATCCGAGGTCCAACAAACAAACTGCTTCTATTTGGCCAGGTAGGTTGCTCTGGTGGAGGGCTTTCTGCTGTCCAACAGGACCTGCTGGACAGCGGCCGAGCACTCCTGCTCCACTGCATTTAACCATGCAGCAGCCAAGCCATCAGGTGCAAGGCTGCCTGATTTGGATGCAGAAGACCACTGTGCTTTTAGGACAGCAGGCCAATCTGAATGACAACTGTAATGGAGCAGTCACTGAGAGGTCCAGCAGTGTTCTGAACCAGCACTGGTGCGGCCAAACCGGCACTATGAGGATCACCTTCACCCTGTCCTGTTTGATCATCATGAGGACTCTAAATTAGCAGCACTGCGAGGAAGGTGTAAAACAGAGCCCCCGACCACAGGAGCAGAAAAGTGTCCGACAGGGAGCCTCTGTCAATCCTCCAAATCAAGCCGAAAATGTGTCATTTCATGGTCTGCCAGGATGCAAACAGGTCCACCTGGGGAGTTCCCCATCTCTGGAAGATGAAGCTGACCACTTCCAGATGGAGGGAACACTTGTGGCGAGATGAGAAGGTCCTCCTGAGGCAATCTGCCAAATTGTTCCTGGCCCCAGGGAGGTGTGCAGCTACAAGATGGATGTCATGTTGTACACCGAAGCCCCAGAGCTTGAGGGCTTCCTGGCAAAGGGCAGATGATCTGGCTCTGCCTTGCTGTTGATATAGAACACAGCCACTGTATTGTCCGCCAGGACCTGGACCATGCTGCTTTTTGTGTGACATAGGAAGGCTTGGCAGGCCAGGAGAACCACTTTGAGCTCCATGATCTTGATGTGCAGGGAGCAATCATGACTCGAGCAACAACCTTGCGTGCTGAGATTGCCTAGGTGGGCTCCCAACCCCAAGCTCGAAGCATCGGAGATGAGGGACACCGACAGGGATGGAGCCACAAAGGGAACTCCCTCCAACACCAATGCAGGATTCTGCCACCATGTGAGTGATGACAGTACGTGGTCTGAGACTCCGACCACACGGTCCACACTGTGTCTGATGGGGACGTAGACTAACACCGGCCAAGCCTCCAGGGATTTGAGGTGGAGCCATGCATGCTGGATGACATAAGTGAAGGCCACCATGTGGCCCAACAATTGCAGGCACTTGTGAGTGGTGGTGAGAGGATGGGTGTGCATGCACGAGATCAGGTCCGCCATGGCTTTGAACTGAGCCTTGGGGAGGAAGGCCTGGCCTGAGTATAGTCGAGAACTCCTCCAATGAATTCTATGCGTTGCACTGAAAATAAGGTAGACATTTTCTAGCATATTAATAGCCCCAGGTTGCGACGGGTGGAGCAAACCAGGCTGAGATTATGCCGCACCTGATCCCAGGATCGGCCCTTTATTAACCAGTCATCAAGGTATGGATACATTTGCACCCCTATGCTCCTCAGGTAAACGGCCACTGGTGCTATGCACTTTGTAAATACTCTCGGGGCTGACAAGAGACCGAAGGGCAGTGCCGTGAATTGAAAATGTTGGTGGCCCAATACAAAACAGAGAAAATGCCTGTGCCCTGGAAAAATGGAAATATGTCCTTTAAATTGAGGGTGGCTGTCAAGGCTAATTCCCGACTCTGGCACCTCGAGTGCAGAAGGTGGGGGCCCACAAGGATTCTAAAAATGAATACTGGCCACTCCAGGCTTGTATTAAAGTCCCAAAGTTACAGCATTTCTCTAACCTTGGATGCGTAGATGCTGCCACCACCCAAGTGCAAAATCCCTTTGAGAGCTCAGGAAGGCACACTTGGGAATTCCTTCCTGTGGGATACCCTCAAGCCCTTTCATGCCCCTCCAGGGAAGAGCTAAGAAAAAAAGAAAAGAAAAAGAAATCTGCTGTTGCCACCAGCTAATTAAACAACATATGCACAAATCTCTTAAGACACACAAATCCAATTCTGTTCTTAAAAAAAAGAAAAAAAAAGGTAAATTTTATTTAAAGAAATTGCAGCTGGGAACTCAGGCTATTGCTAGATTTTAAAAGAGCAGCTACAAGGATTAAGCACCAAGAATCGCTTTCTTGAGGTCCAGTTTAAAGGTTACCAGCAAAACAAAAGCACCTGGGGTTAGCACAGAGGAGTCCACAAGCCAGAAAGCAACAAAAAGGGATAAACCTGATTGCGTCTTCCTCGACATTTCCTGATCTGTTTACATATCTGGAGTTTTAAATTAGTAGCTTCTAAATATGATACTGATGATTTTTTCATACCTGGCCCACGCTTCTTACAGCACAGCTGCTGCCCTGTCCGCCTCTCCCTGGGAGAACAACAGACAGACAGACAAAAGGGTAGTTTTTTCTTAATTTTAGAAGTTCTAGCATTCCCATTGGCTCTTTTGGCCAGGTGCCCACTCACTTCCTTTTACCGATGCATAGCAGTGAGACTTTTTAACCCTTTACAGGTAGAGCAATTAGAGAACAGCTACTAAGTGGGATTTTATAGCTACTGGCTGGTTGGGTGTCCATAAAAGGGAGCTACACTTCATTTATCTCAGTGGCATACCACTCTCCTGGGTCCAGGGAGGGAATAATGGAGGCCAGAGAGACCATGTGAAAGTTCAACTTCTTGTGAGACTTGTGGAGGTCGCGCAGGTCCAGAATGGGTCTGAGGCCCCCTTTTGCTTCTGGGATTGAGAAATAGCGGCAGTAGAATTCTTTCCCCTTCAAGTCTGGAGGCAGCTACTCTACTGCCCCCAGGCATAGGAGGCTCTCGACCGCTTGAATGAGGAATTGCTTGGGGAAAGGTGGGAGTGGGAGGGTGGGTCAGCCATGAACTGCAGGGTGTAGCCAAAGATGTGTCGAGCACCCAATAGTCTGAGGTCAGCCGTGACCAGGCAAACCGGAAGGGGCACAGGTAGTTGAGGAAAGAGCAGGGGGGTGGATCCTGGGAAGTGACTGGGGCGCCATCCTCGGGCACATTCTCAAAATGCCTGCTTCTAGCTTCCTTAGCCTCTGGAAGAACCAGGCTGGGCAGAAGAATGGGAAGACAAAGGGTGATGCCATTTAAATCCTTTGTCTCTGTCCTTCCTCCTGCAGGAGGTAGACCGAGGGGGGACATTGCAGGACCTTGACAGAGGTGGAGGAGGTGGGAGATGGAACAGCTTTCTAGCCTGCTGAGGCATGCACAGGCCCAAGGAACGGAGGATGGCACAGGAGTCTTTAAGGAGCCATGCATCTGTCAGCTCCGAAAAGAGCCCTGCTCCCTCAAATGGGAAGTCCTGAGGGGCAGCCTGCATCTCCTAGGACAGCCTGGAGGACTAAACAGGAGCTGTGCCTCATGACCAACACAGTGGCGACTACCCGGCCACTGAATGCGTGGCATCCCAGGCCAACTGGAGGGCGCCTCTTGCCACCACTTTGCCCTCTTCCACCAAGGTGGCAAACTCCTGGGCTTGGTCCTGTGGAAGGCCCTCCTTGAGCTTACTGATGGAGTCCCACAGGTTCAAGCTATATCTGCCTAGCAGGGCCTGATGGTTAGATACCCAAAATTGCAGGCTGGCTGTCCAATAAATTTTCCTGCCAAACAAGTCCAGCCTCTTGGTGTCTTTATTTTTCGGTGTGCTGGTTGCCTGTCCCTTTCGTTGATGGTGGATGACCAGGGACCCCACTGGAGGGTGGGTATACAGGTACTCAAATCCCTTTGCCAGGCATAGTACTTCTTTTCCACTTTAGGCAGAATGGAAGAGGGGGTCTGCCACACAGACTTAGCAATTTTTAGGACCCCTGGGTGGACAGGCAATGCAACCTGGACCAGGGTGGAGGAGGGTATAACATTAAAGAGGTCGGACTCCTCTGCTAGTACCTCTACCTCCAAGTTCAGGTTGGCAACCACTCTTTTGAGAAGGGCCTGATTCTCCTTGAAGTCATTGGGGGTCTGCTTGTTTGCGAGGGGACTGCCACTGCTTCGTCCAGAGATGATGAAGACAACTGCACCGCAGGGGGAGGGGCAGCTTCTCCTTGCTCATCTGGGGATGAGTCCTTGGGCATTGGGGCCTGCTGTGTCACCCCCAGCACCGTGCTCAGACTCCAGTGCCTGCTGTGCCTGGGGCAGTTTGTCCGATGCGGCCTGGGAGGAACGGCAGGAGTATGAGGCATAGCAGGCATAACAGGTACACCCCATGGATTCGAGTACTGCCACTGAGCAGGCCACTGTCCCTTCCTCCACGCCACTGCTGCAGGAGCTGCATCGGTCTCACGGGCTGGTGGCGATCTGCCATTTATAGGGGAGGGGCTGAACTCTCCTTCTGACTCAGACCATTGCCCTTCCAGTGACCAGGATGGAGCTGTAGATGCTGCAGTCTGCTGACTGACCCTTGTTGGCAACTCGTAAGGAGAGGGCGAGGATTGGTGCCTGGCCGAGGAGTGGTACCGGGGAGATGGAGATCAGTGCTGCAACTGGGAATGATCCCACACCAGGGGGGACTGATGCTTGGGAGACCGCCTAAGCGATGGTGATCTGCGCTGTGAGACTTGATTGAACCGTGGGTATGGGGATCGGCGTCGTGACTGAACTATCCCGTGCCTTGTAGGTGGAGACTTTGGTGTCAGGGACCTGGGTCTTCTAACCAAGGCTGCGGTTCTGAGGATCCTAGGCCTTACCTCTGTCTGCAACGCCCCACCTCCGTGGAGCTGGGAGCAGGGATGCGGCTCCGGAGTGGGGATGCAGCTCCAGGAGGAGGGATGCAGACAGGGGTAAGGTGGCCGAGGCTGCGGGTGGGAGCGGACCCTCAGCCGGTGGGCGCAGGGCCGGCAGCCAGGGCCAGGAGTGGATCCCTGGGCACAGGACCAGCAGCGGAGCTCAGCAGTGCTCCCTTCCCACCCCCTATTGGGGCTGCTGCGGGTCCCAGCAATGCCCCCCAAACCTTACTCCATGCCTCCTTAAGGGGACACACCCCACAGATTGAAGACCTCTGTTCTAGGAAGATGATGTAATTTATTTCAAACTGACATTTGTTTCCTGCACACTTAAACCTTGACTCCTTAAAAAGCTTTAGAATCCTTTCCACTCCTACCAGATGTTCCTCCCATGAAGTCATCTAAGTGCATAAGGGTATCTTCAGTTCTCAAAACTTGGGTTAGATCATTTAACACAAAATATTGCTGTTCTTGTCTACAGATTAATTTGTGTAGTCAGGAAAAGTAGTTCTAAATAATGTGCAATAGTGTGAGAAATTAGATGTTTAAGAAGTCAGAACATTAAGTAAAAAATTACTATAATAATGAAGTGTCAGTGCAGAAGGCGTTCCTTGCCCCGCAAAAACGCTATCCTATATTATGAACAAAATTTCCATAAGTCAAAAGTACCAGGGCATAGAGGTTAGGAGCACAATATATTGTTGCAGCACCTGGTTTGAACTTCATTTCATGTGGCTAGGGTTTCTCAGCTCTTGAGGCATGTTGACCATGGATTGAGAGGAAAAACAATTCTCACTTAACAAGGGTATGCAATTTGGTTAAAAACAAGAGCTGTTCAGAAAATGACATTTCCATCTTGCATGAAATGCCTATGTTTCTATAACAAAATGGGTTATAGAGGGAAAATATAAAAAATTTTCACAAAACCAAACATTTTGAGTACATAATGTCAAAACAAAAAATCTAACGTTTTCAGTTGAAACAAAATATTTCAGTTTGAAATGTCCATCCTAAATTAAACGTTTCATTTTGAATTTTCCTATTAAAAAATTGTGTTGAAATTGACATTTTCCCACGACGATTTTGAAAAAAAACTATATTTCACTAGGAATATTTATCAGTTGAAAAATTTCAACCAGCTCTATTCAATATTCAAAAGAAAATCTTTACCTTTTCTGAAATAAAAGTATTATACTTTGAATAAATAAAATGTTTGAAGACTTTTCCTTCAGTGCAAGATTCTAGATTAGCAAGTATGAAATCCAGCAGGGGATATCTACAGAAGATACATCATCCCATCTAAGTATTTCTAAGCTAACTAGGAGATGATAGCTAAGGTCTGAAAAATATTACAACAGGTATACAAACTAGTGTTATTTCTCTCCATTGCATAAACCTATATAATTATGCACAAATTAACAGTGCTGAGAATGTCGGAAAAGGCATCAATTAGTTCCAACTGCAGCAGTGATTTTATATATATAGATACCTTGCTGTTAGGACATAGGCTACAAACTCCAATTTATTTGACCATAACAGGCCATAATTCACAGGCCAAATATCCACCAGATAATAAACATTTTCAGCATACTTTTTTTGTTTATTGAATGTTTTCAGCATGTTTTTGTGCATACGTTTCATGAAAACATTAGAAATCACACTATCCTATTTTTGTATAGGAATACGCAGACAGTTAAAACAGTATGCAGAATGTGTTTGTGACTAATGTTAAGAAGAATACATCTGTGTGAGAGAGATCACTTATCTCTATAGTGTGAGAGTTATCAGGTAACATCTAGCAAAAATAAAATAAAATTGGTGCTTAAAAAACTACTGACTATAGGTTTTAGTTCCGATTTGAAAAACTAGTGGACAAGTCACAGACATTACCAGCTTTAAGCTTGCTAAATCTCAAAATATTGCTGCAATACGCATAGATTCTGTTTGACTTACACTGTCATAGCGCAAAACTATCATCTTATGCAATTTCCCATGAAGGAGCTGGCCATGCTTTGCATCCATAAAATCAGGATGCTTCTCTCTGAAACAGGCTATTGGAAGGCAACAGTGAGTTTCTAGCAGAGAAGGGAAAGCCTATGAGTACAGTGCTGGCTTGCAGTAGGTGCTACAAAGCAGACTCAAAATTCAAAAATCCTCTTTGATACTGCCACTTTCTGTGTGTGTGTGAGAGAGGTTGGACAAAGGAGCAGCAGAGAAGTGGAAAGGATAATAGAGCAGTACAGCTTCCTTCAGCAGTGGTGTTTAGAGGAATGAACTGAGGTGTTGGAAGAAATTAAAGGAAGGAGGGGAAACTGCACTGTTCTCACTTCCCACTTCTCCCTAGGAGACTACAACTAGTTTAGTGGCTTACCTCCCTCTTGCACTTACCCATCTCCTGAATTAATTCACATGGTCTTTGTAGATATTTCTATTAAGTGTGTTTTTTCTAAGTAATGCTCTCTAGGTACTTTCTACCACCTTTTACATTCCTCTAGCGTAATACATAATGAGCAGATTCAGGAAAGCAAGTGCTTTAGAGCTCTTTCTTGCTTCACTCTTGAACATCTCATGGTTAGTAAAGTGCTCTGCTGTAAATTATAGGTTGCAATGGATGATTTCCTCTTTAACTCTTTGATACAAGGAGATTTGAATTCCTCCGTGATTCAGCAATCCCAAATAAATTAGACATTAAGAACATTCTGGCCCAAAGATTATGGCATATATAAATCAGTTTTCTGTATTCATCATTTACAGACAAGTTTTCCAGGGGGAACGGGGGTGGGTCATTAATATTGGGCGCCCATTGATGGGAGCTATGGAACCTCAGTAACTGAAAAGTCAGCGAAAGTAGGCACCCAAGAGTGAACACGCATAAAAATGTTGTTCTATTTCATCATCATAGTGACCCCACTCAAGGCAGTACATAATCTGTCAGCATTTTTAAATAATCTCTCTCTTTGGGGAGATATAATTCAGTTTTAAAACTGGCTTTGGGGAAGAATTTGCTAAAGTTTGAGATATAGGTTTACATTTTTTAACACTTCAACAACCCAAAACATTTCATTAATATAAGGTCTTGTCTACACTACCAAGTTTTGTTGACAAAACTTAGGTCGACACCCAAAGGCGACAAAACACGAATCGCCAAAGGGTGTTCACACTTGCTCCCTCTGTCGACAGATCATGTCCACATTGGGGACACCATCACTGACAGGGTGATATCCCCCAATGCAGTGTTGTGGGAAGGAAGAGATGATCGATGAGTATCTTGGGGTTCTCTCTGAGTTCTTCCACAGCCCCCTCAGCTGCCGAGAGCAGCATCATGAGGAGCTCTGTGAGCTCTCTGTGCTGAGGACTGGCAAAGCAGCCCAGTAGTCTGTCCCCCTCCCCTTGCAGCAGCCGTCTGCCTGCTGCTGTGTTCCTAGCGCAGGGCAGAACAGGAGCACTCCAATGATTTGCTCTTTGTTTGTTCCCCAAAGGGAGCAGCCCACAGATACTTCCTGGAGCTTTGAAAGGGGAGGGGCACATGCCTGCAGGGCAGCAGAGATCAAAACACTGAGCAGAGCAACCAGGGCAGGCATTGTGGGATACTGGCGGAAGTCAGTTCTGTGGGCAACACAATGAGCAGTGTCTACACTGGCTCTTTGTCGACAGTAAAGGGAGGGGAAAAGTAGAAGTGGAAGTTTTTTGTCACCAAAACTGGGCGTTTTGTAGTGTCCCATTGTAGTGTGTACGCTCTTGCTGTTTTGTTACCAAAGGTAGTTTTTGGTGACAAAACTTACCAGTGTAGACAAGCCCTAAGACTGAAGGATCTTTAGTTTGAATTTTACTTTGAACAAACAAATAAACTAATGTATGTACATTGCAGCCATTCCATGGGATGTATATAATATGAAAACCTAGAGAGACTAGATAATTTAATATCAGTGACAAAAAGTGATCTTTGCCTGCCTATTTAAGAATGAAATACTAATGCTCTGAAGGTTGTCGCACAGTTTGTATCCTCAGAACAAATTACAAAAAATGCTTATTATTATTTCATAGTATAGTGGTAATGCCTAGGAGACCCAGTCATGGATTAGGACCCCTTTGTGTTAGGCACTGTACAAACACAACAAAAAGATGATCCCAGTCTCAAAGAGCTTACAATCAAAGCATAAGACAATGTTGCAAATGCTTCAATCATCTTTGTTTGTTTTACTTTAAAGGTGAAATGCAATGTTTTTAAAACCGTTCAAAACATGTTTGTAGAAGTCCAGAAGTAGACAGCCATTTAAAAAGTGCAATTAGCATTAAAGATAGACAAATTACCATCTCCATAACATCCTAAGAAACGAGATTTGCTATTGTCTCTGTCAGAGTGACAGACCCTAAGCAAAAGTTTGAAAGTACCATTTCTTCTAAAATTTTATTTCCTACTATTGCTGTAATTCTGCGGCAGCAAAACCAGGAAGATCACAGCTCAAATTTCTCAGGTCCTTGGAGGAAATGTTTGTTAGAATAGGTGTTAATATTTTAAACAAAAGGGATGCGCCTTGCTTTCTTTTGGACTCTTAACAGCCAGTTTGAAAGATTTAGTATAACTTTGCTGTTCAGCTATAAAGATGATCTATTTACCATACAATACCTGTAACTGAAAACTCCTGGGGGGAAAAAAAACGAGATAGACACATATCTGATACATGAGTAAGACTATGCTATAACTCTTATTGATAAGAGTACTGCATATACTTTTCTTATAGTATAATGTCACATAGTTTTTATCTTGTACTCTTAATATAAGATCTGAGACATGTACCTTTTCTTTCAATGCATTGAAAAATAGACTTTTTACTCAATAATCTCTTTGTTTCTTTTTCAGACAGGTGGCAGGTTCCATTCAGTTGGTGGTGAATCTATGGATTTGTTTTAAAATATAGCAGATTGGGCAATTCACAGCAACAATTGACAGACAGTCATTGTAGCAGACTCATTTTCTCTTAATCTAATTTCTTTTGTAAGACCTCTAGAGGGCAGTGAATAAAAGAAAATAGAATACCAGAAAAAGATGCAAACATTATACACAAGTTATAAAGTAATATAAAAAAAACATAGTGTACATTCTCTTCTTATATAATCTCATACCGTAAGGTAACTATGCCATGCCAAGAGTCCAAGACTATTATGATTTCAAAGGTAACTCAACCATTTACCACCCTTATTCTACAACTAATTTGCATGCAACAATGTCACTGGTTACATGAGGGAGCCTGCACACTGAAAACCCTGCACACTGAAATAGCTGAAAACCCTTGCTGTCACACAGGTATGGCAGTTGGGCCAAGTAAACCTGCCATACCTGTGTGACAGCAAGGGTTTTCAGCTATTAAAGCATAAATGTGTATTACAGTTACTGAGTAGTTTGCACAACAAGCTGGCACAAAAGCAAACAAAAATATACAGTGCAACTTGTAATATATCACACAATAATAACGTTAATCTACGGGACAAAATTAACCAACAGGACAAAATTATACTGTTGTATGACTTCACACTATATCTAAATAATTTTTGTGGGGGTATTGTGGCTAAACGTTGTACAACCCCAAAAATATAGGTTTAGCTGTGCAAGAACTGTGGGCAGAAGATCTGTCTCCCCTTAGCTAAAGTATCGTACATCTTTTGGAATGTAGTACAGGTCCATAAATGAAAAAAGAAAATATTAAGGATTAATATTGCCACAAAATAAAATACAATTCAATATAAATTTTAGAATTAAAAACACTAGTACCTAGAGATCAGCATTAGGAAGAACAAAACAAAATGAAAAGCACTGTAATTAATAAAAGATGGCCATTATTCCTAAATACTGGAGGATATATTGGGGCAAATCTTCAGCTGGTGTTCCCCTAATGTCGAAGGAACAATGAAAAGTTACAGCAGCAGAGGCTCTGACCCTTGTTTTTGGTAAACCTTGATTGTCAATTCAGTTGTTCTCCCCTCTTCCCCCATTCTCATCTTACATTATCTTAACTTGGTGTTTTCTGATGTACGAATTTCCTTATTCTTGCAATGTCTTCTTTATACCAGCCCTTTATGTGAATGACATATTTTTCAACTTCTTTTTCTGCCTATGTTAAAAACTGAGACTTACCAAACTGCTGAGGGTCTCTTCATACTCCAATTGAGTTTGCTGTGATGTCACAGAATGATGCATTCTGTAGGGTTTGGCAAATATTATTAATGCCCTGAACCTTACAAATATTGTCCCTATTCAACCAACTAAACATGGTCAAATGTTTTGTTAACATTCATACTATTCCCTATGCCCCTAACCTAAGCTGCTGGAAGCAGTCCTAGCTGTGACTCCATTGCCCAGTAAACATGTAGTGTTTGGCAAGACATTTCCCCTCACATTGGTTTCCAGGACAGATGATGAAAAATGAACAACCACAAGCACTTCATTTCTCTGATTTGGGAGAAAGAAGTCATAGATCCCCTGACACACTGAAGGAACTTAATTATCCTGAGTAATTTTGTATCATTTGCAAATTTTGCCACCTTACTGTTTTTACTCCTTTTTCCAGATTATTTATGAACATGTTGAACAGAACTGGTCTAAGTACACATCCCTGGTTGATACCACTATTTACTTCTTCCCCCTTAGGAAAAGTGAACATTTATTCCTATCCTTTGATTCCTGTCTTTTAACAAGTTACTGATCCATGAAAGGACCTCCCCTCTTATTCCATGACTACTTACTTTGCTTAAGAGCCTTTGGTGAGGGACCTAATCAAAGGCTTTCTGAAAATCCAATACATTATAAGGGCACTGGGATTACCCTTGTCCACACATTTGTTGATCCCCTCAAAGAATTCTAACAGATTGGTGAGGCAGGATTTCTCTTTACAAAAGCCGTGTTGACTCTTCCCCAACAAATCAGATACATAAATGAACACAACAATTCTGTTCTTTAGTTTCAACCAATTTGCCTGGTACTGAAGTTATGGTTAAGAGTCTGCAATTGCCAGGATCCCCTCTGAAGCCTTTTAAAAAAACTGATATCACATCAGCTGATCTCCAGTCACTTGGTACAGAAGCTGATTTAAATGATAGGTTATGCACCAGACTTTGAAGTCTGCAATTTCATCTTTGAATTCTTTCAGAACTCTTGAGTGAATACCATCTGCTCCTGGTGACTTATTACTGTTTAATTTATCAATTTGTTCCCTCTACTGACACCGGAATCTGGAACAGTTCCTCAGATTTGTCAGCTAAAGAGAAGAGCTCAGGTGTGAGAATCTCCCTCATCCTCTGCAGTGAAGACTGATGCAGAGAAATCATTTAGCTTCTCCACAACAGCCTTACCTTCTGTGACTGCTCCTTTAGCAGTTTGATCATCCAGTGGCCTCCCGGATTTTTTGTCAGGCTTCTTGTTTGTGATGTACTTAAAAGTGGTGTGTGTCTTTTGGTAGTTGCTCTTCAAATTCTTTTTTGGCCTGCCTAATTATACTTTTACACTTGACTTGCCAGAGTTTATGCTGTTTTCAATTTTCTTCAGTAGTATTTGACTTCCAATTTTTACAGAATGCCTTTTTGCCTCTAACCAGGTTCTTTTATTTTGTTGTTTAGCCATAGTGGCACCTTTTTTAGTCCTCTTACTATGTTTTTTAATTTGGGGCGTACATTTAATTTGAGTCTCTATTACGGTGTTTTAGAATCATAGGACTGCAAGGGACCACAAGAAGTCTTCTAGTCCAGTCCTGCACTCAAGGCAGAACTATTATCTAGACCAGGGGTTCTCAAACTGTGGGTTGGGACTCCAAAGTGGTTCACAACTCCTTTTTAATGGAGTCACCAGGGTTGGCTTAGACTTGCTGGGGCCCGGGGCTAAAGCCAAAGCCCAAGCCTGAGGCCTACCGCCTGGCCCAAAGCAGAAGCCCTGGGCAGTGGGGCTCAAGTGTACAGGCCCTCTGCCTGGGGCTGAAGCTTATTGGTTTTGGCCCACCCCTGCAAGGAGCAGTGGGGCTCAGGCTTTGGACCCCCCGTGTCCGGGGTGGCTGAGCTTGGGTGGGCTCAGGCTTTGGTCCCCCTCCTGGGGTCGTGTAGTAATTTTGGTTGTCAGAAGGGGGACGCGGTGCAATGAAGTTTGAGAATCCCTGATCTAGACCATCCCTGGCAGGTGTTTGTCTAACCTGCCCATTAAAATCTCCAGTAATGGAGATTCCAAAACCTCCCTAAGCAAATGTATTAGAGTGCTTAACTACCTGACAGGAAGTTTTTCTGAATGTCCCATCTAAAACACTCTTGCTGTAATTGAAGCACATTGCTTCTTGTTCTATCCTCAGAGGTTAACGAGAACAATTTACCTCCCTCCTCTTTGTAAGAACCTTTTATGTATATGAAAAGGTATGTTCTCCCTCAGTCTTCTCTTCTCCAGAATAAACAAACCAATTTTTTTCAGTCTTCCCTTACAGATCATGTTTTCTAGACCTTTAATAATTTTTGTTGCTCTTTTCTTGACTTTCTCCAATTTGTCCATGTCTTTCCTAAAATATGGTGCCTAGCACTGGACACAATACTCCAGCTGAAGCCTAATTAGCACAGAGTAGTGAGGAAGAATTATTTTGTGTCTTGCTTACAACAGTCCTGCTAATACATTCCAGAATGACATTTGCTTTTTTTGCAACAGTATTACACTGTTGACTCATATTAAGCTTGTGATCTACTATGACCACCAGATCCCTGTCCGCAGTTGTCAAGGTTCCTCCCCCACTCTGAACTCTAGGGTACAGATGTGGGGACCTGCATGAAAGACCCCCCTAAACTTATTCTTACCAGCTTAAGTTAAAAACTTCCTCCAGGTACAAACTTTGCCTTGTCCTTGAACCCTATGCTGCCACTGCCAAGCGTGTTAAATAAAGAAGAGGGAAAGAGCCCACTTGGAGACGTCTTCCCCTCAAAATATCTCCCCAAGCCTACACCCCCTTTCCTGGGGAAGGCTTGATAAAAATACTCACCAATTTGCAAAGGTGAACACAGACCCAAACCCTTGGATCTTAAGAACAATGAAAAAGCATCAGGATCTTAAAAGAAGAATTTTAATTAAAGAAAAAGTAAAAGAATCACCTCTGTAAAATCAGGATGGTAAATACCTTACAGGATAATCAGATTCAAAACAGAGAATCCCTCTAGGCAAAACCTTAAGTTACAAAAAGACACAAAAACAGGAATATACATTCCATTCCGCACAGCTTATTTACCAGCCATTTAAACAAAAAGAAATCTAACGCATTTCTAGCTAGATTACTTACTAACTTAACAGAAGTTCTGAAGAGCATTCCTGACCTGGTCCCAGCAAAAGCATCACACAGACAGACAGACCCTTTGTTCCCCCCCTCCAGCTTTGAAAGTAACTTGTCTCCTCATTGGTCATTTTGGTCAGGTGCCAGCGAGGTTTTCTTAGCTTCTGAACCCTTTACAGGTGAAAGGGTTTTGCCTCTGCCCAGGAGGGATTTTATAGTTTTGTATACAGAAAGGTGGTTACCCTTCCCTTTATATTTATGACAGCAGTATTCCTTCATAGACAGTCATTTCTCATTTTGTGTGTGTGCGCAACTGATTACTCCACTTAGTAAGCAACACTTTGCATTTTTCCTTATTGAATTTCATCTTATTTACCTAAAACCATTTCGCCAGATCATTTGGAGTTTTAATCCTATCCTCCAAAGCACTTGCAAACCCTCCCAGCTTCGTCTCATCTGCAAACTTTATAAGCATACCGCCTATGCCATTATCTAAATCAGTGGTTCTCAAACTTTAGCAATCTGAGGACCCCCATTTGGATTTAAAAATTTTCGTTGACCTCCAAACCTCCCACTCAGCCCCAGGCCCTGCCCCCATTCCACCCCTTCCTGACCCCACTCCACTCCTGCCCCACCTCTTTTTGCCCCCTCTCCCGCACCCTGCCCCTGCTTCTCCTCCTTCCTCCTTGAGCCTTCCCCAGCAGGGAGGAGGCACTGGAAGGGAGCATGAGGAGTTGATCAGCAGGGCCCACAGACCCTCTGGAGTACCCTTGTGGACCCACAGGGGTCTATGGACCCCAGTTTGAGAAACACTGATCTAAATCATTGATGAAAATATTAAACAGAACCAGACCCAGAATTGATCCCTACAGGACCCCACATGATATGCCCTTCCAGCTTGACTGTAAACCACAGAGAAACTACTCTCTGGGAACAGTTTTTCAACCAATTATGCATCCACATTATAGTAGTTCCATCTAGGTTGTATTTCCCTAGTTTGATTATGACAAGATCATGTGAGACAGTATGAAAACCCTTATTAAAGTCAAGATATACCAAATCTACTGTGACTTGTGACTTTTCCTTTTAATTTCTGTTTAACTAGCATCCTTATTTTCATATAGTTCCCCTTTCTGAAGTTAACTTAACATCCCCCCACCCCAAGGATGTTAAATTTAATTATATTATCGTCTGTTACTGAGTGGTTCAACTATATTCAGATCTTGGACCAGATCCTGTGCTCCACTTAAGAGTAAAGCAAGAATTGCCTCTCCTGTTGTGGGCTCCAGGAACAGCTGCTCCAAGAAGCAATAATTTATGATGTCAGGAAACTTTAGCTCTGCATCCCGTCCTGAGTGTCCAGTCAATATGAGGATAGCTGAAATCCCCTGTTATTACTGAATTTTCTATTTTTCTAGCCTCTCCAATTTCCCTGAGAATTTCACAACCATCACCCGCATCCTAGTAAATTTCTATTGATATATGCATATTATTCAAGCATGGCATTTCTATCCAAAGGGATTCCATCTATAATACAGTTTGATTTACTTAAGATTTTTACTATATTTGACTCTATGCTTTCTTTCATATACAGTGCCACTCCCACACCAGCACAACCTACTCTATCATTCCTATATATTTTTAACCCTGGTATTACTATGTCCAATTGAATATCAGCATTCCATCAAATTTCTGGGATGCCTATTATATCAATACCCTCATTTAAGACTGGGCAACTCAAATTCACCCATCTTAGTATTTAGACTTCTAGTATTTGTATACAGGCACTTATAAAATTTGACACTTTTTAGCTGTTTGCCCTTATGTCTGCCCATTATGTCTTTTTAGCTGTCTGCCCATTTTGAAGCACTTGGAGGAGAGGAAGGTGATCAGGAACAGTCAACATGGATTCACCAAGGACAAGTCATACCTGACCAACCTGATTGCCTTCTATGATGAGAGAATTGGCTCTGTGAATATGGGGAAAGTGGTGGATGTGATATATCTTGACTTCAGCAAAGCGTTTGATACGATCTCCCACAGTATTTTTGCCAGCAAGTTAAAAAAGTATGGATTGGATGACTGGACCATAAAGTGGATAGAAACTGGCTAGATCATCAGGCTCAATGGGTAGTGATCAACAGCTCGATGTCTAATTGGCAGCCAGTATCAAGCGGAGTGCCCCGGGGGTCTTTATTGATCTGGATGATGGGATTAATTGCACCCTCAGCAAGTTCACAGAGGACACTAAACTAGGGGGAATGGTGGATACGCTGGAGGGAAGAGATAGGGTCCAGAGAGACCTAGACAAGTTGGAGGATTGGGCCAAAATAAATCTGATGAGGTTCAACAAGGACAAGTGCAGAGTTCTGCACTTAGGAAGGAAGAATCCCATGCAATGCTACAGGCTGGGGACTGACTGGCTAAGCAGCAATTCTGCAGAAAAAGACCTGAGGATTATAGTGGATGAGAATCTGGATATGAGTCAGCAGTGTATCTCTTGTTGCCAAGAAGGCCAATGGCATATTGGCTGTATCAGTAGAAGCATTACCAGCAGATTGAGGGAAGTGATTATTTCCCTCTATTTGGCACTGGTGAGGCCACACCTGGAGTATTGCGTCCAGTTTTGGTCCCCCCACTACAGAAGGGATGTGGAGAGAGTCCAGCGGAGGGCAAATAAATGATTAGGGGGCTGGGGCACATGACTTACAAGGAGAGGCGGAGGGAACTGGGGTTATTTAGTCTGCAGAAGAGAAAGAGTGCTTGGGGATTTGATAGCAGCCTTCAATTACCTGAAGGGGGGGTTCCAAAGAGGATAGAGCTCAGCCATTCTCAACATTGGCAGATGACAGAACAACTGTCTCAAGTTGCAGTGGGGGAGGTCTATGTTGGATATTCGGGAACACTATTTCACTAGGAGGGTGGTGAAGCACTGGAATGGGTTACCTAGGGAGGTGGTGGAATCTCCATCCTTAGAGGTTTTTAAGGCCTGGCTTGACAAAGCATAAAGCTCGGATGATTTAGTTGGTGTTGGTCCTGCTCTGAGCATGGGATTGGACTAGATGACCTCCTGAGGGCTCTTCCAACCCTAATATTCTATGATCCTATGTGATATAATTGACTGGGACTCTTTCATTTCCCTGTTTCACTTCAATTTCTATTTGTAGTTTAATCAACTTCTGTGCTCTCCTGCTTACTAGGATATAGAGAATCCCTATTAATAGAACCTCTCCTAAATAATCTCTGAACCTATGTGCTCCTCCACACTTTTAGCTTTCCCCAAACCCTTATTTTAAAAACCCCTTTATTACTTTTTTCAAATGTACATGCCAGCAATCTGGTTCTGTTTTGGTTTAGGTGGAGCCCATCCTTTCTGTACAATCTCCTCCTGTCCCAAAAGGTTCCCTAGTTTGTAATAAACCTAAACCCCTCTTCCCTACACCATTGTTTCATGCACACATTGAGAGCTGCCTGCCTGCCTAACTGAAACTGATACAGCTGCAAGCCTCTGTGGGTGTGGCTCCCTCCTCCCTTGAGGCTGCTCCCCAGGGAAACTTTACTCTCCCCCCGGTCAACATGGAGAAGTTGTGACACTAACATCCTGTTTTACTCACTAAACATAAAGACTTCATCTCCTCTTCTGTCTCCCGAGAGCCAAGAATCTCATCCTCCACAAAGGAGAGAGTCACACCTGGTACAGGCTCCCAGTTGTGGCCTTCTCTCTTCCTTCTTGGGGGACAGATGAGGTCAGAATGTAAAGTGGTGAGAGGTTCAGGATGAGAGTAAATGGAGAGGAGGAGTGGAAAAGATGAGAAAAAAAGCCAAGACAGCTGCTTTAAAAAGAGAGGGAATGGTCAGAGTCAGGTATGTGGTAAGGAGGCACTGGGCCAGAATTATCTAAGGATTAAGTCTTTACAGGAACCCATATGTTTTTATACTGGATTTTTCATAACATTGTAAAATAAATACTATAATAAACTGATGCAATGCCTTTAAATTGTACCACACTGAGTCAAATCAGCCCAAGATAGTACAGATATTCTGTGACCTATATAAAATACATTGGTGGGCTCAATTCAGTTCCTGATGGACAGGTGTCATCACAACAACTGGCTTAGCTCAACAGTGCTATCAGTATGAGACCTTTCAGAAGCAGTATCTTTTTTTCTTTAAAGATACAACACACTAATTATGTACCACTCTTCTCAAGAATTGAACAGCATTTCCATTCTACATTAAGTTGATCTTATTTTACCAGGCTCACAGTGTCTTTGTACTCTTTTCTCACTTGCACACAAGTGCTCTTCAGACAGATTAACCCTAAGTCCCTTTTTCCAAACACTTTGAGACATGCCCCTCTCTCTCTCCTTCAAAGAGGAGAAAGCAATTACTGTAAAATATTCTTTTACTCCTCCGTATCCACCATACTAGCACTGGATCATTGAAGGAAGTGGTGTAGGAGACATGGACTCAAGGGGGCTGTAGAAGCTGGTAGAACCAGGCAAAACTTGTGAAGTTTGGAAATTCTGCCAGCAAGCCAAACTGAGGGCAGTGGGGGAAACCCTGTAGAGGTGCAACTTCCTGCACCCCATATCCCCACACTTCCTGTCTAGTTTTCTAGCCATAGAGCACAGGGGATGAACACCTTCCCTGAGAGCAATCAGGTTTCAGTCCCATGGGGACCAATGAGAGAGGAGAGCCAGGTCTGTCAGGCATTGCTGATGCCAACTCAAAGCTTCAATTCCATTGTAACTTACAAGGGCAGAAAGGCAATAAAGTCAAAACTTCTGTACAACAATTGTTACAACATCTGATGAATTTCAAGCTAAGTTCCTCAAATGTACAGGTTTTCCAGTGAGCTTTAACTACGTGGAAAGTTCAAAGGGTTAGCTATTTGTTAGACAGTGATATCTGGGGAAAAAAAAGGCGTGTGTGTGTCACAAGAAAGGACCATTTTAATTAATTTAATGCCAAGTAATTAATATTTACTTGAAAATTCTCAGACAATTCAATCTTTACCCACATATTGGGTGTTCTAAATGTATGGAAGATAATATACAGTATCTTTATACAAACTAAAGAAGCTGAGCCTTTGCTTTAAGTAGGAAAACTCAATGCAACCTTGACTGAATCACCACCATCATATTCATAATAAGTGTGTGTATGCACAAACAAAAGCCAAGTGACAGATACATTATCTTCCTACAAGGAGTACGGCACTATTAACTTGCTAGTTCCCAGGTTCTGTATCAGTAGGTCATGAACATGGGGTCACAACCATTCTGCCCTTCCCACGTTGCTAAGTAGGGGTGGGGTCCCAGGGTAGTCCCTGTATGGAAAAGGGAGTCATTGTATGGAACTGATTGAGAATGTTTGTGCTATTGTGTAACTTCTACAACATCCTTGCTTACCAAAGACTTACAGATGGGTTATTACTTACCTTGGGAATACAGTAAAATAAGTGAACTGGTTAGCAAATGTTAAAGTGCCTCCCTACTGGCAGATTAAAGAACAGTGGCCATAAGGCTGTAGAGATAATTGCATAACCTGCCCTCCCTTCCCCATGGAAAATAATCGTGCAACTGAATACTAACTAAGGGAACCTGAACACCTTAAAGCAGTGGTTCCCAAACTTGTTCCGCCGCTTGTGCGGGAAAAGCCCTTGGCAGGCCGGGCTGGTTTGTTTACCTGCCTCATCCACAGGTTCAGCTGATCATGGCTCCCAGTGACTACAGTTCGCTGCTCTAGGCCAATACGATCGGCCGAACCTCCGGACGCAGCAGGTAAACAAAGCGGCCCGGCCCGCCAGGGGCTTTCCCTGCACAAGCGGCAGAACAAGTTTGGGAACCACTGCCTTAAAGAAATGTTCTGCTTAAAGTTTGCTCCCTTCGGAGTAACCCAAATGCTGTGATGAAATTCATTACAGAATTAATACAAAGATTTTCATTTTGATGAAAATATAAGAGCACGGGCACCATGGGCCCATACAGCTCACCGCTCTTGCCAGGAATGTGTGATTTCTACTTCCTTGCACGAGTGAATGCTACTACAAATCTTAAGGTTTTTTTCCATTGCCATCTTTCCTTGGGAAAGTTGCACCCAGGTATAAGCCCAACAGGCAAGGGATACAGCAAGTGAATTAATCCCTTCACTAGTATAGCTATGCTTCCTCTCAGTCAGTACCACCACTTTTCAAACTCCGTTACATGCTCTTAGATTAGGTCTATGCTGCAATTAAAAAAATCTGTGGTTGGCTTGCGCCAGCTGACTCTGGATCATGAGGAACAGGCTAAGGGGCTGTTTAATTTGTTGTACATTTCAGCTGGAGCCCGGGCTGTAGAAGCCTGTGAGGTGGGAGGGTCCCTGAACTCGGCCTGCAGTCTGAGATGGAAAATCTACCACTAACCCCCTCTTTTTGTCCTAGGACTGCAGAGGTGTTAACAGGCCACTCTACCTTCAATGGTCCCTTACATTATGTGCTAACTATTTATGCTAAACAAACAATCTATTCCACCTTGCTCTGACACTGGGAATACCTTTCAAAAGTTTGTCTCTCTCTCCAACAGAAGTTGTTCCAATAAAAGATATAACCTCACCCACCTTGTCTCCCTAACATCCTGGGACTAACCTGGCTACAGCTACACTGCACACACACTGTTGATTTATGAGCCTGTCTTTTTAAGGTGGTCATTTTGGTGACGACCTTAATTCAGTGGTTCCATCTGATTCTTTGCTAGAAATACATTTGAGATGTGAAAAGAAAAGGAGTACTTGTGGCACCTTAGAGACTAACCAATTTATTTGAGCATGAGCTTTCGTGAGCTACAGCTCACTTCATCGGATGCATACCGTGGAAACTGCAGCAGACTTTATATACATACAGAGATCATAAAACAATACCTCCTCCCACCCCACTGTCCTGCTGGTAATAGCTTATCTAAAGTGATCATCAAGTTGGGCCATTTCCAGCTGGAAATCACTTTAGATAAGCTATTACCAGCAGGACAGTGGGGTGGGAGGAGGTATTGTTTTATGATCTCTGTATGTATATAAAGTCCGCTGCAGTTTCCACGGTATGCATCCGATGAAGTGAGCTGTAGCTCACGAAAGCTCATGCTCAAATAAATTGGTTAGTCTCTAAGGTGCCACAAGTACTCCTTTTCTTTTTGTGAATACAGACTAACACGGCCGTTACTCTGAAATTTGAGATGTGGATTGATACAAGGGTTCTCCCCACATGGTATCCCTTATACCATACCCTAGCACAGTAGTCACTGTATCTCCTTTTTATGCCTTTAAAAAAAAATCTTTTTCTCAGTGCTTGGAGTGTCAAAGACACAGAAAATAAAATTTCTAGAAAGTGAGCCAGGTTGCTGAGGGGCACATGTTTTAGTACCGCTTGCGGCAAAACTCACTCTTCTTAGCTGCTTTCCCCACTTGCTCACTTTCTGGGGAAGAGCAGCCAATCAGAGCTGCTGCAGGAAGCAGGCAGAGCTTTCTCTCCATTTACATTGTTTTAAGTAAGTGGTGAGGCTAGGCATTCTGGTTTAAATGTGTTTCAGTATCCTTATTGCATCTCTCCCCCTCAAAACACCACCAGTAACACCTATTTGTTAATGACCTGAATAGCCACAGTGTGTTTTCTATGTAACACAGAGCTGCAGTCTTTGTTAAATAGAAAACTCTGCCAGGAATGGCAATAGCAGCAGCAGCAGCAACAACAAAATCCATAAGCTTCCTTTCTTCTTGGAGGCTGTAAGGGTATGTCTGCACTGCAATTAAAAATGCGTGACTGGTCTATGCCAGCTGACTCATGCCAGCGGGGCTTGAGCTGCAGGGCTGTATAATTGTGGTGCTAATGTATACTGGATGTGTAATTGTCTGAGTTAATATTGATGTAGAAACATCAACTGTGAGGATTTCCTGACTTCTGAGTGCTTGTTTTCTTATATGAAAAGCTAACTGTAATGTGAAGATTGGTTAGCTGAGGCAGTAATAAATCTCAAATGTTGTAGCATAACTGTTAAATAACATGAACACTAGCACATTAAAGGTTACATTTAAAAAGAAAAAAACAATAAGAAATTTGACTAAATTAGTAATTTTAATTGTTATTTTTTCCCTCCATTAACCAACATGCTACACTTCAATGTAGTTACTGACTAAACATCTTCATTGTACACACTAGCCCGGACCATCTGTTCCAAAGCAACACGAATTCCACATTCAAAACTATTTGAAACATCCATTCCTACCCACCCCACTCTGTTGGAGGAGGTGAGAAAAGGCATTTGTCTTATCATGGCTGGTTGTGTGTCAAGTAATTCTGAGAAGGCTAAAACATGGCTGTAGGTTGTAAGGATTGATTGAGGGCTTAATTCATTGTTGTTGGACTGTTAGTAAAATATTCACATGAGCAACAACTTGTTTTCATCTTAATGTTGAGGTCACTAATAGACATATACAGCAGCCATTAGCTTTCAACTTGGAAGCATAATTTCATATACACAGAACAGCTGAATATAGCAAAACGTGTGACTATGGTAATAATTAGGGCCTACCAAATTTATGGTCCGTGACACGTATTTCATGGCTGGGCTCTAGTGATAATAAAAGTTAATACAAGTGCATCATTTTTGCATGGGCAGGGCTTACTCCATTTTTATGGCAAAAATGAAGTTAAGTACTTCACCTTAGAACGAGATGTTTGGGGATTTTTTTTGCCAGAATCTAAACAAATAAATGACAATTTTCCTGCCTTCTTCCACTTCCTCCCAAACTATGCAAACAGTGATCTTTTTGAGAGCGATTAATTATACCATGGGCTAAAATGACATCACTTTTGTTTTATTTTTCTAACTAGTTCACAGAGCTCAGCTAAAACACAGCTTCTAAAGAGAAAGTGTCTTTTATTGACCCTCTGTATAACAAGATGTGCCATGGACTTGTCTCCTATTATCTTCTCTATGGAACATTATTCAAACATGAAACACACCTAAAGAGCCCTCTGAGTGTTTGCAATTGTCCAGATAAACAAAAGTTAATTCATGTTCAACTAAAAGTGTGTGTGTGTGTGTGTGTAGAATGGCTGACATCAAGTCAAATGTTTTATACCGCTTTCTCATTCCTTCTCACGGAGATGATACAGAATATTTTTTTCAGTAATAAATTAACCCATATTGCAAATACAATTTGTGCTAGTACATTGTCTTTTTCCCTTTTTGGTTCTATCTTTCTTCATTCTGAAGTGTGGGAGAAAACTGAAGATTACAGGAGGTAATTCATGTTATTGGAAGGGCATTAGTGCTGGTTCTCTTCTGTTTCGTACGTCATGAAGACCTTTACATTTGTGCAAAGTCAGCAGTATGGTATTCCAATATGGTAGCATTTTACACACCAGTGTAAATGACTACACAAAGGTACAAGGCAGAGGAAAATCAAGCCCACTGCAGTCATGATAACTAAACGCTGAATTAAGGATGCTTCATTTTGCGCATACATTTGAAAATAAATAAATAGTTAACTATATTCTATCAAATGAATGACAATACAGTGAAAATTTATCAGTGGGTGCTTGAAAGATTCTTCTATCCATATTTTTACTTTTCAATATCTCTGAAGGTATAAAATTAAAACATTTTCCTGTATACTCTTTTTTCTGACTCACTGCCAGCAGGCTTTTGTGCCTTTCAGAAAGTGGTATTTGGTTCTAAATCACTGACACTACTGAAAAAGGGGGGAAATAATTTACTGAATAAACCACAATGTATTGATTCTAAATCCAGGGAAGCTAGAGCTTCCCCAGAGTGGGATGTTGGCTCACTCACAGCTTCCAGCCAGCTGGATGCCTGTAGGGTCGCCCATTGTCTAATAGCAGAAAACCCGAACACCCTTGCCCCGTCCCTTCCCCAAGGCCCTGCCCCTTCGGAGGCCCACCCACTCCATCCTCCCTCCCTCCCTCCCTCTGTTGCTCACTCTCCCCCACCCTTACTTGCTCATTTTCACCAGGCTGGGGCAGGGAATTGCGGTGCAGGAGAGGGTGATGGCTCTAGGGTGGGGCCAGAAATGAGGGATTCAGGGTATGAGAGGAGGCTCTGGGCTGTGGCAGGGGTGTGGGAGGGGGTGAGGACTCTGGCTGGGGGCACGGGTGAGGGAGCTGTGGATGTTGCCCAGGAAGAGCGTCCCACCCCGCAATGTGGCTGGGGAGTGGAGGAACCTGATCACCATTTGACAACTTTGACCATCATCTTCTGTGTCTCATAGTAAGAGGTCAGTGGACCCATGTGCTAGAACTCTGCCTTGACCCTATGTTTACTGGAAATGGCGGAGGCAGAAAATTGTGTGCTTTCAACAAGTCTGGATGGTTACTGAGATTACCATGGTACATAATGACTGTGGCTTTTTCTGTATTTAGAGAGGACAGGAATTTATTGCACTGGCTAGAAATCATGCCTAGAGACTGATGTAGAAATGCATTTAACAACCTGTTCCAGTCTCTTCAGGATATGACCCAGTTAATGGCAACATCCCAACTCTAGAGTTGATGATGTTGCAGTGCCTTCACATACATCATGCATTATTGTATACAGCACTTTTGTGAATGAAATACCAAATTCAAAGTAAAACATTTCATGAAAGATCAGCATAGATCAAATTACCAGTGTACAGCTGTGCACTATTAAGCCATGACTCAACAATGCACATATATCAAACCACCACGATTTTGGAAAATAAAGAATTTGTGATACCTTGTTTTTATAACCTTAAGAACATAAGAAAGGCCATACTGGGTCAACCAAAGGTCCATCCAGCCCAGTATCCTGTCTGCCAACAGTGGCCAATGCCAGGTGCCCCAGAGAGAGTGAACCTAACAGGTAATGATCTCGTGATCTCTCTCCTGCCATCCATCTCCACCCTCTGACAAACAGAACCTAAGTATCTAGGTAACCTTCCTAGTGGTATCTGAAAAGTATATTATAACCAGATGTTTGTTTCAGTGGAGCACTTATTCTATGTTTCAGAATAACTATTCCAGTGCTGATAGGAGTATTGGTGATAGAATCAAGAAGAAATAAGAATAGCAGGCTGTCTCCATCAATTTACGATTTTTTTATTAATAGCTATCTTCCATTTTCACCATTGAGATTATTTAATAGCTTATCTGTGAATACGGACTTGTCCATGTAAAGGGTGGAGTTACTACAATTTGAAGATATCTTTAAATTCAGAGTGCTACTTTATTTTGAAAAAGGAAACTAGCATGTTACTTGCTAGTTTCCAACAGATGACATACTCGTGATGAACTATCTACAATCATTGCTGCTCCATAGAAATAAAGTGCATATTTAAAGCATGCACTACGTATATTTTAATAAAAGATTCAGATTAAGCTTCCGCCCGCCCACATTTTAAAGAAAACTATTGTTTGATCAGCACTGTCACTTCCACCCTTAGAATAGCCCCATCCATCAATACATCACTTAATTCCATCTCCTCATCCCAACTCCCTAATTGTATATGATATTGTAATGCCCAAACAGAAAGCTTTGTTAAAAAATGAATAAACCTAGGTAAGACCCAAAAGACAGTATTACCCATTCTTAACCGGAGTGCCACACTTCAAAAAATACCCAAAATCTTAAAAATAATTTGTAGTAAAGGAGTCCCAATCAGGACAGGAGGCTTATTCTGGAACATTCTACACAAACAAAAATGTGTTGAAATTACCAGCTAAGAACAGGGTTGACCACCTTTTCAAAAGGCAAAAGCAGGACACATGCAGGAGCCTTGCCCACCTCATCCATGGCCCTGCCCTTGCTCCTCCTCTTCACCCGAGGCCCCACCCCAGTCACCCAAGGAACCCAGGCCTCTGTGGGGAGCCCCAGACTCTCCACCTGACTTGGGCAGGGTGCCCAAGAACAACACCTAGTCTGTGTCCCAACCCAATGGGGTGCTCCACCCAAGTCAGATGAAGGGTCTGGGGCTCCCCACAGCTGGCTGGGCTCCATGGGCAGCTCTTACTACTGCCCCGCTCTGGCTTCTGGCCTGGCCAGGGGTCATGGCCTTGTGGGGGAGAAGAGAAACAGGGGCAGGACCTTGTGGCAAAGAGGGTACTAAGATCCATCTCAACCTCCCACCACCGGGAAGAGGCTGGCACTGCTCCTGTGCCTCGCAGTGCTGCAGGGAAACAGGGACAAATGCTGTCCTGGCATCATTCAGCCCAGGACCAGAACTTAAACTCTGCATTTTGGGGCTGTCCTGCCCAATTCAGGATGGGTGGTCACCCTAGCAAAGAGATTATGAAATGGCTCAGTGTAATGCTTCTCAGTCACTATCAGCTTGATTAACATTGCCCACCAACTAACTGTGCTTTTTATTTTTGGTACTAACACAGAAATATGCTGTTTGAAGTACTGTATTCTGTTAATAAGGCTCACACTGCAACATGATGAATTGCAGAATCAGAGCTTTAATGTACACTGTAGATTTTAAAGGAAGATAAACCCAGGAGGCATTAAGTTATCTACATTAAGAAAAGTTCTCACAGTTTAATGTGTCGGTAGAGAAAAACATATTTTTATGCACAGAATATAGTAGGAATGGTTTTGATCTAGGCCACATGGAAAAACCAAAATTAAATCCTAGCGGTTCAGATCCAGGTCACACTTTATCTGAAACCCCGAAGTTTGGTGGGTGGAGAGGATATATGATCCTGGTATTCACTTCTCTCTAGTCACTCACAGACTTGTTTAGAAATACACATACTTTTAAAGGACCCCATCATACCCCATCCTGCACCCTAGCACAAACAAACAGAGGCACTCTCTTACTCTTTGCACTACTATATTTTAAAATGTGGTAAGCAAACTCATCAGAACAATTTTAACTGACATCTGGCAGATCCTTTAGTATTTTTACTGTCTCTTTTCATGCTCTCCTACCATGGCGATACATAAAAGCAACTCACATTTTAATTATGCTACAGTGATGGAATTTTTATTCTTGATTCACCAGATACATCTATCATTTTAAAAGGGGTATTATGTGGACACTGCCATGACGATTGGTCAAGGTGACACTATTTTTCCTCTATGTTGATTTACATCTAAATAAGTAATTTACCAAGCTTGCAAATGTCAATATGCACTGAGGCAGAAAACTGAATGTTCTTAAGTAGACACTCTCCTCAGGACCAAAAGGTCAGTGCTTATGTTATTTATTATTGTCAGAACTGTTCTGCTTTTAAGATGTGGAGGCTGTTTAAGGTGTCCAAGAAAATAGTAATTACAGAAATACAACAGTGACAAAATTCCAGTCTGAACTAGACATGATAGCAAACTTGTTAAAGACAAAATATTTTTTTAAAACTGTAAACATCAACATACAGAAAAGATTTAGTATTGTAATAACGTCAGAAAAGAAGAAGGATGGCCAGTAGTTAGGGTGTAGTTTCAGACTCTGAAGACCCGGATTAAACTCCCAGTGCTGTTCAGAGTAATTTTGTTTCTCTGTGCTTCAGTTTTCCCCATCTGTAAAATGGGAATAATTGCACTTCCCATCTCCCAGAGTACTGTGAGGACAAATACATTTAAGATATATGGCTCTCACTGCTGTAGTAAGTACTTCAGATAAGTAGATCACTATTGCAAAGCATCTTCAGTAGTCTTTGAACACCCTTTACATCTCTGGATGATTAAACCCTGGAGAACCTTTCCTTAACACCTTGGCATGACACCATTGATATAAAGGGATGACTCTGTAAGGGAAAACTGGAAACATCTCCTAGCTGTCATTCACTAAAACAATGAGGTATTAAAAGTGAAAATACATTACATACCTCCCAGAAACACTAACCCTCCCCTTCTGAGTGCAGGAGGCCAAACAAAATTACTACAGTGAGATACACAATACTCATCACCATAGTATCTGGCTAAATAATTAGACAGTGAGATAGTTCTCCTCATCTGGTATCGGGTCTCCTACAGTCGTCAGTACTGCACGCCTCAAAAGGGAGCATTTAAGACCTTTAAATGCACCTAATAGCACAGTATTATGTAAGGAAATTGACTTGTGACCCAATCATCAGAAGCAGAAAAATTACAAGTTCTGATAATTTTTTATAATGTTAGTCAATAGAACTACACATGGTATTTTTATTCAGATTAATATGTAATCTGTTTTTTTTTTAAAAAAAATTCAGTCTTTGCTTCATGTAAATTAATCTGACAGTGAGTTGCATAAATTAATTTAATGTTGCTTAAAAATAATCTTTTCTTTCCAATTTGTTATTTTATTTTCACAGGGTACACTTTCATTCTAGAATTATATACCTCAGCTCCATGTACCTCTGAACAACCTCTGTATGCAAGTAAGGAACATAGGGATTGTGCCTGCTAAGTCTGTGTTAAAATGATGCCATTACAAGACATATATTCAGGAGAATATGCAGCCAACAAAACTCCTCTAAGATCACAAATACCAATCAATTTCAAAGACCAGAAGAAGAGCTCTGTATAAGCACAAATTCTTGTCTCTTTCACAAACAGAAATTGGTCCAACAAGATATTACTTCACCCCCCCTTGTATAATCAATGAAGCTTAGTAAAGACAGCTGGGTCAAAAAAGCAAACAAGATACTGGAGAGCATGAGGAATGGGATGGAGAATAATACAGATAATATTATAATGCCTTTATATAAATCAATAGTATGTCCCTCTCCAATACTGGTCACTTCATCTCAAAAAGCATATTGCAGAATTAGAGGGTGTTCACTATGACTAGAAAAATAAGACATGGAAAAGCTCTCATATGAAGAGACTGAAAAGAATGAAATTGTTCACCACAGAAAGGTGGTGAATAAATAGGACATGAAAACAATATACAATTATTATTAGTCTAGAGAACGTAGATCAGGAGAACAGAAGCTCCCAGTCTTGATACAAAACAGCAAGATCTAAGCCAATCTGTGACTTTTAGAGATAAAGATGGGGACAGATTAGGTCCCATAGCTATCTACCTACTGGGGGGTGGGAGGAGGAGGGTTTCTTGTACCTTTATCTGAAGAATCTTGTACCAGACACAGTTAGAGACATGATTCCTGACTAGATGGACCACAGTTCTTATCCTGTATAGGAATCCCTGTGTAAATGATGTATTTAAAAAGTAAATGACAATGAAAACAGACATTTTAATGTTCATAAAAAGGGAGAAGATGGACAGCACCAGAAGCTGAAGTGATTTGAACTAGTTGAAAACCCCACATTTTTCCCTCCCATGAAATATTTCAAGTGAAAATAAATTTAAAATTTGTCATTTTAGGAGGGGGAGAAAGAGAAATATTGAAATGAAACAAAATATTTAATTTCAATCCAAGTACAATTTTGAATTTCAAGTGAAATTTCCATTTTAGGCAATATAATTTGCTACATTTTGATTTTCAAAAACATTTTCAAATTAAATTGGAATTTTGAATTATCTGCTTCTCTACCTTTTCCTCCTGAATGTAACAGAATGAATGATACCTGCCTTATCCACACACACACACACACACTTCCTGTTTCATTTTTTCCCTCTTTCCATTCTGTAATTTTAAAGATTCTACAACTTTGGCAATGTTACAGAGTAACAAAAGGAATAATAAGGAAAAATGAAGAAAAACTACTCTTAAATATCACCCATCATTGCATGAGACAGGAAGTGGAAGATGTGTGAAAACAAAAATCTGATGTTTTGCTTTTGAAAACAAATTAAATGAACATTTTAATTCAAAGCTACCCTCCCAAAAAAAAATCATTTTGAAACTTCCCATCAAGAATTAAAATATATATATATATTTTCTTGAGAAAAATTTCAATTTTCATGAACACCCCTCCTCCTTTTCTGTTTTGAAGGATAATATGTTTGTTGGAAACTTGCTATTTCCACAAGCAATTCATGCTACTACATAAGGTGCAGCAATACATGGTTCTTTGTGCTACCCAGCTAATATGACCCCTGACTGCATCACTTTAATACACTAAAAATCTAACGTCACAAGAAAATAGACTGAACACCCACACATTTCAGAGGGACTAACTAATAGCTATCTAATAGCAATTTTGGTTAAGCGGACTCAGATTCAAAACATTGACCAAGATGCTTATTATTCTATCACCCAAACTATCCAATTCCTCTCCCTCCATAATTTCTTCCTGTTTCCATTGGAGCAAATTGGACATTAAACCAGTACAGAAAAGTGTGTACAATGAATACCTTTGCAAAAATCTTTTAGAAGTGTCTTCAGGATAACTATTCTGATAATGACCTGTGTTACTTCTTAGCTGGACCTAGTTCTGGATTTCCTCTTCTACTTTTCTCAATTTATAAATATCACAGGATCTATTTTTACAGTGCACACCCACACCCTATATTAATATTTAAAGTACAGAAAAAAATCCTATCATTCTTACTTTTTCATGTTTGTAAACAGTAATTTATTTGGAAAGACTGTTGTGATGTTGCACTCCACAGGTTTTATGGAAATATGCTAATGAGTGTGAATATCATGTAATTGGAATAAGTTTTATGCAAAAACTCTTGTAAGGTATCATTACAAAGCTTATAATTTACTGAGCGTGTTCATCCTATTTGTATGTATGTATCATTCTTGTATCTGAAGCTAGACATATAAAGTATAACTCTGAGGTACTACTGTAATTATGCAAAGTGTGGGCCACTGATGATGGTTTAGAATTTTGCTGGCTCCCATTCACTAGGACAATTGGTTGTAAATAGCGGTTTACCTGCAAACCTCCCTGCATACCTGCCGGCCAGCCCTGGAAGAATGAAGACCATGTCACAGGATACTGGGATCCATCTTAAACCTGGTGCTTTTCCATTTAGAAGGAAGGGTGGGGATCCAGCGAGACAAAAATTCCCACCTTGTGCCAAGGGTGTGGAAGAGAACAAAGGGGGGGGGGTCCCAGTCATCACAAAGCCCCTGCTTTTCACCTAAGATGGCAGCTGGGACTAACAAGGACTGTACTAGGGGAAAGGATTGGGCACAGACTAGGAAGGAGTCATCTGTGAAAAAAGCATATTGGAACATCTCTGAAGGTGAGATTTACCTGTATTCAGTTTCTTAATGTGTTAGGCTTAGACTTGCGTGTTTTCTTTTATTTTGCTTGGTAACTTACTTTGGTCCGTCTGTTACTAATTGAAACCACTTAAATCCTACTTTTTATACTTAATAAAATCACTTTTGTTTATTAGCAAACACAGAGTAAGTGATTAATACTTGGGGGAGCAAACAGCTGTGCATATCTCTCCTATCAGTGGTATAGAGCGTGAACAATTCATGAGTTTACCCTGTATAAGCTTTATACAGAGTAAAATGAATTTATTTGGGGTTTGGATCCCATTGGAAACTGGGTGTCTGGGTACTGAAGACAAGTTACCTGCTGAGCAGTTTTTGGTTAAAGTCTAGGAGTACTTGTAGCACCTTAGAGACTAACCAATTTATTTGAGCATAGGCTTTCGTGAGCTACAGCTCACTTCATCAGATGCATACTGTGGAAAGTGTAGAAGATCTTTTTATACACACAAAGCATGAAAAAATACCTCCCCCCACCCCACTCTCCTGCTGGCTTATCTAAAGTGATCACTCTCCTTACAATGTGTATGATAATCAAGGTGGGCCATTTCCAGCACAAATCCAGGGTTTAACAAGAATGTCTGAGGAGGGGGGGCGGGTAGGAAAAAACAAGGGGAAATAGGCTTGAATAGAGACTGGGAGTGGCTAAGTCATTATACAAGGTAACCTAAGTTAATTGTATCCAATTTGCAAATGAATTCCAATTCAACAGTCTCTCGCTGGAGTCTGGATTTGAAGTTTTTTTTGTTGAAGAATTGCAACTTTCATGTATGTAATCGCATGACCACAGAGATTGAAGTGTTCTCCGAATGGTGTATGAATGTCATAATTCTTCACATCTGATTTGTGTCCATTTATTCTTTTACGTAGAGACTGTCCAGTTTGACCAATGTACATAGCAGAGGGGCATTGCTGGCACATGATGGCATATATCACATTGGTGGATGTGCAGGTGAATGAGCCTCTGATAGTGTGGCTGATGTTATTAGGCCCTGTGATGGTGTCCCCTGAATAGATATGTGGGCACAGTAGGCAACGGGCTCTGCTGCAAGGATAGGTTCCTGGGTGAGTGGTTCTGTTGTGTGGTATGTGGTTGCTGGTGAGTATTTGCTTCAGGTTGGGGGGCTGTCTGTAGGCAAGAACTGGCCTGTCTCCCAGGATTTGTGAGAGTGTTGGGTCATCCTTCAGGATAGGTTGTAGATCCTTAATAATGCGTTGGAGGGGTTTTAGTTGGGGGCTGAAGGTGACGGCTACTGGCGTTCTGTTATTTTCCTTGTTTAGGCCTGTCCTGCAGTAGGTGACTTCTGGGAACTCTTCTGGCTCTATCAATCTGTTTCTTCACTTCCGCAGATGGGTATTGTAGTTGTAAGAGTGCTTGATAGAGATCTTGTAGGTGTTTGTCTCTGTCTGAGGGGTTGGAGTAAATGTGGTTGTATTGCAGAGCTTGGCTGTAGACGATGGATCGTGTGGTGTGGTCAGGGTGGAAGCTGAAGGCATGTAGGTAGGAATAGCGGTCAGTAGGTTTCCGGTATAGGGTGGTGTTTATGTGACCATCGTTTATTAGCACTGTAGTGTCCAGGAAGTGGATCTCTTGTGTGGACTGGACCAGGCTGAGGTTGATGGTGGGATGGAAATTGTTGAAATCATGGTGGAATTCCTCAAGGGCTTCTTTTCCATGGGCCCAGATGATGAAGATGTCATCAATATAGCGCAAGTAGAGTAGGGGCGTTAGGGGACGAGAGCTGAGGAAGCGTAGTTCTAAGTCAGCCATAAAAAATGTTGGCATACTGTGGGGCCATGCGGGTACCCATAGCAGTGCCACTGATCTGAAGGTATACATTGTCCCCAAATGTAAAATAGTTATGGGTAAGGACAAAGTCACAAAGTTCAGCCACCAGGTTAGCTGTGACATTATCGGGGATAGTGTTCTTGACGGCTTGTAGTCCATCTTTGTGTGGAATGTTGGTGTAGAGGGCTTCTACATAGTGGCCAGGATGGTGTTATCAGGAAGATCACCGATGGATTGTAGTTTCCTCAGGAAGTCAGTGGTGTCTCGAAGGTAGCTGGGAGTGCTGGTAGCGTAGGGCCTGAGGAGGGAGTCTACATAGCCAGACAATCCTGCTGTCAGGGTGCCAATGCCTGAGATGATGGGGCGCCCAGGATTTCCAGGTTTATGGATCTTGGGTAGTAGATAGAATATCCCAGGTCGGGGTTCCAGGGGTGTGTCTGTGCGGATTTGATCTTGTGCTTTTTCAGGGACTTTCTTGAGCAAATGCTGTAGTTTCTTTTGGTAACTCTCAGTGGGATCAGAGGGTAATGGCTTGTAGAAAGTAGTGTTGGAGAGCTGCCGAGCAGCCTCTTGTTCATATTTCGACCTATTCATGATGACAACAGCACCTCCTTTGTCAGCCTTTTCGATTATGATGTCAGAGTTGTTTCTGAGGCTGTGGATGGCATTGTGTTCCGCATGGCTGAGGTTATGGGGCAAGTGATGCTGCTTTTCCACAATTTCAGCCCGTGCACATCGGCGGAAGCACTCTATGTAGAGGTCCAGTCTGCTGTTTCGACCTTCAGGAGGAGTCCACCTAGAATCCTTCTTTCTGTAGTGGGGAGGTCTCTGTGGATTAGTATGTTGTTCAGAGGTCTGTTGGAAATATTCCTTGAGTCGGAGACGTCAAAAATAGGATTCTAGGTCACTACAGAACTTTATCATGTTCATGGGGGTGGAGGAGCAGAAGGAGAGGCCCCGAGATAGGACAGCTGCTTCTGCTAGGCTGAGAGTATAGTTGGATAGGTTAACAATATTGCTGGGTGGGTTGAAGGAACCATTGCTGTGGCCCTTTGTGGCATGTAGTAGTTTAGAAAGTTTAGTGTCCTTTTTCTTTTGTAGAGAAGCAAAGTGTGTGTTGTAAATGGCTTGTCTAGTTTTAATAAAGTCCAGCCACGAGGAAGTGTGTGTGGAAGGTTGGTTTTTCATGAGAGTATCCATTTTTGAGAGCTCATTCTTTATCTTTCCCTGTTTGCTGTAGAGGATGTTGATCAGGTGATTCCGCAGTTTCTTTGAGAGCGTGTGGCACAAGCTGTCAGCATAGTCTATGTGGTATGTAGATTGTAATGGATTTTTTACCTTCAGTCCTTTTGGTATGATGTCCATCTGTTTGCATTTGGAAAGGAAGATGATGTCTGTCTGTATCTGTACAAGTTTTTTCACACAGTTGATAGATTTCCACTCCATACGGCTAAATGCAGTGCCTTGCATAATGACAGGTTTTCGAGTAACAGCCGTGTTAGTCTGTATTCGCAAAAAGAAAAGGAGGACTTGTGGCAGCTTAGAGACTAACCAATTTATTTGAGCATAAGCTTTCATGAGCTACAGCTCACTTCATCGGATACATACTGTGGAAAGTGTAGAAGATCTTTTATACACACAAAGCTATTACTAGCAGGAGAGTGGGTTTGTGTGTGGGGGGAAGGGGGGGTGAGAAAAACCTGGATTTGTGCTGGAAATGGCCCACCTTGATTATCATACATATTGTAAAGAGAGTGATCACTTTAGATAAGCTATTGCCAGCAGGAGAGTGGGGTGGGGGGAGGTATTTTTTCATGCTTTGTATGTATAAAAGATCTTCTACACTTTCCACAGTATGCATCCGATGAAGTGAGCTGTAGCTCACGAAAGCTTATGCTCAAATAAATTGGTTAGTCTCTAAGGTGCCACAAGTACTCCTTTTCTTTTTGTGAATACAGGCTAACACGGCTGTTACTCTGAAACCTGGTTAAAGTCTGCAGCTTTGGGGGCATGGACCAAATCTGGGTCTGCGTTGCAGCAGGCTAGTGTGTCTGGCTCAACAAGACAGGATTCTGGAGTCCCAGACTGGCAGGGAAAACGGGCTCAGAAGTAACTTCAGCACGTCAGGAGACAGGTCCCAAGGGGGTCTCTGTGACCGAACCCGTCACAACTGTAACTATCCAAAGTCTTGCTAGAGTAGCAATGAACAATAAAGCATTGCTAAAAAAGGAAGGCTCTGAATGGAGGTGTTTACTAGAGTCATGACTTTACTTTTGAAAATGCCCAGGAAGCTGGATTACTTTAAATTCCCTTTTATCATGGCTTACAGCAAAGCCTCTGTCAAGGTTCCTCCCCCACTCTGAACTCTAGGGTACAGATGTGGGTACCTGCATGAAAAACCCCCTAAGCTTATCTTTACCAGCTTAGGTCAAAACTTCCCCAAGGTACAAAATATTCCACCTGTCGTCCTTGGATTGGCCGCGACTACCAAACTAATACTGGTTACTGGGGAAGAGCTGTTTGGACGCGTCTTTCCCCCCAAAATACTTCCCAAAACCTTGCACCCCACTTCCTGGACAAGGTTTGGTAAAAAGCCTCACCAATTTGCCTAGGTGACTACAGACCCAGACCCTTGGATCTTAAGAACAATGAACAATCCTCCCAACACTTGCACCCCCCCTTTCCTGGGAAATGTTGGATAAAAAGCCTCACCAATTTGCATAGGTGACCACAGACCCAAACCCTTGGATCTGAGAACAATGAAAAAGCATTCAGTTTCTTACAAGAAGACTTTTAATAAAAATAGAAGTAAATAGAAATAAAGAAATCCCCCCTGTAAAATCAGGATGGTAGATATCTTACAGGGTAATTAGATTCAAAAACATAGAGAACCCCTCTAGGCAAAACCTTAAGTTACAAAAAAGATACACAGACAGAAATAGTTATTCTATTCAGCACAATTCTTTTCTCAGCCATTTAAAGAAATCATAATCTAACACATACCTAGCTAGATTACTTACTAAAAGTTCTAAGACTCCATTCCTGGTCTATCCCTGGCAGAAAACCCAGCATATAGCCAGACACACAGACCCTTTGTTTCTCTCCCTCCTCCCAGCTTTTGACAGTATCTTGTCTCCTCATTGGTCATTTTGGTCAGGTGCCAGGGAGGTTACCTTTAGCTTCTTAACCCTTTACAGGTGAGAGGAGCTTTCCCCTGGCCAGGAGGGATTTCAAAGGGGTTTACCCTTCCCTTTATATTTATGACAGCCTCTGTCAATTGCACATTGGTCAGAATGCAGAAGCATGTTTGCTTACTGGTTTGAGCAATCAAGAGCATACTATGGCCTCTTCATTCTTTACAGCCCTTGCCTATAAATTCATGGAGCAACCATTACCATAGGTCATCCGTGTGGATTCAACCTGACACTTTCTGTACCAAAAGCCCAGGGCTATACCACTTGACCTAATGGAATAAATTACACATAGTTAACTTGTGAATTAAATTGAGAAGTATTTCTTTTGTTAAGATAACTGCAAATCAGGCAGGAGAGCAGCTATAAACATAACAAAATAGCAGCACATACAATTCAGACTATCTCATATAGCACCTACATTTGATATCCCAGCCCAAACTTCCATTTCCTGGCCTAACACAGTATGGAAGCACTGAGGAAGCAACACATTCATTCTGTTATGAAACAGAGAGCTTCAATTCACTGAAATAAGTGAACTGACAGTCTGTGAAAGCAGTTCCCTGTCCCCACCAACTCTTTTACTATGGAAAGTCAGCACAACATAGGCCCTTGAAGACTTAGACGAAGCAGGGAAAATCATTCATTAAGGTTCTATGAGAAGCAAAACGAGTAACAAGAAAAATAAGACTAACTCAGGTGTTTGCTCAAATTGACAACTGAAGTGGTCATGTAGCTTTTTACCTCTCTTGACCAGTTAACGCATAAGTGGCAGAATTACAGCCGCACTGAAGTGTTTATTAGGGGTTTTACTTTAAATTGCTTTTATGGAAGTACTGCCAAGCTAAACAAAAACAACAAGGTCTAATTCATGTCATTCTAGGACAGCTGCCAGGACAGCTGCAATGAGTAAAAGTTTTTCTGTTTTGTTTTTTAAATAAAGATTGCTAGCACTCTTCTTAGATTTCATTTATGCTTCAGCTGCATTTTCCTTAAGAAGATGTAAAGTAACTACTCATTCACTCAATTTTTCAGCACCCCCAACTTCCAACTTGCAGTGCAGGCAGCTGTGAAGGAAGAACCTGAAATAATTCCAAGTTCTCCCACACAGCAACTGTTTGTCTCAAGCCAATCCTGTATTTTAAAAAGTTGACAACTTGAGGAAAGAGGGACAACTCAGGCTGTGAAATTTATTTCCAGTGAAAAGCAGCCATCTATCAAATAGGAGAAATTCAGCTTGCTGAGCTGACTTCCTTCTTGTGATCTGAACCATCAATTCACTCATTAATGCTCTGAGGTATGCACTGTACACCCTGCAAAGAGTTCCCTATGAATAGACTGTGTATTACTCCCTGTGCCTTTTTTTTAAAAAAAAGTTAATCTTTAAAGAGCATTGCCTTCAGCAGTCAAAGCAGTATGTCATGAAAGCATTACTCCCAATATGTAACTATGCGCAATGTATAAATCGCAAAAAAATAAACAAATATACAAAATAATTTATCCTGTTACCCTTCGTGTTCAACCAGAAAAAAAAAAGGGGGGAATTTAAGGTATACAAAGCAGACAATGACAAGAAAACTAACCACATTTCCTTAAAATCACTTTCCTTCTGGAGAGTTATTCAGCTGCTTTCTTTGATAGCATACTTTGTGATGTAGCATTGCTTAAAGCATATTCATATTGAAAGAAAAGTTGTTGATCATTATTTGCCTCAGAGTTTGGAGGACCTGGGCAACAGGAAATACATGGTTTAGACATGCTGCTTACATTTTATATACACCATTTAGTGAGAGAGAGAGTGGATTATAAGCAGACATTCACACTTCATTAAATTAGGGTTTTGCCCTTTCAAAGACACTGTGGAGAGCATAGCACTTGGTGTTCTGTCTATTTTATTTCACATAGAGGCAGCTTCCAATAAGAAAAAAAAAAAAACCATTGAAATGAAGCCTGGGATGTTCATTAACAGAGTTTATATATTCTTGGAAAGACTTTGCTAATTAGGAATCCAAGTCACTAATTATCAGCATAAAGGATGTACACAACAGGAGTTCACCCAGACTATGTTTCATCTGGGTGAGTTCACTGCTCTGTGAAACTCATAGCCAAAAGTGTTAAAGTATTAGTGTCATAGAATTTAAATGTGTGTGAAAACCTTCTGATTTCCTAGTTCACTGCAAATAAAGTAAATTTTCTTGTGAATTGGAAGAGGGACCCACACAAGGCCAAATTCACACAGGTGCTGAGTGCACTCAAATCCCATTGAAGATGAAGCTAGTTGTAATTGAAATAGACTCAGACTTGAAGGTCAGAAGGGACCATTGTGATCATCTAGTCTGAGCTCCTGCACATGGCAGGCCATCGAAGTTCACGCACCCACCCCTGAAATAGATCCCTAACCTCTGGCTGAGTTACTGAAGTCCTCAAACCACAGTTTTAAAAAGAAGACTTCAAGTTACAGATAATTCACCATTTACACTAGTTTAAACCTGCAAGTGCCCCATGCTGCAAAGGAAGATGAAAACCCCTAGGGTCTCTGCCAGTCTGACTTGGGGGAAAACTCCTTTCTGATCCCAAATATGGCAATCAGTTAGACCCTGAGCATGTGGACAAGACCCACCAGAATTAATGTCCTAACCCAATGTTGACAACTTGGTGATGTTTGAGTGCCATATGAGATAAAGGAGTTTCAGAAATGAGCCAACAGAAAGAAAAGATTAGGAAAGCTTCATTATCAACATATTTATAAAAGGAAAAGTTCACTCCATCTGTCTATTAAACTCCTGGGAAACTTTCATGATTTCATCAATCCTTTTCAAATACAACTTTGACTGATAAAGATAAACAAGCTACCCTTCCCCAACTTTCCTTGAATCACAGGTTCTAAGATTTGGCAATCAGGTTATATCTTTCTCTAATATCTTATATCAAAAACAGCTTTCACCTTTTCTAAATACCTCTCTGCTTTTTCTATATATAAAAGAAAACTTTGTGAAGCAGATGCCACAAAGTTTTGGAAATGTTCAATATGACTTTTCAAGCCAATTATTATTCTCTAAGTACAGATATTAAAACAGTTAACCATAAACTATCTTTAATAAAAGTCAAATATCCATCAGTGAAATAAGTGATAGGACAGCAAAAGCATTTCTACTCCAACAAATACTCAGCAGGTTAATTTGACAAGGCCTTCACTTACAACATATTAGATGTTCTCAGAAATCATCTAACACTGTGGGCAATAGAATTAATTCCCCCAAGAGTTCCTTTAGACTTAATCCTTTAGTTTCAATAAGTCTTCTGTGTTTCTTTCTCTGTTCTCTCCCCCCGCCCCCAGGCTCCAATGCATGAATAATTTTATGGACATTCAAACTGAGTAAAACTTAATGCTAGTGCAGCCGCATTGGTGGTACCAATGGTGAGAGTGCTAAAGCAGACAAAATTTCCACTATCACTGGCATACTGAATGCTCATCAGCTAACCCTGCTCATAGGAGGTCTAACTAACATGGTGTAAAAAAATGCAACAACTGCGGTAGCCTGTTTATACTAGCACTCCCACTATTGACACCAAATGAACCACTGAACTATTACTAACAGAGGATTCCCCCACCCACTAACCCAAATATATGAGAGAGAGAGAGAGATTTTTTCCTATCAATATTATTGCAACGAATGAGGCAGGGGTCCTTCAGACAGACTCCTTTCACTATACAACCCAGGTTCATCCCAGAGCAGTTCTGTCCTGTGCACTGAATGAACCAAGGATCCTGTGTAAAATATAACACGGAATCATGAAATTAAAAACTGTGCATATACAGAATGACAAGGGGAACAAATTAAGGTTGTATGGACTATTAGAATAATAAAGAACGTTACATATTTATCATTAATGACAATAAAATACACATGGTCTTTGCACAGTTCTGTATTTCACCACTCAGTGCCATGCTGATCAATATACTGAAAGTAATCAATATTCAAACAAAACATTTTTATGCAATTTCATTTTTATTACAAGTTCTAATTTTTTTAATTGTGTAACAGAAAACCCATAGCTAGGACTCAACTATAATTTCTTGCTTTTTATAGAAGATAAATATTCAGAAACTCATAGCCCTCAATTTGTAAGAAGATGAAAATGAGCTGTAATTTTATATTTTAATGTAACCCTTTTGAGCAAAGTAAATAATTTCCTTTTGACAAGAAACTGTGTAATTTACCACAACACAAACCCAAAAAAGCACAGCATGAGCTTACCAAAACACAGTCTGCTTTCATTACAGCTCCTCCCGTGACCCTTCTCTGGAAGGATGTCTCGGTACTCTGATGGAAATCAATCATCACAGGCAGACATTACCATGACAACCAGGGCACTAGTGACTCACCCTAACTATGCAAATGGAACTGGGGGGGTCAGAGTGATGACTGGCTTCTTATCCCAGATGTCACAATGTTACCGCTCAGGTGGCAGCAGGGATTGCAGCAAATGTGAACCGTGTGGAAAAAGTCAGGCTTTTCCAATTTCCAGTGTTGCAGTTTTTTTAAATTTCCCCAAAAGACCAACAACATGCAAACACAAAATACATATTGGCGATCATTCCACACATTAGTTATTGGCTGAAATTTGGTTCAAATTCTGTGGTACATTTATAAAAAAGGTAAGGCACGGAGGTACCGAGCCTGTAAAACAGAAAATTATGACACAACCTTCATTATGGTCATTCTTGCTGCAAGACTAGAATAAACTATTTTCCTATTGCCCACAAACTCCTCCCATATCTCATCCCTCTCACAAAACTCACCTTCTACCAAATGTTCAGCTCTTCTCCCCAAGAATCCTCTCCTCAAACCTTTCCTCTGCCTTTTCCCAAACTCACCTCACAACCAAACCTCTCATTAGGTCTTCCCCAGAGTGCCACTTGCCCAGTCATTTCCCCGCAGCCCCCAATCCTTCAAGCTCCTTTGACCTTTCTCCAGATTTCCCTCATAGCTTCCCATGTTCCTGTTTCTCCCATGGTTCTTATATCCAGAGAGCTAATCACTGGTACCTGTGCCCCTAATCCCAATATGCTTGTTGTCCATAGTCATCTACTCTTTGTGTGACACGCACCCGCTTAGTTGTTCCCCCACAATCTGGTGCCCTCCCATCTATTTCTTTTCTTAAATCTTTTTGTATCATCTTTATTTTGTTGTTTACAACTTTGCAAAGGAGTTGTGTGGAATTGTTTCATTTTAAGCCTAGCCTGTTTTGATTAATACTTAATTTGGAATATTACCATTTGGTTATGCTTAACCCTACACTTCTATTGTACCTCCGTTTTTATTAATACCCTTTTAACAGTTTTGAGCACTTTTTTTTTTCCAAATGTAATCATTGTGACTCCCCTAATCCTTCTCCCCATTCCTTCCTGACCGCTACTTCCTCCTTTTCCTACTCTCCCTGCCTTGTGTCTGCAGAAATAATAGTGGTCAGTCAAGATAAAAGTGAGCCCCGTTTAAATAATTTCTAACCACATCAGCTATTGAACAGTCATCTGAGTTTGTCAGCTGTCAGAGGCTACTTGCATTGCAAAAGCCCACCCCATGCTGCAATCCTCCTGTGGGAAAGAAACTTTTATAGACCCTCCCTGAGACACAATTAGTGGAGCACCTCCTCCATGTGGCTGATGGGGAAAGAAGCCACTGGATCCTGGGACCCCAGATCACCTACCTATCAGGGGCCTACACTATTTGCCTAAATCCATACTGTTGGGAATGCAAGGCCTGAATCATCATTCCCCCGTGCCCTGCAGGCTGGAGATCCAAGAAGAGAAGGAGGAAGTGATTGCCCACATGGAAATTTCATGGAATATGTTGGACAGTTTCTATTTTCTAAAGAGTATCCTGGGAGATCATAGCCAGGAAGAATCAAGGTGCCCAGCCTCAGAATGCAGAAGAGACTAACCTGCTAGGAATTTATCAGGTTTGGGGTTGGCCCATCCTTCTCTTAGCCCAGCCGCAGAATGAAATAGGTGAGGAATCCTATGAGGATATATCCTCACAGAGATTTCCTCCTTGAGCATCCTCCTGTAAGGTTACTGAGGGAGGGGATGATCTAGGCCCAGTGCTGGCAAAGGGATGTAGGAAGTAAAGAGGAGAGGTTGGTGTCCCTGATACTGCTCTTCTGGTATTATCTGAAAATCATTTTTGCTTGAGGTATGGTTACTAGCTAGTAGTTGTGACATTTCCCATATGTTTTTATTCTTATCCCCTTCCTTCATGACCAATTGTGTCTTATAGTTAGTTATTCTTAAATGACTATTAGTCTCTGTTCCTCCTCCTGACAACAGTACTGTAACTGTAATACAGAGTAAAGTTTAGTCTGTTTTACAAAGGACATTTTTTCTTCATTTCCGTTTCTCTTTTTTCAGTCTTACATTTGAGAGTCTTACACTTCTACATCCCATTCACAAAAGAAAATAAACAAATATTTTATTGTTTGTGAAGAATAAGCATAAACATACAATGTAGTAGAGGAAAAAAAAACAAGATGTGCTATAACCTTTCATAAAAGGTATGAATACACAACATGAGAACATTAAAGAATCATAGTTATGAAGCTATTATCTCTTTGAATTATCTTTTACATGCTGGATATAGGGTACATTAACTATGGCCAAATGTTAGCTAGCCTATTGTAAATGGGCAGAATCTGCAGACACACCTGTTTTCATGCACAAGTTCTGCATCTGTGAATAGAGATCGAGCATTTGTTCTGGTCGGTCTCTCTCACTCACCACAGACGCTGGTCCAATAAAATATATTACCTCACCCACCTGGTCCCTCTACAGGTTTTACTTTTACAGTTTTAATGAGATAGTGAAGTTACCGATAACTGTTTCATGGATGTTTCCTTCTATTTATTTGGGGCAGGGGAAAAACAGTCTAATTTTAATTGGGTTTTCTTTTTCAAAATTTAAACTCAGGTCTTTAGAACTGGAAGCTTCAGACATTAACCTACTGTTCCATCTATCCTCTGTAGGTGAACATGTTTGACTTTTATATGTTGTTGTAGCCATGTTGATCCCAGGATATGAGAGACACAAGGTGGGTGAAGTAATATCTTTTATTGGACCAATTTCTGTTGGTGATAGAGACAAGTTTTGAGCTTACAAAGAGCTCTTCTTCAGGTCTGTGAAAGCTCAAGAGCTTTTCTCTCTCACCAACAGAATTTGGTCCAATAAAAGATTACCTCATCTACCTTGTTTCATTACTTTTTATAAAGTATATTGCAGGTATATTTTGCAGATTTACATAAAATTAATCCGGGCTAACTCAGGGTGGATTGCATCTTGAATGCAGACATTGGCATTAATGCAATATTAAAGCTCAGAAATAAAGAAAGTGCCAAATTCCAAAAGTTGTTTTCTACTGCATTCTGCCTTGTATGCATCACAGAGCCAGTGTATTATGAACAAACAGTGATACTTTAAAGCATTTAGTTAACCAGTAAAACAGGAACAGATACACTACATATATTGTATGGGGCAGAGTTAATGCTGCAGACATTTTCATTGTAGTAATTTCTCAAATTTTGGAGTACTTGATTCCACAACCAGAAAATTGCAATAACTGTCACAAAAATTATCTACCCAGAATGTAAATATAGAATATTTCACCTAAGGAAGAAAGAGGAAGAGTCATGGTTAGAATTGAGTTAGTGGAATAGGAACAAACAATTGGAGATCCAAGAGCTATAAGTGATAGGCCCATGCCATCCTCATGGCCCTGATCTCATTTCATCCTTCTGAAAACCACAGAAATTAGTGGGAAAGTACAAATAAACCCAATCTATAAAGGAATCGTCAGGTACCATGGGTTTCTTCTGGCCCTTGTATAGAACACAGAGGGCATTTTGTAACGACTATATAGAAAAGATCAACACTGAACATGTTACTGAAAATGTTCTCTCTCCTGAAGTGTCCAGAGAACACTCATATGAGTTATATTATCTGTGATTCAGGTGGCCTGCAAAATAATTCCATTTCCCCACCAGTGATGTAGTCAGAGGGGAGACTGAAGGATGCAGACTGATTTTCCAATGCAGCTTGTCTCAAGCCTGATCCCATGTGCCACGGCATTTCTGTCTATGGAAGTGAGGGGGCAGAGTTCAGGATCATCCCAATCTGACTGAAGCAGTAGAATCAGCGGAAGATATTCCCACTGCTCCAAGATGACTGATAAGAGGTTGCTGTCAGGAGTCTACAGTCATATTGATTGCAACACATGACCTTCAACACTGAAGGCAGATAAATGAGGCAGCTTCACCTTCAATTCTTAATTCCAAAAGGTACATCTGAACGTGTGGAGCTCAGTCTTTATGAGTCAGAGTTGGACCCTCGTATTCAGAGTGTGTTCGGAAATACCTGCCATGTTTTTCTGTTTTGAGGCTAGCAGAAAGCATAACTGAGGATTTGCTAAAGACGGATTCCCCACACACAGATCCATGTGCCTTGACTTTCTAGTCAGCTGCAGATTTGATGGTATTTTGGAGCCAGCACCCTGGGGTTTGTTTTTAACCTTTTCCTATTCTTTAGCTATGGGATAGACCTGAACCAGAAGGGGATTGCTACCTTCATGGTATTTAACAACCTGACAATTTTGGACAGCTGATCTCAAAACCATCCCTCTTCTATTCCAATCAGGCCTGCAGAGTAAAGCCACTGCAAACTGAGCACCCCATTGGAGAGTTCCTTTCTCTCAAATGCCACAAAAATTTCAGTGTGTTGGTGTATCAGGATTTACACCTTTTGACACTGGATTTCTTTTTTTGGGGGGGCGGGGGTCTGGTGTTCACCACTGAACCACACAATGGTGCAGAGGTGCTGGAACTATTTGCATAGTGGGGGTGCTGAGAGTCACTGAACCCAACTGTAAATGCTGTATATGATGGAAGCCACTTCAAGTAAGGGGGTGCTACTGTACCCCTAGTTCCAGGACCTATGCAAAGATGAAGTGAATAAGAACTAGTGTACAGATAACTTGGAACTATATCTAAAGGAACTGTTCTAAAAATTACTTACTAGCTCTGAAAGGACTCTCTGAAACATAGTGGTGCCGATTTGAACAGTCCAAATCAAAGGAATGGCTCAGAACTTCTAACTACCATCAACGTTATTGTTATTTTTATATTACATTACAAACTATCGTCAACTAATGAAAGTGATAGAGGAATATATGAGAGTTGATAAACAGAATGGATTCAAATCATGCTGTTTCTGGTAACTGGAAGTGAACTTGGGTTAACTGAAATTCAAGCTTAAAGATGGGGGATTCCCACTAATAGGTATTTGCAGAGGCAAGCCTCAAAAGAGCTAGCATAAGCACCCAGAAATTTACCCACCAAGCAGCTGGTCACAGTATACAGGTGATATTCCAAAATTTGAACATTCGGAACCTGTATGTATACTGCTTTTCAAAGTAATGACATTTGATCTCATGTACTGTTTTACACAACTGGAATGAATCATGGAGTTAGAAAAGTTCTAGGCTAATACTTTGCAACTGTAAGAGCTCCAGAGCCTGGGAGAGAACTGTGGTCATTCAGGGCCAGAACTTGAGCTGGTATAAACAGCTGAGCTGCACCAAAATTACTGGAATCACACCAATTTACACCAACTGAGGATTTGACCCTCAGTGGTGATGTACCTAACAGCCAACATGATACTACAGCAACTCCTGCTGACTAATAAATGACTTTAAGTAACTGCAGCTCCATAGGGTGCTGCTTTAGTGTCTACTTTCTAGCTCACCTCCAGCTGAGAGGAATGTTAACGGCTTTTAAAGAGAGATGAAAATTAGTACTGGAATGGTGAGGAAATCAGCAGAGGTCGAGCTCACATTAAGGTAGAAACTCAGAACTAAGCAAGCAAGAACTGATACATTCAGGTACCTGACACAGCATAAGGAAGGAAACGGACTATTAAGGAAAAGAAGCAAACAAGGGGAGCAAAAAATGTAAGTAACAAACAAATACAAAAAAGCGACACATTCTGATTTCAGAAGAACTTCAATTTAGTTCAACTTGCATTCATTTATCTAAAAGCCCACACAGTTCTGGATACTTAATGAACATCAACACTATAGGTTGATTTAGTCTTGGAAAATTAAGCTAGAAATGAAATTAAAAGAAATGTAAATAGCAGAATGATATATTTCAATTGTTTTTTTTTAAAGAAACATGATGGTAAGTGTCCTCAGAGAGATATCTTCTAAGTAAATCAAAATTAAATAGCATGATAAAATGTGAATGAATACATCATCATACATTAGAATTTTCTGTGTAGATTAATTAGAATACAAAATATAAGCAACATTTTAAAAGTAATCTAATTGATTTGCTGTATGATTGTTAAATATTAACTGACTAAATATTCCTCAGCAAGTGAGAGGCCTTACTAAGAATATAATTATGTATTTATTGCTGAAGAAATTTCAAATTAAACACAGTAAAGGCAACTAGATTAATATCTTAATATTACATTTCAATAAGTCTTTTAATGATCAATCTATACTGAATTATAGTTTAGGAGCCATCTTTTCAAATAATAGTTTGCTGCTTAGTAAAGATATTTAATTTAATGTATTCCAAATGAGGGTCTTTGTGGACAACCCTAATACGGTGTAAAAATGGAAACAGTGGGTTTGGTGTGGGATTTTTTATGACTGATTTCTGTTCCCTTCAGACTTCTGCTTGTTGTTTTACAAATTCAGCTCAGAAGATATCCTGTGACCAAAAGTGTGTTATTTCCAGCTAATGAATCATTGTAGCATCTTTCCAGTTAACTCTGAATCAATCAGACTTTTAGATTAAAAGTTCAGTCTTTGAATCAATTAAAATGAGATGACTTGTTGTTTGTTATTCCCTCATAGAAATTCCCTGCTGGTACTATAAACTTTGGGCCAGATTGTGAACCCCTTACTCATGTTGGTGAGCACCTACTCACACAAGGAGTCCTATTTACTTAAACAGGACTGCTTGTGGGAGTAGCTGCTTGCTATTATCAGAAGTTCATGACCTAGCCTTATTTTTTCGACATATTAAAAACTATTCTTGTCGGATGGGTCATAATTTCAGTCTTTGAGAAAGCATCACACAGAACCAACTCCACTTTATATTCTATGCTAAATACAGGAAATAAATATTACACTGTATCATAAATATGGTCATTTGTGGAGAATATCATGAACAAACAGGAAATGAAGAAACTAATTCAAAAGGAACTTTTTTTACTGCATACATACAAAACTCAAGTGTATATCAGACTGAGTTTCTTTTAAGAATAAGCATTTTGTTAAGTAGCACCCTGGCTTGATGTACTAACCTTTCGCTTCTAGAAACTTTGGTTCCAATCTTGATTTTGATAAATGAAGGAGACTTATCCGGTTACTAGTAAATTTGGGAGCATATTGTCAATATTGCGACCCTGTGCTTTTTTTTAAAATAAAAAGGCCAGGTATCTTCAACAATATTTCAAACGGACCAAGGCAACTAGTGATCTGATCTCATTTTCAGGATTTAAAGCAAAGACATTTTTAAAAATGATCTGAGTATAAAAAAATATCTTCCTAGAGTGTCTCATCTTAGATTTTCACATTCCCCCCCCCACCAGTATCGTTCCTCTCTCAACCAAAATAACTGACTCAAATATTTTTCAAGCTATTTGTTAAAAAAAAAGTAAATTAAAATTATCCAAGCCATTAAGGAATCCAGATGTCCAATTAAAGTTAATGAAAATTGGGCATCCAAAAGTGTAATCTAGTTGACTGAGCAGAGGACTACAAGCTAGGATCTCTGGAGTTTTAATTCCCATTTTGGAACTATTCTGCTGTGACCTTGGACCAGTTACGTAACCTATTTGCCATACTTTCTCCATCTGTAAAATGGAAATACTCCTGGGGGAATTCTGTGCTACTGAGCATGTGCAGAATTTATGTCCCTCACAGATTTCTTTGCTCACAGAAAAATGACTTTCTGATGGGAAAGCAAATGGAAGCCATAAAAGCGGTCATGCAACCCTCCTCGGCAGTATGTTTTGGGTGCCCAGGGCAGCCGGCAGAGAGGTAGATCATTGTGGGGCAGGAGGCGGGACTGGCAAAGACCCAGCTAGGTGACTCCTACCCTGCGCTGGGCTCAGCTGTTAGTCACAGCTGGGCTGGGGAGAACAGAACTTCCTCTTCCCCTGCACATTATCCAGGGCCGGGTCAGACTCACCTCCAGATTTCTCCCCCAGCTGCAGGAAGCTCTGCAAACTTCTTCCATCCCCCGCTTCCATCGCTTCTCAGCTGCAGGGGGAGGGACTCCTATACTGGGAGCTGTTTCCCCATCCTCCCAACCCCTGTGCATCTAGACCCCCTCATACCCAGACCCTCCCGCCAAGCACCATCCCCCATAGTCAGACCCCCCCGCCCCCGAGCTCCACTCCCCCCGTACCTGGATCACCCAGATGAGCCACCCGTACCCGGATCACCCAGATGAGCCACCCGTACCCGGATCGTATAGAAACAGACAGAGCTAGACAGAAAGAAGTCTTCTACTTTTCTGCAAGAAACTGGTTACTTTTACACTAAAAACTATAAACCTTGTTCTGTCAGAGGTGCCATCTCTGAAAATAGTAATTCCAGGGTCTGATAAAATCCTTGTTGCTAACATTTCAATCCTTGCTTATTCTTCCCCATTCTAAAAACTGTTCATCCTCATGTATGAGGAAAGACATGTTTTGAGCAAAAGAATTTATTTTACACTAAACAGTACCTAATATCTATACGGGGGAGTCTGCAAGCAATTTAATCAGTATGATTAAGATATTTTATCCAGAACCTAGTTTCACTTGCAAGTCTCTTCTGCCAATAGGCTACATGGAGCTTTTACGTATCTTTCTGCTAAATAAGGAAAATATAATGCCCCGTAATGCTCAATTTTCTTTTTGATTTATCACATACCCTGGAGAACTTGGGGACCATAAGCCAATGAATAGATAATACAGTTTCATAAATGTAATTTTGTAGTCTGTGTCAGATATAATATGGAATGATAATATTCTTCAGTTTAACTTAACTGTTTTAGAACATCACATGAAAAAAGGGAAATAGAGGTTGTTCACATAAAAGTTGAAAAGAGGTTGCAGTATTTCATGGCATATTTCTTAGTGAAGCAAAGGACATGTCATATAGTGTCTTATCTATAAATGTGCCTATCCTTCAAATCTATTTCTCTTGTTTTAAGTTATTGATCACTACAATTTTTAGGTGTTTGTTAGCTATAAGGTAGTATGTCACTCAAGTGTAATAAACATTTTACAGTTCTGTTTCAATGGCAGGCATGTGAACTAATGTTATCTTACCCTGTCAGGTCATGAGTGTGTTGCTTCAGTTTCCCCACCTTGACTCTCTGATATACACTCACTCATATGGTTGAAATAAAATCCAGTGTTTGGGGTGTGGTTTGTTATACTGTACACACACAAGCAAATAAGTATCTGCAGATTTTACTGTTGGGCAGCATGGAGTTCAAATACTACATCCCTTATGCTTCTTTGGGATTAGTCCGTCTCCCTGGGACAAGGGTCTCACAACTTGGTGTGGGCTCTATAATCTGTCAGACCTCTATTAACTCAGCCTCAAATACTCTGGTTCATGGTTCTCTGCAGCTCTTTGCCTACGGTCTGCAGAAGAATCTGCTCTGGGCTCTGTAATCGATCAGTCCTCTGTCTGGCTACTATTGGAAGACCCACACTAGGATTTACCCCTTCTTGACCCTGGGCCTCTCCTGACCTTGCCTGAGATCTGGTTTCCTAGAGGTAATGTGCTTACTCCCAGTTAAGTGCACTGAAATTACGGCTCCCAGCTTTAAAATTACAGGGCCATAACAGACACATTGATATGTGAGCATGTACCCAAGGACCTGTGGTCTGGTACAGAATGCTACAAAATACTTACCTCCTACTTCAAAATAATGGAATACATATTCTCTCTCTTTTTTTAAAAAAAAAAAAAACATGATGCTTAGCAAAAAAAAAAAAAAAAAAAAAAAACAGAAAAAAGAAAAAAAACATTCAAATAATGCAACATAAGACACACTAGTCAGCCTCACCCCCTAAATTTCAGTGTGATCAGATGACAGAAACAAACCATTATTCAATTCCACCTCAGACCATAACCCAAGTATCTGAGAAATGGATGAGTCATGCAAAGCGTCCTAAAGCTCAGATAGTTCAGCTATTTCAGTGCAAGGACCAGAGGCGAAAGTAAGCTGGTACGCCCCGGTACGGCGTACTGGCAAGAGCCGGTGCACCATACTGGGGCAGCCTGGCTTCCCCAGGGGGCAATTTAAAGGGCCTTGCAGTGGCCAGAGCCCCAGGCCCCTTAAATTGCCTCCAGAGCCCTGCTGCTGGAGCCCTGGGATAGTGGCTGCAGGGCTCCAGCAGCTATTTAAAGGGCCTGGGGCTCCCCTGCTTCTACTGCCCGGGCCCTTTAAATAGCCCCCAGAGCCCTGGGGTAGCAGGGCCTCCAGGGGCTATTTAAAGGGCTGGGGCTCTAGCTGCCTCTGCCACCCCGGTCCTTTAAATAGCCCCTGGAGCCCCGCTGCTTCCCCAGGGCTCCTGCGGCTATTTAAAGGTCCAGGGCGGTAGAAGAGGGGAGCCCCGGGCCCTTTAAATAGCCCCCGGAGCCCCAGGCTGCTGCTGCTACCCTGGTCAGGGGGCACTTACCTTACAGGGTAGGTTGCGGCTGGCTCTGACCCCCTCAACCCTGCCCCTTCCGCCCTAGGCCCTGCCCCTTCCAGGGGCCAGAGCTGGCCCCAGAGTACCGGTAAGTCACTCGATTTACTTTCACTTCTGGCAAGGACTGTGTGAATTCCAAAGTCAAGGAGCCCTCACTCAATAATGCTCTATGGGCAGCCACTTCTTTCTTTAACTGAGAGAGCTTCAACTCAACCAACATCCTAAATTGTTCATAAAAGCCAACTGATACCTCCATGGTCTGCATTGGTTGCCATATGCTTTCAGTATGCCGTTACTCACCAGGGTTGGGAGCTTTAAAGAAGCAAGAGACTCAGGTGCCCAACTTTCATTCAAATTCAATGGGAGTTGGGAACCAAGACATTTTGAAAATTCCAGCCCAAGGGGGTACTTGCATTCTGCACCAGCTTCAGCTTTCAAAAAGCCCAACATAGTGTATTGCACCTAATCTTCAGCAGATAAAGGAATGGATGCCAGTTGCAAGATTTGCATCAGACAGGAAAAGATTTGGGATTTTGGACAAAGATAGCTGGAACAAAACAGTCGGGGCTACAGCTGCCTCTAGGTCATACCAAGAGTTGTTGTTTGAACAAGACAGCCCAGCTTGTGAACTTCAGCACCAAATAGCAAGCGGGCACAGTTATTTTCACACAATCTCCACTGTAGTTTGAGATTGTTTCTCCGAACATCTATCATCATTTCTGACTTAAATGGATTGAGCTTCAGGCAAGTTTCTGTCATCTACATTTATTTCTCCAATCATGAAATTTCCATCCTGACCCCTATCTTGGAGAGTTTCAGATAAATTTGAATACATAGATATCCACACTTTTGGAAACATTTTAACTGAACAAAAGCTCCATAGCTTTTGAGGTTACCCATTGCTGATATGCACTGTGTCTGTGCTGTACATTCAGATTTATATAGAAACATTCTGGTTGAAACATGAAGCAAAAAACTTCAAATGATTCATAAGCTTGTGGTTCCAGGAATGTGTGTCCATAGTAGGTTTAGCAAGCTGGTTAACTGACCACCTATTATTTGACCATGGTTAAATATGGTCAAATGCAACACCAAGAATGCCCTGATGTAGGTGGCGGCCTAATTTCTGGATTGCTTTGTGGTGCCATTCTTTCACTTTTCAGAACTTAATTTCATTGTGTTTTGTATTTTTTGAGTTCAAATAACTCAGAAGGTTTTTTGTTTGTTTTTTGCTTATTAATTTCTTTGGTATTAGGTATAAGTATTGAAGGCTAAGCTGTTGGAGTCCGTAAAGTCTTACTCTCCCTCCTCCCAGGTTACTACTGTTTTTTAAAGTACTAATTTGACCATATTTGACTGGCCAATCAATCAATCATTTTTGGATTGCTCAAACAGCCAACCCATCCAGCGGTTTAGTGTTTCAATCATCAAAAAGGTATTTAAATCAGAAGACACATTTCTGTTTTATATTGTAGTTAAAAAACAAACAAAAAAAATTTTTTTCTTTGATTTTCAAAAGGCAAAAAATGTACAATTTTAAGAAAGTATATTTAAAAGAAAATGGTGGACCATCTTCAAGGCCACACATACTACTCTCAATGGAACTCCCGTTGATATTATTGGAGGTCGTACAGATGATTCTAGATTCTCAAATTTTTTTTACTATGAACAATGAAGGAAGGACATATTTTGAAGCAAGTTCTCCTCATGCCCATTGTGGTCCATGTACTACTGCAACTTAAAAGAGATTATTAAGTGATGTCAACCTTAATTCTCCGTGCAGATCATATAGGCAGTACATATAGACAGTTCTACCTGAACTCAGCAAAAACAAAAGACCGGATATTGCGTGCAACCTACAATGCTCAGTTTAGGAGAGTGTTTGGATATTTAAAGCTGTATACCTGCATGTTTGTGACTTGCCTTACTGTGAAAATTGGGCCTGAAATGTACCTTTTGCATTATTCTGACAATGAAAAGGGCCTTAAAATGGACATAATTGTGGTTGCACTGACTTTAGGGCCCCTTTGCTGCAAAAATGGTATAAGGGGAGATTACAGTAAATGAGAATCAGGCTTGTTTGTTTTTGCTAGGTTTTAGTAAAATTTTAGCGTTTCTGTTAGTGATATACTGGAAACAATGGAGCTTTGACTTTTACTGGGACAGGTGTTTTTGAAAATTTTAGACAACACTAAAAATCAAACATTTAGAGAGGGAATGTGAATTGTTTCATATACAGCAACTCTGCAAATAGACATTTCAGTACCACAAAACTGATTTGGAACACCATTACTTTTCCAATCCTACGTCTCTGACACTTCTAAAACTTAATTTCAGATAGCAATAATATTATTCAGTCTTTGCTACACCATACAATCTCAGGTCTGAAGAAGTGAATAACTGTTTCTGTAACCCATGTTGACATTGGCTCTGGATCAATCTATTTTCATAGCATGCTTATATTTTATGCATGTTTATTTTATGTAAAATAATGAACACATACCTGTATGAATTTCCAACCCATCAGACTGCATTATGGCCCCAATACAACAAAGCACTTAAACATGTGCTTTACTTCAAGCATATGAATAGTCCCATTCACTTCAAAAGGAACTATCCAGGTGATTTCTAGGATCTTGCAAAGAATTACATTTTAGTCTTTAGTGTTAAGACTTCATCATAGTAACCACAATAGTAGAATGTATAATTGCTTTACTAATGCATTTTTTTGTTCACTAATCTTTTAGTTTTATTGCCAAATATTTATCAGGGCCAAATGTCAATTTAATAGCAAATGATTTATCATTTTTTTTCTTCAATACAAAATTATAACTATGACTCTTCCTTATTGGTTTTAGGATTTCAGATTAACAAGAATATAAATTTTATTTTTTATTATTTTAGCATTGTGTGTGTGTGTGTTTTGCTTATGCAATGGTACAACGTTCTGTTTGCCAAAATGCTTTTAAATGCTACAAATCACAAATATTATTCATGTTTGTCTTTCTGTGTTTTTCCAAAAATTGTGCAATAATCATTAGTTTCAGAAAAATTCTTGGCAACAACAGAATCAAGACTTTTACACAGCAGCTGTGTGAATTGATTAACATAACATTTAATAAATTATTGTGAAGACTAATGGCAGCAACCAAAACTAACAAAATAGCAGAAAAATATGACTTTTTCTGAACTTTGAAACAGAAAGAATTTGCTTTTCCCAAATTGAGTCAATATTGTCAAAAACATTGCTCTGAGTCAGCAACACCAAGCAAATTGAAGACTGTCTCAAGGTTTGATATTTTACAAATAATAATTGTTTCTCTTATACAGTATGCTAAACTCTAGTCTGCCATTCACACCCTGCCACTGGAAAAAAAAATAATAAAAAGATACCAAACCAAGGTCTGTTAGCTTCAGTTCCACTTACACATTTTCCACCCTTTTCTGAATCACCACTATTTTAAGTGAGAGACATAAGATGCCAAAACTTTTCACACAATATCCTCTGAAGTGTTTAAAATCAATTTTACTTTCTTATTCTCATGTACCACACATCACCTCCTAAATAAAAGAAATATAATGTTCTAGCTCAGTTACAAAACAAAATTATTTTCTTAGGGCATGATGACAATTTCGGAACTATGTTATGTGAAGTCTCTAGAAGGAGCCTCAGGTCAGAGGGTTAAGGGAATACTGGTAAAAAGGAGGGTTGTCTCGCTATTGTACCAGATGTTAGGAGCACCAACCCCCATTTCCCAGTTTATTCAGGCTTTCCCTAAATCCACTTTCAACTTTGGTTCATCAGGGAACTGGCCCCTCTACAGAATACTTATACTGCGTATCTGCCACCTGCTAAATTGTGACAAATTGACATAGACTCCTTACTTAGCCCACTGGGTCCATGATCTGCTGTGGGAAGGGCAAAAAACCTACCCCATGCTGGCAGTGACAAAAAAATTCATTCCCAACCCCAAAAGAAAACAGACGACTAGCACAGTGCCCACAGCAGATAAGGAAACCTGGTCCTACTCTGATCCCAGGGGTAAGTGTTGCTTTTCCATGGTAAGAGTGCGAAGTAGTAAGACTTAAATATCCTTCCTATCCCATGGTGGTCTATGCCCCCACCCGGGCCAGCCTCTTCCGGCTGCTCTTTGGTTCAGGTAACCAGCCCCCACCTTTTGCTCTTCTCTCTAAACCCAAATGCGGTGGAATGGAATCTTAAAGAAGCCACCAACTCTTTTCTCCCTTCCAATCTGACAAAGTCTCATGGCTTTTTAGGTTGCAGTGAGCACACTTTTAGTCTTCTTCCTCATAACTGGTGTTTGGGCTCACTGGGCACATAATCTCAGAATATCTGGCTCTGAATTAAACATATTCAATTTTCTGGTCAGAAGAGGTTTTGAAAGGGATGCTATAAAACAAAATTGCGTACTCATCCTATGTCTAGGATTACAAAACATGAAATTACTATTTTATTATTCAATTCTTGAATCAAATCAAGTGTTGCTTCTTGTTAGGGCAAGATGCAAAGGACAATCCCTTTATTATTTTATAAATCATTGTAAGCACACTGGTTTTAATACTTACGTAGCTAGACTTTGTATAGTTATTTTTATGGATCCTATTGTAATTTGGAATGAATTAGTGGCTGCCTGGTTATAAAATGTTTAATAAGTTATGTTAGTTCTCATGCTGTCGTTTGGACAGCACAGAAACAACCAAATGCCTTACATACCCCCATAATGTTCTGTCCTGAGCCAAATCTGGCACATTACAGAGTAGAAGGACTGAGTATGACAGGTGTATGTTGATGTCATCCAGCCATCATGTTTTCCATCTTCTGCGGGGGAGGGGGAAATCTTTTCCATCCTGTTTTCATTGGGTCAAAGTCAAAGATGATTAATAAATTATAGCTCTTTGTCAACCCAGTCTGACCGCTTCATATAAAAATACAGCACCGGGATTAAGTTAATCTACTGTTCCGTTTGATGGATGTTCAATTTATTACATAGATGAAGAAAAACTCATGGAATTATTTTGATGGAAAGTTACGTAATGAATCCGTATGTGTCAAGAAAAGTATTATTTAATATTATGATCTTCTATAAAAGAGTACATACTTTTATAGAAATTCTCAGTTGTTATATACCCAAAATGTCCAGAACACCTTAATTTCTGCATGATTCTTTCCATTTCTCATCAGAACAGCTTCTGTGACCTGAACACAGGATGCGGTCAAACGCGTGCAAACTGTAGTATTAAATAATGTATTCTCTAAATAAGATGGTAATGAATCATATTTGTATCCAAGAACACAAGTTTGAAAACATCTTCAGATAACAGCTTTATCCAGTGGAATCTGAAAATATTCACACTCCAAAAATCAGCAAGGTTGACCAAGCTATCAGATCTTTTCATGTTAGATGGATACTTTACCATACTATGGTGTTTTCAATGGATGGACATCTATGATGCAAAACAACAAGCATGTTGGAAAAACAGTATCCAGTCAGAAATAAGGATAGTATGTCATGTGTTGTCTATTAAAGCCTCCTTGATATTCTGTGATGCCATAAAATCTAGAAAAAAGGATTTAAGAACTGTTGAGCTGCTACAACTTTTAAATCCCTTAAAAACTTATTCATTTTATATTTAATTGCCAATTGTTCCTTGCATTTATTTCAGTCTATTTCAGTCACGTAATGTTTGCAAGTCTTTAAGATTATTTTCCATGTATATATGAAAACATTCCGAAGTGTATCCAACAGAAATGGGTGAACTGTTTAAATGATTATGTTTAAACAAGGTACAATTCGGTCAAATATCTGATCTCATTCCTGGTGTTTGTTTGAGGAAATAGCAGTATGAAATAAAATACAGCAAAGACTGTATAAAACTCTTTTAGGGCAACCACTGGACTAATGAAATGGCCCCAAAGAATCCCCAATATGGAGTACAATTATGCATTGTAAAACAACATTCCTGGTGTTTTCCTCAAACTATCTTTGAATAGAAACACATCAAGTTTCAAATGCACAGGACAAAGTAATTAAAAAAATGTTTTACTTGCCTATGGGCTCATTTAAAATACAAAAATGTCAGATTTGCTCCCAGCCTATAATATTTTGTTCCAGGTGTTTGTTTTTTAAACAAACTGGCCAGTCTCAAACAGCTTCATAACTACCAATTTTCAAAATGATGGAAGAAAGAAATAAAATACTCTCACCTGTCTTGAAGTTAGTTCTGCAAAAATGCTCCTTGCTGATGTTACATTCACCAAACAGGATACCCAAAACAAACAAACAAACAAAAAGAACAGCAGCAACAAAAATAACTCAAATATAATCTCTTCACCAATTTTTTTAAATTAATTATATACTATGGCAAGGCACCTCCTTCACCTGATCAGCCTCAGTGTTTCTCCCTCTAGTAGTGGGAGAGCCTGAAGGAAATCAATCCTACTCCTGAGGTTTTTAGTTTTTCACACTGGTTTAGTTTTCAGTATTTATAAGAGGGGGCTCAAGGTAGGCCTAAGTAGTTCTCTGAAACAAAAAAAATACAAACACAAAAAAAGAAAATACCTGCCCCCTGGCTCCTCTCCAGGCTATTACCTTATTATGCTAGCTTCTGGGTGGCCAGTCTTTCTCCAAACAGCAGCTAACTTGGCTTTTTCCCCTACAGGGAGGAAAGCAACCTTCCACCCAGGAAAAGCCTTGTCACTTCCCTAGCCCTGCTGCAACTTGTCTCTCCTCACCCTCTCTTACCAGAAGAAGGTTTTTTAAAGGTCACCAGCAGCCCTTAATTGGAGTCCAGTGTCTCTAGTTAACCTGAGGTAACCTCTTTTCAGTTCATAGGGAAAAGGGCCTTCACCATTCTAGGGCTGATATACCAGCCTTCCTCCACTCTCTTACAGCTGTCAGGTCTGACTTTGTCACAATACGCACACATGAATAGTTTACAATTGTAAACCCCACATCCCACATGGAATTTGAGCCCAGTTGCAGCCTCAGTCATTATCCCCATATACTCTGCAAATAGATCATTATTGTTAAAAGGACTTAAGTGTCCAAATATAGTTTTCAGCAGCCTGGTTAGAGCACCTGGTGGGTGAGATTATACTTTACAGACAGAATATCAAGCCCATGTTGAGCCCCTCATCAAGAAAACAATATTTTTAATTTTTGTGAATTATTTCAGTGGTGTATCTTCTATAAGCACAGCCCAGAGAATTAGCATTAATAACCTTCTATGTACACATTTTGTGCAAAATCTGGTTTATATTTCATTCCTGAAATCTGCAGTTATTAAACTTGTTTTAATGCTTTGCTGAGAAAGTTATGTAGCCAGTTTGTTGGCTCCTCCTCCTCCCAATTTTCAATGAATATATTACTCTGCAATCAATCAGCTGCTGAGCGGGAACCAAAAAAAAAAAAAATCACATCCTCTCCCCAACTCTGATTGGCTCGGATAAGTAGGGGAGGAAACCATTGAACATTTTGTGTAGCATTCTGCTTCAATCCTATATACATTTCCTTCTGTCCTGCCATGAGAGTGGGGGTGAAGAGTGTGTATGTCTTTATCTCTTGCTCATTATGGCCTAGAATATGATAAATGTGCAAAAAGAAACTAGAGATGAGTGAAGGAGGGTATAGGAACATAAAAACAAATAAAGACAGGAGGGATGAAGCACAAAGAAGTGTGGACCGCAGCAAAAGTGAAGTTAAAGGTAAAGAGATAGCAAAGGGCACACAAATGGCCCCAAGGGGGGGCAGGCGAGGGGAGGAGAAATGCACAGTCAACCTGTGGAACTCTTTACCAGAGGATGTTGTGAAGGCCAAGACTATAACAGGATCAAAAAAGAACTAGATAAATTCATGGAGGATAGGTCCACCAATGGCTATTAGCCAGGATGGGCAGGTATGGTGTCCCGAGCCTCTGTTTGCCAGAACCTGGGAATGGGTGACAGGGAATGGATCACTTGATGATTACCTGTTCTGTTCATTCCCTCTGGAGTACCTGGCATTGGCCACTGTCAGAAGACAGGATAGATGGACCTTTGGTCAGACCCAGTATGGCCATTCTTATGTTCTTATGAAGGGGTGAAATGATAGGTTAGTGGAGAAAAGGAGTCAAGGAGAGACATTTCCCCCCCTTATTTTCTGATCACACAATGTCCAGGAACAGATCACATTTCTCATATGTATTCAGTATTCAAAATTATTTGTCTAATTTTTCCACAAATTACAAATCACTTTATGGTTTTCTATTGCTATTCAAAATCCAAAAAAATGAGCTGTATTGTTTTCTTATTATTGCCTATATAAGTTACCTGGGATTTTTTCTGTCCTTTAACTGGGTTAGCATAACTCATCAGGTTTTCTGTAGAAATTCTTTTTTAAACTCGTATTTAAAATCAATTTTGCAAGTATTTAAGCTTAAAATTCACTTTCTGTAAACACTTGCATTAGTAAAATTCAGTCACATGAATATTTATGCAAAGGAACATACATGAAATAAAACAGTTTAAAAATACCAATAAATAGTCACAGAAAAAAATGTAGCATTTACCCAGTTCTATAAATCTGACAGAAGCAGGAGGGAACCAAAGATAGATTCACAGCGACTGAATAAAAAGAGATTTTTAAAGATGGGGAAAGAGGGAAAAATAAAAGTTAAATGAGGGGAAAGCAGACAGTGAAGATGATTATAGATACAGGGCAGCTAGACCCCACTCCGCCCCGAGGCCCAGCTCCCACTCCGCTCCCTCCCCCAAGGCCCCACCCTTGCTCTGCCTCTTCCCACCCCGCCTGCCCGCTGCTCTCCCCGCTCCCTCCTAGACCCTTCCCCACCGGCAAAACAGCTGATCACCTCTTTCTGGGGGAGGGAAACAGCTGTGGCGGAAACACTGTTTTTTTTCCGTGGGTGCTCCAGCCCCAGAGCACCCACAGAGTCGGCAGCTATCATTTGTAGCGTATCATCTTGGCCTGTGATTAGGGTTGCCAACATTGTATTTCAAAAATACGGGACTGTTTTCTTAGCACCTCTGCCCTATCCATCCTCACTTTAATTATTATCATTATTAATAATAAGCAGCATACACCTACATTCGCCAGGGTTATTTCTTGCTGTTCTTGCTGAAGGTAGTCTCGGCTGCCAGGACCAGGCTCCCTGACTGCCTTGCTCCCCCATTGTTGCAGCAGCTACCAACCAGCAGTTATACTACTCTGCTGGAGACATTGGCAGACACCCTGCAAGCGGGGAGGCCACACCGGATCCCCCGCCAGACAGAGCCCCTTTACGACCCCGGCCTCTCAGCGTAGCCCCAAGGCACACAGTCCTGTCCACTTGTCCTGCCAGACAGAAACTGCACAGGGAAAGGAGACAGGGCTGCAGTCAAGAGTTGGAATCAGCATAGGGCTCTGTTCAGTAGAGGCCAGTACTGACGGGTGCATCTTTCCACTCCCCTCCTGACGCTGGCCCTTTAACGCAGCCCTATCAGCTTTCTCTGCACAGCACTGAAGGGCCAATATTGGGAGAGGAGTGGAAAGATGCCCCCATCAGTACTGGCCCCCTTCTGTTGAAATAGAGGATAAAAAGCATCCCATACTGATTTAGCAAGGGGCAGGCAATTTTGTAATACGGGAGTGTAAGCAACCTTACCTATGACCCAGTTAGCCCAACCCTTTTTCCAGGTAAGAAAGTACATCTTATATTCCTCAGATCTACCAGCCTGATTCTTTTAAAACACAGCTAATAAATAAAAGAGGAAGTTAACATCTCAGACAACTGTACTCAGGACACGGTGACTGATAGCACCAGAAGAGGTCCAACATCCAGCATACAGTGTTTAGAAAAAGAGTGAATTGATCTCCTTATAGCACCTTTGAAAATTTCTTCCACAGAAACTATAGAAAGCTTGCCCTTCAGGCAGATTTTTACAGGCTCACAGCTTTACTTAGATTGCTGTTGTTGCTGAAATAAATAGCTTTAGTATTTAGGGATTATCTGTTATCCAACCCTTTGGGAGAACCCCATACTGACAGGAAACATTTTATCTGCTTAGTCTCTTAAATGCCACAGAACTAACAAAGATGTTGCAAATTCAGTAGTAAAATTTCTTTCTTGGGTTTTCAACCCCTTGTGAGCCAGACAATCTGTGAATGGTATTTAAAAATTGCACAAATGACCCTTAATTTACTGACAGGTAGCACAATTTGATGGGACTTTCTGGAATTCACACTCTTTGTGATTAGTGTAGGATCAACCTTACATTATCTGCTTTGTTCTTGTTAAATACTTTTAGTTTCAGCAGGAAGGAGAAAGTCATGAAGAGGCAGATTGTGGCAAGTATGGGAGAAAACCTGATAGTCAAAATTCTGTGCTGCAGCATCAATTGACTTTGTTATCCTTTTTCCGTCAATATCTGTGCGGATTAATTTTAGGTATAAACTGAAGATCTTAATCTCTCATTTTGATAAACTATATTCTCTTGTGATTCAACCAACCATTCTTCAACAACATGGAAGTCTTTATAGTCAAGTGACATTTGGTTTGTCTGAACTCAAATAGCATTAAAAACAAACAAACTATGGAGTGACTAATTGTTCTCACCAAAAAATTGTGATATAATTGGGACTCAGGAATAATACCTTGCAATAAGAGAGACACATCTGAAAGTATTTTATTAAAAGGTCCCCAACTTAGCATATTTTTCACTTAGCTCCCATTGGAAACCTGAATTTCCAGGGATGTCAGCTGGAGTTGCAGCATGATAAAAAGACTTTAGGAAATCATTGACTAGGGGGGCAGCCTAAATGATAAAATACATGAGGTCAGCTGACCAAACAGATACAATAATTAACTGCAAGGCTGGGGCTGTGGTCCCACTGAGAATGTCTAAGAAAACCAGGACCTAAATCATTGAGGTCCAGTGTGATGTTTCAGTTAACATTCCCTTGGGTTATCTACATTGGCAACAGGTTGTTCCTCAGTGTTAGCTTTGGATTTGCCAACCTCTCCATTAAATGTCTGAGCCCAGTTTCGCTGACATTCTGGGCATACAGCAACTACATATATTTCCTCAAGCTTTTTCTAAGCAGAATGATGGAGCAGATGTCAGTTTTTGACATAATGTTAATTTATAGCTTGATTTTCAACAATGAAAACCCACAATTCCAATTTACTTCAAAACAACTGGGGTACTGAAGAACTCTGAAAAATCAGACTACTAGATAATTAATTTTTATTTTTTTAAAGTAGTATTTTTGTTTGACCAACATAAATAAAGTAGATAATATATATAAATTGAGACATATATAACAATGGAATAATCTGCCACAAGTACTGTCTAGCAATTTTGGCCTCTGGTTCAAGTAGATGAATAACTCTGGTGCTTATGTGATTTATTCAATCATGCCCTCACTGCGCAACATCATAACTTACATAACCTGAAAAGCATCCAACATGTATTTTAACCCTCATAATATTTGCTTCTGCATCTCCTACAAAAAGTCTGTATTCATGGAGGGAAGGTGACCTCTTGACATACTAACTGGCAGCTATGTTAACTCTGTTGGAAACAATAATTTGCACGCAGTGAACAAGGGCAGCAAACAGGAGAGTTTGGGAGGTAATTTAGAGAGGAAGTCTGAGAAGCTATGTTTCTAGATACAGTTCAGTTTTGAATACCGTGATAGCCAGTGATGGATCGATGGTTGTGACCTACAATGGATGTGCTGTGTTTTCTTTCCTGTCTAAAACCAGAAGAGACTTTCTGTATATGAAGTATAAGTCAGTGGCTGTAGTGGCATAGAAGATTCTTAAATCTGAAGGACAAGTACAGACACTATGTAGTTTCAGAGAAGCTGAAGAGTTTTTGGATAACCAGACTTGGGAAGCATCACTATTTCACATTCAAACAAGAAAGGATCTGTTCATCAAGGAATCAGAGAGAAGGCTTGGTAGGTTGTAACTACCAGAGGCAAGATGATAAGGTGGCATTGGTTTTGTGAACACTGAACCACCAAAGTGGTTCAGATCTCAGTAGGAGGAGAACCAGTCTGCTAGGGGGCAGGCTCGCTAGACTAGTCACGAGAGCATTCAACGAATAAGAAATGGGGAGGGTAAAAAGAAGAAACAGATGAGCATTCATTTACCTCAAAATCAAGGTCCCTGGACGTGAGTCCTACCTTGCACCTGGCTTAGCTGCTATTCCTGGCTAGGCTAGGGGCGGGGGGAGACAGGACTTTCTCTTCACCTGCACAGCTGGAACCAGGGCTGGGTCAGACCCATCCCCAGAAACCACCCTCAGCTGCGCACTCTCCCCCCGCACTGCCTCCTCCCATCACTCCTCAGCAGCAGGTAGAGGGGTCACTGTACAGTGAGCTACTCCCTCATCTGCCCAATCCCCATGCATCTAGACCACCCACATACTAGACCCGCCCCACTGATGCCCCTGTACCTGCCACCCCACCGAGCCTCACCCGCTGCATCCAGAGCTCCCCACCAAGCCCAACACGTCTGGATCCCCACCAAACTCTTCCCTCTTGAATCCAGACCCCCACCCCTGCACCCAGACCACCCCACTGAGGCTCCCACACTCAAACCCCCATCCTGATGAGCCCTCCCTGTACCTGGACCCCCATCTCACTGAGCCCCAACCAGCTACACACAAGCCCCCACCCCACCAAGCCCCACTCTGCCAGCATCCAGATTCTCTCACTAAGCCCCCCACACCCAGACCTCCTGCCAAGCCCCAGCCTCCCAGACCCGCCCCCTTGCAGAGTCCCATTTCCCCTGCAACTCGAACCTTCCAACGAGCCCCTGTGCATCTAGATACCCCCCACACCTGGACTTCCCACCAAGCCGCTTGCGCCCAGATTACCCCCCATAAAACCCTCTCGTCTACACTTGGATTCCCCCACACTAAGGCCTTCCACACTTGGATCCTGCCAGGCTGGCCTGCTTACCCCACACCTGGATCAGGGGCCAGGGCTGGGTGTGCATGCTAGACTGTCCCTCTTGCTCACTATCTTGGTACACCTGGCATGGAGGGGCATGGCCCTGGGATGTTTCAGGGACAGCCCTAGGCCTGGCCCTTGAGCCGTGTCAGGATCAGGTGCAGCCTCACCACTGAGTCCATGTCCTGGAGAGGCTGCCGGATGATCTCCCACATTGGTGCAGCCACTGGCATGCTGGAGCCCCCACATTTATTTATTGACCAATAAAATATGCAGAATTTTAAATATTGTGCACAATTTTTTTTTATATTTTGGCACAGAATTCTCTCAGGAGTAATATATATGTATATAATTTCTAAATATCATAGATGACAATTTCCTAACTCAAGAAGTATTGCACCCAACAGAGGGAAATTCTATATTAAACCTTGTTTTGACAGATGACAGTATTGATCACAGTTCTAATAATTAGTGGTAGCACAGGTACAAGTGATTTTATATATACCCACACCATATACCGTGGTGCTTGCTTCACATATAAATAATGAAGAGAAAAAGTCACTGATACAGGGAGATCTGGATTTTTTAGTAAGCAGTGTGCAAGTAAACAATGTGTGTTTTAATACATCCAAATCTAAAGTCAAACGTCTAGGAACAAAGAATTTAGCCTCTACTTATAGTATGGGGGACTCTATCCTGGGACACAGCGACTCTGAAAAATACTGGAGGGTCATGTATGAGCTCCCAGTGCAACTCTTTGACCAAAAGAACACTATGTTCTATAGTGATTGACTTGAAGAGCTCAATCGGTTTAGTTTAACAAAGAGAAATTTAAGGAATACATAAATACCTACATAAGGAACAAAAAATTTGATCACGAGCTTTTCAGTCAAGCAGACAAAGGTATAACAAGATCCAATGGCTGGAAGTTGAAACTAAACAAATTCAGACTAGAAATAAGGCAAGCATTTTTAACAGTGAGGGTACTGAACCATAGGAAAAACTTACCAAGAACTGGAGATTTGTAAATCGAACTGGAGTTGCTTCCTTCCTTCCCTTCTGCCCCACTCCCTCCCACTCTCCCCTCCCCATCTCCCCCACACATACAAAAAAAAGAGAGGGAGATGCTCTGTTTCAAACAGGAATTAATGTAGGGAAGTCCTATGACCTGTGTTATAGTGAAGATCAGACTACATGGTTACAATAGTCTCTTCTGGCCTTATAATCTATGAACATGATAGTTTGTATGATCATGAAAATATAAACTAACAAAAAACCACAAAGGACAGACTACCTTTACGAAGAATGCAAAATATTGGCTGTCCATGGGATATGTATGGGTAGGAGCTGATTGCGTTATTTACAGTAAAAAAAAGAACCTTTCATTTTCAGCACTTAATAATAAAGCACAACAATTAAAAATGAAAAAGCCTGCTGCATCAGTGTTTTTTTTAATAAGCCCATGTTCTTGTGAAGCATTTCCTCCCCCTTTATTTCAAATTAATCATTTACTACTGCACTGCTATCATTAGAAGCAGTTTTGCAGAGAAGTTCAAAATCACAATAGTGCAATGTTCAGAAAATGGCTAAGTTGTTGATCTCCAATTTATTTTGGGAGATTCAGATACTTCTCTGGAGCATAAGGAAAACAATTATTCCATATTTTGGAGAGATGCGGGGGGAGGCTGCTAACACATCTTTTGTCTCTCTGCTTCCCCTTAGTGTTGAAGGACTTCATTCTCTTTTGAGGGAGTCTGCATTAAAGTTCCACACAACAATATTCCTCTTAAGAAGAAGATTTATTACAAACAGGGGGAGAATCAGATAAAAAAAATAAAAGATATGTACCTAACATACCTCCTCTGAATACTTAGCCAAAGCCCAGAGAGGTCTCCCTTAGCTTAATTACAGAACAGAATGGAAATTCCACATCTCTAGAATGCAAGTATCTTCCCTGACCTCCTGTGGTCAGGGTAATAACTAGACACTGCTGTTCAGAGATGGATGTCTCTGTCTCTTACCCAACTGTCTTATCAAGTCCCAGTTGTTTGGGTTCTTGTCATATTAGGGTGAGGTTACATTAACATTTTCCCCAAAGGGGTGTTTGTGCCTCAATACCATCTGAAAGAAATGCACAAAGCTTTGTTATCTATACAAGAGCTATTGATCCCTCATTCTCTGGGTAGTTCCCCAAATTCTTGTCTCCAAGTCCAGAATTTCAAAAGTCCCTTTGAACTCCATTTCTTTAACCATACCTCACTAACCATCCTGTGACTTGTATGTCCATTGTTATTTGCTCTAAGAGTTGGATCATGCCCTCTTGCTGAGTACACGTGGATTCTATCACAGCTGACTAGAGAGACCGTATGAAAATTTCCTCATATCAATTTTTCCTTACCATAAAATATAAATTATTGTCAGATACACACACCCTTCACCCCATCCACAGTCTCAACATTTTCTGGAATATTCTATTTCAGTTCCTTGATGAGTGAGAAAGAAAGAGCCTACAACCTCTGAACAAATTTATGCCAGAAATATATCTTTTTACAATTGGATGATCTGAAAGCAAGTCATTAAGGATTTTACCTCCCAACTCTGAAGAGAAAGTGGACAGGCAATTAGGACCCTGGCCAAATGATATATTCAGGGAATGTGACTTAACGGGTTAGTAACTTTTGATTCTCTACATAGGCCATATTGACTAGATTCCTGCTATTCATGATTAAACAGCTCAAGAGAAATCTCTGGAATACAATAAATTCTTCAACTCATAAAATACCAAGAAATCTTCTAAAGTGGTTTTGTACAACACGGAGAATTACAGAGACATCGCAAAACAGGAGGCAAGGAAGTTGAGGAAAATATTGAAAAAAAAATGAATAACTGGCAGCATGACCAAATCGTCTTGGAGATGAGTGCAACAGTATGTGGCTTGTATCCACAAGCAGGAAAATGGTAATGGTAGACAGTCCTTTGCAGTAGTGCCAAACTGAGGAGCTGTCCAAAGACTTGCTCATACACATTAACATTAGTGGCAAAGAGCCAGCACAATAAAGACTCTGTATGGATATTCTCACTGTGTAAACTGGTTCAGGAGAGGAAAATTCTCACACTAGGAAACAGATCACCAACTAGAACATTGGTTACATGGTTAGAAAACAAAGTGTGCATTGTTAATTGAACCTAGAAAAAGAAAGGCTAGTCCCTTTCCTCTAAGAAATTCTAAACAAACTTTTCAGCAAAAAGACAACACCGGATCTGATTCTGTCCATATTACAAGCAAAGTGAATGCCTGACATTGTCAAACATACATACATATATTCCATGAATGAGTGGGTTCCTGTATGAACTAGTGGTTTTTTTTCTCCCAATGAAGATAAAGTCTACCTACATAAATTATTTCTTTTACCAAACAGCTGTGAAATTCTCAGTTGAAATGGAGATAAATATGCTAAGTGAGGAGGGTGTTCTGCCACCCCAAATACCACAAAAAAGACAGTTTTAATTTACTGGATTCTTCATCACTTCTGGTGTTAATTCAAGTTCACCTACATCCACATCAAATAACCTAAATTCACTACCCAAACACACACATGTCCAGACACATTAACATTATGATTATCACTGTTCTTATTGAACAGCATGGAAACTCATTAAACACTACATGTAATCATGCATTTTAAATGTGAAACGTTAAGCTCTGAATATTTGAAATGTCAGGCTACAAATGCATTACTAAGTACTTGATTTTATTTTATCTAAAAACCCATATACAATCATTTATTTTCTCTCCTTTCAAAACATATAAATCTTCTACACTTCTGCCCCAGTTATTTTTTTTTTAAAATGAGGCTCTTCTCTTATTTTTTTTTTAAACTTTAAAATTCAGGTTGAGTAAACCCAGCTTTTTCAGTTCATTGACAATTATATAGACCTATAAGAGTATTTCACCTTAAGAGCGCTAACGTGATCCTTGATGTATAAACAGAGGAGCATTCAGAGGAAGAAAGGAGGTGGTATCACCACTGTTTCTATCATTAATTACTTTGATTCCATTACTGGAATAATATATCCAAATCTGGTGTCCACACATTAAAAAGGATATTGAAAAACAGGCCAGGATAATACTTATGCAAAGCCAGCTGGATTTGACCTAGTCTTTGCTTGGCATGGGCGTTGCCTTGCTAATTTGTCTTTATGCAAACCTACCCATGATGCTTACAGATGGTGATGTTTTGACACAAAATGCATCCAAGTTCTAGGATATTATATAAATAAGACAATGTCATCAGTACAGTGGATATACAGAATGTACTGCCAGAAGGTGATGAAGGACGAACAGGAAAGTCTCAACACGGATTAAGGGTAGATGGCCGGGTCAGCATGCATGATCAGTGTATAATCAATAGAAACAAATCAATTAGAAAAGAAATATAAAAATGGCATGGACAGCAACAGTTATGTAAACTGAAGGTTGTGCATGAGTATTCTATGAGTTATATGAAACACAATGCTAATGTTGACTGGAGGAAAGTCATGGTTATATAATTTGGATAGGTATAACTATGCTAGAATGTAAGAGAGGAGTTGGAGAGTCCATTATGACCTGTCTATGCCCCAGGAGAAGGTAACTGATCATTATCTTTTTCTGTATATCTGTCACTATTCATTGTCTTTATAGTAATTGTAACCACAAGGCATGCATATGGTTCAAATACAGGTTTGAATTAATAAACCTGAGTATCTTGGCCTAAGTGTTAAACTTCAGCCAACAATGGGCAGGGAACCAACCAAAAAGAAAGTGTGTGTGTCGGGGGGGGGGGGGGGGGAGGGGGACAACGGATACAAGGGTGAATAAAGAAGGAATCTCAGGAAGAACAGAATATGATAAAATTGGAATTTTAAAAATCAGAATGAATATAAATGTGGCAGATAATAGAAACTGAATGCTTGTTTGAGTAGGGAGGAAAAACAATAATAGAAAGCAATCATGTAGAAAACATTAGTGCATTTCAATGGTAATTATCACACTATTTTAAATATGCAACCAATTAATATTAGACTTTGTATGAGTTAAATTTCAGCCTCAACATTATCATCTGCTCTCCTTCAAAAATAACACAGGCACTTCTCCAATCATATTACATACACTTCCATTTTGAAAACGTAATTGAACATGGCTATAGGAATTATCTCTGAAAGATAATGATGCTAGGGAACAACATGAATATATGTAACAAACGTAGGTGAACTTGGCTGAGAGAACGAAGTATGGAAACTAACTTCTCTGCTCACTTTCAAATCAGATCTTTCCAGTAAGCCAAACAACTATGTGCCCAGTCTATGGTTGGACTCGCAACTGAGTCTATAAAGGAGCATATTTTGTTGTATTTTTAGATACAACTAGTTGGTGCTATATTCTTGTAACAGTTCTGTTCCTTTAAGAACTGTTCTTCTAACTGATCACAAATCTTCTAAGTTCTAATGCAAAGTGACCTTTTGGATACCTGTGAGAAATAAGATGTATAAAGACTTCTTTCCTATGCCAATTTTTGGCAAGTACCTTCTTGAACCTAGAATGTTAACATACAACAGAGAATTGCTGATTAAAAAGTAAGTGAATATAATTCCCACAGAACTTGAAAGACAAATATTTCCTAATTTGAATATTATACTTGACATATTTATGCTTGAAAGGCAGACATTGTGCTATATTATGCTCTGAACCCATTTTTATTTAAAGTAATGAAACAAAAAGTAATACCATATCTCTTGTAGACCTTCTGCCTCATGCTTTACCAACAAAACTGATTGTGTAAGCCTGAAAGTTTGTCTTGCTCCTCAACAGAGGTTGGTCTAATAAAAAATATTACCTCACCCACCTTGTCTCTTTCATTTCACAGAGTTCTTATTAAGAGGACAAAGAATTGCTCTGTGTAAGCTCAAAAGCTTGTCTCTCACCAAAAGATATTGGTCCAATAAAAGCTATTACCTCACCCACCTTGTCTCTTTAATATCCTAGGACCACTGACACCGCTCCAACAACACTGCATGTGAAGTTAAAGACTCAGAAAAATACTTAATCTTCATTACCTGAATCATAAAAATGAGATGTTGATGCATATAACTGTTGTTTCCTCTTGGTCAGCTGGTATATTCAGTTTGTAAGTAGCCTTTCAAAACTCACTACCTGATTGGTGAGGAGTTAAATACTCACATTTGAGAGAAATTGATACATACAACCATTATGTTTAGAAAGGATAATGGGCATAATTAGATATGTTCAAATAAAAATGGAATATATAAAACATTTTCAGTCACATTCACTCAGCCAAGACAGTCCTGAGAAAACTCCAATAGCGCAGGGATTGATTGCCTCCTTTGCTGCCCACTTCACATGACTCATCTCTGAAACCGAGTGAAACAATGTGGCCCAGCTATTATCAGTTTTAATGGGGATTATGCAAGGAAGTTAAAGATGAATTACGTTGCACGGCAACCCCAACACATTTGGATGCCTTTGTTGACCTCACTATTGCCATCGACAGCAGACCGTGCAAGTGATGCAAAGAAAGGAAGAGGCCCCCTGCCAATATTTCTTGATAATGGTACTTGTCCCTGACCCAGACCCCATGCAGTTTGATGAAGCCTGCCCCCATGTGATTTCCAAGGAAAAAGAATGTCATTGCCTCCACAGTTTCAATGGTGGGGAACCTGGCCATGCACTTGCCAGCTGCTCAGCATGGGCCCCAGTCCAGCAAAATTTGGGAAATGACCGAGCCCAGGCCTGATAAACGGGATCCATCTGGGTGGGCCCTGAGCCATTTCTCCCTTTACTGAAGCCCTCATTACACCTCCAAGTTCAGGTCCACCTCCACATCCCAGGTGAGTCTCAATGAGTTCCCTCACAATTGGCACTCAGTGACAACTCCATGGATGCCAAAGCCACATGAGGCTTGAGTATCCCAGTGTGGCCAAAGGTGACTCCCTACATTGTAGAGCACTGGTGGGTCGTGAGACAGTTTGTTTACATCTACCGTCCACAGGCACGGCCATCTGCAGCTCCCAGTGGCTGCGGTTCGCAGTTCCAAGAAATCCCCAGACCCTAGCCATAGGTCAGGTAAGACCAGCATCAGAATCAACTCCTTCTCTTCCTGCCAAGTACCACCTATACGTGGACATCTTTGAGAAAAAAAAACATGGTTGTCTTACCACCACTCCAGGACCATAACTGTCCAAATGAGCTGCAGCCTGGGGTGAAGGTATCCTTTGGCGAAATTTATGCAATGTCAGAATCAGAACTGGCTGCTCTGCATTCCTAGCTCCCGGAGAACCTGGGCAACCTGATAGTGTTTATCCAGCTATCAAACTGCTGTGCTGGGGCCCTTGTTCTTTTTGTCAAAAGGGAAGGTGAGTCTGTGTGCTTATATATGGATTAAAGGTGATTACTCAATCAAATAATCATCAAAAACAGGTACCCTTTTCCACTCATCTTGGGAGTTGCTGGACTGTGTGTGTTCAGCCCATGTACTCACTACGCTCATCCTGCAAACAGCCTACCAGCTGATAAGGATCAGAGCAGGGGATGAAAAGATGATGGCTTTTTGAACCCAGTATAGCCATTATGAAGACTTGGTAAAGTACTTCAGTCTCTAAATGGTCCCGCCCAGGGGAGAAAGTAACTTAAAGGACTTACCAGTACTCCAGAGTCCTGAGCGGGGCGGGAGGGCTTAACCGGAAGAGGTGGGGCCTTTAAATACCCAGGCCTTTTAAATCAAAATTTAAAGGTCCCGGGGCTCTAGCTGCAGCTGGAAGCCCCAAGGCCTTTAAATCACCCCCCGGAGCTACCAGCTGCAGAGGCGGTTGGGAGCCCCGAGGCTCAGGGGCGATTTAAAGGGCTCGGGGCTCTGGCTGCTGCTACTGCAGCTGAGCTCCAGGCCCTTTAAATTACCACCGGAGCCCTGCCGCTGCCACCCCAGGGCTCCGCAGCAGGGCTCGGGCGGCACTTCAAAGGGCCCAGAGCTTCCCGCAGCAGCCGGAGCCCCGGGCCCTTTAAATCACCTGCCAAGCCCTGCTGCTGGAGACCCCGGGTAGTGGTGGCAGGGCTCCAGAGGTGATTTAAAGGGCCTGGGGCTCCCCACAGTGGCCTGAGCCCCTGGCCCTTTAAATCACTACCGGAGCCCTGCCGCCGCTACCCCAGGGCTCCGGCAGCAGGTCTCAGGTAGCGCTTTAAAGAGCCTGGAGCTCCCTGCAGCGGCTGGAGCCGCTGGCCCTTAAAATCACCACCGGAGCCCTGCCGCCACTACCCCACGGCTCTGGCAGTGGACCGTACCAGCTTACTTTCACCTCTGGTCCCGCCACTTTCCAACATTTCATGAACGAGGTATCCCATGACGCCTTAGACCACATGTTGAGTGTTTATCTCAATGGTATACTTGACTTCTCTGAGAGTCCTGAACATCCAGCATATCCAATTAGTTATAGATCAGCTCTGCCAACATGGTCAATATGCAAAATTGGAAAATTGCAGCTTCAATCAATGTTCCATACAGTTTCTGGGCTACATCTTATCACCCGAGGGCCCCAAAGTGTGCCTCAGCAAAATGGACACTGCTCAGACCTGGGGAGCACCTTGAAACATCAAGAAACTGCAAAACTTCCTGGGGTTTGCTAATTTTTATAGATGCTTCATTCCTGGATTTTCAAGCCAGATAACCCCATTGATAGTGCTTTTATGCAAGAACAACTTCACCTAGTCTCCAGTGGCACAACAGGTGTCTGCCCAGCTCAAGATGGCCTCCATCAGTGCATCACTCCTGGCACACCCTGATGTGACACAGCCCTTTGTTGTCGAGACCAATGACTCCAGAGCAGCCATTTAGGGCATACTATCCCAAAGATAATACACTGACCAACAGCACCAGGAATGCCCAATGTTTGCAGCTGGACAAAAAGTCTAGCTCTCAGCACAACATATCCACATAGACTGGCTTTGTTGCAAATTAGACTGCCAATACCTCTGACTGTATATGATCAGCCAAGTGATTGACTTACTGACCATCTGGGTCTGGCTGCTCAGATCCATCAAGGTATAGCTGGTGTTCTATGTATCACTGTTGAAGGAAAACATGAATAAATCTTTCGCTCACCAATAACAATCATTGCCCCCTTCAGTAGGTGTCCAGGGTCATTATGAATATAAGATGTGACAGGGTCAGGCCAGAGGGCTACATGAGAGTGCTGGAAGGCAGATATATTAGCCCTAGGATAAGCAGGTCCCTTTTCCGTTGTTAACTGAACAGAGGTCACTCTAAGTTGATTAGTTTCAGAGTAGCAGCTGTGTTAGTCTGTATCCACAAAAAGAAAAGGAGTACTTGTGGCACCTTAGAGACTAACAAATTTATTTGAGCATAAGCTTTCGTGAGCTACAACTCACTTCATTGAATAGCTCAGTGAGGAGGGAGGGATAGCTCAGTGGTTTGAGCTTTGGCCTGCTAAACCCAGGGTTGTGAGTTCAATCCTTGAGGGGGCCATTTAGGGATGTGGGGCAAAAATTGGGGATTGTTCCTGCTTTGAGCAGGGGGTTGGACTAGATAACCTCCTGAGGTCCCTTCCAACCCTGATATTCTATGATTGTATAATGACAGGTTTCAGAGTAACAGCCTTGTTAGTCTGTATTCGCAAAAAGAAAAGGAGTACTTGTGGCACCTTAGAGACTAACAAATTTATTTGAGCATGAGCTTTCGTGAGCTACAGCCACATTATGCATCCGATGAAGTGAGCTGTAGCTCACGAAAGCTCATGCTCAAATAAATTGGTTAGTCTCTAAGGTGCCACAAGTACTCCTTTTCTTTTTATGATTCTATAAGAATCACTAAATTTACAGAGACCAGAATTTAAATTTTCATTTGAATCAGAGTCATCACACTGTGCACATTTCCACAGAAAAATCTAACCTGAATTTTAAAATTTACTTTCTCTCCCAGACACTCCCCAAAACAAAATGTTTATATATTTTTCATCAGAAGAGTCATTTCCTGTATACATAGTTATTGTGTCAGAAAACTATGATTTTCCAATAATCCTTTATAATCTTGCAAAATGTTTACTATGTGTGGGGGTGTGTAAGATGATGGAAGGTTGTTTCGTGAGAACAGTCTGAGTTGTAACCTTTACAACTCAAGACTGTTCTTATGAAACAACCTTCCACCCCTCTCCCTCAAAATGTTAATGGCATTGGCCTTGTCACTGGACCACTGTACAATTAGGAAATGGATTGAGATCATACATTCATTTTATATATATCACCCAAGAGCCATTATATTTTTATAGACAGTTCTGATCTGGATCAGATTCAAACCAGTGACCTACAGGTGAAAGGCATCACCATCACATTAGGTTGAGGAGTCAAAGTAGAAAGTTTCCTCCCCAGTGCCTTTGCCTACACCTTTTATGAACTTATTTCCTACTATGCATACAGTGGAGTGCACCTTATCAATACAATCCAACAATAAGATGTTACAAGAACCCTGTGCAGAACCGTGCAGAAGAAAAAGGTTATGGCACCAGGATACAGAATAAATAGAACAGATGCCCATTATAATGCAAAAATGCAGATACCTGTTACAGACAAAATTTGCTTCAACAAAGTTAAATTATAAAATGCAATTTGAATGATTTCTCATCTGCTTCAAATTTGCACAGAAGAAACTTCAAAAAGATAAGGATGCATCATCATCATTCTGAAAATGAAACTGCCATCGAAAGTCACATTAATGTTGTTCATTCTCCTCTGAAGAAATAAGCACATAACTCACTTGCAGCGGCTGACTCTTTAGAGGGGAAACACCATAAAATTTTCGATATTCTCCAGAGCAAATATCTGTATGGGTAAGATAGTGAAGAATTATGGGATATGTGAACCTTAAGCAACCTCCCAATTGATTATACTTAATTAGCTGCCAGGCACTATGACAGTTTTAACCATAACAATTTATTGATCCATTGGACTTGCAATGGACACAGGTCATTTTGAGCTTTGCAAAAATATGCAGGATAAGCCTCTTTACACAGCAAGTGTTTTAGAGCTAGCAAAAACATTAAATACATTTAACTAATACAATTTAATAGTTATGACATAATGGGCTTTCAACTAATACCTTTCTCAAGTACTATTAGTACTATTTCACCCATGATAAATATCTTCTGCACACAAACATCTTTAAAGTAAAATTACTGTTTCACCACTGAGTCATAATACTGTAATCAAGAGGTAATTACTATCAAGAGATGAAGTCTCAGATAATATTTGCTAACCCTTATTCAGACCTGTTCTTTATATTAATGCCCTTGCCTACTGTTTCAATGGGATGGGTTGTGGGTCAGGCTGGAACAGATGAAACTCAGTGCCCATAAGAGAAGTGGGAGGTAAGAGCACTTGCATGGCTAGGCACTAGCTTGACCCCTCCTCCTCTTTGGGTCCTCTGGTTCCCATTGGCTGGTCTGGAAAGAGTGAGTGGGCTGATTGGGGGATTGCATGAGCCAACCACTCTATTTAAACACTTCCCAAGTCTTCTGGGGTCTCCTTCTACATTCTAAATCTGGACTCTACTGGCAGAAAGCCCATGGTTGAGTGGCAGCAGGTACATCAGCTACCATATATGGGTGGAATCCAACTAGGCTGAAAATAGATCAGATGACACAGAAAAGGAATTAGAGCTCCCTGCATAAGATGGGAGGAATCTGTTCCTATGATTTAAGGGACAAAATGGCTAATCAGGGTTAAGGCAATCAAACCATCCTTAGATCATTCATAGATCATAAGTTATTCCAGACATCTCAAGAGATATGGGACGGTTTGGTGGAGATGTGAAGAGGATTTAGAACTCATTTTGTATCTGTGCATTTGATTTGTCCTTCTTAAGTGTAGTACTTTGCACTTATCTTTATTGAATTTCATCTTATTTATTTACAAGTTATCCAATTTCTCAAGGTCATTTTGAATTCTATTCCAGGTCTCCAAAATACTTGCAACCTCTCCCTACCTTGTGTCATCCACAAATTTATAAGCATAATCTTCACCCCGAATATCCAAGTCATGAATTAAAATACTGAATAGTGCCAGCCTCAAGATAGACCCCTGCAGGACCCTGCAACAGGGTACACTCATTGTTAGGGCACCTCCTCTGGGCTGCTCTGGGGATTTTCTCCTTCCAGGTCTGATGCCTCCTTCTGCTGCCCATTCACAGGCCCTGCCACCTCTCTCTCTGTCTCTCTCTGCAACTTAGAGTGCTCTCTCTTTGTGGCTTGGTTCTCCAGCCAGGTCACTCAGTGTTTTCCCCTTCTGGCCTACCAAAGTCTCCAGTCTTCTGGGACCTCACCTGTCCTTCATTAGTTCACAAAGATAATTGCTAATGGTTCTGAGACTGCTTCAGCTAGTTCCTTAAGTACACTAGAGTGAATTTTGTCAGGTGCTGCTGACTTGATTACATCTAACTCTTTTTTAACCTGTTCTTTCCTCATTTTGGATTGTGTTCCTTCCTTTTTATTGTTAATATTAATTGTGTTAAATTCATTTTTGTAGTAACTACTGAAGCAAAATGGGTATTCAATATCTCAGCCTTCTTGGTGTCCTCTCTTATAAGCTCTCCTTCCCTGCTAAGTAGAGGACCTACACATTTCTTCATCTTTCACTTGCTCCTAATGTATTTACAGAACTCTCTTTTATTGCCTTTTTGTCCCTTGTCCAGTGTAACACATTTTTGCACCTTAGCCTTTCTGATTTTGTCCATAAACACCTGTGCTTTTCTTTTGTACTCATCCTTAGCCATTTGTCCATGTTTCCACTTTCTGTAGGATTCCTTTTTTATTTTCACGTCATTAAAAATATCTTCATGCAGTCTTATTGGCCTCCAATTAATCACTTTTTGTTTGTTTGTTTTTTTACAATCAAGAAGGGGGTTTAGAATTCCATTCTCAATCCTCTTTTACACAAGTTCAAAGATGTCAAAAATTCAGGTAATTAGAACTAACAGCTGCAATTGGCTGTCCATTTCTGTGTTTTAAAATGGCCTTTTCTTCCTTTTTGCAGTCTCTGTAAGTAAGCAATCCATTAGAGTCCTTATTATCCAGTATATGAATATGACGTCAGATACCTGCTGTACCACGAGATGTCTTCAATCTATGGCAGCATATGTTTGTCAGTGTACACTTTCATATTGGTAACAGATGCAGAGAAGCACGTGGTTCTAATAGAGACATCCCTTAGGGGAGGATTTAATAAACAGGATACTATATATCCCAGTAAAGAGGAGAGGACAGAAGCACAGTTGCCAACTTTCACGTGGTAAATAAGCACCCCAACTTTCACAATAAGCCAAAAATCAAAGTTGACTGCATGTTGTGTGAAGAAATAGTTCCTTTTGTTTGGTTTAGACCTGCTGCCTATTCATTTCATTTGGTGACCCCTAGTTCTTGTGTTATGAGAAAGAGTAAATAACACTTCTTTATTTACTTTCTCCACACCAGTCATGACTTTATAGACCTCAATTATATCTTCCCTTAGCTGTCAATTTTCCAAGCTGAAAAGTCCCAGTCTTATTAATCTCCCCTCCTATGGAACCCGTTCTATACCCCTAAAAATTTGTGTAGCCCCTTTCTGTACCTTTTCCAATATATCTTTTTTGAGATGGGGCAACCACATCTGCATGCAGTATTCAAGATGTGGGCTTACCACGGATTTATATATATAGAGGCAACATGAAATTTTCTGTCTTATTATATATCCCTTTCTTAATGATTCCCAACATTCTGTTGGCTTTTTTGGACTGCTGCTGCACATTGAGTGGATATTTACAGAGAACTATCTACAATGACTCCAAGATCTCTTTCTTGAGTCGTAACAGCTAATTTAGACCCCATCTCTTTATATGTATAGTTTGGATGTTTCCAATGTGCATTACTTTACATTTAACAACACTGAATTTCATCTGCCATTTTGTTGCCCAGTCACCCAGTTTTCTGAGATCCCTTTGTAACTCTTCACAGGCTGCTTTGGACTTAACTGTCTTGAGTAGTTTTGTATCATCTGCAAAGTTTGCTACCTGACTGAATGTATATGTTGAACAGAACTGGTCCCAGTACAGACCCCTGGGGAACACCGCTATTTACCTCTCTCCATTCTGAAAACTCACCATTTATTCCTACCCTTTGTTTCCTATCTTCTAGCTAGCTACTGATCCATGAGAGGACCTTCCCTCTTATCCTGTGATTGCTTAATTTGCTTAAGAGCCTTTGGTGGGGGGCCTTGTCAAAACCTTTCTGAAAATCTAAGTACACTATATCCACTGGATCCCCCTTGTCCACATGCTTATTGACATCCTCAGAGAATTCTAATACATTGGTGAGGCATGATTTCCCTTTACAAAAACCACATTGACTCTTCCCCAACAAATCGTGTTCATCTATGTGTCAGAATCTGTTCTTTGCAGTAGCATAGCTAGGGAGGGAGTGGGGAACCTATGGCCTCGGGCTGGATCTGGCCCCTTGCTCATTTTCATCCATCCCATGGGCCACACATGTTCAACTCAACCTGCTGGGGGGCGCAGGGTGCAGAGGCTTGGGGCTGTAGCATCCCCTTAAGCAAGTGAATTGAACATGTGTGGCCCACCATTGATTTTTTTCGGTGGGTCAATGGCCCTGATACAAAAACGGTTCCCCACCCCTCCTCTAGGTAATAGTGACCATAAAGTAATTAAATTTAAAATCCTTGTGGGGGTGGGGGAATACCAAAGAAACCCACCACAACAGAAAGGGGAACTACACAAAACTGAAGAAACTAGTTAAATGGAAATTATATGGAACAGTCACAAGGGTGAAAAGCCTGCAGGCTGCATGGAAACTATTCAAAAACACCATAATAGAGGCTCAAACTAAAAGTATAATCCTACCTTCCCTGCCCAAAAAACAAACAACAACAACAACAGTAAGAGGACCAAAAAACATGCCACCATGGCTAAACAACAGAGTGAAAGAAGCAGGTAGAGGCAAACATGCGTCCTTTAAAAATTGGAAGTCAAATCCCCCTGAGTAAAACAGAAAAAAGCATAAACTCTGGCAAGCCAAGTTTAATTAGGCAGGCCAGAAAATAATTGGAAGAACAACTAGCAAAAGACAAAAACTAATAGCGCAAAAAAAAAAAAAAAGTACAACAGAAGTAGGCAGCCTGCTAAACAATCAGTGGAGCCACTGCACAATTCAGGAGCACTCAAGGAAGATTAGGCTGTTGCGGAGAAGCTAAATCAATTCTTTACATCAGTTTTCACTGCAGAGGATGTGAGGGAGAGTCGCACACCTGAGCCATTCTTTGTAGGTGACAAATCTGAGAAACTGACCCTTATTGAAGTGTCAATAGAGGAGGTTTTGGAACAAACTGATAAACTGAAAAGTAATAAGTCACCAGGACCAGATGGTATTCACCCAGGAATTCTGAAGGAAATCAAATATGAAAATGCAGAACTACTAACTGTGGTATGTAACCTATCACCTAAATCACCCTCTATACCAGATGACTGGCAAATAGCTTAACGTAACACCAATTTTTAAGAAGACTCTAGAGATGATCCTGGCAATTACAGGCCAGTAAACCTAACTTCAGTACCAGGCAAACTGATTGAAACATTGGTAATTAAAAGAATTATTGGACACAAAAGATGAACACAATATATTAGGAAGAGTCAACACAGCTTTTGTAATGGGAAATCATGTCTTAATTACATATTAAAATTCTTAAAAGGTGTCAACAAGCATGTGGACAAGGGTGATCCAGTCAATACAATATACTTGGACTTTCAGAAAGCCTTCCATAAGGTCCCACACTAAAGTCTCTTAAGCAAAGTAAGCATTCATGGGTTAAGAGGGAAGGTCATCGAATGGATCAGTAACTGGTTAAAAAAAAGGAGACAGTTTTCATAATGGAGAGAGGTAAAAAGAGGGGTCCCACAAGGATCTGTACTGGGATCTGTGCTGCTCAATATATTCATAAATGATCTGGAAAAGGGGGTAAATCGTGAGGTGACAAAGTTTGCAAATGATGCAAAATTATTCAAGATAGTTAAGTCCAAAGCTGACTGAAAAATTACGAAGGCTTCTCACAAAACTGGGTGACTGGGCAACAGAATGGCAGATGAAGTTCAATGTTCATAAATGCAAAGCAATGCACATTGGAAAACATATCAACTATACATACAAAATGATGGGGTCTAAATTGGCTATCCTATCATCTGTCATCCTGTCAAGAAAGAGATACTGGAGTCATCATGGATAGTTCTCTGAACACATCTGTTAACTGTGCAGCAGAAGTAAAAAAAAACCTAACACAATATTAGGAACCATTACGAAAGGAAGAGATAATAAGACAGAAAATATTGTAGTGCCACTATATAAATCCATTGTAAGCCTACATCTTGAATACTGTGTGTAGTTCTGTTCACCCCCTCTCAAAATGGATATCAAAATTGGAAAAAGGACAGAGAAGGTCAACAAAAATTATTAAGGATATAGGACAACAGCTTCTGTCTGAGGAGAGATTAAAAAGACGAACTGTTCATCTTAGAAAAGAGATGATTAAGGGGAGATATGATAGATGTCTATAAAACCATGAAATACTGTGGAGAAAGTGAATAAGGTTATTTACCCCTTCACTTAACACAAGAACCAGGGGTCACCAAATGAAATTAATAGCCAGCAGGTTTTAAAAAAATATAAGGAAGCACTTCTTCACACAACACACAGTCAACCCGTGGAATTCATGGTGATGTTGTGATGTTGTGAAGGCCACAAGTACAACTAGGTTTGAAAAAGAATTAGATAAATTCATGGAAGATAGGTCTTTCAGTGGCTATTAGCCAAGATGATCGGGGATGCAACCCCATCCTCTGGTCATCCCTACGCCTCTGACTGCCAGAAGCGGAGACTGGATGACAGGGGATGGATCACTTGATAATTGCCCTGTTCTGTTCATTCCCTCTGAAGCATCTGGCACTGCCCAATGTTGTAAGACAGGATATGGAGCTAGATAGACCATTGGTCAGACCCAGTATGACCATTCTAATGTTCCTATATATTTTGCAGTATATTTATACATTCAGATCCAGGTGAAAAATATTACAGAACAAATAGAGTTTGTTTTGTTCAAAAAAGCTTAAGAAAGTTAGTCAAAATCAAATGTATATTTACTGAATTCTTCATTATTAATTAGGAATTAAGGGAGTATGATCATAAATGCATATATTCATATCTTCAGATGTATATATTCATATCTTCAGTTATTCAGTCAAATTTACTGTGTTTTGGTGCACTTCAGGGATGACGAAAGGCTCCATTTGTTGCCAATGGCAAAACCACATTGACTTAAATAGGATCCAGATTTTCACACCAGTTCTCAGACTTATCATCCCTTTTGTTTCACATTGTGAGTGAGTGGTCTCCAATTACATGAATGAGAAATAACTAGTACTGACTGTTAAATACAGTCAGAATACTCCTAGTGAGCTACTACTGCTTAATGACTACAAAACGTGGCTAAAGTAGCAGAAATTACAGCACCAATAAGCTATTAACAAATCTGAGGGTTTTTAAAACCAAAAACTTTAAATAAATAATAAGCCAACCTTACAACTACAGCCCACTGTGAGAAGATAAAGAAACAACATCCACCATAGTTTTCTTGCCTGCTTTTAAAGTTCAATCCATTTTCATTAATCTTTCAGTTTAGTTGCTGTTGAACATTATTTGAAAACACCAAATAATGCTTTCACGGGTTGAACAACATGAGCAATGATTTGCATATGCATTGTTTAATCAATACTAACGGCTGTTCTATATCTAAAAGTATTTATTCTTAAGCATAAAAGGCATTATCACCAAATGGATGTAATTAGTTTCCTAACATCTAACACCATTAATTTGGTAGTTATTTAACAATGCTAATGACCTACATTAAAATGATTTACTAGAACATGTTAGCAGAAATGTGCAATTAGGGGATAACTTTCCCATTTGACCTAACGTTTTGGGGTCACAATTTACTACAATTGAACACAGAGCAGTACTACCGATTTTGTTTTAAAAGAACTCTCAATGACATACGATTTAAAAATGTGTAATACTAGTATTATCTGTATCAAGAATCCACATCCATGTCTAATCATATGATATAAATCAAACCAGAAAGATTTAATCAGAGAGAAATTTTGACAAGTTGTTAAACCCTCACCAACATTATGCTGCATTTTAAGGTCAAGTTCCTGCAATATAACAAATCACAACCTAAACTTAAGTTTGAAGATATTCATAAATTAAAATCATTTTTAGGATATTCTACTCACAGTGAACACAAATTCACAGAAACACTATATGAACATTTTCCTCTTAACACCAAAGTTTAATTTTATTGAAAAAAAAATCATGATAAAACTTTGTATTTCAGAAATAAAACAGAAACAGGTGTAGTAATAAGTAACAATATTTCTAGTAATATAATGATAGGCACCTTAGAAATGTGACAGAGTGGCGAGACAAAAATACACAGGAGATTTGAGCTCATAGAAAGATACTGCTATATCTACTGAAGACGAAGGGACAACACTATCAGTGTCAAAGCACAGACACAGATGAGGGGGAAGAGATGGTTGAGAAAGTAAGGTGGTCTGCCACAACATCCCCCTCTTCTCTCAGCTTGTTTCAGATTATGTACTGACCTAGAGTTACAGTGGCTGAAGTTTTACTAGACTCTGCAGCCTGATTTTGTTTATTTTGCTTTCCAAGGGATCATTTGTTCTGGGATACAGATAGGTATGCAGGTTATCAACAAGTTTCAGGTAGCTCATGCAGACTGTGTGGCACAGAACGTATGAAACTCAAATGCTCCCACATCTTGGTACTAATTTTCAATACACAACCATATAGTGGCATCTGACTGATATACTGAGCCTTTTGCATCATATTATTGTTTGTGTCTGCTTTCATATTCTGTGTAAAATAAAGTTCCACAGTTCTATTCATCTTTTGCAGAACAAAGCTGAAGAGTGGATTGCTTAGTGTTTTAAATGAAACAATCCATTATAGATTATTATTTGTATTCTAGTAGGGCCCACAATGTGTTAAGCGTTGTCCAAGTGTATAGGAAGAAAGCTTGTACCTCAGAGTATCCAAAGTCTAATAAGGAACCCTTCCTTTCCAACCTAATCTATTTGCTTTTAATCCTTCAGAAGCCTCTTACACCTCTTCCTATGTTTTGCTGCTGGCATAGCTACCTCCTCTGTAGTAATGTTAAAAAAACAAAGACACTGCTGCACCTGTGCTTGTCACTTCCTAGCTCACTATTAGTTCCTATCATAGTCTGAAACTCTACATTGTATGTTGGAGAAGGGTTACAACTTTGTACAATACAATAGTTATACTTTCCGTTATAACTTGTCCGACCCCCCTCCCCCACACCTCTCATTTCATTGGGCAAAGCAATTAGAATATCAAGGACTATGGAATCAGATACATAAATGATGATACAACCACTAGACGCATTGGGAGCAATCAATAGTTAAAGCATCTGCAAGTAGTGGCTCTAATTGTAGTAACAGGCACAAGGCACAAGGAGCAGTAATTACATCACTTTTCTCCATTTATAAGGCAACTCTGGTGGCATTTGTGCTAAAAAGCACTTGCTTTTTTTTTTCAGAGCAACAGCCGTGTTAGTTTGTATTCGCAAAAAGAAAAGGAGTACTTGTGGCACCTTAGAGACTAACCAATTTATTTGAGCATAAGCTTTTGTGAGCTACAGCTCACTTCATCGGATGCATACTGTAGAAAGTAGAGAAGATCTTTTTATACACACAAAGCATGAAAAAATGGGTGTTTACCACTACAAAAGGTTTTCTCTCCCCCCACCCCACTCTCCTGCTGGTAATACAGTGATCACTTTAGATAAGCTATTACCAGCAGGAGAGTGGGGTGGGGGGAGAGAAAACCGTTTGTAGTGGTAAACACCCATTTTTTCATGCTTTGTGTGTATAAAAAGATCTTCTATACTTTCCACAGTATGCATCCGATGAAGTGAGCTGTAGCTCATGAAAGCTTATGCTCAAATAAATTGGTTAGTCTCTAAGGTGCCACAAGTACTCCTTTTCTTTTTGCTTTTTTTTATTGGCATTATATGGAAATAGCACTTTCCTCTGGTGACAAGAAAATTGTCTGTTGTCCTGCACCTGCTGTGGTGATGCTGGAGGGTGAAGCATGTTGAAAGGCAGCATAAAGTTATTTTGGCTTCTTTGGAAATAACTCTGACCCAAAATAAAATTATCCATGCAACTATAACTGAAAAGAAGAGAGCAGGAGATGTGCAGTGTTGTGCTCTACTTTTGCTCTTCTAGGCTAGGAAGAGAGTCTATCCAGCAACAGGTATCAATTTCCCACTTTTGAGTTTAGATATCTCTCTCTTGTTACTGCTGCCACAAATGCCTTTGTTATATTTTTTAAAGCAGTTCTTCTCTCGGTCTGAGCCTGTGATGCTGTCAGCCTGGCCTGCCTGCCTGCCACACTGTATCAATGACTGTCAAAGTGACCTGATTACACCTAGCGGGTTCAGTGCTTGACCATGTGCTCTGCTCCAAGAGTCTGCTTCTGTTGCTTTTGACTGATCTTTCAGACTGAATCTGTACTGCCATCAGTCTGTAACAACTCTGATTCATCTGTGTAAAGCATGTACAGTTACTTACAGAATTCTTGCTGCCATTGCCAAGCTGTGCCCTACACAATGGCCTAGCTGCTGCTGGTTGTTGCTGTACTGTGCTACTGTCTTCCCTAATGCCCATAAGGCAAACTGCACACCTTCAATAGAGGAGGGAATGTTTAATTTGTTTAATTGGAGGACTGTGTCTACAGCTAGTCAAGGACATCCAGAAAATACTAAAGTACAGGTCATCTGTCCTTTTAATGGCACTGACTGCTATGGTGCACATAGGAGATTCCCATTATGATAGTATCTTATTGAACAAAGACCTTATAAATCATTGCCATTCCACAAAGCCTGTTCTGTTACAGTTCTCGTGCCCTTGTCAGTCATAGTTCACATTCTGCTCCTGCTATTTCCATCGTTAGTTTTTCAGAATCTGAATATGTGTTATCTGAACCCAAATATTACCCTATTCAATGAGCAGATTACAGCCGGTCAGGAATGTTTTCAGCAAAATGATTTTTCACTAGAAAATGCAGATTTCTCAAAAATGAAAATGTGAAAGAACTTTTGTAAAAAAGTATTCTAATTTGTCTCTGGATCAGCAGTACATAAAACCAAATATCATTATTTGTTAACAAATACCTTGGTTAACAAAGATATATATGATGCAGTAAACTATAACAATAATTTAAAGCCACAATTTCTATTCTGTCCCAAAGTACTTTTCTGTAACAAATAAATATTCTATCAAGGTAATGCTCACTGATGCTTTACCATTACAACAACTCATTGAAATACATCAATGTAATGCACAGCCAGGTATTAAAACTTCTGTCATAATCAGTAACTCTTCCAAATTAAGGTCAAGAGGGATACTACTATGTTTAGCAATCAGAGGAAAAATATGAATGCAAATTTCCACTTGGAGAGAACAATGATTTAAATTCAGGGGGCAAAAACTACCAACAAACAAATGAAGAGCAGTAAGTCATGGCCACTACATTTCTACTACAAACATTAGGAATATTCCTCTTCACTAGTCTATGCGACATGGACATTTCATCCTTTCAACACTATTTCTCTCTCTACTCCAAACTAATTTTCACTTTTTACATTCACTGGGGATGTACTGGGAGAAGTAAAACATAGATATGGAAAAGGTTAGTTTATAAAAACATCACAATGGTTTTAATTCACTACGTTTAACTCCCACTGTTCGTTTCAGAAATAACATCTCTGCACAAAACAGTAACCACGGCCAAGATAGAATATACGCAGAATAATGTTAAATCTAAATTAATCTCTTACCCCGTCCATCTTATATTTGAATACATTATTAATGCTCCACCTTCTTCTTTTCCAATCCATAGACAAGTTATCTAGTGCCTTAATTCCATGCTTGTGTCTAGAAAGAATTGGAAAGTTAGCTACTTTTCTGTGCAGAACACAGGTGATGAGAAGAAAGCACATGGAACATCAATTTCTCTAGTAAAGGTGATCTGGAACCCAACACAATATGGAATAAGGGCTAAATTTAAACCTCCTTTTAAGTAGACCTGGATTAAAATTAAGGTCATTTTGCTAAATCTTTCTGGTTTTAGTGTGGTTTTGAAGAGTCAAATTGGATTATCTCTGACCCTCATCCTCCAAAATTTGTGTGTGGAAGGGATGTGTGGTGTACTGGAAAATGGTTCTATCTATTATAAACAGAGATGTGCAAATTCAGAAATGGTTCTGATTTTGCAGTTTTAGGCTGGATCCCATCTTATCTGGACTGCAAATAACTGTAAAATTCAAATGACCAGCTCCAGTTTTGATCTATCTCTATCATTACAATTTTGTTTTACAATCCATTTTTGAACAGTGTGATCTGAATATTTTACATTTTGCATGAAGGCACAATCTGAGAAGTTTGGGGAAACAGAGGGAATCAGATTATTACAAGTGACCATCCCTTAAAAATAACATTAGGATAAATTTTCATTTAAACCAAACATACCCAGCATCAAAGCTTAGAAATACATCATAGAGCATCATATTTTATTAACTTTACATCTTTCACTCTTCAAATCTAGTCTTCCTTGAACAAGAACTTTCTTATTATTCCTCATCCTGTTTTATGCCCATATCACATTTATTCTCCTGTATGCTGTCCTTGATTCTAAAATAAATAAATATTTATAATGATATTGTCTAGTCTTTCATTAAAAACAAAAACATCCCCCCTCAAAAAAGTAAGAAGCAAACAACAAAATAGCACAACAAAATATGATTTTGGCTTATGAAACAAATGCATATAGCTCAAAGATTCATTTAACAACTAGTATTTGAAAATCTCCATGGATACACTGTTCAGATGTTTACCCCCTTTGGCAGCTACATGAACTACTAACAACAATAATAAAAATAAGTTAAAAAATACTTTAAAAGCACAAAATCATGTGATCCATTTATACATCACATATGGGGCTGTATTTTACCTGTGATGATTGTACAAAATTGACACCGGTTGATCAATAAATTGCAGCTCAAACATTCTCCCCAGGCTTTGTTCTTCCTCTCTCATGACTGCTCAGCTACAAACCCGGATTCCTCTAATTAGAGTGGCTGCTCCTACCTCTTGTTTATGTAGGGTGTTTTAATAAACTGCATCTGCCATAAATAGGTCAAAGTCAAAACCAGAACCCCCAGCCTCATAGTTGAAATGCTACCTATTATTATTTTAGAAATGATTGCAAATATTTGCTGTCTTTGTAGTATACAATAATAAAAAATAAGCACCAGGGCCAGCATTAAAGTTTCTAGGTCCCTAATGATGCCAAAGCTTCAAAAAAGGTGGGAGACATATAGAATTTGGCTTTTACTTCATCCTCTCCTCTCCTTCATCCTCACATCAGTATAATAGGAAAGGATGTTATTAGCATCCTTAGGATGAAAATACTGGAGCTATCTGCTTGGTGTTTGTATTTTAATATGGATAAGCCCAAAAATATTTTTTCCCTAAATTACAGGGAAATGAATATTGGATCCAAACAATAATCATATCAAAATTAGGAAAATGAAGATAGTTTTCTGGCAGATAATTCTGTGAGGTTTATGAGCAATCATTGGAATTTTATGAGTCTAGATTCCCACAAAAAACCTTCCATGGTGGGGCCTTGAGTCATCGTTCCATTATTTTCATCTGAGTGCACAGGCTGCTAGGGAACAAATTAAGCAAAGGCTTCAACAACTAGCTCTATTTAAATACTCTCACTGTATGATCCTGGCCAGAGAGGACACTATAAGACTGGAGGCAGCACTAGACCCACTGAAAACAATAAAAGCAAAATTGAACATATAGAGTGTGCGCACGCACACACACACACACACACACGCACACGCAGACCACTGAGCATAAGCGAAGAGAAAATGCAATTTAGAACCACCAAATGTATTTGCAAATTTCTAGCTCATAAATCTACTTTTAAATATTGATTAGTAGCAACAACTCAGAACAAACGAAGGTCAATGAGGGGCATTTTTAGCAACCAGCTGAGTACCCACATCACTGCCCACTACTGGAATGGAATATTGATTATTTTGCTTATTGCCAAGAGTAGAATCTGTAAGGCCTTTGTACCAGCCTTAGCATAACTAATGCAAAGTTGGAAGGGAAGGGCAATCACAAGAAGTGAATCTGACTGCATCCTCCCTGATCTGCTGAGGTAAGTGTCTATGAAAACCAGGAAGTCTATCTATATTTGACTTCTGGCGTGTGTGTGTCGGGACCCAGGAGACTGCAAACTGTAAAAACACATCTGTATAACTAATGGCTTAAAAGTGCTTGCTTAATGATTTTTCTTTGATTGACATGTTGATGTAATTGTAGCAGTTACATAAAAGGAGTAGACAGGTCTGAGGAATTTAGATTTGACCTTCGGGACATCTTTTGGAATCCCTGGTGACAGATAGATAGCTGGCTACTTGAACTTTGTCGTTTGACCACTCAAGACTCCTCCAGACCATAGATAACTCTTGTTTGGGAGTGCTCTAAAACCTATTGTGTTTGTATGTGCTTGAGACTAAATAAAGCAGAGACTTTGACTAAGGGCATTCTGGTGCGAGTGCTGGAGACTCATAAAGTGAAGGCTTTAAGTAAAAGCACTTGATTTTGTGTGATTTATGCCAGCCATATAGCAAACAGAGGTGCTGTATCTCCCTTGGTTTATTTCCTGATCCTGCCTTACAGAGAGTAAAGTTACTGAGAGCTTTGAGTTTAGGGAACTGCAGGTAACAAGGTCATGCTGCTATGAAGACTTATACACACAGTTATTTAGATTATAAGGTTTTGGGGGCAGTGACCATTTTTTCCTGTTTTTGTACAGCATCTAGCATAATGGACTCCTGGTCCATGACTGGGGCTCCTAGGTGCTGCCACAAAATAATCAGTAAGTAATGATTAACTTTATGCACATGAGTAGTCCTCACTGAGTGCAGTGGGATTTCTAATATGCATATATCTTTGCAGGATCAGAGCCTAAATATTTGCTAGTATGGAACACGGAGTAACTTCAAGATGTCTGCTGCAGCTGCACCTTTAAAGTTCTGAAAAGTCAAAAATTTTAAAATCAAAAGGACTACTGGATCCAGCCTGGTGCGGGGAAACAGAAAGGAGGGCGCAGAGGTACTGCTCCTAACTAGTAATGCTGGCTACTTGAATGGAGCCAAGAGAGATACGTCAGTGTGGCAGCATCCTTCCACATATGCACCAGCTATGCACCAGCTGAGCATGGTTGATCTGCTATGGAGGGGAGCGCATGATACAGCCTACCAAAAGAGTGGTGAAGCTGCCATGGGAGGAATCATGACCTACATCGATATCTCACATGCATCTTAAGTTAAAGCATCCAACAGTCCTAAACATAAGAATTGCAAAATGAAAACCTTGTGACCTCTCTGTGTCCATTAAAATAAATGCTACTAATGGTATTGGCAGACTGATCTGTAGTTGTGTTTTTTCCTTTTTGCTTGGGAGTTATATATTCAAAATATTAAATTAGTATTTCAGTTATTAGAATGTTGTTAAAATGATCTGCAGCTGAAAGTGATACAACTTTTAACACAAAGTTCAATAAGCAGCATATTTTTGGCTCAACTATTTTCTCAAGGGTAAAATCATGTGAATGCAACTTTTTGAGGGGGGTGATTTTCACACTTTATTTAGAAGGCTGGCTGCTGAGCTTTTCTGGGGTAATTCTTTCCATTAAATAGTAATTCAATAAATAACACATTTGCAAAGTGGTATTCAACACTGTCCATTGTCTGGGCAACACCAATATTTTTTTAGCGACAGACGTCCCTTTGTCGCATGAAGGCAGCATTCTAACACACGCACACAAATATTTGTGCATATTCAGAAAAAGTGTCGCAGCCGTGTGATACTCATGAGCATGACACAAGCTATTATTTGTCTTTAAACAAAGTTTGCATTACCCAGTGGGAAAGACATAAAGGTTGTTTTAAGCATGCTTTTTCCCTTCTCTTTTTCTTTTAAAATGCAATTCCAAAAGTATAATTCACAGGTAGGTCTTTAAATAAAGTCAACTTATATACATCATTAAATGAGGTAGTTAAAGTGCTACATCTCCCACAAGTATAATACCTTTCAATAAAATTGCAGCTCTATTACAGTTTCGTTTCTTGAGATTATGTGACATCCATCCTTAATATCATACACAAATAGTAACAATTTGACTCTTCAGGAAAGAGAGCATCTCTTACCTATATTTGGTAAAGCTCCAGGTAAATGTTATTCATTTTTAATATTAAAGTAATAAATAGCTGGGTGTCATCTGTACTGCAAACTCATTTCTCTGTATAATGAGAGTAAGGAGGATGCAAACAGAAAAATATCAAAGGACCTAAAACCAACACCAGAGGGGTATAACTATTAAAATTATATATTATATAGGGAGAGTTATACTGGCCTAAATAAATCATTGTCAACCAAAACACTGTACCAAATGATGTCATCAACAGTGATGAAACACATACATTAGAATCAATTAGCACATTCTTAACAGTGCCATTAACATCATCATCTCTGTTCTGTGTTTTCAAAATACTCATTGAAACATTTCAAATAAAAGTAAGTCAGTAATAGAGAACTTTTTCCCCCATTAATTTTGACTTTAAACAAGCTTAAAAAGTAGACTAAGAAGAAAGGTCAGTTGTTACTAACTTTGTTTCTTTTAATAGCAGAAAGGCAAAAGCTTGATTAAAATTTGATGATACAACTCCATAATTCAGAGTCAAGTTAGTTATCCTGCAAATTATGCTAATTACAGCTGGCAAGTCCTCCTGCAAGAAACCAAGCCAAGCACTTTTGCTTGTAATGCACACATTAGAGGCAAGACAAGTGGGGACTGGACCCAATATTGTCTGTTTTAATTCTGAAGCATATCTACTGTGTCTGCTTTGAAATGTTCAGAAAAGTTATGGTGAACATGGCTGGTGTTGCTGATACTACCATAAAGGCAGTTAGAATTCCCAAGGAACAGAAAGCTTAGTCATAAGATAGAAATCTACTGAAGTTTCTAATAGACTTACATATGATCAGTCTGGTCTTAAACAACAATTATTATTGTTGAATTATTCTTTCCTTTGGAATAAACTCTGAAAAACAAATTCATAGAATCATAGAATATCAGGGTTGGAAGGGACCCCAGAAGGTCATCTAATCCAACCCCATGCTCGAAGCATGGACCAATTCCCAGTTAAATCATCCCAGCCAGGGCTTTGTCAAGCCTGACCTTAAAAACCTCTAAGGAAGGAGATTCTACCACCTCCCTAGGTAACGCATTCCAGTGTTTCACCACCCTCTTAGTGAAAACGTTTTTCCTAATATCCAATCTAAACCTCCCCCACTGCAACTTGAGACCATTACTCCTCGTTCTGTCATCTGCTACCATTGAGAACAGTCTAGAGCCATCCTCTTTGGAACCCCCTTTCAGGTAGTTGAAAGCAGCTATCAAATCCCCCCTCATTCTTCTCTTCTGCAGGCTAAACAATCCCAGCTCCCTCAGCCTCTCCTCATAAGTCATGTGTTCCAGACCCCTAATCATTTTTGTTGCCCTTCGCTGGACTCTCTCCAATTTATCCACATCCTTCTTGAAGTGTGGGGCCCAAAACTGGACACAGTACTCCAGATGAGGCCTCACCAATGTCGAATAGAGGGGAATGATCACGTCCCTCGATCTGCTCGCTATGCCCCTACTTATACATCCCAAAATGCCATTGGCCTTCTTGGCAACAAGGGCACACTGCTGACTCATATCCAGCTTCTCGTCCACTGTCACCCCTAAGTCCTTTTCCGCAGAACTGCTGCCTAGCCATTCGGTCCCTAGTCTGTAGCTGTGCATTGGGTTCTTCCGTCCTAAGTGCAGGACCCTGCACTTATCCTTATTGAACCTCATCAGATTTCTTTTGGCCCAATCCTCCAATTTGTCTAGGTCCTTCTGTATCCTATCCCTCCCCTCCAGCGTATCTACCACTCCTCCCAGTTTAGTATCATCCGCAAATTTGCTGAGAGTGCAATCCACACCATCCTCCAGATCATTTATGAAGATATTGAACAAAACCGGCCCCAGGACCGACCCTTGGGGCACTCCACTTGATACCGGCTGCCAACTAGACATGGAGCCATTGATCACTACCTGTTGAGCCCGACAATCTAGCCAGCTTTCTACCCACCTTATAGTGCATTCGTCCAGCCCATACTTCCTTAACATGCTGACAAGAATACTGTGGGAGACCGTGTCAAAAGCTTTGCTAAAGTCAAGAAACAATACATCCACTGCTTTCCCTTCATCCACAGAACCAGTAATCTCATCATAAAAGGCGATTAGATTAGTCAGGCATGACCTTCCCTTGGTGAATCCATGCTGGCTGTTCCTGATCACTTTCCTCTCATGCAAGTGCTTCAGGATTGATTCTTTGAGGACCTGCTCCATGATTTTTCCAGGGACTGAGGTTTAAATTGGTTTATTTTAACCAAAGTTTCATAATGTCATTCATTATGATAGGTTTCAGAGGGGTAGCCATGTTAGTCTATCAGCAAAAACAACGGGGAGTCCTTGTGGCACCTTAGAGACTAACAAATTTATTTGGGCATAAGCTTTTGTGGGGTGTAACCCACTTCATTATGATGTTTCCCAAATCTCAAGATACATTTCAAGCTGGCTGGACCCCAGTTTGCTTTCAGACATAACCCCTTCTCCTCCAGATTCCTCAGTGCAGGAAAATGTCAAGGTGGATACCAATAGGCCAACACGGAACACACATTACTGTAAAATTTAATAATCAATTATCTCAAATAAGAAAAATCCCTACATTGCTTTTGATGACAATTCAAAGGGAAAGAATTCCCTACACAACAACACATTGAATAGAAAAGGACATTAAACAGGACTGATGGGGAGAAAGAAAAAAAGGCTGATAGCCCATTTCTATTGAGAGGTCATTATGACTAACATTAATTGACTAACAGACTAATTCTATTGATATTCTGACCTATCTATTGTCTCAGCTGTCCCTGAGGATGTTGGGTGGTTTGAGAGTTGATAAGGAGGATTTTATTTGAGGTAAGCTCTCTTTCAAATTCGGAAAAAAGTTGAGATTTTAGTGTGATTTATAAAAAATGTGATGTGTATCAGCATGGTATTTCTAAAACTATGTTTTTTTAAATTACCACTTTATACAATGGCAAAAATTTGTTATATATATAAATACATATATACATATACATGGAACCACCAGAGGTCTATATAACTTAGTCCTTAAAATTCCACTAACAATGCTTCCTGCCAGACAGAATATAAGTCATGTGGTACTGCCAGTTGAATTGAAAAAGAAAAGAAAAGAAAAAACAGCACATATAAAGGTCAGTTTTTTTACTGTTCACTAGCTTTAGATTTTGAATGGATTTAAAGTGTAGCCACTTTTAATTCAATTGCAGTAGTGCAGACTTGAGATGACAAAGAAACAGATTTTGATATCCAATAAGAAAGAGTATAACCTCTTGCCCAGAGGTTGTTGGGGGAAAGGTAGCCTTAGTCACAACTGCTATTTGACCATTAAAAAAAAGAAGAAGCTGGGAATCTAACTGGACACACTATCTGCAAAATTTGGAAACAAATGATAGACATATTTCCTCAGTCATAGGAGCGTATATACTCTCCATCAAATCCTCCACTTGTTCCCTCAACCAACCACATTGCATTATCCCCTTTAAGTCTTACCAAGATACTTCTCATCCATTCCCCAGTCTAATCCAGATACTGAGAAAAACACTCAGCCACAGGTCTCAGGCTGGATAAGACAGGATATTCAGTAGGAGTGTCATTACCATACTGACATCTTGTCAGTAACACTTTATATGGCCTCACATACACACCCAGTAAGAAGGGTGACAGTGTTGAATCCTGTGGTATCTCATAAGAGAAAGACTCCTCAGGGGAACTGTGGCACCCTAATGTTTTCTCCCTGTGCAAGTCAGATAGAAGCAGAATGCTTCAGGGAGAAATTGTAGCAATATGATCCCCTTGCTCCCTTTTGGTCCTTTGAAAATAAGAGTGTGCTACCCCTAGTGCCTGTTACCAACCTCCAGCAGGTGAAAGAGAACTGGTCATCCCTTTTAAGGTAATAGCTGCTACCAGATATGGGAGCCTCAGGGAAGCATGAGGTCTAGATTCTTGGCTGCCTCTTGCATAGGTATGCGAGAGGAGCCTCTTGTGACCACTCTATCCACCAGAGTAACTATGCAGTACAGCCCTAAGAGTTTAAGAGTAGCCTGAAGGGCATAATATGAGGAATTCCTTGGTATTTACAGCAGAGCTTTAATATTAATATATTTTGCCATTTTTGCGGCTTTGTTCCCTCCAGCACTTTATGTTTTAAAAATTTATAACAGTGTGAAAATAAAATCTGTACATTAAACATACATTGTTTGTAACAATTGCACATTTTCCTTAAGGAACAGAAACTCCTCAGGTTATTAGCTGTCTGTTATTGTTCTACCTCCCTCAGCTGGCTGAACCGTCACCTTGCTCTATGGGAAAGGAAACAAAGGTTCAGTAGTTTAGTGGGAGCACAGTTAGCTTCTTTCTGATAGCAAATGCCATTGTGTTCTTTTTGAGAAAGAAAGGTAGTGCTATCACCTGTAGGTTTACACTTCCTTCTTTAACATGAGAATGTGGCAGAGACTTAAATAAAAATTAATACCAGTGACCATAATGCCATTAATTTGTTCTCCCACAGAGATGCCTATCATAAAGCTAAAGAATTAAAGGAGAAACAGAAATAATACAAGGAGATCACATGATTAATTATGAATAATAAATCAGTTTTATTACAAAAATATCACAAAAATAAAAATCTTTGGTTAGTACTGTACTAGATAACTATTAAATATGTTATGAAACCAGTGTTTCAATACTTATTTCTGGCAAATTTTCCAGAATATTTAGTGTGATTAGAATTTGAAATACATTTTAATACCCTTTTTTTTTAATAAAGATTCTTAGCTCAGCAATGTTTAATGTTTAATTCAATAATTAATTTGCTGAAATCAAGAACTGGGTTTATTGGCACTTAGTCATGCCTCTGCCAAAATATACTCACCATGGGGTAAAAGGTAAAGTCAATTCTGCTTCATTAGTAAACAGACAGTGTTTCAAATTTAATTTCCCTATCAGAAGATAAACTCTTCACCTGAAAAATACACCTGGTAAAATCAGATTCAAAACAATTATCTATAAATCACAGAAAACAAATTGAAAAGGAGTACTTGTGGCACCTTAGAGACTAACCAATTTATTTGAGCATAAGCTTTCATGAGCTACAGCTCCAATGAAGTGAGCTGTAGCTCACGAAAGCTTATGCTCAAATAAATTGGTTAGTCTCTAAGGTGCCACAAGTACTCCTTTTCTTTTTGCGAATTCAGACTAACACGGCTGTTACTCTGAAAGAAAACAAATTAAGTATTAAAAAAAAAAAAACAAACAAACCAGGATTCTGCATTTCTCCCCTCTTTTTTATAAACTTACGTACTGAGTTAGCTTTTTAGAAAAGCATTGGAATTCCTTTTTTTATTTCACTTAGGGCTTGAAATAAAGCATTTTTGGTGACACCTTTTTGATAATAATTAGCTAGGAATATAAAAACAAATATGAATTATTCACTTGATTATTCATCTGCTAACTGGTATGTTTTCATCCTTTTTTCATTGCATTGGTAATATTTTGCGATTATACTCACAGTACGGAAGAAAGTCTCCTATTAACAAATCTGCATTTTGAAACTCTTCATGCAACAGTAAATATCAGAAAATATGTCAGTGTGATGGAGTATGTACCCCCACACAGGCCCTGAAGGGGTTAATGTGAGCCTAAGCAGCCAATAAATATATCTGGCAGCACCTGACTACAGCCATAATTGATAATGAAGCCCAGCTGCGGAAGGGCAATTAAAAAGTCAGGAAGTGTGCAGCAAAAAGGGACTGCAGGGAGATAGTTTGCAGTCACCCTCTGGGGGAATCGAAGAGGTAGGATGTGGTCCAGGGAAGCAGCAAGGAGTCAGAGGAAGTAGAACTAGGCTGCCAGCCATAAGGTCCCTGGGCTGTAACACAGAGTAGAGGGTTCCCCTACCAGCCACTGAGGAAGAAGGGTTGCAACCCCCTGAGATAAGGGCTATAAGGACCACAGAGCCCAGAGACAGATGGAAGACTTGCTTTGAGGCCTAAAGCTGGTCTGGTCTCTCTGTTACCCTGAAACTGGTGATCTAAAGCATAACCTGCCTGGAGAGCCAAGTTGCAGAAAGAGAGACTACTGCAGTGATGAAGCGATCATCGGCAAGGGGCACCAAATGGGAAGATAGCTACTATGGCATTCCTGGCCACAAGGAGATGTTCCTGCAGTGTGTGAACCCCTTTACAATCAGACATATGTCATACAGTATTTGGGCCAACTAAAAAGACCTAATCATGACTGGTTTCAGAGTAGTAGCCGTGTTAGTCTGTATTCGCAAAAAGAAAAGGAGTACTTGTGGCACCTTCGCGTCTAAGGTGCCAGAAGTACTCCTTTTCTCTTTGTTAATCATGACTGTTTGCAGTGTTGTAGCTGTGTTGGTTTGAGGATATCAGAGACACGAAGTGGGTGAGATAATATATTTTATGAGATTACTGTTGGAGAAAGAGCTTTGTGTAGCGTGAAAGCTTCTCTCTTTCACCAACAGAAATTGGTCCAATAAAAGATATCACCTCACCCACTTCGTCTCTCTAATTATGACTGACAGTCACAATAGGATACTTTTGCTCATTCTTCTCTTAGATCCCAAGGAATAGAAATGCCAAGCTGCTGTATCTTTCTTGTAATCTAACAATATTCCCTTATGTTCCCTCCTATTTATCATCTGTGTCAGGCCACTAGGGGATATCACAAGGCTCTTATGCTTAAGTGTTATCATTATTCAGATGATACTCAGCTATATAACTCTTTCTCATCAGTTACCTGATCCTCCAAGATACTGAGCTCCTCTTGCAAGATTCTGAATTTCCTCAACTTCCAGAAGGAGTTAGACATCACTCATGCTGGGTGAGAATGACACACACTTGATCTGAGACACTCAGGTTTATTAATTCAAACCTTTATTTGAACTAGAAGCATACTGTATGATTACAATTACTATGAAATTAAGAAACGACAGACATACAGGAACAGATAGTGATCAGTTACTTTCTTCTGGGGTCACGGTGGATTTTTCCTTTCACATTCAGACTAATCTTTTACATTTTAAGAGAGATGTCTTTGAGCCCATCCAAATTACATATTCATTAGTTGTCTTCCAATCAACATTCAGTATTATGAACATTACATGTCTTATGCAACTTACACATCAAGCATGCGTACGTTTCAGTTCGCAGAACTTTTGCTGTCTACACTATTTTCATATTATTCATATTTATTATCATTGATCACATACTAATCATGCATACTTGACCAAGTCACTTTATCCTTTGCCCAATATTGGGGACTTTTTCCTGTTTTTCTCTAATTGTTTCTAGGTAGCACATTTAGTGTATCCGTTGTCCTACAATTTAACACACCCTGTAGTCAAAATAACCCTTTTGTCCTATACAGCAGCAACTATAAGTGTGTTTACTTAATAACAAGGTCACAAAGGGAACACATGTCAAAACTAGACCAAAGCCCAGCCAAATCAGTGTAAATATCATCTTGGTCTGTCCAAATTATTTATTAGAAAGTTATCCTTATATCAATTCCCAATATTCAATTGACACAATCCCTTAAGAAATGAGTCCCTAGATGTGAAATGGTTAACTCTAGTGCAATGCTGGTAAGAAAGGAACTGTGTGCAATTGATGCAAATTTGTGACCACACGTGTTATCCTATCTTATCTACTTTTCAGTTGTCAATATAGTCCCTTGTCTTGGAGTCTTACTGAGCTCATCCAAAACATCTAAGTACCACCGTGGAAAGACAGCCCTAGCCATTAATTCACTTTGTTCTCACTTGTAGGTTAGACTCATCATGAAGATCATACAGAAAATTCAGCTGATAAGAGATGGGTTGTTGCATCTTGTAAGTCAAATTAACAAGACTATATAACAGTAGTGATCCAGCTCCAGATCAGCTTCAAACTCCTGGCCTTCATCTTCTAGGCCTCAATACGCTAGAACCTAGCTCTTTCTTCAGCTGCTTCTCTTTCTTCAATCCTTTGAAAACACTGTGAATAGGGACATGAGATAGCTTACAGAACATAAGGCAGAACTATTTGAAATGGGGAGAATGTTACTGATAGAGCATCTACAGATGCTCCTTTCCATGCCACTGTGAAAGAACTGCAGTCTTACCACATTAAAATGATAATGTAACTAGAGCTGGTCAAATATTTTTCATTAAAAAGTTTGACAGAAAATACCATTTTTGTAAAATTGAAACATTTCTAAAAAGTGTCAATTTCTACAAACACTCTCACAGATAAAATATTCTGAACTTTTCTTTGTTTTGTTTAGGTAAATTTTCCTTTCAGAATCCTAAAATTTCATTTTGGGATTCTGAAATTTCATTTTGAATCTTATTTTTCTGTACTTTTACATTTTAAAATTATTTTTACATTATTTCATAACATGTCAGTAGTACTACTACTGACATGTCATAATGTAATGAATATAATTGTTGAAATGTATTTTTATTTTATTTTAAAAATCATTAAGGGCATCTGTTATTTAGTACCAACTGAAACATTTTATCTTCTTTTTTAGATCAAGAATGAAACAGTTTAGCACTGTTTCGATTTTTCAATCAACACTAAATAGCAGCTGTCCTTAGTGATTAATATCAAAACACAATAAATATATAATATTCCAACAATTATGTCATATGACATCAGTGCAAAATCTGCACTACTGACACATGAAAAAAATACATTTTTTTTAAAAAGAAATAATGCAACTAAATGGAATTTGAAAAGAAATTTCAGCATTCTGGAATGAACATTTTCCTAATTAGAAAACTGTTTCAGAAATTCCATTTTGTGGGAAATTTTGCAAATATTTGTGGTTGGTCCAGCTCAGAGTGAAAAGAAATTTCAAAATGTCAAATTCTCCCGTGAACCAAAAACTGCAACTGTTGATCAGCTCTAAATGTAAGGCTTTGTCTGCATAGGAAAATTATACCAGGTGTGAATTAAACTGATTTTGTAAAACGAATACAAATCCCTGTGCTAATACTGATTTTCATTTTGCTTAATAGAATAAGAATCAATTTAGAGTAAATTGAAATAAACCTACTTTAGATTGGGGGGGGGGTAGGAAATTGTTCACAAAAACTTTTACACTGGCTTCACTAAACTGATTTAAAATCACAACTCAGTCCTGGCATGACTCTTAGATTAAAAGCAATCAGCTATCCATTTGCCTTGGGACAGCATGAATATTCCTGCTGGTTAAAGCAAAATTCAAAGCTTTCTTGTTGTTCAAAGATCTGAGCAAGGCCACCAACATTCAGCTACAATAATGAGGGAAAAAAACCCCAACAGTTACAATCCTTTCAGCCTAGTGAAAGCAAATTAGATATTAAAATACGTACTTTTGATATTTTCTACTGCAAAGTTTTATGGAGAGCTAACTATTAAGAAAACGAGATGTTCTGAAGTTACTAAAATGAAACGCTCTGGAAGACGGGACTACTGACTAAGTATAGTAAAGATACCGCCAAGATAATGGCTTTGGTCATCTGATCAATCACAAACATTAAAGTTCTATGATGAATCAGCTGAGTGATCATATCTCATCAGAAGGGAATGTGATAAATCTGCTGTACAAATAAACTTGGTGAACTTGCTAATGGCAAGAAAGGGTTTCTTGAGGAAAATCCTTAAGATGACTTTCATTAGATGTGAGGCTTTTCGTCTCATTAGCCATGAGAATGATAATGACAAGTTCTACCCCAGCCTGCACTAGCCAAGAGGGGTAGGGGTGTATCACAGAAGTGGTAAAGATAAAGTTTACCCAGCATACCCAAAACTTCTGCCAGCAGTATTATTAACTCCCAAGTGTTCAAAAATCTGGTGTTTGGTTGTAAAATAATGTGATTTTTAAAATATTTGTATTATTTTTCTGTTTTGGTTTTTCAGCCTTTAGCATTTATGGATTTGAGCTTTTTTCCAAACACCTAGCATGAACAGCTCTTTTATTTTAATTATGAAAGTTAAGATTTTCATGTCCTCACATGTCTCCAGGAGCAGAGACTTTAAAATATATATTGCAACATTTGTGACAGACTCACAAGAATTGTCAACCCTGTATCAGTCAGACTGCGTGAAATACAGCCAGAAAGTATACCATGTTTATCTCACTTCTGGTCCAATATTTCATTCACAGACTAGACATTATGTCCTGATTGCAATTGCCTTGATCTGTGCAGTGGAAGGAAAACTTTTCAAAGTTAGAAGTACTTAATTCTGTATGGAGAATGTCAACCGGGCTGCTCAGAATGTAGGCTTTGCTGACACTACTGCAAAAAAAGGAGTGACCTCCTAGCCTGCACCACAGCTCCAGAATAAGACTGTTTAAAACAGAACAAAACCCCATACCGTGATTCAATCTGGAATGCATCTGCTATGTGAGCCCCGTGCCTTGGTGCTTTATTTGTCACACACTACCTATAAAATACTGTGGCAATACAGATGATGCTATTAAATTTGTGAGATATGTGGGATGTCATAGATGGTCAGACTCTCACTGCTGGACACTTGCCACGCTGCTGTGAGGGGTTCCAAATCCTGAATCCCACATACCCTTAGAATTCTTGGGCTGGGCACAGCGTAGGCACTGTTCTTGATTAATCTCCTAGGCACCCACTCCAGGTGCAAAAACCTCATGTCTGACACCTCTTTTGGTAAGTGAGGACTTTTCCCTCCATGCCTCTCCAGCACCCTTGCTCAGGCCTCAAAATTCCTCTTCAGGTGTGAATCTTCTGGTTTACAGTTTACCTCTTCAGGGGTATGCAATAGTGACAGTCAACAAACACACAGATGAACTTTGCACAGGATCCTTAACACCAGTACATTTTACCTGGGTAGTACACACAATATGCAGATCAATACAAAATAATAAACATACCTATACACATTTTTCTTGTATCCATTTCCTTCCACTCTGGAGACAAATAGGTTTATATGAGTGTAAAGCCAATGTAAATGAGATCAGAATCAGGCCTTACATGTCCATTCATTTATACCCGATAAGAACATTTTTCTTGCTGCTCCACCAAACATCATTACCCTGATGGTGAGCAGTAATATAAGAAAGTACCTCTTGCCTTTAACAATGGAATCTCCTGTTTTTGAATTGGTTAACAATTTTTACACTGATCAAGAATGCCAAAAATGTCTGTATGACAGACTCCAATTGAATGTTTCTTTTACAATAAACAGCAGTGAGACCTTTGCTCAATTTAATAATTGCATGATTCTTAAAAAATACTTTATATCTGAATCTGGGCCTCTTTTTAATCATATAAGAAATGTAAAATACAAAAACCTTATATAATGCTAACAGAAGCCTAGAGCTCCATATTTCCAATTTCACCACATCATTCAAAATTAGGCCTGAAGTTTATGGAGAGCTATGCAGTTCTATCTTCCATTGAATGTGGTCTCTGTGGATAGTGCATTTATTTTCCTACTTTATTTTCCTACTGTTTGTGAGATTGACTTTGCACCAAGGTTCCACTGAATATACTGGTACGATTTATTTATTGCAGAGTCATAAACATGGAAAATACTGGCAATTGAAAATGAAATATAACAACTGAGTAGCAGGAAGTTATTCTGTCTCTCATCTTAACAAGCGTGTGCCATATGTCAAATTATAAAAATTAAAGATCTTTATGATAGTGTATGAGCTATTAATATTGACCTAATAATAAAACATCAGAAGCTACATATTTTTAATGAACTCAGCCTTCATAAAAGACAGACCTACAGAATGAAGATCTTGCTCTAACCAAAAACCAAGTTAATCATGAACAGTGGCAGTACTAGTTTCCTTAAAGTGACAATTAGTACTCTGGGTGAGCGTGCGCTCGTGAGAGAGAGAATGGGAGATTGTTTTGTTTTTTTAAACGAAGGCACTTGTCTGCTGGAAATTCAATTAATAAAAACTTTATTTCAAAACAACTGTTCTGTAAAAAAAAAAAACTTTACAGAATAACTGAAAAATACTAACAAATTCTGACTACACCAAGTTGGGCAACAGTTGGACTGGTTATGTAGTCCCTAGCCATATCTTTAGGCACCATGGAGTAGCAAAAAGGGAAGGACGGCGAGCTGCTCTAATAGGATAGTTAGGGATTCTCCTTGCATAGGGAATCCCCAGATGGTGAAAAGCCAATGTAGCCAGCTACGGCGCCCAGGCACAGTAGAAATTATGCAAATATTCTAGGGGTTGGCTGGAGTACTCTGGAATCTGGTAATCCTAGATCAAAGGCGCAAAAACAATTCCAGTTTGTTCAATTAGAAAAATCCTGAGAATGACCACACCACACTTTAAGCGGGGTTGCGGGGGCATTGTCTGGCTCACCAGAGAAAGGTGAATAGTGCTTTGTGGGCAGGAGGTGGGAGAGATGCTCAGAAGCTGCTGCAAAAGTAGGGAGTCAGTCAGCATGGTGATGCTGACTCATCCCCAGGGACTGGAAGGGCCGAGTTGTTGAAAAGGGAGCCCCTAAAGCCCATCAGGAGAAGCCCCTTTTCACCAAACTAGGTGGAGCAGCACCAATCCTCCCTCCCCACATGGTGGCAAAATACCAGGTTTGGTCAGAACCTGCTGTGGATATTGTACTAGCTGCAACTTTCTAGGAGGACTGGGAAGGAATTTTTCCCTCACCACCAGACTGGCCAAAATGGGGTGTTTTTATTTCCCCCCCTTCCCCATAGCAAATTTGAGGGTGCTGTTACAGTGAGTAGGAAAGGGAGTTAGGCTATGCTGTTTCAACTCATCATGTAAGTATAGGGCACATGTCCAGTGCAGGTACTCCATTGGGAAATAATACAGTGACCAGATAAATGGCTTGGTAAAGGACTTAAAAGAAGGTTTCCACTGAATGCATCCAATGAAGTAAGCTGTAGCTCACGAAAGCTTATGCTCAAATAAATTTGTTAGTCTCTAAGGTGCCACAAGTCCTCCTTTTCTTTTTTTGAAAGAAGGTGTTTGTTAAAGAAGCAGAATGGGAGGGAGGGGATTCAGGACTCCTATGACTGGCACAGCAGGGAGCCAACCCCCTTCCATATAGCCCACCTTAACTAGGGTTGCCAGGTGACTGGAACGCCTGATCGAAAATGGACCCTGGCAGCTCTGGTCAGCACGGCCGACCGGGCTGCTAAAGGTCCAGTCGGCGGTGCTGTAGGCTAAGGTGGGCTAGTCCTTACCAGTCCTGGCACCGCACTGAGCCCGGGAAGCAGCCAGTAGGTCTGACTCCTAGGCAGGGGGGGCACTGTGCTCCACACACTGCCCCGTCCCGAGCACTGGCGCTGCACTCCCATTGGCTGGGAACTGTGCCCAATGGGGGCTGGGAGGGGCAGTGCCTGAAGGCGAGAACAGTGCGCTGAGCGTCCTAGCCTCCCTGCCTAGCAGCCAGACTTGCTGGCTGCTTCCGGGATGCAGTGCAGAGCCAGGAAAGGCAGGGGGCCTGCCTTAGCCCCACTGACCAGCAGTTGCCTGAGGTAAGCCCGCACCCCAACCCCGAGCCCGAACCCCCAGCCCTGAGCCCCCTCCTGCACCCCAAACCCCTCATCCCTGGCCCCATCCCAGAGGCAGCACCCCCTCCCGCACCCCAACTCCCTGCCCCAGCCCAAAGCCCCCTCCCACACCCTGAACCCCTCATTTCTGGCCCCACCCCAGCACCCACACTCCCAGTTAGAGTCCTCATCCCCTCCCACACCCCAAGCCCCTGCCCCAGCCCGGTGTAAGTGAGTGAGGGTGTGGGAAAGCAAGCCACCGAGGGAGGGGGAATGTGATGATTGGGGGCGGGGCCTCAGGGAAGGGGCAGGGCTAGGGTGTTCGGTTTTGTGAGAGTAGTAAGTTGGCAACCCTAACCTTAACTGTTGTTCAGAGGTCGGGGAGGGGGGGAAGCAATGGGTTGGCTGGGGGACTTGGAAGAAAAAGAGGGAGGGGTGGAAGCCCAAATAGATATTGAATGATCATGGAGTTACTTGCACTGTATACTTTTATCTACCAGGTAGTCCCAGACATCTAATAATAAAGTTCTGGCCTGATTAAAACCATATCAAGTGTCTCCTGTCCTTCTTTCGGTATAGCCAGACAACGTGGCCCTTTGAATCAAAAATTCACTAAAATATCCAGTCTCTGTAAAACAACTGGATCCCAGAGTCCTGGGACATGGAATATTCATCAAAAATTCGACAAGAACCATTTTCAATAGCAGTTTCTCTCAATCGTTTAATGTCTTAAAGAAATACTCTGCGTGTGAATGCTTGTTTTTCTAAATTCACAGGGGCCACAATAACCAACGTCAGAACTTTCTTGGTCTTATCACCCCCAAACAAATGGCCAAATGGAAAGGGTGAAGCAAATCCTGTAACATTATCTCCAGTGTTACATCAGCCACCATCAGAATGATGGATTGTCATGATTATCCTATGTGGAGTTGGCATATAATAATGCCAAACACTCCTTAATGGAACAGAGCCCCCTCATCTTCCTTTCCCCCTCCAACTATGGGTACCACCCCTGATTCGACCCTGAATTATCTCCAACCTGCCCCAACCTGGCAGCTTTGGAAAGGGTAAAACTGATTCATCATACCCAGAGGGCGCTAAATACCTGCCTGGAAGAAGCAAAACAGGATTACATGCAGTAGGAGGACCAAGGATGACAGAAAGGCCCCAACTTCTCTGTAGGCCAGAAAATATGGCTTCCAGTGAGCCATCTCTATACTGACAGACCATCCTGTCAACTTGATCACCAGTTCTTCAGCCTGTATCAAATCCATCAACCGATCAACCCAATTGCTTTCAAATTCCACCTCCTTCATTCTCTCAGAATCAACCTGGTATTTCATGCGTCCCTCTAGAAGCCATATGTCTAACCCTTTTCCCCACACGACACATCCACCCTTCTGCAACCTTCTGGTGCAAGTTCGGGACCACAAAGTCCTTGATTTTAAAAGGAAGTGTGGTAAGCTGTGACGCTTGATTGATTGGGAAGTCTACAGTCCTGAGGAGAGTTTCTGGGAGCCTGCTGACATTGTCCATGTCCCTGAACTCGTAAAAACCTTGCATGAGAACCATCCTAAAAAGTCCAGCCCATTGCTGCCCCAGGGAGGGGGTGATGTGATGTCCCAGGTCTCAAACCCAGACAGTCACTGCATCTTGGCCACCACTTTATGTCTCCGGACATCAAGTGGCTGTTGGCTCTGACTCTGGCTTAACTTCTGGGTCAAATCAGGAGTTGACTCTGATGGTGACCCTCAACTCCATTCCCTAACCTGGATGCCTGTTCTGCCCACAAGACCTAACTCCTATTCTGACCATAGGACAGACTGCCTATTTCCCGATTCCTAACTGTTTTATGGTCTGGTTCTAGGAAATTTCACCTCACTGTGTAATTACAAGCACCTCTTCCTTAATCATTAGGTTTTCATTGGAAAACTGGAGACAAACTGAATTCGGGCACATAGTGTTTAGTATGCCTCTGGAACAGTAAAATTAAATTGAGGAAATTAAAACAGACCACAGGTTTGGTTCTTAAGCATCTGAGCCACAACATATTGTAACATGATAACTTAATATTTAGATTAACACAAACAGCACCTTTTAATAATAATTGATCATTGTCACTGCAGTAAAAACACCAACTCGCTCTCACAGCGGTCCTCACAGTGACATATGTAAAGTTAAAGTCTTTACAGGATTGGGGCATAAAATTCTTCCACATTCCTCTGGTAATGAATATATCTTATGCAAAAATACCAGTTGCATAGGCAAGAGGGGATCAGGAGATTGAATTTTCATTATAACCAGATAGGGCAGGGCGATTAAAATAGCTGACGAATGAAGTCTTGGGACATAATTGTATAAGGGAAGGCTGCAGGTAATCCAGGGTGGAATTGGGCTTGCAACCCTTAGTTAGCAAAAAAATGACTTTGTCCTTTACAGGAGTATTTGGTATTATTATATGAGAAACATGGAGAAACCACCTTACAAATATATAGTTGCACCATGTCATTGTGAAGCAAAGGGTCCAATCTAGATATGCTATTTAGGTATGCTCATTCAGGAAAAAATGTCTAATTTAGTATAGCCATTCAGTCTAAATTTAGGCAATGATATATACCAGGGCTGTCAAGCGATTAAAAAAGAGTTAATCGTAATTAATTGCATAATTAATTGTGCTGTTAAACAATAAGAGAATACCATCTATTTAAATATTTTTGGATGTTTTCTACATTTTCAAATATATTGATTTCACTTACAACTCAGAATACAAAGTGTACAGTGTTCGCTTTATATTTATTTTAATTACTAATATTTGCACTGTAAAAAAACAAAAAAAATTAGGATTTTTTAAATTCACCTAATACAAATACTGTCGTGCAACTCTTTATCATGAAAGTTGAACTTATAAATGTAGAATTATGTACAAAAAACCTGCATTCAAAAATAAAACAATGTAAAACTTTAGAGCCTGCAAGTCCTACTTCTTGTTCAACCAATTGCTCAGACAAACAAGTTTGTTTACATTTGCAAGAGAAAATGCTGCCTGTTTCTTGTATACAATGTCACCTGAAAGTGAGAACAGGCATTTGCATGGCATTGTTGTAGCCAGTGTCGCATGATATTTATGTGCCAAATGCGCTAAAGATTCATATGTCCCTTCATGCTTCAACCACCATTCCAGAGGACATGCATCCATGCTGATAACGATAAAAAGCAGTGTGGACTGACGCATGTTTATTTTCATTATCTGAGTCAAATGTCACCAACAGAAGGTTGATTTTCTTTTTTGGTGGTTTGGGTCCTGTAGTTTCCTCACTGGAGTGTTGCTCTTTTAAAAAAAAGTACTCCTTTTCTTTTTGTGAATACAGACTAACACGGCTGTTACTCTGAAACCTTTCACAATAAAGAGATTGCACTACAGTACTATTATAAGGTGAACTGAAAACTAGTCATTTTTACAGTGCAAATATTTGTAATCAAAAGTAATGTAAAGTGAGCACTGTACACTTTGTATTCTGTTGAATTGAAACAATATATTTGAAAATGTAGAAAAACATCCAAAAATATTAAAACATTTCAATTGGCATTCTATTGTTTAACAGTGCGATTAAAACTGCGATTAATCACAATTCATTTTTTGAGTTAATCACATGAGTTAACTGCGATTAATTGATAGACCTAATATGTACATATATATTTTAGTATTATTGTTCTCCCCTGTATCCCTTAGAAAAATAATTAAAACAATCTGATACATCCTTATGATGTAAGGCACAAGGGAAATGTTTTCTTCATATTTTGAGGTCATGCAATTTAATTAACCAGTAGTGAGAAATTATTTGTTTTAATATAATTTTTTGAAATTAAACTGGATCCAAAATTCATCAGTGGCAATGTTTTGTGGCTTTTAAAAATGTTTACTTTACAAAAAGAAATCAATTGAAGCCTATAAGGGTGCTTTTGAATTTGCATTATTTGCCTGTTCTCACACTCCAGTGCGATTTGTCATCCGTGCAACGCATGACTTTTCTTTACCCATTTATTATAATTTTTATGAAAATGGCTTTGGGCTACTGGTTACATACTGTTCTCAAGAAGCCTCTTTGTTAAATGTTGAGTACTACTGTGTATTATAAATTTGCTAATATGAGTATGTACAAAACATAAATACCATAAAACAATGTAAAAACATAACCATAAACCCATAAAAAGTAATGAGGTATTAAGACTCCAAATGTTGGAGCATTTAACCAATTCCCTTTCTGCAGGAGTCAATGCAACTAGAGCATAATAAGGAAGCTCAATCTTTGTAACAATTTCTGTGATAGTAAAAATACTAATTATTTATTATTACTACTATTATTGTAGTGAAAGTGGTACTGACTGCTATATGTAAGGATGCATAAGTGTTTCCAATCTAACCCTGTTGTCTGTTGCTTTTAATTTTCAGAACCTTTCAAGTACAGGGATAATATTTTCCATGTCTTGACCATGTCTGCATCAAGGCCTTTTGTTTGTTTGTTTGTTTGTTTGTTTTCATTTGATCAAAACTGATTTAGTCATTTATGACAAAAAGGCTAAGGGAAAATGCACTCTACATTAGAATTTTGGTGGGGAGGTGTACACATGTGCGGCAGGCAACTTCCTCTCTCTCCTCAAAATCCCTCTTGCCTCACAGCGGCCTCTCATCAATTCTATCTGGTGACCAAGAGACTCCACATTACAGATCTGCTCAGTATACAGAGGTGAAGCTCTGATTCCATGCTCCTTAGAACATCTGCAGGATCTTCTTTAGTAGGTTTTAAGGGTTCAGAATCCAGACAAGACAGAATCCAGACAAAATCCAGAATCCACAACTGCTATGGTTCGCAGGAGACATCTATCCTTCTGCACACCTGTGAGGTGTACAGGAGAGAGTTTTCTTTTGGTGTCTAGCCAAGTAATTCCAGATTATGCAATTCCTTTACTATCCTTTAACTTTTAAAAGAAAACTGAAATTGTCTTTTAAAAAAAACAAAGAGAGGCTGATTCTGGACCTCATACTGGCCTCTTATGCTGCTCTCCTCGGAGCTGCATAGGGGAATAGGATGGAAAATGCCCCATTTAGCAGCTAAATAGGGCTGTTATAAGCAGCCCTGTGCTGGCACTCCTCCAAGCCATTGGCATGCAAAGTGTGTTGTCTGTAGGGAAGAAGGAAGGTATGGCGATGCTCTAACTTACATTGGGAAGTGTTTCAGCCACCACAGACACCCAAAATCAAGAAGGCCTGAACATGGTCTGAAGCAACATTTGCCTTTTTGTGTTGCACTTTCTATACACACTCTCTCTCTCTCAGGGGCACAGAATTTAACCCAGAGATTTTAAAAATTATAGCATTTAACATTCAAAATTGACTGACTTCAGTAAAGTTACACCAGCATAGGATTTAGACACAGAGAGCATCTTATAGTGTACCATGTATTACTTGGATGTCAGCTAAATTCCATGAGCATTTTCTGGCAAATGAAGGCCACCTAAATTTGCAGTGAAGTTAACTGCATAGTTAGCCTTTGCCTAAGTCAGGCTATGCTGTACAATGTAGGCCCCCAATGCAGCAAAGTACTTAAACAGGTGTTTAACTGTAAGTACGTACTTTGGTCCATCCCCATTCTACAAAGCACTTAAGCATGTGCTCAACTTTGACTTCTACAGGATTCAAGTATATGCTTAAAGGTGAGCATCTGTTTGAGTGCTTTGCTGAATTGGGGACCAAGGGCATGAGGGGAATTTAGGTGAAAACATTAGGGGAGCTTAGGTGGGGCAGAGCAGCACAGAGCTTTGAAGACAAGGAGAAAGTATTGTAATTTTTTCCATGTAAAGTGGTTGAGAGAAAACGTAGAAGGAAGGAGAAGAGGAGGGAGAAGAGGAGGAAGGACAAATCGAGAAATCCAATTCCTACATAAATCTGAGAGTTGGCAAATTTACCGTCTTCCTTTAAGATATCTTTCTACAAAACTTCTGGCCATTTTATTCTGATTTAGCTGCATATCAATGACAGAGCTTGCCCCCCACCTCTAGCTCAGTGTCCGGGCTCCCTCCAAATTCCCTAACTAGAACCCCCAAATTTCCAAATACAGCCAGTGTTTTGGGTTGCCTCAGTGTTTTAGTGTCCGTTTTGAAATACACAGGACTTGTTTTTCAGAAGTACTGAGCACCCATAACTCCAAATGTTATTAATGGGTGTTGTCGGTACTCAACACCTCTGAAATTCTCATGCTGGGCACTCAAAAAATGGAGGCACCATTTTTGAAAAATGGAGGAATTTTTGAAAAATTGAGCCCAGATTTATCATTGTTGGTACATGTGCTTCAGACTTATATAACCACTTGCTGTCATGGTTACTTGCATTCCATATCTTGCTATCTGCTTACATCCAGCGTCCTGGTCAAAGCATGAGCAGGTAAAAGTATGAGCCAATATTGTTTGTCCCATAATAAGAACCTAATTCAATAAAATATCAATTTGACTGCCATCCTTTGCAAGCCCCGCAAATCAGATTCTATCTGAAAGCAAGGCATTAATGTACATCAGTACATGTACTTCTGACATTTAAAAACAACTAATAGTGTAAAAAGAAAAGGAGGACTTGTGGCACCTTAGAGACTAACCAATTTATTAGAGCATAAGCTTTCGTGAGCTACAGCTCACTTCCTCAGATGCATATCGTGGAAACTGCAGCAGGCTTTATATATACACAGAGAATATGAAACAATACCTATTCCCACCCCACTGTCCTGCTGGTAATAGCTTATCTAAAGTGATTTCCAGCACAAATCCAGGTTTTCTCACCCTCCACCCCCCCACACAAATTCACTCTCCTGCTGGTGATAGCCCATCCAAAGTGACAACTCTTTACACAATGTGCATGACAATCAAGCTGGGCTATTTCCTGCATAAATCCAGGTTCTCACATCCCCCCCACCCCCATACACACACAAACTCACTCTCCTGCTGGTAATAGCTCATCCAAACTGACCACTCTTCAAGTTAAAATCCAAGTTAAACCAGAACATCTGGGGGGGGGGGGTAGGAAAAAACAAGAGGAAACAGGCTACCTTGCATAATGACTTAGCCACTCCAAGTCTCTATTTAAGCCTAAATTAATAGTATCCAATTTGCAAATGAATTCCAATTCAGCAGTTTCTCGCTGGAGTCTGGATTTGTAGTTTTTTTGTTTTAAGATAGCGACCTTCATGTCTGTGATTGCGTGACCAGAGAGATTGAAGTGTTCTCCGACTGGTTTATGAATGTTATAATTCTTGACATCTGATTTGTGTCCATTTATTCTTTTACGTAGAGACTGTCCAGTTTGACCAATGTACATGGCAGAGGGGCATTGCTGGCACATGATGGCATATATCACATTGGTGGATGTGCAGGTGAACGAGCCTCTGATAGTGTGGCTGATGTTATTAGGCCCTGTGATGGTGTCCCCTGAATAGATATGTGGGCACAGTTGGCAACGGGCTTTGTTGCAAGGATAAGTTCCTGGGTTAGTGGTTCTGTTGTGTGGTATGTGGTTGTTGGTGAGTATTTGCTTCAGGTTGCGGGGCTGTCTGTAGGCAAGGACTGGCCTGTCTCCCAAGATTTGTGAGAGTGTTGGGTCATCCTTTAGGATAGGTTGTAGATCCTTAATAATGTGTTGGAGGGGTTTTAGTTGGGGGCTGAAGGTGACGGCTAGTGGCGTTCTGTTAATTTCTTTGTTAGGCCTGTCCTGTAGTAGGTAACTTCTGGGAACTCTTCTGGCTCTATCAATCTGTTTCTTTACTTCTGCAGGTGGGTATTGTAGTTGTAAGAAAGCTTGACAGAGATCTTGTAGGTGTTTGTCTCTGTCTGAGGGGTTGGAGCAAATGCGGTTGTATCGCAGAGCTTGGCTGTAGACGATGGATCGTGTGGTGTGGTCAGGGTGAAAGCTGGAGGCATGCAGGTAGGAATAGCGGTCAGTAGGTTTCCGGTATAGGGTGGTGTTTATGTGACCATTGTTTATTAGCACTGTAGTGTCCAGGAAGTGGATCTCTTGTGTGGACTGGACCAGGCTGAGGTTGGTGGTGGGATGGAAATTGTTGAAATCATGGTGGAATTCCTCAAGGGCTTCTTTTCCATGGGTCCAGATGATGAAGATGTCATCAATATAGCGCAAGTAGAGTAGGGGCTTTAGGGGACGAGAGCTGAGGAAGCGTTGTTCTAAATCAGCCATAAAAATGTTGGCATACTGTGGGGCCATGCGGGTACCCATAGCAGTGCCGCTGATCTGAAGGTATACATTGTCCCCAAATGTGAAGTAGTTATGGGTAAGGACAAAGTCACAAAGTTCAGCCACCAGGTTAGCCGTGACATTATCGGGGATAGTGTTCTTGACGGCTTGTAGTCCATCTTTGTGTGGAATGTTGGTGTAGAGGGCTTCTACATCCATAGTGGCCAGGATGGTGTTATCAGGAAGATCACCGATGGATTGTAGTTTCCTCAGGAAGTCAGTGGTGTCTCGAAGGTAGCTGGGAGTGCTGGTAGCGTAGGGCCTGAGGAGGGAGTCTACATAGCCAGACAATCCTGCTGTCAGGGTGCCAATGCCTGAGATGATGGGGCGCCCAGGATTTCCAGGTTTATGGATCTTGGGTAGTAGATAGAATATCCCAGGTCGGGGTTCCAGGGGTGTGTCTGTGCGGATTTGATCTTGTGCTTTTGATCTTTTGATCTTGTGTACTACAAGCCGTCAAGAACACTATCCCCGATAATGTCACGGCTAACCTGGTGGCTGAACTTTGTGACTTTGTCCTTACCCATAACTACTTCACATTTGGGGACAATGTATACCTTCAGATCAGCGGCACTGCTATGGGTACCCGCATGGCCCCACAGTATGCCAACATTTTTATGGCTGATTTAGAACAACGCTTCCTCAGCTCTCGTCCCCTAAAGCCCCTACTCTACTTGCGCTATATTGATGACATCTTCATCATCTGGACCCATGGAAAAGAAGCCCTTGAGGAATTCCACCATAATTTCAACAATTTCCATCCCACCACCAACCTCAGCCTGGTCCAGTCCACACAAGAGATCCACTTCCTGGACACTACAGTGCTAATAAACAATGGTCACATAAACACCACCCTATACCGGAAACCTACTGACCGCTATTCCTACCTGCATGCCTCCAGCTTTCACCCTGACCACACCACACGATCCATCGTCTACAGCCAAGCTCTGCGATACAACCGCATTTGCTCCAACCCCTCAGACAGAGACAAACACCTACAAGATCTCTGTCAAGCTTTCTTACAACTACAATACCCACCTGCAGAAGTAAAGAAACAGATTGATAGAGCCAGAAGAGTTCCCAGAAGTTACCTACTACAGGACAGGCCTAACAAAGAAATTAACAGAACGCCACTAGCCGTCACCTTCAGCCCCCAACTAAAACCCCTCCAACGCATTATTAAGGATCTACAACCTATCCTAAAGGATGACCCAACACTCTCACAAATCTTGGGAGACAGGCCAGTCCTTGCCTACAGACAGCCCCGCAACCTGAAGCAAATACTCACCAACAACCACATACCACACAACAGAACCACAAACCCAGGAACTTATCCTTGCAACAAAGCCCGTTGCCAACTGTGCCCACATATCTATTCAGGGGACACCATCACAGGGCCTAATAACATCAGCCACACTATCAGAGGCTCGTTCACCTGCACATCCACCAATGTGATATATGCCATCATGTGCCAGCAATGCCCCTCTGCCATGTACATTGGTCAAACTGGACAGTCTCTACGTAAAAGAATAAATGGACACAAATCAGATGTCAAGAATTATAACATTCATAAACCAGTCGGAGAACACTTCAATCTCTCTGGTCACGCAATCACAGACATGAAGGTTGCTATCTTAAAACAAAAAAACTACAAATCCAGACTCCAGCGAGAAACTGCTGAATTGGAATTCATTTGCAAATTGGATACTATTAATTTAGGCTTAAATAGAGACTTGGAGTGGCTAAGTCATTATGCAAGGTAGCCTGTTTCCTCTTGTTTTTTCCTACCCCCCCCCCCAGATGTTCTGGTTTAACTTGGATTTTAACTTGAAGAGTGGTCAGTTTGGATGAGCTATTACCAGCAGGAGAGTGAGTTTGTGTGTGTATGGGGGTGGGGGGGATGTGAGAACCTGGATTTATGCAGGAAATAGCCCAGCTTGATTGTCATGCACATTGTGTAAAGAGTTGTCACTTTGGATGGGCTATCACCAGCAGGAGAGTGAATTTGTGTGCGGGGGTGGAGGGTGAGAAAACCTGGATTTGTGCTGGAAATCACTTTAGATAAGCTATTACCAGCAGGACAGTGGGGTGGGAATAGGTATTGTTTCATATTCTCTGTGTATATATAAAGCCTGCTGCAGTTTCCACGATATGCATCTGAGGAAGTGAGCTGTAGCTCACGAAAGCTTATGCTCTAATAAATTGGTTAGTCTCTAAGGTGCCACAAGTCCTCCTTTTCTTTTTGCGAATACAGACTAACACGGCTGTTACTCTGAAACTAATAGTGTCTGGCTGCTAGAACCTTGTTCTTAACTCACAGGACAATTTAAAAAAAATGGACTGCAAAAAAATAAACTTCATAATTAGTGTGCTTTTCTCATGAAGTACTGTCATTTAGCAGCATCCTTCAGGCAGCAGAAAATTCAGCAGTGTTCCTTTTGATGGAACATTGTCACTTTTTTAAGGGCTGTATCACATACAAGTTCTACCTAATGTGAATGGTACTTTGGACAGCACTAAAACAACTAAATGCGTGTAGTTGGCTCTCTCTCCAGACCCCCTATTTCTTGTGACTCAGGTCTTATCTTTTCAGGCAGAGACATCATTAATTTTTCTAAGTATTAACCATCCACATAAAATCTCCTATTTCTCTGGTATCAAGTGTTTTATAGCTGGTTTCACCCATGTGAAATCTATGAGATGACCAAAGACCTTGATATTATTCTGATGTTACTATTCAGCATGACAGCTATATGCCTTGCTCTCATGAGCATTGTAAAAGGTATTTTATGGTCAATTTTGTTGCCAGATAAATCAAGATACAACATCCTAAGCTTGATGCATTTTTTCCTGGGGCAATCTTGGTACCAAAAGACATTCTATGTGACAAATATCCCAAACATATGACATCTCGCTCCATTTTTGAACATCAAGTCTACCATGCACTCCAATTTACCTTAAAATGTTATTCTTAGATTGTTTTCAATTTCTTAGATTATGTTCTTTTTAAAATGACTTTATTTAAAAAAATAAAATATATATAGTGCTGGAATCTCAACAACTATGCATGACAATTTCATCAGTCTCTAAGGAGTAAATTTTCTGAGAAGAGATAGATGGCCATATGTCTTGTCTTTTTTTCCCCCCTGGCACACACACTGATCTTTGTTGGAGCCACCTGAATTTGGGACAACAAATATCCCAGAACAGTAGTCACTTTCTTCATCTATACATGACATTGTTCTTTATTTTTTACATTCTATTAATTACTTCTTTCACTGCATTTTACCAATGGGATGCTAATCACTCTGGGAGCTGTCAGCTGTCTGGGAGCTGTCAATGGTTTACCATGCAGTTACAGCTTAATTTCATATTCTCCCTTCACTTTGTACTTTCTCTTCACTTTATACGGATGGCATTTTTAATCTAATCTATAATCTCCATAAATTCATTTAATAGATAGATAGATAGATAGATAGATAGATAGATAGATAGATAGATAGATAGATAGATAGATAGTTACTTTTAACCCTCCATAGAGATCATCTGACAATGCTGACTAATGATCAAGGTACATTTGCATTTCCTTGGACACTTACAAACCAACAAAAACTTTGTTTACTTGTGATAATATTTGCTACATAACAATAAAAGAAGTACAAGATTATGTACTCTGTGGAGAGTAGGATGGGGACTCAACTTTTTCACAAATCCAGTACTTAAAAAAGATTTATTAGATTTACTTTAAATCCCCGCCCAAAGAGAAATCTACTCCCACACTGTACTATAAGTTTAGATATATCAGAATATGTCACATCTAAATGATTATTATTGTTTAATACAATGTCATGGGGTAAGGATGTGAAAATTGGATTTACCATGGAACTCATGTTCATATCTTAACTACAGAGAGAGACTGCCATGTTTTGGACTTCATCCTTACTTCTTTTTGAAAAAGAGGTGCTTGCCTGCTTCACATAAAAAGATTTTTATCTTTGTTTTGTTTTTAATTTCATTACTATTTGGCTTTACATTAATATTAAAACGGAGTGAATGGGGGATCGGGGAGGGTAGTACCTCTATTGGAGAAACATGTCATGCTCCTTTGGGAGAAGTTAATCTGCTTTGGTCCCCACCTACACCCAGCTTTCACCTGTGGCTCCAAGTAACTGTTTGCATGTGACAGCGGCCACACCCTGGGAAACCCTTTCGACAAGTGGGCCAAACCAGGTAAGGATAGCCAATGGGTCTTTTGCCCTCGGTGAGACAGGGAAACTGCCTTTCTCTAGCATGCAAAGACTGTTCTGGTGGAATGGACGGAGGAAATCAAATGATTCAACAGCCATGAAGTTGGTTCAGGAACATGCTGTGGGACGTTGAGAGCATGACAAGGCACGGAAGATGTCCTCATCACCCACTGCAGCCAAGGATGTCCCCAGCCATAACGATTCTTCGTGCTGCTGAATTCTGGCTTCCACAGCCAAGAGAGTGAGACTGCCCCAGTGCAACGGCTTTCTCACTTAAAAATATCCCACATAGGTTTTCTCGCAACTCACATCCCAATAACATCTTATCAAATCTCATCATCATCATATCATTAATTCAAGTCCTGTGACATTGGGGGCATGGCAAAGCAACAGGTGGAGATGACCACTGGCACAATCCTGCATAGCCACAATCCTGCATGTAGGTGGCCTTGGGACCAGTAGCCATTCAGCTCCATCCCCTGGGTAGCGGAGAAGTTCGGCAGCATCCTAGGCGATTAAGCAGCCCTTTTAAGGATAGCACTACTCACCCTTTTTAAGGAAGGGGGCTAGAAAAGGTGTCCTAAACATTGCCTGCCCCATAACATCGACCTTGTTGGAAAAGTTGGGTGTCCCTTTTACTGATGGGGGAATTCTGTGTCACTGCGTGTATGCAGAATTCATGTCCCCCACCGATTTCTTTTGCTTCTCTGCAGAAAAATCACTTCTGACAGAGAAGCAAAGGGAAGGCATAAGAATGGTCACACGCCCTCCCCGGCAGTGCAAGCAGGTTGGTTTGGGCACCCAGAGCAGCTGGTAGAGATGTAAATCACTGCCTGGAGAGGGTGTGGGAAGTCGTGCGTGTGTGCCAGAGAGAGAGACACACTCTGTCCATCTTGCTCGCTATTGCAGCACACTCAGTGTGGAGGGGCAGGGCTTCAGGATATTTCTGAGGAGGTGGGTGTGGGGCAGGATCTGTCCCCTCAGTTAGAGCAGAATGTAGCAGCCTGTTTGCTTTGTGAATTGTTCCCATTGTCTTTGTGAATTCCCCCAGGAGTATAAAACAGACGTAAAAGTTTTAAGGCTCCTTTACATGGCCTTCTAAATGCTTATGGTGCTTCAGTGATTAGAACTGGTCTAAATCTTGGACTGAAAAAATTTCCTATCAAAATGTGCTCCATGAACTGTTTGCTATTGACCTTTCTGGAGATGTCCAGTAGCCAATATAAACTGTGAGTTTGATTCCCCAGCCCTCACTTGCCTATGATGTAATACTGAGCATGTAGCTGCATATATTTGTTGACTAATAACTCGGAAGAAAGGGTCAAACCTAGCTACATTACTCCTAGGCAAGGGCATTTGGGGATTTCCTCCAATGTGCCCCACTCCCATTCTTCATCCATGGTACTGTAGCTTAAATAAATTACAAAATAATTGAAACCAGAATTATTATGTTGTGTTATTTTGACAAATAAAATACCCAGAATTTTAAAATATTGTATGCAGAATTTTTATTTTTTTGGCAGAGAATTCCCCAGGAGTACCCTTTAAGGGCTAGAGAACCCTAGAGTGACTTTCTACTGCAGTTGCAGACCAGGTCAGCAATGGAACACTGACCCATTCCCTCCTCCCCCCGCGCCCCCACCAGGTGACTGGAAGAGAGTGAGAATTGTAAAAGTCCATACTAGTGCAGGAAATGCTCTCTTAACTGGTCCCAGTGGAGCAGCACCCACACTCCCACCCATGCAAGTGGTGAAATACTGGATTTTATCAAGATCCACTGTGGGCATTGTGCTTGTCACTCCTTTCTATGGGGGCTGGGAAGGAATTTTTCCCTTACCGCCAGATTGGCCACGACCAAGCGGGGTTTTTTTCCACCTTCCCCACAGTGGGTTTTGGGGGGCTTAGTTTGGATGAATGTGAAACAGGAGTTGGGCTATAATGTCACAACTTACGATAACGTGAGGGCGGATGTCCAGTGCAGGTATACTGCAGGGAAGGTATATGGTAATCAGATAATATGGATTAGTAAAGAATTTAAAGGAGGTATTATTTAAAGGAGCAGAAATGGGGGTGGGATCAGTGGATCCTAGGACTGGTACAGCAGGGAACCAAGCCCCGCTTCACCTGTCATTCAAGGAGAGGCAGATAGTGAGGTCCCAGCAGCAGGAAGTCTGGGGATCAGGATAAGTAAGGGCGAAGACTGATAGAAGCCCCTCAGTTACAGATTGAGATTATTATGAACTACCTGCACTGTACACTTTTATTGGCCGTTTATTCCCAGATATTTAAGAATAACATTGCAGCCTAATCAAACCACATCCATTGTCTCCAACATAGACAGAAAAATGTTCTAGCTCTGCTCGAGCTGGAATGCTAAAAATAGCAGGGTAGCCAGAGGTAGCAAAGGTGGCAGTACAGACTAGCTGCCTGAGTACAAACCCACCTGGATCCCCTGGAAATATATTCGGGGAGGGGGGTAGCCAGAGCAACTGCCTTTGCTACCCACCGCGCTACACTGTTATTTTTAGCACACTAGACTGAGCAGACATAGTACTTCTGTCTACCCACTCTGGGAAGCACACTTCAGCTGCAGCTTAGAAATACTCCTTGAGCAACTTTGCAGTCTGTCAGTTTGACATCTTGCTTACACCACGTAGAATCATAATGAAAGAAATTGCCTTTTCACCTGTCTCTTGGCATCTGTGATTAATTTTCACAAAACTCTCAAAAATAACATTTCAATGGCGTATAAAATGAAAATCCAATTCTCTTTTGATGACTCATTCTCTTTCATCTGGTCTTCTGACAAGTGTAAAATGCCCAATGCATGTTGGCCTTATCTCCACACTGTATGACTGAATTCTTATGTGTTTGATCACATCATAAACGTAACTAAAACCTGCCAAGTCTATAAATGCATTCAAAACATTCATCTAGTTATTAACATTAGCACTGATCAGGGGTTGTGGAGGGAGCATAGAAATAAAAATATGATTTTGGCCTAACCATTCTTTCTAGTATCAAATGAGTTACAATAATCATGCAAAACAAACATGAAAGGACAATATACTGAAGACAAATCTTTAATTACAAAAATATATTTCGAGATTACTTTTGCAATATTCACTCAGTTCTAACAATACCAAAATTACAGAAAGAGAAGGCAAATAGCAAATATGAGTCAAGTCTCAGTTTCATTTACTGTTATTTTCTCTTTACTAATTAGATTTTTAAAAGCAAAGTTAAATTTGACAGATTTTATAATCCTCATAACCGTCCTTTAGACACACGATGTTAACAAAATTTTTGAAAATGACAAAGGTGTGCAACAATTTGAGCAACATGAGACAGTAAGTCAATCCAAAGAAATGTTTGAAGGCATAAAACTAACATAAATTACTTCTTTAGCTTAAATTGTGTTTACTAAATGGAGATCATGTTCATTAAAATATATGACACAAATATCATTACTTATTCTTTTCTGGAGCATTACTACTTGTATTTAAGTGATATGAAACTTACTGACCTGTAATAATTATAACCTCAAGATAACAATATTAGATCTACACTCCTTGATCTCTGTTGTAAAATGTGACTGACAGAGATCATGTGAAGATTTTAGAATTCTGGGAAGATGCACATTCACCTGAGCAGAAGATGTAGCATGCCATAGTCCGCAACTGTCAGTTCTTTTTGGATCACAAAAAGCTAAGAAGAAAACAACAAAGCCAACTCTCACAGATGAGGAAAGGCAGTTGAGTGGATTTCTTAAAACTGTTACCTTCAAAGGACAATAATTCCAGGTAAGTAATTTTCATCTCTCACCAAAAATAATTGATTTATAACAGAGCTGCAACCCTGGAGATCGAAAAGGTCAAAGGAAGTCTTCCTGATAGAATAAATTTCGATAACAAATAAAAATCATTTTAAACTCACACCTGAACTCACACATTTTACAAGATATCCTGACAAACTAACTTCTTGTTTGTAGGAAGAAAAAAAAAGTTATGTTGTTTACATAACTAATGAACAAACAAATACGTGGTACAGCACACATTGAACCTTTTCATCCAAAGCAGTAGTGGAAGAAAATTCTTTTATGCGGTTTTCCCCTACCTGACTACTTTAATCCTAGAGAACAGTTAGAAATCCATTAACTCTGTGCTGAATAAGATGTCACATAAATACACATAAAATATACATACACACACACATACAAATTATATAACATGAAAGATAGCTAATCCAGCAGGCTAGGATTGATAACTATCAGCCTAGTTACACAGACTCTTGCCAATACCTCTATATTTTATGGAATTTGCATATTGTCATATATCATATAAAAGGTCTCGAAGCTTAGTGCCACAGGACAAAGAACTGCAAGGGAGTTAAATTGAAAGATTTACAAGATATAGTGTACCCTACAAACAGTGCTTAATTTGTAATGAAAGAGGTACCAGGGTTCAAGCAATTTATTTACATTCATAACTGAATCAGCAAGCCCAGAGATGCCGGGGCTATGAACTTCCAACCCTCGAGCTGCTGGGGCTCAGCGCAGGCAAGCCCTGGCACAAATTTAACACAGCCTGAAGACTAAAACAGAGTGACAGAGACCATATTTAGGTCACAACTCTCAGAAATCTTTCATGAGATAAAGATACCTACCTACTCTGTCACCCAACTAACTGATTAAAGGTTATGACCAGATAACAAGACAACCTATAAATATGTACTTGTTTAAAATACTGGACAACTTAATAAGGGGAAAAATCAGTCACCTTTAAAGGGACTAGGATTTGTGATCACACCAAAGAACAGCTAAAAGTCTCACAGAGAAAATGCAAGCCATTTTTGAATAACTACAATGAGAAAAAAAAGACTGCACCTAAAAATAGCTGTAAATAGAGCTGTGTCCATTTTGTTATATACCTGAAGTTTAGCTGAGGTTCAAACACTTTCAATCAAATCCTTCTGTGAGCCACTCCTTAACCATAGGATTCCAGAGAAGTAGTTATAGTTTCATTTCATTTGAAACCAGAATTGTTTTTTCAGTCTTTAGAACGCTCATTTTTTCAGACTATTAGACAAGTGAATGCTCAAAATATTATGGAAGTATCATTCATAGTTCCAAAGGTAGGGCTGAGCTGAGTTTTGCATTTAAAACAGGGATTCATCCACTTTGTTATCTATGAAGATAACAGTATACAATCCTCAAAAGTATAGCCCTTACTATTTGAGTACATGAAAATCAATGTTTTGAAGAATTTACAAGTAGATCTGTCAATTAGTTTATCAGTTAAAGTTAAGAATGAATTTACCTCCCAGTCACTGACCACATTTTCCATAAATTATCTGAATAATGGAATGAAACTCAAAGACAGACTCAAACTTCCAATGCCGCATAAAACTTCCAATACAGTTAAAACTTACTGAAATATAATTTACTGTATAAATTTGAGGTACTTGGTTCACTGAGGGAAGTTTGGAGTCACTCTCACTGAGAACAATGGGAGATGGTGAAAAACAGAAATTCCTTATAGATATTTCTGAACAAACTGCATGCACCATCTGCTGACAGCTAAACTTTCAGTTATGAAAAATAACAGCAAAAATTATCATTACTCTTAAATATATCTTTTCAAAAAGTACCTACTGCATCAGCTTTGATAAAAAAAACATTTGCATGACATAAAAGTGCCAGGCAAATGCCTGTTCTCACTTTCTGGTGACATTGTAAATAAGAAGGGGGCAGCATCATCTCCTGTAAATGTAAATACCTTGTTTATCTTAGCGATTGGCTGAACAAGAAGTCAAGATTGTACGCTCTGAACTTTTACATTGTTTTGTTTTTGAGTGCAGCTATGTAACAAAAAAGTCTACATTTGTAAGATGCACTTTCACGACAATGAGATTGCACTACAATACTTGTATGAGGTGAATTTAAAAATAGTATTTCTTTTATCATTTTACAGTACAAATATTTGGAATAATAATAATATTCACTTTGATTTCAATTACAACACAGAATACAATGTATAAGAATATATAGAAAAACATCCAAAATAGTTAATACATTTCAATTGGTATTCTACTGTTTAACAGTGTGATGATATGCAGTATAGTGAAAAAATATAGTACACATAGAGCTTGAAATCTTTGAATATGTCAGGTTTTTTCTGTCCTGTGCATTATTTGAAAATAGAACATGATTCATTTTATGTAAAAGAGAGTCCATGTACATTTTCCTACCTGTTTCAATAGCAGCAGGTAGCACCAGCTCTTCTCCAATAGTAGAGTATGAAGCTTACATTTTGCTATTATGTATGACACCAATTAAGAGGCCTTTTTGCATTTCATGAAACAGAAATGGATTAAGTGAGAACCTGCTTATCTTTACAAAGTTTTATCTTTTTTACAATGGAACTATTGAACTAACCCTTTTTATCTTCACCATATTCACTTTCTAAGGATCTGATTCAACTCCCATAGTAATCTATCTATTAACTACTGTGGAAATTGAGTGGGACCCTAAGGCATTTTCACAATTTTGAAGGCTGTGTGCTGTATGAGCCAAATACTTCATGAAGTGCACAAATGAAACTGTATTTGGGATGTATGGAATACAATATTCTGAATCTAACATTTTACTTTTTAGTAAATTATTCATCTTTCCTTGTGTTATATTTTCAGGTATCAGTAGTAACACCAGCATTCTCTCATTACATTAGCCTTAATATTAGTCTGTATTTTGATATCTATCATTTTTCACAGTAATGGTGGGATTTTTAGTGTATTTTAAGGAAATTCCACATGGAGTTTGAAGGACCGCTTTTCCAGACGTTCTGGCTCATTAACACACATATGTAAGAAAATTTCCTGCAAATTTTCACAGAGCTGTAAACGTACCTTGTGCTTCAGAGTACAAAGGTTTATTTTAATGCCTGCCATTCTACGCTGAGGGGGTTGGGTTGAAATAGCTACGTCAGTCAGGTTTCTGAATTTTTCACAACCCTGGCCGACTTAGCTGTGTCAATCTAACGTATAAATGTAGGTGAGGCCTAAGACTCTCTGGGGGTAGGAACTGCATTCGGAGGGTACCAGGCATATGTTGCTGGTATTACAATACAAATAATTAATCAAAGTAATCAGATATCAGTAAAAATTATCAGTAAAAAGATAATTTCCCACAGTAAATTTCACATGATACTATAAGGACTGATTTATGCTTGTGTTGCAAGATGTGTCAAAATACCTGATATGATCAAGTCTGAAGGAATGTTTTTATATACCACAGATTTCTGAAGTCAAAGTGAAACACAACATAAGCAAAGTTTTTTTGTTTTGTTTTTATTTGGGGGGGGGAGTTTAAGCATCAACATCTGGCTCTTCACTGCAGGCTTTTTTTTTATGTAATTATTATTAAGTTAATTATTCAGAGTAGTCTCTTTGGAGCCTTTGCTGGCATCAGTTATTTTTATGCTTAGATAATGTGATGTAGATCTGATTAAAATTTTTAAAATGATAAATTTGGAAGTGACTTTTGGAGGGAAAATACAATTTTAAAAATAAACATAATGTTTTTGAGAATGAGACAAGATTAATACCCATATCTTGCATTGTCATCTGCAGTGGGAGTGTGCACAAACACAGCTCCGGGCCAGTAGTCGAAGTCAACAGTCTCCACAAGGACACAGCAGTCTGCCTACAGGTATTACAATGAAGGATTGGGGCCTACAATCTTTTGGGTTTAGGAGGCTTTGAAAAAGGATGAACTCTAGTGGATTATGGAGGTTCTAGGTCCAAGACATTTTAATCAAACCCTAAAACTAGATATACCCAGGCAATTCCTAAAGAAAATTGGTGCTTGGAACCTGAATGATTTGCAGCTACACAAATATATAGTTTAGAATTCAGATTATGGATGTTAGCATACTATTCAATGAGTTTTTACCAATTCAGCTTTTTAAAGCCTTCTCAAATATTTTTTTTCCTCTTATTGAAGTTGTAAATTCTGGTTCACTGTCTTTACATCTGTTATTTTACATCTGTTTATTCATATGGAAGAGAGGTCTTGAAGTTATTCAAACCTAATTGTTGGATATTTTAATTGGAAAATATATCTGGCATGAAATAGTCTCATCATAATCATAACTGAAATACCAAAAGCTGGAGAATGGTAAATACATCCACTTAATAAGTTATGAATACATATATTCATTCATACAAGTAGCAGCATTCTCTTCAAGTATGAGCTCAAAGACCTAAGATAACTGCAAATGCCAAGTTTCAAGTGTTTTCACCTCAATTTTAAAATAAATTTTTATGATCACTCATACTAATCATGAACAAATAGTATGTTTTCATGAGTTATATGTGAAATATTTACTGATCAGGTCATGAAATCAGAAATTTACACCCTCATTACTTTAAAGAAGCCAATCTACATTCATCATGAATGATGATAGTTAAGATTGTTTTTTTTTTTTTTTTTTTTAGCAATTTGTTGCAGGGAAGATGGACTAGATAAAAAAAACAAAACAAAACACTGTTTCAAATACAGGTTCTCTTTCACTGCAACTCTCCCCCACTACAAACTTTCTAGGGCTTGTTCACAATCCTGAATTTTTCAACACCCATGATGAACAACTTTACGAACACCACACATATTAGGTTCCCATAAACTGTGTCTATCATTCACACTCTGTGTGTGTGTGAGAGAGTGTGTGTGAGAGAGAAATCTTTAACATATTAAACACTGAAATTTCTCTGTGTGTGTGTGTGTGCACACGTGAGAGAGAGCGTGTGCATGAGAGAGTGTGTGTGCACGCATGCACACAGATACTTGAGAATATTAAACACTGCATTTTTTTTAACTAAATGGCAATGTTCATTCTTTCCAGGCCCAGCTCCACTCTCTCTTTTTCCTAGCAAAACAAATATGTTCAGATTTAAATTATATTTCAATTGCATGTTTGCTCTAAATGTGTTTTGTCACAACAGTGTTTGTACACTTTTTTAACATTGTTTGCAAGGCAGATTTGGGTAACAAATGTAAATGGTTACACACTACTGAACAGCATAAAAATGCAGTGTTTGAATTCTTTAGCAGGGATCCAATTGTCTATAGAACTGTATTGTCTTAAAAAAATAAACCTTAAAATGTAATAGACTATTATATCCTTGCTATAGGCCTTTACTTAAATGTTCTTTTTTCAACTATCCACACAAAGCCTATTAGAAATCTAATACAGTACTGGTACTGGCTTCACTCTCCTCCCTCCCCAATAATTGAATAAATATATTTCATTCCTTCTTTTTTTTAATTGGTGTTTCAAGGCCAGAATAATTGAACACAGGAACTTTGTGAGAGTATCTGATAGAGAGAGCTATAGTTATGCACCTATTGATTTGTATCTGTAGCAAAGGAAAAGAACAAGACTGTTTCCCTGTATTAGTATTCACCCCACATAAGTCTGGGCTGTAACAAAACAATATAGTTGCAAAAACATGCCTGGCTACTAAGCATAACTAGATTGTTCAGACCCATTTGGACAGCAGACCTCATTTTAAGATTATTTACATCTACTGAAAATAATAATAAAGTGATAATAGCAGCAATTCATGGCTCTTTAAACTAAAGACCATAATTTGCATTGCTGGTCCTCAATTCTCCCCGTTTTCTGTTTCTTTAGTGACTAAAACCTCATAGACATGAGCCTTTTCTCAAATATCAAACAAACCAACAAAAACTCTTAGTTCCTTTTACCAAAAAAACAAACATAAAATCAAGAATAAAATCTGTCTTGAACACACTATTGCCCATGACAAAAAAAGAAGTGGAATATATATCTTGAAGTGATTTAAAAGCTCTAACTGAATAATGATTTTTTCCATATAAATTTCATGACTAATGACACCATCAACCAAGTATTTCCTGTGTATATAAGGCCTGTTTGTGCTGCCACTGAAGTCAATAATAAAACTTTCATTGAATTCAATGGTACAAGATCAGACCATTGTCACTATGATTGAAACTTTTTCATATTTGAAGTACAAAATTTTAGTATCAGTAGCTGTCATTAGAACACTGCATAATCTCTTGCTACTGTGCTTTCAGCACGAATTCAGTGTACTGCATTGAGGTACTTTGTGTTTAGACATTAGGTATGAAAAACTACACCAAAGGGAATGGACTTGGCCAGCAAGACCACAGAGACGCTGTATAGTAAAGTAATCAGTGTACAGAAATAATTGCACCATGAACAGCTACTGCCATTGGAACTCACCCTGCATAGACCCACAGACAAACTTGGCCACTTCAACTTCTCAACCTGAAAGAGGAAAATAAGAGGTATGATAACCTTTATATTATGGGACAAATTTTGAAAAGAATTCAGCTTTGGCCTAACATTGCTTCCATTATGTCAAATGGGATTTTTACCATTGACAGTGGGAACAAAGTTAGATCAACTCTGACCACTTCTGAAAATCCCTTGTTACATAGGTACAAATATTATATTATTCACATACAGTGAAACTACAAGTGAATTATGTAGCACATCCAAATGAGTACCACTTTCTACTATCACATACCATCAAATATTTTATTCAAGATCCATATTTTATTTTTTTTAAAACCTTGTATCATAGATTATTTTAAATTACTACTATTCCTAGACCAGCTATTCCTAGCTATGGATCTCTGGCCCTAACTTCTGCTTCTACGTGATCCAGGACCTTCCATATTTGGAGAGCTAAAGAGTGTTTACACTCACACACACCCATTTATGTGGTGATAATACCCATGTGGTAGACTGCAGATGTGTGTGATAAATTGCATTTAACATGCATCTTTGACCCTCTTCACTTGCATTCTGCCTACCAATCCGTCTGAGCTGGGACTGCTTCTAGCATTCCAAACTTTTAAGTAGATTCAAACAACTGCCTTAAAAAAACAGATAAATATTTCCTTCTTTCTCCCTCAGATGTGGAATACAGGCCTTCCCACTCCCCACTGTAGAACCTGCTCTTGCAAAGAGCTTTTTCCAGACTACCACGAAGGGGATGGAAAGAGTACTGTATATGGATTTCCAGGCCACTTTCTGGTTCACATTTTACTGTGAATACTGAGATTCAGTCACATCATGATTTCATTTTTTTTAAAGAAAGGAATGATAGCTGCATCCTGATATATTTTAATTGTGAAGCTGAATTAGTTATTGGTTGGTTTTTTTTAGGTCTACTCTATCACTCCTACTACTGATAATGTTCTATCACAATATACGCAGTTTGTGCAGGATAACAAAAAACTCAAGTCATAAGATGAATTATTCTCCTTGGAATAGCAGTTTTGAGTTCATGGTGCGATTAATACGTCATGACTGAGACGTTACATTGTCACTTCTTCCTAGTCCAGGTAAAAAATAGCGCCTGTGTGTTTTCCTGTCCCTTTCTGGCTGCTTAGTAAAAGTGAAAATGTTGTTTGTGGCATATTTTTAAGAATATATGCTCTGTAGGGATTGAAGACGACAATCTGTTATGGAACAAACCGTTCAAAAGCGCTCAGGGCCAAGTTTTCAAGGCCTCAATACCCCCAAACTGGAACTAAATTTTTAAAAGAGCCCAGCTCCAATTGAGGCACTGAAGTCAGAGCCAGATTTTCTACTGCTCAGCTCCCATTTATGGTCAGTTTTTCTAAAGAGTTTATAATGCAACATGCTGAGCTCTTTAGAAAATCCAGCCATATATTCCTATGGGGATCCTTACTTTTGCTCTATTATTCTTGCAACTAGTCCAGAACTCTGAAAGCATTAGCAACTAATTAAATCCTTACAATATATTTTGTTAACTGTTAAGCAATCTAGTGTTCCAGGGATTTAGAACTGCTGGACCAGAATTATAGTTGTACACACACATTTTCTTTGAAGATTTTACTGAAGGCCATTTTTTAACCTCTACCCAATATACCATTTTTTGCAAAGTGCTACATGGATTTGCCTTGGGTTCCTTTTGTTGGAGCTCGAAAATTGACTTTTTAGCTATGCAGCAAACATATCTGGCATATCTAGTCCCACATAACATTTCCATCCTGGTATTATACATCATAAATACATAAAGTGTATTCTTCACTTGAGTAAATGACTATGTACTATTACACTGGAGAAATTCCAATTTAAGTACATATTTGACAGTCATGTTTGAATTGCCATTTTAATCCTTTTTACTTTTAGTTCATCATCTTCCCTATTTGCAGATGTATACTTTGTTTTACGGTAACAAATGTGATTGAGGAGATGCACGGTAAAGGACTTTACAGAATCATAGAAACATACATTTTATACCACATATATCAAAGTACTTCCCCAGTTATTTCCCTGTGGCATGCAGTTTTTGCTAAGTAGCAGCCCCCATATTTAACATTAGAATGTGAATAATGCAAAGTGAATGATGTGTATTTTGTTAATTGTGGCCTACTTTATTTGTGCAGTACCACATAAATGCAATCGATATAAACTGGAGAATGGAAACCACACTGGCAGCAATTAGAAAAGTAATACAACCATCTGGTTTTGGTTTATCATGAAGTACTGAGAAATTACATTTGTGCTATTTGAAAGAAGGCAATAAAATTATCCAAATGCCATATGCAAGAATAAGTGTACAATAAACTAGTTCAATAGATTGTTCATGTGACAGAAAAATATTGTCAAACTTTCATTGTCATCAATACGAAAAATAGTTCCTGTAGTTACAACACATGCATTATAAATGTAGACAATAACATGTAAAGTGATTAAATTATGAGTAATAGTCATGCTAAAAAGATCATAACTCTAAAATCTGGGAAAAAAAATTCTCCCACTGTTTTCACATTTGGCCCGCAATCTTCCCAGTATAGGTTAGGTTACAGTACATGGCCATGGTTAGTGATAGTCATTCAAACACTTTTGTTCAGGATGAGCAAGCCACAGATTAAAACATTTTCCAAAACTCTTTGAAGTTTCATCTAAGTACTGCTTTCCACACAGGCAGGTCATGATATAAATTACATTGGTGATTTTAGAGCACTGCTGAAAGCAGGTGTTAAATTGACACCCGTGATAGAGCTCCTAAAACATTTTTCTCTTATAGAGACAAAACAGAGCTGACATTATAAATCATGGCATCGATCAAACAAACCACCAGTATTAAGAGCACTTTTCCTGACTTCAAAATGTTAAAAGTTCAGCAGGGCAATGTTGACTCCTGACAAAGTAAAACTAAATCACAATCTGAAACAAAAGGTGTTTTACTCAAACACAAAAAAAGAAAGTCAAGATGCAAGGGATGTGGTTCAAATAGGCCACACCCTTATTGACCGAACTCATTCTGAACTATTCTGGGAAATAGCTAGCAATAAGTGGTACAATAAAGATCATTATTCTTTCCTTAATCAGTTACAACTGGTGGAGGTCTCCTGTCAACCCTCCATATTGGGTCCTCAGTGCTCTGCTTGGACCCCAATGCTCTTCTTTTGTATGAGGGTTAAGGAGCTAGGGAAAGGGTATTGTCACTTCACTATACCAGACATTAGAAGCACCAACTCGAGTCCCCGTTGACTTCAGGGGAAGTCCATTTCCAACTCCTGTTTATCAGGAACCTGGGCCCTCTATGGAACAAGTGCCTGTACTGGACATCTGCCACAAGGAGATACCGGTAATTAGCTTGGCTGCAAATCCCAGCCCCCTCACACTCTTACAGTACTATGATTCACCTTGCCAGCCCTTAATTATGTATTGTTAGTTTTTTAAACAAAGTTATGGTGTCAGATCTCTCCTTCCCTCCATTGCAGATAGAGACTGCCCCACCAATAGACATAAGCCCACAGTTTGCAGTCAGATTCTGAAAGAGGTGACCCCTGTCCTCAAATGCTTCCTGTAAATTCCTCCATACTCAATATACACCTGAATGTTCAAGGGGCTAGGTGCTTTGTACTAACCTGGGGAAACTGAAGCAGTTAAGGAGTACTGAATTATGTGATTGCTACTCCAGGCTGAGAAGAGCCCAAGCATGTGTGCAGCAGCCATGAGTCACTGCCTATAATAATGGACCCTTTTCAGGGGGTGGCCATGGATATGGGGGAACACCTCCATCAGAGGACCTGACACAGCCCTGGCAGAGAGAGAAATCTGGGGAAGGAACATGGGGTTATCCCAAAGAGATGGCTGAGATGTTACCGGAAAATGACTGAACTGGGCACTGATTTACAATGCGGTCCACAGGTTGTTGTCTTCAAAGCCTAATAATAACTACACTTTAAATGTCAGCATTAACTATTTCATTGTTTATTATTTTATCAGAAGGTACGGGTTGGGGAGTGCAAGTTAAGCTCACGAAGATGGGGGTGAATTGGAAATTGCTGCAGGGTGGGAGATGCAGAGAGAGGGGAAGAATGGAGAAAAGAGGATAAAAAGAAATAAACAAGGGCAGAAAAAGTGGTCCTAAAGGTGAACAAATTTTCCCATTGAGTCATGCTGAATGTGACAATAAGGTGCTGATTAAACAATAGCAATAACTAAACATTTGGTTATTGTATAAACTACCCTTGCTATTGAGGGAGCTCTGCTGTGGATTGAGCACATGGAATTCTGAATTTATACACTGGTCCATATAGCATTAATTAGGAATGGAATTCATCCTTCTTCAGAGAAAGGGTTTGCTATCCCTATTTTAAAGTAAAGGGTCTCAGCTGTTTTTACTTTCCCGAAGCATGGGATCATGTTCATTATACACATCCATCCAGCTCTTAAAGTTAAAGGGCCAGATCTTGTCATCATTCAGACTCATGTGAATGCACATTTGTATGTGCACAAGTGATAGTAGCAATGGGCCTTAAATTGTGATAAAGTTGTTTTGTTTTAGTGTTTGTTTTATTTATATATATACATGCAAACTAATGTACAGCACATAAAATACCTAAGTGGAGTGGATACCATGGTGACAAGTAAGTCAAAATTACTCAGAAGTGTTGCAGAAGGATGAGGCGGGAATAACGTTCAACAATTTAAAAAAATCCAAATCACATTAGTTCCCACATGATTTAAATAAGATAGAAAAGATAAAAGCAAAAATTTCCAATGCAGAGGGGAGAAAAGGAGCATTTAAGTATATTATTAGTGAACGTACCAGTGGTACAATGAAGATGGAAAAAAGTTCAAAATACAAAATGTAAAGTAGGGAAATAAAAAAAAAATGTTTAAGAGAAAAAGAAATTCAAAAGTGTCAAAAGGGCACAGATAGATAGGCACTATATATTTTAGCCATTCAATAGCCTTGGGCTCAGCAAAGGTTGGAAAGTCCTCCTGATAAACCAGCACAAGGTGAACAGCCATTCAACAGGTATGCACCATCCTCAGCTGCAGTGCAGTTACACAGGGGATTGTTCCTGAATCCCCAGGTGTTGGCATTTGAAAATGATTGAGCTTGCACCAGAGATAGAATGGCAGCTTAAAGCCAGGCAGTCTCTCATCAGGCTGAGTGATGAGGAAGGAGTTTCTTACAAATGGAACAAGCTTGTTCTCATTCTGCTCACCACAATCTGGCAGTGTCCATATATATTTGTAAAGTGAAAATTGTGGGATCTCCTGAACTTTCTCAATGAGGTTTTTTGATGCAGTATAACTCTTGAAGTCAGGATATGGGATATTACAGAGGACAGATAGCCACTCAGCATTTGTTGGTCTCAGAGCCCCAGTTATTATTTACACCATTTGGTGTGTGTGGGAACAGCTTAAACAAGAGCTTAACCAGGAGTACAGTATTCTCCAATAGGGAAGCAGAGAGCTAGCGCTGAGCTGTGCAATGTTTGAACATTAACTCCCCAAGTTGAGCCCACAAGCTTATTTAGGAAGCCATTTCTGCTCTTTATCTTTTGACCTACCTTTGTGAGGAGGTCCTTCTTGGTAAGTGTGCGAGCTAGAATTATTCCTAGATATATACTGGCTTTGGGGCAAGTGCCAGTCATTCTCCATTCAAGAAGATGTTGAGCTCTCATGAAGCATTGGTGTAGTTGAGATGGAAGCATGACAACACTGCCTTTGACAAACTGGGTTTAAGTCTCCATTTCTTGCAATAGCCACTGATGGTTGCCATGTGTTGGTTCAGGTTCTCCTCAATCTTTTTGAAGTCTCTGTCTCTTGAAGTGAGGCAGATGTCATCTACATAACTGAATAGCCTTGAGATAGTTGGAGGCAAATCATTTGTAAAAATGTTGAAGAAAATTGGAGCAAGAACAGTTCTCTCTGGGAGTCTCTTAATCTGGCTCCTCCATGTGCTCAGCTTCTCTGCTTCTGGAATGGTCTGTTTTGGAGTATCATTTCCATAGCCCTAACACCCCATAAAGGTAACATCTTTACATTTTGACCAGCAGACCAGTGTTCCAGAAGGAATCATAAACCCCGGCCAAGTCAAGAAACATAGCCCCTGCCTTCTTATTCCATTAGAAACCATTTTCTATACAGGAGGTGTGATGGCTGGCGCTCGTGAGGAACATCACCTATTGATGAATGTCCCCAAATACTGTAACCGTTTCACTGTCTCCAGCTTTGTCCACTGACAGTGATATGTGATCTGATCCCATCATGTTTGTTTGTCATCAGCTTCATTTTTTCTGCACTGATTTCCATGCCATATTTTGCAGACGTTTCATCCAACCATTTCACAAGGTTGGCAAGTTCATCTTTGCTGCCTGCCAGCCCATCAATGTCATCAGCAAACCAAAGATTTGAGATTGTTCACTCCCCAGTGCTGACTGTACATATGTGATCTTCTAGGGCAGCAGTCATTATGCACTCCAAGTAGATCTTGAACAGCGTGGGTGAAAGAAGGGAGCCGTGCCAGACTCCAACAGTGGTGTGAAACCACTCTTCTATTGTGCCATTGATGAGAACTGCACTGCTGGCCTTGGCATACAGTTGTTTAATGGTAAGAATAAGCTTATGACCAACATTGTATTTCTTTATGGTTGCCTAGAGAACTTCGTGCCATACTCTGTCAAACGCCTTCTTGAAGTCAAAAAATATGTGGTAGATGTCCTGCTGGTGTTGTAAGTACTTTTCACATAGAACACAAAGGTTGAAAATCTGTTCTGTGGTACTTCTTCCAGCACAAAAGCCAGCTTATTCTTCAGCAATGATATTCTCTATTTGTGGTTTCAATCTGTTCAATATGACTTTCAACATCACTTTGCTGGGATGGCTAATTAAGATTATGATCCAGTAATTCTGACACAATTTCAGGTTGCCTTTCTTTGGCAGAGTGATGATTAGTGATTGTGTCCACGTGGAGGGCCACTCACTGGTCTGCCAGATCTTATTGCAGATCTTGGTGAGTACATCTATTACTATTTCTCCTCTGAATTTCATCATTTCAGCTGGAATGTTGTCAATATCTGTAGCCTTTCCGTTCTTGAGTGATTTCACCGCTGTCTCCTTTTCTTCACATAGTATTGGAAAGTCCTCTTCCTTTGTTGAAACTAAGACACTAGGATCTCCATTTGTCTGGTGGTTGTACAGATCAGAGCAGTAGTTTGTCCCCCTATTGATGATGTCCCTTTCTTCTGTAAGACTGTTCCCTTCTTTATCTTGAATTGTGTTAGCTTTGGTCCATCTTTTCTTCATCAAATCTTTTACAACCTGGAAGGCTCATTTGCTAGTTTTATTATTGATACCCTCTTCAGTTTTACAACATTGTTTTTCAATCCATATCTCCTTGGCCACCTTCATTCCTGTCATGATCTTTCTGCCAAATACTCTGTATTTATCAGCTCCCTCAATGCAGTTCTTGTCTCTCAAGTTCTCTTCTAACGTCACACATTTGTCGTATTTCATTTGTGACCCATGGTTTTGTCTTCTTATGATGTTTCCCAAGGATGTCCATTGCTGCCTCATTCATTACAGTGTTGAAATTGTTGGTTATTGTTTCTGCGTCTTCCTCTAGAGCAAGCAGCATGGCAAATTTTCCGCTGATCATTGCTTGGAATGACTCTGCAATATTTCAGTCTCTGAGTCTTTCTAAGTCAAACTTGGTTCTAGTGAACTTTGGCCTGATGATTTTCCCTAGCCGCAGCCAAAAAATTAGCATCACAAGGTCGTGATCACTTCCAATATCAGCACTGGTGAAGCTCCTTGTTTTAGCTCTGTTAATCCCAGAATGAAATTGGTTTTGCACCATGATGTAGTCAATCTGGCTCTGATATAGACGATTAGGTGCATGCCATGTTGATAGTCTGGATGCTTTATGTGGTCCTAAATGTGTTTGCAAGAACCAGATTGTTATAGCTGGCCAACTCCAAAAGTCAGTCTCAAAACAACTGACTATTATAACCTCACAGTAAGGCGAAGTAGTTGGTAAGGCCTCCACATAATCAATATCAGATTTCACATCAACGGTGCTACATTATTGTTTTCCATTCTGTGATTAATCTTCCGAAGAAACCAAAGCAGCAAACTGAACCTGAATAATCTGGATCCAGATTTACAGTGGTACTGGAGTGGTATTCTTTGGTCCTTCACTTTCCATTCTTCAATTCAATGTTGGGGGACTATCAGCTGCAAAGCGATTAGAATAGCAAATCTCATTGCTTGTCACAGAGTTGACACTATCTGTATCCAAGAAATGCATGTAGATTCCTTCCTTGCCAGAAGACTGACAACAGTCTCTCTCTCTTGGATTTTAACACTCTCAAAGTTTAATGGGATACCCAGTCCATTAAAAAAAAGAAAAGAAAAAAGAAAAAGGAGATTTAAAATACTTTTAGGACTAACTCCAACACCTGGGTCTCACTTCCCATTTTTGTGATTTCATCATCACATTTTCTTAAATTTTTAAAATGTTTTTATTTCTATGGAAAATCCACACAAACAGCAGGAGGAGAGTGAATAATTAAGAACCTGATGCCACAATGGAATTTGCTAGAGCTAAGAGTTATGCCTGTACATAACCCCACTGAAGAGAATGGGGCTATGCAGAATTGGGCCCAACTGAATAGACACAAAGTGCTGTCAAATTCATTAAATACATAAACCAAACAAAAACCAGGCAAAATGTTATTTCCTCTATTTTTTGGTTTTAGAAAGTTTAGGTGTTATTTGTGACAAGATTCAGTTAAGAATAATCAGGCATGTATGTTATTTTTAAGTTGACAGTGTCTCTAACACTAACCTTAACTTCTGAGTTTTTTATTCATCAAAAGGGCAATTTTTGTTTCAAATCAAAATGTATATATTTTCTTTGAATTATTAGTAGGTTTTCAAAAAAAAAAAGAAATAATAAAAAAGGCAACTGGCAGCATTAGAAGTGTTCAGTTGTACTACAGTGCATTTCAGGAAGGGAAGATTCTCACAATCCTAGGGAAAAACGTGTCTACTTTTAAGGTAAAGAAGATCTGGCTCTGTAGTGATATTTTCTATGAGATAAAGCTATAATTATGTCTCTGGTCCTTTGTTCCCATTTGAAGCAGCTACAAAGACAACAATAACTCACTATGTTGCTGATGCATATGCACCACCATCACCTCAGCCTGGACCAGTCCACACAGGAGATCCACTTCCTGGACACTACGGTGCTAATAAGTGATGGTCACATAAACACCACCCTATACTGGAAACCTGACCGCTATACTTACCTATATGCCTCCAGCTTTCATCCTGACCACACCACACAATCCATTGTCTACAGCCAAGCTCTACGATACAACCACATTTGATCCAAACCCTCAGACAGAGACAAACATCTACAAGATCTCTATCAAGTGTTCTTACAACTACAGTACCCACCGGCTGAAATGAAGAAACTGATTGACAGAGCCAGACGAGTACCCAGAAGTTACTTACTACAGGACAGGCCCAACAAAGACAATAACAGAATGCCACTAGCCATCACCTTCAGCCCCCAACTAAAACCTCTCCAATGCATCATCAAGGATCTACAACCTATCCTGAAGGACGACCCACCACTCTCACAAATCTTGGGAGACAGGCCAGTCCTTGCTTACAGACAGCCCCTCAACCTGAAGCAAACACTCACCAGCAACCACACACCACACAACAAAAACACTAACCCAGGAATCTATCCTTGCAACAAAGCCCGTTGCCAACTGTGTTCACATATCTATTCAGGGGACACCATCATAGGGCCTAACCACATCAGCCACACTATCAGAGGCTCGTTCACCTGCACATCTACCAATGTCATATATGCCATCATGTGCCAGCAATGCCCCTCTGCCATGTACATTGGCCAAACTGGACAGTCTCTACGTAAAAGAATAAATGGACACAAATCAGACATCAAGAATTATAACATTCAAAAACCAGTCGGAGAACACTTCAATCTCTCTGGTCACTTGATTACAGACCTAAAAGTTGCAATTCTTCAACAAAAAAAACTTCAAAAACAGACTCCAACAAGAGACTGCTGAATTGGAATTAATTTGCGAACTGGACACCATTAACTTAGGCTTGAATAAAGACTGGGACTGGATGGGTCATTACACAAAGTAAAACTATTTCCCCGTGTTTCCCCGCACACACACACTGTTTCTCACACGTTCTTGTCAACTGCTGGAAATGGCCCGCCTTGATTATCACTACAAAAGACTTTTTTTTTTCCCTCTCCTGCTGGTAATAGCTCACCTTACCTGATCACTCTTGTTACAGTGTGTATGGTACACTCTCGTTATGGTGTGTATGCACACCCATTATTTCATGTTTTCTGCGTATATAAATTCTCCCCTCTGTATTTTCCATTGCATGCATCCGATGAAGTGAGCTGTAAGCTCACGAAAGCTAATGCTCAAGTAAATTTGTTAGTCTCTAAGGTGCCACAAGTACTCCTTTTCTTTTTATAAAAATCAACAACATTCATTACTCCACACTCAAAATTATTCTTATGTTATGAACCTACAAATAATTAGGATTTAAATTTCAACTTAAAAATTCCAACTGATGTGGCACACTTAGGATTTATCTAGATATAAATTTTACATTGAGCAGCATAGATACAAGCAGCTACAAACAGTGCTGTAACCTTTCAAACAAGATCTTGGGTCAAGTAGGGGACCAGGTCTGCAGCACAATATATTTATGTAGGGAGTCAGTCATTTGTCGATAACATATTGCATCTAAAGTGCAGTCTTAGTGTTAAAAGAGAGACAAATAGCAAACCAACTGTTGGTGACAAAAGTGACGTTAAGAAAACTTATTGCATTCTAGGCCAGCAGAAGGTCAAGTAATGCTGTCTCAAACAGATGGGCAAACCAGAAATTATAATAATCTAGTCAGGAGGGTGCAGAGCATGTTACAATTTCAGCATCTTACTGATAGATAGGGCCCTACCAAATTCACAGTCCATTTTGGTCAATTTCACGGTCATAGGAATTTAAAAATTGTAAATTTCATAATTTCAGCTATTTAAATCTGAAATTTCACAGTGTTGTCATTGTAAGGGTCCTGACACAAAAAGGAGTTGTGGGGGGCTCGCAAGGTTATTGTAGGGGGTGTTGCAGTACTGCTATCCTTACTTCTGCACTGGTGCTGCCTTCAGAACTGGGCAGCTGAAGAGCAGTGACTGCTGGCCAGGAGCCCAGCTCTGAAGGCAGAGCTGCCGCCAGCAGCAGCGCAGAAGTAAGGATGGCCTGGTATGATATTGCCACCCTTACTTCTGCACTGCTGTTGGCAGGGCACTGCCTTCAGAGCCATGCGCCTGGCCACCAGCCGCCATTCTCCGGCCACCCAGCTCTGAAGGCAGCACAGAAGTAAGGGTGGCAATACTACAACCCCTCTAAAAAAACGTTGTGACACCTCTGCAACTCCCTTTTGGGTCATGACCCGCAATTTGAGAAATGCTGGTCTCCCCCATGAAATCTGTGTAGTATAGGGCAAAAGCACACAAAAGACCAGATTTCACGGTCCGTGAATTTGGTAGGTGTAACATTATCTGCTTAAAATATGACCATGTAGATCATTGTTGCTACCACTATTATACAATTGCAACAAATCTAATACAACGTGTATCAAGTAAGGTCTGAATAGATGATATGATTTGCGGAATATGATTATGCTATGTGTATGCACGTAACATTTTTGTATCTGAAGTTATAAATGTTAACTATGTACCTGTATTTCAACTGTTTGCTCATGTGGTAACATCCACAAGGTATTTAGCCTGCACATCTGGAAAGGTCTGTTCAAGTTAAATGGCTCATCAAGGAACACTTAGCTAACAACGGACCATGGGAAATGCCGATCTACACTTAATGGACTTTCCTGTGAACTTTCTATCTGGAGTATTGGTAATAGCTTCTGCTGCAACTAAGAGAAATTATGCGTGGACATGTGACTTGCCCATGTGACTCCAAACACCATCTTGTTACCTGTAATTTTCCACAGTGAGAACAATGGGTTTCCCTTCAATTGGCATAAGCTATAAAAGACCCTGGAAACATCTCCATTTTGTCTATTTCCTGCGCAAACTTCTGGACTATGGATGTATATTAATTGGAGCATTCTAACCAAGGAACTGAGGACCTTCCAATGATTTGGAAGCAACCAGAGACTTAACAAGCCAGCAGTTTATTCTATCACTGCTACAAGCCTGATCCAAGAACTTTGCATTGATTCCTTTAATCAGTTTTAACTCTCACCTTTCTTTCTTTCTTTCTTTCTTTCTTTCTTTCTTTCTTTCTTTCTTTCTTTCAATAAACCTTTAGATTTTAGATACTAAAGGATTGTCAACAGCAAGATTATTGGATAAGATCTGAGTTATATATTGACCTGGGTGTGTGGCTGGTCCTTTGAGATCAGAAGAACCCTTTTGTTTGATGAAATTGGTTTTAAATAACCACTCACCATTAAGTCTAGTGGTTTTGGTGGTGATAAGAGGACTGGAATGCCTAAGGAGACTGCTTTTCTGACTTCTTGTTAGCCAGTGTGATGAAACAGAAGTTTACTTTTGTTGCTCGTTTGGAATATCTGACAGGAGAATAACCACTAGTTTTGGGGTGGGTCTGCCCTATTTATCAGCAGTTTGTCCTGAATTTGGCATTCTCAGTTGTGACAACGGAGGCAGGATGACAGTAGGGCCCTACTGACAGAACAATGATAGAAGCTTGACACGGAAACAGTCTCATTGTTTGTCACAGATGTGACTGGGCTCCTCTGCACCACTGCAGTGAGTGGAATCCAGCCTCTGGATCCTTGGCAGAGACTATTAAGCACAACCAGAATTTTCTTTAAGGAGGGGTACCAGGTTACCTGACCCGCAATCCCCTCAGGATCTTCCCTCCCCCTCCCATGGGATTCCATCCCAATAAACCTTCCCAGAAAGTGCCATTCAGGAGCCAGGGCCCTGTGGCAGGATTGAGGAATCTAGTTCTGCTCAGCAGGCATCCAGCATGCAGCTGGGGCCCTATCCTTACAACACCCTATCCCACCCTGCCTTCTTCTCGGCCCTAGCACCTATGGACACAGGGCCTGTTGAGTTTTACATGCATGAGGGTGATTAGGTGGCTCTGAAAATAGATTCAGGGGGTGGGGAGTCAGCTCCCTCTAGCCCTACTACCTGCCACCTATGGCAGCCCAGGATTCTGGGAAGCGGGACCCAGGGTGTCCCAGTAAATGGATCAGCCCCTGGTAAGAGAGACCAGCTGAGACTTCTCCTCACTCCCCTTCCCTTCCACCAGAGAAACCAGGATTAGCTGTAACTTCTCCCTTTCATCACCTACCCTCCCTCTCTATAGTCAAGATAGGGCTGGACCCCCTACTCAACCCACTCCCCATTGAGCCCCTGGCTTCCAAACTCTGACAAAGCCCAGCCACTGTCCCAGACTTGGGATCCATAGGAATACTCCTCGAATTCAGACCCTCTGTCTAGCACCCTTTCCCTCCTGAAAGCTGCATCTAGTGCTGACTCCTCAGACTTCCCCTCCCCGACCTTGCTTAAATACATCCTCTTCCAGAATCCCACCAAAGGTGTGAGCTTTTTGGGAACAGTTTAACTCTCTCAGGGGGCACATGGTAGGTGTAGCACATAACACAGAGATATACTGCACAGAGTTCTACAATGTTGTTGCTCTATATTACTTAGTCTGATAAAGTTTAGAATTTAGACTGAGATTTTATTTTTATTTCTTATGTAACCAACTTTGATGTCTATGCCTAACACTTATAATCATTTAAAACCAATCTTTCTGTAGTAAATAAGATTATATTAATATTTTATCCTCACCAATGAGTTTGGCTAAAGTGCTTGGGGAATCTATTCAGATTATGAAGGCTGGTGTATGTCCACTATCCTTTGACTAAGTGGCAAATTAAATAATGATCTTGCATTGTTCAAGAGAATATCTTGAGCAGTGCAAGACAGTATGTCACTGGGGTGCAAGCCTGGGACTGGGGGAAACTGGCTGGAGTCTCCCGTGGATAATTCGTGAGTGGTTTAGAGAACATTCATACAACTCAGTTGAGTGTGTCTCCAGATGTTGATGGCTGCACCTGGATGGGTTTGCTGCTCATCACCAGCCTAGCATTGTGAGAAACAGCCTAGGCTGAAGTGTTTAGGAAGACTCAGCAGTCCCACAGTCAAGGCTGTACCACAGGGGGTATGTCACAAACTGTCCTAGAGCATCGCTATATCTCTGGATTCTTTCTCTGAACGTATTGTAAACCAGATCATCTACAAGAAACAGGATGGAATAATTCTAAATTATCAGACAACAAAGGAATAATATATCACACTAGATTACCCCCAACATAAGCTCAAAAATAGTTTTAAGCTTCAGGTGAAAACGACATCGTTTATCAATATATCTGCCTTTAAAATAGAAGGATAATAAAAATGTAGATGGCAGATTGAATCAAAGGGCCTGGATTGCAACAGTGAGTGGTCAGATGGACCCAGGACCCAGATTTGCTTATTGTTTTTTTTTTTAATTGGGTTGAGTTCCATTTGAACTGGGTGATATGTACACCATATCTAAGAAAGAAAACCACCACAGAAACGTTTCTCCTCTAGTTGGGTAGAGCTTTTATAAATGACCATTGCTATCAAAACTTAAGTGTTGAGATGAAGAGAAGTACTAATCTCCAGTCCAAAATTAGCTGGGTGAACAAAATTCTTGATTTTAGTGAGTCTTTTCAACATCACTGAAGTCAAACTCTCTGAACAGTAAAACAAATTATAAGAAACAACTGAGTTCAACCACAGATTTATATGAAAGGATAAATGTACATACGGTATTTTGATTTTGAATAAGTGGCACAAGAAAAAAGGAAGTGTTAATGAATGATATGGCCAAAATTCCTCATGAACACAGCTCTAGTTCTGTCTGCATCAGCAACCATAGTAGTCCTAGCTATTTCTAAGATGAATTTCTTAAAGTGATGACTGGATTTCGGGAGTCCTTCTGGCAAATCATGGGAAAACAGCATGAAGACAAATAAGCTTTATTTATGCCCAAAAGCATAGAAACATTTACACTAGAAATGTTACTCTTTCCAACATTAAGCATACATCTAAATATGGCACTTCTTCAGTGAACATTTCCAACACAAATCTAATTCTGCTGCTGAACAAAATTGTTATTAATTTTTCACACTAACCTTAAACTGCATGAACATTAAATATTTAATATATTAAACTTTTAATTGACACATCAGTGGATAAGTCAGTAAAGCTGATACTCCTACAATAATGAACTGAGTTTGTTGTTTTCAAGAATATAAATAATAGACACACTACAATTCTACTGATATTCATAACAGTATACTCTGGGTTCTCCCTCAACATCCTTAAATGTTACAATTTTTTGCCATGAGACTCTGCAATTCCCTCATGTATATACAGAATGATATACAGAATAGACAATAAAAGATTCCTTGAGGAAAACATTGCAAAGAAAATGTTTATTTTTCTATAAACACTAGTTAACACTACTCCAACATTAATTGAGTAATTCTTATGTGTAAAAGGGGAAGAAGTTGAGTGTTACTCCAGCCCCTACTGTAAAGGCTTAATTTAAATCTTAACAGTGTTGTCAATGAGAGATGCAATGCAAATGCTCAGCATTCCTTAGGATTTGGCCCACTGAAATCAGAGATTGGAAAATACCTCTTGGGTTATTTGTTCACCTCTATGCCAATGCAGAAATGTTCCCTACAATATAATAAATCAATGGTCCTTACTCATTTGGTAAACTGTGCCCCAAATCATCTGTATCTTTTAAATAAAGGATCACAAATAAAGAGACCCCAATCCCGCAAATAGAATCATGTTGATAGGCTATGAACAGGCACAGCGGTCCATGCACACAGTTCTCTTCACTGTAAGCTCTTCAGGACCAGAGCCGTCTCTTCCTGTGTAATGGCAGAGTGCACAGCACACCCTGACCCAGATCCTAATTTGGATCTTTGAGTGCTACTGAAATGTAAAAAGAAAAGGAGTACTTGTGGCACCTTAGAGACTAACCAATTTATTTGAGCATAAGCTTTCATGAGCTACAGCTCACTTCACCGGATGCATAAAAGTGGAAAATTCAGTGAGGATATTTTTATACACACAGACCATGAAAAAATGGGTGTTTATCACTTCAAAAGGTTTTCTCTCCCCCCACGCCACTCTCCTGCTGGTAACAGCTTATCTAAAGTGATCACTCTCCTTACAATGTGTATGATAATCAAGGTGGGCCATTTCCAGCACAAATCCAGTTACTGAAATGTAACGGACAATACACAGAAATGTGATAGATACTGTGGTGATCAGGGCTATAGAAGTGCTTAGATAGATAGGAAGGTATGGCATCAGCACACTTACAATCTGTGAAGGTAGATGATACTCTCTCTGCTGTGTATTTCTCTGTTTAGAAATGTGCAATTATCACAGAATGCCGGTTGCCTCTGCTCTGTCACTCTCTAGGACTGGTACTTCATTTTCTCCTTCAGTTAACACTGTCCCTTTTCTAGTTTTTTGGGGATGTGGCTCTGCCAGTACATTTTAATGGACTAGAATTAACCCTCTGAGTCTCAGGTCAAGAGCAGCCAATACTAAATCATGTTGTGTGAGCATATTACTCAGCCTTCCCATGTCAAAGGGTTAGAAATTTACTTGAGTATATAAAATATAAACTCATCTAGCCTTTAAAGAGACATTATAAACTTGAAAATCACATCTCTGGCTGCAAATGGTATACTTGCTGTAGTTACAAGGAACACGGATGGTTACTATAACTGAGAGAAGTTAGCTGAAAAAACATTGTTCTCTGTTTTTTTTTCCAAGTTAGTGTATTTTGTGCTTTTGGTTGCACTATATGTAAAGCCAGTGTTGCTGTTTCCTTATGGGATCATTTTTGCCCTGATCCTGTAATCTCCCCTATGTAGGTGATCCCCTGAACCGCTGTTGAGTCCCAGGACTTTTTTCTGGAAGGAAAGAGTGTGACGTTATTGACATGAACAGTGACCGTATAGATTACTGTTGCCCAGAGTCTTATAGTAACACCACGGTCAAGTTGGTGTGTCCATGGAAAGGTTGTAGTTTGCTGGTTATGATTAAGCTGTCTGTATGAGTGTATCATTTTTGAATTGGCTATGTACTTTTATCTCAGTGTTTTTGATTCTAAGTAGCCTTAGTGAAGCATTTGGTCAGCTTCTTCAGAAAGGACTATTTTCAAGTGCCCAATCAAGAAACACGGTCTCCCACAGTATTCTTGTCAGCAAGTTAAGGAAGTATGGGCTGGATGAATGCACTATAAGGTGGGTAGAAAGCTGGCTAGATTGTCGGGCTCAACGGGTAGTGATCAATGGCTCCATGTCTAGTTGGCAGCCGGTATCAAGTGGAGTACCCCAAGGGTCGGTCCTGGGGCCAGTTTTGTTCAATATCTTCATAAATGATCTGGAGGATGGTGTGGATTGCACTCTCAGCAAATTTGCGGATGATACTAAACTGGGAGGAGTGGTAGATACGCTGGAGGGGAGGGATAGGATACAGAAGGACCTAGACAAATTGGAGGATTGGGCCAAAAGAAATCTGATGAGGTTCAATAAGGATAAGTGCAGGGTCCTGCACTTAGGACGGAAGAACCCAATGCACAGCTACAGACTAGGGACCGAATGGCTAGGCAGCAGTTCTGCGGAAAAGGACCTGGGGTGACAGTGGACGAGAAGCTGGATATGAGTCAGCAGTGTGCCCTTGTTGCCAAGAAGGCCAATGGCATTTTGGGATGTATAAGTAGGGGCATAGCGAGCAGATCGAGGGACGTGATCGTTCCCCTCTATTCGACATTGGTGAGGCCTCATCTGGAGTACTGTGTCCAGTTTTGGGCCCCACACTTCAAGAAGGATGTGGATAAATTGGAGAGAGTCCAGCGAAGGGCAACAAAAATGATTAGGGGTCTGGAACACATGACTTATGAGGAGAGGCTGAGGGAGCTGGGATTGTTTAGCCTGCAGAAGAGAAGAATGAGGGGGGATTTGATAGCTGCTTTCAACTACCTGAAAGGGGGTTCCAAAGAGGATGGCTCTAGACTGTTCTCAATGGTAGCAGATGACAGAACGAGGAGTAATGGTCTCAAGTTGCAGTGGGGGAGGTTTAGATTGGATATTAGGAAAAACTTTTTCACTAAGAGGGTGGTGAAACACTGGAATGCGTTACCTAGGGAGGTGGTAGAATCTCCTTCCTTAGAGGTTTTTAAGGTCAGGCTTGACAAAGCCCTGGCTGGGATGATTTAACTGGGAATTGGTCCTGCTTCGAGCAGGGGGTTGGACTAGATGACCTTCTGGGGTCCCTTCCAACCCTGATATTCTATGATTCTATGATTCTATGAAACACTTAACTGACAATTGACTTTGGGAGATGCCAGTCCACATCTGAGCTTTTCTGGGAACATTCAAACTAACATGTAAACAATGGTGTCGGGCTGCAAAAAGCTGAATTGTTCATAGACCTGTGACTTGCCCAAGTGGCTACAAACTCCATCTTGTTGCTATGATTTTGCACAGAAGAACAAAGGGGTCTCCGCCCACTGGAAACAGAATATAAAAGGCCCTGGAAACCCCTCCATTTTGTCTTCAGCTGGCTTAAGAGATGGCCTCTCCACTGCCAAGAGATGCCTGAAAGAAACTGGAACAAAGGGCAGTAACTACGGGAATGTGAGTGATTGCTGGACCCAGACTAGGAAGGAGTCCAGTTTGTGAAAGAAGCTTATTGGAATATCTGTAAGGGTGAGATTCATCTGTATTCAGTTTCCCACTGTATTCGGCTTAGACTTGCATGTTTTATTTTATTTTGCTTGTTAACTTACTTTGTTCTGTCTGTTATTACTTGGGACCACTTAAATCCTACTTTTTGTATTTAAAAAAATCACTTTTGCTTATTAATTGACCCAGAGTAAGAAATTAAGTCCTGGGGGAGCACACAGCTGTGCCTCTCTCTCTGTCAGTGTTATAGAGGGCGAACAATTTATGAATTTACCCTGTATAAGCTTTATACAGAGTAAAGCAGATTTATTCGGGGTTTGGACCCCATTGGGAACTGGGTATCTGGGTGCTGGAGACAGGAGTACCTGCTAAGTGGTTTTCAGTTAAAGTCTGCAGCTTTGGGGGACATAGTTCAGACCCGGGTCTGTGTTTGCAGCTGGCTAGTGTGTATGGCTCAACAAGACAGGGTTCTGAAGTCCCAAGCTGGTAGGGAAAACGGGCTCAGAGGTAGTCTCAGCACATCAGGTGCCAGTTCCAAGGGGGTCCCTGTGACCCAAGCCATCACAAAGACCTTTTCTGAAATTCTGATCCAAAATACTGAAGCCAGCTCTGAATTCACATTTTCAATCCCTTCTGAGACAAGAACTGAGATTGCTGCTGCCAGGCTGTAGGTTGCATTTGCTACTGCCATGACCACAAGAAGTTGTTACAAAGGGAACATGTTTTTCGTCTGTCTTTTCACCAACACTGCCAGGTGCCTGTCTACATGAAGAGTTAGTGGACAGCAAGTTGCGATGTAAATCTACAGAGCTCTAGCATGCTGCACACCAAGTCACCATGTGGGACCCTGCGACCAAAAGTTTAGTATGCTACTGCAGTTTGAAGTGCATGTGGGTTGCACAATGTAGTCTCTCTACCTCAGCCTCACACAACCAGTAACATATTTAAAAGATGTCGGGCCCAACTGTTATTGCCCAGGAGTCCTGCAGTCACCACTCTACCAGTCATTGCCTGCCAGAAAACCCAACTGCAACTCACAGTTTGGAAAGCAAGTACTGGGCAGAAACCTACAGCCTGATTCACCCCAGCTGGTGGGGGAAACCTGCTCCCATACTGAGCCTCACACATTAGCTAGGAGAGATCGGTGGCAGACAGAGGAGGTGAGTCCACCTGAAGACCCAATGGTCAGGACCCAATGGTTCAGGACCCAATGGTTCAGGACAGAAGGTTTCAATTTGTAGTGTTTGCTAACTGGTAGCAAGTACATGAGGGAGAAGAGGAATGTGCTGTTGCTGCTACCACTAAACAGAAAGACCCAGCTACAGTGTTCACATGCGGTAACATGCAGAGTCTTAGAGAAAGTGAGAGTGGGAGTCACGTCCTTTAGCCTCTTCTCTAACCTTGCCTTGCGTAGGGCACTTTACATATGCTACTGCCATCCACGCCACACCTAACAGAATGGTGTGAGCAGACCTTCCTTTTCGCAGCATTTCCACTAGCCACAAATATGGGAAAAAAAATGAACTCATCCCCTTTACCTGCAAAATGAATTGTACTATACTGAGGCATTTTAGGAAATGTAGGAAATTAGAAACACAACTGAAGACTTTGAATTTATTTGGACCACATTCAAAATGTTTGGGCAAGATCAGATACAACATGATGGATAAAAATTGAGTTAATTTTACTCGAGGCACCTTGATTAGGGCACTGTGTCAAAATATCCAACATCCAATTCAGCACACTTTTTGGTACTTGTTGGAAAATACATAAGGGTGGAAACTACAAGAACCTATATGTTAACTGTGTTAAATCTTATCTGTATTTTCTTTACACAGACATTTCAATACCAATGAATTATCTTTTGGATGCATGCAAACACAATTCATATGACTTTACCTGTTTTCATTTTATATTAGGTTCTTTTCACGATTATTTTATAGGGCAAAAATCATCAGTTTCACTCCTAAAAACTGCACTTAAAAAAAGTATTACAGCAGCATAATGTCTTAAGGAAAGAGTGAAATATTAAACTACATTAAAAAGTGCCACAGTCCGCAAAGTGAGAATACGGGGAAAAAACGTGCAGGCTGTCGGGTGACTATTAGCAATGGGCTGACCACTGCATGAAGACCAAATCCTATTTTATGAAGTGCCATTTTTCCCTGAACGCTGTTTTATTGCTGTACAGTCATAATTAAAAAGTCTTGTGATTTTTCAGACTGTTGGCGTTCATTAAATCACAGTGATGTGATACAGATGATGGCACTGTGTGATGAAACTGTAAGACAAAAATTACTGCATGCACTGCTTCCCAAAATTATCCTCACTTCCTTAGCTTTCTCAATTAAAACTCAACAAGGGTGTCAAATCAGAAGATGCTTCAAAAACCCTTGATTGCCTTTTGAAAAGAAATTCAGCTGGTGTGTTATGAGAGCAACATATTGCGAGACACTGCTGAGCACACAACTCCACAACAGTCAAAAGTCTATAATCTCTCCCAGATCTGGTCCATTTAGCTAAAATTATTTTCTGTAGTTTAAATGAAAATGTATTTTCCTCATTAGCAACATTAGACTTCGTAAGCATTCAGTTGCTTCTTGTGCATTTCTCTTACCTCATGTCCAGTGCAATGACTTTTGTTATGCCTGTTTCCATAAATTAGGGTATATTTACAGTTATATTAATGTCTGAGACTATTATTTACACCCAGGACTCTAAGAGGAGGGGAAAACCTGATCAGTTTAGGATGGTAGAGATGGATTAATGGATTGCAGGGAAGGGTCTGAAACTGATAAATTGTTTTTACATGGGAGGTATAGCACTGACAAACACTTTGATATAAGGGCCAGTATTTTACCCTAGGGATCATCTACAGAAGTAGAAAATGTGAAGAGAATCCCTTTTAAAATTCTGGCAGCAAGCTATGGTTTCACTTCAATTTGCTTATGTAATTTAGAGGTTAGTCCCCAAATAACCATCTAAAAATTTGATTTATAAAGTCTGCCTAGGCTACTGCCTCCCCACTGTCAAGGGAAAAGAAAAGTGATCCGGGCAATTACAGACCTGTTAGTCTGACATGGGTAGTATGAAGGCTTTCGAACAAATTTTGAAGGAAAAATAAATTAAATTCTTAGAGGTAAATGGAAAAGAGGATGCAATACAACCTGAGTTTACCAAAAGTAGATTGTGCCAGCCAGATTAACCTGATATTCTTTTTTGAGAAGATAACTGATTTTTGGAGACAGGAGAAATGCAGTAGATCTAATATACTTGGACTTCAGTAAAACATTTGGCATGGTGCCACATGGGAAAGTAGTTAAATTAGAGAAGTTGGGGATTTGTACAAGAATTGTAAGATGTGTAAGGAACTGGCTAAAGAGGAAAAAGGAATCTTTTGTGCTGAAAGGTGAAATATCAGACTGAGGGAAGTTACTAATGGAGTTCCTCAAGGATTGGTCTTGGGACCAAACTTTTAAAATGGTCATTTGATACAAAGATATCCTTTTCCTAGGTACATTTTTATTTTGTTGGCTTTGTATATCTGCAGAAGACATCACCCTGAATAGTGTATCTTATGTATTTGTAGTCTATTTTTATAATTTGTCTTATTTTAAACTTGACAGATTTGAGAAAAAGTGTTACAGATTTAACTGAGAACTCCAGAAATCCAGGAACTTAATAGTTTTTGTTTGTTTTTTAGTTTGTTTCTAATAGAATCTCTATCTTTTCTTAAACAAACCTTTTACGTAGAGACTGTCCGGTTTGGCCAATGTACATGGCAGAGGGGCATTGCTCGCACATGATGGCATATATCACATTGGTAGATGTGCAGGTGAACGAGCCTCTGATAGTGTGGCTGATGTGATGGTGTCCCCTGAATAGATATGTGGACACAGTTGGCAATGGGCTTTGTTGCAAGGATAGGTTCCCAGGTTAGTGGTTCTGTTGTGTGGTGTGTGGTTGCTGGTGAGTGTTTGCTTCAGGTTGAGGGGCTGTCTGTAAGCAAGGACTGGCCTGTCTCCCAAGATTTGTGAGAGTGGTGGGTCGTCCTTCAGGATAGGTTGTAGATCCTTGATGATGCATTGGAGAGGTTTTAGTTGGGGGCTGAAGGTGATGGCTAGTGGCATTCTGTTATTGTCTTTGTTGGGCCTGTCCTGTAGTAAGTAACTTCTGGGTACTCGTCTGGCTCTGTCAATCAGTTTCTTCATTTCAGCCGGTGGGTACTGTAGTTGTAAGAACACTTGATAGAGATCTTGTAGATGTTTGTCTCTGTCTGAAGGGTTGGAGCAAATTATAGAATATCAAAGTTGGAAGGGACCTCAGGAGGTCATCTAGTCCAACCCCCTGCTCAAAGCAGGACCAATCCCCAATTTTTCCCCCATATCCCTAAATGGCCCCCTCAAGGACTGAACTCACAACCTTGGGTTTAGCAGGCCAAATTTCAAACCACTGAGCTATCCCTCTTCCTCCCTTCCCTCCCCCCCAACCCCCCAAAATGCGGTTGTATCATAGAGCTTGGCTGTAGACAATGGATTGTGTGGTGTGATCTGGATGAAAGCTGGAGGCATGTAGGTAAGTATAGCAGTCAGTAGGTTTCCGGTATAGAGTGGTGTTTATGTGACCTTCGTTTATTAGCACTGTCGTGTCCAGGAAGTGGATCTCTTGTGCGGACTGGACCATTCTGAGGTTGATGGTGGGATGGAAATTTTTGAAATTATGGTGGAATTCCTCAAGGGCTTCTTTTCCATGGGTCCACATGATGAAGAGGTCATCAATGTAGCGCAAGTGGAGTAGGGGCATTAGGGGACGAGGAAGTGTTGTTCTAAGTCAGCCGTAAAAAATGTTGGCATACTGTGGGGCCAAAGTGATCTCATGAGCAGAGTGATCTCAAGAGACATAGTAAACACAGCTTGATTAATCAATTATGATTCAGTGAGACAACCTACAGAAAACTTATGACCCTATTTTAAACAGAACCAAGAGAAGGAAGCTTTTTTTTTTTAAAGAGGGAAATATTTAAAAAAAAAACACAAAATTTCACTTCACATATTTCAAGGTACTCTGAAGTCTCCTCTCACACACAGATGTAGAAACCAAGAAGAAATTCTCATCATTTCAAAACAAGAAAAGCACATGAAAGTACTATCTCGAGCTACAGCCTCCTCAGTGTCGCATTTCTAGCTGCAGCAATCTTTGATTCTTCAGAGGAAGGAGACCAAAAAAAAAATCCTCAAAGAAACAAAGAAAAATCAGAATAAATCTGGAGGAGGGGAGAGAAGGTAGAGGAGGAGGATTCCCTCCCTGCCCCTTTCTTGTGAGTGGCTGAAACTCTGAAGCATGAGATTTTAGGAACATCAGACCTGAACCAGAAGTGACTTCCTGACTCCCCTCCTCACAAACAACCCTGTCATACAATCCCATTCATACATTTGTGTCATAAATATAAAGGGAAGGGTAAACCCCTTTAAAATCCTTCCTGGCCAGGGGAAAGCTCCTCTCACCTGTAAAGGGTTAAGAAGTTAAAGGTAACCTCGCTGGCACCTGACCAAAATGACCAATGAGGAGACAAGATACTTTCAAAAGCTGGGAGGAGGGAGAGAAACAAAGGGTCTGTGTCTGTCTATATGCTGCTTTTGCCGGGGATAGACCAGGAATGGAGTTTTAGAACTTTAGTAAGTAATCTAGCTAGGTATGTGTTAGATTATGATTTCTTTAAATGGCTGAGAAAAGAACTGTGCTGAATAGAATGACTATTTCTGTCTGTGTGTCTTTTTTGTAACTTAAGGTTTTGCCTAGAGGGATTCTCTATGTTTTGAATCTAATTACCCTGTAAGGTATCTACCATCCTGATTTTACAGGGGTGATTCCTTTATTCCTATTTACTTCTATTTCTATTAAAAGTCTTCTTGTAAGAAAACTGAATGCTTTTTCATTGTTCTCAGATCCAAGGGTTTGGGTCTGTGGTCACCTATGCAAATTGCTGAGGATTTTTACCAAACCTTTCCCAGGAAGTGGGATGCAAGGGTTGGAAGGATTTTGGGGGGAAAGACGTGTCCAAACTACGTTTCCCAGTAAACCCAGTTAGCGTTTGGTGGTGGCAGTGGATATTCCAAAGACAAAGGATAAAATTAATTTGTATCTTGGGGAAGTTTTAACCTAAGCTGGTAAAAGTAAGCTTAGGAGGTTTTCATGCAGGTCCCCACATCTGTACCCTAGAGTTCAGAGTGGGGGAGGAACCTTGACAATTTGCCATTCTCTTTCTTAGAACTAATTAAGATGTTTGGCCCACAACTCCTATCAGGAGGTTAATGCAGAACTTGACTCCTCTGATAGAAACTATCTTATAATATCTAGCCTGAATTTGTTCATGGACAGTTTACATCCATTTGTTCTTCTGCCAACTTTGTACTTTAGCTTAAATAGCTCTTCACCCTCCGTTTATCTCAATGTATTTATAGAAAGCAATCATATCCCCTCTCAGCCTCTCTTTTGCTAGGCTAAACAAGCCAAGGTCTTTCAGTCTCGTCTCACAAAATAGGTTCTTCGTTCCCCAGATCATCCTAGTAGCTCTTCTCTGCACAGTTTAAGTGTGAATTCAGCTTTCTTGAATGTGGGTGACCAGGGAATTGTACACAGTATTCCAGCTGAGGTCTTATCAGTGTCTTATACAATGGCATTACTACTTCTCTATCTCTAATGGAAATGCCTTGCATGATATATCCTAGTATCACATGTGCCTTTTCAGTAAATTACAATTTCCTGAGGGGAAAAATAAATAAGATTTGCTTCATACAATTAAACTCATTATCCACATTTGAAATTATTCCTGAAGTATGCCTGATATTCATATTTGAAAATGACTTGCTTAGTAAAACTAGATTTACACATATTAGTATTTACAACTTGTGGTCATTTATTTTTTATATTATGTGCCAACAGATTGTGCACTGATTACTGGCAGGTTTAAAAACCAGTTTAACAAGTTTTCAGACGGAACAGAGAGCACTACATTCATGAATGTTCAACACATCCATAGTTACAACAATGTTTGCTATATTATAAAATGACTGCACTTCCCAGAACTGTACTCAAGAATGCCATCATTCAACATTTCATTATTATTAATGTCTACACTGGAATAAATGTGACACTCATACAATGTATCACATTAATTTAGATTTCTTTGGATTTCATTTTGCTTGGTGATCACTACAAAAGATAAGGGGCAGACTGATACTTTTAAGAAAGAAAATGGGAGGAGATATGATTTGCAAAAGTGAGGAGTTCACATTTATTCCCACATGGGAGAGATTAAAAACCTTCACAGTTCATGCAATCTGATTAACTAAGAAATATTTGGATCACTTACATATCAAGGTCATCTTTTGATAATAAAACATGCAGTGATTTTGCCATATTAAGAAAGAATACAGTTCTATAATGTAATAATCCCTTTTTCCCCCCGACTTACCAGTGGAGACCTTTTTTACTTTTATGAGGGGTATCAAATTTTCCAGGGTCATTTTGTAACACACAAAAATAAATGTATCATCATAAACTCTATATGTGCAATTTAGCTGCCTTACCAGAGCAATCACCCTATCTACATGTCACATACTGAGTAACACATTTATTAAGAAAAGGTAAAATGAAACTATTTTCTTAATGGGTAGAAGGCTAAAGTAGGATTTAACAAAATGGAAATAATTTGGATTAGAATAAATCAACCACCACATTAGTACCACATTCATGGAATATACATCAAAGACTTTATTTATCTATTTGAATTGAAAACACTACCTACAGATGAGAGATTTCCTGTATATTATTTTATTTTATAGGAAATGCCAAGTCAATTTCAGGTAGAAGTCCAGGCTTGAAAACAGTATACACCAGTGGTGTGAAGAAGACCTGATCTCATCTAACGCACTACTACATCCTGAAAAACGTTATGTAGTCTGTGTGTAGATTACAATGGGAGACATTTTGGAGAAAAAGGTGAGTGAAAGTCCATGGAGGGGGTGCCTATCTTAACTGATCCACGCTGGGCAAATGTTGTATCCAGTTTTTATTTCTTAACAATCAGTTCACTCATCTCTACACAAAAGTGTCATGTTATAATATATTATTTATTTGCATTATTGTAGTACCTAAGAGCCCTAGTTATGGACCAGGGCTCTATTGTGCTAGGTGATGCACAAACACTGAACTAAAGGATGGACCCTGTCCCAGAAAGTTTACAATCTAAGTATAAGACAAGAGATAAGAGGTGGATGCTGACAAGAAACAGTGAGACAATATTGGTCACCAAAATAGGCTGTGGTCTCAGTATACCAGTAGCCAAAAACTTGCAGAACACCTTCCACATTAAACCGTCCAGTTAAAAACAACCTATCATTTATTTGGTGACACACATTAGGGACTTTACATCAACAAACTATTTTTTTTCCAAAATATTAACTGCAATGAAATGCACCAGAATATTATGGCTCATAAAGAAAGCACATCTGTCACAATATTGCAATCAGCATATCTACATACTTTTATATATTTGTGCTGCCCCCAAACGTGTTTGTGTGTCTGGATATAACAATACTACATTAAAAATCTGTGTAATAAACAACCTATAAACAACACTGTATCATAAACTCTATATGTGTATAAGATTTACTTCAACATGAATGTATATACTACTCCTGGGGAAATTCTTCACCACTGTGCATGCACAGAATTTATGTCCCCCACAGATTTTTTTTTTTTTTTTGCTTTTTGCACTGTATTTCCAGATTCTACCCAGTCCTATTATAGACACATATTCAACAGGATATGCTAGGTTGCTAATTCACCTTGAAGCAAGCAAGCTGGCAGAGTTCACTGGGTTTGCCCATATTATCAGGATGAAAATAAATATGACATTGCTAAAGCAGGTGAGCATGAAGCTGGTTTGGTCAATTCTTCCAGTGAGACTAGTTGGGAGGAAAGCCAAAACAATAAAAAAGCCAGGAGCAGCAGCTGTCTTGCTCACAGAAATCTCAAAAGGGCTGGGTTCTAAAATGTGACCTGAAAGATTTCTACAGCCCAGATTTCTTTCTCAGATACTTGGTCTGATCATTTTAATTCATACATATTGTACAAGAAGCCCTTGAGGCATACCTGAAGGTGAACGAAAACAGCAGATCAAAAACTGCTAACCAAGCAGAGGCAGAGCCCATTGACAATATGTAGAATTTTAAGTTTTATCCATTTATTTGAATGCCTATAATTTGTTTCAAAATTCACTAATCTCAAAGCTTGTAAGGAACTTAAATATAATGTCAGAAGAAAAATAGATTTTACAAGTATACATTTTCTTATTAAATGCCTCATCTTCACTATCAGAAAGCAAAACATTGAATGGCTTCGCTGCTCAGATGTCAGGTTCTTTTCAGAGTTGAAATTGAAAGCTTAGCAAATAATTTTATTTAGCCCCTTTTCCTGCTCACAAAATGCCCATGAGTAAATCAAGGTTGCCTCAACTCTATTCATTGTTTTATTTTACTCAGCAATTTTTTTTGGTGAATTCTTTAATTTACTCAGTAGAATGATTGAAGTTTTGTACTAATGTACAATCCCCAAGAAAGAAATTTCAGGAGCATTCATTAATTGTGATTGGTTATGTCAGTCATGTGGCATTGTTACTCTTCTATGATTGGATGAGCATACCTGTCATAGGAAGGAAGGCTTGAAGAAGCTACAGGGACTTCTTGGAATGAAGGAGAGGTTTAAATCAAGCAAAGAGATAAACAGGATTAGGGAATTTTAGAAAAAGTTGTGGGTGTAATATTACCATCATTTTTTATAGATTTATACTCATTTTATAGAAGGCAGTTGTGGCTGGGCGAGTTTGGAGGCAAGATAAGTAGATTTGTCCTGATTAAAGACCCGTTACAAAAACAGATGATTTGTCAGTATTTCATCACAAACATGTACCCTCCCTTCACTTTTTGTATTGTACAACCATGACTTTGAACTAAATGGTCCAGGCCAGAGAGGACTCTTCAGAAGAAGAGTCATTGACTTGAATGGCAGCCCTGCATGTGAAGCACTTGCAGAATTGGTCCTAACATGTGTGGAATTTCTGAATCAAATCTTAGGGGGAATCATCATTTATATTATTTTTCTTTATTTTCACTTTTAAGTATGACTATTTTTGTGTTTATAGAAAATATGCAGTTACTAAACTCATTTAGGGAAAAGCATTTGATGTTAGAGAAACAGAATACGTCTTGTGGCTGATCATCACGGTTAATCTTCTGACATATTCTTATGTCAAAAGGCAATTATTTCAATTAACAGCATTTATGTTTAGATTCTTTATGCTCACTATTGGGTTTTTTTCGGTGGGGGGGTTGGTTTAAAAAAGGTATTTGAAAGTGATAAAACAGTTTTATTCACCAGTCCAAGCTTCGTCATAGTCCCAACACTTTGTTTTGCACCACTGCTTGTTAATAGATCAACATCACAGTTGTTAATAATGAGAAAAAATAAAGTCACATTTAAAATGCAGCGTTAACAGTTTCAGCTGATTTGTGCTGATGCAGAATCATTTTAAAAAGCCTTTTAAAATCTGTTCTAATATTAATATTAGTTTTTATGTTGCTCCCCAGTCATATATATTATATATACACACCATATATTAGAGGATGCCTCATAAGCAGTTAAAGCATCAGCCTTGGCTTCTCTGCTCCTTTTCCAAGGTTTACAGCTTTGCAGAGAAAAGTTAGACAAGACAATAATTTTTAAATTACTTTGACAATTTTTCCAATCAATTAAAAGTATATGACTTCCATCTCATTTCCCAAATAAATATTATATAGTGATAATCTTATGTAAATTAGACCCTCGCTTTTGGAATTTTTGAAGATTTATTTTTCCCTTACTGTTGGTATTATTTTAATAGTTCCATGTTTACACAGTTCAATTTTATGTTTTTTGTAAGAACGTCTATTAATTGTGTGATTAAAACACCTCCATGAATCCTATTAACATGTTACAATGTGAATGGCCTTAAATAAACTCCAATTATCATCACTGTAAAAGCCAGGATATGGCCCTTGTTTAATCTACTTTGTATAATTCTGGAGGCACAAAGTGGGAAGAAAATGGATTTAATCAGTACAGGAATCATCACATATGTAGTGAGGAACACAGTAGGGGGAGAAAGGACATTGCCAGATCACAGTTGCACTCTAGAAAACTTAGCTGCTGAACAGCCCTTTATGTACCTGCAGCTGGGTAAAACAGAGCCTGATTGGCCTCAGGAACAAGGGGCCATAAATATTGCACACAACCACTTTGCCATTCTCCTCCTCCAGTTCCTGAGTTCACAGATTCTATTAACTCAAGGGACTGTTGTGATCATCTAGTCTAACCTCCTGTATACCACAGGCCTTAAAACTTCCCCAAAATAATTCCTTGAGCTTATCTTTTGGAAAAGCATCTAGTCTTGATTTAAAGTTGAAAGCTGCTCATTCAGATCTGAAGATGGGGCCCTTTGTTTTCAGACTGTACTTCCCCAAGAGCTGCAACATCTAAGCAAAATAGTGTGAGGAAAGCCCAAAGCTTCCATCTTTAATCTGAACTGTTTCACTTTCATGTCTCTTTACGATTTAAATTTAAACAAAATCATATTATAACTATAAAATAAATTATATAAAACCAAGACAAAATATTAAAGAGCCAAATTATGTGGTGTGATTACAAATGAGGAGTAAGTTCTGAAAACTAAAAATACATTTGAAAAAATAGTCAGTTTAATGTTTTTTTCTAAAACTGCGGGGGAATTGGTTGAAGAAGAGGGCCAGACGGGAGAGAGTTCCACTATCTGAACGTGATAAGCTGAACGATAGAGATGGGCTTCAGAATAAAAATTCAGATATGAATTTCAAATTATCTAATATTTCAGGAAATCTGATCCAGAACTTTTGATTGGCTTGTTGTATAGCTAAGGACCAGCTAGGATATATGGCTCTAGATGCACATTGAAATTCCGATCTTCCTCAAACATCAAGGCATTTGTATATGAGGGGTTATGTTTCTTTAAACCCATCCTGAAAACCAGGGAAAATGTGTTTTCATTTAGAAATTGCAAAAAATAAAAAGGTTGACAGAAAATATCAATATTCATGTTTCTTCACTAAGTTCCTTTTCTCAGTTATGGCTTATGCTCTGTGTGTTGCTAAAGTTAATTGGCATGTTTACTTTACAGAGCAATTAGATGTGTGTAACACTCATAAATCAGACCACTAGCATTTATAAGTAACATTTCTATATCAGAGTATTTCTATTTTTATACAGCAAATCAAACTGTCGAAACATTCAAATTCTTACTCCACACATCCATCATGTGTTGCTCTTTATATAAACTATGCTAACACTGCTTCTAAGATAGTAACTAAGTGGTAGCTACGTACACTGCTTCTCAACTCTTCAGTTGTGAAGATAACATTCAAATGAAGATTTTCAAAGGCACAAAGAATAGTTAGGCACCCAGTTCCCCTTCAAAGGACACCCACCTGCCTTTTGAGCCTTTGAAAATCTTCCCCGATTTTTCTGGCATTTAAAATGACTGCCCTTTGAATTCTCATGGGAAATAACTAAAACAGTTCTGGTAATTCCAATAGGCATTCACGTCAAGTATTTTCTTGAAGCTGAGGAATAGTTCAGTGTTTGGTGGAAAATCAAGCAATTATTTATTACATCCATATTTATAAAGCCAAGAGAGTGTTAATCACTTTACAGTCAGGAAAGAAGACAAGGTCCTTGCAAGAAAGCACATGGACACAAAGCAGGCAACAACTTCAAGGCAGAGAAGGTGTTTGCGTTCTCTTAGTAAGATCTGATCTTCTATCCATGCCCACTCATTTCTCAGTGGGCATGACTGGGAAGGTGAATGGAAGATTAAATTGTAAATAAGGTGTAACAATCATTAGAGTGGAGTCAGTCTAGCTAAGATAAGCAGGAACACACTGCTACTAGGGAAAATGCACAAGATAAACCTGGAATGTAGAGATCAGGTTATATATGAACAGCACATCATAGAATCATAGGACTGAGGAGACCTGTAGAGGTCATCTAGTCCAGTCCCCTGCCCTCAAGGCAGGATAAGTATTATCCTGACCATCCCTGACAGATGTTTATCTAACGTGCTCTTAAAAATCTCCAATGATGGAGATTTCACAACCCTCCCTAGGCAATTTATTCCAGTGCTTAACTACCCTGACAGTTACGAAGTTTTTCCTAATGTCCAAATTAAACAGCCCTTGCTGCAATTTAAGCCTATTGCTTCTTGCCCTACCCTCCCTTCTCCTTGTAACAACCTTTTATGTACTTGAAAACTGTCATCATGTCCCCTTTCAGTCTTCTCCAGACTAAACACATTTTTTCAATCATCCCTCATAGGTCACGTTTTCTAGACCTTTAATCATTTTTGTTGCTCTTCTCTGGATATCGACAAGAATTTGCTGTACTGGGATTGGTTCCTGAAAAGTAACCAAGCCAATCATGAAGCATGTGATGCAATATATAGTCAGAAAAGCAGGTGTTGTATACATCTTGACTAAGGAAAAATTTTGTTGTGTACCTTTGGAGTTGTAAAGTACCCTGCATCCATTCCCCTGTTTGAGTCTGGCCAGCTTAGTGTATTGCTGTTGTATGCCAAATAAAGGTACTTGAGTGATGAATTTCAGAATCAAAGGGAGATTTTAAGTACCAAGTGGTAGAGAGTCTTGGGGAATCCCAAATCACATGTTAAATCAACCCCAATTAGAGAATCTTGGAGCCGTAACCTACTTTTGGGTATGCCACTCCTCCACCCACAGCTTCTGAGCATCTGGCCACCAATGTCTCATCTCTTGTTTTAAACCAAATATACTGATTCCGTGACAAAGTGTAGTGGAGTCTCAGTGGAGTCTATTTACCGACTTCCTGATATGTTTAGAGGAAACTCTTTTTTTTCCCAGTATTCTCCTGCGGGCTTGTTTGTTTTTTAAAGTTATTTATGTATTTTGGTAGGAAGTGAGTTTCATTTCCATCTGAAGATCAATGGCAGTTAAAAGTCTTCTTTTCTTAATGATATATAATTAAATATTTAGATATCCCACAACAACTACTTTTCTGGTTTATTTTTGTTTAATATTTTGTCTATAGTTTAAACTTTAAAATCTAGTTATTTTTTTCAGTAGAAAATTGACAGAGTACTATACACTTCTAAATTTTCAGTTGAGCCTTGCTAATTATCCATAAATGAAAAAAGCTACTATAAAATTCTATTAAAGAACTGGTTTAAACCACCCAAAGGCAAGGAAATGCAAAGTTAGACCCCACACCTGAAATTAGCTCTGTGCAGGTAGACCTTGCAGCTATGCAGCATGGCAATTGGCTTATACAATGCATAAGGGTCTGCTAATGCAGTGCCAGTTGCAATATTAGGGCCACAGTGCTGAAACTCTGTCCTTAAATTACCCCTGCTATGCCTAGGTAATGCAGTTCATATGTTGTTGCATTTAGCATATGCAATTCATGGAGCAAATTACTGTCTCCAGTATAATAGCTGTCCTACAGTTCCTAAAAGCCCTGATACTACAGCAAGTATGGAAGCTAGAAACAATTACATAAGTGAAGACCATGGGACCATGGAACGGATTCTGATCTCACACTGATTTTACTATATTGCAAAATGCACTGACTTCATTAGAACTACTCCTGATTTTACAGAGGTGTGATATTAGAATTTGATTTCACCATCAAATCTGACCTTTTGGGAGTTTTTGAGTTTAACAGAGACCCATAGGTGCTGGTACTAGGGATGCTGTGGGTGCGGCTGCATCTTATTGCTTGAAGTGGTTTACATTATATACAAGATTTACAGTTTGGTTCAATGAATCTCAGCACCCCCACTATAAAAATTGTTCCAGCACCTCTGCAGAGACCTCAGATATCTTGGCGCATCTGTGGATGCTTTTCCTTATAATATCAGTTTAAGAAAAAATATTAATAAAATTTTAAAACTCTGACTAAAAGAATAAAAAGTGGTCATTTCTTCCATTCCTCTTCCAAATTCTATTCTTATTTCTTTCTTTAAAAGCTAATAAGGTACAGTAATTAACAGTAGTTACTTTCTGTGATTCAGCTGTTCCTCCATATTAGGATCAATTGAATTAAAGAATAAATATTCATGAATGCTCTCTTTTTTAAAAAGTAATTTACATTCTATTCCACTAAATAGGGTTATTTTCCTTATTCTTGAGAGAGAAAGCCACACCCTCATGAAAATTGAGAGCAGGTCTAAAGTTTAGAGCCAAATATGAATTCTAAAGGTCAAAAGTGTTCTGGTCTAAGATTGTGATTTATTACACACATAATGAGTAGGGAGCAATAAGAAGTCTTTATTCCCATTAAATAAATTAATAGATTTTAAGACCAGAAGGGATGATTGTGATCATCCTGTCTGACCTCGTTCATAACACAAGCCATAGAATTTCACCCAATAATTCATTCCTCAAGTCTAATAGGTTGCAGTGGAACTTTGAATAAATAAATACTTATCTACTGTTAAACTCAAAAATAATATTTTTTTAAAAATGAACTGGAAAATAAAGCCATATTTTTATGAAGGGGAATTCACACATCTTAATTAAGGATACTCACAGTGTTCAAACTACAACCTGCCCATATCTAATGTTTCTGTGAATGTCCAATGGAGATCATGATTCCAGATGGATAAACTGAAAAATTAACTGTACGAATCTCACATCCCTTGCTAAATTTAGCCAATTCTCATTTTCCTACTTTGTTTTTGTGTGACACAATTCTGTTGTTACTGTTATTGTTATTGCTTAGTACAGACATGCAGCTGTGATTTGAACTAAGCAAAAACTCCCTTAGCCATGGCACATTAGTAGTCTCTATCGTTGTTGGGACTAGTCACTGGTGGGAACCGTGCTCACATGCACTAGCCCAGCCTATGTCATTTGTCCTCCATCTGTTTCCCTATAACAATACTTCTAAGACAAGCCAGAAGGTTTTGAGATACTTCCTCTTTATTGCCTGCTTTTGCTGCTGTTCGAGTCAATGACAAAATCCTATTAACTTCAGTGATGCAGGATGGGCCAATAGAGTCCAGCAGATTTTTTTGCCTACATTTACCTGTGAAAGAGGAGCCCCTTGATCTGTGTTTTAGTCACTACAAGTTTCTTACCTTTATCATTACTCTGGGATTGGAGAGGCATCCTGACATGGGATGAGGTGGGGTTGGTAAACAAGAAGGACTATTGGTGGGTCTAGAAGAAGGGCTATCTGAACAATCTTTTTGCCTGGCTTTGGGATAGCCGCTCTAACCACATATTTAGGTAACTCTTTCTGTTTTTTCCTCCTTCTGGTATGACTAACCTAAGGGGAGGTCAGAGTTCTCTAACCTGGAGATGTCTAGGGGTCATGCAGGGCTTGAATCACCCATACTACCCACAGCCCACATACATTCACTTGGGCTCTAATAATAAAGCATTATGTCTGCTCTGTCATTAGGACATGCATTTTCACACTTGGCAAGGGAGAGGCCTTTGCCTCTCAGCTGGGTAAATGACAGTGAGTTCCATTTATCCGATTTTTTGTTTTACTCCAAACAATGAAGCATTCTCAAGAAAGGTGCCAGAGGGTCTGTAGGTTCCCCCTGGAACCACCAGGGAAGGAACTGCTGCAGACTAGGAACTCATCCAGGAAGCACTTGTGGGGGGAGGGTGGAAATCAGTGAACAGGGGAGCAGGGAAATCAATGAACAGGGGAACAAAAACTCTATCTCAAGGGATCGCTTATGGCTAGGGTGACCATATGTCCCATGGCTAGGGCAGTCCCTTTTGTCCTGGACATCACAACATTTTTGGCAAAACTGGGCATTTGTCCCATTTGTTCTTGCCCTAGTGGGCGTGGAGGAATGTTCAAGCAAGATCAAATGGGACAAATGCCCAGTTTTGTCAAAAAAGTCATGACGTCCAAGACGTCAGCTTGGGCGAGTGGCCCTGGGTGGCGAGGCTCAGATGAGAGGCCACAGCAAGTGGTGTGGGGCTGGCCAAAGCTGCTTAGCATTGCTGCTTGCCCTGTGTCCCATTTTCACTTTAGGGAAATAGGGTCACTCTCCCTGTGGTTTTATTTTGCATGTAAAAATTAACTTGTGGGCACTTCACATCATTTATAGGGCAAGGTCACAACCCATGTATAAAAATAACACGGTTTCATTCCCAGTTTATAAACTGCTATGGATATTATGTGATTCTTTAAAATAAAGCTGATAAACAGAAGAATCTTCACACTAAACTGAAGATTACATATCAATTAAATGGGAGGGAGAGATGGAGAGAGGGAGGTAATGAAATTCCATTACATACGCATGGCCAGTCGGTCTAGATAAAGTTTGTGGGAACTAGTACTTGAAAATAACCTTGCTTGAGTACTTGGTAGTATTCACCATAATTCTCTTTCAAACTGCTTCTATCCAATGTTCTAAAATGAAATAAAGAACCATGACATAGAGTCTTATTTTGTAGATACTGAAATTAACTAAGTCTCTTGGATGATGATTAATGTGGATTAGCCCACCTAATGGTGCATTTCCTTTGAGATTTAGCTGATCTAGTGAGGCTACTGGGTGAATTAGTCAGGCAAGCTAACTAAGGTAGCCTCACAGTGAATGATATGAGTAATTTATCTGAATTTTCACTTTGTACTTTTACTGAAAGCTAATTCTTAATTTGATGTGAGAAGATTTATTACACCTGTAGTAGAGTACAAGATAGAGCAGTGGTGGGCAACCTGCGGACCGTCAGGGTAATCCGCTGGCGGGCCACGAGACAGTTTGTTTACATTGACTGGCTGCAGGCACGGCCGCCCACAGCTCCCCGTGGCTGCGGTTCACTGTTCCTGGCCAATGGGAGCTGCAAGAAGCGGCAGCCAGCACGTCCCTGTGGCCCGCGCCACTTCCCGCAGCACCCATTGGCAGGGAACAGTGAACTGTGGCCACTGGGAGCTGTGGGCAGCCATGCCTGCGGACGGTCAAAGTAAACAAACTGTCTTGCAGCCCGCCAGTGGATTACCCTGACGGGCTGCACGCAGCCCGCGGGCCACAGGTTGCCCACTACTGAGATAGAGACTTCATTTAAAAAGGCATGCATCAATGAAAATATTCTGTTTCTCTTCTGTACATAAAATACTGGGATTTTATAAACACTAAATGCGTTTCTAGATATATTATCTAATTGTATTTAATTATAAGTTGGCTTGGGTACATATGATTGATCACAACTATCTAACATATATCCATTTTGAAATATCAGATTCTTCTAATTTTTTTCTTATTGTTCCCTCTGTGATCTTAAAATGTTCAGTCCATTCAATTTTTTTTCAGATATGCCACAAATCCTTCCAATAAAAATAACTGGGAGAAAAATTAAATACTCCCCTTGCCCCCAATTACGTCAACGAGAAGCATCTGAACACTAGGGGGCAGTATCAAGTCACTCCAACAGCATACAGAAATAGAAGATTGTATTTTCACACATACAAGTAAAATTCATGTTGGTAATTAAGACTTTATGCACAATTTCATCATCCTCTGTATGTTTATGTCTAAAGCAGAGAATACCAAACTACAACTCAGAGTGCATTAGAAACACACCCACACAAACAGAGTATCTGTGCACTGTCCGTACAATAGGCGCAGGAATATGCAATATGGATATATATGCATCCCCTAACAACATTTCTAGAACAATGTATGCAAAGATATTGAGGTAAATTTACCATTAAAATTAGTGGGTGAAACTCCATTATAGTAAATACAATTGCACCCTTGTAAGCCAGCAGTGAATTTGATCCACTGGACCCAATATTTTTACTGTTAAAGTCAATGTAAGCTGGACTGAGCTCATAGTATATGAATTAAGGCATTCCCAGAGAAAGACATTCTGCTTCCTTTATTCCAGTTGAGCAGTATCTTACATCTCAAGTGATCCCATTAATTTGCATAGAAGGAAAGTGCTACTCAACATGAGCATGGGCAGCAGAATCTGGCCCACAGAAATTCCAAAGAGGGCCCAATTCTTACTCTCAATAAATTAAAGAAGAACATAAGCAGACCCAAAGTTCAAAAGCTTAATACAAAATCAGAAATCAGATAAAAGATCTAGCTATCAGCCACAGATACTTTTAAGGTTAAGAATTGGATTGAATTGGCTAAAGCCCAGAAATTCAAAGTTGGGTCAGAAGCAAGCCTATTTAAAGGTTTATTTTTCAGCTATTTTAGCTGGAATGAGATTTGACATACACCTCAGATTTTCTATAATGTAAACTTTTCTATAAACTGTAGCTACAGAGTCAATATCCCAAAGAGCAAGTGGTACCACTAAAACTCAACATTGTGTATGCAAGCCTATTATAATGACATACTATCACTTATCTCCGTTAAAATTACAAAATTATAAAATAGGGACAGAAAAAAGCAAGAAAAAATAGAGAGGAGAGGTGAGCAGCAGAGAATTTAAGAACTTTCCTCTGTGAGCTGCATACCCTTGTTAGTATAGTAACACTTTTTTTTTTAACTGATTCTGTATGTTCTAAAAACTGATGGCAGATTTCATTAAACATTTAATGATATCTTCCAGGCTGTATGTTAGTCACTTTTTAGTAACAATATCTGAGAATGCTTGAATCCATTTTGTAGAGTGAGAGGGGAAAACTTCCTTCAACCTCTATGGATTTTTTTTTAATCCATCAATGAATTTAGTTTAATCCAGTTAGATTCTCCTTTTGAAGGAGTATTCAAGGTTCCTGGTACACAGGAATCCTTTCATAAATATATTGGCATTTAATAAGTCACTCCTCTGTTGTAACATTTGCTTAAAATAATTGTTTCCACAAATGTCCAAAAATATAAATATATGGTCCAAGATACATGGAACTATTCCATCATGAATTAGATGCTCTAAGTACTAGTTTGTTCATCCTCATGGATGGACAGTGCAATAGATTCAAGATGCTGTATGTGTTAAATTTAAGCCTGCTCCTCTGACTGGCAGCCCAATCTGAATTAAAGTCAGGAAGCCGGGGTTGCTCAATACCTGTGAAAATAAGGTCATAGATGACTAGCATTGGGCCTCCAAAATTAGAAGTTTTTGAAAATATATATATTAGCACTCCATAGAGCTTTATCATATGAATATTGATCACGGAACACAAAAAATTAAAATCATGCTTGCTAATATTATATGCCTATCACATGATAGAGATCAATATTCACTAACTTCAATAGCTATTATTATGGGGACTGCTGATTGCTGAGGGCCATGGTGGTGATTAAATGCAGTTTTATACTCACAGAATATGAGTATATTCCAAGAATATTTTCAAGAATGTTTTCTTTACATAGGACATATATTTCCAGCTCTCCTCTCTTTCCCCAAAGTTACCAGCTGTTCCCCTTCCAAAAACAAATAACGACAACAAACAACAAAAACAATCCACAAAAAAATTTGCCTTCTAACAAAGGTTGGGAATGGAAATTTTCAGGCTAAAAGAGGAGAACGCAGGGATTTATAATGGAAACTGTCATACAGCCAAAACTACAGTGGTTAGTGACCAACACCACATTGTTGTAAAGGGAATTTAGCTGTTATATACAATAGTAGTTCACAAAAAGTGTGTTCATCAGGAATTACAGCAGTATGTGCAGAATTCCCTGGGGATGGATAACTGAGTGTATGTCTTAGGAAGTGTCTAGTATTGTTAATCATTACTTCTTCATATCTTTCAGTTTGTCCTTGCAAATACCTGACTATTCCCAAACCCTCATGGCCTCTAAATCCTATCCCAGCAGGAACTTTGCCCACTGCCTATAAACGTTTTTGAAAGTCATTTCACATAATAACAATGTTGCCTGTCCTTACAGCTTCAGGAAACAGCACAGCAGGCACTGGGTTCCATGATAATTGCATGCACCAAACTGTGTCAGTCTAGGACTCAGCTGAAACAGGAGGTGTGCAGAGTCTGAGAACAGCTCTACTTTCTTAGCAAACTTTACCTATATCCATGGCCATAACAAGTGTCAGTAGCATATAGAAGAGATCAAGGAACTGGAAATGCTGTCAGAGGCAGCAGTTTGTAGGGGCTAGTGATTAAATACCGAAACGACCTTCTGTGTTCTGACTTCCAATAGAGCAAAGTCAATCTAGTAGCTTTTCTACTTGGCCCCTGCCCACAACTGAATCCAAATATTGTCCCTTGGGACTGCCTCTGCAAGCCTTCAATCTAGTGGTAGCCAGGAACAAGCAGAGTGGCTTCCAGAACTTCGGAGCCCTGATAATGGTATCTCAAAAGTACAGTGAAGAATTGGTCATAGAGAGGTGTCTTTCTGAAATGGTAAGGGCTATCTTGAGACATTTATTTCTCTATTTACTGTGACAGAGATCCTCCTCTGCCTTGGTGGGTCTTGCGCTTATTGGCGGATTTTCTCACCTCAGAGGTTCACGGCAGCCCTCAGTTTGGCCACTTTCGTAGCTCAAATCTGCCATTCACTCAGTTAGCCTGATCACTGGCCAGCATAGGGAAAGGAAGAACAACAATCCCCACAGTTTCTGTTGATCCACCTAGTGGATCGGGGAACAGGCCAGAGACCTTCCCCTCTGGTGGAACACACAGTCCAGTTCAACTCCTCCAGTATCAAGTAGGGAGTTGGGGGATGTGGGGAACCTGGGCCCGCCCTCTACTCCGGGTTCCAGCCCAGGGCCCTGTGGATTGCAGCTGTCTACAGTGGCTCCTGTAACATCTGTATGACAGCTACAGCTCCCTGGGCTACTTCCCCCTGGCCTCCTGCCAACACCTTTTTTATTCTCACCACAGGACCTTCCACCTGATGTCTGATAATGCTCGTACTTCTCAGTCTTCCAGTAGTACGCCTTCTCTCTCTCTCAGCTTCTTGTGCCTCTTGCTCCCAGCTCCTCGCACGCACCACAAACTGAAGTGAGCTCCTTTTTAAAACCCAGGTACCCTGATTAGCCTGACATAATTGATTCTAGAAGCTTCTTGATTGGCTGCAGGTATTCTAATCAGCCTGTCTGCCTTAATTGTTTCCAGAAAGTTCCTGATTCTTCTGGAACCTTCCCTGTTACCTTACCCAGGCAAAAGGACAGTGAGTAGCTGCCAAAATCTTAACGGGTTCCCTCCTCACCCCACGAGGGGGTCGTTGCCCACCCCCACCGCCCTGGACTCCTGCCCCATCCAACCCCCCTGCGTTCCTTGATGCCCCCCCCCGGACGCCTGCCCCATCCATCCCCCCCTCCCCTGTCCCCTGACTGCCCCCAGAACTGGGCAGGAAGGTCTCGTGGATCACCGTAGTGGGTGCCCACCCCACCCCTAAGAGCCAGAGGGACCTGCCGGGGGGCAAGGTGGGGAGTCCCAGTGGTGCTTACCTGGGGCAGCTCTCAGGAAGCATCCAGCAGGTCCCTCTGGCTCCTAGGAGCAGGGGAGCATAGCTGAGGGGGGGGAGCAGGGGGAGCAACTGCTCCCCCCACTGATCACATCAAAAGTGGTGCCTTAGGCGCCAACTCCGTGGGTGCTCCGGGGCTGGAGCACCCACGGGGAAAATTTGGTGGATGCAGAGCACTCACCGGCAGCTCCCTGTCCCGTGCCCGGCTCCAGCTCACCTCACCTCCACTTCGCCTCCTCCCCTGAACACACCGCCCCGCTCTGCTTCTCCGCCTCCCCCACCCCCGGCTTCCCGTGAATCAGCTGTTCAGTGGGAAGCCTGGGAGGGCTGAGAAGCAGGTGGCGGCTTCCCGCTCAGGCTGAGGGTGGCGGAGGTGAGCTGGGGCAGGGAGCAGTTCCCCTGCATGCCCCCCCAGGTTACCTGCTGCAGCACGGGCGGCCCTCCTCGCGCCTGCCCGCCCCAGCTCACCTCCGCTCCGCCTCCGCGGGCCTGAGCGCAAAGCTGCCGCTTGCTTCTCAGCCCTCCCAGGATTCCCGTGCGAACAGCTGATTAGTGGAAAGCCTGAGGGGGGCGGAGAAGCAGAGCGGGGCAGCGCGTTCAGGGGAGGAGGCAGAGCGGAGGTGAGCTGGGGGTGGGGGTGGGGCAGGAAGCTGCCGGTGGGTGCCCTGCACCCACCAAATTTTCCCCTTGGGTGCTCCAGGGCTGGAGCACCCATGGAGTCAGTGCCTAAGGCGCCACTTTTGGCCAGTTAAATTTAGAAGCCCTTTTAGAATCAGTTGTCCCATGCGGAACAACCCATTCTAAAAGGGCTTCTAAATTTAACAGCTGGTTCCAGCAAACCGGTGCGAACCGGCTTCAGCTCACCACTGGAAAAGGGACCTACTTAACCTGGGGCTAATATATCGGCCTTCTATCACTCTCCTGTAGCCATCTGGCATGACCCTGTCACACTACACAGATATCACATACCACTCTTATCTATCCACATACATGTGTTGCATCATATATTTCAGTTGGTTTTGTTTGCACAATTTAGGAACCCATTCATTTTGCTTCTTTTAGTATGATACATGCCCAAAATTAAAAGAAAAACAACAAAAATGGTTAGCTTTCTCAGTCTATTGCAAAACTGATTAGCTTCCACATTTTCGCAAGAATGACAAGTCCAGTCATATTCAAATCTAAAGGCCTAGCCACAAAATAATAATTTCTGATCAACACTTCACCGGAGCTCAAACAAAACAGTTCATCAAAAGTTTTCGCACACCTTGCCTAGTTTTGCACAGATGGGCAGATTACACAAACCAGATAAGGGGAAAAATATTGTGATATACGTTGCAGAATACAAGGATTTTAATATACAGCCCTGCTGAATTGGGTAAAATTGGAAGAAATATGTCAATAAGAAGCTGCCTTATTGGATTACTGATTATTATCAATGGGGATGGGAAATAATTTCCCCTTATTTAGGTAAGGATACTCTGAGGTTTCTGCCTTCTTTTGGATCAGAGCATAAAAGACAAGTGGGCATATCTCATATAAATTCTCAAGATTGGAAGAGGGGGCACATTGTTGGGCTTCAGTCCTTCCTGTCTTTTTATTCTGTTTTTGAGATTTTTGTGGTCAATGGGTACCACACTATGGTAGAATTTAAAAATCAGATCTACTGGTGTTCGTCTCTGATGTTGGCAGACATTTTTACTTTTGATATTTTTCTGATACTTGATGCCACTGTCATTGAGTCTTGTTCAATATTTCTGATATCTGGTGAATTCTCCACTAATGTCTCTCAGAGATGGCATTGAACAATTCCAGGTTTCTTTCATATATAAATTATATTGGCTCACTTCAGTGTATTGTTTCTATTTGAATTCTAGAAAGGTCGATTTAGGTTTTAAAAAACGATTAACTTGTGCAATTATTTATAATTACAAAACTTGAAAGGTAATTACAGTATCAAATGAATATGGAGATAAATAATGTTTGGAAAATTAATACATTGCACTTAATTTTTTGCAAATGTATTTAAATGCATTAGTATTTAATGAATTTGTTATAATAATATTTGAACAGAAGCAGAAATTCAGGTTCCTGTGCAGAAAATCATTGTTCAGCTTTCATCTAAGAACATAAGTAGACTGATGCCCAAGAGCCTTCCAAGTGCTCAGTGATATTCTTTAAAGTGAGCAAAACTCAGTCATGATAATAATATGCATCATTATGAGATAGGTGTAGCCATAGTAACATAGATTGATCAAGAATGGCAAATCCTATCCATCTAGCTTGGCAGCACCCAATACCTTATGTTCAGAGAAAAGTGAAAAATGACGTAATGAACCTAGTCAATTGTGCAAGGTATACATGGAAAATAAACTTCCTTCCTCGCTCCTAGAGATGATCAGAGGTATCCAAAAAAGCCTGTTTCGCAATTGCCTTCATAATTTTTGTATGCATATTTGGTAATGAATCAGTGCGAGGATGAAGTCAGCCTTAGTTGTCTTTTTTCACATGGCCATTTAAAAAATTGACATTTCCCTAACATTATTATTTGTATAGTGCCATAGGTGAACATGGTGCTTTAAAAATAGATAAGAGGTAGAGCATCCTAGACAAAGAACAAAATTCCTGCCCCAAAATGTATATACTCTAAAGGTGCAAATATTTACAGTGGAACAAACAGAGAGTAACATGGCTGATTTTATAAATAGCACATTATGTCTGAGATGTTTTTCCTTAATTTGAATGTAATATGTGAAATAGTCTGGATAAGAAGTCTTATGTAGCAATAAATAAAATAAATAATAAGAATAATTTGCACTTAAATAGCACTTAGCATTTCAGGGCTCTCAAAGCATTTCACATTCATGTATCTTTAAAGCATACTTTGACACTTCTTTTAACATCTTCTTAAAAATGTGTCCAATATAAACCCTGCTTCATAATTATTAGACATTTGACAGATAAACAATACAAAATCGGTATCCCGGAACTCTAATTGCACGCCTTAAACTGAGGAAAATCCTGCTCTGTAACACATAAAGTGCAGTAGGTGATATAGGGAAATTCTTCCCTCTGTTATCTCTGTAAACAACAATGCTAGAAAGTGGGACCAACTACTATTGCAGCTTGAGCATCCTGGCTCCAACTGGGCATATAGAGAAACTGAATAGGAAGAACGTGACCAACAGCATGTGCTAGTGAAGTACATGCTGATCCTTTTTAGACAAGCGACAAGGTGCACTGTAAGTATAGGCAATCTGCCTGACCAGAGTCATCAGACCCTGTCACTGAATGAGTGCTGTACATACAGGCAGAACTCACACATTCCGAATGAGGAGACTCCTTTAAAGGACAAGATAAAAAATTGCCCTAATCTGGTGTATTTTAATTGAACTTTCTTCTTAGATATACAGCATATTACAACTACCTTCCTCCTCTTATTTAAATCTTGTTTTCACATACAGTACTTCTACTTTACAGAGAAATTGTCTCCTGACGAGAAAATACTTAGAATTTTCAAAAAAGTCACTACAGACAATAGCTTACAATCCAGCAAAGCACTTGAGCATGCACTCAATCAGACTATTCATGTCCTTAAAATGTACACATGGGCTTAAGTATTTCCTGGATCAGGACCATACAAGATAAATGGCCAGGGTTCAGCCTTGGGATAACAAATACTTCGGGGTTTAATATTCAGTGTAGAGATACCCAAAAAGTCAGTGCACAATTTCTAAAGTTCAGTGCATGTCTATGTACAACTGTACGGTTTGTAGGCTTATAGTAAGCAAACATTAACAATCCTATTAAAGTAACTCTGATCCTGTTGAACAAGTAGCATAACTGGAACGTACTCCATTACACTTTCTCAACTCAGCTGAATTTTTTTTTAAAAATAACAAAACAAAACAATGAAAAACAGAAGCTGTATCTAAAGTGACCTAGAGGTCTTGAGCAAACCAGAAGAAAGAAACACACAAAAATGTATTTTTACACATGTATATCTCTACATTTACTTTGAAGTCTCATGCTTATTTTATTATTCTCCACTCCATCAGTCCTATTATATAATTTCAATTGATGCCATGCTTACCGCGTGTGTGCATGTACATTAAAATTTATATCACCTTCCTAAAGGACTTCTCCTCCAGTATCTTCTGTGTGTCTCACTTATTAAGTTATTAAAATGAAAAAGGACAGAAGATATTTGTCAGTCTCATTTAACTTTTGTGATTCCCATTGTGCTTCCCATTTTTCACACAGAATTGGGGGAATCTAGATTATTTTAATCTCAAACAGGAAGTTCAGAACAAGGAAAATGGGGAAGAAATCGACAAATCAGAAAACAATGTATCTTAATCTCAGGAAAAAAGGACAGTACATGAAAGCAGCTTTAACTTGCATGACAAATGAGTAGATCCCATTAGTAACTACTGGCACTGGCAACACTACAGTGAACACATTTCGATATGGATGAACTGTTTCAAATTTTTTTTTTAAGAATTTCTAGAAAGATCAGACACTATAAAATATCAAAATATCACAGCAGCCACAAAAACCTTCTCTTCCCACCTAGTTTTAACATTAAGAAAAAATAATGCCTATTGTTGAGAATACAAGGAGAATTTCATTTGTGTGTTTCAGTCACCATATATCCGGAATGTCTACACAGAGTTTTAAAACCCGTGGTAGGAAGTCTCCAAGCCTAGGTCTACAGACACAGGCTTGCACCATGGAGCTCAAAACAGCAAGGTAGACAGTAGGGAAGGGAATGGACTTCAGAGCCTGAGCCCAAATGTCTACGTTGCTATTTTTAGCAGCATTGAATGAGCCCAAGTCTGTATACCTGGGTTCTGAGACTCATTGCTGCGGATTTTAAAACAAAGAGTAGATGTACCCTTACAGTGTACTTGCACATGACTATGCCAATTTGGGGGATATTTCCCTTTTGTTTTTCCCCTCTCCTCCCCCCGCCCCCCATTTTTTGAAAGGGGAGAGAAATCACCATTCAGAAAGCAGTGATACTATTACAACTTTTTAAAACAATAAGTAGATGTTTTCCCTATAAATCTTCTCTTCCCCAGAAGAAAAATATTTAGTGACGGGGGTCAGTAATTGCTCAAAGGGTGATCCTGTAAAATGTCAGCTCTCTAGTCTCAATATAGCAAAACACTTAAGAATGTCCTTAACTTTTTGTACATGAGCAGTCCCACTGAAGTCCTTGAGTGTTTTCTTAGATCAGGGCAGGAGAGCTAAGATCATACCCAAGGATCCAAAATAACGTCAACCTCTTTTTCTGCCAAAATGTACATGGACAAAGGTCTTTACCTCAAGAATCAAGATTACGCTGTCCCAGTCAGGCCAAATTTAGACTCCCAAAATGCCTTTCTCCTGAAGAATAGGGGAAAGAAGACATGGAGAGCTCCCTAGAATATTCCTGGAGCTTAGGAAGGGGATCAGTTTGTAAGTGATTGTGGCTAGAACCTTGCTGTTTTTTCAAAGGAGTGTTCACACACATTGGGGAGGGGAGGGGGAATGGGCATAATGGACTGAAAGTTGTGCTTCCAGATACTTGTAGTCTGGAAATTCTAGATAATTGTCCTTGAAAAGCTTCTGGCATAAAGGAGTCTCTCAAAAGTAATCTAGCAATTTAACAATACTACCATTCTAAATGCTCTTAGTAGCCAGATTTGGCCCTGCATCATCCATCATATCCATGGCTGAACAGTTGTTACACTGATATCATGGCAGGTCATACATCATGCTAGTAACTTCACACCCAACATGGAACTATTTACAGTCCCAACTGGGACTCCCCAGAGGAATAAGAATCTGTGCACGCAAGTCCCTTTGCAAGATCAGGGCTAAGATAATTTATCTTTTAGAAAAAAGTCTTTGAAAAGCTATATAATATATCACAGAAAGCAGGAACAACGGCTTATCTCTTCTTTCCCTTTAATGTTGGAGGAAAAAAGATCAGAATGGTAATATTTCCTCAGACAAATTACATTCTAAGAATGCTCTCTCTAGAACTCTCCATTAAACTGTTAAAATATTGTAAAATCCTAGTCTCAGAACAAAACATGCAGTAAAGCTCCCTAAAACTATTTATCACATAAAATGGCTGTATCAGTACTGGTTGGTTAACTCTCCAGTCTCATCACAGAACCTGTCTCCAACTCTACCAAGGAATATATCACACAACTCAATACCTGAAGCACATTGTCTATCTCTAAGCACAAGAATCCTGAATCAAATTATCATATTCTAGGAATGTTTGATATGTGTAGTACTCATTGGCAAAACCCCATCTTGCAGTTTACCTAGGTTAATAAATATATTCAGAATCTAAAGACTACTTGAGTTCTCAAGTAGTATTTTTGTCAATATTATAAGGCCCATATTTGATTATGCAAACTAAGAATAAGAATATGGACTGAATCCTGATCAAGGTAGAAGAAACATTATGCATGAAAGGTTTTACTTTTGCCAAACAGGATGCCACCCAGTAGGCAGGGTAAAGAACTAGGAAATATTTATTATAGCTCTGTTCTAAAGCAAAATGCTTATGTAATGGCTTAGAGAGAGTAGTCAGGTAGTATTATGTGTGATTAATGCACTCTTTTCCCTCCCGGCACTTCAGCCTATTTCTCTGCTGAAGCAAAGGCTGGAGTTCAGTCCTTTCCATTTTAAGTATCACAAAGTTAAACAGCAGAGAGTGCCTTAAAATTTCTTAAAGACTAATATTTAGTATAAACATACATCTGCAATCAACTTTTGGAATACTTGAAAAGTTTTCATAAACAACTATTAGGGGGTAACACTATTGGTGTTTTCCCACACAGATCTCTCCATTTTGTTGTGTTACTTGAGTATTTCAGTGAAAAAAACACCTTAGTGCGTACACATGCATACAACCTCCCTAACAGTCTTTTCATAGAGGTGACTTCTCAGTCCCTACAGAGTGTATCAAAAGCACAGAGGAGAATGGGAGCTCCACAGTTCCCCACAAAACTCCTTAAAACATCCTCAGCAAACCAAACCAAATGCTTAGTAGGCAGCAGCAATTCTAGTCCTGGAGGCAATAGTTGGCCATTTCCTCAGCTTTCAATACCCCTCCCCAAAAGAGAAACAACACACAGTCCAATCTCCCTTCCAATAGATATTGGCATCCCACAAACTGTAGAGCCATGCATGCTCTAACAACATTAAAACAGGTGCTGAGGCAGCAAGAGAGCACTGGAACTTAACATTAAAGCAAGAAGCCTCCCAAAACTATATTTCTGATCAAAAGTGAGGAAATCATCTTATTCCTCAGGAACAGGAACAGTCAGCATGGATTCACCAAAGGAAGGTCATGCCTGACAAATCTAATCGCCTTCTATGATGAGATTACTGGTTCTGTGGATGAAGGGAAAGCAGTGGATGTATTGTTTCTTGACTTTAGCAAAGCTTTTGACATGGTCTCCCACAGCATTCTTGTCAGCAAGTTGAAGAAGTATGGGCTGGATGAATGCACTATAAGGTGGGTAGAAAGCTGGCTAGATTGTCGGGCTCAACGGGTAGTGATCAATGGCTCCATGTCTAGTTGGCAGCCAGTATCAAGTGGAGTGCCCCAAGGGTCGGTCCTGGGGCTGGTTTTGTTCAATATCTTCATAAATGATCTGGAGGATGGTGTGGATTGCACTCTCAGCAAATTTGCGGATGATACTAAACTGGGAGGAGTGGTAGATACTGTGGCAGGTAGGGATAGGATACAGAGGGACCTAGACAAATTGGAGGATTGGGCCAAAAGAAATCTGATGAGGTTCAATAAGGATAAGTGCAGGGTCCTGCACTTAGGATGGAAGAATCCAATGCACCGCTACAGACTAGGGACCGAATGGCTAGGCAGCAGTTCTGAGGAAAAGGACCTAGGGGTGACAGTGGACGAGAAGCTGGATATGAGTCAACAGTGTGCCCTTGTTGCCAAGAAGGCCAATGGCATTTTGGGTTGTATAAGTAGGGGCATAGCCAGCAGATTGAGGGACGTGATCGTTCCCCTCTATTCGACATTGGTGAGGCCTCATCTGGAGTACTGTGTCCAGTTTTGGGCCCCACACTACAAGAAGGATGTGGATAAATTGTAGAGAGTCCAGCAAAGGGCAACAAAAATGATTAGGGGTCTGGAACACATGACTTATGAGGAGAGGCTGAGGGAACTGGGATTGTTTAGTCTGTGGAAGAGAAGAATGAGGGGGGATTTGATAGCTGCTTTCAGCTACCTGAGAGGTGGTTCCAGAGAGGATGGTTCTAGACTATTCTCAGTGGTAAAAGATGACAGGACAAGGAGCAATGGTCTCAAGTTGCAGTGGGGGAGGTTTAGGTTGGATATTAGGAAAAACTTTTTCACTAGGAGGGTGGTGAAACACTGGAATGCGTTACCTAGGGAGGTGGTAGAATCTCTTTCCTTAGAAGTTTTTAAGGTCAGGCTTGACAAAGCCCTGGCTGGGATGATTTAATTGGAGATCGGTCCTGCTTTGAGCAGGGGGTTGGACTAGATGACCTCCTGAGGTCCCTTCCATCCCTGATATTCTATGATTCTAAAATTCATCAAGTGTTAGACAATCCTCTTCCATTTTGTCTGCAACTTTCAACTCCAATCAAACTTTTCTTGACCAAAATGAAAAAAAATATTTTTTGTTCATCAAATACCCAGTTTTTTTTCACCACACACAATTTTTGGTGAAAGTGCCTTTAAGACATATTGTAGCCCATACCATTTTTGCCAATTAAAAATGGGCCATTTACACAACCTTAAATTTGTTGAGAAGTATTTTACTTCATGAGTTACACAGAATAAGAAATTACTCAATGTAAGTAAGGTTGGCAGAATCTGACCGGTATTACTTCGTATGTTTTTGTAGCCTCTTTCCCTTTCTTTAAAAATTGTCCACATCATCTATGAAAGAAAATATATAAAATTGAACCTCTAACATAAAGAGATCAATGCTGCTCTTAAATATTGGTGATCAACAGATTCCTTCTGCAACAGAGCCTGTGACACCTGCAAATTTCTCTGTAGTTTATTTAATATTAGAGACTATGTCTTTTGATTCGAAAATATTAAGAATCAGGCAAGAAATATGTATTCCTAATTTATTTTCTTTTCTCCCTTCCCCTAAACTAATTCTTAATATAACTAAAATACTGGCATATTTCTTCTTTCCCAACACTTAGCTATAATAGGAGGAGGAGAATTTTCCCTTTTTGAAAATAAAACAAGTCTTTGCTTCCTTATTATTTTTATAGTGCTAACATCAGATATATGTTAATCTCTGGTTCTCTGATTATACAAGTTTTAGTCTTTTTCTTTATGAAGCGCAATATCACTATGAACACTGTGATTTTGTATTAACTCTGTGATGTTATAATAATGCCTATTAATGTTTTGTGTGTTCTTAGAAATATATTTGTAAACATCAGTTTTTCAGCAATTTGGTCTTAATACTCATTGGTTTGTAAATATTCATCTGTTCCAGATGTCAAATGAAGTGTTTAATCATCTTGTTTACATGTGAATGCTTTCAAGAAGTATCAGATAAAATGAATCCACTTTAGGAAAATATCAGTCTCAAACTGTGCTTAAAATCTCTGCTTTGTATCTTCTTTTGACACCTTGAACATTATTTGCACAGGCTAAGAAATTAACAGCCTTTTGATGTTGAAAAGATTCACAAGAACATAAGAACGGCCATACTGGGTCACACCAAAGGTCCATCAAGCCCAGTAGCCTGTCCTGGTACAGTGGCCAATGGCAGGTGTCCCAAAGAGAATGAACAGACAGGTTATCATCAAGTGATCCATCCCAAACCCAGCTTCTGGCAAACAGAGGCTAGGGACACCATTCCTGCCCATCCTGACTAATAGTCATCGATAGACCTATCTTCCATGAATCTATCTAGCTTCCTTTGGAACCCCGTTATAGTATTGGCCTTCACAGCACCGTCTGGCAAGGAGTTCCAGAGGCTGACAGTGAGTTGTATGAAAAAATACTTTCTTGTGTTTGTTTTAAATCTGCTACCTATTAATTTCATTTGGTGGCCCCTTGTTCTTGTATTATGAGAAGGAGTAAATAACACTTATTCACTTTCTCTATACACTCATGATTTTATAGACCTCTGTCATATCCCCTCTTAGTCGTCTCTTTTCCAAGCTGAAAAGTCCCTCTCTTATTAGTCTCACCTCATAAGGAAGTCGTTCTATATCCCTAATCATTTTTGTTGCCCTTTTCTGAACCTTCTCCAATTCCAATATATCTTTTTTGAGAGGGGGCGACCATATCTGCACACAGTATTCAAGATGTGGGCCTACCATGGATTTATATAGAGGCAATATGATATTTTCTGTCTTATTATCTATCCCTTCCTTGATGATTCCCAACATTCTGTTCGCTTTTTTGACTGCTTCTGCACATTGAGTGGATGATTTCAGAGAACTATCCACAATAACTCCAAGATCGCTTTCTTGAGTGGTAACAGCTAATTTAGACCCCATCATTGTATATGTATAGTTGGGATTATGTTTTTCCAGTGTGCATTACTTTGCATTTATCAACATGAAATTTCATCTGCCATTTTGTTGCCCAGTAAACACTTTTGTGAGATCCTGTTGGAGCTCTTTGCAGTCTGCCTGGGACTTAACTATCTTGAGTAGTTTTGAATCATCTGCAAAGTTTATCACCTCACTGTTTACCCCTTTTTCCAGATCATTTATGAATATGTTAAATAGGACTAGACCCCGTACAGATCCCTGGGGGACACCACTATTTATCTCTCTCCATTCTGAAAATTGACCATTTATTCCTACCCTTTGTTTCCTATCTTTTAACCAGTTACCAATCCATGAGAGAAGCTTCCCCCTTATCCCATGACTGCTTATTTTTCTTAAGAGCCTTTGGTGAGGGACCCTGTCAAAGTCTTTCCGAAAATCTAAGTAAACTATATCCACTGGATCTCCGCATGTTTATTGACCCCCCCCTCAAAGTATTCTAGTAGATTGGTGAGGCATGATTTCCCTTTACAAAAACCCTATTGACTATTTCCCAACAAATTGTGTTCATCTATGTGTCTGACGATTTTGTTCTTTACGATAGTTTCAACCAATTTGCCCGGTACTGAAGTGAGGCTTACTGGCCTGTAGTTGCCAGGGTCACTTCTGGAGCCCTTTTTAAAAATTGGCATCACATTAGCTATCCTCCTGTCATTTGCTACAGAATCTGATTTAAATGATAGGTTACAGATGACAGTTAGCTGTCCTGCAATTTCACATTTGAGTTCCTTCAGAACTCTTGGGTGAATACCATCAGGTCGTGGAGTCTTATTACTGCTTAGTTTATCAATTTGTTCCAAAACCTCCTCTAATGACATCTCAATTTGGGACAGTTACTCAGATCTGTCACCCTAAAAGAATGGCTCAGGTTTGGGAATCTTTCTCACATTCTCAACAGTGAAGACTGATGCAAAGAATTCATTTAGTTTCTCTGTGATGACTTTATCGTCTTTAACTGCTCCTTTTGTATCTCGATCATCCAGGGGCCCCACAGGCTTTCTTCTTCTGATGTATTTAAAAAATGTTTTGCTCTTACTTTTGGAGTCTTTGGCTAACTGTTCTTCAAATTCTTTTTTGGTCTTTCTAATTATATTTTTAAACTTCGTTTTCCAGAGTTTATGCTCTTTTCTATTTTCCTCATTAGGATTTATCTTCCACTTTTTAAAGGATGTCTTTTTGCCTCTCCCTGATTCTTTTACTTTGTTGTTTAAGCATGGTGACTCTTTTTTGGTTCTCTTACTATGTTTTTTTAAATTGGGGTATACATTTAAGTTGAGCCTCTATTATGGTGTCTTCCACGCAGCTTGCAGGGATTTTACTTTTGGTACTGTACCTTTTAATTTCTGTTTCACTAACCTCCTCATTTTTGTGTAGTTCCCCTTTCTGAAATTAAATGCTACAGTGTTGGGCTGTTGTGGAGTTTTCCCCACCACAGGGATGTTAAATTTAATTATATTATGGTCACTATTACCAAGCCATCCAGCTATATTCACCTCTTGGACCTGATCCTGTGCTCCACTTAAGACTAAATCAAGAATTGCCACTCCTCCTGTGGGTTCAAGGACTAGCTGCTCCAAGAAGTAGTCATTTAAGGTGTCAAGATACTTTATCTCAGCATTGCTTCCTGCGGTGATATGTACCCAGTCAATATGGGGATAGTTGAAATCCCCCATTATTATTATTGAGTTTTTTTATTTTAATAACCTCTCTAATCTCCCTGAGCATTTCAGAGTCACTAACACCATCCTGGTCAGGTGGTCTGTAATATAGCCCTGCTGCTATATTCTTATTTTTCAAGCATGGAATGACTATCCATAGAGATTCTATAGTACAATTTAATTCATTTAAGATTTTTACTTTATTTGATTCTACGCTTTCTTTCACATACAGTACCACTCCCCCACCAGCATGACCTGTTCTGTCCTTCCGATATATTTTGTACCCTGGTATTACTGTGTCCCATTGATTATCCTTATTCCACGAGGTTTCTGTGATGCCTATTATATCAATATACTATTATATCAATATCACTGTGCCATGGCCTGTAAGTATTGAGAGTAGGGCTGTCAAACTCTTAAAAAAATTAATTGTGATTAATTGCATGATTAAAAAAATTAATCTTGATTAATCGCACTGTTAAATAATAATAGAATACCATTTATTTAAATATTTTTGGATGTTTTCTACATGTTCAAATATATTGATTTCAATTATAAGACAGAATACAAAGTGTACAGTGCTTACTTTATATTTATTTGTATTACAAATATTTGCACTGTAAAAAACAAAATTAGTATTTTTCAATTCACCTAATACAGGTACTACAGTGCAATCTCTTTATCATGAAAGTTGAACTTACAAATATAGAATTATGTTAAAAAAACTGCATTCAGAAATAAAAATGGAAAACTTTAGAGCCTGCCAGTCCACTCAGTCGTATTTCTTGTTCAGCCAATCGCTCAGACAAACAAGTTTGTTTACATTTGCAGGAGATAATGCTGCTCACTTCTTGTTTTTAATGTCACCTGAAAGTGAGAACAGGCATTCTCAAAGCACTGTTGTAGCTGTCATGGCAAGATATTTATGTGCCAAACGCACTAGAAGGTTCATATGTCACTTCATGCTTCAACCACCATTCCAGAGGACTTGTGTCAATGCTGATGATGGGTTCTGCTTGATAACTATACAAAGCAGAGTGGACCGACATGTTTATTTTCATCATCTGAGTCAGATGCCACCAGCAGAAAGTTGATTTTCTTTTTTGGTGGTTTGGGTTCTATAGTTTTCGCATCTGAGTGTTGCTCTTTTAAGACTTCTGAATGCATGCTCCACACCTCATCCCTCTCAGATTTTGGATGACACTTCAGACTCTTAAACCTTGGGTCAAGTGCTGTAGTTATTTTTAGAAATCCCATATTGATACCTTCTTTGCGTTTTGTCAAATCTGCTGTGAAAGTGTTCTTAAAACACATATGTGCTGGGTCACATCCAAGACTGCTATAACATGAAACATATGGCAGAATGCGGGTTAAACAAAACAGGAGACATACAATTCTCCCCCTAAGGAATTCAGTCACAAATTTAATTAATGCATTATTTTTTAATGAGAATCATTAGCATGAAAGCATGTCCTCTGGAACGGTGGCTGAAGCATGAAGGTGCATACGAATGTTTAGCATATCTGGCATGTAAATACCTTGCAACACTGGCTACAAAAGTGCCATGCGAATGCCTGTTCTCACTTTCAGGTGACACTGTAAATAAGAAACAGGCAGCAGCATGTCTCATAAATGTAAACAAACTTGTTTGCCTTAGCAACTGGCTGAACAAGAAATAGGACTGAGTGGACTTGTAGGCTCTAAAGCAGACATTCTCAAACTGTGGGTCAGAACTCCAAAGTGGGTTGCGATCCCATTTTAATGGGGTCATCAGGGCTGGCATTAGACTTGCTAAGGCCTGGGCTTGGGCCCTCCCACCTGGGGTTGCACGGCTTGGGCAGGCTCAAGCTTTGGTCCCCCCTCCTGGGGTCATGTAGTAATTTTTGTTGTCATAAGGGGATCGCAATGCAATGAAATTTGAGAACTGCTGCTCAAAAACAAACAATGTAAAACTTTAGAGTGAAATTATGTAACAAAAAAAAATATCTACATTTATAAGTTACTCTTTCACGATAAAGAGATTGAACTATAGTACTTACATGTGGTGAATTGAAAAATATTATTTATTTTGTTTATCATTTTACAGTGCAAATATTTGTAATCAAAAATAATAATATAAAGTGAGCACTGTACATTTTGTGTTGTGTGTTGTAATAGAAATCAATATATTTAAAATGTAGAAAAGCATCCAAAATATTTAATACATCTCAACTGGTATTCTATTGCTTAACAGTGTGATTAATCATGATTAATTTTTTTAAGCACGACTAATTTTTTGAGTTAATCACATGAGTTAACTGCGATTAATCAAAAGCCCAAATTCTGAGGTATCAAAGTCAGACTGGCATCTGGTTTTGGATTACTTTTCTAAAAGTTCAAACTTCAATTAATGAGTCCTCCTGTAGGATGAGCACATTAAATACCTCTGAACTAGTTGTAACAGAATCCAAAAGAAAAAAGGGAAGGAAAAAGTTTTATTTCCAGTTAATGCTATTTCATTTAAGGAACATGAATAGGTAATACAATGCCAAATATTTAAATAATTAGAAATGTTAATTAAGCAGTCTACAGAATCACTCCAGTTTAAACAAGGGCCAGGTTTCCCAAATTGCTTGGTTCCCAACATGGCAACCAGATTTTCAGAATTGCTCAGCTCCCACTTAGGCCTGACCTGCTGAGTCCTGAGCAATTTTTTTTAAAATCCGGCCACTTCATTTAGATGCCTAAATGAGAGCCAGGTCTCTTCAAAATCTGGCCTGTTACTTAAGTGCCTAAATGGGAGCGTTAGGTGTAAAATTATTTTGAAATTTGGTCCTAAGGCATACACTGTGCCAAGCTAAGCACAATTTTTCATAATACGCTATATCATATGGAACACCGTATATAACATTATATCATACTACAGCAGAAATACAGACAGACCAGTAACGAATACAAACTACTTTGATTGTCCTCTGATTATTTTACTGCTCTGTGACTAACCAAATTGACCTGTTGATAATCTCTTTTACAACATAACACAGTCCTTAATCTGACAATCACAGGATCAACTATACACACACACACACACAGTATACTAAATTAGAATTAAATTAACACAGGTCAAAAGGGGTTGTAGTAAGGCTATTCACACCATGTCAACATAGGTTGGGTCTGGGCAGGGTATTTTAGGACAGAGCAGCCATATACCTCTGAATGCCCATGTGCCATGGAAACAGTCTCTGTGCTGGTCCAACAGATATTGAATATGCACAAACTATCATGTCAAAGAATTAACAAAAGTCACAAAATAATTAGTTGAATTATTTTGAACAACAAATGTATCTGAGGAAATTGTTTTCTGTTTATAGCTATTCATGGTATAAAAAGAGGCTCAGTCCATTGAAAAATTATTGATTGTGAATTCACGCTTCGGACTAGGCAAACAGTTAGTGAGCAGGAAGCTGGGGTGTAAATTTACAGTGCTTCAACATGTGTGCACTAACTAATGGGTCCTGATTATTCACTAGTAACCTACAAACCTAGACATCATACATATGGAAATGTCAATCTCTTCTTAAGTGACCTGTTTGATTATACTCACTGCCTTTTTCCCAGTTGCTGTATAACCCTCTGAAGTCCCACAAATCACTCTTTCATAAACCAGCACTATGGTCCTAGTGCCATCCTATTAACCATATACTGTATATGAACCTTAATATTCATACTTATATGAAAACAGTTTTTCCTACCAGCTTTTACTGATAAGTATCAAATATTCCTCACAACCTTCCAGGAAAATAGTCACAGTTGAAACTCATTTTCATCTTTAGAAAAATATTTAAAATATAGAGAATTCAAAAAAATTCAGAGGGTCATGTCAATAACATAGAATAAAGAAGCTTGGGACACTGCACGCTTACATTTAATTGTTGTTGTTTTGGCTGTTACCTTTTAAAAATGTGGTCTACTGGTCAGGGAACTCGACTGGGAATTAAGATATTTGTCCTATTCTTGGCTGACTTGTAAGAGATGTATGACAAGACATTTCACTGTGCTTCTATTTCCCCTCCCACTCTTGGTCCATAATTGATTTAGACTGTAAGCTCTTTGGGACAGGGACTGACTTTTATTATGTGCTTCTACACCACTTGATATCAGTTGGGGGGCCTCCAGCTGCAACTGTAATACACATTAACAATACATAAAATAATAATAAATGAACAATTTGTACAATTGTCTTGGAAAATTATCTGCAAAGTTTCTATTCCAGCTGTCATTGAGGTCTAAAAGTTACATACGTTGCCTTTTCTGCAGATACAGTTTTTTAATTTGTATCTCTGTGAAGGCATTTCAGCCACACATCTCAGAAAATACTTGAGCATAATCAAGGTCAAGGGATTTTTGTGTGCCTTAAAAAAAATAAAAGAAAAAAGATCAACTAATTTGTTTATGTTTCTCTTATAAAAGAAAATAGTTATTTTTCCTTAATACAATATTTTCAGCCAATTTCCCCCACACTGCCATCTTGGGGAAGCTGACATTATACCATTCAGTACTGAGGGTTTCTGTATATGTGAGAGAGAATAATCTTAAAATGTTGTCCTTTGTCATAGCTGTTCATTTATAATAAACAAATATTAGGACCAGCCTATATTAACTCAGCTCTGGAAAAACAAACAAGAGACTTACTGAGTCAATTGGAAAGATAATTATAGAAAAGTTCATCTGTAGCACACACATCTCCTATTTCTCTCAAATTACTTCTACACCTTTGTTTTTTCCCCAATTTTTCCAACAGGGTGTCTGTTACAAGTGAAACTGATTTGTTGCACTGCAAGCTTGGAACAGTTTGTGAAGAAAAAGCAATCCCTCTCCTGGTAGTAAGGAGGTGAAGTGTCGATCATAAGGATTTTTATACTGCCATATGAAAGAAGGAATGTCCACAGTTGCCTAATTTAAGAGGCTAGAAATATCCTGTAAAAAAGCACAAGTGTGTTGCCTACTTATTAACACACGAGAAACAGACAGGTTTATACCTAAAGATTGCTAATGTTAAACTGTCATTACCAACTTGACACTATGCAATATATTTCCATTCCCTCTCCCTTTATTTACATATCCACCAGCCTACAGTACAAAAATGGCAAATCTACTGCTACAAAATAGTCTTTGGACAAGCTAACCTAATTTTGTAATATGGGGTGGATGTAGATTTATTAGAGCCATAGGACTAAACAATGGCAAAGTTATTGTTTGTTCTTTCAGGATTGATTCAGACAAACAGTTAAACCAAAAGCCATGATCTCCTTTTGGAAGAATGGTATGAATTTCCGACTGAAGAAAAGCTTAATTTTTCCATAGCAATTTAGTGAATTGTGGGAAATTAATGCTGCTGACAAGATGAAAATTGAAGTTTCTGAGATGTGATGCTAGTGAAGACTCTTGTATATCTCCTGAACAGAAAAGAAGACAATTGCTTATGTTAGAAATATTATTGGAAGATGCAAATCCTCCTGTCAGGAAATCAATAGGTGCAACCTTATGTATTTTGTTATCATCGGGCATATAAATGAAAATAGCCCTGAGAAAGTTATTATGGAAGGAATAGTAGGGGACAACCAGCAAAGAGATTGATACATAGTCTGCAGTAGGTCATTGGGAAGTCATCTGCTGTGTGTTTGAAGCTAGTGATTGATCAGAATGCTTCCAAAAATTTCTGCTATGATATCACCCATATTCAGATATGAATAAATGGAGGTTACTTACTTACTCATTCTTAGTACTAGATAGCTAGCAAAACCCTAGTAATCATGCATTAGGGATTATAAATAATCACTCCCAGAATTCTATAGCTGTATATCCCAAAGGGTTATTAGTCATTAGCTGCTGCTGCTGCAGTGGGAATAGAATTATTTTCTGTGTCCTGTTTCCTTGTACGGGATGTGGTGGATGTTTCCTTCTACCTCATCCTCCAGATGCTTTCATGATTGAGAGATAGAGTGGCTGTAAATGACAGCCATCCTTCTCCGAAATCCTGCAGCAGGGGAGAGTGATAGACCAACATCCAAGAAGGAAAGTGTGTCAGCCGGCCCTAAGTCTCTGTGCTCATACAGATCCCTAAGAAGAATAGGTTCTGGGAAAAGAGGAAAAATATGGAACCAAGTTCAATGTCAGCCCCTGATGACTGAATCCTTAGGTGGTCAGGTTAATGCAACCCACACAAACTGAACCCAGTAGGGTTCATGATGCACTTAAACTATGAGCTCCCTAGTGCTGCTAGTTCCACAGGTAGTGCTGATTAAAATCAAATCAAACATTCTCCGCTCTACTCACTCTAAGTCCCAACGCAGCCAGCGGGGGTTCTTCCCTGTTGCCAGCCAAGCTCCCCGCAGTCCCGCTGACAGTCCCTTCCCCAGTGCGCCGCGGCCCCAGCCTACCTCCAGGCCAGGGATGGGCAAACTATGACCCCAGGCCAGATCCGGCCCCTCAGGGCTTTGGATCCGGCCCGTGGATTTGCCAACCTTGTGGTGCTGAAGGCCCCGTGCTTCCCTGCGGCCCTGGAGGGAGGGGGAGCAGAGAACTCTGTGAACTCTTCTTGCCTGTGGTTACCTCCCCTGAAGCTCCCACTGGCCGGGAATGGGGAAGTGCGGCCAATGGGAGCTTCGGAGGGGGGGGTGCCCACAGGCAAGAACAGCTCACCGAGTTCTCTGCTCCGCCTCCCCCCAGGGCCGCAGGGAAGCGGTGCCTGCCACTTCCCAGAGTGGAGCAGCAGGGGGCCGGGGCCAGGGCCCTACCCTGTCCCTGGTGTGCACCCCTGCCACCCCGTAGCTACTTAAGGTAAGTGGCGCCAGGCCAAAACCTGAATCCATCCTGCACCCCGCACCCCAACTCCCTGGCCTGAGCCCCCTGCCTGCACCCCACCCCTGCCACCTCCTCACTCCCTCCTGCACCCCAACCCCCTGCCCTGAGCCCCCTGCCACACCCCACACCCCCCCTGCACCCCAACTCCCTGCTCTGAGCCCCCTTCTGCACCCCAACCCCCTGCCACACCCCACACCCCTCCTGCACCCCAACTCCCTGCTCTGAGCCCCCTGCTGCACCCCAACCCCCACCACACCCTGCACTCCCTCCTGCACCCCAAACCCCTGCCCTGAGCCTCCTGCCACACCCCACACCTCTCCTGCACCCCAACTCCCTGCTCTGAGCCCCCTGCTGCACCCCAACCCCCTGCCCTGAGCCCCCTGCCACACCCCATACCCCTCCTGCACCCCAACTCCCTGCTCTGAGCCCCCTTCTGCACCCCAACCCCCTGCCATAAGCCCCCTGCCACTCCCCACACCCCTCCTGCACCCCAACTCCCTGCTCTGAGCCCCCTGCTGCACCCCAACCCCCACCACACCCCGCACTCCCTCCTGCACCCCAAACCCCTGCCACACCCCACACTCCCTGCTGCACCCCGTATGAGTCCTCTTGTGGCTCTCCTAGTGCTTCAAGTTTGAGACCCCTGCTCTAAATACAACTTATAGCTATATAAACCTTCATATCAAAGCCACATAGTACTTAGTATTTTAACAGGAAACTATATTATACTGTATTAGTCAGAATGTCCATTAGACACCACCACCCCCGATTTGGCTGCTGGGATGCAACTCAGCATGCTAAAAATTAATGTTTTTGATTTGAGGATCACTTCTTTCCTTTCTCGTTCTTTAATGATCTCAAGCTTTTCAATTTCCTATTGCAGGAAGGTATGACCATCCAGTGTACCTCTAGAGACGAGGGGAAAGAGGAAGGCGTTACCCAGACCCAGGACAGAAAGATGGCAAGCTTTTGCCCTCCCTAGAATATTCTAATATATACAGAGGGCAATGGTGCAATCATCATCACCAGCACAAGTCTGCTGAACTTTTACAGATCTGGCAGTGATACTCTCAGATTTGGCCACAACACAAACCCACCCTGCTTTGAAGGGTGGTAGACTGGAATTATAGCTGAACATTTCCTACTTGGCAGCTCTATATTGGAGTGCTGATAGTTCAAAAGCTGCTCCTCTTTTCTTATTTCAGTGTAATTTATTCTAAAAAGCAATCACCCTGCTGGCAAAGTCCACTGGTGCAATTCCTAACCTTGAAATGCTGGACCAGAAATCAAATTGCAGTCTCTCAAGAGATGCAGGCACATCATATTTATTAGCCACTTTAGCAAGCTTAAACATTAAAAAGATATCCCCCAGACAGCTTTATTTAAGGATCTCAAAATCTTAGCTTCAGAAATCCAGTCCTTCACCTGGACATTTTTGTGTAAGTATTAAACACAATTTGACCTTTGGTCCAGTTAACAAAAATGGATAAGGACAACCTTAATAAGCTTTATAGGACAAACACTGTAGCTGAAAGAAAGAGAAGTCCCTCCCTCCTCTCCCCCACCCCCCAATTTACTGCTGACTGAGCTAAAAAGCCATTAGGCAATCCCAACATTCTCAAAGTTGGCCTTCAATCTACAAGACCTCTACAAACTGCAATTTCCCTAGAGCAGTGGTTCTCAAACTGTGGGTTGTGCCCCCATTTTAATGGGGTCACCAGGGCTGGCATTAGACTTGCTGAGGCCTAGGGCCCAGAACTGAAGGAAAAGCCCGAGCCCCACCGCCCAGGGCCAAAGGCAAAGCCCAAGGGCTTCAGCCCTGGGTGGCAGGGCTCAAGTTACAGGGCCCCTGCCTGGGGCTGAAACTGTTGGGCTTGGGCTTTGGCTCCCCAGCCCGGGGCAGCAGAGCTCAGTCTTTGCCTCACACCCCCACCCAGGACGGCAGGCTCAGGCTTCGGTCCTCCCTCCTGGGGTAGTGTAGTAATTTTTGTTGTCAGAAGGGAGTCGTAGTGCAATGAAGTTTGAGAACCCCTGCTCTAGAGTAACCTTAATTACAAAAAATCTGACTATAGCCTGCATGCTTATAATGTAGATGTGTGAAAGAACATTTTTGAATTGTCATCAGTTTACATTTTATATTATTTCTCTGTCTGCATTTGAGTTATGCACCTAGCAACTCTCCTAAAGGAAACAAAAACAAAACACTGAAACACTAATCAGGTTTTTTTATTATTTGATATTTGTAAAATACTGGTGAAATGTTAAGATAAACATGTAGAAACAAAACTCCAAACATCCAGCTAAGCTGGCCAAGAAATCATGTAACTTGGCATTAGACACATTTAGGCTTAAGTGACAAGTGACTTCTACTTCTATGTCAATAATAGCTCTTCCTGAATACATGAAGTTGGGCACAATTCAGACCTGCTATTCGGTGGGATTTGATGGTAATTTGAAGTCAGGACCACCTTTTTTCTCCTCAGGCAGGAGGGCCTATTTCACTCTTTCACCTGTGGACAGTAAAGGATCTAATTGGAATTCAGATTTCTTTAAGCTGGTGGATCACTGCTGATAGGCTACTAGGAGGCTGAGATCACTTTTTGTCTTCAGTCATTAAAACAAACTTCCTCCTGCTGCATAGCAGATCCAGATCACTCTCTCCTACAGATAATCTGAGAAACAGAAACTGTATGGGAATATGGCCAGAATGCCAATAGCAAAACTTCATTTCCAATCAGATTGGTTGCACTAGAAAGAACTTCTGAAGTCCTGTACTGAAGTTCTGCAATGATGGAGTATTCCTCTCCATCATTGCAACTGGAAAGTCAAAATCATAGAAGGTTAGGGTTGGAAGGGACCTCAGGAGGTCATCTAGTCTAACCCCCTGCTTGAAGCAGGACCAATCCCCAATTTTTGCCTCAGATCCCTAAATAGCCCCCTCAAGGATTGAGCTCACAATCCTGAGTTTAGCAGGCCAATGCTCAAACCACTGAGCTATCCCTCCCCCCAAAATCAGCAAAACTATTCCAGGTAATGAATAGCTTGGCATTCCTGACAACTGACTCTGAGGACACAATGAAACCATGGCGATGAGACTTCTTTACAGATTTAGTCCTATATAAAGTTTGTTGACCTTGATTCTGTTGATGCCAGATCTTCAATAGAAATAAGACTGCTCAGAAGCATGTCTCAAACAGAATTGCATGGTTAGAGCCTTACTGACGTCAATGAAACTTGTCAAGAAGACCAAACAAACAAACAGAAATGAGAATCTCAGAAGGTCCAGAGGTTTGGGGCAGATAATCATCCAGGAGTTTGAATGCTTATTTGAATGTATCCCTGATATCTCAGTTCAGAAACAGAGGAGATACAACACAAAAGAAGGCTGTTACTTTGTTTGCATTAGGATTTTGTTTTGTTTTTAAAGACTGTGTGAGAAATTTCTGGTACTCCTTCCTTCTGACTTTTTCAGAAATACTCTGATCAAAGCTTTTCCTGAAGTATTTCAGGATTTCCACTTATGGACAAATCTTGGTTTTGCTGAGATGAGTAAACATGAAAATAAATACAAATGGAGACCTTGGGCTATCTGTCTAGTCAGTTCTGAATTTTCCTGAACTGGTTCTTCCATCCCTCTCTTGTCCATATTTTTGCAAGTGCCTCTTTCTTTTCATAGAAACTGGAGAAGGGGAGTCTGACAAAATGGGATTTTGGATGTAATTTCATGATGGAATCCAACAAAATAAAAGTATGTTTGCTCCTTTCAACCAAAAGGCCATGAAAATTAGTTAGTGGAAGAAATGACAAAGAAAGACATAAGAGATGTAGAAGTATAAGCAGCTGTATTCCCCCCTCCCTATAGCTTTACAGAAATTGAGAGAAAAGAGTTAATAGTTTATAAGAACTACAAAATTTAGCTAGGAACCCAGTGTCTACTATTACAAGTCATGAAACTTATCTACAGCTATAGAAAACCACAGCAAAGATCACAAAGGTAACAGACCAGAGACACTGACCAGTTACAACTCTAAACACAGAAGAGGAAACAAAGGAATATTTGACTTTTAAATATATCCACAATTTTAAAAGTGCAACAGATGCAGGAAGGAGACTTCTGACATTTAAAGTTTGAGTACAGGTTCAGTATAATCACACCAGGAACACCCCAGTAAGCGACATTTAGCTTGAACTTCACCTTGTCACCACAGATTTGCTATAGGAAAGCAGAATGGGGAGGGATAAAGCAAAAGGCAGAAAAAACACATAGCTGGTTGACTGTACTGCAGTTGAGACAATCTAATTTAAAAGAATCTTTGTCAGTCCGATTGAAACTTTAAACTGATGTATCGTGCCATCTACATCACACAATAATCATAAAATCAACCTCAACTGACCTAGAGGAATGGATTTTGGATAGGTATACATACACATGTATATTTTATAAACATGCAACTAGATACATATATACTTAATTCATCATTCCCTTGCTGTAACTGTAACAAATTCTATGGATTTTTTCTAAGAGATAAAAATTACACACACAGTGTGTTAAGTGCATAGATTGTGCGTAAAAGGCTTATTGTGTGTACTATGCCATAGGCTGCTTTGGTTTCTCCTTGTTGACTTTAAGTACTCTGCTACTTGGACAGAGAGAGTGGGAAAACACTCCACAAGGAGCTGCCTATGCTTCTCTCTCTCTCTCGCTCTCATATTCTTTTTCAAAATTGAGACATGCTAACCAAGGGCAAACAAATGTAGTGGTGACTAACACCCTTTTAAACAAAAATGCTAAACTTAATCTGTTTGCTCAGTTTCATCAGTGATTGAGGTTTGATTTTCATTTGACATTTCTTTGCTTACTCATCATTGCTACTCATGAGTGTAAACCATGAGTTGCAAGCCTGACTTCCCAAGGATACTGCTTAGAGTCTTCATATCTGCTAGCAGCTCTCTACAACATTAGAAGTTCTATGCTCCCTGAGTGAGATGGCTCTGCAGCCTATCTTTGTTCTCTGTGAGAGACTCAAGGGGCTAAAGGTTAGTTATCTCAAAGAAGACTCTATTACTTTGAAAAAAAATCACAGTATGAAATTTTTAAAGATGATGAAAATTACCCCCACCCCCGCTTAAAATTAATGCTATTTGTAATTTATTTTATACCATCAAATCTCACTGATCCTTGGCATCAAGGAATGATTTAGAGGAAGCTCTAAATCAGATATATGATATATATAGAGAGAGAGAGAGGAAGGTCTTCAAGCAGATATAGGGAAATGCTAGAATGTGGGCAATTTATTCTAAATTGAAATTTACGTTTGCCTACACTGTATTGGGCTTATAGAATATATAGCATTTTATTGTTCTGTTACATGAGTTCCAGATGGTAGCAAAGATAATGGAATTAAAATAGGGATGAATTTGACCTCTTGCCTTAAGTTGTTCACTTGTTAATAAAGCAACAAAATAATTAGAAGCAAAATACAATTGACAACCAACACGTGTTTTCTCTCCCTAGAAAGTTGTTATGAAACAGAATACACACTTTTCTGGTTTAACAATGAAAATGTAACAAATCAAAACTCCAAACATCAAATATTTAATGTTAATTTCTTTCATTTCTTATGAGCTTATGTTAAGCAGCTTGTATAACAATAAACCATCTGTCTTCATGGCATCACTGTCTCTGCATTAGGAGTAAAATCTTGGCCAAACTCTGATTGAATGCAGTTGAGCCATTGACTTCAACAGAGCCAGGATTTCACAGTAGGTTCTGAACTCTCTGCAAATTAACGATGCTCCACAAATGTCGACACTCAGGTATTCAATTGCAGTGAATGAAAATTTTGAACAATTTAAGTCCTGTGTTTTGTCAAAGAATATATACATTCTTTAGCTTTTCCGTGTTTCTTTTCACAATTCAAGTCTTTGAAAGGGAGTCTATTTAAAAAAAATCATGCAGTGACTCTACTATTTTAAAATCTCCACTTGTGCACTTTTCAAATCTCTTAATGTTTTTATTATGTATACATAGCAAAGGTAATAATGCTTAACATCAGTAACATGACTTCTCAGTCTGTAAAGCTACCAGAGTGAAATCATTTGAAAATTCTGAACTTAACATTGGTAGAAAACTAATTGATGATTCTAGCCAAGTATTACCAAAAAAGGAATCATAATGGAGCTCACTGGAGGGATTCATGCCACTCATATTCATTTCTGCCTCCATCTTTTTATGAAGGCACCAGGAAACAGAATGAATAATCTTGAAATGACCCTACTCCCAGAGATCATATTAGCAGTGTGATCACTGTTGCAAAACATAACCTTCAAAAGAGTCCTGTCAGAGCTATTGACAGCTCTATGTACGTTTTATGAGTGTCATGCTGTTGTGGGCTCAGAAAAGAGATAAAGTGCTCATTTCATTAGAGGTCATTAATGCACTAGATCACCAAAGCAAATCTTCTCTTTCAGAAGAAATGACACTGTTCACTTCAGAAAAAAGAAAAGGCAATGTGCAGAGACATTTCTAACTGAAGACAACTAATTCCCTTTTTTGTTTGAAAATTGTCAGCATTTTCCATTCAACAACATGAAACTGAAAGGAACACTGATGGGAGATATAATGAAGCAATAGTTATCTCTTCCCACCCCACAACCTCACCTTCCAAAAGGAAATACCATATCCAGTCTTTATATTCTGGAACTGTTACAAAACAGTGAGTGTTACCAGACAAGGTAAAGAGGTGACTTAGCAGCAACACTGGGTGTTAATCTGGAAAACAATATAAGCCCTTCAGTTAAAAGAAAGGACAAGCAATTAAAACTGCAGGGCCATAATTCAGTCTGGTTTCTGTTTATGGTTCTTCAACTGACTTGCTACATAACCTTAGTCAAGACATTTTTACAGATGAGGCCAGTAAGTACTCACCTCACAGGAAGGTGGCTAATTTACTTATTTTTGTGGGGTTATTTTAAATCCATAATTGAAGGCACCATAGAAGACAAAGATACTCCTCCCCACCACACGCACATTTTAATTAACAGTTGTGCCACAAAAGTAAATGTAAGCCAAGTCTGCAGGAAATTATTTCAGTAGTTCTACAGTTATGAACACTTGAAGTTAGCAAGATAAAAATTATGTAATTAATTATTTAAAAGAGGTTTTCGTCACTTTTCTGATTTCCTCTGTTGGGTCATCTAAAACTGTGGCCTCATCTCACAGAAGAAAGGGATAGAATTAACACAACCTTCAACCTTAATTCTGCTTCTTGAAAGCTTGACTTCTTCTCATTCTTAACTCTACACTAATTGGCAGTTTTTGTTTTTGTTTTTTTGCCTAGAACTTTCAGTATTTCTTTCTTCCTTTTTTTTTTTGCACACACCATTCACCTATCCCTCTTGCCACCACCCCCCCTCCAAAAAAGTCTCAGCACATCTTGGAATTCCAGTCAGCCTTGATTAAGACATTAAGGAACTCAACCATCTTAGCCATTAGGCCATCTCTATGTTGAAACTGCCTCTAAATTTAAATCTATCCAAAAGTAATGTGTTTCACTGCATCCCCACTCCCAGTATTCTAAGATAGTAATTTCCAAACTATGTTTCATGGATCTCATGGTCAGCAGAACACTGCAGAAAACTAGTAGGTCACAGGATGCTGGCTCCTTTTCATATTCAGATGCTTCTACATGCACCTAGTCTCCACATTGCAAGAAGAACCGGGATGCTTATGGGAGCAACTAAAATCAAGCAGGAAAAATAGGACAACTGTACCCAAGCAATGGTAGTAGTTATTACAAGGATATTCTGCAATTGTGAACGGGATTTTGTAGTGATGGTAGTGGTCTGAAGTAATCATAAATGGGAGGAAAGGAGGCTTGTTAGATAATCTCTCTGTTAAAATGTGTTCCATTCTACAAAATGGGTTGATGATTCTGTTTTAAGTCAACAAGGGCCAGATTGTGACATAGCCACACAGGAGATTAAGGGGTAGAAAGGCCCCACACTAGGGTTCCATGATTAGACTCTTAATCTATTCAAATTTGGGGGCAATCAAAAAACCATGAGAAAATTCTACTATATGTGCATGAATTTCCCCTAGTATAAATGCTATAACTTTAAAACTACTGAATTAATTTTCTTCACACTTAGATGTTTAAGGAATACAAGCAGAGTTTTTGATGTGTCTACTTTCAAGTCTGATGTTTCCAATGCCGTTCAGTTACACAGGCATACTATGACCAGACTGGGACATTCACAGGAGATTGTATCCTTTTTATTCCTTTTAAATGTACACACATAACTTAACAGCTGAACCATCTTTGCTCAAACTCTTAAAAAAGTCACGTTTATGATGAGACAAAACTGAACAATTGCTTGAGAAAGCTACAAGTGGTTGAAAAGGGGGAATTAGAATGGAAATTGCTCAGAGGTCATCTTAATCGCAGTTTTCAGAGTAGCAGCCATGTTAGTCTGTATTCGCAAAAAGAAAAGAAGTACTTGTGGCACCTTAGAGACTAACAAATTTGAGCATAAGCTTTCATGAGCTACAGCTCACTTCATCGGATGCATTCAGGGGAAAATACAGTGGGGAGATTTATATACATAGAGGACATGAAACAATGGGTACTATCATGCACACTGTAACCAGTGAGCACTTAAGGTGAGCTATTACCAGCAGGAGAGTGCGGGGGGGCGGGGGAGAGAAACCTTTTGTAGTGATAATGAAGGTGGGCCATTTCCAGCAGTTGACAAGAACATCTGAGGAACAGTGGGGAGTAGAAGGGGGATAAACATGGGGAAATAGTTTTACTTTGTGTAATGACCCATCCACTCCCAGTGTGTAGTACCCATATCTGCTCTAATATACTATGATTTGAAATTCGTTTTTCTACAGCACAGTCTCTAAAGTTCCTCCAAATTTTGCCTCTGCTTTCTTCTTAATTGTACATTCTTACAGAGACAAACATTAGATTTCACATGAAATTTATCCTAGTTGCTCTGCAGTTTTGAAAGTGGTAAATGATAAGGTTCATAAACTGTTAGGTCAGAAGAACAATGAAACACAAAGAATTTTAGGTAAGGCTGGCAGTCGTACTAATGTCATTTAACAAAAAATTATACTCTATTTATTCAGTACTTCCACTATTCTCCTATTATTCATACACAATCTGCAATATATCCTAGTAATGTGTGACCCAATAATCTCATCTGCAATGCTGCCAAGTATTCCTGAGACAGCATCACAGTCCATAAATACATTCAGTTCTTTGTACTACCTGCTGAAGTGGCAAGGTTTGTGTGAATTTGTGAATTACACTGGTGCCATAAATAGATTCACCAAGAAAGAAAACTATTAAATATAAAAAAAAAAATTAAGAATTGATAAGGTTGTGACACAATCCAGAAAATGCCAAGAAAGTCTAAGTCTAGCTGGCACATGGGCCAGATCCTCAAGTGTTGTAAAGGAGCTATGTAAATTTCCACCAGCAGGGAATTTGACCCTCCATCTTTAACTCTCCTGCAGAAAATAAGAGGACAGAGATATAAGTCAAGGATAAAAAGGTCAACTTTAATATGAAATATCCCAAAAGTGGATGGGAATCTGGGAGGCAGTGACCAAGAGTTGGTTGAGTTCAGGATCCTGACACAGGGAAGAAAGGTAAGCAGCAGGATATGGACCCTGGACTTCAGGAAAGCAGACTGACTCCCTCAGGGAATGGATGGGTAGGATCCCCTGGGGGACTAACATGAAGGGGAAAGGAGACCAGGAGAGTTGGCTGTATTTCAAGGAATCCCTGTTGAGGTTACAGGGACAAACCATCCCGATGTGTCGAAAGAATAGTAAATATGGCAGGCGACCAGCTTGGCTTAACGGTGAAATCCTAGCAGATCTTAAACATAAAAAAGAAGCTTACAAGAAGTGGAAGGTTGGACATATGACCAGGGAAGAATATAAAAATATTACTCGGTCATGTAGGAATGAAATCAGGAGGGCCAAATCGCACCTGGAGCTGCAGCTAGAGAGAGATGTCAAGAGTAATAAGAAGGGTTTCTTCAGGTATGTTGGCAACAAGAAGAAAGCCAAGGAAAGTGTGGGCCCCTTAATGAATGAGGGAGGCAACCTAGTGACAGAGGATGTGGAAAAAGCTAATGTACTCAATGCTTTTTTTGCCTCTGTCTTCACTAACAAGGTCAGCTCCCAGACTGCTGCGCTGGGCATCACAAAATGGGGAAGAGATGGCCAGCCCTCTGTGGAGATAGAGGTGGTTAGGGACTATTTAGAAAAGCTGGACATGCACAAGTCCATGGGGCCGGACGAGTTGCATCCGAGAGTGCTGAAGGAATTGGCGGCTGTGATTGCAGAGCCATTGGCCGTTATCTTTGAAAATTCGTGGCGAATGGGGGAAGTCCCAGATGATTGGAAAAAGGCTAATGTAGTGCCAATCTTTAAAAAAGGGAAGAAGGAGGATCCTGGGAACTACAGGCCAGTCAGCCTCACCTCAGTCCCCAGAAAAATCATGGAGCAGGTTCTCAAAGAATCAATCCTGAAGCACTTACATGAGAGGAAAGTGATCAGGAACAGTCAGCATGTATTCACGAAGGGAAGGTCATGCCTGACGAAGCTAATCGCCTTCTATGATGAGATTACTGGTTCTGTGGATGAAGGGAAAGCAGTGGATGTATTGTTTCTTGACTTTAGCAAAGCTTTTGACACTGTCTCCCACAGTATTCTTGTCAGCAAGTTAAAGAAGTATGGGCTGGATGAATGCACTATAAGGTGGGTAGAAAGTTGGCTAGATTGTCGGGCTCAACGGGTAGTGATCAATGGCTCCATGTCTAGTTGGCAGCCGGTGTCAAGTGGAGTGCCCCAGGGGTCGGTTCTGGGGCCGGTTTTATTCAATATCTTCATAAATGATCTGGAGGATGGTGTGGATTGCACTCTCAGCAAATTTGTGGATGATACTAAACTGGGAGGAGTGGTAGATATGCTGGAGGGCAGGGATAGGATACAGAGGGACCTAGACAAATTGGAGGATTGGGCCAAAAGAAATCTGATGAGGTTCAATAAGGATAAGTGCAGGGTCCTGCACTTAGGACAGAAGAACCCAATGCACAGCTACAAACTAGGGACCGAATGGCTAGGCAGCAGTTCTGCGGAAAAGGACCGAGGGGTGACAGTGGACGAGAAGCTGGATATGAGTCAGCAGTGTGCCCTTGTTGCCAAGAAGGGCAATGACGTTTTGGGATGTATAAGTAGGGGCATAGCGAGCAGATTGAGGGACGTGATCATCCCCCTCTATTCGACATTGGTGAGGCCTCATCTGGAGTACTGTGTTCAGTTTTGGGCCCCACACTACAAGAAGGATGTGGATAAACTGGAGAGAGTCCAGCGAAGGGCAACAAAAATGATTAGGGGTCTGGAACACATGACTTATGAGGAGAGGCTGAGGGAACTGGGATTGTTTAGTCTGCAGAAGAGAAGAATGAGAGGGGGCTTTCAACTACCTGAGAGGTGGTTCCAGAGAGGATGGTTCTAGACTATTCTCAGTGGTAGAAGAGGACAGGACAAGGAGTAATGGTCTCAAGTTGCAGTGGGGGAGCGTGGAGCAGCTCCAGAGCAATGGAGCTGCAGGTTTTTGCCTGGAGCTGGAGCAGAGCCAGAGCACAGCTTCAAAGCCCTGCTGCAGACACAATCTTTTATAGTACACTCAAACTAAGGTCAGAAGGGACCATTGTGACCATCTAGTCTGACCTCCTGCGCATTGCAGGCCACAGAACTTCACCCACCCACTCCTGAAATGGACCCCTAACCTCTGACAGAGTTACTGAAGTCCTCAAATAATGGTTTTAAAAGACTTCAAATTACAGAGAATTCACCATTTACACTAGTTTAAACCTGCATGTGACCCATGCTGCTGATGAAGGTGAAAACGCCCCAGGGTCTCTGCCAATCTGACCTGAGGGAAAATTCCTTCCCATCCCCAAATATGGAAATTAGTCAGATCCTGAGTATGTGGGCAAGACCTACCAGGAAGATACCTCGGAAAGAATACTCTATAGGAACTCATTCTTCCCACCTAGTGTCCGGTCTCCAGCTTTTGGGGATTTTTCTACTGGCAGTTACCAATGTGCATCATGCTATTGTAGGCAGTCCCATCATACATCCCCTGCAAAAACTTATCAAGCTCAGTCTTGAAGACCGTTAGTTTTTTCTCCCTTGGGAAGGCTGGTCCAGAACTTCACTCCTCTGATGGTTAGACACCTTTGCCTAATTTCATGCCTAAACGTATTAATGGCCAGTTTATATCCATTTGTTTGTGTGTCCATAATGGTGCTTAACTTAAATAACTCCTCTCCCTGCCTGATATTTATCCCTCTGATGTATATATAGAGAGCTATCATATCTTCCCTCAGCCTTCTTTTGGTTAGCCTAAACAATCCAAACTTTTTGAGCGTCCTCTCATAAGGTAGGCTTTCCATTCTTTAGGTCATCCTAGTTGCCCTTCTCTGCACTTATTCCAGTTTGAATTCATCTTTCTTAAAACATGGGAGACCAGAATTGCATGCAACATTCCAGTGTGCTAGAAATACCTCATCTGGTGCATTCTAGGACTGCATTAGCCTTTTTCACATCCACATCACATTGACGGCTCAGTCATCCTGTGATCAACCAATATATCCAGGTCTTTCTCCTCCTCTGTTGCTTCCAACTGATAACTCCCCAGCATATAGCGTACTTATTAGACAATCATTTGTCTTGTCAATTTCGTACAAGCAGGATAAAAATGGAGTCTTTTTAATATGGCTTTTGAGGGCTGGAGTACGGTATGTATGTGGCCTAACAAAACGTGGCAGGATGTGACATTGCAAAATTTCCTCCAAACTGTTTGGAACACCTTTTCTTTTTAAATTACTGCCTCAACAAATTCTAACAGATACAGTGGTTCAACTAAGCATAATTTATATTGTTACTAAAGAATCAATTGGTCTCAGTCTTTCTGGACATTCCAGCAGTCTTTGTGGTTGATTAGAAAGCATCTTCAGGCATCTCGAGGTCTTTCACTCTCACTCTAGAACCCCAAACCAGAACAGTTAATGAAGACATTTGTTCTTCCATATTATCTGCTCTCATTTCACTCTTTTCTGCTATCAGCTCATTTTCTCTCTTAGTGTATGGCTACACTGCAGCTGGGAGCATATTTCCTAGTATGGGTAGAGAGACAGCTGATAGCTCTGCCACAGTAAGAGCACTAAAAATATTAGTGTAGCCAGGTAGTATGAGCAGCAGCTTAGGCTAACTGCCCAAGTATGTGCTCAGGTGGTCTGGGGGTTTGTACTCAGGTGGATACCCCTAGCTGCTACTCATGCTATCTTGGTCTACACTGCTGGTTAGCACTTTAGCTGACACAGAGCTATCATGTGTCTCTCTACCCACGCTGGGAAGCATGGTCCCATACCCAAAGTCATATTCTCAGATACCATTCAATGCTTACAATTCTATTTTCAAAGGTTTCAAATAAGTGATCACTGAATATGAACAATATGTAATTTCCTTAGCAACTGTATCATCTTCTAGCCAGTTTGACTTTTAATTGCCAAATTTTGACTTTTTTTAGTTGTGATAAAAGATTTAGTTCTTCTGCTATAATTTTATATCCATTTTGATTTATCTTAATCCCTTTGCCAAGATCACAGGAGTGTGTGTCATTATTTTATGTCTCATATCTGGTAACAGAGTATGTACGTGTCTATTAGATAAAACTTCTGCTGGGGGGTTTCCAGATTGCAGCAGTCTTGTTCTGTAATGGAGTGGTTCTAAAGATATGTATTCTCTTGCAGTAATTATCTAAGCAAGTCCTTAATATACAGACTCCACACTCTGTTAGGTAATTTATGTTAAATTTGTAAGCTATTGTGAAGCCCAAGGATTTATTATTTTTGAACTGTGGTCCACTGTTTTTGTAATACTAAGGTAAGCAAACAAAGATTTCACTTTATCACACCTGAAGTGGCGGTACCCTCAAGTTTCACTACTTTTTGAAATTTGCTGAAATAGTCCATAAGATTATCATGTTTTCCTATGACAAATTTCAAATTTGTTCCATGAGACTATCGGGATGTTGAAGAAATGTCAAATTTTTTAACAGTACATTTCTAGATTTCATGCAGGTTCAATACTTGCTAACCTACTTACCATCTAAATAGACAGACTGTACATAGGTCTTAATATGACTTCTGCAGCTGTTCCTTTTTGACTTAGTTATGCTAATGTGTCCTTCATATATTCTTTCCAGTATTTATGTTCTTATCACTGTGGGAATTACTAATACTTTTTTACATCTCAGTTTTATATTGGGAGTATGCAGATGAAAAGTATAGATTTCTTAATCCATTCATTATATATCATGTATTACTGCTTGCAGTGTTTCACCCTTCGCTATTTCTTTTTCCAGCTAAACCCTTATTACTGGATGCTTTTACCATGTTCACATGTACTATTAAAGTTTGTTTAAAACCTGGTTATCAAGTGAAGCATACTCTCAGGCAGCACATCTGCAATTGCTAGATGGCATCTTCACTGAAATTCCAAGGTCATACCATACTTCTGTACTCTCAAAAAATAATTGTTGATTACTTGCTGTTGTTTCTCCAAGATCTTTCATATGAATTACAAACAGTTGTTTACAGGGGGTTTCACCTTTGAAGCGATGACCATCATGAAAACAGGAAATTTTATACTCACATCTTAATAAGACATAAGCCTCCTTTACATACATTTTTCTCTGCTGCCATCATAGCTCTCACAATACAGCTATTCAGTCCCAGGTCTTTGTAGTAATACAGCTCCCAGCTCTACTTTTGAAGAATCTGTGAAAAGACTGATTTCTTTCAATGGGTCAAAGAATAATAGAGCTGGTACCAATGTCAGTACATATTTCAAATCTTTGGCTTCTCTTCTGTGCCCTGGCATCCGTGCCTATTCTGTATGTTGGTGAAGGAGGTTGCTACAGTGAGTTTGAGCTGCATAGTTGAGTATGAACTTACTGACACAATTCACTGTGACTCGCAGTTTGATTTTTTTTCCCCAATATATCCTTGAGTCTTTGCACATTCAGAATCACCTGAATCTTAAAAATCAGGCACTGGTGGTCAATTTCTTTCCCAGGCTGATGATTTCAGTTGTTTGAAAGCTGCTCTGGCCATGGTAAAGATATTGTTTCTTCTTATCTCTTCTTCTATTGCTAAATAGTCTATACAGCCATTGTCTGGCTATGCTGGAGGAAGGTCAGGAGACAATTGATATGGTTTAATTAGGCCAAAACTTTATTATTAAATGTCTGGGAATTCCAACAGATAAAAGTGCAAACACTACCATCACATGAGGGTAAAGGTGGGCTCCCTGCCATGCCACTCATAGGTGTCCCAAACCCCACCCTGTTCCGCTTCTTTACCAAACACCTCCTTTACCAAACCATTTATCTGGTCATTGTATCTCCTCCCTATGGAGTACCTGCACTGGAAATCCATTCCGTGTTTACATAATGAGTTGTGACATCATTGCCTAACTCCCATTCTCAACTCACCCTAAGTAAAAACCTTACAACTTTTGGAGTCAACATAAATCTGCCAAAAGCGCTGCCAATGCACTCTTTTTGCTAAAGAATTTGCCTTCTGCTGTCTTAGCAATCCTTTGGAGCAAATAAAAATGTTTCCTGTTAATATTTCTCTTCATTTCCTTCCATAACAATATCTTGAGGAATCTTAATATACTGAACTAGGTCCTCGTCCCACCTGATGTGGTTGTTGGGTTTTTTCGAGCCACTGAGATGAGCCAGAATCTGACCACAGCTGGTTAGTTGGGAATTCTCCTAGTGAAGAACTGTTCTGCTGATTCTCCTCTAGTATATAGCCCGTTGAAAGTCATATCCCATTGCGATAAGTTGGTGTCAGAGCCAGGAAAGATCACAGTAGAGAATCAGGGACTGTGACCAAGCTCTTTGACAACCCAACTCACCTGTGCTGTGTGAATCTCAACACAAGATACGAATGGATTCTCAAACTTTAACACTTCTTTTTAAAAAATGTGCACCACAATCAGAATAATTATAATATTTTAAATCAGTTGGGACTTATTGCAGATTTTTCCCATATATTCTGTTGGTTGCCACATGATAGACATCTTGTTCCTGGCATGTTTTTGTTTTCTGTTCCTGACATATTCACATTTGGTGTTTACAATCTGTGCCTCTCTCTTTATGGCCATTCTTTTCATGTGAAAAATACTTCCTTTCAAGTGTTGGGTCCATGCTTTAAAACAAAAAATAAAACCCTTTCATATACCTTTTTGCCCCTGCTCCCTAAAACTATTTGATCTTCAATGATGGAATCTTTTAAAGCTCCAGATTCACACAACTGGCTATTAATTGTAAATCTCTGACAAGCTACTCAGTTGTTTCTATTATTTGTGGGTCTTTCAATAGAGAATATATATTTTAAGGAAAATATTTTTGGTAGGGGCACAAACATTTCATTTCTTCTTCAAAGCTTTCTTCCCCTTCCTCCTCCTCAGTACGGAATGTATGGTTTATGTCCAGTGCTTCATCACAAGCCATCATCAAAACAGCATAGGGATTGGGGGTGGGTTTTTTTTGTTCATTTTCTATTTTATTAGCTCCTTTGATTTAAATAGCCAGTTCAAATTGCTATTGATACTTCAAGATTTTCTAAACCAATTTTGCTCAGTAACTTCTATAATTTTTAGGGATGGTGACAGATTGCCATGTAGCAGTTGGACAGCCTGCATAGCAACCATTTTTATTTTACCTTTGTACTTGTTGTAATAAATATCACTTTCACCAAACATTGACTCTTATCGCTCTTTTCTCAGACTCCCTGGCACTCTGTGCCTTCCACTTCTGATAACCAGTATTGGCAGTCTCAAGTGTTCATGTGTTACCCCCCCAAAAAAATGACAACGATGGCTTGAAAATCATGATGATTTTAGAAATAAGGATTCTCAGTGGTGTTCTCTGCAACCAGTTCCTGTTTCTGTGTACAGGAGAGTTAACAGGAAGGGTGATAACTTTAAAACTTCCTGATGAAGCTTAATCCTTTATAGCACACAATGGAAAAGTATATTAAAAGGTGGTGGGGAGGGAGACAATGGTGTTGCAATACAACTTCTGCCATTTTAAAATGAGTATTATTTTGAACATTTGTTTAAAAATGCTTGTTGATTATCGCTATTCAATTTGGAACAGATGTTTAATGATAAATAAGGATTTGTAATAGATTATTAATGACAGAGATAAAGATCTGGATTCTGATCTCACTTTCATCAGATTTATTCTGGGATAACTCATGTTCCATGAATTACTCCTAATTTACACAAGCACGAGTGACATCATAATTATGGCTGAAGTTAATTAGATAATATGATATTGCATATATGGTAGAGGAAAAAAAGCATGAGCAGGAATCAAACATTTCAGGAAATTGAAGTCTGAAGTCCTGGGTTATGCAAACTGATTCCCAAATGAGGGATCTAATCTCACCTTAGTCAACAAATGGAACAGTCTACTTGTGTTCAGTGAGTTATTCATCTCTGTTATTTATTAGCAATATTACACTCCTGAATAATCTTAATCAGACTCTTTGTATTATTTAAAAACCAAACAGAAACCAATGAGAACGGGGGACCTTTGGCTATACTATAATACCCAGGAAATTTGGTAGTCTACTTTTTAATTGAGGCCACTGATTGATGACAGTAACCCGTAACCGACTTTTGACTATAGTACTAAGATATCTCTGTACTCTCAGAACGAATTCCATCATTAGCCTTATCTACAGAGAGTTCCCTCAAAGTAATGTCTTGATTTTTTAGTATAGGAATTTAGAAGTAATTATCATAAACCCCACTCTACCTGAGAGATTAAGTTTTATTTACCACAGCAGCTCCTCAGCCAGCCTACATTCTAGTAAATCTTTGTCTTTCTAGCAGTTCATGAACCCTGCAATGTTTTTTAAACTCTAATAATTTGCCCATTATGAACAATATTCAAAGACCATAAAAATCACCACTTATAATTAAATATGAATGTGAAATATAAATAGTTTGTTTTTAAAAAATATGCAATTTATCTTGGATTAATTAGCAATTATTATTAATTTGCAAAAGTGATAGTTTAGGTTATTTTGAGACTTCCATTATAATTCCCCATTTTCTTTTGCTTGAAATTTCCCATTATTTTTGGAAATTGTAAAAAATAAGTGCAGAGCTGGGTCACATTTTCATACTTTCCTCTTTAACCACAAGGGCTGATACTTAACCCCCCTTGCTTCCCCAAGAGTCTCCTGTAACCTCTGACTTCCTTCAGGGCTAGGTCTTTAGGAAAAAACACCAAAATATCACAACATTCACAATAAAATCCTGAGTGAACAACAACACTGATCCACACGTGCCACATAGCTATCTATGCTTGACAGGAGGACTGGAAAACTACAAATATTGCACAGATTTCTTTTTTTTTTTAAAGTGATACTGACACTCTCCAGTAATTCACTGCAGTTCTTAAGTAACAGAACAAATACTGAGAGAAAATTCTAGACAATTAGGTAATCTTTGTGGCTTTTAGCCACAGCCCAGAGGGGCATATGAAGGGAGGCACACTTATATGGACACAACAGCAAAATGAGGAGAGAAACATACATGGAATTAAGCGGCAGGCTTTTATTAAAAACTTCAACGAAGGGTAGGTTTTATTAAAAACTTCAACTACCCCCTCATCATCCATACTCGCCTAGACCAGGCATTTAACTGGTTCCAGTGCAGGGGTTACAGGGCTCCTTACCATATAACCCATATTGCGTGATCCCCATGATTCAGCTTTCCTCAGAGTGCTAGCATCCTGCCCGACCCCTTCAAGAGAGACAAAGGGTGCAGCAGGGTGGGGATGTAGGCCCACGAGGGCCACAAAGCTTCAACCTATCACATGAGCTCAAGGCCCAGCACCAAAATCCCAGATCTTTTACTCTGGAAATGGTTCACTTTATTCTCTTAGCCACACTGGGAACTGGCTACAAATTGTGACGAATAAACACCCCCCCCCCAAACCTCAGTTAGGTACCAAGTGTGTTCCTGCTTAACCTATTGTGGCTTAAAGATGCTGCAAGGAAGGCAAAAAACAATTTGGTCCTCTGCCAATTGGCCCATGGAGAAAATATATAGAAAAGCTGGATATGCACAAGTCCATGGGTCTAGATCTAATGCATCTGAGGGAATTGGCTGATGTGATTGCAGAGCCATTGGCCATTATCTTGGAGAACTCATGGTGATCAGGGGAGGTCCCAGACGATTGGAAAAAGGCAAATATAGTGCACATCTTTAAAAAAAGAGGAGGAGGAGAACCCAGGGAACTACAGATCAGTCAGTCTCACCTCAGTCCCTGGAAAAATCATGAAGCAAGTCCTCAAGGAAACCATTTTAAAGCACTTGGAGGAGAGGAAGGTGGTCAGGAACAATCAACATGGATTCACCAAGGGCAAGTCATGCCTGACCAACCTGATTGCCTTCTATGATGAGATAACTGGCTCTGTGGATACGGAGAAAGCAGTGGATGTGATATATCTTGACTTTAGCAAAGTTTTTGATACAGTCTCCCACAGTATTCTTGCCAGCAAGTTAAAAAAGTATGGATTGGATGAAAGGACTATAAAGTGGATAGAAAACTGGCTAGATTGTCGGGCTCAACGGGTAGTGATCAATGGCTCCATGTCTAGCAGGCAGCCAGTATCAAGCAGAGTGCCTCAGGGATCGGTCCTGGGGCAGGTTTTGTTCAACATCTTTATTAATGATCTGGATGATGGGATAGATTGCACTCTCAGCAAATTCACAGATGACACTAAGCTGGGGGGAGAGGTCGATACGATGGAGGGTAGGGATAGAGTCCAGAGTGACCTAGACAAATTGAAGGATTGGGACAAAAGAAATCAGATGAGGTTCAACAAGGACAAGTGCAGAGTCCTGCACTTACGAGGGAAGAATCACATGCACCGCTACAGGCTGAGGACCAACTGGCTAACCAGCAGTTCTGCAGAAGAGGACCTGAGGATTACAGTGGATATGCTTCAGCAGCATGCCCTTGTTGCGAAGAAGACTAATGGCATATTGGGCTGTATTACTAGGAGCATTGCCAGCAGATCGAGGGAAGTGATTATTCCCCTCTATTTGGCACTGGTGAGGCCACACCTGGAGTACTGCATCCAGTTTTGGGTCCTCCACCTCAGAAAGGATGTGGACAATTGGAGAGAGTCTAGTGGAGGGCAATGAAAATTATTAGGGGGCTGGAGCACATGACTTATGAGGAGAGGCTGAGGAAACTGGGATTGTTTAGTCTACAGAGGAGAAGAGTGAGGGGGGATTTGAGAGCAGCCTTCAACTACCTAAAGGGGGGGGAGGGTTCCAAAGCAGATGGAGCTCAGCTGTTCTCAGAACAAGGAGCAATGGTCTCAAGTTGCAGTGGTGGAGGTCTAGGTTGGATATTAGGAAACACTATTTCACTAGGAGGGTGGTGAAGCACTAGAATGGGTAACCTAGGGAGGTGGTGGAATCTCCATCCTTAGAGGTTAAGGCCCAGCTTGACAGAGCCCTGGCTGGGATGATTGACAAAGCCCGGGCTAGTGTTGGTCCCACTTTGAGCAGGGGGTTGGACTATATGACCTCCTGAGGTATCTTCCAACCCTAATCTTCCATGATTCCTCTATGATTCCTTCCTGACCCCCTAACCAGGGAATTGGCTAGACCTGCAGCACCTGTCAGGCCAGTTCCCATTCCTAGTGTGGGTGGGTAAGGTGGGCTGCTGGAACCGAGCTGAAAGAGATTCCACATGGCCCCTGCACTGGGCTAAATCCTGGGTGATGAGGAATGCTGGCCAATCAGCACCCCTCTCCCCCATCTTGGAAATGGATGTCTGAGACTCCCCACGGTCACTACCTATTGTTCCCTGGCAAGTGTCTCCCTCCCTTGCTACAACTCCCTTTCACTGCTGGTGTAACGCCGAGAGACCCTGGTCGTTGACAGGCGGGACCAAACCGGGGACCTCTAGAGCTTAGTGCATGATCCTCCTCTGCAGGAGTTAAAAGCCAACTGGCTGTTAGCTTAGGCTGTAGAGCAGACTCATTTTCTCTCTAAGTCAAGGGTGGCCAAGAAGGAGCCAGAATTTACCAATGCACATTGCCACAGAGCCATAGTAATAGGTCAACAGCCATCCATCAGCTCCCCCACCCTGCTCCCAGCACCTCCCCATCACCAGTTTTGTGGCGTGCAGGAGACTCTGGGAGTGAGGGGGAGGAGGAGGAGCGAGGGTACGGCCGGCTCATGGGCGGCCGCGGGAAGGGGTGGAATGGGGTAGGGCCTGCGTCAGAGTCAGGAGTTGAGCAGTGAGTACTCCCAGCACATTGGAAAGTTGGCACCCGTAGCTCCAGCCCTGGAGTCGGTGCCTATACAAGGAGCCGCCTGTTAATTTCTGAAGAGCTGCATGTGGCTCCAGAGCCACAGGTTGGCCACCTCTGCTCTAAGTGGTCTCGGTGCCAGTCAATGGGGCAGAACACTACACCCAGGAGGTGTGTGGGTTACACTGGCTGCATCAATTTCCTACAACCATTGATGCAGGTAGGTGACAGCCACTCTCAAAGGCACTTTTCCTGAAGCAAGTATGTTTCCAGGAGAGCACACACAGATTTGGCCCCCAGTACACTCCTAATACACACCCTTCCTGACACTGATGCGACAATCCAGACTAGGGTGAAAAGGAAACAGGAAAGTGACCTAGAAAGGTTAGAAACAGAAAGTGAACGTGAAGATACATAAACTGTGCACTAGTTTACAAAGCTCTGAAGGAAAGCAATACCAAAGGAGGAAAGCTGTTATGTATTTGGCAGTTATGGTAGGGAAGGGGAAAGGGGAGATATGACAAGTACTAATGTGTTGACATGGAAAAAGAGAATGTTTACAGGAAATGTCAGGACATTTCCCTGATGGTAAAATCTACAGTAATCGTCTTTAAAGGAAAATGGTAGATGTCCCATTGCTGGAGACATTTAAAGTTAGACTGTGCAAAGCACAAGTAAATATACTGCATGAAACAATCCTGCACTGGCATGGTATGTAGAATAAGGTGATCAAACACATTAGGTTCTCTCTATTTTCTGTCAATGTATTTACATTTATGATTTATTTATTTATTTAGGTAAACCCCACTCCGGCCCATAGACACATGAACATTTAAAACATTTCTAGCATACCCTCATACATATGACAATACTCATTATGAAAAGTACTTCTGAGTTTGAGAAAGTTGCATTCAGGCTCTCCCTCCTGTGGTTGCTGAGCGCCCTCAACTCCAATGTGAGTTGAGGACATTCAATCTATTACCAGAGTTTGTCATTCATCTGCAATATTTGCTTTAAAAAAATAGACCAAACTACTGTTATGATGTAGTTTCACATTATTTATATTACTAAGTTGATCTCAGATTATAAAATGCTGAAATATATCCTTAAAATGCTGCTGAATTGCACCTTATGATGGAGAATGAAATGTATTTAGTATTTAACTAAATATCATACTGTAAAGGAATACAATTAAAATGAAGTGTAGTAATAATACAGATCAAATGACATTATGGTCACATTTGATATTGCAAAATGAAGGGGAAAGACTTCCCCTCCCCCCAGACCATTTATGTAAAATACATCCCTTATCCTAATCTAGCATTTCCAAAAGGCATGCCTGAATTTATTTTGTGACGTCTGTTATTCATTGTATAAAACATTACACCTTAGCCTCATGGCTGCATTTACTCTTGTCAAGGTTCCTTCCCCACTCTGAACTCTAGGGTACAAATATGGGGAACTGCATGAAAACCCCTAAGCTGGTTTTAACCTAAGCTGGTAAAAAAGCTTATTTTTACCAGCTTAGGTTAAAACTTCCCCAAGGTACAAACAATTTTACCTTTTGCCCTTGGACTTTATTGCTGCCACCACCAAACATCTAAAAAATATACAACAGGGAAAGAGCCCACTTGGAAATGTCTTTCCCCCCAAAATCCTCCCCAAACCATACACCCCCTTTCCTGGGGAAGGCTTGATAAAAATCCTCAACAATTTGCATAAGTGAACACAGACCCAAACCCTTGGATATTAAGAACAATGAAAAAGCAATCAGGTTCTTAAAAGAAGAATTTTAATTGAAGAAAAGAAGTAAAAGAATCACCTCTGTAAAATCAGGATGGTAAATAACTTACAGGGCAATCAGATTCAAAACAGAGAATCCCTCTAGGCAAAACCTTAAGTTACAAAAAAAGACACAAACAGGAATATACATTCCATTCAGCACAGTTTATTTTATCAGCCATTTAAATAAAACAGAATCTAACGCATATCTAGCTAGATTCCTTACTAAGTTCTAAGACTCCATTCCTTTTCTGTTCCTGGCAAAAGCATCACACAGACAGAGAGAACCTTTGTTTCTCCCCCCCTCCAGCTTTGAAAGTATCTTGTCTCAGGAAAGAAGGAATTAAAGAGTTATTATAATCTTAAAAGGGTGTGGTTTTTGGCTCTCCATACAAAACTGACGACTGTACTCACACTGGAGAAATTTTGATTTATTCTGTTCTCTTCTTAAGAACCCTGGATAAGTATTTCACAAAAGCCTTTCTTTGGCTTAATGTAGTTTCTCTATCTTCTTTTGACCTTGTATATAGCTTAAATTTTTTTATACCACCCTTTATCTAAATGCTGCATTTCTTGTAAAAGTTAGTGATCACTCAGAACCACTGTGTCAGTAAAAGCAACACGTTTATTTAATTTTATATGACAGCAAAGAGAACACCTACAGTGAAAAGAGCTTTAGAAACATCTGATCACATCCCCCAATCTTAAACTGACTCTTGACTACTTGTCCCTTTCTTATCTGTAGTCATGTACTACTTTTCATTTCAATTATTTACAATTTAAGATGCTTAAATGACATGTTTGGTCCTTGGAGAACTCAAAGGCAAAATATATAAAATAAAATCCTCAAAATATATATGTCCAAGGCAGAAATCTGCTATCCACCCACTTGTCAACATCACTAGTCTCTTTATAATTCTCTGTCTCAGTCTCCAAAACCTAAAATTCCAGTGCTAATAGCTCCCCTCTTCTCTCATACCCAGTCTGTGTCAGGTCTTGTCCAGTCCAATGGAGTCTAACTTCTTCCGAAAGTTCAGCTTAAAATTAAATGTCTGATTAGTTTTTGGAAAATGTTTTCCTATTCCTGTCTATACATCTGATGGTTGTCAGGCATAAGATCATATGCTTTATTACTACTTGCTTCTAAATTGCAACTTTTTGGTTCCAGGTCTGACATTCCTGTGTACGTTCCCGTCAGTGATATAAGATGTTTTGTTGATCTGTCAAAGTATTTCATTTGTTACACTTCAACAATCATTGGTGGACTGTAGCTTCATTCATCCAGAAAAGTCTCACATGCAATTTTGTGGCTAACTGTAAGTTCTTTTGGGACAAATCTGCATTCTAACAGAGCAGCATAGAAAACTGGACTCTAAATATGGATGTAAATTGTTGTCATACTTTTTTGAACATTTTTATAATATGAATCTCCTTTTCTATCTTGTCCTTTGCCTAGGGAAATTGCAAACAAACTTGTTTGTCTTATTTCAGCCGTGTTAGAAGCCATGTTAGTCTGTATCCGCAAAAAGAAAAGGAGTACTTGTGGCACCTTAAAGACTAACAAATTTATTGAGCATAAGCTTTCATGAGCTACAGCTCACTTCATCGGATGCATGCAGTGGAAAATACAGTGGGGAGATTTATATACACAGAGAACATGAAACAATGGGTGTTACCATACACACTGTAACCAGAGTAATCAGGTAAGGTGAGCTATTACCAGCAGGAGAGCGGGGGGGGCCCTTTGTACTGATAATGAAAGTGGGCCATTTCCAGCAGCTGACAAGAACGTCTGAGGAACAGTGTGGGAGGGGGAGGGAAATAAACATGGGGAAATAGTTTTACTTTGTGTAATGACACATGCACTCCCAGTCTTCATTCAAGCCTAAGTTAATTGTATCCAGTTTGCAAATTGATTCCAATTCAGCAGTCTCTCGTTGGAGTCTGTTTTTGAAGTTTTTTTGTTGAAGAATTGCCACTTTTAGGTCTGTAATCGAGTGACCAAAGAGATTGAAGTGTTCTCTGACTGGTTTTTGAATGTTATTATTCTTGATGTCTGATTTGTGTCCATTTATTCTTTTACGTAGAGACTGTCCAGTTTGACCAGTGTACATGGCAGAGGGGCATTGCTGGCACATATCACATTGGTAGATGTGCAGGTGAACGAGCCTCTAATAGTGTGGCTGATGTGATTAGGCCCTATGATGGTGTCCCCGAATAGACAGCTCACCTTTCCTGATCACTCTTGTTACAGTGTGTATGGTAACACCCATTGTTTCATGTTCTCTGTGTATATAAATCCCCACACTGTATTTTCCACTGCATATATCCGATTAAGTGAGCTGTAGCTCATGAAAGCTTATGCTCAAATAAATTTGTTAGTCTCTAAGGTGCCACAAGTACTCCTTTTCTTTTTGTTTGTCTTAGCGAGTGGCTGAACAAGAAGTAGGATTCAGTGGACTTGTAGGCTCTGAAGTTTTATATTGTTTTGGTTTTGAGTGCAGTTATGTAACAGAAAAAAATCTACATTTGTAAGTTGCACTTTCACGACAGAGAGATTGCACTACAGTACTTGTGTGAGGTGAATTGAAATATGCTATTTCTTTTGTTTATCACTTTTACAGTGCTAAACTGTAATAAAACATACACTGATTTCTATTACAACACAGAATACAATATATATGAAAATATAGAAAAATATCTTAAATATTTTAATAAATTTCAACTGGTATTCTATGGTTTAACCATGTGATTAAAACTGCGATCAATCGTGATTAATTTTTCTGAGTTAATTGTGCGAGTTAACTGTGATTAATCAACAGCACTAATAGTAACCTATATAATATATTTCCATCTAAAAGGTGGCGGGCAACTAATCAAGCATTCCCTGTCCATGGATCTAAGAATTTAATTTTTATTAATAAAGAATATTTACTGAACTCTGTTTCTGAAAGAGTGACTCTCAATGAAATATTTTATTCTTCATAAAAACAAATTAAAAAGGGCAATTAGACGAATGGTTTTGTTTTTATTAAACAAAAAATCCACATCTAGAAACAAATTCTTTTTTACCAGATGTAATGGAATAGCTTAAAAAAAGCCACACAACAAATATTTGTGTCCTCACTGCTGTACTGAAGAATCTCACTGCTTTACTTCATCTAAATATTGTGACAAAGTTAATGTTAACAAAAAAAAGTAACTGCTAATCAACTGCATGGCTACTAAATAAAATTTAAGTATTTAAGAATATTGAATTAGAAATCACCACTGGTAGAAATACAGACCCATATGCTCCTACACAATGTAAGATTCTCTAGTAGCAGATACAAATCAGAATGAAGTTAAAGGTATGGTAAGTTTTACTGTATTTGCCTGACTTCACTCTGTTGAAAGTAGTGCTTGGAAGAGAAATGCATTTACAGTGCTTTATATTCCCTTTTCAAAATAGATTTTTTTGTAATATATTGTAAAGAAGTAATCAGATGTAAACAAAAGCATGACATCAACATAGAACGAAATTAAGTGCTACCATATTTATTTTATATTTAGTTTAAAATATGATGCAAGTTGTGCAGGTAGAAACAAAACCTAATCAGGGATTGAATGAAACAAAACATGATTATTGGCACGGAGAATCCAAATAAAATATCACTATTGTGATGAACAGATTTAATCACCAACACATTCATTGTCTAATTCTAAGAAGCTGAAATTATTTTGTAAATAAAAACAAGTTGCTTTAACTTTACAACTAATAGTTTCCACTCTCCCCATATAATTTAGAGCTTTTGTTGGAATTACATTTCTAAACAATGTAGTTTTACTGGTAAGAGCCATTAAACCCCCATGGGCTTCATTGGGAGTTGTAGGATCTTAGCAGCTCTAAGGATTTGGCCCACTACTTGTTACCTGCATTTCCTAAACTAATGTAAAAATATTCATTTTCTTTTCCATGGTTTGTCATGGGTATGCCTCTCTAAGGCCTGGCTACATTAGGAAAATCTGCACTAATATAGCTACACCAGGGTACCCACACTGATACTAATCCCGAATGTGGATGCACTGCCCTGATACATTAATGGGGTTTACAGCCATGTGACTTACTACAGGAAAATACTGCCATGACTCATACTGGTACAAACCCCATTTTGAACACAAGAAGTTCATCTTCATTAGATGTTAGTACTCATTGGTATAGGGTTTTTTTTCCTCTCTTTTTTTTTTTTTTAAATATGACCAACAATAAAGAACTGATTTTACACAGTCATACCATGATGCTCCTAGTTACAATGACCTCAGTGGGACTCACTTGTATTGAAAGGTATTATTCAGCATGAGTATGACTATCACAAGCTGGCCTTTAATAACTAAGAAATATGCAGAGATACATGCTCAAGGGAGTGTTGAGGAAGAAGAGAAGAGAACATAAGGAAAATAATGTTTCTAAACTATAGAAAAAATTATAAATAGGCCCAAACTGCAAATTCTGAACATGGATTTGGATGCCAAACCTCCTCCAGAGTGTGATCCAGGTCTTAACAGCCAACCAGCCATTCACCATTTTCCATCTTGTGTGTAAAAGTTAAGAAGAAAAATAATCATGACGACTCTGGAAGGTGCTAAGCCTCCATAACTCCCACTGAATCCAATAGGAGTACTGCTCAAGTAAGCACCAGTGAGTTTGCCCCTTAGTGGATATACTTACCATAATTCATGATTTATAGCTTTAGGCCTTGATTCTGCATAGAGTTGAACTTCCTACTCCAACTGGCTTCAATGAAAGCTGAGGATACTCACCAATTTAAAGGAGTAGGTCCTTACTAAGCAAGTGTTTGTGTGCCATGCTTCTCATACCCGGCTGCCAGAGCATATGTGCCCACAGAGCAGTAAATGCATATTTCCCCTATCTCCCATGGTCTTGTAGAATCAAGCTCATATTTTGCAAATGATTATGCAACTAGTCACAGGCATTAAAACCCTTTTGTGAAATTCTGAAAGTGTGAATCATATTTATGTATCTGAAGCTGGTGTTGGGCTGAATCAACTAAGGATCCAATTCCACAAATGGATTTACTTTTAATTCAAAGAACGGAAATGGTCAATATAAATTTATAAAGAGATCTTTCATTCTAAAATATCATTTTGAACAGGCAACACAGTAGCTAGGCAGGCAACACGGATGGGCTGGTTGGGGGACACTGACCCCCACAGCCCTGCCCCTTCCACCCAAGGCCCCATACCAGTAAGTGTTGAAAGTTACTTTCACCCCGGCTTTAACACTGGATCTTTAAAGAATCAGAAAACCTTTCAGATATATCAAGTATGGGATAATCTTTTAATGAAGTCTATCTTTACATAAAACTTTCAATAAGAGTTACTTAGCGTGTGCTCAGTATGGATCATTGAAATTGAAACTGATTAAATCAATTCTACATAAATTTTAAAAATAAATTCTTAAGTTTTAAAAGCCACAGTAAACAAAAGTGTGTGTGTGTGTGTGTGTGTGTGCGCGCGCAGATATAAAACTCGTAGACTTACTAGTTTTTAGACAACAAGATAAAGACTTTCTTTAATTTTTGGCCCAAATATCCACAGAACGTAGAAGATACATGTCAAGTTTCTTGTCTAGCAAGTTATAATGCTAATTTGAATTCATGTGCAAAGTGTACAGCCAACCTCAGTCTTTCATTAAAGGATCAAATTGCATCTAATACCACCCAAATGGCAAGTGTTTCCATTTATGGGTTAGCATAATTCTACCTGAAATAATATAATAAAATATATACACACATTCAAAATTTCATATCAGATTCTCAAAGCATAACTGCTGAAGCATTTGCAAAATATGGGCTTAATTCTGCAAGCCCTTAGGCTTCAGTGATTCATGCACATAATCAGCAGCTGCACTGGTAATACTTCATGGAGCAAAACATGGCAAAACAAAGCAAACCAGGGACACCACTCACATATTTTGACACATGCTTTCGGGGGATGGTGAAGGAAGAAAAATTTTTGGAGCTAGGGCGTAGAGCCTGTGTTCAGAGCATGCCAATGTGGTGTGCAAAGTCAATATTTATGGACATATTTTGGTGCCAGGTATTGCCAATCAACTCACAAGATTATGAGCAGCCATTTGGCTGTTCTGGCCACATATTCTTCTCCATCCACCTCTCCCTTGCAGGATTAAGCCCTACATTAGCTAGAAAGAAAAGTGTTAAAAGTAAAACAAAATACAACAGCAGCCAATCTCTTAAAACACCATAAAGATATTATCTTTAAAATGTATGAAGCAGTATATTAAGATTTTATTAATAATCTCACATCTGAAGCTTAAACTGTTCATTTAATTCCATCAATAGTACTAAGTACTTTCAGTTTTGAAACCCCCCCAAAAATCACTACAACAGAATTTATCTTATAGAAGCAAATTGTTTCTGCATTTTATGGTCCCAGTCAATTTTACACTGAGAACATGCCATAGGCAAACAAACTCAATTAGATGTAGGGATGATAAACAAGCTATCACTTCTGCTTATACTGATTCACCATTAAAAGAAACAGAATGTACACAGCACTATCATCTAGGTTAGAAAATCTAAGCAGCCACATGGCATTGAGATTATACCATAAATCTGAAAAAAAAATTAGGACAATATAGTTGCAAAAATGGATTGCAAGTGAGTAAAAAGAAAATTTAACAGGCTGGCACTCTTGGCTACACCATTCTACCCAGTTATACTAGGTGAGGAACCATCTGGTAAAGTGTTATGTGGGTTCTGCTGACTCACTCAGCAGGTATGTCATTACGTCACTTGGATATCATGAAGGTGGAGTGGTTCTTGGGGATAAAAGGACCTTACGTGTGGGATGAATATTCTTGAAGGAGCAGACAAGCCTAGAGAGAAGATTCAAGGTGATCTTATTGTTTTTTGTTAATAAACCAAACTGCAGCAAGGGAAAGAGATTTATACAGTAGAGATTGTGTTTGTATACCATAGGCGCTGGAGCACCCATGGGGAAAAATTAGTGGGTGCTCTGCACCCACCGGCAGCCAAGCTCCCCACCCTATGCCGCCTCACCTCCTCCTCTGCCTCCGTCTCCTCCCCTGAGCGTGCTGCGTCCCCACTCCTCAGCCTACCTACCAGTGCTTGCTGCCGCCAAACGGTTGTGGCAAGCTCTGGGAGGGAGAGGGAAGGAGGCAGAGCAGGGGCAGGGATTTGGGGAAGGAGTCAGAATGGGGCAGGGAGGGGACAGAGACTTTGGGGAAGGGGTTGGAATGGGGGCAGGAGAGGGCGGGGCAGGGGTGGAGTCAGGGAGGGGCCGGGGGCAGAGATGGGTCAAGCACCCACCGGCGCCAGTAGAAGTTGGCGCCTATGTTGTGTACCGCATTAGCACAGGCATCTACTAACAGGGAAATAGTATATGTCTAAGTGATCTAAACGGTCATAACCAGTCTGGCTTTTTGTTGCAGCTTAACAAAAAAAGACAAGTTTACACATTAGTTTTTCATGTTGTTGACAGAGTGAGAAAGAAAAAAGACAGCCACTTCTCTCAATACTGTTATAATACTTTCACAAACTGCTAAATACTGATGACAATACATGAGAAACTGAATGTATTAGTTAAGTACCTATGTAACACCGACAGACCCCGCTTGTTGGTGGGCGGGATCAAACCTGGGAACTCTGGAGCTTAGTGCATGACTATGTGTGATCTTATTGAAGATGAGGTCCCCAACTTTGCATCCTGGTTGGTTGACACTACCTGACTGCTGCATCTGACTCCAGCTGGGTCCAGGATGCAAAATGGGATGAAAAAGGACAGGCTGGAATAGGGCGATGCTTTTTGTATTGGGTCTCCCATGCCAATGACTGATGTATCCAAATCAGTGCGTCCCTCTGGTATGAGTCCACCAGGATGGGATACAAATGGTGCTAGCTCTAGTTTAATGGATTGCCCAAAAGCAGCAAGGAAGCCTTGGCTGAGACAATCAGGTTCCTCGAGGTACCGATGTAACACCGACAGACCCAGTCGTCGCTGGGCAGGATCTAACCTGGGACCTCTGGAGCTAAATGCATGAGCTAAAAGCCACATGGCCCTTAGCTAAGGCTGTAGAGCAGACTCATTAATCTCGCTCTAAGTGGTCTCAGTGCCATGAGAGGTGACAGAGTACCACACGCAGGAGGTGTGAGAGTTACAATGGCACACTTGAAGGCACACAGGCTAATATTGTTTCATGATGTTAATGTCCATGTAACTGACAAGTTTCCTGTCCCACTCAGGATTTTTTGGATGCTCTAAGAACTGTGAGATTATCCTAAGTGTTTTGGACTCAATTTACGCAACTGGCCATACTCTGGATCTAATATTTCTGATATAGAGGTGGGATACGTGACAGTTACTCTCTTGCTTTAGACAAACTTATTCAACTTGAAGTCAACACATGACTGCAGCGGTGAAGGACCTATTTTCTTACTTCATTCTCAGTACCTCTTCAGCTGCCAGACTGCTTTAGTGATGGATTTGGTAGGCTTCTATAAGCAATGTTTGCCCTTTACCAACAGATTTGATCCTTGAAGGACAAGGCTATATGGTTTCATTTTTGGTGGAGATTATCAAGGTTTTCCTGTGGAAGGGTAGAGTGCCTGACGACTCTAAAAGAAACTTATGTGCAGTAGTGTTTAGTTTCCAGACTGTAAACCAGAACAAGTCAAACCCAATTGGGGCAGAGACATAAATAACCCAGTGTCTCTGTGAATTCAAAGCTTGGATTAAGACAAGCTTAATTCTGGCAAATTGGAAACAATGTTGATGAACAGGGAAGCAATCTGAATAGTTGGGCAAAACAATACCTAGACCCCTAAATTGCAGAAGCATGCCTGCTGTATGTGACTCAGGTTTGTAGTTTTGGAGATTAATTTGATTCAGAGTTGATTTGGAAAAACAAAAGCGCTGCTGTAGCAGAACAACATTATCCATCTATATTTGGCAAGAAGAGGGTGGTATTTTATTTTCAAGATGGACCTTGTTACCATCTTCTATGTCCTTGCTACCTCAAAACAAAGTTCTTAATGGAGATACACCTTGGGACCACTTAGAAATTCAATCTAATGAAGAATGATAAACAGCATAATATGGCTGCCTGCCTGCCTGTTGAACAGTTCAGTATATCGGGACACACACTACCACAACTGCAAGAGTTGCACTGGCCTTGGGGTGATTCTAAGATGCTGATTTTCACCTATGAAGGGTTTGGTTACTTGAGGGACTGACTCTCTCCCAGTCCCAGCTAAAATGAGCAGATGAACTTGAGCCAGATCTCCGTCTACATGGAAAAGAAGCAGGCACTGGCAATATGTCTTTTGTATGGAATTTTGACACTATAATTGGCTTCCCTCTTTGTTCTACCAGAAGTTGAAAAATCCACCTTTTCCTCACAGGTATCAGTGCAGGTTGAGTGTTTATTGGTCAAGAGACTGAAAGATGATGAAGCTGAGAAGTAGGATATTTCTTGGTTGGAAAGTATATTAATTGGAGAATTTGTAAGTGGAAAATTGAGGGGGGCAAAGATAAAACCTTACAGATTACATAACCACATCATGTTTATTCACATTATCTCAATGCATTCTTCAATGTTTGTTGTAATATAAAGCATGAGATTTTGTACTCTGAGAATCACATGTATAAAAACTAAATAAAAATGTTGTATAGAATATTCCAGGGGTTCTACCATTATTATGTGACACGTTACACAACCAAATTTATTTCAAGTTTGTATCCATATCATGATGTATACATAACCAACTCCAGATTGTTATGGTTACAGAAGTGAAAGGAAACACAATTATAAATTTTGTATTTCAGTTAATAACAATAGTAACCTAAAAATAAAATAGATTTACACACATTTGTAAAATTAGAATGCTGTAGAAAAATTGGAAAATGTCCAGCAGAGGGCAACAAAAATGATTAGGGGACTGTAACACCTGATTTATGAGGAGAGGCTGAGGGAACTGGGATTATTTAGTCCCAGAAGAGAAGAATGAGGGGGGATTTGATAGCTGCTTTCAACTACCTGAAAGGGGGTTCCAAAGAGGATGGATCTGGACTGTTCTCACTGGTAGCAGGTGACAGAATGAGGAGTAATGGCCTCAAGTTGCAGTGGGGGAGGTTTAGGTTGGATATTAGGAAAAAAACCTTTTCACTAAAGCACTGGAATGGGTTACCTAGGGAGGTAGAGGAATCTTCTTCCTTAGAGGTTTTCAAGGTCAGGCTTGACAAAGCCCTTGCTGGGATGATTTTGTTGGGGATTGGTCCTGCTTTGAGCAGGGGGTTGGACTAGATGACCTCCTGAGGTCCCTTCCAACCCTGATATTCTATGATTCTATGAACTGAGTCTAAATCTCGCAAGAACAAAGCTCTGAGTTAAGAAGTTATGGTTTTAAAAAGGTAGAGTTTGCTACATGACCTGGTGTACAAAATAAAGATGAAGAGTCATTTTCTTGAGGCTCAGAAAACATGCTTTTAAAAACCAAAGTGGTTTTCCAATGTAGCTTTTAAAAAACAAACACTTCTTTAAAACATCTTAATGGCAATGCTTAATGGGCTGAAGGCAATCTGTGTTAATGGAGTCTACATTGGAATGGGTTTCTCAATCCTAATATCTTCATCTTGGAAATAGAGAAAACAGATTTAGCTAGCTTCTTTTATTGTTAACTTTTGCAAAATAAGGCATGACTCCTACCTTCTACATGTCACGTTATTTAACTAAAAGATTATCTAAAGCATTTTGGGGAGCGTTGCTGTTATCATACCTGAAACTGTTGGTTGCTGAAAACTTAGAGGTACAAAATCATCCCTTTTCTAATAATGCCCTGTTGCATCCATTAACAAAATAAAATCATAATTCTGTGGCTGACACATTATCATTTGTGTTGAAAATACATGTTAGCCTAGTGCAGTGACTAATTTGAAAAAGTCTGAAGACAAATTTCTGATTTAAAACAAGTACTATAATATTAATTACACCAGCTAATATACTACCAACGGTTACAAGCAGCATCTGGTTAACTAAGACTGCAAAACTAGTTTCCATTGTGTCCCCCCTTCTTCCAATTTTACACAATCCCCACTTTCAGCTATATTCACCTTCTGGAATGTTTGGTCTTTCCAAAGGTGATTTTTAAAAACATTTGAACAAAATCCCTTTTTAGAGCTGAAAGCGTGAGGAAAAAAAGTTTCCCAAGGTAAAATTATTATAGCCATATTCCAACAGGTCTAAATAAATGTCTTGAAATTTAGCATGAACATAGTGCTGCTGAGGATGAGTGCCTCTGTTTGCAGAGTTCTTCAGTGAGAGCTGTCAGTAGATAGCACCTTTAAATTCCCGCCTCCACCCTAAAAAAATCCCACCACACACAAAACAACAACAAAAAAAGCAAGTTTAAACTACCAGGTCATTTTTACGTATGTGTTCACATCTGGTTTTTAGGTTCCTATTTCAGGCACCCAGACTGAAAATTTTGGTATTAACTTCTGGATCGCCTTTTTATCATATTTTTAAATGTACAACCATAAAAGTTGCATTAACATTGACTTTTTTAAAAAAAATTGGAAAACATTCACTCACTTTTATAATAATGATGCAGCTGTAGTTGTTACAGTTACAGTCATTGTGAATTCGGTCTCTGCCCGAATCTTTCTATCCAAGGCCTGGTTTGACAAAGCCCTGGCTGGGATGATTTAGCTGAAAATTGGTCCTACTTTGAGCAGGGGGTTGGACTACATGACCTCCTGAGGTCCCTTCCAACCCTGATATTCTGTGATACTAGGGAATCAAATTGCCTTAGCTTTGTTTTAGTTCATTTAAAATATATAATGACATTCAAATTTGTTCTGAAGGAACTTTAACAAAATTAAGAAGAATTAAAAAAAAGTAAGGAGAGCTGAGCATCATTGTATCCATACATATATGGAGATGATCTGTCTCTTATATTCCCAGAAAACAACAACACTTTAACTATAATGTTACACCTTTGACATGAGGGGTTGGCCAATATTCATGGTATTGTGCATTGTTTCCAGGGCTTAATTTGTTCCAGGGTTTGCCAGGGCTGAGCCTCAGCACCTCTAGGCTTGGCAGTTCATAGCCCCAGTACCTCTGCGTTTGCTGCATCCGTTATGAATATATAAAATAAAAATTAAGCACTGGTCATGACCATTGGAGTCTCTTCCTATGGAGTCTGGTATTTCTATGATGCAATCCTGTTTATTTCCAAAGAACGTACACAAAGTCCTATTTCCCTGAACACAGTAGGACTCCAAAAGAGATTCCTCACTCAGGACTCCAAGCCTCTTTTTCCAGCCAACACTCTAAACCAAAAGCTCTCTCTTAGTCTTCTCTTGAGATCACACGTCAAGTACTTCCCTTATTATCCATTACCTTCTCTGTCAGTTTCTCTGCTGTTTCACGCTGCATCTCCTGCTTTCTCATCCCCGCCTCCAGTGAAAACTCCCCACCCACACAGCTCAGCTCCTGAATGACCTGAAGTGTGGCCTGCATTCTGGTGGTGGCTCCTATTGTTTCAGATATTTTACTCCAACAGAAGCTTAACTGTTTCTTTTATATATTTTGAATGAAGGGAAGTTATCACAGTCACCAGCTTAATCAAGGTTTCAGGCAATCCCCAGCAAAATAATAATTTCCCAGCTTAAGATTCATACAGAACCTTTCATACAGTCACTTAACATCCATTAAACCTTTTGACACTTAACATACTTAACAGCCACTTTCATCCATTAAACCTTTTGACATTGCTCCCCTGCTAAATGTACTATAAAGTAGTTTGCCACTGACTGGACTAAAGTTTAATTTCTCTACCCTTAAGTAACTGTACAGAGGTGTATATTGCATTTTTTACATGTTTACAATAGCAGCAAGCCAGCAGTTCATTTTTTTTAATTTTGTACATCTCTTACAACATTGTTTCCACTGTTTATGTTACAGTAAGACAACATCTGTCAAAGTTTTATCTAAATGTTTCTGTTCCCATTTTGTATCCCCAAACATTTTACAGTCATTGCTTCTGTAATCACAGCTTAAGCCTTAGTTCAGAAACAACAAATAGAAGAAGATTGATTTTCATCTCAAAAATGTCAAACTTCTGCCTAGAATGCTCAGGTATGTTTTTTCTGAAATAGCAAATTTCAAAAAGAGCCATCCATCTGACAGATCTTTGACACGTCATGATAGATGTGATGGGTCTACTACTTTACTGCCAAAAATGTCCTCCATCAGAATGAGGCAATGAATTAAGAAGAAGAAATCTAAACTGGATAACAGAATTGCTTGTTATAAACGTATAAGAGGAAAAACAACCAGCACCTCACATCTCTGGAGACAAACTCCTGCTTTTATTATCTTGTACTAACACTTCTTTCATCTTGGACAATACTTGTTATCATCTAGATCAGTTATATGGGGCAACAATTATCTAAAGCCAATATTCATAAACAGCTAAAACCCATCCTGAAATAAATTATTTGTATTATTTAGCCAGAGTACAAGGAAAAATAAACAAACATTCTATAGTAACAAAACAATAGGTTCTACTTACCCTATTGTCTTGTCTCTCTGTCAGCTAGCCAAATGACAGCTGCTTCAAGTGTGTCTGGTGAATTATGTGCCCATCTTCCTAGAAGACAGTGGTATTGATTAATACTACATCAAGGTCTTTACCTCAAGTGCACAGTGTGGATGCATTTCATTTTCTTTCAGAACACTGCCACATTGGAGATAAATTATAGCAAGTTTAGAAAAGTAAATCTTACATTCATAAATCAGAGCATTTCATAAGGAGCATTGGTTTGATTTATAACTAATGTCTCACAGTGTATCCCATCATCTACACTTCAGGTAACAGCCTCTACTTCCACGATAGAGAAAAATATTCTCATGTGCATATTTTCTTATGGCATTTGACCAAAGAACTAACAAAGCAAGCACAAAGTCAGCTCAAACATGACACTTTAAAATACAGTTTATTATGCTAACATGAGGCACATTTAACATTTACAGTAAGTATACTCAATAAAATGAAAATGTGTTGTTTGACTAGATGGATGGTTACTTCTGAGTGTGTATGATTTCAGAAATACACCAATGTATCACTATGTCACATTTCTAATTTCCTTACACCACAGGCATTGGAGCTATATTTAAAATCACAGAGATATGATCTTAAATGAAAACCAACACACACATACACAGAAATAAAACAAAAGCAAGTGACAGCCAGCTCACCAAACTTCTGAAAACCATTTTTAAATATGAGAATCCCTATGGCTAAAGAATGCCCACTTTTTTTTTTAAATGACATTTCTTTGCTTTCAGTCAACAATTTTCTTAGACTGCTGTTGCACAAAAGAAAAATTATAGTGAGAAAGCATTGCAGTATTCTGGTATAGCACACTTGTTGAAATAAAGTGGCTCTATTTAGAAAGAGATCATGTAGAATCTGAGTTGAAAATTAAAAACAGGTATTGAACACAAAAATGTACTGTAATTAAATGGTTATGAACAAACATGAAAAGATATAGAAACTGGAAAGGGCAAAACCCACTTATTTTGTGAAGATGTGTGCATCTACCACAAACATACAAATAGATAGCTCTTTCATATATACATACATTTTATAGTATACTCTTAAAATGTACATAGTCTTCCCTCAGATTTTAATGTGTGCAACACTTGAAATTTCCTACGATAAGCCCCTTTTCCTTTATTGAAAAAAACAAACCATATAGTATTCTGTACATACACACAAAATATACTCAAACAAAAAAAAATACTACCTATCAATTATCAGCCTGATTGTAATATCATGTCATCTTTATAAGGGACATATTCAGCTTACAAACTAACAAGCAGAAATGTCTGCGCAGCAACACTCCACTCATCAACTTTAAAAATGTGCTACTTCAGAAGTCTGTTTAGCATTGGCTAAACTGAAAAAAAAAATGAACTGAAAGCTAACTTGCTTTGCTGCACAACACCGCCTTCAAAAGGAGAAATCAGAGTAAACCCTATCAATCCCTATGAATGACTGACACACTCCCTGGAATTATAAAACAGACAGTACTGTACACTTCAGTTGGTAACATCATCTATTTAGCAGGGCCACTGAGATAGCTAACTAAATGTTTTACTCTATCTCGTACAGCAATGGTTCCACCTCCTCTAATTCTGCAGTAATAAAATGGGGTACGTTTGATTATGGTAGATCCCTCCCCATGCTTTGTGGCAGTAAGGCTTTTGTATTATCCATAACAACATTAGCAACGGTTGAAAAATGTTGTTGAACACACAGTCTTGAAGGAGGCAGTTCAAATACCAAACAACGAAAACCAGCTCCCAGTTTTTAAGCATAGCCACACTTTAAAGAACCCTCATGCTAGAACCAGGGTTTTAATTCATCTAATTACGCTTCTTAACAAGGCTTGGGTGAAACATTTATGTTGATATATATTTGTGCTTACAAATTGGAGTGTATGGGGGGAATAAGGTATCCCTTTAATTAGCTTGAGAACTCTCATAGTGCTCATTGTGTTCAATGTTTAGAAGCTGTATGAAATCAGACAGAGGAGCATGTCCTAGGCATTGCATGTTTGGGTATACTTCATGAGTTTGGTTATTTGAAGCCAGTTTCTTTATTTCATTTAAAAGTGTTTTTGAATGCCCTATGATGATTTATTGATTGTGATTAGTAATGAAGTAGTGGCCCTGATTGACTGAGCCTACTCCGTGTGGTCAGGAAGGTGAGTAGAAGCCATTTTGACACTACTCTTTGCCAAAAGAAGGGACTGTCTGAGGATGCACCATCCTTTTCAATTATAAGATAAAAGAACATGTAATAGACACACCAAACCAACTGAAAGGGAGGGAGGCAGCTGCCTAATGGTCACCTTTAGGGACTTGTCTTTGCCAAATTTAAACAATCACTGCCAGAAAAACCATGCTGCAAAATGTTCCTTTGAAAGGTTGAGCATCCACTTGGGAGTTTCTGTAGTGTCTAGGTCAGGGGTGGGCAAACTTTTTGGCCTGAGGGCCGCATCTGGGTATGTAAATCGTATGGCAGGCCATGAATGCCTGGTGGGGGAGGGAGGACTTTATGGGGTGTAGCATGAGGTAGGGGGGGGCTCTATAAGGGATTTTACCAAGGTGGGGGAAGAAGGAACTCATGGGGCGTGGCATGGACAGGGGGGCTCTACAGAGGCAGTACCAAGGACTTCTAGGGGCCCTGCCAGCAGTGACACCAAGGCAGCCGTACCAGGCACCGCCACAGGCGGAGGCATCCTGGCTGGGATGGGTACGGCTCCTGGGCAGTTTCGAGGCTCTCGAGGGTGGGGCCATAAGAGACCAGGAGAGGATTGGGTGTGCTGCCACGTAGGGGTGGGGCTGCCATGTAGGGGTGGGGTTCTGATCCCAGAAACAGCACGGTGAAGTCGCACCTGTGCAGTGTGGTGTCACGTGTGCCGGAAGATGGTGGAATTGTGTGTCAGTACTGGGGAGAGCTGGGCGAGTGGAGTGGGGCAACCCCCCGGCCCCACTCCCCAGCAGGAGCAAGGCAACTCCTCGACCCCGCTTCCCAGCTGAAGTTCAAGCGCTGGATAAAAACATCTGACAGGCTGGAAGCGGCCTGCAGGTTACAATTTAGCATACTCCTGGTCTAGGTACTTGTGAAAATAATGGCTTGAGGAGAAGAGGCTGAATTCCTATGTATTTGATGGCAAGGCTTCTGGCTGAAAGATAGCCCCAGTATTCCAGGTTGGAAATGGTATTTGAAATCTCCCTCTCCTGTTTCTGTAAAAAGCCAAGATGCAACTTTGATATCATGATTTGTTTCTAGTGATGGGAGTACATTAAGTGCAACACTTGCAGAGATCCCACTTTTCATTTTGTATCACAAAGACAAAAGGCATTGCCAGGGCATTTGCCATTACCAACAACGGAGGAAACTACACAGGAGCCCAAAAACATGAAGAGCTAGCAGTCCATCCTAATGTACCAGTTGTAATACTATCAGAGGAGCTGCCTGGTGATAGAGCAAAGTGTCCTCTTTCATGACTACAACCTCATGACAAAATAGTTACCTGCATCAGCACCTGAAAAAAACGTTGTCCTCTAGCTGCACAACAGCTGGATGAACCTGTGTTTTAGTGAAGAACTAGTGCTCATAATGCTCCATAGCCTGCTCAAGACCTATCATATTGTGTTAGACAAGCACCAAAAGACAGACAACTACATCTCTGGGCCATTGCATTCCCCTCCCCAAAAGAAAGATTCAGTATTTGCTCCCCCTCCTTGAAATCAACACCTTGTTGCCTCAATTTGATCTTCTGCTCTAGTTTAGAGGCTGAAAGGCTAAGTATAGAAGTGAAAGCACTTTCATCCTTGGCTACTTTTGCCCTGAAAGAGTTAGGGTGTCTGCATGACTGTATCTCCCAGTTCTTGCCAACTATGCACCCAGACCCACTCCTTCAAATCCATCCTTAATTTTTTTTAAAGCGATTCTTTTTACTTTTTTCTCACTACTCCCTCACATGCCATCCCTTAGCTGAACTTCTGTCGTGTGTCTCAGATGGACATCTCCCTGGGGCAGAGAACAGCCCTTACTTTGGGGGAGGTTTAGATTGGATATTAGGAAAAACTTTTTCACTAAGAGGGTGGTGAAACACTGGAATGCGTTACCTAGGGAGGTGGTAGAATCTCCTTCCTTAGAGGTTTTTAAGGTCAGGCTTGACAAAGCCCTGGCTGGGATGATTTAACTGGGAATTGGTCCTGCTTCGAGCAGGGGGTTGGACTAGATGACCTTCTGGGGTCCCTTCCAACCCTGATATTCTATGATTCTATGATTCTATGATACTTGGTTTATAAAGCACTGTGTGCATTTTACAGTATTATATACATTATCATCATCCATAACTATTTGATTTAATTACTCAGAAGTAAAAGACATTCTGGATAAGGAACACGACGGATAAAAATAAGAGTATTTAAAACAGTTTAAAAATTAAAAAGCCAAAGAGCTCTTTTACCATTCTTCCTATTCACAGAATTGTAATAGGACAAAACTAATTGCATCAACTATCAAACTGTTTCTGCCTCATTGAATATCAAATACTAAAAAGAGTTCTGAAATTTTTGAACTTCAGAGTTATAAGATCTCATGCCCCTTCTCCTGGAAGAACCTATGGGAGGAGAAGAGGATTCAAAAAAAATCTGCTAGTGTTAACTCTGACTTGCCACCACATTCTCCCTCTGGGTTGCACAAGTAATGAATGCTGAGAAACGGGAGGCAGTAGGAAAGTGAGTAAAACACTACCAATTCTATGTGTATTGAGCATATGTCAAAATCAGTGTTGAAACTGATCATTCGTGCCCACTGTGTACAGGAAGAAATTATTTATATGACTGATCTTAGTGGGAGATACCTAATTTTCATATAACTACAGGTTACTACAAACAAGTAAGAAAATGCATTAGTTTTATCAGCCTATGTCCATGGTGGATTAAAGGATTCAGAGGAATCTTTTCATTTAAGTGCTTGAAAGATCAGTTACTGCCTATGGTGTTTTTGATCAATGAGACAAGAGCAAAGATGACTGGTATCCAGAATAATTAGTGGGGTTGCAGCTAGCACAATGCTCTCCTTACCCAATACCCCCAGACACACATCTCAGTAACCTGATCAAAATGAAATCAAACACTAGTTGGGGATGTCAAAGATCTGTGTTTTGGTGGAGAATAAGGAAGAAAAGTGAGCTCTTCCTCACTCTCACACCACCTTCTGCTTTCAGAATGAAAAACTGGGATACCTTACTTTAAAGGATAAGGTCGGAGAAAACAGTATTTACCCAACAATTCTTCACGATTTTCTCCTAGTCCCAACTTCCTCCCATCCAATCAAACTCTTTACCGCCATGCTGCCCCATACATACACCTGTATTCTCAGTCTCATTTCTCCCTGCAATCAATTTGCCAATCCCAGCCCATTCCTCTCCAAGCTCAGAACCTCCCCAATTCCCTTCAACATATTGCCGGTTGGAAATACCTCTCCATCCCAGACATACAAACACTTATCCCTTTAGGCTGAGAATCCATCCTCCTGCTGCTTAACCTCTTTATAGGTCAGAACAACTGCACTCTGGTATGCATAACCCCTTCCCCCATGCTCCAAACTCTTTGTCCTCCTACCTGACACCCATCACCACTAGACTTAGAATCGCCCCTCCCCCATGCCCCAGCTCAGGAACACAACTTGCTTGCTCCAGGACCTGAAGAAGCCTGATAACCCACCACTGTGGGGGTGAGAAATGTCCTCAATTAGCTCTAAATAATCCAGTATTTTATATTCAATATTTCTCCCTTTCTTCCTTGTAGCAAGAGGGCTGCAGTTTCTGCAATCTCCAGTGACAACCAGATGTGCATAAGCCACACTACAGAATGTCTGTAATGTGGTTGACAATTGCAGTATTACCGGGAAGTTAGTCATCACCCCTGGAAAGAAGGCCAACTACAACTAAAAATAGGTCCTTGCTGCATTTTAACCCTGGTCTCTAACCCTGCCTTTATTGGTACTGCTACTCCTCTGTTATCTGATACAAATTAAATACAGCTCCTTAGGGTTCTAGTAGAAAGGACATATCTATAGACAGCACAAAATTGAAAGGAGCCAAAAACACCTGTTAAGGAGAAACATAATACAAATGCAAAAGCTCCTGAGCAAAATCTGTAAAGCCACCACCTTCTCCTCTCACTTCCTGCTGAGAAGTCACCTTTTCCTTGATGCAGACAGCACAAGTTGTGATTATTGCTACTGATTGGATGATACTAGCAAATACAGCTAGTTTGACCTAAAGTATCATAATATTTTGTTAATATCCCCTCCCTACCCACTTGCTTATCTCAGCCTCCTCTTATGACCTGTCTAATTAGGCTGTCAACTCTTCAAGGCAAGGACTTTTATTTAGCATATATCTGTACAGCGCATAGCACAATTGAGGCCTTGATCTAGTTCAGGCCTCTAGGTGCGAACACAATGTAAATGATTAATAGCAGCAGCAAAGGGAAATAAAAGGATTACAAAAATAAGCTCCAATGGAATAACACAATATTTAACTTGGAAGAATGCAAACTAACATATCTGAATTACATTAATACTGAGTGCGAGGGAGAGACCTCGGAAGCAGTAATACTGAAAGATTTAAGGTGGATTTTCAAATGCACATTTAATGAATTAGGAGCACAAGCCCCATTAATTTTCATTAAATGGTATTTGTGCTCCTAACTCACTTAGGTGCTTTTGAAAAGCCCACCCCTCTGGCAGTAGTAAAGAGAAATCTAGACCTGAACTTGCAGTGCAATGTAGCTGCAAAAAAACTAAAGGCGGCCAATACAATTTTGGGTTGCATAGACAAAATCACCAAAAACAAGGAAATCATCAATACGGGGCAGTATACATACACACACAAGTCTGAAGCAACTGCACCTGGAATATTGCACTCATACTTTGTTTCTATTACCAGGAAGATATTGACATATATGTCTCTCTCTCACAAATTAGCACACAAATTTTTTAACCTACTCATTTTTAAAACCAAGAAAAATACATACCTGCTGGTGCTCAATTTTAAATAGTCACTACTTCTTTCATAGTCCTAGATAGTTCCATCTCTCACAGTTTTCCATTCTGAGCCTAAGTACTAATAATCACATGGCTAAGATTCAGCCCATAAAAATGTGTCATGACATCTGTAAGTAGAATTGACTCTGACTTTCAGCGTCTCTGTGGTGGAAATACAGGAGTTGTTTTTTTGTTAAGCATAGAAGAAATCTGTATCATTGTTTTGTGCAACTAGCAAAAAGGTAAAAATTGCCAATTCTACCCAATATACAAAATTTACCTTCATCTCACCAAAATGCATCCTTTTAAAGCAACTTCTCCAACAGGTTTAAGAAAGATCTTTCCTTCATGTGAATATAAGCAATACAAAATTAGTGAAGGCTTTGCCAATTCTATGTTGATTTCAAAAAGATCTCAGCATAGAGCGATTTGCTACAAGATGAAATTTTTTTTTCCACTGAATGCATCCGATGAAGTGAGCTGTAGCTCACGAAAGCTTATGCTCAAATAAATCGGTTAGTCTGTAAGGTGCCACTAGTACTCCTTTTCTTTTTGCGAATACAGACTAACACGGCTGCTACACTGAAAAGTGAAAAACTATTTCAGATTAAAGGCATAGGGCATTTATCTTAAAGAATGGTAGGCAAGACATCAAATAAAAACACTGGCTTTAGTTTCAAAAAGATGTAGAGGACTTTGGCTGTGAACACAAGGATTAATGTGTGTGTTCTACTAAAGACTTCAATACTGAACAAGTAGTGTGGTCTGGGACCTTTTATTTTTTTAAAGAAGTGCTAATATTATAAATTGTAATACAAGTGTGAAGTCTGGAAAGACATTCTGTATCACAGTATGTAACTATAACTACCTAAACTCATCTTTAACCTTGGTCGAAAGCATGAATATTATTACATTTTTCCTGCTGAGATAGCTAATATAGAACATGCCATTCTCTAAATTATGTTTTATTGAATACGTATTTGGTGATTTAGAAGCCAAGAACTATACAGAAGACCAGTGAGTGGCTATGTCTAATGAAACATTACTGAAGTGATTTATTCTTTAAAAGATTAATTTGCTTGTAGATCAATGCTCCTTTGCTAACACATATTGGGAAAAAAAGCATTTTTTGCAACGAGAAGCAAACTAGCTTACTGCAGTATTGTCCAGTTACACCAAAAGGACAGGAGACACTGGATGTGGTTTAATCATGATGCAATTTTATAATTAGATGTCTGGGACTACTGGGCAGATAGAAGTGAGTGCAGGCAACTCCACAATCATTTCAATATCTACCCAGGGGCTTCCACCAGTCCTCACTTTTTCCATCCTGGTCCCCAGCTAATCCATTGCTGGGACCTTACCATCCCCCTCCCGCCTTTGAATGAGGGTTCAGGTGGACTGTTAAAGAAGGGGGCACTGGCTCCCTGCCATGCCAGTCATAGCAGCCCTGAAACCCACACTCCTTCAGTTCCTCTAACAAACACCTCCTTTAAGTCTTTTAGGAAGCCACTTATCCAGCCACTGTATCCTCGCCCTACAGTGTACCTGCACTGGACATCTGCCCTTCACTTAGGCTATGATGCTGCAACTCATTACATAACTCCCTTCCCTACTCACAGCAACAGAGACCCCTTTAAACCTGCTTTGGGGAAGGCAATCCTCCCCCCACTCCACCTTGGCCAATCTGATGGTGAGAGAATTTTTTTCCCCAGCCTCCTGAGAAAGGAGTAGCTACTACAATGCCCACAGTGAGTCCCGACCAAACTTGGTGCTTTGGCACTTGTAATAGTCCTCACTCAGGGTCTGGTTGGGAAGTGTGGCCTACTGGTCAGCACTGCAACCCCTGGTTGCAAAGGGGGTTGTGGGGAGGGGAGCTCAGGAGGTCATCTAGTCCAACTCCCTGCTCAAAGCAGGACCAATCCCCAACTAAATCATCCCAGCCAGGGCTTTGTCAAGCCTGACCTTGAAAACCTCTAAGGAAGGAGATTCCACCACCTCCTTAGGTAACCCGTTCCAGTGCTTTACCACCCTCCTACTGAAAAAGTTTTTCCTAACATCCAACCTAAACCTCCCCCACTGCAACTTGAGACCATTACTCCTTGTTCTGTCATCTGGTACCACTGAGAACAGTCTAGATCCATCCTCTTTGGACTCATATCTAGCTTCTCGTCCACTGTAACCCCTAGGTCCTTTTCTTCAGAACTGCTGCTTAGCCATTCGGTCCCTAGTCTGTAGTGGTGCATGGGATTCTTCCGTCCTAAGTGCAGGACTCTGCACTTGTCCTTGTGGAACCTCATCAGATTTCTTTTGGCCCAATCCTCTAGGGCCCTCTGTATCCTATCCCTACCCTCCAGCGTATCTACCACTCCTCCCAGTTTAGTGTCATCTGCAAACTTGCTGAGGATGCAGTCAACGCCATCCTCCAGATCATTAATGAAGATATTGAACAAAACCAGCCCAGGACCGACCCTTGGGACACTCTGCTTGACACCGGCTGCCAACTAGACATGGAGCCATTGATCGCTATCTGTTGAGCCAGACGATCTAGCCAGCTTTCTATCCACCTTATTGTCCATCCATCTAGCCCATACTTCTTTAACTTGCTGGCAAGAATACTGTGGGAGACCGTATCCAAAGCTTTGCTAAAGTCGAGGAATAACACATCCACTGCTTTCCCCTCATCCACAGAGCCAGCATACGTATTCAAGTACAACTCCCGTTAACTTCAGCTGCAGCTGTGAGTGCTCAACATTGTGCAAATCAGACCAGAGGGTCTCAAAGCAGGCACCTAGAAAATGAGGAACACAATTCATGGTAACCTAAGAAATTCTTTCCTTAAGTGACTTGCCTAGCAACACATAGGGACTCTGTGGCCGAGGCAGGGCATGCATCCAATTCTCCAGGGCTGTATTAATCTGCCTTAACCATGAGACTATCCTCTCTCTTCCTAAAATCCCCTGCCATATCCACTACACACCTTTCAACAAATGAAGCGGAGGTCCTACAGTCTCTTTTACTACACAATCCTGATTCATACCTAGAACAGGACCATTCTGTGCACTGAATGAAACAGGAGTCCTATGGAAAAACTAATATGTGATCATGCAATAAAAGATTGTATCATAATACATATAGATCAGGAGGTCAAATTAAGGTTGCAGAAGAAACCTTAATTCCACCATTTCCTAACTTTTGAGGGCTTGACTTTGCAACCTTAATAATGTTTGTTTAATATAATTCTGTGTGTAATATACATTGTAGCAAAGATAAACCTGCGCAAGAAGCCATTTTTATGAGTCAATCTCTTAAGAGATTGTTCCATATACTCTAAAACATATTTAGTTAAAAATGGAGCAAAACTGTTAGACCTCTGGAGTTGTCCTCTGGAGTTGACAGTAACAACAGGCACACTTCTAAAGGTTGGCAAGTTTCTGTGGATGCTTATCTAAATCACTCAGATTTTTATTCTCCAAAGTACATTTGAATTTTCAAAATGTCAGAGGAAATCTGAAAACTTTGACATTTGGGGGTTGATAAAAATAAACTATGATTCTGATACATATTTGAGATATGTGATTAGATCAAAGCAGTACAAAAACTGATTTGTAGGTTCATTGGACATTCTGGAAAATAAATTATAAAAAATTTTGGGGGGGGTCAAACTAGTTATTTTGTTTAGTTTGAGCTTTATTAAACTTATTTTTAAAAAATAATCTTGAAGTAAATTTGGAAATGAAAATGTCACAGAATTGAAAAATTTACATATAAGTTCAAAACTGTCAAAAATTTCAATTTTTTTTAAAGGTTTTTGTTTATTTCTTAATATGGGATAAAAATTTCACCCACCTCTAGATTAGATATGAATTTTGGACAATATGGGGGGTTTAAAATATTTGGTGTTTGGGGGTGGGAAAATCAAAGTTTATCCTGTTTTTCCTGATTTTGACAGTATCAAATGCATTAAAAGCCTGCCTTGAAATGTCTTGATTATTTTTCTGTACTCTCATCTGAAGTCAGACAGTTCAGAGCAATATAAACATTTCTAAAATGTTAGTAAATTCTTTGAGCCCATTCAATTTGGGTGGAGCTGACAGGGGACCTAACCGTACACTTTATAGTAACTTCAAGCATTAATCCACAGTGCCATTAAATGCCAGTCTTGCTGGAGACAAAACATTCCTAGCTGTTATTCCTACACCAGTTATTAATTTGACGGAAGGAGATGGTTGGGTCTCGACTGGGGAAAAGGATTCAGAATGACCAGGGGCATGTTTCACCCTTGGATTACTAGGAGCTCTCTCACTTGGAGAACAGCATAGATACATCTATCAAAATTCCTCCAAATTTACTAGTGATTGACAAATCCTGTCAAACTGTATGATTAGTAAAGTGGCCTCCCATACAGAGCAGACTCAGCGGATGTACTCAAGAAAAAGGATATTTCCAGTCTCTGATATACAATAGCCACAATGTGTCAGACAGTGGCATACCTACACCCTTTTAAAGTTCTTTTATTAATTGCTTTTGAAATAAATTTTCAGAGATCAGACACAATATTGGACTCACAACCAAGTCCCACATACAGGAATTGCAAAACCGGTCTACTCCCTTTTCACAGAACATTATTCCCAGTATCTGTCCAAGTTATACCCTCAAGAACCAAACCATCAGAGTTGGATATTCTCATAGCAGTAGGGTGACCAGACAGGAAATGTAAAAAATCGGGACAGGGGGTGGGCGGTAATAGGTGTCTATATAAGACACAGCCCCAAATATCAGGACTGTCTCTATAAAATTGGGACATCTGGTCACCCTACATAGCAGATAGCTACCTGGTGGCATGAACAACAATCCCCCCACCCCCTCCCAAATCTATCCATGGGCTGATATGGAGCAATAAAGTTAGGGCTTGTCTATATGGAGCTGTGGTTCAGACTTTTGTAAAGTGCTTTGTGTTTACAGCCCTATATAATTAAAATTCATAAAAAATTCAGTACCATAGTCCGGATGAGGGGTGTGTGAATTATACAGCATTCTGACATTCTAACTGCCCCATGTAGACCCTGCTGACATGAACTAAAAGGTACGTAGTTCACTTTAATGTAGTCATGTTTAAAATGGGTCTACATCAGTGTGAACTGGATACCTTTTTCTTCATGCCAGCAGAGTCTACATGGGGCAATTAGAGAAGAACATGCTAGAGCGCTCTATAGCTCACACATCTCTCATCCCAACTGCAGCACTGAATTTTTCTGAATTGTAATTATATAGGGGCTGTAAATCCAAAGCACTTTAAAAATAGATAAGGACATGGTCCCTGCCCCAAAGAACTTAGAGTACACAGGAGAACAGTTTGAACTTAAACCAAATTCTCATCAGGGACATGCTGTAAATTCAGAGTAAATTCTCAGCAGCATTATTCTTGAATTACACCAGAGCAGAATTTGGCTCACTGTCTGTGATGTTATTATAGGAAGGAATCATGATAGAAGTGTCTTTGAGGAAGATTTTTAAGGGAGAAAATGGAGGGCGCTTGGTGATGGAATATGGAAGGTTATCTCAGGATAAGGTGTAACCATTAAACAAGCTATGAAAGCCGAGAGAGAGAGAGAGAAGAGGTCACAAAGAGCCTAATTCTCATCTCATAGAAGGTTTAAGTCAAAAGCAATTTCAGTGCAATAAATGGCGTAAATACAGATAGCACCATTGAAGTAGTGCAACTATGCTAATTTACACCAGACAAGCATCTGGCCCAACAAAGTCACACTGGTGTATAAGCTGAATAAATGAGAAGAATCAATCCTAAGGGGAATGATTAGGAACAAGGATTTGGAGAAATATAGATAAAGCACAGGATGAAATAAGGACAGAGAAAAGAGCATGTTTAATTTGTTTTTACAAAGAGAAGGAAGCAAAGCTTAGGAAAAAGACTGAAAAAATATTAGGTTTCAGAGTAACAGCCGTGTTAGTCTGTATTCGCAAAAAGAAAAGGAGTACTTGTGGCACCTTAGAGACTAACCAATTTATTAGAGCATAAGCTTTCGTGAGCTACAGCTCACTTCCTCAGATGCATATCGTGGAAACTGCAGCAGGCTTTATATATACACAGAGAATATGAAACAATACCTCCTCCTACCCCACTGTCCTGCTGGTAATAGCTTATCTAAAGTGATCATCAGGTGGGCCATTTCCAGCACAAATCCAGGTTTTCTCACCCTCCACCCCCCCCACACAAACTCACTCTCCTGCTGGTAATAGCTCATCCAAACTGACCACTCTTCAAGTTTAAATCCAAGTTAAACCAGAATATCTGGGGGGGGGGGGGGATTTAAACTTGAAGAGTGGTCAGTTTGGATGAGCTATTACCAGCAGGAGAGTGAGTTTGTGTGTGTATGGGGGTGGGGGGATGTGAGAAAACCTGGATTTGTGCAGGAAATAGCCCAACTTGATTGTCATGCACATTGTGTAAAGAGTTGTCACTTTGGATGGGCTATCACCAGCAGGAGAGTGAATTTGTGTGGGGGGGTGGAGGGTGAGAAAACCTGGATTTGTGCTGGAAATGGCCCACCTGATGATCACTTTAGATAAGCTATTACCAGCAGGACAGTGGGGTAGGAGGAGGTATTGTTTCATATTCTCTGTGTATATATAAAGCCTGCTGCAGTTTCCACGATATGCATCTGAGGAAGTGAGCTGTAGCTCACGAAAGCTTATGCTCTAATAAATTGGTTAGTCTCTAAGGTGCCACAAGTACTCCTTTTCTTTTTGAAAAAATATTGTGATCCGGTATCATTTAGACTTCAATATTGAATTTAGTGCCCTTTCTTTTCACAACATGTCCTCCTCATTTTGTTTCTTTTTCTATTTGTTTTTACTTTTTGGTTTTTGTCTCAATTTCTTTACTGTTGATTACTTTTTTACTTTTCTCTGTATTGGGTCTTGCAATCAGTGTCAGAGTTCAGGACACCTGCATGACTCCTCCCTGGTCCAGCAAGGGCACCCACTTCTCTTTAAGAAGGCCTTTTTTGCCTTCTCCTCAGAGTCCCATAAACTGTGCAATTGCCACAGTTTAGTACTGCACAGCACTTTTTAAGCAAGTACATTTATTTTTATGGTGAATGCAGAAACATTAAAAACAATAAAATTACCTACATGCATGCTAATAAGTTTACCAGAGATCACCCCAACTCCAACAAAAGCTCTGGCAGGTGAACAGGCCTTCGAACACCACCAAGAGGTTTTTCTGTGGTCATCAGTTCATAACAACTGTTAAATGAAAACAAGCACTCCCATTAATTTGAGAGTCACTCTTATCCAGTTTGTGCCTGTCACGGTTCCTCCCCCACTCTGAACTCTAGGGTACAGATGTGGGGACCTGCATGAAAAACCTCCTAAGCTTATCTTTACCAGCTTAGGTCAAAACTTCCCCAAGGTACAAAATATTACTCCCGTTATCCTTGGACTGGCCGCTACCACCACCAAACTAATACTGGTTACTGGGGAAGAGCTGTTTGGACGCGTCCTTCCCCCCAAAATACTTCCCAAAACCTTGCACCCCACTTCCTGGACAAGGTTTGGTAAAAAGCCTCACCAATTTGCTTAGGTGACTACAGACCCAGACCCTTGGATCTTAAGAACAATGAACAATCCTCCCAACACTTGCACCCCCCCTTTCCTGGGAAATGTTGGATAAAAAGCCTCACCAATTTGCATAGGTGACCACAGACCCAAACCCTTGGATCTGAGAACAATGAAAAAGCATTCAGTGTTTTACAAGAAGACTTTTAATAAAAAATAGAAGTAAATAGAAATAAAGAAATCCCCCCTGTAAAATCAGGATGGTAGATATCTTACAGGGTAATTAGATTCAAAAACATAGAGAACCCCTCTAGGCAAAACCTTAAGTTACAAAAAAGATACACAGACAGAAATAGTTATTCTATTCAGCACAATTCTTTTCTCAGCCATTTAAAGAAATCATAATCTAACACATACCTAGCTAGATTACTTACTAAAAGTTCTAAGACTCCATTCCTGTTCTGTCCCTGGCCAAGACGACTACAGACAGACACAGACCCTTTGTTTCTCTCCCTTCTCCCAGCTTTTGAAAGTATCTTGTCTCCTCATTGGTCATTTTGGTCAGGTGCCAGCGAGGTTACCTTTAGCTTCTTAACCCTTTACAGGTGAGAGGAGCTTTCCCCTGGCCAGGAGGGATTTCAAAGGGGTTTACCCTTCCCTTTATATTTATGACAGTGCCTCTGATCTTGTCCTCGTGTAACAGGTGATTGCAGGCAATACGCTTTTCCTTAGAGTACAGCTTCAAAAGGTTGGGTCTGGAGGCGAGAAGCTACCTTCACTTCCTCCTAAGCATTTCTAGGAATCCCTTAACTTAACTTTGTTTAACACATTGTTTCAAAGAATTTGGCACACAACACTTCCCAGGGCTTACATTAGCCAAGTCTCCTCCACAGAGATGGTATATGCACATTTGCATTTTTAATACAATGACCTCCTAAGATACTGAAACTAAATTTAATAAGGTTGAACTTTACTGAATTAAGTTTGTTGAGGATATTGCAGGAAGTTTCCCATCTGCCACAAATCAGCATTTATTCATCCTATCAGTGACTGACCAGGGGTATTGTATGTTGAGCTGGATTTTCTAGTTATGGCTGTATCTTCACTGCAAAGAGTGTGCATTTTTACAACCAGATAATGGAGACAAGTCACTGTAGTTTTCACCTTGATGTAGATAGTTCAGGTAAACCCCAGGTGGATGTACAGAGTTGCCCTGGCTCCACTAAGATTTTACATTCAGTTAACTATCTTCATGTAAAAACTCATCTTTTTTGCAGTTAAGACACAGCATATATCTACCTTCCTCCTCTTTTGTTTTTGGTATTCAGGATATCTTCAGCTCTTCTGGCTTTATTAATCATTATTACTATTGCTATTTTCTGGCAAGGACAAGAAAAAGTGGAAGATGGGCAAGGAGATGCAATCAGATTAGTGATCAGGAGACAGTTCAAGGGGCGATGAAGGGAGAGGAAAAAACAAGGATCAATTCAGCAGTAGCTTCCTTTGATTCAGAATCTTCAGAGGAAGTCATGCAATCAGGGGATAGACTAATTAATCTAAAATCTGTTTCAGTACCAAAGCAGCAACAGCTTCCACTCCATCTACTCAATGACAGAGTAGCAGTAGTCGAACCTATCATTCACATATTGGAGAAGGGGCCACGTCCAGGTCTCTCCCCAGACTCACAATACTTTCTCTGAATATGTAGGAGAGGACAATGAGGCAATAATTGCAGCTGGAGCTAATTGTAAACCTGAAACTTGTGCCATTTACAAAAAAAAAAAAAGAAGCAGTATTTTCACTTATTACTGGAGTAGAAGCAAAAAATAAGGCAGAATGCAGTAGAAATGAAGTCAGGCAATGTTGGTTTTGTTTCACTTTTGGTTCTTGCTGCTAAGGAAGAAATTTTGCAAACCCCCGAGTAAAGGGCCTACTGTGAGAACAAGATGTTTGTATATGGTTCAGTACCAAGACTTAGGGGTTAAAACAGAAACTGATGCCTCCTGTAAGCTATTTCATAGATGCATTTTTAAAATCACGTTCAGGTACTATTACATTGCACTGAAAATATGTATTTTTGGAATAGAAGCAATATCCAAGAAAACAGCAGCTGGCCAAAGATGGCACATATCTAAATCCAAATCATGGACTATTTTGGGTAAACCCCATAAAAGATCCTTGCAAAAATTTACCTTCTGATAGATGTTCTCCTCTGAGTATTTCCCTCGGAACCATATTTTCAGTAAACAGTCCATCATTTCAGGATACACAAAAAATCTAATAGAGCTCTCTACCTCATATAAGTGAATTAAAAATGTTGAACTATTTCAGATACCACAAAATTCACATAATACAATATGTTCATGTTACCAGTAATCTTAATGTTTTCTTTATTCTCCTACGAAATCCATAGTTGACAAATGTCTTACTCGGATTTCAGAGCTCAGTTCTGAAACCGAGCACTATGATAGGCAATGTGGGGAAGGGGGCAGGTTTTGTTATGTAACCTTTGCAAAACTGCATTCTTACAAGAGTCTGCCATGCTTCTTTAGACTGAAAAAAAAAAAAAAGACTACCCTACTTAGAAAGGAGATCAACAGTGTGGAATCAGGAACTCAGCATGAATAAGGGTAGTAGATTTTGATCCAAAGTTTTCACAAATATCAGTCACATCTGCTTCTTACAGCTGTCAAAGTTTAGAAACAGTCTTGGTTTTATTCATATTATAATTTGGGCTTAAAATTTGTCTCATATTCACTGAAACAAAAGCTTTATTTTTATATAAAGTTTATGCTTCAATTACAGTTGCATTTAAATCCAGCATTTACTTGTCACATCTAACCCATCTACCTAAGTTGTCTGGTAGTAAATTATACTCCTATCTTAAAAGCACGAGAAGCTTAAATTGAAAATAATGTGTTTAATTCCAGAGTATGAATCTCTCTCTCTTTCATCACACAGCATCTTTGCAGGAGAGCAGTACAGTGTCAAAATTCATTCTTCTCCGTGTGTTTCTCCATTCAGCCCAGCCTGGTAGTCTCCTTGCATATGTTATCCTGCCATTGAGGTAGTGGTTGGCTTTTAGGTCAAATTGACTGTGGTTGAGCTCGCATTATTTTCTCTGACATCCTCTCATCTTTTTATCTTCTGCATTGTCCCATCAACATAATCTTTTTGATTGTAACCAATCCTGTGCCCTGATTTCTCATCCTGCTCTTCTTCTAACTTCTTTGTTTGTCTTAAAATCATTCGATTTTGCTCTTGCCATTGTTTGAACACTTCTTATCTCTACTGTCTCCAGCCTTCTGAGGTCTGTTTCATTTAATGCAGCTGCTCCTAGACCACAGAGAAATACTGATAATAGATTTAATACATTTTCACTTTGGTACCAAATTGTTTTAACAGTCCATAATTTTGTTGATACTTGTGCAACACTTGTGGCTAAGACATCATCTTTTTACTTCAACCTTGATGGAACCATCAGCACCAATCAAGTTCCCTAGGTACACAGAAGATTATCTATTGGTCTCTTTTCCAAGATGCAACCACTTCGTTTTCTTACCATTTACTAAGAAGTCCAAGACAACTACACCAATTTTCCAAGATAGCAAAGAGTATCCTCAGTAATTCAAATATATCTGCCAGTTATACAATGTCATCTGCATAAACTGAGGAGCTTTATTCTAGATCATCCAATGTCATGCCCTCCAACGCATCTAACATTTGTAATGTTCAGTTTAAGAACATGGTAAAAAGCAGTGGTGACTCCATGCCCCCTTGTCTTGCACCAAACTTTGACTTAAACTAATTACTTAATTTCTCACCAGTTCTTACAATACTGCAGGATTTTTTGTACATTGTTTTTATAATTGCAAATGATCTTATCTGGAACTCCATATTATTTTGCTACTATCCACAGTGCTTCTCTGCAAACTGAAACAAATGCCTCTGTGAAGTCGACAAAAACAGCAGACACCTTTAAACCCCACTCTTGCCATTTTTCCCATCAGCTGTCAGAATGTGAATATCTGATCAGTGCAACTTCAGCCTGGTCTGAAACCACATTGTTCCTCACCTACTATTTCCTCTAAAAACTGGCCATTATCTGTTGACAATTAATTTCATCTTGATTTTTCCCCAGTTCTAACAATAAGCTTATACTTCTATAATTATTTGAATTGGCAGGATCTCCTTTCTTCAATATCCGATGAAGTAAGCTGTAGCTCACGAAAGCTTATGCTCAAATAAATTTGTTAGTCTCTAAGGTGCCACAAGTACTCCTTTTCTTTCTTCAATATTGACACTACTATTGCCTCTAGCCAGTCATCTGAAACCTCCTCTTGCTCCCATTCCTTCATGTATATTCATGTATATTTTTCTAATACTTTGATAGCACTCGTAGGGTTGGTTTTTAGCAACCAGTGGTTATGTCTATTTCTGTAGCTTTCCCATTTTTTATCTGCTTCACTGTAATTTCTATTTCTTCTTCTGATGGTGGTACAGTGCTGATATCCATTCTGCCTTGCAAGTGGCCCTGTTCATCTAGCATGCTTTGCATCTGGGTGAACTTCAGAATTCAGCACTTTGTCAAAATGTTCCTTCCATACTTCCAACACTCTTTGGCATTTGTTGTCAGTTCACTGGTAGCCCTTCTCACCACTTGCATTGTTGGCCTGATTATGTTTTTATACAACTTAGCTGTGTTTATAATGTTTTTACTTCTACCTTTTCAGCAGCTTTAGCTTGAATGCCTATGGGGGAGGGGAAGGAAACTTCCTCTTTTACCCGTACACCTACCCTACTGTAACTGGAAATGCCCACACTGAATAAATTAGACTTTTCCCACACATAGCACTGAAATTAAAAAAATTAATTGGCACATTTATGTTATTTCAAAAGCTAAGCAGGCACCAACTCCTTATGCTATGGTAGCAGTCAATGAGATCTCTTTTGCTTTCTTCTAGGTTTTCTAGTACTTAGACCCAGTTTCCACGGCCACATATGGTGTGTTTGGCAGCAGCACTAGCCAGATGCTAAATTCTGGAATATAGTTTTCTACCAGATGTGTCTGGGACTTTGGTGGTCTCTCTAGCTGGCCTCTTGGGTAGCTTTACTGCTAGATATTTTGGCAGCACTGTAATCATCTTTGGGAGGATTAGTGAAGAGTCAAACTGCCTTTTTTATTCACTGGAATACTTGTTTGACAGTAATATCCCCTTCTATGTTTGAGAATTATACACTGCAATAATTTTCTTTATATACTTCCTTGAAGATTAATATATTTCTATCACATGCATTTTGTTTGGTAACAAAAACTCTCTAAAACTAGGAGGCAGAAATATTATTTGCTGAGACATACAGAACAGAAGGTTTTTAAGGTGTGCAAAGCATTTCTTTTTCATTTGGGCTCCTTGTGGATGTCACTATTTGCCATCAAACAACCTAAGCTAACTGATCAGGACATGCAGGTGAATGAAGGTAGACAGAGGGAAGTTTTTAAGATAAAGGTTACAACTTCATTAACTTAACACTGGGGAAGGGCATGATCTGCCTCTACCTCCCCCATCTCTCACATCCCAGGCATTTCACAAGGTTCAGTACAGGTTACAGGACTCCCACCATGTCACCCATAATTCAGGGTAGGCCCCCGTAGCCTACTCCTAAGACACAGCTCACCTCTAAATAGTCTGACCCTTCTCCCTGGGAAGGGGACAGAGGGAACCATGGAGGGATCTCAGTCTGTGAAGACTTCACGTTTTCCCCCTACCATTCTCCCATAGATACAAGGTCCACTAGTAAAATCCCCAGAATTGTTACCTCTGGGAGCTGGCCCTTTTGGCCTTTATCCTCATCAGCCACTGGGGGTGCCAGCAATTAGCTTAGTTACACCAAAAACAACTGGTATCTATTTCCAGCCCAATCCAATCCTTAATGTCCTGACGCCAAGTGTTGGCCCCTGCATCTGACTTTATCAACCCTAGAACAAAAGTTAATTGTACTGGATGTTCCTAAGTGTGACCACCAAGCCTCCTGCATCCAAATAGATTCCGGCCATATCATGGTTGATATTCTTCCGGGCTTTGTCCAGGGAGGGGATGATAAGTAAGAGTCCCTTGACTAAGGCTCCTGGAAGGGGCAGGTGTACAAGTCATGAGGGGAAAGGCAGAGGCTACTGCTTTCCTTGGTTTATAACTGTTGTAATAATTAAATTTTCTTACACTCAGCTAACATGCAATTGTGTTGCTACAACTGATTGCACACACTGTACAATGATTGGGCATAATCAGTTTCTTGTACAGTGCATGCATACAGTTGTAGCAACAAACTGGTGAGTTAGTTCTGTGTAAGAAGACAATTATGATTACTGTTTGCTATTTATTACGTCTCTGACTAAATAATAAGTGTCCATTAACTGCCCTAAGTGTCCATTAACGAATGTGAAATTAATGAAATACCTGGTGGAAATACACTGGAACTACCAGCCTGGGCCCTCTGATCCCCCACCCTCTCCATCTTTCTTCTTCATTACAAAAATAGATCTATACTACATTATACAGGTGTCATTATAATCCAGGGGGGTGTAAAAATTTCCTCAAGTTACTTTGAAGTGGTGTATCTTAAGTAACAGGAGACGAAAAATCCTTCGCTCATGAAAGTGAGTTCCTCTTCATTACTAAATAAAATTGTGACATGTACTGGGAAAGGTATGTTGACTTCAAAATCCATAGTATCATCTTTGGTGAATTAGCAGTCACCAGGTAATTGCAATCATAGAAGCATATAAATATAGGGATAGAAGGGACTGCGAGAAATCCTCAAGTCCAGCCCCCTGTGCTGAGGTCCAGATGCAGGAAGCAGCTGCATCACCTTGTTGACTCATATTCAATTTGTTTTCCCACTGTAACTCCCAGATCCTTTACAGCAGTATTACCAGCTATGCAGTTAGTCCTCATTTTGTAGCTGTACGTTTGGTTTTCCTTTCCTAATTGCAGTACTTTGCACATGATTTAATTTAATTTCATATTGTTGATTTCAGAGCAATTCTACAATATGTCAAGATTGTTTTGAATTCTAATCCTGTCCTCCAAAGTGCTTGCAACTCCTCCCAGCTTGGTGTCATTTGCAAATTTTATAAGCATAGTCTCCACTCCATTATCCAAGTCATTAATGAAAACATTAATGGAACTAGTTCTGGACCCAGGACTGACCCCTATGGGACCCCAGTTTGACGTCTCTTTGAGTACAGTCTTTCAACCAGTTATGCACCCACCTTACAGCAATTTCATCTAGAACACATATTCCTAGTTTGCTTATGAGAATGTCATGTGAGACTGTCAGAAGTTTTATTTCCTATCTAGATGTCAAAAGGAACAAAGTATAAAATGACAGAACTGTAGAGAAGGATATTGGAATAGAATCTCACTAAGTTATGACTGCAGGCACTGGGATGTTTAGATAAAGGCAGAGCCCATGACAGCTGGAGACCCAGACACACAGAATCTTGGAGTGACAAAAGGATTATATTGACTGGTAAAGTGTGTGCATAATAGTTTCTCGATAGTGCAGAATAAGGAGTAAAAAGCTGTAACATAAAAACATAACATGTAACATAAAAGTGGTACACAAAAGCATAAATAAAATAAGAAAGAATTGCTGTTGGATGCAAAGCTTCCTAAAATGAGCATTTTCCCCCCAAAGGTGGTGTGTGTAAAGCCAATGGACCATTTCCCCTGAGACAAAAGTCAAAAGGGGTGCTGTTTATCCATGACGTATTATGACATTACAACGAAGAAAGGAGTTAAAGTAACATGTACTTGGCTTTGTCACTCCCCTAATCTAGAAAATATGTATTGTGAGCCATATTAGATGTTTCCTGATCAGAGTGAATCTGCATACATTCATCCAAGAATTCTCTTATTCTACTTAGGTCTCTCTTCTGGTTTGGTCAGTTTTCAAATATCTGAATGTCAAGGATATTGTTCCTCATGTAAACCACGTAGCCATTAATTCTAATGCATGTTCAGACCTGGTCCAGCCACCTGTGACCCAGTTTACTAACTTTGAAAGCATCCCTGATACTGTGCTTCCTTCTGCTTGTTCCTGATGTAGCTAATGGGGACAAAAGCCCAAGCAGAGGTTTACATTAATGAGCTAGTGAATCAAGGGTCTAATCAGTTCCCAGTTCTCCCCATGGCCAGCCAAAGGGAGGCAGAGAGGCCTTAGAGGAGGGGCCCAGCTCTGTATTGCCAGGAATGTGCTCTACCCTTTCTTTAGGGCTGTCTTTCCCATTGCCATTCAAGCAAACTTCCCACCCACTGAGATGGAGCAAGGGGATGGGGCAGTGTCTGTATTGAAAAAAAGAAAAAGCATACATACATTCTTGTTACATACAGTACTTAGATATTTCCACCTAAACAATAAATTTTGTCATGCACATTTTGCAATGCAGTCTGTAACTGTTGTTAGTTTAAAGAGTCCGTAGTGTGATGACAAACAACTTCTGACACCATCTCGTGTGACAGCATAAACAAAAAGAGCATGCCTTAAGCAGCAAATGAAGAATTCCCCCACCAACAAGTCCCTCTGTTTATTAAGGTCTCCCTCCCTTTTGCAATACCTTGTGGTCCTCTCTGGTAACATGGAGGACCAAGAACTCTATAACTACTCCACACAGTTGATGAGCAACTTATATTTCTGTATTCAGGTATTATTTTTAAAATATGGAAGTAAATGTGATGCAGTGTAACAAAATATATGATTCCAGTGCATTAGTGATACCAGAAAATTTTCTTAAACTTCAAAATTCACCCCGTTAATGAACCAACACAAGGCCTATACATTCCACTTATGCCCTATTTTAAAGACTTAAGTGTGTGCAGGCCTTCTGCTTATCCTTTGCACAGGGATGATTTTCACCTTCTTTGTATTTGTAACTAGGTAGATCTGACTTTTGAGTATCAAAATTACTGTCCTCTGCTTTCATGCTTATGGTTAATGATATGTACCTTCACTACATGAACCCTGAGCTGAATTAGTTTTCAAAAAACTTGGTAAAAAAAATATCAAAAACTTCCACAGCATCCTTATACAAGATAAAGGTAAGGTGAATAGTGGAAATAACCAGTTATAATGCAGTCTGACTCTCAATTACAAAGTTATTCTTTCAACAAAATATCCTTCTAGAACAGGCCAGAATAAACCTACCCCAAGTGTATCTGCATCTGGTACATTTGTTTATGAATAATATCCTGATTAACTAGTCAGAATTATTTTCTGAATTTTATCCTCTGCCTGTCCGAATGCTGAACTAGAAAAAAAAATCTAACAAATGTTCTTAATTGAGTAGTTTCCAAACTATGGTCTGCGGACCACCAATAGTATATAGAGATTTGCTGGATGCCCACAGAGAGCTACTCTGTCAGACTCTTCCTCACATTGTTCCAGATACTAAATCAATCGCACTAAATATTTTTCTATCACTTCTTGTAAACACTTACTGCAGTTACCACCAGGATGTTATTCAGTTATATTTTGTCTTAACAGTGCATTTGTTATTAGATATTATTAATATACAGTGTTAATAAATGACTAAGACATTATAAGTTTGTGTATTTCCTGAGCAGATGTAAGAAACAAATCATCCCCAGAGAACTCACCACATATAACACTCTGACCACTACATATAACTCCAAATACGTGAAAAAGCTCTGCAGAAGGACCTCTGAAAAGCCAGGGAACCATGTCCTGCACCTGGCATACTATAGAATGGATCACCTCAAACATGAAATCATTAGACCTCCAACACAAAAACAAAATGAGGAACTAACTACAACTCCTCTACAGACAAGAGAACAGAACCTCCTGGAGAAACCACAACACCAGGTCTACACCACATCTGACACTACGCAACACCCCATCATCAAACTAGCAAGATTACCCCCAACCAGAACTGAAATATCTATAATCTCCAGAGGACTGAATTTCCGCCCCACCACAAAACCTGATCCCATAGTAACATCCATCATCGCTGTCTGCCTCAAATACCTATAAAATAATGAACAATGCTTGGAAATCCAATGCAAACACACCCCCAAAATCTCCCATTTCATCCTCACCATCAATAACTTCACATATAACACTTTGTCCAAGCCATGGCAATAACCATGAGTACCAGGATAGCTCCCGAATATCCCAACCTCTTCATCGGACACTTTGAGGAAGAATTTCTGGAAAAATGCACCATGAAACCAATGGTATGCTTGAGGTACATCCATTATATTTTCATCCTCTGGACAGACAACCTAAACTCCCTCATTGATTTCCAACACAATGTCAACAATTTCCACCCATGCATCAAACTCTTTCGAGAACACTCCCACACCAATATCACCTTCCTGAACACCACGATCAACATCAGCAATGGAACTGACTAATGTATGAAAAATCCACAGATCACCACAATTACCTCCACAGATCCAGCAACCACTCCAGCCACACCAAGAAATCTATTATCTACAGTCAGGCACTCAGGTATCCCAGAATATGGCCCAAGAAGAAAGTCCAGGATACACCTTCACTAAATAAGGACACTCCACCACAGAAGTAGATCCCATCAGGGAACACACCACCCAAATACCACAGCAGAATCTGCTTCAATGCAAGAAAAATAAAACAAAAACAAACAAAAAACCCCCTACTGACTGCACATCCTTAGTTGCCACCTACTGCCCCACCCTAGAACCATATGGGGTATCATCAAACAACAATCCATACTTGATGGGTATCCTATCTCAAAAAAAAAAATCTTTCCCAAGCCTCCTCTTCTTGGCTTCAAACAACCTGCCAAGCTCATCACCAAAAGCAAGCGGCCCACAGACCAGAACACAACAACTCCAAGTGGTACCAGCCCGTGTCATAAAAGATGCGAAATCTTCAGATATACCTCCATTACTACAATCAACAGCCCAACAACAGAAGTTGGTCCAATAAAAGATATTACCTCACCTTCCTTGCCTTTCTCATTATAAGCATGCTGCAGACAGAAGCAATATATTATGCACAATGATTATGCATACATCTGTAGAAGGTGTAACACAAATAGTTATAACTTATGGCTATATACAACCTATTGACCTATAGGAATCTATAACAATTGTTTAGTCATTTATTAAAACCTCTATTAAGCATTTATTAACCTTTAATAAACTATTTTTAAATGTACCGTTAACAAAAAGTATGCCCCAATCTCTACTGGGAGAGGAAATGGCATGTGCATTTGTGAATTGGAGGGCAGGTGTACAAACGACAACCTGTATTAAAATGTTGTCTTCATTATGGAAATATTTGATAACCATGATCCCCAGTCCATTCCTATTTGGGCTCTCATGTGTTCAATACAATCTGATCAGTCTTCGTTTTAAAATAGGTTAAAATAATCTGAATGAAAAATAGTTCATGGCACCTTATATTCCCCCAGTCAAAAATAATTCTCATATTAAATAGGATTTCAGTAAGAAAATGCACAAATTTCTTTTTTCATATGAAGTCTTTTTAAAAATTCTGTAATTGATGTAAATTTATTTTAAGCTGTCATAATGTATGACACATATCACTAAATAATTGCACTGTCATATATGAAAGCAGCTCAGTGAAGGCAGCTTTGTATTTCGAACTTAAGATATTTGGTGAAGTGCTATGCATTTTACATTTCTATTATTGATTACAATCTATAAGGTACAATTTTAGTAAATTACTTGGTGAGGATGAAGGGTGGAAAATAATATTTTTCAGCAGTGAACAAAAAGAAGGGTATAAGGAAATGCAGTAACTCGCAATTCAGGTTGTGACTGACACTTCCCCCCTACCCCCACCCCAAACTAGATCCAGAAGCTTTTGCTAGAAGGCACTGGTGTTAAGAAATCCTATGGTAGAAAGGGAAATAGCATTGTTGCCCCTTTCTGAGACTAATGGCTAGTCAAAGTTTGGGGCCTTAGGGATGTGCCAAGTGTAAGTAGAAATTGATGGAGTCTGATATTTTCTTTGGTGTTATCTTGTTTATTTACACAGAAAGTAAAAAGTGCTGCTTCTCAGAACACGAAACAAGAAACCAAGAACTAAAGGAGCAGTTTCTTCACTTCCAGTGTCCAAGTCCAAGCCTCTTCATCCAACAGACCCAAATGCTCTCTCTAGCTTTTTCTAGGGTTACTGTCCTTATAGGTTGCTACTTACTTTCTTCCTTTTGGCCTTTTCCTCTCTGTGTTCTTGTCTGTTCTCAGTTTCTACACATGTGAGAGAGAGAGAGAGAGAGAGAAGGCAGGACATTTCTTTTCATCCCAGAACATCTTTGCAGTCACAGGGAGCAGTACAGTGTCACCATTCATTCCTGTACATGGCTTGTTCCTCCATTAAACCCAGCCTGGTCATGTCCCTGCATACAGTATCCTTCCATCTAGTCAGCGGTTGGTCTCTAAATCAGATTAATCTTAATTGGTTTTGCATTATTTTCGTTGGCATCCTATCATCTGTTTGTCTTCTGCAGCATCCCTCACCATTGTAATCTTTTCAATTGTAGCCAAACTCATACACTGATATCACATCCTACTCACCTTCTAACATCATTTGTCTTTAAATCATTCCCCACACATACACTTTACCCAAAACAATACTGAGCAAAAACCCCTCTGCCCACCCAGTCTAAGACTCAAGAGCAGGTTCACAACCTCTTTTGTCTTAGGTGGGGTACTTGTGATTAACTTATCTTTACAGTTATGTTAATTGAAGGGTGCATTCACACCCAAATTCAAGAGGTTTCTGATTCATCAATACCTCTTCACATAATAGTATTGCTATATGCCACCATAGTTGCACGTTTCTTCAAATACACGTAAGAAGAAAAATGTCTCTGCTACAAAAGGTTTACCATCTAAAGACAAAAAGAGCTAAGATGTATACAAGGGAGGGTGTGAATGGGATGGGATGTAACTTAAGATATTTTTCTCCACTTCCTGTTTATTTTTATTTTCCTACATATTTCCCCCCTTCTCTTCCCTCCTTTAATTTCTAAAACCCTTCCTGAAAAAAGTAATTAAAATCAGGTCTCAGCATATGTTTTACTGCCTCTCAATTTTTCAGCTGACAGAAATTCTACAGAAATAAACTCCATGAAAGATCTAAAAATTGCCTAGAAGAATTAAAGAGGATGCCGACCATAATTAACTTTTCTTTTTTCAAGTTTTAAAAACAAACAGCTTAAAAAAAAACATTTTTATTCAAAAGGAAGGATCTTCAAAGGGTCTCATCCAGCTTATCCAATCAAAGATTTCACCTTAATGTATGTATCTTTCCTGCTTTTGACACTATCCTGCCCAAAAGGTGTCAAAATTCAACTCCTGCTTTGTTACTAACACAGGTTTCCTGAATTCTAACCTTACAAAGCAACCATTTGACTTCTGGCCCATACAATTCATGGCACTGAAACATGCCTACCTTAGAAGTTTCAGTTAGTTTTATTCCTGGTGCTCAATATATGCAATTAGCATTACAAAGAGCCTAAAGTAAAATGTTTTAGGCATTAGGGAACCATTTAGAGCGATTACAAGCTATATCCTTCATTTTGTTATAACACTGTCTTAACTAGATTTTCTAGATCTTTTCATAAGAGGATACAACTACATGAATCAAACTTTATATATATATATATATAGCTACATTTATACAGACAAATACATATAGAAGAAGTGATAATTCTTAATAAAAAGGTAAACAGTTGGAAAATGGGGAAAGGAGAAAACAGCAAAATTCTGGAGCTCTGCTTTAGATCAGAGTTTTTATTTTTTCATTTATTTGCAGCAATTCCTCCCTTCAGAGGCTAATCTCCAGCAAAAAAAACTAAATTCAAAATACCCCCTGCCCTCCCTCACTGGCGCACCCCCCCTTCCCCAAACAAGCCAAGTGAAATGTACCTCTATCTCTGAAACTGTAACTTCTTTACTTTTGCTAGTAGATGTACTCAATATTCAGAAACATGTTGTCAAGGTTCCTCCCCCACTCTGAACTCTAGGGTACAGATGTGGGGACCTGCATGAAAAACCTCCTAAGCTTATCTTTACCAGCTTAGGTCAAAACTTCCCCAAGGTACAAAATATTCCCCCCGTTGTCCTTGGACTGGCCGCTACCACCAAACTAATACTGGTTACTGGGGAAGAGCTGTTTGGACGCGTCCTTCCCCCCAAAATACTTCCCAAAACCTTGCACTCCCCCTTTCCTGGGAAAATGTTGGATAAAAAGCCTCACCAATTTGCCTAGGTGACTACAGACCCAGACCCTTGGATCTTAAGAACAATGAACAATCCTCCCAACACTTGCACCCCCCCTTTCCTGGGAAAATGTTGGATAAAAAGCCTCACCAATTTGCATAGGTGACCACAGACCCAAACCCTTGGATCTGAGAACAATGAAAAAGCATTCAGTTTTCTTACAAGAAGACTTTTAATAAAAATAGAAGTAAATAGAAATGAAGAAATCCCCCCTATAAAATCAGGATGGTAGATATCTTACAGGGTAATTAGATTCAAAAATATAGAGAACCCCTCTAGGCAAAACCTTAAGTTACAAAAAAGATACACAGACAGAAATAGTTATTCTATTCAGCACAATTCTTTTCTCAGCCATTTAAAGAAATCATAATCTAATACATACCTAGCTAGATTACTTACTAAAAGTTCTAAGACTCCATTTCTGGTCTATCCCCGACAAAGACAGACTATAGACAGACACACAGACCCTTTGTTTCTCTCCCTCCTCCCAGCTTTTGAAAGTATCTTGTCTCCTCATTGGTCATTTTGGTCAGGTGCCAGCGAGGTTACCTTTAGCTTCTTAACCCTTTACAGGTGAGAGGAGCTTTCCCCTGGCCAGGAGGGATTTCAAAGGGGTTTACCCTTCCCTTTATATTTATGACACATGTTCTCTTAAATGTTTGTATTTTTAAATCAAATATATCCCTAGGCAAGAAATCAAAGGTTTAACTTGCTTATCTATCCAGACAATTGTCTTTTTCTGGTAACAAGATCTGAAGGCAACTGTATGTTAAAAGCTAAGAAAAATATGGGTTAGAAATTATTCTGGAAAAAAAATTAATTAGCAAATGGGACACTGTTCTTAGAATCAGTGAACCAACTAAGTGCACTCTTCAATACTGAGTCCCTTCCCATTACCTCAGCAGGAATGCAGTGGATATCCACCTTTTGTTATGCTTGTTTGTGTTCATCAGTTAAAAATCAGATACAATACTAAGACTAATCAAGTAATGTACTGGAATGATATAATTAGTTATGGCTTGGCTTAGTGCATTATTTCATAATGTTATGGATGATCCGTTATTATAGAAGAGCTTTGTGTCTTACCAACTTCCGTTGCATTGGAAATTGGCTTTTTCAACTCATCTGTACTAAAAGAATCTATATGATATATTCTACATGGTCATCACGGAAGATAAGTGCTATTCAATAGAATTAATGCAAAACCAATAACGTCCAGAGATCTGCTAATATTGTTCCTACATTAATATGGATCCCTAGATCCCATCAATTCATTTAAAATGACAAAAAAGAGCTATTTATGCAGAATACTTAGAGTTAGACAATAAAACTTCATTCACAAAATTCCAATTTACAAATGTCAAGACTAGACAGTCTAAGTTGGTAATTATGCTAAAATGCAAAATTTTCTGTTTATAGTAGAATGGTCAGTATAAACATAGAAGAAAATAGAACAAATGAAAAGATCTCCACTTAAACTTTGGCAGCATTTACAGTCCTGCACATCTGTACTCACTATTCTGTGTGAATAAATGTATGTCAAGATGCAAAAACTTAAACATAGGAAACATGGTTAAAATGGATTTTCATCTTAGTAGCAAAACAACTCCAATTCTGACAGACTACTGACCAGAGAGTACTCATATCCCACTACAAAAGGAATAATTTCATCTTGAAACAGTGCTTACCATCTCAATTATATTTTCTTTATAAAAACTCCACAGCAAATCATCCTGCATAAAGAGTTTTGTATTTTAAGTGGAAAATTAAATGAATTAGCCCCTAAGAATAAAATTTTCAAAGATATTTAGATGCTTAAAGAGGCAGATATAAAACTGGTAAATTTTTCAAAAGTTGCATGCAAAATTGCCATTAAAATGAATGGCAATTAAGCATCTAGCTTGCTTATGTGCTTCTGAAAATCCCATTAGGCACCTATTTACATTTAAGAGTGCCTAAATATCTTTGAAAATCTTGCCCTAAGACAGCACACAGTGTAGCATTAGGAGGGTAGCAAACTCACTGGAGAGTAAACACTCTTCCAGTAACAGGTAAAATGCATCAATAAGTGGAGGAGAATTAAGATGTTGAATAGGAATGAAAGCTGAGGGTCTGAAAACAGGAATACACAATAGTCCATGTGGAGGACCGCTTACTATAAGGGAAAAAATATATGGGTGCAATGGTCAGTAGAAAATTGCAAGTGGTTACTGAATTGAAAGAGCATTTTTTTTAAAAACTCTTCTAGAAATGCTAGAAAGAAAAAGCCTTTCTGCAAGCTTCAATGACTTGAAGTTGTTTCAGAGTAGCAGCCATGTTAGTCTGTATTCACAAAAAAAAAAAAAGGAGTACTTGTGGCACCTTAGAGACTAACAAATTTATTTGAGCATAAGCTTTTGTGAGCTTCGGCAGATGCATTCACCGTAGCTCACGAAAGCTCATGCTCAAATAAATTTGTTAGTCTAAGGTGCCACAAGTACTCCCTTTCTTTTTTTTTTTTTTTTTTTTTTTTTAAAGAAGTTGTGTTATATTCAAGATTTAAAATAAATTCCAAAGTCATGGGAGCTCTTGTATGATTTTACATGGCTTGGGAAGTTAAGTAACGACACGCAACTGGAAGATGTCCCTGCTCCTTTGTGATCACTGCTCTACCTTTTGGCAGCTCTGACTGCGAAACCTTTTAGAACTGTTAGGCGTCACCAAGTTTAATAAAAAGAAATGGGACATATAATTTATGTATAAAATAAAACTCATGTTGTGCATACCTTTTTGTTTCCTGTAAAGATCATTATTACAGCTAAAGAACTACATATAAATTGCATTATAAGCTTCTCAGTATTCGACTTATATACCTGATCACCATGGAAGAGAAAAACGGCAACATCAAAAATGTACAACTTATGTGCTCTTAAACATCCAGTGATGAAAATTCCTAGTTTTCTATTTTGAACTGATTTGCAAAATGCTCTATGTAAAGATACTGTGCTCTAATACAACAGTTTTTTCCTACACTTTGTGGAATACTCATTTCAGCCTTTCAGACTACTTGTGAGACATACTAAGAAACAAATGGCTGGAGAAAAGAATATTATAAATTCATGTAGCAAGGAACTATATTCTATAGATGCAGTGTTTTAATCTAGATTCAGAGATAAGAAACTAAGGTTCACGAGGAATCCTAAATTTGGGTTGTAGAGATTTCTCTATAACATTTTAACAAGAAGTACAATAAGAAAAGGAGTACTTGTGGCACCTTAGAGACTAACCAATTTATTTGAGCATGAGCTTTCGTGAGCTACAGCTCACTTCATCGGATGCATACTGTGGAAACTGCAGTAGACATTATATACACACAGAGACCATGAAACAATACCCCCTCCCACCCCACTGTCCTGCTGGTAATCGCTTATCTAAAGTGATCATCAAGTTGGGCCATTTCCAGCACAAATCCAAACCTGGATTTGTGCTGGAAATGGCCCAATTTAATGATCACTTTAGATAAGCGATTACCAGCAGGAGAGTGAGTTTGTGTGTGTGGGGGGGGGGGGCAGAGGATGAGAAAACCTGGATTTGTGCTGGAAATGGCCCAACTTGATGATCACTTTAGATAAGCTATTACCAGCAGGACAGTGGGGTGGGAGGAGGTATTGTTTCATGGTCTCTGTGTGTATATAATGTCTACTGCAGTTTCCACGGTATGCCTCCGATGAAGTGAGCTGTAGCTCACGAAAGCTCATGCTCAAATAAATTGGTTAGTCTCTAAGGTGCCACAAGTACTCCTTTTCTTTTTGCAAAGACAGACTAACACGGCTGTTACTCTGAAAGAAGTACAATATTACTTCTATATGGACTAAAATAATAGATGTGGCTCTGGTGTTTGATGTTGTCCCACATAAAAATAGGTCAAGGGGCATTTGTTCATGGGGAGTTATTTTTGGACAATACTTTATTATTCCCCACACACTGAAAAGTTACACAATTGTGTGCAAATCGGCCACAAAATATCACTTTAATTCTTTCCCTCCCTATTACAATTAGGTAAGTACTGTTGGAGGAACGTGTACCTTGCAAAGAAGGGTTAAAACATTTTAAAAGAAAAGGAAAAAAAAGTGAAGATTTAGTTTTTCTGTCATCACTTCTTTTTAATTCCATTAATTTTAATCTATCATTAAATGGTTCTAAAATATTCTAACTCAATGTTTGGATAATATTTTAATCTGTTTATTGTAAGCACATTCCCTTCAAACAAGTGTCTGTCTGAAGCAAGCCCAGATGTGTAGTGTTCCTCAGTGTGCTATCATGAAAGTATTCCGGGGGCTATGTTGAGGAAGCCTGGAACAGCATCACTTGAGATTAACACAAAGACATTCCAATTTGCTGCTCTAGTGCCTTTTGGCTTTTTGAGGCCATGTTGGGCAGTATAAAGGGCCAGATCCTCAGCTTGTGTAAAAGGGTGTACATTAAAGTAAATGGCCTTAGGCCCATTTACACCAGCTGAGAAACTATCCCAGAATTCTTATGGAAGATATGGCTGTATCCTCAATACAGAGTACATTGTGAGAGATTGCATGTAGTCTGCAAAAAAGCATGATAAAGACATTTTTTGGATGCTGCAAATATTGCCTAGTGAGGCAAAAGAACTGTTGACTGGTTCTTGTAGGAACAAGAGTAGACTAAAAAGTGAAAGGAAGCCTTTCATGGACCCTTGGCATTAAAGCCCAGATCCACCACCATTATTATTTATTATTATTCTTGCAGTAGCACTTAAGAACCCCAGTCACTAATCAGGGCCCCATTGTCCTAGGCATTGTACAAACAGAAGAAAAAGAATGCCACTGCCCCTACGAGATTGATAGTAATCTCTAGTCAGTCTACAGGGTGGTCATCTGGATTCAAAGTATCTACCCTACAGCCAGGTTGTCCATTTAATAATAAGCAAACACCACCAGAGATCAGTTGTGGACCAAGTTGGTAGCATAATGTGTACAGTGAGAACATTTATTAGCATGGAAACAATACCCACATCCTACTTATCTATAAATGCCAAGTTTAGGAACACTACATTTTTAAATAAACCATTAGTTGAAACAAGCAAGGGGTGACAGGAGCTATCAAATTGCAATCAAGGAGAGTTTATTCCTTGATTTTAAATCTTATTTCTATCTTAAAAGATTCCCTTTGGACACCAAGAATGACACAAACAGAATTCCCTTCACCCCCAAGATCTACCCTTGCTCTTGGCATACTCTGAATACATATACGTACATCAGTAAGATGTTTAGAAAGATTAATGCTCGTCCACTGAGAGCATGATTTGTGGGTGGTACACCCATATCTCACAAAAACACATACATAGTGCCGTCTAATTATCAATATTAGTCACTTTCAGAAGCTCCATTTCAAATGGACACTAATACAGATTAACACATTTTGTCAGTCACACTTGTGATTAATATTCGTATTTTACAGATTTTCAGGTGAACTGCTTTGGCTTAATCCCTTTATTCCCTGGACTATGGTTTTAAAAGATTTATGAAATGTCTGAATAATGTATTGGCTTACTTACAAAGATGAAGGTATGATGCTGGCAGCCCAGGTGCCAGCTCATGCCAAGGCCCCAGGCCTCACTGAGCACTGACAAATGCAGAGTTGGAAACCAATCTGGTTTACCTGTATATGTTCGTGTAGATAAAATTGACATTAGATTTTTAACAATGTGTTTAGACTTTATGAAATGCTTGTAAGATGCTGCATGGATTAATCCCTTTTATAATATCCTGATCCTATCTTATAACAACATTTAAATGTTTGCTCTGTAACTATAAAAATGTTTGCTAAGACTGTAAATCCCCCCTAGTCAGAAGAGAAGCATTACAAAGTGTGAAATACTAGTTCACCACAAGAACTGTTATCTCCTCCTCGATAGAAGAAGGCGTACAGACATCAGACAAGCCATTGTGGACAAAAGACTTTGTTGATTGCTTTTCCCTCAGCCCTGAAGAGGGTACATGCCCAAACCCTCATCCCATTACAGCTTGAACGCTGGGGGAAAGGGATACAAATGCCTATTAAGAAGAATGTATTATTCCTAAGCTACTTGAACTCTAAGGGGCAAGGATTTCGAAGCATAAGCTGTTTTGCTTTGGCTAGCCCTATAGGATATACAGTCTGCTTACTAGAGAATTTCTATTACCTTTTGAAACATGAATGTAACTCATTTGTTGGTGTATGTTTACCTTCTTTAACCTTGTAAATAAGTCATTACTTTTTCCTGTGTAATAAACCTTTAGTTAGCTTGTTACAGGATTGGCTACAAGCAGTGTCTTTGGGATCCGAGTACAATTTACCTGGGGTAAGTGACTGGCCCTGTCAAGGTTCCCTCTCCACTCTGAACTCTAGGGTACAGATGTGGGGACCTGCATGAAAGACCCCCTAAACTTATTCTTACCAGCTTAGGTTAAATGCTGCCACCACCAAAGTGTTATACAAAGAACAGGGGAAGTGCCAACTTGGAAACGTCTCCTCCCCAAAAAAATCCCCCCCCCAAGCACTACACCCCCTTTCCTGGGGAAGGCCTGATAAAAATCCTCACCAATTTGCATAGGTGAACACAGACCCAAACCCTTGGATCTTAAGAACAATGAAAAAAGCAATCAGGTTCTTACAAGAAGAATTTTAATTAAAGAAAAAGTAAAAGAATCACCTCTGTAAAATCAGGATGGTAAATACCTTACAGGGTAATCAGATTCAAAACATAGAGAATCCCGCTAGGCAAAACCTTAAGTTACAAAAAGATACAAAAACAGGAATATACAGTCCATTCAGCAAAGCTTATTTTATCAACCATTTAAACAAAACAGAATCTAACTAGATTGCTTACTAACTCTTTACAGGAGTTCTGACCTGCATTCCTGCTCTGGTCCCAGCAAAAGCATCACACAGACAGAGACACCCTTTGTTCCTGCCCCCTCCCCCCTCCAGCTTTGAAAGTATCTGGTCTCCTCATTGGTCATTCTAGTCAGGTGCCAGTGAGGTTATCTTAGCTTCTTAACCCTTTACAGGTGAAAGGGTTTTTCCTCTGGCCAGGAGGGATTTAAAGGTGTTTACCTCTCCCTTTATATTTATGACAGGCCCTTTGGGACTGGGAGCAACCTGAATATTGTTCTGATTTTTGGTGTACCATCTATCACAAAAAGTCAGGCTTGCCTGAGAGGCAAGAGAGACTGAAACGTCCAAGGGGACTGTCTGTGACTCCTCGGGAAGACTGTTCTAGTGCTTTAGGATTTCACACTTGTTACTGGATTGGTGAAATCTAATTATAGAATATATAACCAGTTTGAGGTTTTTGCTCTGCTTCTGGACAGTCTTCCCTGAGGTTGGCACTCCCAGTCATGAGCCACTCCAGATAGCATGACACAAGGGAAGACCATTCTGAACAGGAAAGGCTACAAAACACAAGACAGATCCACCTAAAAGTAACAAACTGTCTTCCCCTACAAAAAACGTTCTCGTATCTTTAACTGTCCATTAACTGACATCTAAACCCAAATTATTAAAACATGGCTAAGAGAAAACATTTAAAACTAAACAAGCCGCAAATCAGCAGTTTGCCGATTCCCAAACAAAATGACAAGAACATAGAACTATTATGTAGCAAATGGTGCTGATTAATGAAGCTAGGTTGATAAATGCTCAACGTAAGCTAGACTTCTAAATCTAAAAATGTATGGCAGTATCACAGGGGGAGTTCTCCCTCACTGGCATAAGCAGCACATTTCCCAACAAGATTAAAAAAAAAAAAAACAGCTATATTTCTCCCTTTCGGGGAGTATAAATAATGTAAAAGTCCTTTCTGTTCTGGGACATAAACAAAGTTCAAGTAAAAGTTCTGTAATAATCTGGGTCCAACCAGGAAAGCAAAGTCTCCTGATGTAACTCTGATGATTCTCCTCCTAGGATATGCACTTTGTCCCCTTTTTCCTGCTCCTCCTTTTTCTGCATGGCAGCTGGGCCCAATAAATTGGCAAGGTTGAGTAAGTAAGAATAGAATCCAGGTGCAACTTTTCATTAACTCCTTGCTGATATACCAGCCTGACAGAGGTGTACACACAGATATCAGCAGAAAAGAAAAAAGGAAATTTCATGCCGTAGAAACTACAACGTCAAAAATATCATTTTGTTAGATCTCGGAAATATATTGTCCACAGATTAAGAAATAATTTGAATGTATATTCCTGAAATAGATAAGAATATATTGCTGAAGTATATTAGTAAGTTTCCATCATCTACTTATGGCTTATTGGGGGAGGGAGGGCTGCTTTTAATGCTTATAAAAACCTTTTTAATTAAAACGCAAGTAGAAAACTTAAGGTTTTCTAGTGCTAAGTATTCACTTCCTTAGGGCCATATTCCTGAAAAGGAATATTTTTAATGTTAGCATTATTAAGTGGTGCTTTAATATGAGTCTGAGGACATACAGTGTAGGGGAGGTGCAAAACTTAAGGTGAATCATCCTAGAAGAAATCTCTACAATGGAATAAAAACAACTCCATATATACATGCAGATGCACATAATGTGCAAAATTGTAGCAGTGCATGTGCATTTTATTCAGAAATCGTGTACCCGTCTGCTTTTCAAAGCAGAGAATTACCAGTGTTTACAGATTTCTTTGTGCATAAAGTAAATTAACTTTGCATTAGATGACTATATATGGAGTTACACATCAGAGCAAACCACACATAACACAGGCGTAAGTCAGCCTCAGGAGCTGAAAAAAAAATAACCTTATGAAACTCAACTTTTTCTACAAGTTAACTGGACTGCACTTACAATGACTAAGCACATGCACAGTCAACAGTACAGCAATTTACATTTACAGTATCTTTCTTGAAGATTTTTTAAAATACAAACTTGTAAAACTCCCAGTGGTTCCTCTTGTATTACTTACCATTTATTAATAAAAACATTTACACAGTGTAGTAACTTTATAAAGGGTTTGGTCCTGTCACCCACACTCTCGTCAGTAATCCCGCTGAATTTTCTTCTCATGTGATTACGGAATCAGGCTCATATAGTAAAGTTAAAATGTCCATAAATCTAAAAACAAAAACACGCTATGGAATCATTCTGTGCAGGTAAACAGAGTAAACGTTGTGTGGCCAGTTGATCAGCCAGAGCACATGAAGGAGAGCAGAATTCAGCCCATCAAATCTATTGCTTGCTTTGTATATAAAATCTGCAGAATTGTCAAGTTTGCTCATACATGTTTTAAATTCAGAAGTGATCAGGTATCTGGCTTACTGATGATGACTGAATGTTGCTGAAAAAGTTAACAGTTTTCTGCTCAATTTCAGGGATTTTCTCTTTTAATTTTTTATTATGCAAACACAGCAGATATTGTCAATATTTTTAAGCTTGTCTTTTTTAAATCTAATCAATATTCAGCGCTCTCATCACTTTTCTAAATCACAGTAAAGGGAACAACCACAGCTTTGTTTTGACACTGTTGGCGTATGAGTTGCATCCAGGCTTTGTTATCTTTTATTAGAATTCAAAACCAATTGATACTGCCCAAGGGACCATGTCTAATTTTCAGCAAATTAAAATTTTGTCAGCTAAGAAAATAAATGGCTTTACTAACAGAACAGTAGATTCAAAGTATCAACCTTGATCCTCCCCTACACTGTATGTCCTCAGACTCATATTAAAGCACCACTTAATAATGCTAAAATTAAAAATATTCCTTTTCAGGAATATGGCCCTAAGGAAGTGAATACTTAGCAATTAGATTTCACTATTAATTTCCAGTTTATCAAAGTGGCTGTTTTGACATCAAAATATCAGCAGATTCTTCAAATGTTCTAAAGCCCTCTAATCAACGTACATAATAGAACTATACTCCATAGAAAATATATCAGAAGTATGACATGCTAACAAATAAAGTTCCAGTATATCCACTATTATGGCAGATGTCAAAGTTGTGTTGTTAAAAACAGAATCTTTTTTTTTTCATAAAGTGCGATCCACTTTTTAGTCTTCAAGAAAAACTTGTATTGTTATTTTGATTGGACAAGGGTCCTTAAACAGAAGCTGTGGCAAGTAGCTGGGGAGTTTGTTCTCTTTGTTAATCTTTCTAACTAGAGTCATTTCCTGGGGCAGAGTAGCTTCCAGGGATCCAGACATTGGTCTGTGGACTCAGATTTCTGTAAGAGGGCACTGCCAGGATACTACTTGAGACTGCCTCTGTTTCAGGACTGGTGTAAATAAAGCAAGTTGCATGTAAAACATATGAAGAGCATCTGCATCACTGATATCTCGTAAACTGAGAACCCAGCCTGAAAGGCCCCAGAATTCTACTCTCATTCATCAGAGGGGTGACACTGGTGTAAAAAAAAAAAAAAGAGAGATAATATCTGTTACATTATGCCATTTTAATTATAAAATTATCAGAGGTTATACAGTTAACTTGGTAGATCAATTTTACCTCTGATTATTACCTGGCCTGCAAATCAGCCTCAAACAACTCTGTTGGCTGAATTTATTCACTATTAAAGTAGGAATTTGACAGTGTGCTACTCCTAAAAATCCTTCATTTGCAAAGGACACCATGACAAAGCAAATGCAATCTCTGACCTTGTCAAGACTAGGAAGAAAGAGGTCATGCTCAATCAGCGAATATAAATTTTAAAAGATGTTGAACAATGTCTATACTAAAAGTCAGTATACTTTAAACAAAATTTAATTAAGATGTTAGCTAACAAATTGGTAAAATATATATTTTCCTAGTCTAGACAAGGACCCTCAGAAAATCCTTGACTGTAGAATCATCACATTGACCTATATGCAGCAGAACCAATGTGTCCACTTTTCCCCAGGACTACGAGGAACTGTAGGATACAGTGAAACAACTCATGGGGTAGCTCAGGAGCAGAGGCATAGCTGTAACTATGGGTGCATAGAGGCACATTAGAAACTTGGTGCATATGATACCAAATATAATTGTTTTACTGTCACTTTGTCTTTCTCACTGTTTGTCTACCTCCACCTGTTGTCTCTTGTAATATCTTTAAGTGCAAGCTTCTTGAGGTATGAACTATGGGTTTGTTTGTTTTTAAATTATAGGTTTATACAGAGCATAGCACAATAGGGCTCTAATTCCTTATTGCAAAACTGGGTTAGAAGCACAACAAAGAACTCTGATGTTGCATTCTCTCAAATCTAAGAAAATAGACTGTCAAAATCCAGGTGCTCCCTGCTTCCAAGTCAAGGTAAGTCTCTCTCAAAGCATTTCAAGATTTCCTATTCTGGTTCCTGTCAGAACCAGGAACCAAAAGAGGCACATGGAAATTAAATATATCAGAAATTAATGAAAACATTTTCAAGTCTCATAGAAGGTTACTTATTTGACTCAAATTTGGTTTATCCATCCTTACTCAACATAGGTCAGCTTGTTCTTCTTAAGCATTACCTGAAGCATAACACTACAAGATCCTACAAGACAACATGCCTTGTTTGGCAGACAAATTATGGAAGATTCAGCTTTGCTTTTATTATTAATATTGCACAATTACAGAAAAGTGTTTTCTACAATCCATTAAGAGGTTTTGAATGGTGTATATGCTTTTTTTCCTCCTCATTCTTATATGCCTAAGGGAAGCAATCAGTATGCTAAAACTTCACAAAAGCATAAACAGTCATTCTGGTCCAAGTAACTATTCTGAAGATCTTTTTAACAGGGTACTGCTGGAAGTTCAGCATTCGACAGGAATATGATCGAAATAACCAGAGGAGCTATTAAACCTGTAAAACTGTTGAGATGCAAAAAGCAGCACCATTTGAATTTGATACAATAATATGTCTTTTGTCTCTTACTTGAATAGCTCTGATGAAACAGTACTGCTTGCTTTCCCCAAGATCTTTATCACTGTCTTTATGCCAGTAATAGTATTCCTTATGCATTCCATGCATTAATTATTCTTTTAGAAAGTGCTTTGAGGGTAGAAAGTGCTGTATGAGTGCTAAATATTACCTCAGAAGTAATTTCTTCCAAAGATTAAATACTTTCATTCGAGCCAACTTCCACTTAGCGAGAATGGGGCTGTTCTTCAGACCTGCCAAAGTGAAGAGGAACAAACGCCTCTAATGGCAAAAGAGCAACTGTTCTGCTGCAGCCTCAGTGAACCCGGAGAAAAACCATCTGCATTGTTTTAGCTAGCTGCAGCACCAGGGACCGGATGGATAGTTTGTGTATGATGTGGGGAGTGGATATTGTCTGTGTGGCAGAGGGGAAGGGGAAATTGTGCTTATTTGGGTAAGCATAACATTTCTGAATTTTTGCAAAAAGCTCTAACAAAATGAACATTTTGACTTGTGAACCCAGCATATATGTTTATTTGATGATCACTAAAAATATAATCCTTACCTTTTAGAGACCATCCATTTTATGTGGGCAGACTTATGGTGACTTAATATTTGAGCTTCCTTTTCAGCTCCTTTTCACACACACAAAGCAAAAAACACATGAAAAACTTCTTTGAAAATTAAGTTTCTTTCTGATAAAAATTTATCTTTGTAGCTGCATATCACTCAATATTGCCAACATGCTGTTTTTTAGCCAGTTTTCATTTATTATTAATTTAACATCCTTAGAAAAGACATTTCTTACCAAAAAATATCTTTGTAATTCTGAATCAAGGTTAAACAGTAATTTGGAGAAAAACAAAAACCCCCACCACAACTTGTGCAGTTTACACATAATGGCTCTCACCTCTCTTACTGGCTAATGGAGAGGACCCAGGCCCACCTACTACTCTAGTAGGGACATGAATAGTAGCTGCCCGCTGTGTCCCTTTGACCACTCACAAGGCTGCTACTTTTCCCTGGGCCACTTCCCCTCAGCCCAACCTTCACTAACGCTTCACCCTTACCTCAGGGTTCTTCTATCTTTAATCCCAGCAGTCAGCCAGGAGCTCTCCTTCTTGCTCCCCCAGTCCTTGCCATCACTGAGCTGTCTGTGGTATTACAGCTCTCCTGGGCCAGCCAGAAGAACCATCTGCACTCCTTGCTGTTCTGAACTGCAGCTTTCTTTATATGGGTTTGCAACCCTCTGATTGGCTGCTCCCTGCAACCTTTTTCTTGACTGCTGTTTGCCACAGCTACTCTAGACTGCTTGGTGGACTTCTCTACTGCTATTTTCTGGAATGGGGTGTGCTAGGATCCTGAGGCCTCCAGCAGGCTCTGAGCTTGTACAGCCTGTCACACGACTATAGAGCACTGGTTTTTACACACACATTTTTGACCCTACCACTACATCTACACTAAGATTAGGGATATGATTTGCCTGCTTATGTACAAAACCACTCATGCTAGCTCTCACTGAGTTAGCAGGAGTATAACGAGCAGTGTAGTCATGGTGGCACAGACAGCAGCAGTGGAGGCATGCTGAACCGTGCCGAGTACATACCAACCAGTTTCAGACGGGTATGTACTCAGCACGGCTCAAAGAGAGCGAGCACAAGTATGTGTGCACAAGCACGGGACTCACAACCCTAACCTTGTAATGTAGTAGTAGCCTAAGTGTAGCCTTCCATCATCTTGATTTTACCTTGCAAATCCCAACAATTTCAACATCTAGGAGATTTCATAGAATTATCAAAATATGCAGCTGGAAGGTACCTTAAGTAATCTAGCCCATCCCCCTACACTGAGGCAGGACCAAGTATACCTAGACCATTCATGGCAGGTGTTTGTACAACCTGTTCTTAAAAACATCCAAAAACAGGGATTCCACAACCTCCCTTGACAATCTCTTCCAGTACTTAACTAGCCTTACAGATAGGAAGCATTTCCTAATATCTAACCTAAATCACCCTGCTACAGATTAAGCCCTTTACTGCTTATCCTTCCAACCTTTAACATATTTCAAGACTTATCTGATCCCCACTCAATTTTCTCTTCAAGATCAAAACATGCCCAGGTTTTTTTTAAAACTTTTAGTCACAGGTCAGGTTTTCTAAACCTTTTATTATTTTTGTTGCTCTCCTCCAGACTTTCTCCAATTTGTCCACATCTTTCTTAAAGTGTGACAAAATGGTCCACAATACTCCAGCTAGGGCAGAATAGAATGGAGCAATTACCTCCTGTATCTTATATATGACACTTCTGTTCAGATGCCACAGAAAAACATTTGCCTTTTTCACAATTGCATTGCATTATTGACTCATTGATCCACTTCAACCCTCAGATCCTTTTCAGCAGTACAGCCCAGCCAGATATTCCTTATTTCATATTTGTGCATTTTATGTTTCCTTCTTAAGTGCAGTACTTTGCATTTTTCTTTACTGAATTTCATCTTATTGATTTCAGAACAATTCTGCACTATGAATTCTGATCCTGTCCTTCAGAGTGCTTGCAGCTGCTCTCATGGTGCCATCCATAGATTTTATAAGTATACGCTCCACTCCCCTATCCAAATCATTAAGAAAAAACTGGAATAGTGATAGACCTAGGACTGATGCCTGTGGGAACCCACTAGAGACGTCCTCCCAGTTTGACAGTGAACCATTGATGATTACTCTGAGTACAGTCTGTTGACCAGTTTTGCACCCAAATTTATAGTAATTTCATCTCGTCCTCCTTTCCCTAGGGTGCTTACAAGAATGTCATGTGGGACAGTCAAAAATGCCTTATTTAAAAGAAGATACATCATGTCTACTGCATCTCCTCTATCCACTAGGTCTATAACACTGTCAAAGAAGAAATTAGGTTTGGCATGATTTGGTCTTGATAAATCCAGGTTGGCTATCACCCTATTATCCTCTAGATGTTTACAAAATGATAGGTTAATAATTTGTTCCAGGTATCAAAGTTAGGCTGACTAGTCTATAATTCCCCAGGTCTTCTATTTTCCACTTTTTAACTATGTCTTCGCTTCTCTAGTCCTCTAGAATCTCACTTGTCCTTCATGAGTTCTTGAAGATAATTGCTAACAGTTCCTCAATTGCTTCAGCTAATTCCGTAAGTACCCAAGGGTGAATTTCATCAGAACCTGCTAACTTGAATACATCTAACTTATCCATATATTACTTAATCTGTTCTTTCCCTATTCTGACGTATGTTTCTTCCCTCTTGTTGTTACTATTAACTGTGTGAAGCGGCTGATCACAATTAACTTATTTAGTGAAGACTGAAGCACAAAACATCTCAGCCTTCTTGGTGTCATGTTATTAGTTCACCTTACTTACTAAGTAGTGCATCTACACTGTCCTCCATCTTTCTCTTGATCCTAATGTATTTATAGAACCTCCTTCAATTACTTTTTAGGTACCATACTACATGTAAATCATTTTGTGCCCTAGCCTTTCTGATTTTGTCTCTACATGCTTGTGCTATTCTTTCATATTCTTCCTTAGCAGTTTGTCAATATGTCCACCTTTTGTAGGATTCCTTTTTTTATTTTCAGATCGTTAAAGAGCTCCTGATACAGACATATTGACCTCTGACTTTTCTTCCTATCTTTCTTTGTTTCTATCCATATATACACTAGCTCCTATTTAATAATTTTAAAACTGGCACAACATGCACCATTTAGGAACTAGCAGGGGCTTATTACCCTTTGCTGCTCTGTTTTGATTCAAGAACTGGTTTCCAAGCTGTGTTAATTAGTGCAAAGATATCAACAGTTCTAAGAGTTCGAGATGTAAACACAAGATTTTAAAGATAGTCTAAACAGTTGTTCTGTAATAACAGTCCCCACTGACTCTTAGGATACATTGTATTGTATCTTGTTTCTCCCCTAGCTGGCTCTCCCATGCTTCTAGGTAGTGTTCTCACCACAGTTCCCTATCAGTCTTGCCACTCCTATATCTTCCAGTCATCATGGTCATCCACATACCATACTAACAGGATAAAGTTGGAAGAAGCTGTTAATGAGTAAATATTTTGCTTTTCCTTCCCAAACTCTCCAAAACTAGTCAAAAGCATTATTGCTTACTAAGACCTGACAGTGTGGCCAAATATTGTATATCTATCATGACTTTTGCAATATTTTGTGTTTTTATTAAAGTCCCAACTCTTGGATTTATCGGATTTAAAAATGTGAGGGTTTTTTTTAAAAGATGAGTTTCAAGCCCTCTGGTTGCGAAGAAAGGCTTGAAAATGTAACTTTAACAGTTCAAATACTATTAGGCAAATAGAAAGTACCCACTTCCCCCCCCCCCATGAATTTTAAGCCAATCTTATGCTTTTTAGGACCTGACTCAATATTTTTGAATGCCTGGTGTTGCCAATACTGCATCCAATAAATGAATACAAATCTAGGTCTTTGGAAATATGATTACTAAAATATACATTAGGAATTTTTCCCAGAAGTGAAACCCACTTCAACTTGATTCAGTTTTGTAAAAGTTTGGAATGTTGCTATTGTGGAAATCAGATATATTTTCTTTTTTAAATTGGAAAGTAGTCTAACCTATGCAAAGAATATGTTACATCTCATTTCAAAATTTATGATGAATGACTTAAGCCTCATTTAAGATGACTTTCACCACTGCCAATCTGGGTTGAAATTATTTTATTGAACAAGTACCCATTTTTCAGAACCTCTCTATCAACTGAGGCAGCTTTTGTAAATGAATTAATATTGTGATTAGCAAATAAAAAACAGTAAAGAAGCAAAGATAATGTATCATTAATGTACTTTTCACACGTGTGACATATAGTTTGCTTTTGATTATTCATAGCAAAACTTCACAGAATAGCAGCAAATTGTTTCGCTGTACATTTTACAAAAGTAATCAAGTCTTAGTCAAATGATCTCTCTAAAGAGTTCTGCCATCAAATCTTTGAGGAGAATTGGGGAGAAACCACTGGTTTTTATATATATATATATGAAAGCTAGAGAAGATATACTATAGTAGACAATTCTAGTTGTCCCCTTTGAGTTATTAGGAACATTCATCAGAACTGCTATGACTAAAACTTTTTATAAGCCATGGAATTCCTTTTAAAGTTCTTTTAAATGTAAGCCTGTTACAGTAAGTAGAATACATCACTTCATATATAAGGGCTTGTCAAGGTTCCTCCCCCACTCTGAACTCTAGGGTACAGATGTGGGGACCTGCATGAAAAACCTCCTAAGCTTATCTTTACCAGCTTAGGTCAAAACTTCCCCAAGGTACAAAATATTACCCCTTGGACAGGCCGCTACCACCACCAAACTAATACTGGTTACTGGGGAAGAGCTGTTTGGATGCGTCCTTCCCCCCCAAAATACTTCCCAAAACCTTGCACCCCACTTCCTGGACAAGGTTTGGTAAAAAGCCTCACCAATTTGCCTAGGTGACTACAGACCCAGACCCTTGGATCTTAAGAACAATGAACAATCCTCCCAACACTTGCACCCCCCCTTTTCTGGGAAATGTTGGATAAAAAGCCTCACCAATTTGCATAGGTGACCACAGACCCAAACCCTTGGATCTGAGAACAATGAAAAAGCATTCAGTGTTTTACAAGAAGACTTTTAATAAAAAATAGAAGTAAATAGAAATAAAGAAATCCCCCCTGTAAAATCAGGATGGTAGATATCTTACAGGGTAATTAGATTCAAAAACATAGAGAACCCCTCTAGGCAAAACCTTGTTACAAAAAAGATACACAGACAGAAATAGTTATTCTATTCAGCACAATTCTTTTCTCAGCCATTTAAAGAAATCATAATCTAACACATACCTAGCTAGATTACTTACTAAAAGTTCTAAGACTCCATTCCTGTTCTGTCCCCGGCCAAAACGACTACACACAGACACACAAACCCTTTGTTTCTCTCCCTCCTCCCAGCTTTTGAAAGTATCTTGTCTCCTCATTGGTCATTTTGGTCAGGTGCCAGCGAGGTTACCTTTAGCTTCTTAACCCTTTACAGGTGAGAGGAGCTTTCCCCTGGCCAGGAGGGATTTCAAAGGGGTTTACCCTTCCCTTTATATTTATGACACGCCCCCCAAATCTCAGCTAGGGTGAAACACTGGCTGGGATTTCTTCCTGGAGCTCTAGGAAAACAGAGTTAATAAGACACATGCATCTCTAAATATACTACCAAGTACATAAAGACTAACAATATTTTCCACATCTCAAGGACGATTTTAACCAGTTGATTCTGGGAAACTTTCACGGGAGAGTGCATCAGCCACTTTGTTAGAAGCTCCTGAGATGTGTTGGATGTCGAAATCAAAATCTTGGAGAGCTAAACTCCACCGAAGAAGTTTTCTGTTAGTTTCTTTGACGGTGTGAAGCCACTTTAGTGCAGCATGGTCGGTTTGCAGGTGGAAACGCCGTCCCCAAACATATGGGCGTAGCTTTTCCAGAGCGTAGACAATGGCATAACATTCTTTTTCAGTGACTGACCAGTTGCTTTCCCTCTCAGACAGTTTTTTGCTGAGAAACACTACAGGGTGGAATTCTTGATCAGGTCCTTTCTGCATTAAAACTGCTCCCACACCACGCTCGGATGCATCTGTGGTTACTAGGAACGGTTTGTCAAAGTCTGGGGCCCTTAGTACAGGGTCAGACATGAGTGTCGCTTTAAGCTTGTTAAAGGCCTTCTGACACTTTCCGGTCCACTGAACAGCATTTGGCTGTTTCTTTTTGGTTAGGTCTGTCAGTGGGGCAGCGATTTGGCTGTAGTGCGGTACAAATCGTCTGTAATAACCGGCCAAGCCTAAGAAGGATTGAACCTGTTTCTTTGACTTTGGGACAGGCCACTTTTGGATAGCATCCACTTTGGCCTGTAGGGGGCTGATAGTTCCTTGACCCACCTGGTGTCCAAGGTAAGTCACTCTGTTTAGGCCTATTTGACACTTCTTAGCCTTAACAGTTAGTCCTGCCTCCCTTATGCGCTCAAGGACTTTTTGTAGATGTTCCAGGTGGTCTGCCCAGGAATCCGAAAATATGGCCACATCGTCAAGGTAGGCGACTGCATATTCTCCTAATCCCGCTAGGAGACCATCTACAAGTCTTTGGAAAGTGGCGGGTGCATTTCGCAGCCCGAAAGGGAGTACATTAAATTCATACAGCCCGAGATGTGTGATGAAGGCTGACCTTTCCTTGGCAGATTCATCTAGCGGTACCTGCCAGTACCCCTTGGTTAAGTCCAAGGTAGAGATGAACTGGGCGAGTTACAGCATTTAGCTTACGGTAGTCCACGCAAAAACGTATTTCCCCATCTGGTTTGGGAACTAGAACCACTGGAGATGCCCATGCACTTTCAGAGGGGCGGATTACACCCATCTGTAACATATCCTGGATCTCCCGTTCTATAGCAGTTTTAGCTTGAGGAGACACCCGGTAAGGTTGGACCCTAATTGGGTGAGCATTACCTGTGTCAATGGAGTGGTATGCCCGTTCAGTCAGTCCTGGGGTGGCTGAGAACGTTGGCGCGTAGCTAGTGCACAGCTCCTGGATCTGCTGTCGCTGCATACGCCCAAGGGTCATGGAGAGGTTCACCTCTTCCACACCACCAGCACATTTCCCTTCGTAGTAGACACCTTCAGGCCACTCAGCGTCGTCTCCTCCCTGGGCTGTAAACTGACAAACCTTTAATTCTCTGGAATAAAAGGGCTTTAGAGAATTAATATGATACACCTTAGGCTTTCGGTTGGAGGTGGGGAATGCTATGAGATAATTAACAGCTCCCAGGCGCTCCTGGACCACGAATGGCCCTTCCCACGATGCTTCCATTTTATGGGCCTGGAGCGCCTTTAAGACCATGACCTGGTCTCCTACTTTGAAGGAACGCTCTCGGGCATGTTTATCATACCAGGCTTTTTGCTCTTTTTGAGCATCCTGTAAGTTTTCTCTAGCAAGGGCTAAAGAGGTTCGGAGGGTGTTTTGTAGGTTGGTTATAAAGTCCAGAATGTTAGTTCCTGGAGAAGGTGTAAATCCCTCCCATTGCTGCTTCACCAACTGCAATGGCCCCTTAACCTCACGGCCATATACAAGTTCAAATGGGGAAAACCCTAAACTGGGATGTGGTACAGCTCTGTAGGCAAAGAGCAACTGCTGCAATATTAGGTCCCAATCATTGGAGTGCTCATTTACGAATTTACGTATCATGGCCCCCAAAGTTCCATTAAACTTCTCCACCATGCCATTTGTTTGATGATGGTAAGGAGTGGCAACCAAGTGATTTACCCCATGAGCTTCCCAAAGGTTTTTCATAGTTCCTGCCAGGAAATTAGTCCCTGCATCTGTGAGGATGTCGGAGGGCCAACCTACCCTGGCAAAAATGTCTGCTAGTGCCTGGCACACACTTTTAGCCCTGGTGTTGCTCAGAGCTACTGCTTCCGGCCATCGGGTGGCAAAATCCATGAAAGTCAGTATGTACTGCTTTCCTCTGGGTGTCTTTTTCGGAAAAGGACCCAGAATATCCACAGCTACTCGCTGAAATGGAACTTCAATGATGGGGAGTGGCTGGAGAGGAGCTTTGACCTGGTCTTGGGGTTTTCCCACTCTTTGGCACACCTCACAAGACTGGACATAGGTAGAAACATCCTTGCCCATTCCCTCCCAGTGGAATGACCCCCCCAAACGGTCTTTGGTCCTGTTCACCCCAGCATGGCCACTAGGGTGATCATGGGCTAAGCTCAAGAGCTTGGCCTGGTATTTAGTTGGAACTACCAACTGTCTCTGAGGATGCCAGTCTTCCTGGTGTCCCCCAGAAAGAGTTTCCTTGTATAAAAGTCCTCTTTCTACAACAAACCTGGATCGATTAGAAGAGCTGAGAGGCGGTGGGTTGCTCCGTGCCGCCGTCCAAGCTCTCTGGAGGCTTTCATCTGCTTCCTGTTCGGTCTGGAACTGTTCCCTTGATGCTGGAGACATCAGTTCCTCATGGGATTGTGGACCTAGGCTTGGTCCCTCTGGAAGCGATATAGGGGATGGAGCTGTTTCTGTTGACGGTGAACCGCTCTCCGCTGGTGCACTATGTTGGGATTCAGGCTCCGGCTGAGCCTCTTGTGTAGGGTTATCGGCTGCTGCCAGTTCAGGTTCGGTGGGGCCCTCTGGTGTTGAGGTTGCAAGTACTGGATTCAGTGCTGACACGGGGTCTGGTGTTGGTTGTTTGGCTGGTTCCGGTTCTGGGACTGGTTCCGTCTGGGTCTCTGGGACTGGATCCACTACTGCTGTTGCAGACATTGGCCTGGGGTCCAGGTCCATCACCTCTGACTGGGTCCTGATAGAAGTTTCCGGAACAGAGCTAGGCCTCACGGCTTGTTTAGCCTGGTTGCGGGTGACCATTCCCACCCTCTTGGCCTGCTTCACATGATTGGCCAAGTCTTCCCCCAACAGCATGGGGATGGGATAATCATCATAGACTGCAAAAGTCCACATTCCTGACCAGCCCTTGTACTGGACAGGCAACTTGGCTGTAGGCAAATTGAAAGAGTTGGACTTGAAGGGTTGAATCGTCACTTGGATCTCTGGGTTGATTAAATTGGGGTCCACTAAGGAAGCATGGATAGCTGACACTTGTGCTCCGGTGTCCCTCCACGCGGTGACCTTCTTCCCACCCACACTCACAGTTTCCCTCCGCTCCAAGGGTATCTGGGAGGTATCTGGGCCTGTGGACCTCTGGTGTGATTCCGGTGCAATGAACTGTAATCTGTTGGGGTTCTTGGGGCAGTTGGCCTTTACATGCCCCAGCTCGTTACACTTAAAACATCGTCCAGCTGACGGGTCACTGGGGCGAGGAGGGTTGCTGGAGAACGGGGTGGTGGGACGATAAGGGGTCTGGAGGGTTCTTTGGGAGGTAGGTGGGGCTTTGGGCGGCCCCCGGTAATAGGGTGTGGTCTGGGGTGGTCCCTTCTGGTCTCCGCTCCAACTGCGACCAGTTTTCTTCTTCTCTGCCACCTCCACCCATCTGGCTCCAATCTCTCCTGCCTCAATTACAGTTTTGGGTTTCCCATCTAGGATGTATCTTTCTATTTCCTCAGGAACACCCTCTAAGAATTGTTCCATTTGCATTAGGAAGGGCAAATTTACTGGAGATTCAACACTTGCTCCTGATATCCAGGCATCCCAATGTTTTACAATGTGGTAGGCATGTCGGGTAAATGACATGTCTGGTTTCCACCTTAGGGCTCTGAACCTCCGACGAGACTGCTCGGGTGTTATCCCCATTCTGACTCTCGCCTTGGATTTAAACGGTTCATACTTGTTCATGTGTTCTTTAGGCATTTCAGCTGCCACCTCAGCTAAGGGTCCACTGAGCTGCGGCCTCAGCTCTACCATGTATTGGTCAGTAGAGATGTTGTACCCAAGGCAGGCCCTTTCGAAGTTTTCTAAGAAGGCCTCAGTATCATCACCTGCCTTGTAGGTGGGGAACTTTCTGGGATGGGAAGTGGTACCTGGAGAAGGATTGCTAGGGTTTGTTGGTATATTCTGCTGGGCCTTTATCCTCTCCATCTCCTCCACATGCTTCCTCTCTTTTTCCTTCTCCTCCTCCTTCAGCCGCATGAGTTCTATCTGTCTTTCATGTTCCCTTTGTTTTTCCTCAGCCTGAAATTTGGCTAATTCCAGCTGTAGTCGAGCTGAGGATTTGGCCATTCTAACCTCTCTGTTTTTAACTAACTTTACACCCGAGGTTTAGAAATAAATAAACAAAACTTGGCTGTAAACTTTTGCTGTGCTGGAATAGAGTACCTATTCTCTGATAGTGATTGTCAGCCTACAGAAAAAGACAATTCCCTTGTCTCTGCTCTGGGCCCAAATTAAAGCAAAAAACCTCCAACTACTTGGAAAACTGCTTACCCAGCCCAAAGAAAAAAAAAATTTCTTTTCAAACCTGTGCTCCTTGTAAAACAAAAAAAAATCAAAATCCTAAAAAAAAACCCTGCCACTTTTGTCTCCAGGCAAATGGGTAGAGCACACACCCCCTATTTACTTTTAGGAAGAAAAGAAAAAAAAAAAAAACCTCTGGGTTGGAAGACTGTGAATTTCCCTGCAGGAGTTAAGTACCCTGCCTCCAGGCAAGAAAACCTGCAATTCACAAGATAATCCCCTTTTGTCTCTGCTTGGCCACAAAGCAGAGAGAAACCAAGCTGCTTTCAGTTTCAAAGCTGCCTTCTGGACTTCCTAAAAATTCCTTTTTAAAATCTGTATTTCTAGTTCAAAAAATCTCAACTGGATCTCAAAATGATTTCAGGTTAATCCCACCACTGTGCCACCATGTCAAGGTTCCTCCCCCACTCTGAACTCTAGGGTACAGATGTGGGGACCTGCATGAAAAACCTCCTAAGCTTATCTTTACCAGCTTAGGTCAAAACTTCCCCAAGGTACAAAATATTACCCCTTGGACAGGCCGCTACCACCACCAAACTAATACTGGTTACTGGGGAAGAGCTGTTTGGATGCGTCCTTCCCCCCCAAAATACTTCCCAAAACCTTGCACCCCACTTCCTGGACAAGGTTTGGTAAAAAGCCTCACCAATTTGCCTAGGTGACTACAGACCCAGACCCTTGGATCTTAAGAACAATGAACAATCCTCCCAACACTTGCACCCCCCCTTTTCTGGGAAATGTTGGATAAAAAGCCTCACCAATTTGCATAGGTGACCACAGACCCAAACCCTTGGATCTGAGAACAATGAAAAAGCATTCAGTGTTTTACAAGAAGACTTTTAATAAAAAATAGAAGTAAATAGAAATAAAGAAATCCCCCCTGTAAAATCAGGATGGTAGATATCTTACAGGGTAATTAGATTCAAAAACATAGAGAACCCCTCTAGGCAAAACCTTGTTACAAAAAAGATACACAGACAGAAATAGTTATTCTATTCAGCACAATTCTTTTCTCAGCCATTTAAAGAAATCATAATCTAACACATACCTAGCTAGATTACTTACTAAAAGTTCTAAGACTCCATTCCTGTTCTGTCCCCGGCCAAAACGACTACACACAGACACACAAACCCTTTGTTTCTCTCCCTCCTCCCAGCTTTTGAAAGTATCTTGTCTCCTCATTGGTCATTTTGGTCAGGTGCCAGCGAGGTTACCTTTAGCTTCTTAACCCTTTACAGGTGAGAGGAGCTTTCCCCTGGCCAGGAGGGATTTCAAAGGGGTTTACCCTTCCCTTTATATTTATGACACGCCCCCCAAATCTCAGCTAGGGTGAAACACTGGCTGGGATTTCTTCCTGGAGCTCTAGGAAAACAGAGTTAATAAGACACATGCATCTCTAAATATACTACCAAGTACATAAAGACTAACAATATTTTCCACATCTCAAGGACGATTTTAACCAGTTGATTCTGGGAAACTTTCACGGGAGAGTGCATCAGCCACTTTGTTAGAAGCTCCTGAGATGTGTTGGATGTCGAAATCAAAATCTTGGAGAGCTAAACTCCACCGAAGAAGTTTTCTGTTAGTTTCTTTGACGGTGTGAAGCCACTTTAGTGCAGCATGGTCGGTTTGCAGGTGGAAACGCCGTCCCCAAACATATGGGCGTAGCTTTTCCAGAGCGTAGACAATGGCATAACATTCTTTTTCAGTGACTGACCAGTTGCTTTCCCTCTCAGACAGTTTTTTGCTGAGAAACACTACAGGGTGGAATTCTTGATCAGGTCCTTTCTGCATTAAAACTGCTCCCACACCACGCTCGGATGCATCTGTGGTTACTAGGAACGGTTTGTCAAAGTCTGGGGCCCTTAGTACAGGGTCAGACATGAGTGTCGCTTTAAGCTTGTTAAAGGCCTTCTGACACTTTCCGGTCCACTGAACAGCATTTGGCTGTTTCTTTTTGGTTAGGTCTGTCAGTGGGGCAGCGATTTGGCTGTAGTGCGGTACAAATCGTCTGTAATAACCGGCCAAGCCTAAGAAGGATTGAACCTGTTTCTTTGACTTTGGGACAGGCCACTTTTGGATAGCATCCACTTTGGCCTGTAGGGGGCTGATAGTTCCTTGACCCACCTGGTGTCCAAGGTAAGTCACTCTGTTTAGGCCTATTTGACACTTCTTAGCCTTAACAGTTAGTCCTGCCTCCCTTATGCGCTCAAGGACTTTTTGTAGATGTTCCAGGTGGTCTGCCCAGGAATCCGAAAATATGGCCACATCGTCAAGGTAGGCGACTGCATATTCTCCTAATCCCGCTAGGAGACCATCTACAAGTCTTTGGAAAGTGGCGGGTGCATTTCGCAGCCCGAAAGGGAGTACATTAAATTCATACAGCCCGAGATGTGTGATGAAGGCTGACCTTTCCTTGGCAGATTCATCTAGCGGTACCTGCCAGTACCCCTTGGTTAAGTCCAAGGTAGAGATGAACTGGGCGAGTTACAGCATTTAGCTTACGGTAGTCCACGCAAAAACGTATTTCCCCATCTGGTTTGGGAACTAGAACCACTGGAGATGCCCATGCACTTTCAGAGGGGCGGATTACACCCATCTGTAACATATCCTGGATCTCCCGTTCTATAGCAGTTTTAGCTTGAGGAGACACCCGGTAAGGTTGGACCCTAATTGGGTGAGCATTACCTGTGTCAATGGAGTGGTATGCCCGTTCAGTCAGTCCTGGGGTGGCTGAGAACGTTGGCGCGTAGCTAGTGCACAGCTCCTGGATCTGCTGTCGCTGCATACGCCCAAGGGTCATGGAGAGGTTCACCTCTTCCACACCACCAGCACATTTCCCTTCGTAGTAGACACCTTCAGGCCACTCAGCGTCGTCTCCTCCCTGGGCTGTAAACTGACAAACCTTTAATTCTCTGGAATAAAAGGGCTTTAGAGAATTAATATGATACACCTTAGGCTTTCGGTTGGAGGTGGGGAATGCTATGAGATAATTAACAGCTCCCAGGCGCTCCTGGACCACGAATGGCCCTTCCCACGATGCTTCCATTTTATGGGCCTGGAGCGCCTTTAAGACCATGACCTGGTCTCCTACTTTGAAGGAACGCTCTCGGGCATGTTTATCATACCAGGCTTTTTGCTCTTTTTGAGCATCCTGTAAGTTTTCTCTAGCAAGGGCTAAAGAGGTTCGGAGGGTGTTTTGTAGGTTGGTTATAAAGTCCAGAATGTTAGTTCCTGGAGAAGGTGTAAATCCCTCCCATTGCTGCTTCACCAACTGCAATGGCCCCTTAACCTCACGGCCATATACAAGTTCAAATGGGGAAAACCCTAAACTGGGATGTGGTACAGCTCTGTAGGCAAAGAGCAACTGCTGCAATATTAGGTCCCAATCATTGGAGTGCTCATTTACGAATTTACGTATCATGGCCCCCAAAGTTCCATTAAACTTCTCCACCATGCCATTTGTTTGATGATGGTAAGGAGTGGCAACCAAGTGATTTACCCCATGAGCTTCCCAAAGGTTTTTCATAGTTCCTGCCAGGAAATTAGTCCCTGCATCTGTGAGGATGTCGGAGGGCCAACCTACCCTGGCAAAAATGTCTGCTAGTGCCTGGCACACACTTTTAGCCCTGGTGTTGCTCAGAGCTACTGCTTCCGGCCATCGGGTGGCAAAATCCATGAAAGTCAGTATGTACTGCTTTCCTCTGGGTGTCTTTTTCGGAAAAGGACCCAGAATATCCACAGCTACTCGCTGAAATGGAACTTCAATGATGGGGAGTGGCTGGAGAGGAGCTTTGACCTGGTCTTGGGGTTTTCCCACTCTTTGGCACACCTCACAAGACTGGACATAGGTAGAAACATCCTTGCCCATTCCCTCCCAGTGGAATGACCCCCCCAAACGGTCTTTGGTCCTGTTCACCCCAGCATGGCCACTAGGGTGATCATGGGCTAAGCTCAAGAGCTTGGCCTGGTATTTAGTTGGAACTACCAACTGTCTCTGAGGATGCCAGTCTTCCTGGTGTCCCCCAGAAAGAGTTTCCTTGTATAAAAGTCCTCTTTCTACAACAAACCTGGATCGATTAGAAGAGCTGAGAGGCGGTGGGTTGCTCCGTGCCGCCGTCCAAGCTCTCTGGAGGCTTTCATCTGCTTCCTGTTCGGTCTGGAACTGTTCCCTTGATGCTGGAGACATCAGTTCCTCATGGGATTGTGGACCTAGGCTTGGTCCCTCTGGAAGCGATATAGGGGATGGAGCTGTTTCTGTTGACGGTGAACCGCTCTCCGCTGGTGCACTATGTTGGGATTCAGGCTCCGGCTGAGCCTCTTGTGTAGGGTTATCGGCTGCTGCCAGTTCAGGTTCGGTGGGGCCCTCTGGTGTTGAGGTTGCAAGTACTGGATTCAGTGCTGACACGGGGTCTGGTGTTGGTTGTTTGGCTGGTTCCGGTTCTGGGACTGGTTCCGTCTGGGTCTCTGGGACTGGATCCACTACTGCTGTTGCAGACATTGGCCTGGGGTCCAGGTCCATCACCTCTGACTGGGTCCTGATAGAAGTTTCCGGAACAGAGCTAGGCCTCACGGCTTGTTTAGCCTGGTTGCGGGTGACCATTCCCACCCTCTTGGCCTGCTTCACATGATTGGCCAAGTCTTCCCCCAACAGCATGGGGATGGGATAATCATCATAGACTGCAAAAGTCCACATTCCTGACCAGCCCTTGTACTGGACAGGCAACTTGGCTGTAGGCAAATTGAAAGAGTTGGACTTGAAGGGTTGAATCGTCACTTGGATCTCTGGGTTGATTAAATTGGGGTCCACTAAGGAAGCATGGATAGCTGACACTTGTGCTCCGGTGTCCCTCCACGCGGTGACCTTCTTCCCACCCACACTCACAGTTTCCCTCCGCTCCAAGGGTATCTGGGAGGTATCTGGGCCTGTGGACCTCTGGTGTGATTCCGGTGCAATGAACTGTAATCTGTTGGGGTTCTTGGGGCAGTTGGCCTTTACATGCCCCAGCTCGTTACACTTAAAACATCGTCCAGCTGACGGGTCACTGGGGCGAGGAGGGTTGCTGGAGAACGGGGTGGTGGGACGATAAGGGGTCTGGAGGGTTCTTTGGGAGGTAGGTGGGGCTTTGGGCGGCCCCCGGTAATAGGGTGTGGTCTGGGGTGGTCCCTTCTGGTCTCCGCTCCAACTGCGACCAGTTTTCTTCTTCTCTGCCACCTCCACCCATCTGGCTCCAATCTCTCCTGCCTCAATTACAGTTTTGGGTTTCCCATCTAGGATGTATCTTTCTATTTCCTCAGGAACACCCTCTAAGAATTGTTCCATTTGCATTAGGAAGGGCAAATTTACTGGAGATTCAACACTTGCTCCTGATATCCAGGCATCCCAATGTTTTACAATGTGGTAGGCATGTCGGGTAAATGACATGTCTGGTTTCCACCTTAGGGCTCTGAACCTCCGACGAGACTGCTCGGGTGTTATCCCCATTCTGACTCTCGCCTTGGATTTAAACGGTTCATACTTGTTCATGTGTTCTTTAGGCATTTCAGCTGCCACCTCAGCTAAGGGTCCACTGAGCTGCGGCCTCAGCTCTACCATGTATTGGTCAGTAGAGATGTTGTACCCAAGGCAGGCCCTTTCGAAGTTTTCTAAGAAGGCCTCAGTATCATCACCTGCCTTGTAGGTGGGGAACTTTCTGGGATGGGAAGTGGTACCTGGAGAAGGATTGCTAGGGTTTGTTGGTATATTCTGCTGGGCCTTTATCCTCTCCATCTCCTCCACATGCTTCCTCTCTTTTTCCTTCTCCTCCTCCTTCAGCCGCATGAGTTCTATCTGTCTTTCATGTTCCCTTTGTTTTTCCTCAGCCTGAAATTTGGCTAATTCCAGCTGTAGTCGAGCTGAGGATTTGGCCATTCTAACCTCTCTGTTTTTAACTAACTTTACACCCGAGGTTTAGAAATAAATAAACAAAACTTGGCTGTAAACTTTTGCTGTGCTGGAATAGAGTACCTATTCTCTGATAGTGATTGTCAGCCTACAGAAAAAGACAATTCCCTTGTCTCTGCTCTGGGCCCAAATTAAAGCAAAAAACCTCCAACTACTTGGAAAACTGCTTACCCAGCCCAAAGAAAAAAAAAATTTCTTTTCAAACCTGTGCTCCTTGTAAAACAAAAAAAAATCAAAATCCTAAAAAAAAACCCTGCCACTTTTGTCTCCAGGCAAATGGGTAGAGCACACACCCCCTATTTACTTTTAGGAAGAAAAGAAAAAAAAAAAAAACCTCTGGGTTGGAAGACTGTGAATTTCCCTGCAGGAGTTAAGTACCCTGCCTCCAGGCAAGAAAACCTGCAATTCACAAGATAATCCCCTTTTGTCTCTGCTTGGCCACAAAGCAGAGAGAAACCAAGCTGCTTTCAGTTTCAAAGCTGCCTTCTGGACTTCCTAAAAATTCCTTTTTAAAATCTGTATTTCTAGTTCAAAAAATCTCAACTGGATCTCAAAATGATTTCAGGTTAATCCCACCACTGTGCCACCATGTCAAGGTTCCTCCCCCACTCTGAACTCTAGGGTACAGATGTGGGGACCTGCATGAAAAACCTCCTAAGCTTATCTTTACCAGCTTAGGTCAAAACTTCCCCAAGGTACAAAATATTACCCCTTGGACAGGCCGCTACCACCACCAAACTAATACTGGTTACTGGGGAAGAGCTGTTTGGATGCGTCCTTCCCCCCCAAAATACTTCCCAAAACCTTGCACCCCACTTCCTGGACAAGGTTTGGTAAAAAGCCTCACCAATTTGCCTAGGTGACTACAGACCCAGACCCTTGGATCTTAAGAACAATGAACAATCCTCCCAACACTTGCACCCCCCCTTTTCTGGGAAATGTTGGATAAAAAGCCTCACCAATTTGCATAGGTGACCACAGACCCAAACCCTTGGATCTGAGAACAATGAAAAAGCATTCAGTGTTTTACAAGAAGACTTTTAATAAAAAATAGAAGTAAATAGAAATAAAGAAATCCCCCCTGTAAAATCAGGATGGTAGATATCTTACAGGGTAATTAGATTCAAAAACATAGAGAACCCCTCTAGGCAAAACCTTGTTACAAAAAAGATACACAGACAGAAATAGTTATTCTATTCAGCACAATTCTTTTCTCAGCCATTTAAAGAAATCATAATCTAACACATACCTAGCTAGATTACTTACTAAAAGTTCTAAGACTCCATTCCTGTTCTGTCCCCGGCCAAAACGACTACACACAGACACACAAACCCTTTGTTTCTCTCCCTCCTCCCAGCTTTTGAAAGTATCTTGTCTCCTCATTGGTCATTTTGGTCAGGTGCCAGCGAGGTTACCTTTAGCTTCTTAACCCTTTACAGGTGAGAGGAGCTTTCCCCTGGCCAGGAGGGATTTCAAAGGGGTTTACCCTTCCCTTTATATTTATGACAGGGCTACATTTTCTATCACTTTTTTTTTAAATCAAGAGTGTTTTTCCCCTCCAGGTGCTATCAATAGTGTGAAAAGGTGTGCAGTCAGGAACGATGCACAGTTATAATTATGGGAGGTATTAAGTGAGTAAAATTACATTCAAAGATCTCATTTTTTTGGTGACAGGATGATCCATAGTAATGAGGACAGTAAAATTAGACTATTCAGATAAACTGAACCAAGGAACAAGGTGAAAAGGACAGCTATTTTTAAAAAAAGCTCTTTGAGCTGCAGTTTGCCACATAAGGTGGTGCTGTAAGTCATGTTCAGGTCTCAGTGGATTTATATTTTGAAGGGGGAGGAGTCAAGAGTTTTTGTTCTTCCTTGTGAGTTTTCATTCACTTGATTTACTAGAAAACATTTGCAGCATTGAACGGATGCTGAGTTACCCCAGATCATTCTACACATCAAATAACCAACACCCAGATTTAAAAAGTGAGTGTTCTTAATATTAAGAAAGCTTTTAAATGTTACATATACTCTGGATACACATTTACCACCATATATTCACAGACCAGACATATGTGAAGATGATAGTCATGTGATAAATGAATGTATCATGCACATTTGACCGTCTCTTCTATTCTCTATCCATTAATGCATCTCCCCAAGTCATATTCTAAGGCCTTGTCTATAAGGCAAGACACCACTGAACAGCATACCTGCTTGCCATATAGTAATGTTCTGTGTGGTCACTGCTACACCACAATGAAATTCCTGGAGCATAGTTTAGTGTACTATTGAAGCCACACTCCGGGACTTTCACCATGCCGTAGCAGAGTCAACTCAAGATATTACTGTGTGGCAAGCTGGTATGCTATAGATTCATATCACTTGTGGCACAGTATATTGTTGTGTAGACAACCCCTAATATTCTAAACCCTGCAGGGATTCAAGCAGTTGTCATTGTCTACACTACAGGCTAGGGATGTGATCCCCAGATAGCGTACACATACACATCTGAGCTAGCATGCTAAAATTAGTAGCATAGCCATGGTAGCATGGCATTGAAGGTGGCAGCAGCACAGCTAGCCATGCCAAATACATACTCATGGGGCTCAGGCAGGTTTGTGTATGGCAGCAGTATAGACAAACCCTACAGCACCTTATTTTACAGGAAGAGAGCTAGGAAAAAAGTCCAATTTACAATATTTGTAAAGTAGGATTTTTGGAAACATACGTGGTCTGTGATCATTAGGTGTGGTGTAACATTTTCACTGACAATAATTTGGAATGGCACATGGCTTTGCCATCTGTCACAAAACAAATTTAAACTCACATACCATTAAAACACCATGCCACACTATTATGCATTGCAAAAACAAAAGAAAAAAATGCAACAATTTTGTTTTTAAGATCAGTGAGTGTTCCTAGGTGACAAAAATGTGCTTACCTATCACATCATTTATCAAACACAAGCACTGAAAAGCAAGAACTTGAGTCATTAGTGACATCATAAATCTTATAGTGCCATCATAACGAGAAAACATTCTCACTTAGTACTAAGAAATCCATATTTAGTCACAATAACTGATCCATAAAAAATTATATTTTGAGATCACTTGAGGAAAAATCATAACAGTGTAAAACCTCTTTGCAAGAAAAGCATACAAATTAGATAATACTGGTCTTCTCTTCCCATCTAACAATGTTATGCCTATACTGGGATGCTGTAATAATGAAATAGTATTGAGTTGCCATGCTTGTCTGAGGAATTTTTAGGCCCTTCAGATGTATTAACTTTGGAATAAGAAAGGAAATGTTTGTCCTGCAAGATGAAGAATTTGAGGTAATTACCTACTTTAAAGACAGGACAAATTTAAGTAGCCTGAAGCCTCTTCCATTTCGGTATTGAACATATCAGAGAGAGAGCTTGACTCTGTCAGTTAGTCTTAGGCCACAAACATCCATGTTCAATCTCTATTTAAAGATGATCAGCCTGAATGTGAATAGATTTTGGGGATGTGTCCACTATCACAGCTCCCGCTCAAGTTGGGTATTCACATTTGGGGATGGAGAGAATCCCTAGTAGTGGAGTACGTTTGGAGGTGTGCTACTAGAGAATGGGGCAAGAGGAAAAGTGGTGGACATTGGGAACACAGAGCCAAAGTACAAGCACAGCGACTTCATAAGGATCATCTTATCCTGGAATGGAACCCCCAGAGGATCCATGGTTCTTTTGACAGTGGCTGCAGCCTAGCCCACTAGAAACCGAATGGGGAACCTTTGCTCCAGTGTTGATAAATCTCCATAAGAAGAACCTCACAGAGATATCTGCCTTTTAAGCCCCAACAACCGCACCCCACCCATCTTATTTTTAGGAGTGACCTTATTCTGTTTTCAGCAACTGGACTGTAAGTGCAACAATATCTCTCCGGCCCGCTGCATAACGTTGTGGTTAACTTGTGATTATGTTATTTAACAGAGTTGCAGTTCTGTTAAAAATACCACTGTGTGCCAAGCTGTACCTAGAACTGTGGCTTCATGAAATACCTATAAACTTTATTTCTTAAGAAGCCTGAGACTGTAAGACAGTCAAACATGCAAAATATTAAAAAATATATGTTGAATTATGCATCTTGATAAGTTAAATGCAATAAAATACATTCTTAAAGCATGACTTTCAGTTAGGACAGTTTGTAGCTATATCTATGAAAAATGTTAAAGCTGCTCTTGTAAAGTATATAGCTCACTCAGCAATGCACATAAAACTGAACTACTAAAGTATGCAGATTGATCAATAAAGTTTGTAGCCACATCTGTCAACTGTGGAAAAAAGTACACCAGTGCACAATGCAGTTCAGTCGGTAAAGTACATAAAAACTCAATAGCATAGTATAATGCTGAAGTAAAGTATCAAAAGATGTAGTCAACCATGAAAGAATGCAACTGTAGTGATTAGTTACGTATATTAAAATTGAAGTTAAGTGTGTAGTCAAGTATACCAATTCACTACACTTTTGTAAAGTGTATGTTTAAACCAAGAAACTATGTAAAAACTTGACAAATGTGCAACTCGGTCACAGGCTTATAGTTTAATAAATATGTTATGCCTGGTCAGTAATTTAAGGATTCAGATGTAGTTTAATCTGTAAAATATGTAAAACTGTAATGAGTGAAATAATGTATACATCCAACCTTTAAATAAAGTAAACATAGCTTGTGTGACTTAGGTTCAGAGCAGCCTCTCAAGCCAACCAGAAAATGGAAAGGAAAAAAAAAGGTCACAATCATGAAAAGCCTTAATTTAGTAGTAGATATACATGCTACATAAACAATTTTAACCAAATAAAATTAATAGAGAAAAATTATGCTAAATAGCCCTGACAACAAGATTAGGCCTCATCTTGAACTGTCAAGTTGATCAGACGCAGTGTAACTAAAAAGATCAGTTTAGAAACAAATTCTAAAGCAATGTGTAGTGAAACTGAAGGTTACATTCACCTTTATGTGAGTTAGTTTCCTGTATTCCAGACCCATCCCAGCTTTCACCTGAAAACACATAATTGCACAAAGCAATGGGGCATAGTTAAGAATCAGACAAAAGTAGTAAAGATCATAGGTAACTGGTAAAAAACTGTTTTGGTTTGCCTTAAGAAAGTAAAGAGGGTTTCATCGCAAAAAGGTAGAAATTTTGTTGTGCCTCCTCTCAAACGCCACCCATTCAAACAATTGTGTCTGTTTTACTATTATAATTATGGAGAGTTAGTACAGTTAAGGTTGCAATCAGTTTCAATCACAAAGTTCTATTTTTGCCTCCCCCTATAACTTTGGTTTGGAAATATAGCTTGATATGAAGATTGCCATTAAAGTAACTATGGCAAAAGGAGACTATTTCTACAAAGTCTGAAGAAAACTTGTCCAATGGCTTTTTAAGTTACCACTTTTAACTATCTGGAACATTGGCACTGCAAGAGGGAAACAAAATGAAAGCAAAAAGTCAAAATTTAAATCTCCTTCAAAACTTGTTTTTCATATATTTGAAGAAAACAGGTGTAAACAGAGTTGTTTGTTTATTTGGTGGACAGTCTGGAGTCCAAAATAGTAACTGATAATTTTATTCCTTTAAGAGTGTTCCCTAAAAGAAAATATGTTAATAGCTAAATTACAGCAACAAAATATAATAGATAATAAGACTCAGGGGCCAGAATGTGCATTTATTTGCACTCAGCAAGAATAATTTGTTTATGTGGATTACGTGAGAAGCCTTTATGATGTCCTTAAGTATTAATTTCCATACTTTTAAGTGCTTGGCATTTGAGAATGATTTCATAGTTAACTGTGTTGTTTTTACTTAATCTTAAAAAAAAAATCTAAAACTTTTTTTGGCAAAGCAAACTCTTAATTTACATATCCCCACTTAATAAATAAATAAATTAAAATGTACACGAGAGTCCACCACAGTGTCAATCATTCCTACTATCGTGTTCCGTGGCTGCTCAACTGGGCGTACAGATGGGTGGCCTGTGCTGCCTGCTCTTGTCACTACAGCTGTTGTAGAGACAACAATTAAAGCAATTCAGAAGAGAGACGTTCACAAATTTTGGTGTCTGCACCAGGCAGGGTCAGTCAAAATACTGTAAGTCAGTGAGCCATAATTAAAATATATGCATCTTCCCTGGCAGAACCCTTTGCTGCTTCCTTCTCTTGCTTGTCCTTGTGCAGGAGGACAGCTTTGAATCATCTCTCACAGTTTCAATCAACCAACTGCTTTCCTGTGTAGCTGAATGTAAGGGGACTGTTGCCCCCTTACTAACATTCAGTGGGGGTGATAGGAAAAAAACCCAGAAAGCGACCCTATAATCATGTAAAGCTACGCTGCTGTCTTTTTTCTATGCTTATCTGTCCTTTCTACTTTGTTTATGGATAGAAAGAATGTGAACTGTGTGTAACCTGCACTCCCTTCTTTTGGGGAGAGAATTCCTTATACAGATAAGCCTCCATGCTCTTACCTACCCCAGAACTTCAAACAGACTGGGTTAACCGGTTCGAACTGGAAGAGATATCACAATGTATGTTGAACCAAGCTATAAAAGCTCATCCCTGTTCTTTGTTCGGGGCTTCACCATTTTCCTCTGAAAAGGAATTGGTGAGCCCTTCAGCTGTCGTATTCGCTAGCAATAAAGTGCCTCACTTTATCAAAGAGCCAAGATTCTGTGTTTTGTTTGGCTAATACAGAAGTCCAGGGAAGGCTACCCTCCTAACCCTAGACGGGAGGGGAACCCTTTTTCCCTAACAATTTGGGGGCTCGTCCGGGATCGCCTCTTCTCCGGACCGGTGGACGGTCGGGACTCTGAATCCTTCTTGCCGGCACCCGGGTTGCTTTAACCCTGAAGGCTTCCCGTCTCGCTTCCACCCGCCGCTTCGGCGAAATAAGGCATCCCGAAGGCACTAGGGTCCGGACCTATTGGTGAACACCGGCCGGTGGGAACTTGGTGAGTTCTGAATTTTTCCTTTGTGATTGTCTAGACAACAGCCGGGGGTCCCGTCTTTGGGAAAAGATGGGGGGGGTCCAGTAGAACTGTTGATCCTTCTACGCCTCTGGGCTATATGTTAAAACATTATGATAGGGATATCAAGGCCTTACAATCGGATGGCAACAAAGCTTTGTATAAGTTTATATTTTTGTGTCAAGGTCCCTGGGTGGGAATGACGCAAGACGACCCGGAACCAGGAAATCGCTGGCCGGGGGAAGGAACATTTGAGTTACATAACATTGTTCAATTACGAAAAGTATTATATGATTTACAACCGCGGCAACTTAAGTATTCTGATGTATGGATAAGGGAGGCCGAACGGCGCAAAAGTGCCAGTGTAACTACTAGTTTACGTGCTGAGGTAGAAAAACTTAAAGCCATGCGGCCCCCACCATACAATCCAGAATCTAGTCATGCTGACCAGAAGCTAAAAACGTCAAAGTCTATTTATCCCCAACTCCCATTGAAAGAAGCGGGGGATCCTATACCATTGGAAGAATGTAGCTGGCTATGGGGTGGGGTACCGCAGCCTGACCCTGATGCACCCACTCCCCCAACCAGGGAAAGGAGCGGTCCCACTCTCCCACTAGCCACCGATACCCCCACAATTAACGCAGAGCGGGGGGGCGATCCGGAGGCTGGCACCTCTACCAGGGGGTTGACACGTCCTGATCCGCGACACCCCAGTGATGCAACCCCTGCAAAGACCCGGTCTCACGGTTCTCTAGGCACCCCTAAGGCAAAAGTTCTTGGAGCTGCAATAGCTAGTGCAGTCCAAATGCCTATGCGACAACTGCCGAGCGGTAGGGGGGGGACACAGATGGTGTATGTCCCTTTTACCAGCACGGATCTAATGAATTGGTCATCTACTTTTCCCTCATTTCGACAGTGTCCGGAAGAATTTATTAAAAAGTTAAAGGGTATTTTCACAATGTATAATTGTAATTATGACGATGTGGAAATGATTTTAAATCAAGTGCTAAGCGAGGGTGAGAAGGAAACGGTGTACAAGAAAGCTAGAGAGACGGTGCAAGGCAGGGCGGCTTATCCGCAAGAGAAACCTGAAATGGATTGGGATGTTCCAGAGACCGTTCAAGAGTGGGATAAAATGAGAAAGCGAATCTTAGAAGCATTAGAGGATATGTCTAAGCCTGTGTATGATTGGGGAAAAGTAGATGCATGTGTTCAAAAGCACGATGAGCACCCAGGGGAATTCTTCCACCGCCTTTGTAAGGTTTTGAAAAACCACGGCGGCTTAGATCCAACCTCCCCTGTAGCGAAAACACAAGTGATCGGCCAGTATGTAAAAAATTTATTACCATTCGCTCGGAAGTATGTGTGTAGTCAACCAGCTTATGAAAACAAAACGCTGGAGGAGGTGGTGGGGCTAGCAGCCCATGCCTGGAGAAATAGGAAGGAATTAGACACTAGGAGGTCCGAAAAGCTCCTTAATCTGCAGTTGCAAGGTTTCCAAGACGGCTCTCGGGGACGGGATGCAAGCCGCAGGAGGGGAGGCTTTCGGGGACGAGGCGGAAGAGGAGGCAGCTCTACCCAGGGATGGGGATCACAAGGTCAGAGCTTCCAGCCACGGCCCGGGAGGGCAGGGCCAGATGAGTGCCGGCGGTGCCGACAAAAAGGACACTGGGCTGCCCAGTGCCCAAATTACCCCCTCCAGCCAGCTGACCCTCTTATGCAAGCCTACCAGAGGGTACAGGAAAGGGGGGAAGAAAAAGGAAGTACTGATTGAAAGCTAGCCACCCACAATGCTTCGTCCCCCTAGCCAGGAACCCCCTCCGCTTCTTGGACAGTGCAGTTGGATGCAAACCACCCGGAGCTTCCAGTTGTGGTGGGAGGAAAAACTTATTCAATGTTAATCGACACCGGGGCAGATAGAAGTACTCTACAGGACCCCACCCTTCCTACCACTTCTGCAACCGTAAAAGCTATAGGCGTTGGTGGCACCGTGTGCGCCCTTCCTCTAACTGCGGAGCAAACGGTCCAGCTTGGCCCGTTATCAGAGGATCATAGCTTTTTAATTGCAACTTCCTGTCCTGCAAATTTATTAGGTAGAGATCTGTTATGTAAACTACGAGCAACTATAACTTGCAGCCCGGAGGGGCTATATCTCTCAGTCCCTACTTCGGTCCCTGAAGCTACGGTAATGGCATTGTTAGCCACTACACCCACCGCCCCCTTTGTCCCTGCTGAGTTATCTGATATTCCTGAAGCATTGTGGGCCTCGGCGTCCACTGAAACTGGACTGTTAAAGTCAGCAGAACCGGTGTATATCAATTACCGTACAGATGTCCCTCTGCCCCGAAAAATGCAATATCCATTGCCTAAAGAGGCCATAGAGGGCATTCGGCCAGTCCTACAACAGCTTTTAACTCAAGGAATCATTAAGGAGGCTACCAGCCCTTGCAATACACCTATTCTTCCTGTTAAGAAACCCAAGCCTGGCCCCGATGGCAAACCAGTTTACCGTTTCGTGCATGACCTCCGACTGATTAATGCTATTGTGATCCCGAGAGCTCCGGTTGTTCCCAATCCAGCAACTATTTTAACTGCTATTCCCCCAGGGGCTACTTATTTTACTGTGATTGATCTGTCTTCAGCATTTTTCAGCATCCCTGTGCACCCAGACTCACAGTTCCTATTTGCCTTTACCTTTGACGGATGTCAATACGTATGGACCCGCCTCCCTCAGGGCTACAGAGAGAGCCCTACCATCTTCAGCCAGTATTTAAAGCGAGATCTGGACTCTATTTCGTTGACTATGGGTTCTTCTTTGATTCAATACGTTGATGATCTGTTATTGTGCTCTACAGCCAAGGCTGCCTGTGTACAGGACACTCGAATCCTTCTTTTTGCATTGGCCGAAAAAGGTCACAAGGTGGCACTCTCCAAGCTACAGTTTGCCCAACCCGAGGTGGAATATTTGGGGCATCGTATTTCATATGCTTCTACTGCACTTACTCAGGACAGGATTGAAAGCGTTCTGAGTATGCCAAGGCCTACCACTAAAAAGCAACTCCGCCAGTTACTGGGAGCAAGTGGCTATTGTAGAGCCTGGATTCCGGCTTATGCGGAGTTAGTGCACCCCCTCACCGATTTGCTGCTGGATTCCGTTCCCGAACCCTTACCATGGACGACTCTACACAATAACGCCCTTACCGCCCTCAAACAAGCATTAACTTCTGCACCAGCCCTGGGCAGACCGGATTACGCAAAGCCTTTCACCTTGTTTTGCCATGAACAATCTGGCACGGCGTCTGGTGTGCTAACTCAGCCCTTTGGGCCTGGCCAGCGACCGGTGGCTTATTTTTCGGTCCTTCTTGACCCAGTGGCTCAGGGTCTTCCGCCCTGTCTCCGCGCTGTTGCGGCTGCCGCCGTGTTGGTCGAGAAAGCTTCGGGGCTTACCTTGGGCCACCCTCTTCTAGTTCAAGTGCCTCATGCCGTTGCAGCACTTCTTAATCGTGGATCCACGCAGCACCTCACAGCAGCCAGACTGACCAGGTACGAATTGGCCTTGCTCGCCAATCAGGCTGTTACCCTACGCCGCTGCGAAGTCCTGAATCCTGCAACCCTTTTGCCTCTGCCTGAGGATGGGGAACCCCATAATTGCCTCCACGTGGTGGATTTGATCTCCACGCCTCGTCCTGACCTCTCTGATATTCCATTGCAGAATCCTGACCTCCAATTATTTTGTGATGGTTCTGCCTGTCGGGACGAGTTTGGGGCCTTGCGAGTTGGCTATGCAATTGTTACCCTGATGGCAACGCTTGAAGCGCATGCCTTACCTACACAAAAGTCAGCGCAAGCAGCAGAACTTGTGGCGCTTGTTAGGGCCTGTCAATTAGCTGAAAACAAAACTGTGGCCATCTATACTGACTCCAAATATGCCTTTTCGGTATGCCACTCTACTGGACAACTTTGGAAGCATCGTGGGTTCCTTACCTCCAGCGGCTCTCAGATCTCCCATGTTGCCTTGATTTCTGCCTTGTTAGAGGCTATTCAACTTCCTGCAGCTGTTTCGGTTACACACTGTAAGGGCCACTCCCGCGCCTCGGACGAGGTTTCCAAGGGAAATGCTGCAGCCGATTCGGCGGCCCGTCATGCTGCCCTCTGTGGGGCTCCAGCCCCTTTTCCTTTTTTGGCACCCCTGCTACTGCAACCAGTGACGCCAGCCGTTTTGCTCTCTGCCCAGCAGACGACGCCCCCGGCCGAAGTTAGCCGTTGGAAATCCATTGGATGCCACCTAAATGAGGACAACCTCTACGTCAGCCCGGACGGTCGTCCGGTTCTCCCAAGACAACTCCTCCCTCAGGTTTCCCAGGCACTCCACTTGGCCTCGCACCTGGGAAAGGGGGGATTAGTGGCTCAAATGGAGAAGTTGTTTTTTGCTCCGGGGGTCCATGCAGCTGCGAAGACCGTCACTGCACAGTGTGAATTGTGTCAACGGTACAATCACCAAGGAGCAGTCAAACCACAAGCTATGGGACATTGCAAACTGCCTGAGTACCCATTTGCTGTGGTCCAGATGGACTTCATGGACTTACCACCAGTGACAGGACTAAAACACTTGCTTGTCCTGGTTGATCTTTTTTCAGGGTGGGTTGAGGCTTTCCCCACTCGAAGGGCAGATGCAGTATCCGTAGCGAAGTGTCTCCTCAAGGAGATAGTGCCCCGCTTCGGGATAATGACTCGTTTGGAAAGTGACCAAGGCCCCCATTTCACTTCCCAAATTATTCAACACTTAGCAAAGGCCCTCGGCATAAAACAAGCCTTGCATACCCCCTATCATCCACAAAGTTCAGGAAAAGTAGAAAGGGTGAATGGGCTGATAAAAACCCAATTGGCAAAGCTATGCGAGCAGACTGGATTAAAGTGGCCTGAAGTGTTACCCATAGTGTTAACCAATCTTCGTAATACACCCCATAGGAAGCATTCGTTGACACCGTTCGAAATTCTATTTGGCCGACCCTTGCCGATTCCTCTAACCAGTGTAGACGGGTTTGCCCCAGCAAAAACTTCATTAATGGCTGGGCAAGATAAGTTGGCGGGTTATTGTCGCATGTTGCAAGATGCCTTGAGTGATGCATGGGCCAGAGTAAAAGATGCCCAACCTTTACCGCTTGATACTTGTGCGCACTCTCTTTTTCCAGGAGACTTTGTCTGTGTTAAAATCCATCGAAGGAAGCATTGCCTGGAACCAAGGTGGTCGGCCCCGGCCCAAGTCCTCCTGACTACTCCAACTGCAGTGAAGGTCGAGGGCATCGATAGATGGGTGCACTGCAGCCACTGTAAAAAGGTTCCTGCTCCAACATCCCCAACAACTCCCATCACGACCGCCGCTTCTACATGAACTGGGTACCGGTCAATCAGCGGAATCAGAAGCAGTTACAGAACTCTGGAGTATTAGTATACTGTTACAAATATTGTATTAATATTATTTTTTTTAGAGTTGTTAGTAGCTGGTAGTGTTTATAATGTATGTATGGCTATGGGCGTTAACCTGGACCTCTGCCCTGGGGGGTTGGGATAAAAATACGTTTCTACAATTAGCCCAAAATTTAACCAACGCATGGAATGTTAGTGACTGTTGGGTGTGTTCCCACTTCTCTTCCCATTCACTGCAAGGGTTCCCCATTTTGCCGGTTCCAGCGCTCCTCAATTCTTGGCAAAATGGTTTGGCGTGGTACGGCCAAAAGGGAAAAAGGGGAAGGGGACCCATAGATTTTAGGACCTGGATCCCGAACCATCACCCAGACTTGCTCGTTAAGGCCCCCTTGTGCGTAGAAAAGAGGTCGCTACGCACCCGAGGCAAAACTACTCTGGGAAAATACCCAAAAACCCACTGTGAGAAAATTCTAATTTTGGGAAACAATGCAAGTACTACTCTTTTGCTGTATCCCAATGGTACTGAGGTAGCCAACTATGCCTGTGCTGGAGGCTATGTGGGGTACATTCTCAGAGAAAATGCGACTCAATTTGCCGGCCTTACATTATGGAAATGGGGGGGAATAGGACCCAATCCTGATGATGCTGCATCCCTGGTGGGACGATTGCAGGAAGTATCTCAGAACTCAGGGGGCAATAAAGGCAACTATAGCATAGTATTAGGAGATCATCACTTATGGTGGGTATGTGGCACTTGGGCAGGAAAGAGCTTGCCCCCAAAGTGGTTGGGAAGATGCACGGTGGCCTTTGCCTGGCCAGGAGGGATGCATCGTAGAGACTTAATAGAAATCAGAGACACAACCCGACGAACCCGTCGAGATACCAGTTATAATCCTATTGTCGAGGAAGGCAGTACAGGTATGCGCGCCTTCCGTATTCTGTTTCCGTGGGTGGGGGTGGGCCAACTTGAATACGCGCTAAAAAATATGTCAGCCGAAATGGAAATATTTACTAACGCCACTCGAGATGCAATCCAAGCTTTGCAAGAAGAAATAAGCTCACTAGCTCGCTACAGTATGCAAAACAGGTTGGCCCTGGATCAGCTTTTAAGTGCACAGGGAGGGGTGTGCACATTTCTCAATGCCACATGCTGCCTTTATGTAAATCAAAGCGGACGCATAGTCACAGATACTAACATAATTGCAAACGTGTCAGCCTTCTTTCATAAGCAGGCCTCTATTTCTCCCAGTGTGGGCTTTGACTTGTGGGGCTGGCTCACCAGCTGGTTGCCTAACTTTGGATGGCTAAAAACCTTGTTTGTGTATGGAGTGGGATTCCTTATGATTGTGGGTCTGCTGTTTTGCTGTGCGTCCAGTTGTTGTGCTCTCTTCCACCGGGTATGTACCAAAACCATGAGCCCAGCAAAGATACTATATGTAAAGAAGGGTGGTGTTAACCAAGATGAGAAACACATGAACATGTTAAACAATGAATAATGAGCCATGTAAGATAATTATCTTCAGGCTCAAAGGGGGGAACTGATAGGAAAAAAACCCAGAAAGCGACCCTATAATCATGTAAAGCTACGCTGCTGTCTTTTTTCTATGCTTATCTGTCCTTTCTACTTTGTTTATGGATAGAAAGAATGTGAACTGTGTGTAACCTGCACTCCCTTCTTTTGGGGAGAGAATTCCTTATACAGATAAGCCTCCATGCTCTTACCTACCCCAGAACTTCAAACAGACTGGGTTAACCGGTTCGAACTGGAAGAGATATCACAATGTATGTTGAACCAAGCTATAAAAGCTCATCCCTGTTCTTTGTTCGGGGCTTCACCATTTTCCTCTGAAAAGGAATTGGTGAGCCCTTCAGCTGTCGTATTCGCTAGCAATAAAGTGCCTCACTTTATCAAAGAGCCAAGACTCTGTGTTTTGTTTGGCTAATACAGAAGTCCAGGGAAGGCTACCCTCCTAACCCTAGACGGGAGGGGAACCCTTTTTCCCTAACAGGGGTGTTTAAGTTGCTAGCTCCCAGTACTAAAAGGGGGAAGAGTCGGTGGGGAATCAGGACCCTCAGACTAACAGCCCCCAGGAACAATGGGGAGAGGCCAATGCTCCAGGTCAGCCTGAATGACAGGGCAGGCAGGCTAATCAAGAAGTCAGGAGACCAGGGAGGTCCTGTCCTCCGTGTGAGCTGGAATTGCCTGGGCCAGACAGAGTGGGGCCGAGCTAAGGAGAAAGCAGGGGCTTGGGCTGAGCTGGGGAGCAGAGCTGTGCCAGATCCGGAGAGAGCAGCCCTTGTCCTGGGAGCAGAGCTCCAACCCCAAAGCCAGAGGCGTAGCCCAGAGAGAGCAGACTTGCCCTGGGAGGAGAGCTGCAGCAACCGGGGCCAGAAGAGCAGCCCAGGAAGCAGGTCAGTGCTGGGAGAAGAGTCACAGAAGCAGCCTGCAGAGCAGACCTGTCCTGGGAGCAGAGCTGCAGCAACCAGAGCCAGACGGGCCAGAGAAGCAGCCCAGGGAGCTGGAGGCAGAGCAGCAGTAGCGCAGAGACAGTGGTGGAGCTGGGGCTGGAGCCGTCAGGAGCTGGGTGCGGTGAGCAGCTGGGGAGACCGAGGGGGACTCTGGGCAGTAGGCCCAGCACAGGGAGATGCCTCAGCCAAGAGGGTCTGTGGCGAGGCTTGGATCATAACCCTGACAGGTTGGGGGCGACACTGGGAAGAAGGGTCCTACCACTTAGAGCCTGAGAGCGTGTGGCTACCACCAGAGCAAGTGTCCAACCCACAGCATCCCTGAAGCACAGCCAAGGCCTGAGAAGAAGGCCTGGGACTTACAAGGAACAGACTGAACTGCCCTGACATTCCAGAGACACTGTTTGTGATGTTCCCTGCCACAGAGCGGGTTAATGGGTTTCCTTTAACCTTACCCATTTTTCTTTATTCTTTTTTAAATTAATTGTTGATTAAATAACTTACATTTGCTTTAACTTGTATGTAATGGTCAGTGGGTCAGAGAAGTGCCCAGTGCAGAGAGAGTACCCCAGAGTGGGGACATCTCAGCTCCCTGTTCTAGGTGACCACAGCAGAGTTGGGGGTCGAGCCCCCCAGGAATCCTGGGCCCAGCCTTGTTGGGGTTACGAGGACTCTGCCAGATAGGAGAGTGGAAGGGGAGTCCTCAAGGGCAGGGAGGCCACTGGGTAAAGGAAGTGGGAGCGAGGACTCAGATCCTTTCGCTAGCCCACTTCACCGGGGTAGTGCAGAAGCCAGGAAAGCTCCCCACAATAGCGGGACTATTTCCCCGCTGAACACCATGGTGTGATCACACTTATAGAGTTTGTAGACACCACCAGGCTGGGCGGGGTTGCTAGAGCTTTGGAGGATACGATTAGAATTCAAAATGATCTTGACAAACTGGAGAAATGGTCTGAAAAAAATAGGATGAAATTAAATAAGGCGTCTTAGGAAGGAATCATCAATTGCACAAGTACAAAATGAGAAATGACTGCCTAGTAAGCAGAACTGAAGAGGAGGATCTGGAGGTTATACTGGATCACAAACTAAATATGAGTCAACACAGTACTGTTGGGGAAAAAAAGCAAACATATTAACAGGAATGTTGTATGCAAGACATGAGAAGTAATGTTTCCACTTTACTCTGAGCTGTTTAGGCCTCAACTGGAGTATGATGTCCTGTTCTATACAGGGGTGCTAGAACAATTTTTATAGTGGGGGAGCTGAGAGCCATTGAACCAAACTGTAAACCCTGTAATATGATGAAAAACACTTCAAACCAGGTGATGTGGCAGCATGCCCAGCACCCCTAGCTACAGCACCTATGACTCTGGACACCACACTTCAGGGAAGATGTGGACAAATTGGAGGAAAGTAACAAAAATGATTTAAAGTCCAGAAAACAGGACATACAAGGAAAGATTGAAAACATTGGGTTTGTTTGGTCTAGAGAGGATAAGACTGAGGGGGGACATAGTCTTGAAGTACATTAAAAAGTTGTTTTAAATAGGAGGGTGATAATTTTTTCTCTTTAACCACTGAGGACAGGACAAGTAGTAATGGCATAAATTGCAACACGGAAGATCTAGGTTAGACATTAGGGAAAAAACTTCCTGACGCTAAGGGTAGTTAAGCACTGGAACAATATTACCTTGGGAGACTGTGGAATCTCCATCATTGGAGCTTTTTAAGAACACCTGTCAGGATGGTCTAGATAATAATTAGGGGACCAACTAGATAACCTATCAAGGTGTCTTCTAGTCCTACATTTCTATTACTCTATGCTTCCAAAAGTGCCTGTGTGCTCAAGGCCAGCTCTGTTGGACATAAACAGAAATTGTCAAATCTTTGAGTTTTTAAACCCCAAACTGTAGCTGTAAATTTATAAAGGCTAAAGGCAAAACTATAATACAACCATAACCTCCCATGATCGAATTTAAATCCTGAGCCCAAGAAACTTTGCCCCATACATCAGCCCACATTTGGTTGGTAGGGGAGGGGTCAGAAAGAACAATTTATAAGCAAACATTTTTTTTTGCTACTGCAAACATTCCTGGCAAAATTTCACAATTCAAACATACCTGGCAAACAGCTGAAAATTTGCTAGTTTGTGTAAATTCTTCTCACAACTAAAGAGGTGCATTTGCCTTGATCTTACAATACTTTTCGTATTCTCTTTGGGTGTTAAACCATCACCGAGAGCTAAAAAGAGTACCAAATCTGCATTTCAAAAATGGGCCCGATATTAACCACTCTATAAAAAGCTTAAAAACACGCACTGACAGCAATAGCTTTTTGGAACTACCTACCTGCTGGGCTTTATTCCAAAACCTCGTGTTCTCACTCAATGGATAGATGGAATAAAGAAGCAAAGAGATATTTGCTCTTTCATCTTTCTATCAGTTTTCATCAATAAATCCTCGCCCACTCTAGTCATATGAACCTTGTCCTGTTGGACATAGGGAGAAACTATTTTATCTTCGGTAGTATAACTTAGGTGCATTTTCAATTAAGTTGAATTTTCATTTAGCCCGAACTAAGGGCTTGTCTACACTACCGTGCAGGGTCAATCTAAGATACACAACTTCAGCTACGTGAATAGAGTATTTAAATCTACGTCACTGCAGTAAGTTAACAGCTGACGCTCTCCCACCATCTCTGCTTGCACTCCTCATTCTGGTGGAGTACCAGAGTCGACGGGTATCGTGTCTATACTAGACGCAATAAATCGATCCCCCCCGCTGGATCGATCGCTGCCCACCGATCCGGTGGGTAGTGTAGACAAGCCCTATGTCTTCTCCTTTTACATTTTGGTCTGAAATTCTTGCTCACATTCTTGCAACACTGAGGTTCACTGCCAGCATGCAAAAAACAGTGACTGAATAAGATACTAAATAATAAATGATAAATTACGATTGCAATGTTCAGTGCCTAAGCATCCATTCCCTATGGCCTTGAAGAGCTTTAAAAATAAACTAAGTATGCATTTTGAAAAACTGGTGAATATGCCTGAATAAATCCCAGAAAGTGAGAAGGCTGTCTAATAAAGAGGGGAGAAAATACAAAAACAAAACCCCACAAGATAAGGCCTCTCAACATGTACAAACAACTAGAAACTAAATATATATATATATACACACACACACACACACACACACAAAAAACTTTTGGAATCTAGCCATGAAAGCTGCCATGTGCAGATTTTTTCTGAGTTCTCAAGGGAGAAAATGTGACAAATGATAATTACTGCACCATCACCTTAGAGAATCATAAAAATGTCAGACTAGAGCAGACCTCAAGAGGTCATCTAGTCCAGGCCCAGAGGCAGAATGATGCAGTACAGTTCATATTGCTAACCTGAGTTTGCAGAATCCTGTGCAAGTTTACAGGAGTCTTCCCAGACCATAGACATCTTAGGAAACATCTAAAATGAATTTCCTCCATGTGTTCAAATTTGCCGTATTTTTTCATATGGGAGTACTGCCCTTAAGGAAGCAATCCTATCAATTTCTTTCACAGGATGTCTTAAACTACCATTTTTTCCCTTTACAATGTAATTCATCATCAGACCTTCTATTTCAATGCTTTCAGCGGTAGCCTGGTTCTTTCCCACTTAATTGCTAGCAGCATTTTATACATTAAAACAATCACTGTTATTAAAGGTCTGCTCCTCATGAGAAGGGATAGCTGTTTAGAATTTCTGCTAACACTTGATAAAAAAAGAAAGATATCTTCCAATCATCCTTCTACATAGACACTTCGTGGCAATGCATATTGGTCAAAATTTCCAAACATAGGTATCTAAAGTTCGACTCCATATTTAGGTACCTAATTAGCACCACTGAAAATCAGTTTGCTTATAAGCAACCCCAGCTCCTATTGTTAAGTGAAGATATGAATGCTAAGGGTAACAGAATACACTTAGTAATTTAAGGTAATCTATATTTCCATACTTAAGATTCAGGGTTACTTTAAAGGAAATATCCTTGTTATGTATTTGCATAAAGATTATATTAAGCATTTTTCACTTACCATTAAGACATTTTATCTGGAATTTTTTTTTAAAGAAATAAATGCCCTAAAAGTTTAGATTGGGTTGATGTAAAAAATGTAATACATACATTTTCCTATGGTGCCAAATTGTCCAATTCTGCACAGGAGGAGAACTCCTCTATTATTTGACACAGATCTCGGCTAGCATGCACCTTACTAAATGCACAGTAACATAGTGCACATTTTATGTACCTTGGGAGGAGTTTGGCACTGACATTCCCTTTTCTTGTGCACCTGAGAATGACTGTGGGAAAGGAGTCATGCTATTGAACATCTGTTAGGATCTGAGTGATAACAGAACTTCCTGCACAGCTCCTGAGGTCTTTAGGAGAGGAGCACCACTCTTTTCAGAGGTACAGAGGAGAGAATAATTATTCTTTTGAACAGCACAGACAAGGGGATTGATACTCTACAGAAATTTTTTAGCCAGGTGTGAACATTTTAGAAGGCAGATCAATAAGTGTTTGCAGTTTGAAAATCTGATCACACTATGGATGGTTTCAGGAAAGAGCTTTGGAATAGTCATTGTACTGAAGGGACCTCAGCAGAATCATCTGTCCCTGAGTATTACAGAAGGAAGCAGGGGAGAGGAGAGTAGGAGATGCAGAATGAGCAGAAAGCATCAGTAGAAAAATATACAGTTTAACATTTTTGAATTTACATCAGCACCCTCTCCTCTTTAGTCCAATGATATCTGTAGTAGAGCAGACCACCACTTTTGTTTTATGCTCCTTGAAAATATTTGGACACAACTGGAATGTTATTAGGGATGGGGAGAGATGGCTCAGGTGACTGGGACTTAGATATGGAGATTTATATTTCTGAGTCATTGGTTCAAACCTGGCTCAGGTTGCTGAAGTCACTGCCATCTAAAAACTCTTTGTTTTTTGTTGGCCTTGTTACTATTAAAGAAGTGTCCATATCAGAAAACTACTACCACAAATGTCTCACTTTGCCTCTACACTGTGTAGAGGCAAATATTCAATAGTCAAGGAAATTTAACTAACTTCATCCCTAGTGATAGTCCCTTCAGGTCAGGGTTGAAGTACATCAGTGAGAGAACCTACACTCTGGCATCTGCTGTGTGGATAAACAGGACTTCAGTTTCCAGCATTGCCACCCACTGTTCCCCACAGAATTTACTTTGCAGGAAGTCACCCTTGGTGTAGATGGCTCACTCAAGGTCCTGTGTTTCACTTAAGCACAGTATTAAGGGACTAAACAGTATACAGATACCTGGGGGCCCTCTGCTTTGGGGGCAAAATTTACGCTTCAAGAATAACATAAGAGGAGGTATAAACAAAATCTAGAAATATTCAGCAAGGCCCTGAGAATCAGGGGTGGCTGTAGGCATTTTGCTGTCATAATCAAGTTTCAGTGCCTCCTCCAGATCACCACCACTTCAACTTTCCACCCCCCACCACTTCCATTCTGCGGTTTCCTTTTTTAACTCCAGTATTTCATTTAATGCTGCCTCCCACACCCAATTCAATTAAGGTTAGATCCTGTCTTTGTGCAAGTATTCTTTGCTGCTGCCACTGTTCTGTGCCCATCTCTCTGTCTCCACCTGTACAGAAGCCCTCAACAGCCACTCCTCCTCCAGGCACCTCTGAATTACCTGATTCTCAGAGCTGCTACAACTTGTGCCAGAAGTAAGAGTCTACAAAGGCTAAGTCTGTAAGTGCAGGATCACTGGGGCACACTGTGGCCATATACCATCCTGCTTCCTAAAATGGGGACCATTAGCATGTGACATAGAATTGGTTATGCTAGATTTACAGCACCTGTACAATGGAAATTCACAATTGGCTGAATATGCCAGCGTTCTATGGCCCTTTCACCACCAAAACACTGCAGACGGGACAAGGCAGGAAGAGAATCTGAACCTATATTACAGGCCTTCCAAAAAAAAAAAAAAACTAGTCAAAGGGGACTGAAAATATCATCATTCAATTTTGGCAGACTAACTTGAAATATTTTAAATAGTTCTGTTGTCTTCACTGGTCGGTCCTCAATGTACAGGCTGAAAGATTTTTTTTTACATAATACTGAATTGTTAAATCATCAACACAGGAGCATAAAAACAAAGACTTTGAACATTCACCCTCAAGAGGTGCTTGGAATATAGTATTTTTTGTTTCTCTTCCTTTGTGCCCATTCCCTATTCCTCTTGAAACCATTCCTACTTTTCTCTTACTATTTTTTACTTTAAATATTTATTTAAAGGCTTCATTGTTGCACAGTTACCTCTACATAGAGCCTTGTATAACAAAAAACAAAAACTTCCCTACAACATTTCTTCTGAGACTAAAAATATGCTCAAATGCTAAGAAAAAAAATTTTTAAAGACTAAGGGCTCATCCACACTGAGGTAATGCACTCCACGGGGGTATGATTTCTAAAGCACACTAACATGTTGCACATTAATTGGTCCAAGTGTTCCATAATTGTGCACTTTAAGATCATGCTGTTTGAGACAGCATTACGTTAAAGTGCACTAGGGAACCTTTACTGTACACCAGCAGGGTCAACACAGAACAATTAATGCACAACACTTTAATATGCTTTAGAAATCATATCCCCATAAAGCATATTACCCCACCATGTAGAGAAGCCATATGTGTAACAGCAGCCCCGGTAACAATTGCCATAACAATTTCACACAAAGTTGATGATGGTAGTTTTTCCTTGCACCACTCTTTCACTCAGGGCACCAGAAAAGAATCCTTCTCTCTTCTCATGGCTCTAGGACAACAGAGGTCATAGCTCCATTCCTTGAGGCAAGGTGGGATTGACACTGAATGGCATTCTAAATTGTGTCTAGAGAGGAAAAAAGTAGTGACATGGGACAAGGCAGAAGAGGCTACGTGCTTTAAATATTTTCTTCTCAATAGGGATTTTGAGATTTATTAGTGCTGCAGGGCTGACTGGAGATTGATGTCCCCTCTATCTTTGGAAGTGCTATAGCAGCAGCCTCTACCAACAGCATGCCTCAAACTTGACTTGGAAAGGACACTTCCAGCGGATATTCTTCAATCTGTACTCTCATTCAGTCATTAACCTCTATCACCCAAAGTGCCAGTTAAAATACAGATATAGCCAGTCCCAGATTTTTCAATGTACTTAGGTATTGTGATGGTCAGCACATGATACCTAAATGAATTAGGAGCCTAAACCTCATTTTCAAAATGGATTGACACACCTGGAAGCCAAGATCCCATTGAGAGTCAATGGAATCTTGGCTCCTACGTGCTTAAATCATTCCTGAATCATTTAGGAATTGCAATGCTGGGCATCACAATGCCTAAATCCCTTGAAAAATCCAGGCACAAGAGATGAGACTACTTGTCCACTTGTCAGTTCACTTAAGTCTTCAGAAACAGCTATCAGAAGATAATGCTTTTCAGTTATTGGCTCTGCAAATCAACACATTTAAAACTATGCCTCATACTTCACTGATTCCTGTTCAGTTAACGTGCCCTTTACCCTTACAGCATCTCCAGCAATTTTTCTTTAATACAAAGATATAAGCCTGGATGCAAGACGACTCATGCTTGAAATAATACTCACATCTGAACTGTTGGTCTCTTTATATTACATACATTTGGAGGTAAGGAATGAAAAAATGTGACAATCTTTGTAACATTCACAGGTCCCAGAACCGCAAGCCATAACTGAAAGCAGAAAAATGTAAAAGGGGTGTACTGTGTTCTTTTTGTGCATCCACATTTTCTTACTGACTTTGCTTGTATCTATCTATAACCTTTTCTCCATTAAGCATCTTCCATTAAACACATAATGAGGTAGGACTGTACAAGTCATTGTAAGCTTCAACTCTGGTAAGTGATGAGTCTATAGCTCATAAAAAGTTCATTAGCGTACATATTACCATATTTCAAACAAGGAAAACATCTTCTCAATATGCCTGTACTGATCCTCTTGGCCAACATCTCAGGTTTGTGCACTACAGCACTTCATCATTAGAACCGTTAGGGCTAGGTAAGCCTGGAAGTAATCGTGTGCTGCATAAAATCTTCTAAACATTAATTCAACATTTTAACCACATTTATGATGTTCTATTAAATAGAATGTATGCAGTAATTGTCAGTGAGTCTGAAGAGGCCTATTCCAGTGAAAAATAAGTATAAACAGACTGCCAAATATTATTATTTGACCAGGTATCTTCAAGCTCCTATTTTCTTTGCCTTCCTCTTTTGTACCCTAACAAGCTAAACTAGGGGTCAGCAACCTATGGCACACGTGTCAAAGGCGGCATGCAAGAGGATTTTCAGTGGCACTCACACTGCCCAGGTCCTGGCCGCCGGCCTCGGGGCTCTGCTGCCATCCTGGGGTCCCAGATGCCAGCCCCCGCCACTTGGGGTCCCATCCACCAGCCCCGCTCAGCCCACTGCCAGCCCTGGGTCCCGGCCACCGGTCCCGGGGGCTCTGCTCCTGGCCTCAGCCCGGGGCAGTGAGGGGTTCAGACAGGGGCAAGAGGGGGCACAGCTCAGCACCCCCATCTTAAAAATTGTTCCAGCACCACTGTACTGGATATTTTTAAGTCCTGATTTGCTGCTTACATCATTATCACGTCACGTGGAACAGTGCATTACATTTAACGTGTGTGCCATCTGTCACGATTTTCTTCCCCACTGTAAGTTGAGGGGTACATTTGACAAAATGTCAGCTTGTAAGAAAGCAAAGTTAGATGTCTGTTCATTTCACTTCACAGCAACATGTGGTGGCTAAGTCGTGGCAAGGTTTTGGTGCGCTTTGTAAACTGCTTTGATGCAATCAAGGCCTTTTTGTCGGAAAAAGGATAAAACAACCCCGAACTGGATGATGACAAATGGCTGTGTAAGCTCATGTTTCTAACTGACATCACCGCTCACCTAAACAAACTCAACCTCCGTCTCCAGGGTGCAGGGCAAACTGTTCTGGATCTTTATGAAACCTGGAAGGCATTTGTTGTAAAACTAGCAGTCTTCTCTCGGGGTATTTGACTTCAACTTTCGGCTACTTCCAACAAATAAGAGAGCTATCGACACATTGCACTGTCAGTGTCGATGACATTGGAATGGAATCGGGACTGGAATCAGAATTTTCTGACAGATTTCAAGATTTCCAGAGATTTGGCCCAATGCTTTCTTTTCTAATTAAACCTGAAAAGTTCAATGGATTTGTCTGTATTTCAGTGGATGGGTGTTGAAGATTTCAAAATGCAGCTCATTCAGTTAAAAAACACACAATTGCAGGCAAAGTTTGGCGATCTGCGGAGTGCACTTAAAGCTACTGAGAGAGATCATGGGGCCTCTATTCTGAACTGCTGGATGCCCCTACCAGTGAAATTTAACTGTTTGAAGAAAATTGCGTTTGCAATGCTTTCAGCATTTGGATCCACATACTTGTGTGAACAAGTATTTTCACACATGAAATCCATCCTCTGTCCCTCTCGAAGCCGTTTAACAACTGATCACTCAGAAGTCTGTGTGCAGCTTAAACTATCCAAATATGTGCCAGACGTTGGAAAACTTAGCAAGGAAAAGCAAGGGCAAGGATCACACTAAACTGATAAGATCTGTGTTTTAATTTAATATTAAATGACGCTTCTTAAACATTTTAAAAACCTTATTTACTTTACATACAACAATAGTTTAGTTATGTATTATAGAGAGAGACCTTCTAAAAACATTAAAATGTATTACTGGCACATGAAACCTTAAATTAGAGTGAATAAATGAAGACTTGGCACACCACTTCTGAAAGGTTGCCGACCACTGAGCTATACTAAAAGCTGTAACTCTAAATATTTGTAAAACTGCTGCTATCTGTAGCTGTCAATCTTGTGATGGTTTGGAAAGAAAAGAAGTGGAAGTGCATTTTACATTAGGGGTTTACTCTTCTACCTGCTATTTTCCAAATATTTTATATTTCTCTGCCAGGTTATAGTCCCTGGAACTGTACTTTTTACTGCCCCGAAGTGGTACTGCTGTCATCATTTAGGGCCACAAAGCCCAGTCTGTATTTCTTTCTTGTTCTTGGATTTCTTAAAATTTAAATTTATGTTTCCCCATGGTCTTTAAAGTGGTATGATTGTATATTATCAGCTGGTTAGTTCTCTTCCATCTGTATGTCTGGGTTCATCAGACTGACTGGGATAAATGTGACAAAAAATCACCATCAAATTGAAATCATACCACTTTCTTCCTAAGTAACTTGGATGCATGAAACATCCAGTTTCTGGGGCTTACTAGGGTCTTCTTGCAGTGTGTTTACTGTCTGTTTGGTCACCCACATAGTGTCGTCAGACTTACTGTTACTCTCTTTAGTTGTTGTGTGTACCTTGGATTTTTTTTTTTTCTAGCTGGACAAACACTTGGCCGCAAAATGATTAAATCAGTCACAAACATGGCATTTCTTCCCAAAAGCCAGAAACTTCTGGTTTACGTGCCTTCTCCCACAGTACTTTTACTTGTTAGTACCATTGTCATCTATTGATGTTTTATGTGGTTTTGATTTCTCTTTCTTTTGTATTAATGGATAGTTTCTGCTGATGGTGTTCCAGGGTTCTAACCCTCTCTTTGGATAGCTCTGCAGCCCTACATATCTCCAAGCTTTTCTCCGAACTCAAGTCAGCTTCACTCAGCAACTGCTCTTACACTTAAATCTCGTATCTCACACACTATGAGGTCTCTTATCAATGAATCTTTAATATTGCAAACTTACAACTGCTGCTAGCACTTTAAAATCAGTGCTGTACTCATCTACACTCTCCCCAGCTGCTTGATCCCATGTAAAGAAATTATCTTTCCACCATTTCATTCTTCCTGAGGGTTACAGCGGGTATCAAAGCAGCCCATAAGTGCTTCTGAGGTGCATTGAACTTGGGAAGTTTCTGACCATGGAGTCTCACTTATCCCTCTCCCTCTTTCTCCAATCAGTTAGCGGAAGTTTTATTTTCACAGCATCCTCTTTATCCACCATAGCAATATATACATGGGGGTTAAATTCTTCTTTCCAGCTCTTCCATGCATGAGCTAAATTCTTAGTGTCTTACTGTCCCTGGAGGCTTTAGCCCTTCAATTTTCTGTTATCAGCCTTGTCTTGTAAAACAAACTGTGTACTCACAGAAGTATTCTGCTATCTGCAGTACAACTCTGAATGGTCTCTCCTGCTGTCTAGGACTCGATTACCACTGCCATCATATTTTATGCTTCATTGTGTCTGAATCATCGGCTGTGTAAGATCTCAGTCTGACAGGGTTAATTAACTAACTCCAGATTTAGTGTGGCTACTTACAATATGGTTTCTTGAGTCTCATGGTTTCTCAGACAGGTCCCAAGGAGGTGTCCCTTCCAAAGAGTCCCCCCCTGGACACAGCATGCTGCCAGAAAGTGTTGTTACCCTATGCTGCAGATGTATGGAGAAGGGGTTCTAAACATCCAATAGGCCAAGATCTTGGGTCAGGGCTTTGCATCTCCACTCTCTTACCCCTTCCTGCCTCCAACTGTTTTGGTACAGGCAGACCACCCTCATACCTCTCCCTGCCTCTTAAACAAGGGATCAAAAAATCTGTTAATGGCCTATGTCACCTATTCCCACCTATCCCCAAGTACTCCATAATTTGACTCAACACTGAGCGAGGTGTACCTGTAGTCGTGGTTGTGTAGTCTTTATTCCACAACTAGGTATTCATTTAAATAAATTCACTAAAGATATTATTTTCAGGTCAGTATTACTTTTGCTAAAGGCTAGGAATTAGAAGATGAGCAAACAAAGAATTATCGTAATTAGGACAAGATGAAACAAGAAAAAGAATTAAAAAGAGCATTTGTCCACCTGTAAGGCTCGGCTCCCTAGTAAGGTTGCAGCCTCTTCCAGGGAGTGCTCAAATAGGGATAAGTAAGCATGAAAATGTCTTTCTTGAATAATGATTTTCAGTTTAGTAGATGCAGACCTACTATTGTATGGAGTACAGGATCAACGTTTCTGCTTTTGTCAGGTTTTTTGCACCACATGTTTTTGTTGTTTGAGTTTTTCATACCAGCCCGGACTCATGAAGACAGTATAAGTGTCTCATGTTTAAAAAGTTGCTTCCTAGAGCATAGCCTTAAGCTGATTTTCCACAGCAGCATAAATACAAGCCAAATAACTTTAATTTCTCAGAGTTCTAGTGGGATGTGGATTGAATAACTAAGAAACAAAATGATTCCATAGTCAGTTTTACCCTTCTCTGTTCCTTCATCTACATAATTCAGACCCAGGGGATTTCTCCAAGTAGTAACCAGGCCGCTAAAAAGCCCATGCTTGTCTCTTTCTTTGTATCTGTCATGGTGTGCAATCCATAGAAACATGCTCAAATACACACAGGAGCACTAGGAATATTTGACAAACCCTTTGTATCTCAGCAGATTAGAGTAATATATGCAACACCCTCAGTGGCAAACTAAAAAACTGCAGTTTACTGCTTTCATGGCAGTAGATCACTAAAGCCATTTTTCCTCCTACACAACCTTTCAATCAAATAGCAAAGGAATTATTCTACCGTTTGAAGAATGAAAGATTAAAACTGATCCAGCAAGCTCCTGTTACACAAGTCTTTACTCAGTCTTCATCAGCTGGCAATGAAAAACTATACCACCACTTTCTCCTAACTAGTAAAAAACAACAACAACAACAACAAATGTATTTTCTGCCCATAAGTTTAAGATGATTAGCAACATTGATTATTTTCAAAAAAATATATGAAAAAAGCAGCTCTAACTACTCTCTTTAAAATACATTTATGGCATAGTAGTGGAGAAATTTTTCCATACCTTAGGCACAGAAGGGTCACACAAAGTCTGAGAACCTTATATTACATTTTCAGGTCTTGTCCCAGAGAAATGTCTTAATCTAGTTATACTCCAAGAGGGTTTTTTTGTTGTTGGGGTTTTTTTTTGTTTGGTTGGTTTTCTAAGATACAGCACTTTACTTTCTAAAGTGCAGTTCTACATGGAAAAGTGACTCATTAAAAAAAAAAAAAAGCAGTGTGAAGTCCCAAGTTTACTGGCACTCACTAGTTCCCATATCAAATGTGCTTAGTTTACAAATAAATAGAGTTTCCCCCCCCCCCCCAAGCATCAGCCCTGCAAACTCTGCTGGGCTCTTGACAATCAAGCTGGGTTTTTAATCATGTACCATCTACTGCAATATAAATTTCACAAGCCACATTATGTCCTCAGTGACACATTGCTAGCAATGAGGTTGTACAGGTGTTGCTGACTGGAATTTAGCAAATAATTCTGTAGAGGATACACAAGGAAGGTTAGAATCCACTCACCTAGTTGTGCAGTATCCAGTGCTAGCAGAGGCAAGAAAGTAAAAACTTATTTCTAGAAAAATTGGCAGTTCTGGTAGAATGCACAAAGGGAAGAGATCTGTTGGGGGAAAAAGGTGTCCTTTTTACATAATTAATTTACGGAGCAGAATGCTAAAAATTTCAAAGTTGTTACTAATTTAAGTTGTTACTAAGCTCGTAAGTGGATAACCAGCTTTAGAAGATAAGTGAGCATGACTGTAAATCTAAAAAACCTTGAAGGTGTATACAATGAATCTGCTTGGGTTTCGTAGTCTAGAAGGAAAGAGACTGAAGGAGGGCCTCAGCACCTCAAATGTTCAGACCCCAAACTTGTTCTGTTTTAAGATGTATTACATAAGTAGGCAGAACAACAGATGTGAAGATAAATTCTTCAAATGTTATAAAGGTAAAAAAAAAATATTTGATTCCATGCTCCTTATGATGAAACATTAACAGTTACAGAACAATTATTGAAATTCCATCTTTTGGCTTTTATTTCAGATCGGTTAACCAAATCTTGCTTTTGAGTACCATGATATCCCAGCATTCTTTCATAATCACTTTCCACTCTGTCAGTGAATACAATGAACATTAAACCATCAACCATGATCTAAAAGAATCACTGAAAATGTCAACCTTTTTTTGTATAAGCATTGTTGTAGCCAGGTTGTTCCCAGGATCTTGGAGAGATAACATGGGTGAGTTAATTTTTTTTTTATTAGATCAACTTCGATTAGAGAGAGAGAGACAAGCTTTTCAGCTTACACAGAACTCTTATTGAAGTCTGGGCTGTAAGCTTGAACACTTGTCTCTCTCACCCACAGAAGCTGGTCTGATAAAATACATCATCTCACGCACTTCATCTGTCTAACAATTTTTTTGTTTAATAGTGACATGGTGGTTTCATAGGACATATGTTCATCTCAGTAATACGTACATACAGTCACTCACAATCACTGTTGGAGCAAACACTAAAACCTGTTAATTAAACATACATAACTAATCAAAGGGATTGAATGGACGGAGGCAAGCACTATAGAAGACTTTCAGCTGCCTGCCAGAACCATCTCCTGATAAATTCATAGCAGCAGAATTCCTGTGCATTGCAGTTGGATTTTGAAGCTGTCTTCCCCTACTGAAGGGTGGCAACTGTACTGTTGGCATATCTCTCTCTAGCCACCACACCATGGTGAATCTGGGCTTAAGCAGCTGCCCTAGCTAGCATTAAGGTTCAAATTTCCCCTTTGTCTTAATGCACCCACAGTAAAGTATCAACCCCAGACTTTATATTTCCTCTATTCTGCTCCTTTAAAAGGAAAATAATTTGTCACCCTAATGCAGGGGTTATCACAACAAAATTTTTGGTCACCTCAGAGTGCAATCACCAACTCTTGCTGGTGGCTGCTACGACAATTTTTCCAAAAAAATTAACTAACTTTAGGAAAAACAAATTAATATGTCCAAATCATTGTAATTTATTTATGTAAGGTTTGGGGTTTTCTGCAAACTCAATAACATACAGTTGTCTCTGTTCTTTATTGGACCTATACAGAATAGAAACACAAATGAGGTGCTTTGCATATTCTTGTCTTTTTTGTTGTTGTTTCTTTTGCTTTTTTGGTTTCTGTTACTTCTTTATATATATTTGCTAGCTAGTAAGTCTGCTTCTGTGAAAAGTGCAGGGACAAGGAGTATTGATTAATTTTGAGGACAAACCCCACTTCTTAAGTAAGAGGGGAAACCCTCCTCACTCACTCGCGAATTAGGAAGTTCCCTGAGGGCAATCTCTAAGCATCCAGTCCCCTATATGGTAACAGCCTGCATGGGGACAATAGGGTCCTTAAGTAAAGAAAAAAACTTTTCAAAATTCATTTCTGCATCCTCTGTGTAGCGATGGCAACAAAGTGTGACTTGAAACATCATAGGACATTAATGAAAAAAACCACCACCTACCTCAAACATCTAATAATGATGAGCTTCAGAGTAGCTGATTACCAAACTACTTTATATTTACAAAACACAAACAGGCTGCTGTCCTAGTGGCAGTGCACTGAAATACCAAGTGTGTAGAATCAGAGTTTAAACCCATATCTCAGTAATTTGCTTTCCAGGTGAATGATATGTCTTTTGAGATGAAGGAGGAAAAGGATAGTAGAGAAGTGCCGGTTTGGATGGAAAGCAGCATTCCGAGAAAGACTAAAGGCCCAATTTTCAGAAGTGCTGAGCATCCACCACTCCAGTTGAAGTGGAGAGTATCCATCTTTCAGGAGACTGGGCTGCAGGCAATCAATTCTCATGGTTGGACCTGGAGTCTGGCCTACTGGTTGGAGTCCAAATGGCAGAACCCAAGGTCAAGTCAGAGCCAGGGAATCAGAGTCAAAATGTCAGAATTCAAATACCAGAGCCAAGTATCCAAGACAAAGGTCAGAACCAGATTACCTAGAGTCAGGGAAAGGAGGAGCAAGGCTAGGCCAGGACTGGACTGGAAAAGGCTGGAGGCAGAGCAGGAGAAAGGTAGGACTAGGGCTTGGAGAGAAATGAGCACAGGGAGGCCCCAAACATATGGTTTTAAAAAGAGTATGTGCATGAAAGAGCAGCTATCCCACATCAAAATTCACCTCTAATTTACCCCATTTATGCTGTCAATGTCATTTGAGGCAGGGCTGCATTTTAAGGGTGCTAAATGTATTTGTAAAAGACATCAAAAGTTTATACACATCCAAATAATCTTTCATTTATACAGTATAGTACAGTGGTTCTCAACCATGGATGTGTGTACCCCTGGGGGTACTCTGTCTTCCAGGGGGTACTCAACTAATCTAGATAATTGTTTCTGAACATGGGGGTTGTAGCCATGGAGGGGTCATGGGACAGGTTTAGGGGGGTTGCAATTGCAGGGTCAGCATTAGGGGGTCGCAAGCAGGGCAACTGCCTGGTACCCCACACCACAGGGGGCCACGTGAAGCTAAGTTACATGCTTCAGCCCCAGGCTCAAGTGAAAAACAGTTTCAAATATCACACTGAAAAGTAAGTACAATATTTATATTCCAATCAATTTATTTTATAATTATATGGTAAATATGAGAAAGTACGCAATTTTTCAGTAATAGTATGCTGTAATTTTTATGTCTGTACATATCTATTTTTATGTCTGATTTTGTAAGCAAGTAGTTTTTAAGTGAGGTGAAACTTGGAGTACACAAGACAAATCAGCCTCCTGAAAGGGGGACAGTAGTCTGGAAAGATTGAGAATCACTGGTATAGTATAGCAGTGAACATCCTTCAGGAATTAATATTTACTAAGCACTTCTACACAGCAGTATCTGAGACACTGTAATTATTTCTAAGTATAGGGAGAAATGGTGGTATCAGACATTACAGTATGGTAACCGGTGTCAAATGGTGACCTTCTAATTGTGTCGACCATACTGGATCTCACAACCTTAAATTTAGCGATGTTAATAGTATTCTTATCCTATGCATCTTTACAACAGTGGTTTTCTTCAGGATAAAAAAGCCCTACAACAACTATGTTTAAGGGAGCAGGAGGTAAACCAGTACAATGCAATGGTATAGCAAACCGATGTTTCCCAACCGGTGTAGACAGGCTGGAACAGGTGTGCTGTGGATTTTTTTGAAAAACTACATGTGAAAAAAGGGGGCGGAGTCACCTTCTGATTGGCTGTCTGCTTCACTGCCCCACCTTCCCCAGTAGCAACCAGTCAGAGCTCAATCTGTCTCTTCCCCCCACCCCTTCTGTCAGAGAAACAGGTGGACTCATCTTTCCTCTTGCAGCCCCTGGTCAGGGGTGGGGCAAGAGCCCCTGGAGATCAATGTGTGCTGTAGAAGAAAAAGGGTTGGGAACCATTGTAGTAGACATTTCATCTATATTGTGGTTGCCATTTTAAAAAGTCAGCATTTACCAATCAGTTACCATAGAGTATTAACATCAGTGAAGGACTTACACAAGAAGACTGCTTGACAGTACTGGAATGTTAGGAAAAGGGCCCTGTCAGGGTTCCCTCCCCACTCTGAACTCTCGGATACAGACGTGGGGACCCGCATGAAAGACCCCCTACGCTTATTTCTAACAGCTTAGGTTAAAAACTTCCCAAGGTACAAATTCTCCTTGTACCTTGGGTTAGGTAATGCGGCCACCACCAAGTGATTTAGACAAACTCAGGGAGAGGAGTTCCAAACCACTTGGAGTTCCTACTCCCCGCTAATATCCCCCCAAGCCTCTGCACCTCCTTTCCTGGAGAGGCTTGAGAATAAACAAGATGAGCACAGACCAACGTTGGGTTTTTTTAGGACACTAAAAAAGAACCCAATCAGATTCTAAAAGAAACAGAACTTTATTAGAAAGAAAAAAGGTAAAAGAAGCACCTCTGTAAAATTAGAATGGGAGATAATCTTACAGGGCAATCGGATTCAAAAACACTGAGGATTTCCCTCTAGGCCAAACTTTAAAGTTACAAAAAGAAAACCAGGAATACACCTTCCTCTCAGCACAGAGAAAATCACAAGCCAAAATAAAAATAAGCTAACGTATTTCCTTGCTAGTACTTACTGATTCTAATGGAGTTGGATTGCTTGCTTCCTTGGTCTGTGTCCGGCAAGAACAGACAGACCAAAACCTTTCCCCTCTCAGCCAATTTGAAATTATCTTGTCCCCTTATTGGTCCTTTTGGTCAGGTGCCAGCCAGGTTACCTGAGCTCCTTAACCCTTTACAGGTAAAAGGATCTTGTGCCTCTGGCCAGGAGGGATTTTTTAGTAGTATACAGGAAGGTTGTTATCCTTCCCTTTATATTTATGACAGGCCCATTGCAATGTTTTTGCCCAAATGAAATTTCAACAAAATATGCTGTTTCACAAAGCTGATATATCTCAGGGAGATGTGTAAACTTTTACAAAACTTTCACCAGAAGAAAAGAAAAGGAGGACTTGTGGCACCTCCTTTTCTTTTTGCGAATACAGACTAACACGGCTGCTACTCTGAAACCTTTGTCAGAATGTTTTTGGTTCTGAGGCACACAAAGAGAAACTGGATGGTAGGCTGGTATGTGAGAAACCCAGGTTTTGAGTCCCTGCTCTACCTAATTTGGAGTGAACTGGGATGAAAGACTGTGCGTTGGGTCAGGCAGAGCAGGGACTTAAACCTAGGTCCACAAACTTATAGGGCAATGCCTACTAGGGCATTCTTCTAGTTTGTGGAAAACCTAGGTTTCAGTGTATAGAGTGTAACTAACTAAGAGATGTTTCAGAGTAGCAGCCGTGTTAGTCTGTATTCGCAAAAAGAAAAGGAGTACTTGTGGCATCTTAGAGACTAACTGATTTATTTGAGGATAAGCTTTCGTGAGCTACAGCTCACCTATGCTCAAATAAATTGGTTAGTCTCTAAGGTGCCCCTAGTACTTCTTAACTAAACTAAGAGATGCAAATATACATGTGCATGTTCTCTCACCCATTTCATGAAACTCTTTGAAACATTTCTGGTTTTATTCCAATACAGAACAAAAAGGGATTATTGTTCTCTGGTTAGCTTTAATTGGGATTAGTCCTGGTGAGCAGAGTACAGAAAGTCAAAGACGGCAAATAAATGTTGTTTGTCCCATGGCTGCAGCAAAAAAGAAAAGTTTATGCTATGATTATTTATTTGTGGTATATGTATTTATCTAGTTTTTTGGTATTTGTTTGTTTTAACACTACTTCACTGTTTCTCCCACCATATCCTACTCCAGAGAGACACTGGTACAAAACCTTTGCAGATTCCCATGTTAAAACTTTTATTTTCGGGGCTGTTCAGCTGGGTATAGCAAACATCTCTTCTTGCAAAGAATAAAAACCTTTTCATCTAGCTCTTCCCTTGAGTGGAACTCACTAGAGGTGAAGTCCAGCAGGTCCACACTCTAATAATACTCTTCACAAAGCTATACAAAATTTGACAGTTCATACTTTCCTTGAAGACAGTTTCCACACAGGAGGGAAATCAAAAAATCAAAATTGTAAATTATTGCAAAATCTCTTTTGAACTGTAAGAAATATAAAATGAACACTGAATAGAAAACAGCCTTTTCTAGCACTGTCTATTTGCCTTTGTGTTGTAAAAGTTATGACATACAGGTATCACAACTAAATTAAAATTCAAATATCAGTGCTACGGCAAAAAAAAACCAATACAAATAAACTTGTGAACAGATTGCCTTGACTGAGTGGCGTTTGTATGAAGCTGAGTAGTTTTTTGACAGTGTCACAGGTACAGTACTTTTTTTTTTTTAGCACTTACAACGCAGATAATAAAATAGTCTTTGTACATAGCTCGTTTGCCATCACTAAGTTTATACTATGCTGCCTAGCAATACACCTGCTTTTCTTGGATAAAAGGACTCCAGGAGACAAAATACAACAAAATACAATACAGATCAGGAGCAAACCATTCAGGATCTTCTATGCAGCAGTACTAATAGCATTTCACAAATTGGGAGGTAAAATTGATACAAATACAGTGTGCCCCCTGTTCATGGGAACAAACAGTAGCTCATCCCTTATTTCTCTTGGGCTCCCAGAATAAAATATCATGCTTGTAACATATAATAGCTTAATAGCCATCAATCACACCACAAAGTTGGGAAACTTAGGCAAAGGACTATGCTCAGGGTACTGTGGGACAGGGGTTTTACCTTTTTAACTATTATTTACTTAGTTTTGAGTCATTATGTTTGACTCAAAAAGACAGTTACAGATTGACTTTTGTGCTACTTAAAATAGAATACTTTTGTTTTAATAAAGGAAAGGTACACAGGAGGTTTGTGGGAGACTCTTGCAGTATATGGAGTTGAACTATAACACATATGTAATCCTGGGCCTGAACAAGACCATACTCAGTTTATTGTAGTCCTTACTCAAATAAGTCACATGGAAAGGCTTGGAAGGAACTACTTGTTTCTTAAATGTCTGTAGAGGTCTTTACTTTAAGTTGTTCAAAGAAAGAAATGTCCAAGTCAGCCTGTTACCTAAAATTATTTAACAGTCAGCAAAAGTTTAAGACCAAAATAAGAATTAGTCCAAACAAAAAGGTCAACTAATGCCCCTTAAGAACTGTGTTATCATGTATGGTAAACAAAAGAAGAATGGAATCAGGAATTAATGGAATACATTTTATCTATCAGAAATTAGGCCTAATTGTGGATAAAATTAGGGGATAGGTTATTCTGCTCCCCACCCCCTAAAAAAAGTGGGGAGACACTGTATGAGGGAATCATAACACCCAGATGTTGAAGGGTGCACTAAAAGGAGCAAGCTTGATCATTATCACTGTCACACACATCACTGAGGATTCTGGAATTCACCATAACATTATGCCTTCACTATCATGATCCTAAAAGGTATCCTGATCACACAAGGCCACAGAAGGGGACCCAGAGGGCACCACCACCTTCACTAGCTTCAGCTAAATCCTGAACAAAATTTAGAATATTAGACTTGGTTCCTGATGTCACCCCCTCCTCAAGTGTGATTTTTCTTCCCCACCTTATTTCTTCTCTTTCCTCTCTCTTCTCCCCCCTCTCCATTTTTATTTAATAAGTCTAGCTTAAGTGGCCAACATGTGACCACCGAAGCAGCTAAAAGCAATGCCCTAAACAGCCCTATGCTGGTACAAGTTTGTCAGTCTCCGAGTGGCTGATAAGCCCATATGCTGTGCCTGTGTTTTTTAGCAGGTGTACTTAGACATAGGAGTGAGCACCAGACAGAAACTGTTTTCTCTATCTTTGCTGTTCTTTTCTTTCCCCTTTTGGGTGCATGTCTTGTTTTTCCTTTAAGGACTTTAACACCAACAATAATAGCAGCTCCAGACCATCTCAACTACCTTCTCTTTTCTTCAAAAAGGATAGCTAAGACTATCTAAAAGATTGCCAAAAATGCATTTTTCCCCTTATTAAAACACTTTACAGCTGAAGGGAAGGGGAATAAAAGATATTGTTAAAATCAAGACTTACTTGATACTTTACATTTCAAATGCTCTGTTTTTCCGTCTTGTTCTGTATTGTTAATGAAAGATACATTTTGCCATCGAATTCAAGTGGAGTGAAGTCTGAGTACTTAAAACTCAGAACAAAGTTTAAGTGGTATTGTCAAGTAACAGTGTCACACTGACCACTTTGACTCTGTAGGTGCATTAATTCCATTTAATTTAACACAGACGCCCTCTATTCAGAAAACATTTTGAAACTACTAGCACTATACAGATAGAAAAGCAATCTGGTTGAACAAGGATTCCACTGTTACTCTACATAATATTCACAAATATATTTAATAACTATTAGTTCTGATCACATTATTATTACGCAAATTACTTTAACTCTACTTTAAATTGTAAAGTGTGACTTTTATCATCTGTAGCTAATACTTTGCACCTATAATCTAAAATATTTATCTTCACATTGTGGTAGTCCAAGGACTGGTCTACATGGTGTGGCAAAGTGTGCCAGAGGGGTGTGATTGGTAAATGTACTAACTTGCTTATTCTAACTTCTGAAATAGGACTACATGAACACAAACTAGGCACCTTTCAGAGTACACAAGCAGGGTCAACATGGGGCAGTCAGAGCACTCTACAAATCACACCCCTTTAGAGTAGTTTGTTGGTGCTGTGTAGACTAGCCTTAAGATATTGGCCTGTGAATGTTTAGGCCTTGAGGTTTGTAAAGTAATAGGTAGCTGGAGTTCCTGACTTATAAATGCTCCTTATCTGTTTGGAGATGAGCATGTGAAAGAGAATCTTATTAATCATGCCGCTACCTCATTTTTCAAAGAATAATTTACTTAAAGTCCTGACAGCACTACACATTTTACTTCAAAAAAATGTGAAATACAGTAGATAGGATAAAAATTTGCAAGAATTCATTTAGATTTTTATGACTTTTTTGGCTGTGGCAGAAAGTTGTTTGGTAATTCAATTCAAGTTGAACAGAAATTGATTTGCATTTTAAAAATAAATAGCCCACTATTATGCTAATATACGCAAATTGACTTTCATGGAGTATTCAGAAAATGTATTTGATAGACATTTTCTGAACATTTTGATACAACAGATTTACCATCCCTGCTGGGCAACGCACAAAAAGAGCCTCTTGTGATAAAGTGGAAATTTTCCGTAATATTTTTATGAATTTTATGTGCATCTCAATTTCCTTCTAAACTCTGCACTGCCCCCCGGTGAGGGCAAAAGAGATAATGCTCCTTCAATGACACAGGAAACAGGTGTATATGTCACTTTGCTGTCTGGGTGCAATGAACAGAGAGTCATTAAGGAAATGGTTGAAACTGACCCAGATAAACAGAAAGTCTAAATGTCTGAACAATCAACACCTCTCAGAGGGGAAGCTGAGCAGAGATCCAGGCTCTGGCAGGGGTGTCGTGAACTCAGCATGGCCTTTCATGGAGAACAAAGGCCTGTGAGGTGACCTATACAAAATAAATGTGGATTATAGAAGAAGCTGATGCTCTCTACTGGGACTGACTAAGGAAGAGTCACAGAGAGAGACTGACTAAAAATGCAGTTCACTACAGCTTGGCGAATTGCTCTGGTTTCACCAGAATGGACTATGCTTTAACCTGTATTTCTCTATGTTCACTTAAGGACTTCCAATGCTATGTTCCAGTGGAATAATAAATCCTACTCAGTTTTGAGAGCACAGCTTTGGTGTCACTACAAATACTTACACTGACTCCTGGTAAAGACTTATTTACTCTTCAGGGACCAATCTCAGTTGGACTCACTGGGCAGAGCTCATGGTGTGAAACAGGATGCTGAAGTCTCTCCTCAACCTCTTAGCAGAGCTATTATATTTATACATTTCACATAAGTGCTTTTTCTCACATTACCATTGTCCCACCTTCTGGAAAAAAAAAGGCACTCTGATCAATGAATGTTATGGTGTATTGTTGGGGGTGGGGGGTTCTGTTGCCCACTTAGGTTCTTTTATGAAGTTATGAAGACTTTAGGTGATATATAATTTAAAATGTGCCTTTTATTTTTTAACTCTTAGCAGTACAGTGAATATCAAGCCTCAATTACCCTTTTTTGGTGAAGGACTTTCAGAAAGACTGTAGAGGTCGAGTGGATGTGAATACCACATTGGACCAGAGCAAGTGAGGGTTAATGGCATGTCCTGGGGACAGAAAATTCAATTATCCTTACTCCACAACACTATCAAGAAGAGTTAAACCTGAAGAAGGCCTTCAAACTAGATCTGACAAAATTTGGAATTTCCATCCCATGGAAAATTCTGACAATTCAATATTTGTTGCTGTTCAGAACTGAAACCAAAAAGATGAAGTATTGAAAAATTCCATGGAATAGAAATTGCTTTGTTTAGATTAACATTTGTTTGCAATACAACATTCCCAGAACAGAAAAATTTCATTTTGGTTTGCTGAAGCTCATGTCAACATTAAACTGCATTTCCCAATTGTTTTTTAGGAGCTGTATTATAGTCTCAGAACACTTGGCAATGCCCGGGGCTGAGGCAAGTCACAGAGTACATCCATGACCATCTTAGGTCATATTTGTGTATTGGAGTACAGTTGGCTGTTGAACATAACAAAAGATCTCTTAAATGTGGGTCTGTCTAAGAAGTTAGCATATCCAACTATATCAGGTTGAGTCTTTTCTACTTTAACTTCTTGGGAGTTTTCGGAGATCCCCATTTCTCTGTTTACCAGACCTAATGAGGCAATAAAGCCCTCATCCTATGAGTCTGAATGAGATAGATGAAGTTGCCTCACCTGAAGGAGATTTCTGCCTCACCTGAAGGAGATTTCTCCATTTTTCATGCATAACTGTACAAAACAGCAGTTTACCCGCATCTAGCCTTCAAGTTGCCAGTGGGGTTCTTAAGCTTTTTGGTTGAATAGCATGGGGATAAAACTCTTGGTCAGAAACATGGCCACGAGACAGTGGGAAACACAAAGGTAATGAACCCCAGTGAGAAACCTTTATTATGAAATTCAGGCTGAGTAATCAAGGGAGAATTACCCAGCTCCGAGGTCCTCAGCCACATAGGCTTGAAGTTGTCTGATTGACTTGTTATTCCAGTTTCAGGATATGTGGTCAAAGATAACAGGCCCATTCTTGACCCATACTATTGTTTTCAGGCCTTTCCCAATTGGAGGCCTATTTCTACTGCACAGGAACACACCAAAAAAAACACACCTTCAAAACTCTCACTTCCTACTCAGTTTTCAGAGTAACAGCCGTGTTAGTATGTATTCGCAAAAAGAAAAGGAGTACTTGTGGCACCTTAGAGACTAACCAATTTATTTGAGCATAAGCTTTCGTGAGCTACATCCGATGAAGTGAAGCTCAAATAAATTGGTTAGTCTCTAAGGTGCCACAAGTACTCCTTTTCTTTTTCCTACTCAGTGGTTGGCTGCTAACTTTGGTTTTGCTCCAGTTTACAGAAAGAATATGTATAGACTTAGTGCAGTGGGAGGAGAATACAGCGGATTACCAACATTACATTGTGATTGTTGATTATACCATAAGACCTCTAAGGTGGTACCATAATAGAAAAACTACTGTTTTACAGCTATTGAAAGTCTTTTTGAAGTTAAGGGCATTGTGTGCAATCTCAGTAGATCAGGGATCAATTTTATGACCAGACCATATGAAAGAAATATTAGCTGAAGATAAAGAAAATCAGGACCACCACCTACCTTTCTTAAATTGATAGCCTGGTAGAATGGTTCAATTACAACTAGAAAAGATTGTTTACTACTTTGAAAATTTAGGGGGTACCAAGTTTGTTTCACACATTTCAGAATTTGAAACCCCACAAACTTGAGATGTAAATGATTGATTTTTATCATTAAAATTAAACTGACAGTAAAGTAAAAACTGAACAGGCTGCACTGCCACCTTCTCCAAGAGATCCACACGTGACATACCCTAGATATTTTCCTACTACATCTATCGGGATATCCAGAGTAAGTACAGAAAAGACAGCTGAAACGTACACAGTAATCCTATTGGAGGCCATATGTTATAATAATTTCCCCAGAGAACTCTATAAACTACAAATGTCTCCCTGCCGACACCAAAGGAAAATAAACATTTCAGCTATCTTCACGATAGGTACCTATGTCACCAGAATTAGTAAAGCCAACTATATTTACTATTTTATACTAATGAAAAGAAATAACTGATTAATGCCAACTCTGCAAAGTAGTTTTGGTGGTTAAGGTATATAGGAACCTAACAGTCCACTTAACTGCTATTAAACCTACCTGTCAGACATCTCTTCATGGACCTTTCTTGAGTAAAATGCAAATGTCACCACATATTCTACTTCCAGGTGAATTTTTAATTAAGTAATTTTATGGAGGGAGTGAGAGAACCTGGATTTATGCAGGAAATGGCCCACCTTGATTATCATACACATTGTGAAGAGAGTGGTCACTTTGAATGGGCTATTACCAGCAGGAGAGTGAGTTTGTGGGGGGGGGAGGGTGAGAAAACCTGGATTTGTGCTGGAAATGGCCCAACTTGATGATCACTTTAGATAAGCTATTACCAGCAGGACAGTGGGGTGGGAGGAGGTATTGTTTCATGGTCTCTGTGTGTATATAATGTCTGCTGCAGTTTCCACGGTATGCATCCGATGAAGTGAGCTGTAGCTCACGAAAGCTCATGCTCAAATAAATTGGTTAGTCTCTAAGGTGCCACAAGTACTCCTTTTCTTATTTCTAACTTAGAAAGCCTTTGGTTTCTGCATAATAAGAAATTGCTTCTCGAGAAAAGCAGAAAACCCATTAACTGATGAACCAGGTATAGTAGATGCCATTAAAAAGTTAGTTTTACCAACAGTTAACATACCGTTGGCATTTGATATACCACAGCAATTTCCCTATGATAAGTAGGACATATACTCTTTTTCAATAGCAGAAGCGAGTGAATGATTCTTCCTTCCTAAAGTAAGAGTTTTACTGTACCAATACAAAAAATTGCTTTAGATGTTACATAAAGGCCCACAGGAGATTATAAATCTACTGAGCTTTCAGTTTGTAATCTTCTTCATGGAACATGGCATTAAAATCAATATTAAAACACAATTTAAATAAAATCAGGATATTGACTGTTACCTGCAGCTGATGATTATTTTATATAGGCAAGACACTGTCAAAATGACACATCTATATGCAAACATACTGGTCAGTTCAAAGATCCACTTTTCACAGGGATTCTGGAGCACTACATCTTACACTGTAGCGCTCAGGAAAATCATATGCTACTAAGAAAAAAAGGAAGGAGGGCTGTGTTTTCTGTGATCTAAGAAAAATCTGTCAGCTTCAGTCTAGATAACGTGTTAATTTTAGGGTGTCTAAAATAGACTATAGGCTCTGAAAATTCTGAAAGATGAAGTGCCACAATTGGGCTTTACAATGTCTTTTTGTCTAATTATGCTTGACATTTTGTCCATCATACTGTAAGCTTCCTTAGAGGAAAGAGACAACAGCTTATTCCCTCAAGAGGAAAGACAACTGGCTGGAAAAAACTGGTGCAATGCCCAAATGAATCTTTTTTTTTTTTTTTTAATAAATAAACCCTGCTAGAAACAACTCATAATTGTCATTGTTGGCTGGTACTATATATACATGGGAAACACTGGTCACCTGTTGCTCCTTTAAAAGAACACCAAAAAAAACCCCAAAGCTTTATTTTTTGTCTTATTAATTCATACTGTACTTTTCCAGTTGTCCAGGGAATCTTTAAATGCCATTTCACCATAACAAAAATACATCTGAGGGATTTATAAGGTTTGCAAGTTGAATGCACATGCCAAAAAACTGATGGAGTGTCAGGGCTATTAATCTGTCTACACATTATGTTAATTGATTAAAATCAGAGTTCTGTTGGTCAGGGTAGGTACCTGTTGGTCAGGGTAGGTAAGCAATAAGAATTTTCCAGGAAGGTTGTATGTAAATTTGAAAGTGGTTGCCAGCTTCGGAGGGGGGCGGGTGGAGGGCAGGGAAAGAGAGAATTATAACTATAGCAGGTTGTAATCTGTATGCCAGTAAAATGGAATACCACAAACTGGATAATCACCAGCATTCAGGAGCTAGCTCCACCAGCCAGCTGATAATTTGATTCTGGACAGGTAAGAAACAGCAGAAAACTATATTTTCCTCTATTTCCATGCCCTTGTGTGCATGTGAATTTTATTGCATAAGTTCTGATGCCTGATATTTTTGGGTGGGAAGTACAGTCAATTTCAGTTCTGGAGTGTGGTTGTTTAATATATTTGCATTCAGCTGGGCCATTACGCCTCAGAAATCACCTAGCAATACCACAGAAAGGGTGAAAAAAAATAATTTAAAATACAGACTATAGGAAAGCATTTACTGAATACTGAAGAGTATCCCACAGAAGCACTAGGTACCATTTGGGCCATTTACAGAAAGTGAAGCAAGGTGTAGCTTAGAACTCAAACATTACAAAAAATGATGTACTGGGAACATCTAGTGCTAATAGACCTAAATCAGGCATCTGTCCTATTGTACTAGATGCTGTACACAAAAGGGAATAAAAGATGGGCCTGGCCCCAAAAAGCTCACAATTTTGACATAGGATGTGAGACATGGTAAAACAATTAGTGGTTGAGTCAGAAACAAAAGGTAGCAGTGAAACAGTGTAACTAGTATAATAAGCAGCAATCACAGCACAACAGTTGCCTAGCTACACTGATACACAGAAATTGGAGAGTGGTAGTGTTCAGATCAGGACCCAGATACATACTCAAAACTTTTTCAGAGTTTGATACTGCTCATATTTAGTGATCCAGTACACTTTCATTATAGAAACCATATCATCAACAAGTAGCAAACTCTGAATATATCCTGTACAACAGTGCTCTTCATTCTAGGTAGAAGAATAATTACTGTTCATCACCATACACACCTTTGTATTATCACTGTATACGGCACCAACTTGTGCCTTACTATGCAAGTCATTTGTGAGTGGAATAATTTTACTAGCCTGGCACAGCCTTCCATCTCTACAGCATCATTTGTACCTACGTGGCTCTACAAACAAATACCGACAATAATAATTCAATCCAAAAAGACCCTGCTGGAACACCTGTCTCATAGCCCCAAAACTTGTGTCTGCCACTAAAAAAGTCAATACTAAAAAAAAAGTATTAAAACTAAATAAAGAGATAAGTCAAGTTATTCTATTCATCCATGTGTTCTAAACAACGAAAAATCAAAGGTTTACCCAGACTTCATCCAGGTACGCACTTACTGCTACATTGTAGATTGTCTTATGTCTTTGTCTACATGTTAATAGATTTTGGAGAGTGGCGGGGGGGGGGTGAGGGGAAATAAACACTAGATGTCTGTGATATCAGAAAGGGAACACAATGAAAAGAATGAGGAAGAACTCCAGAACAAGTACCATGATTTCTATCCTTCTTCCCACCTTCAGATCTCCAATTATACATAGTCTAACATAACAATCACAACCAAAAAAAGCCCCAACCAATGCCCCTAACTACTACTTTACTCGGGTCCTGTCTTAGAACTATGAGGTCTTTAAAAAGGAACACCATCCCACATAGCTAAACAATCAGAAAAAGCCCAAATGCCAAACCTTACAAACAGATTCTGGAAGATGTGGATTTGTACAATTTTAAGTGGACCTTAACACCAAGTACCTCTCCTCAACCTACACAACTGCAGTTCTAACCGGGTTGAGAAGACTAAGAAAGCCAACCCAGAGACACAGACAAAAGCGGTGGGTCTTAGGACTAACAACTCAGTACCCACAGCATAAAACAACCAGGGCAGCAAAATAACAGCCTCAAATAATTCCTGAGGAACACAAGAATGCAGTGGTGCTGGAACTTGGAGTTCAGGGGGTGCTTCCGCACCTCTGGCTTGAAGTAGTAAAAATAAACACCAAATTAAATGGTTTCTGTCATCAGCACCCCCACTGTAAAATTTGTTCCAGCACTCCTGTAAGAATGTCTGTTGGCAAAACAAGCACTATGCACAATCTGACATCCGATATAACATCAGACCTTGCCTGCATCACTGAGACCTGGCTAGATACTATTACTAATCAAGTACTGGCCCAGTTTTTTTCCTTACAGACTGCTCAGTAAAGTACTAACCACAAAGGGGCCAAGAGCAGGTCAAACTGGTTAAGCTGGTTAGATGTCTCATTCTTGAGAATTAATTCAGCCACGTTGTCATTTGTTTTTGAACTAGGTATCAGGTATCATGGGCACCTAGAGTGTTGAATGGGATCCCCTTTTTATGATTGTAGAAATCCAAATATGTACAAACAAACAGAAGATTACCCACACAACAGATGCTGTATTTTCTATTCCTATTCAGTGTGAGTGAGATGGATGGTCTGTGATTTCTCAATAATCTATATTTTAAACCCAAGGAATGTGAGGGGGGTAAGAAAGAAAAAACCCTCCAAGCAAGCCATACCAAAGGTATGATCTAATGCCTATCCCTACAACAGATTGATAGGCCTATTAGAAACTCACAGAACCACCTGTGAAGTGCTTCACTTGAGACTTGGGAGGAAGAAAATGCCCATTGCACAAGGATTGACCTGCCTCAGGGGCTGGAAGCGGGGGGCGGGGAAGGTTGAAAAAAACAGTTTTGTTTTACTTGTTTTTGTAAGTTAAACAACTTTTGTTTTTCTTTTTTTTTCCCTCTCTGAGGGAAAATATTGTTCTGTGGGTGTTTCAAGTAGTCTGCCCTGAAGGGAATTAAATCCTCAGCCTACAAAGCAGGCAAAACGTTCCTAGAACCTACATTCTCCACTTGATCTCAGTCAATGGCCATGGATAAAGGTTTCCTATCCTAGAAAGTTCTGTTACCACGAGGCTTTGGGCAGGTGAACACAAGGGCAGCAGACCCAGGAGCACACAAGAGATGGCAGAGATGTTTGATTCACAGTAAGTCTTTATATCATACTGGTTACATCAAAATGAGCCCCATATATTGTACAGAATGGGCAAAACTCCCAACTTAATGTTACTGTTAAAACATTAATTTTTGCACATTTTAATGTGGAACCTGAGAAACAGCGAAAACAAGTAATTTAATTAGAGAGTATTAAGAATTCAGAGACTTCTGCCCCCCCCCGCCCAAGTCCCTGAAATCCTGGACTTTTCCCAAGCACCCTAAGCCTCTCTCAGGGGCAGCCATGTAGGGCAGACGCCATAACCACTTTCCAGTGCCTTCCTCATTTCTGTTGAGAAAACCTAAAGATTCTCCATAAGCAGTCATTCAAGAGGCTGGATATTAGCATCCAATGGATATTGCACTGATTATGTGTGAGAAGATATTCATATTTTTAACATTATTTTAAAATGGTGGTATGAATATAGTATAATGGATGGGAAAATATAGCCTAGTTAAAAAAAAGGTAGAAAATTGCGAAAATTAAAAAAAGAAACTAACAATTTGATAGAAGGAGGGGGGCAGGTTTTTTGTTTGTTTATTTCTTTTAAAGTAACAAACAACATTTCGCTTTCAACACTCTGATCACTTTAATGTTTTATTGTTTATTTAATGTTTTCCCTCACCCTTTCCCCGTCTTTCTAGACCACGGGTCTCAAGCTCTCTCTTTATGAGCCCCCCGCTCCCCCCCAACATACTATAAAACCTCCATGCCCACTGTGCCACAAGAACTGTTTTTCTGCGTATAGAAGCCAGGGCCATTGTTAGGGAGTAGCAAAGAGGGGGCACCATGAAATTAAGTTGCTCAGGCTTTGGCTTCAGCCCCAGGTTGTGGGGCTCAGGACCCCGGACTGCAGTCCCATGTGGCAGGACTTCAGCTTTCTGCCCTGGGCCCTAGGAAGTCTAATGCCAGCCATGGTTGGCAGACCCCCTGAAATCTGCTTGCCCCCCACCTTCCCCCAGGAAGCCCTGGACCACTGGTTGAGAAGCACTGTTCCAGACGGTACATTCTGTAAGACAGGAACTGTCAGGAACCTCCTGCTCTGTATTCAGCCCTTATTGGGAACCTTTGTTATTGTTGCAATATAACCAACAACAATTGTGGTTTGATGCAGAGAGGTGGATTTAAACTTCCCATTCAAAATTAAATTTCAAAATTTCCTGACTTTCAAATGTGTTAATTGTGCAACTTATTGTTGTATTTAGATCGTTTTTGCATTATAAAACTAATTCGTTAAATTACCTCAACTTTCTTTTCCTGTTGTAATTTAACCACTCCCCAATATGTACTGCCCTAACATATGCTAGCTTTTAATTTAACAGGCTATTTTCTTAAAAGCAAACCCAGCTATGTTAACTCTGTTTATTTCCTTAGCCTGTCCCTATAGTCCAATACTTCTAATTTTAAGTCTTACCTATTAAACAGTTGTCAAGGTTCCTTCCCCACTCTGAACTCTAGGGTACAGATGTGGGGACCTATTTTTACCAGCTTAGGTTAAAACTTTCCCAAGGTACAAACTATTTTACCTTTTGTCCCTGGACTTTTTTGCTGCCACCACCAAGCGTCTAACAAATATAACAGGGAAAGAGCCCGCTTGGAAATGTCTTTCCCCCAAAATCCCCCCCCAAGCCCTACACCCCCTTTCCTGGGGAAGGCTTGATAAAAATCCTTACCAAGTTGCATAGGTGAACACAGACCCAAACCCTTGAATCTTAAGAACAAGGAAAAAGCAATCAGGTTCTTAAAAGAAGAATTTTAATAGAAGAAAAAGTAAAAGAATCACCTCTGTAAAATCAGGATGGTAAATAACTTACAGGAATAATCAGATTCAAAACATAGAGAATCCCTCTAGGCAAAAAGAAGTTACAAAAAGAAACAAAAACAGGAATATACATTCCATTCAGCACAACTTATTTTACCAGCCATTTAAACAAAACAGAATCTAATGCATATCTAACTAGATTTGCTCACTGATTTTTTACAGGAGTTCTGACCTGCATTCCTGCTCTGGTCCCGGCAAAAGACACACACAGACAGAGAGAACCCTTTGTCCCCCCTCCTGCTTTGAAAGTATCTTGTCTCCTCATTGGTCATTTTGTTCAGGTGCCAGCAAGGGTATCTTTAGCTTCTTAACCCTTTACAGGTGAAAGGGTTTTTTCCTCTGACCAGGATGGATTTAAAGGTGGTTAGCCTTCCCTTTATATTTATGACAACAGTATAATATCATTAGTACAAGATAGGTCAACCTTACTTAACTTCTTTGGGTCAAACAAACCCAAGAGATTTATTGCCTAAATAATACATGTCAAGTTATTGGACTGGTGGGCATCAAAATCAACTTGCAAAATTTACATTTAAAGGCTTGTTTCATATTTAAGAGGTGCTGTGGTTCTACTGCCACTAAAATCAATGACAACTTGTTTACTACAAATACAGTGTTATTAACTTTTGTAATGGAAAGCAACAGAACAGTTATAAAATGTGTAGAGTTCTCTCCTTGGCTATGTCCTAGTATGAGGGCACGGTTAAGTCAGTGACAAGAAATACCAGCTAACACTGGATGTGGAAAGGGATTAATTTGAGGACCGAGTTTGTCAGAATTCATTTTGACAGCTGCCTGCAATAGCAAATTGCCAATCTCAGATATATTTATGATTTCAGAAATGTTACTCTTACCTATATTAACATGGATTCCCGGTGTCAGTCTGTCCTGATGTACATCCTGATCTCCATGCTTTTGATCTTCACTGGCAATCTTCTCCATTACAATTAATTACATATGATATTATGAGTAAAGGTTCAGTATGTACGATCCAGAATACCAGTGAGATACCCATCTTTTACAAAAAAAAATCTGCCTTTTATATGGAACAGTGTCACCAGTTTTTCAGACAACTGCTTTACCAACCCTACTTCTTATTCTTAACCTTTAGCAAACTAGCTACGCCTCCAAATGCTAATTGCCTTACAGACTGTCTAATTCCCATATGACACTGGAGAAAGGCACTATGGAGGAAGAAGGGTATTTGGCCAATGAGATTGGAAGGAGCCATTTCTGATCTGACCAACTCAATCATCCCGAGAGTGCTGTCCTGACGGACTGTGCCTTCTCTCATGGTCAGGTAACACTCCTCCCTCTCAGATAAGATGCCAACAGGAAGGTGTTGTTTCTGACCTACTTCAAATAGCCAACATCAAATTCTTTGGTACTTGCTTTTATATATTTGACTATTTGCTCTTCAAATTCCTCCTTTACCTTCCTAGTTTCCAGTAAACATTTTACATTCCAGCAACTCTCTATTGGCTTCATATTCATAGATTTTAACGGCAGAAGGGACCATTATCATCACCTAGTTGACCTGGTACGTAACACAGGTCAAAGGTCCTCACTTTGTATTCTCTTCATTTATTCATAAACTTCTTTTGAGCCTCTCTTTTAGCAAGATGGCTAATCTTGATTTAAAGACATCAAGTGACAGGGAATCTCCTGTGTTCTTAGGTAAGCTGCTTCTGCCTACTCTGTTCTTTTTTTTCCCCTAGCTTTGGCTTCCAACCAATGGATCATGTTATGCCTTTTTCTGCTAAATTAAAACGCTATCAGAATAGTCTAAATCCATTTGGGGTGGATTTCATCCAGGCTCCATGTCCCTTCAGTTCTCACTATCAAGGTGTCAATTACTGCTAATCTTAGTTAAAAATGTTTGTGATGAGGAAGCCTGTCTACTTGGAATTGCCCTAAGGCAATACCTATCTTTCACTTGTCTATTTGTTATTGACTCAATTTAGCAGCAAATTAATGTAAGTGCTATTAAGACAATTTTATAAAATGTAGCAAAGATACACAACTCCACTAAATCCACCAAATAAAGGACCTTGGTCTTTTCCATGTCTCTCTAAAAGTTCAGTGAACAGAAAAACAAACAGAAATTCTCAGTTTTTTAGTGGCAGGTGGAGACAGTTTCCAATGAAGCTGAGTGCACTGTACTCCTGCTCAGTTTTTCTGAACAAAAAGGTTTTGGGAATTCCTGGATCCTGGCATGCTAGCTGAGCGCGCTCGCTCTCTCTTTCTCTCTCACACACACACACACCCACCCACCTCTCTCTGTGGATGCAGCTCACTTCTTATATGCCCTCTTCCCAGTACTTTACGTATTACTTGGCAGCACTGATTATGGGCCAACCAATGAATGACAAACTCTGTGAAAAGAAGAGTTGATTCAGCCATGGCATGGAAAAGCAACATGGAGAGGAAATCTCAAAACACAGCTTGGCAGCATCTGACAGATGCAGCAATGCCAGAATAAAACATCAAACTCAAAACATAATGATTACATAAAGCACTTTGTGGCAGGTATTAAAGAAATAAAATGATCTATGATCACAACCTCCAGTGGAAGAAGGTTTGAAGGGGTTCAGAAAAGACAGAAATCACAGTATGAAATAAGAACTATCAGGTTTGAAGTTAAACCAGCAAATTCATATGACAGGCAGGGCAGTTTTTAAATGCCACATTGTTAGAGTGAATTACTAGGAGAAATCTTTTCTCTGATAAGAGATTTTTTTAAAAATGAAATTTGGTTATTTACATCCGACCACTTGAGAGCCCTACTAGTAGTAAACTTATGAAAATACATGCAACTTTTCTATAAATAGAGCTATTTGGTAATTAACATTATATTTTAAAAGTCAAAAATGATTTCATTCACTATAACTTGAAAGAAGAAATACCTATGCTATATTCCTTTGATAAACCCTAACCCGTATCACATAAATACCTAATGACATGTATTAGTAAATAAGCAACACAAGCGGAAGGCTCCTTGAAACAACATCTGGTCAGAGTAAAAAATCAACATTCAACTACTTAAAAAAAAAAGTAGAGAAAAGGCTGTTACAAAGCAGAAATCACATTCGCATTGGGGAAACATCTACAGTGAACACAAGCAATATTTTGTTCAAATCTTGGTTTGTTGGTTTCCTTTAAAAAAACATATTAAATTTTCAAAAAAAATATGAATTATGGTAGTCAAAAATTTTCCATTGAATCGGCTTGACAAAAAAATGTTGAAATGAAGTGAAAATTTTCATGAACAGTTTTTATTTTCTGCAGAAATTTGATTTTATTTCTTTTTTAAAAACCAAAGACCAAATAGCTGACATCTGAAAAATTTAATCCAAAGCCCACAACATTAAGATTTGGATATCTCATCCTGGTGCCTCATGATAGTTGTAGTTCTGTTTCCTCATTCTCCACTATAGTAGTATTTCCAAATTGAAGTATTTCAATTTGTGATTTTTCTTTCTTCCCACCCTCCATTTTCATCAATGTTTTCCATGGGATAAAAGTTCATTTTCCAGCCAGATCTATAACAAACATCTATTACTATGCAGCATGAAAATCAAATCTTACCCACATAGTTCTTAATGGAGTAGGTAATTAAGTGCATTTTTAGTATGCAAGTTAATATACATTTGTTGGAATAAATTAATCCCTGGTGTTTTCCAGGGATAAACGTGAGATTTTAAAATGCATACCTTTCCTAAAATATGTCAAGTACATGAAATAATAAATTATTAAAAGTGAATGGGGAACTGAGTTGAAACCAAGTCTCCACTGTGCTAGGCACTGTACACACCAAGTAAGAGACCGTCCCTCAAAGAGTTTAGAATATAAATAGGTGGGCCAGACTGCCTTAATGAATTCTTTGCTGAGTTGTGAAGAGCCACAGCAAGCTGGGGAATAACCTAATATCCGCTGCACCCAGTCTCAACACACATGGGGCACCTCAGATGCATTTTCCCAGTTTCGGCTCCTTTTTCCCCCCCACACTTCCTCAGTGAAAACCAAATTGATTTATACCAATATTTCATAAATACACAAACAGCCTGGAACAGACTTGTATACCACTTTTAAGAGACTTCTGGATTGAGATTATATTAAAAGTCAAGGTGATGCTATCATGCAGCTACCCAACAAATTGAATTCATAGGCATAAGAATGAATTCGGACATTTAGGACACAAGTAATCCAGTTGTTACAACAGTTGTACTGTGTTGAAATATAGTTGTATCCTTTTAACTGAATTTTGAGGTATGGAAAATTGAAGTTATTTTGATAAAGAAACATCATGCTTCTAGACAGTAATGTTTCACATTCCAATGATCATGGAACTGGGAAAGAGGAAAGGAGAGATCACTTGAAGCTTGATCCTGCTTCCAATTTAGTTACCTACACATAATACAATTGACTTTACTTTTGCGATTTAAAACACACACACACACACACACACACGAGCGGGAGGAGAGACGGATATATTAGAACAGGTTGCAAAATCTCAGAAGTTCAAGTTAGATTCACAGTTGCCCATTCAACCTTAATTCAGTTAGTGTCTGTGCACAGACACTATAATATAATCTTTAGTTAGTTGATCACATTTTTTTCACAAGACCCCTACTTCATTCAGTACACAGGTTCAACACACAAGACTAGAATTAAGATTGCATGGCAAACTGTAAATCTGGCACTTGCTAACTTTGAGTGCTTGGTTTTTAACCTCAAAACATTCTTTTAATGTTGTTTCTGTATGTTGTACACATCATTCAAGTACTAAATGCCATACAAAACAAAAACATGGACCTCTGTTCCTTACAAAGTATTCATCAGGGACAACCTCCCTGGCTTCAGAACTGTGAAAAAAGCTACTCCAAAATGCACAAAAGCTTTTTCTCCAGGCAAATGACATTTAGACTGCTGTTTCTTAACATCTCTGTCAACCTTTCACAGCACAAGTGAGTTAACATTAATAAAAGATTTTAAGGTAAATAAGAACTTTTTACATATGTCAGAGAAGAAAAAAAGCAATACTAGAGAGCAAGAAAGGTCCATTAAATAAAAATCAGGAGAGTGATAAAAACAATGATAATTCTAGAATGACAGCACTATTAAATTGCCTCTTTAAACTGGCTTACAACAAGAAAAAACAAAATGAGAAAGGACAATTAGGAGCAGTAAAGACATTGTCAGTATCGTTGCTGATAAAGAAATCTGTAAGGGTCTCCTTGGAATAAAATGTATATATGAAGATTAGGGAGGTAATGAAGTCACTTCATCCACATATGTGGGATTCTGGGTATTTGCTTTCTCTATACAAATAGATATGTAACTTAGTGCCCTCGTGGCCAAGATGGAGTCTGCTCTGCAGGCAGCTCTGGCCAACAGACAACACACACGGGAATGTAGCAGGAAAAATTCCTTCCACCCCAGGGGCACCTGTTCCAAACACCCCAGAGTGAACACACACCCCCACAGGAAAAGTACAATGGATATAACAAAGGGAGATATTTATTTACAGAGGGATGAGACGGAAAAAAAAGGGGGGGAAATGTAGGGAGAGCAGTAGAACAGGGTTGCATCCAAACCAAGGCCGCCCCACAGGCCCAGTGGTAGCACAGTCTGAAAGGGCAGACACTGAGCAATGTGTCTGCACAGAGTTCAGGAGTCCTGAGCAAAGTTCCAGTCCAGTGCTGAGTCTTGGGTTCTCCTGGTCATCTTTGGCACCAGTGAACTTTCCCCAACAACCCCTCCGGTGCCCTCTTCTGCCGCTCTCCGCAAAGCCACATAGAGCGACAACCTCCCCACTTAACTAACTAGCAGCCTCCCTCCTTATTCCCAATGCAGAGTCACAAACCCCAGTACTCACAGCCCCATGCAGCTCTGGGCAGCAGTGATACTGGGTCCAGCTCCGGCCTGTCCTTCTTGGGCAATTCATCCCGGGCACATTTATACTTAAGTATAAATACAAGGTGAAAGTAAAACTTGGAAACTTGGATTTATGGTTTTTGAAATATTATTCACTGACCACCTGATGGTCTGTTTGATATCAGGAACTTCAGAATCCTCTGAAGCGGGAGGCAGAAAAGCCCATACATTGTGGTGAGGAAAGCGGGGGGGGAGGGGTTGAGGGGGAAGGGGAGCAAGGGAAATGTGCTGTCATCTAAAAGAAGGAAAAAACCTGTATTAATATTGCTGCAGACTCCACAGCAGCCCCAGACAGGAAGAGCCTGGAGGCCCCTGACTCTTTCGAAGGAACTCTCTCTCGCGCGCGATGTTGTTTCAGACCCATGGGTCCAACTTCCATAGATCAGGGATCATACATTTGAATGCTGACCCAGCTTTGTCATTACCACTGGCCTTGCTGGTGCTGCATCTCCCCTCACAACTGCACCACTCCTACTGTAAAAGTTCTCTGCTACACACAAGAAATATAGGACACTACTGCCCAACTAGGGCTGGGTGAAATTTGATAAATAGTTTATTCGGAGAAAAAAAAAAGCAGTTTGGCCTCAACCAAAACCATTTGCAAAATTTGTGTCAAATTTATTGACTAGTTTGGCCAAAAGACATTTTTCCCCTCAGGTTAAATTCATGGAACTGGAGAAGGAGAAGGTGCCCCTGCCACCACCCAATTTATGCCCTATAGCCCCACAATTAGAGAACTCACCTGGAGTATGGGAGACTCCAGTCTGCCTGCAGGATTTGAGTCAGGTGAAATGGGATTTGAACACAGGTCTCCCATATCTCAGGTGAATCACAGGATTCAATCATAAGAAAGAAATTCCTTCAGTGATTTTCTCAAGCCCTATCAATGGTAAGAGGGTTTAAACTTAAGGGAAAAACGTTGTGAAAATTTCTCCGATTTAAGGAAAAAATACAAGTTGATTGCCATGTTAGAAAAAGAACATTACAATGATTTACTAGGGACAGAATAGGCAAAAGCTTTCTACTTCAAAGACTTGACAGGTTGCAGAGTGTATTTCCAATACTGAGAGGTCTACCTTAATAGACAGGAAGGACGATGACACCTCCCCTGCATTATTTCAACCTGGGTAATGCTGTACAGCGCAGAATGAGGTTTTAAGGTCATTTTCTATGAACTGATGGGGCTGGAATAGAGGTTATTTAACGTTGGGATTTGTACACAACTTCATCTTCAACATACAGATAACTTTATATTTCAGAGTCCTTAGTCTTTGGATTCTCTTATACCCCCTCACCTCCACAATAAGGCTTCCTTGAAGGGACACAAGGCTATGTTTCACTTATGTAATATGTTAGTTAAACTGTGGTCTCTCTATCAACCAGTGGAGTAAGTTCTATTTGACATTTTTTTAGGGTCTCGAGAGTGATAAACACTTCATCCATTTTGAACCTGTCTGGTTCTTGATGGAAGACTGATTTTGGCTATTCTACACCGCACCTGTAAGACATCAGAAGATACAATGCTAAAGGTGTGAATCAAACCTGAAAGCACCAACCATGTCAGCAGAAAGGCCTGAACAGCATTACTGTTCCCTCCTCATCTCACTGTATCACATACACTGACAGGAAGGAGAGGAGAAGAATTACTGGATAGGTCCCATATAAACTCTGGTTTACTGAAATACATGTGTGTAGGTGATCAGCATTCCCAACAGGATCCAATTGGAAGTAGATTTTTGCTTCCGAGACTTATTTTCCTTTTTTCTTCAACTTCTGTTAACATACTTCTGAGATGAGACACTACTTAAGGGTATTCATCCACAGCCCAGGTTTATAATTCACTTCCAGGGCACCACATGTCTGTGTTTATAATGAATCCAACATACTCCAGGAACCCTATCTCTGCATTTGTTTTAGCTTTTTCTCTAAGGAACCCTGACAAAAAAAGTTGTCCAGGAAGAGACAGCAGTGAATTTCCTTCTGCCTTAAAGTCAATATTAATATTACCATTGTCCTGGAAGCACTTGTTGGATCAAATGGTAATGTTCAAAATTGGGCCGAGGGCAGGGAGGAGAAACAGCCATTTGTATGCAAAACAGAAAATTGTCTGTGGGTTGGTAAAAATGGGTATGTGAAAATAAACCCCCTTTAGGAACTTAGATGTTTCAGCCATAACCCATAACCCTTTGCTTCCAGTTCTCTAATAGAACATAACGTGGGTTATGCTGATGGATGATTTTATTCATTTCCACGGTCTGTCCCATTCCATATCTCAAGCAAAGGTATTCCTGTGTTTCTTCCACAGCTCTATAGAATACCCATCTGGACAATGTCTAGTGACCTCATTTTGACCAAAGTTTTAGTTAGCCATTTCCTTCCAAATTGAAAGAGTCTGGCACCAATCAGGGCTCTAACTCAAGATAGGGCTGATTGGAAGTCATGCAGATACCACTGAAATGACGGAGAATTTGTTCCAGCTACCGCTTGCAGAGTGGCATTTTCTCCTGTGTGTACTTCAAGGACTGTTTCAACATGCCACATAACTTTTCCATTCATTCTGGATAGCTTCGCTTTTCACATAATTGCCTATTGCGTAACTAAGAAAGCTAAGGAATGATTTGTCTGAGTAGGTGATCCTAAGGCCAAAGCCCCATATATTGCATGAAACAGGGAGAAGCCCTTAGGCTTAGGAATTGTAGATTGAGAGGGACCATATTTGCAATACTGTCCACCAATGCTAGCACTGCTTGTGACAGTGTGCAGAAGTACTTAAGGTGTCAGATGACCATTCATTTTGGGGGCAGGCAAGGATTGGTCTGGTGCCATCTGAGAGTTTTTATGCCCAAATGAAAAGGCTGAGGTGATGTTTGCCTGGATTTGGCTACCCTTGTAGGGCCTGTGTAAAGCGATGGCCATTCTTTCATGTAAAAATCTCTCCCAGTTAGAAACGATGACTCCCTGCTTATCCGGAAAGATAGCCACATTTGCATTCAGTAGTACCACCAGGTTGAATTTGGACAGGTGCACAGAGGACCATTTTGGTCTTATAAAAAGGACTCAAAAAAGACTCAAAAAAAAGCAGGATTTAATCTGGGACTAAACAACTATGAAAATGACTTCAGGTCAATACCATCTGTGCAGTCACATCCCTCCCTTCACACACTTTCCTAAATTTCTCCGTTCCACATATCCCACAGGGAGATGAGGTAAGTATGAGGGGATTGGGGTAAGTAGGAAGAGGAAAGCTAGGCATGGGCAATGGAGGTTGCAGGACAAGCTAGTCACAGGTGGGAGAGAACTAAATTGGCTCATTAGAATCTTACTTCACATATGACCCTTTTAAAAAGAGGACTAGCTCTAGTGTATCTATTTACAAACATTAGGACACAATCCTTCAGAGAAAATACTAAGGACTAGATTGTGAGCCTCTTACCTCACACAAGTAGTCCCACTGGCTTCTGAAAATAAATATTGACAGTTTTCAGTAGCAAAATTGTGGAGGTCTCAAAGCAGGTTTTGGCTTCATTGAGACTACTCATGAGTAAATGCTAACTAAAGTTAGTGGTTCACAACTAGGTCTTAATAAGGGTTTGAAGGATCAGGCCCTCAAGGTTTTTTCTTTGTATTTTGACTGAGACCGGTTTAGAATGAATATTGACTTAGTTTTACTGCTGAAAATTGGCAACATTTCCTCCTCCCCAGTACTTTTGTATTTTCTTTGTACTAATATCAGCATTAAAGCAGTACAGACTAGAAAATGAAAACAACCCTGAGTAGGTGAAAATAATCAAGACAAGTAATGCAAGAACATCCTAACTATTTAGCTTTATATACAGGTTGCAACTAACACCCACGTGGTCACTTACTCTGTTCTATTTTCCATTGTTAATCTTTTCCCATGTTGCCAGCATATACAAGTGTGCATTGCATTGATATTTGTAGATCTGTAGTGAGACTAAACATATTTTGATTTTATATTGCTTTGTGGTGTGTATTCAGTTAGATTACTATAATCTCAATGAATCCATACATTTAAATATCATTTAAGTAGTAAACAAAATAAAATAAAAATAAAAACATATCTGTCATAAATATAAAGGGAAGGGTAACCACCTTTCTGTATACAGAACTATAAAATCCCTCCTGGCCAGAGGCAAAACCCTTTCACCTGTAAAGGGTTAAGAAGCTAGGATAACCTCGCTGGCACCTGTCCAAAATGACCAATGAGGAGACAAGTTACTTTCAAAGCTGGCGGGGGGGGGGGGGGAACCAAAGGGTCTGTCTGTGTGATGCTTTTGCCGGGACCAGGTCAGGAATGCTCTTCAGAACTTCTGTTAAGTTAGTAAGTAATCTAGCGAGAAATGCGTTAGATCTCCATTTGTTTAAATGGCTGGTAAATAAGTTGTGCTGAATAGAATGTATATTCCTGTTTTTGTGTCTTTTTTGTAACTTAAGGTTTTGCCTAGAGGGATTCTCTATGTTTTGAATCTGATTACCCTGTAAGGTATTTACCATCCTGATTTTACAGAGGTGATTCTTTTACTTTTTCTTTAAATAAAATTCTTCTTTTAAGATTCTGATTGCTTTTTCATTGTTCTTCAGATCCAAGGGTTTGGGTCAGTATTCACCTATGCAAACTGGTGAGGATTTTTATAAAGCCTTCCCCAGGAAAGGGGGTGTAGGGCTTGGGGAGATATTTTGGGGGGAAGACATCTCCAAGTGGGCTCTTTCCCTGTTCTTTGTTTAACACGCTTGGTGGTGGCAGCATAGGGTTCAAGGACAAGGCAAAGTTTGTACCTTGAGGAAGTTTTTAACCTAAGCTGGTAAAAATAATTTTAGGGGGTCTTTCATACTGGTCGCCACATCTGTGCCCTAGAGTTCAGAGTGGGGAAGGAACCTTGACAATATCCAAAATGACATGCCATTGGCAGGGCATCAGCTGCTTACATCTCGCAAACAAAAGCTTGACTTTCTCCTTTGCCTTATGTTAAAAGGAATGATTCGGGGGAAGATTTTACTGTTAGTTTCAATGAGACATTTTGAATCTCCCTCCTGCAAAGTGTTCCATCAGCAACCCCTGTGCTTGATTGGCACCTGTTCCATAAGAATGTGTATTTGTGGAATGTGTATTTCTGGGGAAAGATTTTCCATCACGAAAAAAGTTTAAAATATTTTGTTTTGTGTTTGTTCAACCTGAATCATATTTTGAACTGACCCAAAACATTTCAAGTCAGTTCAAACACTACAGTTGTGATGCATTGCCTTCTGTGATACCTTGTGGTTTAAACCCCGTTCTTTTGTATTGGTTGCACTACATCTCTCATTGTAGAAGGCATAGTCCCCATTTAACAAGCTGACCATTTTGATTTCAGTAATGCCAAAACAAAATATTCTGCATTTCCGAAATCAATTTTTGGATTATTTCATTATACAAAAAAGTTCAACTTTTTGCCCAATTTGGGACAAAACTGAATGTTGAAATATCTGAATTTCCCCCAGGACAGAAATTCCTATCTTTATTCAGCTCTAAAATATCCACATCTCAATAAGCAGTTCTAACATGCCAAGTTTGAAGTCTCAAAATTTACCACCATTCAGTCAGCAGGACAGGTGATTAAAAAGATCAAATGTAAAGAAAAGCAGCAGCATCTGTGAAAATTCCCAGGGTGACATTTCATAGAATCATAGAATCATAGAATATCAGGGTTGGAAGGGACCCCAGAAGGTCATCTAGTCCAACCCCCTGCTCAAAGCAGGACCAATTCCCAGTTAAATCATCCCAGCCAGGGCTTTGTCAAGCCTGACCTTAAAAACCTCTAAGGAAGGAGATTCTACCACCTCCCTAGGTAACGCATTCCAGTGTTTCACCACCCTCTTAGTGAAAAAGTTTTTCCTAATATCCAATCTAAACCTCCCCCACTGCAACTTGAGACCATTACTCCTCGTTCTGTCATCTGCTACCATTGAGAACAGTCTAGAGCCATCCTCTTTGGAACCCCCTTTCAGGTAGTTGAAAGCAGCTATCAAATCCCCCCTCATTCTTCTCTTCTGCAGGCTAAACAATCCCAGCTCCCTCAGCCTCTCCTCATAAGTCATGTGTTCCAGTCCCCTAATCATTTTTGTTGCCCTTCGCTGGACTCTCTCCAATTTATCCACATCCTTCTTGAAGTGTGGGGCCCAAAACTGGACACAGTACTCCAGATGAGGCCTCACCAATGTCGAATAGAGGGGAACGATCACGTCCCTTGATCTGCTCGCTATGCCCCTACTTATACATCCCAAAATGCCATTGGCCTTCTTGGCAACAAGGGAACACTGCTGACTCATATCCAGCTTCTCGTCCACTGTCACCCCTAGGTCCTTTTCCGCAGAACTGCTGCCTAGCCATTCGGTCCCTAGTCTGTAGCTGTGCATTGGGTTCTTCCATCCTAAGTGCAGGACCCTGCACTTATCCTTATTGAACCTCATCAGATTTCTTTTGGCCCAATCCTCCAATTTGTCTAGGTCTTTCTGTATCCTATCCCTCCCCTCCAGTGTATCTACCACTCCTCCCAGTTTAGTATCATCCGCAAATTTGCTGAGAGTGCAATCCACACTATCCTCCAGATCATTTATGAAGATATTGAACAAAACCGGCCCCAGGACCGACCCTTGGGGTACTCCACTTGATACCGGCTGCCAACTAGATATGGAGCCATTGATCACTACCCGTTGAGCCCGACAATCTAGCCAGCTTTCTACCTACCTTGTAGTGCATTCATCCAGCCCATACTTCCTTAACTTGCTGACAAGAATACTGTGGGAGACAGTGTCAAAAGCTTTGCTAAAGTCAAGAAACAATACATCCACTGCTTTCCCTTCATCCACAGAACCAGTAATCTCATCATAAAAGGCAATTAGATTAGTCAGGCATGACCTTCCCTTGGTGAATCCATGCTGACTGTTCCTGATCACTTTCCTCTCATGCAAGTGCTTCAGGATTGATTCTTTGAGGACCTGCTCCATGATTTTTCCAGGGACTGAAGTGAGGCTGACTGGCCTGTAGTTCCCAGGATCCTCCTTCTTCCCTTTTTTAAAGATTGGCACTACATTAGCCATGATAAAATCCATCTTGCATAGTGCTTGAAAGATCATTACAAGAGGAGCAGATTGGATAACTTATTCACTTTGATGATTTGCTCGTCAATAATTACACACAACTAGTCACCTAGTACTGGTTTTGCTCCCGACTGAATGTCTGTAGGAATTATTATGAAATTAAGAATTAAAGTTAGCTTAAGTTTAGTTAAGAACATATCTGCTTTTTGGTTTGTAGCTTGTACAGAAAAGGTCCCAGTCAGCAAGTAAAAGGCAGCAGTGAGAGTAATATTACTTACAGTGTGGGAGAGGTATACCATTTCAAAAGGTAACTGAAAGTGAAAAGCTGCAGTAATAAGACAAAGGAAAGGCATCTTAAAGGAAACAAGCATAAAATTTTCCACTGTTCTGCTGGTAAGTGGTGGAGGAGATAAAACAGGAAGGCCTTGGAGGAAGGAAAGTAGCAAGGATAAATTGCTTCAAGCTGTGTTTTTGCTAAAGCTAGCAAGTTAGCTGAAGTGTATAAAGAGAACTATCAATTTGAAGGTTCTTTGTCAGACCCTACTTGATGTCGGAGCACGTCAAGATGAGACCGTTTTCACTAGATCTGGCCTATTTGTGAGTATACTGTTCACATGACTATGAATACTTTGTTACTGTACTGGGTATAGTGACGGCTTATTTTTAGGCTGTTAGGCATGTATAAAGCAGTTGTATAAAATACCATTTGGCTTTAGGATTTAAAGGAATTTATGGTTAAGTTAGTGTCTGGTGGTCTCCTATATTAATAAATTAAAATACTATTCATAATTCCAACATCTAAATAGTTTTAAAGCTGAAATTAATAAATTATGAGTAGGTAGTAACAAATACTGAAAAGCAAACACTCTTGTCAGGACACAGATACCCATGTTTGGATGTGAATATGGATACTTGTCTTAAGAAAAGTTACTCTATATATTTGTACAAACCAAAACCTGGCAGAGTGGGTGCTCACAAAAAGTCAACAAAACAAATCTGAACATTAATTTTATATAGACGTTCTGCTCAATCAATTCCATGTTTGCAAACTTTGTTCTGTAGAACTTGGCCAATGCTAATGATAAGTTACTGATTTTCCCAAACTTTCAGGTTTTCCATCCTTTACTCGGCAGATCCTCATAAATGGATGTAACCAAGATCAAGGAACTCTGGTTCCTCAAACTTTAACAAAAATCAGGGCCATCAGTTTAGTCTCATGTAAGTGAAGCTTCCCATTGTTCTTTTAAAATAAACAAGGAAGACACAGAAGCCTGCACATAATCACTACATTACAAAGAACAGATGTGAAACATTTATGGGTAAATGTTCATGCTGGCAAGGAAAAGACACTATAAAACAGCACGTACTGTACCCAGCAGATTAGCTTTTAAATGACTCATGCTTGTTGTTGGTAATCACACAAGTAACAAAAATAAAAAACAGTTAATTTGACTGGGCCTAATACACTTTAGTTACTTTAAATTAACTGCTAATTAAGCCATTTTCTTTTCTTGTACTTTTCCTTTTGACATCTCAATTGAAATGCCTTGATTGCAGAGTGCTTAATACAAAAAGGATATCATTAACTCTAGACAGTTACCTGCCACAGATTAGATTACTGGAGCTATTTTTTTCCTGGAAAGATGCAATTTTTCCTCTGAAACAAAGTTACCTCAATTAATTACTCTCCAGCACATGACTGCATATGCTATGTTAAAATTATTTTTGTTAATCATTTCTCCCAATTTTTCTATTGAGCTTCTCCCATATTTTCACAAACTGTGTTTCAAACGTTATCCATCGCCACAGAGGCCAGAAAGTGTAATATGGAGGAGAGGAACTGCAGAAAGAGGTTCAGGTTTCAGAAGGTACTTAGGCCTTGTCTACACAGGAAAGGTCTTCCCCCCCTCCGCCCCCGTATGTTTAGTTTTTTCAGCCTAAATTGCTTTGTATCCACACACAAGTTCTTCTTTAATCTTATTATCCTATTAAGATTAATCCATTTTGGAAGTGACATAACTATTTAGGAATGAGTCATACCACTATGAAGTTTGTGTGGACAAAGCCCCCTTTCTAAGTAATACATCACTTTAGCTAGTTCACCAACTGCTATCCCACCCTGTATTTCTTCACATCTGGATTGGCTTCACTGGTTACTTGTACACTCTCCACAGCTCTAGGGTCATCTTGATTAGATCTTCCCACACTCCTGTTTAAAGCCTGGAACACATCCAAGGGCATACATGTGTGTTTGAGACTCAGCTCATGGCATGTTCACAGGCCCAAGTCCATTACAGACACCATGCTCCACACTTCTGTGCAGTCCTCTCAGGAAGTCCTGGACTTCTGTGCTCTCTGGGGCAAGATGCACATTGAGTCTCATCTTTCTAGTCAACATAGGAATGCCAAAAAATCTACAAGCCGCTAGTGATGCTCCTTAGTTTAATGTAGCACTAAGTGCTCAGCATAGGCCCAGACTGCTTGCACATAAAACTCTAGAGCCTCAACATGTAACACTAGCCACTCAGCATAAAGAGCTTTTACAGCTCTGCCTCCTGCATCTCTTACTTGTAACGAAATAGAGACCACCTATATGCTTTAAAATTTATTTTAACAAATACTGCAATTAGTCCCCTTACTTTACTCTCTCCCTCCTATGCAAAAAAAAAAAAACCACCACACAAAATAGCTGAACTGACTTCAATGAGCATTTTTTGAAAATAAAAAGTGCAAAAAGAAGCTCTCCCTGCATTTCAGATAATGGTATTCTTGCCCCTTTTTGACCTGAGTGGTTAGTCAAAGTTTGGGATCCTGTGGGAGTTCTAGTTGGGAATAGAAATTAGTATGTCTTGGATGGTACTTTGTTTATTTAGAAAGAATGTACAAAGTCCTCGGTCTCTGAACACAGAAGGAACGAAGCCACAAACAACTTCTTTTGCTCACAGCAAAAGGGCACTCTTCTCAGCCTGTACTTTGGATCCAAAAGCCTTTCCCCAGGTTTCTTCCAGGGTCTGCCATACACTTTTAGCTGATCCTTCAGGCTGCATCTCCCACTCCATTTGTTCTTGCCTGACCTCAGTTTCTGTGAGCTGTCTCTTAATACAGAGACACGCTTCTACCCAAGACAAAACTCAGCCAAAAGGGTTCTGGGCACACATCTTTTTGTCTTCAATGGGACTTATGCTTACAGTTATGCTAAAGGGAGAGTTCACACCTACCAGTTTCAATGGGATTTTAACTCAACCTGTAACAAGATTTCACCCAGCTCATAGCAGTAGCAGTGTCAGAGTGAAACTCCAATCACCTCTTTGTATCAAAAAGGAATTCTGCTTTCTCCTCCTCTTCCCGCCCCCCCCCCCCCACCACCTTGAGGTGGAAGGAGTGGTGCAGTCATGGTTCTAATCACTGCCAGCCTCCTTACAGGTGGAAATTGCCATATCACTTCCCCTTTCAGCTTATGCTCCCTCCAAGAAAATGGATAGAACTTGTCAAAAGTTTCCAATTGAAATGTGTGTGAAACAAAAAAAATGCCTTTTTTCCTAAATGACAGTTTTCTGCAAATATTTTTTATTTTGTTTGAAAATTGTTTTTAAATGAGTAACCAAGAACAAAAACCCAACGAAAGTCAGCAGAGGAAGGGACCATCAGGGAATAAGTTAAGCCTCGAATTCAGCTCTTGCATTGAGCAAACAAAGTGAGGCCCAGATTCTTTCCTCCTGTTTTGGCCACAGTCTGGCTCTGACTGGCCAGCTGAGAATTCCCCTGGCACAGCAGTACCCTCAGCAGGTATAAAGTTGTGTATTAGAGTTCTAGTCCAGCTGCCTCCCCTTCTCAGACAAAGGAGGAAGGTGGATATAGGAGGGGAGAAAAGGTTGGGGACAGGAAAGGATTTAAAACTGATGTCTAGTCCATACAGACCATAACCAGTTGGTATAAACTGAAGGAGACATTAAAATGCTCTAATTTAGAGCAGCCTACTCTAATTTACACCAACATGCAAAGGCCAGAGTGAATGCACCATGAAATTGAGGCTTAACTTACTCCCTGATGGGCTCTTCCTCTGCTCAACTAAATTCATCTTGGCACAGGTGGAGATCTGTTCCTCACACCTTAAATACTCAAATGAACAATCATGAGGGAGGGTGAGTGGCTCAATAGTTTGTGAATATTTGAGTTACAAGGAAATGAGAAGGGGAAAAAACTTAGCATCCTTCCTTGAAAAACCGCTGAGTTTCAGTTTAGCGTATCCAAGAATTCCTTTAGGAGTTGTCTGAGTACAGACTAGTTTATATTTTAATCACTCTCATCACATTCATAAAGTAATTGCAGATGTGGTCCTCGTTGCCAAGTGTGTAGCAAGATCATTGTCTAACTCATTGAATTACTTCAGTGCCAAGGGGCTGTGGATTTCTGAGCCCCTATTGGCAAGCAGCCTTTCACTCAGACTAGAATGAAGTAGTTAGTATATTATGTACAATCTCCACATATTTGGACATAAAAGTGAAAGCTCTCTTTTTCTTGAGCATCGGGGTATGTAAAATTGATCCCTTCATTGTTTGCTAAAAGGCACAAGTGTGGCCATTATGAATTCTTTTTTAAAGTGAAGGAGATAAATGCACACAGATTGTTGGGAGACTGGCAGAGATATAACTGTTATGTGTACAGGTTTTTATCCGCTTATTCATAGACTTAAAGGCCAGAAAGAACCATTAAGATCATTCAGTCTGACCTCCTGCATAACACAGGCCACAGAATTTCATTCAATTATTCCTGCATCAAACTCATAACTAGCTTCTAGTTAAACTAGAGTATATATTTTGGAAAGACATCCCATCTTGATTTAAAAAAAAAACAAAAAAAAAACAAAAACCCACACTTGTCCAGTGATGGAGAATTCACCACATTCTTTGTAAGTTGTACTAATGATTAGTTTCTAGTTTGAATTTGCCTACCCTTGACTTGTGGTCATGGGATTGTTTTATGTCTTTGTCTAATATCTTCTGTCTGTGTTGTTGTCTATTGTGATTAGACTTCTTAACCTTCTCTTTTGAAGAGATGGATTTAGATAGATTTCTTAAGACTCTTTGCAAAGCAAAAAAGTTCTAGACCTTAAATCATTTTAGTAGCTCTTTTCATGTATCCTCTCCATTTTTTGAATATCCTTCTCAAAATGCAGATACTAAAACTGGACACACTATCCCAGTAACTGTTTCACAAGTGCCATGTACAGAACTATCATTATCTCCCTATGCTTGCTCGACGTTACCTTCTTAATATTATTGTGCATCTCCAGCCAAGACTGCTATCTGGAATACTTGGCTCAGTATAAGCCAAATCAGCTTGGAGAAAGAAATTAAATCAGTGCTAATTGGAAATTGTTTAAGAATATTTTATTAGATGCCCCAAATGCCACAACCAAGGAAGGAGGATGCACTGGTTAAAAAAAAACTGATCTGATTTAGAGGGGAAGTGAAAGCAGCTATAAAAATAAAAATATATAACAAATGGAAGAAAGAGGACGTTGATAGTAATGACTATAAATCAAAAGCTAAGGATTTTAGAAAATTGATAAGAGAAGCAGCTAAGGGAAACAAGGAGAAATCTATGACCAGCAGAGCGAACAATGAATTGGAGTTTAAGAACAAAAAGAATCTTACCAATCAGATGGGTCCATTGCTAGATGGACAGGGTAGAATGCAGAAAAGGCAGATATGTTCAATAAATATTCTGTCATGTATTTTGGGGGAAGGGAGGAACAGATAAAGTAGTCATATAATACGATAATACTCTTTCCATTCCACTAGTATCTCAGCAGGATGTTAGACAGCAGCTAATGAAGTTAGGCGTTTTAAAATCAGCAGGTCCAAATAAATTGCATCCAAGAGTTTCACAGGTGGTGGCTGAAGAGTCTGCTGGACTGTTAAATGTTGATAAGTCTTGGAACCCTGAGTAAGTTTCAGAAGATTGGAAGAAAGCTAATGTGCGTACATTTAAAAATGGGTAAACAGGATGACCTGGATAGTTACAGGCTTGTCAGTTTGTCATCAATCCTGTGCAATATAATGGAGCAGCTGATATAGGACTGGATTAATAAGGAGGGTAATATAATTAATGCAGTCTTAAACATACAGCTAAGGGTAGCATAAAATCCCTCCTGAGCAGCTGTACTGAATCCTTACCTGTAAGGGATTAAGAAGCTCAAATAACCTGGTTGGCACCTGACCAAAAGGACCAACAAGGAAAGATGATATTTCCAAATCTGGGGAGGGGAGGTTTTGTTTGTTCCCTCTCTGGGGAGAGGGAGGAAAGAGAGACCAGGCAGGAAAAACCATCTCCTGAAAACATACTTAAAATGAGCATCTAAGATTACAAAAATTGTAGGTAAAGGCAAGGAAATACATTAGATTATCTTTTGTTTTAGCTTGTCAATCTTCCCTATGCTAAGAGGGAGTTTTATTCCTGTTTTTTGTAACTTTGAAGCTGAGCCTAGAGGGGAATCCTCTGTGTTTAAATCTTATTATCTTGTAAAGTTACCTTCCATCCTGATTTTGCAGCTGTGATTTTTTTTTCCTTTAAATTAAGTTCTTCTTTTAAGAACATGTTGGTTTTTATGACCCTGAAAATCAAAGGGGTTTGGTCTGTGCTCACATTGTAACCAATTGGTTAGTATATTATTCTCAAGCCACACCAGGAAAGGGGGTCAAGGGGCTTGGGGAAATATTTTGGGGAAATAGGGACTCCAAGTGGCCCTTTTCCTGAATTTTTGTCTAAATCACTTGGTGGTGGCAGCAATACCACCCAAGGACAAGGAAAGGATTTGTGCCTTGGGTACTTTAATCTAAGCTGGTAGAAATAAGCTTGGGGGGTCTTTCATGCGGGTCCCCACATCTGTATCATACAGTTCAGAGTGGGGAGGGAACCCTGACAAATGCCAATCAATATAGGTTCATGGAAAATAGATCTTGCCAAACTAACCATCTTTTTAAACAATGTGGTCACAAGTTTGGTTGATAAAGATAATAGCGGTGATGTAATGTACTTAGACTTCTGTACACTGGTTGACTTGGTAACATGTCATGTGATTAAAAAATGAGAATATGAAACAAGCATGCCACATATTAAATGGATTAAAATGTAATCTTAAAAGGTGGAAATTGCCATAATTATCGAATGGCATGTGTTTTTAATGGGGTCCCGCAGGGATTGTTTTTGGCCCTATGCTATTTAGCATTTTTTATTAATGACCTGGAAGAAAACATACAATCCTCACTGATAAAGTTTGCACACGCCAAAGATTAGGGTTAAAAATGAAGTGGGCAAGTTACTGATATAGAGCAATCCGGATTGCTCGGTAAGAGGAGTGTAAACAAAATTGTTTTAATAGGGCTAAATGTAAACATATACACCCAGGAACAAAGAACATAGGCCATACTTCTACAATGAGGGACTAGCCTAGTAAGCAGTGACGCAAAAATATCTGGGGGAGAATCAGCTGAACCTGTGTTCTCAGTGAAATAGTCTGGCCAAAAGGGCTAATACTATCCTTGGATGCATAAACAGGGAAATCTTTAGTAGGTATAGAAAGGTTATTTTACCTCCACTTGGCACTGTTGTGACTGCTGCTGGAATGCCTTCTCCAGTTCTCGTGTCCACCATTAAAAAAGGATGTTTGAAAAATTGGAGAGGGCTCAACGAATAGCCATGAGAATGATTAAAGGATTAGAAAACATGACAGTGACAGGCTCAAGGAGTTCCATCTTATTTAGAACAACAAAGGGAGGTTTCAGGGTAACTTGATCACAGCCTAAGTACCTACATATTTGATAGTGGGCTCTTCAATCTACCAGATAAAGGTATAATGTGATTCAAAGCTGGAAGTTGAAGCTAGACAAATTCAGACTGGAAATAAGGCACACATTTTTAACAGTGATGATAATTAACCAAAAGAACAATTTATCAAAAATTGTCCATCACTGACAAATTTAAATCAAGATTCTTGTTTTAGAAAAACAGCCATATACACTATAGGATTTGTTTTGGAGAAGTTCTATGTCTTGTGTTATATAGGATGTCAGGCTACATGATCATATTGGTCCCATATGGCCTTGGAATCTATGAAACACCATTAGAAATATAAAGTAGTTTCATCGAACATAAACTGACTCCCTTCATTAGAGTTACTCTGGCAATAATCAGGTAAATCCAAATTACTTTAACTGTTTTAAATGGAGGTTATTTCCTGGTAGGATAAATATAAAGACACTTTACTACTGAAGTTTTTATTTATCTTTGTCTCCAGATCTAGAGACTTGTTATACACCTTTCCCTGCTGAGAAAATTACTTAGGTAAAAAAAAAAAACTTGATTTTAGTATCAAGATACTCTGTTTGCAGGATAGGAAGCGTTTGAAGAATTTCAGGACTTCAGTCTTTCTATTGCTATTTGAACATTGCTTGGAATTTAAAGTTGTTCCTGGACACTTTGTGATGGTAGCACCTGAGTTATTTGAACCCTGTATCTTCCACTATTAGTAAAAATGCAGTCAATTCTGGCATTAAAAATTACTATTACAAGACACTTCCCTGCAAAGATACGCCCTTTTTTTTCTTTATTAAAATGACTGGTGTATTTGTATGGTCTTACAGACAACATAAAATTGCATAAGAACTATAGGAAGAGAACATTAAAGTTACACAGAGCAGATGCTGCATTGCAGGACCAGAGAGCAAGGGAAACCAGTAAAAGTGAAAAAGGGTATGATGGTAGGGGATGGGGGGGGACTTCTATCACTCTGCATATGAAATTTTCAGTGACCTTAATCTCCGCTGGTTTCATGAGAAAAGATTTAAACCCTTATGAAATGAGTGCATTTATTTTTCTACACAGAAGAGTTACTTGCCCAGCAACATTTGTGATTCTTTGAGATGTTGTAGTCAGTATGGATCCTACTATAGATGCGCATGCACATGAGACTGAACATCTTTGAGTAGCAGCATCCACCACAGTTGCAAATGCCCTGTGCTTACTCATGCTCCTCTGGGAGGGCATCAAGGGCAGAGCACTTGTAACCCTTCCTCAGTTCCCTTGCAATTTGAAACCTGTGGTAAATGAGGCTTCAAAAAAAGCAGGGACAGAGGGCGGATTGTGGATCCCACACTGACCACATCTCAAAGAACCACACTTACTGTAGGGTAAATACACACTGATACATACTCGAAGGAAAAGATGGTTATTGACTGTAGGTGACTGTCCAGCAGTATCCTGTCAGCTGAATCAGTCAAATAATTGAAGTACTGGTCTCCTGGACTGGGTATCTGCCACAGAAGCCATGTCAAGGTCATGATCTTTCACAAAAGTCAGTGGGATACTCCATGTTGCAGCCTTGAAGTGCTCAGAATGTTTCTGAAGTGGGAAATAAATGCAGCCTGTATGCTGGTGGAGCATGGATTGATATTTGAAGGGAGAGGCTTGCTGGCACAATAAGTGTAAATGCATCACAGAATCCACTTGGAAATTCTCTGTGGGGAATACTTTGGCTTTTGGACAGGCCAGTAGTGATCAAAGGGGGCAGGACTAACCACAACAGCTTAGTCCTAAGATAATACAGTGAAACTGATTATTTTCAGGGTGTGCAATTTCTTCTCTCTGAGCATCTTCAGGAAAAACATTGACAAGGTAACTGACTGATTTAGGAGAATGATGATGCAAGCTGAAGTCTAAGATAGACTCCTTCAGCCACCACTTGTGGGTTGTCACTACGTGCCTGCTTAAGAAGTCTGATAGATTGTTGCTAACCCTTGGGAGGCATAAAACCAGCAGATTATCCTGTGTTGATGGCACTACTTCCGGAACCTGAAGATTTCCTGGCAGAGCAGGGATGATCAAGAGCCTCCTGGTTTGTTTACATACTATATCACCCATATATTGCATGTTAGGATTTGTACTGTGGATTTCCACTGAATGGGTAGGAATGCTAAGCAGACTACTCCGGTGATGCTCAGCTTCAGGACATTCCTGTGCAACCTTAGGTCATTCTGAGACTATATCCATTGTATATGCAGGTGGGCTTCCCGAGCCACCACAAAGTATCTGTGATAAGTGTCACAACTGAGAAGGGAACACAGCACAGGACACCTTTCTGTACATTCATTGTGTCCAAGTTAACTCTTGTAGGATTTGGGGTGGGATTGCAAGCTTTTTGTCCATGCGTTTCTGAACACCAATTTCTGTCTCCCTAAATGTGCAACCACTATTGGCAGGCATTTTGTAAATACTTTTGCTACTTGCTGTGGTGAGTCCAAAGGGCAGAACTCTGTATTGGTAATGGCTGTATTCTACTGTGATACTGAGGTACTTCCTGTGTGCTGGATGGATTGTGATATGCATGCTGGATGTAAAGAACTATAACCCAGTCTTGAGCTTGGAGAGATGGACGATAGATACAGACATTATCACCCTGAACCTGAAATGGACATATGATTTGTTGAGTCTCCTCAGGTCTAGGATAGGATGAAGACCCCCTTTCTTCAGAATAAGTAAAATACCAGGAGTAGAAGCCTCTTCCCATGAATTCCTTGGAACATCCTCTATGGCTCCTAGACTAAGCAATGAGGCAGCTTCCAATTCCAATAGGTTCTTATGAGAAGGGACCCTGAAGAGGGATGAAGAGAAGTAAGTAGAGGTAAAGAGGGGAACTGGATGGGGCAGCCATGATCATCAACCCCTGACGCCTATCTGTAAGATGTTATGACAGATGATGCCCGGTGGAATGAGGCAAGGTGACTTCTGAAGCTAACTATCATTTGACTGGATACGACGTGGTTTCCGATGTTATTTCCATCTCTATCATCAGAGTTTTGGTGATCAAAACAAGAAGAGATCAGAATGATTTTAAGTTATCAGGTGCTCAGACCAGTACTAAGAATTCTGCCTCATTAGGGAAAGAAGAGAAGAGGTCTTCAATTGCTGATGCAGGGCATAAGTGTTGTTCTGCACCCAGATCTGGTTCATCTTGATACTCTGGTGTAGCTGGTATGACCAGAGACACAGAGGGGGAGACTGTTCTCTTCCCTGAGAGCAATGTAGATGGGGGTTCCCTGATGTCAGACTCTGGACCCCAGTAACCCTGACTGGGCCATCAGGGTGTACATACAAGTACAGTTGGCTCATTGGCACTGGACTGAACAATACCCAGTCTTGACAAGCCCGTGGTGGCTATACCCTCAGAGAATCTGGCAGGCCTCTCCTTGATCTGAGAGCAGAGGGTTCTCTGCTTGAAGACAGGTAGAAAGTATGCCCCAGTAACAGTAGAGGAGTAGACATTGTCTAGGGGCGGTGGTGATGTCAATGGCACTCTAGGTTCTGGATTCCGTACTGGAACTAGCAGATGACTCAGCACCAGTGATTGTTCCGGTTCTCTCCTAAGCTCATCTTGCACAGTCAGCATCAATGCCAAAGGAGGTGGTCCCTGAGCCGGGAATTGGTGCTGATGGAGCATTGTGCACTATAGGCTGCTCCTTCTCCCAAGTCCTTGATGCTGTGTAGCGCCTGGGGATTTCTCTCCAGAGGCTGTATGTTGCCTGTCCTAATGAGAGGACTGGGAGCTCCATCTGGAATCTCTACCTCTATTCTCAGGGTGACCCCGGCCAATGCTGGACATTAAGGTTGACAAAACAGACTCATATTATATCAATGTAGATCAGTGGTTTTAAAAACTTTTTTTTCTGGGGACCTAGAAAGAAAATTGTTGATGCCCATGACTCAATGGAGCTGGGGATGAGGGGTCTGAGGTGTGGTAGGGGCTCAGTGCTGGAGCAGAGGGTTGGGGTGCGGGGGTGAGTGCTGTGAGGTGATGCTGGTAATGAAGGCTTCAGTGCGTGGGAGGGGGCTCAGGCCTGTGGGTGCAGGCTCTGGGGTGGGGCCAGGGATGAGGAGTTTGGGGTGCAGGAGGGGTCTCTAGGTCTGGGGGGGCTCAGGGCTAGGGGTGCTTCGCCAATGGGAGTGTGGTGCCAGTGCTCAGGGCAGGGGCAGAGCACAGAGCCCCATGGCTCCCCGCCGAGGAGCCAGACCTGCTGCTGGCCACTTCCGGGGCACAGTGCAGTGTTGGAACATGTAGGGACTAGCCATCCTCAGCCAGGTAGCACCACTGACAGGACTTTTAATGGCTCAGTTGGCAGTGCTGACCGGAGCCACCATGACCCAGTGCCTGATATTCTGCAACCCAGTATTGGATTGCAACCTAGTTTGCAAACCACTGATTTAGATGACAGATTCAGTGACAGGGGCTGCAGTGCCAATTCATTTCTATGCTGGTGTTGGAGTGAAGCCTGCCTGCTGTACAAAGCACTGAATGACATTGCTGGTCATCTAGCAGGATCTTGGACCTTGTCTCCTCAGGATCGGATATGAGCTTCACAGATTGTTCCAGTAGGTGGAGCATGAAGCTTTGCATCTTACATATCCTAGCAAGAAAATTACAAGACACTCCTAACAACTGCCAATATGTGCAATTCCCCTAAACAGAAAAGGTATTCATACATTCATGCTACATCCATTTTTAAGAGGATTAGTCCATTGTAGGATGGATAGGGCTTGAAATCTGCAGGCTTTGAGTCTTCCTTGTTAAGAAGTCCTGTACTGAAGGGTCTGTAGAAAGTGTATATGGGGGACTCTAGACATCAATACTCTGTCAAGGTTCATGGATATGATCGCAGCAGAAGATGAAGGTAAAAGAACCCTGAAGAAATTTAAAAGAAAGTTTGCCAAAGATTTACCTGTGGGTTGGATGATGCCACAGATGCGAAGACGGAACTGAGGGAGGGTCATGAGCACCCCACCCTTTATGCCCTTACACAAGAGAGCACAGCGAGGCACAAGGCACATGCATGGCTCCAACAGTCACTGATGCTCAAAAATTTCCACTCTCACTCCCATGAGGCACATGCGTGCATGCAGTGGGATCCACAGTGACACACATTTGAAGAAAAATATTAATTCCTGGCATCATGGAAAACTTTGGCCTAGATCCTCAGCTGGTATAAATCAACATAGCTCCACTGAAATCAGAGCTATATTAATTCACATCAGCCACCAGCCCTTAACTTGCAGGGTGAATAATGTTCCAGCAAACCTATTTCCTTTGGATACCTGACCCCCAGCACCCACCAAGACCCTTCGACCTATTGACTTGATTTGCCCTTGCTATAAAATCTAGGGTGACCAGCTGTCCAGATTTTATAGGGACAGTCCTGATTTTTGGAGCTCTCTTACATAGACACCTATTACCCCTCCACCCCATTCCAATTTTTAACACTTGCTATCTGGTCACCCTAACATCCCCTGACCATCCAGAAGTTTCCCTGGCAGAGATTTTCAAAAGCAGCTAGTGATTTTGGATGCCTGACTAGACACCTCAAAAGGTACCTGATGTTTTCAAAGTGCTAAGGACACATTTTGAAAATCAGACTGTGTCTGAAGTGTCTCTGTATGGGCATCCAAATATTGAGGCACTCAAAATAAATTTGCTGGTTTTGAAACTCTTGGCCATAATTGCAGGCCTACTAAAAATCCCCAACATCACCCTTTGCTCCTTAACAGGTCTACAGCTGTGGCAGGTGCTTGCCAGACAAATTTTGAGCTCCAGAGGGCAAGTTCCCTCCCCCCAAACATACATCTCCCCTGTAGCTTTCTGATTGACCCACTACCCCTCATGCACACCCTGATCTGATCCCTACAAACATCAGTGAGCCACAGTGCTCTGCCTCCTGTTGATGTGCTAAAAATTTCCGCTAATTTAATTGACAGTTGGAGAGGACCTTACAAGTTGTGCAGTCTGACCTTATCACACTTCTCACTATATAGTTGTTAGCTCTGCACACATACAGTATAGCCTGCCTCAGCCGTGCTCACTTTGGGCTAGATCAGGCTGCTTGCATGTGGACCATAGAAAGGTGGCAGTGATAGGTGCACGGCCAAAGTTGTTCCCTCATTGTGCAGGAAGGAGGGAAAGTAATTTGCAATACCTTTTTAGAGAGTGCAGTATAATAAGGCTGCTTCACTCAGGACTTTGAAATCATTAATTTGCTCCTTTTTTGCATCTTACTTTATGCTGCACAATGGAAAATTCAAACTCTTTGTCATAAAGTTTGTTATACAAGTCTTAATTATTAATGTTAAGATTTTCATTATTAAGAGGCCCATGTAACCATCACTTTAAATAGCTTACTGATATTTGAACAGTAGTATATAACCTATTAAATTTGAACTTCCACTAAATCCCACTATAAGGCCTAAATTTAAAGTATGAAGATTCAGACTAACCATCATGGTTTGACAAGCAAAGAAAGAAATCTATGTACTGTGATCCACTGAGAGGTAACATTAGATTAAGGCTAGCTAAGAAAAAAAAAAGTTCTACATTAATAAAGACTTCAGAGCCCACTGATTAAGTGTAGTAATCATAATAATCCTTTACTGTTTTGTAAGTCCATTAGTAATAAAAAAATATTCTCTTTACTCTAGAAATCTGCTGTGAGGACTAATTTTCAGAACATTCTGCTGAAAACCATGAACGCACACACCCACCCATCTCTATTTTTAATATCAGGACTTAACGAATGCACTTATGAGGTTAAAAATGAACCCTCTAATGTCTAACTATTTGCTGAACAAATATTTTATGTAGTTTAAATATTGGATTTTATAAATCTTGAAGATTTAGAAATTGTTTATCAATCACCAATTTGTTCTTGCCCGATTAGAAGTGAATTAGGATTGTGATGTCAGAATGTATACATGGATAGAGTGAAATACAAGGCTTTTCCATGCAAAATATTTTCCAGGACTAAATGTGCTTTAAAATAAAACTTCTATGCATTATGATTTGCATTTTCAGTCATGTTATACTTTGACCAGCAGTTTTCCAATATGTTTGTCCAGTCTAGTTAGAAGAAAACTTTATGATTGGCAAAAAATATGTTCATTACCCAAATATTTCAAGTAACAAAATGGAATAGTTGAGTTGGAATAGTTGAGTTATGGCATATACACACAAATAGCTATTCATCTTTGAAAAGTTGCTAAGCAATAATGTCCTGCCCCCAGGCTCACTGATCAGCCATGGACTGTGTATTTTTGTAACTTAATATTTTTGCTAGAAATTAGTCTCCTCATGGGTGGAAAGCTGAAAGCCAAAACTGTATCTGGGTTAAAAAAAAAAGTTAAATAAGCTCATGAAGGATAAGTCCATCAGTGACTATTAGCCAAGATGGTCGCGGATTCAACCACATCTGATTGCCAGATGCTAGGACTGGATGACTTGATAATTGCTCTGTTCTGTTCATTCCCTTTGAAGCATCTGGCATTGGCCACTGTTGGAAGACAGGATACTGGGCTAGATGGATCATTGGTCTGACCCAGTACAGCCATTCTTAATGTTACAAGTCATCTGAACTGGTCTCACTCATTTTCATGCTTACATAGTTTGAATTTTTCCACTCAAAAAAAATTTTCTAATTTGCCTCTGTCAAGGTTCCTCCCCCACTCTGAACTCTAGGCTGCATGAAAACCTCCTAAGCTTACTTTTACCAGCTTAGGTTAAAACTTCCCCAAGGTACAAATTAATTTTATCCTTTCTCCTTGGAATATCCACTGCCACCACCAAACTCTAACTGGGTTTACTGGGAAACGTAGTTTGGACACGTCTTTCCCCCCAAAATCCTTCCAACCCTTGCACCCCACTTCCTGGGAAAGGTTTGGTAAAAATCCTCACCAATTTGCATAGGTGACCACAAACCCAAACCCTTTGATCAGAGAACAATCAAAAAGCATTCAGTTTTCTTACAAGAAGACTTTTAATAGAAATAGAAGTAAATAGAAGGAAAGGAATCACCTCTGTAAAATCAGGATGGTAGATACCTTACAGGATAATTAGATTCAAAACATAGAGAATCCCTCTAGGCAAAACCTTAAGTTACAAAAAAGACACACAGACAGAAATAGTCATTCTATTCAGCACAGTTCTTTTCTCAGCCATTTAAAGAAATCATAATCTAACACATACCTAGCTAGATTACTTACTAAAGTTCTAAGACTCCATTCCTGGTCTATCCCCGGCAAAAGCAGCGTACAGACAGACATAGACACTTTGTTTCTCTCCCTCCTCCCAGCTTTTGAAAGTATCTTTTCTCCTCATTGGTCATTTTGGTCAGGTGCCAGCAAGGTTACCTTTAGCTTCTTAACCCTTTACAGGTGAGAGGAGCTTTCCCCTGGCCAGGAGGGATTTTAAAGGGGTTTACCCTTCCCTTTATATTTATGACAGCCTCTGACAATATTACTCTAAGCACAGTAACTGGATACTATACAGATTTGATGGCAAAAAGACAAAACAGGGGGGGTGGGAGTGGGGAAGTCAGCAGCTAGAATCCCGTTCTTGCACTATCTGGGAACAAGGAACAAGAGAATTATAGCTATAGACATGCTACTCTGCACCTTATAAAGAGAACTTCATTGGGTAATTGTTGGCTGGGGCTGCCTCCTCCTTTCTTCCGTTTACTGGCCAGGCAAAATCCTGTGTTGGTGGGATTGTATCCTGCACCTTAAAAAAAAAAAAAGAAAGAAAGAAGAAGTCTAGAAACTACTCTTCAGCATACTCTTCCAAGGATCACAGGAGACATTCTGCAAGGCTCAGCACTATGCCTATAGAATGTCTCTGGCCTCTCACACTGGTGCAGTGCATATACTTTTACATATAATTTAGTATAGCTGTGGCTTTAAGAGACATCACCTAGCTAATAGTTTCTGAAAACTTGGATACCACCTCGATGACAAATGCCTGAATTTCTAGCAGGTTTAAATGATCTGGCTTCCACGTGCAATGGTGCTTCTACATTAGAACAGCTCAGAGATCAAATTGTGTATGCAATTAATATAATAGCAAGCTACACTATGAGTTACTCAGTGTAGCCTACAGGGAAAAGTTGTCTCATGCAAGAACTCCAGACATTAAAAAATATGAAAGCATTGCACGCAGCATGAAAATATTGAACTACCCTCAGCCACTCCAAACAATCCCAATAGAAACATCAAGGGTTACATCCATGAGAAACCACAGGTTGTCGTACATAAAACCATGGGATACCAGGCAACAACAGAAGAAATAAAATAATCTGTCTTTTTTTTATTTGAAAACTGCTTATTCACTGCAGAGAGACAAGCTTACAAAATTCTAGTATTGTGTTTGTTCACAGTGGGGAATTTTATTAGAGCGTACAAGAACCAAGGATCCTCAAACAATGTGAAAGCCAACAGAATCATCATCCACACATGGGTCTCAACTGCCACAAAACTAGGCAAGCTAATAAAATAGATGAAGGACTCCTTTCCTGTAGTCCTACTTGTTACTGCAAACCTGAAAAGGAACTGCAGAAACAAAGAAAAAATCTGACAGCAGACATTATGAAATGATTCAGTGCATGGTTATCCAGAACTATAGCTTGTAATGCTGAATTTTCAAAGGTACAGAAGTCACAGAGCTAACATGACCTGGAGCAGCAATGTCTGATATTGTTGTATTGAGAAAACTTAACTCCAATCCAGGAACAGAAAGCATGACTGGTAAATGCTGAAGAATTGCCAACAAAGTAAAGTCTCAGAGTCAGGTGACAGTTCTTTTGGCATCAAAAGGCAAGAGATTTGTTTTGGACTGAGAAGTTAAATTTAGTTTAGCTGAGTAATAACTAGGTCAACAAATCAGTCATGGAATAGCGTACTATATTTGAGACCAATCCTGGATGGTGTCAAGTGCCCACAATTCCCCTTGAAGGTTAAGGCCTCATGCTTCTGTATGTATATTGCAACTGGCTTTGGTAAAGAGAAAAGGATCCCAAATTATGCTCCATGGACCACTGGTAGTACATGAAACCTTTGCTGGTGCTCCACGAATACCTGACTTGCTACAATATGCTGAATTCATTGTTTCCAGATGCTAAATTGCTATTTACTTCAGACCATTTCTCCAATTTTTCCAGATCATTTTGAATTTTAATCCTATCCTCAAAAGCACTTGCAACCCCTCCCAGCTTGGTAAACATCCACAAACTTTATAAGTGGACTCTCTAAGCCATTATCTAAATCATTGATGAAGATATTGAACAGAACCAGACCCAGAACTGATCCATTGGGGACCCCACTCATTATGCCCTTCCAGCATGACTGTGTACCACTGATAACCACTCTCTGGGAATGGTTTTGCGCCAACCAGTTTTGCACCCACTTTATAGTAGCTCCATCTAGGTTGCATTTCCCTAGTTTGTTTATGAAAAAGTTATGCAAGACAGTAGCAAAAGCTTTACTAAAGTCAAGATATACCATGTCATCTACTTCCTCCCTACCCACACGGCTTGTTACCCTGTCAAAGAAAGCTATCAGGTTGGTTTGACATGATTTGTTCTTGACAAATCCACACAAACTTCCTCATGGCTGGATTTTACTAAAACTAGACAAGCCATTTACAATGCACACTTTGCTTCTCTACAAAAGAAAAAGGACACTAAAATTTCTAAACTACTACATGCTACAAGGGGCCACAGCAATGGTTCCCTCAACCCACCTAGCAATATTGTTAACCTATCCAACTATACTCTCAGCCCAGCAGAAGCAGCTGTTCTATCTCGGGGCCTCTCCTTCTGCCCCTCCACCCCCACGAACATGATACAGTTCTGTGGTGACCTAGAATCCTATTTTTGACGTCTCTGACTCAAGGAATATTTCCAAAATACCTCTGAACAACATGCTAATCCACAGAGACCTCCCTACCAACACTACAGAAAGAGGGATTCTAGGTGGACTCCTCCTGAAGGTCGAAACAGCAGACTGGACTTCTACATAGAGTGCTTCCGCCGACGTGCACGGGCTGAAATTGTGGAAAAGCAGCATCACTTGCCCCATAACCTCAGCCATGTGGAACGCAATGCCATCCACAGCCTCAGAAACAACTCTGACATTATAATCAAAAAGGCTGACAAAGGAGGTGCTGTTGTCATCATGAATAGGTCGGAATATGAACAAGAGGCTGCTCGGCAGCTCTCCAACATGAGTTTCTACAAGCCATTACCCTATGATCCCACTGAGAGTTACCAAAAGCAACTACAGGTTTCAGAGTAACAGCCATGTTAGTCTGTATTCGCAAAAAGAAAAGGAGTACTTGTGGCACCTTAGAGACTAACCAATTTATTAGAGCATAAGCTTTCGTGAGCTACAGCTCACTTCATCAGCTGTGAGCTGTAGCTCACGAAAGCTTATGCTCTAATAAATTGGTTAGTCTCTAAGGTGCCACAAGTACTCCTTTTCTTTTTGCAAAAGCAACTACAGCATTTGCTCAAGAAACTTCCTGAAAAAGCACAAGATCAAATCCGCACAGACAGACACCCCTGGAACCCCGACCTGGGATATTCTATCTACTACCCAAGATCCATAAACCTGGAAATCCTGGGCGCCCCATCATCTCAGGCATCGGCACCCTGACAGCAGGATTGTCTGGCTATGTAGACTCCCTTCTCAGGCCCTACGCTACCAGCACTCCCAGCTACATTCGAGACACCACTGACTTCCTGAGGAAACTTCAATCCATCGGTGATATCCTGATAACACCATCCTGGCCACTATGGATGTAGAAGCCCTCTACACCAACATTCCACACAAAGATGGACTACAAGCCGTCAGGAACACTATCCCCGATAATGTCACGGCTAACCTGGTGGCTGAACTTTGTGACTTTGTCCTTACCCATAACTATTTCACATTTGGGGACAATGTATACCTTCAGATCAGTGGCACTGCTATGGGTACCCGCATGGCCCCACAGTATGCCAACATTTTTATGGCTGATTTAGAACAACGCTTCCTCAGCTCTCGTCCCCTAAAGCCCCTACTCTACTTGCGCTATATTGATGACATCTTCATCATCTGGACCCATGGAAAAGAAGCCCTTGAGGAATTCCACCATGATTTCAACAATTTCCATCCCACCACCAACCTCAGCCTGGTCCAGTCCACACAAGAGATCCACTTCCTGGACACTACAGTGCTAATAAACAATGGTCACAAACACCACCCTATACCGGAAACCTACTGACTGCTATTCCTACCTGCATGCCTCCAGCTTTCACCCTGACCACACCACACGATCCATCGTCTACAGCCAAGCTCTGTGATACAACCGCATTTGCTCCAACCCCTCAGACAGAGACAAACACTTACAAGATCTCTGTCAAGCTTTCTTACAACTACAATACCCACCTGCGGAAGTAAAGAAACAGATTGATAGAGCCAGAAGAGTTCCCAGAAGTTACCTACTACAGGACAGGCCTAACAAAGAAAATAACAGAACGCCACTAGCCGTCACCTTCAGCCCCCAACTAAAACCCCTCCAACGCATTATTAAGGATCTACAACCTATCCTAAAGGATGACCCAACACTCTCACAAATCTTGGGAGACAGGCCAGTCCTTGCCTACAGACAGCCCCGCAACCTGAAGCAAATACTCACCAACAACCACATACCACACAACAGAACCACTAACCCAGAAACTTATCCTTGCAACAAAGCCCGTTGCCAATTGTGCCCACATATTTATTCAGGGGTCACCATTACAGGGCCTAATAACATCAGCCACACTATCAGAGGCTCGTTCACCTGCACATCCACCAATGTGATATATGCCATCATGTGCCTGCAATGCCCCTCTGCCATGTACATTGGTCAAACTGGACAGTCTCTACGTAAAAGAATAAATGGACACAAATCAGATGTCAAGAATTATAACATTCATAAACCACTCGGAGAACACTTCAATCTCTCTGGTCACGCAATCACAGACATGAAGGTCGCTATCTTAAAACAAAAAAACTTCAAATCCAGACTCCAGCGAGAAACTGCTGAATTGGAATTCATTTGCAAATTGGATACTATTAATTTAGGCTTAAATAGAGACTGGGAGTGGCTAAGTCATTATGCAAGGTAGCCTATTTCCTCTTGTTTTTTCCTACCCCCCCCCAGATGTTCTGGTTTAACTTGGATTTAAACTTGGAGAGTGGTCAGTTTGGATGAGCTATTACCAGCAGGAGAGTGAGTTTGTGTGTGTATGGGGGTGGGGGGGGATGTGAGAAAACCTGGATTTGTGCTGGAAATGGCCCACCTTAATTATCATGCACATTGTAGGGAGAATGGTCACTTTGGATGAGCTATTACCAGCAGGATAGTGAGTTTGTGTGTGTGGTTTTTGGGAGGAGGGTGAGAGAACCTGGATTTGTGCAGGAAATGGCCCAACTTGATTATCATGCACATTGTGTAGAGAGTTGTCACTTTGGATGGGCTATCACCAACAGGAGAGTGAATTTGTGTGGGGGGTGGAGGGTGAGAAAACCTGGATTTGTGCTGGAAATGGCCCAACCTGATGATCACTTTAGATAAGCTATTACCAGCAGGACAGTGGGGTGGGAGGAGGTATTGTTTCATATTCTCTGTGTATATATAAAGTCTGCTGCAGTTTCCACGGTATGCATCCGATGAAGTGAGCTGTAGCTCACAAAAGCTCATGCTCAAATAAATTGGTTAGTCTCTAAGGTGCCACAAGTACTCCTTTTCTTTTTACTTGTCACTTTATTATCTTCTAGATGTTTGCAAATTGATTGCTTAATTATTTGCTCCATTATCTTTCCGAATACAGAAGATAAGTTGACTGGTCTGTAATTCCCTGGGTTGTCCTTATTTCCTTTTTTATAGATGGGCACTATATTTGCCCTTTTCCAGTCTTCTGGAATCTCTCCCATCTTCCATGACTTTTCAAAGATAATCGCTAAAATGAAAGCTTATACTCTAATAAATTTGTTAGTCTCTAAGGTGCCACAAGTACTCCTGTTCTTTTTGTGGATACAGACTAACACGGCTGCTATTCTGAAACCTGGCTAACGGCTCAGATATCTCTTCAGTCAGCTCCTTGCGAATTCTGGGATGCATTTCATCAGGCCCTGATGACTTGAAGTCATCTAATTTGTCTAAATAATTTTTAACTTGTTCTTTCCCTATTTTAGCCTATTCTGCTCGTACCTCATTTTCACTGGCATTCACTATGTTAGACATCCAAACACCACCAACCTTCTTGCTGAAAACTGAAAGAAAGAAGTCATTAAGTACCTCTGCCATTTCTACATTTTCTGTTATTATTTCCCCCTCCCCAATTGAGTATGGGAATGGGTTGTAGAAAGTCAAAAAGCATTTCATGCAGTTCAAGAAGAAGAATGGTCATGTACACAGAAGTAAGTGCGTTTTGACCCTGATTTAAGTATACTCTTGGCTTAAAACACACCACTCTCACGAAACGGGAACTGTTATTTCACAAAGATTTCCTGATGGCATTGAGAAATACATTAAACTCATGTCATGTACTCTGACAAAACCTAAGAATTATAACGATGTTGAGAAAAATGTTTTCCATATAGCATTTAATAGACTGGAATTTGACAAATAAGTACAAGAAAATAAGTTTTCCTTGATAACAAACCATAATTCCTTAATTCATACTTTAGGATGCAAGAGAGGTAGACATGACCTTCTCTAACATCTCCAGATTGCAGCAATGATCTTTGATATCATTAGCATACCAGCATAAATCTCTTTTTGAACACTAACATAGAAGATCTTTCCAGAGGAATCTATGCATTGGAGCATAAGCCTATGTACTGAGTTCCCTTCTTTGCATAATAAACTGTGCTTGCTATAGATAACAGAAATTATACAAAATCCTTGGTTCTTCACATGCTTAAATAGAATTTAATAGGTAGTGTGTGTAAGCAGAGTCAGGATGAGCTCCATCCTGACATCTGGTGGTGAGGTGTGGTAAGTTGTGGAAAAGTACTTCAGGGGCTGATCTCATTTGCATAGGCACACCCACCCGCCTAGAATGAGCCCATAGCTGCCCAAATGGTCACTTTGGCTGCTGTGTGATCCCCAGTGTCTCTGTTATTGGGGCAGAAAGAATAAATTATTATCCTGATTGTGGGAATCAAGGACAATGGAACTGTACTTGGCCTTTTGTTATGATGGAGGGACTCGCCATCAACTAAGTATCACTCGCTAGGCAAGGGACATGGGTTCCAAAACTCTGAATTGAGAGAGGCTGGAGATAGGTATTAGTACCTGGTGGTGTGGGCCCCTTTTGAGGGCCTGAAACATCAATTGCCCTCTGTCTCTCTCTCCACTGTGGAACATCAGAGAGAATTTTGGGTCTATTAGGACTCTAGCTACAGGTGCTGAGTGGAATTCACTTTGGCCTTACGGTGCACCAGCACTGAGGCTCCCATTACTACAAGCTGAAATCATTAAAGAGCTAAAATTACTAAGAGCTGAAATCACTGAGCACTGTGTTAAGTAGTGGGGAGCTTGAAGATCTATTGCATATCCTTGAATGTAAAGGGGGTGGGGACAAAAAAAGAAGATGGGGGAAGAGGAGTCTGTAGGAAATTGTTGTGTATAAAATGGCTGATCAGTTTCTCCTGCCCTTAGTTACATGGGTGCAACTCCAGCTGAAGTCAGTGGAAATTGTACCTATTTAATTGAAGACAAAATTTGTGCACAGTATAGTTTTAAATGGATTGTCTGAGTGTCTCTCACTGTGTAAGTAATCCAATCAATTTTTTTAAAAAGCAGACAAATTCTTTATTGAACATACCCCTTCATGCTTTTTAGTCTAATGAAGCCTAAATAAGAGAGATTCAATTCTAATACCATAAAATTGACAGTCAAATTACATGCCTTAATCATATACCTAGAAATACCATAAAACTGACAAAATCAGATTAGATTTTTGTGCCTCATGCCACTTCTTCAAAAGCCTTCTGAAGAATTTTCTGTAGAGTTATTATGAAAGTTCTATGTCAAATAGTTGATAGCAAAGTTCAGACTTCAGCAGGAAATTGTGCGTTAAGGGCTAAGCAATCTGTGGTCAGCAAGCAGTGGTCAGACCTCAATTCTCCAACCAAACCAGAACCTTCTTTTCTGAAGCATGAAATGGTTTATTTCATTAAACTCCTCTTCCTATCTTTTGGCATTAATAAAATCTTAGTCCACAGATACTGCCCAAGTTCCTTTCTTGACTCTCTCTAATATGTAGCTCTCAGGAAGCCTCGACTCTCTCATATGCTAAGACTTCTCACGCATCCAGTACCATAAAAGTCAATAGAGTCCTTGAAGATTCAGAGGAGACCAACATTTAAAAACAGGCATGTGTGAAGCTCTGGGGATGAGAGAGAATATTAAGGAGTCTCAATAGAAAAGAAGATTTTCTTCAGAAAGCTCAAGGTCCAGATTTTTTTTAGTTAGACATTACTCCACTCAGCAGTGCAAGATCTAAGTAATTTAGATGACAAAGTCCCATTTTCAAAATGGACTTAGAGCACTTGGAAGCCTAAGTATCACTGTAGAACATTCACAGGTATTTAGGGGTCTTGGAATTTTTTTAAACAAATAAAAACTGAAAATGCAGAACACTATGCATGACATATATTTCTCCAGATCTCAGAGCTAGACCCTTAAGACTTAAGGCTGCCAATTAGAAAAATGTTGCTATACCAAGAAATGTCAATGTATCTCATGAGACCTGGAAGGCCATCTACTCCTCCACCCAGAATCTCTCTCATCTACAAAAACACTTTTATTACACTGTGTTCTCTAATAGCATTAGAAATCCTAACTCACTTTTCAACAGTGTCAATTAACTCCATCTAGCCATCATTTTGAGTGTTACACTGACTCCGCTCTTTCAAAGTATCAACTCAAAATGCATTAAATTACTACCTAATCCTTCCTCCAAAGCAGACCACACTGCACAGTTATTTTGTGCACGTCACCCATAGATATTTGTTATGTTGTTGAGTCTATAATTAATGTTTTGCAATATGATGTAAGGGAGATTAATGTGTTGTGTGTCAAAGGAAGTTCCTTTTGATGATGTAGAGTCAGTCACTGTTAGCAGAAACATGCTGGCCACACTCAACCTTTCCTTGGTTTTTAGAATTCAAATTTGTAGGGGGGAGGGAAAAATCAAAAACTGTCCCTTTGAAAAGAATATATATCAAATAGGATCTCGCAAACTTTATAAATTCTGCAGTGGTGCACTTAGTTTCTTTAAGAAAAATAGCTTTTTCCGATCAGAGTAAAGATCAATTTGTGCACAGCAGGCGAAAGAGAAATGTTACATGAATCTTCTTTTCTATATTTTGAAAAGACTGCACAGGCAACACATCAAAACTCAAGATCCAATAAGAATAGAACTGAAGCAGTAGGTGACTTATCCAGCTGCTGCAAACAGCAATATATTTTCTAATCTGATCAGAAACCAAGTTTTAGATGGTATTTTTTAGTTTATGTTCCTTTAACAAAGATTTGACCTTAAGTAGTTTTCAGCTCATAATTTTGATGTGTGGTCTCTGATCTCAAGGTTGCATAACTTCAGAAGCCTCTTCTGGAACTCTTAGGCAAAAGACAAGCTAGCAAGAGGACTGGCCCGAATGCATGGGTAGTTTGGTTGTTTTGGTTATTGAGAGAGTCTGATTTTATGGTCCTTTTTAAAAAATTTGGAATTATTGCCTTTATGAAACCTAGATTTTTTTTTAAAATGGAAGAAATACAAAATGAGTTTTGTGAGGGTCACTTTCTTTTTAAAGAAATTAGGATTTTATTTCAATACTAGACACAAAATGAGTGAACAGTACGTAGAACAAAGGAACTTAAAAAGTAAGTTCAAGGAAAAAATTCTGAGCCTAAACTACTTTGGAACAGCCTGTGACCAGGATTTGTTTGCATATTTAATTTAGATTAGGTGTCTTATTTAATATAGCTTCTCTGGCAGGAGAGTGACATTTGAATATATAGCTCATTTTATGGTGGTCATATTGCAGATTTACAAAATAAATCTGAACCATAAGATTTTATGTTTTGGTTACTGAACTTGAGAAATGTATTGTAGTTAACCATGAAACATTATACTCAGCATTGTTACAGGTACGATTGTTTTCACATAGTATCTTACTGTTCTTGGGCTTTATTTGTATTGTTCTGCTCTTGCTGTAGCTTCTATATATCTCCATTCAGTATTATTTTTATATATGGAGAGTGAGAGGGAACAGCAACAGTTAAAAAGGAGATCTTATGAAAGTCAACACAAAAGTTATGAAGATTTTTAGCCCTAGCCTCTTGGCACCCACCATACCTTGCTGTTAATGGTGAATACCTAGGGACAGAATCCAGCAACTTTTAGCAGCATTAACTTCCATTCTGATATCTACTTGGACATTCCGGAGTCTGAATGATTCATGTCATTGAAATGGTCTAAATTACAAATTTACCAGGCCTTAACACAGTGATGATCAATCACATTCCAGTTCTCCCTGCCTCATGCTTTTCCCTCTAGCTCTCTCTTGTCACAGAGATATTTTATGCTCTTGAGTGGAGCTAATGAGATACATCTACTACCAGGGCGAGACAACAGAACAGCTCAGCACCTGCACACAATCTGTATCTGGACAACTATTCCATAAAGGGTCCTAATGCTCAGCAACAATACTCCACAAAATAGATCCTTGACACAGAAAACATGTATTTTTATTAGCATATACAAATGCCAACCCCATTTCTATTCCCTTGTAAACTCAAAGTGAGCATGTCCCTTACTATTTGTTAGTCCTTCTCATTGTCTGTTCTGCTAAAATCCTCTTCTACATTCACCTCTCTGATACTATCGTTTAAAGAGGACACCACAAAAAAAAATTAGGCAAGTATACCCTGAGGGGGCTTCTCTAAATTACAACAGGGATCAGACCAATGCAGAACTAGACCTAGAATCAGAGAACCACAAATGGCTCCTTTGTGCCCCACAGCTGTGGATCTAGTCTAATCCACATTATTGAAGGTGACATACTGTTTTTCCTTGGGGGCCATGGATTCATGCAACAGCATCACCACCAGTCAAGATGGATGTGCATTAGGGCAATGAGCAAGATTAAGACCCTTACTTACATTATCCAGTGGTCTTTCTAGCTCATTATGCTGTCTTCCAACAATGGCCAGTGTCAGATCTGTCAGAGGGTATGAACACAACAGGGCCATTTTAGAGTGATCCATCCCTTTTTGTCCACTCCCAGGCAGCTTCTGGCAATCAAAGCTTCAAGGATATCCAGAGCACTGGGTTGCATCCCTGACCATCTTGGCTAATAGATCATCATCTTGACCTATCCTCCAGGAACTTGTCATTTTTGGATGCAGTTTTACCTTCAGCCTTGACAACATCCACTGGCAAGGAGTTCCACGGACTGACTGTGTATTGTGTGAATAAGTGCTTCTTTTTCTTTGTTTTAAACCTACTGCCTATTAATTTAATTTTGGTGACTTCTGGTTTGTGTGTTATATGAAGGAGTAAACCACACCATTCATGTTTTTATAGACTGGTTTTCATTACAACAAATTTTACTTTTTTTAAAAAAGGTAAAACAAATAGAAACTACTAAGAGAGGGCATATGAGTGTGATATAACCACTACTACATATCGGACATATACTATACTGCATCACCAATTTTTATATTAAAGAAAACAGCTTCTCAGTGTCTGAATTTACTAAGTGCAATGCTAATTCTACTAGAAGACATCTACTATCTTTAAATAACCATACAAAAGATTTAAAAGGCTTTATCTTAAAGAGTCTGTGAAAAAAGCCTTCTGATATCTATTTTAAGCTCAAGAAAATATAGCACAAACTTTCCACATTGTCCTGATAATTATCTCAGTCATAAAGGATGCTACAATCAAAATAATTATGCAAATTCCTAAACTGCCATTGACATCAGTGGTGCAAGATCCAGCCTTCCGTAAACAGATATAACCAATAGTAACTTAGTCCTGATTTCATTCTACGACTATCCAAATTACCAAATTCACATCCTGCTTAACAGGTGCACATTTTCATGGTCCTATACTTGAAAGACTACTAGTTTAGTGACTGATTCTTTAAGATCTTTTTTTTAATATGTGCTTTTAAATAAAGTAGGTGGCAGCAAAAGGATCAGATTGCAGAAGAGACCTCTGCATTTAAATAATGTTATTACAATTCACTTAAGTCTAGATCAAACACAAAAATGGAAAAGAAACTGGCAGTGTGCTTATACTACCTGCACATAAACTTCACTACTCTTAAAGAAACTCTTCTATTACCAGCAATGCTGTTAATGTTAGCAATTGCAATTCTTTATAACTTGTGCCAAAATGTTGAAACCCAAAGCCTTAAATCTTGGTATCATAGATTTGGCACAACTGTAACTGCCTTCGCCCCTCCCATGAGAGCACCCATTTAAAGGTTTCCAGCTCCCAGTTGTCAATTCTCCAGGGGAGTGTTCTGCATCTCACTCCCTCCTGATTAGGGGTTTTAACGTCACACAATTCCCTGATTTACACTGTGATATGCCTAGCAAGCCAGACTGCCTAAGAAACCAGTGCCTACACATTGCTTTCTTTTGGAATGCTATGAACAGCATAATGCCAGCTGTTGCAAAATGTCACACAGTTCTCTCTAAGCAAGCACATTTATTCTTAAGGTAAATGCATTGGAGAGAAAAACAAAAATCTACACACATGCTAGAAAACTTACAGAGGTCATCCCTGACTCCATCTTAGGGCTCTGGTAGGTATCAGTTAATCAAATCTGCATTTTCCCTGAAGTTACAAGTTCATCCATTTTAGCTAGATCCAGAACCAGAAGCAAGGCTAGGCAGATCAGCCATTTCTTTATGCAACTGGAGCCTTTGATTTTGGCCTTCTGTAAAAGGTAATCAGCAGACAACAATCCTCTTTTTACCTCATACCTCCAGAATGCTGGGTTTTTTGCATGACCAAAGTTGGGGAATTTGCATTAACCTCTCCCTAAGGACCCTCCTTAACACTCATTGTCACAAAAGGCCATACTAGATGTGCCAGACACCAGTACAGTGTTTTGAATTCCCAGCTCTTACATCTATCACATCTCCCTAGAAAGGTTATATACAATTCTGGTCCACAGTATTACATACATTTAATATATGTAACAGAGTCAGGCCAGATGGCTATAGGAGAGTAATAGAAGGCAGATATATTGGCCCCAGGCTAAGTAGGCCCCTTTTCCCTGGGTAAGGTAACAAGGAAGGTTCCAGAACAATCAGGAACCTTCTGGAGACAATTAAGACAGGCTGATTAGAACACCTGCAGCCAATCAAGAAGCTGCTAGAATCAATTTAGACAGGCAGGCTAATCAGGGCACCTGTGTTTTAAAAAGGAGCTCACTTCAGTTTGTGGTGTGCGTGTGAGGAGCTGGGAGCAAGAGTCAGTAGGAGCTGAGAGTGAGAACGCGGACTGTTGGAGGACTGAGGTGTACAAGGATTATCAGACACCAGGAGGAAGGTCCTATGGCGAGGATAAAGAAGGTGTTGGGAGGAGGCCATGGAGAAGTAGCCCAGGGAGTTGTAGCTGTTCCACAGCTGTTCCAGGAGGCACTCTAGGCAGCTGCATTCCACAGGGCCCTGGGCTGGAACCCAGAATAGAGGGCGGGCCCGGGTTCCCCCCAAATCCTCCCAACTCCTGGTCAGACACAGGAGTCGTCGACCTGGACTGTGAATTCAGAAAAAACAGCCAAGCTGAGGGCTGCCGTGAAACTCCAAGGTGAGCAAATCCACCAATAAGCGCAAGACCCACCAAGGTAGAGCAGGAACTCTGTCACATAAGATTCTTTTTAAGGATATTGCCCTGTCTGTCACACCTGGGAGCTAAATCCATAAACAAACCCAACTACAGTGGAGCTAATTTTTCCAAAGATGCTGAATACCTGCTATTCCCTCTGAATTCAACATATCAACTTTCAATCAAGCTACTTTTACTTAGGTGCTTAAATAAAGATTTAGGGGACCAACCTTGGGCACCCGAGTTTCAATTTTGTCAAAACCTTGAAAATATGCAACACCAGGTGGGTCAAATAGTTTATTCTTATTACTGGAATTATTCAAGGCTGGGATTTTCAAAGGTTTCCAAGGGAGTTGGATACTCAACTCCTAATAAAATGTAGTGGGAGCTGGGCACCTAATTCTACTAGTCCCTTTTGAAAATCCCGCCTATACCAAATCATTAACATCTGAAAGGGTTACTGGATGCTTTTTTGGAAACATTCATAAATCCATATGTAGGTGAGTGTGTTTAAGTTAGCCTTCCATGCACTTTAATAACTTAACCATTCAAAGAACTAATCCACTAATATTTTATAACACTTATTAGCATACATTTTCTATGTGAGATGTTTTTGTTCACTACTAAATATATTATTGACTATGTTGAGCACTCTGAAGTTACATATTTGGCAATTATACAAGATCAAGTAAACAGAGAGAGACAAAAAAAAGTCTTTATACTCCGTCACTAAAAACCATTAAACTAGGAAAGTTTTATATTGATGGGGAGAGTGATTCTGAAACATCACTTAAATCACAAAGCAAGATTCCTGAATTGTGGTATTTGGGACACCAAGCCTTTGGAACTGGGAAAGGATAAGCACCAAAAATTAGATTAGATTCTATGAATGCTTGAAAGGGTTTGTTTTGATGGTTATTTGAGGAGGATGTGGAGGGAAGAAGTTCTGATTTTAATCAAGCAGTTTACCCAAGTTTAGATTAACTTTATTTTTCAACTCAACTATGGTCATAGGTCATATTAGATACCCTAAAAGAATTTGGCTTTTGCTTAGCAAGCACACCAATATTTCTCATAGTAACACTCCAGAAGAAGTCCTGTGTCTATTCTAAAATAGAGGCATGTGTTATACAGTCAAGTTATACAGATTCTGCAAGACATTTCATGAACTTTTCAAGTTATAATACCTTTTGTAAAAACAATGACTCATTCGAGAATCATAGAATATCAGGGTTGGAAGGGACCTCAGGAGGTCATCTAGTCCAACCCCCTGCTCAAAGCAGGACCAATCCCCAACTAAATCATCCCAGCCAGGGCTTTGTCAAGCCTGACCTTAAAATCTTCTAAGGAAGGAGATTCCATTCCGGGGCTTCACCACCCTCCTAGTGAAAAAGTTTTTCCTAATATCCAATCTAAACCTTCCCCACTGCAACTTGAGACCATTACTCCTCGTTCTGTCATCTGCTACCATTGAGAACAGTCTAGAGCCATCCTCTTTGGAACCCCCTTTCAGGTAGTTGAAAGCAGCTATCAAATCCCCCCTCATTCTTCTCTTCTGCAGTTCCCAGTTCTTCTCTTATCCCAGTTCCCGCAGCCTCTCCTCATAAGTCACGTGTTCCAGTCCCCTAATCATTTGTTGCCCTCCACTGGACTCTCTCCAGTTTTTCCACATCTTTCTTGTACTGTGGGACACAAAACTGGACACAGTACTCCAGGTGAGGCCTCACCAATATCGAATAGAGGGGAACGATCACGTCCCTTGATCTGCTCGCTATGCCCCTACTTATACAGCCCAAAATGCCATTGGCCTTCTTCGCAACAATGGCACACTGTTGACTCATATCCAGTTTCTTGTCCACTGTAACCCCTAGGTCCTTTTCTGCAGAACTGCTGCCTCGCCATTCAGTCCCTAGTCTGTAGCAGTGCATGGGATTCTTCTGTCCTAAGTGCAGGACTCTGCACTTATCTGATGAGGTTCAACAAGGACTTCTTTTGGCCCAATCCTCTAATTTGTCTAGGTCCCTCTGTATCCTATCCCTACCCTCCAGTGTATCTACCTCTCCTCCCAGTTTAGTGTCATCTGCAAACTTGCTGAGGGTGCAATCCACACCATCCTCCAGATCATTTATGAAGATATTGAACAAAACCGGCCCCACGACCAACCCTTGGGGCACTCCACTTGATACCAGCTGGCAACTAGACATGGAGCCACTGATCACTACCCGTTGAGCCCAACAATCTAGCCAGCTTTCTATCCGCCTTATTGTCCATTCATCCTTCTCACCCATACTTCTTTAACTTGCTGGCAAGAATACTGTGGGAGACCGTGTCAAAAGCTTTGCTAAAGTCAAGGAACAACATGTCCACTGCTTTCCCCTCATCCACAGAGCCAGTTATCTTGTCATGGAAGGCAATTCGATTAGTCAGGCATGACTTGCCCTTGGTGAATCCATGCTGACTGTTCCTGATCACTTTCCTCTCTTTTAAGTGCTTCAGAATGGATTCCTTGAGGACCTGCTCCATGATTTTTCCAGGGACTGAGGTGAGGCTGACTGGCCTGTAGTTCCCAGAATCCTCCTCCTTCCCTTTTTTAAAAGATGGGCACTACATTAGCCTTTTTCCAGTCATCTGGGACCTCCCCTGATCGCCTTGAGTTCTCAAAGATAATGGCCAATGGCTCTGCAACCACATCCGCTAACTCCTTTAGCGCTCTCAGATGCAGCGCATCCGGCCCCATGGACTTGTGCTCATCCAGCTTTTCTAAATAGTCCCAAACCACTTCTTTCTCCACAGGGGGCTGGTCATCTCCTCCCCATGCCATGCTGCCCAGTGCAGCAGTCTGGGAGCTGACCTTGTTCGTGAAGACAGAGGCAAAAAAAGCATTGAGTACATTAAATATTTCCACATCCTCTGTCACTAGGTTGCCTCCCTCATTCAGTAAGGGGCCCTCACTTTCCTTGACTTTCTTCATGTTGCTAACATACCTGAAGAAACCCTTCTTGTTACTCTTCACATCTCTTGCTAGCTGCACCTTCAGGTGTGATTTGGCCTTCCTGATTTCACTCCTGCATGCCTGAGCAATATTTTTATACTCTTCCCTGGTCACTTGTCCTATCTTCCACTTCTTGTAAGTTCTTTTTTGTGTTTAAGATCAGCAAGGATTTCACCGTTAAGCCAAGCTGGTCATCTGCCATATTTACTATTCTTTCTACACATTGGAATGGTTTGTCCCTGTAACCTCAATAAGGATTCTTTAAAATACAGCCAGCTCTCCTGGACTCCTTTTCCCCTCATGTTATTTTCCCAGGGGATCCTACCCATCAGTTCCCTGAGGGATTCAAAGTCTGCTTTTCTGAAATCCAGGGTCCATATTCTGCTGCTCTCCTTTCTAAGCTGTGTCAGGATCCTGAATTCGACCATCTCATGGTCACTGCCTCCCAGGTTCCCATCCACTTTTGCTTCCCCTACTAATTCTTCCCGGTTTGCGAGCAGCAGGTCAAGAAGAGCTCTGCCCCTAGTTGGTTCCTCCAGCACTTGCACCAGGAAATTGTCCCCTACACTTTCCAAAACCTTCCTGGATTGTCCGTGCACCGCTGTATTGCTCTCCCAGCAGATATCAGGGCGATTGAAGTCTCCCAGGAGAACCAGGGCCTGCGATCTATTAACTTCCCTGAGTTGCTGGAAGAAAGCCTCGTCCACCTCATCCCCCTGATCCGGTGGTCTATAGCAGACTCCCACCACGACATCACCCTTGTTGCTCAAGCTTCTAAACTTAATCCAGAGACTCAGGTTTTTCTGCTCTTATGACCAACAGTAGAGCTTGATTTCACTACAAAGGAGCTTTCTTCTAATCAATTTTGAATACCAGTAAGTTCATAACATAAAAGGAAATGCTAGGTTTTTGTATCTTTCCAAATCTTCATCAAAGTGAGCAGGTGAGCTCTCACATCTGTGATGAGCTAAGTATGACAAGAGTGAGACAGCAGGGATGCTGAAGAGCCAGGCTGTTTGAACCGAAAAAAGAGAATCCCACAGATATTTGTGCCAACAGGTCTTTCTGCAAGTGTAAGTATTGGAACCTGTCAGAGGCAGGCAGAGGAATAGAGATAATAAACAGCAGTCTCACACAAAGAATTTTATAGCATGAATACATAAAAAAAAATAAAAACAAGTTGACTTTTTACAACGAACTTAATCCTAAATTCAACCCCTCATTATAGAAATTAATGTAAACAAGGGCATACAGAAGTTGCAAGAGTAACCTATATTCTGACTTGTAGAGCCCCATTTCCCTGGGCTCAGACTCCTAGCAAATCATTTACATTTGTAGTAACAAGGGTCCACTGGGGAGAAGCATGGGGGTGAAAGAAATTGTGCACTTCTTGTTGTCATAACTAAGTTATTATTTTAAGAATTGCCCAGGCATCAAGGCTGCTTAGAAAAAATGCAAAACAGGACAGGGCCAAGAGAACAAAAGCCTCGAGGTATAATGACAAGATTTTTTTCAGACTGAGGAAACTCTGAGCTGCTGAGCATACTGCTGGTGCAGGTAATGAGACTTCCCCTTTTTCCCGGTTTATGAATGAATGAAAAATAAATTTATATTAAACATTATATTATGTGCCAAATATACTAGTAAAAAAGGAGGAGTAGATGGAATCTAACCCTGTGATTAAAGAAAGTTGTGTGTAAAAGGAAAGTTGACTAAGTGATACAACTTTGTTTCCCTGATAGGATTGCCCATTTTTTATTCAAACGGGTTGCATATATATTAAAAGCATAGTGAGGAAGTAAAGCTTATACCTATGATCAAGCATGCTTATGCTATCAAGTTAGTGAAACACATTGTGATGAAAAAGGCAGTAAAATAAAAACTATATAAATACACTCAATCACAGAATGGAATAACCAGAAATATAACTGTTTGATTAATAATTCACTCAGTTCAACCATATACAACAAGTTCCCACCATTGCTGTTAAAACCAAGGACTAAAGAAAAGGAATAAAAATTATACAGCTCATTTGACCTACTGGAGAACACCTGTTGAAGTGACTTTGCATTGTATAATGGACTGTTAAAAAAAAAATTTAAAGAACATTAAAAAATATGGAAGGACTTTGTAAAATCTATATTAACTTTACACTTGACATTTCAGCAACTAGCAGACTTAAGCAAGTATGACAGGAGATTTGGCCAAGGATGCACTGCAATGGAGGCTACAGAAAATGACTTGCAGATGCAAGTTGCTGACCAGGGCAAATTGTTTAACGTATGTTCCAAGGTAGTTGTGCCAGCAGCTATGGCCTAACTCATCTTATGCAAGCCAGGGTGACTGGAAAATACCAGTCCCAGCTGCAAAAAACTCAAAGGTGGTGCTTCATTCCTTGACTGTATAATAAAGAACTCTCATTTGGCTGAATTTATCAAATCTTCAGAAGAAAGATGGGTCACCATCTAATTGGTCCATGCTATTATCTCCAAAATTGGACCATGCATCAGGAACAGCATGAAACAGGCCTGTCTCCTGCTGTACATGTCTTCTGAAAGCAGAAGACACCTGGAAGAAAGAAAGCTGAGGTCCTGCAACAACCTCCGAGAGTCCACATGGTGACAAGTACCTGTCTTGGACAGACACCTTTCACATCAATTTTCCAGAAATTCAGGTTGCTGCTAACTCCATCCTTTGTGTCACCTATATTTGTAGAATCAAGTGCTGTGAACAGTAACCAAGGTGAAAGCTGATGGCTGAGCAAAGGTCTGGTGATAAGGGACATGGATTTTCTCTTCCACGATGACCCAAATCAGTTAATTGACCACTTCCTGAAACTGGGTATCTAATTAGTAAGGAAGTGTGCATGCTTGTACATGTACTTTAGAGATTAGCATCTGAAACAATCAAAATTGTTGTAAGATAGCTTTAAAAGTAAATAAGTTACTGTTGTTAACTAAGATGGTAGAACACTGTACATATGTCTACCACAGTTAAGGTTTCATACTGCCCTTCAAGTTTAGGTGCATACAGATCAAATCAAGTGAAGACGACTTTTGAAATGCATTCAGTTTATACAGTCTGTCATAAATGTATGACTTTATGTTAGATAATATGGAGAATTAGGTCTGGGGGCTAATATAATTTGTGTGGAAGTAGTTTAAAAAGGTTGGACTACCACGATCCACTGGGAAGGAGAGTTTGGTCAATTATTTAGATAACAATTCGCTAAATTGCCTTATGCTTTAGCTCAGGATTCCCAACCCATCACCCGGTTGTGTTTTAGCAGTACTGGAGTTGATAAGCAATTGTCACAAATGAGGCCCTAGTCTAAGGAACTCAAAGTTCTAAACAAAGTCACCTTCCTAAAAAAAAAGTTTGATTTTTTTTATTGACAGGTTTCAGAGTAACAGCCATGTTCGTCTGTATTCGCAAAAAGAAAAGGAGTACTTGTGGCACCTTAGAGACTAACCAATTTATTTGAGCAGAAGCTTTCGTGAGCTACAACTCACTTCATCGGATGCATACTGTGGAAAATACAGAAGATGTAGGTGCCACAAGTACTCCTTTTATTTTTTTTATTGTTGTTGTGTAATTAAAGTCTAATACCTAAATGGTTATGTTAGACAAACCATAGTCCATTTGTAATTGTGCCTTCTTATATCCTATATTGCTGTTGCTGGTTTCAGAGTAGCAGCCAAGTTAGTCTGTATCTGCAAAAAGAAAAGGAGTACTTGTGGCACCTTAAAGACTAAGATTTGTAAGAGCATAAGCTTTCATAAGCTACAGCTCACTTCATCCGATGCATACAGTGAAAAATATAGTGGGCAGATTTTATATACACAGAGAAAAGGAAACAAATGGTGTTACCATACAGGCTGTAACAAGAGTGATCAGGAAAGGTGATCTATTACCAGCAGGAGAGCGGGGAGTGGGGGGGTGGGACCTTTTGTAGTAATAATCAAGGTGGGCCATTTCCAGCAGTTGACAAGAACAGTAGGGGGGAAATAAACAAGGGGAAATAGCTTCTTTGTGTAATGACACATTAGGTCGATTACAGACCTAAAAGTGGCAATTTTTCAACAAAAAAACTTCAAAAAATCAGACTCCAACGACAGACTGCTGAATTGGAATTAATTTGCAAACTGGATACAATTAACTGAGGCTTGAATAAAGACTGGGAGTAGATGTGTCATTACACAAAGTAAAACTATTTCCCCCCCCTACTGATAGGTCCACCTATCGAGGTAGGTATCCAAAGAGTATCTTTGGATACATATTGACTAACCTAGTGAGGAAGGGTTTAAACTAGATTCAAAAGGGTCAGGAAACAAAAGCCAACAGATAAGTCAAAAACAGGGAGACCTAGAAGAAGGGTCAGAGTATGTAGGGACCCAGGGCCATTATAGCAGGGACAAAGGAGAGACGAGAGAATGCAGAGATGAAATCAAATCAGTATCTTAGAGGTCTGTATACTAATGTGAAGAGTATGGGGAATAAACAGGAAGAACTCAAAATGCTAGTAAATAAACACAAACTATGACATAGTTGGCATCAGAGAGTTGGTGGGATATACATGACTGGAATATTGGTATAGAAGGGTACAGCTTGCTCAGGAAAGACAGATGGGGGGAAAAGGGAGGAGGTATTGCCTTGTATATCAAAGATGTATACACTTGGACCAATATTGAGATGGACCTAGAAGACAGAGTTGTTGAAAGTCTCTGGGTAAGGATGAAAGGGCTAAAAAAGCTAAGGGTGATATGGTAGGGGTGTACTACAGATCACCTAACCAGGAAGAAGAGATAGATGAGGCTTTTTTAAAATAAAATCATCCAAAACACAGGACTTAGAGGTGATGGAGAACTACCCAGACAGCTGTTGGGAAATGTAGTACAGCAGTCTAACAAGTTCTTGGAATGCAAGGGGGACACTTTTATATTTCAGAAGGTGGAGAAAGCAAGTAGGGGAGAGGCTGTTCTATATTTTATTTTGACAACTACGGAGGAACTGGTTGAGAACTTCAAAGTGGAAGGCAGTCTGGGGTGAAAGTGATCATGAACTCTACAATTTCATAATTCTAAGGAATGGTCGAAGGGAAAACAGCAGAATAAAGATAATTGATTTCAAGGCGGCAGATTTTAGCAAAAAACTTAGGGAGTTGGGAGGTAAGATCCCAGGGGAGCACGTCCAAGGGGAAAAACAGTTGGAGAATAGGCAAAAGAGCAAACTATTCCATTGCATAGGAAAAGATAGGAAGTATGGCAAGAGACCACTCTGGCTTAACCGGGAGATCATCTATGGTTATTTTTGTGTTTTTTTTTTTTTAAAGAGTCCCACAAAAAGTGGAAACTAGGTCAAATTACAAAGGATGAATATAAACACAAGTGTACAGGGATAAAATTAGGAAGGCCAAGGCACAAAATGAGATCACCCTAGCTAGAGACAAAGGGTAGCCAGAAAATATTCTACAAATACATTAGAAGCAAGAGGAAGACCAAGCACAGGGTAGGTCCACTACCCAATGAGGGGGGAAAACACTAACAAAATGTGGAAATGGCAGAAAGAGCTAAATGACTTTGTTTCTGTTTTCACCAAAAGTTTAGTAGCAATTAGATGTCTAACATAGTGAATGTCAGTGAAAATGATGTAGATCAGAGGCTAAAATGGGGAAACAAGAAGTTAAAAATTACTTAGACAAATTAGATGTCTTCAAGTCGGCAAGGCCTGATGCAATAAATGCTGGAATGCTCAAGGAGCTGACCAAGGAGATATCTGCGCCATTAGCGATTATCTTGAAAAACTCATGGAAGAGATTCCATAGGACTGGAGAGGTCAAATATGGTGCCAAATCTATAAAAAGGGAAATTAGGACAACACAGGGAATTACAGACTGTTCAGCTTAACTTCAGTACCCAGAAAGATAATGGAGCCAATAATTAAGCAATCAATTTGTAAACACTTAGAAGAGAATAAGTAACAGTAACATGGATTTGTCAACCAAATCATGTTAAACCATCTCATTAGCTTTCTCTGACAGGGTAAGAAGCCTTGTGAAGGGGGGAAAGGGGTAAATATATATCTTGACTTCAGTAAAGCTTTTGATAGAGTCTTGGAGGACCTTCTCATAAAACAAAGTAGAGAAATGCTGCCTAAAATTGAGCTACTATTAGTTGGGTGGATAACTGGTTGGAAAACCATTCACAGACAGTAATCATCAGTGATTCACAGTCAAACTGGAAGGGCATACCAAGTGTGGTCCTGCAGGGATCAGTCTTGGGTACAGTTCTGTTCAATATCTTCATCAATTATTTAGATAATGGCATAGAGAGTACACCTATAAAGTTTGTAGACAATACTAAGCCGGGTGGGGTTGCAAGTGCTTTGAAGTATAGGATTAAAATTCAAAATGATCTGGACGAACATCAAGAAATGATCTGAATTAAGTAGGGTGTAATTTAATAAGCACAAATGCCAAGTACTTCACATAGGAAGGAACAATCAATTGCACATATACAAGACTGGAAATGACTGACTATGAAGGAGTACTGTGGAAAATGATCTGGGGGTCATAGTGGATCACAAGCTGAATATGAATCAGTGTAACCTTGTAGCTAGCAAGCAAACCAACAAACCACACCTCATTCTGGGTTCTATTAGCAGAAACGTTGTAAGCATGAGAAGTAATTCTTCTGATGTACTCAGCACTGATAAGGTCTCAATTGTGTACAGTTTTGGATGTCACACTTCAGAGAAGATATGGACAAGTTGCAGGAAGTCCCGAGAAGAAAAATAAAAATGATCAAAGGTATAGAAAACGTGACTTATGAGAAAAGATTGAAATAACATTTGTTTGTTTACTCTGGAGAAGAGAAGACTGAGGGTAGGGTGATCATACATCCTTTTTTGCCAGAAAACTCCCCTTTTTAAGCTCTGTCCTGGATGTCACAATTTTTTTGGCAAAATGGGGCATTTCTTCTGTTTGCTCTTGCCTTAATGGCATGCGGAGGAATGTTCAGGCAAGAACAAATGGGACAACTGCCCAGTTTTGCCAAGAATGTGACATCTGTGATGTGGGCTCAGGAGAGTGGTGATACCAGTTGGCTTGGGCTAGCCCCCCTGTGGGGCTGGCCTGAACTGACTGGGGTTGTCACTTAGAGTGTCCCATTTTCAGTTAAGGGAAATATGGTTATCTTAGTGAGAGAGACACGATAAGTCTTCAAGTACATAAAAGATTGTTGTAAGGAACAGGTAGAAAAATTGTTCTCTTTAGCCTCTGAGGACAGGAGAAGCAGCAATGGGCTTTAAGTTAAGCATAGGAGATTGAAGTTGGACATTAAGAAAAGCTTCCTGTCAGGGTAGTTAAGCACTGGAACAAAACTGCTTAGAGATGCAGTGGAATCTCCATCATTGGAGGTATTTAGAACAAGTTAGACAAGCACATGTCAGGAATGGCCTAGTTATTATGTAGTCCTGCCTTGATTTCAGGGGACTGGACTAGATGACCTCTCAATGTCCCTTCCAGTCCTACTCTTCTATGAATCTATGAAGAATATCAATCTTATGAGAAAATATTTTTAGTTATAATAGCTACACAAATATTTCTAAAGTATACAGTAAGGACTTGTTAAGGCTAAAACAGCCACCTTACTCATAACAGATTCTAAGCATATGTCCAGTTTTCCTAAAGCTGAGTAAATGGGACAGGATGGGGCAGTGGGAATACTAGCACATTTAACAACAACTATGAAGAGAGAGAGAGAATCTGTGTGGTTGGTCAGAGTACTTTGCGAATCTACCAGGGGCACCAAGACAGGTTGCAAAGGTAACAATAATCATCCGGAACAAGTAGCTTTCTGTACTGGTTAGTACATTAGTTTTCAAAACTGAGTTCTACAGAACCATGTTGGTGGTCCATTGAAAGAAATTTGGAGAACCAAGTAGAAGGACGCTGGGTACTTGAGAAACGAAATGGGTCTCAGAGGAATTAAAAAAAGAAAAAAGGAGGACTTGTGGCACCTTAGAGACTAACAAATTCATTTGAGGATAATCTTTCATGAGCTACAGCTCACTTCATCGGATGCATCCACTGTTAACTCCTCGCACAAGGAAGATAAAGTCATTTTGAATGGGGGAAAATGGATTTGTCATGATTTTCTAATAAAAAATCCATTCTAAATTAAGGCCATTGTCTATGCATATATAAAATGTGATGACTATAGTGAGGTTATCAATGTACCTCTGTCATGGAGCTTTCTGTTACCCTATCACTTCCACATGGTCCACTGATTTCTTTAACAGCTTATCTTTGAAACTATGCCTTGATTCTAATATTCTGTAGAATTTTTTCCCTTTCATTTCTGCAGATGATAGTTTGGAGACAGATTCTGTAACCCTTATTCATAATGTAGTTTCAGTGGAACTGACCATGTGAACAAGAGTTACATAATCAAGTCCTTGGTTCTCCAGAAAGAGTTTTAGGCAGAGCATGTTCAAGAGAAAGAGTAAAAAAAGATTTGGGAGGACTGAACATATGATAACTGATAGCACCGTGTTTTTAATGCTTATATGTCAGACCTAACACTGCTTTTGTCAGGTATCCTCACAAAACCAAATTCCAAACACTATCTAAATACAAACATATATGCTTATCGAACACACATACAGAGTATTTATAAAAAAGTTTCCTAGAACTACACTCCTGCTAACCGCTTTCACTCAACAGACTAAGGTTTTAAAGAACACGCCAAACCCACTATGCCATTTAAGCAGTAATTTACACTCTTTATGAAATATACTGACCTATGCGAAGAATAGGTTTAATACCGTAGCAATTCAGGTTTTGGTTTGCTTGCCTCACCTTTTTAGCCAAACATTCTTCTGAAAGTGCAGATTAAATACATTTAGTTCAACATTTTATAGTACTGCTGCCAGGGATTTAGATATCACTTCTTCTAGGGTTCAGCCAAATGTGGGCTTTTCCTCATAACAAAATCTCATGTCAGAACATATGTTGAACACACAGTGTTAGACATGACTTAGTATAACTGTACATTTTGTTTGTCACCAAGTCACTGTTAACCATAGTTCATGGCCATGTTTAATATCTTTTTAAAAAAATGTATTCTAATGGGATATAATTTTCCAGGGTAGCCAATGCTTGTGATTAGCTGGGAAAGAAAAATAGGAGGAGAAGAGATCTGAGGGTTGGGGGAAAGAAGGAGACAGGAGGAAGAATTGTGAATGTGTAAAGCTGTGTGTCATTAAATTATGGACTTTCACATTGGTATCTTCTTCAGGTAAAAATGTTATATACCTGCTGTACTGTATCTACAGCAGCTGAAACCTTTCAGCTGGTTTTTAAAAAAAAAAGCAGATTTAAAACAAAAGGAAGCATTTCTTCACACAACATACAGTCAACCCATGGAAATCTTTGCCAGAGGCTGTTCTGAAGGCCAAGACTATAACGGGGTTCAAAAAAGAACTAGAAAAATTCATGGAAGATAGCCATTGATGGACCTATTAGCCAGGATGGTCAGGAATGGTGTCCCTAGCCTCTGTTTGCCAGAATCTGTGAATGGGCAACAGGGGATGGATCACTTGATTATCTGTTCTGTTCATTCCCTCTGAAGCACCTGGCATTGTCCACAGTCAGATGATAGGATACTGGGCTAGATGGACGTTTGGTCTAACCCAGTATGGCCGTTCGTATGTTCTTATGACTGACATTTCACCTATAACGATCAAAAATGGCTTTTCGTAACAGACATCATGATGATGCAGTTACTGATAACCATATAGTATGTTAATCCATTAAACATAGCTCAAAAGCAATGAGCCATTCACGCCCTTCAGTGTCTGGCTCAAGAAATCATTAAGATTAGATAAAACTACTGTATGTCTGACCATAGGAATTAGATCTATAAGCTTGTTCTATCACTGTTCTACTTTCACAGCGAAGCAATTACGACAGGACTGATAAGAAACATGATCTCAATCATAAGGTCAGCCTACCATAGCACATTACCCACAATCATGTTGAAAGTGATGTGCTTTAAGGAAACTGAATTCAGTTGGAATATTTTAGGTTAGGCAACCCAGCAATACGGCACTTTCCCACCATATCGTTCAGAGAATTTGAGTGTTGAATCTTAAAGTGAATATATTGCAATAGTTTCTCACCGTACTTTTTGTATCTGTTTAAAGTGAATCTATTAGAACTGCCTGTTAGTATTAAGGAATCTCTATGCAATTTAAAACCAGATCTCAGCATATCTGAATTTCCTAACAGTTACATTGCTTATGTTAATTAAAAAACAAAAACATCCCCCCCACACACACACACCCCACATGAGTCACTATACTGTGTTTTCTTGCAAAATTGAAGTTACCCATGCTGTTTTACATGACACTTCCAAACTTCAGTGAAATTAGTATAAAGATCTTTTATTATATGACCTCTTGCTCACAGATTGCTATGCACAAAGTACATCCCAACGTATCCAAGCCCCTGTTTCACCAACTCCTGCACAATTATCCAAATTATGGCTAAGTTCATCATTGTGAATCACGAAGCCAGTGTCTTTCCTGGTGTAACGGGGTGGAATTAATTTCTCGTGAGCACCCCCATGTCCAAGTGTGTGCACCTCCACTCTCTCTCTGTTTGTAGTGGGTCTTCAGTGTCTCAGCCCTCTGGCCAAGTCACACAGTCTGTATGTGAAATACAAATCAAACCCCTTCTGAGGTAAACAGTCCAACAGGGGCCTATCCCTGTACCCCTCAGTTGGCCTCTCTCTTTTTGTAGCCCTCCCTGGGCTCAGGTCCTTACTCAGCTCATCAGTCTTTAAATGGCCTTGGCTCTGGTATCAAGCTGTACCTATAGGTCTTACTCTCTGGAAGCAATGTCTTTCCCCCTCGGGCCCTTTCTGGCCCCAGCTCCCTAGCTGGGCCACTGAACAGTTCAGTTCCCCTTCTGCGGGTACAACAAAGTCCAGGCCACTTCCTTAGTGGCTAATGGGGGGGAACCCGGGCCCGCCCACTACTCCAGGTCCCAACCCCGGGGCCCTAGATAGCAGCTGTCTGCCACGTCCCTTTAACTAAACTGAGTCGCTGCTATAATTCCCTGGGCCTCTTCCTCATGGCCCCAGCATATTCCTCACCCTTACCTCAGGGCCTTGTCCTAGTTGAGTCCCAGTAGCCAGCCAGGAGTGCCTTTTTGTTCCCCTAATATCTGCCAACATCTGCTCTGTCCAAGGTCCTAGAGGTCCTTCAGCCAGCCAAGAGCATCATCTTTACTCCTCTAGGGCTCCAGGAAGCAACTGTTCTCTGCTATGCACTGCAGTTCTTTTTATACTAGCCTGCTGGGCCCTGATTGGCTGCATCCCACACAGCCACTTTACGCAACTTGGAAGACCCTCTTCACTTCCCTTTTTCTGCGATGGGGTATGTCAGGGTCACAATACCTCCAGCAGGAGGCCTCAGGGCCTAGTCCACCCCATGACATCTGGTCATCCAAGCCCCCATTTATCTATTTTCCTTTTTAAGATCCTCCAAAAGACTTAGTATTTTAAATACTTATAATTTAAACTTTATTTGCTCCAATATAAGGGACCTCAAGAAATGAGAGCATGTGGTGGCGGAAGGGGTGGGGAGAAGGGGGTCTAGATTTATTAACTTGTGTGGTTCTTCTAGGGAGAGTATCTTGAAATGCATAATTCAGGGTGACTCATTCAGTTTAATAGTAAAAAACAATTCACCTTCAGTTTGCTAAAGCACTGCTACCAGAAAACTAGACGAAAACAAAATCAAGGGAACATATACCTATTACTCCATCATTCTAAAAACTTTTGTCCTGAACCTTTTTTAAACTTCATCCAACACTGACTCGGAGTACTATTAGTAGCCAGTAGAGGGAAATGTCGCCCCAAGATACTCAAATACATTCTATTTCCCTGCTTAAATTAGTGGGAAATAGAAAGTGAAATAAATTGCTGCACAAATGTTTTACCTTTGAATTTTGTTACAATACCAAAAATGTAAGATCCCCCAGCAATCATAAGTTATTGGCTACCATCTGTATGGATTCAGTCAGCTTTCTGCTGTGAAATAGACCATTCATTTCAACAACAGAAAATGAGCACTATTTGTAAAATAAGCCTGTCTCAGTATTTTCTAAATGCAGAAAGGAGTCAGACAATGTGATGTGAAAATGATTTCCCACAATTAAAAAGGAATTCTTAACTCAGAAGAACAGAGCCCCTGATAACCAAGGGAAGAACATGGTGGGTTGTGCTTTGATCATCTCAAAATGAAAAAAAATAAATCACAGGCAAAAATGTGTTGTGTACTTCTAATACTAATTACAGCATCACGTATACCTAACAGTTAAAATCCTCACAAGCCCATTGTAGGTAATAAAAAGCTCCTCTGAGTTAAAAATTAAATGTAAAAGAAAACCAGACATTTAGAAGGAAGCATCTCTCAGGAGGACAGACTTGTTTCTGTGGACTTTACTATGCAGGAGAGTGTGTTTTAGTGAGTACAACAGAATACTGTAACTGAAATGATAGTCAAGTGAATACAGTTCTGCTCCACAGCAAACTTCTTGAATAACTGGAGTCTAACATTTAGGGAGTTTGCTGGTTTATGATGGATTCTTCACTTGGAACAGAATATTATTTGCAATAGGCTTTTCATTTTTCTAATTTGCTCATATGCAACATGGCAAGATCATTAAAAAAAACCTCTGATTAAGTATACAAACACAGCTCCCACAAGTATTTGCTCACACTATTGTACACACACAAATAAGAGGAATTTTGAAGATTGATTCAGTCTTGTGGCATACTGAATACACAGTATGTTAGTATCAATGAACTCTGGCTTTCCATTATAACATGATGGCTTTTGTTCTCACCCCTTGAAAATGCCAGAGTTAGGCTTGTGATGGCTTGTTAAAGGCGGGGATGCATTTAAGAGTAATATTTTTGAATTATCGTAACTGAACTTTTCTTCATAACCTCCTTTTGCAAAATGTTTAAGTTTGCAGATGTACTTTCTCAATGACTGAATACACTTTGTGATTTTGAATTTCATACAGATTGACAAGTAACAGACCTAAGCGTGGACAAAGGGTTCATGTGCTGATCCCAACCTTGACACAACTATTTAATGATGCCCAACCAAAGCTAAACATTACAGCTAAGGTTCAGATAACACGTATGTTACTTGGTGTTGCAAAGTCACAACATATAATGCTGCTGGTTCACAAAAACCCCTGTATTCCAAGATCCCAGGGAAGAGTTTGGGTGCACTTACAGTGTGCTGAACATTGTAATTAACATTCAAACTTCTCTGGGTTTGGCCATACTAAATAGGCCAGAAAACAAAGAACTAAATCATCTTCCTACAGCCCGGGCCTAAGTAAGCTTGATAAGGCATTATCTCCAAGGCACTTATTAGGTCCTCTTGAAACCACATGCTGACTGATAATTACCTTTCGATGGGCTCAGAGGAGTCATATAATTTGATTTGAATCAGATCTACTGAAATGGAGCTGTCTGGCTTTCACAGTTTTTATTCATGTTGGTTATTAGGTTTCCTCCTATCATTCTACATAGAAAATGTATAATTGTTTTGATTGTGCATGAATTTAATTTAGTAGGATAATAGATCCCATGGGTAGGCAAACTGACTTCAAGTTAAGCCTTGCTCTATCACTTCTGCTCCACCAAACAGTGGAGGACATTTATATGCAGCTTCACTAAGTATTCCACTTTCCTTCAGAGAGGTTAGCAAGCATTTTATTTTCATACTGTTTCTTTAATCTGTCCTACAGGAATTTGTTTATTTATCACATGAAGTGTCAACAGAAAAACTAGTTAGGCTTGATGAATCAAAGCAAAGCAGTTGAAAGTACAGTATAATAGCTACATAGACAAAATATTGATTTCCTTCAGTAATGGAACTAAAAGTGAAATTATGATTATCTTCACCTTGTTGGGGGCAAAGCTGCCAGTTCAGAACTCATCTTAGATCCACTCCTGTTCAGTAATGTAACTCTTCTTCCTGCTTCTCCTTCCAGGTGTTTAGGGGTTCTTCACTCCTGTCATATATTCAGTGACAAATTATCTCTGGTGTGTGTTCAATTAGCCTAATACTTCCTTCTAGAGACCAGAAGAAAGGCCACCAATATGATTTACAAAATTTTGTTCATGAAAGGGTTCATGACCCCTGCCTGCATTTTCACATGCAGGGGCTGGAAGAGAGCCAACCCACGTTAGTTTGCTTGGAAATTAAGAAACTCAAATTTCCAAGGAGAAATCACCCATATAGTTCCTTTCTATACATACATCATCCCCTAGCATCCTGCCTTAACAAATCCCAGGATGCCACACATTTCACCTTAGTTAATCTTTGGGGTTGCTACAGGGCTAATTTTTGGAGAAAACTCTTGGGTGGAGCAAGGCAGTCCACCGGAACCAGATTGTACTGAACAAGTTAAAACCATACTCAGTAAAGTTCACAAATGCATTGAATCTCAAAGCTTGGGCTTTGTTCAGCTGTAGTTGAGATTCCATTAAAACTATTTCTCACACTTCTAACCAACACGACTGCTACATCTCCACTGGCTAGTAAGAGACTTTATCACAATAACTCTATGGAAACAGAGATACTTCAAGTAGTAATACTATACACATTTCTCTACAGTACGTTGATCTTACTCCAGAATGGACATTTTTCTTGTTTCTTGAACTAGGAATGCTGGAATCAGAAGCAGCTATTGGTTATATATTAATTTCAGATCATGCTCCAATGATACTTACCCTAGCCATAGATTACACATCATTAAAATCTTCTAGGTGGAAGCTGAAGAAATTGCTACTAAAAGATGCAAAGTTTTGCTACAGAGTGGATTCAGTCATCTAACTTTATGTGCCCAGAAATAAGCTACTCAGTTACCTCAGATACTATCATTTTGGAAGGTCTGAAAGCTACTGTAAGGTGTAAGTGCATAAAGTATGCCTGCCAAAACGAGAGAGGAGAGAGAGAGACTTTCACTACTAGACTCTACAAGGAAGTAGATGAATTTCAGAGAATGCACACAAGTGACCCAAATAATGTAAACTTCCTACATTCTCTAATCAATGGGAAATTGAAATATAATATAAAATATATAATATCCACCCAAATCAAATTTGCATTCAACAGGGTCAAACAAAGATATTATGAATGGGGAGACAAAAGGTAAGCTATTTGCCAGAAGATTTAAGATGGAACTAGCCAACAACAACATTTCTTCCTTATTACAAGAAGACAGGAGTGCTATCCTGGAACCAAGCTTTATATAAATCAGACAACCAATTTGCTGCTAATAAATTTGATTATTTAATTGAAGGCCTAGCTTTTAAATACCCTACCTTCACATTAAGTGTTGTTTATGGACAAAGCTATATGAATTCCGGTATGGATGGCTTTCTGGCAGATTTCTACGAAATGTTTTCTAATCAGTTTTCTTTCGAAGGTCTTCATTTAAATATTCCAAAAAGGAGCCATGTTTTATAACATAAGACCTGCTTTAATTACTTTAATATTAAAGAACAAAGATAATTGCAACTGTGGCAACTTCCATCCCATATCTCTATTGAACAAAGATTGTGAAATAATTGCAATAATTATAAGGACATGACTGAACACCATGAGCAGTATATACACAGATCAGATTGGTTTCATTAAAGGAAGGTTGGCTAGTGATAATGAGAAAAAAACAGCTCATCTGATCCAGCAAAACTCAAATTTTCCTTCCATAGCCTTAGCTCTAGGTTCAGAGAAAGCCTCTGTAAGGTAAGGCCATTCAACCCTAATGGCTGTCCTAAAAACTTTGGATTTGGACCAACATTCTTGAACTAGATCAGAGTATTACATGACTCTCTCCTGACTTCGCTATCAACTACTGGAATTATTTCTCTCACATTTCAGCTAGAAAGGACACAACAGGGCTGCCTCTTTTGCTATTGAAGGTATGACTATAGAAAGGAAAGAATACAAAAATCAGCATTTATACTGACAACATTTTTGTACTATTGAAGAATCCATCCTCATTAATCCCATCATTATGGAATTGTAGTTGATATTTTTGGAGAAAGTCACAAAGGGTACATTCAAAAGACCAGATCCCTCTCAGTTTCAGCAGTTTCCATTTCAAATATGAAAGGAAATATCAATATCTAAATAAGTTATTTGTCCAAAATGGTTTCTAGAAATATGGACTATATATTAAAAGAAATGTTCAAGGATATAGAATTGTAGAATCATTACTGGGGAGAATAGAAATAGCCAAAATGAATAGCTGCCCAAGATTGATTTATATCATTAGCCTATTGCAATTCAACATCTCTCCTTTGCTCTTAGCTCAAATAAATAGCCTTATTGTGCAATTAATATAGGATTAAAAAAAACAAACAAAAAAACCTTGCTTATCTCACAAGACCCTTAAGAAATATCAGGTACTATTGGGCTCCAGAACATTTTTTAAGGCTAGACTGGCAACACACAGTGAGTGCTGGAGGTGCAAATAGCCACATGCCAGCCTTTCACATATCCTCAATACTTGTCAAAAATGTATGTGCTCTCTCAAAAACGTAAGCGATGCTATCTTTCCTTCTCCAAGCTTGTGTATTTTAGGGGTGCTGGATGAGCTGGTATTCCCAGTTAACATAGGGATTGTAGTAACTATTTTAGTGGCCAAAACTTATTTTGAAAAAATGGAAATCCCACACACAGATTGGCTTACTGAGCTCTCTACTACTGAATTAACAGTGGGGAAAAATGATTGTCTAATAGAAATGCTTGGGGAAAAACTATGAAGATGTCTGGTCACATGAAACACTATTGCATACTTTTGCAGTACAGTACATATTTTCCCCAAGTACTCATAGGTTATGTTCTCACTTATTTATCACTTTACTAATTAATGCCCTGCATGACTTCTATGGTTTCAAGGTTTTTTTATTTGTTCTTCCAGGTTTTACAAATAATGAACATTGTATTTTGTATGCTATTTCCCTATTTGTCCATGTATTTACATATGTTTTGTTATGTGGTTGTAGTTTAGATAAAATCATAAAAATAAAAGTTTAAAAAACCCAACCCACAGGAAAACAAAGAGACAAAAACAGTAACATAGAAAGAAATGAACTGGGCCATTTTGGACCATCACTCTGATTGCTCTGTGTGTATGTTGTTCCCCCCCCTTCTGCCACCTATTGACTTTCATGTCTATTTAAAGTGATCAGCTCTTTGGCATATGCGGTTTTGCAGCGCCCAGCACAATGGGGTGCTACCATAATAGAAATGATTGATATTGAATAATATAAATCTATTTTAAGAATTGCGGAATGAATTGTTGGGGAACAATTAAACATCCCAGCCCTAAACTGAAAAATGCAACTAAAGTTGCTGAAAGGACAAACATGATATTTTGTATGTACAACGTATTGTGTTGGAGGACATAGGTAAAAGGAAGATATCAGTACAATAAAATACAAAGTGTAATGCTAAAAAGTCCTTATATTGGGAAAAGACAGACATGATATGAAAATAGCATAGTGACAGCAAAAGTTACATAAATTGAAGCCTGTGCATGCTTATTGTATGGCTTATATAAGACAAAATGCTTAACATTAGCTTACTTCCAATCAATGAATGGGTGAAGTGGAAAGTTTTAAAAAAAAAGAAATGAAACCAAGTGAAGGAGGGCTCTAGTTGGAGAATACCAGACCAGAGACTGAGATAACCATTGTGAAGTAGAGGAGAGCTTTCCTGTTACCAAGGAACGCAGTAACGTGGGCCCCTACCTTTTCTATCTTATCTGTCATGAATATAAGAGAAACTATACTGACAATAATTCTGTCTGAAAATCTATAAATAAAGGCACAAATTGATTAAGCCTAAGTTGTTTGGACTTGTACTTCTGTTTTGCACCTTACAAACTTCAGGCCATTCAGAAACTATTCTATCGTATCAGGAGTTTCCTTACTCAGATCTAATGTAATGTAGTATGATTATTTTATTTAATTAACAAACATCTTTAACCGAGGTTAACAAAAGTTAATTCATTCCATTTAATTTGGCATGATAGTATACTAAAGCAGATGCAAAGTTAGTAATTCTATTTAAAGAAGGTAAGTCATTCCTTGAGATGAAGTGATAATGGAATGATTTTCACCTACCCATTCATTAGTTGCCATGGCTTTAATTTGTTTGCTTTGTTATGTTTAATTTGTTTGCCTTCTTAGTTGTCAGTTTATTTCTCTCTACATTCCAAACAATAGTAATTTTAACCTTCAGAAAGACAACGGCAGTTAACAATATGGCCTCATTTTTAAATTCACTCAGAACTTCCTTCAGAAACTCCCCTTTGGGTTAAGATTAATGAAACCTTTCTGCCAAGTGTTGTTAGCAGTCACATAGACCAGATTCAATTCTGTTGTGGGGTGTGACAGGGTTGAGACTCACCACCGCAGCGCCTCCTGCCGGCACGTCTGGGAATTGCTCTATCCTCTGCAGGGCACCCTCTGCCCGTGGTGTCCCATTCGTTGTTTGCTCCCCTGTTGGTATCTGGACCCGCATTGCTCTCTGCTCAGCGACGTCCGCTTCTGGTCACTGCCCTCCAACAGTGCCCCTTAGTCCATCCTCACCCCCTTTCAGGCATGGTGTGTGTGTGTTAATAGCAGTCTTTCCAGTTCGCTCCTGTGGCAGTGGCCAACCACAACCCCCAAAGATCTAGCCTCTCTGCTCGAAGGCTGGCTGCAGGCTATCACGGCCTCTCTTCCACAGCCAGGTGCTGTACAAGGGGGACACCCAGGCCTGCCCACTACTCTGGGTCCCAACCCAGGGACCCTCTAGTGGCAGCCTCTGTGCCCTCCTTCACTCCCCTCATCTGTCCATCCTCCCTAGGTCACTTCCTCTCTGACCCCTTGCACCCTCTCGGCCCTTTCCTCAGGGCCTGCAGCCTGGCAGGTATTGGGCTGGAACTTCCTTCTGTTCCCCCAAACCTGCCCAGCATTGCTCTGTCCAAGATGCTGGTCTCCTTAGCTCAGGAGACAGCCATTCCCCTCTGAAGGTCGGGGAGAGACTGACTACGTCTCGCCTGGACAGCCTTTATACAGGGCCTAGCCTGGCCCTGATTGGCTGCCCTTAGCTCAGCACTGATTGGCTGCCGTTCCATGCAGCTGCTCTGGCCTGTTGTAGCCCAACCTTGCCTGGGGGTGGGGCAGTGCCCCACCACAAGGGGTCCATTTGAAATTAAAATAATAATAATTATTGGTACAAGACTCCCCACCTAGAACCTAATCCACTCCGAGGTTTTAGCAATTTAATTTAAACCCCATGTCAACCTTTCAGGCATTTCTTCTTCACTGATAACAACTCAGGAGTCTTTGGGAATACATACTTTTTATTTGGAAAATACCCAACAATAATATTTACATGGAGATAAAATGAACAAGAGTATCTGAGAAATACCACAGCTTTATAATCCCAGTTATTAATTGCTTGGCTTCTACAGGCCTGGAACTCTTACTCACAAAACAATACCCACCTACCTACAACCTTACTTGTGAATCCAGTTAAATCAATGGTATGTCAAGCAGGCGGAAGAAAGATCTTCCTAAGCATGTTTACTCCAATCCCACTTCACCAAATGCCTGCACAGCTTTCCCTGAATCAGGTCTTCAGAGAGTTCAGATCTCTGGCAAGAAACCCAGAGCAAAGCAAGTCCCCTATGCAAAGCCTCTCCTCTCTCACATAGAGACCCTCTGCTCCCCTTGTTGAATTTGGCCTCCCTGGCTAACCAGGGTCCACAACAACATGTCAGCTAGGAACGACACTTCCTCCAGGCTCTATTTTTGCAATTTCTCCCCACTTTCAAAAATATACTTACATGCAACCTGAATCACAAACTTTTACTAATATGACATCAAATGCTATACAGAAATGCACTGGGGAAGAACTATAATTTATGGCAGGTATATCTGCCAGAGCTAGGGCATGTTTTTGTTGTCAGTGGTTCCCCCCCACTCCACTCCTTTCTCCTACAGACAGAGCAGAAAAGCATCTTTTCCCTTTAAGCCTTCTAGATCTGGGGCATCAACATAGATTGGGCATCCTTTACCAATGTCACAAAGAAAAACAGTTATGGACGTGTTGGCAGTGACTCCAAAGACAAGGTTGCATTTAGACTTTCACTTGAAGCAGGATTAAATTCTCCATTTGTTTTCACAAGTTAATTATTGAATTTAGTCTCTAACTATAAAACAATAACTCTTCAGGAAACAATTGCATTTATCATAATATTTCTGGGGGAAATATTTACTCATTTATTCAAAGGACATTTTTTTTTAAAGTTATCCTCCATCTTTTTTGGATGATCAGAGGAAGGACGGATTGATACAGCTGAAGAACCAAACTTTACACTTCCACCACAAAAAAAGTTTCTCGGGAGTTGCCCACCTTACCATTTAAACACATACCCCATTGCCTGCTACAGCCTATATTTATTCCTTCTCCTCCCACCCCACAGACCAAAGAAGAGAACTTGGAACTCTTATTCCTAAGCTATCTATCAGAGCAGAAATCTTTCCTCCTACCCCTCTAAGTGGCTCCCCAGTGAAATTCTGTTTCCCCCACCTTAAGACTCCTGCAGAGTCCTGCTGCCCCATCACATATGTACCTCCTCCAAGTTCTCTACTCCATTTAACTGCTAAACATTGACATTATCTTAGAAAGTTGCCACACAAGTTAGTTTAGGCAAGGTCTACTCTGTAGACTTCTGCCGACATAGCTATGTCAGCCAGGGACATGAAGAGGTGTGACCCCTTACCAACACAGCTGTACCGGCAGAAGCCCCTAGTGCAAATGTTCAATACTGGCATAGATGCACACTTAGTGATATAGCTTGTTTTTTCACTGGAGATGGTTTTCATATTCTGGTTCAAAGCTCAGCTCTGCTGCTTCAGTTTCATCCACAGGAGGAATGCTTTTTCGGGGACAGCATACAGGTAAAGCACTCCTAGTGTAGACATGGCCTCAGAGTTCCTCAAGTTAATTAGGTCTTTTTGAGTGGGAAAATACGAGTGAGTGTGATCTCTCAGAATCTAGGTGTTCAGTCTTCATTAATACTCCAGAACAACGGACTACATTTTGCATATTGCAGCAAGGTTATCCAAAAGCGCGAACTATAAAGCTGCATTCATTAGGCTAATCATGTCTTTATTCTTGACATGTACTGAACTTAATCTGTTAGGCATAGTTTCTGAATTGCTGATAGAGTGTGGCAGAGAGATTCTGAGTCAAGAAGTGTAGCAGCTGAAGGCCACATACATGTTAGCCTCATCTCATATTGTATTTTCTATTCAGCTGTGCAACAGGAACAAACTTGTGAATAAAGCTGGAGAAAAATAAAACTACAGGGAAGGGCCATTATCCTTGTACCATTAGAAGTCAAAAGATAGATAAGAATGATTCCTAACTCTAGAGGCAGACAGTGAATGGATTCTTGTTTTGGTGAAATATGATTATGTAGAAACTGAGAAAAAATTTCAGAAGTATACAAGTGACTTGGAAACCTAAGTTCCATCGCAATAGTGATTCAGGCACATAAACCTTAAGAGCCTAAGTCATTTTTGAAAATGGGGCTTCTAAAGCAGAAAGGCATTTTTAAAAATGTTACTGTGATGGGTGGACTAGGACTAGACGCTCGCTGCTGAAGGCCTCAGGGTTCTGTCACACTCGTCTCAGGAAAGAAACAGTACAGAGGTTCTCCAAGCTGCTTAGAGTTGCTGTGTGCCACACAGCCAATCAGGGCCCAGCAGGATCATCTAAAAGGAGCAGCAGGGACAGAGTGAGTTCAGTCTGCTTGCAAGGACCGGGGGAGCAACAGGTCTTTCTAGTTGGCTACAGAGGCTAAGGCAGGTAGTTGCTGGCAAGGACTGAGGAAGCAAGGGAATAGCTTCTGGCTAGTTGCCAGGACTCAATTAAGATGGACAACAGGGAAGTGGCCCAGGGAAACGCAGTTAGTTAAAGCGACATGGCTGCTATTTAGAGGGTCCCTGCGCTAGGACCCAAAGTAGTGGGTGGGTCTGGGTACCCCCTTTGCCAACAGTCATTGGGGAAGTGACTGTGCCTGGAGAGAAGGAGTTTAGACAGGCCCAGGGAAGGGACTGTTCATGGATCTGTTATCCCCCAAGAAGGAGACTGAACTGAGACTGACCCAGCTAGAGAGCCAGGGTCAGAGGACTAAAGGGCAGGCGAAGACCCTTCAGGGAGGAAGCCCTGAGGGTGCTGCTCCATCCCAGAGCAGGAACCCTGCATGAAACCTGGCCAACTATGGTCCTGAGATAGCTATTGGTCAGACTGAGGACTGGAGCCCAGGGAGGGCTACCAAGATGTTGCAAATGGAAGGGTACCATGATAGGACCTGTTGGACTGTGAAGGGACTGAGCCTGGGGAGGGCTACAGGACATTACTGAGGGCTTTGAGACAATGTACTCCAGAAAGAGTTTGTTTTGTTTGCACAGAGACTGTGGGTGAATTGGCTGGAGGGCTGAGTCACCAAAGACCCGCCGGGCAAGTGCAGTGGCTGACAGGGGGCACAGTGAGCCGAGAAACTTAGAAAACTGCAAGCATGCACACATTCAACCAGGGGGCGCTCACAAGAGGTGGGTGCCACTCTTCATCAATGTCTTGGAAGTAGTATTTTGAACTATTCATGCAAATACTGGACTGGATCAGCTAGTCTATAGGAGCTTCCTGTGGTGCAGGACTAGGGGAGAAAAGGGAAAACTTACAAAAATACAATGATAAAGTTACTGTAAAAGTATCACAGCAACTCCTAGAGGTCTTAACTGAGGTAAGGACCCCATTGTACTAGGCACTGACAACCACATAGCAAGAGATGGTCCCTGTTCCAAAAAGCCTACAATTCAAAAAATGGGACAGAAAAAAGATGGGAGGGGAAAAACAGGCACACCTAGAGAGGTAAAGTTATTTCTTCAAGATTACCCATCAGGTTGCAGCATTATGGATCTTTGGACCTGACTAAGCCCCTGAATTCTGACAGAAGGCCTCTTGCAATTGCTCCAGGCTGCCTATTGCATTTTATGATTCACTGCCTAACAGAAAACTGAATGCATCTCATGAAGTGGGCTTTAGCCCACGAAAGCTTATGCTCAGATAAATTTGTTAGTCTCTAAGGTGCCACAAGTACTCCTGTTCTTTCTGCTGATACAGACTAACACGGCGAGCACTCAGAAAACTCAGAGTGGAAGATACCCTTGGAAAAGCCCTTTCTTTTTTTTCCCCCCTCACTAGCCCCCACTCCCCTTCACACATACACACACAATTTTTAGAGGAAAAAGCGGTAGGTGAAACATTTGTCCTCAGTCAAATAAAACAAAGAACCAGTTAAAACACTGATCAATTATTATGCTTGATTACACTAATTGGCCGTTGCATGCATATTTACTAACTTGAATCATCAAATGAAGATGCAAATTTTTCAACATTGTTCACCATCCACACTTTGCAGAATAGCTCTCAATGAGCCATAGCTTATAACAGACAGACATTTGGACACTGAACAAGCTATGGAAGTGCCCAAGTCACAAACTCTGAAAAAAAATCAGCAAGCACCGTGTGTGTGTGTGTGTAACGATCTAAAGGCATGAAGGCCCATGGGCTCAGCAGGCCAAGTCTCAAGACATAAAACTAGGTTTCTAAACATTTGTAGAAAGTGCAGTTAGTTGTACCAGTGCCCTGGAGGATACTCAATTTGCCCAGCATTTGAAGAGGAAAGTCAGATAAATAAGACCATGTCATGGGGTACAGTCTATTCCAAATAGAATTAATTTCCAAGAAAGGAGAAAAAAATAGAATCCAACTTCTATGGACAAGGGACATGCAGCAAAATGTGTGAATACCGCAGCGGAGAGGTGACAGTAATAGGAGAGGGGGATACTGAACCAGAAAAAAGTGACTACATCAATGCAGCTTAGAGCCTGCCAGAGCTACACTGGCTTGTAAACTGAGCTGGACTAAAACGTAGCATTATCTGGAATATGTTTGTGTGAAAGGCAGCAGCAATAGCAATGCTGCAAAGAAGAAACTGTGTCAAAGAGAAGAAGGTGGAGGATGTTGTGGCAAAGCAGATGAAGACAAAGTGGCTGCAGAATGAAAAAGAAAGGCTTGGACAAACCTCAGAAGGTAGAATAAAAACTGATAGTCTTCCAAAAAAGAAGAGTTAAAATATGCAGATGCTCAAAGTGTTAGTAATGTCCCAATAGTTGACATAATAGAGGAAAACAAAAACACTATTGATAGTAAAACAGCGAAAAGGCAGAACTAGTAAAAAGAAATACATCCTTCTTTCTATTTTGAATCATTGAGAGAGACAGGAAAACAAGCAAGTTTTTTACAAAGGAAAACAACAAACCAATAAACCAACCCCACAAGAGAGGCAGGAAGACTGTTGTTGGTAAAAAGACTAAACCACAGCTGGTCCTTAGCACCATTTCAAATAGAAGAGGACAACTACTCTTCCGAACGTAACCACAGTTTTACAAAATAAAAATAAAATAAAAGCAACCACCTAGTGAAGTTCTGCAGAAATGCAATAGTGACAGTACTTTTGGTCTGAGTACTGTAAAAATATATTATACAAATATAAAAGTTTATTAGCCCATGGCAGGTTTGCAAAATACTCAAAGGGACTACAATGATGGGTGTATTTAAGGCCCCTGAAAAAAGGTAACTTGAGAACACCAGCACTACTGAAGGTTGGTATAGAGCATGAGCTGTTAGAATGGAGTGGCCAGCTGGAGCTTGACTAACAAAAGAGCATTTAACCCCCTGCCCTAAAAGTTTTCCTGCATTTATGCCCACAAGACTCATACAAGTTTCTTGTTTTCACACTGAAGGCCATATACAAAACCAGAAGGCTGTACAGAAATACCAACTATGATAGGAGACGCTCAGAGATCTATTTCCCCATATCCATCTGTCAATAATGCAAAACTTGATGCCCTCCTCAATTTCTTCTCCCACTTCCATCTCTGTGTTTGTCCATTTTGCCTCCTACACAAGGATCACCCTCCCAAAGCCTGTTGAACCCTCAATCTTCCCATTTAAATCTTCACTATAACTCACTTGTCTACAAGAAGTGAATTTGTGTAGACCACCAAATTAACCTTTATTTTAATACAGCTAGCGAGATGTGTGCACACCACAACTGGGTATCCACAGATTTTTACCGTTTTTTTTTTACCTTACTGTTAGTTATGATCATTCATTGCATCATATCTAAGATGAAAGCTCCTTGCATCTGGGATTGTTTTCACTTGTTCTATAGAATATCCAGAATACCTGAGAGAGCTGTAGATGAACTTTTGCATATAGGATACCAAACAGGTGTAAAAATATAGTTACTGAATGTGTGCCCCATATGTAATGTATGACTCAACTGTTGTTGAACACATGCTATGATTAATCCAAAAATGCTTATGGTGCTTCCCTGGCATCTTATTTTCAATAGGATGGAACTGATGTCTGTTGACAGATGGGTGGTTGATGCACAGCCTTCTTTGTAGAGGTATGTGCCTCACTGTCAAGTGATCGATTTGTTGTAATGAATATCAGGGAGTCTTGCGGCTCTATTGCCAAGGAACCCAACAGTATTAGAGGAACAATATAAATCAACCAATAAAAGAACAAAGAGAGATCAGCATCACTGTCTGGGAACCAAACACTGGTAGGTAAGTGGCACCTTGATTCTATGTCTGGTCCCCAAAAGGAATGATCTCCCTCTGAAGTCCTCCTTCTACTTAAGAAACCAACCTTCCTGTTTACCATTGTTTGGAAGTAGCTCTGTGTCACTGGTGGAATCATTTCTGATTTTGCTAGTTACATTGCACATTCTCCAGACATCCTCAGAGGAACAGGGTTGATGGCTTCAGGTGCCTATAATAATTTATTATTCTTATTTAAGGAAGACATTGTTCTCCTCACATTTACAACCTAAAATGGAAAAATACATAGAAGAATGAGCCTCCATAGTCAAGGAGGGCTATGGTCTCTTCACCCCACTGCATCAGACAGTGCAAGCAGAAAAATGCTGTTTTTACCTTTTCAAAAAGTGTAGCAAATGATCTTGTCTTGGGTGCCTGGATTAAACGCTTTGTTTGCCCTGAAGTGCCCCCTGCTGGCCACTGGTGGCTCTGCAGTACTTTTCCTCAGTTCTTTCAGTCATGCAGACCAGATTAGTTCAAACATTGGTTCACACCGTGTGTAGAATCTTGTTATTACAGAGGGTAACTCACCTTTTTAGCTACTCAAGTTCATACCCATTCTGGGTCCATGTAAGTGGGTCCAGACCGGTTTCCTTTCCCTGTTGAGGAGGCCTCAGCCCTCCTTCCAGAGCTGAGTGTACTTCAGGCTTTCTCCTTAAGACAGGAGCCCCTGGCTCTCTTCCTTGGAGTTGTAATTTGGGCCACCTCTAGAGCCTTAGTCAGCTTCCCCTCCAGCTGCTCCTTTTCCCCATGCCCCTTTCATCCTCAGCCTAGGTGAGTTCAGCAAGCGGACCTTCTCCTGAGAGTGGCTCTCTTGTTTTGAGGGAAGAGACGGTATATATAGGGTTCTTCCCAGAATACATAGAACATAGAATACATTTGTCCTGATTGGCTAGGAGAGAGAGGGGAGCACTTCACACCTATTCTACAAGGGTCCTGGTTCCGGGTCCTTAAAGAAACACTAGTCTAGGTTTTCCCCTAGCCTTAGCTATTCTCCTGGAACCATCCTTCTCTCTTTTCTTTGCCTTTCCTAGGTCTTCATCCACTCTATAAGTCCTGGGACTTAAGGGACACACCACAGAAGCGCCATTAACAGACAACTAGTCCTTACTACCCTTAAGGGGACCGTTATTTTGTTAAGTTTCCCTTACAAAAGAAGAAGGCCACCTGATACTATGATTTGGACAGAGCATGTCACCAGCACCACTCCGCCTCATTAGAGCTATTATTTATTACAAGATGTACTTAACATATGAGTTTATACAAACCCATGTTAGCTATATTGCTAAAGTATTTTGAAAAAAAACAACTCAATTTCCTCCTTGATGGTCTTCTTGGATAAATGCACATTGTACATATGTATGTTAAACTGTCCTATAACCTAAGTAATCTATTAACTGGCTGGTGTTGGCTTTGCATGTATGTGCCATTGCATACTACTGCAGGGAATCCGATCTACTAAATGGTTGATCAGTTTCTAATGAATAATCAAGTGGCTGACATGAAAAAAAAAATTGCTCAACAGGTACAACACCCCTATTCTTTACGAAAAGCTGACCAAAATATTCTCCTTTTTGCTCATGTGTTGGAAGCTTTTTTTTGGACACAAAGGTCAAATTCTATTTTCCCTGCCAATGTCTGCATTTAGCTGACTGCTGCCGTTTTCATTCATGTTTGTGTATTTATTGTACATAGCCATGATTATACTAAAAAATGTTTCTAAGTTCATAAGGAATTGTATGTTTCATCTATCACTACATTCTTGCCATGAAGTTCAAATGCAACATTTGAAAATTAATGAAGATTTATTGCTGCGGCTAGAAACTAAACATTTCTTGTAACTATATCTAAAGTGGGTGGCAATTAATTGATTTTATATAATCAAATTGTGATATTTTAGAAATTCTATGTAATTAGGAAGAAATCTAAAAAGGGAGGATTATTTAAATTAAGTCTTTTCTTGTATACTTTCTCCCAAGGGTGACTATAGGTCAAAGTGTTAAGATGAGATAAAATGATCACCTACGTACATACTTACACTATGAGGGCACTTGATTTGAAAGTACCCATCCGTGTTCTGCTAAAGCTGCGGGCCAGTTGACTGAGAGCTCCTTAATGGAGTATGCACTATACAGCCCGAGGCAGTAGATCTTCCATATTAAATAAACTGTTCATCTGGCAGAGATACATTGACAGCTACAAATGGTTCGTAGAATGAGATGAAAATACATTTTAATGTGACATGCACTTTTTTTGTAGTGTTTTGTTTGCCCTACTAAAAAAAAAAAAAAAAAAACCACCACAAAAACTAAAACCACCACCACCACACAATGCCCCAGCAGCCCCAATGCAAATGCTAATCCCTTCTTCCAGGCATTTTCTCTAAACTTTTATTTAAAAGGCAGGTGAGTGAAGCCTCAACAGCTAGCTCTGTTTTTAATATGTGTGGTTAGCTTTCCTGATCAATTTGCTAATCCCTGTGGACCAGATTCTGCCACCTTTGTTCACACTGAATACCATCTTGCTGCATGAGTTGTCCTATTGACTGTGGCCTAAGCCCTGGATCCTCAAAACAGTACATAGGCCTTGATCTGCTCAGTGTTGCAATGCCTAACCCCTAGGCACCCTATTGCCTCATGGAATCCTCAGTCTCCCAAAAAGTATGAGGATAGGTGACTAAGAAAGGGATCCTCAGAAGCCAGCAACCTGAGTGGGACAGTCCTTAAGATATCCAGAACTACAATACCAAAAAGAGGGGCAGGGACCTGCTGTGCCTGGCTGACAGGCCAAAGATAGGCACCTCCAGCTGCTGAGGATCCTCAGCCACAAATTCTCTCCTGGAGCCAGGTTAGCCACTTATGTAACCCTTAGCATATGAAACCATCTCTCTCCTGCTGATGTTCAAAACCTCTATCACACGCACCCTGTGTTTCCCTGTGCTCACAGCTGTCTTTTGTGTGGATATTGTAACTTGATTTGAGCTAGGTTTCTGATCTGCACGTCAGCTGTGGGGCGATAGCAGGGCTTAAGTGGATTTGTAAATGCCAGGTTTGGTAGCAGCTGAATGGCAATTTTGAAAAGGTCAGTGGCACCAAAACGGAGGACTTAGACACCCGAACACCTTCGAGGATCTGGATAAAACAAGGGTGGCAGAACCTGCCACTATATTAGTTCTGCTGGTAACAATAAAATGGGCTTGTGGCAACCCAGCATCCCAAGCAACACTATGACTCAAACTAACTACCCCCTTATAAAGGAAGTTTAGAATGATTTAAAGGCAGAAAGTTCTCTCGGGTTATCCTCGATCGTCACCAGTATAACTGAACACAGAACTGGAGACACTTAGTTCATGTGAAACAGCACTCCTATTATATACACCAAATGCTAACCTTTGGTACTCTGATTCTAAAGAGCAAAAGATGTAACTAATCATACAAAAAGCTTTGTAGTTTAAGTCATAATCAAAGTTGATTTGTTGCAGGCCGAATTTCTAAGCTAAGCATGCCATCTCCTCCCAGTGGAGGAGTAGTGTGATGTAGTGTGATGAGACAGTTCTTTCTGATGGGATCCAGAGCTGGATGAGCTCCCAGGTAATACAGTACTATGCAACCTTTCCCACAGCAAAAACCTTAGCTGATGGTGCCAGAATCTGACTGGATCAGTAGCTCTCAACAGCCTCAACTCTGCCAGATAAACTATCAGGATGCACTCAGCAGAGAATGCATTCAAATCTGAGGAAACAACTGTCACTTAGTTATTTTTAATCATTTACAAAAGTCATATGAAGAGTACCACCCCCACCATCAATAGCAACACGGCAAGCCCCAATTCTTGAAAGAGCCACCAAATTAGCTGTTTGCATTGGAATTGTTGCTATGTGAAAACTTGAGTCCCAGACCCATGAGTCTTGTGTAGTACAAACTTATTGTGGTAGCTGTTGGTACAAGTCAGAAAAGAATACTGGAATGAAATAACACCATTTTATTTAGACGAAACTCCACTACGTTGCATGAAAAGTTTGCATCGGTAATGGTGGCAGGATTTGGCCCTATATTATATTTTAAGTGTTGCTAAAATATTAGAGGGGCTCACATATTGTAGAATAAGCCGCAGTGGAAAATTATCCCATAGGTAACAGAAGTGACTGGTACTGGATATCTATGTGAAGCTTCATGTTTCTCTCTCTCTACAGCAGGAAGTAAAGTTAGGGTGATGCACTGTGTAAGTTGTACTTGTCATTTTTTTTTAAAAAAAAAATAAGTAGGTACTTGCTTCTAATCATATGCTTACATAAATTCAAGCACAGATAAACATTTGATGCAAATTTTCAATTCACTTTTTATTTTTAAGCAGAGACTCTTGCCAGGTATAAATCAGGTGATGTTAGAAGGTGTAAAAAAGAAAGTAAGACAAGTGGGCAAGAAAAGGGTGGGGACAGACTGTAGAGAGATGCAGGAGAAAAAAAAATCTATCAGTGCTTAGGCTGGCTGGAAAACAAAATGTCTGTTTTGCAAAAAAAGTTAAGGTTTCAAAATTTGTTTTTGTTTCAGTGTGGAGCAAAACCAAGCCCTTTAGAAAATTTGCAAATAAAACCAAAGAACTGATGGTATATCCCACTTGTTAAGACATTTGGTTGGGATGTGGGAAATTCAAGTCTGTCTTGTTCTCTTGTTTTTAGCAGAAATTCCATTTTGGATCTGAGAAAACATCCTGACAAAAATTCATAGAAACAGATACTTTTCAGTGAAAAGTTTTGATTTTCACAAATTGGCATTTTGCAACACAAAATATTTTCATCGACACTTGTATTGTTTAGCCTTCTGTCCGAGTCTCTGCTCTGCAAGAATTTACAGAACCCAGAGTGTTAGGTACATCACTGACAGTGAAAGGAATTAGTGTTGTATGATATTTGTGTCTAAATTTTCAGTGAGATGGTGCTGTACTGGGACAAGTAATTCAAAGTTGTAGCCTCTGAGGTATAGATAGTGGAGGAGTAATCAGAGACAGATGAGAGTCTTGGAAGTAGTAAGCTGGATGTCAATGGTGAACATTTAAGAACAAAATACCATGCAGGGATGGAGTGTTTCATTCTTTATCCCCATCTTCAACATGCTTATATCCTGTCTAGAACCCCAACAAGCCCGTAGCCTTAAGAGATTGGACTTGATGGGGCAATTTTAAAACACTACTTGCTCCCACTTAAGTGACATCCCATCACAGCCACGCTTACCAAAAATGAGGGAGACTATTACCTGCCAACTATAGAATGGAGGTGGGCTAGTACCAGACAGAACATAACATATTTTCCAAAGGATAATACTGTATATTACATAATATCACATAGTATGATTCAGAGAAGTTAGCTGTTCAAATAAGGGTATTTTCCAATAAGTTTTAAATAAAAAACAAAATTTATTTTCATTTTACTTGTTTCTCTGTGCTACAGGTGCACACTTCCGTGCACAGCTGTCTTATTTGTTTTCCTGGCAGACTTCTCACAGAAAACAGAAATTTGTGCCAGTCACCAGCTTAACCAAAAATAAATCTTATTACTCTTTGTGTGCATCAAAGTGACATTCACATGCCGTCCCAGTCACAGGCATCTGGCATGAAAGGAAAAAGCAGCCTGACACATGTTGGCAGACAAAATGTGTTGTTCACGCTGGCGCTGGCAACAGTTTTTACAGGCATAGAATGTGCTCCCTGTTTGGCCATAGCTTAGCAGGCAGCCACTCATTTGTTTCCCATTCACCACACGTTCAGACACTGTCTCTCAACTGTCTATATTGAATGTGTATTTTAATAGAAAAATGTCTGACATTTTAGCTGTCACTTGCATATGGAAAGTTGTGTTTTCAGCAGCACATTGTTAACTCCTACACTGACATATTGCGTCTGTAAAATATTCAACAATATGTCCTCAGAACACTCTGAGGGCTAGGCTACTAAAATTCAAACTTCCTAACCCACAAACGGACTATTTAGTAGACAATATGTTCTGAGTAAATGTGAACTATTGTTAATCCACAATCTCTTAGATATGTTCAATGAATCCCCTGCCTCCAACACTTCCCCCCCAAAACAAAGAAAAAGAGGCAAGATGTTTAAATGCTAAAAGGTATGTCTATACTGCAATCATGGGGTGCAACTGCAACTTGAGTAGACATACCTGAGCTAGCTAGATTCAAGCTGGCTCAGCTATGTCTACTCAAGCTGCACTCACACTCGTTCAGGCATCTCCCAAGGTGATGTGTGCTATTTAAATATAGTGGGGGCAGCACAGGCTGGGAGAAACCAAGGATATACACAAATCTCAGAAGCCATACATGGACTGATTCATTGTTGCTCTGCAGTCCCACATGAAATCCCCTGAGCTCATGAAGCTCTCTGGGGGAGCTGTAGAGACAACTCTGCATCCACTTCCATCCCCTCTAAAGCAGAAGGTCTTGGATGTGGATGTGTTCAGAGAAGGCCAAAGACAGAAGGAGAGCAGCTGGGGAATTATTATGCCCTTGCAGTTCTGCACCAATGCACTGGAAGACTTGAGGGCATCTTTCAGGGCTGTCTGAACCTCATCTGTAGCAATTGTTGAACTAGCCCCAAGCAGCCCCAAATAAGGGAAGTGCAGAGATGAATCCCTTTGACAGTACCTAAAAATGTACAGCCTTGTTACAGACTCTTTAAAACACTGAACATTATGTTAGCATATTACATTATTAATGTGAACTCAAGAAACAACTCATCAGAAACATTTTCAAAAAATATGACATCCTCACCAAGGACTGAAACCTGCAAACCTTCCATGTATGCCTGTGACATTGTCATCTATGGCATACTGCACGTTAGGTTTATAAGAAGAGGTCCCAAACTTACTCATTGTTGTGTACCACAACACCATTCACCAAAACATTATTGAAACCATGTTCAGCCTTTAAACTCTGTGAAAGATCATCTCAATAAGAATTGCTTTTGCAATACATTTAATTTTAAATATAGTGGACTGGATTCTGATCATTACTGTATCCCCACTTACTCATGGGAAATCTCAAAAAGCTAGCACATCCTGAAAAGTCTACTATTTAGCTGTTAAGGTGCTAGATTTTTAGATATAAACAATTATTCAGAGATTGTCTTCTTCTAGACTGAAGAGATCCAAGTATTCAGATACAAGGGAGGAGAAAATGTTCGTGTAGGGAGGGGGAATGCCATGTGAATGATAATAGGAAAATACAATAGGTGATCCAGAGAAATAAGAGTAATTTATCTTTCAAGTATAGGTCAATGCATATGGACTGAGAAGAGACATTAGACCAAAAATAATCATAGGGCTTTGTTTTTCCTAAGATTTATGTTCAGCTATATAGGATGAACTACCCATTAATTTTAAAGGGAATTGGGTGTCCAAATATTATAGGTGGCCTTGAAAATCTCTGATTTGGTGTCTACAGCTTGCCTCCCACTCAGTAAAGGGAAGATGCCATATGTTTAAGAATACTGATCTCTACTTATCTCTAATGCATGAAAGGGAGACTTTGATCCATTTGTAATGTCTGGATATGCTCTGAATTGCATTGCTCTCCATACAGTGATTCCTATAAAAATATTCATAGTACATTGAATTTGGCAGACTCAAGTGGAAGGGAGCTTAAATTGTAAACACTTGCTAGCAGTCTGGCGATTTTTGATGCGGTGACACTGCTGAAAGGTGTATGGTGCAATACACTGACCTTCAAGACTGCTTATGAATCACCAAAAGGTCTTGGAAAGGGGAATCCACCTTGCAAGTCTGTGCATTGCTGAATTTTGTGGAACAGCTTGCTAAAACAAATGTGATGAATTAGACCCTGAAGACATTCAGATCTTTAAAAAAAAAAAAAAAGTCAAGAGCGCAATCTATTATCATGGTGAAATTCCTTTTTTTCATTTTTCTATAGCTGTAGGAATCACTTCAGCAGTTAAGATCAACGAGAAAAACAAGCAGAGGTGCGACATCAAAGGAGGCCATACCACCACTCTGGAAAGTGTGGACTCCCCCTCATGAAAGGAATCCATATAAAACTGTGTTCAAGACTAACATAGGAACAAAAGCAGAAAATCCATTATTTAAAAAGTTTATTTTCCTTAAGAACATACCAGAAGAAAAATACAGAGAAGCCAATGTGCTACTTTTTAAATTCTATAAGGCAATTGCTGTGAAGATTTTGGAAATCCAAATGTAATGTGCACCTGTCAACACCAACAGATTGTGCTGTAGCACAGTTACTCTTGTGTTTAATGAAACTGTAGCCAGTGGTAACATTTAACATTTAGCATGAACATGACAGAATTTTATGAGGATATCTTAAATCATTTTAGGCTGAAATGTTTGAAAATGTAAGGAAAGAAGATTTAGGGCCAAACTCATTACAGATGCAACTTCACTGATGTGAGTAGAGTTGTACCTGGAAGGATTTTAGAGTAAAATGCAGAGCTGTAAAGGGAATTAGTGAAATGCCAAAAAAAACTGAGAATTGGAACATGGACTATGTTTCCCACATTAGCTTCAGAAGTCAAGAACTAATGTGTCTCCTGAAATTCAGAGCATGAGGTTGGAAACATGCTGGATGTATGTCTGAAGAAAGGCCTACTGTTGCCATTTTACAACTGGAAGTTGATAATCCCTAAGCAAAAAGGCTGTGCATTCAAGGTAAAAGGGCATACATATATTTCAGTCTAGGATGTTAAGAACAACTGAGTATTCTTGACCTCAGCTATTTATCAGAGCGTACCTAGGTGTGCAGCACAGCACTCTGATCTCAATTCAGAAAAGCAATGTGATTATTTACATGGTTAAAATTATTCGCTTGCTGAAGTGCTTTGCTGGATTGGGGCCACAGTGCTCAGCAGTGGAAAAACAAACAAACAAAAAAAAAAACCCCACAAGCCTGGGACAATTTAGCAACACTTAGATTACAGACAGTACATGTACTTAATTTATTTACAATATTTATATAGGTATTTTGTTTTGGAAGTAAATTTATTTCCAAACCAAGATGTAGATGTAAGAAGTAAAAGATTACAGGGTAGATTGAAGTTACGGTACTAAACTTCTTTATCTTGGAAAACTTGGATTAGAGATTCATGGATGGATTTTCTTAAGATCCTGAGGGCAGTTTGAAGTCCAGCCCTCATTCACTGTAAGTCAATAGAAACCAGGCATCTTACTCTGCTGACTTTGAAACTCTCCCCTTGAATTCATTACAACAGCCGGAGCTATTTATTGCATCCAGTATTCAAAATAACCCATAATCTCTGAACACACACACTCTGGTCAACGACCCACCTGTTGCACTTTAACCGCTGCTACTTATAGAGAAAACAGTAAAATAGATAATGGAACATCTTTCAAGTATCATGTCATGTCAACCCTTGGAGCAGATATTGGATTTTTTTAAAGGGTTTACAAAAAAAAAAAAAAAAAAAACACACCCACAACTTTAAAACATACTTTCCTGAAAAGCATGCCTTTATACTTTTGCATCCAAGCCCAAAAGAGTGGCAAAATGATACAGTTTCTAGAATCTGTTTTTTTCATCATATCTTTTTTCCGTCTCAAAATAATGGTTTGCAGCTTTGTCCACTAGATAGAGTTTAAGTATCATTCTTTTGTTTCTGACCAAAATAAATAAAAGCTGCTGTTTTTGTCTGATATGTGGAAGCAAATTTCAATGTCATTTACCAAGTATTCCATGAGGAAGCAACTATGGACATTTGAGAGAGCACAGTGCAACCAAACTCATTAAATCTTTGTCAACATAATGGATTTAATTGGGTGGCTTAAATCATTTGTGATATAAAGTTTTAGGAAAATAGTATTTGGAAAGCTTGGAATCTCTCATCTGTCTCATCTATCTATATCTAGAATTGGCCCAGGGTTGACTACTGGACTTTTTTAGGACAGTATGATTTTGGATTATTCTAGAGAACATCACAGAGGCTGATCCCTAAATTCCTAAGCCACAAGACCAACAGTCAGCGACTCTTCTTCCTGAAGTACATGAGAGAACAGGGAGCAAGGTGCTGCTCATACAAGAGCTCTATCTAATTGTGGGGGGAGAGGCCACGCTATACTCTACTCTGTTCATGTGTTTCCAGCATGAAAGCCTACTGATTAGAGGAGTTGTAGGTCCTGCAACAAAGTGAGCAGAGCTCCAAGAATTCAGAAAGATATGCTTGTTTGTAGAACTATCCTGGACAGTCCAGGAAGCCAGGCACTTCATTGCATATCTGAGACAGCTTCAGAATGTGCTTTATGTTAAAAATACTAAAAATTACACTTCAAATTTGTCATCCTCGCAAAGAGAATTTACAGCCCTATTCATCCTGATGAGCACTTAGTCCCACTGATTTCAACAGGACTGCACATCTCAGTTCCAGACACTGTAAGAATCTCAGTACTGGGTCCTAAAAGGTGCCATATAAACAACGAGAACATTTCAATCTCTCTGGTCACTCAATAACAGACCTAAAAGTGGCAATTCAACAACAAAAAATAACTTCAAAAACAGACTCCAATGTGAAGCTGCAGAACCGGAATTAATTTGCAAACTGGATTCCATCAGATTAGGCCTGGATAGAGACTGGGTGTGGTTGGGTCATTACAAAACCCAAACATAATTTCCCCAATACTAATTTCTCCCTACTGTTACTCACACTTTCTTGCCAACTGTCTGTAATGGGCCACTCTCTTACCGCTTCAGAAGTTATTTTTCCTTCCTTGGTACCCTGCTGTTAATTGATTTATCTGGTTGGACTGACTGTACACTTGGTAAAGCAACCCCCATCTTTTCATGTATTTATACCTGCTCCTGTATTTTCACTCCATGCATTTGATGAAGTGGATTCTAGCCCACAAAAGCTTATGCCCAAATAAATGTGTTAGTCTCCAAGGTGCCACAAGGACTCCTCATTATCTTTGCTGATACAGACTAACACGGCTGCCACGCTAAAACGTATGTAAACAAGTTCTTCTGGTTACCCAAGTGGAGCAGAGACAGTGAGACTTTCCCCATGTAACAATGCCAGTTAACTCAATTTTAGAGGGGCTCTGTCTATAAGCAAAAGGGTATTTTAGTCTCCTTGCCTAGTCAGTCATTGGTGACATTGCTGGGAATGCCAGCAGAAGCGACAAGGTAGCTTCTGTGATGTGGACAGCACTACTCCCTTAATTGTGCAGCTAAAACGTCATGTGTTGCTCTGAAAATGTATAAAAAGTCTGAAGAGCTTACAGAGAAACATGTGGGAAGAGATTATAAATAACTAAATATGCCAAGAAGTGTAATCCTACTCTGCCCTTACTTTTACAGTGGTTGCCACAAACAACCAGACACCGGAATTTACATAAATTATCCCAGTAGCACTAGTTCTTATCAAAATAAACCACTGACTACTACTCCTCTTAGAAAAGCAATGATAGGCCATTAGAAGTAGTGTCTTCTTTTTTCATCGACAGTTTGTGTCACTAAAATAGCCTTTTACTCTCCTAATCCCATTCAGAACAATTCAGTTCCCACAAGAAATAATGCTTAGATGCTACATATTACCCATTAAGGAACTCCTTTATGAAAACGACTTAACATTTGTTTTCCTTCCTGCATTTACATTGCATGGCCTTTTTGCGAATCCAGGATTTAATGTCAAGAGATGTCAGTTTATATTTGCCAGTGCTCTGTGCAAAGGCACAGATTCTTTTTTATACTGACTAGTGTCTGTTACTTAATAGCATCTCAACACTACCTGGCAAATATTCATTCATTCAAACAAAGAAAGCACATGGTCACTAATTTTTAGTCAAACTGCTGGATTAGTTTCTGAACTGAAATTAAAGATTAAAATGCACCAGGTTTTACCAATACTGCAGAAATAAGACATATGATAACTAATCACTAGATTCTACTATAGTGGAGAAAATAATCAGTGCATTATTTGGTAACCCAAAAACTGGCACCAAAAGAAAATGTTAGGGGTTGCTATTTACCAACAGCCAATCAATGGGCCCACTTAAAAAGTGTTAAAATCTGTCCCTTAAGTCAACAGCAAATCCCAATTTGTTTGACCTCTCAGTACCTTTTTTGGGGGGGGTTAGGGTTAACAAATAATAGGCTGGCCAAGTTTCAGAATTTGGCACAGTAAGTATTACTCGACATAAAGTTTGGTATTACGCATGGATATTTTCTTACTGCTCTGAATCAGTGCTAGGAACTGGGGAGTTCAATACTATGCAACAGTCTTATGACTAGGGCCCCACCAAATTCAGTCCATTTTGGTCCATTTCACGGTCATAGGATTTTAAAAATAGTAAATTTCACTATTTCAGATATTTAAATCTGAAATTTCAGAGTGTTGTTAACTGTACGGGTCCTCACCCAAAAGGAGGTGGTGGGTCGCAAGTTTATTGTAGGGGGGTTGTGGTATTGCCACCTTTACTTCTGCACAGCCTTCACAGCTGGGCCCTTGGCCAGCAGCCACCACTTTCTGGTTGCCCAGCTCTGAAGACGGTAGCACAGAAGTAAGGGTGGCAATACTGTGACCCACACCCCACCCTACAATAACCTTGCAACCTCCCCCTTCCGGGTTATAACCCCAGTTTGAGAAACACTGGTCTCCCCCGTGAAATCTGTATAGCATATGGTAAAAGTATACAAAATACCAGATTTCACGGGGGAGACCAGATTTCACGGTCCATGAGGCGTTTTACACAGCCATAAATTTGGTAGGGCCCTACATATGACTATTACTGGGGGAAATCATGGAACAGGACAGGACTGTTTATAAAGTCCACCTCCTGCTGCTACTGGATGGAGGAAGGGAAGGCAGGCTGGATACCCAGTGACTTAGCTGCACTCCTGGGACCACAGAATTGAGGAGAATACTTGGAAAGAAAATAAGCACGGCAGAGAGGCACAGAGTATAAAAACAGGGCATGAGAACACTATCAGCAGGTGGCTATTAGGAGAGCCACCCACCTATGCAGTGCCACAGATTGCCTTAATGTTTTGGAAGTGAGAGAAGCTAGCAAATTCTCATGTTGGTGTGGGGAAAGGACATCCAATTTAACACTTTATTGAAAGGAAAAGGGAGGAAGCAAGCTGGATAGAGAAAGGAATTATAAAACTGTCAGTTACTTGACAAGCAACTCTTTGGGCAGAGAATGAATTCAGCAGTAATTATGAATCCTGCCAATAGATGCAAAAAATCTTGTCAAAGAAGAATAGGCCCAGTACAAGCACTTATTAATGAATGGTTGGAAGAATTCAGAAAGTTCACCAGGCTTCAGGGATATACAGTTCTATCTTAGATGATGTCATGCAGTACCTCTTGACCTAAAACGTATATGGAAAAAGACCTGGAATTCAGCAGCTCTGATAAGTAACAGATTTAAAAAGGAATAAGTTACAGGACTTCTAGGGATACTGCTTCCGGCTACCAATTTGTTGCTTCTCCACCAAATACACATGTGGAGCATCTTATACCTGCTTCTGACAGTGAGAAGACACAGTCTGAACCCTAGAGGAGGACATGCTGCCTCCCAACACATAGCAACATAGCAATGTCCAGTGACCATCTTCCTACAGCTGCCCAGACAGCAGTACTGAAATTAGTATTCAAATATCTATTAGTTAGGAATCCGAATTAATTAAGATGAAAGACATCAGGGCATTCCTATTAAGGGGATTCATTCATCTATACATAATATCAAGAAAAAATATTTAAAAAAGATTTCAGTGAAATATGGGAATCATTTCTAAATTATATTCAGAATAAAGAGTAAATACAGAAATATCAGATCATCAAATGCTTGAAGCAGATGCAGAGAGATCATTAGTCATAAAACAAAAGCTCTTTCCCGGCTATTACAGTTAAAAGAAAGTAGTATACCAGATCCACCTTTCTACTTTGGCTGCTTTACACAATTTCAGCAGCAAAGCAGCCATCAACCTGGTTTAACTAGCTATGTATGGTTGTTTTGCGTCACTGGAGCAACACAAAGTAGCTAGAGTATAGGAGTGAATCTGGCCAGGTTGTGATGTTACAAGTTATTTGTTAAAGTGTTTAATTTAGCTTAAAAAGGCAATCTCCATGTTACTTGGCACACTGGTACTTCTGAGATAAAAAGCACCCTCTTAACATACATTTAAGAGCCTTTATCCTTCTGCTGCTACATAGAGAAATCAAACATACTTTGACTACAGAAAAGCATCACCAGTCATTTGAACGCAAATTAGCGGTGCACAGAGTCCCAGGATTGGTCCTGCTAACAGTTTTACATATTGGGAATACAGTAGGGAGGCAAGTTAAAAACTTAGCTTTCCAAACTGAATGCTATCTCAAGGTTTCAATACTTGTTAGAACGTCTTAAGCGAGCAAAACTGGGTTGGAAATTAATTTCTGGTGAAATTTCAGGCCCTCTCTCTTCCAGTTGTGTCAAAAATACCATGAGTGCAGAGCTAGATTTTGGGTCTTGACAAATGCACATAAAACCTTGTTGATTAGTGGGAGCAGGAAACAAAGGAGAATCTCAGTTCCATTTTAAGGAAGAATGGATTTCTAGTCTTGAAAATGTGAACTGGCAAAGACCAATAACTAGCACTGAAAGGAGAAAGCCTCTGTGTGATCCATTTCTGCAACAGGAGGCCACATAAAAGGAGAAAACTAAAGATGCCCAATTTTCGTCGCCCCACACACACACACACACACGTATGTTATGTATAATGAGTATATATTGAGGAGTATTCCAAAGAATCTTTTTGGAAAATGTTTTCCAAGCCCTTAGACTGGACTTGTGCACAATGGCATGATAATGGACAGGAATGTTTTACATTTGGAAAGGTAAAATTAGCAAAAGAAATAGGGCCGGGGAATAGTTTTCATGAACATTTCAGGACCTTACAGATTTTGAGTTTGGTTCTGCAAATGGGCAAGGTTAGGTGGACACATATTTCCATAATTGGTTTGTCTGTCCCTAGTATAAACACAAGAATTCTTTGTTATTGTGGTGTACTAAAAAACAAAATATTTTTACATTTTTAAATGCAACAAACTCCAGCCAAATTTCTATAAATAAAATGTCATTTTTCCATTGGCTAAAGCTTGATCTACTGTGTACAAGTTTGGTATACGGTACTATAACACTACTTCAGTATTCACTGTAAAGTTCCAATAGGCCTCAAAATATTTGTTATTGATGTAAACATGTTAAATGCAGTTAGACCGCTATGTAAAACTTTGGTAGAAAATTCTGCCAGTGTAAATTACTAAATGAACAGTAATTAAGTAGTTGAAATATCCACACAATCAGCTTCCTAATTCACCATAATTGCTCAAAACATTATCACTAAATGTAGCATTTACTGAAACAAGTACAGGAAACCTATTCCTGCTGTATCTGATCTATGCAAAAATTACAGAAAAAAATTACATTAAAACACAAGTGATCTCTTCAGCATACACAGAGAATGTACATGCTCAAATACGTTTTCAAAAGTGCACCCATACTAAGTACAGATTGCTGTGCAGATTATGGCGGATATTTCAAGTTGGTTCTGCAAAATCCTACCTCAGCACCTCATCATGGCACAGTGGTGATCCTGGCCATCTGACAGCTGTGGTAGTGGGGCATATGCCCTAGTAGGTTTAACCATGCTACAAAAGGTGTCGGACTATCCGATCCGGGGGGGGGGGGGGATTGCTCTCTCTGATGAAAGAGCACTTTTCCTTCTCCTTAGAGATTGAAGGCTAGCTAAGCTTGAGGAGGTATGCATGCCTAGCCAGTGGGATGGCTTGAAGTTAACAGCTAAATCAACACGAGTAAATGCGTCTTAGTTCCCTGCACATCATTGAACCGTTCTACGGTGGCAGAGCGGAAATTGAGCAATAAGAGGTTGCTAAAAATGTCAGGCGTTAGGCCAGCATGGAAAAAGACAACCCTTGCTCTGTGTACTTACAATTGTAGGTCACTGGCATGGGACGAAACATTAAACCATCTGATGGAGGAGAAGAAAAGGATAAGATGGGATATCCTCGGTGTCTGCGAAACCCAGCGAAAGAAGGAGTTGGAAGTCAACTGGAAGGATGGAAGCGCTGTCAGGCTCAGAAAGGGAGGCGATGATGCTAGAAATGTTGGAGGAGTCGGATTTATCGTCAGTAAGGATTGGTCTTCTAAAGTCATATCATGCCAGCTAATATCACATATTGGTTTGCTGCATCTTCAGATGGAGTCAAAAGCTACCCTCAAGGTCATCCAGGCCTATGCTCCCACAAGTGCAAGTGAGGATGAAGAAGTGGAAGAATTCTACCGAGAGCTCAAAAGAGCCCTTGCACAAAAGTCCACTTACACTGTCACGATGGGAGATTTCAATGCCAAGGTTGGGAGAGGGAAAACTATCAAAAAATTCATAGGGAGATACAGCAGCAGCGAAAGGAATGAAAGAAGTAAGGCTGGTAGCGACAGCAGAAATGAAAGAACAGTACATGTCAAACACCTGGTACAAAAAGAAGACCGCAAGAAGGTGGAGGTGGATAGCGCCAAACGTGAAGAGCAAGAATGAAATTGACTATATTTTAGTCAATAAAAGGTGCATCATTCAAGACGTCTCTGCGGTGCAGCCTTTCAAAGCCAGCAGTGACCATTGCCTGCTTAAAGCGAAGTTGATTTTCAATGAAGCAGTGGAAAAGAAGGCATTACATACGGCAAACAGGAAACAGCAGCTGAAGACATCCAATGAAGCGAAGCTGAAGAAAGCGATTTCTGGGTTTGACTGGAGCCAGACGGAAAAGTGCGATGAGGACTATAGTATCTTTGCTGACAAGCTGAGACGTTGCATAAAAGCAGCTGAAATTGAAAAGCTGAAGGCGGCGAAGGGAAGAATCTCAAACGAAATGAAAAGCTTGTTGGAGAAGTGGAGAAACATGAAAAGGAGCTCGGATAACAACTTCGAGTACTCCATTCTGTGTAATCTTATATGGTGAAAACAGAAGGATGACTTTGAGAACTTCCAGAAAGAAAAGCTCCTCAAAACAGCTGAATCACAACAACCTCAGGACATGCAAGTGGGAACTGACGCAGTATAGATTGAGCATAACAGCATTGAAGAACAAGGACGAAGAGACAGTATTCTACAGAGCAGGGATGGAGGAGGTCTGCAAGGACTTCTATATGAAACTGTTCAAATAAAAAATCAACGTACCTCTCCCAACGCTCCAAGAGTCAGACGAAAACGTCTCCCCAATAATTGTCAGCGAAGTCCGAAGCGCACTACAACAGATGAAGGGAAAAGCTCCAGGCAAAGATGGAATAACCTCAGAAATAATTTCTGCAGGAGGCGAAAAACTTTGGAAGGCCCTCGCTTTAAGATTTAGTTGATATCTTGAAGAAGGAAAAATATCATCAAGCTGGAAGGAGTCGAATACCATCTTGCTGCACAAGAAGGGCATCGAGAAAATCTTAAGAACTACCGCCCTATATGCCTGCTCTCTCACATCTACAAGCTCTTTACAAAGGTGATAAACTGACTCTCGCAGAGTCTGGACGAACAACAGCCGAGAGAGAGGGCAGGGTTTTGAAGAAATTTCAGCATTATTGAGCATATATTTACCCTTAGCCAGCTCCTAGAAAGAGCGAGGGAATACAAACTCCTGCTGTGCATTGCTTTCATCGACTATGAAAAGACCTTCAATAGCGTCAAGTTTAACACAATTTTAAAGGCGCTCGCAGAGCAGGGCATTAACACGCAGTACATCAGTTTGTTGTAGGAAGCGAATACTGGATGTACAACAGACCTTACTCTCCTCAAAAGTCCCCTCTGCATCCCAATTGAGAAAGGCGTAAAGCAAGGAGATACGATTTCACCAAAACTATTCACTGCCTGCCTCAAAATGGTTATGAACAAGATCAATTGGAGGAGTGGTGTCAACATAAATGGAAAATGATTATCCCATCTCAGATTCACGGATGACATCGTACTAATTGCTGAAAGCATCAACCAACTGCAGAGCATGCTACAAAGACTCGACAAGAAAAGCGGTCTGGTTGGCCTGAAAATGAACCACTGCCAAATGAAATACATGCAATCAGACATCTACGAAAAGCCCAAATAATGGTAACAGGAGAAGAAATCGAAGAAGTGGAACAGTACATGTATTTGGGCCAAGAAGTTAATATGTGTCAAGACCTGAACGGAGAACTCTCAAAGGATTCGGGCAGGATGGTGTGAGTTTAATTCCATCAAGGACGTCCTCAAAGGACAAAATTGACAAGACCACACAAACAAATATCTTCAATTCAACACAGTGCTGCCAGCCATGCTGTATGGCAGTGAAATGTGGGCACCGACGAAGAGAGAAGAAGAACAGTGGCTGTCGGTAGCTGAAAGGGCAATGGAAAGAGCTATGTTGGGAATTTCCCTTCTGGATCACATCCCAAATGAAATGATCAGAGAACACAGCGGTGTGAAAGATATTATCATAGAAAGCAGATATAGGATGCGATGGGCAGGCCACACAGCACGGTTCACGGACAATAGGTGGACTGCAATCATTGCTGAGTGGTACCTGCGAGAACAGAAAAGACCACCTGGTCAACCTCCAAGAAGATGACATCTTTAAACGTTTCAGACAAACATGGAGAAGAAAGGCAAGAGTGCAAGAAGAATGGCGGATGTGTTGTATTCGGCGCAGTCTTAACGACAGCTGATCCAGGTGATTTCAAGTTGATTACTCCAGAGACAAAATTTAATTGGCATCAAGGAGCAAGCACAGATGGACAACATAATAATTACTAGCTGTGTTTGTTTCACAGTTTACACTGGCATTCAGGGAAAGAGTTCACTAACTATACTAATTACTGTGTCCAGCTAATTACACAAAACCAAGGTGAAAAAAATCTCAGTACATTGCACAGAACATTGTAATTCTAATGAAGACCCTACTGAACTTTACATAACTATATGACATTTTTGCTGTAGAGATCAGTTGACTATGTCGAGCCAAAACAGGGGAAATGTGGTCCACATGGCTATGCCAAGGAGGGTAACAAAAATCAGATACCAGGGAAATTAAAGAACAGAAAACCACTAACAGTAACGATTAAACATGCACTGATTGATTAGCTCTGCTAATCATTCATGATAGTGAAAAGAAAACTCAACTGTGCATGAAATCCCAGATGTTCCTGTGGAGTTTCTCAGCAGCCCATTTTGAAAGTTGAAACCCAGTAGAAGAAATAAAACACTAGAAAATAAGGAAAATCAGGAAAGGATTAGGAGCTTTGTATGGAACTCTAGACTCATCCAAAGTCTGAATGAGTTCAAGATGCAATGGCTATCTGAAACCTCTGTCTAAGCTTGAGATAGACCTTACATATAGGCTGGTGGTATTTGCACAGATTTAGCACTCCTCCTCCGACAGGTTTCAGAGTAGCAGCCGTGTTAGTCTGTATTTGCAAAAAGAAAAGGAGTACTTGTGGCACCTTAGAGACTAACACATTTATTGGAGCATAAGCTTTCATGAGCTACAGCTCACTTCATCGGGTGCATCCTCGGACAGCCACTCTTAGTTCTCCTCCACCTCCATTTTTATTTGAAGGGCTGGGTCTGGCGCCTCCCACTCCACTACTTTTAGGCCCATAGTGTCTTCAGGGCATCTCCCTAGCAGCTGTGTTCAGTATATAGTGAGGACACAGCCTGCTTCTTTTAATCTACAGAAGATCAAACAAGGGCCAGTCATATGCTGGTGGAACCTCACACAGCCTTCTGGGGGGAGCTGCAGCCTCCCAGCACACACTCTGGGAAAGAAAGCTACTGACCCCAGGAGTAAGCATCTGAGCTCCCTTATAATATCGGTTTTATCTAGTCTATACAGGTTTTTAAGCTGTGACCATTACTGAAGTATCTGAGCACCTCATGCAAGGCACTGGAAGGAGAGGGGTCCCCAACTTAGATTAGGATGATTTGGGAGGTTCTTGTTAGGGTTAGTTTCTGTAGCACTCAAGGCTTCAAGTAAAGCTGCAGGAATTAACTCACTGTCTATCCCTGTTAAGGGACCCTGCAAGGGCTCACAAAACCCAAACCATTAAAGGATTTATCAAGCCCTAAGCGAGACTTACAAGATGCCACGTTGTAGCTAGGATGCAGTTTCCCAAAGAGTCAATACTGTTCCTTGAGGAACATGAAGGACCTACCTGTCTGACTCCTCCATGTGTGCCACAGACAGCAAGTAACATTGAGTAAAGACAGGTGCTGCTGGGGGATATCTCAGCATTTGAAATTAGTTGTGCCCTTCTAATTAAAAGGTGAACTATGGTTCAGGTTTCAAGTTCTAATTAAAGGGTGAGGCCAAATAATACTACTTAAATCCAGCTAAAATATATGTGGGCTAAATCTGAACAGGATGTTCTGAATCTGAACAGGATGTTCTGAATGGATGTGGGTTATAGTTTGGTCAAATGAGTGCCAAAGAATGGATCTACGGAAGAAGAAGAAGAAAAAAAGAGTGGAAGCTCAGTTAGAGAAGTGGGTTTCCTCTTTCCCTATGGAGAAAGGTTAGTTTTAAAAGGACATGGTAGGTGTGGTAAAGAAAGGCTGGGTTAGGCCACGCTAACATAAGTGAGACCAAAACAGATTATAGAAGGTCTATTGGCACAGGTAGGCTAGCAGTAAGGACTAGATCAGTCTGACACATCCTGCAAAAAAGAAAAGTCAGAGAAAGCAGTGGTAAAATGGAGAGCTAGATTAGGCCACAGGCACACACACATTTGAGGGACACAGAATTAATTGACAGGCTGACAGTACAGGCCAAATCATTCTGCTGACTGACTGAGGAAAAGGCAGCGGAAGAAGTGGTTTAAAAAAAACTGGGAAAATGGCAAGATAGACCATGCCACACAACCCATATGTGAGGTAGATGAGAGGTGAACAGACCACCTCAGGCTGCCCTGATGTATTGGTAGCATGTATGGGAATCTGGACCACAAGAGAGAGTTTTTAAATAAATTGAGGTTTCAGTTTCAGCACCAGGGTGAATCGGAGTTGCCCTCGGAAAAAGGAAAGCTGACGAAACCACTGAGTGGCTAGGGGTTCAAGATGTCAATCACAACAGTGACTGGCTCTTGCCCTTCCTAGAATAATTGGGACAAAAATACCTGTGGCTGTCTGAAACAGGCAGAGGGTCCTGCACTGTGGGTTATTTCTGTTCCTCTGACTTATCTTCTTGGAGACAGTCCTGAACACCATATTTCACCTCAGTTGGAACATAAAACACAGGCCAAGGGCCTCTGGCTTTTTGCTTTCCAAGTTCCAGGTCCTGCTACCAAATTTCTGCCCCAACCACTTAAGTCTTGCTTGCCATACTGTGTAGAGTGGGGAAGTTGGGGCAATATTACACAGGGGCCCTTTTAATCTTAGCTGAGACTGTTAAACTGCCATATTGTCTCCTCAAATACTGGTTTCCTGAAAACTCCTGTTCTCAAAAATCCCCTCCCTTTCAGGTAGCATTGAGGAGAGTGAGAAAAAAAAGAGTGACAAAGCTCCTGCCTGGAAACAGAAGAGAGGTCAAGAAGAACCTCCTCCTTCAAGCAGAGATGAGATACTAAGAAGTTAGTGACAGTTTCCTAAACAGTTCCACCTGCTGACACTACAATTATGAAGATAGAGAAGAATTTAAAAGCAAAATTTAAAAAAAGAAGAGTCTCTATGTTTGAAAGAAAAGGAGAAATAACCCAACTGAAATGAATGTCAGAGCACCAGGTGCCCGTAAGAAAAAAAAAAAAAAAAGAGTGCTTTGCAATGCTTATAACAATATTGGCAAAATGTTACTAATAACTTTGACAGGTTTCAGAGTAGCAGCCGTGTTAGTCTGTATTCGCAAAAAGAAAAGGAGTACTTGTGGCACCTTAGAGACGAACCAATTTATTTGAGCATAAGCTTTCGTGAGCTACAGCTCACTTCATCGGATGCATTCAGTGGAAAATACAGTGGGGAGATTTATATACATAGAGAACATGAAACAATGGGTGTTACCATACACACTGTAACCAGAGTGATCACTTAAGGTGAGCTATTATCAGCAGGAGAGCAGGGGGAAGAAAACCTTTTGTAGTGATAATCAAGGTGGGCCATTTCCAGCAGGTGACAAGAACGTCTGAGAAACAGTGGGCAGTGCAGGGAAATGAACATGGGGAAATAGTTTTACTTTGTGTAATGACCCATCCACTCCCAGTCTCTATTCAAGCCTAAGTTAATTGTATCCAGTTTGCAAATTAATTTCAATTCAGCAGTCTCTTGTTGGAGTCAGTTTTTGAAGTTTTTTTGTTGAAGTATTGCCACTTTTAGGTCTGTAATCGAATGACCAGAGAGACTGAAGTGTTCTCCGACTGGTTTTTGAATGTTATAATTCTTGACATCTGATTTGTGTCCATTTATTCTTTTACATAGAGACTGTCCAGCTTGACTAATGTACATGGCAGAAGGGCATTGCTGGCACATGATGGCATACATCACATTGGTAGATGTGCAGGTGAACAAGCCTCTGATAGCGTGGCTGATTTGATTAGGTCCTATGAGGTGTCCCCTGAATAGATATGTGGACACAGTTGGCAATGGGCTTTGTTGCAAGGATAGGTTCCTGGGTTAGTGGTTCTGTTGTGTGGTGTGTGGTTGTTGGTGAGTATTTGCTTCAGGTTGGGGGGCTGTCTGTAAGCAAGGACTGGCCTGTCTCCCAAGATCTGTGAGTGATGGGTCATCCTTCAGGATAGGTTGTAGATCCTTGATGACACGTTGGAGAGGTTTTAGTGGGGGGCTGAAGGTGATGGCTAGTGGAGTTCTGTTATTTTCTTTGTTGGGCATGTCCTGTAGTAGGTGACTTCTGGGTACTCTTCTGGCTCTGTCAATCTGTTTCTTCACTTCAGCAGGTGGGTATTGTAGTTGTAAGAATGCTTGATAGAGATCTTGTAGGTGTTTGTCTCTGTCTGAGGGGTTGGAGCAAATGTGGTTATATTGTAGAGCTTGGCTATAGACAATGGATTGTGTGGTGTGGTCTGGATGAAAGCTGGAGGCATGTAGGTAGGCATAGCGGTCAGTAGGTTTCCGGTATAGGGTGGTGTTTATGTGACCATCGCTTATTAGCACCGTAGTGTCCAGGAAGTGGACCTCTTGTGCAGATTGGTCCAGGCTGAGATTGATGGTGGGATGGAAATTGTTGAAATCATGGTGGAATTCCTCAAGGGCTTCTTTTCCATGGGTCCAGATGAAGAAGATGTCATCAGTGTAGCGCAAGTAGAGTAGGGGCATTAGGGGACGAGAGCTGAGGAAATGTTGTTCTAAGTCAGCCATAAAAATGTTGGCATACTGTGGGGCCATGCAGGTACCCATAGCAGTGCCGCTGATTTGAAGTTATACATTGTCCCCAAATGTGAAATAGTTATGGGTGAGGTCAAAGTCACAAAGTTCAGCCACCAGGCTTGCCGTGACATTATTGGGGATAGTGTTCCACACAAAGATGGACTACAAGCCATCAGGAATGTTGGTGAAGAGTGCTTCTACATCCATAGTGGCCAGGATGGTGTCTTCAGGAAGATCACCAATGGATTGTAGTTTCCTCAGGAAGTCAGTGGCGTCTCGAAGATAGCTAGGAGTGCTGGTAGCGTAGGGCCTGAGGAGGGAGTCTACAGAGCCAGACAATCCTGCTGTCAGGGTGCCAATGCCCGAGATGATGGGGCGTCCAGGATTTCCAGGTTTATGGATCTTGGGTAGCAGATAGAATACCCCAGGTCGGGGGTTCAGGGGTGTGTCTGTGCGGATTTGTTCTTGTGCTTTTTCAGGGAGTTTCTTGAGCAAATGCTGTAATTTCTTTTGGTAACCCTCAGTGGGATCAGAGGGTAATGGCTTGTAGAAAGAGGTGTTGGAGAGTTGCCGAGCAGCCTCTTGCTCATATTTCGACCTATTCATGATGACAACAGCACCTCCTTTGTCAGCCTTTTTGATTATGATGTCAGAGTTGTTTCTGAGGCTGTGGATGGCATTGTGTTCCGCACTGCTGAGGTTATGGGGCAAGTGATGCTGCTTTTCCACAATTTCAGCCCGTGCACGTCGGCGGAAGCACTCTATGTAGAAGTCCAGTCTGTTGTTTTGACCTTCAGAAGGAGTCCACCCAGAAGTGGATGGGTCAAAGTAAAACTATTTCCCCATGTTTATTCCCCCCTCCCACACCTCCACCGTTCCTCAGACATTCTTGTCAACTACTGGAAATGGCCCACCTTGATTACTACAAAAGGTTTTCTTCCACCGTCTCCTGCTGGTAATAGCTCACCTTAAGTGATCACTCTTGTTACAGTGTGTATGATAACGCCCATTGTTTCATGTTCTCTATGTATATAAATCTCCCCACTGTATTTTCCACTGAATGCATCCAATGAAGTGAGCTGTAGCTCACGAAAGCTTATGCTCAAATAAATGTGTTCGTCTCTAAGGTGCCACAAGTACTTCTTGTGGCACCTTTATTAAGACAAAAAGAAAAGAACAACTGCACATGCCTTTATAAATTCTACAGTGACTGTCCAAAATTCAGCATCTTACAGAAGTGTTACAGCTATAGTTGTACAGCCCTTAATGTGAATTTTGTATTATGAAGGGGGAGGGGAGTACAACATTGAACACATCCACAGATACGTAACAAGAAGGGTTGCTTAAAAAGTCACCCGAGTCAACTTTTTCCTGTTCTAGGATTGTGTCTGACCCAGATCTAGCACATACACATAGCAAGAATTAACTTAGTTTTTAATGGTCCCCTTGATAAATCTACCTTGCTCAAACAACAACAGTCTTACTCCTCAGTTCAATACTATTTATAAAAAAAGACTTTTTGAAGAATGGATTACAGCTTTTACAGGATCGATGCTAGTGCTTAATAGCTCATGTGTTATGCATATTACATATCTTTTTCTCAATGATAAAACAACATTTGTTGGAATGATGATGATATTCTTTATATTATAATTCATGGAATCATGATCAAAGAGACTTTATTTGGTACATTTGATCAAAAACAGATTTTGGGGGTGGGGGGAGGGAAGAATATTCTTCTGTGTCCTGTACTGCAAAGAATTATTGCTACTACTAACCTATCAAAATGATTACCAGTTAGAGTACAGCTTCAAGATCCATCCTGTCTTATTACTAGTTAAAAGGGAACAGCATCCCAGCAAAATAAGAGTTTCACACATTCAGAATCACAATATTTTACTTTGCTTCTTTAAAACAGTCCTCATTTTACCACTCTAATAATACTGTTCCATGATTGATTCATTCTGCTTAGCAGGGATTAGTTATTTCACCTCATATGCATTTTTGTGGAAAATAATGGAAAATGGTTGTGGAGAACATTTTCAGAGAAGCCAACATGGCTTAGGGACCCGTACAGGATAAAATAAAAATGGTGGAAATAAAAAGGAAGCTCAAAATTTGAAAAAAACAATTTGTTAAATCTACATGAGCACAAGCAAAAGTAGTCTTAGAAAAAATGGTTTCACTTACGGTAGTAAGGAAATTTGGTTTTTTAATTGTATTCTTTTCCTTGAAACATTCTTGACATTCTGACTGCGCTGGGGTAAAACTTTGGATTTTTTTTTTTATTTTTCACCACATGGTTATTTTTAAATCAGAGAAAAGAGCATCTGTTTATATGGAGACACTGTGTGGAACTCTTAAGGGTCCCTGAGGATGGAGAACAGAGAGAGGGTGCTTCTGGGTAGGACCTCTGGCTCTGAATGGGTAACCAGTAAGTGGCAGCCCTTATTACACGTTCAATTACCATCAGCATTTGTGGCTGAGCTCTGTTGGGAGTGTAGCTGAATTCTTATCACAAGAGATTCTACTACAGCATTCTGATTGTTCATTCAATTATTTGACTGGGTGATGTACCAGGTCATCACAGTTGGTACTTGCCAATAACTGTTCTCTTTCTGAAGAGCTAGTATACCAAGTGTAGCCTGCCATAACTCTCAGTCACATTACAAGCTATGAATGCTGGTACATGTTAGAAGCTGAGTTTGTGTATACCAGTATCAGTTTTATTAGCTATTTTGATGGAAGAATCATCCTCTTTATTGTTATATTAATTAATTTGGTATACAGCTGGGCTCTGCACAATAATCAAGAGGCACCACACTCTACCACAATGAGCTACACAATACTAATCCCAGTTTGCTGTGTAGTCTGGACAAGTTAATTCACCTTTTGACCTCAGCTCCCCCATGTATAAGAGGATATTACTGTCCACAGCAGCCTCACATGATGGCTGCAGTCTTTTAAAGATGTACAGCACCATGGGTACTTAATTGTTGCTACTGTTATTAATTGGTAAATTTATTTCTATAAATTTAGGGATGTCATGCACATTTATACAAGCCAGGCTAGACTTTTTTTAAAAAGTGTCACATTCCAGGACATAACACTGGTAGTTGATAACTGACTTAAGAAGAAACTTCAGTATTGGTTATAATTGTCCATTTCTTAAACATCTGGTATTGGCCACTTTAAGATTACTGACTAGACTGCATGGCCAGACCATTGTTCTTATTGAAGATTGATTGTTAAGATAAGTTCATAGAGGCTTCTGCAAGAGGAGAAAACTCATTGAGGCAGCAGTTCATTCTGCCATGCCAACCAGCAGGGACATGCAGGTGCAGGTCCTTCTATCCAGGGAAATTAAGCCCCAAGAAATCTTTAAGTCATCCAGAAACCAAAGCGGGTACAGAATGTCATGGTCTACTGGTTAGGTGGAGTGTCTCACTACATGCCATATCCATCCAGTGCTGTGTGATCTGCAGTGGCTGCTTGTGGTTTTCCAGAGGAAGTTTAAGATGTTGGCTTTGAATTATGAAAGCCCTAAGTGGCCTAAAAGCCACCCATTTGACAGACTGCCTTTCTCCCTATGTCATATTGAAATAATTAAGACCAGATGGGACACTTGAGCTGAAGCCCCATTGGTACAGGGACTGCTGGTTGAGCATTCTTTGTGCGGCCTATTTAGCTTTGGAATTCACTTCCCATACTTTGTTCCATACTAACTTGAATCTAGGGACCTTCAGGATCTACTGCAAAGCAAATCTACTTCCCTCAGCCATTAGAGAATGGAGGGCTGGAATTGTACAGATGGAGAGATTTATGGTACTGCTGACTCACGCTGTCAAGGGAGTAGGATTAGTTTAATCCTGATAAAGAGGTGAGAGTTTACTTCTGGGCCAAAACTGGTCCTGGAGGGATGAAATAGGAACAGACAAGCACAAGGAAAGTAGATTGTTGTTTTAGTTACCAACAGATCCAAACCCATGAAAGGGAATAGCGTGTGGATACTAACTCAAACTCAACTCTGCATATTGCACCGAGGACAGGGTAGGATCTCAGATCATTCACAGTTCTCCCCTTCAATATCCCCATGTTTCCCATGGAAACTACAAGTCCTAGCACACAATCTTCAGGACAAGTATCCTGAACTTTGTAGCCCATAGGACTAGCCTACTTGCTTTCTTATGGTTTGCTTGTTTTTGGCCATAACACAAGGAACCTGCAGGCCACATCCTATATGTTGAGCTAAGGCAAGTTAGTCCACATATGTTTGGGACCATCAAATGAGGATGAATTGAAGCAAGTTAGACCTTAGGCACAAATGGCACAGTTAGACCTTAGGCACTTGACAGACACAGCACAAAGAACATAGAAATAACCTTGCCTTGATGCTAAATTGCCCTGGGAACTGAGCTAGCATAGAACTGGCCCCAGGATTGGGAAGCAATAAATAGTAGTACGGCTCATCATTTTCGACAACCCTCCTCCCTCCCACCTTTTTGTAAAGCTGTGCTCACAGCATATTGGACACAGCTAGAATGCTAATCCTACACCTTTAGTTGGCAATTCATGCACATTAGCCAACACAATCTACTGGCATGACTTCTGATTTACCAAATAGAACTACTGTACATTAAGTAAGCACACTTGAATGATTGGACAATTTACCACTGTATACACTCTTCTAGAACTATACAAACTATTACATGTGTGCCATGTATGTGTTTTGAATATGGCTGGAAAGCAGAATATATTTTTAAAAATCACAGATAATGAATAGCTGACAAGATGGAGCAAAGCCTATCACGACAGCCCTACATGGCCTTGACCGCATCATCGCTAACCTATTTTTAGGTTTTACAAGGAATTCTGAAGCCATTCAACATAACACTGTCAAGTCTGGTCTTAACAGCACTTCATCTTTTGCAGCTCATAGAAACAAAATAGGTAATTAGTGTTTGAAGCTCTATCATTCTTGCTGAGCAAAATGCCAGAAAGAATGTTAATTGTGTGAATAGAATTACAAATCAGCTATGCCAGTAGATTCTACTTGATCCCTTGTGAATAAATACACATGGGATAAGACAGACATCTCCTGTAATGCTCTATTAGAACCTCATTTTCAATCAATAGCCAAAGTATTAAGTGAAAAAAATGACAGCTGGAGAAACCGCAAAATACTTCTAGTTCTAGCCTTGGGTTTGTCAGAAAAATAAAAGCAGTTTTTGTGATGGAAAATTGTTATTTTTACTCACTACTTTTGAGGTGAAAATTATTAGTTGTATACAGCTCTAACTGTACAGTTGTCTTGGTGAAACCTGTGGATTTTACATAAAAGCAAAAGCCAGGTGAGAATTAAGACTGTGAGATTGTGATTTCACACTGGTACAACTACAATATGAAATTTAACCTGCATTTTACCAACCCACTATGCTTACTTTTTATGGCAGCTCTTCTGTCCATCTTTAAATTGACATTCCACAGAAATCAACTTCCAGACATGCCACATATGAGGCATTGAAATAATAGCAACAGATGCACAAAGCATGCCCTTGGTGTTACAAAGTGGTTATATTCTTTTTAGTCAATAAAAATACATCTTTAAAGGTTAAATGCAAAAAAGAAATTCTTCTGGTGTCAATGATTTAATAGTATCTCCAATTGCTGGGACTATTCAATTTACTCAATTTGATAACGCAATCGAAGGGGAGGAGCAATCTGTATCCAAGATCTGAAATAATTTGCAGATAAATTGCTCATAGCCTACAGAGAACACCACAATATCCACCATCAATATGGCCCCAGTCCAGCACAACTTTTAAGCATGCTCACAACTTTAAGCATATGAGGAGTCCAGTTGAAGCCAACAGAATACCTCACATGCTTGAACACTTAAGCACATATTTTGCTGAACTGGGTCTTACTACTTAATATGGGTTTTAAACCGGTGTACTGTATCAAGAGAACTGGGCCCCTACTATCCAATCAGGATTAACTGTACATAAACCAACGCCACGTGGCTTGTGGCAATTACACACGGTTAAGGTTTATGCTGCTGTTTTATTTATTACAGTTCATAAGTAATGCAGTTGCATTAGTTTATGGCCACAGGCACTGTCTGAATCAATTTAATCTACAACTACAGATGTTCAACAATAACTCAAGTTAATAAAAATCTTTAATTTACCCCTTCTCCCCTGCAATGGGAAACACCCAATAAATGATATCCTGGAGACTTAAATTGGAGACTGACTCCTCTGAACATCAGAATAGGTGTGAAATCTGGTATATTCTACTATTTACATACATTTATTTAAAAGCAAGAATATGAGTAACCATCCCCAGAGTTTCAAAATCATCTTGGAAGACTTTGTAATCAAATTAGAATAAAATAATTGGACTCAACCAGGTTCAAGAACCTAATAATGGATATTTGAAAAGGGTTTGCTCGTGTAGTTCCTTATTTGTGATAAACTTCATAGTAAAACAAAATCCAATTGATCAATATATGCAATGTTTATATCATATAACTTACAACACTGCTTTCCAAATGCTGGTAAGAGAACCTCAAATTGAACCTGAGTACTTTTGGACTGTTTAAAAAAGTAAGAAATCTTCTAAAGTGTTACCACAATTGCATCTTTTCTGTTTTGCCTAAACAGCTGCAATAAAACTTAAAGAACCCCAAAGGCACTTCAAAATGCTACAGTGTGCAATAAATATTCAGGGCTTAATTGTAGAGCAGCACCAGTCTGTAAAACACATCCCTTCTCCCCCACCAGCTCCCCGGCCATTATGTTAACTAGTGTTATCTTGAACACCATTCTAATGATTCAGTGTCAATTCCTGTGAAATTAAGTCCATTCCTCCCACTCACACAACCAAACTGTTATCCAAATGTGGCTGGCACCAACAGCTCAATTGTAGCTTTGCTCACAGTCTTCTAAAATCCAACTCTATCAGTTCTCTGGCAGGTGACATGAATAAGTGGCTAGAATCAACAAGTGATGCTGAAGATGATCACTAAGGAAACAAGTTTAATATTTGCTACCATAGCAGGATGTGTGTGTTCTCTTCTTACAATGCATTCACACAAATTATGCACTACTGGCAAAAGGAGGCAGCTCATCAGCTGCCATTGTATTAGTGGAATGAAAAGATATTTTTGTTTAGAAGCTAATGGGATTTACTGCTATCCCTGGGGAAAAGATGAACCAGGACCCATTATCAATTTCAACTTATCTTAAATCAGCAGCTGTTGGTCTAGCTGTAGTTCCTCTGCTCCCTGCCAGGTTTTCCTTTTTGTCTGCCTCCCCAGCATCTTTACACTTAATATTAACAGAGCTCACAAAATAATGTTGACTGAAGTCCCAGTTCACTAAACTGGGACTTTCTTACCACCCCCCAACCCCCAACACACATAACATCTAACACAATGGGGCCTGACTCTTGGTTTGATGCATCACAGTCCTACTGTAATATATATACAATTATGCAGTATGAAACGGAGCAATTTGTCAAGCGCTAATATACTGAGGTTGCCATCTAAGAGCTTATCTACATAGCCCTGTACTGCACTCTGCCTGGGTGTAATCTGTGGAGTTTGTTAACGTGTTGTGATCTAACTGCCCCATACAGATGCTGCTGGTGTGAGCACAAGGGTACCTAGTTCAGATGAACACAAATTAGGTAACTTTTAGTTCATGCTAGCAGGGTCTATATGAGCAAGTTAGACCAGTCTAATTCACACCTGCATAGAGCACATTGTGGCACCATTTAGACAAGCCTTAAGTAAACTGAAGCCATCTACTCTTGAAGTATCACTTTAGCACAAGTGTTATGATGATGAATGTTTGGCTGTGCTCAGCTGAAGGAAGAAAAGAGCACAAGGCCCATAACGATGTGGTATTGGTATGCAATCTTTTCAAGTTAGATAAAAACTTCTGACATTCTCACTCTAATGCATAAAAACAGAGAAAGTGTCACATACTTGAACTGACAAAGCAGCGGTTTGTGAGCTTTTGACACATCCTTTGTGGGGAAGTGATATTTGAATTTTGCCTGACAAAACATGCAGTTCATTTTCTTTTTTATCTTAATGATATTTGAAATATGCTATAGAATCATAGAATATCAGGGTTGGAAGGGACCCCAGAAGGTCATCTAGTCCAACCCCCTGCTCGAAGCAGGACCAATTCCCAGTTAAATCATCCCAGCCAGAGCTTTGTCAAGCCTGACCTTAAAAACCTCTAAGGAAGGAGATTCTACCACCTCCCTAGGTAACGCATTCCAGTGTTTCACCACCCTCTTAGTGAAAAAGTTTTTCCTAATATCCAATCTAAACCTCCCCCACTGCAACTTGAGACCATTACTCCTCGTTCTGTCATCTGCTACCATTGAGAACAGTCTAGAGCCATCCTCTTTGGAACCCCCTTTCAGGTAGTTGAAAGCAGCTATCAAATCCCCCCTCATTCTTCTCTTCTGCAGGCTAAACAATCCCAGCTCCCTCAGCCTCTCCTCATAACTCATGTGTTCCAGACCCCTAATCATTTTTGTTGCCCTTCGCTGGACTCTCTCCAATTTATCCACATCCTTCTTGTAGTGTGAGGCCCAAAACTGGACACAGTACTCCAGATGAGGCCTCACCAATGTCGAATAGAGGGGAACGATCACGTCCCTCGATCTGCTCGCTATGCCCCTACTTATACATCCCAAAATGCCATTGGCCTTCTTGGCAACAAGGGCACACTGCTGACTCATATCCAGCTTCTCGTCCACTGTCACCCCTAGGTCCTTTTCCGCAGAACTGCTGCCTAGCCATTCGGTCCCTAGTCTGTAGCTGTGCATTGGGTTCTTCCGTCCTAAGTGCAGGACCCTGCGCTTATCCTTATTGAACCTCATTAGATTTCTTTTGGCCCAATCCTCCAATTTGTCTAGGTCCTTCTGTATCCTATCCCTCCCCTCCAGCGTATCTACCACTCCTCCCAGTTTAGTATCATCCACAAATTTGCTGAGAGTGCAATCTACACCATCCTCCAGATCATTTATGAAGATATTGAACAAAACCGGCCCCAGGACCGACCCTTGGGGCACTCCACTTGATACCGGCTGCCAACTAGACATGGAGCCATTGATCACTACCTGTTGAGCCTGACAATCTAGCCAGCTTTCTACCCACCCTATAGTGCATTCATCCAGCCCATACTTCCTTAACTTGCTGACAAGAATACTGTGAGAGACCGTGTCAAAAGCTTTGCTAAAGTCAAGAAACAATACATCCACTGCTTTCCCTTCATCCACTGAACCAGTAATCTCATCATAAAAGGCGATTAAATTAGTCAGGCATGACCTTCCCTTGGTGAATCCATGCTGGCTGTTCCTGATCACTTTCCTCTCATGCAAGTGCTTCAGGATTGATTCTTTGAGGACCTGCTCCATGATTTTTCCAGGGACTGAGGTGAGGCTGACTGGCCTGTAGTTCCCCGGATCCTCCTCCTTCCCTTTTTTAAAGATTGGCACTACATTAGCCTTTTTCCAGTCATCTGGGACTTCCCCGGTTCGCCACGAGTTTTCAAAGATAATGGCCAATGGCTCTGCAATCACAGCCGCCAATTCCTTCAGCACTCTCGGATGCAACTCGTCCGGCCCCATGGACTTGTGCACGTCCAGCTTTTCTAAATAGTCCCTAACCACCTCTATCTCCACAGAGGGCTGGCCATCTCTTCCCCATTTTGTGATGCCCAGCGCAGCAGTCTGGGAGCTGACCTTGTTAGTGAAGACAGAGGCAAAAAAAGCATTGAGTACATTAGCTTTTTCCACATCCTCTGTCACTAGGTTGCCTCCCTCATTCAGTAAGGGGCCCACACTTTCCTTGGCTTTCTTCTTGTTGCCAACATACCTGAAGAAATCTTTCTTGTTACTCTTGACATCTTTGGCTTGACACCTTCAGAGTCTTCTGAAGTTTTTATTAACAGACTTCCAATTCTTTCTGCACAGACTCTTATGAAGAAATAAAAATTTAAAGTGGATGCAAGGTTAGCTTTCAAATCTCAGCAATTTAGCATAAAAGCTAACAATTTGGCACAATGCTTAAAATAATTCTACAATATCTGAACTTCATTTCAATGTGTCACAGTTTGAAACTTCTGTATTTAGCAATATTTCTGATAAGATCAAATTCTTCACATTTCACATACGTGAATTTGCATTTAGATAACAAGGGTTTGGTGCTGACCTATTAATAAAAAGGTGACAGCACTCTTCTATTCACACAGTCCTGCAACTCGCACTAGCGTAATGAAAATGAATACTTTTCCAAATGTAGGAAACAGCTGAGGGGGATATTAATAAACTATTAAATAACCATCACCAGCAGATCACCTTTTCACCTTGTGGTGCTGTTGTCATGAGAAAAGGGCATGATCCTTCACCCAAATAATTCTGCTTATCAGAAAACAAGTTGACAGACTTCATATTTTAGAATGCCCTAGCATGACCTTAATCTAAACAATCTTTACAAATTATGGCTGAGACTAGGAAACCTCTATTTGTAAGACTTCTTTCCTGAAAAGATGGCAATTATTATTTTGTCAAAAAAAAAAAGTTCTGATACTACCTTTCTATGTTTCCGTGTCCAGCATTACAATATTCCTATATAATAACTAATCACGGCTTTGCTCTAAGCTGGCAACTTTTCACTGTTCACCCAGACTGATTCAAATGCTTTCCAAAGGGCTAATTCATTGTTCTCCCCATAATATAACACCTTGTGGGATCTTAACTTATCACTAAGGAAGGTAGCCAAAAGATTTTAGCTAATGTTATAAGGTGAAGTTTTTCCTCTACCATTGCTTTCTTGGAAGTGTTACTGAATTTCAGCCTTCAGTCTATCCATCCTACCCTCTTTCCCTATTTTTTCATAAACACTATGCAAGTTATTAGCCTTACAACATTTAAGTCTTTTTTTCCTGTAGTTCTAAGGCAATCAATGCTCCATATTATCAATGTTACCTCAATGGCTACACTTTTTGCGAGGAAAGTTATTTTGCACAGATCTCAATTTGAGATATTAGTTTCTATTCTGAACAGCTCTCTAGCTTTGGCTTTTGGGGAAAAGGCCAATGGGTCCATTGCATTGAAACAAAAGTTAATCAAAGTGAATTGCTGCACTTTTTTCCAATCTTAGATAGTATCCCAACTTATTCTAGAAGTTAACTTAGGGCTTGTCTACGCTACCCACCAGATCAGTGGGCAGTGATTGATCCAAGGGCAGGGGCGATTTATCGCATCTAGTATAGACACAATAAATCGACCGCTGAGCATGCAGTCGACTCCAATACTCCACCAGAACGAGGAGCACAAGCAGGGTCAACGGGAGAGCGTCAGCTGTCGACTTACCACGGTAAGTCGACAGCAGTACGTTGACTTCAGCTACGCTATTCACATAGCTGAAGTTGCGCATCTTAGATCGACCCCGCGCAGTAGTGTAGACAAGCCCTTAGAATTTATATCCCACTTTACCAGCCCTAAGCACTGGAAAATACACAATCACCACAGCCCTTTTTAGATGTGGTCTAAGCTTTTTGAATTTATTTTTGTTGTGAACAATTTGAGACAAATCTCACCTCTGTTCACCAACTGACAATGTTAGCCTCAACAAACAGCAATTAAAAGCACTTCACAAAAAATCATGTCTGTTTATGACTAGATTAACTGTTATTTGCCATTTAGGAATTTATTAAATAAATATTCAGACAGTAAAAAAATAATTACAATAATCCATAGGTCAGGTTAAAAATTATATATTTCATCACGTTTCTTCGCGTTTGACAAGAATATTTTTTTAAAAAAAAAATATTGAGCAATGCAAGAATTGTGTCCTTAGCTACCTTCCTTGCTTTTATGTACTTGAGGTCTCCTGCTGCCAATACAACATTCTTGGTATTTCTGAACATTATAGATGTGTATTTCCTAACTCAAAAAGGGGAATTATATATTATACCTTGTCCAAGCACATAAACAGGAACTGATCACAGAACTAAAAGTTGATGGTAGCTTAGATATAAGTGATCATGATTTGATCACATTCATAATATGCAAGAAGAATGAAGTTCAGACCAGTAAAATAGATGTATGGTGCTTTAATTGGGCCAATTTCACAAAGCTAAAAAGAATAATGAGCCAAAAAATCTGGGAGGAAGAATTTAAATCAGAAAAATTTGAATGATAATTAGGAATCATTTAAGAACACCTTACTAGATGCCCAAAAAGCCATGGTTGCAAAACTGATGAAGACATCTGCTCTGATTTAAAAAACCTACCTAGTAGTTTAGAGAGGACAAGTGCAAGCGCCTATAAATAAGTGAGAAAAGATATAGATAGCAAATGCAAGGGAAGGTGAATTTTGATAGTAATATATACATATTAGGAATCGTAGAAAATTGATAAGGGAAGCCAAGGGACACAAGAAGAAATCTAGGCCTGGCAGCATTAAGAACAATAAGAGAATTTTAAAAACTTATTTGCAACAAAAAGAATCCTGACAATGTTATTAAGTCCATTACTAGATGGAAATAATAGAACGATCAAGAATGCAGAAAAGGCAGAAGTACTCAATAAATATTTGTTATTTATTTTAGGGAAAAGAAACTATACAATCTCATCAAATGGTGATAACACACTCTCTGTTCCACTAGTGTCTGTGAAGGATGTTAAGACAGAAACTAATGAAGTTAGACATCAGGCCCAAATAATTTTCAACCAACAGTTTTTAAAGAGCTGGCTAGGCCTCTTGCTTGCACATTAATGTTGATTTTCAATAAGTCTTGGAGCACTGGAGAAATTCCAGGAGACAGGAAGAAAGCTAATGTGTCAGTTTCTAAAATGGGTAAAAAAAAAAGATGATCCAAGTAACTATAGGTTTGTCAGCATGACATGATCCTGGGCATGAACATGGAGCAGCTGACATAGGAATCTATTAACAAAAGAACTCAGGGAGGATAAGGTAATTAATGCAAATCCACATGGGTTTATGGAAAATAGAAACTGTCAAGCTGACATCTTTTTTGCTGTGATTACAAGTTTGGTTGATAAAGGTAATAGTGTTGACATAATATCCTTAGACTTCTGTAAGACTTTTGACTTGGTACCACATGATATTTTGATTAAACTAGAACAATATAAAATTAACATAACACATGAAATGGCTCAAAAGCGGTCAGATCTCAAAATGTAACGGTCAATGGGGAGTCATCCTTGAGTGGGTCTGTTTTGGGGGGGTGGGGAGGAGGCTCAGAGATTGTTTCTTGGCCCTGTGCTCATTAACATTTTTTTCAATGACCTGGAAGAAAACATCACTGATAAAGATTACAGATTACATAAAAATTGGGGGAGTGGTAAGTAATGAGGAGGACAGGGCACGGATATGGAGCTATACAGATTGCTTGGTACTCTGGGAAAAGTATATGGGTTTTAATTATGGTTGTCAAGCGATTAAAACAATTAATTGCAATTAATCATGCAATAAAAATGTGATTATCACACTGTTAAACAATAGAATACCATTTATTTAAATATTTTTGGATCTTTTCTACATTTTCAAATATATTGATTTCAATTACAACACAGAATATAAAGTTACAATACTCACTTTACTATTTTGTTTTTTTACAGTGTAAATATTTGTAATCAAAAATAAATATATTTTCAATTCACCTAATAAGTACTGTAGTACAATCTCTTTATCATGAAAGTTTAACTTACAAATGTTGAATTATGTAGCAAAAAACTGCATTCAAAATAAAACAAATGTAAAACTTTAGAGCCTACAAGTCCACTCAGTCCTACTTCAGCCAAATTGCTCAGACAAACAAGTTTGTTTGGTTACATTTGTGGAGATAATGGTGCCCACTTCTTGTTTACAATGTCACCTGAAAGTGAGAACATGTGTTTGCATGGCACTGTAGTAACTGGCATTGCAAGATATTTTATGTGCCAGATGCACTAAAGATTCACATGTCCCTTCACGCTGCAACCACCATTCCAGAGGATATGCATCCATGCTGATGACGGGTTTTGCTCGATAACGATCCAAAGCAGAGCAGACTGATGCATGTTCATTTTCATCATCTGAGTCAGATGCCATCGTCAGAGGTTGACTTTCTTTTTTGGTGGTTCGGGTTCTGTAGTTTTCACATCTGAGTGTTGCTCTTTTAAGACTTCTGAAAGCATGCTCCACACCTCGTCCCTCTCAGATTTTGGACGCCATTTCAGATTCCTAAACCTTGGGTCGCATGCTGTAGCTAGTTTTAGAAATCTAACATTGGTACCTTCTTTGCATTTTGTCAAATCTGCAGTGACAGTGTTTGTAAATCAAACAACATGTGCTGGGTCATCATCAGAGACTGCTGGAACATGAAATATATGGCAGAATGCAGGTAAAACAGAGCAGGGGACATACAATTTTCCCCCAAAGAGTTCAGTCACAAATTTATTTAACGCACTATTATTTTAACAAACATCAGCATGGAAGCATGTCCTCCAGAATGGTGGCTGAAGCATGATGGGACATACGAATGTTTAGCGTATCTGGTACCTAAATACCTTGAAACACCAGCTACAAAAGTGCCATGTGAATGCCTGTTCTCACTTTCAGGTGACAGTGTAAATAAGAAGCAGGCTGCAGTATCTCCCATAAATGTAAACGAACTTGTTTGTTTTAGCAATTGGCTGAACAAGAAGTAGGACTGAGTGGACTTGTAGGCTCTAAAGTTTCACGTTTTGTTTTTGAGTGCAGTTATGGAAAAAAAATCTACATTTGTCAGTTCAACTTTCATGATAAAAAGATTGCACTACAGTACTTTATGAGGTGAATTGAAAAATACTGTTTCTTTTGTTTATCATTTTTACAGTGCAAACATTTGTAATCAAAAACACAAAGTGAGCACTGAACACTTTGTATTCTGTGTTGTAAAACAAATCAGTATATTTGAAAATGTAGAAAAGCCATCCAAAAATATTTAATAAATTTCAATTGGTAGTCTATTATTTACCAGTGCAATTAATTGCGATTAATTTTTTTAATTGCAGTAATTTTTTTGAGTTAATTGTGTGAGTTAACAGTGATTAATCGACAGCCCTAGTTTTAATATGGCTAAATGTAAATGTATACATCTGGGAACAAAGAACGTAGGCCATACTTACATGATGGGGGGATGCTATCCTGAAACGCAGTGACTCAAACAAATTTGGGGCATGTAGTGGATAATTAGCTGAACATGAGAGTCCCATTGTGACTCTGTAGCCAAAAGAGCTAATGCAATCCTGGGATACATGAACAGGGGAATCTTAATTAGGAGTAGAGAAGTTATTTTACATCTGTATTTGGCACTGGTGCTGGAATAGCCTGTTTAGTTCTAGTGCCTCTAATTCAAGAATGACGTCGATATTTTGGAGAAGGTTTAGAGAAGAGCCAAGGGAATGATTAAAAGATTCAAAAACATGCCTCATAGTGATAAAATAAATAGATTGAGCTCCTTGAGTCTAACAAAGAGAAAGTTAAAGAGTTACTTCATTAGTCTATAAATACCTGCATGGGGAACAAATACTTAAGAACAGGCTCTTCTATTTAACATGATCCAACAACAGGAAGTTGGAACTAGACAAATTATAGAGGGGAAATAAGGCATTTTTAACATTGTTCTAATGCTTATTTATTTTATGAAGGGTCATGATGGATACTTCATCACTGAATTTTAAAATGAAGATTGGATTTTCTTGTAAGACAGAACGTCTGCAAATTAATTTCTAGATCCTATGTCCTATCCTACACAAGAGATCAGACTGGGAGATCACATGATTCCCTTCTGGCCTTGGAATCTCTTAATTTAAATTATGAGACTGACAACACTGTAGCTGCCTCTTAGCAACCTTAAATGGTTTTTCAAAAAGAGGTTTTTGTTTCTGGAATAATTATAGAGCTGCTTGATGATCTGATGTTCAGTGCTGTGAGTATTGCTAGAATATCATCTCACTGTATGTCAAACTAATACATTTTATGGCCAAAAGGAGATACTGTGATGACCTTCTCCATAAAAGAAATCATCAACTGTTTTTCCCTTTGAGATACTTCTTAGTCCAACTAAAAGTGCATTTAGCCTAACTGGGAGAAAGCTAGATTTATTTTTATTGGTTTGCAAAAAAATATATCTGCCTTCCTTGGTGCTTTAGTTACCTATCACCAAGCCCAGCCCCACCCCAAGAATATTTTCCTTCAAGGGTTGTTTCTGTTGGGAGGAGATTCAGGGGGCAGGGGCAGCAGGGTTAAGGAACTTGGTATGTTCAGGAATTCACGGAGGAGGGATATGAATTGTCTTTCAGTGGTTGTTTCTGTTCTGCTGAACCCCCCGCACCTCCACCCCATGGTAGCAGAGCCACAAAGTATCTCCCCCGGCGCTACTTGGTAGTATCCATGGAGGGAATTCTGAGGGACATAATGCTGCTGTAAACTCTGCTATATCCTACCCAGATTTCCACATGGAATTTCCTGACCTTTGCAGTGAAGAGCCCCACTACCACCTGCCTGCCGTATGACGCCCTGAACTCCACAGAACTCTACCCACATGGAGCTCCAGAGGAGGTGGAAATAGTACCACAGATACAGGAGTCCTTCTATACCAAGTAGGGTTGCCACTTTTCTAATGGCTGGTAACGGGATCCCCAGGTCTCCGACCCGTCTCTCACTCCTCTCCTGCTCCCTCCATCACTTGCTGGATTGGCCTGAGGAGCCTGCCTGCAGACAGGAGGTGGCCCCAGCTGAGCCGAGGCTGACAGAGGATAATGACCCGACATCACTCCCAGGCCTGCAGTAACCGGACTTTTGGTTCAGGTGCCATTTAGGGTTGCCAGTTCCCCTTTTCAACCTGACTTTCTGGTTGAAACTGGGCACGTGACAACCCTCAATGGTACCTGGATACAGAAGCCAAAACCTGAATACCGAGTGGAAAATAAGCCCCCAAGAACAGTATCTGGGTGGCACAGCAGAAAACATCAGGCTGCGTGTGCAGGTTGTTGAAGACTCAACAGTGATCAAATCCATTGCAGAGGTGGTGAACCTTTTTACTCTTCTTTCTAGGAGACATGCTTTAGTAAAGCACACGTTATTGGTCTCCATACAAGGATAACTGGGTGAAATTGTTTGGCTTGTCTTATACAGGAGGTCGGAATGGATCGTCCAATGGTCCCTTACAGGCTTTCAGCTTATGAGATCCAAAACGACAATGTGGGTCAAAAGCAGGTTGTGTATAAAGGATTACGTGCTACCACAATACAGTGTAATCTCAGTACACACACCACAGTACTATCAGCAGCAGAAGTTTATATCAGCACCTGTAGCAGCTGCAATATCTTCTGAACACAAAAACTCCATATATTCTTTTAAGAATATCAATTGCTCTATATCTTCAGAATTCAGAGTGGCTCATCAGTATCAACTTTTACAGCTCCTTTGAAAGGATGTTCCTAATAAATTCTGGAACAAGGACAGCTGAAACACTTGTCATCAGTTGTAATCTGGGCTAGAAACATAACATGTCCCAAAACCATTATCCAAGGAGATAATATTGTAGTTCTCGGTCATTTAAGTATATTTCAACCTAGGCAAAGTTTACAGTTTTTAGCAGCTTGGTGTTTTGCTAAGAGAAAGCTTGCAATGTCATGTATAAGGCAAAGTTTAAAAGGAGCAGCTATTAGAAGTCATCACCCTTTTGCACCTTAGGCTAGCAACCTTTCACTCAGTATTCTTTATATTTTTAACTGAGTACATTTGGTACTTAAGGAAGAACGCTGTTCTACAATTTTGCATCAGATAGGAAAGGCCAGAGGAGTGGGAAGACTAATTTTGGACATCCCCATGTTACAGTCAAGTAGGAACATAAAAATCTGCCAATTTTACAGCAATATTTCCCGCTGCACATCTTTTTCTCCTGCCATTAGAACAGAGTGCAACCAAATAAAATAATGTATTATGTAAAGAAAAAGCTGAATGCATGTTTGCTGCCTTGGAAAACTGACTTTTCCTACCCCACATCAGCTCTCTCAAATGGTCACTAAAATTCATAGTGTTAGGCTTGTCTTTTGTTCATTACCACAATAAGAGGAATATTAAAAAAAAAACCAAACAAACACACACAGATAATCACAGTTGGGTCCCAAATAATTGTGTTACTTTATAGATTACACACACACAATTTACTTTATAGAATATATACACATACACAGCCTGGCTGCACAGATACTCCTGCTCTGGCTGTTTCTAAAAACATTAGAACATATACTTATAAAACACTAAGCACCAGGGGACTAAAACTATTAAACAAGATATTACCATATTCAGATACAAAGATGCAAAAAGCCAAGCATTAAATCAGTACCTCAGAAATGCACCCCCCCCCCATTATATGTACTATCCTGAGCACTGCATTTGGACTGTCTGTCCCTAGGGGTTTTAGCTGACTGTCACTGTTTGCAACCTTTATTGGGCCTTAGTCTGCTTCTAAGCGCATATAAAGTTACCTTTATATTTCTTGGTGAGGGAGACATTTACTGGCAACAGTTCTTTGGAACGTATTTGCAAAATACAGTGCACTGATGTCAATTAGTTGTACATTAGCAAAATGAAATATAGCTCTAGTTTGCTCTTGTAGCCTGTCTCCTTCCCTTCCCCTTGTTCATTAATAACTCCTCTTACCTGATACGGAGCCTAGTTGATATTACCTAAAGAAACCAAGCAGTGTAACTTTCCTAAGTTTAAGTGATTGCACAGACTTAATCACTCAAATAATCTCACATCATATTTTAATAGAAGTTTCATGGGTTTTGGGGAAACTTTGCTCATTTTCAGTCATCTTTCACATGGAAAAAAGGTCATGTATCTTTATGTGAACTTGGAAGAAAACTACAGCTCATTCCTATTGTGTGTAAGAAACTTGTGAACAGATTGCCAACGAGTGTTTTATCTGCGAGGAGGAGGGGGAAGCACTGTCCTACATGTTATCAGGTCAACTTCATTAAATTAAGTAATGATATTCCTTAGTATAGTAGGCTTAGGTGATACAAAGTAAGTAATAGAGGAACAAAGGTAATGTCAAGTGTTGAATCAATCAGTTGATGCTACAGATTTCCTGTAGCCTATACCTTACATCCACTATGCTTTTATTAAGATCTCTTGCTTTTTACCCATCTTAACCACCAACTAAAGTATTTCTAATTTCAGAAAATGAAATGACATTGTCTTTTAGTACCCAGAGGGCATTTTCTTAAAAAGAAAATAAATGAATTAATGGAGCTAAAGCTACTCCTCCATCAATTAAATGTAGCTTAAATACTCATATCAAGCTCTCACAAGCAAAAGAACTGGATTGGCATGTTCATAAAATTAGAAGCTATTTCAAGACATTCAGATTTAAAAAGAAATCCATCACAAGTTTTCTTTAGCAAGTCTTCAAAGTATATCATAACATGCACAAGTGCTAGATTGTGAGTGTCATGGATTCACCATGAATGAGCCTGCTTGATAAAGTAGGCTATATAATTTTATACTATTTGTTATTCACGGATATCCTGTGCTGTACAAAAAGGAAGGCAATGGGCGAAATCCTGGATCTAACTGAAGTCAATGATTCCTGCCCCAGGAACTTTAGTTCTCAATATAGAGAGAATTTCACCTTAAATTTCTCACATTAAAAAAAGGTCAGTGATGTCAGACCCGATTTAATGTTTATTTGGGATGTACAGTGACTTAGGAACAAACATTTCAAAAAGTTAACGTACTTCCTACTGTTACATGCTGTGATATGCAGCTCTGGTAAGTAGAACTAGGATAGCCAGATTTTTTCCTCCGATTAGTGAAGGACTGTTTTATTACCTTTTTGTGCTTAGGCAGCTCAAAAGGACAAAGATGCTATTAAATTTGGAGGAAGCATCTCTTGCCTTGTGACGAGCTGACAGCCACATTTAACATTAAACTGTACAAGCAGAATCTTAGTACAACCAAGCGAATAGGGAGTACAGATACAACAGTAATTACAGCCCTTTAAGAAACCTATTATCATGAGGCAAAGTCAAACAGCATCTACAAAACAGTCACTTATACACTTCAAAAATACTGGGCATCTAGATTTCCTGATCGTTGAGTTAGATGCATAGGAAGAACCATCCCATAGCGCACAAATGGCCAACCTGATCCCTGGAGTACTTTGTTGGAGGTACAACAGGAATATATTTGATTCCAAGTTTTTAAAATACCTCTCACATTTTAGAGAGTGCTTTTTGTTTGCAGGGGTGAGAGAGATGAAGAGGAAAGCCACCGAAGCTGTTTTTCCCTTCCATACTTCCACTATTGCTCTGGATTCCTCCAACACCAAAGGGACTCACTGAATCTTAAGACTAGCCCCCCCCCCCCCTTAGTTAATTTCCCCAGGCAGCTTTTTCCCTTGACTCTGCCCCTGGAACTTTATCGCCTCACTGGTAGGACTACTGCTATTTGCTCTCCTTGGAGCTACTGTTATAAGCCAACCATTTGGAAGTTTCAGGAGGTGCAGAATGCAGAAAATCACTTATGTTTCTATGCAGGCTCTTACATTGGCACAGAGAAAGCCATGTTGAGTGCATTATACTGAATCTTATTTATCATCATTAGATCGCTGGAAGAGAGAGCGAAGATACCATATTAATGACATTTACATAAGATACTACATTGGGAGGATTTCCAAACACCAGGGAAGGCAGAAAAACAGTACAAACACAACCTAATTAAATGAGACGTGTGGGTAGAAAGATGCTAATTGATCTTTTATATCTCTAGCTTTTATGACTAAGTCCAGACCCAATCCCAATTCCCAAACAATGAGAAGCCCAACTGTTCTCTGCCACAGCACTCCCTAACAATCTGACTGAAAGCAAGGAAACTGTTTAGACATTTTGCATTGAATTTTATAAGAATTAGCTGTTTCCCCCCCCAACGTTTAATAGCCATATACGAGAACTTTGTCCTTGGTTTTATAGGGAGTGTTTTTGTTTAGTCTGCTGTGATTGTAGAACACCACAAGTGTTTGCATACTCCCACTTACTCTAGAGTTGATTTACAGTGATTTGTTTTTTAAACAACTTTTGTTATTTACCAGACTTTTATTTTTCGGGGGATTGTCTAAACATTGTCACCCAATGAAATTGGTCTGTTATATGCGGATATTTGATAAAGGGGCTCTTGAAACACTTTGATACTGTTTTTCACCCTCTCCAAAACTCTGCGGGGAAGAACTGAAGCATCACCAACATTGCTTAGATCCGGACTGATGTATGATTAAAATAATTTGCTGGGATGCAACTGCCACACTGTTCAGAATATTGGGCACTTAATTCATTCAGTACATGCTTTAAAGGAGATTAAGTTTGCAAGGATTAGATAACAACCTTAGGCCAAAAAAAAAAGGGGGGGGGGGAAATGGGGTTTGAAAACAATGGCCTTACACTTGAGAGAACAGCATACCTTAAGGAAAGGGGCAGAATATTTGAAATATCAGTAATTCCTTTTGAGTCATATTTTTGCTATAAATTTTCATTTATGAAGAAGTATAGTTACTGTTTGATAGAAATATGTGATTTGGAAGCTCAAGTACTTGCTGGAAGAGAACTTCAATTTGTTTGTAAACTTAAACACAGTATTTATAGTTTGGAGTCAAACTCTGTCTTGATTTAGACAATTCCTTTAAACTCATTTAAGTCTGAAGAACAGAATTTGGCCTATAATATGCTCTAGTATCCTTAACGAAGGAATACACATTGTAGCAGTTCCATGAAATACCTGAACTGACCCTTTGTAAAATCACACCAGTATGTCTATTTGAGCAAGAACATGAAACAATGAACAAAAATGAATTTACATTAACATTGTAAATATGTAAAAGATGTAGCTAGCAGAAAAAAGATAGGATAGTAAGCAATGTGGGGTAGCTTACAGCTGTGGCCTGCTAATGTAGTGTAGCATGTGAACAACTCATGATCTAGACAGGGACTGCCTAAAAAAAATTAGACCAATCCAAGTGTGTGATATGCTGTATTAAGTGTTTATATATAAGCGGATTCATGATATAGTACTTTGGATATGTGGTATGCCCTGAACCCTCCCTATGCATGAGCCTGATCAACTCAAGTGTAGTTTGATTGTATGTCAATAAAGAAACCTCAGTGATGAGTTTGTAGTCAAGGTGAGCTCTTGGGAAGCAAGTGGATAAGGTCTTGAAGGCTACTGATTGGATAAGGTCTCTGAAGCCATTCCCAACATGCTCCTGAGTGGATAAGGCCTCAGGCTACCCCAACAGAATACCCAGACATAAACCTTAGAAAGAGTGTCAGGATCTACTCTCTTTAGTGCACTAGAAAATTAATGATTAGGAAAAATAAATTTTCACACTCACTCAAATATATGACATGTTTAGAAGTTTTCCGGCAAGCAAGTACATTATAGATATAAAACCAAACCATGATTTTCAACTAGTGACTGGTAATTTTGAAACCCTAAAAAGGGATCTGATTTCCAAAGGCAGTGCAGCACTTTCTGAAGTCACGCTTTAAGGTGTCTCAACTTGAGCACTCAAACTCACTTGTCACCATTTAAAATATGTCTGGAAGAAAGCAGTCAGATGGCTCCCCAACACCTGACATCAATGCCACTTCTTGACTGTCCAAAAAAGAACGAACGTTCTTATACAGAACAGCTGGCTCTCGTCTTTCCAGATTTCAAACAGAGAATCGCTTTGACATGCAAAAACTCCTAAACTCCATGAAAGAACTACTCAGTCTTCTGTTTCGTAGCAGAAGCATGATCACATTTTTTTTTGCATTCTTGGCTAGAGAAATCAATCTGTATTTATTCACAAACAGTCCCAAAATACACATATTCAAAGAAGCCTAGAAAGAAATCCAAGCCAGGAAACAAGTCTCTCGGAATTCTAGAATACTCATCAGCCAATTCTGTGATAGGTCATGCCCCCACTACTCAGATTTCTTATTTCATATGGAAGGAAATCTTCACCTGGCAGATTGTTTTGTCTTTGATTGGACTCTGAATCCAGCTTCTAATCTGATGAGAGATCCAAGGAAAACATCACAGAGTGCTTTAAGTCTCAGACCAATTCCACCCCACCAGACCTCTTCCCCTCTGCCCTACCAGCTTCTGCTTCAGAAAAGAAAAAGGGGAGAGTCACTTCACAATTAGAGGTAGGGCCACTACATCATTGCGGCTACCATAGACTGCCACTTCCTCTCATAAGAAGGCTTCCTAACATGGTACAAAGGCCTGGGCTCCTGTGATCACTCCAAACACTCATATAATAAACCAGTCGGAGAACACTTCAATCTCTCTGGTCACTCGATTTCTGATCTCAAAGTGACTATCCTTCAACAAAAAAACACTTCTAAAACAGACTCCAACGAGAAACTGCTGAATTGGAATTAATTTGCAAATTGGATACAATTAACTTAGGCTTGAATAGAGACTGGGAATGGTTGATTCATTATAAAAAGTAACCTATTCCTCCCTCCTCCCCCACGTTCCTCAGACATTCTTGTTAAACCCTGGATTTGTGCTGGAAATGGCCCACCTTGATTATCATACACATTGTAATGAGAGTGATTACTTTAGATAAGCTATTACCAGCAGGAGAGTGGGGGGGGGGGAGAAAGCCTTTTGTAGTGATAAACACCCATTTTTTTCATGGTCTGTGTGTATAAACACATCTTCTGTATTTTCCACAGTATGCATCCAATGAAGTGAGCTGTAGCTCACGAAAGCTTATGCTCAAATAAATTGGTTAGTCTCTAAGGTGCCACAAGTACTCCTTTTCTTTTTGCGAATACAGACTAACACGGCTGTTACTCTGAAATCTGTCATAGATGATTGTAACTTTCTAGTTTTCACCTGATTTCTTTCCCTCTCCCCTTGGGGCTGTGGAAATACCATCCACGCTAAACAACCATGACTGCAGATCCTGAGTCCTCCAGTGACTGCATGCAACTTGTTGAGAATGGAAATTGAAGCTTCTTACATCCCCAAGTTCAGAATACTTTAGAAAGGGTTGGTTACACATTTCAATCGAATCTCCTTTCCCCCCTCCCCGCCAATTCTAAATACAAAATCTTCTCTTTCACTACAAACCTGGTAAAGCTGAACATGTGTAGTTCTGGTAACAGATACTACTACTCGACACACACTGAACTGGCTAAGTAAACCATGAGTGGGGAAGAGAGATATTTCTAAGAATTAAAGCACTGTCAGAGCCACCTTTTCAAGGAGACAGCAATCTTAAGGTCATATTACCAGCTCAGGGCCAAAGTTTATCTACGAACTATATTCTCCTGGTTTTTACCCCCAAAAAGCAGACACCTGGAGAAAAACATGAACTATATTTTTGTTCCATGGTCTTTGTGAAATCTATTTATTAATATGGTTCCCACTGTGAATCTCTGCACATCCTAAACAAAGCAGGAGACCGGCTGGATGAAAGATACTGATGTTTAATGACTCAACATCAGCCTGTCTCTCAACTTGAAGTTACCCTCTAAACTGATGATGTAAGGAGAAGAGAGTGCCCCATAGAGACTGCCCCTACTCCTTCCTCCACTCTCAAGTTTCTTGAAGTCCACTACAGAGTTTGTGGACTTTGTTCAGCTTTGGAAAGGAAACATGCCAATTAATTTCTTGTAGACGCAGTTGAGTTTAAGTACCAGAAAAATGATGATCTCCAACAGAATATCCTAGGCCCTAGATTTTCCCCGCTCCCTTCTTTTGAAGTAAGCAACTGCGTAGATAAGACAATACGTGATTGCATTCATCATTACTCTCATTAAGGTAAAACTTGACCCGTTGGCAGCCTTTTTACAGATCCTATCGAACACCACAAGTTGAAGGGGTAAATGCCTTAATCTTAACTGTGGTATCAAAGATCTAAAATCACTAATACAAAGCCGACTGATCAAATAAAAGGGGTCAGAAATTCTTCCTTTATTTGAGAAACTTTTGATAATTTTCTTCAAAGGAGACATGATTTGTTCTCTGTCCAACCTGCTGTGAAACTGTGTGAACCCTCTAATTCTGAAATAATTTCGGTCTACTCAGTGCTTAGTTTGTGCTAGGGCTTGCCGGGGCTGAGACCTGGCACCTCTACACTTGCAGTTCATAGCCCTGGTACCTCTGGTCTTGCCACGTCAGTTATAAAAGTAAAAAACATTGCTTGAGCCCTGGCACACCTTTCATTACAATTTAAACACTGTACCTACTAGAAGAGCACAAACTAGTTACTGGTCTCTGAAAGACCCTCTATTAGACATCTGAATCCTTGAGTACAAGGTCCGTTATAGGGACTATTTGCAGCTTCTCTCTAGCCTTTTCATCCATGGGAAAACGCCAAAGAAAATGCCTGATCAGAAGCAGACTATTCTGAACATTAAGTGTGTGTGCACGTCTGTGTGTGGGAAAGCAATACAAAGAATACTGAAGGGCCCATTCCTCACTTCACTCAAATAGTTCCATTAAAATCAATGTGATTCTTTGTAGAATAAGGTTCTACCAAACATGAAGAAGCCTGACAGAATCTGGTCCATAGCAAGCTGCAAAACTATTGGGTAGTTGCTTTCTTCTTAATTGTAGTATGTTTGTTCTCCTTGCAGATGACCTGCACTTTCAGCAACTTCCTGAGACGGAAATAGAATTAAGACTGAGCTGAAAAGACATTTTTTGAAGAATGAATTAAGTACAATAATTGTCAAAGTGACTATTGATCGTTTCTTCCTGAGTGACATGCTTCAAGGCTGGGAACATGCCAAACAGAATTACTTGGGAGCTCAAAACTCCTTAAGTAACCAACAAAAACCCCAAGCCCCCATACATTAAGAGCTGAGAAAGTTCAAGCTACAAAAGAGGCTAAAGCAGCAAGTGAAAAGATGTGGAGAGTGGTAGCAGTCAAATTGTAAGAAAATTTGAAGTGTGGTATTGGGGAGGGGGCAATCAAAACAGTGATATAATCTTGCATAGATATTACCTCCTACATGCACACAGCATTATTTATATTATGGACTAGAGTAACATACAAGTCATCCAATTTTTCTGTTTACTTAATTTCTAGAGAGAGTTTGATAATTGGTTTGAGAGAATTACCCAGGAGGAATGTGGATAATTAAGTTATCTATGCAAAAGAAACTTTAAAAAGTAATTTTAATTAAAATTGAGGCAAGATATTAGGTGGGCAAATGTCTTCTAGCATATATTTTTGCCACTGTTCTTTGCTGAAGTCCTCCACATGCGGACACTGAACAAATTCAACATATTATTGCTAATAAAGTGAGGAGTGATGGACAGAAATAGATAACATTATAGAATATAAATATTTAGAACTGACTGTGCTCCTTTAAAATACATTGTATTGATTGTTTGTCTTGCCTGGTTAGCATTTAAATCTCCTGTGAACTACTATAATTTGTTTAAATTATCAGACAAATTAATTGGAGAAAAGCTGCATCGGATATTCATGCATTAGAGAGATCAATGTTCCTCTTTAAGGAGAGAAAAGGTTTGATTTATATACATAATACAGTCATTTTCAGGTAGTACAAAGGAATTTACATACAAATAATGAAATCATAATGAACTAACATAAATCGATTCATTAAAAATATACTTTTAAATAAAATTTTTAAATTACTTTCATTTTTTTAACCACCAAAGTAACAGTTTAAGTTTAATGTCAACCTTTGTCATCAGAATCAGTACACTATGCTCTTATTTTTGTTTGAGGCATGTAATCCAGAAGGTGACCTCTGCTGTATATCACAAATACTATAATTTTAGTGAAATGAGTCCTAATGCCTTTTTTCCTTTTTGTAATTACTTTGAATCACTTACTGAATATTTAAGATTAAACACAAAATGCAGTAAGCTGAGTCTGCTGTCATCTAGTGAAATGAATCATTTGAATAAAGATTCTTTTGAGTATTGCTTTTTCCCGGAAGAAATCAATCTTTCTCCTCAAAACTTAAAAACAGAAGGCATCCCAGAGAAAATGGAAGGTATCAGTTTGCATGCTGCTAGCATGCATCTGCTAACCCTTCACAAGGAAGGAGTATGATAAAAACAAACACCATTTGAAAAAAGGTCCTAATGTGTCACTTATGTGCTTGTGGCTATAACCAACAAACCTTCCATCAACTGAGGGAGTCAATATTTTAATATCACTCAGAGTTCATTAACTGAATTACCACCTTCAAGAACTCCTTAATAACTTATAAAAAGGGTATTAACACTCTTACCTTTACCAATCAATGAGGAGTTTGAAATATGTTGTCCAAAAACCTCACTAGGAAATGGGTTTAGCTTCTATATTTTCCATTTTCTTCCAATATTTAATCCTATAGCCTTTTAATGAGCTTCAGTCCCCACAATACCCCAATTCTTGTAGTACATCTTCTTTATAAGCTTACATCAAATAATAGGACAGATGGATTATGTGTAGATGCAGATAAATGTAGGGGAAGTGATTTTTCAATGAGAAGCTAAATATACTGAATACTCTCCAACAGTACAAAGTTCAAGATGTACCTGCGTAACTAGGAAATCCAGACTGTCGGGTTTAAATTCTCCTCCAGCGAGTGACATGATCATTTTAAATGCTTCAAGGAGTAAACAATTGACTGACAATTGTTATTTTTCAAAACAAAAATTTATTCTAGAGATTTTAGGTTCCTTTAGTTCAAAGATTAAGTGGTTTTCAAATCCCAGACTGGAATTAGGGCTGCCATTCCCAAAAATTATCAGTGGGCTAGGGAAAAGGGTTGCAAGTACTGTCACAAAGTTCCAAGCCCGTATTGGTAGGTCCCATGCTTCCGAGCGGATTCAGTGGCCTCAGAAACTCCCTAAGGCCCCAATGTACCTTCCTTTCACAGTGTAGTGGCAAGGGTCACAGCCTATTGAGTTACTTTCATCACAGGCCAGTATGGGAGATAGGAAGGGGAAATACCCCACAGCCTTTGTTGCTCTGTAGCACTCAATAGGCACAGTTCAGCCTCCTGACTGGACAGAGGCCTGCTTCCCCTCTAAAAAGAGGATCTCTGTAGAGCATGGAGAGGGGGGAAAACCTGGGCCCACCCTCTACTCCAGGTTCCAGTCCAGGGACCCTAATGGTAGCAGCTGTTGGCAGATTTCCCTTCACCACTGAAGCGGCTTTGATTCCCTGGGCCACTTCCCCGTGGTCCCCTTTTCCTAGCTTCACCCTTACCTTAGGATACAACAATGCTTCCTCTCCTCCAGCTCCTTTCACCTGAGCTTCCCCCAGGGGGGCTGGAAAGGAGAGCTTTCAAGCAGTATGAGCAAGACCTTGATTGTTTCCAGCTGTCTCCATTAGCCTAATGGCCTTAACTGTCCCTTTGCAAGTTAATTGGGGTCAGGTGCCAGTATTACCCTAACAACCTTATCTGGTTAATTGGCATCAAGTGTTTTGATTGGCCTGGAGTAGACTTTGTTTGGCTATCCAGGGAACAGGGACCTGCTCATTCTGAGGCTGATATACTGCCTTCTATTACTCTCTTATATCCTTCTGGTCTGTCTGTCACAGTATATAATGGGTAAGAGGGATCAACTTTAAAAAGAGGTGAGGGGGAAAGTTGCATTTGGGGGTGGGATGAAACTGTATGTTAGTCTTAATGCACAGAAGAAAATTTGGATAGTTAGTTCTGAATGCACTGGACTAATGCTGTGAAATGAAGTACAGACTAAACTGAGACAAGGTGTGTCAGGTAATATCTGTTATTGGACCAGTTTCTGTTAGTGAGCAAGACAAATTTTCCTGCTGACACAGAACACTTCTTCAGGTCTCTGAAGAATGGCTCTACGTAAGCTCAAACTCTTGTCTCTCTCACCAACAGAAGTTGGTCCACTCACTTTCTCTCTCCCTCTGCCTGGAATCAACACAGCTACAACACCACTGCACATGTATAGACTAGTTGCCATTTGATAAATTCAAGGAGTTACTGCAAATGACAGGTTGTGTTTATTTTAGTCTCTCACAAACAAGAAAACGATTTTTAGCCATTTATGTGTTACATATTTACACACCATAGTTTTCCCTTTAAATAAAAATAGGGCAACAAGAATCCTTCATTTGTAAGCCTTTTTTTTAAAACAATGTGTTTAAAGGAGGAAGAGATGCCTTGTTGCTTTGGGTATATAATTGTAGCAAACTGCTGGGGATACCCAGAGGTGTGAGCCACTATGTTACGCCTCTGCCTCAGCAAGACTGAGTTTTGCTGGCAATTAGACTGTGTGTCAGCTCCCTGCCACACAAGTCTGTCTTTCTCACCAACAAACTCTTCAAGGATCTCCCAGCCCAAACCTCATGTAGCATTCTAGCCCATTAGCACCTCTGAGATGTTTCTGTGCAGTGCACGGCTCCCATCTGTAAATAAAGAGTGAATATATTAAGTTTTCTTCTGTGACTGAAAGCACCCTTGTATTTATACTTTACTGTAATAATCTTTGCACAAAATATGCCTTATAAAGGAAGTATTTGAAAAAGAACTTGCTGTTCAATATAATGAAATGTTTGTAGCAACATTATGCATAAATGTATGAACTACCCCAGAATGAGGTTATTAGCACATGGTCAAATCACACAGCCCTGACTAGGCAAAAGTTGTTAAACAGCTCCATCCTAAGCAAAGGAATATGTTTTTGCCTCAGTTGACATACAAATTGTAAACAGAGCCCTTGAGACAGTCTTTGTTCAAGATGAAGTGAGCTGTAGCTCACGAAAGCTCATGCTCAAATAAATTGGTTAGTCTCTAAGGTGCCACAAGTACTCCTTTTCTTTTTGCAAATACAGACTAACACGGCTGTTACGCTGAAATTTGTTCAAGATAGTGTCTTTTACCCACAGTCCCCTTTCCATCTTTCTACTGGCCAGGACCCATCACAGAGATCAAATCATTTGATTTGTCTCCTAAGGTGTCTTTATAAGGTGGAGTCTGGTCACTGTTCTTTAGACAAAAGGAACCCTTTGAGGATGTAATGAGACATCTACACTACCACCTATGTCAGCAAAACTTAGGTCACTCAAGGGTGTGAATATTGCACTCCCATGAGTGACGTAAGTTACACCAACACAAGCGCTAGTGTGAATAGCTCTCACACCAATATATGCCGCTCATGGGGGTGGTTTCTTTAAGCCAATAGGAGAATTCTCTCTTGTCTACATGGAGTGTCTTCAAGAGACGGGCTGCAGCAGCACAGCTGTATTGATACAGCACGGAATACGTAGACATGGCCTAAATCAGGAAGGCCTCCTGAGGATACTGGGGAGCCATGTTAATTCTCTGTCTCTCAAGTTCAGGAATAGGATAACCCCAGATGGTTTAGCTCCATAGCTTTGTTTACTGCAGATATCTAAATTGAGGTCAACCTACATCCCTTGGACTAGGACAGACCTGTTTATCCACTTTACCTAAGCTAGAGTAGGTTGTCTTAAACATGTTCTAGTAACATACAGCAAGAATTCATAACTTCACATACAAGATCATCATTGTGAAATACATGTTCTTAACCAGATTATCTTTCATATACCTCAAGGCATATTTTGGATAAATATCATTGTAGTGGTGTGTAGGGTGTCAACTTAGGGGTGCCAATGGTCACAATTAAAAAAAAAATCAGCCTTTATCGTGTTAGGAATTGTTCTCAAAGAAAATTCCTAAGTTTTCAGGCTCTTATTACCTACAGTATTCACACATGTATATGTCTTCCTTTGCTAACACTAAAAAGAGAGTCTCTCATCAGATGCATTCATAACAGGAAGGATCATCATAAATTTGTAAATCTTAGCTGACTGAAAGACTGAAAATGCTTCTGGAAAACAACAAAGAAAAGAGATCACTTTCTCGGCATTAAACTTCAGAGCAAGATTGATGTGCATCAGGAATTTTACTAGTATCTGAAATCTATTTATTTATTAAAGTAATGTTGAAAGAATCATCAAGAGACTTCTTGTTTCTGTGTCTTTGTGCTCATATATAGTCCCATACCACCAGAGCATATGAGTTTCCCCACAAACAATGAATTTATCCTCACTACACCTGTGTGTGAAATACTATCCCCATTTTATATATTGTTGACCCATTTATGAGAGAACTTGTCCCTCTCACGGTGTGACATTCCCACATGGTCACACAGGAAGTTTGTGAAAAAATGGAGAATTGAATGAAGATCTTCTGGATCCAGTCCAATTCATCAACCACAAGACTATCCTTCCTGGAACACCATTAGTTTTATTCACAACATTGAATATCTAATGCAGAAAGTCTCTTGTTCTGGAAAGACCTCTGATTTATTTGATACAAACATTGTCACACACAATGTACAAGATAGTTCTTAGCTGGCCTTCTCAACCAGCTTGGAGATTCTTATGGCAACTTGTTGACTGAACACACTTGTCATTATTTATAGTATTTCTCTTTGGTGGTAAAATTTATGGTACATGGGATGCAAGTTCTCAACAGAGAAAGTGATGTATTTATTTCTATCTAGACAACAGGTTTTTCTGTTTTGATAAGATCAGTGACTACAACTAAACAGAGATTAGGACTTTTTTTCTAAAATCCTTTCAAATATTCTCAACATTGTATCTATTGTGATCAATTCAGTAATTAATCTATGGCTGTACACAAATCTCTAACAAGCAAGTGACTAAGTCCTACTTCAACATTTTCAGCCTTCTCAGTAACTTGAAGCTATTATTGCAGTATATCTAAAGTATACCTTGTGAACAGCAGGATACAAATAACACTATTACATCTCAGTTATTTGTTCCAGTTCAAAGAGAAAATCAAGTTCAACTGTTTTGAGGCTTCAAGAAACAACTCGTGATTGAGTTTGTAGCTTCAATCAAAAAAAACACACACCTTCAAAGAATTTGGCGCTTTGCGAATTCCAGCAGAAAATACCAAATACAGTCAATAAGCACCGAAATGGATCTAGTGACCACGGCATTTATTTTTGCGTTAATAAGTACAAGGTCAGGCTTGACAGAGCTCTGGCTGAGATGATTTAGTTGGGGATTGGTCCTGCTTTGAGCAGGGGGTTGGACTAGATGACCTTGTGAGGTCCCTTCCAACCCTGATATTCTATGATTCTATATCCACAAAAAAACTGTTGCACCACCGTAGCATAGGCCTATAACATTTTGCAGAGAACTCTCTTTTGGATTTCACTGATAACAGAGGTCCGTGCATCTTTTCTTCATTACAGTGCTGGGATAAACAATTCATCCTGCTGCCAGGTGTGGAGATCCCCAGATTGTTCATTTTCTGACATGATTCTGAAGTGTTTGGAAAAGAACTGAGAGGCTGCCATTCTTTTCAAGTTCTGAAGAATCCAGACACACACACACACCGCATATTATCACCACTCTGTGAAGACGGATCTTGGAAAGAAGATCGGGGGGGGGAGGGGGTTATATGCATATGCTAAAGTGTAAACGTTATGACGGAACCTTATATTTAAATACTTATAACAGCAACAAAGCAGAGAAGTCTCTATAAGACCACCAGTAGATTTTGTTCTTCATAGCTTGTGTTTAAAAGTTATACATCAGCTTTTGGAGAAAGCTCTTCTTGTTGTCCAGTTTGCAATCATCTCAAAATACTGTGCCTTGACGTCCGCAGCCCATTGCCACTTTGATGAGGATTTGTACATGCTCATGATTTGTTTCCAGGGATCTTCCTGTTGCTGAGGAAGTGCCAGTACATTCTCTGAAACGGTTTGCCAAGATTCTAGGAGACTGTGTATACGTTTCTCAGTGGAATTCAGACACTGTTTCTTTTAGTGCCTGCCTCTGCTCCCCCTTAGTGAGTCTAGCCGGAACATAACTTTGAAACCGGCCTTGCTTGGGCTAAAAACGTCCATGGTAGTATTGACAACCAATAAGAAAACTTGTCTGTCTGGGAATTGAATGGGATGGATTTTAGGATAGAACATATGCCAGTGATGGGGAAGAACCTTCTTGGCATCTTCAATACAAAGGCAAATGCAACTGAACACAATGAAGATGAAAGAGAAATGCTACACCACTTACTAGTTTAATGCAAGATTCTACACTGTTGCCTGATTTATGGATTACATATTAATTATACTGACTGTGTAAGAATTTCCAGTTAACCCACTAAGGTTTGACAGGGTCTTACTCCACGCTAGCCCAGCAAGGTACACTGAGATTTTACAGAACTTGTATCTGTTGTAGGAGCAGCAGTGATTCTATGCTCTGTATGACTATGCTATGTATAACCTGTATGATTAAAAGGTCTGTGACACTTTCCCTCCCCAACCCCTTTTGTCTCCTCTCCTTCTTTGAATACCTGTGAAGTGGCTTTCCCCCTCCCCTTCCACCTCCCTCCTCGAATGCTTGTGAGATGAATGGGCTGCTTGAACAGCTGGAAGATCAGAAGAGCTCCCAGGTAGACAAGGTGTCTGGGACTCTAATTAGGCAGAGCTCACACACCCAATGCATGGACCCTTCCCGAGGTGGAGTGACATCAACCAGATGCAGCCAAGTCATCTCTAGTCAAAGGCCATGAGGAGCAGGTCCTTAAAAGGGGAAGGGGCCACGTGCTCAGGAGTGCACTCACAAGCTTGTACCTCCCATGAAGGAGCTTCACCCAGATCGCCTGGCCAGTGGTTCGTCGCATTGCATTCCATCGTGCCTCAGGACGACTTACCTTCATTGCACTATCCATTGCTGCACTGTGGGAGACTTACCTTGAAGTATCCCGACATCTCCAGTGCTGTGCCTGTTCTGGGAGCATGAGTATGCGAGTGTGAGTGTGAGTGTGACACCCCCGACCCCTCCACTGACATAGCTACTGCCACTCGTTGAGGGTGGTTTAATTATGCCTGCAGGAGAGCTCTCTCCCACTGGCATAAAGTGGGAGAGAGCATAGAGTGACTACACAGGAGACAGTACAGCTGCAGCGGTACAACTGTGAGCTCCCAAGCGTAGACATAGCCTTAGTCTTCATATCAAGAGCGGAACTTAGCAGTTTCAGGGTGATAGGAGTTTTTATTTAAAATTACTGCTTTGATTTGTCTGAGGAAGTGTTGTGCATGGTCTTTGCTCCCCTTTCTCACCAAATTCCCCCTCCTTGTTCTCTCCCTCACCTTTTGATCACATTACCTCAGACTCAGACTTTACAGACAGAAGGGACTATCGTGATCATCTAGTCTGACTTCCTACACATTGCAGGTCACAGAATCTCTCTCTCACACACACACACACACACACACACACACACACTCTTCCCCTGTCCCGCCCAACTCGTGTAATAAACCAATAACCTCTGGCTGAGTTACTAAAGTCCTTAAATCATGATCTAAAGACTTCAAGTTACGGAAAATCCATTTACTCAAGTTCAAACCAACAAGTGACCATGCTGTAGAGGAAGGCAAAAGATACCCAGGGTCTCTGCCAACCCACAGGCTAACGCTCAAAAGGATGGGCCTAACAAACCTCTTAAATATTTCTTTTAATTTGTTTAAATATATATCCCAGGTCAAGATATCTGGTTAAATCAGTCAAAAAAAAAAAAACTTAGTCTTTTTGTTAAGACACCAACATGAGCCAGCATGGAGAGTCAGACAGTCCTAAATTCTGACCCCAGGTCTCTCACTGACTTGCTATGTGCCCTCACAAAGTCACTTCTCTGCCTCAGTTTCCCCTTATATAAAAAGGAGATACCACAACAGATGTCTTGGGTGCATTAGTTCCTTCTTACAATTATTTAAAATGACAATTCTTAAGATAGCCTGTAAGGGTTCAGACTCACCCAGCGGCACCTCCTGCTGGTAGTCATCAGGAATTAGCTCATCCAGCCACCAAAGCACCTTCTGCAGGCCAGTGATCCACCTTATCGCCAGTCCCTGTGTCCCTTTCTCTGGGGTGCTGCCCCCTGGCAGTACCCCCACACTCTCAGGTTCTAGGTCTCCCCACCCAGGGGAACCCCCACCCTCTAACCCCACCTCACCTCAGTCTGAGGTGCTGCCAGCCCCCACTTAACCCCTTGTATCGAGGGCAGACTGCAGTGTATACGCCACTCATCACAGGCAAGGCATATACTGACCCCGCCTGCCCATGGGCTGTCCCTCTGCAACCCTGCACCTTTTCAGCCTGTAGTCAGGCCTGCAGCCTGAGGCTTTCCAGGCCGGAGCTCCCAGCTCCTCTGTCCTTTCCCCAGCCCTGCTCCAATCTGGGTGTCCTGCTCAGCACCTTGCAGCCAGGCCCTTCTCCCTCTACAGGCAGAGAGAGACTGAGTTGGCTCCTTGCTCACAGCCTCTTATTGATTGAGCCAGTCACAGCTGCAGCTGCTCCCTTAATCAGCCTGGACTTTTCCCCACAGGAGCAGGTAACCACCCATCTGCTCTTTTTAAATGTCATGGTAAAATGTATTCTCTCAAAGTATTTTAAACTCCAAGTAATACTCAAACAATAGAGCCTTCTATTCTTACCAGACTGAAATACAATGTTATTTTGCTTTTTCATATCTATGGTCAATATTATGGCAAATTCCTCTACTCAGATCTACACGGTAGATCTCAACTCCAATATTCTGATCTCCGTTCAAGCACAGAGCTCACACAGATATCCAAAGGTTGTTTCAGGAGCAATACTAATACCTAGCTCTTACACAGTGCTTTTCATCAGTAGATCTGAAAGCTCTTTACAAAGAAGTATCATTGTCCCATTATACAATGGGGAAACTCAGTCCCAGAGAAGTGACTTACCTAAAGTCATTCAGCAAGCCAGTGGCAGAACGAGAATATAACCCAGGTTTCCTGAGTTCCAGACCATTGCTCCATCCACTACACCACACCTCCAAAGGTACAGCAAGTGTTAGCTACTAGCTTTCTTCTTCTACACAAAAACAAATGAAGGGTAAATAAACGCTGCTAATAAGCGAATAAACATTGTTGCAAAAAAGTTATTGAAACTGGTGAAAACCAGACAAAAAGGTGTGAGCGTGTGCAATCAAGAGCAGTCAATTCAATACTTGTGCAGCTCAGCTCCTATTCTGAGCTGCACTATGCATGACATTCTCACTTCTGGAAAACAAATGTTTCTTTATGGAACACTGCTGCTATTTTTGTTAAAATGGACTCTGAAAATTTAGGCCTACATTATATAATATGGATAGATCTAAGCTCTAATTGCAAAGGAATTTTTTCTCCCAGAGACTCAATTATTCTATTAATCCTAAAAATTCTTTAGCAGTATATTAGGACTGCTTTGTTGTTCTTCTGGCTGTCCACTGAAAGTGCTAAGTTTGTGTGTTTGGAGGGCTTATCTACATAGCAAGTTATTGTGCTGAGTACTGTGTAGTATGCTAATCTGCATTTTAGGACTTTCACTGCACTATAGCAGTGTCCTCACTGGACATTACTGTGCAGCAAGCTAGTGCAGAGCACAGTACCTTGCTGTGTAGAGAATCCCTAAATTACATAAGCTATAGAGCAATTCAAAGCACACCTTTCCCCACAGCTGTTCATTTTACATTGCTTTACACTGCAACGCAAACATTAATTCTATATGCAACATGTTCAAATTCTGTAACAAAGCTTTTTTGACTGCCACAATCAAAGAGTTGAAATTTCTTGATAGAGGCAGTTAGGAACCAGAAAGAAAACCGCAAGCTAGGGGCAAGAGGATAGGACACAGAGGGGTCATGGAACACAGTAGATACAACAATGGGAGGTGGTGCATGACACCATAGACTGTGACAGGATGGGTGCCAAAGGTTAAAAATAAAAAGAGAGGGAAGGAAAAGAGAGATACACACAACACAAGGCATTCAAAAACCTTAGAAACTGTATGGCTAAAGAATACCAGCAAATATAAACCATCTGCTTTAAGTACAAGATACATTTCTCTGACTTCATTTTCTCTAATGTCAGCATAGCAACAGATGTATATTATACTTAACGTGTTATATTCTGACATTAGAGAAAGCAAAATCAGAGAAATGTATCTTGTACTCAAAGCAGATGGTTTAGGTTAAAGATAAGAAAGAACAAATTAACATTGATCTCTACAATTAGAAATACTTTCTGCTTAGAATACAAGACTATGTTTTTTTCAAAATATTACTTGGAGTAAAAATCCAAAACAAAGCACTCCCTGCACACATCCTCTCCCCCAGGGTAATCTTACCATCACTGTTCCCCCTAAACTGTGTGCATGTGCGTGCACACATAGATCCTAAATCCCACGCACATGGCGAAACACTGCATGCAAAAAAATTTGCACAACAATTTGCCCAGAAGAAATTTTTTGTGCACGCGGCCTGTCAAAAATTAGAGGGAACATTGCTTACAATTCATAAGATTATTTTTCAGCAAAAGCAGTAGTGAATATGAATTACTTTTAAGATATAAAGTAAAATTTCACGTGTTCCTGGGAATATTTAATTTTCAAATTTATCAGATAAATTTAAGCAAAAGAGTCTTACTTTGGAATATAAATCTTTACCATATTCTTAATTAGAGGTAAGTTATTAGGTCACTAGTTTTATGTGGGACATCTCCCTCTACCCGCATCCCATCCCAAATAGAGAGAAGAAGAAACCAATGCAAGAAAAGCCTCCTCGAGACTTCAGCATGGATTGGTAAAAGAAAGGTAACAGACACTACTGAAGATTTAAATTTAAAACTCTTGTAATGATTTTATTGGGATATGGAAATGCTGTTGTAACTTTGTCTGTTTACTGTTAGTTATTAAACAGTGGGATTTAATTGGATTTCAGATTCTTAAAATGTGTAATTAGCCTGTATCAAGACAATTCCTTATATGGCTTTGCAGTACCACATCCTCACCTTCTGGGCACCCAATGATCTCTGATTGTGCAGCATTGCACAGGGTTCTTGCCTCAGACATCCAGATACCAGACTCTGCCTTGGATCTGCAATGGCCTCTCTCAGCCTGCATCTTCTCCCGACTTCCGCTCTGGGTGATCTGTGGCTTGGCCTTCTAGCCAAGTCACACAGAAATCTAAATCCCTTCCAGAGTAGCATGAACAAGTTCAAATAAAAGTCCAAACACATCTTCAACCGAATAGCGCTTCCACCTCTCTCATGCTCCACTGTGGTTACCTTGTTGGCGCTATCTCAGGGCTTCCCCATGCAGCAGCCTAACTTACTCCAGTAATGTTCTTCTTCTGTCTCCTGTCTGTTAAACCCTACCACAGGATTTCTCTCCATCAGAGACACATGTGCCCTCTACAGTCTCTTCCCAACTGAGCTCCATCAGCCTACTTGTAATGCCTAGCTTGGTTTCCTCTGGCCCAGAAGCAATTAGTTAATTCCCCACCCCCCCACTGGTGGATCATGACTAATTGGGTTCTTTCCCTTGTAAGTGATGGGGGAGGGGGTTAAACCTCATCATAAGTTCCTTCTAAGTGACCGATTTAAATATTTTCTTTGATTTCACATAATTTTGTTAAGATTGCTTCCTTTGCCCAGTTATAAACTGGCTGGTTATTATTAAGAACTAGACATGTTTCACCTGCCCTTAAACCAATTATTTTGCCTATAAATTGTTTTAAGTCGTGAAGACTGGATTCATGCTACTTTTGAGAAATAAACCCCTGGACTCAACTTGCCAAGAGAAAAGCATTCCACCATCATTGGGCCCACTCTCAGCAGTGTAAACTCCGTTAAACATTCTCCACAGAGACACATAACAGAAGAGATCCTAAGAGAGGTAACTAGTTTATCAGTTGTGTTCTGTAATTTGTGTTGTTTCGTTTAACGTTTTCTTTTCCTTAATAATAAAATAACCATTGTTAATTGTGATTATTTTGCTTGGTTTTCATCATAGATTTCCTGAAGATACCTAAAAGAAACCCTGTGACTGAAACAGTGGAGTCATATTCTTGAGTGGGCAGAAGAGAAGCAATTAAGAAGAGCTGGCCTATCATTTCTTGTTTCTTTAAACTAAATATTTGTGTTTTTTTTTAAATAAAATTAGTTGGCATCCAATAATTTTAAGTTATCCCTTTCTGCCCCACAGGCTGTTGTAAAGCCCTTTTGTGAGGTGGTGATGAAGGGATTCTAACACTAGCCTGGGATGCACACACTGGCTGTCTAGCATGATACAGCCCCGTCCAGTGAAACCAAGCTTGTTGGTATGCATAAGGGATAGCAAGGAGTACAATCCCATTTTAAACTTCCACGGCTAGGATAATAAAACTCAGCCCTCAACTCCCTCTCAGGTGTATACTGGCCTGAATACTTGGACCCCATAGAATATACCTGTGAAACTTCCCTACTGCCCTCAGAGTGTGAAGATGAAAGTGGACAGACTTCCTAAAGAGGTTCTAGATGCTGTGCTGGAAGAGCCCTTGACTGCACTTTGGTCAGAATCACTCATGTACTCTGTACCACTGTCAGAACAGCAGTCAGTACAGGAGGAGACACCTTACCTACTCCCAATAGCAGCGACTCCTGTCCTGTACTAAAGACACTAGTAGGTCCTTTGATATCATATAGCATTTCAGTACTGAATAAGTACATACTGGCCAAAAGAATCCAAACTCAAGAGCATTGGGCACATGTGCTGACAGTGGAATAGATATGGATAAGAATTTGAAGAACACCACTTTTTTTTTAAAGCCCCTAATGACCGTTGTAATGAAAAACACTCAAAAATTATCAGCATATTTTAGGATTAATTTTTGTTATATTCTTCATAACTCGTGGTGTTTTTCTTCATCGGAGACTGAAGACTGATATTCTACTTCAGAAAATTTCAAAAAGAAAAGAACTGTACCAAATGGCTAACAACTCTGTTTGCTCTCAGTGGGCCTGAGACAAGAGGCTTAGCAAACATGGCCATTGCCTCTATTTCCCTATTCCTTACAGTATTCCATCTTTTGACAGACTAGTGGTCCAACATCATCCCTGAAGCAAGCCTGGGTTTGCTCACAAGTGATAGCTATTTTGAAACACTACAATTTTTTATAGAATTCTATAAAATAGGACACTTCCCTTCAGCCTTTATTGAGGCTTAAATTGTCAGCTATGAAGAATAATGTCAATAAATTGACATTAATTATCTTTTTTCAAAATCTGCCTGCAGCCATACAACCCTAACTCTACCCAATAGTGACACCGTGGGGTGTGATAGGGAGTCTAATTTGTGTTTAAAAACAAAAACCAGTTTAATCTTATCCAGGAATGCAAACAAATCCGAAACATATGGCTATTGCAGGAGTTCACTAGAGGTCAGTGTTAAGTTTATTTGGGTGTCCTAACTGTAAATTCCCATATATTAACATATTAGGATTTCTTTTCAATTACTGGTATCTACTCTTTACCATAATTTCATTTTAACATTTTTTCTCTTGGATTATGTATACATAACTGAACCTAGACACAGTTTAAGTGGGATTTACATGTGGCACATGTGCTGACTTTCTTCAGCAGGGTGATTTTCACTTGTTACTTTGTAGATTCCACCCAACCTTTAATAGCAAAAAAAACTATCATTAATCACAATGGCAGAAACAGCTCACAAATCATTACAAATTAGTCAGATACACTTATCCTCAGTGAGGACAGCAGAATTAGTGTTTACAATCATTTACAAATTAGTCAGATACACTGATCCTCAGTGAGGATAGCAGAATTAGTGTTTAAAGAATGACAGGTTTCAGAGTAACAGCCGTGTTAGTCTGTATTCGCAAAAAGAAAAGGAGGACTTGTGGCACCTTAGAGACTAACCAATTTATTTGAGCATGAGCTTTCGTGAGCTACAGCTCACTTCATCGGATGTGAGCTGTAGCTCACGAAAGCTCATGCTCAAATAAATTGGTTAGTCTCTAAGGTGCCACAAGTACTCCTTTTCTTTTTGTTTAAAGAATGTCTAATCCAAAGTGTTTTTGAGTAATGGAGGGGCTCCAACTGAAAAGTTTAATCAGGACTGACTTAGTTTTGGTGAATCTAAAGGATATACAAATTGGGTTAAATTGTAAACAAAAATTTCATTTTTACATATCAATTAAATGTACTATCTTACGTTCCTCAAAATTTCCACTGGCTGCAATGGGAATTTTGGGTGTGCAAGGAAATGAAGAATCAGGTCTACCATTCTGATACAATTCTGAAATAAAATAACCCAGCTTCAGCATATACCTAGCCCTGTGCCTTATTTCACAGAGTGATGTTACTCCCTTCATTCTGTATTTTGTCAGGAAAAATGTTACATTAGTTAGTTCTTCTGAAACTTGTTACTTCTCATATAGCTGATTTCTTACCAGGGTTTCATCAAAGCAAGAAAATAGAACTGTTTAAGTGCTCCCACATCTCTCTACCTTTTGACAAGTATTGTGATCACTGCTTAGAATCTGCTTCACCTCATTTCACTTCTCTGTTTCAGCAATGGCAGAGCACCGATGTTTTCTGTAACTCAGTCAATGATTTGAAATCATTACTTGCAGTAAATATATCACTGTTACTAAGCCCTGGATGTAAATAGCTTCAATCATGTTTTGGGTAGTATTATTCTGTAGTTCCCCTGCTTACACACACACACACACACACACAGTATATATTCTCAGTCTGCTGATTATTCTTACTCAATCAAGCATTTTTCCCCTTTTACTGAGACTTATAATTCTTATTTGAAAATATGAAAAGAATAATTCCTGTTTTATATGATACATTGCAACCTTTTAAATCTCTTCACCGGTATTCTAATGACAAGGTGATTATAAATGTATTTTTGAAGAGAAGATTGTCAAGCTTATATCTCCTAATTGTGCTTTTCTTTGTATATAAGAAGCTTGGGCCTGGTTCTTGTCTGTGAAAAATGCAGATTTGCTTAGCCTTCAAAGAGAAGATCAACATATTACTTCCTTGTCAGTCTTGTTAGTAGTTTAGCATTTGAGACCTAAAGACATTGAATGCTGACAAGAGGAGAAAGAACCGAACAGTAAAAAGAACTGAATAATAAAAAGCAGTGTTCCAACTAGCAACAACACAGGACAACAGATTTTTAATTATATTCTCTGCCCCCTCTGAATCCATTAGGCCATTAAAACAATAGCCACTTCCCAGTCTCATAATATCTGTGAGTCATAACACCAGACACCCTATGAAGTCCAAAAGCTAGTATAGTATAAGTTAGTTATGAGAGTTCTAACCAGGCATCTTATGAATCATAATACTTTTATCAATGTGAGCTAATTTGATACTTAATATAAATCATGACTGAACACCAGTTCTTTAGTTATAATGCATTTTGATTTTCTACGGATCAGATCATGTGTATAGACTATTTCAACAGTTGCTCCACTGTAATTTCACACTAGATAATGGATACTTGATATAAACTGTTAGCCTGAAGTGAAAATATGCAAATTAATTTATACTTCATTGTCCAAGACTTTCAGTAAAAGAACAGAAGTGAAACTACTGTAGAGTTGTACAGAGTGGCCAAATTCTTCAGAAGTGGATGACTAATTGTAGAGACCAAAATCCATATTAATGTACTTAAGTGTTCCACCAATGGGAGCTATTAGTGCTTACCACCTTTGAATACCAGCTATTTAGATGTCTAAATATGGATATAAACACCTAGCTTTTGGGGGGGAAAAGTATTAAAAAGAGAAGCCATACTTATTTGATTATTACAGTAAATATATTTTAATATACTTAGTACTTAAAATAAAACATTCATAGATATGAAGCATTAATCCCAAATCCATTCAGGGTGAAATTTTTCATCCTAGAAATGCTTAGCACATGCCCAACTCGATGCCCAGTGAAGTCATTTGAAAAAAAAAAAAAAAAGTCTCACAGTTAGGGGCCACCCGTCAAAATTTCACTGAAAAACAGCAAAAAAAATCTACACCCAAAACAGAAATGTTATTGTATTTCAGCTCTGTTTTACACTCCCAGAATATCACCATAAACAAAGTCATCTAAAAAGAGACATCACATTATTTTTGTACTGTTTTTCAATTTTAAGTTTTATACACAATTTATACCATTTATTAGTTTACAAACGTAAAAACAATATGTAACCCACTGGTGAGAATGAGTTACAGGTTTTCCCCCACCATTCATGCCCATCTGCTTAGGATATGAGTTGTTACAGCCCCCAGCTACAGAACTTTGAAACTCAAACCACAGTAGCTCATGTTTTTAGTTCTGGAGGTCCACAGTTCAATCCCTGGAAGTAATGACTCAAAAAATAAATAAATTATATTTTGTGTAAAACCATGAGAAAGTAAAAATATCAATCTCTTGCCTTACCACACCCTCAGAATATTTCACCACACAGCAGACACTGCAAATATTGTACTTGCTAGTTACTGGAAAGCCTACCATGCTTCATGTCTTCAGAAAAGTTAAGCTTAATTTTTACTAGAGCTGTCAACTAATCACAGTTAACTCATGCGATTTACTCGAAAAAATTAATTGTGATTAATAACAGTTTTAGTTGCACGGTTAAACAATAGAATACAAATTGAAATTTATTAAATATTTTGGATGTTTTTCTACATGTTCATATACATTGTATTCTGTGTTGTAACTGAAATCAAAGTGTATATTATTTTTGATTACTAATATTTGCACGGTAAAAATAAGAAATAGTATTTTTCAATTCACCTTATACAAGTACTGTAGTGCAATCTCTTTGTCATGAAAGTGCAATTTAAAAATGTAGATTTTTTTGTTACATAACTGCACTCAAAAACAAAACAATGTAAAACTTTAGAGCCTACAAGTCCACTCAGTCCTACTTCTTGTTCAGCCAATCGCTAAGACAACAAGTTTGTTTATGTTTACAGGAGATAATGCTGCCCTCTTTTTATTTACAATGTCACTAGAAAGTGGGAACAGGCATTTGCATGGCACTTGTGTAGCTGGCATTGAAGCTAGTTATATGCCAGATACAAATGTTTAGTATATGCCCCTTCATGCTTCGGCCACCATTCCAGAGGACATGCTTCCATGCTGATGCTCATTAAAAAAATAATGTTTTCATTAAATTTGTGACTGAACTCCTTGGGGGAGAATTGTATGTCCCCTGCTCTGTCTTACCCACATTCTGCCATATGTTTCATGTTCTAGTAGTCTTGGATGATGACCCAGCACACGTTGTTCATTTTAAGAACCCTTTCAGTGCAGATTTCACAAAGCAAAAAGAAGGTATCAGTGTGAGACTTCTAAAGATAGCTACAGCACTCAACCCAAGGTTTAAGAATCTGAAGTGCCTTCCGAAATCTGAGAGGGATGAGGTGTGAAGCATGCTTTCAGAAGTCTTAAAAGAGCAACACTCCAATGCAGAAACTACAGAACCCAAACCACCAAAAAAGAAAATCAACCATCTGACTCGATAATGAAAATGAACATGCGTTGGTCTGCACTGCTTTGGATTGTTATAGAACAGAACCCGTCATGGACACATGTAAACAAGAAGCGGGCAGCATTATCTCCTGCAAATGTAAATAAACTTGTTTGTCCGAGTGATTGGCTGAACAAGAAGTAGGACTGAATGGACTTGCAGGCTCTAAAATTTTACATTGTTTTATTTTTAAATGCAGTTTTTTTCTACAAAATTCTACATCTGCAAGTTCAACTTTCATGATAAAGAGATTGCACTACAGTACTTGTATTAGGTGAATTGAAAAACCATCATCTCTTGTTTTTTTACAGTGCAAATACTTGTAATCAAAAATAAATATAAAGTGAGCAATATACACTTTGTATTCTTTGTTGTAACTGAAATCAATATATTTTTAAAATGTAGAAAACATCCAAAAATGTTTAAATAATGTTTAACAGTGCGATTAATCGTGCAATTAATTTTTGTAATCGCTTGACAGCTATAATTTCTATACAAAAATAGTAAAAATACAGAACTTATGGGACTAAGATGTACTAGATTCATAAAGTTTAAGGCCAGCAGGAGGTCAATAATAATCTAATTGACCTCCTGCACAACACAGGCCATACAATTTCACCCAGTAATTCCTTCATTAAGCCCATAACTTTTGGATTTGAGAAGTGTGCAGTGCTAGGCAATTTGCAGGAACCTATGGCTGAAGACACACTGATCCTCAGACACTGAGCAGAAGTAAACACTATTTTGTAGGTAACGTGCCAGCAGGATAGCAGGTGTGGTTATGCAGTATGCTGTCATAGATCTCCCTGCTATGAATGCAAATTCCCACCCCTTCTATGGGTGTTTAATACAGGGGGTGAATAAAAATATTTTACCATTCACCATTTCTGTGGTGTTTTGCGAAAGACTTTAGAAAGACTTCTTAGAGGTATATGGTACAAAAGTCAGCTTCTCACAGAGGGTCCCCAAAGCCCACTAATGTCAATTGGAGTATTTATATTGACGTAAATGAGATGTGGATCACGCCCACAATTTTTAGCCCCTTTGGCTAGCCAGACTAGCACCTGCTGATGTGGAGCCAGAAAGAAAGGGAACAAGCAATATATCCAGTGCTGTTCTCTACATGCCTCCACACCCACATTGTTTTGTCATGACTGTTCCACTCTGCTTAGTAGATGAAACATCAGGTCCAGAATTATTAATAAAAAATTCAAATAAGCAGATTCCTTTATACAAATCCTCTTTCTTTTCTTTTTGTCCACCTGCATAATAATCAGCCCTCTAATTGAAAACTTGTATCTGTCAAACATAGCTGATCATTCACATGCATGCTGGAATTTAGCCAGCAAGAAAGTGGATAATTTGCTATACCATTCCTACCATGGAGAATATAAATGTTCTCTCTTATTATATTTGACAACAATGAAGCCCAAGTATAAGAGTGGATTCTTGTTCAGCCCACCTGGATCTACCCAGGCTGCAAATAAAGATGGCATTAAATTGCATAACAGGCAGCAATTTAGGATGAAAGCTACTTCACAGAGGAACTGTCACTAATATCATTCTGGGGCACTTAATCCTTTAATATAATTTTTAGTTGGAGTGGGACTCCCACCCCACCCCACACAAATTGCTACAGATGTGTGCAGGGCTTAAATGCAACCAGAGTGGCCGGAGCAGAGCTACAGTAAATATTTTCAAATCCCCTGGAGTTTTTATAGATGTTGAGGTGGGAGGGCATGGGGAGCTCTGGGAAATACTCTATAGAATTTAAGCCCTGGATGTATGCATATGTAAGTTCACATTATGAATATTTCACACAGACTTGGGCAGTGACGTTTTACTCTGTGTAGCTCTGCTACTAGCAGCGTTGGCTGGGGAAGGAAAGTAGAGAACAGGGCCTTTTAGGATTCATTCCTGCAGGAACCAAAATGACGAAAGTCTAACCCCTTTAAAAATTTGGGGGAGTTTGGAAGGGGGAGGAGAGAAAGTTAAAGGGAGGAAAAAAGCATTAACTCCCACCTACCTCTACACAATTGAGTGGGGGTGGAACTTAAATCACCTACTCAGAACTCTAGACTCTTTCCAACTCCCCTCCCTTATATAGAGTCTACCTAGTGTTGATATCTAGCCAAGATACAGGGGTTGGAGGGCATCAAGCCACTTTGCATCCAGAGATCTCCGAAGAACAGACTGGTCAAAATGCTGAACGAGACATGAATCAAAAGGTCCCCAGCTCACCATGGACTCAGCCTTCTGTAGAGTGAGATCCTCCCATTTGGAGAGGATCAAATATGTGAGAGCAATTCTGAAAATGTGTAATCCCTGAAACTACCCATGAAATATAAAGCCAGATTTTTAATCTTATGTCCCCACTGTAACACACCTATATGTTAACAAACAGTCCGCATAACTCCTAGATAGATCAGGCAGCCTGCCTCTTCACTCCTAAAACACACACCTCTTCTACTGTAGCTATAAAGGAGATTTCTGTTAGGTGGCGGAAGTAGATGATACATAATGACCTCTGCCACTAGAGGACAGGAGAACAAACACAATTGTTAAATTGTATCAAAATTCCATAAAACTACCAGCCTCATCTAACCTCAGACACATGAATATGGTCCCACACACAGGGGTCTTACATGGTAGGACACAGTACCAAAACTACCAAGTTTATGGAAGGTGTTACACCCAGCACCAATTATTTTTGCACCAAACAGTATAGTCTCACTTTAACAGAAGCCTTGGATTTCAACTATGTCATAATATTTTAAGAAACTAAATGAATTGGAACAGTTTCATTAAATCTCAGATGTTCCCAGTCATTCTAAAGATCTTCAGTACTGTATGTATTCAGTTTGTACTGAAAGGTCCCAAAAGTTCCCTTTTTTGCAATACTTCATAAGAAGATAGACTTCAACACTTCAGACCTTATTGCTTATAAAGCACTGAAGCTTTCTGCAATGTAATTGAGTTTCACTGTTAGTGGAAAGACAGTGAAATTCCAGTTCTATTTTGTTCAATAATGTCAAGATCTGCCACTCCATTTTTTTCTGCCACATATGCATTCTGAATCTCAAGTTTGAGCATGCTGTTATTCTGAATTTGAACAGCAAACTCTCCACGTAAGTCTTTTTCCCCACCATAGAAATACAGTATATCTCTTGTTTTATTCCAGATCAAACTGTATTATCAAATTTAGCATCGTTTCGGAGACAATATTCCTGTCTATTTTTAAAATAGAATTTAAAATTTTCAATACTTATATACTATTCATTGAGGCCCCGTTCAGAAAAGCCCTTAAAATAAGCTTAAATGTCCACTGAGAAAATGGGATCTATGCACGTACTTAAGTATTTTCCTGAGTAGCACCAAAATATAAGAAAAAATCCAAAACAATTAACTCTAATCAGAAAGCAGAAAAAATACAGTTTCCCCATATTGTTAAACATATAATAAGAAATAAAGCTAAATGGTAATTTCCCCAAAGCCCTTTAGGAGCACACCCAAAACACTCAGATAAACAGAGTTTGCAATCCACTATAATAGTTTCATTTTGAATTTTTTACTCAGGGAATTGCAAAACATAGCCAAATTGTATCTAGTTTGAATTTGAACAATCAGGATTTGTGTTTCCAGTGATTTTTGTTGTTGTTGAACTAAATAAAACAAGATTAACTGTTTTGGATGTATACAGTCTCTTTTTTAAAGGACATAAAGGGGAAAGACAAAAAGCTTAGAGAGAAAGAGAAAAAATTCTTTAAGAATGAGTAGAGAAAGCCAAGAACAGCTAGCTTTTAAAGGATTCCAGGTCAAATTAAATGACATGGTAGAGCAACCTATGCATCTATATTCTACCCATACAATAAAAGTAGAGACTCAGGATTTTTCCAGTGGCAAAGGAGCCTTTTTAGCTGATTGACAGTTAATGCTGGCTTTCTAATTAGTTAGAAATAGGTCAGTCAACAGCCCAGCCAATAGGCATAACTTAAGCAAGTATGAGATGGGAAAATATAAGGCAAGGAGAAAGGCAGTTCCCAGGGTCCCAGAGCTAAGGCTCCAGCCTGAGCCTGGAAGGCTACATAGCAATCAAAGAGCCCCGCAGCCCAAGCCGGCCGGCTGGCACGGGCCAGCTGCAGGTGTCTAATTGCTGTGTAGACATACTTAGATGCTAAGAAGATCATTAGGAAGATGATACAAAAATCACAGGAAGGAAATGGGAAAAGGAAGAAGTAAGAAGAAAGATTGCTCTTCCCTTTTTGCCTCAGGAGCTGCAGGTGTAAGACTATATAGTGTATAGGATGGTGGAAACTAAAATTGAAAGCCAGGGCGCCATTTAGGGAGGGCGGGGGGCACCTGCCCCCTCCCTAAGTTTTGTAGTGGAGGTCTGCTTGCAGCGCATGTCCTAGCCCCAGCTGGAGCTCTTAACTGCAGCACCACCTGAGTGTGGAATATGAGTTCTGCAGAACAGAGGTCCAGCCCCTGGGGCAGGGAGTCAGTATTTTGTTTATAGCCAGAAGCAGGGTGATTTTGATAAGAAAAGGGTAGTAATTAAATTAAGGATCTGGAAGTCTTTAGATGAGCCTGAATCCCTCTGCTTGGGGGTGTTGAAGAGCAACCTCAGGAGATAAGCAGTGTTATCAGCATAGAAGAAATACAGCCAATGTTACAGTCAGAAAATAGGGAGATGTGAGGGAGTAGGTGAAAAGAAGGGGCAACAGTATAGAGAAGTTCCCACTCTACCTTCAGTACTTATGTGACCCCCATCACCACCGTACCTGAGTGCCTCACAATTTCTAACTTACTTCTTCTCACAGCCCCTCTGTGAGGTAGAGCAGTGCTGTTATCCCCACTGTACAGATGGGGCACCAAGGGACAGAGAGACTAAGGACCAGATTTTCAAAAGGTATTTAAGCACCTAGTGGGATTTTCAAAAGTGCTTAGTAGGTTAGGTATTTTGTAAACCGCACTAGATACCTACCTGCATCTTTGGGTGCCTAAAAACCTTTGAAACTCTGTCCCTAAGGCACTGGCTTGAGGTCATACAGGAAGTCCATTGGGGAAGTAGGGAAATGATTCCAGGTCTCTCGGGGCTAGTTTCCTATCCACTGAACCAGCCTCTCTCTTTGCTGCATGTTGGGGAAAAAATAAAAAAGGACTGACAGATGAGGAGCAAAACCAAGAAGGCCAGTTCTCTGAGACTTCAGTAAATGGCCCCAGGCAGGGTTCCCTCTAATTTTTTAAGTCCATGTTTGGAATGAATGTTACATGCACCAATATGGAGGTGATGTGCACATAACAAAATTCACATGGTGCGGGTCGGGCCGAGGGGTTCGGAGTGTGGGAGGCGGCTCAAGGCTAGCACAAAGGATTAGGGTGCAGGGGGAAGGGGACTGTGCAGGCTCTGGGGTGGGGCCAGGGATGAGGGGTTTGTATGCAGGCTGCCCCAGGGCTGTGGTGGGGAGAGAGGACTCCCCCCCAGCCCTCTCTCACCGCAGCAGCTTGGAGCCGAGTGAGGGGCAGGTTTCTGTCCCTGGCAGCTCTAGCAAGCCTGGGCTGGGCTGGGCTGGAGAAGGGACACCCCTGCTGTGTGGCCATGCAGCTTACAGGGAACTTAGGTCCTAGGTGATTGGTAAGGACATGGTTGACAACATGAAAAGCAACACAGAGGTCAGGAAGGATGGAGAGGATGAGAGGAGATCACTTAACCCCTAAGGGGTCGCAGGTTCTGCCTCATGCTGGATTGTAGAGCAATGGCTGCTGTACAGTTTTACATTTTAACTGAAAACTATTTTGTTTTGTCATTTTTTGTGCTGAGTTTGAGAAAAGAAAGGAATGAGAATGTGTCACATGAGTATCAGATGTGTATAAGCCTCAAATTCTTAGCATTTCAACTGTATCCATGCCAATTCCAGAATAAAGAACAGAAATTGCATCCACAGAGTCCATAAAGTTGATGATTATGGTTGTGATTTGTATAATTCACTGGGCACTATCAGTGTATAGCCATGGATAAGATGTATAGCTATGGATAAGATGGCTCAGATATTTAAATATGAAGCGTAGAGTTACTGAGCACATGTTAATGAGTGGAGGCACTGATGGAAATAGAAGTTTTACCTGATTAAGGACTGGAAGATTTGATGGTCCAACTTTTTTCCCAAGAGGAAGAGTTGCCCAGAGCTCCTGTGCCTATTTATTTTACTTTCCTGCCTGCAGTGGTCCTAATAGATCTCAGAAGTCTCATTTTTTTCCTCAACTTCAAAATGTGTAATTTTCTTGATGTTTGGTTTTAAACATTCTTCTGTGAGAACTGCTACTCAAGCACTGTCTTGTTCTGCTTATTAGCTTTCTGGAAAATAACTAGCCTTTAAAAAGAAGTGAAAAATGACTTAAGAGTGTCAATTTCACTCCTGTTTAAGGTCAATTTCTAGTCTAGAACCCCAAGCAAGTGTAATATAAACTCACCGGGGCCTCTCTCTAGTAGGATGTTTCCAAAAGTTAAATAATCTATTCCAAGTTTGATGAACTGCAAAAAGTAAGTAGCCTACATGATAGAAAGGAATCTATATTTTTCTACAATTGTTTCAATTGTATTCAAGAGTTAGTAACAAAGTAAGAATATACATTAAAAGTTTACACCTAGCCAGTGTCCTTAAGACTTGCCACACGATCTTAGAACATGTAGTATTAGAGCTGAGTGGATCTAATATTTAAATTAGATTTATTTATTTACATAGGAATTAAATACTGTGCTCCTGTCAGCTAATTTCTAAGTTAGTATATGCAAAAAAAACCCCTAGAGTTTTCAGATGCCTAAATGTTCCATGGAATCATGGTTAAAGGTGCACCCTCCACACACCAAAATGGCATCCTTGATTATAAACCAACTGCACAGGTGTACCAACAAAAAGATCTGAGCTGTTTGTGGAGTTCAGAAGAGGTAGGAGCAAGGTCTAGGTCTCTTTTGACTGATTTTTACAATGATAAGTGTCCACGTAGCCTGTGCCCCATTCTTAAACTTAAACAAGTTTAAGAACTTCTGTTACAGTCCCTTGTTTTCAACTCCAGTTCTGTGGCAGGGCATTTTCAATGGCATGTCCTCAGCTCAGAGCTGCACTTCCTTTGCTGGTCCAAGGACAAATTTGTTGACCTTCAGGGTGCTATGCAACTCTCATCCATTTCTCAATTTCTTATTCCTTGAAAAAAAATGTTTAAAAAGAGAAACTGCAACCTGCTAAGAATGTTTAAGCTTTCACTGAACAGCTGATCCTATGATGGACAGTGATCTGGACTGATATATGGAAGATATCCTTTGTCTTCAGTGAAAATGGATGCCATCACAGATATGATGATGCAGTACTGACAAACATTGCTGCTATTTCAAAACAATACAAATAAAGTGGCAGCAGAGTAGGAGGGTGTTGCATAGAAAAACTAATTGTGGAGTGAAGGTGAACAAGAATAAAATATTCATGTAAGTATCTTGTTTTCAAAAATACTCTAAATATAGAACACAATTTACACTAATAAAATTTTAAAACATTCTCCAGGAGATCCCCTGCTGTTCTAATCAAGAGACTCGGTTTAAAAAAAGGGAGGGGGGGAGATACTGTTACTATGGAGTTAACTGAGTCCTTGAAGGAGTACCCACTGCCAGTTAGTCTAATTAGTCAAGCTAATAATACAGTAGCATTTAAAAGATTTTTAAGAAGAGAACTTGCAGCTTCCTACCAGTTTGGGTTACTTTTCTTGTATTAGCAAAACTATATAAACCATAGAATGGCCCCAAGAAATGACCAAACAGCTTTCTGGGGGGAGGGGGGGAGAAAGTGTTCTGCCTAACGTATCAGTGCTAATTACCAGAGTAATGAGGGCTGAGTGCTTTTCCTAGATCTTTACATTTTATTAAAAATGTTTACTGTGAAGCAAGCAACCAAGCAAAGCTCCTTGAATTAACAAAATACGCTACGTCCTTGTGGCACACAGATAAGGCCTGTTTTCTTTAGCAAAACTAATAGCGCTACAGCCCAATTCTTTAAAGTTGACAAGGAAAGAACAAAAATCAATGTGTATCCTTTTATAGAGGTATTAAGTGTTCATGAAAGTTTTTACAGAAGAAGTATTAGGGTTGTCAAGTCTGGTCTTCCCTATTTTGCTAGGAGTTCTCTCATGAAGGATACAGAGATAACAACTGGGAGTTCTCTCTGGCCTTAAAGATGATCAGCAAAAGATAAAATAAATAAAACCAGAACTCCAAACAAAAACAAATCACTACCATGATCACTACCACGGCTTGTCAGGGCCGTGGGCAGCAGGTATACGCTGATCAGCTGCTAAGTTGCGATTGGGAGAGAAGTAGTGGGTTCAGGAACAAGCCAGGTCAGAATGCCAGGAAGTCAGGGTCGGGCACTAAGTTGCAGGCTGATAGCAGGGTCAGAGTTGACTCAGGTCAGGATATCAGTAAGTTGGGGTTGGGCGCTAGGTTATAGGCAGCAATCGAAGAGTGAAGTTCAGGACAAACCAGAGTCAGAAGCCAGGGTCTATTGCAAGCAAGATCTGGAGCAGTAGCAGGTAGGCAGTCTGTGTTGTAGCTCAGACAGCTCTCCAGCATGGCTTCCTAGTTTATATACTAGTACTGGCCCATCAGTGGGTTGTGAGAGACCACCGCTCAGGTCCTGCAGGGCAGTGCTTCCTTCTGAGCCTAGCTTCCCAGGGTCCTCCTGTGGACACCCACCCCAAGATTCTAGTGGTGATGCAGAAGCATCAAGGGCCAAGAACCCCCACTATTCCAGGTTCTAACCCTGCAGGTTCTAACAGAGCTCTTTTTACCTCAGATATTCAGAAGTACTCTTCCCTGGAATATTCTAAAATAACTGGAGAATTATTGAAGTATTCTACACAAGAGATTGAAAGTTGAGCAACTCAGGGGTGGGGTGGGGGGAGAGAAAGAGTAGGGGATTTTTAGTCCAACTTTCTTAGTGTGTGTAAGATCATAAAATTATCAGTCCTTCAGAAAAAAAAACATAAGACAAAAAAAGCACTTTAGACAAGGCCTGAATTTTTACTTAAAATCAATGCAAGCAGGAAAAAACAATCTTTCAAAAAAGAAAAAAAATCTTTGGGGTCTTCTTTATATATTCTAAAGCTTCTTTCCATCCTCCACAATTTCTTCTTCAAGCATATTCTTAAGTTTCCTCAATGCTTTTGGGGGGCGGGGGAAATGAACAAAAACTATCCCAGAAGTATATACAACGCTGAGCTAAGCAAAACATGAGACTTGACTTATCGTAGAATATCAGGGTTGGAAGGGACCTCAGGAGGTCATCTAGTCCAACCCCCTGCTCAAAGCAGGACCAATCCCCAACTAAACCATCCCAGCCAGGGCTTTGTCAAGCCTGACCTTGAAAACCTCCAAGGATGGAGATTCCACCACCTCCCTAGGTAACGCATTCCAGTGCTTCACCACCCTCCTAGTGAAAAAGTTTTTCCTAACATCCAACCTAAACCTTCCCCGTGGCAATTTGAGACCATTACTCCTCATTCTGTCATCTGCTACCATTGAGAACAGTCTAGATCCATCCTCTTTGGAACCCCCTTTCAGCTATCAAATCCCCCTTCATTCTTCTCTTCTGCAGACTAAACAATCCCAGTTCCCTCAGCCTCTCCTCAGAAGTCATGCGCTCCAGCCCCCTAATCATTTTTGTAGCCCTCCACTGGACTCTCTCCAATTTTTCCACATCCTTATTGTAGTGTGGGGCCCAAAACTGGACATAGTACTCCAGATGAGGCCTCACCAATGTCAAATAGAGGGGAATGATCACGTCCTTCGATCTGCTGGCAATGCCCCTATTTATATATCCCAAAATGCCATTGGCCTTCTTGGCAACAAGGCACACTGTTGACTCATATCCCACTTCTCGTCCACTGTAACCCCTAGCTCCTTTTCTGTAGAACTGCTGCCTAGCCACTCCGTCCCTCGTCTGTAGTGGTGCATGGGATTCTTCCGTCCTAAGTGCAGGACTTTGCACTTGTCCTTGTTGAACCTCATCAGATTTCTTTTGGCCCAATCCTCCAAAATTTGTCTTCACTGTAAACAGTTAGCTTGAGTTACTCCACTCCAGACAGCCTAGCTCAAGTGAGAGCAGTTAAACAAAACTGGAGGTACACAAAATAATTTGATTAACAGAGGAGTTATGCTAATTTGAGTTGTAGCTGTATCCCCATTGCATTACTAACTCGAGCAACACTCATACTTCAACCCATTCATCCCGATGGGCCAACTAGATTGAATTTAAACCACCACTTGACTTAGAGATGTGTGTGGGGATATGAATTAGGGGCAACACTCACACTAACTGAAGACAAACCCATAAGTTTGATAATAAGCTATATCTTCCCAAGCTCTTGTTAGGATTGCAGACCACTATCTGTGTCACTGCTGACATCTCCAGTCTCTGAGCTGGCCTCCTGTGAAATTCTGGACACAATTCAAAGTGTTATTAATCACTCTATACCCATCAGTTTTCATCAACCGAGAGGCTCCCAACAGTTTGTCTCTAAGGTTGAATGCTACCTGACTGGAAGGAGGGCTTTCTCAGTTGCTATTACGGATGGAAGAAGAGACCCAGAAGATGAGCTGGTCTAAGTGGGTGCCAAATTTATGCTCTATATACAATATGTGATTCCACTGGACTCTCTCTTATCCTTGACTCTACTCTATTCCCCTTCACTCCATCCACACCCCCCCACTCTCTCTCTACACTACATACTCTATACAGTATTCACTCTGACCAATCTCTGTTCCATTTTGTTCTCTGCCCCACTCTCAGGAACTTTTTGATTGTCTCTCCTGAGCAAAACATGAACTCAGTAAGATCAGCGTCAAACATTCAGGCTACAAGCTACAACATTCAGGTGGGTTTGAACCCATCCCTACACATAACCATATGAAACTGTTAGATCATAGACGTAAGCCTTAAAAAGAAAAGGAGTACTTGTGGCACCTTAGAGACTAACAAATTTATCTGAGCTCAAATAAATTTGTTAGTCTCTAAGGTGCCACAAGTACTCCTTTTCTTTTTTGCGGAGACAGACTAACACGGCTGCTACTCTGAAACCTGTCTTTTGTTATAGTATTGTGATAGACAACTTTTGCTTGAATATTTGCATTAGAACTATTTGAACAATGAGATATCTAATTTATATGAGAAGTATTCTGCATATCATGTGGTGGATGAACAGGTTAAAGCATATATCTTCTGCTGCAGGAGTCATTCTACCTACAACTTCTTGAATGAGAATCACTTGAATGAGAAATTTGTTAGTCTCTAAGGTGCCACAAGTACGCCTTTTCTTATAACAAAAGAGTAGCCTTAAACATTAGGCCAAGTGCAAAGTCACAAAAGAGAACTCTAAAGTGTCAAAATGGCATTTTTCTTAAAGTGTAACTAAATTAAATAGAGATATCAAGTGTTTAAGCATGCAGGAGGAAGAACTGTCAGCTCACAGGTGAAGATCTGGAACATGTTCATTCTTTGAAAAGCTGCCATGCAGGGAGAGGGGACTGAAGCTCCCCATGAATGAGGGGAAAGGGTTGGAGGGATAGGAGGGAGTGTGAGGGGAACGGGGAGCAGCCAGGTCCAGGTGGGAAGGAGGGCTCCAGGGGATTCATATTTGCTCCCAGGCCTGTTCCAGCTGCTCTGGCTCCCACACAATGTTCCCCAGACCTATCCCAGGTCCACAGCAGCCCCTTCAGGACCTCAGGGTCCCGTTCTCACTTTCATGTTCCCTGGGTAGGACTGAATTTATGCAGGAGCGATATCCCCACACTATTTTCATTACCGCGATACTAATCACCCCCTAGTTCCACCACCCCTGCTGTCATCCATTCATTTCTTTGCTGTCCCATGGCTTTAAAAAAAAAATCAGGTATTAACATTAGTTGCCAAACCTAATGCAAGTCAATACAAAAAAGAAACCTAAATGTTCAAGTTTTTGTGCGGGAAAGGTGAATTAATAAAGCATTATGATACAACTACCATTTGCAAAGGATTGTTTATTTTACTTTGTATAACTAAAAAACTCCAAACAGCAGAGCGTATAGTGCTGGTGTCTTGCTCGTAGCGTCAGACAACATCTACAGGTTTGCTGTGTATCCCTGCATTCCCTTCTCATGCATCTAATTATAAACATCTCAGGCAAAGAACAAGTTGCCAGTCAAGTTGTAGAAAGAGCAAGAAACTTGTGAAGCCTTCACTTCATCAGCTATTCCCTCTCGATATATAAGTACCCACTGCTCTCTATAGGAATTGTTATGAATAGTTTCACTCAATTCAGAATGTCAGAAAATCAATTCACACATGAACTACACTAGAAGAGAAAAGACTATATAGTTAGTGAATCCGCTATCTACAGATAAAAAAAAAGCCACTAAGTCTCTACCATTTAGGTCAGTGTTCCTCAGGGACAGAGGGAAGGGAAAAAAAGCCTAAATGGCATACAAATCTATCCACACGGACATGGTGTAAGCAGATCCAAAGGAAGTGTTGCCATGCATAATTCCCATCGTAATAACTCTGGAGACTGAGAATCAGTATTTTTAACTCTAACTCACCTCTGTTGTATCGTTTAGTTTCTTGCTTAAATTTGTACGACAGATCTTCAAGGAATGAATACATTAATGCCCATGTTTATTTTATTAACTTTCATGGTTATATTACAATACTTTCCTTTCAGTGCTCAAAAACTATTTCTTTGCTAAGGATTTTGAAAAAAAGCCATGGTGAAATGTTGTGATAGATTCCTTTCGAAAGCAAATATTACTTAAATTGCCTTCAGTGCAGTGACTTTTCTGGGTGTCAAATCTGAGTAAGGACTGAAGGATTAGGCCCTTTCTTGCAGAGAGATAGTAGCCTATCCATAGTTTAGGCTGGGGCTTACTTTCTATTGAAACAAACTAAAATTTACTCCCCCATTTTCCTCTCCTTGCACAAAACTAAACCATCTCATCTTAAAATTGATATGTGGTCTTGTACTAAAGGAGTATTCCATTACTGGAAAGTCAGTGAGGAAAACTGAATGTGCTTATAACAGTTTTTGTTTTCCAAGTGCAAGCCTCTGATTTTTACATGGTCTCTAAAGGGATGCGGTGAGGAAGTGGGCAAGTCTTATTTCAGACCATTTACTCTAGAAGTTGAAAATTTGGTTTATTGTCCTAAACAGGCACTGATTCTCTTGACTATTTTTGTCTGGCCAGTTAATTTTGGAATTAAGAATAGAGCTGGTTTGGAAATTTTCAACAAAAAAACAGTTTTTTGTCAAAAATGCTAATTCATACAAACCACAAACTTTTTGCTGGGACATATCAGTTTTGACAAAATATTCATCAGGAAGCATTTCTCAGGTCCACGATGGAATTTCAGGTTAAAAAAAACACCACCCACAACAAAAGAGATCCACCCAACAATAGCTAATAATTTGGTGACTAAGATGTGGGAGACCTAGATTCACATTCCCAGTCTGTCGGATTTGGAGCAGGGACTTGAGCCTAGATCTCCCATATCCCAGGTGAGTGTCCTAACCACCAAACTATTCTAGGGTGCAGAGTCAGTCAATCTCTCTCCCCTTCCCTCCTCCCCAACTTTAAAAAGGTCTGTTTCGTCCTGATGTGGAACGTGAATATTTTTGAAAACTCTACAATTTTCAGACTGGGAAAACCATTTCCTGATGGACTCTAGTTAAGCAGCAGCAGGCTATACAATAGTTATTTCTGGAGGTATAAAAAAAACCCCAGACACCATATGGCAGCAGAAAAGCCAAGATTCTGAGCCCTTTTCTCTGTATTTCTAGTTTGTCAGGCGTTTTAACTTAGAATTTTGTGCTTTGCAATGTATTATTTAAACTTGACAGTGTTCTAATAAAGTTCATTTCCTCTGAAGTGACATATAGACTTGCAACCTTAATTAAGTTTTGTATCTACAATTTCAAATAAGCAGCTCTGTGTAGCTGCACACTACTGCAGCCTTTAAGTCTTTGCCTCTTGAAGAAAAAAAATGTACATTTTCTTTTGTTGGGAAAACATATACACTTGAATAGGTAAATTTTATCCAAGCTTTCTAATTAGATATACCAATATTGTACGATGAGAGCCTCATATCTTCAGCTACTTTTATTATATATAAACTTTTCCCCCCAAAGTGGGAGAAGGAAGTTTTTACAGTAGAATGTAACTCCAACATAGACAACACTCTCAGCCAAACTTAGGAGATCAACTGAGAACTACAGTGAGAACATAAGTTTTCATAAGAATTAAGTTTAGGTTTAAGAAATAGTTTTTCTCTAGGAAGAAAGATCAAGTCAAAAATCAACAGGTAGGGAAACAGTGATGAAGGAGAGGGGATGTGAATGAGAGGCTAAAATTGTAATGCCCAGCAAGCATCAATTCTAAATATTAATTCAGAGCCACATATTTTAGAAATGGCTAGTTTTTATTTATCTTTTAAATATTAATATTCGTATAAAATATTACATATTACAATTAAAATCTGTCGGGACTAGTAATTTAAAAATTAATAGTGAGAATAGAAAACTCTTCTATTTTAAATCAATTATATTATAGAAACAGTGTGGAATTGTAAATTACCAACTGAGTCAGAATTAATCTGTTAATCTCTCCAGCACACATGGCTACAAAAATAAATAGTTTAAAAAATGGACTCCACTTGCCCTTGGTTCTGCAAAGAGAACTGAAAAAGCCCCCGCATCCCACTTTAAAAGACTTATGTTGACATGGCAGAAATTGCTTAATAGGAACATGAGGAACCAATTGGCCTAGGAGCCTGAAAGCCCTCAGACTCCCAGACCAAGAGCAATCCCCATGGCAAGGCTACCACAAAGCTGAATTCACTGGGAGCCAGCCCCAAAACTTCAAAGCTCCAAGCTCTGCAGCAGAGAGCCTGGAAGTACTGGGAGTCCTAACTCAAGCAGGGACTCTAATCCCCAAGAGCGCCCACTCTAGCCAGGGCTCTGGGAGCTAGCAGGATCCCTGCTGTGGAGGTGTTGTTCAGTGACTCTCACCAATTTTGCCTCAGGAACACTGTATCTTGGTGCTTCCAAAACAAAAATTTTGAGGGCTCTCTGGATTGCCAAAATTTTGATAATTTTGCTTTCACTCCAAATCAGAGTGAAAGCAAATTTTTAAATACCCAAACTTCTCACAGACCAAAACCCCAGTTTTGGCCCCCTTTACTGTCACCATCTTCATTTTTTAGCCCGTCAGTTGCTTTTAATATATGTGTGTATTTCTCTCAGTCAATGGATGGAAGGATTGCTGAGATCTGCATAAAAGGAGAGATGTGGTTGAAATATTGATGGCATAGGAGTCCATGGCCTGCCAGGTCCTCAAGGGGTCTCTCATAAATCGAAGATGCGAGACCATGGCACAATAACCAGCCTCTCCAACATGGAAAGTTAGACATCAGCGGTGGTCCCTCACGCTCCGATTGTAGAAGACAAACCTCATGGGAGTGGAGTTACTGCCTTATGGGGTTTTATTAGCTGTAATGAGATTCACTGTCAGCACAATAAAACATTGTACCAAGTGGCATGACCATTTGGCAAGAATTACAACTCTTCATCTGGTATTTACTCACATAAATGGATTAATCCATTAGGCATTTATGATGTTTTGCTCAAATAAGAGCTCCCACTGAGTCAAATCAATTGATTTTAAATACAGTTGATATTCCTGTAACAAAGAGCTATATATAGTCTTTCAAGGGAATATTCTAAAATAGTGTTACTACTTTGGGCAATTCACTATCAGAATACTGTACAACACTGCTTCTCACTCAACCAGTGAGACAACCATCAGTGAGACAGAGCAGCTTACTCTCCCATATCTACAAACAACCGACCAGCTCTGTCTTTTGGCCCTTTTTGACATTGAACTAATTGATTCTGGCAAGGGAGTGACCGGTCTCCTGCCCACCTTACCTATTCACCCATCAAGTGAGCCAAAGGGTTTTGGGGGGATTGCAACTTGCCAGAGATTTGAATTTCTGTTCATGGATCCAGGACCTTTAGTTCACCAGGTATCATTCCTTTGAACCATTGGAAACAAAATACTTATATACAATCTGACTTTTTTAGTAAACGAAAAATTTTCCAGCTCAACACATTAAAAAAATCTCTACGACTATAGATCATCGAAGCAATATACATGTCTAGAATGCACGTGATGCCTTATGCCTTTTTACACACTAGTGCTTTGTTTGTAAAATTTAAAAAAAAAACCTAGACAATGATTCTATATTCTGTTTGTAATGGACATGAGCATTAAAAAAAATCAAAGTTTTACCTACCAAATAAGAGATGTCCAGGTTTGTAACATTCCTGTACTTTCTGCACAACATTCTCTCTTTGAAGAATGCAATAGTCAGTTATAGTGCAGTATTTTTTTCACCACAGAAGAAATAGGAAGGTAAATCCTCCATACCCTTTCCGTACATACACTTTTACTCATTTGCAAAGTAACATTAGCTGTACTTGATCTACAAAATACAACAAAAATGGGACTGAGAATGCTATTTAACAATAAAGGCAAGAGAAGGTTGTGTTATAATTGTGTCCTCAACATAAACAGGTCAGACATAGGTCTAGATCATCATCACTACAGTAAGTGCTGAGGAGGAAGCACAAACTTATGAAATCCCAATGAACCCAAAGCTCTTGCCCTAGAGTACAGTTTGTCTCCACTCGCACTGTACAACTTCCAAAACTCACTCAAGAAAGATGGCCTGAGTCAGAAAAAGCAACTGGATACAATATTGCCCCGATCCATACATATAAACTCCTTATGTTGTCTCTGACGGGTTGTCACCCAAATTCGGGGGCAGTGTGTGACCTATTACACAAAATTTTCATAACTCATGCTTAGTCAAATATAAAGAAAATCATAAATCAACCCTTATGACCAGAGAGCATATAACGTTTTGCCCAAATATCATGAGAACCCTGTCATATTCCAGTCTGGTCTTCATTTCCCAGCCAAGATGCACCAACCGAAGTAGCAGCAGGTTCTGGACTGCACAACAAGATTCAGCCCATTGGCAGATTGGCATCATTCACTGATGAATCCTGTAAAACAAGGTTTGCTTTTTACTGTGCCTCACACACTAGATAAACTCATTTTAAAAGTGCTCATTAGGTGTAGCCTGCTTTGCATCAGACGTAGGATCCAGAGGAAAGAGCTTTCCCTACTGTTTCAGTGGGCTTAAATCACTTACAGCTTACCCCTTTACATTAACTGTACCTCTTTAGGTCTACAATAAACCAAGTCATCAGCAAAAATGAACTAAGGATCCCAGAGCTAAAGATGCCATTTAAGCAGGTCTATACTCAAGCCAAGTCAGGTACCTCATCTAGCATCCAACCATAGAGAATTGTGGCCTTCTCTGACCAATAGCTTCCTCGAATCACCATAAGACTAAATTACACATTTCCTTCAAAACCTGAAGAGGAGAGATTTCATCTCTCGATCTTTTCTGACCTTGCTGGGCCAATTTTTGATTGGGCCTCAAAATTGTCCTGGTTCCAAACTTTGCAAATCTGCAACTATCTTTTAAATGTGAGAATTTAGTCATCTCGCTCATTTCTAAACATTAGGTGCAGGATCTGACCCAGAACACAGATCGGGTGTGGCATGTAAAGGAAGCTTAAAATGCTCACCTTCGTAATCCTATATTCCTATTGCATGCTTTGCAAAGGTGGCCTCTCTGCACTACATTTGGCTGCTCTACTTTACGCGAACTCTTAACAGGTTCAAGGAGCCATAAATGTGGCAAGGGATCAATGTGACATAGGGACATCTTAGTAACACCACTTTTCCTCTGGGCATGCTCCCTTTTGCAACCTACTTAGACTTTTAATTTATCCACTGCTTCTTCACCAGATAAAAATTAAATCCCTCCCCGAGAAGGAAGCCCTGCATATAATAAAAAAAGTATGGCCTTAATGAGAATGCTGAAACAGCTATAATTCAGCATTGTTCTTCACATGACGAGCAATCACCCACAGGTTTTTGTTATTATTTGCTGATAAGCCTATTTTAAAGCTTCTTGAATGGTACATGGAAGATTGCAGTTACCTGATCTAAAACTTCAAAAGCAAGCACTCAAATACATCTTGATCACGGATCAACTGCAGTGGCAGCTGCTATAATCTATACTCAACCACAGGAGCGCTATGAATAATGTCTGCTACTCCCTGAAATAACAGTCTTTGGTGTTCACCATCTATTTCCAAAGCAGACTACCACATAGATAGCACCCCCACCCCCCAAGCTAGAAATTTGATGAGCTAGGCGAATTTGACTTCTAATGTCAAATTGAAATTCTACTGTGCATGTGCCTTGGACAGTCACTCAAATTCATTTTCATATCTACTAAACTAATGTATTCTACTCTTAATTTTTTTTTAAGATAGAAAATTTCTTGAAACAGTACACTTCATAATACCATTCCTGAAAGTGCTCATTGATTTCTGGCCAGACTCAAGATGTCTGACTTTCTGAGGCTGTACTTAATTTCTGTGTCACTATGGTGCCTCTCCCTGATCTGTACTCCTTAACATTTCCACTTTTAAAATGTCAGTTTCTTTTTATCTTAGCCCTAATGGAGGGTTAAAAAAAAAAAAAAGTACTGTATTGAATGATTACCTACTGTAGAAGTCTGACTGCTTGCAATTTGATTTTAAAGGAAATCCCAGAGATGTGGAGGAAATTGAGAACAGAGAGAATACATATGTGGAAGATATTCACAAAAAATAAAATAATTTTAAAAAATTGTTTTTTTCAGTGTGTTTGTTTAAAATATAAGGTTAACCATCAGTAAAGAATTACTAGTCATATTCCAAGATCTCACTTCTAACTTTATCCAATGCCCTCAACTCTTCAATGGAAAAATCCCACACATCCACATTCCAGCATCAGGCAGTCCCATTATTTATACCCCTGCTGCCCATACCAGTAGCAAACGACTCCTCAGGTCACCAAAGGAATTCCCCTACTCTCCTACTTTTTCTTTTTGATCATCCTGTGTGTGGCCAAATTTCCCCCTTTCTTCTCAAATCCAATCCCTGAAGCGTCTGGAATTCTTACCTGGTAAAAGCTGCATCCACAAACTCCTCTGCAAGCTTTACTGTTTCCTCCAGTGTCCTTAGCTGGTGCTTCTGACCCAAACGTGTGTGCTTTAGGGGAGGCTCTGGAGAAATTGCTCAATATTATCATGTCTATTATTTCCCCTGCACTTCAGGTGCTAAGCCTTAGTCAATGAGTTGCCCAGTCTGTTAATTTTTGCACTAACGCCTTAGGTTGCATGCCTCCACTCTATCTAGTGGCCTAAAATGTGCGTCTGTATTTTTTTGACTGAAGGACAACACTGTCCAGGACAGCCGCTTTTACCCTATCATAGACCTGGGCTTGTTCCTTGCTCAGGTCCATACAGGCTGCATGGGCTTCTCCTGCCAAATAGGCTGCCACTTGGAAGGCCCACAACCCTTATCCCATCTGGCCCTCATTGCTACCCTCTCAAAAGTTATTAAGAATGTATCAGGATCATGTGCTGGGCCCATCTTACACAGGCTCACCCCGTGTCCTACTGCTGCTCTTCCCAGTCATGAGACTCAGGCTCCATATCAGTTGCTGCTGCACCTTTGCCTGTTCCTTTATGAACTCTTGCAGACTTTTCTGCTCCTCTGACTGCCATGCCAGGAGGCACTGTCATTCCAGCTGGTGGGATTCCTGGAGTGCATGCATGGTCTTCTGCATCTCCTTTTGTTGCTCCACCAGCCACTGCAGGTCTGCTCCATTGCACTGGCTTCGCCCACCAATAGGGAAATCACAGTCCTGACGAAGCCCCCATGTGTAACAAGGTGCAGCTCCACGGTCTTCTTCCCCGCAGAAACTGCACTGACTCCGCCAGGTATGCACTTTGTGGTGACCGGGCTCACCACAAAGGAAAGACCAGAATATGATTTCAGGAGACCATACCAACACTTGCTGGCGAGTTTAGCCTTTTTCATGTTATCATTTGATTCGGATAGTCTTATTGTTATACTATTGTTCATGTATACCTTTTGATTGCTTATAAACTACACAAAAATACTTATTTTTACAAGATTAACTTTTAATAGCTAAGGTTGGCTGGAATTTTCAGAATAAACTCAAGGTGTTAAAAATAGTGGGGGGGGGAGGAAGAAGGAGGTGGGTTATGTAGAGATTGAATCCAGATTTCTCAAAGTGCTTTACAAAGGGTAAGTCTATGTATCCGCATTTTACAAATAGGAGACACTAACATTCTTAGTTCCTTGCATAGATCTTAGTCAAACAAATCTGGAGACTCAGTCAGGGGACTGGGTCGAGGAGAACAGTCATTGTCTTAGGATCAGGGGAAGAAAAAAGATGGAAGCCAAAAGCAGAACCCTAATTTTCAAGTACTTTCTGGAGGGGAAGAAAAACAAGGGGTGATCCCAACAGGAGAACTGACATTCTTACATGACTGAGGTATGCAAGATCAAGAGATCTTGCCTAAGCAGTGCCTAAAATATTTCCAGACACTAGGGATAAGCTTTAAAACTATATGAAATGTGTTTCATGTATGTGTATGGGTGTTCATATGATCAGCAATATAGTTGTGGCCTTTCAACTGATATTTCATTCTATTTTAATTTTGTGTCTTGTCTTCATTCTGACATGTCTTCAGCAAAAGACCATTACAACCAGGAGGCCAAGGTAGGGGGCAGGAACAAAAAAGAAGCACCTATCTACCTAAAATCAATATTTTAGCACAGAGGTTTTATTCCTCATTAGTCATGTTAAATGGTGCTTTTGATTATTGCTTCTTGAGGGCTTAAAAACACCTATAAAAATGCCTCGTTCTTAAAAGCTGCAAAGGTTGAAGAGCAGAGAAATGCTGAGAGGACCATGCTGCTTGCTGGCAATTCATTTAAAGCAAAAAGGTTTAGCAGATCACAGACTGCTGCAACTTTCCTATTTATGGACTGTAATTGCCATCCTCCAGCAGTACAAAGCATACATCTGGCTATCGCTGCTGAGAGAAAGCTTTTTTAAGATCATGTTGCCACCAACATGGTTGGGCAAATAGAGGGTTGTCACTATATGGCTCCCAATAGAGTGGGATAATCAAAAGCAATTCTTACCATACACTACTTTATAACATTTCAATTACCTTCTCTTTGAGGATATTACATTTTTAAAAAACAAAACTGAAATACTCTATGATGGACCTATAACAATTTTGATGAATGAGTGAAGAGTAAGACAGCTAAATGGATTTCTCAACCTAGTTATGAAGAAAGAAGGCACAGTCCTGAGTCTATTTGTCTCACCAGGCATGTATCGGGAATGAAAGAATGTGTATTGTTCAATATCCAAAACATGGATTTTCAAAAACCATTTACAAAAGCAAATCTTTTCAGGTGTCTTAAGAGATACCAATGTCAATACAACACTTTCACATCTTATGTGCATGATTTAAAATTGTATGTGGTACTATGAATAACCACTGGTCCTGCCACTGAAGTATAAAATGACACTTCCCTATAATTTTGCACAGTTGAAATTTTAACTCAACAAAAAATGAGCTGTTGCTAAAACTATGAGCAACATATTTACACCAAACCTAATTTCCTAATGTAGGCCAGGCCTTAGGCTACTCTCACTCTGTGACATAGAGGTTGTCTAATAAAGGTGATCTCTTTAAGGGGTTTCTCTCATTTTCATTATATAAGAAGCTGGTGTATAGCTGACATACCATGTCACTGCACACGCACGGATACACGCCCCTCCTCCCTGATGAATCAAAGTCATTTCTCCCAATCAGACAAGCTGAAAATTTGTTTCTAATTTCAGCTGAAAAAAGTCTTGGAACAAAAAACGTAATGTTCAGAATTGCAGTAAATTTTCTTTCATGATTGTGTTTTTGTATGAAGGTGCATTAAAAATTATCAGAGGCTTGAAAGTACAGAACAGAAAAGAGAAAATTGCTGTCAATTATCTAATAAAATATGCACATTTGAGTGTGGGTAACTGTTGGGTAATAGATTGTGTACTTTTCTTGGGGTGATGGGAGGGTGGGTGTCAGAGTTCCACAATCATTCATATCCTGTCCCCTTGAAAAGGGAGTTTCATAAAAATCCTAGTACCGAATGGCTGAATTTAGCCCATGTGTAGTCTTTTCCTGCTCAAAACAAGGATATAATTTTAAAATAAATATTAAACCTTACTCTTCAGAGTCTATGTGTTCAATGTGGTTTGAACTGTAATTCCGAGATTTCAGTTTATTATAAATGATGATCAGGTCAAAAATTCATTAGTTCTGGCTTGAAGAGAGACATGAATTTGGTATTCTAGAACTCAACATATTCCTTTTTTTTAGTGTAACTGCAGAAAAACAAGGACTTTCTGAATAATCTACCTCCAGTGGAACAATGCACAAAACCAATGGTTCCAACAGGGGTAGGAACCAGAAAAAAAAAAAGTATGGGAAACTGAAAACTATCCCATAGATAGGATCCAAGGGTGATCAATTTCAGTGAATGAAATCCAAGTATATTCTTACATTAAGTAGCCAAAATTACACACAAAGGCAAATGCGTAGGAATATTCGTATATAATGAGAATATCAGTCAGGAACCTGAGACAATTCCAATAATTTATCTTATACTCACAGTTCCACTCATAATAAATCATTTGACTTCTGTGTCTAGAGTATTGTTTCAGTACTCATCAGTTCATAAGTACCATACTATTACAAATTCATTCCCACAAGTTACCACCACCGAGTAACTAATGTAACATCAACACAAATGCAAAGGTTTTTTGCCATTCTGCAGAACTGGAATAAGCTATCATTTAACAACATTGTGTATGCTCTACATGCAGCAATTACTACTTTAAAAAAAAGTTCAATATCCCTTCTACTACTATATGTGATATATGCACTCTACAGATTGTAAAATATCACTACAAAAAGTATTGTTTGTGTTAACAGCGCTAGTCTTTCAAACTAATTATCCTATACATCGGCCTAGCAGAACAATAAGCACAGACCAGAGGTGGCAGGAAAATCCACTATGAATGCACAACCAAGGTCAGAAATTAGAACTTGGACACAAACCATTGTTCTGTAATAATGCACAAGTTTCCTTGTTTAACTAGATGGTTCCAGCAATATATAGCTATCCCATGATCCATGAAGACTGTTGTGGCATGTATGTGAACCCATTGATTAAACACTAGGTTTGTGCTTATGTATACACTAGAGTTTAGAATCATGTTCGTCAACACACGGTAAGAAAAGAGCAAAGACCCTACTATCAATAATCCCCTATAGTAATAACATTATTATGCAAGCTACTCTTCTTAACTGGCTATATTAAGATTTGATATATTTAAATTAAATTTTCATACTACACCATTCAATTTCCTTCATAGAATATCAGGGTTGGAAGGGAACAATCCCCAACTAAATCATTCCAGCCAGGGCTTTGTCAAGCCTGATCTTAAAAACCTCCAAGGATGGAGGTTCCACCACTCCCCTAGGTAACCCATTCCAATGCTTCACCACCCTCCTAGTGAAAAGGTTTTTCCTAACATCCAACCTAAACCTCCCCCACTGCAACTTGAGACCATTACTCCTCGTTCTGTCATCTGCTACCACTGAGAACAGTCTAGATCCATCCTCTTTGGAACCCCCTTTCAGGTAGTTGAAAGCAGCTATCAAATCCCCCCTCATTCTTCTCTTCTGCAGACTAAATAATCCCAGTTCCCTCAGCCTCTCCTCAGAAGTCATGTGCTCCAGCCCCCTAATCATTTTTGTTGCCCTCCGCTGGACTCTTTCCAATTTTTCCACATCCTTCTTGTAGTGTGGGATCCAAAACTCCGTCCCTCGTCTGTAGCGGTGCATGGGATTCTTCCGTCCTAAGTGCAGGACTCTGCACTTGTCCTTGTTGAACCTCATTAGATTACTTTTGGCCCAATCCTCTAATTTGTCTAGGTCCCTCTGTATCCTATCCCTACCCTCCAACGTATCTTCTGCCCCGACCATCAGTGAGGTCACCCTAGGTCTAGGTGCTTTCCTCACCTGTTTCATTCTCTCAGCTTCCTTGGTTAACTGATGATCTGCAACAGATAAAGCAGGTGGAAAGGAAGCTACAGTACCCATAGATGAAGAATTAATAGAGCTGGTTCTAGTGGTAAATGGCTTGGCTCCAATGGTGGCATTAGGCACCTGCAACCACTGCAATCCAAGGCAGCCCCAAGGTAGCAAGGGGCTCCTGAAAGCCAGACCCAGCCCACTGGGCATCCGCTGTTCCATCCTGCTCAGTGCCACCTGGGGTTCAAAATGGTGTTCTCTGCACAGTGTGACTCCACATGAATCAGATGTGTGAGGTCACCAGGTCAAGGCCCTGGAAATTAGCTTTGCAGGAGACCCCCATGGGGGAGGGGGAGGGGAAGAAACACTGCCATTGCTGGGGTCATCCAAACCATCTCCATTCAATGGATGGTCTAAGTCCTTCTTGTTCACGGCAATGTCAGGTTACTTTGCCCGTAGACACTGTAGTAAAGATTCTGTGGCAACAGGCCACACCAGCTACCACTGTTCTTCCCTACCTAGAAGCACGGCTAGAGGAAGAAAAATGTAAGTGACCATCAGTTTCCCTAACATAGATAAGTTGTTGAAGGAAAAGAAAAAAGGGAACAGAGTCAGCATCAGCTCCCTCTTCCTGGATCAGTTACCACATTGGTGGATTCTGTTAAAAATCATACTCTACAGCATTTCCTACTGCTGCAAAAATCCAGGAGGCTATACACCATGACTCTTGTTCAGAATACAATACTGCATTTTCCTACAGAAGCCACTGTATTAATAGTATCTAATTCTTTACTCTCTTAAGTGCTTTGGGATATATCAAAATATGAATAGTGTTGTATAAATCAAATTTCTATTCCATGGTTAAGTGATTTTAAATCACCTTTTATTAAACAAGTTTCTATAGTTTTTTTTTGCTTTTTTTTTTTAATTAAAAAAACCCCTAAAACTCTGAATAGCTACCATTTGAAACTTGGCAGATATATTTATCCAGAACTTTTTCAAACATTAAAGAGCTTACATGAACATCACATTAAATATCTAAACAAATATCCTGTAAAATCTGTTTTTTATATCTAGAAATCATGTTGCAATACAAAATGAACTGCCCTGAATTTTGAAAGGAGAGAAACAATCAGTGGAGAAGGAAGGAGGGCTACTAAACAGACAAAATGTCCTAACTTAACTAGTTCCTATAATTTGGGTCTTTAAAGAAGATTAAAAATTGAGAGAGTTATGTGAAACAAATTAGACAATACAAGACAGATCCTCACCTAGTGTAGTTCAGCATAGTTCCATTAGCTTTGAAGGAGCTATGACAGTTTATGATGGCTGGGGATCCGGCCCTATTATTTAAGTCTAAAAATACATGTTCTAGACTTTTTTGATGCTCACAAACAGATAAAACACATAGGTGTACTGACGAATAACTGAAATTTAAGAGCTGATCTGGAGAGATGCAGAGATTCACCTTAAGAGGTCCTGAGCACCCTTTGCTCCCATTGTCTTAAGAAGATTCTCAGTACTTCTTTGGAAAAGATCAGTATTGTATCATGATAGTGGAACTGGAGTCAGAGAGCCCATGTACACTGGAGGGACTGTTAGGGACAGGACACCAAGAGAATGTGTGGAGTTGTTAAGTTAGAAGAAGTACAGCTACATGGACAGAGCAGTGCACAAGGTTTAATAAAGTTACATCAACTGAACTTAACCTGCATTCGGCATCACTCTTTGCTAGTGAAACAATCAGCACTCTTCAGAACCCTTGATGGACTCGAGAATTCTGAGTAAGAGCTGTACCTTTTTGCAGCTAGGTTCCCATAAAATCTGACAACTTTCAACTACTCCAAACACAGCATACCAATTATAATTTTAAACCTAGACCTAACTTGGGGTCCCACACTTCATAGTTCTATAGGCCAAGCTTATTGCACATGCCAGGGGCTTGTTGCATTCCTCCATTTCACCCATCTATTTCAGGGACGTCCTACAACTTCCCCTGCCCACTCCCTTACACCCGGAGCTCTGGCTCCCCCACATTACTCACTCCACCACATGGCAAAGGTTCTCCAATCTTCACACACTCACACCCGTCATGGGTTCTCTGGGCCCCCGTTCCCCACTCCTCCCACACGAGAGTCCCCTACTCTCCACACATGGCAGCAGTTCTGTGGGCACTCCCATCTCATTTCTGCCCCCCCATATCCTCCATTCCCTTCTTGCCCCCAGGACCTGGGCTGTGTGTGCCCTCATTTTCCCCTCCCCCACATGGCAGCATTTCTGTGTACTCTTTCATTCCCATTCTTCCCCCATGCCAGGGAATTTGGGTGCCCTTATTTCCTCCTCCCTAGGGCTCTAAGCCGCCCCCACCCCACCTCCCAGGTACTATATTCTGCCCCATGGCAGGGGACCCCATTCCCTTCTGGTCTCCCATGCCCTTTATTTACCTATCCCTCCATACCAGGGCCCTCCAATCTCCTCTCCCCACCACCAGGGGTTCTGTGCACTCCTCCATTCCCAGGACCACCATTTTCTACCCCATGGCAGGGATTCTCTCTGCCCTTTTCCCACCCCTTACATACCCTGATCCCCCATTCTTCCTAGCACATGCCAGGGGTTGTGTGCACATGCCTGTTCTCCCCATTTCCTTCTCGTCATCATCCTTCTTTCTGTCTGAGAGATAAGTCATTCAGGGTGTCGCAACATTTTACTCTACTGGAAAGATAAGCAGGGATGAGATGGGGTATTGATAACAGATAATACTTAATCCAGCCTTGAGAGCAGGGGACCTGACTAGAAGGCCTCTTCAGCTCCGGTCCAGTCCTATGATTCTATGGTTGTTACGCTAGAGGGTGTTAATGGCTGTGATCAAAAGGTTATTGTCTATAGACACTGTCCCCATTTTCACCCTTTTGGTATTCCGATTTCCCTCAAAATCAATAGGGTACTAGTCACTGATGTTTAGAATATTCCCTGAAGCTCTGGAATAGGTCTGATGTGTCATTTAAGGAGTATCATGTTACATACATAGAGAGTGCTAAAACGAAAAATGCCATTAAGTTGAGCATAAGGACTTCATAAACTCAGACAATTATGTGTATAATAATTCTGGGCATCTTTATTACAATTTACTAGAGATTTTAGAAAGAGGTTTAGAGATTATTTTAGGCCCACCTACCTTAGTAATGTTTTAAAGCTATGTTATGCACATGATTCTACTTTCAGTATAGTCAACAATGGCAAGACTCCCATTTACTTCAACAGAAGCAGCATCAAGCTCTATACGCATCACTTCAAGAATTTTTCATGTAAAGTACACATATTCTTTTACACTCTAAACTGAATTTGCTATTCTGTATAGAGTTCCAAATACAGAGCTCTGAATAGCATTATAGGTTTAAAGGACTGTATTTGGGGAGAAAATAACCACCACTTTAATGAATTGCAAGCTGCAATGTACAGCCGTCAAACAATACATTTATTAAACTGTCACTACAACATTGCATAAACCAAGCCTGTGTGGTCTAACAAATAAAAACAGAACTACACACATTTAGGTCACTGCAGATGTGAAAAAAGAAGCTCCCTCATCTGTTTATTAATGCGTTATTAAGACTACATGGTGTCTGAGTTTAGCAAGATGTTTAATTTCTCCTTATTTACTGAATTTGTGACAGACAATTTATCTATTTATTGCTTATTTTTTAGGAAACTTTTTTTTCCAGTAAGCAATATTGTATTTCTGCTTCAAGATGTTTTCAAAATAGCAATACATTTCTCTTTTCCTTGTCATATACATGGCACTTAAATTGTCACTGTATAATTTCACAGATTTCATTTCTAGTTTAAGTGTATTTACCTCATTTTTGATGGAAGAGATAAGCCATTCAAATAATTTTATTTCACACTGTCTCATGGATCTTCTTCCACCTGAACTTGCAACCTCTGGTCACAAAAAGTTTGCAACCTAGAGAGAAATTCTGTACAGGTAGATATGCCCAATGGCCTGTGATGGGATGTCAGATGGGGTGGGATTTGAGTTACTACAGAGAATTCTTTCCTGGGTGTCTGGCTGGTGAGTCTTGCCCACATGCTCAGGGTTTAGCTGATGGCCATATTTGGGGTTGGGAAGGAATTTTCCACCAGGGCAGATTGGCAGAGGCCCTGGAGGTTTTTCACCTTCCTCTGCAGCGTGGGGCACAGATCACTTTCTGGAGGATTCTCTGCACCTTGAAGTCTTTAAACCACGATTTGAGGACTTCAATAGCTTAGACATAAATTAGAGGTTTGTTACAGGAGTTGGTGGGTGAGATTCCGTGGCCTGCGTTGTGTAGAAGGTCAGACTAGATGATCATAATGGTCCCTTCTGACCTTAAAGTCTATGATTCTATGAAGAATATATGAGCACGTTATTTCAAGGAGCAGGAGACTTCATTAAAAATCATAGAACTCGAATACCAAAAACAAGCTATTTCAAATAAAGGGATAAGACCCTGTGACACTTCCTAGGGGGCACCCAAGGCTCTGAGGCACCTCACTACCACCTGCCCATAGCATGAGGAAGCCTTGTCTGTGCCTGCCAATTTAGGTCAGCTTCCCAATCCCACCAACACAAGCACTCTCCTCCAGGCCTGCTCTTTCTCTACAGATTAGCTAAATGCACAATCTAACCCTTAAGCCTTCTGAGCATCTCCTTGGAGTGACCAGTCCCTGGTCCACTGGACACTCACATAATTCACAAACCCCTGCCCCCAAAGAAGCAGTATACACCAGCTTACCAGTTTCACCTCAGGATCACTGCTCTATTTAACACACAGGACTTAGATGTGTTTCTTGTGAAAACAAAAAGTTTATTTAACAAAATGTAGAAATTTAACTGGTAACAAGTAGAAATATCGGAAACCAATGGCTACATATAAAAAAATCATAACATACACCCTAGAATTTAGACTTACTGAACTAGTTATTGTCATGTCCTATATAATGGTGCTCACCCGCATTTTTCAGCCAGGTTGGCTATCAAACAAGCCACATTCTCAACTTGTCTCCTCAGTGTCTCACTCCTTGCCAATCCAAATAGTCATTTGATCTTTATACATAAACTGTACCCCCTCCTGCTAGGTGTTCTTTTCTGTAGATTTCGAGCTCTCTTGTCAATTTTGCAACCTTGATTAGTTGGTGGCTCCATATGCGAATAGACTTACATTGTAAGTCACACAGCACACAGTGACAAGCCAGACGGAGATAAGCATCTCCACCCCCTGCCTGAACAGAACCTGTTTATCACCTTTTGGTGAACTGTCTTCACTTATATACTTTAAGAACAGTTTTCAGTATAGATATGTAACTCCTTAAATATCATCCATACATACATCACACAATGATTAGGACTACCAGTGTATTGTGGGGAGGGATAGCTCAGAGGTTTGCGCATTGGTCTGCTAAACCCAGGGTTGTGAGTTCAATCCTTGAGGGGGCCATTTGGGATCTGGGGCAAAAATTGGGGATTGGTCAATTTTTGAGCAGGGGGTTGGACTAGATGACCTCCTGAGGTCCCTTCCGACCCTGGTATTTTATGATTTTATGTATTACTGGCTGTTTGTAGAGACAATCACATGCCACCCTTCGATGTGCTATTCTGCAGACATCAGAGCTAGGAGACCTCTGTAAACCCCTATACACTCCTTATGCCCTCCACCAGTTGGTACCAAGGGGTCCCCAAGTCAGATACCTTTTAGGAAAGTAATCTGATTGCACTCATTGAGGGTTCAAAATCTGCTCTAAGAGTTACATAGAACATACTCACCTAAAAGTAGAGTAATCTGGATGTTTTGGCACTAGCCAGAGTTTCAGTTTCAGACTAGTTCAGTGCAATGGTTCTACCATCATCCAAAACAAAAAAACACATGCTCTTGTGCCACACAATCTTGATACTTTGGCGTGCTTTGACTGAAAGTGAAAAGACTTTATCTTATGCAACCATTACTGATACAAGACATGGGCCAAACAAAGACTCAGTTCCAAACCCCCTCAAAGGATAAATGCAGATTCAAGTCTGCAGATTGATCCAAATGCACATTTGCAGTTTTGGTTTTATCTTATAGGCAGACTAGGAAGGGACTTCTTTTCTGCTTATCCATTCAAATGTGGCCAAAACCTTGAAACAGTCAGTCATTCTTGTAATATTTCAGACAAAACTCGATATCTCAAAAGCACATCTGATATTGCGATCAAGATGAAGGAAATCTCATAAAATTATATGATTTAGAGAGATTTCCAGCACTTTAGGGTCCAAATATGAAAACTAATACTAATAGCTATCATGGGGATTTGAGAGTTGCCTTGGAAGATTTAGAAGGTATAGAAACCAAAAGGAAAGCTATTTGTAATTTTCTGTCTGTCACATTATACTTGAATTATTCTTAATTTTATTCTATATAAATCACCAAATTTAAAGGTAAGAAATGAAAGGAATTATTCTACATTTGGTTATTTAGCATTTTTAGAATATCCTATGTGTGAATACACAACGGCATAAAATAGTGTATACATGCATTATCCATCAAGCTAAAACACATTTCTGGAAGAAAGACAGATATAAATCTCCCTAGTTTATGATTTAATCTCAAGCAAGTGTCTCTGAAGAAATGCATCTATGATGTATTTATAGATTACTTCTCATGTTTAATCTAATTATGTAAACTGCAGCAACAACAACATCTTTCAGTATTAGCAATAAAAATCTTAAAATATCACGCTTCTGGAAGTTTTCTAATACTTAGAACAAAATTGCTATCTTGAAGGGTCCCCATAAGGACTACCTCACACAACAAAATGGAGAAATTGAGGATACCACATAAATAATAAAGATACTTTTTCTACTGTGTTACAGCAATTTACCTTATAAGGTGGGTTAGAGGACAATCTTTATCCACCTAGGTAAGTGATGGGTTCTACTGGTTTTTGTGTATTTTGACAGAATAGATAAACAATGAGTACCTAGTCCATAAACTCTCCCAGCAAATACATTAATGGAAAGGAAAAAACTATTTAAGATCAACCGCACCCAATAAAACAGGGCCAGATAGTGAAGTCTAACATGAAACCTTTGTCTTCTTTAATGTTTACTTTTAGAGCCTCATTAGATCCTCTTTGTTTGGATTCTACCTCTTGAATGAAGAATCTCTGGAAAAAAATTAATATTTAAAGCACTCAGACTCCTTTCCCCAAATCACTAGCTCGCTTGCTAGCTCACATCCAAATTATTTTCCTTTTTCCACAGTGCAAGCTACCAAACTGAACAAAAATATCCTCAGAGGAAAAAAAGAATGTGAATGAGAGTCCTCAGAAAGGAAAGGATCTTAGTTCAAAGGATGCACTTTTAAATATTTCCAATTTAATGTAGGTAAGTGCATCCACTTTCCTCAATAGTATTCAGGATAGTAGACACTCCTAATCTTTGGTCATCCTAAACCAGTTCAAAGTTAAACCTTGCTGGGCCACTGATTAATTAGAAAAGAAAAAAAACAAAACAAACAATACCAGTGAGGCAAAATGACTGTCCAGCAAGAACAAGGCCAAGGTGTAAGATGTGCATTTCACTCAGCTTTCTAACTGAAGCCACAACCTCATTTGTAGGTATTGAAAAACCCTTTTATAAGTGATGGATCTCCTACATCGTCATCATCATCATCTCATCATCATCAACATCATGTATTACAGTAGCATGTAAGAGCCCTAGTTGTAGACCAGGACTCCATTGTGCTAGGTGTCGTGCAAACAGAACAAAAAAAGACAGTCCCTGCCCCAAGGAGTTTACAATCTAAGTCATCATGAACCCCTATTTTATTACCAAACAGTCTGGCACAAGTATATGACAATGCATTTTCTGAAACAAACATGCAATTAAAAGTTGACAAAGGAAAAAGACAATTTTAAAGGGCAAATGAAGACCACAAAACAAACCAACAGAAGATATAAAATAACTTAAGACATCCACTTTCTTAACACAGCCATTGCCTCTCACTTCTGTAGTGGTGCAATGGATTATCACCTTTTTTGTCTTAAGGCAAACTCCTCTTTTCCACAAAACAAAAAAAGAATAAAAAAACAAAACAAAACCCAAATCGGCTCTTCATCAAAGCTGTACAAATGTTTTGAGAGAATTGAGACACAACATGGTGTGAACGTTTACAAAACCTCCACAGTTCCCCTATCTGTCTCTTCTCCCTCACCTAATCTCAAGTCACTCCCACCCACATTGCCCATCTTGACTGACTCCCAGTCCCAGTCCCCACTCATCAGGCTTCTCATCCAAGCTCAGTGCCTTCAGCTCTCCTGGCTCCTGTCCCAGTCTCCTTGCCCTACCAGTCTCAGATTCTTCCCTCCTTAGCTCCTCATCCCATCTCCATTTCCACCACCACCCACTGGCTCCAGTGCTTACAGGTGATGCGGCAAGCCCAGAGGTGCCAGGGCTCTGAACTGCCAAGCCTAGAGGTGCCAAGCTGAGCCCTGGCAAGCCCAGGCATAAATTAAGCACTGACTGGCTTCTTGTCTTTCCCCACCCACCTAGCTCCCATATCTGACTACAAGAGTTGCCAACAAGTCCCAGTCTCTTCCACCCTGCCAGCCTCCCCTACCTGTATCTTGTCAGGGTCCTTGTCACAGTCTGCTCCCCCAGCCCACCCTAAGAATGCCCTATGATCCAGCTCTTGTTCCTTCTGCATTTGAATCAGATCCCTTTCTCCTGGGTACCAGCAGAAGGTGGGGGAAGAGGGCACTTGGAGCACAGGAGAGAGGCTCCCTTCTTTCAATTCCCATATTTGGCCATAACAGAGAAAGTCTGGCTTTGTCCACCAGCATGCTCAGTCACTCTGTGGGAAAGGTGCATGCACAGTCTGGTCAACAGTAAGAAATGTAAGAAGCTTGAGCATGCTCAGAGAAGACGGAATCTTCAGAGATTTTAGCTGTTAAATTCTAGTAAGTCTGTACTATGAACTGCATTATAACTTTACCAAATCTGGGTTTATTTTCATGGTCACAACAAAAGGCACATCTCTGACACTAAGGCCCCCTTTGACAAATCATACAACAGTAGGACTGAAAGGGACTTCAGGAGGTCATCTAAGCCAGCTCCCTGCACCCAAGGCAGAGCTATGTAATACCTAGATGATTCTTGACAGCTGTTTATATAATGTGTTCTTAAATACCTCCAATGATGGAGATTCCACAACCTCCATAGTCAATTTGTTCCAGTGCTGACAGTTATGATTTTTTTCCCCAATGTCCAACATAAACCTCCCTGGCTATAATTTAAGCCCATTGCTTCTTGTCCTATCCTTAGAGGTTATCTTCCCACAGAGATCATGATTTCTAGACCTTTAATCAGTTTTGTTGCTCTCCTCTGGACTTTCTCTAATTTATCCACATCTTTCCTGAATTATGGCACCCAGAACTGGACACAATTGAGGCCTTATCAGTGCAGAATAGAGTGGAAGAATTACTTCTCATGTCTTGGTCACAACACACCTACTAATACATCTCAGAATAATGTTTGCCTTTTTTGCAACCATGTTATACTGTTGACTCATTTAGCTTGTGATCCACTATAACCCCAGATCCTTTTCTGCAGTACTCCTTCCTTCACAGTCATTTCTCATTTTGTAGGTGTGCAATTGATTGTTCAGCATTTCTAATTCTTCCTGTTTATTCTCATACTTCTTGTGTTAGTATGCAGACATCTAAGATACTGATTTGATTTCCCCTCTTGTCTCTCCATTGTACCTGCTATAATGGCCCATGCTGCCCCCAGATTCTGACTTATCTCCGGTCCCTACTCCAAAGCATGGGGATATTAGATCTTTCCAAAGCAACAGTCACCGGATTTTTTTTTAAACATAGAAAAACAATATATTTTCCCTAATCTTGTTCTCCAAAACGGCTGAACCATTTTGGCTGACATTTTCGAGAACTATTCAACCTGAAGCAGACACCTAGCATGGAAATTTTCAGCCTGAACGGTTGAACTTTGGCAAAATTGTAAACAACTGAAAACACGGTCTTATAATGGGAAGTGTCAGACAGCATTCATAACAGACTACCAGCCCCACCTATAAAAGACTGCTAGATTTTGCTCTTAGAGTACACTAATGTAAATCTTTAGTAACGGCTTTTTTTTTTTAGTAATTGACTTCAGTATAATTACTTCAATCAGAATTGTATATAAAGAATCTTCACAGAGACCCTGTGCATCTACAGTGGCTCCCAGACATCAGGACTGGCTCCCAGCAACAGTATTCCAATGGACGTACACTGTCAAACTCCTCTGCTACTAAGTGCCCCAAAAACCTCCTTGAAGGAGGGTTACCCAACGCACAGAAAATCAATACATCCTTTATCTTCATTTACCGTCTACGGTACTTCCCACTGGGGGCAAGGGAGACAAGGCAACGGGACAGATCCTCAGCAGGTGTAAACTGGCAATGGGTAATGCTACCACTTGCTGTATGTTCTGACAACTTCAGTGTCACAAAGGCTATTTACACCATCTAGGGAACTGACTCAGCAGCGTGCTTATCCTCAGCCTCGACCACTTCCCCCAAGTAACCAGAGCCCTAGAACCATGATGGCAGATATATGCAATCTTTAGAAGCAGATGACCCCTCTCCATGCTGGAGAGGCAAGCACCATGCACAGAAGGGTCCTTTCTCCTCAGCATGTGGATCTAGGAAAAATATCTTGCCCTGTATTTTGTTGAGAAATATTTAGTCTGGTTTTAAAATACACATGATCTTAAGTGCCCCCAGCTGTGAGTCACTGAACAATTAAGTGTTTAATCCCATTACTTATGTGTTTCCATGCCACTGCTTCCAAAGCAGCAGCTTTGAATCATATAAAGTAGTCAGAGAAAAGTATGCCATCTTAAAGTTAGAGAATGCATAAACACAACCACCACCAAGATTACAGCCAAAGCATCATTCAACACTAATCACTGCTGAGTTAGCGTTTTTGCATACAAGCTCTTCTTCACCTAGCCTCCTCAAGCTTTATGAAAGTTTTTTTAAGCCTAGCTATGTTGAATTCCTAGCAGTTTTTAAGGATTCAGGGATTATTTCCCCCAATTAATGTCATGCTAATAAGTATACAATATAAAATGCTTTAGTAGTAGCAAAATGAATATATACATACCTTCGAGGGGTTTTGTTTTGTTTTTTTGTTTCCCTTTAATCAGTTATTTTTATTTTAACAGGCAGTTATGATTACAGATCTTTGAGAAATAAGCATTTCCACTATTACTACTGTTTTCCAGGGTTTATAAAGAAAATCATAAAAATTGTCAGTGGAAAACTGATTAAGCAGAAAACCTTTGGCCCAGATCGAATCTCACTTACCAACTGGTGCAAATCTGAGTAACTACACTGACTTCATCTGACTGTTTAATTTAAGAACTAAGTACATGTGAAATGGATTTCTACTCATTTCACCACTGCACCTTGACTTAGAGCTTTGAAATACTTTCACACCAAAATCTGAACCCAGGAAAACTAGTAATTTCAGACACAAAACTGGCAAGTTTCTCTAAGATTTGTTTCACCTTTGCTTGGAGTTTTCTGATTTTTATGGAACAGAAAATCCATAGTTAATTTGTAGGGCTAAAAAGGTTTGGTTTGCCAAACTAGCCAGTTTTACTCTAGTCTTATTCCTAAAACTGAAATTTGCTTCCAGATTATTTTTCTTATTTTCAGATTTTCGTGCTTATAAATTGAATGCCAAATGACAGACTAGAACAACTATAAAGCATATTTTTAAGTTCCAAGTAAGCATATCCATACAAGTTTACAAGTACTCTACTCCTGGTGCTATGGTGACCTACGACCCTCTGTCCTAACTAGCCAAATGTGCAAAATTATGTATGGCTGCTGAACCGTGAGGATAAGAATTCAAACGTGCCCCTTTTGTGAAAGCACCAAGTTATTTTCCTTTCTGCCCCTCCTAGGAGATTCACCCACACCCTCACTCAAAGCCTACTGAAGTTAACAGAAAAACATCCATTGGGATCAGGCCTTAGGGAAACTTGAAAGATCTACCCCTAAGTCTGAAAGTCTTCTCCTTTTAGAAATGCATACATTAATTTCCTTTTTGTCCATGTTCTTTGTAGCTATTGCTCAGATAAAACATACAGGAGTCACACATGTTGTCCGCCACATACAATCAACTCTTTGAACCACCTCAGAACCACATTCCTTTTCAAATCTGGGGCTAAATTCTACTTACTTTATTCTCACAAACTGACCAGATGAAATTAATGAGACTGCTTACATGAACAGCATTTGGCCCAGAACCTATACCACATTGGAACGGAGGCTTCCAGCCATTCAAAGACAATATATTGGGCCAGAATCACAGCTGTTGTAAATTGGTATTTCCCCACTAAACTGAATGAAGTGACTTCAGAATATCCAGGGGTTAAACAAAGCAGTGAGTAAAAGCATGACTTTTTTTTTAAGCAACTCACACAGCTTAACTACATGTATTGCACACTTAGTAGATGTTATCAACAGCCAAATACATACATAAGAAATTGACCGAGAACCTGCATTTACAAAATACATTTGATTTCATATCAGCACCTCTCTTTCAAAGAGACAGGTTTTATTTTGTTTTTTGTGGGATTTGGGGATTTTCTTATTTTACAATTATTTTAAAAGGCAAAGAAATAGTCACAAAAAACAAGATCTAATCTCCATTAAAAAGTTGCAACGGTTAAATTATATTTTTAATAAAAGCATAATGATACAATGTACTCATTAAACATCGGGTTTTGCGTAGCAGAACAATTTGACAAACTGTAATCCAATTCCTCAGACAACTAATTTAAACACTTGTTAGGCTATGTACTCCCTCTTTAAAATTGCTTAAGTAATTAGTGAACTTCAGCCGCCATACCTTCCAGAGGGTGGCATAAGTGGGGTTATCAATATCAACAGCATAAGGATTGAGGCTGTGTACAAATGGGAATATCCCTAATCAGGGAGGAACATCTTTCAGTTTATATTTCATACAGCTCTAAAATTTGCCAAAAAATAAAAATATAATGGAATTAAGACCCTTACTGTACATGCTGTGCTATGTATATAACCCAAGCATGGCTTCTGCCGCTGCAGCATTATGAAGAAGTGTCTTCATGCCATTACCAAAGCACTTTATTTAAATGATGTGACTGACCAACTGTGCAGATTTTACCCTGCTAGGACCTAGGAAAAGATACCACCTTTTAAGAGAGCTGTACTTAGTAGGCATGCAGGACAGAAACAGTTTTCATTTATTTCCAGGTTGGGGTGTAGTCTTGAAAATATTTACTTACTTGTAACACACAATCTGGGGAAGGGGGGTGTAAATCCCAAATTTCTGCTTCTGACTATCAAAACCCAAAAATATTCTCAGTTAAGGGTGAAATATTATTTATTCATCCCATTCACTCCTATCCGCTCTCCAAAGAGTGTGTCATCTTACCTGTTACATGTCTTCCAAAGAAATAGGACAACTGAAGGGCAAATTTTTATTAGCCATCACTTTTAACAATACACCTTTCCCATAGGGAGCAGAGGTTGCTGGCTTCTGTTTTAGAAGAGGGCGGGGTTGTTTTTTAAATATAGTAAGCTAAATAAAAAATGGATTCAGAGAATGTCTAACAAAACCTTGCACATTAAACTATGTTTTAAAATACACACACCTGTTAGTAATGTCTACTCAACAGCGAGGAGAGCAGGTGCTCTAAACTTCAATCTGCTTCCCCTAGCAAATGCCCAGTACAGCACCCCACTAACCATGCCCCTTCCCCAGCCCCTATAGTTTGGCATTTGCTCTTCCCAGGACAAGCCTTGAGTACTTGCCTGGAGACGATGAATAACGTTGCAAGTTACCCACAGTGCTGGCTTTCTGATGGACTTCACTAGTTAGCACCAAGATTTGAAATGCAGAGGTCCAACATGCAAGTGGAAGGATGATCTGCACGCAAGGCGCAAACCACTGACTACTAAAGTGTCAGATCACTGACCAGGAGTCCAAGGGAAAAGGTCACCCTGCAGCAGCACAGAAGTTACAGCCCCGAGCATGAAACACATCCATTACCTCCCAAGCCTGGAAGGGTTTCTCACTGCGATTTACTCTTTTAATAATATTAAAAGATGAATCAATATCAAAGGTGAGCTCCCCTCCCTGCTCTCTTCTTTGCAGGATGCCCTGAGATATGAAGAGAAGGCACATGTGAGCAGACAGCAGATAACCTATCCAGCATTATTCTACTCCCACAAATAAAATCGGAATGGGAAATGAAATGTAACAGCAGCCTTTCTACCACACCAAGTATTACAAGATGGGAATACTAACCGGTTCATTTATTTCGATGATTGCCATATGCAAATATTAAAGCCCGGACATTGCTTCTCTTCCACCAGTCCTTTAAGCAAATTCAGCTTTGTGTGTGTGTGTGCGTGTATTCCACTGTTTATGCACTGCCTATTGAGAGGAGATGGATCGGGCTTGTCCTTAATCCAGAAAGACCATCTGCAAAATTGTGGGACTCTATCACCCTAGCAAGTTCTTTTCTTAGTTAATGTTCAAGTGGAGGAAAATCAAAACACCCACAGCACAGCTGCTGAGTTTCAGTATCGTCTCCCTGTAGCATTTTACCCACCTGCCTCCCACTGCTGAAGGAGGGGATTAAAAATCTGAGACAAGATTGGAACCAGGCATTTCTTTCCTCATTGGAAACTGAGGAAACGGGCCCAATCCCCCCTGCACTGAAAAACTTTCTTAGCATAGGTAGTTTTAAAGTTGTCCATATTATACTTGAAGAAACTGCAAAAGGAATTTTGCATTAACAAGTAGCATACACAGCAAGTCACAACAAAATCTCTCTGGGAAAAGGCAACGTTTAAGGGGTGAAAATGCAGTTACCCAAATGCATAAATTATCGCATTTGAGGCACAGGATGCTCCTCTTGGCATTCATTCAGCCTCATTTTCCCTCCCAACCCAACTTTGATGATCTTATCTAAAACCATCTGCAATCAGCTTTGAGAGGTATTCAATTGGCACGCACTGGTAGGAGATACTAACTTCTATGGGTGTTCTTTTTTTGCCATCCTGACACAATTTGCTGACAGCGAATTTTGATGGAGGAGTACACCTGTCACAATTTGCTAGGCCTAGCTGTCTCCCACCTCTGGTCTAGGGGTAGCAAGGTGAATGGAGGGTTACGTGACATTATTTGCTATCTCCCGCCTTTCCACCCCCCTAATCCAGGGGTATGAGTATCAAATTGTTTGAATGGGAGTGCGTATGTCACGATTTGCTACTCCTAAATCCTCTGGTCCAGGGTAGCTAATTGTGATGGTTAGGGACACAATTGTGAAATTTTAAAACTGGACACAAAGATGGGTATTTTTGTAATTTGGAAAAGCATTCTAAAGAGTTAAATTGCAGGGCTATTTTATACAAAACCCTAAAAGAAGGTATTTTTTTCTTTATTAGTCTACTTCCATTGTAGATTAGAAATTGTATGGCCTATAGCAAACAAACATTTAGTGTACACAAAACTCTGAAATGAGTGTAAAGCATTGTAAACAGTACATGAAATACTTAGGAATACATTTTAAGTACAAGCAATTAGGCAGAAAATCTACCATTGTTCCTTAGACAGACTCCACCCTGTCATTGTTATACATATTGATCAAGTTTTCGTAACAAAATTTGCACTCCTCTACTTTGGCACAATCATATAAGCATATTGCCTTCTGCTATTAATCTAGAGAAATTTTCTCAGGCCTTTTCCTCACTGCTAAAACTGAAGTGTCTTTGTCCTCACTCTGGTCACGCAATCACAGACATGAAAGTCGCTATCTTAAAACAAAAAAACTTCAAATCCAGACTCCAGCGAGAAACTGCTGAATTGGAATTCATTTGCAAATTGGATACTATTAATTTAGGCTTAAATAGAGACTGGGAGTGGCTAAGTCATTATGCAAGGTAGCCTATTTCCTCTTGTTTTTTCCTACCCCCCCCCCCCAGATGTTCTGGTTTAACTTGATTTAAACTTGGAGAGTGGTCAGTTTGGATGAGCTATTGCCAGCAGGAGAGTGAGTTTGTGTGTGTATGGGGGTGGGGGGGATGTGAGAAAACCTGGATTTGTGCAGGAGGTGGCCCAACTTGATTATCATGCACATTGTGTAAAGAGTTGTCACTTTGGATGGGCTATCACCAGCAGGAGAGTGAATTTGTGTGGGGGGGTGGAGGGTGAGAAAACCTGGATTTGTGCTGGAAATGGCCCAACCTGATGATCACTTTAGATAAGCTATTACCAGCAGGACAGTGGGGTGGGAGGAGGTATTGTTTCATATTCTCTGTGTATATATAAAGTCTGCTGCAGTTTCCACGGTATGCATCCGATGAAGTGAGCTGTAGCTCACGAAAGCTCATGCTCAAATAAATTGGTTAGTCTCTAAGGTGCCACAAGTACTCCTTTTCTTTTTGTCCTCACTGTGTTTTTACCTCAGAGTAGTTTCCACACTTCAGCCACCCCACGTTAAACAAAAATTGCCTTTCTTAGCAGTGAGGAAGAAACTTAAGGGCTAGACTCACAAAGGGGACATAGGAATTGCAACACCCAGTTATCACATCATCTAGATTCCAGGAACCAAGAATGTCACAGGAACACCACCACAATTCACTAATCCTGAGTTAGGTGCTTAAACTTCCTATACAATGAATGGGGAGGGATGCCTCAGAGTGGGATCAACAAAAGCTAGCATATGGGCAGGGAGCTGCCTAAAACAGCCAATAGGAGATACTGACCAGAAAGGTTTGTCTAAGGCCCACCTGTCACAGAGTTCAGTGCCTAAGTCCCAGCTGCAGATAATCATCTAGCTCTGCCTTGTGATCCACGAATGGGAACCTCTCCTGGAGTAAAATAGCTTAGGTGCCATCATATGAATGAGTTAAGCAGGTGCCTAACTCCATACAAAAACAGCCAGGGTGGGAGTGGTACCCGCCTGTAACTTCTAGCCCAGTGTTTAGAGCACTCATCTGGGTTGGGGGAAACCCCTGTTCAAATCCTCCCCCTGCCAAGAGGGAATTAAAGCTGGTTCTCCTATATCCCAGGCAAGTGCTCTAACTACTGTACTAGGCTGGAACTTATAAGGTGGATGGTGACCTATGTCTTCCTCCAGCTACATTTTGAATGGGACCCAATCCCATAGCAGCCTCTAAGATCACATATCATATTGGGTCCCACATGTGAGAATAATTTTATCTCCACCCCCATCTTCCCTAGTTTATGAATCACTCTGGGGTTTAGATGGGATTTAGGCATCCAGATACCTAGAATAAGGCAGTAGCATAAATCTTAGAGGCAGAAGCTTCAGCACCTAAAGAAATTTTACTCTGAAAATGTAGGCACCCAGTGAGTTTATGTGCCTAAATCGTTTGGTAAAAATTTCGGGGATTGCAGCTGAGCCTAAAATTGGGATGTAGGCACCTAAACTTTGTGAATCTAGCCCTAAGTCTCTATAAAGAGGAACAAAGAGGACTTGGGAATTAAAGACCAGTCATCCTAACTTTGATACCTGGAAAGATACTGGAACAAATTATTAAGCAATCAATTTGTAAATACACAGAAGATAATCTGATTTTAAGGAATAGTTAGCATGGATCAGTCAAGAACAAATCATACCAACCCAAACTAATTTCCTTCTTTGACAGGGTTAATGGCAGGAGAGAGAAGCAGTAGATGTGATATATCTTGATTTTAGTAAGGTTTGACACAGTCCCCCATGACATTCTCATAAGCAAACCAGGGATATGTATGTAGATTAAACTGCTATAAGGTGGGTGCACAACTGCAACCAATGCAAAGGAGTAACAGGATAATTCATCTTCACAGTCATTGGTTTTGGCAGTACAGAACAGTATACTTGTCAGAATGAAGATCATCATTGAAATGTATCAGAACAAAACACATAGCATACATAAAAAGGCTAGGAAATTAAAATATGCAACTAGAAGTATAAACAATTCAGTAAAAAAATCAACACTAATGCATGCAATAAATGAAGTAATCAAAGAGTAAAGTGTTCAGTTCAGTGTTTGCAGGATGGGGAATTACTTACACAAATAAGGGGTTTTAATAAGTTTTCAGTGACAAAGGGAGAGGGGAAAATCCCACATTACTGGAAGCCCAAAACGGTATGGAATGTTATCACAATGTACAAATGTTTTAGATAAATGGATTCTTTGGGAAAGGTATCTGAAAATGTATGAAACTAGTGCACCCTAAAGGCTCAGAAACAAAAGGCAAATTAAAAGAACCCCAAACGTATTTATTTATTTTACTTTCATTACTTTCTGGTGTAAAATTCATGATTTTTGAATATTTCTGGTTGTCATTATGTCTCAGGATCATATACCTCTGTTCAGTAAAATTACAGTATAAATTTTCCTTTGAGAAAGATTTCCTACACTACAGTATAGTGCCCCTTGGGTCAGATTTTTAAAGGTATTTAGGCAACTAGTGGGATTTTTGGATGCTTTCATGCTTTAAAAATCTGACCTATGATGAATATTTGGGAACCAAACTCTATACACAGATGGTGACATGAAAAAGCAGAAAGGTGTTGGAGAGAGAGGCAAAACAACACTTGCCAAAGGCAATCCCCATTGGTGGATCAAAGGAAACTAAAGAAGTTCTGATACCAAACCAGGAAAATCAGTCAGCTTTAAAGTCACATAAGACGCAAGAATAAACTTGTATATTTAAAAAAAGCAACAAAAAAATCTAGAATTAAAAACTAGTGTCACAATACAAATAGGAAGTGCTATATTAGAAACACTGTGAGATGTGATTGCTGAAGCTACTATTATTAATATTTTCAATATTAAAATGAATTAAATAGAACAATGACATCCATCTGCACAGTGTTAATGAAGGTAAATGATGAAGTGCTAAGAGTAATGAAAAATTACATTTTAAAAGGTAAATAATTTAAAGGAATGAAACTACATTCACAGTGGATTACAAGAAAAAGGCAGTCTAACCCAGGCAATCAGAACAGCAGCTAAAACAAAATTGTGAACCATTATGAAGCTTTATGCAGTCATATAAAATGACAAAGGATTCTTTTAAACACTAAAAACACGTCTGACTATTATAATTTTGGAAGGGGGGTGACATCCGTAAAATATTGCACTGAATCAAATCTCCTTTAGCAGCTCAATGCATCCTATCGGATAGGGAAGAGCTGCCTTGTCTAGGCTTTGGGATGCACCGTGCCTTTAAGAAGACAGCCCTTGGAAGCTGGTGCTAAACTGCACCGTCCCGAAGAGGTTGCGTGCAGAAGGCTCTCAGCCCTCGACTCCCCATTTTGCAGCCACTGCAGAAGGCTCATCCCATCTGGGTGACTGTTACCCCCTGCCTCTCCCTATCCGCGGATTTGCCCCCCTGCTCTGACCCCTACCTCTTGGCTCGCTCCTTTCCCTGCCTCCAGCTGTTTGACCCCCCCGTGCAGTCAGTCTCCGCCCTGCAGAGACTCTGCCCGTCCCTCTCCTCCGCTTTGCTCCGCTGCCACTTTTTACCCCCGGCTCATATTGCAAGCCCAGGTAAGGGCAGCGTCCGGGGAGCGGTTTCAGCAGGTGCTAGTGAGCATGCTCACTGGGTAGGCGCATGCTCAGTACCAGCCAAGCCGCAGCCTGACGGGCGGCGGTGTTTAACATTACAGCCCGGCAGCCCCGGGCAGGGTGGCCGGCGCGGAGCGGGGCGCACAGCCCGGGGTGAAGGGGGGGCGTTTGGCGCCGCGGTCCCCTCGGGCTGGCAGGACGCGGCTGCTGCTGCTCCCGCCACCTGCCGGCGACATGCAGTGGGGAGAGAAGCCCCGGCTCCCCAGCCTCGCAGGTCCTTACCTCGCAGCCCCGACCGAGCCACCTCCGCGGAGCCCCAGCCGCGCTGCCGCTCCAAGCCCCGCACGGTTCCAAGCCCGGCTGCTGGGTCGCGCCTGGCCGCCGCTCAGTCCCCGTCTTCCTCCTCCAGGGGAAGCTGCCCTGGACTCCCCGGGGCCTCAGCGGGCAGAGTCAGCGCGGGGAGCCGGCGAGGCGCTGCCGCTTCTCCCGCCGCTAATCGCTGGCATCTGCTGGCCGCGCTGCCAGCCCTCTGTGCACCGGCTGCGCAGTAATAAGGGCTCGGGGGCGGGGAGGGGGCTCGGAGGAGGGAGGAAAACTTTGATGTTCGAGAGGGAACCGGAGAGGGGGAAACACCGCGGCGGTGCGAGCGCGCGTGGGGGGCGGGAGAGGGGGGCGCGGGGCGCTGCCGCCGCCGCCTGCGAGCCCGGCGGGAAGGTGGCGGTGGAGGAGCCGGCCGAGCCGCCAGTGGGCGCGGGCTGCGGGGCAGGGGCGCGTCAGCCTTCCTGACAGGTGAAGCGCGCAGAGCCGCACCTCGGCAGAGACGCAGAGGGGGACCCACGTCCGTCAAGAGCTCGGGCGGATGGCAAGAGCCGGGCTGCAAGGAGGCGGCTCTGGGAAGCAGCGGGCTCCTGGTGCAGCGCAGCCTGGGAGTAACACACAGCCCGTGCGTTGCAAGGCTGAGGAAGGGAAAAAGCCCTCGCTCCTTGCTATCTAGCGCGTACAGGGGAAGATCGCTCAGGAAACAAGCCAGATAGTCTCAGCTCATTGCTCATGCCGCACATCACTGTGGTACATACCGTCAGAGGGGAGGGTATTACCATCAGCGCCGTGTAGATCTCCTGTATCCTACCGAAGGAGAGAGTCACTAATGCATTGTAGAGGATTTTGACACTGCTTCCCGGCTTTATGTCTCCAAGTCACCCGTCTGTTTAATACTGCAATGTTTCAAGTTAGGTGGAAATCAGTAAAACATCTGAAATGCGATCTGGAGCAAACCGTAAAAAGCCAGAGTTCAGAAACTAAAATTCTACACTGGGAAAGATAAGGGCTGTTTTTTCCTCTCTCATGCACATACTTGATGAGCCAATCACCTAAATCTACAAGTGTTTCATACCCCCAAGCGATACCTGCATTGCTAATTAGTTTATTTGGCTGCTGTCGCTATTTGTGCTTTAGAAAACCTTCTCATGAAGGCACCTTTGAAACTAAAACCAATAACAATTAGCTAGTAGTGCTACCTTTAACAAACATTTCCTTTCTAATTCGAAGCACTATTTGTTAGAGGCTGATGGCAAATATGTATTAGGTCAAATAATGCTGATATTAATGTAAAGTAATGATTCTGAAAGCTATTTCAGAATGATTTTGCTACTCCATTCTCATCAGTTTATCTAAGCAGCAACACAGCGGCAAAGGAGACTGTTTAAGTGCACTGTATTTGGCATGCAGCAGTAGTAGCAACATACTTCATGACATGAAAAAGGAAACGTCAGTCAAAAGACAGGGAGAACAAGTAGTGATTCAAAATCCAGATTGAAGTGTATAAACTGCCAATTTCATTTTCCTATCATCAGTCTATCCCTAAATGCCATGTGGGAAATGATTGGACTTACCCATCAAACTTTAGGGAAGAATGTGTCATGTCAAAAGATGCCCTTCTTCAAAATATGCTGGTTCAGACCTTAATTTCTGGCAATGTAATCTGGGATTCCACATTTTGATAGGTAGGGGGAGCCCTACAAAATGTGCCAATCTCTAGCCCCTAGGAATGTACATCTTGAGGGACATAAATACGTCAAGAAATTCTCCACATTAGCAGGTATTAATCATATAAGCAGTTCCACTCAGTGATCCGGATGTATTATTTGAGTGAAAAATGCTTGGCAGGACCAGGGCCTTGACTGTTAGCACTTGATTTGAGGAAAGGTACCATTATGTTTATAAATTAAAAAAACTCACTGTCAATTCACAATTTTAGAAACTAGTCTTTACTGTGCATTGCAAAGGCCACAACATATTGCAGAATAAGAACAAAGTATTTAGAATACTGTGGGGAGTTAAGTGGCATGCTTCGTTTTTAATGCTGATTGCATCCATTTCTGTGAAGAAGTATGATAGGTGCCCAAGATCAAACTTACTAACTCTGTCCCTGCCGCTTTAGAAGTGCCAGATTTGGGGAAAGTTACTCAAAATAATTAATGCTTATGAATGCATTTAACTCAAAACCATTATTGATGTTGAATTGTTTGTCAGCTTCCTTGTCTGTCAGTCTGGTCACATTACCCACATTGAATCCAACCACTGGCTCCATGTCAACTATTGTATCAGGTTGATAATTTTCTTCAATGCTTATTTTAACTCTGCCTCTGCTAACTTTACTGGAGATGGTAAAATTTTCATTAGCAATCTGAATGCCTCAAATTTTTTTTTTAAATCAACCCTAAATCTTCATCACATAATCGCAGAGTAAAGTTTGAATTTTCTGAGGATTTTTAAGTAAACCAGTAATTAGTTTGAGTTCTAATAAATTAAAGTTCATATTATGAGTGTCATGATTTTTCAAGCCTCTGTAAGGCAAAAATTGCAAACAGTAGAAAACCAGAAATGGGTACATAGTGAGAGTGTGGAGATAACTGGTGGGATATGTAATTTTGTTAATTAACAAAAAGAAAAATATATGTATTCATATTATTCCTTGTAACACAATCCTTCTGTGCTATGATTAATCAACAGAAAATGTCAGCTACTTTCATTATTCAATGCAATATATTTTAGCCTTTTAGAACAGATTAGGAGAGAACACTGACATATATATCCAGTAAATGTTCTCTGCATCAGAAATTGGGAGCTAACATGGAGCATAGAAAATTGATTTTGCTAGCCCAGGGGAAACCTTTTTTTTCTGGCCATTCCTAACTTTTGAGTGCTTGACTTTGCAACCGTTAATGTTATTTCAATGTAGGGTTTCTGTGTGCAATTTCCTATGTTTTTTTAAAAAAGCAAACTGAAAAAAACCCCAGAAATTACATCATGTGGCATCATCCTGACACCCGACATGCCTCATCAGCAGGGTTGGAACTTTTAAATCCAATACACCAGTGGTTCTCAAACTTTTGTACTGGTGACCTCTTTCACATAGCAAGCCTCTGAGTGTGACCCTTCTTATAAATTAAAAACACATTTTAATATATTTAACACCATTATAAATACTGGAGGTGAAGCAGGGTTTGCGATGGAGGCTGACAGTTTGCGACCTCCCCCTCCCCCCGTAATAACCTCATGACCCCCTGAGGTGTCCCAACCTCCAGTTTGAGAACCCCATGCAATACACAGATCTCAGCTACTTGACATAACAGAGTAAATCATAGTAGTGTTGTCATCCTTTGTGTGAACCAGCACTAAAGGGAGATAGGACACTTTGTCAGTGTGTTTCACATATTTTGCAGACAGAAGAAAGTTGACACTCAGGAATCTTTTTAGATTCCATTTCAGATTATGAAGGAAATGTGCTCCAGTGGGTGTACATACTTCTGCTCCTGTCCCCTCCAATCCTGACCCCCTTTTGCTCCTGTTCCTTCCAATCTGTCCATGCCTCACTCCTGTCTCTTGGGCACATTCTCTGTCCAGCATCTCTCCTGCATCTCCAGGCTCCTCACCCCAGTCACTTTGGCTAGCTAGTCCTAGTCTTCCCACCTTTTCCCAGTCTTAGTTCCCTTCCCTCCATTCCTCACCCCAGTCTCCACCACCCAGTTCCTCCTCTGATCTCATACTTTCCTCCCTTCCAGTCTCCTACCCCAGCTCTTGTCACCCACACTGGACACCTCAGGTGATCTCTGTCGTTCCTCCTCCTCCCAGTCGTGCCCTCCACCCCCAGCTCCTTATCCTAATCTCCTTGCCAAACCAATCTCAGCCTTCCATCTCTTCTCCCCCAACCCCAGCCACCTGATTTCACTCTTCACACAGGCTTGTCCCAGTCTCTTTGCACACCCAGTTATGGTCTCTCTCTCCCCCCTGGCCCCAACTCCTTGTCCATTCTCCCTTTCACTCTCAATCCCCCCTGCCCCACTCATACAGTGGCTCCCCCAAGATCCCAGTCCCTCCCTATGGATCCTTATCCCAATCTATTCCTACCACACCCCTGGGTTCTTTTCACATCTGAGTCAGGCACTTTCTATGCTGCCTAGGCATCAACAGGGTAGACATTGAGAGCACAGAAGAGACCTTCTCCTTACTCTCGGGTCCAGTGCTTAGGGCCATAGTGGCCCTCAGCAGCCAGGAACAACAATAGCAGGGACAGTCCTCCCCAGCTCCAAGACTGAGATATTCTATCTGCATACAAACTCTTCAAAGATTTAGCTGCCAAAGTCTAACATGTCTCTACTGAGCATGTGCAAACAAACCCCTCCCACCCCCAGGCTTATAAATTGGTCAAATTTGGCCAGTTTTTCATGGAAACATAAAAGCGTACACCCCGGGAACCAAGGTGATACCCTCCACACACACACACCCCCCAAATGTCAAGCCCTAGTCCAAAGTATGGAGATTCTAAAACTTCTTAATGAAACTGTTGTAAGAGTGTTTTAACATGAACAAGACAACATCTGTCCATAATCTTGTTTTAGCTGAAACAGCCATTTTAGCTGAAACTCAAAAAAATATCTGCCTAAAACAGGCACCTGGCATGGGAAATTTCAGCCTCAACAGTAAAAGATTTGACAAAGCTATAAGCAACCAAAACCATGGTGTTATAATAGAAAAGGTTGAGTATCCTTAACTAAAGGTGGTGCCAATAATAATAAAGCAGCTCAAACATGTTCTCTGCTTTCAGAATTTCAATGTGTTTGACAAAAATCATTGCAGCTGAGGCTCTCTAGCCAAGGAAACCTGAGAGTTGGATTCTTAGGAACATTGCCAAGACTGAACAGAGCACATGAAACAAAAGGACAATTCTAAACAAGGGCCTGATCTAAACTGATGATCTTCTAGAGAGATGCTGACCCCATCTACACCCATTTAAGTCAATGACAGCTGGGGGCAGCCATCGCCTCTTGGAATCACTCAGCACATGCCAGGATAGGGCATTGGGCTTGTTTGTTGTGTCCCTTCCCTCCCCCCTCCCATTCATTCTGGTCATGTAAATACTTAAGCAGTTAAATAATTTTGCCATACTTTCAGAAATTCAGTGGGACTTACAGTGCTTTGCTATTGCTTAAACCAGCATAAAAAACAAAAATAATAAAAGTTATAGAATTTAAACAGTGATTCTTAATCATAATTACAGTGTGGCACTGAACCTGCAGTTACATAAAAGAATGAACTGAACTGAAACCAATGGAATAACTCATGTGAGTGAAGTGATTAACCTGCATAAGTGCTGGCAGTATTGGGCCCCAGTGTTCAGTGTAATGGCAGGCACATACTGTGTTTCCCTCCCCTTGCTGGATACTCCTGTTTGTTCTTACCTGTTCTATGAGTCCCTTTTATTTCAATTCCAAGTCTATTTTTTCTTGTATTTTAATAATTATTCGTACTGCATACTTATCCAACTGGGTACTCCTCAGGGAGGGGGGAAACCTTGGGGGTGGGAATATTTTGAGGGGCTCCCAAAGCACATGAAAGCCGGTGATGAAATTCATCATATCCTCCAGCATGTGCCTTACTATGCATCTGTCCTCACCTTTATTTTCTCCTCCCCACCCACCCTTGGCTGCCCCCAGGACACAAAGTTGCACAGCCAGCCTATTCTGTTCTGAGAGAAAAAGTCTGGGCTCCCTGTAGTGTCTACAGATGCTTGAGTGAGAGGGTCTTCCTTGGGCTTTCACCCTCCTCTGTCAAAGCTCCATTCTCAAATTACTGCAGACTCTGCACTGCTGCTCAGACGGAGTGCAGAAGAAATCCGTGACTATGGACACCCCTCGCCCCTTAAGAGCTCAAAAGCTCCCAGTCCGTTTTAGTGCTGGACAGCGCACAACGAGAAGTAGGGAAATTGTGCCCCCTTCTCCTCTCGGAATTTCAGTGAATTGCAGCTGCAACAGGACAGGCTGCTCCTAGCCCTCCCTCTCTCGTTCTTGAGAATCAGTAACATTGCTGCGCTTTTAAAAAGGGCAGATCGGGGAAGAAAGACGAGAACGCACTGAAAACAGACAGCTCCGAGTTCTGTGAATTCATCTCTCTCCTGAGCAATAACCAATAGGCTCATCATATCCATTTAACATCTCGCTAGGATCCTTCTGGCTGCCTACATTAGCATCACTTTCCTGGGGTCTCTCTGAGTCGAAGTTCTTAAATGACTCTCAGACTTCTGCCTACACTATACAAGAAAGTGTGCCAAACACATTCAACCCCTTAGCAACAAATATGACACACCACAATTCTGTGTATTAATATTGGCCTTAGGCAGAGGTCAGTCTAAGAATATACAAAAGTATGCACCCGAATGTTTGAGACCCCAAATTGTGCCTTTGACTGAGGCTTGGTTGGGGCTCCTCAGGCCGAACCCCGATGAGTCAGGTGGTTAGACTCTTTAGACAAAAGCTGCTTTCTGAACCTACATTCGGGCTGTGGCCTGAACACAGACATTTTGGGCTGTATACCGCCCTTGCTCTCAATTACTCTTTTCTCTCAATGGCTGGAGCTCTCTGATGTCCTGTCGCCTTCGCTCCCGAGGTGCTTTCTCCCCTGTCATTTCCAATTGTTGCCTGTAGTAGCTGAATAGCTGCTCATGTAACAGGAGCGATTTTTTTAGAATGGGAAGGATAAAATAATGTAAAATGTTCCCAGTAAACAATTTGCTCTTTCCATCATGAGTTATTCAAAATTCTGTCCTTAAAGCAATAATTATACCATAAAACTATGGCAAGGCAATGTTCTTTAATTTCTTTCAGATACAGTATAGATTACATAGAAAATTCTCAGTTCTATAGTGTAATAGATTTAAGCATTAACTTTAATGGATAGTAAGAGACTAATATGTTTACATTACTTTTCACATGCCCTGTAACTTTTATGCAGAAGAAATTTATATACGTATATATTAGCTATCTTTTCTTGTCTGTGCGTGCTATATTATATCTATCAAGCACAGACAAGAAAAGATAGCTAATTTAGTCAGCTCCCCTTGACTTAAGCGAGGCCAGGTTCTTATTCTTTGTCCTTATCAATTCCCAATTTGTAAAATGGTGTAATGCTAATTCCCTTCCTCATAAGAGAGTGTTATAAGGAGGAAATTCATTAAAATTCCTAACGAGCTTCGTGATGGGATCCATATAAATACCTAGACTGACATCTATTCTAAAGAAAAGAAGCCACAATGTAATTAGTGTTTCACCTGACATTTTAAAAAAACCCAAAATACATTTCTAGAACATATCTGCAAACTGTACAGCCTCTTATTTTCCCCCACCCTTCATTGTCTCTTAAAACATCTAGCTATTATTTTCTTCAAGTTAACATTTGAATACTAAGGGGGTACATAAAGCGCAAAGCAGTTGATTTGAATATGGGGAAATAGTGAAATTCAAGTGGAATCTGTTGTACTTGACAAATATTTATCACTAACATTCTCAGATCAGTCACACGTCTTAATACAGAATCTTGTTTTGCTGGAATGGAAACCAGCATTTATGAATTTAAGAACTCAAAGCTTTCATATCAAAGCAGGACTCCCATGTGATTGTCTCAATACACATTTTTATTTGAAACATAATGCTTTTAATTATGGAAAGATTCATTTTTCCATCAAAAATTTGGAGGATGATCTCAATAAACTAAGAGGCTATGAACTACATACAAGCTAAAGCTCCAGGGACCTATTAAGTCAACATTTGCATATATTTATGTATCATTTAAACTACTATGCCATATATTTAGTCCAAAAATTCAAGGTTTGTTTATTTGGAAAACTCTGCCCAAACTCACTGAGCTCTTATCTTAAACCTCTCTTTTCATAACGAAAAATAACTGAAGACAGACTACACATACTGATAGATCCCTAGTTTTTTTTAAAAAAAAGTAATTGGTCATTTCAAGAATAGAGATACACTAGCAGTGTTTGAGATACTTCTGCTCATTCCAAACTGACCAGTTGCAAGGAGAATTAGTTCAATGCTTCAGAGTAAATATAATTCGGAAAAGGCCAAAATTAAGTTCTCTTAATTCATTATATGCTGCTCCCATTGAAGTCAATGGCAGTTTTGGCATTCATTTAACTGGAAATAGGAGCTGGCCTTTAATATACTAATACATATTCTCCTCTGACTTTGGATTTCCACCTATGCAAGTAACACTACTGAAGCATTTCAGTTTTCCTGTGAAGAATTACATTAATTAGTAAGACTCCAATAATCATGCCTGGATTATCCTGATTTTCTAACATTTTTCATTAATATCATTTAGGTCTTTCTCTTTCTGCTCCCCACACCCTAGTCTCCCTTGAACTGTTTAAGACTGTATCTCTAAATATAATATTTCTCCCAAATGGCGCTTTAGGAGTGGCTCTACAAACTTTTATCGGCTCACCCAACAGTTTCACAAGCAGTAACCAACATAGGGTCAATATGTAAGCTGGATTCTGCTAAAAACACATTTGCAATCTTAACTCCATTTTTGTCTGAGAATGTCTGGTTAGGTCAGAAGCACTGAAAACTATCAACACAAATACATTTAATAATTCTCTCCTTGTGAATTATATTTATAATTGCACTTAATAACTATGTTAAAAGAATATTATTTAGACTGCATAGTCAATTGCTCAAAAGTCAGGAAATGACAGACTTTAGTCTTCCTGTGTCAACTGAGTTCTGCCCTTTGCACATATTCATTATGCTACAGTCTTCATTACATGATAATATACTATTTCTTCCACAAGGCCTTGGTCTCTTTCAGTGCACAAGGCTGCATGGTGGTGAGGAAATGAGAACAAAAATATTGAACATCCATCAATGAGCGGCTTTGGTCTGATTTACTGAGTACCATCCAATGCCTACAATGCATACAGAAATATTCATTTTGCATTTTCTTTGCTAGGGCATTCATCATCATAATATCCAAGTGCCTCACAAACATTAATGAATTTACCTTCTCTGAGAGGTAAGAAAGCATAATTGTCTTTGTTTTACAGATGGAAAGCTGAGACAAAGTGGCTTGCATGAGGCTATCGAGTGAATCAGTCAGAATCAGGATTAAGGCGCAAGATCTACTGCTTCCCAAAACTGTACTCATTCCTTCAGACTACACTGCCTTATATCCAGCAATGCTAAGCATCCACAGCTCCCCTTGATTTCAGGGATCCTACAAGAAGCCTCATTCACTACTCAATTCTTATTTACTCCCTGAGCATTATCCACACCAGGCACTAAATGAGAGAGGTTTTAGGAAAATGGTATGTGATCAAGTAATTCAAGACTGTATCCTAATGCAGGTACAGAAGGGGACTGAATTAGGTTGCACAGAGAACTAAATCGGGTATTCCTTATCTTTTGGGTCCACCAAAACTGCATTTTTCATCAAATAAATTATTAATCCAAAAGTCTTTGCCTAGGTCTACTTAGTACATTTGCTGGCAGCAAGAGGACTCTGCTGTCCCAAGTTGGGAATGGGCTACTCCATTGTGCTATTTTGGGGGACTAAGAGGGCAGATAAGGTTGTTGTGGTGAGCCCAGCAAGGTTTCCTTCCTTCCTTCCTTGGACCTGGAAGGGCTTTCACTCTTCTTCCTCTCCTCTCTCATACCTCAGACCTCCCCTTCCTTCTCCCTCTAGATTTTGGAAAAAGAACACAAACAAAAAGAAAAGAAAAATATAGCCTGATTTATACAAAATGGAGAAAGTAGTTTTTGGTCATTTCTATTCTACTCTAATTTATTCAGAAACCTAGAGGTTGGGCTTCTGAAGTAGGTCAGTTTCAGAGTAACAGTCGTGTTAGTCTGTATTCGCAAAAAGAAAAGAAGTACTTGTGGCACCTTAGAGACTAACCAATTTGTTTGAGCATAAGCTTAAGTAGGTTGGTTCAGCTATTGCCCCTACCAAGTTTCCAAGGGAAAGATCTCTTTTCAACTATCACCAAACAGCAATGTTTTCTCTGTTCAAATAGCTAGGAGAGAGTTTAAAACGTTGGTCTCATTCCATATTGAGTTTGATACAAATTAACATTTTTATGGCTTTCTTTAATGTTTGAATTCCGAGAAGATGTTTTATTAAAAGTATTTAATGCTAATATTACTACAAGGTTTTACTGTGCTCCTCACTTCTGCCATAGGTTGCCCTCCTATTGTTAAATCAGAAGGTATGGCAGGCCCATTGTTTAAACTGTTCTTCCAAGAAAGTGAATCCACTTAACAAAGAACTTTGAGACCCTTAAATTTAAATAAACAAACAAAAAACCCACTATACTATATAGGCTAGGTACATATTTAATCAGATAATAAAGTTCAGATTTGGGAGGTTGAGGTCACCTCTGCTTCTGAGACTACATAGAAAGTAAACTTAATAGGGTTTGCAATATATGAGATAATTTTATCAGTACAAAAAAGAAAATTAGTTCTTTACCTCTTACTTTTATTTCTCACACTGGATGGCATCAGCTAGTCTGGCCATTACTCAGGCTAATTTCGTTCTTATGGAGGAAGGTATCTTAGATTCTTTATCACCCCCCTCCTCTTCCTTCCTCCTTTGAGTTCAGGCTTCCTCTGCGGGAATGCGGCAACACCTTACTCTCACCCCAGGAGAGGACCTTTGAAGTGGACACTATATAGAAAAAGCAACAGTGGCACCATTGCAGGATTAATGACATCTATAAACTTTATTTGATCGGAAACTGTCAAATTATATATGTATATAAAATTGTATGAGGGTCTGCCCAGATTGGTGTGTGCCTATCATGTATTGGCGAATCACTCAAAACATGCCTGCCTTGTAACTTTGGGTGTCTTACACTATGCTGCTATGGCTCAGAGTTCTGACACCAGTAGCCAGCATATAGTCTCTCCCTGGCTTCCAGAAGCCTAGCGGGAAACCATATGCTTATACTTCAGTAAGGGTCAGTGGTGCTGGAACAATTTTTATAGTGAAGGATGCCGTCCATGCTCAAAAACAAAGAAACAAAATATTTGAAATACAAAATGGCCCAAATTCTGTGTTGTTCAGTTCCTTTACTTGGTGTGAGAACAGTTTGTTTGTTTTTAAATGTGGTTGGGAGGAAAATATTACTTAAATAATTATATTCAATTTCTTACATAAAGTACATAAGTAGGAGCACAAATTACAGCGGACATTTAGAGGGGAAACAAGAAGATCCAAAATGGAGTCCGAAGAGCAATTAGCTAAAAGTGTATAAACAACAAGATATTCTTTTAGCATGCGGGAAGCCTGTGAAATGGTTGATGGGTCTGCTTAATCACCAGGTGTTAAAGGGAACAGTTAAGGAAGACAAGGACGTATCTGAGAAGATAAATGATTGCTTTTCTTCAGTCTTCACCACCAAGAATGTTGTGGGGGTTGCTATACTGGATCTGCTCTTGCCTGATAGCAAATGTGAGCTAGTTGCAGAGGTTGAGGTGACAGAAGAAAAGGTGCTGGAGTAAATTGATCATTTAAAATGCGAAGAGTCACCAGGCCCACATGGTGTAGGAGTTCTGAAGGAGCTCAAGTATAAGAATTTGAGCTGCTTTTAGAAAAAAAGCGTAATTTTTCTTATTAAAAACAGCCACTCATCCAGGGGAAGCAAATTTTATAGCTATATCTTAAAAATTTAATTAAAGTCTAAGGTGACCTGGGGAATTACAGACAGGGAAGTCTTACATCTGTAAGGGCTTTCACTCTTCTTCCTCTCCTCTCTCATACCTCCCCTTCCTTCTCCCTCTGGATTTTGGAAAAAGAACACACAAAAAAGAAAAGAAAAATATAACCTGATTTATACAAAATGGAGAAAGTAGTTTTTGATAATGTCTATTCTAAGAGTTGATTTACTGTTGTTCCGCACCTCATGTAGTCATTTACACCAATGGCATGTGAGTTCAAAGTGGGTGCAAATGGATACTAAATCAGAAGGGTGGTACCATGGGGCACTACCATCCAGAGTGCCCCCTTGTGGTCCTGCAGATGCATTGCACTCCGCATCGCTGGTGTTCTCTCAGTCAATTATCCAGATTTAAGCTGGTTCAAAACATGAACCCTCTTTTGTGGAGTGTGATTTATTAAGATGTTCTGCAAAGCGTAACTCGCTTTGTTAGTTGACCCAGGTCTCCCTGCTCCGTGTCCACATGAGTCTTGATCAGCTTTCATTGTGATCCAGGAGACCCTCCATGCCCTTTCCTGGATCAAATGATCACTCCCTCAATACACAAGTCCTAGTTCTCCTGGCTGGAGATGGGTTGTACAGCCATTCCTAGACAAATGGAATATTCTTTTGCAGGCTTGACTGTGTCTTCAGTGTAAATTAAGCAAGGTGTGATTACAGACAATGAAAAAAAAAAGCATGTTTACATGCAAGGTAAACAAAGCCATCAGGCAAGCAAGTGGGGGAAGATAACCACTTAATATTCTCAATGGGGGATGGGGACCGCACCCTGAGAAAGCCTTCCTGCCTCTTGAACAAGGGTTAATGAACTTTAGGAAGATAAAAGCAGAGGAAACAAACCACTTTGTTCCCTTAATTTTGAATGACAAAGGGAACAGGCCTCTTTGATTCTGTGGACCTTGAATCCCTTAGTCTGGAGGGCTAGAGGTGCTGGCAACTTGATGTAAGAAAGAAAAACTACTTAAGCAAAGATTGTAATGTACTCAGATGAAGATTTAGTCTTACAAGTATATTTTCACTTGCTTGGCTTTAACCACTTCTATCCCAATTCCTTCTAATTGGTATCACTTTTTCTTGTTAATACACTTAATCTTGTTTTATTACACAACCACCTCAGTGCAGTGTTCCAAACTGGACAGTAAAATCCTCAGACAAACTAACAGACTGATGCTGTGTACTGTCTCTCTTAAGGAGCAGCAAACTTGGTTGTATGAGTGCTACAGTAAGAGGGGCAACCTCTCCCAAGCCCCTGTTTGCTACTGATGTAATGTAAGGCTCAATTGTCTAGTCTTGCTCCATCACAAAACTACCACTGCAAAACCATCAGACAACTGCAAACAACTGAAACCACTTGGAGGTTTAACACACAAAACACAACCAGCAGAGGATGGAGCATTCTAATAATAATAATTTTAATAATAATAATAATAGTTCTAATAATTGTTCTGCTGGATATCCGCTAATGCTGGTCCTGATTTTTAATTTACTGAAAAACCGTTGTTATGGCACAGGTGGGTGGTGGAACTTTTATAGCATATTGGGTGGGTGGGGGGTGGGCTCAGAAAGCAAAAAGTTGCTGTCATAAATATAAAGGGAAGGGTAAACCCCTTTGAAATCCCTCCTGGCCAGGGGAAAGCTCCTCTCACCTGTAAAGGGTTAAGAAGCTAAAGGTAACCTCGCTGGCACCTGACCAAAATGACCAATGAGGAGACAAGATACTTTCAAAAGCTGGGAGGAGGGAGAGAAACAAAGGGTCTGTGTCTGTCTGTAGTCGTCTTGGCCAGGGACAGAACAGGAATGGAGTCTTAGAACTTTTAGTAAGTAATCTAGCTAGGTATGTGTTAGATTATGATTTCTTTAAATGGCTGAGAAAAGAATTGTGCTGAATAGAATAACTATTTCTGTCTGTGTATCTTTTTTGTAACTTAAGGTTTTGCCTAGAGGGGTTCTCTATGTTTTTGAATCTAATTACCCTGTAAGATATCTACCATCCTGATTTTACAGGGGGAATTTCTTTATTTCTATTTACTTCTATTTTTTATTAAAAGTCTTCTTGTAAAACACTGAATGCTTTTTCATTGTTCTCAGATCCAAGGGTTTGGGTCTGTGGTCACCTATGCAAATTGGTGAGGCTTTTTATCCAACATTTCCCAGGAAAAGGGGGGTGCAAGTGTTGGGAGGATTGTTCATTGTTCTTAAGATCCAAGGGTCTGGATCTGTAGTCACCTAGGCAAATTGGTGAGGCTTTTTACCAAACCTTGTCCAGGAAGTGGGGGTGCAAGGTTTTGGGAAGTATTTTGGGGGGAAGGACGCATCCAAACAGCTCTTCCCCAGTAACCAGTATTAGTTTGGTGGTGGTAGCGGCCAGTCCAAGGATAACGGGGGTAATATTTTGTACCTTGGGGAAGTTTTGACCTAAGCTGGTAAAGATAAGCTTAGGAGGTTTTTCATGCAGGTCCCCACATCTGTACCCGAGAGTTCAGAGTGGGGGAGGAACCGTGACATGGTGGCACAGTGGTGGGATTAACCTGAAATCATTTTGAGATCCAGTTGAGATTTTTTGAACTAGAAATACAGATTTTAAAAAGGAATTTTTAGGAAGTCCAGAAAGCAGCTTTGAAACTGAAAGCAGCTTGGTTTCTCTCTGCTTTGTGGCCAAGCAGAGACAAAAGGGGATTATCTTGTGAATTGCAGGTTTTCTTTGCCTGGAGGCAGGGTACTTAACTCCTGCAGGGAAATTCACAGTCTTCCAACCCAGAGGTTTTTTTTTTCTTTTCTTCCTAAAAGTAAATAGGGGGTGTGTGCTCTACCCATTTGCCTGGAGACAAAAGTGGCAGGGTTTTTTTTTTAGGATTTTGATTTTTTTTTGTTTTACAAGGAGCACAGGTTTGAAAAGAATTTTTTTTTTCTTTGGGCTGGGTATGCAGGTTTCCAAGTAGTTGGAGGTTTTTTGCTTTAATTTGGGCCCAGAGCAGAGACAAGGGAATTGTCTTTTTCTGTAGGCTGACAATCACTATCAGAGAATAGGTATTCTATTCCAGCACAGCAAAATTTTACAGCCAAGTTTTGTTTGTTTATTTCTAAACCTCGGGTGTAAAGTTAGTTAAAAACAGAGAGGTTAGAATGGCCAAATGCTCGGCTCGACTACAGCTGGAATTAGCCAAATTTCAGGCTGAGGAAAAACAAAGGGAACATGAAAGACAGATAGAACTCATGCGGCTGGAGAAGGAGGTACAGGAGGCTGCCCACAAGAGGGAAATGGAGGCAAGGAAGCATGTGGAGGAGATGGAGAGGATAAAGGCCCAGCAGAATATACCAACAAACCCTAGCAATCCTTCTCCAGGTACCACTTCCCATCCCAGAAAGTTCCCCACCTACAAGGCAGGTGATGATACTGAGGCCTTCTTAGAAAACTTCGAAAGGGCCTGCCTTGGGTACAACATCTCTACTGACCAATACATGGTAGAGCTGAGGCCGCAGCTCAGTGGACCCTTAGCTGAGGTGGCAGCTGAAATGCCTAAAGAACATATGAACAAGTATGAACTGTTTAAATCCAAGGCGAGAGTCAGAATGGGGATAACACCCGAGCAGTCTCGTCGGAGGTTCCGAGCCCTAAGGTGGAAACCAGACATGTCATTTACCCGACATGCCTACCACATTGTGAAACATTGGGATGCCTGGATATCAGGAGCAAGTGTTGAATCTCCAGTAAATTTGCCCTTCCTAATGCAAATGGAACAATTCTTAGAGGGTGTTCCTGAGGAAATAGAAAGATACATCCTAGATGGGAAACCCAAAACTGTAATCGAGGCAGGAGAGATTGGAGCCAGATGGGTGGAGGTGGCAGAGAAGAAGAAAACTGGTCGCAGTTGGAGCGGAGACCAGAAGGGACCACCCCAGACCACATCCTATTACCGGGGGCCGCCCAAAGCCCCACCTACCTCCCAAGGAACCCTCCAGACCCCTTATCGTCCCACCACCCTGTTCTCCAGCAACCCACCTCGCCCCGGTGACCCGTCAGCTGGACGATGTTTTAAATGTAACGAGCTGGGGCATGTAAAGGCCAACTGCCCCAAGAACCCCAACAGATTACAGTTCATTGCACCGGAATCACACCAGAGGTCCACAGGCCCAGATACCTCCCAGATACCCTTGGAGCGGAGGGAAACTGTGAGTGTGGGCGGGAAGAAGGTCACCGCGTGGAGGGACACCGGAGCACAAGTGTCAGCTATCCATGCTTCCTTAGTGGACCCCAATTTAATCAACCCAGAGATCCAAGTGACGATTCAACCCTTCAAGTCCAACTCTTTCAATTTGCCTACAGCCAAGTTGCCTGTCCAGTACAAGGGCTGGTCAGGAATGTGGACTTTTGCAGTCTATGATGATTATCCCATCCCCATGCTGTTGGGGGAAGACTTGGCCAATCACGTGAAGCAGGCCAAGAGGGTGGGAACGGTCACCCGCAGCCAGGCTAAACAAGCCGTGAGGCCTAGCTCTGTTCCGGAAACTTCTATCAGGGCCCGGTCAGAGGTGATGGACCCGGACCCCAGGCCAATGTCTGCAACAGCAGTAGTGGATCCAGTCCCGGAGACCCAGACGGAACCAGTCCCAGAACCGGAACCAGCCAAACAACCAACACCAGACCCCGTGCCAGCACTGAATCCAGTACTTGCAACCTCAACACCAGAGGGCCCCACCGAACCTGAACTGGCAGCAGCCGATAACCCTACACAAGAGGCTCAGCCGGAGCCTGAATCCCAACATAGTGCACCAGCGGAGAGCGGTTCACAGTCAACAGAAACAGCTCCATCCCCTATATCGCTTCCAGAGGGACCAAGCCTATGTCCCCAATCCAATGAGGAACTGATGTCTCCAGCATCAAGGGAACAGTTCCAGACGGAACAGGAAGCAGATGAAAGCCTCCAGAGAGCGTGGACGGCGGCACGGAGCAACCCACCGCCTCTCAGCTCTTCTAATCGATCCAGGTTTGTTGTAGAAAGAGGACTTTTATACAAGGAAACTCTTTCTGGTGGACACCAGGAAGACTGGCATCCTCAGAGACAGTTGGTAGTTCCAACTAAATACCGGGCCAAGCTCTTGAGCTTAGCCCATGATCACCCTAGTGGCCATGCTGGGGTGAACAGGACCAAAGACCGTTTGGGGGGGGTCATTCCACTGGGAGGGAATGGGCAAGGATGTTTCTACCTATGTCCAGTCTTGTGAGGTGTGCCAAAGAGTGGGAAAACCCCAAGACCAGGTCAAAGCTCCTCTCCAGCCACTCCCCATCATTGAAGTTCCATTTCAGCGAGTAGCTGTGGATATTCTGGGTCCTTTTCCGAAAAAGACACCCAGAGGAAAGCAGTACATACTGACTTTCATGGATTTTGCCACCCGATGGCCGGAAGCAGTAGCTCTAAGCAACACCAGGGCTAAAAGTGTGTGCCAGGCACTAGCAGACATTTTTGCCAGGGTAGGTTGGCCCTCCGACATCCTCACAGATGCAGGGACTAATTTCCTGGCAGGAACTATGAAAAACCTTTGGGAAGCTCATGGGGTAAATCACTTGGTTGCCACTCCTTACCATCATCAAACAAATGGCATGGTGGAGAAGTTTAATGGAACTTTGGGGGCCATGATACGTAAATTCGTAAATGAGCACTCCAATGATTGGGACCTAATATTGCAGCAGTTGCTCTTTGCCTACAGAGCTGTACCACATCCCAGTTTAGGGTTTTCCCCATTTGAACTTGTATATGGCCGTGAGGTTAAGGGGCCATTGCAGTTGGTGAAGCAGCAATGGGAGGGATTTACACCTTCTCCAGGAACTAACATTCTGGACTTTGTAACCAACCTACAAAACACCCTCCGAACCTCTTTAGCCCTTGCTAGAGAAAACTTACAGGATGCTCAAAAAGAGCAAAAAGCCTGGTATGATAAACATGCCCGAGAGCGTTCCTTCAAAGTAGGAGACCAGGTCATGGTCTTAAAGGCGCTCCAGGCCCATAAAATGGAAGCATCGTGGGAAGGGCCATTCGTGGTCCAGGAGCGCCTGGGAGCTGTTAATTATCTCATAGCATTCCCCACCTCCAACCGAAAGCCTAAGGTGTATCATATTAATTCTCTAAAGCCCTTTTATTCCAGAGAATTAAAGGTTTGTCAGTTTACAGCCCAGGGAGGAGACGACGCTGAGTGGCCTAAAGGTGTCTATTACGAAGGGAAATGTGCTGGTGGTGTGGAAGAGGTGAACCTCTCCATGACCCTTGGGCGTATGCAGCGACAGCAGATCCAGGAGCTGTGCACTAGCTACGCGCCAACATTCTCAGCCACCCCAGGACTGACTGAACGGGCATACCACTCCATTGACACAGGTAATGCTCACCCAATTAGGGTCCACCCTTACCGGGTGTCTCCTCAAGCTAAAACTGCTATAGAACGGGAGATCCAGGATATGTTACAGATGGGTGTAATCCGCCCCTCTGAAAGTGCATGGGTATCTCCAGTGGTTCTAGTTCCCAAACCAGATGGGGAAATACGTTTTTGCGTGGACTACCGTAAGCTAAATGCTGTAACTCGCCCAGACAACTATCCAATGCCACGCACTGATGAACTATTAGAGAAACTGGGACGGGCCCAGTTCATCTCTACCTTGGACTTAACCAAGGGGTACTGGCAGGTACCGCTAGATGAATCTGCCAAGGAAAGGTCAGCCTTCATCACACATCTCAGGCTGTATGAATTTAATGTACTCCCTTTCGGGCTGCGAAATGCACCCGCCACTTTCCAAAGACTTGTAGATGGTCTCCTAGCGGGATTAGGAGAATATGCAGTCGCCTACCTTGACGATGTGGCCATATTTTCGGATTCCTGGGCAGACCACCTGGAACATCTACAAAAAGTCCTTGAGCGCATAAGGGAGGCAGGACTAACTGTTAAGGCTAAGAAGTGTCAAATAGGCCTAAACAGAGTGACTTACCTTGGACACCAGGTGGGTCAAGGAACTATCAGCCCCCTACAGGCCAAAGTGGATGCTATCCAAAAGTGGCCTGTCCCAAAGTCAAAGAAACAGGTTCAATCCTTCTTAGGCTTGGCTGGTTATTACAGACTATTTGTACCGCACTACAGCCAAATCGCTGCCCCACTGACAGACCTAACCAAAAAGAAACAGCCAAATGCTGTTCAGTGGACCGGAAAGTGTCAGAAGGCCTTTAACAAGCTTAAAGCGACACTCATGTCTGACCCTGTACTAAGGGCCCCAGACTTTGACAAACCGTTCCTAGTAACCACAGATGCATCCGAGCGTGGTGTGGGAGCAGTTTTAATGCAGAAAGGACCTGATCACGAATTCCACCCTGTAGTGTTTCTCAGCAAAAAACTGTCTGAGAGGGAAAGCAACTGGTCAGTCACTGAAAAAGAATGTTATGCCATTGTCTACGCTCTGGAAAAGCTACGCCCATATGTTTGGGGACGGCGTTTCCACCTGCAAACCGACCATGCTGCACTAAAGTGGCTTCACACCGTCAAAGAAACTAACAAAAAACTTCTTGGGTGGAGTTTAGCTCTCCAAGATTTTGATTTCGACATCCAACACATCTCAGGAGCTTCTAACAAAGTGGCTGATGCACTCTCCCGTGAAAGTTTCCCAGAATCAACTGGTTAAAATCGTCCTTGAGATGTGGAAAATATTGTTAGTCTTTATGTACTTGGTAGTATATTTAGAGATGCATGTGTCTTATTAACTCTGTTTTCCTAGAGCTCCAGGAAGAAATCCCAGCCAGTGTTTCACCCTAGCTGAGATTTGGGGGGCGTGTCATAAATATAAAGGGAAGGGTAAACCCCTTTGAAATCCCTCCTGGCCAGGGGAAAGCTCCTCTCACCTGTAAAGGGTTAAGAAGCTAAAGGTAACCTCGCTGGCACCTGACCAAAATGACCAATGAGGAGACAAGATACTTTCAAAAGCTGGGAGGAGGGAGAGAAACAAAGGGTCTGGGTCTGTCTGTAGTCGTCTTGGCCAGGGACAGAACAGGAATGGAGCCTTAGAACTTTTAGTAAGTAATCTAGCTAGGTATGTGTTAGATTATGATTTCTTTAAATGGCTGAGAAAAGAATTGTGCTGAATAGAATAACTATTTCTGTCTGTGTATCTTTTTTGTAACTTAAGGTTTTGCCTAGAGGGGTTCTCTATGTTTTTGAATCTAATTACCCTGTAAGATATCTACCATCCTGATTTTACAGGGGGAATTTCTTTATTTCTATTTACTTCTATTTTTTATTAAAAGTCTTCTTGTAAAACACTGAATGCTTTTTCATTGTTCTCAGATCCAAGGGTTTGGGTTTGTGGTCACCTATGCAAATTGGTGAGGCTTTTTATCCAACATTTCCCAGGAAAAGGGGGGTGCAAGTGTTGGGAGGATTGTTCATTGTTCTTAAGATCCAAGGGTCTGGGTCTGTAGTCACCTAGGCAAATTGGTGAGGCTTTTTACCAAACCTTGTCCAGGAAGTGGGGTGCAAGGTTTTGGGAAGTATTTTGGGGGGAAGGACGCGTCCAAACAGCTCTTCCCCAGTAACCAGTATTAGTTTGGTGGTGGTAGCGGCCAGTCCAAGGATAACGGGGGTAATATTTTGTACCTTGGGGAAGTTTTGACCTAAGCTGGTAAAGATAAGCTTAGGAGGTTTTTCATGCAGGTCCCCACATCTGTACCCTAGAGTTCAGAGTGGGGGAGGAACCTTGACATGGTGGCAGCGAGGTTACCTTTAGCTTCTTAACCCTTTACAGGTGAGAGGAGCTTTCCCCTGGCCAGGAGGTTTTTCAAAGGGGTTTACCCTTCCCTTTATATTTATGACAGTTGCAAACCCCTGATATGAGCTCAGTAACATTCAAGGCTTTAGAACAAATTTTTAAGGAAAAATTAAAAACATGGAGGTAAACAAAATGGGATAAAATACAAAATGGTTTCACCAAAGGTAGGTTGCGTCAGACTAACCGAATATCTTTCCTTGATAATTGACTTTTCAGACAAGGGAAATGTAGTAGATCTAATCTGGATTTAGCAAAGCATTTGATATGATAACATATGGGAAATTTAGTTAGGATGGACAAGATGTGGAGTAATACCAAAATTGTAAGGCAGGTAAGGAATGGCAGAAGGGGAGATAACAATGGGTTGTGCTAAAAGGAAAACAAATCAGTCTGGAGATATTACTAGTGGAGTTCAAGAATCAGACTTGGAACCAATCTTTTTGAATATTTTAAGTAATGACTTTGGTATAAAAAAAGGAGTATGCTAATGAAGTTTACTGATGACAAAAATTTGGGCAGCATCATCACAGAAGGGGTTTGTAATATTAAAAGATCAATAAGATGATCTGGCAGATTGTACTATTAAATTTAATCACATCTCTATTCTAAAGTGCAACGTCATGCATTTAAGGACTAAGGACAAGAATTTCTGCTATAAGCTTGGGGCTTATCAGTTGCAAATATAGGAAGAGTAAAACCTGGGTGTATTAGCTGATCACACAATGACTATGAGTCACCACTGTGATGTGAAAAAGGCAAATGAGATCCTAGGATGTATCAGGCAAAGTATTTTCATTAGAGATAGGGAAGTGTTAATACCATTGTGCAAGGTACTGGTAAAACTGCATATGGAACACTACAATTCTGGTCATTATGTTCAAGAAAGACTAATTCAGAGTGGAACAGCTGAAAAGAATAGCAACTAGAATGAACAGGGACATGGAGAGCCTGTTTTATGTGAAGAGCTTGGACTTGATTAGCCTAGCAAAAAAAAAAAAAAAAGGCTAAGAAGGGAACATGATTGCTTTCCATAAATACAACAGGGAAGGAGAAGAGCTATTTAAACTGAAGGACAATATTGGCACAGACAAATGGGTACAAACCAGCCATGAATAAATTTAGGCTGGAAATTAGAAGGTTCTAACCAACAGCCTCTCAATAGTGCTAGTGGGGGGCAAACACTTGTTTTAAGATGGAGATTAATACGTTTATGAATGGGAATTTGTGATTGGGTTGTCTGTGACAACAGGGAGCTGGACTCAATGACCTAAGAGGAAGACCATCACTACCTTAAAGGTATATTGCCAGTAAAAGTTATTTTTAAAAAAATCCCAAACAAAATGGATTGACAACTTGTATTTTTAATAACTTCAGAATTTAAAAATTTCAGTTTTAATACCGGATTTAAATTCCTAATTGACAGTATGCTACTTTGTGTGATGTGTTAGTAGTTTCTAACCCCAGGACAGATGGTCTTCTCCTAGGGTTGCCAATTTTGGTGGGACATATTCCTGGAGTTTTCATATGACATATAACTCTTTAATTAAAGACTTATCTTTAATTCCTGGAGACTCCAGGGCAATCCAGGAGGGCTGGCAACCCTACTTCCAGAGGAAGACTTCAGCCTTCTCTATGCCCTTAGGCTTTTATATAGACAGTCATATTCATTTATCTCTTCCTTCTGAGAGAGGACAGAGCACTTTGTTTTCTTTCAGAACATCAGGCAGTAAGTTCAATCAAATGTCAGTCAAAGCCCAATTTATTTTAAATTAATCAATGAAAATATTTGTCAGCTAATATACATTCTATGTGTCTCTATGCAAGTTAAAAACAATACTCTTTTTAACAAGTAAAATACAATAGAGGCCAGGATGATACAATTGAGTTTAAGAGAAAATACTATGAGAACCATCTAGCAGCTTTTAGCACATTTTAAAGCTGTCTCTCAAAGGCTCAGTCCCTTTGTCAGATGTAGGATACATCCTCAGATGAGAATTTCCCATCAGTCTGAATTTCCAGGCTCGTTATGCTGTATCTTGACTTAGAAATCAAGTATGAAGGTGTCAGACTGAATGCAGTTAGTTGTTTAGGCTGAGTCCTTGCGAAGCACATTAGTACAGAAAAAATAAATATTTTCCTCTTTCCTTTTCCTGTGAAAACATACACTGACATTTGCATAGAAATCATTCTTTTCCCAATATTCAGGGTCACCTTCCACTTGTCTAATTAAGTCTATTCTGGCTAAAGAATGCTTTTAATAATCAGCCAAATGCTTTTGGGACCTGAGCTCTAATACAATTTAATGACATATATTCACTGGTGGCCCGTCTACACTCTGGGAGACATACAGTTTATGGTTACAGCTTAACAAGGAATGCCAACTTAAAAATATAGTGAGTAAGATTCATTTTATTACACATCTTACACAAATTCTACCATGAGTTACTTATATGCAACCCCACTGAGAAGTAGGGTTGGATGTTGGTAAAAGGGCCAACCCATTGAATCTGGCGTGTAAATAACTAAACCAGTTGGTTTATAATTTACATTGTTGTGACTGCCTATTTAACCATTCTTAATTTCTCATTTATCATGCTTATCCATTCTACTCATAACTATGCACAAAACTGCGCTCTCTTCCTTCTGGGGCAGAGGAGCCAGAAGACCCACAGATCATCAGCTAGGAAAAAGCTAAAGTGGGGAATGCTGCTGCTGTGGTATCAATCTCCACTTCTATAAAGCCCTGTAGTAAACTCTGTGGGGTTAGAGGTCTGTGTTGTAGGAAGGGGCAAGGTTGGTGTGCTCTTCCACATATTGTCTTCCTTTAATTGAAGATTCTTCAATGAATATTGGCCACGTCAGTATTAACCTTTGCACACCCTCTAGATCCTGCAGAGCCCACTCTCAAAGCAATCCCTGTGTAGTCAATAAGAATCCCTGGCAGCAGCATGGATTTATTGGAGACAAGCAGAGATACCCTCTGATCTCCTTCAGCCCTATCTGAGGGAGTGCAGAGGCACAGCTGGGGCCAGTACAAGTAAATCTAGGGCCCCTGGGAATGCCATCTGGCTAGCCACCCTGGTTTCTTTCATGCACCAAACTTCTCCCACACTTCCTATGCCAGTAGGAGCGGTTTTGAGTCCTAGTGGAAAGGATGGGATGGGAGAGGAGTTACTGTGTCCAGACCTGCATAGGAACAGAAACAGAAGTTTCATATATAAAATGAGAAGGAGGAATCCTGAGGTGTGCTATAGTCAGTCCTGCAATAAAAGGCAAAACATCCTGAAGCTATCAGAAAGCTGGCAGCAAAGAATTGTTCCTACACAACATCACTGCTCACTGGAGCATTAGAAGTGAGCACACTAGCTGTTCAACTTCCTCTGTGGGGATGGACCCCACCATCACGAGCCTCCTCCTGCTGCAGTCTTGGAAAACTTGTCTGTAATGGCCCTTGCTTCCATGGATTTGTGGGAGATGGTGGAGGTGAGTGGTGCTCATTCAGTGTGGGGACAGTCCCCCGCCTCTGAGAAAATGATACAGTACCATGTTGTTCCCAATAGAAACTATATTTTAAAAATTAGCTATCAGCTGTGATTAGCTCAATACCAATCAGCATTGTTAAGGAGCAACTTAGTAGAATCCTCCTGATGACTTTATGGCAAGCCATCATATGCAGCTAGTTATGTATCAACAGCCTGTCAGAAAGTGACCCAGCCCTCAGACTCAAGCATTCTCCCATGGTTAAAAGCTTGGTTGGGCTATATGCTATCTGAGCTGTGCAGTCACAGGACTTCTCTGCAGTTTGGTACATACAGGGGCAACTGCAGACCCTAAAACAGTTTCCATAAATATTATTAGCTTTATCAGTTCTTAAGGGTAAACTTCCACTGTTATTGATACAGTATTTAAATAGCAAAAGCTTGCTTAAAAATTCCTGCACCTTATAAATGCAAGTAGCTTCACTGGTGTCTGTGGAACGAATTCAAGGTGATTTGTTTCTCAGTTTATAATATAGAAGCTTGGAGGGCTGACCAGTATTTACTTATACATGTTGGCTACCATGTAACTATAAATTGAGGAAAATCCTGGATCTACTGAAAAGGCCACATAGGAGTTTAGAGCTCTACAAAGTATAGCAATAATGAAGGATTCTGTAACTGATTGAAAAGAGAGCTGAAATTTCAATCTCTGATTGATGTGTCAGTTCCAGATGACAGAGTGCCCTTTCCACAAGGTATTCACATAACAGGTTACACTAAATTCAGGTTTACTGAACAAATAAGAGTAGAGGCCCTCAAGATTAGATTCTAGTCAGATCAAAATATTAATGGGGGAAGGGGGTGGAAATGCACTGAGTGCCAAGGCATGCAGTTTTTAGACTGAAATTATTCAGAATAACCACCTGCTTGATAAGAATGTATGACTGCTGAAGGGTCAATTTCCTTTGTAAATTAAAAGGTACGGTTATTTCTGTCACATTTCACAGATCTATAGGGAAGATCTTTAAAACAAAAGAAAACAGAACAAACAGTTGAAGCTTAACAGTTGACGAGAAATTGAGGGAGGGAGAGAAGGGGGAGAGAGCGAGAAAAAATGGAACACAAGAGCAGAGACCACGGCTTTGTTCATCTACAGCATATTTTTTCCCCTTGGACTGAACATGTAGAAGACACACAAATGGATTTTGAAATATTCTATGCAAATGTATGTTTCCATAAACCTCTATTGAGTTGCTGACTATGATCTAAAGAACTTATTAAGTGGTTCTTTAGAAAGCTGTGTGTATTAACAGAATTTATACAGCAACTTCTAGTAGGATATACAAATCTAGGCATTTCCCTCTATTTACCCCAATCCAATTTTTTTTTAAATCTAAAGATTTACTTTAAGGTGTTGTCATAAATATAAAGGGAAGGGTAAACCCCTTTGAAATCCCTCCTGGCCAGGGGAAAGCTCCTCTCACCTGTAAAGGGTTAAGAAGCTAAAGGTAACCTCGCTGGCACCTGACCAAAATGACCAATGAGGAGACAAGATACTTTCAAAAGCTGGGAGGAGGGAGAGGAACAAAGGGTCTGTCTGTAGTCGTCTTGGCCGGGGACAGAACAGGAATGGAGTCTTAGAACTTTTAGTAAGTAATCTAGCTAGGTATGTGTTAGATTATGATTTCTTTAAATGGCTGAGAAAAGAATTGTGCTGAATAGAATAACTATTTCTGTCTGTGTATCTTTTTTGTAACTTAAGGTTTTGCCTAGAGGGGTTCTCTATGTTTTTGAATCTAATTACCCTGTAAGATATATACCATCCTGATTTTACAGGGGGGATTTCTTTATTTCTATTTACTTCTATTTTTTATTAAAAGTCTTCTTGTAAAACACTGAATGCTTTTTCATTGTTCTCAGATCCAAGGGTTTGGGTTTGTGGTCACCTATGCAAATTGGTGAGGCTTTTTACCAAACCTTGTCCAGGAAGTGGGGTGCAAGGTTTTGGGAAGTATTTTGGGGGGAAGGACGCGTCCAAACAGCTCTTCCCCAGTAACCAGTATTAGTTTGGTGGTGGTAGCGGCCTGTCCAAGGTGTAATATTTTGTACCTTGGGGAAGTTTTGACCTAAGCTGGTAAAGATAAGCTTAGGAGGTTTTTCATGCAGGTCCCCACATCTGTACCCTAGAGTTCAGAGTGGGGGAGGAACCTTGACAGGTGTATTGGCACTTAGGCCACAGAAATGTACTTGTTTGCCTAGTGATAAAATATGGTGCAAGGTCATAGGGAAAAACAAATCATATTTAATAGTTTAATCCCATCTGATTATGCACTGTCAGCACATCATATAGGTCAGGAAATAGCATATGTGAACAAAGCATGTTAGACTCATACTTTAAGGACAGAAGGTACCATTATGATCATCTAGTCTGACCTCCTGCATACGCAGGCCACAGAACCTCACCCACCTACCCACTCCTGTAATAGACCCATAACCTCTGGCTGAATTACTGAAGTCCTCAAATCTTGATTTAAAGACTTCAACTTACAAAGAATCCACGATTTACTCAAATTCAAACCAGCAAGTGACCGGTGCCCCTTACAACCCCCCCCCCGCCCCAAAAGCATTTTTTCCAATCTGACTTGGGGGGAAATTCCTTCCCAACCCCAAATATGGCAATACATTGGATCTTGTGCACATGCTCACAGTCTCCCAGACACACACGTGTGAGAGAATTCAAAATATGACTCCGAGCCCTCCCTATTTAGTGACTCACCTCTGGCCATTGGAAATATTTGCTACTAGCAGTCTCAGATGGGCTACATGCCACTATAAGCGATCTCATCATACCATCCCCTTCATAGACTTATCCAGCTCAGTCTTCAAATCAGTTAGATTTTTTGCCCTCATTGCTCTCCTTGGAAGGCTGTTCCAGAACTTCAGCCCTCTGATGCTTAGAAACTTTTGTCTAATTGCAAGACTAAACATGTTGATGGCCAGTTTCTATCTATTTGTTCTTGTGCCAACAGTTGGCCCTGAAGTTAAAGAACTCCACTCCCTGGTGTTTATCCCTCTGGTTTGTTTATAGAAAGCAATCATATCTCCCCTCATCCTTCTTTTGGTAAAGATAAGCAAGCCAAGCTCCTCCTGTAAGGTAGGTTTTCAATACCTCGGATCATCCTAGTAGACCTCCTTTGTACTGTTCCAGTTTGAATTCATCCTTCTTAAACATGGGAGAGCAGAATTACACTCAGTATTCCAAATGAGGATTCACCAGTGCCTTGTATAATGGTACTAACAATTCCCCATCACTGCTGGAAATACCTATCCTTATGCATCCTAGGACTGCATTAGCCTTTTTCACAGCCATGTCATATTGGCAGCTCATAGTTATCCTGTGATCAACCAATACACTCCTCTGTCGCTTCCAACTGATATGTCCCCAGCTCATAGCAAAAACTACTTGTTAGTCCCCAAGTGCATGACTTTGCACTTCACTCTATTAAATTTCGTCCCATTTCTATTACTTCAGTTTTTAAGGTCATCCAAATCTTGCATGATATTTCAGTCTTCCTACATATTCACAATACCTCCCAACTTCATGTAATTCACAAATTTTATTAGCACACTCCCCAATTTGTGTTCCAAGATCATTACTAATAAAAAAAAGTTAAATAAGATTGGTCCCAAAACCAATCCCTGAGGAGCCCCAATAGTAACCTCCCTCCAGCCTGACAGTTCACCTTTCAGTATGGCCCATTGTAGCTTCCCCTTTAACCGGTTCCTTACCCACCTTTCAATTTTCATGTTAATCTCCATCTTCTTTTAATTTAACTAATAATTTCCCATGTGGAACTCTATCATATATCTTACTGAAATCCAGGTAGCTTAGATCTACTGCATTTCCTTTGTCTTTAAGAAAAAAATGTTCTCAAAGAAAGATCATCTTGATCTGGCACATTCTACCTTTTGTAAACCATGTTGTATTCTATGCCACTACCCCTAAACTCCTCCTAACCTTATTAAAAACTGAGGCAAAGTATTTGTTGATTTGTTGGGCCATGCCAAGATTATCTTCAAAAAAAGTTCTCACTTTTCCCCCTATACTTTCTGACCTCCAGGAGGTAGCTTTGCTTGCTGATCTGTCTCATCTTCTATTCATTGTAGGCCTTTTGTTTTCTCTTAATCACTTGCTTGAGATGCTAGTTCATCCAGTTTGGTCTGCAACCCTTCCCTATGAATTCTTCCCCCTTCCTGGGGATGCAGGGTTCAGATGAATTTACTTTAAATCAAAGTTACAAAAGCTAATTCTCCTCCACATTAAGATCCTTGAGTTCTTCAGTCCAGTCCACTTCCCTAACTAATACTCTTAAAAAAAAGAAAGTTTGCCCTTTTGAAATCAAGGACCCTAGTTGCAGACCTATTTTTGTTTATCCTTCCATTTAGTTTAAGTTGAATAACTCATAATTACTTGATTCAAGGTTGTCTTCTCTGATCAGTTTTTCCTATAAGATCTTTGCTGCTTTCGAATACTAAATCTAAAATGTCATCACCTCTTGTTGGTTGGGTGACTATTTGATAAAGGAATCTGTCAGTTATCACATCCAGGAATATCTGGGCCCTAGGGTGACCAGATATCAAGGGTGAAAAAAAAAATCAGGATGGGAGGTAATAGGCACCTATGTAAGGAAAAAGCCCCAAATATCGGGACTGTCCCTATAAAATTGGGACGTCTGGTCACCCTACTGGCCCCTAGCATTTTTAGTAGCACTTGTCCTCCAATCTATATTTGGGAAATTAGTCTCCCATAATCACACAATTCCAGGTAGTATTTATTTCATTAATAAAAGTATTAGAGAGACTTCTATCCATATCCAAACTGGATCCTGGAGCTTTGTAGCATATCCCAAGCACTCTCAGTGGAGTCTGTTAATTTTCTTCCCCAAGGTGATTATGACTCATAACAGATTCTGTTTTATCCATTTGATTATTTGTAATTTCTTTGTAGTCTACCTCATCATTAATATACAGAACTCGTCCACCACCCTTACTTTTATTTCTTCTTTCCTGAACAGCACATACCCTTAAATACCTGTACTCCAGTCATGACTACTATTCAACCATGTTTCTGTTACCCCCTATAATATCTGGTTTCACTTTCTGCATCAGTAATTCTTGTTCCTCCATTTTGTTACCCAAGCTCCTTGCATTGGTGTACAGTCATCTTAGTTGTTTGGGCTTGGCTTTGCCCAAATTCCTCGCCTGATCAGGTACAGTCCTTCTACTGCCAGTATCGCCAATGTGACTGTTAGTGTCATCGTGCCAATGCCAATATTTCCTCTGGATGTCCAGTATCCTGCCTTCCATTGTTTCTTTCTCCACTGCTATATCCTCTTACTTGCTCAATATTAGAATCAGGCATGAAGATTACATAAGCATCTCCCAAATTCTTACTTTTATGCTCTTTTAATCAGTTGTGCCAACCTCCATCCCAGAAGTCTATTTCCCTTCCCACTGAACTGGAGTCCATCCCAGGAGAACAGTCCTCTGTCTGTGAATGCGTCCCAAGGGTGAACATCTTTAAGCTCCCCCTTTTAGCACCATTGCCAGAGACATCTCTTGATCACCACATCTTGTTAATATTCACAAGAATTTATATTTCAAAGTAATTGTTGATTTCTTTAGTGTTTTTATAGATTTCTGTCTCCATACAAGTTATACACGAAAGAAGAGGTCTACATTACTTTCAAAAATTTTAACAGAGCTGGTAAATAATGAATAAGTTTACATTTATATTTCCATTCAGAAGTATTCCAAAGCCACTTTACAAATGGATTTACAAAAGGAACAATGTAATCCAATGCAGCCCCCTCATGGGAGAAAGACGGTTACTGTTAATAATACACAGCAGGAATAAGCAAAAGTTTAGTTAAGCGAGTGAAGAACAGATTAATCAGCTGAAATCATGGAGGAATTTTTAAAGAAACTAAAATACCCAAACTAGAACTGGATCAGGATACTGAAGTTAATAGTCTGGGTTTACTTCAATGTGTTGTAGCAGAAATATAACAGTCCCACTCTCACACTCCCCTTTTTGTTTTAAAATATACTTTGAATAAATGTAAAGACAAGAAAAGGAACAGAACTCATGTAGAGCTCATGATGAGAATACAAAACTGATCTACTACATATATACTGTAGAAATCATGAAGTAGCAGAGAAAATTTTGAAGAACATGAAGGAAAATTGTTACATTGAGCAAGAAATCACAAAAAGAGTACCCAAGTATTAACAGCTCCTTTGAAGGTGGAGAATCAAACACGTGCCCAGATCTATGGCAGGCCTAGATCCAGTGGGCATAAAGCCAGATATGAGAACAATCATGTCACTGTGGAAACTTTCTCAGCAGCAACAACAACAGGGAGAAAAATCACTCATTGTTGAAATATTTTAACAGGAATCTCAATAAAAATTAAAAAGAAAAGGAGGACTTGTGGCACGTTAGAGACTAAAAAATTTATTTGAGCATAAGCTTTCGTGATGAAGTGAGCTGTAGCTCACAAAAGCTTATGCTCGAATACATTTGTTAGTCTCTAAGGTGCCACAAGTCCTCCTTTTCCTTTTGCGAATACAGACTAACACGGCTGCTACTCTGAAACCAATTAAAATTAAGTTTCTTGTAATAAATCTCAGCTGAAAACTTCAAAACTCGGTCTCCGATGAAGGAAACTATAGAAAAATCATTCCCACCAGGGCTTTCACTGCTTCATCTGCACTGCTGAGAGCCATGGTGTAGACAAAGCACTGGAAATAGAACCCACAGGTGGTAATAGCTGCAATGATGATTAGTACCCTAGAATTCCTTAGAGCACACATGGCCTTATACCGCTTTCAATTCTGCCCTTCCTGAGAGAGGAAAATATTCCTATTCCCTCCTCCCCTTATCCTTCCCAGTCCTTACTAGCCAATTGATTATATTTTATGTGTCATCTGAGATTTAGCCAATCAGCAAATCAAATCAAATCTGCCTATGTTTTTGCAGGTCCAGATAGTTAAAGGAATACTGATGAGCCCCCACCCCCTCACAAATAAATTATACAAATTCTTCATCCTGATACAACTAGAATCTTATGGCTACCAGCTTCTCTCAGAAATTGGAACACGTGTAAAATTTTAACTAGGGGAGCGACTGACTAGTAATAGCTCATAGAAACAAGGAATGTAATTAGATGCAAGGAATTTAGCATGCTGGTCTGAGCAACCTTCCTACTCCTAAACAAATTAATACAGCCCCAAAACAACTCCTTAAGAATAGAACAAAAATAAGAAATTTAAGTAGCTCCTAAATGTTTTAATCATTTTTCTTTTTAAAATCCACGCCCTCCCCCCCCATCTGTTTTGTTCTCAATAAACTGGTAGAAAGAAGCTTCTCTGTCTGTAGGCTAAAGACAAAGTAAGATAGATGTGTTCCCGACATGGATACCAAGGGAGTGGTTTCCCTAGCAACAATAATCATGTGAAAGCCCTCTGAATATCCTGCTACTCCTATGACTTTTTCCAATTTAGATACATGGATAGTTGAACTGGATACTACATATCCAAATTAAATCAATTGCAGCAGGCTGGACTGAACATAAATAGATCAATGGCATTGGTGAAGAAGCACTTTCTTTTATTTGCTCTTTATGTGAACTGAAGTCATGTTTTTCAAGGGTTTAACATTTCAGAGTGACTGGTGTTTTTATTTTTACTGCTTTTTTTTTTAAATTAGTTTCATTTGAATGTTTCTAAAATCGGCAAAGGTGGTACTTTACATTTTCTCACCAGTAGTTCAGCCCAGAGTTCTAAGAAATACACAAGAACATGGAAGTCTTCTTTTAATAAGACCTATATACAGTGTGAGTGAATAATTAAAATTTTTTACTATTTTTTCTGGCATTAGGTGGAGTCCACTAACATGAAGATGGTTTATATTGGCTCAGTGGTTTTTGAATATATTCTTGCTATCCTATATGCAAAAATCCCTATGAAATTCACAATGTCACATTAATATAGTACAAGCTTTTGCAATGTACTTGTAATAAAAATTGTGGTCACTCTAGAATAAGTTGTCTCAACTCTGAAATGGAGTATCTTTCAAAAAATTAAATTTATCTTGAAATCTGTGCACATCTATTTTGGGGACGGTTTATGATATAAGCAATGTATTACAGATAAATATATTAACAGCTGTTGCCACATTTTGAAAAAAAATATTTTAGAAGCAGTTTCTGCATCTCTTTCATATTTTTGGTACTTGTTTTCCTTTTTTAAAAAAAGCCCAGACATTTTAATGAAAACAAACAATATTTGTTTCTTTAGGAAGTCTTTTCCCCACTGATTATTTTTATCCGGATATTGAAGTCTTGGGCCAGATGCTGTACATCAATGTAGCTCCATTGAAGTAAGTGAAGCTCCATCAATTATTTACACCAGCTGAAGACCTGGCCCCTCAAGTTTCTGACAGCACAATCATTTCCAGAACAAATATAGCCCATGTAACAAGTGAGATGATTCTTTGACAGGGTTACTGGCCTAGTGCATGGGCAGTGGGGAAGGGGAGAAGACTAGACAAGATATATCTTGATTTTAGTAAGGCTTTTGACACACTCCCAAATGACATTTTCATAAGGAAACTGGGGAAATGTGGTCCATGTTAAATTACTATAAAGTGGGTGCACAACTGGTTAAAAGACTGGACTCAAAGAGCAGTTATCAATGGTTAGTTGACAAAACTAGGAGGTCATAGTTAGTGGGGTCCCACTTATGGCAGCACAGTCCTGTCCGAGGTCCTGCAGTTCCCTCAGCCAGCCACACAACATTTGTGCTCTTCCAGCTCTAGCAAAGAACTGAACTCAGTCTGGCCCTGCAGCTCTTATTATACTAGCCTGCTGGGCCCTGATTGGCTCTCCCCCTCACAGCCACTCTAGGCAGTTTGGAGGACCCTCTCTACTGCCCTTTTCTGGGGCAGGGTGTTGTAGGGCCATGTGGCCTCTAGCATGGGGTCTCAGAGGGTCAGGTATATCCCATCACAATCACCTTGAATCATTGAGATTGATGGGTTATTAGACATATCACTACTATAACTTATTCAGTTTCCACCAGCCAGATGGCAAACATTAAATGTGTTTTTATAAACATTTTATATCTTTTTAATACAGGAGAGAGACCCCATTTATGTCCACCCCCTTCCTTGAGTTAGTGGAATTAAACATGATTTTATCTATATTAATGTCTAAACAAAATGTAGTTATGCTTCCTTGGTTTCCTTCCCTGTTTTTCACTGGGTCTTTACCATGGACCAGGGCAGTGAGCCAGATGTGCTGAGGTACTGATTAAGTCAGTAGTAGATCTAGTTAAAAATTGTTTTTTGGGGGAAAAAATTGGACCCTATTTTTGATCAAAACATTTCCTAATTCAGCATTTTTGACCAGCTCTAATCCATGGTCATGAGTCACGTTTCCTGTGCCCTGAAGAAGCACTTTTGAGCAAGTCATTCAGAGGACCATGCCTCTCCTTCCCTGAGCAGTTCGGCACCACTGTTAAATCTTTTATTCAGAAACAAAGAGAGAGGACTTCACCTTGATGCATGTCAAAACCACAGTACTGACTGGCTTGTGGGAAGTCACAATATTACTGAGGGGGTTTTTCACTTCACACTTCTAGGTAATATAGGGTATAATTAGGATAAAATTTAAAATGCAATTCTGATTTTCAAGGCTTTTGTTTGTGATAAAAGTCTAACTGAACTACAGCAGGAAAAGGAAAAAGGTCCCCTTTGGAGTGGAGGAGGGCCTTGGATGTCCATCAGTCCTCTGAGAGCCAAACCCACCCCAACTTATAAGGCACTGTCACAGACATCAGTCATCCAGCTCAGGAAAAACTGCACTCTTTTGGAACTCAAAGCCGTGTCTTTACTAGCCAGAGGAGTTATTGCTGAGCAGTGCTTGGTGATCTCTCTTAAGGAGTGATACCATTACCTCTGCGGTGCTTCCATCTCCTGGAACTGGCAGTGAGAAACTAAGATGGGGAAAATGTACACGGCTATCCCAACTTGGCAGTGACTAGCTTTACCACTGGTCAGACCCAGAGAAAGATTTTACTTACATGCATTTTTTCATTTTGTAGGGCAAAGTGGATCAAAATGAACAAAATTTCAATCACAAGTGGCCTTCTTTAGCTTCTGGTTTTAGTTAGACTATCTTTATTTGGGAAGTGATAGCTGTTTATTGAAATAAATATTAGTCATAAATTCTCTATTCCTTACCTTCTACTGAATTTGGCTCTTCGGCAATAAACATTTTGAGGGAAAATAAAAATATAATACTAAGTTGTGCACCACATTACGAACAAGATGTGTTTATGCTTCTTTACTAAACTGAATCTATTAACTTGTCAGGAATATTATAGCTTTGGGTTTATTATTGCAATTCTGAAACAATACATTTGTAAACTGTCACTACAGAAATGCAACCTTTTGATTCTAAAAAGAAAATACAAAATCAAAGCAGTTCAAGAGTGTCTTCTTTAGCACCAATGGTAAAATGTTTGAAAAAACTGATGAAGTCATTCTAGATAGATCACTAGAATTGAACAAACATGATTAAAAATTCTGAGCACAACTTCACCAAATACGTTTTTTAAATTCTCTTTCATGGGTTTTGGACATTCATATTTTCTAATTGGGAATTTTTCCAGGGTTCAAACATGTTTTTGCAGATTGGATTGTAAAGAGCCAACAAGCAGACATTTTTTGTGGTTTTGAGGTTGTAGATGTTCAATATTTCTTAGGGAAGTGCCATGGCAGCCATAGCTGACAAGACACTTCTGAATCAACAGCTACATGGAGCAGAGGGGGCACAGGATGGCAGCAGTGCCTTTCTTTCCTTCATCTTTCTTTGCTAGGAGGACAGGTGATGGACTGAATGCCAGCATTATCACATAACTTTGGTCTCCTCTAATTCAGCATGAGTTCACACTAGAGAACTATTAGCAGGCCCTGAACCAAAGGGAGATCTTTGTACTCCTCAAACACAGGCCATCCTCCCATGTTGCAGCCAGAGGCCAATGTCCTGCAGCTGGGATACCAGTTGCTGGAGTGCTGATGAGGCAGAAGAAGTCAATGCAGGGACCTCTTTTTCAGCATAAATTATTAGTGGTCACCTGTTTTGGCCTTACTATTACTTACTATTCTCCAGCTCTGAGTACCCTTCCTCTCTACAGACAGCTGATGCGCCACAGGGTCTGAGAGGGAAGTCATAAAGGTATATTATTTCAAGCTGGAATTATGGGAAGCCTGCATGATGCTGAGGACACAACACTGACTATTGTTGGTTTGCCACAATATGTCAGCAGAGGGACTGTATGGAGAATCTGTGGGGGTGAATTTGCTGCTTTACTCCTTCCTACTCAGGAGTGTGAAATGTGGCCAGGAGGAGGAGTCTATTGAAGTTTGCTGTCTGGGAGGAGTATGATGCTGAAGGCAGTTGAGAGTGTGTATTGGGACTCAGCAGATATCAGGGCCCAAAGGTCTTTAATAGATGAAGTGTCTACAATGATTGATTGAGCCAGGGTACTAGCTGCCATACCAGGAACTGTCAAGACAAAATTGGTACCACAGCATACTGGAGACCTCACAAAAGGCTTACAGTTCCATTGTTATGGTGTGACAACCAAGATCCCACAGCGCACTCAAAATATTTTCCGTTGCTCTGACATGTGCACTATGACACCAGGGAATAAAATAAAAGTCTCAAACTGTAGGTGTTAACTTAACCAAAATATAGCTAAATACCATGTTGTGATCCTGTCTCCACTTATGCAAACCACATATACATCTAATGATGGGGAAACCTCGGAAGGTTCACACTGGTTTTTCTGAGTTGTCAAAACCCAGAGGACATTACTAGGCCATGAACTCCTCTCTGCCAGAGAATCCTTTTCCACCTATATCTGGTGTGTTTGCAAGAAAGGACTGGTAGTGTGCTCCTTGCTATCAATTCTTTCATGGATGGACTGCTTTCCTCTCCAGAGTCTCTTTCAGGGGCTCTGACCAGCCAGGATCGCAATCTATTAACATTCTGGGTGGACTTTCAAGTCTGCTTGATTGTGAATCTGTGTAAATAATAAGCAACCTTCCCCACCCACACCTTTGCACCACAAAATTCACACTCCAGCAGGAGACATCAGCAAACTGTTTCCGACCACAAGCCTTTTTTTTTTAAATTGGCTCAGAGAGCACACACATAATACAGCCACCTCTGAGAAAATGGCTTCTGCCAACCTTCTTGAGTGCATGAGACTTAGACTTAGCCCATTGGAAAAGAAAAATACATTTGAAAGAACAAATCCAACCAAGCTGGCTTAAAATTTTAAAATGTAATGTAACCATTATTTTTTCATATTTTTGTACTCATTCTAATAGCTAAAATGTTTGCATAAATTTTCAAAGAATTTCAAAGTTTCAGAGCACCATCAAGTTACAAAATCATGCTCATTTCATCAACATAAAAAGACTATTACAGTTAAGAAAAAAAGTTTCATAATCACATACTCCTATTATGTGAAATATATATGGCATGTCATACCCTCATTCAATTTCTGCAATTTCCAGTTTTATCAATGGTTATTGTCCTTGTGGACTTAGAGCACTTCATGTTCTTTAGTTTTTAGTGTCTTTAATTATCCTGAGTATCCTCCCTGACTTATATTTTTCAGATAATTGCCTTTTTAATACAGTGGGAAACTTCTTAATGCTACCTGGAAACAAAACAAACAAAAAGACAGCTTATAGGTGAAATACCTAATCTGGAGCAGCAAGAAACTATCAACCCAATTGCCCTTGATTGTAATCCACTCTAAAACAGCAAACTATTTCCAAGGACGTACAAGACAATTCAAGAGGTCAATCTTTTATAGATGGCCCCAACTATCTCTGTTGTCTCAGTGTGTTAGGATTTATCACATAATCATTCAAGACTGGCAGCTCTTGCAGTGTAATAACATTAGAGGGCATAGGTTAGCTTGTATGCCTTTGCCAAACATTTCTCTTACATTGCTAAAACTTTTGTTGAATGTGTAAATCATGTTGACCGTATAAATGTCAGGACTACAGTGCTTCTGTTCTACAGTATAAGGAGCAATTGGGGAGTGTGAATACTAACTGTGATAATGCTGTTTTAGTGGGAAAAAACACTACAGATGACAAGGCTGATGCCCTCTAGTTACAAATATTGCACTTGCTTGAATGTAAAATATATACATCATATGCAAAATATCTTATATGCAAATCCTTAAAGAGATGCTCTTCTTCACTTAAAATCTGTCACTGAACAATTTTTGAAAGGAATAAGACTCAAGTGATTGAATCTATTGGAACAAGGAGCAAAAAGGCAAATATGAAAAATGGTCTGGAATCTTTCACTGGAAAAATAAGAACACATATCAGGGACTCAAAACACAGGTGCTTAAAATAATACAAGTAAGCAAGGTTTCACTAACAATTCTCATAGAATGTACTGATCCCTATCAAAAGCTCAGTAAATACGTTTACGTTTATGGCATAGTTAAATGAGAAGCTACACATTATTTCCATGATTTGCTGACTTGGTCTATTGCTTGCATTACTGAACAGTGCCCACTGTCCATACAGCATACATGAAAAATGGAAAAGTATAATGAATTTAAGAAGGTTATTTTTTTTATCATGGAAGCAATAATGATACAGTGATAAGACTAAGATCATGGGAACTGTCATATCAGACATATGAAATTCTAATTCAGGGTCCTCACACTGGCAAAAACCCTTCAGATGAAGGGAATAATATTCCATCAATGCATTGGGTCAATAGGGGATGGTGGAAAAAACAACTCACTAATGACAAGGAAACTCCCAAAGGGAAGTCACTTAAACCTAAATTTATCAAAAGGTGAGTTGAAGGTGCAGAGTTTTGCACATTCTCTATGGACTCATCCCTGCCAAAACACTTGGGTTTGACACCAAAACTGAAGTCTAGACATGAGCCCGTCAAGTATTTGCGTGGGGTAGATTTGCATTTCGTGATCTTTCCATCTCTGCTGACCTCAATCTCATCACATTGCAGTGGTGTAAATCAGGTTAACCTCCCACCCCTTTTAGTCATTTCCTCTGGATTAACACATTTATAATTGGGAGCAGAATTTGGCTCATAGAATTGAACTTTCAAAGACTGAGGTAGTGTCAACTTAGTTTACATCAGCTAATAATTGGAAGCTTTCTAGGGAAATATGCTTATGCACCTTAGGGCTTAAATAGATACATGCAACATACAAACCATAAATTAATCTTTTAGGTAAATAAAATCAGAGAATGAAAGCTTTACTACAGTCTTCATGGACTCAAAGCTGTATAGCTTTATGGGCCTACACCACAACAGCTTCACTATACAAGATTTAGATACCTCTCTGCACATATAGGTGCAAAACATGGCAGAAAAAAAATCCAACACTGTGGATCTTGCCTACCACACTTAAAAGCTAACAATGTCTGAATACCCTTGAGTGTGAAATAAGTTGTAGATCATACTGGAAATCGAGCTTTTGATCAGCTAGTAAAGGCTGTGTAAACACGGATTGCAAATTATAGGGGACTTCTCCAAGATACATTCCTTAGAAAGTATTTCTAATACTGATCTTATAAATCACTCAAACTGTCTAGGAAAGCCTTACCAGCACCATGGTGCCTGCTGAATCTAGTTTTGGAACCTTATTTTTAAATTCTATGGTTTGGTATTGTACATTTGCATTGACTTGCTAGAACAAGCTCTCTGATACTTAAAATACCGTGTAGAAGGTTGTGCACCTAATTTTCCAGATTGCTGAAAACTCTTACACTGTACTGGCCACACGTTGACCTTTCCTTTGCATTCTGATCTTGTGAGGTTATGCCTTCAACTTTGCCTTAAATTTTAGGGTTTTTTGTGGGGGTCCAGCCACTGTCCTCGTATTGGAAATATGACAAATGCAGTGAACTATACAGTAAGCTATGTATTATACTCTGGGTTAGTTACATTTTGTCAGCTTGAGTTGACTATATAAGAATGGCTAAACTGGGTCAGACCATCTTGGCCAGTGTCCTGTATTCCAACAGGGGCCAGTGCCAAATGCTTTAGAGGGAACAAACAAACAGTGCAATTGAGTGATCCATCCCCTGTTGTTCAGTCTCAGCTTCTGACAGTCAGAGGTTTGGGGACACCCACAGCATGGGGTTGTGTCCCTGAGCATCTTGGCTAATAGCCATTGATGGATCTATTTTTTTTTAAATCCAATTATACTTTTGGTCTTCACAACATCCCATGGCAACAAGTTCCACAGGTTCACTTTGCATTGTGTGAAGTAGTACTTCCTTATGTTTTAAACCTGCTGCTTATTAATTTCATTGGGTGACCCCTGGTTCTTGTGTAACATGGAGGGGACAAATAACGCTTCTCTATTTATGTTCTCCATACAATTCATGATTTTATAGACCTCTATCATTGAACATAAGAACAGCCATACTGGGTTAGACCAAAGGTCCATCTAACCCAGTATCCTGGCTTTTGACAGTAGTCAGTGCCAGGTGACTCAGAGGGAATGAACAGAACAGGGAATCATCAAATGATCCATCCCCTGTCACCCATTCCCAGCTTCTGGCAAACAGTTTAAGAGAGTTGGCAGTTTTTCCAGAGACATTATTAAAGGCACAAGAGCAAACTATCCCACTGCGTAGGAAAGATAGGAAGTATGGCAAGAGACCACTTTGGCTTAACCCGTAGATCTTCAATAATCTGAAACTCAAAAACAAAAAACAAAAAGGTCCTACAAAGAGTGGAAACTAGGTCACATCACAAAGGATGAATATAAACAAACAAGTGTGTAGGGACAAAAATCAGTAAGGCCAAGGCACAAAAAGAGGTTAAACTAGCTAGAGATGAAGGGTAAAAAGAAAGCTATCCCCTGGCATCCACAGAGCACTATAGCAACTCTATTACCACTTGTCAAGGTTCCTCCCCCACTCTGAACTCTAGGGTACAGATGTGGGGACCTGCATGAAAAACCTCCTAAGCTTATCTTTACCAGCTTAGGTCAAAACTTCCCCAAGGTAACAAATATTACCCCCGTTATCCTTGGAATGGCCGCTACCACCACCAAACTAATACTGGTTACTGGGGAAGAGCTGTTTGGACGCGTCCTTCCCCCCAAAATACTTCCCAAAACCTTGCACCCCACTTCCTGGACAAGGTTTGGTAAAAAGCCTCACCAATTTGCCTAGGTGACTACAGACCCAGACCCTTGGATCTTAAGAACAATGAACAATCCTCCCAACACTTGCACTCCCCCTTTCCTGGGAAATGTTGGATAAAAAGCCTCACCAATTTGCATAGGTGACCACAGACCCAAACCCTTGGATCTGAGAACAATGAAAAAGCATTCAGTGTTTTACAAGAAGACTTTTAATAAAAAATAGAAGTAAATAGAAATAAAGAAATCCCCCCTGTAAAATCAGGATGGTATATATCTTACAGGGTAATTAGATTCAAAAACATAGAGAACCCCTCTAGGCAAAACCTTAAGTTACAAAAAAGATACACAGACAGAAATAGTTATTCTATTCAGCACAATTCTTTTCTCAGCCATTTAAAGAAATCATAATCTAACACATACCTAGCTAGATTACTTACTAAAAGTTCTAAGACTCCATTCCTGTTCTGTCCCCGGCCAAGACGACTACAGACAGACCCAGACCCTTTGTTTCTCTCCCTCCTCCCAGCTTTTGAAAGTATCTTGTCTCCTCATTGGTCATTTTGGTCAGGTGCCAGCGAGGTTACCTTTAGCTTCTTAACCCTTTACAGGTGAGAGGAGCTTTCCCCTGGCCAGGAGGGATTTCAAAGGGGTTTACCCTTCCCTTTATATTTATGACACGCCCCCCAAATCTCAGCTAGGGTGAAACACTGGCTGGGATTTCTTCCTGGAGCTCTAGGAAAACAGAGTTAATAAGACACATGCATCTCTAAATATACTACCAAGTACATAAAGACTAACAATATTTTCCACATCTCAAGGACGATTTTAACCAGTTGATTCTGGGAAACTTTCACGGGAGAGTGCATCAGCCACTTTGTTAGAAGCTCCTGAGATGTGTTGGATGTCGAAATCAAAATCTTGGAGAGCTAAACTCCACCGAAGAAGTTTTTTGTTAGTTTCTTTGACGGTGTGAAGCCACTTTAGTGCAGCATGGTCGGTTTGCAGGTGGAAACGCCGTCCCCAAACATATGGGCGTAGCTTTTCCAGAGCGTAGACAATGGCATAACATTCTTTTTCAGTGACTGACCAGTTGCTTTCCCTCTCAGACAGTTTTTTGCTGAGAAACACTACAGGGTGGAATTCTTGATCAGGTCCTTTCTGCATTAAAACTGCTCCCACACCACGCTCGGATGCATCTGTGGTTACTAGGAACGGTTTGTCAAAGTCTGGGGCCCTTAGTACAGGGACAGACATGAGTGTCGCTTTAAGCTTGTTAAAGGCCTTCTGACACTTTCCGGTCCACTGAACAGCATTTGGCTGTTTCTTTTTGGTTAGGTCTGTCAGTGGGGCAGCGATTTGGCTGTAGTGCGGTACAAATCGTCTGTAATAACCGGCCAAGCCTAAGAAGGATTGAACCTGTTTCTTTGACTTTGGGACAGGCCACTTTTGGATAGCATCCACTTTGGCCTGTAGGGGGCTGATAGTTCCTTGACCCACCTGGTGTCCAAGGTAAGTCACTCTGTTTAGGCCTATTTGACACTTCTTAGCCTTAACAGTTAGTCCTGCCTCCCTTATGCGCTCAAGGACTTTTTGTAGATGTTCCAGGTGGTCTGCCCAGGAATCCGAAAATATGGCCACATCGTCAAGGTAGGCGACTGCATATTCTCCTAATCCCGCTAGGAGACCATCTACAAGTCTTTGGAAAGTGGCGGGTGCATTTCGCAGCCCGAAAGGGAGTGCATTAAATTCATACAGCCCGAGATGTGTGATGAAGGCTGACCTTTCCTTGGCAGATTCATCTAGCGGTACCTGCCAGTACCCCTTGGTTAAGTCCAAGGTAGAGATGAACTGGGCCCTTCCCAGTTTCTCTAATAGTTCATCTGTGCGTGGCATTGGATAGTTGTCTGGGCGAGTTACAGCATTTAGCTTACGGTAGTCCACGCAAAAACGTATTTCCCCATCTGGTTTGGGAACTAGAACCACTGGAGATGCCCATGCACTTTCAGAGGGGCGGATTACACCCATCTGTAACATATCCTGGATCTCCCGTTCTATAGCAGTTTTAGCTTGAGGAGACACCCGGTAAGGTTGGACCCTAGTTGGGTGAGCATTACCTGTGTCAATGGAGTGGTATGCCCGTTCAGTCAGTCCTGGGGTGGCTGAGAACGTTGGCGCGTAGCTAGTGCACAGCTCCTGGATCTGCTGTCGCTGCATACGCCCAAGGGTCATGGAGAGGTTCACCTCTTCCACACCACCAGCACATTTCCCTTCGTAGTAGACACCTTCAGGCCACTCAGCATCGTCTCCTCCCTGGGCTGTAAACTGACAAACCTTTAATTCTCTGGAATAAAAGGGCTTTAGAGAATTAATATGATACACCTTAGGCTTTCGGTTGGAGGTGGGGAATGCTATGAGATAATTAACAGCTCCCAGGCGCTCCTGGACCACGAATGGCCCTTCCCACGATGCTTCCATTTTATGGGCCTGGAGCGCCTTTAAGACCATGACCTGGTCTCCTACTTTGAAGGAACGCTCTCTGGCATGTTTATCATACCAGGCTTTTTGCTCTTTTTGAGCATCCTGTAAGTTTTCTCTAGCAAGGGCTAAAGAGGTTCGGAGGGTGTTTTGTAGGTTGGTTACAAAGTCCAGAATGTTAGTTCCTGGAGAAGGTGTAAATCCCTCCCATTGCTGCTTCACCAACTGCAATGGCCCCTTAACCTCACGGCCATATACAAGTTCAAATGGGGAAAACCCTAAACTGGGATGTGGTACAGCTCTGTAGGCAAAGAGCAACTGCTGCAATATTAGGTCCCAATCATTGGAGTGCTCATTTACGAATTTACGTATCATGGCCCCCAAAGTTCCATTAAACTTCTCCACCATGCCATTTGTTTGATGATGGTAAGGAGTGGCAACCAAGTGATTTACCCCATGAGCTTCCCAAAGGTTTTTCATAGTTCCTGCCAGGAAATTAGTCCCTGCATCTGTGAGGATGTCGGAGGGCCAACCTACCCTGGCAAAAATGTCTGCTAGTGCCTGGCACACACTTTTAGCCCTGGTGTTGCTCAGAGCTACTGCTTCCGGCCATCGGGTGGCAAAATCCATGAAAGTCAGTATGTACTGCTTTCCTCTGGGTGTCTTTTTCGGAAAAGGACCCAGAATATCCACAGCTACTCGCTGAAATGGAACTTCAATGATGGGGAGTGGCTGGAGAGGAGCTTTGACCTGGTCTTGGGGTTTTCCCACTCTTTGGCACACCTCACAAGACTGGACATAGGTAGAAACATCCTTGCCCATTCCCTCCCAGTGGAATGACCCCCCCAAACGGTCTTTGGTCCTGTTCACCCCAGCATGGCCACTAGGGTGATCATGGGCTAAGCTCAAGAGCTTGGCCCGGTATTTAGTTGGAACTACCAACTGTCTCTGAGGATGCCAGTCTTCCTGGTGTCCCCCAGAAAGAGTTTCCTTGTATAAAAGTCCTCTTTCTACAACAAACCTGGATCGATTAGAAGAGCTGAGAGGCGGTGGGTTGCTCCGTGCCGCCGTCCAAGCTCTCTGGAGGCTTTCATCTGCTTCCTGTTCGGTCTGGAACTGTTCCCTTGATGCTGGAGACATCAGTTCCTCATGGGATTGTGGACCTAGGCTTGGTCCCTCTGGAAGCGATATAGGGGATGGAGCTGTTTCTGTTGACTGTGAACCGCTCTCCGCTGGTGTACTATGTTGGGATTCAGGCTCCGGCTGAGCCTCTTGTGTAGGGTTATCGGCTGCTGCCAGTTCAGGTTCGGTGGGGCCCTCTGGTGTTGAGGTTGCAAGTACTGGATTCAGTGCTGACACGGGGTCTGGTGTTGGTTGTTCGGCTGGTTCCGGTTCTGGGACTGGTTCCGTCTGGGTCTCTGGGACTGGATCCACTACTGCTGTTGCAGACATTGGCCTGGGGTCCAGGTCCATCACCTCTGACTGGGTCCTGATAGAAGTTTCCGGAACAGAGCTAGGCCTCACGGCTTGTTTAGCCTGGTTGCGGGTGACCATTCCCACCCTCTTGGCCTGCTTCACATGATTGGCCAAGTCTTCCCCCAACAGCATGGGGATGGGATAATCATCATAGACTGCAAAAGTCCACATTCCTGACCAGCCCTTGTACTGGACAGGCAACTTGGCTGTAGGCAAATTGAAAGAGTTGGACTTGAAGGGTTGAATCGTCACTTGGATCTCTGGGTTGATTAAATTGGGGTCCACTAAGGAAGCATGGATAGCTGACACTTGTGCTCCGGTGTCCCTCCACGCGGTGACCTTCTTCCCACCCACACTCACAGTTTCCCTCCGCTCCAAGGGTATCTGGGAGGTATCTGGGCCTGTGGACCTCTGGTGTGATTCCGGTGCAATGAACTGTAATCTGTTGGGGTTCTTGGGGCAGTTGGCCTTTACATGCCCCAGCTCGTTACACTTAAAACATCGTCCAGCTGACGGGTCACTGGGGCGAGGAGGGTTGCTGGAGAACGGGGTGGTGGGACGATAAGGGGTCTGGAGGGTTCTTTGGGAGGTAGGTGGGGCTTTGGGCGGCCCCCGGTAATAGGGTGTGGTCTGGGGTGGTCCCTTCTGGTCTCCGCTCCAACTGCGACCAGTTTTCTTCTTCTCTGCCACCTCCACCCATCTGGCTCCAATCTCTCCTGCCTCAATTACAGTTTTGGGTTTCCCATCTAGGATGTATCTTTCTATTTCCTCAGGAACACCCTCTAAGAATTGTTCCATTTGCATTAGGAAGGGCAAATTTACTGGAGATTCAACACTTGCTCCTGATATCCAGGCATCCCAATGTTTTACAATGTGGTAGGCATGTCGGGTAAATGACATGTCTGGTTTCCACCTTAGGGCTCTGAACCTCCGACGAGACTGCTCGGGTGTTATCCCCATTCTGACTCTCGCCCTGGATTTAAACAGTTCATACTTGTTCATGTGTTCTTTAGGCATTTCAGCTGCCACCTCAGCTAAGGGTCCACTGAGCTGCGGCCTCAGCTCTACCATGTATTGGTCAGTAGAGATGTTGTACCCAAGGCAGGCCCTTTCGAAGTTTTCTAAGAAGGCCTCAGTATCATCACCTGCCTTGTAGGTGGGGAACTTTCTGGGATGGGAAGTGGTACCTGGAGAAGGATTGCTAGGGTTTGTTGGTATATTCTGCTGGGCCTTTATCCTCTCCATCTCCTCCACATGCTTCCTCTCTTTTTCCTTCTCCTCCTCCTTCAGCCGCATGAGTTCTATCTGTCTTTCATGTTCCCTTTGTTTTTCCTCAGCCTGAAATTTGGCTAATTCCAGCTGTAGTCGAGCTGAGGATTTGGCCATTCTAACCTCTCTGTTTTTAACTAACTTTACACCCGAGGTTTAGAAATAAACAAACAAAACTTGGCTGTAAAATTTTGCTGTGCTGGAATAGAATACCTATTCTCTGATAGTGATTGTCAGCCTACAGAAAAAGACAATTCCCTTGTCTCTGCTCTGGGCCCAAATTAAAGCAAAAAACCTCCAACTACTTGGAAAACTGCTTACCCAGCCCAAAGGAAAAAAAAAATTTCTTTTCAAACCTGTGCTCCTTGTAAAACAAAAAAAAATCAAAATCCTAAAAAAAAAACCCTGCCACTTTTGTCTCCAGGCAAATGGGTAGAGCACACACCCCCTATTTACTTTTAGGAAGAAAAGAAAAAAAAAAAAACCTCTGGGTTGGAAGACTGTGAATTTCCCTGCAGGAGTTAAGTACCCTGCCTCCAGGCAAGAAAACCTGCAATTCACAAGATAATCCCCTTTTGTCTCTGCTTGGCCACAAAGCAGAGAGAAACCAAGCTGCTTTCAGTTTCAAAGCTGCCTTCTGGACTTCCTAAAAATTCCTTTTTAAAATCTGTATTTCTAGTTCAAAAAATCTCAACTGGATCTCAAAATGATTTCAGGTTAATCCCACCACTGTGCCACCATGTCAAGGTTCCTCCCCCACTCTGAACTCTAGGGTACAGATGTGGGGACCTGCATGAAAAACCTCCTAAGCTTATCTTTACCAGCTTAGGTCAAAACTTCCCCAAGGTAACAAATATTACCCCCGTTATCCTTGGAATGGCCGCTACCACCACCAAACTAATACTGGTTACTGGGGAAGAGCTGTTTGGACGCGTCCTTCCCCCCAAAATACTTCCCAAAACCTTGCACCCCACTTCCTGGACAAGGTTTGGTAAAAAGCCTCACCAATTTGCATAGGTGACTACAGACCCAGACCCTTGGATCTTAAGAACAATGAACAATCCTCCCAACACTTGCACTCCCCCTTTCCTGGGAAATGTTGGATAAAAAGCCTCACCAATTTGCATAGGTGACCACAGACCCAAACCCTTGGATCTGAGAACAATGAAAAAGCATTCAGTGTTTTACAAGAAGACTTTTAATAAAAAATAGAAGTAAATAGAAATAAAGAAATCCCCCCTGTAAAATCAGGATGGTATATATCTTACAGGGTAATTAGATTCAAAAACATAGAGAACCCCTCTAGGCAAAACCTTAAGTTACAAAAAAGATACACAGACAGAAATAGTTATTCTATTCAGCACAATTCTTTTCTCAGCCATTTAAAGAAATCATAATCTAACACATACCTAGCTAGATTACTTACTAAAAGTTCTAAGACTCCATTCCTGTTCTGTCCCCGGCCAAGACGACTACAGACAGACCCAGACCCTTTGTTTCTCTCCCTCCTCCCAGCTTTTGAAAGTATCTTGTCTCCTCATTGGTCATTTTGGTCAGGTGCCAGCGAGGTTACCTTTAGCTTCTTAACCCTTTACAGGTGAGAGGAGCTTTCCCCTGGCCAGGAGGGATTTCAAAGGGGTTTACCCTTCCCTTTATATTTATGACACCACTTTACTGTGTTTCCCCTCCAGTAAATGAATATTCTGTGTTCAATATAATATTGCACACCTGCACTACATTGTGAACTTTTCATTTGCAATGATAAGGGAGTTTGTTCTAGGAAGCGGTTAGCTGCAATTGTTTAGTAAAAGAAAAGAAGAATGTACAATTTTGAGAGAAGATCTGTTTACGCAGTTGAAAGATACCAGAAAAAAAGAAATTGTAGGCTAAAATTTACTGTGGTAAATGTCTGAAGATCAAAAGACTATGTCAGAATTTTGTAAATTGAGGCAACTCTCTATTTAATGAAATGACCATATCAAGCAGATGCAGTTTGATGAATAGTCAAAATGAATCATGACTCAAAAGAAAAGCAGATTAACAATCTGATTTATCATAGCATTATTCGAATTTCACACTGGTAATTCAATGCCAGGATAGTTCAGTAACCCAGTGGTGAAGCAGTCCCAAAATACTTTGCTTGTTATACATGAAGATAAAATTTGGTTGAACTAGAGGTTAGTGACTAATATAGATCTGGGAAATAGATCTGGAATAACAGACATCAAATGGGAGAACTTATCCATTACGAGCACTGCAATTCTTGCTTTTATCCTCTTTGCTGCAGAACTTTGTACAACAGTTTGCAGAATGTTTTTAATACATCAAAAAATTCAGTAAACATTTTGTTCCTTTTACCATATTACTTTTACTTATAACCCCTTATGCCCCAGTGTTAGTCAGCTCCAGACCCAAGTGTAGTTTATACATTAGTGGGAGGGCAAGTAAAGGAAATGTGCTTTAAGATAAGGCTCTCTATACTGCTGTGCATAGCAATGTCTTGGCTTGTGTGAATGCAGATGTGAGTCACGCAAACCTGTCCGAAAAGTCCACATTGCAAGGCTTCACATGCACCAAACCCTTTTTGCCCACACCAACATTCTGGAACATATGCCTAGTGCTAAGATTTCTGGGTGCCTGTCTCAGGATCCTTTGTACCACAGAACAACTGGAGCCACTTTAATAACTGTTTTTTGTCATATTGTGGCAGAACTTGCCTGTTCTTTCTGGACCCCTGAGGGGAGGAAAGTTTAGCCTACCAACCTATTTAGCAGAGGCTCTTCTAGCTTGGCACGTTCCTCACTTCTCTCCATTTCACACAGGACCATGGATCCATTAGATGAAGTGCTCCTGCTTGAGGACGCATTGTTTATGTGGTAGAGAAGGCATTTAACAAGATGCTGGATGATCTTTCTGGAGCTTTTTCTAAAATGAAGAAGGCAGCTGGACTCCAAGCAAGATTCACTCATCGAAGACATGGTCAGCAATGATATTGCTATGGAATCCCCATGAATGTACCAGTGCTTTTGGTACAGGAGAACTACGGAGGGATGACAGTCATGCAGACCTAGGATGACCAGCAGTGAATCCAGAACTACTGCATGAAGAAACAACCTTTATGGAGCTGTAGGAGGAGTTTGCACAACCCCCCTGACACCAGAATACTCAATCAAAAGCAGCCCTTCTGGAATAGAAGCCAGTTGTTAGCAGCCTCTGGAAGACTACCCCAGAGTGCTATAGGTCCGCTGCACACCAATTTGGTCTTGTCAAGTCACAGGGGATAGTGGAGGTTTGAGGTGATTAACAGGGTTGTTTACAATAGGTGGTGAGCATAAGAAATATGCCTGAAATGATAGCTGGCTTTCAGAAAAATTGGGCTTCCAAACTGTACTAGGGCCATCAATGGCACTCAAATGCCCATAGTTTGTCTGCCAGCAGGAACAAGCTGTAATTGTATGATTAGAACCTGCTGTGCCCTGCACAGCACTGGTGACGTGAAAGACAAGTATTTCACGTGGAGTGGGCTCAGGACGATGCTGTTTCGAAGGCCCAGTACAGACAACTGGATAGTGCACCAATCAATACGGGGGCTGGGCCCAGGTGGGAAGGGAATAAGACTGTTACTAGTATTAGTTAGAACTGATTTTCAGGTGAGACAACACCTTGAAGATATAAGTCTTAGCATTCTCAGAATGCAAAAATGACATTTTTTCAGGCCAGTGGTGGGGTTTCCTCTTTTTACAAGAAGGAGATTGTTAGCAGTCAGGTGTCTGAACAACATATTAATAAGTCATGAGGTTTGGTGGGTTACGAAGATGGTCCTACAGAGACAAGGTGAGTGAGGGAATAACTTTTCTTGGCCCAACTTCTGTTGGAGAGAGAGACAAAGTGGTCCTAGCAAGTTTACTATCCCCTTAAATCTGACTCAGACTCAAACTCCTGCTTCATGAAAAGTTTGCATGTATCACCTGCCGGGAGTGGAAGGACCATCAGTGTAATGCTGAAATATGGTGAAGATAAATAGCAGCACACCTTGGTTGTCCAATACAACACGGGCAGACCAAAAAGAACAAAGGCAGATGTGTGTGGACTATCAACTCATACAGCCTGTTATCTAGTTATTCTTTTTAAAATAGCAAAGGAAGTTTTAAAGAGTCTGTCTCCAATTCCCCCCCCACTCCCCTTTTCTGGACAGCCATTTTGGTTTGCACATGGTCTAGGGAAGAAGATGTCCTAAGCAGAAGCTGAACATAACCCAATGCCTCACTTACCCCCGCCACCCATGACAATATTATTGGCCATAATCCAGAACTTTCTCTTTAAAAAAAAAACCACCCCCCAACAACAACTTCCCCATTTATAAACATGGTAGGCAGCTCTTTCCAGGCTGCAGAGTGGATCCTGGGCCATGTGCCTATCCAGGTTCCTCCCCAAGTTCACCTCTGAACAGGTCACCTGGGTAAGGCAACCGATCCTGGGCTTCCAGGTCTGCAGTCAGATCCTGTTCCTGGGACTACATTGTTGCATCATCTACTTGCTCTGGTTTGATAAGATTATCCAGATTCAGGATGGGTTACAGTGGGCTTTAGTGCTTGGAGCTGTAGCAAACAACAGATCAAGCCCCTCCTAGTAGGATCATGTGCAGGATATGTCACTGGATTTGCAGTTTGCATCTCTGGCATACTTCAGGTGCTTGACCTGCTCCACTGCACACCAGTCTGGTGTATGTCCACTTCCCTCAACCTCTTGGAGATGAGCTTGTAGTTGAGCAGATTCCTTGAGTTCTTGATAAAAGTCATGCTCTAAGGAGTACTCATGCCAGAGGTTCATTACTATCCTAGTATGCTCTTCTGGCTAGCTAGCAGCCCTCTGTAAGCAAGGCATATTCCATGCTGTGCTGAGCTGCTCTGAAAATGATAGGGGTTTAGTAGGTTGTGTGATGGGTTGGACCCTTTAGGATACTACCTGATGGGCTGAGATACTACTGAGCCTGTCTGTTATGCCATCCTGGAATTCTTTTTACCTGTCTTGCTGAGCCAGGCCATTAAGCCTCCTCCAGCAAACACACAGGCAGGGCCACACCCAACTGCAGAACGAAACAGACGCTGAGATCAGTTCTGAGAAGGCTCAGTGTAAGGGATGTGCCCCAGCACTCAGGTGTCCACCATCCTTGGAATGCAGACCCAAAGATATATTATGAAATCTGCCTCCTCCCTCAATGTGGAGGGAGGTATGCACAACTTCTCCCCTCCCCAGTTAGAAATTACAGAAACAGGGTTTAATAAGAAACAAAACAAATTTTATTAACTATAAAAGGCAAATTTTAAGTGGTTAAAGGGGTAGCAAACAGAACACACAAACTAAGCTGGTTTCTCAAAAGAAATTGGTTACAAATAGTAATCTCTCAACCTAGATATCATTGCAGGCAGATTACAGAAAGTCTTGAAAGGCAGATGCACTGGTCTCCAGCTTAAGACCTCAGGTTTTATTACTCACAAGCTGGACGCCCTTCAGAAGAGAACCATGATGTCACTCCCTTACCGTATATAGCTCTTGTGTGAGGTGGGAACCCCTTTGTCTTCCAGTACCAGGTGACTTGGACCCAGGTCTCTGCATGGCTGTGGCAGCCATTGCTCAGAAGAGGTCTCCAGAGTCCACAGGAAGACTAAAGCTCTTTTACAGTCAATTGTCTATGCTAATGTCCCATTAGCCCTGTCTGGCTTTCCATTGTTATACCTGAAGGGCTAGTTGGGGTTGATGCCCAAAGTAATGCATTTGAAATGCAGATATATAGTCACTACTCCTAACTTCAGATACAGAAATGACAGTCATCCATTTTTAATAATCACATTCAGTAAATCATAACCTTTCCAATGATATCTCACATGAGCCATCTTGCATAAGTTATTTCTCAGTTATGTCATACTCATATCGTAAGCATATTTTCATACAGAATATGGAATGAAACATCACAGAGTGCATGGAAAATGAAGGGCTAAACCCTGAAAGAACTTCCAGTGCATAGAAGATGAGTGGGCAGTTTCCTAGGTAGATGGCTCAGAAGATACAGGCACAGGAAACTGAGGGAACAGCAGAGGAGGGCAATCTAGGCTCAAATGCAGGTACCTGTGCCTTTGCTACTGCAGCACTACAGAGGGGGAGGTTAGAGGAATTGGTCACAGCGCAGTCTGCACACTCGCCCCCTCCTCCCCCCATGAGCTCAGCAGTGTGATCTACTCACCCTGAGGCGTGTGCTTAAGGGCTTTGAGTGTGTATAATGGGGGAGGGGGAGACACAGATTATGGGCATCTCCATGCACCTTCATATGCAGAAAGCTTACAGTATGAACTTAACCCTACAGTTGTGCCCAAGCACACATGGAACAAGGAAAGAGCAAGAGAGGAAAAGACAACAAAAAAGGGACAAAGGAGCAAGACAGAAGGAATAACAGGGGGGAAGAATCCACAGAGAATGGAAGAATGAGCTGCCAAATATATAGGCTTTAGAAACTGGGAAGAGCGCTTCAGATTGCTGACAGGGGAGAATGTTGGTGGAGTATCTGGTTAGCATGTATTAGGGGACTGGTAGGTACTTGTTAGATTAGGAGGGGTGGGATTTTAAAATGGAAATGAAGAGGTCTGTTTTATCATCCTCCCATTTCAAAGCCTTTCCCTGGCAAAGATTTCTGGTGTCCATTCTCTGTATGTATGACTATCATTTCTCTACTCAATCAATAACTTTTACAGGGAAAGAAAGGAAACTAGAATCACTTCAAAGTTATCGACCTCCAATCTTTGTCTCCCAGCGTAGTTTACTGACTTCTTTTCCCTAGGATATGGGGCTGCGCTGTCTGCTGCCTTTGTTCAAATATGCATGTATTAGCTTGTAATACTTTCTGAGATGCTCAAAATGCTCCAAGTAGCATTGCACACTGCTTTGCATATATCTGAGCATGGGATAGATTGGAAGTCACTCAACTTTCTTTATAAACAAGGATATGCTGATCAGAAGGCAGTAAGTAGTAGCCAGATGTCTATCGGGCTGATTGCAATGAAACTATGACACACCTCCCATTTCAGTACAAGTCAGCTAGGACACTATGGTTGTCTCTCAAAGTTGGAATAATAACTAATAATGAAAATATTTGGCTTATTATTATGATTTATATTGCAGTAATGCCTACAAGGCAGAGTCAGGGATCAGGATCCCATTATGCTAGAGACTATACAAACAACATGCACAAAGACGGGCCCCGATCCAGACAGCTTGCAATATAGGTTTATGAAAAGACATAAGAAGTGGAGAAAGACAAATGGGGGGCAAAGTAACAGAAAATATGGGTGCATTTGCATATATAAGTAATCACAGCTGGCCACCAGCCTAGCATCAGTGCCAAATGGTAGTGATCTCTAGGCATCAAAAGAAAGCTAGGTTTCAAAGAGGAATTTTTTATAAAAAGGGGTGAATTTACTAATTGTGATGGGACCTTCCTCCAAGTCATAAAGAAGCTGCATAGGAAAGCAAAAAGTGGTTGTGGGAAAAGTGGACAAGCAAGTGTTCAAAGCAAGTGTCACTAGTAGAGCAAAATTAGGGGCTGACCATATGATAAGGAGTTAGATAGAATAGCTGGGGGAAGCTTAAAGGTAAAGATAAGAAGCTTGCGCTTGATGCAGTAGAGAAAAGGAAGCTTGGGGAGGGATGTAAAAGTGGTTGAGAGATGGGGTAATGATGATCCTTAATGGAACAGCATCTAGAGCTGTTTAACAAGTAGAATTTACATTGCTGAGAAACTTTTTTTTTTTTTTTTTTAAAAAAAAACTTCCTAAAAGAACAAAATGTTCAATATCCAGGACAAATATAGTGTATACTGAGGCTGAATAAATTAAAAAAACAGATGTCTAATTAAGAAATGTTCTTTAAGATTTTTTTTTTTAATATAACCCTTTCTAGGACTATTTCCAAAGGACATCGGAATCTTGTTTTAGAACAAAACAATGAGCAAGTTTCCCACAACACCATTAGTCTCTCTGCTTTCAGTTCAACCCATACTTCCCTCTTTGTTGCTCCTCTTTATATTTTAAAACCAATTAAGTTATTTATAAAAAATATCATAATACCACACAAATATTAAGGAATCCCCATTAAAAATCATTTACTTAACATCCAGCCATACAACTATAATTAGCTAATAAGCATAAAATTGATAACATTCCAATACAAGAACAAAAAGTTAAGAAGCTAGAGAATTGATTTCTGAAAAGACTGTTACAACAGAAATAGTCCATAGTTGCAGCTCCCCACAGCCAACCACAATTTGTTGTTAAAAATCATGAGCCAATGCCATAACTAAGTTTGTTACAAACTGTTGCTCAAGTCCGAAAAAGTTTCTGAAAGTACTCAAGGAGATAATCTCTTAACAGTGTGTTGCCATGGACCTCTTATTATGAAAGTATGGAAAGGAACTCGGATCAGGGCAACCTATTTAAAAAATAAAGCTGTGTGCTTGATACTTAATTTAGTTTTAAGCTTGGTGGGTTTAAATTGATACAGAGCATATTAATTGAAATGATGGATAATGAAACATTTCAGTACCTAGGCAACAGGGTGATCCTTTTGGCTAAGTACAGTTACATATTTTTGCTCACTGAATAGCTATATGAATACAGTTAAGATCTACACATTATCAAAATGCATCTGCCAGATTAGTGTACAATGACGACCACCCTTATTTATTCAGACTGGAATTTCAAAGGTGCCTAAACTCTCAGTGACTTTCAATGGGAGCTGAATGCGTAACTTAGCTCCTCTAAAAAAAAAAAAAAACACAAAACAAAAGAACACCTCAGCTTTGGTGCTCACAAAAGCAAAGCACTAACAGCTCTAGCAACAGTTCATGAGAGCAGGTGCTCTCCACAGTACCTAACACAACCTTGAGTGTTGTATTCCCATGTGACCAATGGTCCAAGCCTTCAGAGTTCTTCTCTTCAGGCTTTGTGATGCAGTTGTTATGACTACCAATGGTACCAGATATTTGTGCATTATTATGCACAAGAATAGAGTTAGGCCTATAAGGTTGAGAAAGACAGGACCAAAGTCTTAAATGCACAGCAATAAGTCATTAAAAATGGGGTTGGTAAAACCATAAGCAGACGGTAAACTAAAAATATGACTGAAGGACAGACATCCAGCTGTCAATACTAGAAGGCAAGAGCCTATTTCAAATCCTGCTTCTTACACACAAATAGCCCCTTTGAATAAAATAGGACTATTTTGTTGAACACCACATGTAACATTATGTCCCGGGGCAAACAGAACTGTATTCAATGATGAACCTTTTTCTAGGTACACGGTTCAAACCACTTCAAGACATATTCATTTGGTTGTTTTCACTTGGCATAAAGCAAGCTTCCACAAAATCTTATCTGCAGTTTCTACTCTTATGAACAGTAAGAGTGCCTTTTCTTCCTTAAATAGAATTATATAGTATCAAAAACATACATTAAAAAGTCACATAAATTCAGGATTTCCGTCTTATTTTTATAAGTGATTCTAATTCTAATGCCTACTTGCTAAAGGGTTTTATTTTAATTATCCATAATAAGATATTTGTGACCCAGTCACTTCCACACTCAGGTCAGACCATGGCCAGGCCCCCAATCAGGTGTAAGGAAATAAAAGATCTTTTAGCTGTTGCCCTCTTCAAGCATGCACCTCCTGCAGCAGGTTTACTCAGCACCAGTAGCTAGGTCAAACAATAGTTCCACAACAGGCTTACTTTCCCTCAGGGAGGCTCTAGCAAGCCGTAGTCTCTCAGGTTATTCCTGGTCCAAGCCAAACTTCTCTCACAGAACAAAAACTGATCTTTTTAGTCAGCTCCCAACTGAGCCCTGCTTGCTCTTTTTAATCCCTCACTCCAAGCCTCACACCAGCTGTAGGTGTAGCAGGGCGGACTGATTGAGGCCATGAGAGCTCATTAAGCCTTTCCCTGCCAGAGTGAAGTTTTTGTACCCCATCACACTATTTTATAAAGCAATGGGTTCAAACAGTGTAGTGACTATGTAAGTAACTGTAGTTGTCATATTCACAACAACAGCTGATAAATAGGATTGCACAACAGAAATTATTTCAATGTGACTGCGCTGACCATGATCCTGAGATTCTCCCTTACTCTTTTCAGAATAAGCAACTGGGATTTCCTATCCAAATGGAAGGATCCTCTACTTAACATTTAATCAAAAGGGCAGTGTGCATGCACCCTGGTTAATAGTCTAATAGAGTGCTTTATGAACCCAGGTTCCAGAGTGGAACTTGAACCCATGACTCTGGATCAGAGATTAGATTCTGAGAGCTACGAGTTAAACAAAATGTATGAGTAGATACAACTTTGGCATTCAACAGCAGACAGCAGTTTACAATCTGAAAACAGTAACAGAAATGGATTAAGTGTTTTATTTCTCTTCTTCATTCTTTATGCAGTTTGTCACAAGAATTGTTTTCTGTCCTAATTCCAATATTTGAGGTTGTGCAAGGTGTACGTATTCATTGTCTCCAGTGTTCACTGAATCCTAACAGTGCATAGAATTATTTTGACCGCTGCAGTATACTGCATATTGAAGGGCTCACCCTTGCTATAATGTGCTTGCTTTACCAATTACAGCCTCACTAAGTGTTGGGGAACTGGTGGAATGTCCAGTTAAGTCAGAAAATATTGAAAGAGCTCAAAACAAACATATTAGAGAAAATCTACTGAGGCAATAAAATTCAAATGATCCATTCCTGTGACAAAGATTGAAAGAGAGAATGGGAAGTGGCACAAAACTAATTCATTCTCACAAAAAAGTCAACAGGAGAAAACAACATTGTGTTTGAATTTTCAGATTGTAAACTTCTCTAACAAAGAGTACAGTTTACAGCTTCCTTCCAAAATCTACTTTTAAGTCAGGCAGGCCTACAGTAAGTTTCAAGGATTTTTCTTTACTGATCAAGAAAAATCAAGTATGACAAGGAACTCTGAACCATTGTCTATTTGTGGTATTTTTAACTCTACATCTTTGAGAGGGGTGTGTAGATATATGCACCTGTGGATAGCTTTATGAATTTGACTGTAAAACTTTTCAGGGGAGGGACAATAACTTCCTCTGTGTTTGTACAGTGCCAATAGTACAATGGGGCCCCAGTCCCAACTTTGACCTCTGGGCACTACCATAATACAAATAAATGATTACTAATAATAATCTGTCACATTTGACTGTATACTTGTATCATTTAAATATATGATAGCTACAGTAAAAGATGTCTTTTCCCACACTTAATAGATTAGATCTGAAAGCAAAGTGGAAAAAGAATTTCTGGTAGCATCTTACAGCATGGCGGAAAATAATACAGGCTACATTTATACATAGCTAAGAGTAGGAACATTCCTGGTACTGTCAATAAATAGGTTTATATGCCAAATAGAAACATACTGAAGGAGGATGATATGTAAAGGGCAGGCACACAACACGGTATGTATGTAAAGTAATATATATACAAATCGAATATTGAAATCTCCTTTTCCACCTAAAATATAATAGAGTTATAGAATATATCTTTCTAAGGTACCTAATGGTTCCCATTAGTATAGTATCTGAGTACCTCACAGTCATTAATGTGTATATTATCACAACAGCCCATGCTGTAGAAAGTCTTACTATTATTCCCATTCTACATATTGGGGTTGGAGATGGGAGGGAGATGCAGGCAGAGAGAGATTAAGGTCACGTCTACACTGCCTAGCAGTTCAGACTACAGAAGTGCTGAGCTGTAACTCTCCCCATGTGGATGCTGCAGGCATGAACTAAAAGGTTCCTACTTTACATTATTGTAGAGGAGGACTACACTAATGCAAATTATAGTCTGTATGGGGACACTCCCATGGTCGAAACTGAGAAACAGAATAGACTCACCCTACACGACTTGAGTAAAGTCACACTGGGAGTTTGTTTTAGAACAGGGAAATGAAGCTGGATCTCTTGAGTCATAGGTGAGCATCTGAGCCATTGAACCACCCTTCCTTTTCCCCCTTGCCTCTCTGGTTATAAACTGTGGGTAACAATTATGATGCTGGCAGCCCAGGTCCCAGCTCATGTCAATGCCCTCAGGCCTCACTAAGCACGGACAGATGCATAGCTGGGAACTGGTCTGGCTCACTGTGTGTTAGTGTTGTTATAACAGATATTAGTGTTATAAGAATGTATTTAGTGTTCAGACTTTATTATGCTTGTAGGATGCTGCATGTATTAATCTTATAACATTTTTACCCCATGTTTGCTTGTAACTATAAAAGTTTTTGCTCTAAACTGTAAACCCCCACAGTTAGGAGAGAAGCATTACCAAGTGTTAAATACTAGTTTACTACAAGAGGTATCATCCCCTCTCCAGAAAAAGGTGGTCCATAGCCACCAGTCAAGCTGTGGTTGAAGATTAGGGGAAAAAAAACTTTGGTGATTGCTTCCCCCCCACACAAAGAGAAGACATACACAAATCATCCCATCAGCTTGAGCCAGGGGGAAGGGAATAAAAATCCCTGCCAGGAAGAAATTGTTATCCCTCTGCTGCTTGGATTTCATGAAGAGGGCAAGCCTTCTAAGCATAAGCAAGAGATTCCCAGCTGTTTAGCTTGGGTTAGTCCTAAAGGACATATAGAGCTTGCACATTATAACATCTTGTGTTACCTTTTGAAACCTAATACTGTAACTCATTTATGTGTGTATGCATACCTGCTTTAACCTTGTAAATAACTCATTTCTTTTTCCTAGTTAATAAAACTTTAGATGGTTTATTATAGGATTGGCTACAAGTGTTGTCTTTGGTGTGAAATCTGAGGTACAATTGCCCTTGGGTAAGTGACTGGTCCTTTGGGACTGGAACTAACCTGAATATTGTTATGATTATTTGTGATAGGTGGTCCCTTACACCTAGACAAGCTTGCCTGGATGGCAAAATAGACTAGAGTACCCAAATCTGTGACTCCATGTTAAGGCTGTTATAGTGGTTGAGGAGTTCGCACTTGATATTTGGTTGGTGAAATCTAATTATAAAACACACACAGACGAATTGGGGTTTGTGCCCTGTTTCTTAACTGTTTGCCCTGAGATTGGCATTCATGGTCATGAGCCACTCCAGACAGCTTGACAACAATATTATTTGAATTACAGTGTTTTTGTACCCCTTACTATAGTACTTTTATAAAGGACACATCTCACCACGTGTAAGTAAATCAGAAGGATAACTATTATACAGTGCTGTATATCATCCTGACTTCCTTATCAATACAACCCTATATCAATGTTCAAATCTGTAAGATCTTAGACTGACAATTCCTAAATTCACGTAATTGACTAATGAAAAGATTCTCAGAATGAAAGTGCATGTATGTCCTGGGAAATTTTTACAACTGCAGAGAGATCATTTTACATGTCTGTTTATCTGAAATGGGCTTGCACTATATGAAAAAAAAAAGAAACCTTGAATATTGTGTATTGGTGGTGAAGGGCCAAAATCCATTAATGTGTATGTAAGATCTTAACTACAGTTTCCATTAACAACTTTTCATATAGGCCCGGAGTCCACAGCTTGGTCTGGGGCATGAGGGCTAGCTAACAAAGAACAATACATGACTAAGAGAAAGCTGTGGTGGACAGACAACCTTGTGTGTTTCAAGTCAATGAGTGGAGTCAGCATAACTCCAGATGGTGAGCTGTAATTGGATGTCCTTATCGTGAGTTACAGACACACAAAACGTTGCGAAGGGCCTCAACGTTAACTCCCTAGTGCAGGAAGAAGATAGTGGTACAATACCCCTCAGATGCCAGACAGAGTTCAGGGAGAGGCCTAACATGATTGACATGAGTTATGACATCCTCCCCTCACAGATGTATGTCAATCCCAGTTTACAGAAATGCAAAGGTAATTGTTATTGTTAAATACTAATGACTTCTTTTTTGCTTTCAATCTCCAGGAATGTACCTGTTGGTCAACCGGGAGAGCTGCTACCTCGTTCCCCTGGACCCCAAAATTAGGATTTAACCTATATACTTTAATAGGAATAGTTTGAGGGTAATTACCTGTGTATTAGCAATATGCTAAACTGAGCCATAGGTGGAGCCATTATGTAATCTTTTAGACCATTGGCTTATTGTGCTTAACTTGTCTTGGTGCTAGAACCTATCCAGGGGCTTCGGACCTCCCACCCCGTCGCTTCTCTCTGCCCAATGACCACCCTATATAATCTATTGTAATCAATTGTTTTGCAGTGTCTCTGAGCCTAATAAGCAAAGTGACACTCTGCCAGCGCTGTGCGTAATAAACCATTGTGCTTGACTCTACATAGTGTCCATTTCTGTTCCTTCAGTGGTGCTTATGATGTTAGGCCTAACTTGAATAAGGGATAAACATGTTGCAGCTGTAAAATATAAAATTTGTGTGTATCTGGTTTCCTGGGTTTCATGGGAGAGTACAATTATAAAGTTTTCAGACAATACCAAGCTGGAAGGAGTTGCAAGTGCTTCAGAGGACAGGATTAAAAGTCAAAATGATCTGGACAAACTGGAGCAATGGTCTGAAGTAAATAGGATGAAATTCAATATGGAAAATGCAAAGTACTCCATTTAGGAAGGAACAATCAATTGCACACATACAAAATGGGAAATGACTGCCTAGTAGGGAGTACTGCGGAAAGGGATCTGGGGGTTATAGTTGATCACAAGCTAAATACAAGTCAACAGTGTAACATTGTCACAAAAAAAGCAAACTTCATTCTGGGATGTATTAGCAGGAGTGCTGTAAGCAAGACACGAGAAGCAATTCTTTCACTCTATTCCATGCTCATAAGGCTTCCACTGGAGTATTGTGTCCAGTTTTGGGTGCCACATTTCAGGAAAGATGTGGACAAATTGGAGAAAGTCCAGAGAAGAGCAACAAAAATTATTAAAGGTCTAGAAAATATGACTGGGATTGTTTAGTCTGGAGAAGACCGAGGGGGGGGCATATCAATTTTTACATATATAAAAGGTTTTTACAAGGAGGAAGATGAAAAATTATTTGTCTTCACCTCTGAGGACAGTTCAAGAAGCAAAGAGCTTCAATTGCAGCACAGGAGGTTTAGGTTGGACATTAGGAAAAAAATCCTGTCAGGGTAGTTAAGCACTGGCACAAATCGCCTACGCAGGTTTTGGAATCTCTGTCATTGGAGGTTTGAGAATAGGTTAGACAAACACCTGTCAGGAATGGTTTAGACTTATTACTTAGTCTTGCCTTGAGTGCAGGGGACTGAACTAGATGACCTCTTGAGGTCTCTTCCAGCCTACATGTCTCTTATTACAACAGGCTGTCATGAGCATCATGATGGCAAATCTCAAACTGACATGGCCTCCTTGCAAACTGAGTGCCACTCAGCTCCATCTCTAGCAAGGTGCTCTGATTGTATATTATTTTGCCCTTCACTGGCAATCTCCCACAGCCAAACTGGTAGGATGCTATAAATTGACATAGAATTTGGAAATGTTTATTAGTGGCTATTTTCTCTAACTGCTTGTTTGAACAAATGAACTTTTACTTAAACCAGTGTGTAAAGAAGTTTTTGCTGCCGAATAGGACACAAACTTGCACAGATTTCATGCAATTAACCATCAAATTGAAGAAAAAGTATGCAATTAAATTTTCACAAATCAAGATATTTTTAATTAAAAAATGTGCTCCACTTCAAATGATTATTGAAGTGAAAAACTGTCTGTAGTAGTTTTGTATGGCTTACGAGGGCTGTTACAGGAAATTATAATTATGCCCCCAGTCCTATAAAGCCTTATGCACATTTAACTTTACTCATGCAAGTAAACTTTACTTTACTTCCAGTGAAGTCAGTGGGACATCTTACATACTTCAAATTAATGCACAAGTATTTACAGAAGTGGAGTCTAAACTGAAAAAAAACCCACATTCTTGTGTAACACTTATATTTTAATTAAAATGTGGAATAGTTTGATCAACAAATTCGTAATCCTTTATTTCTTGCTGGATAACAGTTTTGAACACAAATAGAATTCTATTTCATACCAATACAATTGCCATGCTGGGAGAACGGCATTCATAATACACACAAGTGTAAAGTGAATTATCATCGTAAATCACTGTACATAATGGGAATTTGGGGAAAACTATTTCAATTCTACATTCGTACTCCTTATTAGCAAATTAAAAAAAAATAAAAATGATAGTGGTCTAAAGTATTGCTTAAAATTAAACAAATAAATTATTTAATATTATATCAATATTAGATCTGAGCTCCATTAGTCTGCTAACAAAAACATATGCCATCATCTATTAAAAAATAACTTCTGGTAGCATTTTGCTCCATCCCCCCCACTCAATTACCAGAAGACACTTTTTTAAATATTCATTTATTGCAATTAACAAGCATTTAAAGCCTCATTTGTTGAAATGTTTACAAAACAGGGATACAATCAGCTTATCCACAAACAAAAACATTATCTCTAGGTATCATCTGGCATAGAATAAATCAGCTATTCATAAGGATAATTTTTGCATTTCAATATTCTATAGAGTATGAAAAGAGGCAAATCTGAAAAAAATCATAAGAGACATCATGGTAAACACGGTTTGTAATGTCTGACTCAGCAGAATCTGGCAATGAGGGCTTCATTCAGTTTTCTTGGGTTCCATTTGCTGTTCTGGTATTTGGTGGCTCATGAATACTATCAGTTAGAAAAAACATAAATTTAATATAGACAATGCTACCATATAACCTTATGCTGTGGTCTCATCAGATCTGACAAGTTAAGCAAGGTTACTTGGTCATTATTGCATAAGAGGTTGCTGATGCAGAGAGTGGTGCTAGTTGAGAAGGGAAACGCATTACTGAGCCAGTAGGGAAGCAGTGTTTTTAATATCATGCCAGGGATCACTGTGCTTCTGCATTTGGTGAGATGCAGATTCTTGGGCCATTCTGGGGAAGACAGCTGTTGACTGTACTGCTCCCATCTCCTATGATGTCAGTTATTAGAGGCTACCAAGGGCATTTGCTGAATCAGTTTAGGAGGTGATGGGGGGTGGAGGGAGGAAGAGGAGCAAGTGAAGCTGAGGAAAAGAGAATGAGGATATAGGGGGAGAGAACAAAAGGAGAGAAAGGAAGATGAGGAAAAAAACGAGAAATCAAGGGCCAAGGAATAAGAGGAAGAAAGGATGGATTGCAATAAGTGGAGAGAGAGATTTCGGAAGCAATGGGGAAAATAGAACTGGATGCAAAGCAAACACTGAGTATGACTGGGAATAGAGAGAAACATGGAAGAAAAAAAGAGACTAAAAGAAGAGAAGAACAAAAAATGGAGGACAGCAGGTTTATTTCGTTATAGGAAATGTGCTGCCGAAATATTATAAAATAGGTATTTATTTTTAAACAATATTGTAATAGATATCTTCCCATATATTTTAATTATATTTTATTGTATAGCAACTAACATTGTAAATATATTTTAGAATATGACAAAATACAATATGGCATATAAGTGTGCAAGAATGGCAAAGGCAATGAGCTTTCTTTGTTTGATATACACAGAAGGGTTGCTAGCTTGCGAGCCTGGTAAATAAACCAGGAGTTATTTTATAATCATATGAGTGTCTGCATGATCATGAGCATTGTATTATGCATATATTCCTAGAGATGAATTCATATGTAATTCTGGATAGAGTTATAGTTATAAAGTCTGATGGTATTTTTTAATATCCAAAATCTAGTAAGAGTTTCTCTGAAGTTTTCTGCTCTCTCACTTATGGGGTTTTCATCAAGAAACAGATGAGCACCGAGACCCTAGATTCCTCGACTACTTATGATTTTTTTTATTCCAATTGCTGTTAATTAACCTACCTTTGGATGTCGGCTTCGCCACTCCACTTTTATACATCACCAATTTCCGCTGAATTTCATGATCCTCTCTTTAGGCCTATTAGTGACTGTTTTTACGTGTTGTCTTAGACCCAATGAATCTAGGATGAGGCTCAGCTCTGCCATTTGTAATCAAATTCATGTCCAAAAAGGGTTCAATTACCTTTTCCGCTATTGATATATTCTTTTTCCATTTTTGTCTCTACCATACTCCAACACAGATATCTGGACTTCAAATACATTACTATCTTTTATTATAGCAGTACCATAGACATTGCTGTCCTCCAGTCACTTCACACCCACTCCCAATATCCATTCCCCTTAGCTCCCCCATTCTGCATTTATGTCTGCAAAACTTCATTACAGAAAGAAATTAAGGTGTCAGCTCATAATGTAAATGTGATAGCTACATTCAGGTCATACATACAGAATGACGGCCACATCTATTGCTAATCTTTCCTCTCTCCAATGCATCTGTTATAGAAAGGTGAGGAAAACTAGAATCCCAGTACTAACATGAGGACAGTTTCCTGCCTAGGTACGTAGCAATATCCAAACATACCAATAAATGATGCTAATAAAAGATGCTTACAGGAAGTGGAATTAAAATATAATCAGGATCATCTTTCCTCATCACAAACAATAGTGTTTGGTCTTCTTAAAGGGAAGGTATTATCTGACTCCTCTCCTCTGTCCCTCTCTATGTTTTTCCCCACTTAGTAATTTTCTGGTCTGGGAAGTAAGTCCCTTCTTGCAGCTCTTCAAACAGCCCAGAGTTCCTAAAGATGCGAGCATCATGCACCTTTCCCAGCCATCCCACGCTGATGTTGGTGAAACATCCCTTGTGATCTGCCAGTGCTTGCAGCACTATTGAGAAGTACCCCTTGCAGTTTACATACCGGTTGGCAAGTGCTCCGGTACCAAGATAGGGATATGCATTCCATCTACTGCCCCACCACAGTTATGGAATCCCATTGCAGCAAAGCCATCCACTATGACCTGCACATTTCCCAGAGTCACTACCCTTGATAGCAGCAGCTCAGTGATTGTGTTGGCTACTTGGATCACAACAGCTTCCACAATAGATTTGCCCACTCCAAATTGATTCCCAACTGACTGGTAGCAGTCAGGCTTTGCAAGCTTCCACAGGGCTATTGCCACTAGCTTCTCAATTGTCAGGGAAGCTCTCATCTTGGCATTCCTGCACTTCAGGGTGGGGGAAAGCAACTCACAAAGTTCCAGGAAAGTGGCCTTACGCATGCAAAAGTTTCGCAGCCACTGGGAATCATCCGATACCTACAACATTATGCAGTCCCACCAGTCTGTGCTTGTTTGCCGGGTGCAGAATTGGTGTTCCATTGTATCAACCTGCCCCACTGCTGCCATGATGTCCCAATTGCCACATCCCATGCTTTCAGGAATGTCCATGTCCTCCTCACAATCATCCTCGTGCTGGAGTCTCCTAGCCAGGTTCTGCACATAGTGTAGGATTAATGTGCGAGATGTTTAAAATGCTCACAGCAGCAGCACTGAGCTGAGTGGGCTCCATGCTTGCCATGCTATGGAGTTTGCACAGGTAACCCAGGAAAAAAGGCGCGAAACGATTGTCTGTCGTTGCTTTCACGGAGGGAGGAGAGACTGATGACATGTACCCCAAACCACCCATGACAATGTTTTTGCCCCATCAGGCATTGGGAGCGTCAACCAGAATTCCAATGGGTAGCAGAGACTGTGGGGACTGTGGGATAGCTACCCATAGTGCGCCACCCCGTGAGTCGATGCTAGCCAAGGTATTGAGGATGCACTCCACCAACTTAATGAGCTTAGTGGGGACCTACACAATCAACTGTATAAAATCGCTTTCTAAAGGTCAACTTCTATAAAATCAACCTAATTTCGTAGTGCAGACAAACCCTTAGTTTGAACTGTACCTCCTTCCATTCCCAGGATTCCCAGGGGCATTTTTTGTTTTACATAGCTCAAGACATGAGGACAGGGTCAGAAAAATATTAAAGAAGGTTCATAAGTTGAATACTGAAAAATACTAGCGATAAGCCCAGGTCAACCTCCAGATTCAAAAATTCTGGAGGTGAGATCCTCACTCCTTTGCCAAGTGCTACACAATGGGTAAAATGACAAGAGTGATGAAAAAGGGCTCTAAAAGCCCTGCCTCCAGCCAGAGGAGCATTTGCCCAGTGCAAGCACGGCACAAGACAGATATAATGCTGACCCTTGAGAACCTCCCTTGAGACCTGAGACCAGAAAGGGTGTGTCTGCAGCGGTACCACTGCACCTAGGGCTGCTGAGTTTTTGAGCCCACAGAGCAGGCTTGAGAGGCTGCCATAACTTGGCCAGCTGGCTCTCTTAGAAGCACAACACAGAATCTTACCCTGGATTCTGGAGGTGTTTGGATCTTATTCAGGCCTATTAAATAAAACCAACCAACCAAGCCAAAAAAATGTAAATTGACAAATTAATTGGTAACACAGCTAACTAATCTGATAAAACCATTGCTCTGTTAAAGTAAATGTATTTTCCATACCAAAATACCTTGAATAAAACAGAGCACTCAAACTAGTAACTCTAAGGGAGCAGTACTGGGGAAAGAATCCAACGGCCATACGCCAAGTAGCGCTGGGAAAAAAAAATTTGGCCGCAATTTTTTTGCCAAAAAAATGCAGATTTGACTCCACCAAAACATTTTGTGAATTACCCAAATTGTTTTGGTTGAATTCTCCTCTCACCACATGAAGTTTCAATATTTTCAAAACAAAATGTTTCCATTTCAAAATGAAAAGTCATTTGGAATTTATTTCAGTTTTATTTTAAAAAATATAACACATTTTGAAGAGCTCAAAGCCAAAAGAAAACATTTTGTTTCAGGTCAAACAAAATGTTTTACTCAACCCCAAATTATTTCTTTTCCTTAATGTTTTGATTCAACACTATTTTGTCAATTTTTTGCAAAAGCTAGTGAATTGAAAAGCCAGTTATATACACAACTTTAATACTAAGGGTATTATACATTTAACTTGTTCCCACTGTAGTCAATAAAACAAATAATTTTGGCCTCACTGCTCCTTTTCATTTCTACATGAGGAACCCAAGCCTGCAAAGTGATGGGAGGGCCTGCTCGGTCTGCAGCATCCTCCCCACTTCATCAGAGCCTCATGAAAACCTTATCACAAGTGCCCCCTCATCAGGGTCTGCCAGCGTTGTGTGGGGCTGGTGAAAGGAAGGAGCCACATTTCCCCTTCCAGCCCACTGAACCTTGGCCTGCATTATTTTTTCCAAAGACTTCCTGCTATGATTCCTCAGGGCAACTCTGGCTACACAAATCAGACGTGAAGAATTATAACATTCAGAAACCAGTGAGAGAACACTTCAATCTCTTTGGTCACTCGATTACAGACCTAAATGTGGCAATTCTTCAACAAAAAAACTTCAAAAACAGACTCCAACGAGAGACTGCTGAATTGGAATTAATTTGCAAACTGGATACAATTAACTTAGGCTTGAATAAAGACTGGGAGTGGATGGGTCATTACACAAAGTAAAACTATTTCCCCACTGCTGCAGTTGCTTCCTTTCACATCCTGCCCTGTCCCCTGCCTGTGTTAGCCATTTTGTGTGGAGCTAAGCATGCTCAGAGCACGTCCATTGCAGGTGAAACAGGCATTGACATGCCTATTTCTACCTGGTTTGAGGATCATCTGAGGGTTAAGTGTGATACCTTGACTCCTGCCTGAGCGAGCAGTGCACATGGTCTATGGGCACCTAAATTTCTGCTTCTGGACTTTTATAGATACAATTTATTTACTGAGTGAGTTTATGTGCCTGCAGGGATATATAGCAGTTGAGCAGGGCTTTTGTGAATTGCAGTAGCTCCTAAATCTGGGGTCTAGGCACTTAACGTCTTTTTGTGGATCTAAGCTCAGGAGCTCAACCCATATTTGCCCTATTTTGATCCAGTTTGTTCCACTAGGGCAAATGGGTGGCGTCAAAGAATTTCCTGAGTTGGTATGCTTTCCCTGACTGAACGATGCCCATTCAGAGTGGTTAGAACTAGACAGCCATAGGTTTGGGGTTTTTTTTAAGTCTATCTGCCCCTGTCAACCAATTCATTTTTCCTCCCCAAAGTGGAATCCTTTAATTATAGCAAGTAGATTTGAGTTTGAAATATATTTTAAATATTTAATTGTCTTTTCCATTGTAAAAAGAGGGAAAATGGTTCTCCTAATGTAAAGGATGACTTAGAATAGAGCATTGTAGACTGACAGTTTCACATATTTATGTAAATGGAAATATCATAAAACTTAATGCACCATGCCAATTTTCATTGTGCTTATCATCTGCTTCCCTGAAATAAAAACAGAACAGCTCTAATGCAAACCTAGTGAATTTAACTTTGTCAGATATTAGCTGCAGAAGTTTTTCCCTGCCCTCCCCACACTCACACGTTTGCTATTGACACCCTACGCGAATAAAATGACCTTGGTATACAAATAAACAGTTGAGACTCTCTAGAGGGACATTATTCTCATTCAGTAAATGTAATTTCACTAATTCAATAAGCGTAATTGTCTTTTCCAGATCAGTACATGCTTTGTTGTAAATTTTACACCTTTCTAGGTGGTCAGTTTGTTGTAAATGATACATTGAAATGTCAATGTATTTTCCAATTCTGAGAGAGTAAGCTGTAAATATTTAAGAACAGGTGCCTTGATTTTTAAATCTGTATCTGACTTACTTGCTAACAGTATATTTTCTTTTATACTTTACTTAAACACTTTTTCATTTTGCTCTTACCTGCAAATAATACGGATTAGAGACACCCCACTTATACAATTCCAGACACTAGTGTTCACTGTTGCCACACACATACACACAAATAAACTCTAAGCAGCTATATTTATATGTCTTTCTCTATAAGTAGAATATGCTTTAAATATTTAAACAGTATGGTAAATTAGCTTGGTAGAATCTCCATAGAAGCATGTCTATTTAGAAACATGCCTATTTCAAAGTATTGTTTTTACAACGTTCCAGGCTTGTCTGTAAATTGCTTTATGATGTGTTACAGTAGATTAGCACCTTTGCCTAATGTTAAATTTTCTAGAAAACTATTATTTAATTTCTAACATGAAGTAAGATGTTCTTTTTATTACTTGCAATAAAATCCTAAAGTAGCAATAGTTAGAGAGCTCTTAAAGAGCCAGAAAGTCTTTCTGGCATTTAACAGCATCACAGAGAGCAACACGAACACAGCAAAGTAACTACAATGTGTTGTGGTGTTTGAGTCAATTCACCATATCATTGTACTGCAGCATCACAGCACAGGGTCAGAACATCACAACATAACTATTTTGTTGCTCGAGGTCACTCCATTCAGTGCACTCTCACACTTTGACTACTAATACCTGGGAGTGAGTGTGGCCTTTTCCTCTCTCTCTCTCTCCTGGGAAGGAAATGTTTCTCCTTGCCCTCCCTCCACCAAACTGCTGGGTGGAGGAATGAGGGTTCCTAATGCTCCTATTCTTAGCTGCATGGAAGAAGAAGGGGTTATCACAGCTGGTCCCATACTACCACTCTATGCATCCAGTATGCCTTCAGCAGCCTCCCCTGCATCAGTAAGTCCCCTGGTCTCTGGTCCCAATTCAGCAAAGCACTTATGCAGGTGCTTAACTTTAAGTACCTGGTTGGTTTCATTGAGCAAAACCCTGGCCCCTCTAAAATCAATGGCAAAACTCCCATTTACTTCAATAGGGTCAGGAATTCACCTATTGACTTCAGTGGGACTATTTCTATGCTTAAAGTTAAGCATGTCCCCAGGTGTTTTCCTGGATCTGGCCCTCTATGAGAGCTACATGGATCTCAAATCAATTTGTTCTCTTGCCTTTAAATCAGCAGCAAAGTTAAAAATGAAACTAAAAACTGATCTGTTATTTTATCACTGTTACCCCTTTTGACCCAATCAGTTAGCCAAAGTTTGGGGGCACGGTGAGTTGTTTCTGTTAGGAGGCGCAATTGATTATGGAGTCAGGTATCTGTTATGCATTATTGTTTATTTACAGAAGAACATACAAAAAGTCTTGTTTTCCTGAAATTAGGAGGAACAAAACAACAGAAGGTAGTTTCTTTGCTCACAGTTCAAGACCTTTTCAGGGAGCACTCAACCCAAAAGCACTCTCTCTAAACTTTTCCATGCTGTCAGTGCATGTTTAAGCTGTGTCTCTTGCTTCACCTCTGCTTTCTCTGTGTGCTTCTGTGGTGATTTTCCTGCTTCTCCCTCTCTCTCACACACTGCTCCACCAAAATAATTCTCAGTGAAACCCTTCCAACACCATGCACCTTTGTTTCAGGCAGTGAGAAATATCTGTGTTTGGGCAAAGACTGCTATAGTATCTTAAATGAAGGGCAGCGGTTATACCCACTAGCTTCAGTGATGTTTCACGCAACCCACACCACCACATATTTCCAAGCACCATTACATAGAAGTATAAGTACATTAATTCCTTCCCAAGAAGAAACCAACTCTCCTCCCGCTCAATTTAAATGACTTATTTATGCATAGCTATTATTCATATATTAGTCGCACATAGAAGAACCAATGAGAATCAAGGCCCCATTGCACGACGAGCTATACGCACATATGTGAAGACTCAGTCCCTGCACCTAAAATGTATTAAGTACCTTACAGAACATGTAATAAGGTAAATTCCTTCCCTAAAATATTTTCTCTATAAAAGGACAAAACAATTTTTGTAATTGTTAATATTGTATTTTTGGTAATGTAATTTAACATGGCAAATGTTTAAAATGGCTGTACCTCCTAAGGGCTAGTTTCTCCCACACTTATTCATATTAGGCAATATACCTTACTTCATAAATATTCCCACTGAAATCAATGAGACTTCTTTTGGAGGAAGGCCTTGATCCTTAAAAGGTTTATGCACGTGCTTAACTTATTGCACTGGGAGCAGTCCAGTTGATTTAAAAATGACTATTAAGAGTATGTAAATGTAAGCACTTGCTTAACTTTTTGCAGGAGTGGAGCTTAAAGAGATACTTAACATGAGCCACAGTATTAGAATCCAGACCTAAATACACACCAAATAAAAATTAAAATGATAGCATACAACAAAGGAGAGAGGAGAAAGATAATACATTTTTACTTTTCACATTAACGTAAAAATAGTTGCAGCTTTTACAATGGCAGTTTATCTGCTGGGGTCAAATATTCCAGATTTATTGTTTCCATGTTAAGAAGCTTTGCACAAATTAAAATAAAAATAATGTTAGGACTTTTTTTTAAAAATGGTTTGTCTGTAACAATTGAATAACTACTGGAAATGGGATGCGTGTTTGATATGTTAATCAGTTTGTTAATGGAGGATATCTGTTCAAAAATTATTTGCTTAATGACTTGGAATATTTAAACAAACTGTTGTGCTACTCAGAACATCTGCGAAGGAAAGCTCATAAAGAGATGTGATATCCTTTTGTACTGTAAAGTACAAAGAAAGCTATCAAAGGAAGTCTCCCATTAATTACCAGCTCAGAAAGACTTTGGAAAGAGATTCCTCTAGTCTCAAGAAATATCTTTTTGATAATCTTCCCTCTAGAAATTTAAATATGCTTTAAAGTAGCACATAAACAACCCCAGCTTCCAATAATATTTCTCATAATGTAAAGAAGCATCTGTGATTCTGAAGAAAAAGTTGCAACGTTTAACCCATTTGCTACCATTAGGGGTAGCATTTCCAATGGCATAACCATTAAAGTAAATAAATTATAAGATACATCACAAAATGTGATCAGAATAGATGGCTAGGCACTCTTTATTCTGTTCTAATATAAATACATATATGTATATATCTGGTTGCACTGAACAAGTACAATTCCTGGATATAAGAAGCACATTATCTCTTATTTAGCTATTAGAAATGGTGCAAATAATTTTAAAAGTCATTGGGCCACATCCTTAAATCCTTACTCAATTCTTATTTATTCCTTAGACATCTAGAGTAAAAACCTGACTCCAGTGAAGTCAGTGGCAAAACTCTCACTGACTTCAGTGGGGCCGGGCTTTCACCTTTACGACTGAAATCAGGATTATAATGCGTGCTGAATATTAAAAATGTCCTGTCAAGGATTGTGTGAACAAGACCTGCTAATAGTCTTCTAAACTGTAAAAAATCCAATCTCACTTGATAACATCTGCATGTTACTTCTTTCGTAAGCTGCGCTAGCCACATTCAGAACTTCCAGAATCAAAGCCGGAAGTTGATATTTTAGGATCATGGTTTTAGTTACAAAGTCAAAATTCGCTCAAGTTTTCAGCAAATGGTGCACCAGCTCAAAGGTGATCTCATTGAAAGCAGATCCAGTAGTGATATGATAACTGTAGCAAGACAAGGTACAGAAGATATTCTTTCCTCTAATCTAGACTAGGGTGGAGAAGAGAGCAGGTGGGAACTGAGCAAGTTCTTCACTTTTCAATTCCCAAACTCAACTGACAGAGTGAAGAAGGTACTAAGTGACAAATCAGTGAGGGGAAATCCTCAAATCAACAGCATAACAGTAAAAGTGGTTTCACTTGTAATAAATCTGACATCTTTGATTTAGGCTACAGAGAATGTTTTTTAGCACTTAATATTTCTAGCTCATGCAATATCTTCACAAATACTTGGAAATTCAAAAAGATATAATCTATAAGTAACAATATGTACAGCTTGGAAAAAAAGAGACAAAAAAGGAAGGATCTTCCATTTTTGTGCAGCCTTTCACTGTAGTATCAGTGCTGATATTGGGTCTGATAATAGTATGCCAGTAGTTCCCAAACTTGTTCCGTCCGCAGGTTCGTCCGATTGCGGCTCCCAGTGGCCCCAGTGCACTGCTCCAGGCGAATGGGAGCTGGCAGAAGTGGCGCGGGCTGAGGGATATACTGGCCGCTGCTTTCAGCAGCTTCCATTCACCTGGAGCAGCGAACCGCGGCCACTGAGAGCCACGATAGGCCGAACCTGCGGACGTGGCAGGTTAAACAAACCAGCCCAGCCCACCAGGGGCTTTCCCTGCACAAGCGGCAGAACAAATTTGGGAACCATTGGTCCATGCATATGTGATAGGCAATAGCAAGGGAAGGTTTATTAACAGGGATGGATGAAGCAATTCTGAAAGAGGGCCTCTCCACAATTTTCAGAGCCATGTTTGTTATTTTTTCCTTTGTAAAATATGCCAGTTGCAGAGTCTGGAGGAAAGACATGTTTGGAAGAGTTCTGAAATGTCCAGATAACATCTTTAATGACTTTTGGGGCACACTGCACTCCTGGATCTCACCCAAAACTTGAAGTAATGTGATTCAATGAGAAACATTCTTATATTATTTCCAGCTAGGACTGGATGGTGAAATGCTAGAAATCTGAAGATGAAGGATCAAATGGGCAAAAGGGGAAGGGAAGCGGCATTTTATGTAAAAAATGTTATTACCTCTTTCTGAGTCAACTCAGAGGAAAATGACCTTTGAATGCTTATGGATCAGTGTTGTAACAGATAGAGCACAAGATGGAATATTAGTTTGTGTCTGCTACAAACTACCAAGTCACTAAGGAACAGCATGACCTGTCCCTTACACACCTAGCTATAATATATAAGGGGAAAAGAATATGTATATTACTGGTCTGGACTTTATTCTGTTTGCACATTATAAATGTGATCAAGTTATGATCACTTGTACCTAAGCTACCGTTAATTTTTAGTTGTGTGATCAGTTCCTTATCCATCAAGACAAATTAATTACAGGGACTGATCTAGTATAACAAGGCATAATGGCTTGAAACTGGGGTAGGAAAAATAGAGGCTTATTGTTAGCAAAATGTATTAACACTAGAAGCAACTGGGAAACACAGTGGTCTGCTGAAGGCTCTGTCACAGTTGACCAAGATGAAGCTGTATAAAACATGTCAGGGCCAGAGAAGTCAGCAACATTAATGTAATATAAGTGTTGAAAATTGCTATCTGCCTAGGAAATGAGATAAAAGCATCTAGCATGTGCTTCAATTCACCAGTATAAAGTCTGTACGTGGATTTTCTTTTTTCTGACAGCTTGTTCCCCCTCTTTTGGTCTATTGTTTTCCATTTGTATTGTTCTATCAACTTTCCTTTCTATGAGCAGCAGCATTCCCTTTCTTCTCATTCTTTACCCTTTTCCTGTATTATTCAGCCCATTTCACTCTTTCATATAGACAGTCTGTTCCCCTTTATTTCCCTTATTCTACTCACTCTGCTCCCTTTGCTTCTCCCTCTGTGTATTCAGCTGTTTCTTTAGGATCCTCCTCATTACTCTCTCTCTTCTTCCAAGGTACAATCCATTCTGTTTCCCTTCAGAAGCTTCCTTTCTTCCTCTTCTCTTCGTGCCCCTTCTTCCCCGAGGGAGACTGCTGTTAAGGTTGAGGGGATGGGTCTATTCTTCTGTCCCTGTGTGCACCAGCAGCCTGAGGCTCTGCTGATTCCTTCAATGAGATGACTCTTTTTGTGGCTAAAAGAAGAGACAGCTTGGCTGTTGACAAGCCAACTGGTGGGAAGGTGGCGTCTTGCAGCATCCCTAGTGAGACAAACAGAAACCAGCATGGCTCCCTAGCCATGAATCAATTAGCATTCAGGTTACCCCCCATTGCCCCCCCAAACAAAAACAAAAAACCAAAACAAAACCAGGTCACACAGCCATGAATTCACAGTCCTAAATGGGTGGCTATCGGAGTGTGACTAAACATCCAATCACTTTTAGGAAAAAGTCCTGAAAGAAATATTCAGCCTTAAGCAACTGATTTACAATATGAAGGCTATCATGATTATTTATATTACAGTAGTGCCCAAAATATGCCAGGCACATTCCAAATTTAGGAAGACATTACAAAGAGGACAAGAAAACTTGCTTCATGAGCCTGAAGATCTGCCAAACTGTCATCTCGGATACTTTGAAGTACTTGTTGAACCAACACTTATTTAGTTGCTCCTGCACAATTGTGCAATCAACACAGACAACCCCAAAATATATTTGCTCTCATTATACACATGAAATTCAATACATTTCAAAATATGCACAGTCCTTTCTACATTCTGATGATCTGTATAAAAATGAAATAATATCGTATTAGCAGGAATCAGAAAGGTTTAAAAATAAGCATTGCATCTGTCATATGTAACTTCTGAGTTGAGAGGACACAACCATATGAGAAAATAGATCTTGGAAAAGCAGTAGAGCAAGATATATATATAATTGTTATTCAGTTTACATAGGCAATAGACAAACATTTCTGTAAATATGATTAATACAAGCTCCATCCATATGTACTCCATTATACGTGAAATAAAATGCTTTTCTGACTTAAATGTTGAATATGTAGCTGTATAAATTTAGAAAAAAAAGAGAAAACGGGAGAAATCATCCCATTCAAAAGTTCAAATGGGAAAATAGATGCAATTCTGATGTACATGGAATCCTTGTTGAAGTTCATAGCTCAAATTTATAAGACTAGAAAACAAAGTTGTCACCATAAGATAGGGGTCTGTATAATTTCACAACAGCTGTTGTGTGTGTCTTACCTTTCTTGTGTCAGGATGTAGGGTATGTCCAGTTTCCCTACTCTGGTACAGTCTCCCCCGGCTGGTTGCGTGGTTTGTTCTTCAGCTTTCCTGTGACTGAATGTGGTTTAGCTTTCCAGCCAAACCACAGAATCCTCCCTTTACAGGATATTCCAAGATATTCAGAATTCCAAGAAAACAATACACAGTCCTTTGCTGTCTCTGGGCCACAGTCCTCCTTCTGGGATCTTTAATCTTCTGCCTGGATACAAGGGAGTGAAGCATGAGCTTTTGTCTACCCTCTCTGGAAACCCCCAGCCTGGGACCCCACACAATACTTAAATGCCAGCTTAGGTATCCAGCCCACACTACTTTATTTGTTCCAGGCCATTTTCCTTCTCCCGCCTGCCTGCCCCGCAGGCCTTCAAAATCTTCACCCTTTGATACAGGGCTCACTGAACAGTCCATCATATGAAACTAGACATGCCTCCCCACCTCCCACACTTGACCTCTTCCACAATATGTCTCCTTCTAAAAAACTCAATAATAATAATGGGGGATTTCAATTATACCCATATTGACTAGGTACATGTCACCTCAGGACGGGATGCAGAGATAAAGTTTCTTGACACCTTAAATGACTACTTCTTGGAGCAGCTTGTCCTGGATCCCACCAGAGGAGAGGCAATTCTTGATTTAGTCCTAAGTGGATTTATAGTAAAGTGTTTTGTGGATAGTTCTCTGAAAAACATCCACTCAATGTGCAGTGGCAGTCAAAAAAACTGAACAGAATGCTGGGAATAATTAAGAAAGGGATAGATAATAGGACAGAAAATATCATGTTGCCTACATATAAATCCATTGTACGCCCACATCTTGAATACTGTGTGCAGATGTGGTCACCCCATTTCAAAAAAGATATATTGGAATTGGAAAAGGTTCAGAAAGGGGCAACAAAATGATTAGGGGTATGAATCAGCTTCCACATGAGGAGAGATTAATAAGACTGGGACATTTCAGCTTGGAAAAGAGACGGCTAAGGGGAGATACGATTGTGGTCTACGAAATCATGACTGGTGTAGAGAAAGTAGATAAGGAAGCGTTGTTTACTACTTCTCATAACACAAGAACTAGGGTCACCAAATGAAATTAATAGACAGCACGTTTAATAAAATAAACAAATAAAAGAAAGTATTTCTTCACACAATGCACAGTCAACCTGTGGAACGCCCATGGAAAGAAACCCATAGCAAACAGCACTCCAGCTATTATCACTGGTATAGTACTCCCTGGGTAAAGCCACTCAATCTGCTCTAAACAATGCCAGGCTAGAACAAAACTAGCCACAAAAGCAAAAGATTTTAAGTGGTTTATTTTTGGCTCCCACCATCCAGCAGGGTGCAGCTGAACGGGCATAGACTAGAGTTTCTTGACAGAGTAAATGGGAAAATCTCTTCTACCATGTTATCAAAGGCCTAGTCTAAACTACCTTTTACAAGTGTAATATTAGCACATTAAATAACATGTGACAAATGTTTTAAGAGTCTAATATAGGGAAGTCACACAGTTTTTAACATGTGCTGAACTGAGTCAAAGCCGAGGCTGCCCCATACTAACATCACACTTTTAAAACCCTGTTCTGGACAAGACCTAAGCTACATAATACATGGAGTAGCAGGATGAGATGAAAATGGCACTTAGATTCAGTTAATATATTTCAAGGCCAGAAGATCCATTATCACGGTATGTGGTAAGAAGCAGCACATTTCATTAATTGATTAGAATTTTTTTTGTCTTGAAATGGTATATTGTGTCTGCATAAGAGTGCAGCAGAAAGAAAAGAACAAGAAGGGGGACTCTCAAATACCCAATTGTAACTGCTTATTATAGTGCTGTTCGCTACTTAGATCTTCAATTAACTGTAATACCAGATTTATAAACAGATAATAATTGGTGTGTGTTTTACATCTAATTTTTAGACTCAAGTATCAATTGGCAATACAATAGCTGCATGCAGTTTTTTTAATCAAAAATACTTCATAAAATGTATGAGCAAAGTGCATACTGCATAGATTCATGACTGTAAGGTCAGAAGTGATCATCTAGTCTGACTTCCTGCACATCACCCACCCACTCCTGAAATAAACCCCTACTGAGCTACTGAAGTATTCAAATCATGGTTTCAAGACTTCAAGTTACAGAGAATTCATCTTTTACACTAGTTTAAACCTGAAAGTTACCTGGGCCCCACACTGAAGAGGAAGGCAAAAACTCCCCAAGGTCTCTGTCAATCTAACCCAGGAGAAAATTCCTTCTTGACCCCAAATATGGCAATCAGACTCACCCAGAATTCTCTGGGAAAGAATTCTCTGTAGTAACTTAGAGCCTCCCCATCTAGTGTCCCATCTGCAGCTATTGCAGATTTTTGCTACTGCAGTCGCAGGTAGGCCAAATGCCATTGTAGGCAGTCCCATCATACCATCCCCTCCATAAATTTAGCTAGCTCAGTCTTGAAGCCAGTTAGGGTTTTTGCCCCCACTGCTCTCCTTGGAAGGCTGTTCCAGAACTTCACTCCTCTGATGGTTAGAAATATTTGCCTAATTTCAAGCCTGAAATTGTTGATGGCCAGTTTACATCCATTTGTTCTTGCATCCACACTGGCGCTTAACTTAAATAACTTTTCTCCCTCCCTGGTATTTATCCCTCTGATGTATTTATAGATTCCCACAGACTTTTTTTTGGTAAGGCTAAACACACCAAGCTCATAGAGTCTCTTCTCATAAGGTAGTTTTTCAATTCCTCAGATCATCCTAGTTGCCCTTCTCTGCATCTGTTCCAGTTTGAATTAATACTTCTTAAACATGGGAGATCAGAATTGCACACAGTATTCCAGGTGAGGTCTCACCAGTGCCTTGTATAATGGTACTAACATTTCCCTCTCTCTACTGGAAATTCCTTGCCTTATGCATGCTAGGACTGTATTAACCTTTTTCACAGCTGCATCACATTGATAGCTCATAGCAATCCTGTGATCAACCAATATACCCAGGTCGTTCTCCTCCTCTTTTGCTTCCCCAGCTTATAGCATACTTGTTAGACAACCATTTGTCTTCTCAGTTTCGTATAAGCAGGATTCCAATGGAACCCTTTTATATGGCTTTTGGGGGCTTGAATATAATGTCTACATGTCTTTAAGAAATGTGGCAGGATGTGACATTGAAACATTTCCTCCAAACTGTTTCTAAGTCTTAGGAGCTCTAATAATTGATCTTTTTAATAATGCTACTGTTGAAGAGCATAGAATTTAAGATACAAATGGAGACTTCACTGTACAACTAAGAACCACCTCCAAGGGAGCTGCTTCTTAGTTGCAAAATGAAATCTACAATTAAACCATCCCCGAAGTTTCCAGTACAATTTTGTGTGACCTCTAGCTAAAGACAGCTCCTGCTAGAAACCGATTTTTACCTCAATAACCACTCCTGGGCTAAAAGAAAAGGAGTACTTGTGGCACCTTAGAGACTAACCAATTTATTTGAGCATGAGCTTTCGTGAGCTACAGCTCACCTCACGAAAGCTCATGCTCAAATAAATTGGTTAGTCTCTAAGGTGCCACAAGTACTCCTTTTCTTTTTGCGAATACAGACTAACATGGCTGTTACTCTGAAATCACTCCTGGGCTAGTAAGTTTCACTTAAATATTTGCTACATAATAGGTGCTATGGTCAGCAATGGCCAGAGATTTAGTTAATATATTTTAAGACCAGAAGATCCATCATCATCATCTGGTCTGACGTCTTGCATAACTCAAGCCATAGGATCTCACCCAATAATTTCTGCATCAACCCCGTAACAATTATTTGAGCCACAACATCTCTTTTAGAAAGACAGTCTGGATTTAAAGACTTCAAGTGCTAGAGAATCCACCGCATCCCTAGGGTAAGTTGTTTTAATGATTAATTATTATTACTGTTTGGATTAAAGTTCTTAAGTCTCTCACTATAAGGCATGTTGTCCAGACCTTGAATCATTCTTGAAGCTATTTTCTGAGCCCTTTCCAATTTATCAATATCTTTTTGAACTATGGACGCGAGAAGTGGACACGGTATTCTAGCCCTGGTCTCCCTCATGCCAAAAAAACGCCAAATACCATGTTCCTGTACCTACCTTATATTCCCTTTCTTAAACATGCAAAGATTAGGTTAGCCTTTGTAGCTACAGCACTGAACTGAGAGCTCATGGTTATCTACCATGACAATTAAATTCTTGTTGGTGTCACTGCATTATAAGATACAGCCCCAATCTTTTGTGACCTACATTCTTTGCTCCTAGATGTATAATCTTGCATTTGGCTGTACTGAAATGCCTGTTGTTCAAATGAGCCCACCACACCAAACAATACAGACCAGGCTGTATAACTGATCTGCTTTTATCCTAATTTACCACTGCACACTGATTTTTATGTCATCTCTAAATTTATCAGCAATGATTTTATATTTTCTTCCATATCATTGATAAAGACAGTGAATAACATGGGGTTTAGAAGAGTTCTCTATGGGAATCTACTAGACATACCTCTACTGAATAATTCTTGATTTACAATTAGATTTAAAGATTGATCATTTTACCTGTATTTAATACATTTAACATGTGCTACATTGATTTTGTATAGTACTCATTCCCCCCCCCTTTTTTAAGTAGAATATCATGTGGGCCTGAGTCAAATGCCTTACAGAAGTCTAAGCATATTATGTCAAGACAGTTACCTTTATCAACCAAACTTGTAATATCATCAAACATGATCTCACGCCCTGCTATGAGTGTGAAGATTTTGGATTTGAAAATCACATCAATCATATTAAATTGTATCATCCCCTGAGATTTAAAATTAAAGCTTGACCAATAACTGGCACACCGATACTTCCACAATGGGATGTGTCTCTGAATTCTTCATGCTTTAAATATATAAGAACATGAACATGGCCTTACCACTTAAAGATGTAAATTTAGTATATACACTCTTTTTAAGATACTTCTCTGAGATCTGGTTGGCTCATTTGCACTATTTAAACCAGCAGCAGGAACAGGAAGCGTTTCAACAACTGGGTTCCACACTGTTCCTGCTTGATTTCCTGGCATCCCAGCCAGGCATGACTCTTGGCTTCTCACTTGTGGTTCTGCTCTCCAGTGTGTCTCCTGCTTCTGACCTTTTGCTATCCTGACCCAGCTAACTCTTGACTCCTGTCTTATGTCTGTGGATCTCTCCCTGACTACTAGGTCTGGCTACCCACAATCCAGGTGTGACAGGAAAGTGCAAACTTGTACTCAAACAAGCAGTCATTTCTACAGAAGGCAGGGGATGCGGGGTGGAGGGGAGCGCTGTGGAAAAGACCACACTTTTACTTGCCATTACAAAGGAAACCCTCTGGTTTGTTTGACCTTTGCTTCTTTACTCTCCTTTTGTTTGAGAAAACTCATTTTTTGTTTTGTTTTTGTTTTAAAGCTCCTTGATCTATTTGCAGCTGCTGATGCAATCCGTGTACCTTATCAACTCTCTTGGCTGTACAACTATGTGTTTCACAACTGTTATTGATCTCCAGACAGTGCAAGAACAAACAACCTTTGCTGACCTACTCTGAATTTCTGGCATTTTAATCTGAGAGAGACATGTTAGAAGTTTTTTTCTCTCCCACAGTTAGCATAAGCACATCACAGAATGAAATGGACAGCCTTGATTCATATACTTCCTGCTAAAAATAGCTTAGTTAAAAACACTGTGTGCCATTTTACAAACTTTAATACAAAATGTACAGTTTATTGATCAATCGTACCATAATCTAGTCAAGAGAAAAATCAGAAGTCATTAATGGCAGAAGACCTTTGTATGGCAAACTACAAATATCAGTATATGCCAATATTTTTCCGTCTATCTCAAAGGCCTGGAGAATAAGTTACATGTATTGTTAAATCTATACGGTGCCCAGTTGATTTATTCTGCTGAACATGAGAGATGGGCCAATTCTAATTCTACTTTACTGCAATGCTTTTGTTAACAGAGATAGGGTTAATTTTTCAGCTGAAATTGTTTTCTGGTGAAAAATGCAGCTCCAGCCACACAAACATTTTGTGAATGTGTGTGTGTTGTTTTGCTGAATTGTTTGTGTTTAAAAAAAAAAATCAAAAAAACTATTTTGATTTTTCAATTCAAAATAACATTTTGTTTAGAAATTTTCTTCAGTTTTATTTTTTAAACTAAAAATGTATAAAACATTTGAAATGGAAACAAAATATTTTATTCAACCCAAAACACTGGGTTTTGCCCCCAAATTGATTTACAAAAATTCTGCTTCATTCAACCTCAAAAGTTTTGGGGGAGACTTTTTGGAATTGCCAGTGAACCAAAAATCCATTATTTGCACAATTCTAGTTGTTACACACTACTCTATAGTGCTTAGACAACTGCTATCTAGTGACCCTACCAAGAAGTACAACATATTATGATACTTGGTAAATATAATGGACCAAATTCATACTTCGTGGGTAATTGATTGCCTTCGGTTGAATAACTTCTGGAATGGATTTGGCTCCATAAGCCAACCTCAGAGGCGATGTAAATGGTGATGCAAGTTACACAAGTAAAGTGTGTAACTTCTATGTTTGATGTGGTAGAAAGGCAGGTAGTAGGACAAGCAACCTATAGAAGGTTCCAATTTCTGAAGCCAAAAAGGTTAATGAGACTTTCTTGCTTTTCCTGACAATCTCTTACTGCTTGTTTTTTCTGATACTGATCACATTTCTATCGTCTCAGCCTGGAAGTTATCCTAATGTTAAGATAACATTTATCCAGTTGTCTTCACATTTGTCCTTTATAATCTGGTCTTTTTAGCTCTCAGGCTACACATCTAGTCTCGTATCTGTCCTAATTTCAGATAAGTATCTTAAAAAAAAGTGCATATAGTAAATTTACCTCTTTAAATGGTAAGGCCACGTTCATATGCTTATGTATTTAAAGCATGAAGAATTCAGAGATACATCCCATTAGGGAAGTATGGGTGAAGTTACTGCTCTTACTATATTGTGTTTATGGAAAGAGGGAATCTGTATCACCTATAACACAGACATAATTTGAAGTCAGGAGCTGGCCCACATAGAGAACTGAAATAAGAGCCAACCTCCTGCTCCCAGTTCATCATCATTTTTAAACCCTCTACTCACCTTTCGTACTTCCTCCACTGAAGCAGGCGGAAATATTTCAAAAGACCTTGATAAATTACTCTAAGGATTAGTTAATATAACATTATACATCCTTCTATCAGTTTGGAAGAGATTGCCAAGATTGCCAATACAGGCGCACAGCAGGAATTTAATGGATGCTGAAACAAAATTACTATTCTAATGATGATTACTTTACTGATACGTTTCTTAACAAAATGAATGTTTAGAGAAGCTGATGGTGCTTGAAACTTGTTATTTTACTGTTATCACAGATGCTAGAATAATTTCTGGGCGGTGGGAGCATTTGCCACTATTGCTCTCACTTAGATACTTTAATATGCAAAAAATGCGGTCAGAACTTAAGTAGGGGATCACGTCTGAAGAGGGGCCACAACTTTTTTTTTTAGAACAAAACTTCCACTTTTAGAAAAAAAAGTGATAAGTTACCAATGGGCTATTTTTTAGGTTTTTGGCTGAGACTTGAAGTAAAAATCTTGAACATCTCACAGAAAAGCTTCTTCCCATGAGACTTCCAGATTTTCCTTTGCAAACTGGGAAGGTCAAAATGAGCAGGTGCATTTCTGAGTGGCTATCATCAATCCAAAACTTTCGATTCACCTACCACTAAACAGTTAAGGCTGTTCTTAAGCTAGCTGCATTATAGCACTTGTTTTGGTACACTATATTTGAATAGTTGTGGGGTATAGTATACAAACATACCCACAGTCTTATTATATATTTGCAGAATGAGCTGCAGAGTGATTCAGCATCAGCAGTACCAAGAGTTGTCACATACTGGTACTGGAGATACTACTCAAGATATCAGAAATAATTGTCACAACTTGACGTTGCACCCATAATGCTTTATGGGAATATGCTTATGAATGTAAATATGACATAACTAGAATATGTTTTATGCTACATATGCCATGTAACATATCTCTGTAAATGTTATGATCTACTGAATATATTCATCCTATTTGTATGCATGTATCATTTTTGTATTTGAAATTATGAATATTGGCTATGTATTTGTTTAATTTTAAGTAGCCTCAGTGAAGCAGTTGGTCAGCTTCCTGAGAAAAAACTATTCTCAGTAAGTGCCCAATCAAGAAACACTTAAGCTAACACCAGCTTTCACCCTGACCACACCACACGATCCATTGTCTACAGCCAAGCTCTACGATACAACCGCATTTGCTCCAACCCCTCAGGCAGAGACAAACACCTACATGATCTCTATCAAGTATTCTTACAACTACAATACCCACCTGCTGAAGTGAAGAAACAGACTGACAGAGCCAGAAGAGCACCCAGAAGTCACCTACTACAAGACAGGCCTAACAAAGAAAATAACAGAACGCCACTAGCCATCACCTTCAGCCCCCAACTAAAACCTCTCCAATGCATTATCAAGGATCTACAACCTATCCTGAAGGACGACCCATCACTCTCACAAATCTTGGGAGACAGGCCAGCCCTCCCTTGCCTACAGACAGCCCCCCAACCTGAAGCAAATACTCACCAGCAACCACATACCACACAACAGAACCACTAACCCAGGAACCTATCCTTGCAACAAAGCCCGTTGCCAACTGTGCCCACATATCTATTCAGGGGACACCATCACAGGGCCTAATAACATCAGCCACACTATCAGAGGCTCGTTCACCTGCACATCCACCAATGTGATATATGCCATCATGTGCCAGCAATGCCCCTTTGCCATGTACATTGGTCAAACTGGACAGTCTCTACGTAAAAGAATAAATGGACACAAATCAGATGTCAAGAATTATAACATTCATAAACCAGTCAGAGAACACTTCAATCTCTCTGGTCATGCAATTACAGACATGAAAGTTGCAATATTACAACAGAAAAACTTCAGAAACAGACTCCAATGAGAGACTGCTGAATTGGAATTAATTTGCAAATTGGATACAATTAACTTAGGCTTGAATAGAGACTGGGAGTGGTTGAGTCATTATAAAAAGTAACCTATTTCCCCTTGTTTATTCCTTCCCCCCGCCCCCCACTGTTCCTCAGACGTTCTTGTTAAACCCTGGATTTGTGCTGGAAATGGCCCACCTTGATTATCATACACATTGTAAGGAGCGTGATCACTTTAGATAAGCTATTACCAGCAGGAGAGTGGGGTGCGTGGAGAAAAAACCTTTTGTAGTGATAAACACCCATTTTTTCATGGTCTTTGTGTATAAAAACATCCTCACTTTTTTTCATGGTTTGTGTGTATAAAAACATCCTCACTGTATTTTCCACTTTATGCATCCGATGAAGTGAGCTGTAGCTCACGAAAGCTTATGCTCAAATACATTGGTTAGTCTCTAAGGTGCCACAAGTACTCCTTTTCTTTTTGCGAATACAGACTAACACAGCTGTTACTCTGAAACCTATCATTAAGCTAACAATGAACTTGGAGATGCCAATCCACATCTGGGCTTTCCCAGGAATGTGGCTTGGCTTGTAAGGAACTCAGTCATGCATGGTCATGTGATTTCCCAATTGACTCCAAAACTCCATCTTGGAGCTGAATTCTGGATAGGAGAGAGGAGGGGGTCTCCACCCACAAGAGAAAATCTTTTTAAGCCCCTGGGAAACCCTCCATTTTGTCTTCTGCTGGCTCAAGAGATAGATAGCTTCTCCACCCCCAAGGATACCTGAAAGAAACTGGAACAAAGGATAAAGTAACCACAGGGTGTGAGAGATTGCTGGACCCAGACTAGAAGGAACCTAGTCTGTAAAAGAAGCTTACTGGAACATCTCTGAGGGTGAAATTTCATTTGTATTCAGTTTCTTACTGTATTAGGTTTAGACTTACATATTCTATTTTATTTTGCATGGTAATTCACTTTGTTCTGTTATTACTTGGGACCACTTAAATCCTACTTTTTGTATTTAAAAAAATCACTTTTTACTTAATACATACTCTGGGTTAATTAACAATACCTGAAGGGGGCAAACAGCTGTGCATATCTCTATCAGTGTTATAGAGGGCAAACAATTTATGAGTTTATCCTGTATAAGCTTTATTATATATTTATATTTATAAAACAGATTTATTTGGGGTTTAGACCCCATTGGGAGCTGGACATTGGAGTGTTGGAGACAGGAACACTTCTTAAGCTGTTTTCACTGTAGCTTCCAGCTTTTGCGGGACGTTGCTCAGACTAGGTCTAGGTTTGTAGCAGGGAAGCATGTCTGGCACAATCAGGCAGGGTTCTGAAGTCTCATGCTGCCAGCAAAAACGGGCTCAGGGGTAGTCTCAGCACATCAGTTGGCAGTCCCAAGAAGGTTTCTGTGATCTAACTCGTCACAACCACCATTGACAAATGCTGTAGTTTTAAATTACCCTATATGTGTAAATTATAGGTACGCATATATTGAATATAACAGATACAGTGTGTGCGTGCACACAGATAAAAGGTTGAATTCATTTAAAGGGAGTAAAGATACAAAATTAAGGCTCTAAACAGTGTGGACAGACCCTTGAGATGGGTCTTATGCAAATCCCATTGTCTTCTAATCAACTCTATGCAGATCCAATTGCCGAACTGAGGTATGCATTTCAACTTAGGAGAACACCACACTTCAATCACATGTATCCCCAGAAAGTCTCTGATACTGTACACACCACAGGCATAGATACATGTGATTGTCAGGAGTATGATGGAAGTTTTGTTTTGCCTATAGCACGTATATCCACAGTAAATCATCTTTAGTTTTTTCCTCAATAGTATCTAAACAAATAGATAACTTGTTAAATAACTTGAAAGACTCAAGAAAACTAATATGAGGCTATTAAACGACACAGAAAAAGTAAGGTGCTTGAAACAAGACCTTTAAAGTGCTTCCTCTTCTATATATATATATCTATATCTATATATATCTATATATCTGCTGACTTCCTGGAGTGCTTCATTCCTCTATAAGTGCCCTCATAGAGGATCCCTCTGAAGTCTTAAGAGCCCTTAGTGCCATCATCACTTCATCCTTCCCTTCTCACCCTGCTGCCTGGATTAATGCATCTTCACCAGTCACATGCTTGAAGTAAATGCCATCTTTCTATTCCAACTGATTTACAGCTCAGGAGTCTGTTCTCCTCTTGTACATACTACTGTATCACAATTTCATGATTTTAAGTACAAAAGCTGCTCTTTTATTTTACATTTATATAAATCAACCTAAATCCAGTAAAATAAGACAGGCATTAGGAGGACAATATGTTGAACATGAATTAGCTAGGCCATTTTTTTTCTTTTGTAGGATTAAAAGGTTTGATAGGAATATTGCACAATAACCTCCTGGAAATGGTGGTTCAGACCAATGTGTGGAATGACTGCCTTAACTCAGGCAATGAATGCAGCCTCTCCCACTTCCATTCCCTCTCTTTACTATCCTCTCCCTTAATCTTTCTCCTCTGCAAACAGTCATTCCATCTCCAGTGACTCACCCTCCCTACTCTTTCATTTCTGCCTGCTCTCATTCACTCAGTCTCCATTTTAATTTCCCTCTTCATCCTCCCAACCATTTTCCTCAGTGTTCTTGTGGAGAGAGAGCACGTGCACGCAAAGGGCAGAGTCAAAAAAAAAAAAAGACAGTGAGAAGGGGGGAGGAGAGAGGAAAGATTAGAAGGGGAGTCCCTTGAGCCCACATGGCAGTATTACAGGAAGGGGCTGAAAGAAGTGGAGCCCCAAAGGTCTGTCTCCTTCTACTCCAAGGCTGACAGCTTCAGAGGGCAACTCATCTCTGTAGCAGATACCTAATTATGTCAGGCCCCATATTTGCACTTCTTATTTAGTTTATTACACTTGCCTTTGAACCACAGAATTATCTAATCTATTATTGTAGAAACATTCACAGGTGCTCAAGGCAAGGACATGCTCTGGGAAGGTGAACACAATAAGCAGACATGCAATTTTTTCAGGCTTTGTCTGTTACACACACAGAATTTGTGATTGGCTATTCATCTTACCAGTAATTTATCCTTCTCATGTTTATTGATTAAAAATGTTATACTACCCGAGTGTGACTTTCTTACTGACCTTGAGAGTTTACTTGTGGTTGCTACAATGCTATATGGTCACTCACAGCTGGTTTGTCATAATTGTGAACCTGACTTTATCCCTTTTGCCTTTACCCCTCACGATTGAGATTTGCCATGAGATTAAAAATTTGATTTGTTTGGCTCAACATGCCAAGAGTAACAGATGCCCAACTAGAATTCCTTCCTGCTTTACTGCTAGGCAACTATTTCTATAAACTTAGAACTGTCTTGAAATAAATGAAATTGCCTACAGCGTGAGTGATCGTTTATCTCTCAGGACTGTTATGCTTTTATTGTAATAGTTGAGTGAGAGAGCTCTCTATTTCATGAATCTGGAAGCGGAGATTAGACTTGTTGTCTATAGATTAACCCTCTTTATAATTAACCTTTCAATTAACTTCCCATCACTCCTTTGTAAAAGGCCATAAATACAATTGATACCACACTGCCTCTTAACCACAGAAATAGCTTTAGTAAGATAAAAATATGATGTATGGGCATAAATCTACAGAGAAGTATAACACTATAGTTCTAAACAGTGCCATTAGTCACTAGGTTCACCACAGAAGACAGAGTTTTGTGACAACAAAAACCAATAAAATTGTAGCAGAATCAAATAAGGTTAACATTTGTTTATCAATATAATATATAGGAACATAGTGAGTTATCTGGGAAAGAATTTAACTCCAACGCTCAGTTTCATAGAGGAACACTTATGAATGTCAGTGGCATTACCAAGATTCATTCAGGAGATTTACAAAAATGTTGTATTAAAAATGTTGCCATTAAGACTTTAAAAAATGCATTACCTCCTTCCTGGCAAGAATTAATACACCTGTAATGGCTATAAGGTGATGCTCCAAATGAGCTCCTTGTCTCGCTGTTCTGAATAGGAGTTTTGCTATGCAGAAGACTTTTGTGTTTTCCACTATGTTGAAAGACAATTTTTTTCCCTCACGGGCAAAACTTGCCTTTTCATCTTATCCAATATTCCATTTCCAGTTATGATAAAAAAATTCTACCAGTGAAAATGACTGTTAAATTCACATTTGGTAAAGGTTATGAAACAAAACTCATTATGAAAACTCATTATGAAACAAAAACTCAAAACTCATTATGAAACAAAATTTTCATTTTGGTAAAGGTTATGAAACATTTAAAAAACTAAAGAAAGTTTATTTAAGTTTGCCTACTATGAGCTGTTAGTTTAATTGGACTGATTTACATTTGTGTGGTTTTTGCTTTGTAATAGTGTCTTTATTTTAAGGTGTGCCAGTCAAATACATAGTTGTTGTGTGCTGCTGTTCAAAAGTTTAGAAGTTAGTTTATGATATTGGCCTGTAATGAGGCAATAGTGTTTGCAGTAGGTATGGGCAAACTGGTTTGGATTAAATAAGAACTGATCTTCACCTTTGGCCAAAACACAAACCAAATCAGTGAGGTTTGAAAAGGTTTAGGTAAATATTTTTGTGTGTCCCTCCCCCCCACACTTTCAGAACTGGAAGCAGAAATATCAGAATACTGCAAGGATAGCCAGTCTTCTTTCTGACTCAGCCAGAACCAGGAAATACCAGACTCTGTCCATGAAAGTACATTTTCCAGGAATTTTCAGCCCATTTTCTTGGCAGAGAAAGTTAATAATGAATTTGGATCTGCAAAAGACCTTACATATTTCACCAAACTGCATGAAAATGTCACTTCTTCAAAAGGTTCTCATATTACCCTCTTGAGGGTGTAGTAGTTGAGAGCAGATACCATTTATTCTCCCATGTGATTACTCACTCAAAATGAAAATTTCTACCTTTGTGTAGTTGGAGACTTGAATCATAAATGAGCAAAACTGTTGCAAACTAGAGACATTATTATGGATTTATGTGCTAACATATTACAATAGTGTAAATATATATTTAAAGACAGAGTTCATATCTGATGCATAAAGAACTGCATTTTCAGATTCAGGAATACTTCAGTTTGCATATATTTGTAGCAAAGCTGTACCCCATGGTACAGATTTTGTAAAAAAAACAGTATTTAGCAATCTCTATATTCAAGCAATCCAGGAATTTGGAGACACTTTTGGGCAGGCATGTCCAGTTTCTTTAGGAATAGAGTTGCATCCTCTTCCAGTCTGCATTTGTTTGGAGGGATGAAATGGTACAATTTGTTACATTTTACTTTTGGCTGTGGAATTCTTGTTCTCCAGTGTCCACTTGTTTGGCAAGAATAACTCTGAACCCAACTGGCAGGCTTCCCATACTCCTGCAAGGGCTATTTGGTTAGTAAAATTCTTTGAGCAGGAGTCAAAATTAGAGCTGGGCAAATGACGGATTTTTCAAACGAAAAAAAAGAAAAAGAAAAAAAATATTTCCGTTTGGATCAAAACAAATCTGATAATCCCAAAATGTTTTGGTGAATCGTAAGAGTCCGTTTCAGGTTACATAAAACATATTGTTCTATGTGAACCATTTTGTTTCTGGGCATTTTTAAAGGGCTAGATTCACAACAGAGGAGGAATGGTAATGCTCACCTTACAACTTTGAGCCCAGTAGTTTTTTTTGGCCAGAACTATTTGGTGAATAAACTATTTGTCCAAAATGTGTCATTCAGCTCTTGTCAGTGTCTGAAGGGAGGGGTGGATATGCAAGAGCTAGTCCTGGCTCAATGATTTTTCTGATCTATAAATACAAAATGTAGATTAAGCTAAAATGCCTATCCTGATCTTGGATAGATTTGTGTGCTTTTCTTTGTAAACCATTGGTTTCTTTATTTTGATTTTGTGCTAGAAGAAAGCAGTGGGGGATGTTAGTACAAAGGTGATGTGAAATAGGAAAGGAAAGAATAACATGAAAAAAGTGAATATCTCTGCCTGGGTACATATATTAAGTTTTGCTTTTCAATAGAAGGAAGGTAAAGGCCACACCAGTCTCAACTTCTTTGTTAAATACGAGTCTTTGGGTGGAAATTTGAAGCACAAGGCTAAATTTTAACAATACCAGGTTTTCATAAAACAGTCTTATGGTTTAAAATTCAGGCCCTTTTAAGTAAGTAAGTGTGAAGTTCATAGACAAAAACTAACAGGCCTGAGAAAGCTAAAATATCTGAGAAGAGAAGGAACACCCACTATTACATTATGCATTATGGGGGATATGCTTCAGAATGAGAGAACACCACAAACTGAGGTTTGGAAAAATAGTTATTTTTCTCCATAATAAATAGCGTGCAATCGGCCATTATGGATTTTTCCCTTTCCTTTGAAGCATCAGCTAGAGGCCAATGTCAGGAACAAAATGCTGTTGGGTAAACCATGAGTATAGAAGTTTCATGTTTAGACCAGTGTACTTTTTACTTTAAGGGTCACATTTTGAAGTAGGCTCTACTGTGTGTGTTCTCATCTGTGCCCTTTAAAAAAAAATTAAATCTGCACACACAAGGGCCTTTTCAGCACTTGAAATATTGCATTTGTACACATGCACATACAATGTCCAACAGTTGGGCACAACAATGATATTGAGGATAGAGCTTCACAAAATTGGGCCATGTTTTGAAAATATGTCCCTGAATATTTGTGGAGGTTCTTCTAAAAATATGACAATTAAACCAAAATAAACCCAGCAGCAGCATGAGGAAGATTTAAGTATATGTTCTGGCTTTAGATGTTAGCATCAACGCTTGGTCAGAGGATCCATTTTCAAATTTCTACTGGAGGGATTGCTACTGGTGAGGCAGGCTCACCTGTATATGAGACTTTCAAATGGTCATGCAGTAGTGTTGAATGTTTTCTGATTTCAGAATTAAAAATACTCCCTTCAGCTGTAAAAAAAAACAACATTAGATATTGTCAGAAGGAAAAGAAACCTAACAGTCTTACATATGCACATCTCCCCTTGAGGAACTTTGGCTCAATCTTGAGCGGTCATTCAGAATTCACATTTTTCCTTTACAGTAATTTTTAGGGACTTTTTAAAAATTTGCAGAGAAAACAAATACCTGATTGAATAGGATGGATGTCACTCAGACAGGATTGCAGTGTAACTGCTGCCCAAGAACAGGATTGCTGTGTCCCTCACTAGCTGCAGAAGATGTGGAGTGGCTCTGAGAAGAGGCAGTAGCTCTGGCTTCCCAGGCATTCCTCATTTCTCAGTAGGCCTCCTGTATTATGCTGTCAAGCTATGTACATGCACACCCTACGTTCCTTCATTGAAGTGAAATTGTGCACAAATTGGGTAGGGCTTTGCATAGTACTTCTCCTGGCCAATGTCTCAGCTGCTGTTTCTCAACAAACTCCACCTCACCCTCTTCACTACTCAAATGGTGCTATTTTCTGCATTTCATTTTTCCAGTCAGTTTTCTTTGCCCTCTTCCATACGACTTCTAATATTTCTTGCTAACCCTCTAATAACTGTGTAGCAGGCTCCCTCTCTCTAAACATTCATACTCACCTCTTTTGAATGGCCCACAAATGCCAGCCCATTTTTATATTTCATCATTATCCTCCCATTCATCACTGTATATTCACACCATTCCCATTGGAGGAATTGCCCCCCGCCCCCCTTAACCAGCACTGTTTTTTTTTAACTTTCATTTATCCATTGGGTTTCCCAGCATGTTTTATCTAATCTTTGACTTTCAGATTGTAAGCTTCTTGGAACTCCAGGGAGGCTGTGTCTTTATTTCTGTTTTATATTGAGTCCAATGCATTATTGGGGCTTAACAGACAGCTAATTAGCTATCTGTGTGAGCTAACACTTGTTTACACATGCAGCATGTTGCATGCAGACATAAGGTCCTTGAAGTCTAAATAGAAGGCTGCCTGCACTGTACACACTTTTTGTGGCTATTCATATTCTAGATTTATTTTTGCTTGTGCTTTGTATTGAATAAGATTACCAGACGAATGCTGCTTTAAACAGCAGCTCTGTGTTCAAGGTCAAACAGCAAGGAACAGTTCTATTTAAAATGAACTCCAGGGACCAGAGCAGAAATATGTTATAGAAACACAGAACTGACCCAGAATGATACTTCAGTGAAAAAATAAATGAATTTGTCTCCATTTCAGACAAATAAGAAACAAGATGAGAACTCTTTCCTTGTTTGTGCTGAAATGAAAGGGAAAGGAGGTTTAGAGTTACAGAGCTTATATTACCATATTGCATTACCAGTCAGTCACTGCGTCTCAACATTTCTTGATGTTTCTCTTTCAGACTTATTCTGATCTCCTCCTAATCCAATTGCTTCTGAAGCAGGATATTTCTGTATAGAGGAATTTCTAAAAAAGAAAAAAAAAAAAGAACCACCAACATGCTATTATCTATGGGGGACGGACAGACGGGGAGGACTTTTTGGCCTGAGGGCCACATTGGTTTTCGGAAATTGTATGGAGGGCCGGTTAGGCGAGGGAGTCGTGGCCTGGCCCCCACCTCCTATCCACAACCCCCCAGGACTCCTGCCCCATCCAACCTCCCCCGTTCCTTGATAGCCCCTCGGACCTCTGCCCCATCCACATACCCCTGCTCCCTGTCCCCTGACGGCCCCTGGGCCCCTGCCCCTAACTGCCCTCCGCAGCCCCATCCAACCCCTCCTCTCATTCCTGACTGCCCCCCCGGGAACCCCTGCCCCATCCAACCACCCCCTTCTCCCTGACTGCCTCCGGAACCCCTAGAATCATAGAATATCAGGGTTGGAAGGGACCTCAGGAGGTCATCTAGTCCAACCCCCGCTCCAACCCCCCTCCTTCCTGACTGCCCCCCGGGACCCCTGCCCCCATTCAACCCCCTGTTCCCGTCCTGACCCCTAGCCACACCCCCACCCTCTGACCACCACCCCGAACCCCACTGCTCCGTGTCCCCTTACCGCGCTGCCTGGAGCACCGGTGGCTGGCGGCGCTACAGCCATGCTGCCGCCACCACCGCTCAGAGCAGCTGGTCAGCCCGGGCTCTGCAGCCGCGCCGCCCAGAGCAGTGCGCCGGCGGCGGAGCAAGCGGAGGCTGCGGGGGAGGGGGGCAAACAGGGGAGGGGCCGGGGGCGAGCCTCCTGGGGCAGAAGCTCAGGGGTCGGGCAGGGGGGTCCTGCGGGCTGGATGTGGCCCACGGGCTGTAGTTTGCCCACCTCTTGTCTATAACATATAGTTATAAAGAAGAACAGTTTCTTATGTTTTCTAGCTATTTTTGCTCTCATCATCTTTTCAAGAGGCCCATTATGTAGTTAGTTTTGTTGCTGATGTTTAGGACACAGATCTTTGCTCATATTAATTTGACTTTTTGATTCATGCTTTTCTGTCCCACTGGATCTATTGTTACAGTATTTTATCTTCATCCTCTACGAACTACCATCTGAGTTCAAATTAATACAGAACACTCACAGTGAGTATTGACACATTCCTGAGAATGTCACTATATCACTTCCTCCTGTCTTTCACGTTGACTTCCAACATAGGGCATCATTAATTTTAAAATTCGGCTTTGTATTTAGATGATTTATCTTTTCTAACTTTGTACTAAGTGGGATCTATATACACAGGAAACAAGGAACTGAATCCAGGTCTCCCAAGTCCCAAGGATTTAACCACCCAGGGATTTAACCACAAGACCAGCCTACTGCTGTCTTTGATAGGCAGAATGTATCTGACTCCCAATTGGTCAGTGGAAGGGGGGGGGGGCAATGTCTCCCAATCTCACTACCAGTGGTTCAGTCTCTGAGTTGAGCAGAAGAATATCCCATAATCCTTATCACCACCTACTGCCCCAACAGTAAAGCTAGAATCTATGAGCATTGCAAGGCACAGTGGCTACAGTTAACCTCAACATCTTCACAGTCCTGGATATTTCCAAGTTTCCTCTGACCCCAGCACTTGCTGTGATAAACTGCTCAAAATGACTGTGAGAGGGGCATGAAATAAATTGAAACTGAGTCAGGAGGTTGGTGTGTGGAGTCAGAATGAAAAAAGAGTAGAGGGGGAATTAATGGCAATCTAGATGTATTTCACTCTGTGCATCCCTCTAATACATTGCAAAAAGTAACAAGATGTATGGAACAAGGCAGATCATAGGAGCAACAAGAGGGAAGTCAGTGGGAGAATCTACTAAACATCTTAGATGTTTATACTCAAATGCAAGGAGTATGGGTAATAAACAGGAAGAACTGAAAGTATTAGTACATAAACTAAATTATTACTTAATTGGCTTCACAGAGACTGGAATAGTGGTACAGAGGGGTATATTTTTTTCAGAAAGTATGGGAAAAAAGGATTATACACCAAGAATATATACACCATTTCTGAAGTCCAGGAGGCAAGAGGAAGACCAGCTAAAAGTCTCTTCGTTAAAATAAAAAGGGGGAAAAAGACAGCAGTGATGTCGTAATAGGGATCTACTATATGTCACCAAATCAGGAGAAGAGAGATGAAGCATTTCTAGAACAAATAGGAGAAATATCCAAAACATGAGATTTGGTAGTAATGTGAGACTGAATACCCAGACAGCTGTTGGAAAAGTGATATGGCAAAACATAAAATGTCCAGTAAGGTCTTTGAATATACAGAGGACAACATTTTGTTTCAGAAGCCAGAGGAAGTAACCTAGGGCACAGCCATTTTAGATTTGATTCTGACTAACGGGGATGGGGGGTGGGTTGTGAATCTGAAGGAGGAAGGCAGTTTGGGTTAAAGTGATCATGAAATGATGATTTCAGAATTCCAAGGAAAGGAAGAAGTGAGAGCAGCAGAATAAGGACAGTGGACTTCAGAAAAGCAGACTTTAACAAACTCAGAGAACTAGTAGGTAAGGTCTCACAGAGAGAAAATCTAAGGGAAAAAAGATTAGGAGAGCTGGCGATTTCTAACGACACAGTATTAAAGGTGCAACAGCAAACTATCCTGATGGAAAGGAAAGCTAGATAGAATAGTAGGAGGAGCTCTTTAATGACCTGACAATAAAAAAGAAATCCTATAAAAAGTAGAAACATGAAATTTCTAAGGAGGAGTACAAAAGAATAGCAAGCACGTAGGGATAAGATCCAGAAGCCAAAGGCCCAAAATGAGATACACCTAGTAAAAGACACAAAAGGCAGTAAAAAGAGGTTCTTTAAATACATTAGGAGTAACAGAAAGATGAAGGAAAACATAGTTCCACTACTTGGCAGGGAAGGAGAGCTAATAATGGATGACATGAAGAAGGCTGGAGGTGTTTAATGCCTATTTTATTTCAGTTTTAATTAACAAGGTGAACTGGGAACAGGTACTTAAACACAATATTAATAACAAGGGGGGGGAAGGAATGCAAGCCAGAATAGGGGGAAAACAGGTTAAATAATATTCATATAAGTTAGATGTATTCAAGTGGGCAGGGTCTGATGTATTTCACCCTAAGGGTACTTAAGGAGATAATTGAAGCAATTTCAGAACCACTAGATTGCTTCAGAACCATTGGTGATTATCTCTGAGAGCACATGGAGGATGGCAGATGTTGTACCTATCTTTAAAAAGGGCGATAAAGAGGACCCATAGACTAGCCAGCCTAACTTTAATACCTGGAAAGAAACTAGAACAAATTATTAAACAATCAATTTGTAAGCACCCAGGGGATAATAGAGAGTGATAAAGAATAGCCAACATGGATGTGTCAAGAACAAATCATTCCAAACCAACCTCATTTTCTTCTTTGCTGGATTAGTCATCTAGGGGATGAGGAAGGAGCTGTAGGCATGATTTATCTTGGTTTTAGTAAGGCTTTTGACACAGTTGCACATGGCATTCTCATAAGCAAACCAGGAAAATGTGGTCTAGATTAAATTACTCTAAGGAGAGTGTACAACTGGTTGAAAGACCATACTCAAAGAGTAGTTATCCATGGTTTGCTGTCAAAGTGTGGGGGGAGTGTATCTAATGGGTTCCCCCCAGGGTCTTTTCTTGGTCTGCTACAATTCAATATTTTCATTAATGACTTGGATAATGGAGTGAAGATTATGCTTACAGAATTTGTGAATGACACCAAGCTGGGAGGAGTTGCAAGTACTTTGGAGGACAGAATTAGAATTCAGAAGGACCTTGACAAATCAGCTGTTGGCTAAAATTCTTATTAATTTCACAGCTCAGTACTGGCTCACAGCTCGGGCTGTTACCCCAGGGTGGGAGGCTCCGGCTAGAACCTGATTGCCCCCCCAGGCTCCCAACTACCTGCTCCCAGCGAACTCCTGCCCCCAGGCTCCTGACTCCCAGCTGGGCTGCTGCCCAGGCTCCCCACTCCACGCCAGGCTTCTGGGTGCTGACAGCCCAGGCTCCCAGAGTGCAGTTGCTCTGAGCCCAGACAATAGCAGCGTGAAATTGACTCTGGTAGGCTTTGTGCTGTGAAACTGAGTCTATGCAGGGCTCACAGCTGGTGCTGTCACCATAGGGCAGATGGTGGGGGCTCCAGCGGTGAGTCCCACATGGCTGTCAGTGCCCCATAATGTCCCACTTCAGTCAATGCAAGCGATCCTGGTGAGGATGCGCTCCACCAGCAGGAGGAGGATAGTGTGGACACCAACAGCTGATTGAATTACTGCAGTAGCCATAGGTCAACCTAAATTAAGTCGACCTAATTTTGCAGTGTAGACAAGCCCTAGAAGGAATACAATCTAACAGAGACTTTGTGTTTTTCAATTTCTGTAAAGCACCTAGTACATGTTTGGTTGCTCAGGATCACAGTGTACCCAAACTAGCACATGGAACCATAGGAGCCTCCACACAGCATTGTGGCATGTCTTTATGCCCTAACTACCGACTGAGCTAGGAGTTAATTACCATGCAAGACAATAAAGATGTGACACTAATCTATTAAACTGGCATACAGTAGAATAAAGTAATGATTTATATGAATTGAATAACTGATGTTTTAGCATGTTCTTGACACTAGACTGACCCAATAAAAAAAACTAATCAAATAATGAGAATGTAACAACATTTGTGAGGGAACCTGAGGAAAATTAATGAATAAGATTAAATCACTAGTTCATGTAAACCTATCACGTAACAAACATTTCTTATTTTCTTTAGCGCACCTATCGCCTACAATAGTACTCTGTAGTTTTTTTCCATTTTGCTTTTCATCAGAGTCTCTAAAAACATATTATTAAATATTCATTTATTAAACCTCTAACAGACTTGTGGTGTTTGCTTGGAAACAACTTCACCCTGGTAGCAAGAGTTAAGCCTGCTGAGAAAGTGCTGAGTGGTATGTGTTGACTGACTGAGGTAGGTTGCTCATTACTCCACATGAAAATAAAGGAGAGTGGAATGGCTTTGCTAGAGAGACAACCTAGGGTGTGGGTTGAGCAGTTCTGAGGTAGGAACCTGAACAGAAGCCAGATCTGGGGAGATCAATGTGAGGTTTTTTTAACCTTGTTAATTTCTTTGTTACTAAAGCCAAACCACAGGAATGGATTGAGTTTCAGACTCTATGCAACACAATTGATAGGGAAGGGGGCCTGTAGTGTTTATATACAATTCATTCCATGCTCTGTACTGGGATTTTTTTTTTTAAGAGTACCTAGTATAGCATCTGGGTCATGTTAGTCCACTCGAGGTTTTGGAATTTTACTAGAGAGTTCAGCTAGTTACTGTTAGAGAAACTGTGTTCTGTGAGCTGCTGGATTAAACAATGGTCTGTGGAATCTTAATCTGAAATTAGTGTCTGTGTAATTCCTTCCAGAAGATTCTACTTAGTTACGACACAAACACCAGCTACAAGGATGACAAAAACCACAAGAGGTATGAGCGCTCTTTCTAGCTGTCAGATTTTTAGATTGTGCAATGCTGCCCATAGAAAAAATAGTCTCCCCACTTGTGGAAGCCACTTTCTTGCCATGCTATAAACAACACTTTAGTGATTGTGCCTTGCTCTGTCAGACCAGATGTATTATAGACAGCATTTTGAGTGAGGATATCCTCCAGACTGCATCAGAAAGCTGTACATGTCCATCTTAAGTTTAAAAAATACCCACAATAGTGTACGCAGAACATTACTAACCAAGGTTTTGTGATAACAAGTTGATCAAGGGTCTTCCTCATTTCTCACAGCCACACAGAGTACACTTTGCAATACTTCAGTCTTAACTTAAAAAATAAAAAGTTTCTGAACTCCCCTGAGTTTCCTGTCTAGGAATCTCATTCCACTTTTGGGCCCAGATGGGGACACTGGTCTGAAAGGTTAGAAAATTGATTCTTTGTGATGAAGGAACATGACTACCACAAAACATGCTATACTCCCTAATTTTCCAGGAAATAAAGCGCATCATATTTTTAAAATGGTGCCTGACACTGTGCATAATAAGGACCAAGAAAAAGCAAAAAACAGCACTCTGAGGGTATTTTAAACAACATAAAAACACCAGCTATGAACAATGTACATTCTGGTAAGCATGTCAGTGAGAAGGAGAAAACATAGATGAGTATCATGCCCACCTATATTGCCTTGCAAGTTCATGTGAGTTCACAAATGTGGATCGTGAGATAAGATGGCAGATAGCAGATAATAGAAGGATGTTTGTCAGCTAAGCTGAGAAGACAACTTCTCCAAGACCCCCAAATAACTCTTGTCACAAAACTTGACACTGTTTGAGCGAACACGATGTCACAAACACATGCTCAACAAATAGAAAAGGAAAACTGGCAACAAGTGTAGAGATAGCACACGGACTCCACTCTAAGAACTCAATCTGGAATCGAGTGAGGTGTTCTCAAGACAGTAACCAATCCCGGAAAAGTCAGGGTTCAGTCACAAAGATGACAAATGTAAAATGCTACAAATGTGGAGACTCATACTTACATCAAGGTGACTGCCCAGCAGAAGGGGTTGTCTGTCACAGCTGTGGAAAATTAAGCCATCATGCAAAAGTCTGTAGATCTACTACTCCCTGCAAAGTTGAGAAACATTTCCAACAAAGATATCAAGATCAAGCGAATGTGCTTCAAGCCGACACCTCAGAAGATGACAGCTGTTATTTATTTTCGCAGGGAATACTGTGAAGAAGATCTTCTGAGCACAATGTTCAATCATGGCACATCATCATCACACCAGGAAATGAGACTTAAGTTTTTATTGACATCAGTGCATTCATGAATGTGATGAATCAATATGTATATGACCCATGGCAATAAAAGTATCAGCCTATGGAAATCCGTGGACAATGAGTAGTGTATTCTTGGCTCATTTTGTGTTTGAGGACACTTCTGTTATCAGTTTGAAATATGTAGTGACTAATGTCATAGATACATTGATTAGTTATACCACATCAAGTGCAGTAGGAATGATTCAGACAATCCAAATGGTACAGCCTAAATCAACTCCTCCTCCTAAATCAACTGCATGTCTCATGGGGACATGTTCACGGGAAATAGGAAGTTGAAAGGACAAGTAAAATTGTACACTGATAGCACAGTTCGGCCTGTAGCTTTACCACACACAGCTACATTCCTTTCTATGTCACAAAGCTGGTGGACGAACTAGCACATCTGGAAGAGCTTGACATCACTGAGCAAGTGGAAGGCCCCACGTCATGGGTTTCTGTGGTGTTTAGATGTTGCTTGAAATTATTAGAATTGGGAGCACTGGCTGTTGGGAGTCTGAAAGGAAACCGGAAGGAGTGGGGAGGAGTTGAAAAGGCTGAGGGAGAGCTACTGAGGGTGCAGCAGCAGCTTGGAAAAGAGGTTGCCACTTTAAAAAATAAAATCCTGTTGAAGTTTGTTAGTACCTTGCCTGGCTACAACAACAGTTTCATTTATAGTAGTGACCCAAAAACACAATCAACCAGGCAAAATCCAAATTTGTGTGGATATGCATTTACCAATCATGCTGTCTAGTGTGAGCAACACATAACCTCTACTGTAAATGAGATTATTGCAGATCTGCATGGATCAAAAGTCTTCTCCAAGCTTGACTTCACAACTGGATACCACCAATTTGAGCTCTACCCCGAGTTAAGATCCATAACAGCCTTCATGACATACATGGGTCTATGCCAATATAAATTACTCAGTTTTAGCATTTCCCCAGTGGCTGCTATATTTCAAAACACCATATGTTAGGTACTAACTGGATTCTCTCGTGCTCTTAATATGAGTAATAACATATTCGTATTTGGCACCACATTTGAAGAACAGGACACTCAACTGTTTCAGAATGACTGCAGGAGAAGAATCTCATGTTAAACCCAGACAAATGTGAATACAATAAACCAACATTAGAATTTTCTGGGTACATATCCTCCTCAACAGATCGTAAAATTGGTAGATGTCAGTTGTGTTGGATTAGGAGCAGTCCTCAGATGTCATTTCAAGATTCTGACTGATCACAAACCTCTATGTTCAACAATCTGTCTTTTTCCTCACCAGCTTGGATTGAGTGGTGGATGTTCAAAGGATAAGATTGTGATTACAAAGTTTTGTATTCGTCTACCAAGAATAAGCATGTTGCCTACTTCTCCAGGCACACTATTCTTGAAACAACAAACTATCACAACACTATGGAGAAAGCAGAAGCTCATGTAAATGTCATCCTCTCATACACCATTCCTAAAGCTCTCTTGTTACAACAAATACAAACAGCTGCAGAGTCTGATATGTCTCCAACTGGTCATCAAAACCATTCAAAGTGGTTAATGGAAGAAGATCCTACTCAGTTAGGACCCAAGAGAACCCACTCACAGTCTCATATAACCCCTGTAAGTATTATTAATCAAGTTTAAAAATGGGCAAATTGAGGTTGAGTGATTTACACAAGGTCAGTGGCATAGTTGAGAATAGAACACAGGAGACTGGATTGCTAATCCCTTCACCAACTGTATATTGCACATTGCTCAACACGGAAAACTCACCACAAATATGTGTTTCTTCATCTATGTCATGTCTGAAAGTTAATTAAACCAAATAATTTTACCAAGAGGGTTTCAGATTTTTATTTTCTAAGAATAATTTATTTTGTCATAAAGATAGATACTGAAAGCCACTTTGTCTCGAGATTTTTATTTCGCCCAGCAATCCTATTTTTTTTTAATATAAAATCTTGAAGACTCTATATTAATTCTCAGTAGTGCAGGATGATTTTCCCTTTAGTTGTAAATTAGTTTCTTCTTAATAATACAGCCACCAGTCCAGAAAGTGCAGGTACATTTCCCCCATCCCTATCAATCATGGCATAAGAGGATCTGAAGCCTGATATGACTGGGATAAACTTACTCTAGGAAAATTTTAAGTGGTATTCCGCATTGGTACAGCTGTACCAATAGAGCAATGGTGGAAGTTGTCTAGTAGACAGGACATAAGCATTTAACCCAGAGTAAAGTTGTATTATATATAATGCCTTTGTCCTGTCTATACCTCAGCTTCCTCTCTTGATACCACCAATGGAATGGCACCAGTGCAAATAAGGCTAGTGAATTTTGTTAGGATAGAAAAGACCCTGGAGACCAGACTGCAGTTCTCTCAATTTTACAAGGTGATGGGGGGTGGGTTGTTTTGATTTTTCCTGCTATTTTTATCTCCTTGATGTTTCATGCTTCTGATGTCATTGATATATAGTTTAGAGAGGAGCACAAAATAGGAAATAAACTACCAAGGAGACCACATGACAGACTGCCTGATGGTGTAAGATCTGAGGCAGGGAGCCTCATTTTTTTTATCCATGAAGAAAACCACTAAAAATCTATCAACAATTAAAATCTTTCTGCAGGCTACAAAATATACATTCAAGATAATCAAAGACAAAAAGGCTTCAGCCAGACTCAAAGTCCATGAAGCACAAATGGGAAAAAAACGTTCCTCATCTCAAACAGCAGAAGAAGAAAATATAGATCCAGCCAGAGTCAGATGTAGAAAAGTCAGCTCTCTGGTGGGGGAAGGAATGAAGATACTCACAGAAAGGCATAACAAAGAAAAGTGCAAAATGGAAGCCTTTGGAGAAAACTAGATATGGAGTAGAATAAAAACCAAATCCCTCCTCAGCAGAGTTACTGAAACTGAGAAGTGAGTGAGCACTCTAAGTAGGTTCTGCTCACAACATAGGTATCACCTAAGACGGATCATCTTGCTAGGTGGTTTTGCAGGACTAGATTCCAGCAGACTTCAGAGCAGAATTTCTTGAACGTATATTCCATGCAGAATTTCAAGACAGTCTCAAGTGTTTAATAAACTTACAGAATTCTTCACAGCAGCCATTCTCCACCCTGACGTTTTCCTGTGAAGTTGATTTGTCCTCATCAGAAAAGAAGCCATGCTGCCCCTAACATCTCTCACTGAGACTTAAAGCAGAGATATTAAAGAAATTAAATCCTGGGCCGAGGAATCCTTCATTTTGGCATTCCTAATTTTTGAGTGCTTGATTTTGCAGCCTTACCAGTTTTTTTTTTTAAAACTGTAATCACCTAATTTTTTAAAAACAGAATAGTTTCATTCTGGTGGAACCATATTGATCCTGCACATAGATCAGCAGCAAGGTTGGAATCTTTACATCCACAGTGCAGTCCTCAACCACTTGAGCTAACTGAGTATCTGGTAGTGATAGATGATATGTTCTATGTGGATCTGCCAGTAGAGAGGTATGAAAACTAGAGCTGTGCAATTAAGTGATTTTTAGGTTTGCTGGCCATTGTGAGAAACAGAAAAAAATATTATTTTCATGCCCATCCAAAACCAGTTTCTTGGCAAACAGAAAATTCCAAAAATTATTTATTTCAGGTTGAACACAATGTTTTGCTCAACTTGAAACAAAATTGCACTGTTTCACTTTTGGGTATTTTTCAACTTTCTATTCTTTTCTAAGCAAAGGAAATTTTGGAAGTGAAAACCTAGATTCATATGGGGACATAGGCCATTCACACACAAAAAAGGAGTAGGAAGAGGTGGTGATGGCAGCAGTTTTGTGAACAGTGCCTATGTCCCCTTGTGACGCTAGCCTGAAAAATCAAAATGTTTCATTTCAGAAATGTCTACATGAAATGTTTTGACATTTCTGAAAATTTTCTTCTATTTTCTACCAAGCCATTTGCCATAAAATTGGCATGCACTTCTGAAATGTTTCAGTCAACCCAAATCTGCATTTTTTGGTGAAAGAAATTTTGGTGAAAAAAATTTACACAGATTTAATGGAGATGCACATTTTTGCCAATGAGTTTCACGTTATTTGCTAGACAGCAAATAGTATTGAGAATCAAGAATGATGGGTTCAATTCCAGGTTCTGTAAGAAAGTGTTCTTTAGTGATTGCAGACTCTTCTGCCTGTATCCCCTCCCCCCCCCACACAGTGGCCACCCCTCTCCCATCCCCAGTGGTTATCAACCCCTGCACCTCCTCCCCATCTGTCTCTACTCCTATTCCTCCTCTTGGCTCTTGCCCCTGCCACCATCCAGCCTCCCTGGCTCCTGTCCTGTTCCCCCACTCCTGTTTATCCTCCCCACTTTAGCACCTGTCCATTCTCCCTTGTTCCTATTCCCATGTCCTCTGCACCCTTCTGCTCCTGTCCCCCACCTCCTACGCTCAGTCCCTCTGTCCTCCTCATGCATCCCTTTCCTCCTCTCCACTCCCTTGTTCCTCACTTCTCCACATTTGAATCAGCTGTTCCTCCTCTTCCTCCATGCTCCCTGGGCACCAGTAGGAGAAGCACTGAGATCACAAGAGATGATTTCCCTGTTCTCAGTTCCTATGCATTGTGCCAGTCACCCTCTGGTCCCAAAAAGGGCAATTGCAGGGAAATCCTAATCAGCCCCTGCAGTCCTGTACCAGAAAATGCTCAGCTGGCTCAGTTCATATGCAGTCCAGTCGGCACATAGTAGCTGGGTCATGCTCACTGCAAATCTTTGGAGAATTTAGCTGCCAAAGTTTAAGTGAGCATGAGCAAACAGACTTTTTAGAGGCTTATAACTTAGCCAAATTCAGTGACTTTTCACAGGGACAGCAAAAAGGCCAAATTTGAAGTAGATTTATAGATTCAAAGGCTAGAAGGGGACATTGTGATCATCTAGTCTGATCTCCTGTATAACGTGGGGCATATAACTTACCAAAAATAATAGAGCATATCTTTTAGGAAAAACATTCAATCTGATTTAAAAATGGTCAGTGATGGAGAAACCACCACGACCCTGTGGTAAGTTGTTCCAATGGTTAATTAATCAGTTAAAAATGTACACCTTATTTCCAGTCTGAATTTGTCTAGCTTCAACCTCCAGCCACTGCATGTTGTTATAGTCTCTGCTAGACTGAAGAGCCCACTATTAAATATTTGTTCCCCATGTAGGTATGTAGAGACTGTAATCAAGTTACCCCTTACCCATCTCTTTGTTAAAATGAATAGATTGAGCTCCTTGCATTTGTCACTGTAAGAAATGTTTTCTAATCCTTTAATCATTCTCATGGCTCTTCTATGAACCCTTTCCAATTTATCAACATCCTTCTTGAACTGTGGAGACCTGAACTGGCACAGTGTTCAAGCGAGTACCCAATGTAATAGCAAAATAATCTCTCAACTCCTACTCAAGATTCCCCTGTTCATGCATCCAATGATGTGTTGCACAGGGAGCTCATGTTCAGCAGATTATCCACCAGGACTCCCAAATCTCTCTCTCAGAATCACTGCTTCCCAGTATACAGTACTCCATCCTGTAATTGTGGCCAACATTCTTTCTTCCTAGATGTATACATTTAGCCATATTAAAATACATATTGCTTGCTTGCACCCCCCTTACCAAGCTATTCACATCACTCTGTATCAGTGACCTGTCCTCTTCATTACTAACCACTTCCCAAATTTTTACGTCATCTGCAAAACTTTACCAGTGATGATTTTAGGTTTTCTTCCCAATCATTCATAAAAATATTAACTAGCATAGGGCAAAGAACCAATTGCTGTGGGACCCCACTAGAAAAACACCCATTCAATGATGATTCCCCATTGATAATTATGTTTTGAGACCAACCAGTTAGACAGTTTTTAATCTATTTAATATGAGTCACGTTAATTTTCTCTTTCTCGTTTTGTAATCAAAGATAATAGTCTGCACAGCTACAGACTAGGGACCGAATGGCTAGGCAGCAGTTCTGCGGAAAAGGACCTAGGGGTGACAGTGGACAAGAAGCTGGATACGAGTCAGCAGTGTGCCCTTGTTGCCAAGAAGGCCAATGGCATTTTGGGATGTATAAGTAGGGGCATAGCGAGCAGATCGAGGGACGTGATCGTCCCCCTCTATTCGACATTGGTGAGGCCTCATCTGGAGTACTGTGTCCAGTTTTGGGCCCCACACTACAAGAAGGATGTGGATAAATTGGAAAGAGTCCAGCGAAGGGCAACAAAAATGATTAGGGGTCTGGAACACATGACTTATGAGGAGAGGCTGAGGGAACTGGGATTGTTTAGTCTGCGGAAGAGAAGAGGGGGGATTTGATAGCTGCTTTCAACTACCTGAGAGGTGGTTCCAGAGAGGATGGTTCTAGACTATGCTCAGTGGTGGAAGAGGACAGGACAAGGAGAAATGGTCTCAAGTTGCAGTGGGGGAGGTTTAGGTTGGATATTAGGTAAAAATTTTTCACTAGGAGGGTGGTGAAACACTGGAATGCGTTGCCTAGGAAGGTGGTGGAATCTCCTTCCTTAGAAGTTTTTAAGGTCAGGCTTGACAAAGCCCTGGCTGGGATGATTTAATTGGGGATGGGTCCTGCTTTTGAGCAGGGGGTTGGACTAGATGACCTCCTGAGGTCCCTTCCAACCCTGATATTCTATGATTCTACGATGATCATGTGGTACCCTGTCAAATATCTTACAAAAGTCTGTTACATTAATACTATTACCTGTATCAGCCATACTTGTAATCCCATTTAAAAAAAAGATATCAAGTTAGATTGATTTCCATAAACCCGAAGTCCCTGCTCCAATGCATCAGGCTGCTATAGCTCCTCAACGGAACAGTTGTATGAACGTTTTTAATATGGGCAAAACAACATTTTCCCCTAACCTTGTTCTTAGAAATGCTGAACCATTTTAGATTAAACTTTTGGGAAAAAAAATTCTATCGGAGACAAACACCTGGCATGGAGAATTTCATCTTGAATAATTAAAGTTTGGGCAAATTATAAATAACTGAAGACAGCCCTCAGAAAACAGAGTCTTACAATGAAAAGCATTGACCAATCTCAAATACAGGCATCAGTAACAGTACTACCTATTGGATATATATCCTTTAATACGTCATCATGTATTTGTTGGCATTGTAATGATCAGATTTCACACTTAAACATTCTTCCAACCCTCCTCCTAATAAAAATAGCTTATTAAAGTGAGGGCCTTTTGGACGAAAAGGGGAAAGTGTTTCAGAATAGATTTATGTGCATTTTGAACTCCATCCAGGCAAAAGAAAATTATATTGCTTTTTTTCCCTCACAACAAGCGGAAACCCTTCATGTTTGAGGCCAAAATATAAAAAACCCAGAAGGCAGGTATGTTATGGTATCACTTAAAAGTTATATTACTGGAACACAATACTTGAAGGAAAATCTATAAAAAACTATTTATATATGAGCCTTTCACACTGCAGCAGGGTCATTCTTTATTAAGGTTGGGGTCCTCCTAGCACCACACTTGCAGAATTAGAGAAGCAGAATTTAATTTACCAAAATTTTGCTAGAGAGTCCTCTGCACCACAAAGAAGAAAGAAAGGGTGTCCCATTCCAAATAGACTACTACAGGTTTGATTTTCAAAAGTACTGAGTGCCCATTCAAATTGAAGCTAATGGGAGCTGTGGGTATATAATATCTCTGAGCATCAGGCCATACATAATTTAAGGTTATTTCATATCTAGCATTATAAACATTTAATAATGTTTTGCCCCCATATAGTACCTTTAATCCAAAGATTTCAGGGTGCTTTACAAATGGGTGTATCATTTCCAGATTACATATGGAGAAACTGAGGCAGAGAACAACTATCTTATTTGCCTGAAGTCCCACAATAACCTAATCAGACCAGGATTCCGATCTCTCCATTATTTTTAACCACTAGCCTAGGCTCCCCTCATTAGGAAGAAATAATCCAATTCACAGCCCTAGAAATCAGTCTCTCAAATAGTTGCTTAATGATCCCCACAGAACATATTAATAGAATTATATATGGAGATCGGGTACTTAGAGGCTGCTCAAATCTTTTTTTTTCTTTCAAAAATGCATGTACAGTATGATCTACAAAAATTAAACAACAGAGACCACTGGGCCTTGACTGGGAATGGAAGCCCACTCTACTAAAACCAAACAAACATATTTCCGCCCTAATACCCATGAAACAACTCCAGTGCAAGTCTCAAAATAAGGCAACTAGAGCAGTTGTATGCACAAGACAGAATGACTGAGAGACTTAAAAGAAATCCTCCTTTATTTATTTAGTAGAAATTTATGAAAACAAGATAACAAGATCCAAACAAAATGACTACTCTGAATGTGGGACTGGGACAAACACCCCCCCCCCCAACATGGTGATTACAAAAAGCATTACAAAATATTGTCCCATCCTGGAAATTATACATGGTACAATAACCACAGACAAAGAAATAAATTTAAACTTCCCTTTCCTATTACAAAGAGTAATAGCCATCTTTCTTCCTTTTACTTATGTAAATTTAAAATGTTCTTAATTTGATGAATACTATATAATCTCTCTCTTGACATATAATGTACTTAGATGAAAATACTTCATATCATTCACCTGTCACTTAAAAAAATTCTTAAAGTCAAACTACCACCAATACTAAGGGATTCACATTATCCTAGAGCACCTGGGGAACCTACACTAAGACTATGTTTACATTTGAGCTGGATGGTGAGATTCCCAGCTCACGTAGACATACTGGTGCTAATTCTGGTTGAGCTTCTAAAAATAGCAGGTAGCTGGGGTAGCATGGGCAATGATGGGGCTGGCTGGCCTAAGTCTGTACCCAGCTGGTCTGAGCATGCACATACTTGGGCAGCTAGCCCAAGCTATCACCTGTGCTACCCTGCCTACACTGCGATTTTTAGCGGGCTAGCTCAAGCAGAGCTAGCATAGTTACATCTATGGGGTCTGTGAATCACACCTCCCAACTCAAATACAGACATAGCCTTTAGGGATTAAATTTAGGCTATCACTACTGACTGTGAGAAATCACTTATAGGGGAATACAGACCTGACGTAAAATCAAGACTTTATGTTTTAAATGGGTTTCATCTACATGGGCTTTAACATAATGTTCCTCTGTCAAGAACAAAGCTTTCAGAAGATGAGTTCCAAAGTAAAATTTAGGGCTGAAGTTACAAGAGGGACTTAGGAAGCTAAGAGCCTCTTAAGGCACTTAAGTACAATATTCGGTACCGCTGGCATTTACAAAGTGACAGGTCAGCTGCGGCCTAACTCAACACTTGTATTAGGCACCCACATTTCTGCCAGTGGACTTGCACAAAGCTGCCTACACGCTGACACCACCTAGCAGCTCACTCACGCCTAAGCTTGGTGGGATTCATGAACTAGGCATTTCCTCACCTGTCTCCCCAGTAGATTCCGGAAACTTAGCTGATCATAGAATCATAGAACCATAGGGTTAGAAGGAACTGCAAGGGCCGTCTAGTTTAACCCCCTGCCAAGCTGAAGGATTTGTTGGATGAATGTTAAGTGACTGGTAGTTGCTAGAGTTCTTTTAGCTATTTTTAAAGGATTTTTTATGTTGAACTTTCCATAAACTGTTAGCACAATATCACCTTAAGACCTTTCACCAGGATAAGACCATCCCAACTTCCTCAAAAGTAGTCCAGATTTTTGATATTTTTGAAGGGGCAAGAGGATGGGGAAGGACCACAGACTTAGTCTCTGCAAAACGCGGCACATTTAAAAATTGCTTATTTAAGAGAGATTTTTCCAAGTTGATACTAGCCAAGTACAATTTTCATAAAACTTCCAGGTAGGCCTGATTTAGAGCTATGCAAATTGCTTTAGAGCTATGCAAATCCACATAGAACAAATCAGGTATAAGGCTTAAGAACTTGGTGGGAGGTGCTGTAAGACTGATTATTGTGGCTTGCAACCTTCAGCCAATCAGTGTTTTAACTTTATAAAAAATAACATTTTATTTAAAAAGATACTGAGTCATTTTTTTTCAACAACCTACATGGGTCCAAAACTTTGAAGGCCTGGGCTGATACCAACTGATCAACCTAAAAGTCTGTCCAGCTCCCCCTACTTAGTCTTTGGTTCTCACATGAAGCAAAAGCACAAGAAATGGTGGAAGCGCTAAAAGGACACAATCTTTCTTGTCCAAATGGATTTGCTATTTGCAAAAATACATGCGCTATATAGAAAATGCTCCTGTATATACACAATCATGATGTATGAATTGGTTCACTTCCAAATTTCCTAAATATTGCTCATATTTAGTTATTTTTCAAATCCCAAGACTATCCTAGGAAATTCACTTTTTATAACTCAATAGTGCTTCATTATATAGATACGAAAATACTCATCACTCGGTCAGAAAGAAAGCTCCATTTCATAATATGGTCAGATTGACTAAATTGTGTACTTGATATTCCAAATCTTGCGGATAACATATCAAGGTTGCCCAAAATTGGGAAAGTGGTCAAAGCCTAATTTTAGTTATAGGAAAAAAACCTTTCACTCTGCAGAGTGGCCATTTTTGTTTGCTACACTGGAGGAAGCGAGCTGTGTAGAGGTCTAAGTACCTAATCTGCAAGTGTTGAAGTTTATATACATAATAGATATAAAATTATGCATATGCATTTTTGCAGGCCTGGGCCCAAAAAGGGGAAAAATTCTTTATGCTCACTGTGATGGACATGGGGCTCATCTTTATTAATTTATGAACAATGAAAACTGGTGAGCTGGTTATTGGAATAATTACTATATGACTATATTGCTTACTGTAGGCATATGTTGGTTTTGTTTAACAGCAGTGCAGAATTTGTTTTGCCAAGGCTGGGAGCCAAAAGATCAAAAAGGATACTAAACAGTTAAAAAGTCACTCTCTAGGGAGACTGTAGGGGCAGCTGTCTGTTCACAGAGAAAAGTCTAACACAGGAATAGCCTCCATGGGAGTGTGCGATGAAGCATAACCTGCCTGTCTCAATTCCTCAGTGTGGTAGGACTTAGGGTAAGATAGACATGTACGTGTTTTTGTTGTGCAGACATTCGTTTTACCCTGTGTTTATTCCTACTGTTTAGATTAAACAATCTAAAGGCTTGAGAAGGCTGTCTGATCACAAGCTCCCAAAGAGAAGTCTTGCAGGTACCAAACCTAAGTAATCATGGTTGGAATGCAGGGTACCATAGCGTAGGGCCAGTCTAAGAGCAAGAGAATTGCTGGATTTTCCCCAGGACACGTGAAGGTATTTGTACCGTTGTGGTGCGGAGGGAGCATCCATGTACCCATACTTTGGAAACGCTGTCCAGAGATTCAGTTATATATATTTTAACATTAACAGGTCAAATAAATTTGCCCCTTTCTCTCCATTTTTTACTATTGGAATTGAACCCTAAGCAATACGGCTGAGAAGAAATCCTGACAAATAGGGGTTTGGGATTTAATGCACCTCTTGTGTAAGACCTCTTCTGCTGATTTACTCATATGCTGCTCAAAACCACACAACTTGCCTCCCACCCCCATAACTAGGCCAATACAGTAATATTTTCACCATCTATGCAACCCTCTTTCCCCCTCCTTTTTACTTCTTTTGCTAATTAAAGCCGAGGTAAAGTAATTCTGCTATTTAAGAATTAGTATTACCATGGAGAATGCCTACTATATAACAACTATAGCCCAGTCTTCAAAATGAGCATACAACTATTACAAAATCTGCTCCTCTCCTGATGATTAAATGGTAAAGTCAATGTCATAAAAGTGATAATTCTTCTAAAATTAACATATTTTACAAATATACTCAAAACGGTAACTACTAATTATTTTAAAACTATAAGCATATCCATTAATTCCTCTGGGCAAATAAAATCCCTAAGGTTGATAACACTGTGGTGATATAATGCCAATAATGAAGAGATTTAACACTTCCTAGTGTATTCCACTAGTATCTTTCAGTCTAGTCAACTTAGTCCTTGTGTTTGACAACTCATTCACAACTCTAGCAAGCTCCATAAGACAGGCATATGCACTCTTTATGCACCATTGAATAAATTAAAGGAGAATGACATTCTCTATTAATCTGGATTCCCCTTTGTGATGGGGTGAACAAACCCCTCACTAGTGAAATGAGGATTAAAGGAGTTGCTGGACACAGGAGGCCATGCCCCGCAGCACCTGCTGGACATGCTCACAGTGGAGACAGAGTTTAAGGAGAGCAGCTGGGTGTTGCAGCCTCCTACAGATAAGTTGTCGAGGCTCCAGGTGGCCAAGACCAGACCTTACCATCAAGCTGCTGTTGGACCTTCAACCGAGGCGGCCAAGGACCACAAGCCACTCCAGACAGAGGGAGACGCGCTGGAGGAGTAACCTGAGCAAAATCCAAAAGGGACCCCAAGACAGACCAGTGGTACTAGCAGAGGAACTGAAACTGGGGTAGAAAGTGGTCCAAGGGGCAGGTGCAGGGGCGCCTGCCCCGGCGACATATTTTCAATTATTTCTTTGGGCCCTGGGTTGGAATCCAGTGGAGCAGGGAGGGCCCAGGTTCCCGTGCCCAGCCACTGACTACAGGCAAAGCTGCCTTTGACTCCTGCCATTGGGTGACACAATCACGGACTCCAACCACTAGGCAAACTGCCACTGATTCTCACCATTTGGAAACAAAGCCAGTGACTAGAGTTTCTAGGCAAAGCAGCCACCAACTCTCTCCACTGGGAAACACAACCATCAACTCTGGCTCCTAGGTGAAGTGGCCATTAACTCTCGCAATTGGATCACACAGTCTGGAGTATCAGCACTTGGGAGTACCGCAGGTCTTGGACTCAAAAACCCCCTTTGACACTATTTGGCGACACATTGGTCTTCCAAAACCAGAAGAACAAGGAAAAAACCACTATGGGTGAAATAGTGACCCCTGAGAACTCAATGAGAGTTCTGCCATTGATTTAAATGGTGCCAGTATTTCACTACTAGTATCTGAAACAGAACACATGACTCATCATATCCACTAAAAAAACTGGAGTCAAACTGCAACTCTCCAATCCTTGACATTTTCAGTGTATACAATGATTAAACATTCAACAATAAATATAAGAATCAAATAAAAATGATTGGAAAATTACTGAGGGACGGGGGGAATCTTTCCTCCTACAAATCTCCTGAAGATTCTTTGTTGAGTTAGCAAACTTTTCCCAACCCCTTCTACCAAAGAATTCCTAACATTAAGTAAAAACGCATGGCCAACTTAAGCAGAGACTTGGAGGACACTTAAGGGAAAAATATATGGTCCATCTTTGAAGAGATGAAAATCTGTGTCCCTAGAATGAGTGTTCCCATGGAGACCCTAGCACATTTGACAGAATATACAGTATTTTGAACTGGTAACAAAGGCAGCTAGATCCTAGGAGAGTGATCTTTCATATGCATTAAATACTGAAATGAATAAAATACAAGAGACAGACATTTAATGCTATGTGAGCTTCTTAAATAAACACCTATTAAATATCTCAAATTAGTAACATCCACTCTTAGATTAAATTTACCTTTAATAATCTATGCACATGACTAAAACCAAGATACTGGAAGTTAATTTTTACTTTAGCTTCAATCTGTGTTCATTTCCCTTCTGTTTAAGCCTCATTTCTTGTTATATTTATGCAAATGAATCATTCAGTAAAATGATTAAATAAAAAAAAGCTTATGGAACCACAGGCATTCGTCTTCTGAATTCTTCTGTAATCTAATCAATTATGTTACACTGTATTTTCTTTTCTAGGTCTTGAGGATATTTTAGCACACTATATTATATTCTATATCTGTGTATTATGTACACACCTATAGTACATTTTGATGAAGCAAGTAGGCTAATTGAGCTCAGATGTGCTGGGAGCTGTTATAAGCAGTGCTGAAGCAACACACAACTCAGTAACAGGCAGAACATAGTTAGAAATGAGCCCAGAGCAGTTAACTCCCAGGGATTCTGGAAAGCTGATAGCAAGGGAAAAAAGGCACTTGTGGAACACCAAGGGCTGATGACTATACATTCAACACAAGATAGATAGTTCTGCATGTAAGAATGTTATATTTTATATGATAACATTAATCACTCAAAAGCATCTCTGAAGCACTATAAGCAGCTCTAAGGAATTTTCAACAAGTCTTTGCATGTTGAGAGCATCCTTGAGTTGGATCTGTCAGAATGTAGTGCACCCTTCCACAGCCTGAAAGAATCCAGATTCCAACATGCAACACTGGAGAAGCATCCCACTACCATATCATAACCATGTGTTATTAACATACCTTTTTAGGATCACTATAGTTGGTTAGTCAGTGAGTTGCATTACATTTAATCTCCACTGATCTTCCATTTTAGCCTGGGAGATAAAAGCAATTAAAAGTAGGAAATGTTTAATCAGTGAAGCTTTCAATATTCATTTTCAGGAAACCAGAGCACTCATTACTTTCTTCAATCAATGAACTTCTTTAGTTGGTTAAACGCCACATGCAACCCTAAACATACAAAATAAATACTTTCATAGTCAAGAGATAAACAACTAAATAGCAACCGGCCTGTTTTTCAAAGAAACCGCGCATCTATCTTCAGATGAACGTCTCTGTGCACCTCTGAAAATCAGGTCTCAAATATTCAGGAAGTAGGGCCTGATTCAGTGTTGGAGAAATCCCTTCAGGGCTTCAATCTGTTGAAATCTAGCCTTTCATTCCACCCCAGAATAGACTAGAAAAGAGACTTGCTATGTAATATCGGGAGCTGCCCCTGCATAACAAGAAAGGAACTCAGTCTTTTGGAAAGAATATCAAATACAATCGGGTGCTTCTGCCAGCAATCTTGTTGCTTGGTACTGGATGGTTTTATGCAGCAGTGGGTGGCAGATTTGCACAAGACCAGGTTGTGGTGTTGATGTAATAACTGGGGCCAAATAGGCTGACCTCAGTTCTGAGTTTAACTGCAGGAAAGTGGATAAAAGTTGATAAAATAATCCCATCTCCTAAAACAATAAACATTGATGGAAAAGATACAAATGTTAAAAGACTAAAATAGTCCAAACAACTAGCCTTCTAATATCACTCAATGACTATATTTAGATCAAGCTTGGATCAGAAATCAATGGACCAAAGATGGTGTGTCAGAAATGAAGTCTAATTGGTGGACAAAATAATGAGGGTAGGCTATTTTACCCATCAGTCCCTTTTGGGGTCCTTAAGGACACACACACACACACTCTGTGGGAGGAGCAGGGGCAAGAATCAAATTAGCTGTCTGGGAGATGAGTGGACCAGATGGAGCAACCTTACCTTCATGACTGACACCCTCAGCATCTCTTGGGAACGAGGGATCTGCCATAGCACTGGTGAGCCTTCATCATTCTAGTCCTGAGAGAGGTCCTGATCAAACCGGGCCATAGAGAGGGACCCAGATGACATCACCATCTCCAGCAGCTCTGGGTAGATCCCAAACACCACTTAGGATGTGAGATTTGGGTTCCTGTTATGACCTCTTCCTTCATGTGTCATTTTCCTTCATCCACCTTGTTTGTTTTTCCTACCTCTCTCCTTGTTTGCCTTCTGCATCCTTTGCAACACTGTGAGCCTGTGACCAGAGAGGTAGTTAAAAACAGTGCCCTAAATAACCTGATATTGGTACAATTTGCCCACTTCAGAGTGGCTGATCAAACAAGGTGCTGTGCCTGTGTTTCTCCACAATCAGGGTGCAAGCAAGAGGCAGCAGCACAGACCGAAACTGCATATACTCTCTTTGCTGTGCTTTTCTTTCCCCTTTTGTGTATCTTGTTGATGTCCAATCCTGTTTCCCTGAAGATAAAACAACAGCTCCAACCCATCTGAACTAACTTCTTCTCTCCTCCTCCTCCTACTGCTGAATCTCCCTGTTTGGATGCACCACAATGCCTCAGTTTCTCTTCTTTTGATCAAATGCTATAGAGCAGGAAAGTGACCAAGTATTGCAAACATCAGAACCTCCTCTATGTGCTGCAGCATTATCCATGGTTTCAGAGTAGCAGCCATGTTAGTCTGTATCTGCAAAAAGAACAGGAGGACATGTGACACCTTGGAGACTAACAAACTTATTTGAGCATAAGCTTTAATGGGTGTTCTTCAAAGAATAGTTGCAATCAATAAGCATTTTCCCTACATATTATTTCAGATTTCTCTCCCTTCTATGTCATCACTGTAAATGATCCAAGTCTGAATGCTGTCAGTCAGAGATCTTTTTAGTATACCAGAGAGCAGTTTAGATACAAAAGGAAAGCCTTGGTTTCCTAATGTTACCTAATTTTGAGTGATACTGGATACATAGTTGTCTTCTTGAGTGGCAATCACAAGTTACCATGAACAAGCAGAAAAAAAAAATCAATGACTGAGATCATTCTGAGAATGAGTAGTGTTTATGTTCGTTTTGCTGAAAGCCACTTATTCTCCATTTATAAATGTAGCAGAGTCACTTAGAGAGGGACAGTTTCTACCACCCTTTCTCATTTCAAATGGCCCCTTATGCAGCAGTTAATTCCACTGCGGTCAACAAGCCTACCCAGGGGTAAAGTTATCAGTCAGCATGAGTTGTGCGGAAGAATCTAGTCCATCATAAGTAAAATCAAATACAATGAAATATTTTCTGTGTCATCAAACAAGCTTTTGATGGTTTGCAATACAAGGAGCTTAATCACTTTTTTTTTTTTTAAATGGGCCACTCCACTGCCCCAAACCTTCTGATTTTACAACTAGACTTTAACCAAACTCATTTGGAGATTCTAAAAATATTTGGATATGCTCTATTCACTTCCATTTTTAGTTGAGTTTCCTATTCAAACCATTAGATCACACTCCTTTGAAGTGATAAACTGATGATGCTGAAAGACTGCTGTAGCTCAAGCTTGTACAACAGCATTTAAAACAGGAATACAAAATCTGGTTTGCAATATTTGAACTCAAGTATTTCATAATAGTGGATTACTGTATGAATTATATACATTATATGAAAGTTGGTGCTGAAATTTGCATGTTATGATTATTCTGCATTGTTAGGTTTTCTTTTTGAACACATGTATCATTATTAAGTGTGTGTGTGTGTGTGTGTATATATATATATGGGATTTAGAAAATTATACTGTGGGATTTGATAAATCACACCACTTTTCTATCTGCTTTATAACTTTAATACTTAATAGTAATGTCTAGTTTTTATAATACTTTTCATCTATAGATCTCAGTGGGTTCACAAAGGAGGTAATACTTCTTTGATAGGCAGAGAAGCTGAGGCACAGAGAAGTGAAGTGACTTGCCCAAGGTTACCCAGTAAACCAGTGGCAGAACCAGGACAGCACAAAGTCCAGAGTCCCAGTATAGTGTGCTATCCATTAGACCATACCTCAGACCTCATCACTTCCTCCTCCTATCAATACACGACAACTATAAACTACCATTCAAATGAAATCACACACCAAAATGACTTTACTTATTCTCTGCTTAGTTACTATTCAGTATGAATTAGGAAGAATGAAGGAATAATATTTGCATCAAGAATTAAAAAGTATCTTACAAGGCAGGTAAAGCAAATTACAGTACTAAACAATAGTAATAGCTGAATATTGAACTTGCCTGGTACTAATTTGGTTCTCACAGCTGAATGAGATCCTAATGATGTCAGATCCTATCACAAATTTCAGTTTATCACATAACTGGACTCACATGACATAAATAACCTTGAAGGAAGGTCACCTGTGGTTGGAATGTAAGATCTATTAGCATGAATTTCTTGGGTGAATAATAAAAACAAAATAACAAGCATGATTCTATTTGCAGTATTACTTTGACTGTCTTTAATACAATGACACAAGGATGCTCACAGTTGATACAGAAATGAATGGTGTGAACAGCAACTTATTTGCCCTTCCCAAATCTCTTGCTTTGAGATCAGCTACTTTAACTGGCCACACAAGTTCAGAGTTTGTGAGTTGTAGGATTCATACAGGGTTCATGCGCTTGGCAACATTCAGGGCACACCCAGAGTGTTGTATAGGAGCTGTGCACACACACCTCCTCTCAAGGGCATGAACCTTGGAATCTCGCCCAGTTGACATGAACTGTGGGAAGCCTCCCAGGACTGGGCTCAAGGCCCAAGAGCAAGGAATGCGGTAGATAGAAATTGGTAAATAAGAATGTTAAACAAAGCCAGTGTATTCCTTTTATCTGTTGGAGAATGTAATGCGCGGGGGGAGAGAAAAGAATAAAGGAGAGGGTGGAAAGCTGACAGGCAGAAGTCCGTTGGCAGACCAGCCTGTTTGCTTGCTTAAAGCTCTGTGCTGTCTCTTGTCATTGAACTGCAACAGTGAGTACCATGTTTTAAATGTGTAGTTGGCAGTAAAATCAGGCAGCTTTTTCAAAGAAAAAAAAAGAGATTTTTGAATTTTTGCACATTTGAAGAAGAGTAAAAGAAAATACTCTTGCTGATGCTCTTCAGTTTTTTTCACTTATGACAGGTGTTCTTCACTAATGAACACTACTTCTCGCTTAAATGTAATTGGCATGAACTTCGGTACCAACTCTGTCTCCTTTGAGCCATAGTCACGGAGTCCTCATAAGGCAACACCCAGATGGTGCTAGCCCCCTTCCTATTCTGGCATGGAGAATCCTGGGAGCATGCCAAAGTCATGGATAAGAGTATGAGGAGTGTGCAACACTCCAGAGTTTCTGCATAAGCATAACAGCAGCTAAAAAGATATTAGCCTGCATCTCTCAGCTCTGGGGGAAAGGGATGGGATGAGAAAAACATTAGAAAAATCAACTATGAAGAGCAGTTCAAATGCATCTGATAATTTAGCCAACATATTCTGAAATCTCTTTAAAATTGACACAATGTGCAAAATGGATCACATCAAATTATTTTTATTATTGTAGCATCTAAGATGCTAGTTACAGATCTGGACTTTGTTGTGCTGGGCACTGTACAAACACTGAACCAGAAGACAGTCTGTGCCCCAATGAGCTTACAAACAAGTCTGATCACCTTCTGCAGTGCAATAAATCTTATCAAATGTCAGATTTCTGGATTGTGGATTTCTTTCTGGGTATTTATAAAATGCTAGCTATTACAATATAACAACCTGGACATTTTCCAGACAGCTTTGAAAGTTTATTAAAATAGCTATGGGGAAAAATTATACAGTAACACTTTGTATTACATCCAGCTTTTCATCTGAGGAGCTCACAACAGGAAGAGAGTGATAGAAACAATGAGAGAGGGTCAGTGGGGCTGTATAAGTGTGACTAAGGACAAATGCTTGGCTCCCTGACTTTTGGATAGAGACCATAATTTGACAGTCTCTAAGAATAATAAAGCCCAATAGTAGCATACACCACTGCCTCATGTAGGGGAAGGGTGAAACTGCTCCATGTTGGGGGGAACTCAAGCAGAGAGAGTACAATTAGGATGAAAAACAAGTTTATAGTAATAATTTCTAGGCCTGGGGAGAAGAAGGGCTGCAATAGCTTTTGCTGGGAATGTAATGTTCCTGTTGCCTAGTGTGGAGGTGGCAAAACAGGCAGCAGGAGGATGCTAGCACAGGCTCCTAGGGATAAGATTTCTGTGTTCCCCAGCAGTGGCCCCTAGCTCTCTCCTGTACCAGGCAGCATGTGGGAGATAAACTCAATGAGTAGAAGATATGGTGGGAAAGAGGGATGGGGGGATAATGAAATTTACCCTTAAGGGAGATGGATCAGCAGGTGGCATGGCTGATAATTTCCTCTTCCCAGAAACAAAGAAGGAGAAACCCTTGACCCCCACTCAGTCCTCTTTGCGCCATTCGTTTCTTAGAAGAATACAAGTAGGTGGTGGGGAAGAGGGAAGATAAATCAAGGATAGCCAGTTCTATTCCTCATGTTACAATCTGAATTAATGTAGGTGAGTATTTTCCAGGGATGTGTCAGAGCTGCATTTGGCATGGACTGAAAAAAAACATCCTTGTCACACTATGCGCTGGCCCTTTAAGGGATTAGTGCTTGGTTCTGCCTGTTCCTTATCTGGTCCAAGATGATGGGTTTGGGCTTAGGACAATGCTTAAGACAAGTGTGTAAGCATCAGGTCATAGGAAGCCCTGCCCCTGGATTACTATCAGAGAGAGGAAGAGCCGGGCGGTGTTAGGAAAGGGAAGGATTCGCCAGAAAATTCCAGTCTCTAGAGCGTCTGCTAAGAGGGTTCTTGTCTAAAAGGGACCCAGAGGCAGAGTGGAGTGGAGAAGAGGCTCTTCACACCAGCCAAATTAAAAGCCCTGGCTGGGGTGACCTGAGATGAGGGCAGAAACCTTATGAGGGAAGAGCCTTAAGAAAATACCAGGCTACAGGATCTAGGATTTGGAAAGGGCTGTGGAGGTCAGGTCAGGGTTGAGGAAGTTGTGGCATGGGTGGTGCAGAGAATGAGGAAGTTGTGTGTACTTTTTATAAATCTCATATGCCCTTCTAGTTACCTTTGTGATATTATCCTGCCTGAATACATAGAGTTAAGTCAAGAGATGTTTACAGGAGAAACTCACAGGAAACAGAACAATGGCAAAGGTAAGGGGCTATGATAAGTTATACCAAGAGTCCTTGAGGAAACAATGGGGAAATACCCCTGGACTAGTTCAAGATAATCAGGGGTGGTATATTCTTCACAGTTCAAAAAAACCCAGGATCAAAAAAAGGAATACAAAAGCCTTAAAGATGCTGGTCTGAAGCAGAATGGGGGGCTGCTTAGGGACAGCCAGTCAGAGTTGACAGGCAGGCAAGGAACCAGAGGGAGCATGCTGTAACCACCACTTTCTGCCTCTCCCACTGAGAGAAAGGGATTAGCTGGGCTGAGGGAAATTTACAGAAGCTTGCAAGGAAAGATTAAGATAAGGAGAAATATATGAATAACGACCTTTGTTTTTACCTTTGCTCTGTGTGCAATGTGCCTTTGGGTCAAAAAATAAATACTTCATTCTGAAGCCACTGTAACCAGCTCTCGGAGGAAAAGGCTTACAGATGCCAAACTCATTTGGGAGACATGGGGAAATGCAGCCCACAGATCCAGTCTGAGGGTAGTTCCACACATGAAAAGGTGTAGAAAGGCAGGCCTGTCATTCCTGGAGCACACTCCCCAGGGACAAAAGGGGTCCTAAGGCATGGTGCCGGTAACTGAGAAAGGAGAAAAACTTGTTTTGGTTTAGAACAGTTAAAATGTCATCTTAATAAATCAGACCCGCAAGGAGGGACATTTTAACTTACACAAGAATTTGGGGCAATAACTGAAAACCCCAAGAGGAGAAATTAAGGCAACAGGAGGGCCTGGCCCTAGTTCAGGTAAAACTGTTACAGTCCTCTACAGAGATATTTCCATTCAGCATAATTTTAATAGTATCTAATGTGGATGCCCCCAATTAGAGGAAGCAGAATGATGTCATAATACAATCTCAGTCCCTCCCTTTTCAGTTTCTGTGCTGACTATTGCTCATCTGGAGTTAAGGATCTGGGCCAGAGAGCAAAATAGCTGCATAATGATAATGTTGCCCAGCGGTGGTCATCTCATCCCTGCTCTCCCAGGTGTTTATATTCATCTTTGCTTATTTTGAAATAAATAAAAGCAAATATGTAAAGCACACTGAATGCATGAAATAAATGTCAATGCAAACTAACAGTTCTACAGTATGTTGATAAATTTAACAAGTTGGGGCAGCTGTCACATATAAATTAACAAGTGTTTGTGGTGGTAGAATTTCTCAGTTCATAAGAAGCTCTTTAATAATTTTTTTAAAAATCCTATTTTATTGCAGTATATTGGCGTTTTATTTAAAGGCCCTTACATTTGTAAAATAACGGTTTTACATTAACACTATATAGTAAGTGGCACTGACTATCAAGAGATTCACATAAATTCATTTCGTGGTTGCAGACCCAACACTAGTTATTTCAGTTTTCTTAACTAGAGTTCAGTTTGCAGAGTAATCACTTTTTGGAGGTACTAATTGCAATTACCAATTAATTTGCAAAACATGCTTTTATTGTATTGTAGTATTGTACTGTAGTTAACTGATAATCACTAAAGCTGGGTGAATAATTTATTGGACTAATTTAATCTCTTCTGTTTGCAATTTGTCTGAACAGGTTTTTTTGCTCTTTTCTCAAAATTATTTGCTTAATAACTTCTGCAAATAATTCTTGGTCTCAAGGAGTGTTTAGTGTCAGTTTGCTATATTTGGTATTCTTAATTCAAGCTGTTTTGACTGTGAGTATGGATATGCTTTTGTTCCCTGATTGGATGAGCATACTTGCAGAGGTTTCCAGTGTAAATACTCAAGAGTATGATTTAGAATTTTGCTTGGTTAACATTCACTTAACATTTTCTCCTTTCACAAATATTACACTAGTCAGCTGACTTTCTAAATATTCAAAGGAAGGGAACACAGAAATGGCACTGACTGAACTCAGTCACAGCAAATATATTTAAAGGCTTTGATTTTTTTCAAATCTAATTTCCCCAGTTCTACCAGTTCCCAAGATGCAAAAGGGCCTTTAGATCTATAATGGTTGCTATATGACTACTCTTCCACCTTGTAGTGCTGGTTCTGGCCATCCATTCTGCCCTCATCCTATCAGCCAGTTACTCTGTGGTAGGGTGACCAGATGTCCTGATTTTATAGGGACAGTCCCAATATTTGGGGCTGTGTCTTATATAGCCTCCTATTTACCCCCCCCCCCCCCATCCTCTGTCCTGATTTTTCACACTTGCTGTCTGGTCACCCTATTCTGTGGCCTGGTAAACATAGATACCTTTTTACAGGGGTGGCAATTGCCCTGTGACAGGATGCTGCTGCTTTTAGGGGAAGTTAGTATACATCCCCTCACTCTATTAAGAGCACTCTATGCTTTTGGATATGCACATGTCCCCAAGGCACTTTTTCAGGGAACAATTAAGTATTATTTTCATGTCTCTAGTTTATGCATTTTAGTGCATCTTTTAATCCATGCACAAATTTTTACCTCTTTAAGGTAACTGTGCTGCTGTATTTATTTATTTTTACAGAATTAGGGTATGAAGAGATACAATAATGAAATCCAAATCAACAAAGAGAGATTCAGGTTAGACACGATAGAAAACATGTACCATACCAGAGCTGAAGTTTAGATGGCTGTAAAGGAAAAACAGACAACAATAAGTCGAACTGTAATTACCAAATCAATATGCCCTGGGGCTGCTCCTTTGTAGCTCTTATTTTAGGGAGGGTCAGTCCCCTGACACTGCCAGAGGTAGGGAGGTGTGTGTGCTGGGGACTGCTGATCATCCTGGCCCCTCATGGATCTCATCTGATCTGCAGGATTTTGTGGTAGGTTCTGTGGCCTTTTCCAAAGAGAGATCAAAACCCCACTCTCAAAGGAACAATATGGCAGGATTTCTCCGAGGCAACTCTTGCAGAAATCATAGAATATCAGGGTTGGAATGGACCTCAGGAGGTCATTTGGTCCAACCCCCACACAAAGTAGGACCCTAATCATTTTTGTTGCCCTCCACTGGACTCTTTCCAATTTTTCCACATCCTTCTTGTAGTGTGGGGCCCAAAACTGGACACAGTACTCCAGGTGAGGCCTCACCAATGTTGAATAGAGGGGAACGATCATGTCCCTCATTCTGCTGGCAATGCCCCTACTTATACATTCCAAAATGCCATTGGCCTTCTTGGCAACAAGGGCACACTGTTGACTCATATCCAGCTTCTCGTCCACTGTAACCCCTAGGATCCTTTTTCTGCAGAACTGCTGCCTAGCCACTCTGTCCCTAGTCTGTAGGGGTGCATGGGATTCTTCCATCCTAAGTGCAGGACTCTGCACTTGTCTTTGTTGAACCTCATCAGATTTCTTTTGGCCCAATCCTCTAATTTGTCTAGGGCCCTCTGTATCCTATCCCTACTCTCTAGCATATCTACCACGCCTCCCAGTTTAGTGTCATCTGCAAACTTGCTGAGGGTGCAAACCACACCATCCTCCAGATCATTAATGAAGATATTGAACAAAACCGGCCCCAGGACCGACCCTTGGGGCACTCCACTTGATACCGGCTGCCAACTAGACATGGAGCCATTGATCACTACCCATTGAGCCCGACGATCTAGTCGGCTTTCTGTCTACCTTATAGTCCATTCATCCAGACCATACTACTTTAACATGCTGGCAAAAATACTGTGGGAGACTGTATCAAAGCTTTGCTAAAGTCAAGGAATAACATGTCCACGGCTTTCCCCTCATACACAGAGCCAGTTATCTCATCATAGAAGTCAATTAGGTTAGTCAGGCAGGACTTGCCCTTGGTGAATCCATGCTGACTGTTCCTGATCACTTTCCTCTCCTCTAAGTGCTTCAAAATTGATTCCTTGAGGACTTGCTCCATGGATTTCCCAGGGAATGAGTTGAGGCTGACTGGCCTGTAGTTCCCCAGATCCTCCTCCTTCCCTTTTTCAAAAGATGGGCACTACATTAGCCCTTTTCCAGTCGTCCAGGACCTCCCCCAATCACCATGAGTTTTCAAAGATAATGGCCAATGGCTCTGCAATCACATGCGCAAACTCCTTTAGCACCCTCAGATGCAGCGCATCTGGCCCCAGGGACTTTTGCTCATCCAGCTTTTCTAAATATTCGTGAACCACTGCTTTCTCCATAGAGGGCTGGTCTCCTCCCCATGCCATCCTGCCCAGTGCAGCAGTCTGGGAGCTGACCTTGTTCATGAAGACAGAGGCAAAAAAAAGCATTGAGTACATTAGCTTCTTCCTCATCCTCTATCACTAGGTTGCCTCCCTCATTCAGTAAGGGGCCCACACTTTCCCTGACTTTCTTCTTGTTGCTAACATACCTGAAGAAACTCTTCTTGTTACTCTTCACATCTCTTGCTAGCTGCAACTCCAAGTGTGATTTGGCCTTTCTGATTTCACTCCTGCATGCTGAAGCAATATTTTTATACTCCTCCCTGGTCATCTGTCCAATCTTCCACCTCTTGTAAGCTTTTTTGTGTGTGTTTCAGATCAGCAAGGATTTCACTGTTAAGCCAAGCTGGTCCCCGGCCATATTTACTATTCTTTCTACACATCTGGATGGTTTGTTCCTGTAACCTCAATAAGGATTCTTTAAAATACAGGCAGCTCTCCTGGACTCCTTTCCCGGTCATGTTATTCTCCCAGGGGATCTTGCCCATCAGTTCCCTGAGGGAGCCAAAGTCTGCTTTTCTGAAGTCCAGGGTCCATATTCTGCTGCTCTTCTTTCTTCATTGTGTCAGGATCCTGACCTTTACCATCTCATGGTCACTGCCTCCTAGGTTCCCATCCACTTTTGCTTCCCCTACTAATTCTTCCTGGTTTGTGAGCAGCCGGTCAAGAAGAGCTCTGCCCCTAGTTGGTTCCTCCATCACTTGCACCAGGAAATTGTCCCCTACACTTTCCAAAAACTTCCTGGAGGTCCTTGTCCTGTGGAATTTTTTTTTGTGGGGAGGAGACATGTCTCTTTGTATTATCTGGTAACAGGAGCTGCTCCTGCGGATTCTAGCCATCCAGAAGCAACTTTAAGACCATGGGAGAAATTTTCCCAAGATGATAGGCACCCAACTGCTATTTACTGATCTGTTCTTCTCTGCTTTATGTACCTTTGAACAGCCTCCCTAGCACTGTTTTTAAATCGGTGCGGGGAGGGAGGGAGGAAGAAGGGGTTGGTTCATCTTTGAAGAATTTTTTCCCCTTAAAGTACTGGTGGTGGTCAAAGAGGAAACCCAGTGAAAATAATTGGCACTCCAAGACTCTTTGCTCCTACTAAGCTGCTTTCTCCTCTTAGATTTATATATGATGCAACAATTTACATAAATAACAGGAAAGTGCAAAGACGACCTGCTGAGGCTTTGATAAACTTCCTTTTTCCAATCACTTACACTGGGGAAATAACTTAAGTAATACAAAGCTTGTGTAACAGTATACTTGACATTTAGGATTTCAGAAATAAATCTATTTTTTAAAAAAATCCTTGCTTTTAATTCATTATAAAGGTTTACTATAAATATATTCAGTGCAACAGCAGAATGCATTTATAAAATGGGTTCTGCATGCTAATGCCTTAAAGTGTAACAAGAGTAAATGCCTGAAAAGCCATGTACATTAGATTCAAATTACTACAACAAACCAAACACTCACAGTTCAAGTTTCATTACAATTCTCATTAGCAAGTTTTTATGAGACACCTTGAACTTTTTAGTGTTGGCTTGTATTAATGTAGTGTGTAATTCTGTATGGGGTTCAAGTTAAAAGCTCTACTGGTTGGAAGTAAAGAACATTTGTAGTGCTCTTTAAAAATGATTTTGTTTTGCAGTGCTGCATATTTCAGTTAGAATGAAGATGAGATTACAATTGAGGGCTGAAAAATCAAAGGAAAAACAAACACTTTCTTTTGTTGGGGGGTGATTGAGATGAAATACACTGTAGACAGGAAATATAATTATGCCAGAATTCTGCTGCAAAAAAAAAAAATACAAAAAACAAAACAAAACAAAAAAAAAACCTGGCAGTGCACTGTGTGGGGATGCATTTTTATCACTACAGAAAACTGTCTGTCTGACCTGCTACTCATGGGTCCTTTTCTGGGAGGGTGCCAAAGCTGAAGGTAATAGAACTATAATGAACAGCTCCAAATTAAATTATGCTGTAGTAATGTGGCATTAGTTGGCATAAATGATTTCACTGCAATTAAGAAAACAGATACATGACCCACAGCAGGTATTGGTGGTATACTAGCATCAGATAAGTTGGCTTGCCTACAAAAAACAAACAAACAACAAACAGTGAGATAATAGCTTTTGGATAGAATAAGTAGGACCACTATCCTCAAACATAAAGTTGTATTATTAAAAAGGCTACCAATATTTCAGAGAATTTAAATGGTTACTCTATAAACATTTTACAAGTGTTCACTCACTCCAATGCTGAGGGCCAGAACAAGGCCTATGTAACTCTTTAAATCCCACTTGTATCCACAAAACAGGTCTTAAGTGGTGCATGGCCTTGAGCTGGACCTCTGCAAAGGAGTGTATGTCAGGGTGAATTAGGTTGTCAGGCCCCCAGCTGGAGGCCTCACCAGCCTCATTTCCTGCCACACCCTGTCCCAAAGAGAAGCAGAAAAGAAGTCCTCCAAGCAGCCTAGAGTGGTTGCAGGGATACAGCCAATGACAGAGGCTGCAGGGAGCAGCTAATCAGGGCCCAGTAGGGCCATATAAAAGGAGTTGTAAAACAGATCCCAAGTGAGTTACTGTTTGGAACTGGAAGGGAGAGGACTGGTTTACTGGCTGGTGGAAAGAGCAGCAGGACCCTGGACAGCTCAATGATGGCAGCAACCAGGAGAGCCCCTGGTTGGCTGCAGGGCCTGAGTAAGGACTGAGCCCAGGGAGGGCTAGAGAGAGATACCTTTCAAGGGGTACTGAGATAGGGCCCTGGTAGACTGTATACCCTAGAAGGGTATAGACTGTATACCCTGTTCAGATTCACATACAGACGACATTATGTATGACTCAGGTGGAGGGCTTTGACAAATACCAACCAGAAATAGATTTCTATTTCGTTCCATTCTCTTGGGTGGCATTTGGACTCAGTCAGATGCAATAACTAAAAAACTGCTGTAATCACTGTTAACATAATATATACAGTGTTTTTTGCACTAATACATATTTCTGATGGAACCCTGTCAACATACAAATATATCTGTCCTGCTTGGTTGTGGGTTTATTTATCGGTCAACATTTAAAGTCAGCTATTGTCACCCCTGTGGGTATTTTAAAATCAATGTGAGACAGAATAACTAATAATAAAAATCACAGAGTAACATGTCAATGTAAAATATTACATTTTTTATGATTGTGATGGGGCAAGGCCAGATGGCTATAGAAAAGTAGTGGGAGATAGATATATTAGCTCCAGGCTAAACAAATCCCTGGTACCAGGTTAAGTGAAATGGAAGCTGCTCCAGGTCAATTAAGACACCTGGGGCCAATTAAGAACTTTCCAGAAGCAGGGAGAAGGCTAGGTTGATTGGCTTCAGGTGTCTCAATCAGGGGCTGGCTGAAACTAGTTAAAAGCCTCCCAGTCAGGTGGGTGTGCATGTCAGGAGCTGTGGGAGGAAGTTGCGCTGTTGGAGAGGCTGAGTAGTACACACCAAATCAGGCACAAGGAAGGAGGCCCTGAGGTCAGGGTGAAGTGGAGCTTGAGGAAGTGAGGGCTGCTGTGGGGGAAGTAGCCCAGGGAATTGTACATGTCATGGTTTTAAAACGTTAGCTACCATAGCTGATACTATTAGGGTCCCTGGGCTGGAGCCCGGAGTAGAGGGTGGGCCCGGGCTCCCCCCAACCTTTGCCCCCTGATTAATCACTGAGACTGGGAGACAACTGAGACTGTGCAAGGAACGATAACTTCTCCTCACCTCCCTTACTGGCTTATGATGAAAATGGCTCAGTAGACTGTGACCCTTGTCCCTAGAGAAAGAAGGGTTACATGGAGGGTCTCAGTGAGCCTCTGAGGCTAGCGAAATCCGCCAGGAAATGCGGGACCCACGGAGGCAAGGACAGAGCTTTGTTACAGATATAACAACTGGATATCACATACATAAAGGAAAAGTTGCCCAGTGCAATGCTACACCTGGCTTCTGATGTCAGCTATGAGAAAGTTAATTGAAACCAAGCATCCAAACACTTACACCACAATTTAAAGGGTTAATGGGGAGCTCTGTTCACACAAATATACAATCTGTCCTCAGATACCAAGAGCCATGCAAGGAACTACATAGAAGTGTGTAGCTCAATAACAGACTGAGGAGAGGGGATTCTCTAAAGGCCAAAAGAATCATATTGCCTTGAGGGACAATCTGTCTGAACACCAAGAGCCATGCATAAACTAGGAGGGAGTGTGTAGCTCAGAATAGCACATGGAATGTGAATTCTGTCAAAAATCCATATTGTTCTTGGGGACATAATGGAAGTCTATGACAGTTTCCGTAGACACGGAGTAATTTGAGACTGTTCAAACTTAGTTTCAGCTTTCCTCCTGCACACTTTTCTTTAAAGATTGCAGTGATCTGACACAATTTCACCATTCCTCATTTACTTGACCTCTTCTATGATGAGGTGCTATCCCCACTCATCTGTTTCACCACTGAGGCCAGCTTCTACCTCATCAGTACATCCTTTTCTTCAAAAAGAATTTTCATGGAGCCCTTCTGCACAAGAAATAGCTTCCCCATTCTGCTCCACAAACTCCCCACTCTCTCCTTATTTAAATCTCTCCTGAAACAAGTCACCCTCATATTTCCAGGTAGGGGAAAAAACTGACTGAAGAGGGTTAGGAAGAAACACCCCCCGTGGATAGGTTATTTCAGAATTGTGCATTACGGGATTTCTTGCACCTTCTGATACTGGTCACCATCAGAGAAAGGCTACACATCACTGGCTAGATCCAATGTAAGTCCTATGTCTTTTGTGAAACACACTTTGGGGTTCAGTCAGATTACACCTTGATAAATCAAGGGGTTCACCTGAATGCATTATTAAATTCTTAAGACAACAGGGTGTATATTTGCTCATAATAGGTAGAGCTGGACAAAAGCTGCAATTTTATCCTTGGGGCAAACCGTATGATAGGGCTGCCCTGGAGCCATGGGCCTTGGAAGTCCAGAGTCCCCTGGGCAAGCTGGCAATGAACCAGGTAGGATTCTGATGAAACCTTGCCTGTGGTTCATTGGAAGTTCAAACATAATATTTTGGGTGCAATCAATCAGCAGTTTCCAGTGAAACTGTTTCATTGGAAAATTCCCAACCAGCTCTAGTAAAAGGACTATGGACAATGTCAAAGCCACCCTATAAGAAAAAGAAATGTCAGCAGCAGAGAAGATGACAAAGACAAATTAAAGTAGCCTAGGACCAGCTCTTAATTATGCCCACTCACTCAGTCACATCAAGTGAGAAGCCGCTAGATTAAACAAAAAATTCACAAAGCAGCAGCAACCTCTACATTATGTGGCTTCCCATATCTTAGACAGACTGATCCATATTCTTTTTGGTTCCTATTCGTATGCTGAGATTTCTCCTGAGGCCATGCTTATTCCTTCTTGTGAGTCCTTAGGCCCTTTCTGCTCTCTATCTCCTACAGTCTGTCTGGCAATGTTCAGCCAGTGAGAAAGAAGGAGAGACTGGACAGATTGTGCCCTTAAATAATGTTGGTCCTCTCTGTCAGGTGAGCATCTAACCAGCTTCAGAGCCCCAGTCAAGTGGTCCAAGTTCCAGCTCCCCTGGAATCGAACTGGGAAAACCAATTTCTTTTAGCCTGTCACCATGTGTTAAGACAATCACTGTTGATGATTTTTTGTCTTAGTTACTTCAGAGTATTGTCCAGCATTACAATAAACTGCCTTGGTCCTGTCCTTGACTTATCTAGGCAGTAGCAGTTGCACACTCAAAATATAAATCAGACTAGTGATTACAACATCAACTGAAGGTAATAATTTGATACAGACTTGTACAGACACATATTGATCTGTCACAATATCCAGAGGTAATGTGTGTTTGACCCAAAAGATGAGAATTGACAAATAGTACCACGTTATACATGAGAAAATGTTTGAAACATTAAGATGCATGAGGCAGATTCATCCCCAGACAGCGCTAAGGTTAGTGGAGAGCTGGCATATTAACCACATGATACTGGTCTAGTCAGCATCACAGCTTCATACTGGAGAGTAATTATTCAAGAACAGAGATAATTCAAGAGGGGATAACTGCCTTGTATAAAATATTTATCAACAGTTATTTTGCCCTTAAATCATGTCAGTTTGAGGCACTAGATGAAATCATATCATTTAGCATTTGCTGCACCATACAAGTCAATTGGAATTTTACCAGAAACAACCTGAATCTTCAAGAATTTCTTCATGATGCAGACCTCGCTCCTCTCAACTAATGTCTACCTCCTAAAGCAGCTCAGTCAATAGAATCAATACATAAGGGTTCCAGGATCAGGCCCCACAGTTTTTAAGGTTCCACACTGAACACTATTATTGCAAATAAGAGGAAGAGTTGGGCAAAATATATTCATTTTTCCTTTACCATAAGCAAACTGACTTATTTTCTGTTTTTGCAACATTCTTTGCACAGCTCTATTAAGTAGCCATGTTCTAGAACAGAGGTGGGCAAACTACAGCCCGTGGGCCACATCTGGCCAACGGGACCGTCCTGCCCAGCCCCTGAGCTCCTGGCCGGGGAGTCTAGCCCCTGGCTCCTCCCCTGCTGTCCCCCCTCCCCTTGCGCTTGCCCACCTCCCAGGCTTTCCAATAAGCCTATCCTGCCACTCTGAGCAGCATGGTAAAGGGGCGGGGGAGGGGGGTTGGATAAGGGGCAGGAGGTCCCAGGGGCCAGTCAGGAGACAGGGGGGTTCGATAGGGGGTTGGATAGGGGTAGGAGCCAGGCTGTTTGTGGAGGCACAGCCTTCCCTACCCAGCCCTCCATACCGTTTCACAACCCCAATGTGGCCCTTGGGCCAAAAAGTTTGCCCACCCCTGTTCTAGAAGTTATACAGCTTGTTGGAAAGAAAGCTGGCTTGGCATTAAAAGTCTCCTTCTTCGTGGCTCCTCTTACTCATTTTTTATTTATGTTTTTTCCCTTGGAGATGGATATCTATATATCCACGTACATATACAAGGGGAAAAACATTTTTAAGCACAGTTTTCCAAAGCTTAGAAATTTGTTCGGGGTGGACTTTTTTGGGGGGGAGGGGGGAAGAGCGTCTCATGTTTATGTTTGATTGATATCTGTCCATCTGCTGCAATAAACTGGCTGGCTAGCACTTCATGACGTGAGAAAAAACAGTAGAAAAGCTAGTGATACTCCTATACCAATAGTTTGCTATTTTTGTTTCTGTCAAGGCTCCTCCCCCACTCTGAACTCTAGGGTACAGATGTGGGGACCTGCGTGAAAACCTCCTAAGCTTACTTTTACCAGCTTAGGTTAAAACTTCCCCAAGGTACAAATTAATTTTATCCTTTGTCCTTGGAATATCCACTGCCACCACCAAACTAACTGGGTTTACTGGGAAACGTAGTTTGGACACGTCTTTCCCCCCAAAATCCTCCCAACCCTTGCACCCCACTTCCTGGGAAAGGTTTGGTAAAAATCCTCACCAATTTGCATAGGTGACCACAGACCCAAACCCTTGGATCTGAGAACTATGAAAAAGCATTCAGTTTTCTTACAAGAAGACTTTTAATAGAAATAGAAGGAAAGGAATCACCTCTGTAAAATCAGGATGGTAGATACTTTACAGGGTAATTAGATTCAAAACATAGAGAATCCCTCTAGGCAAAACCTTAAGTTACAAAAAAGACACACAGACAGAAATAGTCATTCTATTCAGCACAGTTCTTTTCTCAGCCATTTAAAGAAATCATAATCTAACACATACCTAGCTAGATTACTTACTAAAAGTTCTAAGACTCCATTCATGTTCTATCCCCGGCAAAAGCAGTGTACCGACAGACACAGACCCTTTGTTTCTCTCCCTCCTCCCAGCTTTTGAAAGTATCTTGTCTCCTCATTGGTCATTTTGGTCAGGTGCCAGCGAGGTTACCTTTAGCTTCTTAACCCTTTACAGGCGAGAGGATTTTTCCTCTGGCCAGGAGGGATTTTAAAGGGGTTCACCCTTCCCTTTATATTTATGACAACCTTATTTCAGGGTGACTAGTTTGGAGGATGTGACCTTAAAGCTGGTAAAAGTAAGCTTAGGAGGTTTTCATGCAGGTCCCCACATCTGTACCCTAGAGTTCAGAGTGGGGGAGGAACCTTGACAAAGGTGCTATTGGGTTGTTAGGAATACAATTCTGTCCTGAGAATGCCTATCACCTCCAGAGAAAGGGAAGTGCCTAGAAAATGTAAAAGCAAACTTAGTTTGATCGCATCCTGTCTGGCAAGAACTCACTTATCAATAGCTGGGATGTGAAATCCTCATTTCTGTGTTGTTCTATCATTGTAGTCCCCCTTTCCCTATTGTTTGTCTGTATAATCTCTGTCTGGTTCTGTGATTGTTTGTGTCTGCTGTATAATTAATTTTGCTGGATGTAAACTACTTAAGGTGGTGGGAGATAATTGGTTACATAATCATGTTACAATTTGTTAGGATTGGTTAGTTAAAGTTCAGTAAAATCACACTAACTTATAGATATTTTTGAATGAGATTACAAGTTTGACTGATACAGGTAATAGCGTTGATGTAATACACTAAGACTTCTGTACAGTATTTGACTTGGTACCACACAATATTTTGATTTAAAAAATTAGAATACACAATTAACATGACACACATAATATGGATTTAAAAACTGGCTAACTTATAGATCTCAAAATGTAATTGTAAATGGGCATCATCGAGCAGGTGTGGTGCTAGTGGGGTCCTGTAAGGCTAGGTTCTTGGCCCTGCTCTATTTAGCATTTTTACTGGGGACTTGGAAGAAAACATAAAATCATCACTGATAAAGTTCACAGATGGCACAAAGATTGGAGGACTGAAATAATGAAGATGGATCACTGATACAGAGTGATCCAGATTGCTTGGTAAACTAGGTGCAAGCAAACAATGTGTGTTTTAATACTGCTAAATGTAAACATATACATCTAGGAATAAAGATTATAGGCCATACTTATAAGATGGGAGACTCTGGCCTGGGAAACTGATTCTGCAAAAGAACTGGGACTCATGGTGGATAGTCAGCTGAATGGGAACTCCTAGTGCAATGCCGTGATCAAGAGGGCTACCTTGGTTGGTTGGATGCATAAACGGGAGACTACAGAGTTCTTTCATCTACTCTGGAATGGGGAGCATGCCAGAGCGGTGGCCTTCACTATAGGTACTATACTGTATCTATTCTCTGCTTCCTAGGGCCTGTAGCAGGTCTTGGAACCAGGGCTTAAGTTGGTAGAGCAGCTCTAATGTTGCTCTACCTTCTAGCAGAGGCCAAGCACAGCCTCAGAATAAAAGAAGAAAGGTGCCTTAAAGCTTCCTTAACAGTCCCTCCCTCCATCCCAAGCAAAAGAGCAAACCAAGAAATAGGATGTCTGTTCATACAGAAAGGTGTTTTTTGAAGAAAAGGAGATGAAAAGTGTCAACATTAAAATGCAGAGCAGGGTGGATTGATTTAAACCACCAGGTAGAAAGACTCAATTTAAATAACTGATTTTAATCTACTTTCCCATTTGTACTTCAGTTATTTTCTAAAGAAAGGTGCACTCATTAGTTGTTATAACCATCAAAACATGTTGATTAACAGATAAATAGAGCCTTTACACTACATTTGGTACATTTTTTTTGCTACCTAGGAGGGTACACTATAAATATATGCATTTATTTAAGCTATCATATAGCTTATTAATTGTACATTTCTAGTATGTTAGAAAATAGTGAATTGCTTATTTTTGCAGATGACCAAGTGTCAAGCAGCATTAGGATGGTAACCAGAAGATAAATTTTATATGCTGTTGTGTTTAATTATTTTTGTTACACAAAATAAAAACTTAAATATTTTGTTACATAAACTTCTATCAATGTATGTTTCACATTTAAAACTAAATGATTTTGTCAAAACAGAGGGTTTAATTGTAGTGAGTGAATTAAACTGATTATTTCAGGTCAGCCTGGAAAAAATATTCAAATATGCCTAAGTAACGTGACTAGAGCTTAAGTTCTCATTCACTCAAGTTTCTCAAAAATGAGAGTCTCCTAAGTTACTGAGGCTGACCTATTGTGCCATATTTATAAAACATGACCTCAAAAGTTGGATATATTTTTCCCCTAATTCTGTCTTTATATAGGAAAAACAGCCTTTAATTCAAAGTTTTTGATAGAGGCTCATAGTTTCAGCATATTTATTTGTATTTAAATGTTAAGTGTAGATATTAACATATTTTATATTATTGTTTAGATATTGGTCACTATTGTCTATAGTGACCGTTGGTTGATCAGAAGAATACAAGTTATCTCCTTCTTTAGGGCTTGTGTTTACTACCATTGCAGCGTTCAAGATATGAACTTGGATCTTTCTCACAGCAGCACAATGTCTTGCCACTATACTGCAGGATTTCCTACACAATTATACAGCCTTTAAACAATCTGTTTGAGTTATTCACTTTAGAAAGGTTGTATGAATAACATTTTGGTGTGATTGGAATATAAAGTATTTCTGTTTTTTCAAATACTAAAATAAAGTTAATCTGACCTTTTCAAAAAGTGTACTCCATTTTACCCAGCAAAATTGTTTTCAATGAAGACAGAAAGTAAAGCAATCAGAAGACCAATCTAATTTGAGTTTCAACAGAAGAGCTGTCACACTCAAAATGTGAATATGGACTATTCTCTGACAATGTCAATTGTATTTTTCTTCTTGTGCATAAAAAATAGCCATGAAAAAGTACAAGAGTGAAACAAAGCCTTTCATGCGCATACATGTGTACACCAGTGATAACGAGCCAAAACACTTTGTTATGCAAATGAACAAAGCACGTGCTGCCCCATGAACTAGGATCAACGCTTTGGAACCTTTTACTCTTAGCAGGAGGGAGATATGGAAGCCGGGACACAGAACTGTTTAAGAGTCTATGGGAGGTGCAAACTGGAATAGGGACTTCTTCTAAAGCTACAAACACCACAAATCAGGAATTATGGCATGACTAATGTGGTCACACAGTTCTCTTACTTGTAAGGTATGAGATGATGATGATCTGGTCTTGGGAGGCAAAGCAAAGCAATCTGAACTGCTAGCAAAAAGTAGTAAATCTATCACACTCTGAATGTGATAAAATGATAAAATAATTGTGTCAATAGACCTGATTTATGAAGTGGGAAAGGGGAAGCATGCTTCACTGGTTCCACTTCACCCTTTATACACCCTTTTCCTTTTCTGTTGCTGTCTTTCCATGTTGCAGAGGAGAGGAATGAATAGGGCCCAGGTAGTTTACAGATGATATAATGAACTCTCTGGGGCTTGAACTATCTTTTAGGAGTACAGACAGCCATAATCTCAGCTGGAGCCTTTAGGCTTTACTGTAACACTAACAAATGCTGGACAACCATAAGGAGTGCTACACTATATAAACTGCTCATATACACAGTGGAAACAAAACATAATACAAAATATAAACATTGACAAAATATGTTAATGTGAGAAGAACAGAGTAAAGCTTTTGGGGGCAGTACTGGGGCTTCTAAGGCACTATTGCAATACAGATAATAAAGTAGATGAAAATGTTATAGTTCTGGGGAAGTCTGCAATAGGTACCTGAATGGAGAAAGCAAGGCTGAAGATAAATGTGTGCATAATTCAAATAAGCATCACAACTGTAAAAGGGAATAATTTTGAACTTACTAGTGAGAGATGGAATGACAGACATTTTTATGGCTTAGAATTTGCATTAGAATAGAAGTGTTGCTGGTGAAAGTTATTACCCTCCTGTATCATACTGAGCCATATTTGTCCCTGTTACGACGCTCATTTACAGGGAGCTTCAGCAGAATATATAAAGATAAAATAGCAATTATTAGATTAATTCACTCCGCAAAAACAAACAGTGTAATATGTTGCAAGGAAAAGCAGTGCAACCCTAAAGCCAGCAATTAGTAAAATGGTAAATCTCACATTCCTTCCCATTGCTAAAACTGGCAGTTTTACAAACTCAGATTTTATGCTTTTTGAGCACTGAGTGTACTGAATAAATCAGTTCCTATCGCAATTATGTAATGCGACTTCCAGAGAGAGATTCTTAAGGTTAGAGCTCCACAGTCCAAGGGTCTACGTGTCAGAGCCCATTATGGACCAGGAAGAAAGAAAAGTTGATAGTTTAAGATAGTCAGTTATATGGCTTTAGTGATGTTAAGGGGAAAACACCTGTGATGGTTTCAAAACTCAACTTCTAACTTCACTGAAAATAAATAGATCTCATGAGTTCATCAGGAGCTTAGATGGAGCAAAGGGAGATAAGAGTTGATCGAGTAAGTTTCAAGTAAATTATAATAGTAAACATCAGAAGATGAAAAATACAAAGTAATGTTATGAATTATGGAAGGCAAAATGGTTTTAAGAATACCCATGAACATAAAAATGAGTCTCTTTTCATACTCTCCTTTGCAACAATCTTAGCCACATCTATTTACAAGGATAGTTAATGAACATTGTAGAGCTGGAGTAATCCCAGCTCAGATCTTTTCACAAAGCACTTTATCTTACTATAGGTTCTGACTCTGATGGATCAACTCCAAGAGTCACAAATATGGGGAAGTGGTCACACAAAGCACTTTCTAGATCTCATGGTCACTCAGCTCATGATGCAGGTTTGACAAGCTGTTGGAAAATGTATTGCCACAGAAGAATAAGCAGATTGTGAAGGGAGTGAGGGAGCAAATATGGTTGTTAGTCTCAGGACAGCTACAGAAATGAATGACTGTGGGTAGTAACGTGAGTGGGGAACAGGACAAAACAGTTAGAACTAGAAGGCAAATTAATGCCTTTCTAATCTAAGGTGAGTTATGAGGGAGTCCCTTATAATACAGGTGGACAATTTGTCTTCCTGTAAGAAAAGAACAAAATACATGTGTATGCCCCCATTTCCTCCCTGGGTTACTTGGGTGCAGGCAACACTCACTTGTGCGCCTGGATGCCTGATGTTGCTGACATTAAAAGAGACCCAGAGTATCCCAGGGGTGATTTTGGATAGGTGGGAATCCTCTATCCACCTCTCTACTTCAGTCCCTTTACTCCTAAAGGAATTTAAAATTGGTGGTGCCTCCACCTGGCTGGCCCCTATACATATTCAATAGTTTGCCTGGGGAATCTCCAGGAATAAACCTATTCTAATAATAAATAAAAGTAGTAGTCTGTGGCATGGGTCTAACACAAAAATACCAATTAAAAATAATATACATCCAATATACATAAATTGGAGTTGAAACACCTTTACTTAACAATTTAAAGAAACAGAATATAACAGATAGGGTTGCCAACTTTCTATTGGCACAAAACTGAACACCTTAACCCCACCCCTTCCCCAAGGCCCCACCCCCCGCTCACTACATTCCTCCTCCCTCGGTGTCTCGCTCTCCCCCACCCTCACTCACTTGCACTGGTCTAGGGCAGGGGGTTGGGGTGTGTGCTCTTGGTGGGGCCAGAAATGAGGGGATCAGGGTGCGGGCTGCAGCTGGGCGTGTGGACTCTGGGGTCACCCTAAAAACAGACTACAATTAAATGTCACTACTAATTTTAATCCACAGGGGGCAGCTGAATAAAATCAAACAACAAATATAGTATACAGTGATAAATGAAATGTATCTAACTAGCATTTACACTGCCACCATTGACCCCACTGGATTTCAGAGTCCTAGACACTTGCTTGCATGGACATGCTTGAAGATCTGCAGCTGGAGACAGTACTCTGTTGGTTCTTTGTATCAGTCCTGCCAAGGCAACAAGCTGCACAACCCCTCTGACAATTGGAGTTGCCCCCCCACTTCCCCAAATTCTAGCAGCTCTAGGTCCTGGCTTGATTGGAAGATCACTCTGCCTCTCCTCAGACTAGTCTCTCTGCTGTGCCCCTTCCCTTGCAAGTACTTTCGCAAACCAGGGTTGCGGTTACTCAGTGTTTCCTCACTGCAGGCCCACCTCAGTCAGTTCCAGGCACAGCAACAGTCTCTGCCCTGGCTCCAGTGAAGCCACCAACCACCTCTGATGCTCCCTACTCAATCAAAGCCCCAGCAGGCTCTCAGCAGCAGCTTCGGGTATGGACAGAGCTCCACATCAGCAATCTTTCTCCTCTCCCCAAAATGGAGTCCATTGCCTTCTCTCCCTGGAAGAGGAAGTGTTCCACTCTTTCCCAAAGTCATCATGGCAGTTATCGTCTCCAGGGTTAGATTGCAGCACACAGGATCTTCCCAGCTGGAACACTCCCAATAAAGTTTAGAGGCCTCTCTAGTAAAGGGGGCCTACACATGAGTAACGTAGCTAATTATACAGCACCTTTATAGAACTTGTTTAAGCAGAACAATCCAGAAAACATGGTTCTTTCTGTTTGCTTCCATAGGGGAAAACTCTCAGTCCAAATTCTTCTTAAAGAAGAGTGACTCCATCAATGGCATAGACCTACGATTAAATATGGGATGCAAAATGCACGTGTCACTAATAATATGTTTGCTATTTGGTGGCTACTTAAAGATTAATTATAAAGAAGATGATTGGTCAGACACAAAGAGAATTCCTGAGTTTTATTAATACCATGATCAATATAAGAAAAATCACAGAACTAGAAAACAAGATAAACAACAACAGCAGACTCCACATCACATATGCTCAGCTAACTGCAGGTTCCCCATAAGGGGAGATAAGCATTAAGGTTGGCACCAACCTGCCACCCCAAGGTTCGGCTGAGGGTTACGTTTGATTCTTTTTAATGCACTTATTCCTTACACCCATCTATTTCCAGGACCATATTTGATTAAGTCTTGGCCTCTTGTCTATACTTGCCACTCCTGCTATCCATTGTTGGGGTTTTGACAATTGTCAAACATTTGCACAGATAGATGGTTCTTATACAACAAGGTCAAGGAAGTCTGGCTAAATAACGCTTTTGTGTTTGAGACAGTCTATCATAAGATTTTTATTATATATATACATACACATACACACCCTTTCTAATCAAGGTTGGTTAATTATGCTCACTTTTATTAGACCGAATACGGCCTTATACTATTACTACCACTAGGCCTCAAGCCTAAAATGCTACAGTTCAGCCCATTCTGAAGAAATCTTTAAATTTCTTTGCTTACTCCTACTTGCATTATAGCTTCAGTTTCATTTGTACTAATTCAGTCAGCATTTTAACTCTTTCTAGCATACAAATGATTATTCACCTGATCATGTGAGCTCCGGTCAAAGGTTGCATTAACCCAGAATGATTTGTCCTTTAAATTGTAATATTGATGCAAGAGATCAGTGTGCCTGCCTTGTTCATAAGATACTTCTACCCTGCAATCCCCCTTACACATCTCTAAAGGATATGTTTTGCAACCAGGGATAAGAACAGACAAACACTACTTAGCACATCCTGCAATTACACTAGTGCCCAATCTAGACTTTGCAAACCTATTACTAGCAACCTAGTTTATCTCTAGTCAAACAGGGAGTATTGTTTTTATCCTAAAACAGTTTGATAATGATGAGTGAATGTAGACTCCTGGTGCAAAATTCTGTGCTGTGCCTCTCAAAACATGTACAGAGGCGGCATAGCTCATCGGTGGGGCAGTAGAGAGATCAGCATGTAGCTTTATGAGGCTGCCTAGGGGTTGCTCTGTAGAATAGAAGGACTCTGGCAACTCTTAAGCTGCAGGCTATGCGGGCTGGTGGTAAAGTGTGATTCACAACCAATTCCCCTGGGGTCATTAATCTCCTTTAAACCGTTTATGTTTAAATTCATGGATTTTATAGTCCTCTTTATTCACAGAATAGACACTGTCCAGCTTAGGCAATAGCAGAGCAAGCTTCCTGACACTGTCCTTTAAGGACCGTCTCTAGGTCCCCCATCCTCACTCAGGGCTAGTCTATATTAGAAGTGCTACACTGGTGCAACAGCACTGCTGAAGCTGCGCCACTGTAGCACATCTAGTGAAGACACGCTGGGCCAAGGGGAGAGCAGTCTCCCCTCAATGTCATTACTCCACCTCTATGAGAGGTGGAAGCGATGTCAACAGGAGAGTGTCTCCCTCCAAAATAGCCAACGCAGCACTTAGGTTGCTCTAATTTGCCTCACTCAAGGGGGTGGCTTTTTCAAATTCTTGAGCAATGTAAGTTGCATTAAGCGGTAGTGTAGATCTGCCCTCAGTCTCAGTGGAGTTGACTAATAAGGATGCCAATTACTTTGGCTACTTTTATGATTTGGACACCAATCCACTAGGAACTGGATTGAGACCAACAACTCATTTCACAAATGCCATTGAGCAATCATTAAATGCTATTGGCTTTTTCCTTGCTGGATTTAGAAGAGTAACATGGAAATGAAAGGCTCTGTATTACACTGCCAATCTCCTACACATGGAATGTCTTATAGAAATAATTAAATAAATATTAAAAGCCTGACAAGTGAAAATGTTGGTCAGGTGATGAGATAAAGGAAATTCTTTCCAAACATCACAAGTCTAGAAACAGGGTAGGATTTATAACAAAAAACAAACAAAAAAACCCAGTGGCTTTTCCCAGACAGATACAAGCCCCAGGGTAGCTGTCGTGTAATAATGGCTTTAGAGCAGGATTTGTTTAAAGTCTAGATGGTTTAACAAAAATAATTACGGCAATCCAGTTTTTGACCTTTCTAAAACAAGCATGCTAATGGGAGGGAGAAGACAGATCAGTTGGGGAGAGGTCTGAAGTCAATAGGATTGCACAGGCTGTTAATCAGAATAGAATTCAAAAGAATGAGCACACATGGGGATTTCAAATTTGGATTAGACAGCCAGTTTTAGCATGCAAGGGGGAAAAACGAACAATACAGACATGCCATGTAAAACATGTCATGCCACCACTACTCTGTATAGGCACTTTTTCTCTTTGCTCTTTTCTTTCTATGGTCTTTATTACTTCATCTGATAAGTCAGAAATGCCATTTAATTATGGTTCAAGGAGTACGGTATAACGGATGATCACTGAAAGTTGGATTTTCTGTAATTTGCTAAAAGGAATGCAGCTACTCATGTGCTTATTGGGGCACCACCAGAGCAGAGCTGTCTAATTACTAGAAAGTTCTGTTCAATAAATGTCAACTTCAGATCTAACAGCTATTTCATAACAACACAGGCATAATACCGACGGAAGGAACATTTACAAGCTTGTCAGATCTTATCCTGCCACTTTATCTAATGTGGTGAGATCCACCAAAACCCCAATATTTCCTATGAAAGGCCTCACCCCCCCTCCGTGGCATGAAGTATGGCCAGAATTGTGCATCAGCTGTGCCCATGCAGCAATATTATTGCCATCTTGGGAGAAGGGGAGACACTCTTTCCGAGCTGCCTGCATAATTACTATGTGCCCAGGAAGGGTGAGTCCATGGAGTATTGTACACATAGAGGGCCTTCCTAACAAGGTAGGTGGAGAGAACCCTGGGAGACCAGGTAGCTGATGCACGGTTAACTGTTGAACTTCTATGAGGAGCATTATTCCTGTTGACATCTCCAGCAAGGAAACCCATCAGAGTAAAGAAGTCCTCCCAAGAGACATGGGAAATACAAACTTTTTTGGGGGGGGGGACAACCAGCACCACATGCTTATTATAGGTAACAAGTTTGTAGGCGTGGGAGATGCTTTTCAGAAAATTAGCTCTTGCTCCTTTTTCCCCTAAGCCAGATCCAAAACAGTTGCTGAAGAACACCCACCCTCACTCACTCTATGGCCTCTGTATGAGGGAAAGAGGCAGATTAGTAGCATTTCATACCTACTTTGCCTTCATTATGCAAAGGTGTTAATGATTAGAGAGTCAGGCCTGTTATCTCTAGGTACAGGATCCAAAGTTACAGATACTTATTAAACCCTTTGAAAGCACTAGTATGTTGTGCTGACCTAACTCTGCTAATGAATGGACATGGAGGAGTGTGGACATGACCACACCATTGCTGTGGTGGAGTTTAGCACCTCTATTTAATCCTTTAACTGATCTTATTACTGTCCCACTTGCTTTTTCCATCTTTAGGAAAAATACAATTTATACAGCCATTGAAGTGTGCTAGATGCTAACTATGCTGGCAAACAAGACCCCCTGCAGATAAAAGATATTGTTATATAGAATGGGGGGTTTGAGTATTGAAGTGAGGAACATGTCTTGTTTGCATTACCATTTGTATTTAGCGTGTGTGTGCAGGAGTGACAGTGAGTGTTAGACTTTTCTAACTTTCATTATGTTAAAGTCTCACAAAAAAGTGAGGGGAGGGTTATAGGCTTTTTTAAAGAAGTCTGCTTAAACTTAGTATAAATTAATGTGCTGCCCCTTTAAGGAAGACCCTAGAACAGAAAGCATTCCACTTTCAGCCAGAGAAAATAAAATGGCCACAGGCTGGCTTCTCTTAGCCACAAGTCCAAATAAACAAAACAAATGCAAAGTGACTTCCTTTTGTTTAGGACAAATACTAACATATAAACAGGGCTGCTTTTTTTAGCCAAGGATCCAGCAGAGGGAAAAACAAACACTTATTGGGCACCACTCTACCCACCTGCCTTATACTGAGAAGAAATAATTTCCTTTTCCCTCCCTTTCCTTCCTTACCCAGGATCTGGAAAAGTAACCTCTTGCAAGAGGAGGAGACTGGAAAACATCTTCTCTCTTGCTAGAGCCTTCTGCTTCTTTTTATGGCTTCCACCACATAGGCAGTACAGCTGTTCTCTCTACCTCCCCACAGCCTAATTAGTTGCAGCTGCCAGCTCTTCTGTGCTGGTCTGCATCTCAACCAATCTTTCAGAGCTACTTTCTTCTTTTCTGCTCAGTGAAGGAGTTTAACACTTCCTGGTTCACAAAGGGACAGAGCACATATACTGATCACATAGAAATCATAGAAATGGAGAGCTGGAAGGGACCTTGAGAAGTCATTCATAGAATCATAGAATATCAGGGTTGGAAGGGACCTCAGGAGGTCATCTAGTCCAACCCCCTGCTCAAAAGCAGGACCCATACCCAATTAAATCATCCCAGCCAGGGCTTTGTCAAGCCTGACCTTAAAAACGTTTAAGGAAGGAGATTCCATTACGTCCCAGCACCCTGCCATGTGGCAGGACCAAGTAAACCTAGACTCATTTCTGACAGGTGTTTGTCTAACCTGTTCTTAAAAACCTAGTGATGGGGATTCCACAACCTCTTGAAAGCCTATTCCAGAGCATAACTACCCTTCAGCTAAAAAGATTTTCCTAATATCCTGCCTGTGCATTTGATTTTTTCCTTCCTAAGTGAAGTACTTTGCACCTGTCTTCATTAGATTTTATCTTGTGGAATTCATACCAATTACCCAGTTGGTCAAGTCATTTTGAATTCTAATGCTGTCCTCCAAAGTACTTGCAACCCCGCCCAGCGTGGTGTTACCTGAAAAATTTATAAGCATGACCCTTCACTCCACAAACAAAGTCATTAATAAAAATATTGACTAGTACTGGATCCAGGACTCACCCCTGCAGGATTTCACTAGATACACTCTTCCAGTCTGACAGAGAACTATTGGTAACTACACTCTGAGTACAGTCTTTCAACCAGTTGTGCACCCACTTTATAGTAATTTAATCTAAACTAGAGAAATGCTGTCTTCTGAGGAGAGTGTCATGTGGGACTGTAAAAAGCCTTACTAAAATCAAGATATACCACATCTACTGCATCCCATCTATCCAATAGGCCAGTAACTGTGTCTAAGAAGGAATTTAATTTGTTATTGACAAATCCACGCTGACTATTCTTTATAACCTATTATCCTCTAGGTGCTTACAAACTGATTTTTAATAATTTGTTCCTGTAAGTTTCCAGATATCTAAATTAGGCTGACTTGGCTAACTCCCTGGGTCCTTTTTGTTCCCACTTTTAAAAATAACTGCTAAGTTTGCCCTTCTCCTGTCCTCTGGGACCTCACCAGTGCTTCAGGAGTTCAAGGATAATGGCTAATGGTTCAGAGACTGGTTTAGCTAGTTCCTCAAGTACACTCAGATAAATTTCACAGGCCCTGCTGACTTGACTACATCAGATTTATCTAAATATTCTTTAGCTGGTTCTTTCCATATTATAGCCTATATTCCTTTCCCCTTGTTAATATTAAATTTTATTAATTATCTGGTCACAATTTTACCTTTTTAGTGAAGACTGAAGCAAAATACTCACAAAATACCTCAGCATTCTTGAGGTCATCAGTTATTAGCTCTTCTTCCCCGATAAGATGAGGGCTTATGCTTTTCTTAATCTCTCTCTTGCTCCTAATGTATTTGAAGAACCTCTTTTATTGCCTTTTATTTCCCTTGCTAGGGGTTTTTGATTTCCTCCATATATGGTTGTGCTATTCTTTCCATAGAATCAAAGAATATCAGGGTTGGAAGGGACCTCAGGAGGTCATCTAGTCCAACCCCCACACAAGGCAGGACCAATCCTCAACTAAATCATTCCAGCCAGGGTTTTGTCAAGCCTGACCTTAAAAACCTCTAAGGATGGAGGTTCCACCATCCCCCTAGGTAACCCATTCCAATGCTTCACCACCCTCCTAGTGAAAAAGTTTTTCCGAATATACAATCAAAACCTTGAGACTTGAGACCATTACTCCTTGTTCTGTCATCTGCTACCACTGAGAATAGTCTAGATCCATCCTCTTTGGATCCACCTTTCAGGTAGTTAAAAGCAGCTATCAAATCCCCCCTCATTCTTCTCTTCCGTAGACTAAACAATCCCAGTTCCCTCAGCCTCTCCTCATAAGTCACGTGTTCTAGACCCCTAATCATTTTTGTTGCCCTTCGCTGGACTCTCTCCAATTTTTCCACATCCTTCTTGTAGTGTGGGGCCCAAAACTGGACACAGTACTCCAGGTGAGGCCTCACCAATGTCGAATAGAGGGGAATGATCACGTCCCTCATTCTGCTGGCAATGCCCCTACATATACAGCCCATTGGCCTTCTTGGCAACAAGGGCACACTGTTGACTCATATCCAGCTTCTCATCCACTGGTACTGCTAGGTCCTTTTCTGCAGAACTGCTGCCTAACCACTCCACCTCTAGTCTGTAGCAGTGCATGGGATTCTTCAGTCCCAAGTGCAGGACTCTACACTTGTCCTTGTTGAACCTCATCAGATTTCTTTTGGCCCAATCCTCCAATTTGTCTAGGTCTCTCTGTATCCTATCCCTGCCCTCCAGCATATCCACTACTACTCTCAGTTTACCCTTGCTGAAGGTGCAGTCCACGCCATCCTCCAGATCATTAATGGATTCTTTTGTATTCCTTCTTAGAAATTTGTCCATGCTTCTCCTTTCTGTAGGATTCTTTTTTGAGTGTCAGGTCATTTAAGAGTTCCTCTTACTATTCTTCCTGCTTTTCCTTCACATCAGGATAGTTTGCAGGTGTGCCTTTAATATTGTCTCCTTGAGAAACTGCCAGTGCTCCTGAACTCCTTTTTCCTCTTAAATTTTCTTCATATGGGACTTTACCTACAAGTTCTCCAAGCTTCTTAAAGTCTTTTCTTTTTATGAAGCACATTGTCCTTATTCTGCTGTGCTCACTCCTTTCTTTCTATAGGATCATGAAAGATATCATTTCATGATCCCTTTCATCCAAAGTGCTTTGCACTATCACATTTGCTACCAATTCCTCCCTCCACTTTCTTAAGCAAATATATATATATATATATATATATATATATATATATTGTGACAAAGTTCCTCCTCTGCCTTGGTGGGTCCTGTGCTTATTGGCAGATTTGCTCACTTCAGAGATTCACAGCAACCCTCAGTTTGGTCACTTTTGCTAGTGGTTCAAATGTGCCGTTCACTCAGCTAACCTTATCATTGGTCAGCATGGGGAAGAGGAAGGAGAACAATCACCACAGTTTCTGCTGATCTACCAAGTGGGTCAAGGGACAGGACAGGGACCTTCCCCTCTGGTGGGACCCACAGTCCAGGTCAATTCCTCTTATATCCAATAAAGGGGGAGGGAAAGAGGACGGTGGGAACCTGGGCCTGCCCTCTATTCTGGGTTCCAGCCCACAACCCTGTAGATCACAGCTGTCTACAGTGTTTCTTGTAATAGCTACAACTCCCTAGGCTACTTCCCCATGGCCTCCTCCTAACACCTTCTTTGTTCTCACCACAGGACCTCCCTCCTGATGCCAGATAGCATGTGTACTCCTCCAGTAGCACACCTTCTCACTCTCAGCTCTTTGCATGCCCCTTACTGACTGAAGTGAGGTCCTTTTTAAACCAGGTGCCCTGATTAGCCTGCCTGTCTTAATTGATTCTAGCAGCTTCTTAATTGGCACCAGGTGTCCTAATTAGCCTGCCTGCCTTAATTGGTTCCAGCAAGTCCCTGATTATACTGGAACTGCCCCTGTTACTTTACCCAGAGAACAGGGACCTGCTTAACCTGGGAACAATATCTCTCCCTTTAATCACTCTCCTGTACTGTCCGAGGTTCTCTGCTCGGTGACCCCGTCCGGTTCCCTCCGTCTGACCCTTTGATTGAGGGGAAGAGCGAGAGACGCCAGCCCCAGCCATTGCCACTGTGGATACCATCATTCCTGTCATCTAGGAGGGGTCCTATAATACATGGGTGTACCCCCCTCCCTCCCAACCACCCACCCCGCAGCCGTGCCCATCTTGTCGGGCACTCTCAGGAGAGGGAGGGTCGGTGACCCTGGGCGCGGCACTAGGTAACTCGAGAGGGTGGAAGACCACGAGTGTCGAGGAAGCCCCCCCGCTCTAGGCCACCAGGTAACTCAGGAGGGTGGAAGACCACGAGTGTCGAGGAAGCCCCCCCGCTCTGGGCCTGGGCTAACCTGAACACCTCTCCCTCCTGAAAGCTGTTGTGTTATACCTTTTGATTGCGTTGTTTTGTTGCTAAGTTTTTTTTTTATCCCTTTGTATTCTTTGTAACTGTTACAAATAAATTTCCTTTCTGTTTCAAAAAAAAAAAAAAAAAAAAAACTGCCCCTGTTACTTTACCCAGAGAACAGGGACCTGCTTAACCTGGGAACAATATCTCTCCCTTTAATCACTCTCCTGTACTGTCCGAGGTTCTCTGCTCGGTGACCCCGTCCGGTTCCCTCCGTCTGACCCTTTGATTGAGGGGAAGAGCGAGAGACGCCAGCCCCAGCCATTGCCGCTGTGGATACCATCATTCCTGTCATCTAGGAGGGGTCCTATAATACATGGGTGTCTACCCCCCCCTCCCTAAACCGCCCACCCCGCAGCCGTGCCCATCTTGTCGGGCACTCTCAGGAGAGGGAGGGTCGGTGACCCTGGGCGCGGCACTAGGTAACTCGAGAGGGTGGAAGACCACGAGTGTCGAGGAAGCCCCCCCGCTCTAGGCCACCAGGTAACTCAGGAGGGTGGAAGACCACGAGTGTCGAGGAAGCCCCCCCGCTCTGGGCCTGGGCTAACCTGAACACCTCTCCCTCCTGAAAGCTGTTGTGTTATACCTTTTGATTGCGTTGTTTTGTTGCTAAGTTTTTTTTTTATCCTTTTGTATTCTTTGTAACTGTTACAAATAAATTTCCTTTCTGTTTAAAAAAAAAAAAAAAAAAAAAAAACTGCCCCTGTTACTTTACCCAGAGAACAGGGACCTGCTTAACCTGGGAACAATATCTCTCCCTTTAATCACTCTCCTGTACTGTCCGAGGTTCTCTGCTCGGTGACCCCGTCCGGTTCCCTCCGTCTGACCCTTTGATTGAGGGGAAGAGCGAGAGACGCCAGCCCCAGCCATTGCCGCTGTGGATACCATCATTCCTGTCATCTAGGAGGGGTCCTATAATACATGGGTGTCTACCCCCCCCTCCCTAAACCGCCCACCCCGCAGCCGTGCCCATCTTGTCGGGCACTCTCAGGAGAGGGAGGGTCGGTGACCCTGGGCGCGGCACTAGGTAACTCGAGAGGGTGGAAGACCACGAGTGTCGAGGAAGCCCCCCCGCTCTAGGCCACCAGGTAACTCAGGAGGGTGGAAGACCACGAGTGTCGAGGAAGCCCCCCCGCTCTGGGCCCAGGCTAGCCTGAACACTTCTCCCTCCTGAAAGCTGCTGTGTTATACCTTCTGATTGCGTTGTTTTGTTGCATAGTTGTTTTGTTTCCTTTGGTAATTCTGTAAGCGTTACCAATAAACTTTCTTTTTGTTTCAAAAAAAAAAAAAACTGCCCCTGTTACTTTACCCAGAGAACAGGGACCTGCTTAACCTGGGAACAATATCTCTCCCTTTAATCACTCTCCTGTACTGTCCGAGGTTCTCTGCTCGGTGACCCCGTCCGGTTCCCTCCGTCTGACCCTTTGATTGAGGGGAAGAGCGAGAGACGCCAGCCCCAGCCATTGCCACTGTGGATACCATCATTACTGTCATCTAGGAGGAGTCCTATAATACGTGGGTGTCTACCCCCGCCCACCCCTAAACCGCCCACCCCGCAGCCGTGCCCATCTTGCCGGGCACTCTCAGGAGAGGGAGGATCGGTGACACTGGGCGCGGCACTGGGTAACTCGAGGGGGTGGAAGACCACGAGTGTCGAGGAAGCCCCCCCGCTCTAGGCCACCAGGTAACTCAGGAGGGTGGAAGACCACGAGTGTCGAGGAAGCCCCCCCGCTCTGGGCCCAGGCTAGCCTGAACACTTCTCCCTCCTGAAAGCTGCTGTGTTATACCTTCTGATTGCGTTGTTTTGTTGCATAGTTGTTTTGTTTCCTTTGGTAATTCTGTAAGCGTTACCAATAAACTTTCTTTCTGTTTCAAAAAAAAAACAAAAAACAATATCTCTCCCTTTAATCACTCTCCTGTACTGTCCGAGGTTCTCTGCTTGGTGACCCCGTCCGGTTCCCTCCGTCTGACCCTTTGATTGAGGGGAAGAGCGAGAGACGCCAGCCCCAGCCATTGCCGCTGTGGATACCATCATTACTGTCATCTAGGAGGAGTCCTATAATACGTGGGTGTCTACCCCCGCCCACCCCTAAACCGCCCACCCCGCAGCCGTGCCCATCTTGCCGGGCACTCTCAGGAGAGGGAGGATCGGTGACACTGGGCGCGGCCCTGGGTAACTCGACGGGGTGGAAGACCACGAGTGTCGAGGAAGCCCCCCCGCTCTAGGCCACCAGGTAACTCAGGAGGGTGGAAGACCACGAGTGTCGAGGAAGCCCCCCCGCTCTGGGCCCAGGCTAGCCTGAACACTTCTCCCTCCTGAAAGCTGCTGTGTTATACTTTCTGATTGCGTTGTTTTGTTGCATAGTTGTTTTGTTTTCTTTGGTAATTCTGTAAGCGTTACCAATAAACTTTCTTTCTGTTTCAAAAAAAAAACAAAAAAAAAACTGCCCCTGTTACTTTACCCAGAGAACAGGGACCTGCTTAACCTGGGAACAATATCTCTCCCTTTAATCTCCCAATATCTCTCCTGTACTGTCCGAGGTTCTCTGCTCGGTGACCCCGTCCAGTTCCCTCCGTCTGACCCTTTGATTGAGGGGAAGAGCGAGAGACGCCAGCCCCAGCCGTTGCTGCTGTGGATACCATCATTACTGTCATCTAGGAGGAGTCCTATAATACGTGGGTGTCTACCCCCGCCCACCCCTAAACTGCCCACCCTGCAGCTGTGCCCATCTTGCCGGGCACTCTCAGGAGAGGGAGGATCAGTGACACTGGGCACAGCCCTAGGTAACTTAAGGGGGTGGAAGACCACGAGTGTCGAGGAAGCCCCCCCGCTCTAGGCCACCAGGTAACTCAGGAGGGTGGAAGACCATGAGTGTCGAGGAAGGCCCCGCGCTCTGGGCCCAGGCTAGCCTGAACACTTCTCCCTCCTGAAGGCTGCTGTGTCATACCTTCTCTTTGCTTTTGTTTTGTTGCATAGTTTTGTTTTATCTTTTTTGGTGATTTTTTGTAAGTATGCTATACAAATAAAATTTTCTCCTGTAGCCCTCTGGCCTGGAGGGAGAGGGCTGCAGCTGCTCCTGGTGCTGCTAGGCCCTGGGCTCTCGCTGATGCTCCAGCTGCTCCCCAACTGGGCCAGACACCACCCTCCCTTCTCTTTTACCTGGTTGCTGGCCAGCTGCTGGATCTCCCCCCCCCCCTTAGTTGCTGCTGCTCCAGCTACAGACCCTAAGAGGGCATGCTGGCCTGCTCACCAGAGAAGGGGAGTGAGGGGCCCCAGCCATTTCTCTCACTGCTGTGGATACCATCACCTGAGAGGGGTCCTTCCTGCCTGGCCACTGGACTGCTGCCTGGGGTTGCTGGAGCTGCTGGAGCCTAGAGAAGGAAGATGAAGAGGACCTTCTGCTGTTGGGGAAGCACGCAGAGGCTCTGCAGACCACTGTGGAGGGGACCATCAGGGACTGAGTAACTTTTGAACTGTGCTCTTGTGGTGGGGGGTTTGACACTGTTTGTGGCGACATAGAGGGTGTAGTGTGAAGCCTGCCCCCTGGTCCATCTGTGTCACCCCCCCCATCACTGTTGCCCCCTCCACCACCCCCACTGGCTGCTTACCATCTGCCTCGGTTCCTGCCTCTGGGACTCAGCTGCTTACTTGGCTTGCCACGTCCTACTTCCACCATTTGGGCCAGAAGCAGCAGCCAGCCTAAAAAGACTCTTTTGTGCAAGCACATGTGGGCACATGTGCCCCGCCGCCTTGGACTCCCCACCTCACCCCTGCAACAGTCTCCCCCTGGTGCCTGCCTTGCCCCACATAGAAACCTACGTGTGGGTATTGGCGAGGGTGGTGGGGCCCACAGCCATCGTGGCGGCCTCCAAAATGTACAGAAAGGTTGTCTTCTTCCTAGCATTGGAGGCCACTGCCCAGGAGGCAGCAGAGAAGGGCCTGGCAGTGGGGGGCATATTTGTCCCCCTGGAGCCGCTGGAGGACATGGGTGTCCGAATAGTCCTGACCTCTGTCCCTCCCTTCCTTCCCAATGCCGCCCTGTTACCCGCCCTCTCTACCCTGGGGGAAACCCATCTCCATTATCATTTTAATTTTTCAGCTCTCATTTTCCCCTGTCATCTATCTCCCAGCCAGCCGGTGTGTTAACCCACTGCTCATTTTAAATGATCTTATTATTTCTGTTTATTTCGAGGGCAATGCTTCTTATTGTCAGTTAGTTTTCCTAATCTGTTTATTACACCTTTCCAGCTTTTCCTCATAATCCTTTTAATTTCTTTACCTCTGATGTTTTAAAATGGGGAATGCTGCCCTCTTCTTCCTCCTCCCCCACAACAGCTTTAAATGAATTCTTTAATCATACAAGTAGTCATATTTCTGAGTGCTACTCTCACTTTCTCAGCTCACCTTCTCTGACATGGCACTTCCTCCTGCTCATTCCTTTCAAGTTTCTTATAAAAAAGAACTAGAAAGCTTAAAGTAATGAATTAATTTAACACGTATTCAATCAGACTATTAAAATACAGCTTTCATATAGGATTCAAGCATATCAGAGAAACACACTTAGGCTGTTTACACTATGATCTAGGGGTGCAATTCCCATGTCCACATATGCATTCTTGCCCCAGTTCTCATCAAGCTAGTGCAAGCATAAGTAGCAATGTAGTGCAGTAACGCAGGTAGCTGCAGTGGTGAGTATGTACCCATAGGTTTCAGGCAGGTTTGCTTTCTGCATTGCCAAGCCATGCTGCCCCTGCCCATGCCCAGTCCTGCAAACAACTGTGTGTTTTTATCTTTACTCTTTTGTATAATCCTGTTGATTTCAAAAAGACTATGTGAGAGTAAAGTTAAGAGTGTGTATAAATGTTTGCAGACTCAGGGCCTATGCTTCCAGTCAAATAATCTCTCATTGGCTTTGCAAAATAAATCTTTTCTTTTAAAATCTGTTACTCTACGCTTATTGATTTACTTTGGGCTGTCAAGTGATTTAAAAAATTAATTGCGATTAATTGCAATGTTACCCAATAATAGAATATCATTTATTTAAATATTTTTGGATGTTTTCTACATTTTTGAAATATATTGATTTCAGTTTCAACACAGAATACAAAGTGTACAGTGCTCACTTTATATTTATTTTTGATGACAAGCATTTGCACTGTAAAAAAAACCAAAAGAAATAGTATTTTTCAATTCACCTAATACAAGTACTGTAGTGCAATCTCTTTATCATGAAAGTTGAGCTTACAAATGTAGAATTATGTACAGAAAATAACTGCATTCAAAAATAAAACAATGTAAAACTTTAGTGCCTGCAAGTCCACTCAGTCTTACTTCTTGTTCAGCCAGTCACTCAGAAAAACAAGTTTGTTGACATTTGCAGGATATAATGCTGCCCACTTCTTGATTGTAATGTCACCTGAAAATGAGAACAGGCATTCTCATGGCACTGTTGTAGCTGGCATCACAAGATATTTATGTACCAGATGCGCTAAAGATTCATTTGTCCCTTCATGCTTCAACCACCATTCCAGCGGACAAACATCCATGCTGATGACGGGTTCTGATCAATAACAATCCAAAGCAGTGTGGACCTACACAGGTTCATTTTCATTATCTGAGTCAGATGCCACCAACAGAAGGTTGATTTTCTTTTTTTTGGTGGTTCAGGTTCTGTAGTTTTTCCATTGGAATGTTGCTCTTTTATGACTTTTGAAAGCATGCTCCACAACTCGCCCTCTCAGATTTTGGAAGACTGTAGCTATCTTTCGAAATCTCACTTTGCATTTTATCAAATCTGAAGTGAAAGAAGGTACCAAAGTGTTCTTAAAATGAACAACATGTGCTGGTTTTAGAGTAACAGCCATGTTAGTCTGTGTTCGCAAAAAGAAAAGGAGTACTTGTGGCACCTTAGAGACTAACCAATTTATTTGAGCATGAGCCTTCGTGAGCTACAGCTCACTTCATCGGATGCATACCTGGATTTGTGCAGGAAATGGCCCAACTTGATTATCATGCACATTGTGTAGAGAGTTGTCACTTTGGATGGGCTATTACCAGCAGGAGAGTGAATTTGTGTGTGGGGGGGTGGAGGGTGAGAAAACCTGGATTTGTGCTGGAAATGGCCCAACTTGATGATCACTTTAGATAAGCTATTACCAGCAGGACAGTGGGGTGGGAGGAGGTATTGTTTCATATTCTCTGTGTGTATATAAAGTCTGCTGCAGTTTCCACGGTATGCATCCGATGAAGTGAGCTGTAGCTCACGAAAGCTCATGCTCAAATAAATTGGTTAGTCTCTAAGGTGCCACAAGTACTCCTTTTCTTTTTGCGAACATGTGCTGGGTCATCATTCGCGACTGCTATAACATGAAATATATGGAAGAATTGGATAAAACAGAGAAGGGGACATACAATTCTCCCCCAAGGAGATCAGTCACAAATTTAATTAATGAATTATTCTTTTAACAAGCGTTATCAGCATGGAAGAATGTCCTCTGGAATGGTGGCCGAAGCATGAAGGGGCATACGAATATTTAGCATATCTGGCATGGAAATACCTTGCAATGCCGGCTACAAAAGTGCCATGCAAATGCCTGTTCACACTTTTTGTTGACATTGTAAATAAGAAGAGGGCAGCATTATCTCCTGTAAATGTAAACAAACTTGTTTGTCTTTGCGATTGGCTGAACAAGGAGTAGGAGGAATGAGTGGACTTGTAGGCTCTGAAGTTTTACATTGTTTTGGTTTTGAGTGCAGTTATATAACAAAAGTCTACATTTGTAAGTTGCATTTTCACGACACAGAGATTGCACTACAGTACTTGTATGAGGTGAATTGAAAAATACTATTTCTTTTTTTCTTTCACAGTACAAATATTTGTAATCAAGAATATCTACTTTGATTTCAATTGTAACACAGAATATATAAAAATGTAGGACATCCAAAATATTTAATTTCAATTGGTATTTGATTAACAGTGCGATTAATCATGATTAATATTATTAATCAAGATTAATATTTTTAATCACAATTAATTTTTTTGAGTTAATCGAGTGAGTTAACTAAGATTAATCAACAGCCCTAATTTTTCTTAAACTATATCTCTATTAAATTTTATAAAACTATTATTTTAGACAAAGTTGTTTGTTTTTGAGTTGGCCACAAGAATGTGTTTCAGATTAAAGCAATTTCAGAGACATCACATGAATAGTTATTGTCTTTCAAACCTCAGAATGGATGAGTCTTGTGTATCATAGGAATGCATTTTCTTATATTGTTGTGAACACACGTAGACAGTAGGATTGCTTTTCCAGTCAAGTTGACGTATTATACCTTAAGGGCCATTTGTTAATACAAGAAAATCCTAGCTCATCATTGGCTGAAAACAAGCATTTGATAGCAGTAAGTTCTATTGTTTACCTCCTCCTCAGAGGTCAATAATATTGAAGAGAGACAAAGTAGGTGAGAAAATATATTGTATTGGACCAACTTCTGTTGATGGAAGGTACAAGCTACATCATCTACCTTGTCTCTCACATTCTGGGACCAATACAGCTACAACAATACAACAGACAACAATATTGAAGTAAGGAAAATCTTTAATCAATCATCTCACTTGTGCATAGGAATGCAACCTGATTGTCAGCACCTGAACGAAGGCAAAAATGTAATTCACTTCTCAGAAGGTGAATAATAATTTTTCTCTGATCTCAAACCAGGTTAAAATCATTACACTTCTAAGTCCATGGTCATAACTGAGAAATATCTAGATGTTTATGATTAACACCTTGAAAATATTTGTAAAAAATGCATATATTGATTTCTTGGTGTGGTGAACATTAAGATTCATGGTAAATAGTTACTGAAGCAAACTTAAGGTCACTATTTCCAGTAAAGGACAATACATTTTGAAGTTCATCTCAACAGAGTCAATATCTGATTATTCCTACTGTAATTAAAGTGTGCCCCATGCTCCAGAGACTTCCCCACACAGGACATTTTCCTAAGATGCACTCTTGACAGTTGCAAGTGCTCCACACTTCTCAGGGTCAGATCCCAGTCCTAATATTTTTACTTGCATGCTTAGTTCTATTCATCCAAGAGTTCAGTGGGATTAAATTTTACAAGTAACAATTTCAGCATTAAGTCCTTCAAAAGAGAAATGTCAGCCTCTTCTACACCATGTACTGACTGAACTAGAGACACCACAGCTGAAATTTGTTGCAAACCCATGATTAAGTAAAGTCTGGACCATCCTCATTGGGAAGAAGCCCATCAACTTGAAATGTATGAAATATAGGTGGGATAAAGCTGTATAGCATATGAAGGCAAGGATGAATGTGACTGTTGTGGCAGGTGACGTGAAAACCAATGATGGGATACAACAAGCAGAGCACTTGGTCAGAGCAAGGACACAAAAAATCCTGACTGGGACAAAGATGTACGTAACTTACATGAGTACTATATATCAGCACTATGTATTTGGAGGGGGAAGGGGATATTCAGAGCCTTCTCCTTCTGTGTAAATAGCCAAGCAAACATCTCCATCTCCAGAGTGCACTGGGAGCTATATAGGCGACAACTGCAGGACACACATCACTTTCTCCTGTGGTTAAGGGACACTGGAAGCATGATGTATTTAGCTTGCCAGCTTGTTCGTGTGTATGCTTCTAGCAACAGCAAGAGCTACAAAGGCAATTAGAGGGCAGTAACATTCCCCTCGCTGCATCTGCCTGTGAGATACTCTACCCTTCTGTAACCAAATAAATGCCTCTTATGCCAGATATGTAGCTGGCTAGCATGCTACCTGAGTATTTATTTCTAAGGATAGAATTTCTCCCTTAATTATTTTGTGGAGTAAATTTTCAGAGACATGCAAAATTAAATTTTAAAATGTGACAGTTATAAAGCACTGAAATACGATCACACAATAAGACTGCAGGACTGACTGAACATTCCTGACCATAAAACTTTGCACATAAAAGGCACTTTGTGCTGTAAAACTATCTGTTCTTCAGCTGCACCAATGCCTCTGACAGAATGGTTTTAAATGTTGCTTTGAGTTAGTACAGCATGGACTGTGCTAACAGAATGAGCAGCAATTCAATATTTTGTTTTCTCCTTGTTGATCAGTATGTGGCCCCATGCCTGATTTACTGCACACAATTCAAACCCTGCTCTGAAGACAAAATTACTAATTTCCTCATGGGCTTTTCTATGGTGCTCATCGCTATAATGAATTTATTTCCACTACACCCCTGTGAGATGCAAAGGTGCTATCGCCCCCAGGACACAGCGAGATTAAATCCAAAAGTGTCTACTAATTTTGGGTGCCAATTTGAGACAACTAAGATCTCATTTTTAAGAACTACTTATTATATAGCACTTTATATGTTTAAAGCATAGCACCTACTGACTTCAGTTGCAGCTGTGAGTGTTCAAAACTTCCACAAATCAGACCCCAGCATCTCACATCAGGCAACCAGAAAATGATGAAAACGCACTTGGTAGCAACCTGTGAAAAGATTGGTTTTGGTCATTTAATGAGCATCACATAGGATCTCTGTGGCAGAATCAGAGATTGATGCCCTAGTAAACTGGATTATAACTGCCTTTACAGTGAGCCCATTCTTTCTCTTACTGCAATCCATTGCCTCACTAAATTCCACACCTTTCCAGAGGGAGACAGTGTGATATAGTGGATAGCACACTGAATTGGGAGGTTCTCCAGAACTGAGGTTCTGGCTACACTTTTCCCCACACCTTCTGATCCTGGTACATCCCACCTACAGCCCCACAAAACTGCAAAAACTCCTCATCACCTTTCTCCTGGAGCTGGCCAAGACAGCCATCCATCATACCAGGAGTAGGAAGTTGGATGGGGACTGTGACTGCAGAGCCTATTTCCATTCCCTTGTTCAGTCACTGTCCTCTAGGCAGTGTCTACTGACTCCTTGGATGAGCAGTGGGCACTGTTGAGGGCTCTCTGCTTAATGGAGCCTTCCTGTTACCTGATTTTCACACTATGACCTTCATTCTTGTCCCTGTTTTATTAATTTATTGTCCCCAGTATTCAGTATTTTCTTTAAAACTGTTGGCAAGGGTCCCTGGCTTATGCAATTTGTTGTGTTAGTCCTGATGGGCCGACAGCTTGTTTGTTAGCAGGTGCATACAGTCATTGGCATACTTTACAAGGAACCAGTTGTGAAGATTCCCACACGGAAACATTTGAAACTCAAGAAAAACAGCCCTGGAAAGTATTTGTGTATCTGCTTTACGAGCTTATGTCACGGTAATGTGCAGACAGCTCCCTTTGTGCTTTATTCTAGATGAATGAGAACCAGAGAGCTACAAAGTCAGGATTAAACAACACATCAGTTAGGTTACAATCTGTACCCAGCCTACCTTGAAGCCTTCAATGAAAGAGCAGTTTCAATGACACAACTAAATACTGAGAACATCTGAAGCCCACCCAGCTGTAATAAGCAACCAAGAGGACCCAAAAGAGAAGGAAGCAAGGCAAACTGGATGAACATATGCCTCAGAAAGTGACAGTTAGAGTGCGGGCAACAAGCAACGACGCATCCTGTACCCTGGGACCCACTGTGAATAGATTAATAAAGAAATTTCAGAAATAGTTTATCCCACTGATTGAATTGCTTATGTGACATGAGTTTCCATGTCTAATAGCTTCAGTCACTTTCCTCTTCTTTGCCAAAGCTTGTTATAAGAAATCAGTTTGAATACTCTGAATACAAATTTGGTCCCTTTTGAAAATTTGCAGTGTCTTTCCGTTTTTATTCTCTTTGCCTTAAATAAGTATAACAAGTGGGAGAGTCAATAAGTGGGAACAGTGAAAATCCAGTGACATTTCCCCCTTATGTATTCTGTGATGCAAAGTTGAAACAGTCAGTTAAATGCATTTGGCGGCTTGACAGTGTTGTGTATTGAGAAATCAAAAAGCACCAACTGCTATTTCCTTAAAAATATTTAACTTATTTAAATTTATAAAACTAAGGATAAAACAAGAGTTACATAGCTACATAAAAAACACATGGTGTGAAATTAAAACAATTTCTCCCCAGACCAGGTAACATACCTAGTAAAAGAAATGTTTAAAAGGCTCTGTATTCATAAGACAATTGATGAAGAAATAGTCTGTTCACGCTATAAAGAAATAAGGGATTGATTATAAAATTACACAACAGTGTCAAGAATCTGATCTTTCAACAGCACCTCCCTGGGGTTTTGACTGGGTTATACACGCACTCAGGGGCAGCTGCTCCAGTAAGTGATGCTTCATATCATTCTGATGTGATGAGTCCTTCTGGGTACTTCCCCCTGCACTTGTTTTGGAGAAACGAGGCAAACAAACAACTCAGCAAAAGAGAAGAATATACAGATAGTCCTAGCCAGCAAATTGGCCTTTCTTCCCTAGATAGGCCCTAGTCTGGTTACAACGTGTCTCAAAATCCATTGATTGTCCAGCAAAAGTTATAGGATACAACCCTCTGTAACCTCAGAGAAGCGCGCTTTTTTCATTGTTTGCTTTGTAACACAAGGGCATAGGCCTCTTCCTGGGAGATGGGAATCTCAGTCAGCACTCTGCTTCCCTCCCAGAGCTGTCCTCTACTGAATGGAGTTTCCTTTTTTTAAATTCCTCCTCCATTCCTATCATGGCATGGAGGTGCAGCAGGGCTGCTCTACTCCAGTCCTGAGCAGCTCCTTTACCCCTTTCGGGCTGGTGCAGCATTTATAAAGCCCTTAAAGGGAGGGCTGGAGAATAATGGATGTATTTGTTAAAGGTAACTGACATCCATTGCTTGCAAAGTTTGGGTTTGTTTATAAAACCATCTCCTTCTGAGATGAGAAGAGCTGCTTATTTTGTGCATAATCCTGTGGTTTGGCATTCTCTATAATGGGGACACAGATAGAAGTTGATACTGCATATACTTGAGATGATAGTAAGAATATTGACCTTAGGTCTCTGGGTTTTTGGGAAATGGAGTTGAGTAACTGGATGGCTATTTTGTGGCAGAAATTATAGTTTGGGATTGATTAAATTAAATAATACATTTTTTTCAAACAATATGTATATTGAAGGATTGTGGCAAGATCTTGATCTGTTGGGACTTCATCAAGAGCAAACCAAAACAAAACTAATTTTCAGGAGAGAAAAATGATAATTGTTTTAGGCAGGGGTTATGTATAATTAGGGCTCTATGTCTGTCATGAAGGTCGCAGAAGTCACGGATTCCGTGACTTTCTGCAATCTCTGTGACTTCTGCAGGGGCCGGCATGGCTGACCCCAGGGCCTCCCAAGTAGCTGGTCCTTGGGACAGCCACACCAGCCGCTGCTGGAGTGGCCTCAGGTGGCCGGCTGGTGCAGTCACAGTCTGCTGCCCGGGCAGCTAGTGCTGCTGGCCAAAGGTGCCCTCCTCTTCACCTCCCAAATTAATCACAGGTATTTTTAGTATAAATCAAGGACAGGTCACAGGCTGTGAATTTTTGTTTATTGCCCATGACCTGTGACTTTTACTAAAAATACCCCTGACTAACTTGTAGCCTTATGTATAATCTCCTTGTGTGAAGGAGCCAAAGAAGCCTCTTTGACCTGACTTTAGGCTTTACTAGATGTAAGCTGAGATAGAGTCTGCTCTAGCAATAACTTCTACCCAGAAGTTCTAATGCTTATATGTGCTGTTATTTAGCATATAGCTCCTCAAAATAAAAAGGTCCCTTAATATACTGTGGGAGTCTTTAATGAGGACATCCCAGCCATGCAGTTTGTTCTTGCATTCTTCAGATATCACAATGACAGGTGCTGCATAAGATCTACAGTTACAATTGAGTTCTTATATATTCCACTCAAAGTTGGTAGTTCTACTCAGTTGACTTTTTAAAGGCAGAATGTAAAGTTAAAGAAGAAAAGCCTGATTTTTATTTATGATGGAAGTGTTTGGACTGTCAACTTTAAACATAGTCAAATGTTCGCTTAGTTCTAGTGACTGAACTGACTTTTTAATGGCAAGTGGCACCTTTGCAGAAAAAGGAGATAGCTAAACAGCAACGTTTGGCAGAGGCTAGGTAAGTTATTCAGTGACTATTAAGTCACACGCTTCTTGTATGTAACCAACGAGAAATGAAAGCAATTCACTGAATTGCAATTCACAGACAAAACACAGTATTGTACTTCAGAAGCTATTTTTACTCAGTACTTTACAGAAAACATTATGAAGCGGTTCTTAGTCAGTACAATAATTTATTGTAAATGCAGTAGTTGAACTATACGTTGTGTTTCATTTGGAGCTCAAATTCCTACTATAATCAGCATTAGCCTTCAAAATACATTTCCAGGCTTATTTTAATTTTAGCATTTGACGCCAATGATCATTTTTTGAAAGAATGAATTAGCTGATAATAAAATATGCATATTAGACAATTTATTATGCTAAGTGATTGTAGGAAAAGAGGGAAATTACTTTGATAGTGGATTATACTGAGCAATAAAATAATGCACTCATTGCTGTCCTGAGTCAATGCATTTTATTTAAAAATGGATTGTTATGACAAACATCTTCCCTGCCAATCATCGACAGGGTAGCATGTGCAGCTAACAGATCTGTAAATGCATTGTTTAATTTCAATTAGCTACATCAAGTTCCTTCACAGTATTATCCTGATTTAAAAAAAAAAAAAAGAAGAAGAGGAAGGAAGGAAGGGATGAAGTAGTTATGCGTAATATGAGAAGTGAAATATCCATAACAACATTTATGGCAAAACCAAGAAAATTATAGACAGAGCTCAGCTTTGTAATTATGTCTCATTTCCTGTAATAGCGAATTTTTATTCTTTAAGGACCTGATCCTGGCAGGTGCTGAGTGCCGTGCACTTTCATTGACTTCAATGAGAATAAGGGATGCTGAACACATTACAGGAAGTGCTTGGTATGTTGCAGGATTGGGCCCTAAATCGCCTTCATTTGGACTCTGAAACACATAATTCTCAAATCTAGATATTGCATATAGAATCATAGGACTGGAAGGGACCTCGAAAGATCTTCTAGTCCAGTCCCCTCAAGGCAAAACTAAATAATAAGTAGACCATTCCTGATAAGTGTTTGTCTAACCAGCTCTTAAAAGTCTCCAATCTCCACAACCTCCCTGGGCAATTTATTCCAGTTCTTAACTACCCTGGCAATTAGGAAGTTTTTACTAATGTCCAACCTAAACCTCCCATGCTGCAATTTAAGGCCATTGTTTCTTGTCCTATCCTCAGAGGTTAACAAGAACAATTTTTCTCCCTTTCCTCTTTTTAACAACCTTTTATGTATTTGAGAATGGTTCTGTTCCCCCCTCAGTCTTCTCTTCTCCAGACTAAACAAACCTAATTTTTTCAATCTTCCCTCAAAGGTCATGTTTTCTAGACCTTTAATTATTTTTGTTGCTCTCCTCTGGACTTTCTCCACATCTTTCCTGAAATGTGGTGCCCAAAACTGGACACAATACTCCAGTTAAGGCCTAATCAGCGCAGAGTAGAGCAGAAGAATTATTTCCCATCTCTTGATTACAGCACTCCTGCTTATACATCCCAGAATTATGTTTGCTTTTTTTTTCTTTTTGCGCAACACAGTGTTACATTGTTGACTATTTAGCTTGTGATCCACTATGACCCTGAGATCCCTTTCTTCAGTACTCCTTCCTAGGCAGCCATTTCCTATTTTGTATATATTCAACTGATTGTTCCTTCTTAAGTGGAGTACTTTGCATTTGTCCTTATTGAATTTCATCAGATCATTTCTCCAGTTTGTCCAGATGATTTTGAATTTTTAACCTACCCTCCAAAGCACTTGCAACTCCTCCCATTGTCCGCAAATTGTATAAGTGTACTCTTACGTGAAATCCAGGAAATCAAATACACACAAATTATATATTTTACAGCTGCAACATGTTTATCCCTTTTGCAAATGAGTCTTAAAGTAAGCACCACCAGATGAATGCAGAACATTCATGTTTTCTCCCCTCCCCTACCCTAGGGTTAGGACTCTGATTCTAGGTGAAGAAAGATAAATTCCTCACTCCTACATTTACCAGAACCAACCAACCAACCAACACATTGACACTAACAAAAGCAGAAAGGAGGTAAAACTGAAGTAAGAGTACTGCTGTGTGTGGGGTAAAATCATTGAAGCTGGTGGACATAATTACAGCCCTAGATAGTTGTAAGAAACCATTGAGCTCCTTTCATTGCCCAAAACAAAAAACACCTGTGGGAGAGGGGTTTTGCTAGGTCTTGTTTTAATAGGAGTAAGGGTGAGAGAGAGAGAAACTAGGAGAAACACCACAGAAAATAGAGAAGGATCAGAAAGCTACACACAACCTGAAGAAGCATAGCCATGAGAAAAGCATAGAGCATGCACTTTTAGGCTGAGTTCTGACTGAAAGGGGCTTAGAGCTGTGAGCAAAGAAACTCTTTCCTTTTTAATTGCTCTTGTGTTTGGGGAAGCAGGTTCTTTGTAAATAAACAGGACTGCAATCAAATAAATGCCTGGCTCCATCTTCAATTTCTCCTTCTAATGGAAAGATCCCATAGTGCCCTGAAGTTTGGATAATCACTCAGGTTAAAACTGGTATCACAATTTTTCCCTTTTTCACATGGGCGCTGGGAGGATTCATCCATAAATACTTGGGAGACACTGAAGAACTAAGCTGATGCAGGATGTGCACTAAGAGATAACATTGAAACCTGACTGCTTTTTCCATTGGTTTCTAGACAGAATGAGTATCTCCGCATTCTAATGGATCTCACTTTGTGAAAAACAGCAGCCTCAATGAAGTAAACACAGAAAGATTTAATGTACTAGAGACTTTTACTCCAGACTCCTGACCAAACTGTTAAACAACCAAAGAAAAATTTGTTCTCCAGAGAATCCTTCCCAGTTTCACACTGAGTCTACTGCATAATGGTACAGGCTCTGGGAGTTTATGGCTTGATTCTGCACGGTGCTGAATATGCTCAGCTCCAATTGATTTCAAAGGGAACCCATGACATGCAGCGTCTCTCAGATGGCACGCAGCACCTCACAGGATCAGGCCTTTAGTCAGAGTTGTGTGTATTGCTCCAATTGAATTGGATGGCAAAAGACTCGTTCATCTCAATGGCAACAGAATACAGCATGCAGCACAGATATAAATTAATAAAGTTCATAGTTCTGCCTCTCCTGATGGAATCTTACTACTTTGACACTCTCAGCTGCATGCAACATGGGATAGAAAGAAGGTTTCCTAACCCCAAAGAGGGTTGTTTATTTATTAACCAACTGCATCTGAGATTGACTTCTTTAAAATAGACAATTAAGGGACTGATCATTCAGCCAGGTATAGAAAATTAAGAGAAATGTAATTCAAAAAGGTATCTGATCATATTGTAGCAGCTGTCAAAATGTTTTATTATGACACATTATAGCAACTATATGGTAATAATTTTAATCTTAGGAGTTGTTAAACATTCCTTTATAAGAACAAACTTCAGTAAGTGATGGCCGGAAATATAAAAACAGAGTTATAGGCGAGTGTCTGCACAGACTGATTCTTTTGAGATTCATTTCTGGGTTGCTCCAAACTCCCATTGAGTGCAATGGGAACGCCAATTGGTGAAATGACGCAGCAGGAAAAACACCCCTGCTAAGCTCTGTAAAGGTTAGCGTTTAGTACCACAAAGTACAAAACTTAGCAGAATTTGGAACTAAGCAGAAACACCCCAACTTAGATTTCATTAAAGACTTATGATTCCTGAGTATGAGCCCTAATTTCCCAAAGGTATTCTCCCTTCTCTCTCTTTCAAACCCTCAAAATGCCAGACAACTGAACTATATGTTACTGAACATTTACATGTCATTTTTACATCATTTTATGGACACTGGGAGATCTCTGTATGTTTGTTGCATTCTAGGATGCAGTGCAAAACAAAGATAAAATGCTTCTAGTAACTAAAAGGTAAAATCTTTACTGGAAGGTAAAATCTTCACATTTCCATCAAGTTAGCTGACCAAACTCCTGGGTCAAGAGTTGCCTTCTAGGTGAAAGATAATTTAGGATTCTGCACCCCTCTCTTCTTTTACTCAGTCCACTGAATATTGGAAATGGATTCTTCTGAAGGATACCTCCAGATAAAAGTATATTTTCATGTTGCCCACCTCACAGCTGGAGTCTGTCTTGAAGGAAGCATCCTGGTGCTTCTTCCACCACTCAGAGTTGTCTGCTAAAATTCATATTATAGTTCCTGCCCCCTCTGGTACAATTGAATGAACATTAGACGTGTGATTGTCAATCTCCTCCCCTGTCATAAGAGTGTCAGGTTTACCTCCACCCATTGTTAGGTCTGTTTATGAAATATGTAACTACATTATCATGGTCTTTCAAAGTACTTTGGAAGTAATTCCCAGGTGGGGGAACTACATTCCTTTTTGTAAGGTGGGGTAACTACTGTTTACACATTTTAAACAAACACATTTTAAGAATTATAATTTCAGTTTATGTCCACAACTTTGTATCAGTTGCTTGCATCTACATTACACAATATTAATAACCAGTGAATCATGAGCTTTTTATTACCACCTTCCATGTCAATTATCAGATACATTTCACAATATTAAAGAATTTGGTAGACTTGAACTGGTTAAGCCATTTGCAATTCATTACCAGACATCTGGGCGATCCTTGCTCTAGGGCTGTTCATGATGTCACAATGGTATTCTAGAAAAGCATTTTTAGACCAGTATGAACCATTTAGTTATCTTAATGTTGCTTTAATTTTTTATTTACCTACATTTATTGAAATAAATATTTATGGCATGTGCAGTTTGTTGAAAAAATAGTATAGTGTGGTTTACACATGGGCATCTGAAATATCACAGTGTGTACAACATTTGCATTTAATTACAGAGTCAATGTATTTTGGATAAAAACACTGTTTATTTTACTGACAGTGACAATAAATTGCTGCTCCAAAAAGTCTAACCAGTGTACTTCACTATTACCTGTGCAGTATTTCCATTCATCAGTTTCATCTTCCATTTGGTACGAAGAAAGAATACACAAACTAGGGAATATGCAATAATATTTCAGTTCATCCACAAGTTTAGGAAGGAACTAAGAGGACAGAGGCTGCCCCCCACCTCCGCTAACTGAATCATAAGGCCAGGTTCACATTAAGAGGGTTTACCCCCACCTAGTTTTAACAAGTGAAAAGAACTCCCATTTGCTATGTATCTCATTAAAAAGTCAAGGTTTACTTACAATGAAAATTATAGAATATGTGTTTTTAATATAAAATTAGCACTTAATTCTATGAGTATATGTTTTAAGGCAAAATGAAGGAGTTATACATTTACTACGTTCTAGTCTCGGGCTCTGATAGGGTGAAAACTAGGTACTGCAATTGTTAGGATTAAAGTTGCTAAACCAGGTCTCTGAGAGACTGCCAGGAAGAATTAATTTCAGAGGCAGTGCTGCAACAATGTTCAGTAAGGGGGTGGGGGGATCATGATTAACTTAAAGATCATTATAGTTTAAAAATATTAATGTTGGGGTTTAGTTTTTGCCTTCTGGTTTGTGAGCTTTTAGGCGTCATGTTTCCAGCTTTTCTCCACAACCACTTGCTTCAAGTACAAGGTCCATTTCTTTTACGTTGCCTTCTCTAAAAATGATACAGCAACATGTATCTTTATAACCCTCCCAGCCAGCCCGCAAAACAACCCAAAACAGAACAGAGAACTAACCAAAATCCCCTACCAAAACAAGACATTCCACCACACATGCTCCTCCTCCTAGAGAGGAGATGAGAGAACAAGCACCACAGAGGTTAGCCACATTGCTTACTGAACTACTGGGAGGTGCTCAGACACTATGGTAGCGTGTGCAGCATGAGAACACCTGGTAAAGTGATTAAGATGCTTAGCTCCTTTTCCGTTTTGTTTTCTCATGAACCAAGAGAAATATACATATATTACTTATTGCAAATTACAGAACACAACACCAACACAGCATGTCTCCAAGACACAGAGAGAGAGAGAGAGAGAGAGAGAGGAATGACTGACCCATAGAACTGCAACTGTCTCTGCAGCAGGAATAGGATTCCTTTATATTTGAAGGTGCAGTACACAGAGACACAACATTTGCTTTCATTTATATGGCTGTAATACCAGTCTCTTTGTTGACGCTTCCTCTGTAGCTTACTGATAATCTGTGCCCGGAGGGGTGGTAGGGAAGACAGGGGAGGAGAAGGGCACACAAACAAGCCACAAAACAAAAGTCCTGAGCTAAGATGGGTCTGAACATAGTTGAATCCAAGGAGATCACCACTTACTACACTTCTCTGATGCTTGTTGCTAAATTAGAAGAACTTGCACAGGCTGATTTATATTTTGCAGACACAACTGACTGGATGTGTATCCAGTTTTCAGTTGCCTTCCCATCACTAAAGAAATGAAACAAACAAGTTGGAATGGTATACTTAAATTAGCACACCATAACCGTCTAAATTAAATTAACAACCCATTCATGTTAATTGTACTTGTATAGCTAATATAAACCAAACATTACCTTGTTCATTGAATTGAAAATGTACTTCTTATTTTAGAGTATTTCTCTGAATCCCGACTTGATATTGCCAAAGGTTTTAACCTAACATTTCCTTTCACATTCTCATGACATTTAGTCACACAAAAGGATCAATTTGCTTGCACTGCAAAGATATGCTCATCTTATGTGACCCAAAAAGGTCTCTTTTCTTAGCCAATGCTCATCCAAAAGCAAACTAAATTTAACTATGTATTTACATAATAGTTATGGATCTATACAGTTTTGACACTAATAAAATATACTGAAAGATATTAACAAGTTATACTATATTCTAAAATATAGCAAATCTCATTTTGTTAAGTAATATGTTTCAATGAGCAATCAAAGGAGCACTTTAATTAAATTTCACTCTTGCTTTCCTTGAGATAAATATACTATGGATACATGTTTGAGTACTTTTGCTTGACTGCCCCAAAGTAACTGGAAATCATGGTTTAGAATAGACATGAATACATCATGATGACTATCCCAGAGATCCACAAAATTTCTTGAAGTTTGTCATCTCATTATCACCATAGTATTAATATATTGTTGCAACAAAATATATTTTATTTCTTGTAGTGAATTTAAAATCACTCAGAAGCACTGTATGCCCCGAGCCTTGAAAATCTACAGTTTCTGTGCAAATGTTTCATTTCCATCTGACCTATGGCTTTAGCTGCTGGAAACCTCTGAACTAACCACAATTTAGGCAGAAGCCTTTCCCTCCTCAGGGAAAGCTGTATTTTATTATAAAATAAATGTTCCTGTTTACTCTCAGCTGTGCTGTGTGGTATTCTAATGGCAATTTCTTCTTTCCTCTCAGCATCTAAGGCATAGCGGCATAAATAAATGCAAGATCAGTTATTTAAAACTAAGTTATTTTGTTTTCCCATCGATTAGAATCCATGACCTGTGAAGTCAGTGATGCTCGCTGGAACAACATACATTACTGAAAATTCATAAATATCCAATCTTATTTAATTTAACAAATTTATAAATAAAAATTTGAATTATATGTTGAAAGCCCCACATAGCTGAAATGGCCTTTTGGAAATCTATGCTTGCTACAGCTTTCAGAGGGGTTGAATTTTGATATAAGGGGTGGGAATGATTGGGTATGTTGTGTCAGCAAGTCCCTGTCAGCTCCTATAGCTTCTGCAGAACTTAAAATATTCTTTCACTTAAAATAAAATAAAGGCTGGATTCTCTGCTGTAAGTGAGATGTAAATGCGAGTAATTCCATTTTGGATCAATATTGATTTACACTAGCTGAGATTCTAGCTCAAAACATACAGTCCCTGTAGCTGCAAATAAATTGCTCCAGTCCTAACATGACCTAATGCCACATTGTCTTCCTGAGTCTAAATCAGTCAGAAACAATAACTAGCCTGAGCCCTATTCCCGTCAAGGAGCGGTTGACACGGAAACCAAATAAAAATGTAAATGTCAAGCATTGTTAACTATTCTGCTACTCATTATTTTGGCAGAAACATGCAGATACTCTGGGGCTGTGAAGCAAGACTGGACTAGAGAACAACCACCTTATTGTCCCCACTGTGACCTCTATTTGTCTATCTGGCTTACATGCCAAGGATTTCCATTAGCAGCTAAAACTTCAATTTGCTCTTCACTGGGTTAGGAGATGGCCTCCTGGAAGGTGTCAAGCATATCAGAGATGGTGTCATGCACCACCCCAAACAGGCCAGCACAGGGAGCAGCACTGAAGGTAGGACAGTGGAAAGGTGTTGGATCCATTGCTAGAGTCAGAAGTAGGGGCAGCAGAGTCAGAAGTACAGGGTGGAGCAGCAGCCACAAAAAGAGGTTTGTGATGGAGCCCTGGGCTGGCAGAGAGTATTTCACTCCCACAAACCCTAGGAACTTTACCCATATAAATCCTTAATACATTGGAATGTTTAGCCATTAAAAAATACATTAAACAAATATTTTAAAGATACTGTACAGCAAACCTCTATCATGATGTTAGGGCTCAACCTTTCTCCCTCTGGCATGGAGGGGATCTAAATCAGTCCCACTTTGGGGGTTTTATACTTCACATTGACATATCTACAATATTTATAGTGAAAGATTTGAGGCCTTTTTCTGCAGCCACATTAGGACAGCAGCAGCCATGAGCCAAGAAGCAGAAAGTCACATCCTCACACTCCATCTAAATTACATTACAACAATGAAATGTAAGATTGTTAAGAAGGCACTCCTGTCCTAATAGTACCCATCAACACCAGAAAAAGAAACAGATATTAAGATGTTTAAAGAAAACTTTGATTGTATTCTGTCTGTCCAGGAATCACTTTTCCATAGTTGTGATTGTGAAATCTATACTTCTTTATCGTTTTGCCTTTATGGCCCCTACTTCTCCATTGTTTATCTATATGGTTTCTGTCTGGTTCTTTGGATCGTTTCTGTCTGTTGCATAACTAATTTTGCAAGTAAGGTGGTGGGTTAAAGAAATGTTTTGTACTGTAATGGGGTCTAGGATTGGTGAAAAATACTGTTTTGTAGTACCTTAGTTTAAAATAATTGGTTAAGGTATAGCTAAGCAGGACTCAAGTTTAACTACATAAACTGGGGTCCAAAAGGAAGTTCTTTGGAACCTAACTGCAGGACACAGCCCAACATCAGAGCTGGCAGACCTCAAAGCCTTGCCAACTATATCATGTAGAAGCTGGAGGAGCCTTGAATGACCTGATCCTGACTGGCCATCAGGAATTTGGGAGTGGTGAGCACTGTATACTTCACATGTGTATTCTGTTTTGATAACTGTTAATAAATAGAGGTTAAAGATACCACTCTGTAAGGCTCTTTCACTGGTAAAAGACCCCACAAACCCACAGAAGATTACACCTTGAGCCCTAGGAATGGGGTAAGGATGAATATATTTTGTCTGGAACCCTAGAAACTGGGTAAAGGTGGGTGTCCCAGCGTGTGCAGGTAACAATATGATAGGCCTTAGAGTTGGCCCAATGGCTTCTTTAAACAAACAAAAAAACGTTTCCTAACTCCCGGTGGAGTACTACCTCTTCTGGCTACCAATTGTTGGCTACCGTCTCAAACCAACTCCAGGCCCAGCTATGCTGTGACCAACACCCCCTTCCCCAAATACAAATAAATAGCTCTTTACCTAGGAGAAACTTTTCCCCTTCACTCCATACAACCCTTCTGCAGCTTTCATCTCATCTCTCCTTCCTTTTTTCTCTTTCACTGAAAGGGTATGTCAAGGTTAAAGGCAAGGGTCCATAATTAACCTGAGGTAACCTCTTTCAGTTCATAGGAAAAAGCACTTTAACCAGTCTAAGAGTAATATTGCCGCCTTCAATCATCCTTCCAGAACTGCCAGGTTTGACTGTTCCAATACATATTTCACAGCTGATAGAAAGCCTTCCAAATGATGCAAGAGCTACCCCATAAAAGGTAAATAACGTACATCATTTACAACAATGGCAACAAGAAAACCAATCTTACACAGGTAACAATACAAAAATGCTCCAGGCATGTTCAGAGAGAGGCGTTCACTTTTTCTTTCTGGTAATATTTACCATAATAAGGCAAAATAATATGCCCTGTAAACTTCTCCTGTGACAGTAGTCATCACAGCTAAATTATTGTGAAAATACACTTAGATACTCTGGTATCACCATATACACACAAATGGAAGAAAAAATATTTCTATCAGTAATAATTTAAATTTACAGATAGGCCAGATCAGAAAATGCTTTTGAGAGGTTCAGAGTTTGATTTAAAGATATTTACTTTGTATATTTTGACACATGATGTTAACTTGTTAATGGTTATAAAAAGTTTAACTTTCTGAATCTCAGCATCTACTGTCATTAAATAATGATTGTCTGACCTCCCTATTATATTACCTCCCAAAATTTCCTGTAACTGTGAAAATTTAAATGGATAGAAATTAAGAACATGTTTAAAAATAATTCTGATGATCTGTTGAAATTATGAACAAATAAAAATTGAATTCTGCCAAGCCTTTGTAAGAACTTGTTTGGGAAAGCATGTGTGTGTGGTAATAGTCACACCAGTAGCAAGAGGTGCAATTTTGGGTTGTAAAGCATTGTGTGAAAGTAGAATGAATTATATTGAAATTATAATTCATTAAAGAAATGCTACTTGAAGGGTTTGTTGAAATATAGTTGTCAGGAAGAGAAACATTAAGGAGCGTGAGACAATGGGTCCTCAAACTAATTAACTTAGAGTTCCTACTGAGCTAGGAGATTGGTAAACGTTAGTATGCAAATAAGATATGTATGTATATTTGTCAGTTTCTGCTTTCTTTTGTCTCTTATGTTAAATTGGCTTTGGCTTAGCTGTATAAATAAGTTATCTTGAACCTCAGAGAGGGGCTCACATCTGGGTGCATTAGCAAAGCGCTTTGCTAATAAACAGAGTGGTCTGACAAATTATGTGAGTCCTGAATCTGACTTTGACAATTTGGAGGTTCCACTGAGATGGCAACCGTCTTCACTGGGGCCGCGTGACTCCTGACTGTTCTTAGGATGGCCGTGGCAAGCCGGCACCTGGGCATTTGGCCCGAGCGGTCCTCCGCCAGAACGGAAGGGTGCATGACCACAGTGAAGTCTACGTCATCGAACCTGTTGGTTTCCGCTCTGTTCTGGTAGGGATCCTGGGATCTGACATCAGGAATCTGGTCAGGTAATTATTTCTGTGTTTTGTCCGGACTGAGGACTGTCTTGTCTCTGCATCTATCCGTCCTCCCTGTGGTGTGTTTGAGTCTGGGCGCTGTCTCCTTCCGGGGATTGGCTGACCAAAGGGTTCCTGTCCCCACGGTCTGAGTGAGTGAAATCTGCACAATCGCAGCCGCACCGCGCTTTGGGTAAAACCCTCGGTGTGAAAGCAAGGGTGATTGAGGCAGTAGCCTGTGGGCTCCTTTTGTGTGTTGCACCGGGCATCGCTCTGACGAACCCAACTTTCCTTCTTGTGTGATTGGTGTGTGAAGTCCTCCTATATGGGAAACCAGATGTCTAAGTCGGGACAGTTCCCTAAAGGAATGCCGGCTCAGTTTATGTATTTTAGGAAGAGTCCGGACTCCTGTAAATTTCTGGAAAAATGGTCTAGGTTAAGGGGGTCAGGTAGAGTGGCTACTACCACCACTACGCTTCTGTTCCCAGAAGCCTTTACAGCTATTCTGAGGGAAAATGAGCCCTTTTCCCACAGAAATGATCTATAAGGGACTGCTGCAGGTAGCAGGCAGAGAGACAATCTGATCAAAATTGTTTGACTATTGGGTAATGTAATCAAAATCACTAAAGGATGTAAGCGGCTTCTATTGGAACTTAACTTGGCTGCTCCTGGTTGTGTCTAGTTGTACAAGATGGATGTGTAATCGGGGTACAGTTGTGTAAAAGAGTAATCACAGTGCAAGGGATGTTAGGCAAAAGAGAATTTTGTGTGTGTGAATAGTGCTAAAATCTGAAGCTGTATCTCAGCTATTACCTGAGAATAAACTTATAGCTTGGTACAGCAGAGAAACTATTGCAAACATGGTCTGTTGCACAAGAGGGGAAACTGAGGTACACCACCTCATGAATTTCATAAATGACCAGTGAGTGGGGTAATTCACTAGCCTGACTATGGAAGAGCCTGACTATAGAACAAAATAAGTACAGCCTGGAGGTAATTCTTCTGTTTTTTTCCTGCAATTAGCAAGGAAATTTGTAAAAGAAAGTGGTATTATTATTAAGCAATAATCTGTCCCCACCAGGGGGGTGGAAATTGTTTCTTTTGTTTTTAGACGCTACAAGCAAGCTGGTGCCAGTGGAAGAATAACTCAGAACACCATGGATCTATGTTTTGTGGTGTTTGTATGGGGTGTTTGTCTTGTTGCTAGCATTGCTGTGTTTTAATGAACAGAAAACCTCATGACATGGGTGGGGGATGGCTTCAAAAGGCTGACCTTGGCGGGGGGGTGGAGGGGGGAAGATGTGTATGGGAATGCAGAAGGCTAACTCAGGAGAATCCCAAAATTCATTGGCCGCTATTAGGATCTTGGGACAAAGATCAAGTAGACGTCTTAAAAGACAAACTCGGCCAACCTAAAACTAAATTGGCAAAAGGAGAGGTTGATTGTTTCATGCAGTGGTGGGAAGAGGCAAATCATAGGTGGACAGAATCAAAACTTGCCTCTCTCAAAGATTCTGGCTTCTATCCTACCAGATGCAACTCATTTTACTGTTGTTGATTTGTCCTCTGCTTTCTTTTCTGTCCTGGTTCACCCCGACTCCCAGTTCCTGTTTGCCTTTTCTTACGAGGGGCAACAGTACACATGGACCACACTGCCCCAGGGGTATACTGAAAGCCCGTCATATTTTTCCCAGGCATTAGCCCGAGACCTTGCTGACCTTGTTTTCCCGTCCAGGTCCACACTAGTCCAATATGTAGATGATCTACTCCTCTGTTCCCCTTCATTGTCTGCCTCTGAAACTGACTCTTTAGTGCTCCTTACTGCCCTAGCAAATAAGGGTCACAAAGCTTCTCGCTCTAAACTGAAAAGGAGTACTTGTGGCACTTTAAAGACTAACCAATTTATTTGAGCATAAGCTTTCATGAGCTACAGCTCACTTCATCGGATGCATACTGTAGAAAATACAGAAGATGTTTGTTTTTATACACACAAATCATGAAAAAATGGGTGTTGATCACTACAAAAGGTTTCCTCTCCCCCCACCCCAGTCTCCTGCTGGTAATAGCTTATGTAAAGTGATCACTCTCCTTACAATGTGTATGATAATCAAGGTGGGCCATTGCCAGCACAAATCCACAGCCTCAGAAACAACTCTGACATCATAATAAAAAAGGCTGACAAAGGAGGTGCTGTTTTCATCATGAATAGGTCGGAATATGAACAAGAGACTGCTCGGCAGCTCTCCAACACCACTTTCTATAAGCCATTACTCTCTGATCCCACTGAGGGTTACCAAAAGAAACTACAGCATTTGCTCAAGAAACTCCCTGAAAAAGCACAAGAAAAAACAGACCCCTGTACCCCCAACCTGGGATATTCTACCTACTACCCAAGATCCATAAACCTGGAAATCCTGGGCGCCCCATCATCTCAGGCATTGGCACTCTGACAGCAGGATTGTCTGGCTATGTAGACTCCCTCCCTACTCTATTTGCACTATATTGATGACATCTTCATCATCTGGTCCCATGGAAAAGAAGCTCTTGAGGAATTCCACCATGATTTCAACAATTTCCATCCCACCATCAACCTCAGCCTGTCCAGTTCACACAAGAGATCCACTTCCTGGACACTACAGTGCTAATAAACGATGGTCACATAAACACCACCCTATAATGGAAACCTACTGACTTCTATTCCTACCTACATGCCTCCAGCTTTCACCCTGACCACACCACACGATCCATTGTCTACAGCCAAGCTCTGCGATACAACCGCATTTGCTCCAACCCCTCAGACAGAGACAAACACCTACAAGATCTCTATCAAGCATTCTTACAACCACAATACCCACCTGCGGAAGTGAAGAAACAGATTGATAGAGCCAGAAGAGTTCCCAGAAGTCACCTACTACAGGACAGGCCTAACAAAGAAAATAACAGAACGCCACTAGCCGTCACCTTCAGCCCCCAACTAAAACCCCTCCAACACATTATCAAGGATCTACAACCTATCCTGAAGGATGACCCAACACTCTCACAAATCTTGGGAGACAGGCCAGTCCTTGCCTACAGACAGCCCCCCAACCTGAAGCAAATACTCACCAGCAACCACATACCACACAACAGAACCACTAACCCAGGAACCTATCCTTGCAACAAAGCCCGTTGCCAACCGTGCCCACATATCTATTCAGGGGACACCATCACAGGGCCTAATAACATCAGCCACACTATCAGAGGCTAGTTCACCTGCACATCCACCAATGTGATATATGCCATCATGTGCCAGCAATGCCCCTCTGCCATGTACATTGGTCAAACTGGACAGTCTCTACATAAAAGAATAAATGGACACAAATTAGATGTCAAGAATTATAACATTCATAAACCAGTCAGAGAACACTTCAATCTCTCTGGTCACACGATTACAGACATGAAAGTTGCGATATTACAACAGAAAAACTTCAAATCCAGACTCCAGCGAGAGACTGCTGAATTGGAATTCATTTGCAAATTGGATACAATTAACTTAGGCTTGAATAGAGACTGGGAGTGGCTAAGTCATTATGCAAGGTAACCCCCCCCCCTCAGACATTCTTGTTAAACCCTGGATTCGTGCTGGAAATGGCCCACCTTGATTATCATACACATTGTAAGGAGAGTGATCATTTTAGACAAGCTATTACCAGCAGGAGAGCGGGGTGGCGGGAGAGAAAGCCTTTTGTAGTGATAAACACCCATTTTTTCATGATTTGTGTATAAAAACAAACATCTTTTGTGTTTTCCACAGTATGCATCTGATGAAGTAAGCTGTAGCTCACGAAAGCTTATACTCAAATAAATTGGTTAGTCTCTGAGGTGCCACAAGTACTCCTTTTCTTTTTGCAAATACAGACTAACACGGCTGTTACTCTGAAATCACTCTAAACTACAACTCTGTCAAGCTTCTGTCACATACCTTGGCTTTCTCCTCTCCCAGGGTTCCCATACACTGTCTCTCACCCGCATCCAAGCTATCCTTAGCTTTCCCCGACCCCGCTCCCCACGCCAGGTCCGGAAGTTTTTAGGCATGGCTGGATTTTGCAGACAATGGATTCCCCAATATGCCTCCCTTGCAAAACCTCTCCAGGAACTCACTCGATTCTCTGTGCCTGACCCCATGCCATGGTCCCCTGAGGCCAGTTCTGCCTTTGTTTCCCTCAAACAGGGTTTGGCTTCTGCCCCTGGCTTAGGGCTGCCTGACTATTCTAAGCCTTTTACCCTTTTCTGCCACGAACAATCTGGGTGTGCACTTGGAGTTCTTACTCAGATGCACGGGGAAAAGAACCGCCCAGTGGCTTATTTCTCCGCCACTTTAGACCCTGTTGCCAAGGCTTACCCCCGTGCCTGCATGCTGTGGCTGCTGCAGCGTGCCTAGTCGAAATGAATATTACCCTTACCCTCTTACCCTCCTGGTCCCTCACTGACCTCACCCTGCTCCAAGACTCTGCCCCGGAAACTGAGAAAGAATCCTGGGTTGCCCAAGGTTGCTCTCTACATCCCGATTCCTTTTGGTGCTCGCCTACTGGTGCCTTTGTAGCCCCCTTTTCACTCTACCCATCTCTGGCCATCCTGCTATATGGTGTTTATGCATGTCGGAAAGGAGGGGATGGTCTCTGCTGTAACTAAGACAGGATGGTGCCCCCCCCATTTTAGCTCTTTTGCACCCCACCACTGTGCAGCCTGTACCATTTGCCAAAGCCATAATATTGGTAAACCTGTAAAAGTGGCCCAGGGGTTCCGGGGCCTGCCTCAAGCACCGTTCTTGCACAAATGCCTAAGTGTCAACAATATGAATTTATATTGGTTATGGTATGTTTATTCTCTGGTTGGATTGAAGCCTTTCCTTGTCACAAGGCTGACTCACTGTCTGTTGCCAAATGTTTGTTCAATCATATTATGCCTGCCAAGGGAATTCCTACTACTCTGTCCAGTGATCGGGGTACACATGTTACTGGACAACTTGTTCAACACCTGGACCGTATATTGCATATCAAACACCGGTTGCACTGTCCCTACCACCCACAGAGAGCAGGTGCAGTTGAAAGACGAAATAGTGTACTGAAGAATAAGCTTGCTAAAATTTGTGACTGTACAGGATTAAGCTGGCCAGTAGCCTTACCATTAGCCCTTATGGACATGAGATCCACTCCATCCCAAAGGCATAAATTAAGTCCCTTTGAAATTGTTATGGGACGCCCTATGCGAGCTATGACTACCATTATTCCCGTTCCAGATTTGAACTTTACTCACAGTGCACTTCTTCAGTATTGCAAGGGACTAATGCAAGCTGTCAGTCACTTCCATTCACAGGTTCGAGCTGCCTGGCCCACGGAACCCACCTCCAATGCTAGCCACAACCTCGAGCCAGGTGATTGGGTCTATGTACGGCGCCATCATCGAAAGCACACCTTGGAGCCCCGGTGGAAGGGTCCTCATCAGGTACTGCTTACTACATAGATGGCTGTTAAACTATCTGGCATTGCAGCGTGGATACATGCTTCACAGTGTAAGAAGGCACCATCCCCAGAGAATCAATCACCAACTCAGGACAATGCAGAGTCAATTTTGACTCCAGAAGACGAGGTAGAGGAACAGTCTGCAATACCTTACAATCTACACTCTCCTAAGGGTTGCCAGAAGCAGACGCTGTTCCTCGGCTGCTAGTATCTTATGGTCTGGGGAGACCACAATGACAATTCTTTTATTCAGCAGCAGGTGTGGATAGCTCAGACACTTAATATTTCTAATTGCTGTGTCTGCAGCCACATCCCAGCCCACTCTCAAACTGGTGTTCCTGTCCTGGCTATCCCACTCAAGTCCCCAGACCTCACTGGAGTGCCTCGTCTGTTTAACAAAATATGGACCAGCAATGACACTTGAGAAGCAGTGGGAATAAATGCATCTAAATGGATAAGTGTGGTGGAGGGAAAAGATCATTGGTGTTGGGTCTGTAATGGGACAGGGCTGGATCTGGGGAAAAGCCATTGCCTTCAGCATATTGTGGCCAATGGTGTATGGGATTATTCTAACAAAACTAAAAAAAGTGGTGGACCGGGTATGGAGATATGAATTCAACAGAGAAATAAATCTCATGTTCCCCTTACAGTCATGCAAATAACACCACTCCTTGTAAGGAGAATTACCCTGTACCCTTTGGGGGATACTCCTCCTCCTTTGCAAACACCTATATGACAAATGGGTGCAACCGACCCTTCCCGGCCTTAATAGGCCATCACTGGGTGTGTGGGACCAGAGCTTATACCACATTACCAGCTAATTGGTCAGGAATCTGTTATCCTGCCCGACTCTTCCCACAATTCCGAGTGCTAGGAACCTTCCCTCAAGAACGCCTCCGCAATTTCAGGCGAAAAAGAAGGGACTTAACAGATGCCCAATGGTATGTAAATAACATAAGCCCCTTAACCTGGGAAGAGGCCATTGGTGGTTCCTTCATATCATTAGGGGGAGTAATACACCATGCAAAAAGGCTCCTAAGGTTACAAGCAGTAGTTGAAATAATGACAAATGAAACCGGAGAATGTTTAAGAGCCCTGGCCAAAGAAACAGGGGCAATCCGACAGATGGCCCTCCAAAACCGTCAGGCATTGGACACAGTGCTGGCGGCAAAAGGAGGGACTTGCGCTCTCATTGGAAAAGATTGCTGTGTGTATATACCAGACAACACCAATGAGGTAATAGATAGTGCTAGCCCCTTAGAACAAATCGCATATCTTCCCCACGAAGAGCCAAGTTCTTTATGGAAGTGGCTAAGTAACCTTTTCAATTTCTCTGGCATAGGAAACTGGTTGTTTCAGGGAGCCCTAACTCTCCTGTTTGGAATCCTAATAATTTTTATATGTTTTCAGTTACTTTCCTGTTGTATTCAAAATTGTGTCAGGCATGCTACACAGATAGCTGCCCCAAACCAGAGTGCTAATTTGATGATTTTAAATATCACTGATGAACAAAGAGATAAAGAACAATTGATATGTGGAACCCAGTCATTGTTGGTCATTGCGTAGCTTGACCAAAAGGAGGGATTGTGAAAATAGAATGAATTATATTGAAATTATAATTCATTAAAGAAATGCTACTTGAAGGGTTTGTTGAAATATAGTTGTCAGGAAGAGAAACATTAAGGAGTGTGAGACAATGGGTCCTCAAACTAATTAACAGAGCTCCTACTGAGCTAGGAGATTGGTAAACGTTAGTATGCAAATAAGATATGCATGTATATTTGTCAGTTTCTGCTTTCTTTGTCTCTTATGTTAAATTGGCTTTGGCTTAGCTGTATAAATAAGTTATCTTGAACCTCAGAGAGGGGCTCACATCTAGGTGCATTGGCAAAGCGCTTTGCTAATAAACAGAGTGGTCTGACAAATTATGTGAGTCCTGAATCTGACTTTGACAATTGTAACCCACTATTTTCACATGCCTATAGCATGTGGTGTTGCGGATGAGGGAAAATTATTTGTTATATGACTGTCTAGAAACCCCATCTCTGATCTCTGTTAGCTCTCATGAGATCTCTCTACATAATTCTGGTTCACCTGTGTATTTGTGCTATCATTTCTATTGTTTTTGATTAGAGACTCAGGGGAGATAATGTCTTAAATACCTCCAACAGTGAGTTAATAATTTGTATAATGTAAGATTAACACTCTCTGCAGGGCTAGATTTACACAGGTATTTATGTAAATCTCTTTAGAGTGCTTAAACCTTCAAAGAGTTGCAAATTTTAAATAACCAGTTTTTCACTGAATGAATATTTATTCTTCACTGGACTTCTAAGGGATCAACTTCAGGAATTTTTATTTAGAGAGTAAATTAAGAAACACTATTAACGAGTGGGTGAAGCTTTCTTCACAAACCTCAAAGCCAAAAAAAGTCAAATGGTTTCAGATTGTGTTACGTACTTGAAAACTCACACCAGCTTTGCTGACTAAGACTTATAAACCTCTGCCTGATTTCCAGAGAACCTGAGCTCATGTAAGATTTCACTTGAATTTTAGGTTCATTTGAACCCCAAAATATCTGTGTTTATGTATGAATCTAAGGGTATGCCTCTTTGAGCTGGGAATGACACCCCCAATCTTGAGGTGTAGACGTACTAAAAATAAAATGTAGTCAAGGCAGTGCACGTGGCAGGATGGGTTAGCTGCCCCGAGTATGTGCCCTTGGTCTGTGATGGTATGACAGTCTGTACCTCTATGTTCACCCCTTTTTCAAAACTATGTTAAATTTTGTACAAAGTACACTGCGTATCATTTGAAAATTCATGATTTGGTGAGACTTATTGTCCTAGTAAAATGAGTGTGGCAACATCGTATGTAAAAATATAAGATTCCACTGTATGATATTACCAAGACATGTTTCAACATGTTCTGGGGGGCAGTCACAAACAAGTTCTCCAGAGACAAAAGGCTAGCCAATCCCTCAGTCAGCTGTCCGTGAGATTAAATGGATCAGCACCAGATTAAATGGCCACTCTTCATCGGGGACGGGAGGGGAGGGGAAATCTACATTTTGACAAAGAAGCAACTTAAAGGTTCCTGGCCACACTGACTTTCTGTCTCCTGAACATCAGCTGCAGATGATTCTTGCACAACAGAAAGGGGGCTATAAGAGGAGAGGACAGACTCCCCAACTCATCTCTCCCTTGCTGTCCACCCATGGCATCATCAATGCCTGAAGAACAAAGGAAGCTGCACTGGACTTGGGGAGAGAACCTGACTGAAAGTGGTTCAGCCAGTAAGACTGCTGGAACTTTGCTTTGTATTCACTTAGCTTGCTAAGTTCGGTGTTAGTTGTGTTTTACCTTTTATTTCCATGCAACCAGTTCGGACTTGTATGCCTCATTAATTGTAGTCACTTAAAGTCTATCTATCTTTCTGTAGTTGTTAAACTTGTTTTCTTGTTTTATCTAAATTAGTGTGTTTGGGAAACTCCATCTGGGATAACAAGATTTGTGCATAACATTTTCTATTAATAAATGAGAGACTTTATATGAGCTTGTATTGTCCAGGATAGTGCTGGGCAATACAAGATGCACATTTCTAGGGGAAAGTCTGGGACTTGGAGTTTGCTGGTGATGCTCTCTAATGTAATTCATGAGTGGCTATAGCACTCATGCAGTATAGCTGGGGGTGATTTACATGCCAGAGGCTGTGTGAGAGCTGACCAGGAGTGGTTTCTGTCATAGCAAAGCAGGGTAAAAGGCTGCCGAGGTTAGAGAATTATGGGGACACAGCTGACCATCAGTCCAGATTGTACCTTTGGTAATGTCACAGATGGGTACATAATTGGGGTGGAAAATCAAAACCACCAAGCATTAAATCCACAAATGGGATTTGTGTGTTGCAATGCTGAGACTAATTTTAGGCAGCCTGCTGTCCACTGGAATCTTCAGCCCAAAGTTAAGGAGTGCTCAGGTTCCCGATACAAGGCATGGGGAGAGCTGGTCACCTCAGAACCAGATCTTCAGAAGCCATGAAGCCTAGCATTGGAGCCAGTAGGAAATGTTAAGGAGAAGACTTGCCCCTAATTCTACCTTCCTGTAGAGTGAGGCATCTAAGCCAGGTCTGCACATTCTTGCAAAAACAGTGATGATGGTGTTTGTCACCTCCCCACAATATCCCAGTGATTAGAGCACTTATGTGGGGTGCGGAAGACAAGGGTTCAAATCCATGCGCAGCCTGATTCAGGGCATGCACTTGAACTTGTCTCCCCCCTCCCAGCTAAGTATCCAAACCATTGGGGTATTATGGGATGGATTGCTCTGTGTCACTCCTCTTGGAGCTGTTCAATTTTTTTTTTTTTAATAAAATACGTAAGTATTCACTAGTTGAGAGAGAGAGAGAGAGAGAGATGACTATAGCCGACTGGTTATTGCCCTCTCCTAGGGGAGACAGGTTTCAGCCCCTGCACAGATGAATATTGAAGTATTTGTACAAAGAGAAACAGCTCCAAAAGGCCTCTCTGACTGTTTTTGATCACCGTGTCAAAGTCTCTCTGTCATACAAATATTCATACAAAATAAGTAAAAAAGGGACGCAAATACCCTCAAAGTTCATTTGTAATTTTTATTCAAGTGTATCTTCATTCATCATTTTTGGAGTATCAACCAAAAAGTCCTGGGCAATGTTTTTTTTTTCCCCTCTGGGTGAGTCCATTAGAAATGAAAGTGTCATACATGAACAGAATTAATTTCAAGCAGGTGAAAAGAGAGTTAAAGAATATAAAAATATAAACTCCCTTGGTTGACACACATTCATGAGATAAAATCTGAAGGTCCGTTGTTGATCTGCCAGTCAGGATTGTGTTGCCACAAGTCAACCAATATCAATTTGCTCCTTATCTTATGAAAACAACCCTGCACTTGATGCAATATAATGAAAAGTCCAGTTTGGTTATTACTACCTTGAAGTGGATATAACTACATTTACCTAATATATATCTAGCAGAACCTTTAGATGTCATGGAAAGCAGCAGAGGAACGTGTTAAAAATAAAAAGAAAAGGAGTACTTGTGGCACCTTAGAGACTAACCATAAATTGGTTAGTCTCTAAGGTGCCACAAGTACTCCTTTTCTTTTTGCGAATACAGACTAACACGGCTGTTACTCTGAAACCTGTGTTAAAAATAAGACATTTAGCTATTTATGTTGCAGAGTAAGAGAATAGTGGGTGGAGAATGGTGTGTTAAATGCTGATAAATTCCCCACTCCAAGTAAACTGCAGGTGTGAGAACCTTTCACTTCTAGCGGCACTGTTTGACAGGCCAGTAAATCCCCTTACAATTTCAGTCCAAAGCATCTCATTTGGTTCTGTGGCTGATGCCATCAAACACAGGATGTCTCATGGCTCTGAAGTTAAGGTGAAAGGCAAACTCATGAATGATCCAGGGAGTTCAGCAGGAGGCATATCTTTTTCTTTAAACAGGCACATAGAAAGAGGCTACTCAACTCCTAGTGCTGTAAAAGCTTCCTTTGTATATGCAAAGAGTAATCCTTGGGCTATCCTTTATAGGAATGGGCATGTTTGGGGTGAATACAGCTATGAAATCTACTTTTGAAGAACGTGTTATCTATGCAGTGATCCAAAACATATATCAAAACATTTGATGTAAGCACGAACTTTCAGGGGCTGATTCTCATTTACACAAACATCCCTTCACATTGCTTTAGCAGTGGGTAAAAGGCACTGGATTAGATGTAAATTACACTTACTATGTTAAGACCCTTTATACTACCAGAATGGTGTATGAGTCTTGGAAAAGAGGAGAATCAGACCTAAATAGTCAATCATATTGCAAGATCTATGAATTTCTAAAATTTTATTTTAAACAAGATGTCATCTAATAGATCGGCTCCATTGTTGTTGAAGGAGTGGAAAGAATGCTCTAATGCTCTATAATATATTAATAAAGGTTTCCTGTTTCCTTTTTTTTTTTTTCTTCTTTTGGCGTTTTAAAGTGCCCTCATTTGTAGTCTGGGTAATACAAGGATTTGCTCACTTACCATTCGTGATACTTGTTATCACTCAAACATATCACGAGAGCAGTTTATAAAACCTAAGAGAGGCAGGGGATTTCTAATAAATAGCAAAATACTCATAAATGAATGACTTGTTATGGTAAAAGTCAATTATTTTAGTAGAGCAAGCTTATTCTGAAAGCCATTTCCTGCAGTAGTATTTTATTTTACTGATCTATATTTATTAAAAATTAAAATGAGAAGAAACATTGCTGATGAATAGAACTATATTTAGAGATCTGCAGATTTCTAAACATGCAGGATGTCTTTTTTCTCTCATTGGCTGAGCTCTTTTCAAACTGAGCTGAATTCAAGCTTGAACACATTTATAGGCACACGTTAAAATAGCCTGATAATGATTTTTCAAGAGGTGACCTAATAGGCTGAATCCTGGTTACCTAACTCATTGGAGTGGTCTCCCACTCCAGTGGAGTAAGAGGAGCAGGATTCAGCCTACTGCAGATGTTGCTGTGCTACCTTTGTAGCTTAGTCTTAATCTGATGGGAAATCATTGGCCCTGCACCTTTAATGTTTGAATGATTGATTTCTGTTCAGCTGAGACAGAGATTGTTCCACTTTATTTGGAGTGAATTTGGGAATACCACATCGCACTGCCGTTCCTTTCCTTTCTGAAAAAAAAAAAAAAAAGATTTTTTTATTTTAAGTTAATTCAGTGTTCTTGGTTTAACCTTGAACATCAAAATCCTCTATTTGTCCTCAATTCTGCAGCTTTTACTCAGGCAAAGTTCTCACTGAAAACTCTGTCCCACAGTGCTATGTGGAGAAATACACACAAGGGCCACGAATAGTTCCTTTACAGTTATTTTCTGAATCAGTCTGTGGAAGGGATGGGGTTTGCCTCCTTCCCCACACAGAAGAAGCTGGCGGGTCCATCTGGGGATCTGAACAGATCTCAAGAAACTCTGCTGGAAACTGTAGAACTCGGCATAGAGGCACTGTCCCACCACACCAGTTCTAGGGTCACCTTGCAATGCAGCTCCAGTGAAATCTTTCTGACCGGGACTCCCCCAGAGGTACTGGAACAATTTTTATATTTGAGATGCTGATGATGGAAACCATGTAATTTGTGTTTGTTATTACTATTTCAAGCCATGGGGTTATTACTATTTCAAGCACCACTGGAGTCCCCTATCTATTGCATCCCATAGTTTCTCTTTAAGGGGGATTTCCACAACCTACGAGTAGTAAGGAATGGGTGGGTCTCCATGAGAAATAAATTCAGCCTTAGAGGGCTGGGACAGCTCAGCTCCCCATCTTCCTGTTCATTGGTCCACAAGCTAATGGAACCCCCGCAGTTCAGAGAGCTGCCTAGGGCTAGCAGTAGCGAGGAATAATTTTGTTTGCACCAGGGCCTGAATACTGTGTTAGCTCTCCATGGGAAATATTGTGACTCTCTGTATATTTAATATTTAAAATGTGATTTGAATGTAAATAATTAATGTCTACTACATTTAATTTGCATCATTGAAAGCATACACTGCAGTTTGTTTTATTTCCACTGGGCTGAAAACTGTGGGCATTACAGTGTTTTGTTATTAATGCAGGACAGGAGCATTATGCCTGTACAAATAATAATTTGTCATTTCATTTTAAAATAATATTTACTCTCTCAGACTGCTGGCATGTGATCAGTGTTCTGTACTAACTTGGCAACCGTACCGTTACAGGAACTTTGAAGGTTTGTGTTTAAAAAAAAAAAAAAAAAAAGATACAAAGAATAATGTAGCCAGGGTACTATTTCACTTCTCATTGCTAGTGTAATGGACCTATTACACTTACAATTCATGGTCATACTAGCAGCTTCTGCACTGTTACTTCTTAATAATAGATACAGTACTGTATTTCAGCATTTATGAAAGCCTTCAGGCAAATGACTAACACGGACATCTTCAGTTAATGAAGGTCAATTTTACTGTTTTTTTTTTTAAAAAAACCATATCTAAGCTATGTCTAGAGATCCACTAGAATTTGAGGAAAAACTGTTAAGATAAAGCCATGACACATGAAAGAGCAAGCGACTAACCACACAGGGCTAAATTCTGTTAGCTCTTACCAGAGCAACTCCATGGACTTTAATGTTGTTTCTCTGTCTCAACACCTGTGTTGATGAGAGCAGAATTTGCCCCATAGTGTTTAGAACAGGTAGTGAATAAGATTATGTATTATGGCAAAAATGCACAACACACCTGAGGAATGGAAAACACAGAAAGGCAGTGCAAAAGAAAAACAGGTAAAACTGTAATAAAACTACTCAGGGACATTAGCAAAAACAATAACTTTTAGGAGCACATCAATTTTAATATATCACACAGAAACTATAAAGTGTACTTAAAATAATAACGGAAACATAAGAAGAGCAGATTTACCACAATCCTAAACAAAAGGGGAATGAAAGCTTTTGATATAAAAGACAAGCCCACAGATTTTTGTTTTTGGAAATAGTACGGGCAAAAAAACACTTGTCTGATATTTGAACTTCAAAATGAGCCATTTTTGCTTCTGTATGTGGAATTTGATATCCAGGTTCTCTAAACTGTTAATACTTTATCTTTTTTAAGATATAAGCTTTCAAAAGTGCTCACTCAGCGCCCAACAGCTCCCATTTAGACACCTCAGAGAAGTGGCCAGGTTTTCAAAAGGGCAGTTTCTGATGGTGTCACAAAGCTTTCATTTCAAAGAGCACATACTGAAGATTGACATAGGAATTTAAAAATGTTTCATATGTGCTTTTTTGTCCCACTATTTCCCAAATTTCAGTTATATTCACAACGTGGAGAGAACAGAACTCATTATTTTCTGCTGCTAAAGCCCAGGACTCCACTAAAAACATAGGCCTTAACCAAAATCCAGGGCCTACAAAACTATAGGATTGTAAGAGGTGTTTGAAATAGATTTCACAACTGGTTCCTATCTTTGTAATCAATGGAAACAAATTCCCAGAGCTGGACAACACAAACTACAGCACTTCCAAGATTTAGATCTAGATTTAAACCTCTTCGCTAGTCCCATCTCTATCTCTGAGCTAAAGAAGAATTTCCATTTGCTGCTACTATTAGGACTTGGAGCCATTTTTAAAGGAATTTAGGACATAAGGTTGCAGATCCTGTTGGAATTTTCAGAAGTTCCTGGACACTTGAGTTAGACACCTAGGGGCTTTTAAAAATCCCATTGGATGCCTCTCTGCATCTTTATGTGCCTAAATATCTTTACAAATCCAGCCTTAAGTATCCTCCTAAATGGTGCAACCAAGTAGAAAGCAAAGCAGATCTACTGAGCAGCTCTTTTCCTCCCAGAGATGATAGTAACATGGACACACTCCAGCCAAGAGATTACAGAAAGTTTCTCCATTTTGGGTCCAAAAATGTTTGGATTTTCTAATCTAATTTCTTGTCTAATTTACAATTAGACAAGTGTATTTAATAGGGATGTCCAGGATAGTATCATGAAATGAGGACCTCTGCTTGAGATGAAAACTCCTGTACAGCAACACAACAATATTCAACTCTACTGAATATTTACAACAAAGTGGAATATTAGAGTACACTTTTGTTGGAAATTGTGTCTGCACCAACTACAAGAAAATGCTAGAACTTTTCTAAACTTATTTAGGTGGAAGAACATACAAGTATATATGGGCATATAAAAGGTTAGAATTAAACTGTGGTATGAAAGGAGTTTCTATGATTAATACGTTTCTGAGACTATGAACTCAAGCTTTCAGAATGTAATGGAAATAAAGAGAAAATGGTCTTCTGTTAAAAGAGAAGAAAAATCATGGCAAATCATGTAAAAACTCCTTAAAAGGGTCAATGTTGCTGAACTTCTGTTAATCTAGTATGGGAAACAATGTGAAATATTTGATTGTATGCCTCAGAACAGGAAATCTGAAACTTCCCAAATTATGACAGAGACCCAGGAGATTTCAAGCTGTGTAACCAGCTAGCATGACATGTGTGAGCATGTTTGCTATTCACATTAATATTTTGTATTATATATTGTAGTCAGACTGTTAACTTAATGTCAGACATTAAAAGGAATATAATCTGATCTCAGCTAATTGATTATCTTATTGCTAGAAGTGACATGCAGGTTGAAAACTGGCTTATCTGATGTCATTTGTATTTCATAAAACAGCAGTTAAAGAAATTGCCCTCTTAGCGCATCCTGCATGGCACGTAGGTTGATGCAGGCCAAAACAAATTTATTTTTCCTGAAGTTTGAGAGAATTATTACCCAGATCATGAAATCTTTAAGAACTGTTTGGTTATATACTAACAGCATCATATGCAGTAAAATGAATGCCTAATTCCTTTGGCTAAAAAGTAGTACATGCCTAATCCAACATTTACCCCTAGAATGGGCAACTCTTCATCCAACCTGATTATGAGGTCAATAGGCAGTAAATTAGTATTATATATCTTTCCCTCCCAAAGCGGGAACTCTATATTACTATCAATTTGCAAAGGAGAACAACGTAATTGAACTTGGAAAGTCTAACCTAAAAAATGCAATCAAATTTACTTGTTGATTTACTTCAAGTAAAATTCTAGCTGTGTGAGAGGTCCTTAAAAATCTACAGAGCTATTCCACGTCAAGCTAAATGTTAACAGAATACACTACATCGATTAGAGCCATTAAATATTAATGCCTGGATTGCCTCACACTGTGAAGATACCAATGGGATGGGTAGAAGTTTGGATGTTTATTTGAATTATCCAAATTCAGACGTGTCACCCAAGGCTGCTGGGACAGATTTGGTTCTGAAGTGCTCTGTATTTAAGGAACCAGCCTCCCTGGTGTGGCTAGCTGCATAGCTGAAACAACTACAGAAAAAGTGTACTTGGAGTCAAAATAATTTCCCCACATGACCCTTGTTCTATGTTGCATGGATAATGTCATATCACTTCCGTCACAAATTTTATGCTATGCTACAGTTCATTTTTCAAATCAAAAGCTAGTGAGAGGTGTGTTGGAATCACTTCCCTTGGATGATAAGAATGCCAATGCCAAGGGCTAACTCTCATTTCGGTGTTACTGGGGGTTAAATTAAATCTTTCCCAAACAACAACAAAATCCACAAGGCATATCTGTGCTGTCCCTTGCATATGAAAGGGAAAGTATTATACATAAATGCTTTAAAATGCCACCTGCTTAATGTTTGGCAAACAAATATGGGCATGCAGTTTGAAATGAAGAACTCATTGAACCAAGTTCACCGCTGGGGTAAACCTGTTGCATTCAGTGGCGTTACTTCAGGGAGCAGTCTAGCTCCCTGTGGTTAGCTCAGTATAGTACTTAAGTTACCAAGCATGAAACATGCCCATTGTATACAGTATAGCAGATGAAATACCAACAGACTGATGCCTATTTTCTGCATTTCAGATAAAAACACTGTCACAAAGAACAACTTACAAGGCCACTAAAATGGATCTCTTGCTATAGCAACATTTATGCAATTTTACATAGGTGCAACCACTTGTGTCTGCAATGATTCACCATCAGAGGCTGCCCCCCCTTCATGCAGTTTCAGTCTATTATATTTTCATTTCTCCCATCTCCAGCCCATTTTAATTCAGAGCATAATAATAGACTCTGCTCTTGTGGCAATTATAAACCATTAATGCTGTCTACCACACTGAGGTCTGTTCAACACTAAACACATCCTGGGGCAGCTCTGTTACAGAGGATGAGGCCAAAGCTGATCTACTTCTGGTTTTTATTGCTAGCAAGTTGAAATAATAAACAAGGACAGGAGAAAAGCAAAGAATAAATTTGTAAATGGTGCTTTTCGGTAATACGGCAGGTCAGTGCCAAACAGGTAATGGATACCAGGCCCAGATGAGAACTGTACAAGGAGGTGGAAAAAACCCACACAGCAAAGAATGTGGACTTTGGAACATGTAGTAAGATATAATATTTATATTTAGTATATTATTGTGGCAGGCTCTACAATGGTGTGCATGTGAGGAGAGTCAGCTCTGCACAGAGCCTGAAGATTGAGTACTGCTCCAGGCAGCAATGCTAGTAGCAAAATATATGCATTATATATTATGGCTAAATTCTGGCTTTAAGCCATGGCCTGCTCTGTTTATGGAGAAGGTGTATGAAGGGGATACGATGCTGATGGAATCAGCAGAGGAACCCTGTCAACTCACTCATAATTTGTCATATAGGAGAGAAGATGTGAGAGCAACAAACACTGCCATCCTTTGAACAGGTACAGAACATTTCTATTGGCTATGGTGACCCAGCTCCAAAGGTTGAGGAAGAGGGGAGGTTACTTTCATCCTTGGGGTAGGTAATATTATTGCTGGGAGAAGTTCTTGCACTCAGATCCTTGGTGTCCCTCCAGAAGGTGACAACTTCCTCTATCTTGCCCAGCTTTGCAGAGTGAGCCACAATCTCAGGCTTTGTTAATTTTGTCCTTTTTATGTCTCCCTTCACTTCCCCCCACCTTTTAAACATGCCAGTTTCTAAGAAACAATGATGTAAGTTGAATGGGCAGGGATTAGTGACACCCACAAGACTGCCATAAAAAGATTTCATTTAACAGTTGATGGTAATGAATACATATGGTGAATGATATACCATAACTATGGTTTCAGATCTTCTACTTTATTTTATTACACTATTTTCAGGAAAGACTACGCTCACTAGGAGTTGGATTTTTCTGCTAGGATGTTCATTATTAGCAACAGATATACCAGACATCCTGTGGTGTAAATACATGGCAGGAAACACACTATTCTACATATATAACCCTCATATTAGGGGCGCACCTCAGAGAAATTAATGCATGAAGGCTCTCAACAGCCCCATTTTATGGATGGGAAACTGAGGCTAAGAAAGAGTAAGTGATTTATAGAACATCAAGTAGGACATTTGCAGCAGAGGCAAGAAGTGGACACAATTCCATGCTTTAACCTCCCTCCCCATTTTCAGGTCACCCACAAACATGCAAATTGAAGGCATGTGTCAGGAAGGATACAGCTGGTGATTTCAGTAACAAATGCACAGAAACATTTTTAAAAGATGGTTTGTTATTAATATTAGATAATCAGAACAGAGAGAAAGGTATGATTTTATTACTCGCAGATTGGGAAGCTTCCACTTTTTCCACTGGATCAACTGAGGCCTCTACTAGTTAGCAATTGTACAGATGTCACTGTCACTATGACTGCGAACCAGATATTTTGTGGTATGTCAGCAGTAGGAAGAATGCCAGTATGCTTAATGTCAACATTATCTACATATGATAGCTTCAACAATGGGATTCTAGTTAGGGAGGAAGGCACTTATATACATCTGTTCTTCATTCTCACTGAACAAGAGGCCTCCGAATTTGTGACGAAACTCATCAACAATCTGAACTTACAAAACAAACATATCCTGGATTTCCAGACACTATACCACTAATCATGCCTACCAGATGTAACTTAAGTTCCAGCCTACAGAAACAGAAAAGGTAGAGAAAGCTCCAACAACTTCTAATTAAATACCCATGTCTATGCTTTCCATTTTAATTTTTGCCTCACAAATGCAGTATCATATAGTCTAATACTATATGCCTTGGCATACTTTGCCCATATGTCAAGTCTAACAGGAAAAATTTTACTGCTAAAATCAGTTCCCCCCACCCTCAGATATTTGTTGTTCTTCCCTTTTTCAATATTAAAACCATCCAAATGTACATCGGGACATTTAATCACCACACTCCTATTCTCTTTCTCCAACAACTCTTTCCCCACCAACCTCTGCAGCTAATATTAATGTCCCACTATAATGGAACACTGACATGCACCAAAGTTGGGAAAGATAGTTCAAAGTACAGTATTCCACAGCAATCACAGCTAAGCTCCTTTGTCAATTTTTAGGATCCTCTCTCACCTATGGCAGGCTGTGTATTGCTAGAGGCATCAAAGCCTGGCTTTGGCACTCATTTCAAAACACAGGGAAAATAGATATCTGCTGAACCTTGGCATTTTAGTATCTATAAAGGTAGTTTATTGTTGCAACAGGTGGTGTAAGATAAATGTGAGGAGTAGGCAGGTTTGATGACCAAATTATTTGGCTATTTTATTTGACTGCTGTACTTTTTTGCACCCAGAGGCAGTGTGGTGGACGTGAATTACTGTTGTATTACCTTGTATCAGGAAAGCTAAGGGCATGGCCACACTTGCAGATGTAGCGTGCTTTGAGTTAAACCAGCCTTCGTAGAGTGCTGTAGGGAAAGCACTGCTATCTGTCCACATTGACAGCTACAAGCGCACTGGTGTGGCCACGTTAGCAGCTCTTGCAATGGCCACTGAGAGCAATGCATTGTGGTAGCTATCCCAGCATACAAGTGGCTGCAACGTGCTTTTCAAATGGGGGTGGGGGGTGGGGGGAGTGTGACAGGGAGTGTGTTGTGTGTATGTGGGGGGAGAGAGGGTGGGTTTTTGGGGGTGCTGAGAGCATGTCAGCCTGCTGTCTTGTAAGTTCAGACAGCAGAAGACTCCCCCTCCCCACGCCTCTCTCTCTCTCTCTCTCTCTCTCTCTCTCTCTCTCACACACACACACACACACAGCATTCCACAGTAATGGTTGCTTTATCTCGGAGCAGATAAGCAGCCGGCTGTCAGAAATGGAGCTTTCAAAGGCCATCTCCGTATTCCTGCAGCGATTCCTAAACAATGAGAAGAGTGGCCACTTGACTTAAGGGGTTTAATGGGACATTTCCAGAGGCTGATCACAGCACAGTAATGCAACACCTCACTCACACTGACACCCGGATGTTTCAGCTGAGGCACAACAAGCATTAATCTTTTGGCCGAGGTGGAGTACCAGGAGCCACCGTGCCTTGGAGTCAGAGTGCTCTACGTGCCTGGCCAGTGTGGACGGATAGTGAACTAGGGTGTCTGGGGCTGCTTTAATGCTCTCTAACTCCCAAGTGTAGCCAAGCCCTCAGCCACAAGAGTGGATTTGGCACTGAAGACATATATTTAGTCTTAAAACTTTTCTGGTAGCACATTCCAAAATTTTTCCTATTGCTGGGAAAACCCTCTCTTTTGAGCTAAATCATCTCATTTTGCTAGTATTGTCATTCCAAAGAAACTCAGCTGGTGGAGGTAGGGTCATCACAAAGACAGAGGTGCTCTCATTCAAGTATCTTGGGTCTATTCCATGGAGGGCCTGTAATTATAGGACCAAGACTTTAAATCTGTTCACAGGTCTGGGTGATGTGTGTTGAACTAATGTAGCATGGATCTGCTAATGTCAGCTAAGACAAGACAAGCCTGAACAAGTACTACTGAAGAAGCCCCACAAATACAAAATGGGCAATAACTGGCTAGGGAGTACTGAAGAAAAGATCTGGGGGTTATAGTGTATCACTATATACAGGTCAATCTTCAACTGTTTAAAAAGGATGTTATAAAGAGGAGGGTGATAAATTGTTCTCCTTAGCCACTGAGGACAGGACAAGAAGTAATGCTCATAAATGGCAGCAAGAGAGATTTAGGTTAGACATTAGTAAAATCTTCCTAACTGTAAGGGTAGTTAACCACTGGAACAAATTACCTAGGGAGGTAATGGAATCTCTTTCATTGGATGTTTTGAAGAACAGGTTGGACAAACACCTGTCAGAGATGGTCTACCTTAGTGCAGGGGTCTGGACTAGATGGCCTATTAAGATTGCTTACAGTCCTACATTTTTATGATTCTGAGTAATTGTTGAAACAGCTAACTCTTGTGAATATGTTTATAATAAACAAAATAGGCAGAAACAACCTGAATTGAAACTTGCCTTATGCTTTCTGCAAAGCGATTGGTCTTTACATGCAAGAATTATAGATGATAGTAGATAGGAGAGATGTATATAACCATGGGGTGTGTGACATGAATTGGTATCACCCTGTATCTAAAGCCCCTGAGTTTGGGCCTGGGTGGAATGGGCTAAGAGCTGTTACAAGCCTAATAAAGTAACCCAAGTGAGAAGCTGGAGTCCAACTGAGGCTTCTGCAATCTGGACTGAGTGAAGCTTTCTATATATAAAAAGGCACAGTTCTTATACCTACATATGGCAAAATGCGGTATTCCAGCCTGGACATCACACAGTCATAGTGTAGTCACGGCCATGTTGGACAAGATGCAGTGCACTCTTCTGCACTGTGTGCTATAGTCTGAGCATTCAGCAGTAGAAAGGAATCTAAAAAGACCTAGTGCATTCCCTCAGCACACACCTTCATCAGCCTCCTCTAGCAAAGCTCCTATGGAACCATTCCCAGGCAGCATGAGAAGCTGTGTAGAGCCAGCCAACATCCCAGGAGAGACTGCTGGGGTAAACATCACCTGGAGTATCTAGAGTGTGGACCAAAACTAAGCTGGCACCGTTGCTGTGTCCCAGAATGCCAGTGAGGTGAATTTGAATATATTTTTAACATGAAATTTCTAAAGCAGTCTGTGCAGAACTGCAGTCCCATTGAGATTTAATCCCCTTCTGCTTTCCCCCAAACCTCCCCACTGTAGGAGTATCACAGCTTGTTAAAGTTATCACACTAGGCTAGCAGTTTGCCACTATGGTAGTTTTATGGCGTCCGATACGTGGGTTGACACACACAGCAGAACCTCATTCATTCACAATGACCTGGAAACTCATCATGACCTAATGAATTTTGCAAGTTAGCAAGTCAGTGAGCAAACAGACCAAAAAATCAAGTCTAACGCATCCTGAAATGTATTTGCGTATTCATTATTACAATTATAGTGAAGTTTTGTATTACTTCATATGATGGTTAGTTTACTGTAGTTTTTTTTTTTTTAGTATTATGATGAATAATAAGCACTCTAACAGCACTTTGAACCAATTCATTCTAATGAAAAGTGGGGAGAGACCATCTTTTTAATGTGCAGATTGCGGTTTTAATGCTACCCTAACATCACGCTACATTCAAGCTACCTTTTCCAGTTGCTGTATCTGTTGGATATACATAGCAAAGGACTTTCTTGAAGAGGGAGTGCCAGGTTTGTGCAATCACAGATTGAAAAAATCCATCAGGAGATTCCTTGCATACTTTCTGAGGGGTAATGCAGAGCTCTAATTAACAAATCACTTAATGTTCCTATTTTTGTAAAAATTCAACTACACCCTGATTAGTATTTAGAAGAGAATGTATTACATATATTCACTTAAAATTTAAATTTAAAATCTACTGTAGATAGAAAACATTTAATTTTGATCTCATGTTGGAATTTGCATTAGTGAAAGGAAATATAATGTAGCTGAACTTAATCAGTGAACTGCTAATGAGGAAAATCAAAACTTAACAGCTCTCAGTAGGTATAATAATTTTTTGGCACTCTTTGGACAAAATACATATTTACAAAACTAGAGGTTTATTTTATTTTCAAATGAAAATGTACCAGCTACAAACATCTCTGTGCACTTAGGCATCTTCTTATCACCAAACAAAAACTCCAACCCACAGTCAAATAAATAGAATTCCCAGACCTTGTGCTCCATTCCCCACCCTCTCAGGCAGAAAGTTAGGGAAAGGAATAGGATTTGCAAATACTTTGAAATTCAACAGACTTGGGACTTGTGTCTGAATCATGACGGAAAGTGAATTCTAGACACAAGTGCCCTCTGCTGAAATTGCCCTGGCACATGCCCCAGCATTCAAAATCTAGGACTAATTTTTGAGTATATCAGCTGATCGAAGCTGTTATAACAATTTAAGTAAGAAAGAGAAAGAATCTTTGAAGTAGCTAGATGCAAGCTACGCAGAACTTTGTTGCATTTTTTTAATTTTGATGATTTGGGAATCTGAACATCTTATTAATTCTGTTTGATATGAAGTTATCATGAAATATTATTAAATCTACTGTATCATGATTGCCTCTCTGTATGTTTAACCACCATGTCTTACCAGACTGAAAAGCATGTCTTCGTGTGGCCTGCTCCACACCTAAAAAAGTTAGGTACCTAGCTACATCAGTCAGGAGTATGAAAAATGCACACACCCCAAGAGAAATAGTTAAGCCCTCAATATAGACATTGCTAGGTTGACAAAAGAATTCTTTCATTGACCTAGCTACTGCCTCTTGAGGGTGTGGAATTATGACCGTGTAGGGGAAAAACCCCTTCCATCACTGTAGCAAGTAGCTATGTACTGCGGTGTATCTGCAGCTGTGCTGCTGTAGCAATTGTAGTGTAGACATGGCCTCTGACAAAGGACAATAGGAAGGTACTTAACTTTTAATGACAGTACTTTGGTCACAGTAATATAGTAAAAAGTAGCTGCATTTATGGAAAACCAATTTTATCTTACCTAGGGAGGAGGGCAGCAGCATGCAAGTTACCATAAGCAAAACAGAGAAAGACAGGTGCTGCAAGGGGGAGATAAAATTGCAAACCACACAGGAACAGAGCGGGGAAGACCGGTAAGGATAAAGGAAACAACCTGACATAGGGGAAGACATGTTCCAGCCCTCAAGCCATGCACAGAAGCAGGACAATTCAAGGGACTCTGACCCTAGCCCAAAGAATGCCCTGAACTGGTAAGGAAACTGAGGCAGGGAAATGCATGTAGGATTTATTGCATTCTACATGATATATAGTCTTCCATGCTTTATATGGTCAAGTAAAAGAGCAAAAACCTGTTAAGCCCTGGACAAAATGAATGAGCATGTTACCAGCTTCATGACTATCATGTGGCTCCAGAAACAGTTAAATTGTAAATCAGAAGCTTCGAACTTTTAGGGTGGAGTTCTGGAAAAGGGTGGGCCCAAGAGCTAGGCAACTGGACAGTGGGTTCCAGCACTCAGGAGTAGTTTACCCACAGGTATTTTGGCCCATCTGTACATTAGAATTCTGTCAGATAAAAAGGTATTGTTAGGTCCCTGAACAGTGACTACTAAAAATTAGTCTCTATACAATAACAGTTTCTTTTCAGAAACTTTTCTAGGAAACTGCATGTTTACTATACTTTTTGGCTGGTAGCAAATTCTGTGTGGTTAGTCGAAGATTTGCCTTTGTGTTCAGTCTGCAGTGCAATGCACATGTATAGCTTTTCCACAGTTGTCTGTGGAATCTATAAAGGCTATCAGTAATTTCTTTACCTTAGACCATCAAGATAAACTGCGTTCTTCCACAGATGGTGGCCGAGCCCCAACAGATCTGTATCTGCATGTTGTGTAACTATTTTTTAAGTGAACAATGAACCAACAGCAGGAGGACAAAGACAAAATGGTGAAGCAGACATTCTAAGTAGGTGAACAACAGCACAAAATCTCTATTCAGGTTTCAGAGTAGCAGCCATGTTAGTCTGTATTCGCAAAAACAAAAGGAGTACTTGGGGCACCTTAGAGACTAACAAAGTTATTTGAGCATAAGCTTTTGTGAGCATTCAGTGCATCCGATGAAGTGAGCTGTAGCTCACGAAAGCTTATGCTCAAATAAATTTGTTAGTCTCTAAGGTGCCCCAAGTACTCCTTTTCTTTTTGCGAATCTCTATTCAGTAATTGTTATTTCGCAAAGAAACGAACCATAAGAGCAGCAGGTGTATATGCTTAATAGAATGACTTTGTGCTTTAGTTAAGCAGTATTTCCCTACAGAGTAGTTACGTATGTTGTTTTCTCAACTTTTTTTTAAAAGGCCATTAAAACCTTTGTAAACTCTTTCCATCCCAAGCTACACATAAAAGATCTTAAGAACTCTTTTTTTACATCTTAAAAGGAGTATACCTAGTAAGTACTATGCATATACAACAAATATCTACTGGGTACAATTTCATTAGTTGATGGAGAAATATGTCTAGAGCCAGACTAATACCTGTACTCAAATTGAGTAGTACCTTGCTTCACAAGAAATGCCAGTGAATCCAATGGGAATACTAATGGCATAAAGAACTATTCAGTGTGACAGGTTTCAGAGTAGTAGCCGTGTTAGTCTGTATTCGCAAAAAGAAAAGGAGTACTTGTGGCACCTTAGAGACTAACCAATTTATTTCAGCATAAGCATATTTCAGCATATTTCAGCTCCGGTACGAAACTGCAGAAAAACCTGAGTGTCTCTGGATTAAGTTTAGAAGTGTGTGCAACAAGAGTGATGTAGTGGTGGGAGTCTGCTATAGACCACCAGACCAGGGGGATGAGGTAGATGAGGCTTTCTTCCGGCAGCTCGCAGAAGCTACTAGATCGCATGCCCTGATTCTCATGGGTGACTTTAATTTTCCTGATATCTGCTGGGAGAGCAATACAGCGGTGCATAGACAATCGAGGAAGTTTTTGGAAAGCGTAGGGGACAATTTCCTGGCGCAAGTGCTAGAGGAGCCAACTAGGGGGGGCGCTTTTCTTGACCTGCTGCTCACAAACCGGGTAGAATTAGTGGGGGAAGCAAAAGTGGATGGGAATCTGGGAGGCAGTGACCATGAGTTGGTTGAGTTCAGGATCCTGATGCAGGGAATAAAGGTAAGCAGCAGGATACGGACCCTGGACTTCAGGAAAGCAGACTTCGACTCCCTCAGGGAACGGATGGCCAGGATCCCCTGGGGGACTAACTTGAAGGGGAAAGGAGTCCAGGAGAGCTGGCTGTATTTCAAGGAATCCCTGTTGAGGTTACAAGGACAAACCATCCCGATGAGTCGAAAGAATAGTAAATATGGCAGGCGACCAGCTTGGCTTAATGGTGAAATCCTAGCGGATCTTAAACATAAAAAAGAAGCTTACAAGAAGTGGAAGGTTGGACATATGACCAGGGAAGAGTATAAAAATATTGCTCGGGCATGTAGGAATGATATCAGGAGGGCCAAATCGCACCTGGAGCTGCAGCTAGCCAGAGATGTCAAGAGTAACAAGAAGGGTTTCTTCAGGTATGTTGGCAATAAGAAGAAAGCCAAGGAATGTGTGGGCCCCTTACTGAATGAGGGAGGCAACCTAGTGACAGAGGATGTGGAAAAAGCTATTGTACTCAATGCTTTTTTTGCCTCTGTTTTCACTAACAAGGTCAGCTCCCAGACTGCTGCGCTGGGCATCACAAAATGGGGAAGAGATGGCCAGCCGTCTGTGGAGATAGAGGTGGTTAGGGACTATTTAGAAAAGCTGGACATGCACAAGTCCATGGGGCCGGACGAGTTGCATCCGAGAGTGCTGAAGGAATTGGCGGCTGTGATTGCAGAGCCATTGGCCATTATCTTTGAAAACTCGTGGCAAATGGGGGAAGTCCCGGATGACTGGAAAAAGGCTAATGTAGTGCCAATCTTTAAAAAAGGGAAGGAGGAGGATCCTGGGAACTACAGGCCAGTCAGCCTCACCTCAGTCCCTGGAAAAATCATGGAGCAGGTCCTCAAAGAATCAATCCTGAAGCACTTGCATGAGAGGAAAGTGATCAGGAACAGCCAGCATGGATTCACCAAGGGAAGGTCATGCCTGACGAAGCTAATCGCCTTTTATGATGAGATTACTGGTTCTGTGGATGAAGGGAAAGCAGTGGATGTATTGTTTCTTGACTTTAGCAAAGCTTTTGACACTGTCTCCCACAGTATTCTTGTCAGCAAGTTAAGGAAGTATGGGCTGGATGAATGCACTATAAGGTGGGTAGAAAGCTGGCTAGATTGTCGGGCTCAACGGGTAGTGATCAATGGCTCCATGTCTAGTTGGCAGCCGGTATCAAGTGGAGTGCCCCAGTGGTCGGTCCTGGGGCCGGTTTTGTTCAATATCTTCATAAATGATCTGGAGGATGGTGTGGATTGCACTCTCAGCAAATTTGCGGATGATACTAAACTGGGAGGAGTGGTAGATACGCTGGAGGGGAGGGATAGGATACAGAAGGACCTAGATGAATTGGAGGATTGGGCCAAAAGAAATCTGATGAGGTTCAATAAGGATAAGTGCAGGGTCCTGCACTTAGGACAGAAGAACCCAATGCACAGCTACAGACTAGGGACCGAATGGCTAGGCAGCAGTTCTGCGGAAAAGGACCTAGGGGTGACAGTGGACGAGAAGCTGGATATGAGTCAGCAGTGTGCCCTTGTTGCCAAGAAGGCCAATGGCATTTTGGGATGTATAAGTAGGGGCATAGCGAGCAGATCGAGGGACGTGATCGTTCCCCTCTATTCGACATTGGTGAGGCCTCATCTGGAGTACTGTGTCCAGTTTTGGGCCCCACACTTCAAGAAGGATGTGGATAAATTGGAGAGAGTCCAGCGAAGGGCAACAAAAATGATTAGGGGACTGGAACACATGAGTTATGAGGAGAGGCTGAGGGAGCTGGGATTGTTTAGCCTGCAGAAGAGAAGAATGAGGGGGGATTTGATAGCTGCTTTCAACTACCTGAAAGGGGGTTCCAAAGAGGATGGCTCTAGACTGTTCTCAATGGTAGCAGATGACAGAACGAGGAGTAATGGTCTCAAGTTGCAGTGGGGGAGGTTTAGATTGGATATTAGGAAAAACTTTCACTAAGAGGGTGGTGAAACACTGGAATGCGTTACCTAGGGAGGTGGTAGAATCTCCTTCCTTAGAGGTTTTTAAGGTCAGGCTTGACAAAGCCCTGGCTGGGATGATTTAACTGGGAATTGGTCCTGCTTTGAGCTTTTGACCTTCTGGGGTCCCTTCCAACCCTGATATTCTATGATTCTATGATAAGCTTTCATGAGCTACAGCTCACTTCATCAGATGTGTCCGATGAAGTGAGCTGTAGCTCATGAAAGCTTATGCTCAAATAAATTGGATAGTCTCTAAGGTGCAACAAGTACTCCTTTTCTTTTTATTCAGTGTGAGTAAGGCTATCACAGTTTTGTCCATAAAAGTGAGCATAAAAATCCAACCCCCTTTTTTAACCTGAGGGATGGGAGAGGGGAGCGGTCTGCTGGCATTACACAGCTCTTTTTACAAATATCTAAAACAGCTCAGACAAAATGCATCAGTTATTTGTTCAACTGTATTCACAGATTTATATGCAAGCTTTACTTATGTATTTAGATGACTAATGGAATTGCATGGAAATGTTCTAACAGTCAGAGTGATAATTCACCCAATAGACTGTAAATCTCTTTACATTTCAATTTATTCTCCTAAAATAAATGGTATCCAACTGAATTTAATCTTCACTTTGGAAATATAGTAATAGAAACCACAGACCCTATTCAGACAGGTGATGACTGTGGGTGCAACTTCATTGACTTCTCTTCTGGATGCTCTATTTGGAAAGCATTACAGGTTCCCCCGTGAAGAACATAAATTGTGCAAGGTTTTTCCTTTGAGAGATTGGTAGAAATTCCTTCTCTGAAAGAGGCACTGAAGCAAATTCTGAGGCAAAAGTAATCCAAACTGGTGAGATTTTTTTTCTTAGGTTTTTTCACCGCGTAAGATAATGCCAACAGACTCCCTTAACCATACCCTACCCATCTACCCTAAATCTGGCCCCATTACTTCCTGGGGAAGGGATTGCTCTGAAGATGGCAAGAGTGAAAGAATTTGATATTGCACAGTTATTCTGCCTACTGAATAGTGGGACTCATTGGAAAGTTTGAGGACACTTTCTGGAAGTAAGTGTCTCCTTTTCTCTCTTATTTTTATAAGCATCACTCTTACTTATAAAAATTAAACATTTTTTTAAAGTTTGTCTTATTCACTGTTTGAGAGATTTGTAAGTTTCTATGAACTTTAGCATAATTTCCAACCACTTTTCAGAAAAGTAGTTTAGCACCTTTGAGAAACTTGGAGTATGTAAGACTCAAGAACTAAAAAAGAATATCTAACAAATATTGTAATATTCCACATACTGTCTTTTGTTACATTACTCACATCTTATGAAACCAAAATAGATTATTCAAATTTGTTTCAGTACCAAACATGACAACCAGAAATTAGGACAGAAAACAAATTCATGAAGAAATTTCTTAGAAACAGGCAATTTGATTTTAGAAAATGCAGTTTTAAAAGTCATCTAGTTGGAATCAGCTTTGCATTCCAGCTTGTCCAAGATGTCTAAACAGCCAACAAGAGTAGTCAGCCTAAAACAGAATAGATATAATTTTGGCAGGAATTGCCTACTAAGAGTCCTTCAGCAGCTACTTGAATGCTAGTCAACTTAAAGACTAACTTTAAGTGTATTACTCAATAGCTATTGTACAGCATGATCGGGAAGTACCTTATACTAACGATTGCCTGTGCTGTATTTCCTCTCTGTGTTAAGGCCCTATTTTTTGCTCCACTGAAGTCAGTGGGGCAGCATAAAACCAAAAAGGAGGATGTCTGTCCCTTGTGTCTCTCAATTAACATGGATGGAAAAATGGATCACTTTGGAGGCTGGTACTTTCAGACAAGCACTAAGAATCATTGCATATTATTTAAAAGGGAGGATGGGTGGAAAATACCCCACAGCAAGCTCTCGCTAAAACATTTTTGGCCCAATGGTGTAAGATAGAATATAAGTTAATCAGAAAAAAAATATGTATGACATGATAGTTCATTCCAAGTTATTCATGTTATACTACCAACAAATCTATTCTGATGTTTCTCTCTTCTTCTTTTTGACATTTACTTTTATAATCAACTATTGATATTTTTTTTTACCAACTATAGTTCGTCTAGACTTAGATTCAGGAGTCTTAAAAGTCCCATAAGTGCATTTATTGTGGATCTTTGAGTGACACTGAGACTAATTAGTTATTGCATGAAAAACCTGATATAATCAATCAACTGGAAGCCACGCAGAGTCTGAGAGCATTGATCATGATTTGTTTCTTATCAGTTCTCATGTAAAATACTAGAACAATTAATGAATTATGCCTGACACCAATTATTGTTCAGCATATGTCTCATTCTGTCACCATTTTGTGTATCCTCAGGACATTGAGCAAAAGTTCAAAATTCAATAAAAACAGCCAGAGAACAATGCAATATTTTGGTTACATTTTCCCATATCTCTTCTAGCTATTGTGAAAATTCATTCTTTAATGTCCACACAATATTTGATTTGGGATACTGATCCACACTTGGTAAAATACCACTTTATATTCCAAATCCACATTTTTTTGTTTAAAGATCCAGTTATGGTTTTTAAGCGCCAAACTGTATATTCAATAATGACATTTACAAAACCCCAAAACACTTTAAAAGGAAGGGAGAGGAGTGGTTCCTGGTCCTGCTTGCAGATTATGGAGTTCTGTAGCAACATGTGTGATCTAGTAGCAGTTACTTTGCAGACAGACAGTCTGGAGTAAGATGGGGTGTGAGCTGTGCCTCTCTGATTTAGGAAGCCCCAGGGGTTTGGGTCATTGTGTGCTAGGATTCTCAATTCAAAGAAATAAAGTATATAAGAACGGCCCTACTGGGTCAGACGAAAGGTCCTTCTAGCCCAGTATCCTGTCTTCTGACAGTAGCCAGTGCCATGTGCCCCAGAGGGAATGAACAGAACAGGGAATCTTCAAGCGATGCATCCCCTGTCGCTCATTTCCAGCTTCTGGCAAACAGAGGCTAGTGTTACATTGCAACTTTCCAGCAAGACTATTATCTTATTATCTAACTTCTCTGCCATAAAACAAACACTGGTGTCTCCAAATCTTTACACACCATGTAATGATGATTAGGGTAGAGGGGTTTTTTGTTCCTGTTAGTATTTTTAGAATCTTCTATTTATATAGAACATAGTGAAGAACTGATTATAGAAATATAAATTTGCTGAGTCCACAGATTCAGTCAAATATGCAACACATACATTTATTTTCATTTCAATTCTAAAAATCAACTCCACACCAAAACTCACCTATCTGTGGCTTTAGACCCATTTGATGTGTATTCAAAATCATGATGCTATCGGAGTTACAACCAAACGGTTCAGTGGGACTACTCAAATGCTTAAAATTAAGTACGTGCCGTCAGTCTTTGCAGGAGTGGGGCCTAAATCTTCATTAAAGGAAAAGGTACTAGTATGGAGAAAATTACATAGAGGTTGGTTGGATATAATTTTTGCCACATAACCGCGAAGTGTTAATTACGTACAGTCTAAATACGAGGCATGTGTCATTTTTTAGGTTGGGTGATTTTTCTGATTTACAAAATGATCCAGTTTTGAAACTAACCATGTGTCTATTAAATTAGGACTTCTCTATGCCTCTGCTATGATCATACAGGAAACAAGTAATTGCAATAAAGATGATGGCACTTCAGATCTAGTCAGTTTTTGAACTAGATCCAAACAATTGAATTGTAGGTCAGCCTCATCTCATGTGATCAAAATTGCTTATGTTTTCCTATTTCCTCTGACAGAGTTGTGTTTTGTATGTGTCTGTGATAGGCTTGATTAATAAACTGATGATTTTCAACTACCAGAACTGGCTACTGCCATGAATTTTCCTTAAGTGTAAGTCAGAAACATCACAATTAAAAATAATAATAATAATAATTTTGCTCTTTCATTTCTTCCTCACTTTGCACTAAATTTAATCACTTATTGCTTGTTGTCAGACAGCTGTGTCCTGCAGTTCTGACCGTTAGCTGTTGATGTAAATTTACATCTTCTGCAAGCCAGTGTCTAAAATATAAGTGGTGGAAAATCTTTTAAAAGTTTTGTTAAACCTCCTGGAAACAAACAGGCAGCTGAGTAATGCCCACGAAGCAAAGAGATTAAAAGGGCAAAAGAGAGACTTGGTATCATATGTTAGGATATAGATATTCAGGCCTGTCTGTAAAGGCCTATACTCTAAAAATGTAGGTATAGGTTTATCATTTAGCTAGTTATAGAGATATACAAGAAAGAATCTGTGTAAGGGCCTTCTCTCACTGTGACAATCTGAGGCCCTGTTCTTAGGCCAATGCCTTTGGCTAAGCAGCAGAAGCAGCCATAAGCTGGGAAGCGAAGGGTCACATCCTCACATTCCAAACTAGTCAATATGGGGCTGGTAGGAAGGTGATCCGATCTATCACTTCCAGAGAAAGGGAAGAGCCTAGAAGATGTAAGAGGAAATTTAGGTTGATAGTTTTCTGTTTGGTAAGAACTCACTTATCAATAGACACAGCTGGGAAACCCTTATGTCTTTATAGATGTTGTTGTGAAATTCTCACTTCTGTATTGTTTTGTCATTATAGTTCTCACTTTGCTATTGTTTATTGGCATGGTCTCTTTCTGGTTCTGTGATTGTTTCTGTCTGCTGTATAATTAATTTTGCTGGGTGTAAACTACTTAAGGCGGTGGGATATAAATGGTTAGCTAATCATGTTACAATATGTTAGGATTGGTTAGTTAAATTTCAGTAGAATGATTGGTTAAGGTATAGCTAAGAATATTACTATATAAATTAGGGGCAAACAAGAAGTAAGTTGGGATTCGAAAATAAGGAAAAAGGAACTTGGATTTAAGCTTGCTGGAAGTTCACCCCAATAAACATCAAATTGTTTGCACCTTTGGACTTCGGGTATTGTTGCTCTCTGTTCATGCGAGAAGGACCAGGGAAGTGGGAGAGTGAAGGAATAAGCTCTCTAACATCATAGAGAGCAAAGTTGAAAAGAGAGCCAAATCCAACCAATGGAACATACCAGGAAGATCCATCTTATCAACTGAAAAGTGGCCGAGCTCCAGCAAAGCATTTAAACATGTGTGTAACTTTAAATATGTGAGGTGTCCCACTGAAGTCAAATGTTAAGTGCTGTGTGACCCAGATATTAATTCATTTAAAAATAGGTTTTACTGAACAAAAAACTGTACTGAAAAACTTTAGATAAATTTTAAATCTTATAAAGATGAATTTTTCCCATTCCTATTAATAAAAGTTAAGTCAAAAATTACAAAGTGAAATGAAAGAGAGATAAGATCAAAATTATTCATGAAGAGATACTGAGCCTGTAATTTGAATGAAGCATTTCATTATTTTTCCGGAATTGCTTTTATTTGAAGTCAGTTTACATTTGTGTGAAGACTATGGAGTATGGAACTGCTTAGACAATATTTGGTTAATTCTAGGGAGGAAAGCAAATAACTTTTTAAATGTTAAAATACAGGGGAGTTTGGAGACCCATAGGTAAAGATTTGTCTATGTGACCTACAAAGTATATGACAGGAATAGAAGACCAAGATTTAGGATGAAAATCATCCCTACAGAGAAGGATTGCAGAAGTCCCTGTGCATTACTGAAAGTCAACACTAGGAGTTAAGGTGAATAAGACTTATTGCAGGCTCTCTGTATTGATGTGAATTTCATCTAGAAAGAATTTTAGGAAGCGTTCCAGACTATATCGTTACTAAATTGGCAGAATTCATGTTTGCAAGCCCAAAGCACCAAATTTCCTTTCAGCTTTATACTTTAATTAGTTCCTTCTTTAATTTTCAACCCTGTTTTCTGTACAATATACAATTCTATTCATTTCTCTGTGCTGTGCACAATACACAGTTCAGGCTAACAAAGTGTTCATCCTCCAAACATTTCATTAAAAGAGTATTAAGATAGTGGCACAAACCAATAAAAGCAATGAAGATCGCAGTTCATAGTGAAACATACCATATGTCCCCTAACATTTATCCGCAATAGGATACATTAAGAGACTATGGTACTTAGTTATGCTAAGGTACTGAGGAATGTGGATGCATTAGAATAGATTGGAATGAATTCCAGTCTCTCTCTTTGGGGAAGCCTAGAGGTCAAAATACAGATCTTTCATATATTTGGTAGTGAGCTAATAACATGTATTAGGTGTATGAATAATATATGAGAATGTAAAAATATTTGAACTAGTATAAAATCAGCCCCTTTTCCTAACATTTACATTTTGCATGTTGTTAAGCAATGGATTTTCTAGACAATTCATTGCACCTTTTATTGTAGAATTGTTTCCTTATTCCCTTCCCACTCACTCTCATTGCCTAGCCTTGATTTGCATCTTTAAACAAAGTATGTGTGCAGATGTTGCCAGTTTATGATTTGTTGAAGCCAAGGGGAGCCGAGGTTGGCACGGTCTCCTCAGAATCTAACTCTCACCTCTGACATGCTCTGCAGCTCTGGAAAATGCAAAAATTCAGGTTGCCTTCTGAAACCTGAATCTTTCATAAAACTGTTGCTGCCTTTATTGGGTTGGCCCAGTTATTGAAAACAACAACTTGTAGCTGTATTTCCTGCACACTTTGAAACCAAATGTTTATAGAACTCGGACTGTAGAGGAGATGACAAGAGTTTATGGTATCCTTAGGACAATAGTTAGCAAACCTGATCAAATTATGTATTGTGAATCAAATATGCAATGAATGTAGACCTCTTTACTGTAGCTTATTTGTGAGCTGATCTCAATTGAGTTGAATGTATTTGTTATCCTTATCTTAAAAAGAACTCAATAAAAAGAGTTTGGATAAATAACATCCAGCATATTTGTGTGTGATCCCATGTTATTGTTTCTGCTCCTTACGGAGCAGATTCAACCCCCAATTAAGTCAACAGAAAGAGTCCCATACACTTAAATAGTACAGGATTGGGGCCTAACTGAAAACTTTTTTAGACAACTGACATTGAGGCCTTGGCAAGTGGAGGGACTGGAGTCACGGAATGGAACAGAACAACTCCAGCTGACTTCAACAAGCTTTGGAGCAGGCCTTAAAAAGGCTCAATCCTGTATACTGCTGATTACTTTCAGAAAAGGTCCTCAGTGAAGTCACGCTCAGCATGAGAATCCCTGGTAGAAAAAACAAGCAACGCCATTACACCCAAGTAATCCAGGATCATCACAGCCCTCTCTATAGAAGAAACAGATTTGGAACTAAAGTTTTCAAAAAGTTAAGGGATATTTCTGATAATATAGACCATCAATATTTAACTTAAAACTACAACTTCTGTAGTATATAAAATACGTAGATTAAAAGATTAATGAGTTGTTACTGTAAATTTTGTAAAATATGATTATATAATAAAACAAGAGAACAATACCACACTCTTGCATAGCACTTTTCACTAGCAAATCTCAAAGCACTTCAGGAAGGAGGTCAGTATCTTTATTCCCCAAGGTCACAGCAGAGCAGTAGCAGAACCAGGAATAAAAATCAAGCTCTCCAGAGGCCCAGTTCAGTGCTCTATTCACAATGCCACACTGCCTCCACCGTAAGTTATGCAGAGATAAATGTAATGTAAAAAAAGCTATAAGAAATCTCACTATGCTATTTTGTTGATAAAAGATAGAATTAAATCCAGTAAAGGAACATAAAATATTACGAGTATAAACAATATATTATCAATATATTTAACATATGGATTTACTAAAATATAACTCAGATACGCACTACTTAAATTATACAAATTTAAAAATATATAAAACCTTTCAGTCTTGAACCTTTTATTTCATGTGTTCAAATTTTCCTTACAGCACTAAGGGATCTGTATTCTATTCATGTGCTACTGAGACTATACCCTATTTATAATCTCTCAGTCAGTGACTGACACCTACCTCTGACGCCATCCTCCATTACCCATTTGTTAAATTTTCAGACACCTTTGTGCTTTCTCCCATACGGACACTGATGCTTGGGAGAAACTCCCTGTAAACAAACATCCTCCTCCATCATCTCTCTCCTTTGCCATGAAGCTCAAAACAGCCCTTGACAACATTTAAGCTGCTAGTGTGCTGAGGTCACTGCCTATCATGCTGACGAACATTGCCCTCATTGTTTTCTTGCCATTGGTCTGTCTGTATCCATCTATTGTCTCATCTTATACATAGATTGTAAACTCTTTGGGAAAGGGACTGTCTTCTTGTTTGTGTTCGTACAATGCCTAGCACAGTGGGGTCTTGGCCATCACAGGGGCTCCTGAGTGCGATGGTAATACAAATAAATAATGTTGTGATATAGGGCAGAGGGTGGGAAGTGGGGGAAGATGGTCCTGCTTTATGATACTTCTTCCTGTTGATCACGTATCAGCTGCCCACAGCACCACTGAATTGCCTTGGGGTATGGCTATACTATACGTTGGGGTGTGATTCCCAGATCATATATACACACCAGCTCTCATCTGAACTAGTGTGCTAAAAGGTAGTAGTGCAGCAGTGGTAACATAGGCGGCGGCAATGCCATGAACTAACCGCCTCGAGCAAGTACCGAGGGGGTTCAGGTGGGAAGCCTGTGCCGCTGCTGTGCTGCCTCCTGTGATGGCTGCACGACTATTTTTAGCCTACTAGCTCAGATGAGAGTTAGCATGACGATGCATATGAGAGCTGGGAATCACAGCCCTAGCTTGTAGTGTAGATGTGGCTCTAGTGAGATATTTCCCTTGACAACCCTCTTTTTGATCAACCACAACCATGTTTCCAGATATAACACACCGTTAGTACTTGTTAGTAACTAGTACACTTTTTCATTCTCTCTATTGGATTCATTTATATCATTAACTATTCTTTAGAATCTTTATCTTCAACAAAGAGTATGTCTGAATTCTAATAGGTTTCAGGAACTTATTCATTATGCTGTATTTAATAACTTGTGGACACTTACATGTCCATAAAACTCCAGATATTTTTGGAAACTCTCTCTATATATACACACATACACACATATATATATATATATATATACACACACACACACACACACACACACAAATGCTTACATAAGCATATATAGACTTGGGAAACTAACGAGATTATTGTTATAGCAGATGTTTTCTGTTAGGGAAATCAACATGAAAGAATGATTGGGTGGTGAGAAACACCCACTGCGAGATTAACTTGAAAAATTGTTAATCATTCCAGCTGTAAATAATCATGCCTTCACACGCGAGTCAGGTAAACTGGGAATGTATAGAAATGACATCACAACATATGTTTCTGGGAGAATATTCTTGACAACTAGGTTTCCTTTGTCTGAAGCCCTCTACGATACTGATATGAAAATTTACATTAGGGGAATGAAAACTGTGCATTCCTTCTAAATTCAGGAAAGACACATATCCAGCTCTTAGTCTGACAACAAAGTGATAATGTATCTATTTCTGTATTTGGTATAGTGCTGCATTCATATGATTATTAATCTTAGATTAAATAATTTCAATTGAGCCTGTTATTTTGACAATCTTGATTCATTAACTCAGACGTGCAATATCATCCTGAGTGACTAAGGCCTCAATATTGCAATCCCTAGTCATGTGGAAAGAAGTGAGATTACTCATGTGAATAAGGGTGGATGAATCAGACCTGAAGAGATGCAATTTTTAATTTATGTAGGAAAAATTCAGTAACTAATTTCAGAGTAACAGCTGTGTTAGTCTGTATTCACAAAAAGAAAAGGAGTTCTTGTGGCACCTTAGAGACTAACCAATTTATTTGAGCTCAAATAAATTGGTTAGTCTCTAAGGTGCCACAAGAACTCCTTTTCTTTTTAGTAACTAATTTGGTATTTAAGCCCACTTGCTATTTAAATGTGTAACCAACATCACTGTAATTTTATCTGTTTTCCTCTGTGGAAAACTGTTTGTGGGTTGAAAAAAAAAAATTTGCAAGAGTTCACTGTCCAGAAGGCTCAAAAAAATTAGCTACCTTAGTTGAGGAAAATCGTGTTCTGTTTATGCAGAAGGACCAAAAAGAGAAAGGCTAATTTGATAAAATTAACTACAAATTGATTGCATCACATAATCAAACCATTTTGTCCCATGGTTTCTTATGTGAATGCTGCACAGATGTATTTAATTAGACTACTAAAGAGTAGTGTAACCCCAGTGGGGTTGGTATTGATTAAAATAAATCAGATGCTGTTGGTATAGTTACTAAAACTCATTTGACAATTCTAAAATTTTCAACACACATATTAAAGTTACATTAAATCAGCTATATACCTAGAAAGGGTGCATAACTGAAATGTGAAATCATGACATGATTTAAATTAATGAGACATACTGCTCATGGTGTTGCAAAATTTTCCTGTAAGGAACTGTATGCTCATATAGCTACACCAACTACCAAAATGGTATATACCATTCATATACCAATGAAATGAAGAGGAATTCGCTTTGCAGTGATTTATTTTTTTAGTCTGCCCTGTGGTGGCCAGAGGTTTGGATAAAACCCAGAATTCCCCCCAATTGTGTGTGGATTCAGGTTTCCAGCCTTCAAACTGCTCTGTTGTGTGTCTATAATGGCCCTTAATGAAGTGGAATATTGCTAGTGTATTCCAAACACTACCCTTCCTGTTTCCAGTATGCATCTTATACCTCAAAGGAGGCTAGGAAGGGCTGATATAGCTTTTATTTTACATAAGCTGGGGGTTCCTCTATGCCAGGAGAATCTATTTTAAGGCAGCTTTACCATGCTTTTCTTTCACTCTTGGTGCAAGAGGTTGTAGCACAGACTGGATCTGGCCCTCTATTATGTTTAGAATTCAACCCCTTTGATTTATTGACTAGGGGTGGGAGGATTGGGAAAGTTATGAAAAGGTTGATAATTTTATGTAGAATTTGTTACATTATTTGTATTTCAGCTCCTTTGAGAAAAAAAAGTGTTGTATTCAAATAAGTTGGCATAATCAACAGTTACATCTTCAGTGTGTACATCCATGGGTGGAGACTAACACAAGGAAGGTGGACTGTTATCCCACAGTTCTTCCTTTCTCCTATTTCTTCTCCCCCCTCCCAGTCTAATATTTTGGTGCCAAATAGAATGTTTTACATTCAGCTTACAGAATTCTTGTTCAAGCTGTGGGCCTTCGTTTCCCCCTGTTGTACTGTCATTCAATATTTTTCATTTGTTAAAATTGTGTAGTTTTTGCTCTTGCATTACAACAGCAATTCTTCTCAAGGCTATTAATCCCTCAGTGTACACAGAACATGAAAGATGACATACCCTAACACATGCTAGACTATTTTCCATAGCCTTCCACTCACCTGAAAAAGCTTTAGGTAAATATTTCAAAGAATGAACGATGAAGACATCTTAATTGTCCACTGCTCCTTATGTCATAAAAAGGTATTTTTCCAACTTTTTTTTTTAAATCCAGAGCAAAGGGTTTAAATTTACTAATTCAGTAGCAGTACCTTCAATGTTACCTCTTCTTTCATTTCTCCTGATTAGTTAAGATCATCAGTGTTGATTAAAAATTCTTACAGAACCAATTAAGCATGCAGCTTATAGAATCAGAATTCACATTCAGAGTTATTTTAATTGCTTATTAGATCTGAGATGGTCTTAGAAGTTCCATGGCATTACAAATGGGGAAGATGTAAAAAACTGTGTTTGGAGTTGCAATTTTTCAAAAGTATGTTACTTTGATGTGATGTCCCTTCTTACTTAACGTCAAACTTGTTTTGTTTCTTGCCTCCTTGTTTGTTACCTCCTTATTAATAAAAGGAACAAAGCTGGCCAGTTAAACAAGAACATGTTAATTAGGTCTTCACTGCACTGAAAATGTATACAGCAAACTCACTACAGCATTATGTACACACTGGATATTTTATCTATGGATATGTAAAGCTATACTAATTCTGGCTTTTGTATTTAAGGGTTTTTTTTGTTTTGTTTTTAAATCTAATGGATCTGGATGCCTAATTCTTATTCTTTTACAGCATTTTAGTTAATTTACCTGCAACAAGGTGAATCCCAGAATCTAATTAAATACTATTTATGATGGTTCAGTGGTTGGCCTAACTTCAGTAGGGACAGAAATCATCATCTGACTATTACAAGAACCACTACCTTTGCTCAGACAAAAACTTAACTGAACTAGAACTTCTCTCTGGTTTTACCATTCCCCCCCGCCCCCCCCCCCCCCCATGTATGGCTGGGTTAGAAGGAGAGAAATAGAATACCCTGAGAAAGGCTATTGTCACAGAACCTCATCCACAACCCACAGTCCAACCCACATCAGGAAATACTTGTTTAGTCCCGTTGTTTCATGGGAAAGTCTGTTCTCATAAAATAGGCATACTAATATTTTTAACAAGTAAAATTGTGAGTTGAACATTTTTATTGTAATGCCATTCATTTCAATTGACTTATGCCATAGATACATTTTACAATTTTATTTTGATCAAAATTGGAAAATTTATCTATGGGGTATGTGCTATATTCTATATTACACTTAAAATAATCCAATGACCCCCTTGGTTTTCCTTCTGTTAACACTACCGTCACTGAAATTAAACTCTGCTTTAATAAGAGAAGAATCAATAGAAATAACTTCAAATTCATTTTTAATCAAGTTGTGAGACAAGGAACTGAGACATGGATCCAACTCTAGGAGATAGAGAAAAGTGATCAGTATTATAAAAAAAAACTCAGCCCTTCCTGATTCTGCAGAGCAATGTGCAAGATTGCCACAGTTTTTCCATATACATAGAATAGAAGATATTGTGGAAATGGTGTTAAGTGTTGGCAACAATAATAAGGGACTGGGATTCACTAGCTTGGAAACAGTTAAAGAGCAGCATTATTTCAATTCCTATTACCGTTTCATTCATCCACTGCCTCTCTCTCCTCCTGCCCCCTTAGCTCTAGATCTGTGCTCCCTCTTTTTCTTATTTTTCCCCTAGCCCCTCAAGAGTTAAAATTGCCTGAACTTCTCTCCCCCAACTTCCTTCAGGAGCTCATTATGGTTTTTCTAGTTTTTTCTGGTTTATTGCTGTTCATTGACTAGAATCAGTCTCTGTTCTCCCTTAGCAAGTTGTAGCACTGTCTCTGTAGAGAATCATATTGAGTGCTTCTCTGTAAATGTCACACACACCCCTCCCCCTCCGGCAGGTGACTCCAAGTCAATTCCAAGGGGGGGTGGGGCTTATCCTGGCTGGACCTCCTGAGCAGCAGCCTGAGGGTGCTTGCATGAGTGTCCTGAAGGGGGCCTCTCTTCACCTCTCCACCAGAGCTTGCTGCTGCCACTGGAGAGAGGGATGGGGAGGTGATTGCTCACTGAATGAAGAATCTTAGTATTTTTTATTTTTCAGCCACCATCAGGATGCATTTAGTTTATATGAAGTGACAATGAAGGTGAATACCAAGTTGGAATTTTCACATTTAGTTGTTGTGGGGAACTCCCCTTCATCCCCCAGATTTAGAGTACTTAGGAATTTGAAGACATTTCTTTCCTTGACTTATGCTGGGAAGAAAAATAGTCTCCTTGTCACCTATGTTGCAAAAAGCCAAGGTGCCTTCCTAACTATTATCATCAGCATCAATGTTCACCAGTGAGTGCCAATGATTCTGGAATAGAAGTTAGTAGTTTAATTTATGTCCCCTTTTCTGCTTGATTTGCTCTAACAGCAGAACATAGCCATTCTACAAATTACCTTAGGGAAAAAACTATTTGTTAACCTTTAAAGTGACATTTGCTAAACTATTGAGCATGCAAAGCATTCATTTGGCTGGGTCCACAATCTCCAAAAGGTCTAAACGATGAGTGACAAGATGGTGAACTTAAATATGAATTCACAGGAATTCCTTCCAGATTATTATGATTAACATTTTTACTGTGCTACTTGTTGAAAGTGTCCCTATAAATATTTCTGCAATATATGGCCATGGTTTTGTAAAATATTACTAATTTTTAAAAAAAAGTGTTATTTATTTCTAATACACATTTATCAGCAAAGAGAACCATGTAATTGTATTACATGTATTAAATGTATTAAGAACCATGTAATTGCAAAGCAGGAATAGATCATGTCAAAGAGCTCTTGCAATGAAAAATATATTCCATAGATGAACTAGAATTTATGAAAATCTTTACTGGAACAACAAGTTGTCTGACTGGCAAAAGGAAGACTGGTGACTTTTCCAGATATAGATGCTGGGAAACTGACTTCTGTTCAATAAAGAATGTAAGTCAATTGCTGTGCAGCTGATTCTATCATCAGAAATACATCATAAATTGCAGATTCCATTCAAACTTTACATAAAGAAGTTTCAAGGCTTATTATATATTAACATTAAGAATGAGTAATGGTTTAGTTTTGCATCTACTATGTGTACATCTCTAATTTGCATATTTCTATGACTACATGTTTTTTCCCTTGGACCAGCTGTTCATACCAGTAAGATTATTTCTTTTTGTACTTGATATTAGTTCAGTTTACTACTCATTTTATTTTCCTTTCACTTTTGTTAGTATCAGCAGGTTTTTATTGCCTTGCAGTGTCGCCTGCAAGGAAAGATAAGTAAATATTCTCCCAGACCCCATTTAAAGAATGGATTATGACAAGCATTGGGTTTAGCCTCCAAATCCAGCAGTCCATCTCCCAGGAATATGGCAGCATGGTATGCCCGCTGGTGCTTTTAGAACTTGGATAATGGGGAGCAGTTGAACAGTACAGGGAAGAGCACTTCAGATAATGACCTTGTAAGGTGGTGTACTCACCACTTATAGCACCCTCTTGTGTCATGGTGTGATACTGCAAGGGGTACTTGTCTCCACTGCCAACTGACCGTCCCTACGTCTTTCATGGCTCTGCCCAAATCACAAAGTTCAGTCCCCTTCCAAGGGTTAAGAAGATGTAACTAAGTTAATCAAGTGTCAAAAATACAAAAGAGCTTTGGGACACCTTCTTGGGCTTTTCCTCGTTCCCATCTTGGGGCAGGGGAGGGGGAGGGGGGAGAGAAAGAAGGAAGTAAGGGTCTATCTTCAGCCCTTAGGGCTCAGTATTCCTTCCGTTGGGCTTGCACACCCTTTCCTCCGTGGCTGGTATGGGAATGCAGGTCCACCTCTAGGTTCCAGCCCAGGGATCCTGTAGGAAGCTGCTAGGTCTGCTTCCTCAGAAGTGCTGCTCTTTCTCTAGGCTACCTCCAACCTGTTTCCCCGTAGCTTGGGGTTAATATAGTCCCTCCTTTGCTTCTCAAGCCTCCGGTTTCTCCCTAGATCCTCCCAGCTTCTCCTTTTTCTCATGTAAGAGCCATTCTTCCACCCCTGCTGGGTTCCACTCAAGAGCTTTCACCTGACCCCATCTCAGTGCCTTCTCCATGGCAGCCTAGCCTGCTCCTTGTCAGCCCTCTGAGCTGGCTTCTTGCCTGTTTAATCCTTATCACCAGGCTCCCTCCCACCCACAGGTTTCTCTACACAGGAGAGTCCTCCCTTTTTCCTTCTCTTCCTTCCCCCACCCAGGACTGGGTCCTTACAAGGCCCAGATGCCTAATGATCCTTACCTAGCTCCAATCCCTCTAGTCAGGAGGCACTCAACCACAGGGCCCTAATTGGCTCTTAACCCCTTGCCTAACAGGCGATGGGAGAAAGCCATTACTTGAGGCTGAGTGTGCCCCTGGGGGAATGCTGCCTCCACAGGCTCACAACCACATCCACCTGTCCATCCTCTCTATCTAGCCTCAGAAACATCACTAAGTTTGTCCCTGTGATTAAAGTTAACAAAGATCCTGACACTGGCCCTTTTGAATGTGTACAGTATCCAAAACATGAAGATCCAATATCCAAAACAACAAGCGTGACTGAATTGTCTTATCCACTGTTTGATTTTAAACTTTAATAAACTTGTTTAAATAGGCATTAACTGAAGGACAGATTACATAGGAGGATGACATGTATTTTGTTATCTTTGCTGTTGCATCCTGAAACAGCTGAAGTTCTCTCAAAAATGTATTCTGGAATATCAAGTAATAAGGATCTCTAGGTTTTATTTATCATATGTCACAGATACGAAGTCAGCCCAGGACAAAATTTTGCAAGCAAGAATTGCAATAATAATCAATACATAAAGTAAAGGAAGTCTGAACAGACAGCAGTGCTGATAAGAAAATTTAAATCTGATCATATTTCTTCTGTTGATGAAAAACAATGTTTGGCACCTGATTCAATTATGCATCAAAAAAGCTGGAAGTTGGGGAGAACTTCAGTGTTCCCCCCCCGCCCCCCAGCACTATGTAATCAGCATCAAATGTAAAGAAAGAAAGGGGAGCAGTTTATTATACTTGTTGCCTAAAGTAAATTTCAGGTTGTGTTAGAGCTGAGTAAGTAGTACAACATGTCTGAATGCTCATTTGAATGTGTAAGCAAGTTCATTCACTTTGGCTGTATCCCTGCCCTTTGTGTGTTCACGTTCAGTGAAGATTTGTGCAACTGAATTTACTGACATGAATGCTTTTGGAAAGTAAATTTTATGCTCGCACAACTGAATACTTATGGAGAGAAAGTAGTGTGACATTTGTTTCCTGCAAGCATTCACACCTGAAAACTGATTAGAAGAATTCTGCCTATCCAATCAGGAAACAAAAAGATACTATGTGACCAATCAGAAAGCAGTGAGTCTTCCATTTTTGGATTTTAAGAAGAAAATTAAGTGAAACCCGGGGGAAAAAAAAATATCTAGTCATTTCAAATAGTGAATAAATTTGAATGCCACCTCTTAGCAGACATTGAACAAAAAAAGGATCATTTTATCAGATAAATTATTCATTACAAAATATTCTCAGTTGCAGTTTTAACAGCTTGTCAGATATTAAGTGTTTTGTAGGCACTTAAGTAGCAGTCAGCATAAAAATGAGCATCCAGATTGTGGTACTATACTACCTACTCCAACAGAAATCCAGTTGGTTTTCCGCCCTGGAAGGCAGTATATAAGGCCCTAATCTCAAACTGGAGTAGGCAATGATTAGAGTCTAGACCAGTGGTTCCCAAACTAAGGGCGCTGCTTGTTCTGGGAAAGCCCCTGGCAGGCCAGGCCAGTTTGTTTACCTTCCGCGTCCGCAGGTTAGGATGATCGCAGCTGCCAGTGGCTGCGGTTCGCTGCTCCAGGCCAATGGGGGCTGCGGGAAGCCACGGCCAGCATGTCCCTTGGCCAGTGCCACTTCCTGCAGCTCCCATTGACCGAGAGCGGCGAACCACAGCTCCCAGTGGCCGTGATCGGCCGAACCTCCAGACACAGCAGGTAAACAAACCAGCCCAGCCTGCCAGGGACTTTCCCAGAACAAGCAGTGCCCCTAGTTTGGGAACCACTGGTCTAGACCATGACATGGACATGTGTATTACAACCCCACTATCCACAGGCAAATTTAAGATTAGGTCCTGGATGCGTTTAGGTTTGCAAGTAAGTATACAGACTATGTTTGAAGCACACTTTTTTGACCGATTGCAGTATGTTCAAATCAGGATGATTGGGCATTTCTTTTGAACAATATCTTTTCATTAATTGATATTTGCTACTTTCAAGCTAGTGGACCCAATTCTGCAAGGTGCTGACTGCCCTTTAATTCTTATAGCTGCAGAGATATTCTTAGGCTGCAGAAGAGGAGTGTAATATTAACAAATTCAGCTAGTAACACAGGGCCTGGTCTTGATCCCACTCAAGTCAATGGGAGTTTTGCCACTGACCTCAATGGGAGTAGGTTTGAGTACTTAGTTATTAATTGCAATAAGCAGCAGTTTAGATTAGCAACATCAACCTTCTGATAAAACCAGATTTTTTGTTTTAAAAAGTTGGGAAGGGTACATAAACGTTCTAACATTTAACCAGCTTTGTGCTCAATACAATGCATACTTATAAATGGAATCCCTTTTTGAACACAAACACCCCTCAAAACAGCATTTGAGTTGTGAAGCTATTTAAATGATTGATAAATCACATGGGAGAAAACTGATTACCACACCTTAAACTAGGCAAGCTCCTTAAGTACTGTTTTTATTCACTAAAGAAACACAAGTGGGTTTGCTCAATAATGAATGATTAATTCTGGATTCCTAGAATAGCAAAACATGCTTTTTTTAAAAAAGCAAACTTGTAATACAATTCATTTTTTGTTGTGAACTAACATTCAAGAAGTACGCTTTAGTATAGCTATAGTCATGATTCAACAAGTTCAAGTGAAGGATGTAAAATTCCATATGTGGGAATGGGCTCCATATAGCAGAATCTATTTGATAGAGAAGTAGAAACATATACACTCCATTGCTGGTAGCTCGGGAGATTGTCTTTGGGCTGACGTGGCCCATTTAGTCTCTACCTTCCTAAATGTAACTAATAGTTTGAGTTTCCCATAATGTCATTTACAAATATTTTATTGTCCTTTTGTTTCAATTACAATATATTCCACAGTGTCATCATTCTTGGTGAGAATATTTGCTGCAAACAAATGATATTGCATTGGCTTGTAATTAAAAAAGTGGCTAGAGGCTAAGTGGTAATAATTAAGATTGGTATTATGATGGGAGGCATGGAAATGAACAAATAGGAAATATACTTGCACGTGCTGGTTACATTATTAAACACAGAAATTTAACTTGGAAAATATTGACTCTAATACATGGTCCTATTTTAAAACTTCAGCTGTAGTTATGGTATTTATTCAGTTTTGTACACCACCTCAGAGCCAAACCATAAGTTAAGCTAAGCTTCAAGTGCATTTATTTTTCACTATAGCTTTCATGTAAACTTGCCAAAAATATGAGTGGGTATGGAATGAGACAATATTTCAGATTTTGAATATGCCCTTCAGTTTATTCACAAATATAGTGTGGATATACCTTCATATTGTCAGACACTTTCCTGACATTCATTAGATAACCAGGTGACTAGGCCATTCATGTGTAATCATTCAAGTGGATCTCCCACTAGAAATAAACTTATAGTTGCAATGAAACTCAAAATTTGGATTTCTTGAAACTAAAGCTAGGTTTATTCTTCAGTGTCTAGTCAAGACAAAGAAAACATAAGAGTTAGGTAACACAATATACAGTAAATTTAGTTCTTAATGTGGTAATTCTAATTTGTTAGCATTTTGACAAGGAAAATATGGCTATGGTCAATCTTTGTAAACTGTGGTATTAATTTGTATTCATATCCTACTGTATGAATCTTCTAAGCTGCCTTAAGCTTCAGAGAATCAAAATACAATAGGAATTTTAAAATCCTAATAAAAATCCTGTAAAGTGGGAATTGCAATTTCCCAGTGGTAGGGTTGAACAAGTTGAACCATGTTGTTCAGGGAGTAAAATTTCCCACATGTTGCATTAAGAAAAAGGATGTGGGCACACCCAAATTATACTGAATAGTTCCACCAGTGTTTTTTGCTTATCTGCATTTTGGTCTTGATACTTTAATGGTATATAGAAGAGGAGGTGAAGAGGTGTATAATGTCATCATCACTGGCTGTTTTGAATAGTACAACCGCTTCTCAAGTCAGCAGCCAGCACATTCACTAAAGCTGCTTCTCTTTTGATACACAGCAGTACATAAAAACCTAGTGACCCTGGGCAGGACATCAGTTACATAAGTGGTACTAACTTTGCCTGCCCCTCTCATTAAAATTTGTTTTATGAGCCGTAAGCACCGACAGATCCCATAAGACTGCACCATCTAGCTCTGCTTGTGTTCAATTTCTGTTGGGACTTTCTGCTTTTCATTCAATCAGAAATAGTTGAGGTTCAGCTTTGCTGCATATTAGCAGCTCATAGCAGGGGGACTGCTAGATAAGACTTCAAATACCTAGAACCCACAAAATTAAAGCATATTAGCCCCTTGAGGTATCAGAATTGAACTGAAATAGTTTCAGTGAACGATGTAGTGATTAAAGTGTTTTGAGAGACTGTTTATAATGCTGGGAACAATTAAATACCCACAAGAACTGGGTACAGTTATGGATTACATCCATATACAAGCTCACAGCACCATTGGTAGAGTCTTTTGTCTTGTTCCAAATGTGGGTCCATGTATGCTTATAAAGGCTTATGATGAAGTACGTCAGCCTTGTAGGGTATTTTTTTTTTTAAAACATCGGGTAGATTGGCCACTGAATGGGCAAGTAAGAGCTACGTGACAGTTGCTTAGATGGTGGCTCCAGGTACAGGGATGGAGAAGGGGGAGCTCTGAGCAGGGAGGTGAAGGAGAATTGTGGAAATGGGAAGAATCCTTATGCTGCATTCACCTACTCTGGCTGAAAAATTGTTGGCTGGGACATAGGTGGAGTGAGCTGATCCACAAAAAAAGTATGAAAACAGTCCCTGCTCCCAAGCAAAGAGGGAGCAGCAAGAAACTGTAACTCTCTCCTTCCATGTTTTGCTCCTGGGGAGCTGTAGCTATTCACCCCTTACTCCAGGGAGATTGTAGAGACACAGAACTAGCTTTTGTAAAGTGTCCATTTTTTCCAGTAATAAGTAGGCTTTGATTATGGCAATTCATAAATGAAGTTACCATGGTGATTGGGAGCATCCCTCCCAGGTATTGAATGAAGATCACCAAATAATGAGATTTTTAGATAAATTTGTTAAGCAACATATTGTTCTTGTTTGGTCCAGGTTTAGGATTACCCTGGAACTATGTGGAATGGTATTCCCAGGAATAGAGTTTTATTTGGGAAAGTTAATCCCCATCCCTTTGACCCCAGTTATGTCATACTGTAATGTTTTATAAGGATATTGCTGGTCTCTGGAGGTATCCCTTCTCTACCGATTACTGGTATGAGAGGATGTTAATGGGAAGGTGATCTTTGAGGTTGCATGGCCTCTTCTCAGGTTAGTGTCCTATAGTTCTATTTCAGAGCTCATCCAGGGATGGAATTCTTTGGGCTGTGGCCCATTAAATGCCCTTGCCTTGCTCAACTAAAATTTCACTGTTATGTACCTGCCATTCATGTATTGTGTATTAGGAAGATTCAAGGAGTTTGTTTACATTTTGGCTCTAAAGAATCCAACTGAGAATTGTTTAAAAGTTGCCCGAATAGTTCAAAGGCAGGAAGGAATTATTCACTTTTAAGTGTCATTCAGGTGCTGGTAACCAGTGTTTGTGGGAGTGCTTCTCAGACTTGATTACAACATGACTGACCTACCCTGGCAGTCAAATGTTTAGCAGCAGTTGCTGTAGTGTTCCAATCTGGACCAAATTCTGCTCTCAGTTAACGGTATAAATATGGAATAACTGTTATTCACATTTACACCAGTGGTGTCAGATTTTGGTCCTTCACTTCTGCAGTCATCCCATACAAAACTCAGCCACATAAGGCGCATTTGAATAAAGTGACCAAAACGGGGAGAAGGAAGTTATAAAGTTTATTACAACAGAACAGCAATGATGTAGTGGGGGAGGAAATACATATGACATCTCTAAAAACTTTTGGATATTTTATAACTGTTTCGTGTTATAATATTATAAACACACCTAAAATGGGTTATGGATCTAATTAAAGAAATAACAAGGAACCTTTTATAAGTATAATTGATTGCACAAATCTCATCTGAAAGGTTAACAAGCTCTTGAAAGCTGTTGAATCAAGCACAGAGTGAGATTTTTTTAATAAAATTATATACAGCTAGCAGATGGCAGTCCTTTATTATATTACAATGTATTTGAATTCCATTTTTTAAAATAAATCCCAAATTTAAGTATATTTTCTTTTGAAGAGAATCAGTTTTAGAAAACCAGTTTATTTTTACTATATGTAGAAATGTTTTGAATGTGTTATTGGCAAACAAGTTTAAAGTTACAATTTAGAGTATTATAATGCCTTATTTTAAATCTGCTTCATTTTCACGTGTACTGCTTAACAAGTTGTGTTCTCTTCTTGCAGTGCAAGGAGTAAGGCATGAAATTCCCTGCTCAGCCCAGCTTTGTGGCAGAAAGAATAAGTTTATAATACCTTGCAGAAAAAACAGAACAGCCTGTTCTTTAGGCAAATATTGACTAGTAGTAGTACTCAAAGAGCAACAGGCAAATTAAATGCAGATAGGCGGTCCCTGTGAAATCAAACAGCTCAGAAAGATAAAAGTAGGGCAAAACTACACAAAAAAATTCTGCATTCTACTAGGCCAAAACCAGGATGGATTGATTTTAAACCCAAGTGATTGATTTTTAAATCAAGACTTGCTGCTTGGTGACAAACTGATTTTAATCTTAATTTCAATTTTAATCTCATTTTGCATATGTAACTTTAGTTATTTTCCTAAAGAAAGGCAGTTTCTTATTGGTTGATAGCCATTAACATGTTGGTTTGCAACAAAATATTGCCTTTACACTACATTTAGTGATTCCTTTTGCTAAACCGGAGGATAAAATAATCTGCATGTATATTGTGTAAGTAATTATACAGCTTAATTTACATTTATTCAGATTTTGAATTTTTACACTTGTACAAATCTTCTAACACCACATTTGCTATTTTTAACATGTGCTTTGTATCAAGCGGTATTTGAATGGAAATTCAAATTCATTCAATTAGAAATGCACAACCACCATTTTTGAATTAATAAAACGGTCTTAAATGTTCTGGATTCAAACAAAATCAAATTTAATCAAAACTTGTTTTATACACAAAAACTGATTTATTAAACAGAAGTATTGCCTGCAGTTAATGAATTAAACTGATTGTGTCTGATTAACATCCTCACCTCTACATTTTATTCAGAGAATAGGGGAAGACAAAAGCTTTCCTGCTTTTTCCAAATCCCAATTGGTTTTTTCACTTTTTGAATAAAGTGGTCATTGAACTGAAGTAGGAAAATATTCTCCCTGCACCTGGAGATGAGGTCTGGAGATGAGTCACTGTTGCCAAAGACTGGTTTAACGCTGCAGCAAACTCTGGTTCCTGGAAGAACTTCCAGCAATTTAGTGGTTTAACTTACTTTATAAGTTGGCAAACATGTATTGCTTAAAATTTAAATTAAATACAAAAATATTAATAGACAAGAAGCTTAGGCCTTAACAACTGATTGTCCATTTCAAATAGTTTTCCCCCCCCCCAATAACTGCATTTAAGTTTGTTTTTTTTACTTAAATTTTAAGAAGTCTGAATTTGCTGTTTTTTTTAAAAACAAACAAAACAAAAACTATTACATACCCTTTGCCAAACTGAGCAAAAAAAGTTTTGAGTTAGAGTTGTTCAGAGTATAATAAGATATGGTTTGCCTCATACAATATGAATATATTGTGAAAAGAAGCCCTGGAGTCCATTCTCTAGGATACCATCTCTGGATTGTAAAGAGTGATTTTGGTTCCAATCTAAATGCCATTTCAGTCAATAGGAAGCCTCCTATTTAGTTACGCAGGAATGGGAGCAGGCCCTGGGTGATTATAATTCAACTTCAACTTTCTGCAGGTTCACCCATCCCTAACAACAGCCAGAATTAAAATCTGAGAGAGCATAAATGCTGAAAAGTCCACAGGTGGTTAGAATCTAGGAACTGCTTTATTTGAAAAGCAGTAACAACCAACAGTTTATGTTCATTGGTTTGGGAAGTAAGCACGGCATGAAGATGAATTTTTACTGTTTGAGCAGCCAGCCTAGTTAGGTACAGGAGTAAGTATTTGAATTAACCAATCAAACCTCAAATTTCAGCTTATTAAAACCACTAGAGTTCTTTACTGTAGAAAAAATAAAAACGTACACATAAGAAAAATCTAATTCTTCACTTGGCAGTTGCCTTGAAATAGCACTCCCCCTTTCTCTCCCCCCACCCAAACGCACAGTTTTGGAGCTGTTCACTTGAAGGAAACAAGGACATCCACCATTATAGATGTTAACCACAAGATTCGCAAAAAGAAAAGGAGTGCCACAAGTACTCCTTTTCTTTTTGCGAATACAGACTAACACGGCTGTTACTCTGAAACCACAAGATTGAAATCTTAAAGTTGTTACAAGAATGAATTAAGTTTGTACTATTTCCTGCTCTTGTTACAATCATTGCCACAAGACCAGATTTATATTGTGCTATTTTTCTGTGCTTGTTACAATCTTTGTCAGAAGAATGATGTATTGGAATTTTACAGCTTCATATGCTCTCTGAAAGAGAACTGTAGTACTCTGACCTTTTCAATGTTCTATAATTTCACTGAATGGTCATTCTTATTCTTACTTTTATATTTTCAGCAACATACACACATACAAAAAAGATGAAATGGCCATCAGAATAAAAAATACAGCCTGGTTAAGAAGTTAAAATAGTGATCCCGACTACTGTCTCTCACAATATGCAGTACAGAAAGATTTATGTTTCATTCTTGTCAGAATCAGGCCAAACTGTCTTAAAAGCCAGTCCAGGATTGTGGAATGAACTCCCACAGGAACTAAGGGCCATCACAAACCTTGCCGCCTTCTGCTTTAAGCACAGGCAATTTCTTTGAACTTGCCTTCTCTAACAGAGATATAGAGGTATGCATGTAGTTATGCATGCATTAAAAATATCCCAAGGGGAGTGGGGTGGGGGGAAGTCCAAGCAAACCCCTCTCCTAGAGAGAATTAAAAACAGACACATGCCAGGGTTAGTCTCACTGCTTACTGCAGTACTAGAAGGTGCTCAGATACTACAGTAATGAATGTGGTATAAAAGCCTCACACAACAGAATGAATAGAAATCTATGGATTTAAGAAGAACAGAGAATGCCATGACATTTACAGATTCACAGTAAGAAATTACTGATTAGAGTGGATAGTGCTACAGTTTCCATTACAGACAAACCTCTCTACCTACAGAGTTTACCTCTAGAACAAACTCCCTAACGGATCTGCAATCTGGTTCACCTGATGCCTTAACCTGGAGACAACATGGCCTCAGGGAAAGTCAAAGTCTATAGTAGCTGTGAAATGTTATTAGCAGGAATAGGAACTGCTGAATTACTAGAAGATAATTGGTCCTGGAATGGTTCTCTCTCAATTTGGTTTCTGCTGTTTGCAGTATAACTAAGCCCTGGTCTACACTATGAGTTTAGGTCGAATTTAGCAGCATTAGATCGATTTAACCCTGCGCCCATCCACACGACGAAGCCATTTTTGTTGACTTAAGGGGTTCTTAAAATCGATTTCTGCACTCCTTCCTGACGAAGGGACTAGCACTGAAATAGACATCGCCGGGTCGAATTTGGGGTAGCGTGGATGCAATTCAACAGTACTGGCCTCCGGGAGCTATCTTTCATTGTGACTGCTCTGGACAGCACTTTCAACTCAGATGCACTAGCCAGGTACACAGGAAAAGCACTAGGAACTTTTGCATTTAATTTCCTGTTTGGCCAGTGTAGCGAGCTCATCAGCAGAGGTGACCATGCAGAGTGCTGTATGGGGAGATGAATCTGTGCTAGCAGAACTCCATTCCAAAAGACGAAATGCCAATATATTTGAAAAAAAAAATCTCCAAGGGCATGATGGACAGAGGCTATAACAGGGACCCACAGAAGTGCTGCGTGAAAATTAAGGAGCTCAGGCAAGTCTACCAAAGAGGCAAATGGCCACTCTGGGTCAGAGCCCCAGACATGCCGCTTCTAGGATGAGCTGCATGCAATTCTAGGGGGTGCCCCTACCACTACCCCACCCCTGTCCGTGGACACCTGCAAGAGGGGAATCTCATGCAACAGGGATGAGGATTTTGGGGATGAGGAAAGCACAACAGGCAAGCAGAGAAACCAGTCTCCCCAACAGCCAGGAACTGTTTATCACCCTGGAGCCATTACCCTCCTTCCCCCCCAAAGCAGGCTTCCGGACCATGAAGCAGGAGAAGGCACCTCTGGCGAGTGTACCTTTGCAAATATAATACTTGGTTTAAAAGCAAGCGTGTTCAATGACTAATTTGCCCTGAAGACTTGGGATGTATTTGCAGCCAGTACAGCTACCGGAAAAGTCTGTTAACGTGTCTGGGGATGGAGCGGAAATCCTCTAGGGACATTATTAAGGGGGACATTCAGAGGTGGCTGTTCCTGCTGTGCTGTTTGCCTGTGGCTGAAAAGAAACCATCTCCACTTTTAGCCACGTGGTGGTGAGAAGTGGAGGGGAGGGAGGGGCTGTTCGCGTTTGGCTGGCAGGGATCTTCCCTGATACTAGTCACGTGGTGGGAAGCAATCATCCCAGCGAATTTGGTGGTGGTTGTGGGGGGGGTGGAGAAGAGGGGGTTAGTTGAGTTTGGGGTTAGTTGAGTTTTTACTGCATGTTAACCCGAAAACCACAGCCCCTCCTTTTAAATGGCCAACCCAACTGGTGCTTGGTATGGGAAAGGCGGGCGCTGCTGTTTGAAACCATTCCCACATGTTATGAAGGTTGAAGAAGCCAAAAGACTGTAGCTTACCATGGCTGCCTGCAAGCCGAATTCTGTTGCCTGGCCGTGTGTGTGTGTGTGTGTGAGATGTCTCACATGCAACCAGCAGACTCTCAATATAAGAGGCAAAATGCGACCTTGTACTGAAAGCACATGTGCTATGTAATGTTAACAGCTTGGTTCACCCTGAAAGAGTCTACCCATTGTTCTCTAAAATGTGTCTTTTTAAAGACTATTCACCTTTTGCAGCTGTGGGAGGGGAAAAAAAGTGTTTCAATGCTCCCCCTATCAGCTCTGTCCCAGAGGCTAGCGCAGATAAGAAGGCAAAGAAAAAAGCACTCGCAATGAAATGTTCCGTGAGCTCATGCAGTCCTCCCGCACTGGAAGAGCTCAGCAGAATGCATGGAGGTAAACAATGGCAGAGTCTAGGAAAGCAGAAAATGAAAGCGAGGAGAGGAGGGACGAGCAAGATGAGAGGTTGTGGCAGAGTGATGAGAGGAGACAGGATGCAATGCTGAGGCTACTGGAGGATCAAACTGACATGCTCTGGCATCTGGTGGAGCTGCAGGAAAGGCAACAGGAGCACAGACCGCCACAGCAGTCTCTGTGTAACCGCCCACCCTCCTCCCCACGTTCCATAGCCTCCTCACGCAGATGCCCAAGAACATGGGGGGGGAGGGAAGGTGTACTCCGGGCACCCAACCACTCCACCCCAGAGGACTGCCCAAGCAACAGAAGGCTGGCATTCAATAAGTTTTGAATCCCTTCCTGTAGCTGTTCAAACAGACCAGAGTTCCTGAAGCTGTGAGCATCATGTACCTTTCCTGGCCATCCCATGTTGATGTTGGTGAAATGTCCCTGTGATCCATTAGTGCTTGCAGCACCATTGAAAAGTACCCCTTGCGGTTTATGTACTGGCTGCCAAGATGGTCCCAAAATAGGGATAAGTGTCCTGTATCGCCCCACCACAGTTAGGGAATCTCATTGCAGCAAAGCCATCCACTATGATCTGCACATTTCCCAGAATCACTACCCTTGATAGCAGCAGCTCAGTGATTGCGTTGGCTACTTGGATCACAGCAGCCCCACAGTAGATTTGCCCACTCCAAATTGATTCCCAACTGACTGGTAACAGTCTTTGATGTGCAAGCTTCCACAGGGCTATTGCCACTCGCTTCTCAACTGTGAGAGCTGCTTTCATCTTGGTATTATTGTGGGGAAAGTATTATTGGGGAAAGCAAGTCAAAGTGTTCCATGAAAGTGACCTTACGCATGTGAAAGTTTCGCACCCCCTGGGAATCATCCCAGACCTGCAACTCTATGTGGTCCCACTAGTCTGTGCTGGTTTCTCGGGCCCAGAATCAGCCTTCCACGGCAGGAGCCTGCCCCATTGCCACCAGGATGTCCAAATTGCTGGGGCCCATACTTTGAGAGAAGTCTGTGTCTATGTCCTCATCACTCTCGTCACCACACTCCCGTTGCCTCCTTTTGCAGGTTCTGGTTCTGTACATACTGCAAGATAATGTGTGAGGTGTTTACAATGTTTATAACTGCTGCGGTGATCTGAGCGGGCTCCATGCTTGCTGTGGCATAGCATCTGCAGGAGAGCAGAGTTGCAGCGGAAGCGGTGGCTGATGATGGATGCCACGAGAATAGATATTTATACAGTATGATGAGAGGACCTGCAAGGTGGATTCATGAGAGCAGACTTGCAGTGGAGGATGACAGTTAGCACTGCGCACATTTCATGAGGAAGAACACATGTACCTGGGAGCCCATGACAGACAACATTGAGAAAATAGCAGCAGAGCAGAGTTGCAGCGGAAGTGGTGGATGATGACGGTTAGCAGTCCTACTGCACTGTCTGCTGAAAGCAGTATGGTGTCCGCATGGAAGAAAGGCACGAAACAATTGTCTGCCATTGCTCCCACAGAGGGAGGGGTGACTGACAACATGTACCCAAAACCACCCTCGACAATATTTTTGCCCCATCGGGCATTGGGAGCTTAACTCAGAATTCCAATGGGCGACAGAGACTGCAGGAACTGTGGGATTGCTACCCACAGTGCATTGCTCTGTAAGTCAATGCTAGCCACGGTAGTGAGGACACACTCTGCCGACTTAATGCGCTTAGTGTGGAGATACACAATCGACTGTATAAAATTGAATTATAAAAGTTGATTTTTAGAAAATCGACCTAATTTCATAGTGTAGACGTACCCTAAGCATAGCATTGTTTAAAAGAGGGAAAAACTAGCTTTCATAAGCTGAGGAAACAAAACTGATTTAAATAACTAGTTTACACAAGAACAGCTATAATGGCATCAATCTCATTTTATTGCTTTGCCATAAGCTTGTATGTTGAACATTTTTTGGAAAAATTCTCAACTGGTGAAGTAAAAAGAGCTATGCTGACATACGATGGTCCTATATGAATTACACCAGCTGAAGGTCTGATCAAATCTTCCGAATGGAGATTTTCTTTTTGAACTGTGCAACACTGTGCAGAGTACTCACTACTTCTCAGTAACCCCCCAAACATGGTACTGTGATGGACAGTTCCCAGAAATCATTTCTCTTCTGTCTGGGGGCATTTGTGTAAACTTTAAGACAATTCAAACAATGTTCTCAGTGATGCAAATAAAGTCTCCTGACCTTTGTTAAAGTGTCAAACAGCTTTGAATTGAACAAGATCTACATTTTCCTGCAATTATTTGGAATCAAATCATGTCCTTTCCACATAACCATTTCCTTCCTTCACTGCAGAAGGATAGCTGAGTCACCATTCCTTCTCATGTCTGAACAGGATACAGTTCTATGTGGTCAGGGTTCTACAGAGGAGGATGAGGACACTGGGCAGGAAAGAAAAGAATTACAACCAGGGGCTAAACTATCTTTTATGCCAAGATCCTTGGAGAAGTTTAGGGCAGTCAGAAGAAGGGAATCCCTATTAGCATGGCTTCAGTGGGCATCACTGCCAAGGAGTCAGGAAGCCATGAAGGGCCTGAGCCAGTACAGAAGCATAGGGCTTCTATGCTGACTGTCCTTGCCTCATATGGATCCCCAGGGATCTACTAAGTATGGAAATAGTCCTGCTACTTTTTCTTGTGTGGGTGGCAGAGCCTGAGGGCACGATAAAGGGATTCCTTATGGAGATTTCTACCCCAAACTTCCCTGCCAATGATTTTTATGCCATGTGGTCATTACTCTCAGGGGCTTCCATAGACATTTTGTCCGTAAGTAAAAGAAACTTAGCCTTTAATGCCCCAATCCAGCAAAGCACTTAAGCTTGTGTGTTTAAAGCTATACCTGTGCTTAAATGCTTTGCTGGATCATGATCCAATACAGTAAAAAGCACTCTGGATTAGAGGGTAGGAAAACATTTATCCTGTAATTACATATGTCCAACTTTATTACTTAGTTGAAAGAGGATATTCCTATGGAATAAAAGGATTAATACTTAAAGTAACCGAAGTGTACTCGTGCAAAATGTGTGCAGTTTTCTTTATTCTGAGTTTATCCCAGTAACTTTTGCCTTCACATCCTCTGCCAATGGCACAAATGTTGACTTTTTGGCAAGTCAATTAGTAAGTTCTGGTGTAACTTTTCAAACATACATACAAGAGGCTATGGATATAGAGTTGACTATTCTTTGTCCCCGCACCCTACCCACTGCTGATGTATAAGGCACAAAAGCAGATATACACCACTTACTGCAGAATAAGAGACATTATCCTAGCATTATATTTAATGCTATCACATTGGAATGATTAACTTGATTGATTTATCAGACTGTACTTGTGAGTTTGACAAGCAGAGCATACATTACACTATAAGAATAGGTTTCCACATATTGTATGAGACATTTTTAGTTTTTTACCTCTATATACTTAGGGGAGAAAAGCTCAGCTGAAGCATTCAAATAAGAGCCTGTGAAAATGAGTTTAGCTGAGAGCAATATAAGTAATTACACAAATATTGCAGTTGCCTCGGGGAGATTTATCAAAATATTTCAGTGTTTATTATTTGATTTTTCAAGAACTGTATAGTTATAGAAGCTCTGTTCAGTTCCAATGTCTCCATACAAGCGCAGAGACCAACTGGAGCTTTTACCAGCCAGGAGGGGAAGGGGTACAGTGAGTGAGATGGCAGTAGGAGCAGTGACTGGTGGCATCTGGCCTTCAAAGAAAACAGGCGTGAAGAATGCATCCAACTACAGCACACACAGAGTAGTAATTGTTGCACAGCATAAGGGGGTCATTGTACACTTCACAACATGGATTCTGGACAGTCAACCAACGCGGAAGACTGTGGAACCATGATGTGACCCTAAGAACTCCTTAATGCCAGCTAGCAAAGGGTTCACTGATGCGTAACAACAACTCACTACACCTGGCACAACCATTTTCATAGCATTATCCATAAAGAATACCAAGTCAGGCTCACACTGATTATGAACATTATTGTAAGGTATGTACAGAGGATATGTAAGGAGTTGTGTATATGTACTGAAGATGTTTTAAAGTCTCATCAACCAAAACAGGTTTCTTCCAGACTGGGGGTAAGATGTATCTATCAAATGTAGGTCAAACATTGTAAAATTAGCCATGATCACCTGGCCACACACACAGAGAACTTGGGGGATAGGGGGTGTAATATGTAGGAGGCAAAGATGACAACCTTTTATCCTGCACCTGATGAATCACAGTGCATTTGCATTCATGAAAACAGGATCCCAACATGTCCCAGTTGGAAGCCATGCAAAAGGTATTTGAATAAGATAACCTACTGTCTAGGAAAGTCTAACCTGTTGAGTTTAAATTTAATCTCTAGAAAGCATGTTAGGATTGTGTTTTCTGTTTCCAATATCCTTACCTACCATCTCTTAAAACTTAAGCTTGGATAATAAAATTGATTGCTTTCACTATAAAGCTACCTCAATACTGTGATGTTACATAGGAGCTGAGCCTCAATTGAATTATTCCAACTGGTGTGTACACTGTCTCCTTTGGGACAGCAAACCTGGTATTTCCGTAAGTATTCAGTATCTATGGAGCTGAATACTACAGGGGAACACTTCAAAGAAACTCTGGGACTCATATGCACCTATTAACTTGCAAGGCAAAGCAGGGGCTGGGATGTTCCGGAGGAGGCTGTTTGGATGAGAACAGACTGGAGGTGTCAGGGAGCGGAAACCCAGCAATACACAAACAACTCTTTCTTGGTGGAGGCAACAGGGGTATCAGGGGAACACTCAGTCCTAGGCACCCTGAGAACCATCACACATGCTCATACCCCTTTGGGGGTATCTCCTGATGCTGGTGGAACAATTACTTCATTCCACCCAACAGCTCTCTGCATCTTGTCTTACTACAGGAGTATGGTAACCCATGTTTTGAGAGCAGAGAGAATTGAAACTATGTGCTTCAACAGAGACCTAGAGAATGCACGCCTACCATGAAGTCCCAACCTCCCACGCACAGTTTATCTTAGTCTTCTCTAGGAAGTGATTGGACATTAAATCTGAGTTTAACTTTACTCCATAATACCCAGTATGTGCTTTCCAAAAACTCACGAGTCTGTGTTCTGAACAGTTGATAATCTAAGGGCAGACAGAAGTAAACGCAGATTGGAGGAGGGAGAACAGACAATTAGTATGCAAGTTAGCTCAAGTCACTGTAGGCAGCATGGCAGAAGTGAATATGCAAGAGGATCTTAAATGTCGATGGGGCTTTGCAAAAGACTTCATGGATCCCACCCAGAATTCTGAGATTCTCTGGGAGCACTTAACTGGTAAGGTATAAGCCCTAATTCCCCACTTTCAAACAGAGTCCTGTATATGAAACAAGGACAACTGTATTAGGGGAGAATAGAACAGCATCAATGTAGGAGAATATATAATTGTTTCTAAGTAACACCCTCCCCCCCCCCATAGCTTTGGCAGTAGTCAGTTAGCTTGGTTCCCTGCTGGCTGGTCTGAAAATCCAAATGTCCCTGTGTCACATCACTTCCCCCTTCCCGATCTGCTAAGCATCACTCGCGGCGTGGGGTCAGTAGTAGTAGTGTCCCAGAGTCCTGGGCTGCACTCAAGCAGGACTGTCACCCCTCTCTCTAAAAGGGCAGCTTAGTTCTGTCCTGAGATTTCCCACCACCCAACTGAGCTATGGTTATTTCAGGTTTTATTTAGTGGGGTGGGGGGGGGTTTGCTGCTGTACTCTGCAGCTTCAGCCAAGAGCCTTCTCTGCATTGCACCCTTTTGAGGAAATAGTTTAGTATCATCTCTTAGCAAAGGTTTCTCCCAATAGCTCAGAATGGTCAGTGGAGAGGAACAAGTAGCATATAGGACCACTGAACAAATTCCTTACCAGTGTCACTAGAGCAATTCTACACGGAAATCTTATGCAAATAAAATCTATCCATAATCATACACCCTCTGTTCACCAATATATTGGGCAAAGAGCTCTATAACTGCTAAAACTTCAGGCCACAGGGCTTACAATTATGATGAGAAAGAAGACCAGTTAGGTAGCTGAAGGACACCTGCTGGTAAAATTGTCACATACTGTAGCATTCCATTAAAAAAAAAATCCATGAAGAAACATTTAAATTGTCAATCAGCCCAAAGATGTGATTTATCAGAGTAGGCCAGCTACCCAGATGAAGAGCTCTTTTGGGATAAGGAACCGGTCTTCTTACCTGTCTGCAGAGCACATTACTATGTTAACTAGCGTTAACACTCTAAAAACTAACAACACTGGCTAAACCAAGAGGAGTTGGGCACCTGAGACCTTTAGGCGGCTTTGCAAAATCCCAAAGGTATTAGTAGGGCTGTTCACTTATATGTCATAAATATAAAGGGAAGGGTAAACCCCTTTGAAATCCCTCCTGGCCAGGGGAAAGCTCCTCTCACCTGTAAAGGGTTAAGAAGCTAAAGGTAACCTTGCTGGCACCTGACCAAAATGACCAATGAGGAGACAAGATACTTTCAAAAGCTGGGAGGAGGGAGAGAAACAAAGGGTCTGTGTCTGTCTGTATGCTGGTTTCTGCCAGGGATAGACCAGGAATGGAGCCTTAGAACTTTTAGTAAGTAATCTAGCTAGGTATGTGTTAGATTATGATTTCTTTAAATGGCTGAGAAAAGAATTGTGCTGAATGGAATAACTATTTGTCTGTGTATCTTTTTTGTAACTTAAGGTTTTGCCTAGAGGGGTTCTCTATGTTTTTGAATCTAATTACCCTGTAAGATATCTACCATCCTGATTTTACAGGGGGGATTTCTTTATTTCTCTTTACTTCTATTTTTAACTAAAAGTCTTCTTGTAAAACACTGAATGCTTTTTCATTGTTCTCAGATCCAAGGGTTTGGGTCTGTGGTCACCTATGCAAATTGGTGAGGCTTTTTATCCAACATTTCCCAGGAAAGGGGGGGTGCAAGTGTTGGGAGGATTGTTCATTGTTCTTAAGATCCAAGGGTCTGGGTCTGTAGTCACGTAGGCAAATTGGTGAGGCTTTTTACCAAACCTTGTCCAGGAAGTGGGGTGCAAGGTTTTGGGAAGTATTTTGGGGGGAAGGACGCGTCCAAACAGCTCTTCCCCAGTAACCAGTATTAGTTTGGTGGTGGTAGCGGCCAGTCCAAGGACAACGGGTGGAATATTTTGTACCTTGGGGAAGTTTTGACCTAAGCTGGTAAAGATAAGCTTAGGAGGTTTTTCATGCAGGTCCCCACATCTGTACCCTAGAGTTCAGAGTGGGGGAGGAACCTTGACACTAGTGTTAACACTCTAAAAACTAACAACACTGGCTAAAGCAAGAGGAGTTGGGCACCTGAGACCTTTAGGCGGCTTTGCAAAATCCCAAAGGTGTTAGTAGGGCTGTTCACTTATATTTAATCAACCAATGAGCTTTGTGATTTTTCACTAAGTTAGTTGACTATTTTTGTATGGTTTATAGCTTGCTCAATACTATTAATCAAATTCCCAGAAGATTAAACATTCAATAGACTTGGTGATTTTTCTGCTCTTATTAATAGTAGCATGATAGATTACTTACATACAGTAGCAAAACTTTGAACAGCAGATTTGTTTCTTCTTGAGAAACAAATGTTATAAACTATTCCATGGACTAGTCTATCAACATTTATTAGCTAATATCAGAATGTATTTAATGAATACACAGGTTGTTGGCCCCAACCCATTTTAATGTCATACTTTAATGTCATGCAGTATTTACAATGAGAAGTGAATATATTTACTGCTATTGCAAGAAGTCAAGATAAAACTTAATTCATATAAATAGCTTAGATAACATTTTACTTTATACCTTTTTCCATGATGTGCCAGTCCTGTAGAAGTGGTCAACATTTTCTTCTAGTTTTAATGGGGCCTGTAAATAGGCCCCCCACACTTCAGCTCCTGGAAACCCTAACTAGTAAGCCCTCTTTGTTAATTAAGAAGCAACAGAGTCCAGCAGGATACCACCACAGAGTATCTTTATTGCTGTTTATGCTCCAGGTGCATTGCACCATAACAGCAATTATGTAGACCCCCTTCCAGCTCCCTGGCTAAGGCTTTTATACTGCTTGCTTTCTTCTCAGAGCTATCCAGCTGGCAAGATAATTAGCTCATTAGCCCATCAGTCTCCCTACCTGTGCAAGTGATCCTTCTTCCCTTCCAGACCCAAACTACCTACGTCCTTCCTACTCTAACTAAACCCAGTGCCCTGCTGGCTTTCAAAGGGTCCAATTTATAGCCCCCCACCAGTACCGTGTTACTCAAACATTTATTTTATGAGTATTGTAGCTGCTACATGTTCTCATTGTACTCCCTTAAACCTATTTTGCTGTTCATCATAACATAGTCTTAAAAACTGCCATTGTTTTTGTCTATTCTCTTTTAGGCTTTTTAATGTATTTATTTACTTCATCTGAATTTATCTTTTGTATATCCCTCTATTCTTTCAAGTTTTAATGAAGAACACAGACAAAAACAAGTAAAAACACTCCTCCTCTGCCACAGAACCCCTTCCTCCTGTCCTGAGCACAGAAGTAGCACTTCATTTCTGTTATGAGCAGTTTTTTAATTTATTTTTTTAGGCACCGCAACAGTAGTATAATTTAATACTGGTCGAGAAAATAAAGGTACTCTCTTGGCCAGCAGTGTCTTCACAAGATCACCCTACACTGAGCATGGGGTGGGACTGTACTGGTCCACAAGTAGCTTCAGCAGGAATCCTACCTCAGGAAGACAGTCTTCTTCCTAACCTCCATGTCACATAGGGGAGCCCTCCATTGCTACATGGGTGGAGAACAACAAACACCACTCACGGCACTCGGGTTTGCTCTACTAGCTGGTGAAGAGAAGGGGTGTTAGCACAGCCCCTGCTGCTCTCTACTGCCTTTGGTGGATACATGGAAGGATCAGTCCATGTGCTCCCCAGCACGAATACTGAAACTGTGACAGCCTTGCATAGTCCCTCCCAGTACAACTCCCATAGAGGCTAGCAGCAGCAGGATGGATGAAGTGCAGCTTTTATTATAAAGCTAAAGTTTACATGGGTTGCTTGAGATGGTGGCAATTTTAATATGCTATTGAATAGACCATTTGCTGCATTCCAAAAATACTAATGCCTATTTTTCTTATGTAGAACAGCAAATGGAATGTTTAATTTCTCTTGCTCCTATACCCTAGTGATATCACACACACTGCTGAAGTATTAGCTAACTGAGCAGTTTTCTTCCTCAAAGTGAGTAGGTTTGGCCATTCATTCCTTTTTATTATTTATTAGCAATTTCTTCCATAGCTTTTGACACTTACACTTGTTAAAATGACTCATTTATACTGGGTGGCACTAACAGAATTGTTGAAGTTAGAGACTTGATATTTCAGACTTCTAAAACATCTAGTTAAAATTCTCCACCTCCATCCTTAAGGATCTATGATCAGTCCCTGACCTCTCATCCACAATTGAAGGATGTGAGGGTGATGAGTCAGACACTAGGTTTGCAAGTACCTAGGCTACAACTCAAGATGAGTAAGAGTAGAAGAATAAAGCCCTCAATGTATAGCTTGTGGCTTGAGAATTTCAAATCAATTGCTTGTGCACCTTAAGAAAAGAGGCTTAGATATGAAAGACATATATAGTAAATTATGATATATGTAGTTTACATCTGTTTACTCTATGTTGATCCTGACCAATACACTATACTGAAGCTCCTAACGCAAAACCCACCTCACCTTAAAGTATATAGTAGAGGACAATGTTGAAATAAAGAAGTTCACAGATCTATTTAGTTTTTCCCAGTGACCTTTCCACTGACTGAAACAGCAGTGGTATATTTGCTTGGCTGTTCAACTACAGTTGATCAATTACATTTTTTATCTTTTTATGTGCAGCATTAGGCTCTCTTTGGTGCCATCTGAGGTTGTATATGTGGTTTTACCTTACTAACTTTATCCTGTAGCTCATTCATAAACCCTGGGCAATCTAGAGTTATGTGAAATTTGTGTAATAAAACCTAGGTAAATTCTCAATCATGCTCCAGATTTGCCAAATCATTTAATTGCCAGGATTTTAAACAAGGAATTTCCTGGGATATTGAAGAGTGGACCAGATCCTGGCCCCTGCTCCAGCCCATTTGTGCTATTGTGGTGTTCAAAGGGGCCAAAAAGCTGGTCTGTTGGTGCACAGCTGAGAATATCTCCAAACTCCCTTGGTTTAGGGCTGTTATGTGTGCACCAAAGGTAGAGCTGAAGTGTTCTGTGTTCCAGCAATCCCTAACTGGCATCACATTGCCAGCAATGCATCACGAACTGCAGAACTGAAAGTGGCACTGAAACTATCAAATATCATAGCAAACTGTCTCATCTACTCTGCTCCTGCCATAAACTGCACAAACACCGGAAAGCATATTTAGAGCTCTTGCATTTGCATCTAGTTTTCCTTTAGCTTGTGCATTAGTCCAAATCCTTCCCTTATTGAAGTCATTGGAAGTTTAGCTATTGACGTCAAAGTGATAAGGATTTAACCCACTTGATGAATTAGTGTTGCTAACCAGTATTAAGAAATGGGTAGCTGTAGCTATGCAATAGTCAGAAGAGTCACACTGGAAATTCCAGCCTCCCACCTGCACAGACTGGTTATACTTGATCTGCCCACTAAAGCATTAAGGTGAAAGTGACACTCTCAAAAGACAATTTGATTTTTTTTTTTCCTTTTAAAAATATATGGTCACGTATTTCTTATATCTTTAATTGCACACAATCTTCCTCCTCCTGTTGTCATATCATGTAAGATGCATTTTACCTTCTTTCAAAGAAGTTGCCTTATCCAGCCCCTGTGGAGTCAAGCCTCTCTCTCTCCAAAGACATCTTAGGCTTTTCGTACTGCATAAATATATTGTGCTTATCTGTTTGTACTTAACTATTCTTGTCTCAGTGTATTATGGCTGACCGGTTTGTGCAAAACTAAATAGAAACCTTAGTATATTTGCAACAGAATCAGACCTTTATACAAACACAAAGACTTTTATAATAATTGAATTATAGTAAGCATTAATAACAGTTTAGTCTGATATTTACCAGTCCTGTATCATCATTTCAAACACTTGTTTTCATCCTAGGAAAGGACCATATATTACTACTCCACTATAATATGCAAATGTTGTTATTTTGTCCTTATTCTGTTAGGTGGTTCTGGAACAGAAATAGCTCCACTTTTTCCTCCCACATGTAGGGAAGCTACAGATTGCGTGTGTGTGTGTAGACAGCAATAGACAGGACTGGCCTTACCATGAGGCGAACTGAGGCGGCCGCCTCAGGTGCCAGACTGTGGTGGGCGGAGAGGGGGCCACTAGGACCCAGAGTTTCAAAGTTTTGGCCCAAGCGAGGGGGCATGGGGCCGTCATTTGAGCTCCCCGCCTCAGGTGCCAAAATGTTGTGGGGCAGCCCTGGCTGTAGACAAAGGTATGTGCATATATAAACCCAGCACACACGGGAGCCTGAAATAAGGTGCTTCATTCCAACAAGAAAAACACAGGAAGCAAGTCTTTGCAACTACACATGTGGGGCCTGTCTACAATGCCTCACAGTTCCGACTATGAGTGTGTACCAGAGTGCTACACTGTAACTCACCTGTGTTGATGCTACAGGTGTGAACTAAAAGGTTCCAAATTCACATTAATGTAGTCCTATTTGAAAAGGATTAAGTAAATGCAAAATAGGAGCTTTTCATTTCACACCTGCAGCATCCACAGAGAGGATGTACGGCACAGTACTTTGGTATGCACTACTATTCATACCTCCACGGTACAAACTGCTGGGCAGTATAGACAAGCCCTAAAAGTTGTGGTTTCATTCTATCTATTGAACCTGGCTGGGGAGGACCCAGATTCAGCTGCAAGTTGGGCAGAGCAGGGACTTCAATGTGGGTGTCATACACTGCATGTGAGTGCCCTAACCACCAGGCAATAGAGTCTGTCCCTATCTTTCTTTCTCAATATTTTCTGCTGGATCTGTTTCACTTTGTATTAATAAATATTCATTGTGCCAAAAAGAAAAGCTGACTCTATAGCCCTATAGTTAGGGCACTCACCTGCAATGTAGGAGAGCTGGATTCAAATCTCTGCCTTGAATCAAGTAGAGCAGGGACCTGAACCTGCATCTTCCATGTCTCTTACATTCTTAGCCACCAAGTTATTAAGTATTCTGGGTTGGGTGGGCAGTCAGTATCTCGCTCTTTTTTTTTTTTTAATTTCTCAACTTTTTCCTGATGTGGAAAGAGAAATTTTTTGACATTTCAAAAGTTCTCATGGGAGGGGAACACCAGTTTCCCAACAATCTCTCGTTAAAATGGCATTTAGGAAGAGATTGTATCTCAGATTGGAGAAGGCGTGGACAAAGAAGTTGGCAGGCCAAGTGACTGAAACTACCTGTGAGAAAGAGAGGGTACATTCAAAGCTGATAGTTCTTTTGAGTTAAATAGTTAGCCCTCTTAGCCAGACTCATTCCAAATGTCATCATCATATATTCCTGAGAATTTTGGCATTTTGTAGACTACCAATCAATCTGAAACGTCTGAAGGGTTAAAATATAGGAAAACAGCATCAAATTCTGCTAAAACAACATCACTAAAGGGCTATGATGACAACCTCAAAAGGAGGCCATAAAAAAAAACAAACAAATAAACCTTGAATCACCCAGCTGTTTGTGAAAAGAACATTGCAGGCCTGACATTTGGTCTGTTGTTCCCATTGCTGTGATTTCCAGCAAGCCTTCTACTAAATTATTTGCTATAACTAGCCCACACTTCTATGGACTTTTTTCTTTGCAATGTAATTCCATAGTTTTATGAAGCCCAGCATCCAAAAGTAATCCACGATTTCAAGGAAGATAAAAGGCATCATATACACATTACCAGAATTATGTGGAACAGCTGTCAAATGGTTAGTTATGTGCCTACTGAAGCACATTAGGGAACCTATCAGGCAGCCAGCTCTGACCTATCCAACTGAAATTAATGGGAGTGATCTTGTAGTCCTTACTACAGACTGTGACCAAAAGTATAATTAGAAAATGTGTTCCATTATTATTAATTTGTTGACTTTTCTGTGGTAGGAGTCTTTCAGAACAGCAGGTTCTTTATTTAATATCGGCTACTGTTGCCTTTCACATGAAAAGACATTGCAAACTACCCAAAAGTGCTTTCCTTAAGTGACGTGTTTTTCTATGCTTTAAATTGTAATTTGCTTTCTGTAAATCACAAAAAGAGTAACAAAGGTAAAATATTTCTTTTTAACTTCTGATTAATGTATTATTTCTAATCCTTATTTCAGAGAAATCTCTTTCATCATAACAGTTATTCTACAGTTCTACCCTTGCCTCCACTCAATGTTAAAAAACACAGCACCTATCACTGTGAGGAATGGTCTTGTCTTATTACAAAGAAAATCACCCATATCTGAAATGCTGCACTGAGAAAAAGTTAAAAGCAGCACATAATATCCTCCTTCCAAGAATCTGAACTGCTTCACAGAAACATTACTCATGGAAGCACTGATGGTAATCAGGGTTATAGCCTATAACTTTGACCCCTTCCATTCTAGGCAGAGAACACCTGGAATCCCTATTAGCAGAGATTGTCAACAACTCACTTGATGAGGGAGATCTGCTGTCTACACTAAAACATGGCACAATCTGACCAGCATGAAAGGAATAATTATAGTGTTTGCGATCTTGCAGAGAGTCTGCCTTCTGCTGCATCCCCAGCATGCTGCGGCCCCATGGTACAGAGGCTGTAAGATCCCTGCAGTTAACTGGAGGACAATACCCCTTCCCAGTCACTGTATAGGCCTGCCTTTCAAGCTCTGGTGCAGTGTCAGGATGGGGCCAGAAGTGGTGCGTCATGGTCAGCAGTCCCTCTGGTGCATGCTTCTTTGGGGATTCCGGTCTGTTCTAATTTAAGATAGGAGCTACCCAGAACCCTGGGGGTACAAAGCTTAACAGCTTACAGCCACCTTTACCCCATCTCCCCAGGCTGCGCCTTCTGTGTTACATCTCCTGGAATTCTAGCCCCAATGTCTAACATTCCTTTTCTAAGCAAATCAATTAAAAAAAGCCAGCCAAACGCAATCTCCAGTGCCACTTGACAGCTGCCAGTATCCTGGATCCCTTTCAGTCAGGCTTCATGCCAGGAAATAGTAAAAACACAGTCGTTTTTTCCACTAGTCCATAGACAAGAGATACCCAACCACACTAATCCTTCTGAATTCTATAGCATTGATCACTATATCTGACAGTGTCTTCACCAAAATGAAGTTACTGGAATAAAGATATACCCTGCATAAAGAAGAAGAGACTTTATTTGATATAAAGCTATAATATCTCAAAAGCTGTACAATCTTATGTACAAAAGAACCCCTTGAATCAATTTCACAGCAAAGCTGCAGAGAATTTGTTACACTAAGTTGGTGCACACGCATGCACAAACACACAACATTTTGTTGAAAACAGTTGCTCTGAATTTGTGATTGGAAGTATTCATTTTTATTGGTGCAGGGATATAATCTGAAATTGAGAAAACATAGATAGACTGAAATCTATGATTAATATGCTTTTTTTTAAAAAAAAAAAGCTGAAAAAAATCAGTAGATCAGGAAATATTAAAATTATACTGAAGTTTATCTCATTGTATAGTAGCAGTAGCTAGATTTCACAATTTCAAGACTATTCACTTTAAATCAAACACTATAGAAGTCACTGTTCAGTCTAAAAATGAGGTATTTGGAATAACAAGCTTCAGTGCATTGTATTATGAATACGTGACCCATTGGATCCTTTTCTTCTGAACTGATTAATCACCATTCTTGTGCTACCATTATCTTTAAAAAAAAAAAAACCTGATTAAGTAACATTATATCCTTTTTCTCGTACAAAGTATTTTTAAAATAATATCTTTATGATTTCTCTTTACCATATTTACAAACATAACAGTGGAACTATTTATATATTTGCTAAGGTGGAAGTGTGTGCAACAAATTCCAGTTCAATAAAAGTTTATCATTTGAACTTTACACACATTTGAAGATTAGATGAAGGCTCTAGGTGAGATCTATGCTAAGGTTCTTTGTCAAATTGTGACCAATTGGTTGAATGCTCAAATCAACTGAATGATCACTGATTTCCATGCCAAAACTATAACTCACATGAACACAAACATTGAACTTGTTGAGAACTGAAGTGTTCTAAATAATTGTATTAATTTTTGGTTCCTTTGAAGTCCCTGGGAGCATGACAACTGACATCAATAGGAGCAAGATTAGACCTTACTGAACATTTTGCCATTAACTCTTTTCCCATTAAGTTCATCTTTGCTTCACATAGATCTAAATACTTCAAGAGACAATGAATGAATTAGCTGGCATACTAATCATAGAAATGTAGGACTAGAAGGGACTTCAATGGGTCCTCTAGTCCAGTCCCCTGCACTGGGGCAGGATTAAAGTATTAGCTAGACCATCCTTGACAGTCTAAACTATTCTTAAAAAAAACGTCTAATGACAGAGATTTAACAAACTCCCTAAGTAATTTATTCCAGTGCTTAACTACCTTGACAGTCAGGAAGTTTTTCCTAATGTCTAACCTAAATGTCCCTTGTTGCAAGTTATGTCTGTCACTGCTTGTACCGTCCTCAGTAGTTAAGGAGAACAATTTATCACCCTCCTCTTTATGACAATATTTTTATGTACTTGAGGACTTATATCCCCCCCTCCCCAGTCTTCTCTGCTCCAGACTAAACAAACCCAATTTTTCATATTTCCTTATATATCATGTTTTCTAGACTTTTAATCATTTGTGTTGCTCTCCTCTGGACTGTCTCCATTTTGGCCACATCTTTCCTGAAGTGTGGTGTCCAGTTCTACGCACCAGATACTCCAGTGAAGGCCTTAGTAGTGCTGAGCAGAGTGGAAGAATTACTTCTTGTGTCTTGCTTACCACACTTATGCTAATATACCTCAGAATTACGTTCACTTTTTTTGCAACAGTGTTACACTGTTGACTCATTTATTTTTTGATCCAATGTAATCCCCAGATCCTTTTCTGTAGTACTCCTTCCTAGGCAGTCATTTCCCATTTTGTATGTGTACAATTGATTATTTCTTCCGAAGTGTAGTACTTTGTATTTGTCCTTATTGAATGTCATCCTATTTACTTCAGATCATTTCTCCAGTTTGTACAAATCATTTTGAATTCTAATTCTGTCCTCCAGGTTCTTACAATACCTTCCAGCTTGATATCATATGTAAACTTTATATGTGCACTCTCTCTGCCATTATCCAAACCATTGATGAAGATACAAAATAGAACCAGACCCAGGACAGATCCCTGTGGGACCCCACTGAAGATTCCCCTTGAGCTAAACTGTGAACTAATAATTACTCTGAGTATGGTTTTCTAACCAGTTGTGCACACACCTTATAGTACTTAATAGCACAAAGATCTCTTCAGCCACTTTCTTAAGCATTCTAGGATATATTTTGTCAGGACCTTTTGACTTGGAGTACAGCCTAGAATACATGTACCCAGGTAATGAATCCACCTTGTGGTGCTCTCATGGTGTTACACCTGTGATGTAAAAATGAAACAAAGATACCTGAAAAGGGTATACACCACTAAATCCCTGACTATTGTGTAATATTTCCCTAAAACCAGACAGATACATTACATTTAGCTAATTTGTCTACTAGCCTGTTATTCAATTAACTTATCAATTTACAGTTTAAATGCTGATAATAACTTTCCTGAAAGTAATAAATTGTTATGTCTCTTTTGTACAACCATAGAAAGATTGAGAGAAAATTCCAATTACACATATCACATTAGATCAAGCTTCTGAGCACATGGCATAAATGGTTACAAAGTTAAATCCACTTTTCTGAAATGTCTCATTGGAAGAGTTAACTTTTAAAAGTGTATTTATGGCCAGATAAATGATTCCAAAGAAATGTTGTATTAGTATTCCTTCCATGTCTGTACTTGCGTAATGACCTCCATATCACATTTGCCCAATGTGTAAGCCAAAACAAGATTGTTTTAACTAATTGCACTGCAAGCTCAACCTACTGTCTGAAAAGCAAGTAAAAACCATCGCTCCCCCCCCCATCATTACCTCAATAAAGTTGCCAGAATCAGAAAACGGCCAATTATTTTAATGATGTATGAAGCTGAATAAAATACAGCTTGTTTTTCCATAGCTATATTGATTCTATAGTCCACACCTTAGGAAAAACCTGGTTCCACTAAACTAAAAAAGTTATGAGATAAAGGTAACAATGGATATATTTTGCACGTTATGAAATGTCACCTTATTACACAGTGATGCTTTTCTGATTGTGCATTTGGCCCCTGGTCTCTCTTTCTATAAACCAGCAAGAGCCAAGAGGAGTGAAAAAGTATCTGTCTCTGTTCCAGAGAGGAAGGAATGCCTCATGCTGCTCAACAACATGCAAAGACTTTAAAGGGAGTCCTCTTCAATTCTTCTTGTCTGCTAGGTTGGTGGTTGTAATGCAGTGCTGGTTCTGTGTGTGTCTCAGTAATAGAGGAAAAGTTGCAGCAGATCCCAATAATACACTTTCTGTCACTGGGAGTTTCAGAAGTTAGTATAGATTTTGGCCTGAATCTGGTCCATCCTCCACGTAGCATTATTACTATATCCCCCAAGGCATGTGAGACAGCTGCCCTCTTGGACTAAACACCAGGAACTGAGAACTGGGGACCTAAATTTATGAACTGCTACAGCTTGAGCTAAAGAGTTAAGATCCTTGAGCTGCAGGTTGTAACAGAACACATCCTCTGTTAATCAGGCACAGGGATGACAGGAAGACCTATAATATACCCATCAGCACGTTACATATATACACACACATACATCTAGCATTCAGAAAGCATTCAATTATTTTGCATACAAACTACATTTTTGTGAAAGTCTGCATCTGAATTTCCAAAAAGGGTAATGGTGCATCTAACTAGCCCATATATAGCATACACACAACACAAATGTGGGCACATACAAGTTTATAGGCTGTTCAGAAAAAAATGGCCCTGTGTTTTATATAGGAAAAAAACAGTGGTCATACAGGGTTTTTTTTAGCTTGTAAAATCTAAACTCCTATATGTTTACTTGTCAAATACTTAAACCAGAAAAATAAATTCCAGATCCTCACTCTTGCTGCTTTCCTATTTATCATTATCATCATCACTCCCATAACCGCATTGGTCATTAGGGCACCATCATTGATGAGCACTCAACCAATTGTCTCCACCACTGACGATTGTGTGTCAGTGCTTGAGTCTCCATGAAGTCCATTCCTGTCCACTCTTTTATGTTGTCAATCCATCTCTTCTTCTGTCTAGCTCTTCTTCTCTTCCCCTGTACTGTCCCTTGGACGATGATCTTGGATAGGCCAGATGATCTTGTTACATGGCCGTACCACTTCAGCTTGCACTTCTTCATGGTCATCAGGAGGTCTTCATATGACACAGCGCATTGGGTGATGATGTTGAGGACCTCTTCATTAGTGACATGGTCGAAGTAGGAGATGCCCAGGATTTTATGGGAGCATCTCATCTCTACTAACTGTATTTTCCGTTCAAGTTCTGCCGTAAGGGTCCATGTCTTGCACGCATACAGAAAAATGGAGATGACCAATGCGTGCAGCAGTTTCAGTTTGGATTCCAGGGAGATGTTCTTATTCCTCCAAATTGGCTTTAGCTTTGCCACGGCTGCTGTTGTTTGTGCAGATCTTGCCCAAATTTCTGCCTTTGCTCCTTCATCAGTGATGATTGCCCCCAAATATTTGAACTGTTTAACTGTCTCCAGCTCTTGTCCACGGACAGTGATATGTGAGCTGATCCCATCACATTTGTCTGTCATCAGTTTGGTCTTCTCTGCACTGATTTCCATGCCATATTTTGCGGAGGTTTCATACAATCGTTTCACAAGATTGGCAAGTTCATCTTTGCTGCCTGCCAGGCCATCAATGTCAACAGCAAACAGAAGGTTTGAGATTGTTCGCCCCCCAGTGCTGACTGTGCATATGCGACTTCTAGGGCAACAGTCATACACTCCAAGTAGATGTTGAACAGTGTGGGTGAAAGAAGGGAGCCTTGCTGGACTCCAACAGTGGTGTGAAACCACTCTCCTATTGTACCATTGACGAGAACTGCACTGCTGGCCTTGGCATACAGTTGTTTAATGGTAAGAATAAGCTTACGATTAACATTGTACTTCTTCATGGTTGCCCAGAGAGCTTTGTGCCATAATCTGCCAATCGCCTTCTTGAAGTCAACAAAGACGTGGTAGATGTCCTGCTGGTGTTGTAAGTACTGCTCACATAGAACACAAAGGTTGAAAATCTGTTCTGTGGTACTTCTTTCAGCATGAAAGCCAGACTTTTCTTCAGTGATGATATTGACTTTCAGCATATGATGTAGGACTTTCAACAATGATATATGACTTTCAACATCACTTTGCTGGGATGGCTTATTAAGTTTATGGTTCAGTAATTTTGACACAACTACAGATTGCCTCTCTTTGGCAGAGTGATGATTAGTGACTGTGTCCATGTGAAAGGCTGCTCACCGGTCTGCCAGATCTTGTTGCAGATCTTGCTGAGAACATCTATTACTATTTCTCCTCTGAATTTCATCAATTTGGCTTGTCAATATCTGTAGCCTTTCCATTCTTAAGTGATTTCAAAACTGCCTCCACTTCTTCACATAGTATTGGAAAGTCATCCCCCTTTGTTGAATCTGGGCTGTCTAAGACACTAGGATCTCCATTTGTCTGGTGGTTGTACAGATCAGAGCAGTAGTTTGTCCACCTATTAATGATGTCCCTTTTTTCTGTAAGACTGTTCCCTTCTTTCTCTTGAATTATGTAAGCTGTGGTCCATCTTTCCTTCGTCAGATCTTTTACAACCTGGAAGGCCGGTTTGCTATTTTTATTATTGATACACTCTTCAATTTTAGAGCATTGTTTTTCAGTCCATATCTTCTTGGCCACCTTCATTCCCTTCTGGATCTTTCTGCCAGACACACTGTATTTATCAGGTCCCTCAGTGCTGATCTTGTCTCTCAAGTTCTCTTCTAATATCACACATTTGTAGTATTTCATTTGTGACCCATGGTTTTGTCTTCTTATGATGTTTCCCAAAGATGTCCATTGCTGCCTCATTCATTACAGTGTTGAAATTGTTGGTCATTATTTCTACATCTTCCTCTAGAGCAAGTAGCATTGCAAGTTTTCTGCCGATCATTTCTTGGAATGACTCTGCAATATTTTGGTCTCTGAGTCTTTCTAAGTCAAACTTGGTTCTAGTGAACTTTGGTCTGACGATTTTCCTTAGCTGCAGCCAAAAATTTAACATCACAAGGTCATGATCACTTCCAATACCAGGGAAGCTCCTTATTTTAGCTCTGTTAATCCCAGAACTAAATTGGTTTTGCACCATTATGTAGTCAATCTGGCTCTGATATAGACCATTAGGTGCGTGCCATGTTGATAGTCTGGATGCTTTATGTGCTCCTAATGTGTTTGCAAGAACCAGATTGTTATAGCTGGCAAACTCCAAAAGTCTCAATCCTCTCTCATTGGTTACTGCATTACAGAAAGGGCCACAATAATCTCGCCAATCTGCCTGTGCAGCAGTACCCACTTCAGCATTCCAATCTCCTTGCACAATCAGGATCTCTTTCTTGTGTACTTTACCAATGATGTCTTGGAACTGATTGTAAAAATCTTCAATTTGCTCATCATCATAGTCTGTTGTAGGGGCGTAGACTTGTACCACTGTGATTTTAAATGGTACTGCATTTAGATGGATAGAAATAAGCCTGCTGGACATCGGGCGGCATCCTAATACTGAATTCTTGATATCTTTAAGCACAAGAAATCCTTCACCATTGACATATTTGTCCTCTCCACTGTAATAGAGTACATGGTCCTTTTCTGTTAGTACCTCTCCAAAGTTCTTCCATCTGACCTCAAAGATTGCTAGGAAGTGCCAGGTGTATTTCCTATTTCTTTCCTACTTAGTAAAATATTTTTCAAGTAATTTTCCTCACTAGTGCAGATAAAATGACTACAGAGAGCAACATGGTAAACAATACTGATTTTGATAGGCAAGGGATAATAAATGGTCTATTGCTGACATCAGTATGCATCTGTAGACTTGCTGTCAAGATTGGTGTCAATTATTGTTGAATATGGAAAGGAATTCATTCAAAATATAAGGATGTGATAATCTGGTAACTGGTGTGTAAATGTGATGACAGATTGAATACAATTAAAGTAAGTAAAGCACTCTTAAAGAGATTCTTATGCAACTATTATGGACTTAATAAACTGTACTGATTCTTTTTTGACCAAAATAAGGTAAGTATCCATATAGAAGAATGGTCAAAACTATTGAGTGTGAACAATTTATGTACCAGATTTGGCCTTTTTTGTCTAAATTGTATAAACAAACATTTTTTTCTAACTGTTCAACAGTTACGTTTCATGAAAATATTTGGTACTATGAGTTGTTTGTGTACTGGTCATAGAAAGTACTCTGAGTACTTGATATTTGGAATTCACCATTTTTGGTGGTGTCATGGGAAAAGGTGTAGTTCAAGTTCCCTGACTAGACAAAGCTTTTTATCCAGGAACTCCTCCCGTTGGGACAGTCAATCAATCGGGCAGAGGCTGGAGAACACTGGTGGGCTGTGCAGCGGATGGAGGAAAAGACTTAGTACGAAGAGATAAGCAGTAACAGAAAGTTTGGGGACCTTTTGAATCTTTTCTAATTTTATTTTGCATAAGAAAGATGTTTGGCAACATTCTTCCTGAGTAAACGAGAAAGATACAAATCACATTTATTCGTTGTCCTGTAGATTCTATACTCAGTTTTCTTTTGCTACATTCATGCAATTAACTGTGGATGTCAGAACAATGTCTAGTTGTGACATTTGCAGCCAGACATTTGTCAGAATAATTTAAATATTCTGTATAATGGAGGGGAGAAGAGGATTGCTGGATATTCTGCCATCTTTGATAGAGCTACTGTTACCCAATTCACTTGAAACCCACAGTGAAGATGTTTCGCCTTGGATTTCTTGTTAATGTCCCCCCTCACTGCATCTTCATTCAGTCTTCCCCTTATTTCCTTTTTTGAAAACTGCTATAAACGGGGGAGGAAAAAAGTTTAGCAGAAGACTGCAAGGATTCCATGCTTCCCAAAAGGAGATAGCAAAGAAGACTTCAGCTAGATGGGCAAAGGTTGGATTTCTCTCTCTCGTGGGAGCAATTTTTTGTCTCCTTGTTCCCACTCGACGCTTTCTCTGGGCCTCGTCAAATGCCTATTAAAGGCATTGGGACTCCTGTTGACTTCAGTGTCAATAGGAGCAGATTGTCTAATTCTTACAACTGTGATGAGGAAGGAAAATAGGCCAAGTTTTGTTTCTGAATAAATAATTCTGCACATGTCAAAGACCAACTGTCATAAATATAAAGGGAAGGGTAAACCCCTTTAAAATCCCTCCTGGCCAGAGGAAAAATCCTCTCACCTGTAAAGGGTTAAGAAGCTAAAGGTAACCTCGCTGGCACCTGACCAAAATGACCAATGAGGAGGCAAGATACTTTCAAAAGCTGGGAGGAGGGAGAGAAACAAAGGGTCTGTGTCTGTCTGTATGCTGCTTTTGCCAGAGACAGAACAGGAATGGAGTATTAGAACTTTTAGTAAGTAATCTAGCTAGGTATGTGTTAGATTATGATTTCTTTAAATGACTGAGAAAAGAACTGTGCTGAATAGAATGACTATCCCTGTCTGTGTGTCTTTTTTGTAACTTAAGGTTTTGCCTAGAGGGATTCTCTATGTTTTCAATCTAATTACCCTGTAAGGTATCTACCATCCTGATTTTACAGAGGTGATTCCTTTACCTCTATTTACTTCTATTTCTATTAAAAGTCTTCTTGTAAGAAAACTGAATGCTTTTTCATAGTTCTCAGATCCAAGGGTTTGGGTTTGTGGTCACCTATACAAATTGGTGAGGATTTTTACCAAACCTTCCCCAGGAAGTGGGGTGCAAGGGTTGGGAGGATTTTGGGGGGAAAGACATGTCCAAACTATGTTTCCCAGTAAACCCAGTTAAAGTTTGGTGGTGGCAATGGAAATTTCAAGGGCAAAGGGTAAAATTAATTTGTACCTTGGGGAAGTTTTAGCCTAAGCTGGTAAAAGTAAGCTTAGGAGGTTTTCATGCAGGTCCCCACATCTGTACCCTAGAGTTCAGAGTGGGGGAGGAACCTTGACACCAACTTTTTGCAGTGCTATTTTATAGTAAAAAGAGCAGCAGAGATCAATACTACATGTTAAAGCCATTTTACCCCACACAGCTTTTTGATTGATCTTTCCAGCTTGATCAGCTTTTTGTTTGATCTTTCATATGTTAAGTTCCTTGACAACTGCTCAATTTTTTTTCTGGTTTGTGAATCAGATTTTCAGTGGAGACAAATCTTCAGTAGCCTGACCTCCACATCTTATTTAGAAATGGTATTTCCTCAGGTGATGCCATGCATGATAGAGTGACACACCAATTTGAAGGTTAGGTCAAATAGCTAAATCCCACAGATAAGCAGATAGTACTGTGTTTGGTGATACACAGACTTCTCTGAAGAGCTAGGCACATCTCCCACTAATTGGAGAGTTGTGAGAACTGGTATGCATGGTGCCAATGTACCCAAGATTCGTAGTAATATGGCACAACCTTCACCCATCTTGAGTTTTGGGGAGCCCACAATGTAGAATCAGGCCCATGTTTTGCAAAGATTTGTGGGGGAGGGGAGAAGCGCTTCATTAGTGAACTTTCCTGATACTTGCATGGCCTTTGTCAATTTGAAGGTGGTTTTCACGTGACCTTTACATAGGTTTTTTTTTTTTCCAATTAGTATGTAGAACGAATCATTGTCAATGGATTTAGCACAAATATGGTGCATCAAAGAAATCTGACACTTAAAAAGTTACACCAGTAGTTTGGCAAGGGATAGTATCTAAGTACTTCATTGTTTTAGAAAAGTCCCAGTTATATCACCACTGAAGCAAAGCAGAAATAATTTCTTATATCATGTTGTTGATATCATCAAACCAAAAGGTGGTGTGGGAGCTCCCCCTGCTGGTCGTCAGTAGCAGGAGCTACCTACCAAGACTGTTGTCAGAACTGTGCACATTCTTGCTGACGACCTGGATGATGTTGGTTTACAGATAGAGAAGCAAACAAACAGGCAGTAATGTGGGTTTCTGCTGCACTAGAAACAAAGCCAGTTATGATGTCTACAAAACTATAAAGGACAAAACTAGGTTAAAAAAAACAACAGTTCTTCTTGCCTCACCCTAATGCTTGTACAGTCAACGCTTAAAAAAAAAATGAAATAACTAAATGACCTTCCCTTGGGATTTGCAGTTTTACCATGGTATTCTTTACACAAAGATTTTGGTTCATCTCAGAAAAGAAACAGACAAGCATCTAATATCTTACAGTTTCATTTTCAGTCTCTTTGTTTTCCTGTACCTTTGTATTCTGGGGCATAGTCAATATGTATATACAATCTTGGAAGTGCGAGAGATTAGATGTGTGTTACTGGTTCTAGTTAGAAACATTTTTATTTTCCTCCCTATATGAAAATTTAATTAAAAAAAACCCCTATGATGGAGCTGCTGGAAAACTCTCCATCCTCCACATGGATGGATGCCACTGTAAGTAAATCCATTGTGTCCAACTGCCACCATCACCTAACTGTGCTCTCAGGAGAGAGGAGGATAATATGTCAGCTTGAGAAATACACAGATTACACGTGAGTTCTGTACCAACTGAATTTTTGTTGTCTCATACCATTCTCTCTCTGGCAGGAATTTTATTTCATGTCTGTATCAAAAATCTCACTAATAGTTGCAAGTCTTGTGGCTAACACTTAAAGGTATAGCAGATATCGGAAATGAAAAACATGTAAATCAAGTGGCTGCCAATGTATATCAGATTGTTAAAACATTAAGCCTGATACTTCCCTTCTGCCATACATGGTAAAGCAACACAACCATTGCACATCAAAGACAGATATGTTACAAAAAAGTTAATTTGCATTAATCAATGTGCTTGAAAAATGTGTTATTTAGCATAGGTTAGTGATTTTGTGTTCAAGACTGCATAGCAGTACGGAAGCCAAGAAAGAAGACACAAGCCTTTTTTTCAAAACCACCAGCTCCACCAGAGCATCTTTAATAAATGATCATATTTGGATATGCAACCCCTATTTCTTAAAGGCAGCAGGAGTCTGAAAGCTGTAAGTAATCCTAACAGAAACTTGACTTCATTTAGGCAGTATGGTGCAAACAAAATAGAGAATCTCTTCTGGTACTGGAAAGGCTGTTCAAGAATAAAGAAGTTGAAGTGAAATATGATTTTCCTAGACATTTTGTGGATTTATTTACTTCTTCTAGAACTATGGACAAACTAGTTCAGAAAGAAATAACTGATCCCAACCTTAACCCAAAACATGACCCATGTGTTAATTTAGGAGTTCAGTTACCCTTATTTATTGATTTTAATTTAACCCTTCTTGGTTCTAGTCAGGAAAAGAAGCAGAAGAGCTAAACTACCATTAAAAAGAGTGTTTGCAGCATACTTCTGTTCCAATTAGAAGAATGACTTAGGGATTGTCTACATGGTATGTTAGTGTGCACAACTGGGGTGTAAATTTTAGTGCACATCAATGTGTGTTGCACACTAACTACCGGTGTGGGCCCTGCTGCTCTGCATTAAAAGTTAACTACAGAGTGTGAGTGTAGTCCCATTACATCCCAGCTTGTGCAGTTCATATAAACTTGACTTGCCTTTTTTATTCCCATCTACAATAGTTATCGGCTCTTCCCACACGTCTGATTCACAAAAAGGAGACTCCTCACTTTCAAATCCTTAAGATGATAGTCACACCCAAAATGCATTGGAAAGTGATGAAAGCTCACAGGCTTCTGATGACGTGACCAGTTTTTCAACTGAATATAGTGGGTCACCCATAGGTTTAGACTGGGAGTGGGGAGGGAGGGAGGGAAGACTGCTCCATTCCTCGAAACACATGGAAGCCTTTTCTACAGGAGCTCTATGGGGGTCAAGCTTCATAGCTGATGAGTGTGTGGCCATAGTGTAGGGACACAGCAGGGGGCCAGCAAAGTGCCATTGGATTTTCCCTTCCTCCAACCCCCTAGTACAAGTTTCAGCAGACAATATAAGATACTGTTAATTAACACCTTTGCAGCCCTGATCGCCTCTGGCAGCATCGGTTTAGAATGATTGGTCTGTTCAGGGGCTGGAGGGAGTTAGATGATAGGGGGAAGGCAAGAGGATTCTCCATGGTTTCTCCCTACCGCCAGTGGATCTGTGTACTAATGGGATAGCACCTCAAACTTCTTACAGCGAAAAGCTAGAAGAAAAACTGATTTGAAAAAATGTATGCTGTTTTCATTCCCTTAGATGAAAATAATTCATGTGAGGGAGAATTTAGGCTTGAAAGTATAAAATAATCACTTATTGAGTGTTCAGACCTCCTGCACCAGCGAGATTATTACTGAATCTACAACACACAAGAAATCTTCATTGCCCAGTCAGATCAACAACTTCAATCTTAGTACTTAAGATGTCAGAAGAATTCTAAGTGACTGTGTCAAAAGCTACCCCCACATTAATGGTAAAAGTCTTTGGGCTAAACTATTCAGTAAACATTACTCAAACCTAGAAATCAGAGTAGTAAACTCCCAGAAACCTAACTGGAGGGGAAACCATTTTTACAATCTGCTAAAACAGAAACATTTTAGACATAATTAGAAGTAAAATAGAACTATTTAGCCTGTATCAGCAGATTGCCCACATTCCAGATATATAGCATGTCACACAATTCAGCAGCCTTTTAAAAACTTAAAAATATCAATGAAAACCTTGCTATTTGCTACCCTTGCAAAGCTGAGGTTTATTTGAATTAGCAATAAAGTATGTTTTATTATCCTGCTGACAAAGATTCTCTTAAGATGCCCATAAATTGCAGGATGACATCCTAAAGGCCAATAGTGGGTGTGAAGGTGAATCAAAATCCCAAAGGGCCTGAAAGCCATAACATATTAGGCTGTTATGCTGTCATTTCTTACACGCTCAGCAGCATTAGTCTGGGCCTATACATAATGGGGTACGCAAGTGTTTCAGGAATGATGTTGACAATTCAGATGTTGCCCTTTCCCTTACTGAGTCAGTACAGAACAAATGCCTTGCCAAAGCGATGTTTTATAATATGCTGTCTTCTACATGAGACTTTAATTGAGATCCTTATAATCTGTGATGAAGATATCTAGGCTTTTGCAATAATAGTGTAAGAGGGGGAATAGTCCTGCTATTGTGAGGAACTTACCTGGCTTCTGCACTACCCCGGTGAAGTGGGCTAGTGAAAGGATCTGAGTCCTCACTCCCACTTCCTTTACCCAGTGGCCTCCCTTCCCCTTGAGGACTCCCCTTCCGTGCTCCTGTCTGGCAGAGTCCTCGTAACCCCAACAAGGCTGGACCCAGGATTCCTGGGGGGCTCAACCCTGCTGTGGTCACCTAGGACAGGAGTTAGGGTGTCCCCACTCCAGGGTACTCTCTCTGCACTGGGCACTTCTCTGAACAACTGACCATTACATACAATTTAAAGCAAACGCACGTGTCATAAATATAAAGGGAAGGGTAAACCCCTTTAAAATCCCTCCTGGCCAGAGGAAAAATCCTCTCACCTGTAAAGGGTTAAGGAGCTAAAGGTAACCTCGCTGGCACCTGACCAAAATGACCAATGAGGAGACAAGATACTTTCAAAAGCTGGGAGGAGGGAGAAAAACAAAGGTTCTGTGTCTGTCTGTATGCTGCTTTTGCCAGAGACAGAACAGGAATGGAGTATTAGAACTTTTAGTAAGTAATCTAGCTAGGTATATGTTAGATTATGATTTCTTTAAATGGCTGAGAAAATAGCTGTGCTGAATAGAATGACTATCCCTGTCTGTGTGTCTTTTTTGTAACTTAAGGTTTTGCCTAGAGGGATTCTCTATGTTTTGAATCTAATTACCCTGTAAGGTATCTACCATCCTGATTTTACAGAGGTGATTCCTTTTTACTTCTATTAGAAGTCTTCTTGTAAGAAAACTGAATGCTTTTTCATTGTTCTAAGGTCCAAGGGTTTGGGTCTGTGGTCACCTATGCAAATTGGTGAGGATTTTTACCAAACCTTCCCCAGGAAGTGGGGTGCAAGGGTTGGGAGGATTTTGGGGGGAAAGACATGTCCAAACTACGTTTTCTCAGGAACCCAGATAAAGTTTGGTAGTGGCAGTGGAAATCCAAGGGCAAAGGGTAAAATAATTTGTACCTTGGGGAAGTTTTAACCTAAGCTGGTAAAAGTAAGCTTAGGAGGTTTTCATGCAGGTCCCCACATCTGTACCCTAGAGTTCAGAGCAGGGAAGGAACCTTGACAGCATGTTATTTAATCAATTAATTTTAAAAAGAATAAGGAAAAATGAAAAAGGTTAAAGGAAACCCATCAACCCGCTCTGTGCGGGGAACATCACAAACAGCGTCTCTGGAATGTCAGGGCAGTTCACAGTCTGTTCCTTGGAAGTCCCAGGCCTTCTTCTCAGGCCCTGGCCGTGCTGCAGGGATGCTGTGGGCTGGACACTCGCTCTGGTGGTGGCCACACGCTCTCAGGCTCTAGGTGGCAGGGCCCTTCTTCTTAGCATTGCCCCCGCCCTGTCAGGGTTACCAATCCCCCCCTCCGAGTCTGGCCTGCAGAGCCTCCTGGCTGAGGCGTTTCCCTGGGCCAGGCCCACTGCCCAGGGTCCCCCCTCGCTCTTCCCAGCTGCTCACGACACCCGGCTCCGGACTGCTCCAGCCCCAGCCCCAGCCCACTCTGTCTCAGCTCCAGCCCTATTCTGCCTCCAGCTCCCTGGGCTGCTTCTCTGGCCCGTCTGGCTCTGGTTGCTGCAGCTCTGCTCCCAGGACAGGTCTGCTCTGCAGGCTGCTTCTGTGACTCTGCTCCCAGCACTGACCTGCTTCCTGGGCTGCTTCTCTGGCCCCTCTGGCTCTGGTTGCTGCAGCTCTGCTCCCAGGACAGGTCTGCTCTGCAGGCTGCTTCTGTGACTCTGCTCCCAGCACTGACCTGCTTCCTGGGCTGCTTCTCTGGCCCCTCTGGCTCTGGTTGCTGCAGCTCTGCTCCCAGGACAGGTCTGCTCTGCAGGCTGCTTCTGTGACTCTGCTCCCAGCACTGACCTGCTTCCTGGGCTGCTCTTCTGGCCCCTCTGGCTCTGGTTGCTGCAGCTCTGCGCCCAGGGCAAGTCTGCTCTCTCTGGGCTGTGCCTCTGGCTTTGGGGCTGCAGCTCTGCTCCGAGGACAGGGTCTGCTCTCTCTGGGCTGCTTTTCTTTTCCCTCTGGATCTGACACAGCTCTGCTCCCCAGCTCAGCTCAACTCTGTCTGACCCAGGCAATTCCAGTTCACACGGAGAACAGGACCTCCCTGGCCTTCTGACTCCCTGATTAGCCTGCGTGCCCTGTCGTTCAGGCTCACCTGGAGCATTGGCCTCTCCCCATTGCTCCTAGGGACTGGCAGTCTCAGGGTCCTGATTCCCCGTCGACCCTTCCCCCTTTTAGTAGTGGAAGCTAGCAACTAAAATGCCCCCACTGAATGTTAGTAAGGGGGCAACCGTCCCCTTACAATAGGAATGTTGACGACTCTGGTGCCCTGTCCAAATTCCAACATAGTTAGATTTTGCCTACCTAAAGTCTGCATGCAGTTGCAACTAGGTAAGTTTCGTTTGTTCCTCAGTTCCTTTCCAAAATTCTGGTGTAACATTGCTATGCTGTTAAACAACAAGACTGTCATCTCACATAAAGCTGTACTTCAGTGCTGGATTAAGTTCATTTTACATAAATTAGGTTGAACTTCATAAATTGCTCTCAGAAGAGTTAATATCTTAGATTTATATAAAGACAGAAGTTTGCCTTTTAGGCATGGCATTGCATCAGTGGTGGTACAAAGGTTGCCAGCACAGAGGGGGGAAGAGCATGCCTGCTGCACAGTGCACGCTTCTCCATGACCAGTCACCAAACTGCCCCTTTCTGGGGTGGCTTGCAACACAAAGGGGCAGCAGACAAGTCCCTACACTTGGGGTTTTCAAGGGGTAGGCAACACTTCTTGCACCTGTACAGAGACCAGTGACACTCTGACCCTGTCCTGGAAAAGATGGTAAGGTATCCCAACACATAATGGAATCAGAACACTCTGCAGTTTGCAGTCATACCGAGGTGTCACAGGGTGCACCAGTCACAACCAGACTGGTGCTTCTTTGTGATACCTGGGGATTAGCTTAAGACCAACAACCCCGATCCACAGTTTACACACCATCACTCTGCCTCCCTGCCAGCAACTCCTCCTGCAGTGTCAGGAACCACAGTGTTCTCTTCCTGGTTCAGTCCTCGGACTGTATCGCTATCCATAGCTGTCCCTGCGGGGGGAAGGTTTTATCTCCTCAGTAGTCTTAGGCAATCCTCTTGCTCACTACCTTGGTGCTACTCACCTACTGTCTGGAAAGGGAACCCAGGCCCGTGCTTATCTCCAAGTTCCAAACCAGGGACCCTTACCTCTGAGCCTTCTCTCTCTAGCCTCACTACTCTATCCCTGGGCTTCTTCCTACTGCTGGTTCCTCTTTAATTCCTGCACTAGTGCCCTAAAGCCTTCTCCCTGTTCCCAGGGAGTGACTGCAGTCTCTAGTCACTCCTCCCTTTTTCCTAGGAGTAGCTGCCTTTTCCCAGCCACCTCTTCTCTTTTCAGCTCTTGGGTTTTATAGACCACGCCTATTCCTGGCCAACTGAGCCTCCCTAATCAGCTGCCTAATGGGTTAATTAGCCCATCTGGCCTGTATTAAATGCTGCAGGATAAGCGTGGGGTAGTTACATTATCACACCAGGCTTTCACCAGCACAGCAGCCTGTACTGATTTCTAGTAATGGTGTCTTGTTTTGCTCACTCTCCATTTTAGTGTTGATCATAGAATATCAGGGTTGCAAGGGACCTCAGGAGGTCAACTAGTCCAACCCCCTGCTCAAAGCAGGACCAATCCCCAGCTAAATCATCCCAGCCAGGGCTTTGTCAAGCCTGACCTTAAAAACTTCAAAGGAAGGAGATTCCATCACCTCCCTAGGTAATGCATTCCAGTGTTTCACCACCCTCCTAGTGAAAAAGGTTTTCCTAATATCCAACCTAAACCTCCCCCACTGCGACTTGAGACCATTACTCCTTGTTCTGTCATCTGCTACAACTGAGAACAGTGTAGATCCATCCTCTTTGGAACCCCTTTCAGGTAGTTGAAAGCCCCCCTCATTCTTCTCTTCCGCAAACTAAACAATCCCAGTTCCCTCAGCCTCTCCTCATAAGTCATGTGTTCCAGACCCCTAATCATTTTTGTTGCCCTTCGCTGGACTCCCTCCAATTTATCCACATCCTTCTTGTAGTGTGGGGCCCAAAACTGGACACAGTACTCCAGATGAGGCCTCACCAATGTCGAATAGAGGGGAATGATCACGTCCCTCGATCTGCTCGCAATGCCCCTACTTATACATCCCAAAATGCCATTGGCCTTCTTGGCAACAAGGGCACACTGCTGACTCATATCCAGCTTCTCGTCCACTGTCACCCCTAGGTGCTTTTCCGCAGAACTGCTGCCTAGCCATTCGGTCCCTAGTCTGTAGCTGTGCATTGGGTTCTTCCATCCTACGTGCAGGACTCTACACTTGTCCTTGTTGAACCTCATCAGATTTCTTTCAGCCCAATCCTCTAATTTGTCTAGGTCCCTCTGTATCCTATCCCTACCCTCCAGCATATCTACCTCTCCTCCCAGTTTAGTGTCATCTGCAAACTTGCTGAGGGTGCAATCCACACCATCCTCCAGATCATTTATGAAGATATTGAACAAAACCGGCCCCAGGACCGACCCCTGGGGCACTCCACTTGATACTGGCTGCCAACTAGACATGGAGCCATTGATCACTACCTGTTGAGCCCAACAATCTAGCCAACTTTTTATCCACCTTATAGTCCATTCATCCAGCTCATACTTCTTTAATTTGCTGGCAAGAATACTGTGGGAGACCATGTCAAAAGCTTTGCTAAAGTCAAGGAACAACATGTCCACTGCTTTCCCCTCATCCACAGAGCCAGTTATCTCGTCATAGAAGGCAATTAGATTAGTCAGGCATGACTTGCCCTTGGTGAATCCATGCTGATTGTTCCTTACCACTTTCCTCTCCTCTAAGTGCTTCAGAATTGATTCCTTGAGGACCTGCTCCATGATATTTCCAGGGACTGAGGTGAGGCTGACTGGCCTGTAGTTCCCAGGATCCTCCTTCTTCCCTTTTTTAAAGATGGGCACTACGTTAGCCCTTTTCCAGTCATCTGGGACTTCCCCTGATCGCCATGAATTTTCAAAGATAATGGCCAATGGCTCTGCAATCACATCCGCCAACACCTTTAGCACTCTCGGATGCAGCGCATCCGGCCCCAAGAACTTGTGCTCATCCAGGTTTTCTAAAGAGTCCCGAACCACTTCTTTCTCCACAGAGGGCTGGTCACCTCCTCCCCATGCTGTACTGCCCAGTGCAGTAGTCTGGGTGCTGACCTTGTTCGTGAAGACAGAGGCAAAAAAAGCATTGAGTACATTAGCTTTTTCCACATCCTCTGTCACTAGGTTGCCTCCCTCATTCAGTAGGGGGCCCACACTTTCCTTGACCTTCTTCTTGTTGCTAACATACCTGAAGAAATCCTCTTGTTACTCTTAACATCTCTTGCTAGCTGCAACTCCAGGTGTGATTTGGCCTTCCTGATTTCACTCCTGCATGCCCGAGCAATATATTTATACTGTTCCCTGGTCATTTGTCCAATCTTCCACTTCTTGTAAGCTTCTTTTTCGTGTGTAAGATTAGCAAGGATTTCACTGTTAAGCCAAGCTGGTCCCTGGCCATATTTACTATTCTTTCTACATATCGGGATGGTTTGTCCCTGTAACCTCAATAAGGATTCTTTAAAATACAGGCAGCTCTCCTGGACTCCTTTCCCCCTCATGTTATTTTCCCAGGGGATCCTGCCCATCAGTTCCCTGAGGGAGTCAAAGTCTGCTTTTCTGAAATCCAGGGTCCATATTCTGCTGCTCTCCTTTCTTCCCTGTGTCAGGATCCTGAACTCGACCATCTCATGGTCACTGCCTCCCAGGTTCCCATTCACTTTTGCTTCCCCTACTAATTCTTCCCAGTTTGTGAGCAGCCGGTCAAGAAGAGCTCTGCCCCTAGTTGGTTCCTCCAGCACCTGCACCAGGAAATTGTCCCCTACACTTTCCAAAAACTTCCTGGATTGTCTGTGCACCTCTGTATTGCTCTCCCAGCAGATATCAGGGTGATTGAAGTCTCCCATGAGAACCAGGGTCTGCGATCTAGTAACTTCCATGAGTTGCCGGAAGAAAGCCTCGTCCACCTCATCCCCCTGGTCCGGTGATCTATAGCAGACTTCCACCACGACATCACCCTTGTTGCTCACACTTCTAAACTTAATCAGAGACTCTCAGGTTTTTCTGCAGTTTCATACTTGAGCTCTGAGCAGTCATACTGCTCCCTTACGTACAATGCAACTCCCCCACCTTTTCTGCCCTGCCTGTCCTTCCTGAACAGTTTATATCCATCCATGACAGTACTCCAGTCATGTGAGTTATCCCACCAAGTCTCTGTTATTCCAATCACATCATAATTCCTTGACTGTGCCAGGACTTACAGTTCTCCCTGCTTGTTTCCCAGGCTTCTTGCATTTGTGTATAGGCACTTGACATAACTCGCTGATTGTTGTTCTCTCTCAGTATGAGACAGAAGCCCTCCCCTCTCGTGCGCTCCTGCTCACACTTCCTTCCAGTATCCCACTTCCCCACTTACCTCAGGGCTTTGGTCTCCTTCCCCCGGTGAACCTAGTTGAAAGCTATTTATCTAACCTTGCTACTAACATAGATTCCTCAAGGAATAAGGTTAGTTCAGTAATCTAAACACATGCATTTTCAGTTTTCATTTACCCCACAATAAGTTAAGTGTGGAAAAAACATGCTATTCTTATTCACAAATTTCTTAGCTTGGTAAGAGTCATCCATGTTCACACACACACCAGCTGTTAATACTTAGAAGGGAGTGTCATTCTTCAGGAGTGGATATTCCAGCAGCAGTTCCAGTCAATGTTCACATACATCGTAATGGATAAAATTGTAATGATACTGTCCAATTTCTGAAGACACAATCCTGCCCATCTTCCCCAGCTGTGCAGTTGATAGTGGACCTTTCAGAAACTCTATCTTGTCTAATTCTCATGGTATGTTGTCTTTCCCTCTGAATTTCTGTTTCCCCCCCCCTTTAATATTAAACACATAAAAATAACTGTATCTGTATGGCCATATGAGACTATGGTAGCATCCATTACATTTAATTTATAAAACATGGTCATTTCTGTGTGTGCAGTAGTCATTTGATATCCATAGAATACAAAAATATTATAGTGCGGTGGTTCTCAAACTTTTTTTTTCCGCGGACCACTTCAAAATTGCTGGGGGTCTTGGTGGGCCACTTAATGATCTTTCCAAATGTTGTTTGTACCATTAGCTAACTATTGTAAAGTGCTTTGGATAAAAGTGCTATGTTAAAAATTTTTTTTTTTTTGTTCTACAAATAAAAGCACCCAACTCATATTTTAATATCAGTAGTTTTAACTTTCTAATGCGATGGACGTGCCCTCTCTTCCCCACCGTGGCAGCCCCCGAGTTGGGGCTGGGAAGAAGAGGAGGTCTCTCCCTCTCTCCCACGCCACAGTAGCCCCTGAGTTGGAGCTGGGAAGGAGGGGTCTCTCCCCAGCAGCCACAGCTCTGGAGCTGGGGAAAGTTGTCTCTTTCTCTGGCTGCCGCAGCCATGCACATCCCAAATTCCCCCCACCCCCTCTTCTCATGCCACTGCCCCCTCCCACCTACTCCATATTCCCCCCAAGGCTACTACCTCACCTTACATCTGTGTCTTCTCCAGGGTCCAGGCAACAGGCACCTAATTAGTGGAGCAACGCCTGCATGGCTCCACTAATTAGATGGGTGGCCATTCATTCTCTTGTGTGCATCCAAGACATCCAGGTGCGCACCTTAAAGGGAACTATTCGTGGACCACCTGAATGGAGTTCGCAGACCACTGTTATAGTGCATCACAGAAGAAAGACAGCATTATCATCTATATTTATTAGCCTTTTAATGTAACCCTGAAGAAAAAAACATTGAGATTGTGCCTTTTTATGTTTCTTTATAATGTACTTTTAATGCCTGAAAATCTTGTTTTGCTTCTTACATTAGAAATGTAGGTCCTGTCTAATGTAGAAGACACTCTGATAACTGGCTAACTTGTGATGGAATTAGTGTCACCAGAAGAGTAAAAAAAGTGAAAGATTAGCAACTCAGTGAGATGAGGAAGAATGGATTTTTAATCACTGTGTAATTTTTAACAGCTATATAATTTCAATGGTTAATTAAGATTTGAGAAATTTTGTCTTTGTTACAGATTTAACATCCTCAGAGCTCTAATTAAGGAGTGAGAGGTAATATACAGTCTCTGAGACTCCCAAAGAAGACCGGAAGTGATATTGCATTACTGATATTTCCAAAGTAAAATATAAGCAAACAAACCACCCTTAAAAAACCCAAAAAACTGCACCCACACACTTTCCTACTCCCTTTACACAACATAAAACAGCAAGAAAGGGCATAAGCCAAACATTTCAGAATCTATTTCATGTCACCTTTAATATATTTTAGCCTGAGCCAGTTCAGCTTTTGCCTGCATTAGTCTTTGCTGCATCCATAAAGGATGTAAAGATTAATGGTAAGCATTGATTATTGAGAGGAATCCATCAGATAGCCTCAGACAGAGAGCTACAATCTTTAGGGTTGCTAGAAAAGCCAAATATCAAATGAAAGAAAAAATATATAACTTGTTTTTTTCCAGCATACACAGAACAAGTACTGAAATAAAGAGTATGTCTACACAGCAATGTAAGCCTAGAATTAGTGAGAATCAAATCAGCAGACCCATGTCAGGGAACCCTGGGCTTGAGCATCTACTTTGCATTTCAACCATAGGTTAAGGATTTTCTGACCCATGCTCCAACCTAGGACTTTGTGTCTACACTGAGGTTCACAGGTCTGAGTCAAAGTAACACTAGTCCAGTGGGCCCAGTGCCTCCACACCAGTGTAAACACTCTAGCCCTACGAACATGATGAATTGCAGGAAAACTCTATTGCCCACCCCAATTGCTAACTGTGATGGTACTATTAATGGGACTCAGGTGCCCATAAGGAGCACATGAGTACATAAGCTGCTTAATTAGCTCCTTTGGTAGCAGTCTCAATAGAATGATGACAGTGTGAGATGGCTGTACTGAACTACCATCTATTCTGAGAATTGGACTCTCCACATCAAGGCTGAGTCCCCGTGGCAGGAAAAAGCCCACATGCACCTGCTCTCATGATAATTGGGGCCCCAGTCTCCATGGATGTCAAATTGTAAAAATGAAACTTTGCAATTCTCAATTTTTAAAATAGGATGTGCCAGCTCCACAGCTCCCATTGGCCAAGAACCGTGACCAATGGGAGCTGCGGAAGTGGCACCTGCGGGCACGAGGACAGCATGCCAAATTTCCCTGGTCATCCATGTGTCTAAGGGCTGCACTGCAGGGACCTGGCAGCCACTTCCTGGGAGCCGTGGTAAGCTCCCCCGGGACCCAGCCACTTCCGGGACCCAGCACCTCCCCCACCTCAGCCAAAGCCCCCTCCTGCACTCAAACTCCCTCCCGGAGCCTGTATCCCACAACACCCTAACACTCTGCCCCAGCCCTGAGCCCCCTCCTACACCCAGAGCCCCTCATCCCTGGCCCCACCCCAGAGCCCACACCCCCTGCCAGAGCCCACACCCTCTCCCACACTCTGAACCCCTTGGCCCCAGCTCATAGCCCCCTCCTGTACCCCCAAGTCCTCATCCCTGGCCCCACCCCAGAGCCTGCACCCTCAGCTGGAGCCCTCACCCCACTCCTGCAGCCCAACCCCCTGCCCAAGCCTGGTGACAGTGAGTGAGGGTGGGGGAGACCAAGTGACAGAGGGAGGGGGTTGGAGTGAGCGGGGGCAGGGCCTCAGAGAAGGGTCAGGGCAGAGGTGTTTGGTTTTGTGCAATTAGAAAGTTGGCAACCTTAACACAGGCATGTGCAGGGCCACCCAGGCAACATACACCAATATCTGGCTGTGCTCTTGTGATCAGGAAGCAGCTCTCTTTGTAAAAAGCCTCTTCCAATTTGTCTGCATTGAAAACTGCTGGCTATGCCCATTCTGTGGGTAAACAGATTCTTTAGCTTCTAGGCCTGTCAATCTGGCACCTTTCAGAAACAAAACATTCATACTATATTTAAAATTATTGAAGTATACTTAATTGTTAAACTTTCTGTGGGTCAAGCAAAATATCTGTCATTCTGTGCATGAGATAAAAACTGAAGACACAAGCTCCTTATTAATAATTTTGTTTTCTACCAATGATATTGATCCTATATATTGACATATTATAATGTACTATTAGCTGATCACCAACAATGTATTCAATGAAATAGAGAGAGATTGTCTTCAGGAAGCTCATCTGGAAGAAGTCAGGCACTGACTCTGCAAACAAACTTATCATTCAATGTATCCGTAAGCCTGTTAAAGTCAATGGCACTACTCACATGCTGCATAGGTATTGGGAAGATCAGGGCCCATTGTAATGTAATGAAGTTACAGTAATAATGTTTCTTTGTCCTGATTTATTTTCATGTCATCAAATTAGCAATAAACTTTGAAATTTATGCAAACTGGTGTTTCTGCATAGATAAGTAGATACAGCTCTTTGTTTCACAAATAACCCAAGTGATCAGCACAGTGTATTAAATCCATAATTTTGCAGAAGATATCTCTTCAAAGATTCTTTAGTTACAATTAACAATATTCATCCTCTTACTATGTTGACACACCACAAAGCAGCTTACAAATCCTTGTATGCCGGTTTTAGCTGAATTCTTTCCTTCCTGCAACAATAATTGTTGAAAGCAACCTTGACAGCAAGCCTGCAGATTCACACTCTTCTTCTGCAACAGATGACGAGTCATCTCTTGCATACCAAAATCAGTACTGTAAACAGTTTGGCTCTTTGTGCTTATTGTCTCATCTCTAAGGATGAACACTACTTGAAAAATCATGGCTCAGATTGTTCCTCGAAGGCACAGACCTGAATTGAGTTCAGAGATACAATTCCTTCCGGGATTCCTAGTGCACACATGCTGCAGCGGCAGCTCTGCTACCTTTTGGGTGCAGCATTCATTTCTTCTTTTCCATGACCCTTCCTTAACCCATCCCTCCACGACCAGGTTGGGTAGGCTAGTTTATCCTTTAGCATTAGCTAGGAGACCTGGATCCATGCCCCAGCCCATCCATGCCTTCAGATGACCTCTGCACCAGTGAAGGATCCTTGCTTTCTGTACTCACCCCAACATAGTGCACAAGATTGTAAACATCTGGTCATCAGGTAGTAGCTGAAGTGGGAATCTGGAACTTTTTTCTCGCATTGTCATTGGTGCAAACTTATAAATTGAGATTTTTCAATATTAAGTAAGACTATTTGTATTAATATTGGTGTATTTAGAACTGAATGATGAAGCTGAATTAATCCACTTAGTTTTCTTATTATTTTGTATTCATGTTTAACCACACACTGTGATATGTAACTCTTTCTATGAATTTTTTTGAGTTCTGATCTTTTGAAACCAAGATTCAGCAAGGAGCACCAAGGAGCATCTGGAATTAAAACGGGTGGGTATTATTTAGGCTTAGAGTTTACATAAAAAATTAAGAGTTTACATACATTAATATTCTGGAAGAGAGACCCCCTTCTAGTGCAGAATTTATATCTTTTCTTATTTCAGTAGCAGTAACTTGCTAGTATTACAATTTGGATAAACATTGTACAATTCTCTTGTGTAAAAATAGATCACAATTTTGGCCCTCCAATGTGCAGGTTGTGAGGAGTTGCTGTTCAAATTGGATACATCCTATCAACTCAACGTTTAAGCCTGTGGATCAGTCATACTGGCATTTTTTCAGTATATGCCAGAAAAACAATTTACACTTTTCGTTTTATTTAGTATTTGGCTCTCATAGCAACCTCAAAAGCACTGTTTCCCGAGCTGAGACTGTTTCTTGGATTCTTCTCAATAATCATTGCTAACATTCATCCTTCACCTGCCCAACCAAAGAGGACAAAACACAAACTTGTGTAAATGGGGGCAACTGAAATTAAGACAAGTGCACCAAAAGTCTCATCCAGAGCCTCTTGAAGTCAGTAGGAATCTTTCCATTGAGTACAATGGCATTGGATCAGACCTTAAATGCTTTAATTCCTGCAGAGAAAGAACTAGCTATGACATTTGGCATTGCACTCACTGTATTTCAAACTCACCCTCCTCAAGAGAAAATTGAGCATGTAATTTGTATTCTTGATTCTAGATCAAGTATGATGTGCTGTTTCTGCAAGTTCACACAAGCCATACCATGCATATCACACAGTACCTCAAAGCAGATTATTTGTTTCTTACTTCCATAACTTCCCTTAGGACAGATGATCCCTATCTATCTTTTTACTTCCTTGACTATTTATGTTTCTCCAAAATTTTACTTTGATTTCAAAATTCTGGCAGCACAAATCACATTTTCATTTTATTACAAACCACCAAGACATCTGCCTCTCCTCTGCCTTTCAATCCTGTTGTTCTTAACCTGTCACAGTAGCTGTTCATTTTCAGACTGAGTTTGTTAATTGGTACTGAATCTCCCCTTTTCGGTTTGCTTCTTTTGAAGTGTATGGAAAATTTATACATATTTTTCTTTTGTAATACGATGAGTTAATCTACCCTTTATATTTTCTATTGATGCACCTAACATCTGAATATGAAATACTAAATTATTGGTATTCCATAAGAATACAAACAATGGGGAAAACATTTATTCAATTAAACAATTACAAAGAATAGATTGGAATAATTCAACAATTTCTGAAGTACTGAACTTCATTTTTTAACAGTTTTTTAAAAATAGAAATAAAAATGGAGTTACATCTAATTTATGTAAAAATATTCCATGGCAGCACAAAGGAAAGTGTACAGATCTTAAATTTGTAGTTGTGTCATGTATTTGGGTATGTTTGTTCAATAATTTATTAAAGGATTTCACACAGTAAGGTATGATTTCTTCCTATTATAGTTCACAGCTTATATTCTTTCAAATCTCACGGTCATAAAAATGAAATGGTATTCAATGATCCATGTGTAAATGAAAGAAATCTTTCAGTTCTGGAAGATAATTCTGATGACAGCTGTGATCAAGTTATCTATGGATCTTTGGTGATTTTATTAATCTGATTTGCAATGTTGTTATTTAACATACTTAGATAAAACAACAGTGTCAAAAACCAGTGCATCCATGGTTCAGAAAACAGTCCAAATGTAATTCCAAAGTTTTTGTAATAACTTTTCTCCTAAGCACATGATAGTCTCTTGACTAATGAAAATAGCCAAAGATACTTTAATTGCTGAATTTTAAGACTGTACAAACTTATAACCATTTTTAGATGGGTAAGGTTAGTGGATAAACTGTTTTTCAGCGATTCAAGCTACTTCCTTTTAATAATAATTAATTTTGGTACCATTAATGTACCTGGAGCAAATACATAAGTGAGAAAGTATCCACTCATGAAGTTCCGCTTGACTTAGTGTTAGTAGCTGTAGCATGGTGCTGTAAATACGTAACACACATGGCAGGAACATAACTTTGTATCCACTTAATGAGTCAAAGCTGCCATACAAAACCATCTTTTATGGCTTCCAGCCCTTGAAACAGATTCTAACTATCAGATGCCCAGAATCTGTATCCTTAGGCTCTGCAATGAGGTCTGTGCTCATATGGAGCTCTCCTGAAGTGTATAAGATTTTGTGCAGGGTCATGGGCATGCCCATGCAGATTTCATTGTAGAGCTGGGGTCTTATATGACGGCAGAGCAGCTGGGCTGACACCTCCAAGTTCTAACCAGCTACAGAGAAAATTCTTCATTACAGTATTAACTGGAACTCTGAAATGTTTATCATAAAACCTAGAACTGACAAAACTCATCCAGTTTGCAGATAGTTACTAATTCAAGACAGACAGTGTTACTCAAATGTTCATTAGGCATGCGCAGATTCTAGTTAACCTGGTCTACTTTATGATTATGTAATGAAACCATGAGAAATGTTATGTTTTTCCATGGTTTAATATAAAACCAACTGAAACTAGATTTTTCATATTTTAATTTGTTCGAATCTCAGACACATAGGAACTGTTGAAGTGAATGGAAACCGAGGAAGCTTATTTTAACTTCCTTTTTCTCTTTTTCAGCCTCCTTCTCTTCCTCTCCCATTCTTGTCCAATAGAATCACAGTGTTTCTCAACAACCGGTCCATGGACCAGGACTGGTCCCTGAGGTCTCCCTGACACAGTTTAAGAAGGCAGCAAGCCAGTTCCTAGTATCAAAAAGGTTGAAAAACACTGAAATAGATAGTATCTACCGGTTGATTTGTCAGCAAATGTGGCTGTGAGACAATTCTCACACTTCTTCAGAAAAAGGAGAAGAGTTGGTCTGGTCATGATTTCCTAATACATCTGGTGTTTGGTATGGTGAATTTCATCATTTAATAGACTTGAAGACCAGAAGGGACTATTGGATCATTTAGTTTAACCTACATTTCACTCAGCTATCCCTGCATTGAGCCCAACAACATGGGCTAAACTAAAGCATTTCAGTCCTCAGGAGGCTAAATTGCTGTAAGCCACAAGCAGAGAACAGGAGAGACTGAGGAATCCCCAATGGCCAAGACACCTACAATGGCAGGGAACTGATTAGGTGAGATCCTAGTAGATGATCCATGCTGCAGAGGTAGGAGAAAAGCCCCCAATATCCCTGCCAATCTGACCTGGGGAAAAAATCCAGCCCAATACCAAATCTAGGCATCAGTTTGACCCTGAGCATGTGAGCAAGACAGCAATCAAGCATCTGAGAGAGAAGATTCTCTCTATCACCTCAGAGCATTAGTCCACCCCATTCTCTATCCTGCCTCCAGTTGAGGCCAATCCCTGATGCTTCAGAAGGCAAAAGACACAAAAGAACCATAATCCAGTATGCATCTAGCAAACTGTGCATTGTGGGAAGGAAGGGTTTCCTGGCCCCCCACAGGCTGAAACCTTGAAGCATGAGATTTGATTACAGTCTTTATCTTAATGCAGAGCTGCAAGGGTCGTGAGAATATTGAGGGCAATGCAGAAATTCCTGTTCTCACCATGGCCCATGAATGGTGGAGATGAACAGGTGGAGTGGGGGAAATGGGAAGTAACAGATTCACTGAGTCCAAGGCCAGAAGAGACCAGCACACCCAATCAGCCCAACTGCCACCCCCCGCCACATATAGATACAGACCGTAGAATTTCTCCCATAAACTGGGAAATACATGTTTGAGAGAGATATCTAATCTCACCTTAAAGACTCTGATGGCAAATCCCTTGGCAAACTCTTAATATTTAATTGCCCTCACTACTTGCAAGCCATCTTACTTCAAGGCTGAATTTGTCTATCTTCAGCTTCCAGTCATTGGGTCTTGTTATGCCTTTGGCAGCAAGACTGGCAAGGTTCCTCAATATCCGATATGTGATCAAGTCACTTCTCAACCTTCTCTTTGATAATCTGAATTAATTATTTTAAAGAATTTCACTTGTAACGAATGAAAATAAAAGCAGTCCCTACATGTGAAAGCAGCTCTTCCAGCATGCATTTTTTCTAGTTATATTTATATCGATTTTTTTGTAAAAGGATTTTGAAATTAATGTTGCCTTTCTGTGTGATTGATTAAATTGAGGGGGAGCGAGGAACTACCTAGTTATTTTTCAAACCCATTATTGAATAAGTACATTAGATTTGGTAATGGGATTTAATTAAGCTGTGATTGTTCTATTCCCAACTTCATGCTTTTGAATTTATAACCATAAACCTATGCAAGTTTTAGTGAACCAACGTGGTTCTGAACGTTAAGTGAATTGAGCCTCCTTTTCAGAACTGCAGTCGGAATGACAGGATATGTGCCTCTTTCTTTACTTTTTTCTATTAAATATGCTAAAAAGAGATCTCAAATCAATTATAGAATAGCTAGATAAAGGTGCTAATGACTTTTAACAGATGGAGCAGCATTTTTACTCAGAAGCATTTGGTAGTACTGTTTTGCTGTCTCCTTTCCCCTGCCAAGATAATTACATGTGAGAACCATTTTGTATGGTCTATTCTACAAGGAATCAGATTCAAGTGTTAAATTGTAGTACCTGTTAAACTAATCTTTGGTCTGTGAATCAGGTCTTTTTTTTTAAATGAAGCTCATATCCTCCGCAGCCTGACTTCAGGCCAGTGGTGATCATTAGTGTGTATAGTGCCACAGTGCTCAGAATTTGTCCTAGTCTGTTTTACAAACCTCAAAGAATGGCCTTCAGTAAGGGCTCCAGTAGTGGTCTTTCCTAATCCACTGCTAGTTTATGATAGTTTGAGGGAATGGCAGACTTTTTCTGTGACCTTGATCTTTTGATCTTTTTGTTCTCTCGCTATCAATACACACACTCTCTCCTTTTTAAAGGACCTTAAGAACATCTTTATGCTTGATGCACTACAGAAACCAGTCTCTTGAAGCTACCTTGTCAACCTGTTTAGACTCACAGTTGGATGAGCAATTTTGTACAAGCGATGTTTTTTTTAGACCTTGCAAATAGCAATATACATGTGCCACGTTGTTCCTACTATCAGTGATAAATTTTTAATTCATGGACATTTTCACAAATAATTTTTCCAACCATTCTACCTGCTCTGTGTTTCTCTCTCTCTCTCTCTCTCTCTCTCTCTGAGATCTCTTTTTCTTCCTGGATTAATGAAGAACAGGGGATAGTTACTCCAACATATTTTGTTTCTTCCTTTTTTATTTCAGGATCCACTGTTCTGGATCAGTTGCAGTATCTAGTCCTGCCTCGCTAATAACATACTCCCAGAGTCAAATTCATCCCCATTGTATATCTACTCATCTCATCTTAGTCACAGCAGGCATGAGTTTGGCCCTTTATTGTTTCAGTCATATGCAACCCAAAAAATAAGAGTTACTAGGCTGAATAATTTATTGTCAATAATGCAAATTGCAGTCTATGGTGAAAAATATGCAAAGCAACACAACCAAATATGATCCACCACAAGGAGAGAAGAATACCTAATAGTATCTGCAAGTGCTGACAAACAGCAAATCAGTTCACTTTGAAAAACATTGCTTATTTAGGAAAATTTCATTATGTTTTCAGCTCAAGGCGATGATGACCAGAAAGACCAAAGAAGAATCTTGAAATATGGTTTTTTTCCATAGCATCAGCTCCAGCAGAGTGACTTCACTAAAAGATCAGATTTGTGGAAGCAACTTCTATTTCCTAGAAACAGCAGGGGATTGGAAGCATTTATCTAGTGACCCTAATACAAAAGCATCTGTTGTCAGAGACTGTAATGAAAACAAAATAGGGAATCTGTTGTTGTAGTGGGATGACAAAGCTGTTGGAGAGTAAAACAAAAACTGTCTTGAACATAAAAAAGGCAAATCATTCTGCTGTGAATGAGACGCTACACCTGTTTTCCTGGAGCTATTCTCTCAGGTCTGAGATTGTTCTTTCTATATATATCAGTGACTGCCTCCTTGTGTTAAAAGGAAAATTGATGAACCGGTTTTAGCAGAATACGTACTGACCCATGCCTCCAACCAGAACTTCATCAGAATGTATCCTTTCTTAATATTTGTAAAAAATGGGTTCATTTTATTTTAGATTGTTTTTCATAGTTGCATGCATCTCCACATGGGCCTCCTGGAAAAGAGCAGAAGAGGAAATGGAAAATTATCACACCAATGGCGAGTGTTGTCACCTTTCTGGACTGAGCAGAGAAAGTAATAGGAATCTCCCAAGAAAGCCTGCCCTCCTAATAACCTAATTTTACAGTCTCTAGTGTGTTTGGATCAGCATCTCATTTTTTGCATGCTCATCTGAACCAAACCTTAAAAATCTTTGGCTATGCACACAACTCTAGTGAAGACAATATTCCCATCTCCTACTGGTTTTATCAACACTTCCACCCACCCACACCAAATTATCAATAAGACTTGACAGAAGTGAATTTGCAATCAGCAAAATAATCTGGTTGGTCTATGCCGTAATGAAAATACCTGTCCTTTACCTTCTGACTGGATTAAAACAGGGGAAAGCTGTCCATATTAAAAACTGGAGGGAAGGGAGGGGGGAAAGAAGGTAGAAGAACTGCAACTTTTGTACATCTTAACTTTTAATCATAGCTTGCAGTGTAAGTGGTCTGTACTCAAAACAAATTTCTTTATTCTTGTTTTCCAAGAACCCTCAAAGAATTAGAAAGTATGGTGTAAATAGCTTCTAAACCATGAAATTAGGAAGCAAACAGAATTCCCCGTATTTTCATCACCTGCTCCTGCTTTCACTGATAATGGAAAATCTTCCATAGACATCAATAAAAGCAGGGTCAAGCCCTCCCTCTTCCAGTATAACTGTCCTTTGCCTGCTATCTCTGATGCCCAAGAAGTTCACTAGCCATTTATGACTGGTTAAGATGAAAATTCCCTTCATGGCCAAATGTTTAGATGTATAAGTGCTATGTGCTTAGTATTTCTGAAAGTCAGGCCACTTATTTAGGTGGCCAAATATGGATTTTAGGATCCACTTTTGAAGTTTTGGCCTAAGTGCATTATAGAATACTATATTACATAAAGCTCAATGCTAATACAATTAAAAATAGGACAAATCAAGGACTACATCCAAACTTTCAAAAAAGATGCATAGTTTTATTTGTTATGAGTGTGTATCAAATTCAGATGTTTATTTTTAAATTATATTGGAGATGCTAGGGTTTTTAAAAACCACCAACTTATTGAAAAAGACTTTTGTCATAATTAGGTATCTTAAAAAAACCCAACCAACCAACCAACCATTATAAAGCAGGTTGAATAGTTTTCAATCCTCTTTCTTGCCCTTGGTTTCTGCCTTGTATTTCTGTACAGTGTATACATTCTGTCAGTGTATACAACCATGGCAGTGACACTCAAAATGTAATAGCTCAATCCACTGCAACCATAGAGACACTGCAATTCATCTCATACTGCTTTGCTATGTTTATGCCACCATGCTTATCAACATGATGCTGGTGCATCTTCATAACTCCATGATACTGTGTATTGATTCAACATCAGCAAGTAATAGCTTCGTGAATCAACAGTGTTTCTCTGCTCTTCCCTTGCCAGGTGAGAGGAAGAGGTTCTTCCCTCACACTCTTCCTCCTAGAAGGAATCTCAAGTGGGCCCAATGGGTCTTGAAAAGTATCCTTGTTGCTTATTCAGTTTCAAAGTGATGTTCATACTATCATGCAGGTATCAAGCCAGATACAGAGTGCTTCTGGTAATCCACCGTTCTGATCACTCTGCCTGAGTGAGATCCAGGCGGAGCAAGGTGGGAGATGATCAGAACTGTGATGTGTCTTTGTGACACCAATAAATGTGACCTTGCAGATTCCCAGGTCAAGTACTACTTATTGACAGTACACATTTGCTAAGTCATATAAATGATGATGGGCTTGATCTTAGGCTCACACAAAACTATTTTATGGTTCAACATTACTCTCATTGTACTTGCAGTGGAAGAAGTCAATAGCCAAAAAATGAGGACCTGTTCCTTTATATATGAGGTTAGTACCAGCATGTTTGCTTGACCTCTCTCAGCTTTAGTTCTGCATGATATTTTGTCATCATAGAGTAGGAAGGTTTCATCTACTTCCTGCTAAGGATGTGCCATAGAATTTTTTCTCATACATGACTGAACTGTTTATTATATAGTGACACTATAACAATGGAATACTTCATTAATCCTAATGTAATTTTTTTAGTAGGGTCCAAGAGGTCTACATCCCATTGACTTTAGATGAGATTTAAGCTTCTAAGTACCTGTCACTGAACCACTTCTAAAAAATGCTTACCCCTGGATTTTATGGAACATACCCACTCAACTGTTTAAGAATAAATGGCTTAAAATTGACCATTGTTTGTCTACAACACAGAAGAAAAAATGGACACATTTCACTTAGAAAAATAAATGCAGTGGTTTGAGAACAAAAGGGATGAATGTGTGGTCACACCCCTTCCCCTCCTATTCAACTCTAAAGTTGTATCCTCATCTGTAGGAAATAAAAACAGAAATTTTTGTTTTTACAAATGAGACCAGATAAAGCATATAGTTATGTGTGCTTCAGCTGTTTTCCTAAAAAGCTCTTCAGTGCCTCAGGTTCTGAGAGTTAAACTCTGAGTCTTGTTCAGGAACAGTGAAAGGACATCTTTTCAGAAGCCAAAGAGCATTATACAAAGGTAGCTTCCAAAATTTGCAAATAAAAAGTGAGAGGTGATTTTACTTCATATGTGATAAAAGAATACAGTCGACTTGCAAGTGCTACCTGTCCTTGAAGTGAGAGCAAGTTTAATAGACTGAAAAATATACACAATGCTATAAAATATTTTCCCCCACTGTACTTTGTGTGTCGGCTCACTTGTTCCTTTGAGGCACTGCTTCATATTCGAAGTGCTACAGAATTGCTAGCCCGGTGGGCAGTTTGGGAAGCAGCAGTAGGGACTGCTACTGTTCCTGTTAAGGGGTGACATCAGAAGCTCCGTTCCACAGCTGGCTAATTACTCAAATTAGAAAAAGCTAAATGGAAATATTTTCAGTTATTTATTGCTTTTTCATTGATGTCCCTTATTGATTTAATAAAAAATATGTTTCCACTTTGAGCAATGTGTATGATTGCCATTTGTTACCATTGCATTCCATAGCAGTTTTGCTATTAATGACTTTACATTTCTAGATGCTATTTCTTTCAAAAAAGGAAGTGGCAATTAAATGCATATAAAATGCAAGCTGGCTTTTAAAATAACATTTTCACTTGTACTGCATGTATTATAAACATAAGGCTTGGGAATCAGTACTAGGCAGGAGTTAGAATGAGATTTGGCAATGAAAACTACGCCAGCAGACTCTTTAATGAATTCAGTTTTCTGCCCTTCAGAGCCCTCATTCATTGTACATTGAGATATACAGTTGGGTAGTTTCCAGGAGACAGGCCCTTCCATACTCCATTGTATCACAATTTATCTTCTAGCACATTGTCATCAGACAGCCAATAGAATCAACATTAGAAGTTTTTCTCTTAACAAAAGATTATAGAGGCACTGGTAAATTCAGGCCAGATTTCATTGGACTGATTTTTGAGGCAAAGCAAACAATCTTGTCTAATTTTCTGTATATTGTACCTATAGGTAAATATACCATTCTCTGTGACCATCTGTTTAGCAGCCATCATAGAGAGAAGCCAGTCATCATCCATTAAAAACTGTTTTGTTTGTTTTTCAAACGATACATATTGTTGAAAGGTGAAGGAGCCATTCTTTTCATTTGAGGGATCTCCATTCTTGTACTTGATTGGTGAATACATTGTAGATGGACAGTCACTGGGACGAAACAGTTTCTAACTCTGAAAACCATTACAAAGACAATTCTCATTAGGGCGGTACTTCTTGGAGAAAATTGTCAAGCATGCCCTGAAGAATGAGCAGACTATGCTTTTTTAACAGATGAACAGCTGTTTGTGGTACACAGTGTTGTTTTCCCCTCTCCTCCAAAAGCCCTTAATGCTTCAGAAAAGTCAGTAATTCAGTGCCACTGGCATTTCTTCCATCTGTGGAATCCTTCAAATTATGCACTAGATATTTCATGAACAGTTTTTATTTGTACTTTTATATGGAAATAATGTTTTTCTCTGTCCTCTGAAATCCTAGAGGCCTGACAAAGGGAGAAAGAGAAGTCTCAATTTGTCACACCATTAAATATTCTTTATTAAAATGTCTGCTTCTACCAGCTTTACTAATGTTGAATAGTTGTTTTACACCAGGAGTCATCTTATAGGACACAATCCAACTATTACTAGCAGAAAAAGGTAATACTCCATGTGAGTAAGAGTGGTAGAATTTGGCCTTTTAGAAATAAAGAACTTACAGCTTTATTCTTTTCTCTTTACTTGAAATTTCTGAGACTTATTTTGCACTGCCTATATTGTACAATTTCAAATTCCGTTATCTGTCCTCAATACACAAGTTAGGGTCTCATATATTGTGTACGCTATTAAGTACATTTTAAAAAATGGATACCATCAGAACCTTCAAATATAGAAAAAAACATAAAATTTAATAGAAAATTTCAGTACATTTTGAATCATGTAGAATTCAAATGAAAGTTAGAGCTGTTTTAGAATTCTATAATATAGTTCAACAAAGCAAAACCAAAATCACAGGCAGATTCAAATGGATTTTAGAGTAATTGCCATAGAGCCCCATTGATTTTACCCTGTTAAGTTCTGTAGAACTTTTCCATAAGGGTTTTTAGATGTATTCTTTTTCTAGTGTATGCTTGGGAATTTTCTAAATTGGGTTGATGTTTGGAAACTGCTTTTTTCCCTTTCTTCTATTTCTTACTAGAGAGGAAAAATAGTATGGAGACCTGAACAAAATTTTTCCAAACAAAGTTTTACTGTCAGAAAACTCAAGTCTGCCAAAAAATTAGGTTTTCAATGGGAAGATACTGATTTTAATGACATGTTTTTCATTTTCCAGTTGGAGAATCCAAAATGAAATATTTGAGTCAACATTTTGGAATAAAACAAAATTGAGTTTTGTTTCAGTGTGATGTTTCCACGCCTGCCTCAGTTTCTCCTTTCAGAGTCCCCACTAACTCCATATAAGCTTATCTTCTGTCAGTCAACATGGTTTATTATGAAACACAGGTCATTAGAAGTCCCAAATATAGTCCAGTTCCCACACCCAGTAAACACAGTCCTTAAAATCCTGCTTTCCCCAGTAGGCATTCCCATCCCACACACTGGTGGGAGTCCTTCCATACCACAATCCAATGCATTCTGTCACATGTAAGCTCCTCACTGGTCTTCTTTTGTCCCTTTGCTAAGACAGCCATCTCAGCCCTACCAGCTGCAATGCAACTGCACACTACTCTGTGGAAACTCCCCACAGCCTTTCTATAGGGAAATCTTTACCAGGGAAATGGCCATCAATCCCCATGAGCTTCTCACTGTTCCACTACATCGAGCTCTCCAGCCCCAAAGATGTCAGAGGAAAAGCCCCACACTGCTCTCCCGCACTCAGCCTTCTCTAGCCCTCAACTCTGGCTCTCAGCCAGCAGGTATGTCTTTCTGCAGCTCCTCCTGCCTTCAAATCTCTCAAGCCCTCTGACCTGGGGAAGGCAACCAGCAATCCCCACTTGCGGCTCTCCTTGCCTGTAGCCTTTCCTCAGTAACACTGTCAGTTTCCTTCCAGGATTGTCCACAGTGCCCGGTCTCTGATAGCTCCCATCAGCCCCTGATGGGACTAGGCAACACAGAATCACTGGAACTCTCCACTCACCAGATCTCTCCCTGATCCTTGATAGCCCCTGGGTTATGCTCCACTTACTTATTTGGCCAAGTGAGAGCACTTACACTGGCACAGAGGAGTTGGACCTACTTCATTTACTGGGATCACCCACTCCCTGGCACCCCCCACTTACCAACTTTTTTCCAGTTGGTAAAGAGATTTTTTAAGAAACAGTGTGAAAAGTGGCATTTGGGCAATCAAGCTGAAAGGGGATTCTTTCTCATGGGAAAACTCTAAGTCTTTTGACCTATTTTAGTAACATGGGAAAGTATTTAAAAGTGCCCCCTTTTATAGCTTGAGAGAAATTTTAAAAATGTATATAGTATTGTGATGCTAATGTTAAAAGGAATAGAAGAGGACTCTATGCACCTTTTTGGAGGGTTGGTTCCTCTTTATGTTCCTATTGATGCATACCATATATCACCTTAGAGGATAGTTGATCACTTAATGTTACTATGTCTTTTGGCAGAGTGACTCTGCTTGGTCTTCTGGGTGTAAGGAAGCTTAAGTGGAGCACTTTCCACAGGGCAGAGCATCCTTAGTTAAGAGTCCCAGCAGTGTGGAAGCTACTGAGTCTTGTAGGAGGAAAGAACCATGGAATAAACATCCATAAGAAGTACTCCATAGATCCAATTGTCCTTTTGGAAAAAAATATTTTCCTGTGATTGTGGGGAGGAACAGTTGTGGGGTTTGAGATGAGTTGAATGAAGAAAGAAGCTAGGAGGGAAAGAGGGGAGAGATGTTGTGATGTTCCCCTCTAGTGTTATCCGGACCAGTGATCTTCTAGGCAACTCCAATCCTTGACTCTGGGAGACAGCCTTACCCTGCTCTGCTGTGAGAACCCTCTCTCCAGGGCTGATCACGCACAGCCTCTGGCACGTAAGCTGCTCCCAGCTACTTGCAAGCGAATGACACTAGCCAATATCTCTGGTCCCAGACACAACCCTAGGAACCTCCATCTTGCAGTGTCCAGTTATGCCTGCTGGAGACTGCTAGCTTTTATGAGTTCATCAGTTTAACAAAGAAATGGCTATGTACCAGGCTTGTTCTCCAAAGGGGAGCCTGTGACATGCTTCAAACCAAATGCACTGCTTCAGGTAGAATAAACAAGCGGATGTATTAACTATAAAGATAGATTCTAAGTGATTATAAGTCAAAGCATAACAAGTCAGATTGGGTCAAATGAAATAAAAGCAAAATGCATTCTAAGCTGATCTTAACACTTTCAATGTCCTTACAGACTTAGATGCGTCTCATCACAGGCTGGCTGGTTGCTCTTCAGCCAGGCTCTCCCCTTTGATCAGCGCTTCAGGCGCTTGGTGGTGATGGTGGTATCTGTAGATGTAGGTGGAAGAGAGAGAGAATGGCAAATGTCTCTCCCTTTTATCATGTCCTTTCTTCCCTCTTGGCTTTTCCCCGCTCACCTGACTCTGAAGGGGGGGGCGTTACCTCATCACAGTTCCAAAAAAGTAACTAACCAAAGGAAGGGGAGTGACTCCACTGAGAGTCCAACAGATTCTTTTGTTGCTGCCTAGGCCAGCATCTTTTGATCCTGTGAGTTTGGGCTGGGTTTGTCCCATACACACCCTGATGAGGTGTAACTGCCTCTCTGCTCTTGGAGAGTTTTTTCCTAGGCTTATTTTAAGCCATGAGGCTACATTTTCACCCTCATTACTACATACATGAAATTATAACCTCAACCTTACTATAACATTACTGTAACAACAATGCTCAGTGCATCATGAGCCTTCTGAAGATACCCGACATGACAAACTTTGCATTGGATACACCACCATCATTTTAAAAGGATGAACTTGGCGGTGCTGGGTGTTCCCCCAAGGTACAGAGCATCACGTTGGGGAGGAACAGTTGTGGGGTTTGAGATGAGTTGAAAGAAGCTAGGAGAGAAAGAGGGGAGAGATGTGTATTTTAGGTATTCATAAAGCTCTTATTTTTTTAGTCCTAAGGCACAGCAGTAGAAGTGGAGTCCTAATGTCCCCTCCTATATAGCAGCCACCAAAGAATACATCCCTTCAGTGCTGGAAGCACTAGGATATTTTAGGTTATAATGGTTAACCCTTCATTAATTTAATCTTTTCCCTCCATATATTGTATTTCAGAGATAAAAACACTTTACTTCTTTTAGTATCTGTCAAATAACCCGCATCTACTTCTCCCATCCTTTTTTGCTAAATATAGTATAATTTAGATGAGACAGTCCCAACTTTCTCCTTCCTGATAAAGCTCAGTGAACACTACTATACACAAAATAATTCTCCATTAAGTACCAGCAAAATACGTGGTTGGCTTATGGAGTTTGTTTTTCCTGTTGTAGAACTTTCATCATGTAATTTTGTGCGATGTCAGTGGAAATGCACAGCCCTATCTTAGCAGGAACTTGAACAGCCAGATGGAATGCCAGATGACTAGGAGAGTCATTCCAATGCAAAAATGCTTCCTGATTTGGGGGAAGAAATATTCCATGATGATGATTCTGATTACTTGTGGGGATTGTCAACTCTGACAGCATCTGTTCCAGCAGATCTCTGTTGAATCTAGTACAATGGTAATCAACTGAAAGGCTTTATTTGACACTGGGGGTAGGGAAAGATAGCTCTGTGGCTTCTGGAAGCCTTACAAGGCATTTTAGTCTTCTTTATACAATGCTTTAAGTGGTATTTTACTCCATTAGCGTTTTAACCGATAAGACTAATCTCTGACTAGTAAAGTTAGGCAATCCTGACTTGTGACAAGGGATGCAAAACTCATTTTGTGTAATTCCAAATCCATTCAAACATCATGGGTTCAGGAGTTCAACTTGATTATTGAATTTGCATTGCACTTAGAAAAGATTGTGAAAAAGGAGAGTTTAATTTACTTATTGAACAATCACTAGGAAAAACACAAAACTAAATTACAGGGGATGTATTACAAACAAACTAAATTTGCAAGCAATGCATATTGAAAAGATAAGTTGAGAGATCTGCACAGTCTCAGAAAGATCCATGAAATGTATTCATCCCAAGTTGTAAGTTATGTACATCAAACATGTACTTAATTAATGCTGTATAATGAGTTAACTTGTTCCATTGCCAAAGCATGAGATGTCATTATTTCTGAAATAGAAGTATAACATTTACATAATCCATCTGAAAAGATCAACTCCTGAGGCCATTCTGAAGAAGGGACAAGTTTTGAATCTGGCTTCTCAGAATTAACTGAGGAGGAGACTGTAAAATGTGTCTCATAACTGGCATCAGTTTAAGCCTTCAAACAAAATAAGAAATCAAGAAAAATGAGACACAGGCAGCATATTGGTTGTGTGATTTTTGTCATCTGTTAATGGTCACAATGTTATCTTTTCTATAAAATCCACAAAGTGATCATCTGCTTACACTTACACTCCAACAATCCTCCATCTGGCCTCATCTCCTACTGTGTGACAAGAAGAGTCCTCTAGCTGTCAACCTCAGTATGAAAGAAATATCAGGGTTTCTTTCAAGCCAAATCAATTCCTCCCTCCTTCTTTACTGCCCCCTTAAACAACAACAACACCACACAAAACAAGGATCTTAGCACAGCGCACTGAAAGGGAAAAAAAAACCATGAAATTGATTTTACCCCCTTAGCTTCAGTGAATCACGATGTTAAAAAAACAAAACACAAAACCACACACAACCTCCCAAATACAAAGCTATAGTAGAGGCAGCTCTCAGCTATAACCAGGGGTGAGCTGGAGCTGGTTCGCTAGAACCAGTTGCTAAATCTAGAAGCCCTTTTAGAACCGGTTGTTCCGCGAGGGACAACCGGTTCTAAAAGGGCTTCTAAATTTAACCGGCCAAAAGTGACGCCATGGGTGCTCCAGGGCTGGAGCACCCAAGGGGAAAATTTGGTGGGTGCTTGGCAGCTCCCTGCCCCACCCCCGGGCCCCGCTCCGCCTCCTCCCCTGAACGCACCGCCCTGCTCTGCTTCTCCGCCCCCCCTGCTTCTCCTCTGCCCCCCCAGGCTTCCTGCAAATCAGCTGTTCACGCAGGAAGCTGAGGCAGGCTGAGAAGCAGGCCGCAGCTTCCCGCTCAGGCCCAGGGAGGCAGAGCAGAGGTGAGCTGGGGGGGGGGGCGAGGAGGACTGCCCGCGCCACAGCACGTAATCCGGGGGGGGGCACATAGGGGAACCGCTCCCCCCTACAGCTCACCTCCGCCACCCTCGGCCTGAGCGTGAAGCCGCTGCCTGCTTCTCAGCCCTCCCAGGCTTCCTGCCAAACAGCTGATTCGCAGGAAGCCGGGGGAGGGAGTGGAGAAGCAGAGCGGGGCGGCGCATTCAGGGGAGGAGGCGGAGTGGAGGTGAGGTGAGCTGGGGCCGGGTGCGGGGAGGGGAGCTGCTGGTGGGTGCTCTGCACCCACCAAATTTTCCCCGTGGGTGCTCCAGCCCCGGAGCACCCACGGAGTCGGCACCTAAGGCACCACTTTTGATGTGATCAGTGGGGGGAGCAGCCGCTCCCCCTGCTCCTCCCCAGCTATGCTCCCCCGCCCCTAGGAGCCAGAGGGACCTACTGGATGCTTCCTGGGAGCTGCCCCGGGTAAGCACCTCCGGGACTACCCACCTCGCCCCCCGGCAGGAGCCTCTGGCTCTTAGGGGTGGGGTTGGCACCCACTACGGTGGCCCACAAGACCCTCTTGCCCAGTTCTGGGGGCAGTCAGGGGACAGGGGAGGGGGTGGATGTGACAGGGGTCCTGGGGGGGCATCAAGGAATGCAGGGGCGTTGGATGGGGTAGGAGTCCCGGGGGCTGGGGGTGGGCAACTACCCCCTCATGGGTGAGGAGGGAACCCGTTGTTCAGATTTTGGTAGCTCATCACTGGCTATAACCTGTTCACAGAATGGGCAATATGCACAGTCCATGGATGTATTTTATGAAAACAGTGCAAAAGTGTACACTTAAGGTGTGAGAATAATGCATGGGTTGATACTGATGGTGGATATAAGGGGAAAACAAAAATCATGAGATTTTGGCTTTCAGGTCACACAATGGTAACTACAACATGATTTATCCCTAATATATGTGTTAACTTTAGGTGGTGTTAGCTTGGTTATCTCTGAGAAATTTCAGCTATTCCCCTCCCACATCCAACTCCTAACCCTGTTGTGCACTGGAGCAATGGTAGTGAGGAGAAAAAAAGCTTTTCCATCAGAACTGGAATGACATTTACAACAGAAGCTAGACACAACTGTAAACAAAAAAATCCTACCCTACGAGAGCTTCTGATAGCCCACAAAGGCAGAAGACTCCACCGAGTCCACTCGGGACTTTACTGTATAGATCTGATTATACGTGGGAAGTGCTTACCAGTAGACATTCCTGTAGTTAGTACTATAGAAACCCTTACAATCTTAAACAAATTCTTCCGGCTAGCAGCCTGCTGCAAGATGTGTCAAGGACTGTTGAAGCAGATTGTACTTTTAGTAACTTTGCTCATCTGTCTGATGCAAAATAGACTGTTTGGGCTTTTTAGATTCCAAATGATCATGTGATGGAATGGATATGAGCATGTGACTGGGCCTCTTCTGGGCTCAGGACAAACTACCACTGGTTACCCAGTCAAGTGTGAGGAGACAAAGATTTCTTTTAGTTCTTGTCCCATTTAGAGAGCACCACCTGCAACAGGCTTACTCAGTACCAGCTGTTAAATTCCTGACAAATCAAACAAAATCTCACATCAGGCCTACCTTCCCTCAGTGAGGCTATAGCAGAGAGCAGTCCCATCAAGCCATCTTTCTTTCCATCCATTCCTTCATTTTTCATTCATCTTTCCCTCTCTCAGAGTGAGAGCTAGAAAACTGGTGGTCTACTTGATCAGCCCCCTAATGAACTGTGCTCATCCCTTTAGAACCCTCCTTCCAAGCCTGGCATCTGATGCAGTTGTAGCATTGTGGAGCTGATTAAGCCTACAGCAGCTCATTAACCCTAAGTCTCCTGGCCCGGGTGGGGTTAGTAGACCCCCATCACAGGGTATAAATATCTTTAGCTGAAGAAGCAGCAATACTCCCTTAAGCAAACTGGAATCTAAACATTTAATCAAAAATAAGCCAATGAAAGAATGACAAGAACTATGGGCACATGAAATGAAGGGGGAAAAAATTCCACCAAGTATGCCCACGAGTTGAAAATGTTGCTTTAATCCAAGGTCCTGTAAGGAAGAATGAAGGGGTTCTAGTCAGAATTTTAATAGGTCATTGTGGATTAAATAGAAATCTATTTCTAACGAACAGACATAAGGATAGACTATGCAAAACATGTAAAGTCCAGGAAACGATAGATCATCTCTTTTGAAATTGTAATTACTATGCCAGTGAAAGGAAATATTTATCTGAGAAACCCAGTAGTCTTAGAGAAACAACATTTTATTTGCAACACCTAGCAAGAATTTGAGGAAAATGGGACCCAGTTAAAAATGGTAATATGCCATGCTCTAAGATTAAAGGTAACAGACTGTAGGTCATAACCTATCTACAAAACCCAGTAAATGGCAGTCATAGACTCAGGAAGTGAGTATGCTGTGCCATGAAACCCAAGAAGAAGCCGTCGTCCTATTGCTTAACGAAGTTAAAGGGAAAAGAGTGCCCAACCACTTTTGGAAAGCCATGACAGCAATAATATAATTAAACTCTTTGGGCGCTGATGAACTATTTATAAATATAGCATGTATAATCAGTAAAGACTGGAATACCTAGTAAGATAAATGCCTGCTGTTTGAATGCTATTTTATTGCCAGTAGAGGCATTTTCACATTTTTAGAGGTGGCAGCTGGACAGGAATTTAACCAGATCCCCATAGGATTAGATGTACTTTCTTGCCTAGCTATGAAACCACAGGTAGTAATGAACCTGATATACATTTCAACTAGTAGCATGATGGTTTTTCCCACCACTGGGATTTAATTGCATTTGCCAGTGGATTTAAAAGGAATGGGGAAAAAAACCCTACTTTATAGTTCATAAAAAGAAAATGGCTGCGTTGTGAAACCGTGGTTGTTTTTCAGGGGGAAAAACATGCATTTAAACTGAGACCAATTATAGAAACACTATAGAAGCTCAACTCAGTTACTAAAACTTAGAACTAATTATCAATGCAAAAAGTGTCTTGACTTTATCAGTACGAGAGAACAGGAATTGCAGAGAATGAAAGTGATACTAGAATCACAAACTGATTAAATGAACCAAAACAGGATATGGAAAAATAATCTGCTAATATCATGTGTTAATCGCCAAAGAATCAGACAAGCAATCCATCACAAAGGGATTTTATTAAATTAGTCAGCTTCACTGGATCCTAGAAGACTAAGGTGTTAACATGCACTTAATACTTTAATGAGGGTATATCTACACCCTAATTACTATTTGTTGTGACTCTAAAAGACACATTTGGAGAATAGCTTTGGCATTGTGAGAGAAAGTCCTCCATGGAATTGGTCGAAATTACCCAAGAGGCCACCTGTCTCCCTCTGATGATGTTGGAGACAGCTACATTCCTTTGACACTATGAAACTGTCATCCTGGAGGGTGAAACTTGTGTAAGCAAGAGACAGAGCTCTCCCAAAGGCTAGCCTACGGCTATGAAACTCACTTCCAGAGGAGATTAGAATGAACGCAAGTGTAAAACCCACTCCACATTCAATCTAGCCAAATCAGAAATAGCAGCAGAGAGGAAACTGAACTTTGAAACAGTCTGCCAGTTTCAGTGCAGGGTTGGAGGACAGTGAATGTACTTATTCCCTTTCTGTGTCCCTGACTAAGCAGTCCAGCTGTCACTCAGCCAGCCAGACCCCACCCTGGAGGTATGGATGTCAGGGAAGGCACTACACACCTACATGACTTCCTGGCAACCTCATTGCACAGATGCTAACTTCGAGGGGTGCTGAGCAGCCATCAGCCACAGTGGCCTGTGCCTACTAGAGGCAACTAACATGTCCTGGCTGCAGAGCCCAGAAAGGCCACCGAGCTGCATATGTTGTCTGCAATGAAGAGTGCCAGAGTCACAAAAGCAGGAAGAGATTGCAATGTTGTGATTGATGTCAGCAGTGCACCTGATGGAGAGTCAGTCCGCTCCCTTTCCTTTTGTATTATCAGGTTTATCATTTACTGCAGAGCCAAGTAAAAAGCTCTTTTCCTAAAGAAACCAGGTGCAATATATTTTCAGCCTCATCTGAATCACAAGCATTGTTTTTAGTAGGTCATTTAACTCTGCTCTGATGCAGCTGTTACATTTAATTGCCCTTTTACACAATTTTTTCTTTGCTTTGCGGAGCCTATTTCCATAGTCATGCTCACTTGCTAACTTTGCTTCTCACATAGAGCCTCTGCATCTGTTCTCCCTGAGAGGGCTGACTCCCCTTCTGTGGCTGTGGCAACAGCAGCAGCATTGTTAATCATAGGAGGTGACACAATCACTCTGTACAAAATTTCACTTGATTTTGAACCTGCCCCTGACAATTCATGAAGGTCAGGGTGATTAAATGGCCAATCTTAGTCATTAAAACCCAGGGAACTATTGTTTGCTTTGTTATGCTTAGGGTCCCAGGTTTCTTTTGTGTGTGGGGGGGTGGGGTAGGGTCTTATGTTCCTTATTTGCCCTGGCCTTCACCCCTGCCAGCTGTTCTATTCCATTTAGGAATGGGTTTCTTCCTTTTCCTCCAAGTCTTTTCGAAGGACACAGGTCTGCTTCACAATCCCCAGATATATTTCCTTTGGTGATGTGGGAGGAATGAATCCCTCTAGCATTTCCTTGGGAGCTGTGGCTATCATTTACAGAATAATGGTGGTGGTGGCAGCTGTGGTGTATTGAAAAGTGTGTTGACATTATAAACTATCACTTTAACTTTCAGGGTTTGTTTCCTTGTACTTCTTGCCCACTAGGTGGGCTCTGTAGGGAAGTATGCATTTTGGACCTAGCAGCAGCCAGTGAGGAAACAGCCGAACTATAGGGAGCAGCCTGGTTTCTCTCTCATAGTTGGGAGTCCTTGGTTGTTTTAATTCTGAATTCTGAGAAATAATGTAGTTTTGCATTACAAACTTCCAGCAAGGGTATTTTTGTTTTTCATCTAACTTCGGTGTGTATGCTATGAACATAACAGTGGAGGTGGCAATGAGAGACAGCTGTGCATTTTTCCCCCTCTCCCTGTTTTCCTAGGACTGCTGCCATTACAAGCAGCTGCATGTTCTTCAAGCTGCTATGGATGCACCAAACAGCCTCACCCTTATACTGTAAAAGAGGAAAAGAAGAGAGAGATTCAGACAGGGGAACCTAAATAGACAAAGACTTCAATAGCTTTATATTATGCTTCATTGTATTTTTTGAAGTGCTGCAGTCCTGGAGCTGAAATATCTCTTAGTAGCAGTTATGAAAAAGAAAGCCACTGCAACCCAAATTTGTTCCCAAAAGGAAAGAAGAAAGGAACAAACAAGATGCTCAGAGGAGAAATAAACAAAAAGAGAGAAAATCCAAAAGCAAAAAGGGAGAGGAATAGGAGAGCACAATTGTTGCTTGTAGGCATCTGGAGGCAAAACTTGGGCATGCTACTAAAGTGACAAGGGCCCAGGACTGTATCACAACAACCTCATGGGGCGTAAGAGTAGCTTCAGCTCTCTAATGAGAATAGGTGGATAAACTTGTCTGAGAAACTGTGAAGCGTGCACCACTCTACCCATTTTCTCCTGCTTTTATAAGCTGATGGAGATGTCTTCCACAAGTTTCTCACAATTGTTCCCACCCACAAAATGTAGGTGAAGGCCTTCTTTAAGCTTAGCCTTTGTGACAGGCTGAGTGAAACATAAACATTAATAAAAAGAAAAGGAGTACTTGTGGCACCTTAGAGACTAACCAATTTATTTGAGCATAAGCTTTCGTGAGCTACAGCTCACTTCATTGGATGCATACTGTAGAAAGTACAGAAGACGGTTTTTATACACACAAACCATGAAAAAATGGGTGATTATCATGTTTTTTTTCATAGTTTGTGTGTATAAAAACGTCTTCTGTACTTTCTACAGTATGCATCCGATGAAGTGAGCTGTAGCTCACGAAAGCTTATACTCAAATAAATTGGTTAGTCTCTAAGGTGCCACAAGTACTCCTTTTCTTTTTGCAAATACAGACTAACACGGCTGTTACTCATAAACATTAATAGAAATTTCTTATTGCAAACCCCATGAAAATAAGTGAAATTAGCAAATATGCTAATTCATGGAGATGAATGACTGCAGACAAAAAACTAATAAAAATATGCGGATAATTGTAATAAAACAAAGAGTTTCCATTCTCTCCCTTATCTTTGATGTTTAGCTGGAGGAATACCAACCTGAATAATAGAAGGTTAGAAATAAAGAGTGGGGGGGAAAAGCAACTGCATCATTGTCGTTTTTAGAAAAAGACAGATGATGAAGCATATGAAAGTTGCCTCTGCTCTGTGAAGGACATGTCACTTATCAAGGAGTTATTTTGTCAGTACAGTTCAGTAGGAAGCGCTCATCCTTCCATGTAGTCCAGAAGGCCACAAGCTCAGGTCCAAAGCCAGAACCTTGGTTATTACTTAAGGGGCTTGTCTCCCATTGACATATAAGCATTGACACTAATGGAAGTTATGTTGAGACAGGCCCAAAAGATACCAGCTGTGACGTGGTATTTTGCTACATGACCACTTGTATACTAAAAACTGGATTGAGACCACCAGTTTATTTCAACAAGTCCTCTTATCAATCAGGCATTAACTCTTCATTGCTACCCACTTCCTGGAGTTGAACCATTTAACCTGGTAAAAATCATTGCATTAAGTTATTTATCCAAGGAACAAGAACAGTCTCCTTTTAACCCTCTTTCAAAGATTGCCAGATGCTGATCACTTAAAAGGGTAGTGCAAAACTCCAGGAGCCCCTAATACTGGAGGGTAGTACAAGGTCTCATCCTTCACCTGTCCTCTAAATGTGCATGTGAATCCCATAGGAGGAAAAAGATTAAGGTGGTTTGTCGTACACTGTCATTAGTATGCTAACACCACTCCTTTCTCTATCAGTTTCATTAGTCCCAGACATGGTGCAGTATCTGTGAATTTAGCAGTATCTGACCACAATCAAGATGCTGACTGAGACTCAGTTCAAATAAGACCGAAGAGATACTGATGGGTTTGGGAACTATTTTAAAAAAATAGTGTATATTTTAGCCAATTGTGTAAAATGAATAACGATGTTTGAAAAAGACGAACATAGCATATCCGTTATAGAGAAGGTTAAGAACGGTTTTTTGTTCACTGCTGGCCTGTAGTTCACCACACAAGATGGAAGAAAATGATAAAAAAAATCCTCATAGGGAGTATATTGTTTCCACACTTTTCCTCTTTAAATTTCGTATTCTCTATCTTCCACTGATTTTAGTTTGACAAACTGCTGTCCTTTGAATCTATGGTGGATTAGTGTTGATTTTACAGATGTTAACATACATAAGTCGTTTCATTGTGGGAAATTTTCATTAAGGCATACTATTGCTGAATGACCTAGGTTTAAAAAGGATGAATTCAAACTGGAACAGGTACAGAGAAGGACTACTAGGATGATCCAAGGAATGGAAAACTGGTCTTATGAAAGGAGATTCAAGGAGCTTGGCTTGTTTAGCCTAACCAAAAGAAGGCTGAAGGGAGATATGATTGCTCTTTATAAATATAACAGAGGGATAAATACCAGGGAGGGAGAGGAATTATTTAAGCTCAGTACCAATGTGGACACAAGAACAAATGGATATAAACTGGCCATCAGGAAGTTTAGACTTGAAATTAGATGAAGGTTTCTAACCATCAGAGGAGTGAAGTTCTGGAACAGCCTTCCAAGGGAAGCAGTGGGGGCAAGAGACCTATCTTGCTTCAAGATTAAGCTCAATAAGTTTATGGAGAAGATGGTATGATGGGATAACATGATTTGGGCAATTAATTGATCTTTAACTATTCATGGTAAATAGGCCCCATGGCCTGTGATGGGATGTTAGATGGGGTGGGAACTGAGTTACTACTGGCTGGTGAATCTTGCCCACATGCTCAGGGTTCAGCTGATGGCCATATTTGGGGTCGGGAAGGAATTTTCCTCCAGGGCAGATTGGCAGAGGCCCTGGGGTTTTTCGCCTTCCTCTGTAGCATGGGGAAGGGGTCACTTGCTGGAGGATTCTCTGCACCTTGAAGTCTTTAAACCATGATTTGAGGACTTCAATAGCTCAGACATAGGTGAGAGGTTTATTGCAGGAGTGGGTGGGTGAGATTCTGTGGCCTGCATTGTGCAGGAGGTCAGACTAGATGATCATAATGGTCCATTCTGACCTTAATGTCTATGAGATAAGAATGAAAAATAACCCAACAATAATTGTTCAAATTTCCTTTGCCCATCTTAATTTCAGAGAGCTAACATGTAATAATGTGACCTGAGCCCATGCCAAAGAGTTTATTTATGGATACATCACAATGGTGATAGTTTTTTTCATTATTAATGTCTCTCATAGTGATTCTTGCCTGAGGGAGAACAGCAAGACATCATCATGGAATCAGTCCAGCTCATGGGGCATTAAATGACACTGTCAAATCCTAGGCATAATATATTTGATTAGAAAGATAAGGGCAATAGCTGTTTAAGAATAACTCAGACATCCATTTAACTCCTCTTATGCAAGCTTCGGCGTGAACAGTACAAAATAAATAGACCAAATTAATATTTATATATATATATATATACATATAAAGCTAAGTAAAATAAGTACAGTATCCATTAGCTTTTAAAATACCTAAGATATCAAAGTTTCAGTACGAGAGACTAGATTTCATTATGAAAGAACAAATGCATAATTCATACCATAAGATATCTGCATTTATATACATAAAGAAAAAAAACACATATTGGCCCTGGAAGACCAAGAGAAACAAAAGTATAACAGGTTTCAAAGTAACAGCCGTGTTAGTCTGTATTCGCAAAAAGAAAAGGAGTACTTGTGACACCTTAGAGACTAACCAATTTATTTGAGCATAAGCTTTCGTGAGCTACAGCTCACTTCATCGGATGCATACTGTGGAAAATACAGAAGATGTTTTTATACACACAAACCATGAAAAAATGGGTGTTTATCACTACAAAAGGTTTTCTCTCCCTGCACCCTACTCTCCTGCTGGTAATAGCTTATCTAAAGTGATCACTCTCCTTACAATGTGTATGACAATCAAGGTGGGCCACTTCCAGCACAAATCCAGGTTTTCTTCCCTCCCCTCCCCCCCTCAAAAAACAAACCCACTCTCCTGCTGGTAGTAGCTTATCTAAAGTGATCACTCTCCTTACAATGTGTATGATAATCAAGGTGGGCCATTTCCAGCACAAATCCAGGTTTCCCCCCCCCCCCCGCCCACATAAACCCACTCTCCTGTTGGAATAATATTTGAGTAAGATATCATATATGTCAGAGAGCCAGAATTATTAAAAAATATCCTAAGTGTTAAGAATGTCTCACATAGTACAGATACCTTTTGAATATTTTACCCTACCAGTGCTGTGTGACTATGATTATTTTTTGAAATCTCATGTTTTAAATTGATTTTTTTAAAATATAAAGTGTACATATTTATTAATTATTTCATGGTTGGTACACATTAGTTTCACACATTTTGGAGGTTACTATGAGCTGTATTCTATTGTCTAAAATATTTACAGAAATGTATGAATATTGTATGAAACATTTATGTAAATAATATATTAGAATTCAGTGTTTAAATTATTCAAATTCATAGGCTACAGATGTTGTAGTGCTATTGGTTAGACCTTCATTTTGTGAAAGGAGAAATGTGAAAATACTGTCCTACCAATGTGCTACCTTGTTCAGGTGACATCCACACAAATGCCTCAGACCATTACCCAACACTGAAGACAAGATGAACTTTGAGAATCCCTGGCAATGGACAGTGATGCTTTCATTAACCACCACAGAATCCTGTTCGTTCCTAGTTACCCCAGCTAAGAGATAAATAGGATTGGAGTCTCATTTTATTGGGTGCTATACCAACATAGATAGAGCACTTCAGCCTCAGAGATCTTAGAGTCAAGAGATGCAAGAACAGGCAAGCATTAGAAACCGGGATGTAACACACAAGCACACAAATATGGTGACGACTAGCAAACATGCTGGCTAGTCGCACATGTTGGGGGAAAAAAGAAAGGGAAGGCCAAGATTATCTAAATGAAGACATGCAGGGCCAGATCCTTTCTCTGGTAGCAAAAAGGAATCATAAATCTGCCCTAGCTGGGAAACTAAGGCTTCCTTGTTTCTACCTTAATATGCTTGCCCTTCAATTTCCTTCCTCCAGTTCCTTTGTTTTAGTCCTTTGCTCATCTGCCAGACTTATCCCAAAGTGTCCCCAATTTTCCTTTTCCACTCCCACTAGCCTCAAGTCACCCTTTCTCCTCTCCTGTTTCTATATTGTCCCTAATTTATCTCCTCTAGATCTTTGGCCTTCAACCCCTTTTTCTGCGCATCAAACGAGACTGCTATCACCACATACTGCGGACGTGTAGGATGTTCATGGCCCTCTGAAGCCATTACTATATAAATTCTGGTAAACTGAAATTGGCTTCTCAAGCCTGCCACAGAAGGCAGCCTGCCACAGAATGTGGAAGCCCTGCAGAGCTGCAGAGAGTAGACTGAACAAGCCACATTTGAAATACCATTCATATTACACCAGCAAGAATGCAGAGACCTACAACAGTCAGAAAGACCATTAAAAATGGTAATTTCACAGTTGAGAGTCTTGTCCTAGACAAGGAGTGGGTTCCTGCAGAAAAGTCTAAGTAATTTGTGGATGCAATGGCAGATAGCAAGTACATATGAGCTAGGAAATATGAAAGGGGGAAAAAATCTGTTGATATTAGCCTATGGTATGCTGTGGCTATGTAGTCAGAATAAATAGAAGGAACCCTGGACAGGCTGAGCAATATCGATAGAGATGCAGAGAGTGTAGTCGATTTAAAAACAAAATAAAAGTATAATAGAACTGAAAATTTGCAGTAAAGATCTTTTTTGTCTATTTTAATACCTGCAGAATACAGACAGCTTGAGAGTATAGGAAACAACAATAAGTGTTATTGCAAAAGTAAGCCTATTCTTCTTAAGGCTCCACAGTGGCCAATGAACCTTTTGTGTATTTTGGCAAGTGAAAATACATAAAACACTTTCTTTTGCAAACCCCAGTAATTTATGTCTGCACTCAAACTTAGACCTGCAGTGTCTGCACTGTAAAAATGTGGCAAGAAATCAACAATCTGTTAAACAGTACCTTTTATTCTATGCACAGTAAATATCAATCCAAAGTTTACTGCCCAGACTCAGAAAAATTGTTTTATGTTACTGTATGACTACCAGCTTTGTAGCCATATTGGACTCTCGCACACAGATCTACAGAGGAACAGTGCTAACTCATCTCTGTGTACCCATAATTTTAGCAACAGACTAAAATTTGGAAAGCAAGGAAACTAATATACAGTCAAATTAAGCACGACACCCAAAAGGGCAGTAAATTGTACACATTCGTGATATACACAATGGAATGACATTTATTTTATTTGAACAGAAATTAAGTTTAGTCATATTTTACAAGTTTATTTATTGCATTGTATATATCATGAATGTATAACATTTATTCCCCTTTTGGATGTCATGACATGGAGAGTTAATACTTCGAAGTACATGAACCCATTTGTTCTTGGATTTGATTTTTCGCCCTCAATGTTAAGAAAGAATGTAAGATACATTAGCCCTTAGCAATGGGATAGTATCTTTATTATTACCACTGGATATTAATATTGGACATTATATTAATAGCCTGATATGAATAGATTTTCTTGTTACACCACCAGGCTCTGGTTCTGTGCCTATTGAAATCAGTGACAAAGTTTCTACTTACATTAGTGATGCAAGATCAGACCATTAGTTTATAATGTTCTTTAGGGCAGGAGCTAAGTCTGTCTCTTTTGGTGCTTTTAGGTTAACTAGCACACTTTTGAAACTACTGCTGCTAATAAAAAAATAATTCACATTCCACAGGTTTGTTCAGGTCCTGGATGTTCTCCCGTACATGGGTTCCAGTTCATGGAAATATGCACCTTCACACCAGAGATGAGAAGACGCTATTTGAATAAGAGCCACATTTGTCCTGTTTGCTAAGCTCAGAAAAATGAAGATTTGGCATTAATGACAGCGTAATGATAACTAATATACTATGATACTCATTAAGATGACAATGTGTATCTAGGATAATTATATAGTTCCAGATGTTTTCCAAAAGAAAGGGACTACCCTTTTACAGTAGAAAGTTTTAGAATCTTATGGAAATGAACTAGAGATTTATAAATTCCCCATAGTGACTCATGAACTGGAGCCCATAATTAATGTATTTTGTCATAAAAAGGGAAGATATGTAAGCAGGACCGATATAAGGAAAACCCACTCAGGATACAGTCAGACGGAATGATCTGTAAAGTGCTGTACTTGAGCCAGGTAGTGAAGCATTTAAAAGGAAGCTATTTAACTTTGCTGAAGGACCTTCCTCTCCCCCACAACCCCATGGTCTACACCAGATGAGGAAAGGACAGGGGCATTCTCTCCCATTAGGGTGTAACAAAAAGATTTGTGGCCAGTGAGCACAGGGCAGAATCCCAAAAGCCAAGGAGAATACATGTATTAGCAAGGATGCGAGTGCAATCATGAATGCAGCAATTTGCCTTCTCTGGCTTGTGAGAGCACTTCACCCCATGCTCTGTTCAGTATGCTGGCTTCTCACTAAATACTGGGTCAAATACCCATGAAATTGACCCAAACTACCAAGGAGACGCCTCTCTCCATGACAACAATCTAGCTCAATAGTTAAGGTTCCCAGGAACTATGAAACTCAAAGACAAAATTCACATCATCATCAGAACACTTTCTCAATAGATGGCCCAAGACTTGGAGCATACTTCTGATGGATATTAAAATAATCACAGACCTCTGCACTTTCAGAACAAAGTCTAAAACTCACTCTCTTGACATAACTTTCCCAGAACATCAGAAAGGACAAAGAGAAGAAAGAAGCCAGAGAATGAGAAAAACATTTCAAATGTAAGCCTTTATATTGTGGTGGTGGTCAACTTTGTTGCACATTCAGATACTGTGGTGATGACATCATTTAAATGCTTAGACACAAAGCCAGTTATCCATCCAACAGCACTGTGCAATTACATTCTTTTGTAGAATCATAGAAATGGAGGGCTGGAAGGGACATTGAGAAGTCATCAAGACCTCCGCCCTGAGGCAGGACCAAATAAATCTGGACAATCCTTGACAGGTGTTCTTAATTTCCAATGATGGGGATTCCACAATCTGCTTTGGCTTCCTATTCCAGAGTTTAACTGCCCTTGTAGTTAGAAAGTTTATCCTAACATCTAACCTAAATCTTCCTTGCTGAAAATTAAGCTCAGTATTACTTGTCCTATGTTCAGGAGACATGGAGAACAATTGAACACAGTCTTCTTTTTAACAACCCCTAATATTATATGAAAACTTATCATATTCCCTACTGATATCATTCTATTTCTATTTTTTCTATTACAAAGCTTATATACTATCATTTAGTTTTTAAATATATTTTACTTTTTAAAGGCTGGTAAAACAAACTGCAAAATGTATGCTGTGTTGTCTGGGACTGGTAGGTAGGCCTGTTGTGTTTTGGTTTGTTGGTCAGTCAAGAAGGTTAATGTTCTAAGTATTCTTTTTCTCATGAGCTAGTAGGTGAAATACAATCCATACAGGCATTTTTTTTGAGAGAGAGAGAATTGATGGTTGCCATTTCTATGTATTTCCTGTAGTACTGATGTCTTGTTTCCCATTAAAATAAAGTGTCATTAAGAATTCAGTGAGATAATGTATCAACATTAACGTCCTTTCTGTTCTCCACGTTCCTGATGGAGTACAAAGATTTGGATTGGTCAGTCACTGAAATCAAAATACTGCAAAGAAATTGACTAAATGTAACCTGTTATGCTTGCACTGAATGCAGGTCACTGTGTGCAGATATGAATTTTGTAGACTGGCAAAGCTTGCGGTACAATGAAGCAGGCAGACATACTATGGAGCTGTCACTACAACAGGTTTTCATGTTTAGGCTTCAATCCAGGAAAATATATAATCTCATGCTCATTTCCCATTGACTTAGATGGGATGACTCTTGTCCTTAAAGTTAAGCATGTGCTTTAGTGTTTTGCTGAACAGTGCTGAGATTACTCATGTGCTTACAGTTAACACCGGACTTAAGTGCTAAGTAAGAAGTAACTGAGACAGTGAATTAGTGCACAAACTTTTCGCCTGGATATACCTGAATTCAAACTGCAATAAGGATCACAAGTGCACATAAACTCAGTGTCCTAGTATAGGCTGTACTTGTGTACACCAGAAAAGCGACCACACAACAGTGCAATTTTTTCTTTCTGTTCAAGAGGAAAATAAGGCATGATTAGCATGTTGGGGTGAAGTGCAATGACAGCATGAATAGAACTTGTCTGAGCACTGTCTACTTAGACTGATGTTAGTTTTTCCACTTTCATAAACACCAAATTCATTCACATTCTATTTAAAAAACCCATAGAGGTTTTTTAGTCTAGAACATGCAAACTAGAAAGATAAGTTTCTCTTTTAAGTGACAGTTCAGATAATTATTCTTTGCATAATCTGAAATGTCATTTACATTTTGGCTTGAAAGCTAGTGTATTATATTTAGCAGACACCCTTTATTTTAGTGTCTTGCAGCCTTCAATATAATCTGAATTTTCTTTATCAAGAATATAGGCTGATTTTGCAGGCCTTTCCTGATCACACCCCTTCCCCTCTCCCCCGCCAGGTGTCCATTAAATGTGAAACTCTCTCAAATTAAAAATCCCAAGAATTTGCAGAGGTTGTAGAAAGAATTAAATATGTATTTGTTTGTATTCTTGTCATTCTTCAATATGGTTTGCATTAAGTTCAAGAGGATGCACAATAAAAAATGTTTAAAATGGATTGATCTATATTAAAATATGTAACACATAAACATAGTACTATGATTTCTGCAGCCCTTTAAAAAAAATTGAAACGTCTTTGAGGAGATAGATGTAGCAGATATTTAGACTTCGTTCTGTGCCTCTCCACCAGAAAGAAGGGATGTAATGTCTAGAAAAAAGAAATGTTGGAAATATTTATAAAATCCTCAAGGGGGAAATTGTTTTCCTTTTAGTGAAAAGTCTCACACTGCTCAGAGCACCAGTGGTTACATAGAGCCTGTCACTGGACAAACTCTCATCTTTGTGGAGAAGACAAAATTCCTGTCTCTCTCCTCTCTAAGCTGCTTCTCTGGAAACAATCTGAAATCTGAACAATTGAAATGCAAAAGTAGTAGTAAATAGGCGGTGCTCTTCAAATCCCTGTTGAGTCCTTAACTCTGTGGTGAGCTCCCACCTGTGCCACCTCTACAAAATGCGAGGCACTGTCCCCTGGTCTTTTCTTTTTTGGTACACCCTGTGCTATTGATATATCCCCTCAGCCCTCATCCTGTTACTGGCAGGCTGTAGGTACTGAGCTTAGAAAAATAAATGTGTTATTGCACTGAAAAAGCAAAAACTTCATCTCACGTTCCTCTCCATTTGGAATATGAAGAAGGGCCAGCATGACACTGCTGTAATTCGCACAATGAAATGCACCTATTGAGGAAGAGCCTAGCTTGCTTGAAAATTTAAACTGAATAGAGATATACTATAGTTATTACATAATAATGCTGAGGAGAAAAGACTGTGTGGAGATGGGGAGTATATGTAGGAAAGTGGTGAGAAATGAGGTCAAAAGAGCCTTCAAAGAAATATGGGGAAATTAAAATAGTGAAAGGAAACCTTAACTTTACAATAAAGGTCATCAGATTCATCAGATATATCAAGGGTTAGGTCAATACAGGGGATTTAGGGTTGCTCTATATTGCCCCGCAGTTCAGATTACAGTGTGGTGACTAGCCGTGTGCACCAAAGTTCTGTGTGGTAACTCCCTGTGTGGACGCTGTGGGCATGAACTAAAAGGTGCCCAGTCCACATCCTCTTCAAACAGGATTACATTAATATGATCTAGGAACCATTTGGTTCGCACCCCCAGCATCTACATGTGGGAGTTACACCACAGCACTTTGATGCACATTGCTCTGCACACCCCCATTGTTTAAACTGTTGGGCCAGTGCAGACATAGCCTTTAGGCCATCATTGTAACACCTAATGTTTAGGCACACTGTCACCCAGAAGAATCCACAGGCCTGAGTCAGCTCCCAGGCTCCCTATACAATGGATGGGGAGAGCTAGGCAGCTAAGAAGGGAATTCACAAAAGCCAGCATGTGGAGTGGGGATCTGCCTATGCTAGCCAGAAGGAAATGCTGAGAAGGAGGATGTGGCTTAAGTCCTGCCCCTGGAAGAGAGTTAGGACCTTATTCTGGGCTTGCGGGAGGTACCTTCCTCTACTCAGGATCCACAGCCATGAAATCTCTCCTGGAAAGGTCAGTCCTTTCTTGGAGGGATGGAGGGGGGGAGTGACGACAAAACAACAACAAAACACCATACAAGGACCAGGAGGCTAGAAGTTTCTATTCTGAATCAGCCATAGGAGGATTTGAACCCAAACCTAACCTAGATTCCAGATAAGTGTTCCAATCACTGGGCAATAAAAAGGCATGACGGTCATCACCACCTCCTCTGCCGTTCTTTGGGCAGGGCCTGATCCAGTAGGCAAGCTTCTGAGAAGACCCTGCAGGTGACATAAATGGGCAAATGCCTAGTTTAAGAATGCTGCTGAGCTGCTTGATGGCATCAAGATTTAGGCAGCTTAGCACATGGCCATTGGCAGAAGTTTAGGCACCTAGGGGACTTTACCTGTTCAAACATAGCACCTGCAGGGTTAGACAGCCCCTGACCAGGGGTTTAGAGGATCTACATTTTGGACTTAAATCCTGATTTTTAAAGCAATTTAGGCACTGCTGCACTCAGATTTGAAACATCTAACTGATTTAAGAAGCCTTTAAAAAGCCTTCAAAAGTGATTTAAGTACTTAGGGGCCTAAATTCCATAAATCAATGGGATTTAGGCTCTGAAATCCCTTTTGTAAAAGAGATACCGTCTTCTAAATCAGTTAGATGTTGCATTGCTGAATGCAGCAGTGCCGAAATCACTTTAAAAAATCTGGGCCTTAAATCCCTTTGTGGCTATAGCCCAAAATTTGCTGTAAAGTCAGGTAATATTAAACATCGGTCACACCCTTCTTATGAAGACAATTATTTTTCTAAAATCTCCTTTGGAGCAATGAGTCATCAACAAAATACCTGATCTCATCAGTGGTATGGCAGCTAGTTTACAAGAACTGTCTTAGCTCCAGCTCAACTATAATGCAGTAGCTGGAATTTGTTTTAAATGTACAAAGGAACAACACATGAGAATCGCTGCAGGAGAAATATGAACTACCTAACGAATTTATTAGTAATTCTGAAAAATCCTGAACTGCCAGTCACTGACTCACTATATACCAAAGCGTGGAACTCTCTGACTTTTCTTCTTAAGTAAAACAGAGTTTGGCTATAAAGAACTGTAACAAGTCAGGATGTTCTGTCTCAGATGTTGGAATCAGATTGCCAGTTTGATTAGCTTCCTCCAGCCACTGGAAACACAGACAAGTGAAACTAGTTGTAATAACCCACTACCCTCAGCCAAGAAATCAGGTGTTTTTAATACTTTGAGCGATCAAATTAAAATCCACTTTAAAAAAGAAATTACTAAGATTACTCTAGCAGAAGTCACGGTCTCAGGTTCTGTTTTCACTATGGAAGAAATGAAAAAGGATGATGAAAGGAAGAGTATGTGTTCGCAACACTGTCAGATTCATATTTCAAGAAGGCAATGAATCTCCAAACCAAAGTAAAAGTGAATGACAGAAATGGAATAAAATGGTAAGTGTTCACAGAATCTATATAGCACAGAGTATCGCACTCTGCCAGCTGCGTGAATTATTTACAGATAGTTTGACATGCTTTCCTCTGCTGATTGTATACTATCCTTTTTAAAAGCATTGTAAATGAACAAAACTTCCATCTGTAACGCCATGATGCAAACTTTTCTGAGTCACTTGGCACAATAGATATTGTGGTACCTCTTCTCCCCACCTCACGTTTTCCCTAGATCTATATCTAGATTTTGTGTTTTTGATATTAACAAATCAGCAGAAACATGAAATTCCAGTAGAGGATTTTGTTCCAAATGCTGATTTGTGCATTTTAAAAATTCTCTATGATAATGGGGGTGTAGGAGATCCCTGGTAAATCAGAATATCTTATCTTTTTAATATCACTGTCTTGAAGGTTGCAGTGATCAAAGGAATCATCAAGTGGCATTTGAATTCCTTTAGATTAAATGGCACTGTCAGCCTGTACTCCTTAGTCTGTCTGTCAGGACAGAGAGGAACACTGCATGAAATCCCATGTGGCAGCACACTGATGAAGTGCACAGCACAAAAATAGCAATTCTCAAAAATCAAATTATAGGAACATAGGACACCAGCATCAATGGACCTCTGGTCTGAGCTGGTATGGCAATTCCTATCTCTGACAGTGGTCAGTGCTTCAGAGGAGTATGCAAGGAACTCTATTATATGCAGTTAGGGGAATAAACTACTCACAGAGGAAGTTTCTTGCTGTCTCCCTCTGTTAGTGATTGATTTGATTTATGCGTTGAAGCTTGAGGGTGTATGTGATGGTGCCCCCCATAAGGCTTTGTGGAAATATACTTATGAATATATATATGACATAACTTATACTTATGAATGTATATATGACATAACTAGAATGTGTTTTATGCTACATATGCCATGAAACATAGCTCTGTAAAGGTTGTGGTCTACTGAATCTATTAATCCCATTTGTATGCATGTATCATTTTTGTATTCGAAGTTATGAATATTGGCTGCATACTTGTTTGATTCTGAGTAGGTTTTAGTGAAGCAGTTGGTCAGCTTTCTGAGAAAAGACTATTCTCAGTAAGTGCCCAATCAGGAAGCCCTTTAGTCAACAATGAACTTGGAGACGCCAATCCACATCTGGGCTTTCCCAGGAATGTGGCTTGGCTTGTAAGGAACTTAGTCATGCATGGACATGTGACTTGCCCAGGTGACTCCAAAACTCCATTTTGTAGCTGGACTTTGCATAGGAGAGAGGAGGGGGGTCTTCCCACCCACAAGAGGAAGTCTATTTAAGCCCCTGAGAGACCCCTCCATTTTGTCTTCAGCTGGCTAAAGAGAGAGCCTCTCCACCCCCAAAGATACCTGAAAGAAACTGGAACAAAGGACAGTAACTACAGTGGGTGTGAGTGATTGCTGGACCCAGACTAGAAGGAGATTAGTCTGTAAAAGAGAGCTTACTGGAACTGGTGAAGTTTTTATCTGTATTCGGTTTGATTAGACAGACTTGTGTGTTTTATTTTATTTTGCTTGGTAATTCACTTTGTTCTGTCTGTTAACTACTTGGAACCACTTAAATCCTACTTTCTGTATTTAATAAAATCACTTTTTACTTATTAATTAACCCAGAGTATGTATTAATACTGGTGGGGGGGGAGGGCAAAAAGCTGTGCATCTCTCTCTATCAGTGTTATAGAGAGCAAACAATTTATGAGTTTACCCTATATAAGCTTTACACAGGGTAAAACGGATTTATTTACAGTTTGGACCCCATTGGGAGTTGGGCATCTGAGTGTCAAGAACAGGAACACTTCTGTAAGCTGCTTTCAGTTAAGCCTACATCTGTTAGGGGACATGGTTCAGACCTGGGTCTGGGTTTGCAGCAGCCTAGCGGATCTGGCTCAAACCAGACAGGGCACTGAAGTCCCAAGCTGACAGGACAGGAAAGCAGGAGCAGAAGTAGTCTTGGCACATCAGGTGGCAGCTCCCAGGGGGTTTCTGTGCTCTAACCTGTCACAGTATCTGTGCACAGCTGATTGCTTTGAGATACTGGTTGTGATTTTAAGTGAGTTTTAAGTGTGGTGGTTGGAGAACAGACAAAGTGGTTACTGGTTTGTTATTTTCTGTTTGCTTATTTTGGGTAAGGGAAGTAGGGACAAAAAAGAAGCAAAATAAGTAAGAGGGAAGGTCAGAAGAAACTAAAACTGCACAGGCTGCAAATTACCAAGAAAGTCTGAACACTGGGCGCTGGGAAAGTCTCTGTTAACTAAGAAGCCCCTGAGCTGAGTGCATCCCCATTTCAATGAACTGCAAATGGGGTGTGGCCCAGCACAGGAAAGCAGGAAAATGACTACCAGTGAAGCAGCTACTAAACTAGAGCTGGGTAGACAGAAAGCAAAAGAGAAAGAAAATGAACATAAGTGACTGATGGAATTAAGACAATTAGAAATTAATGCAGAGGAGGCTGCCCACAAGAGAGCTATGGAGGCAGAAGAGGCTGCACATGAGAGAGCTGGGGATGCCCAGAGGGCGGCCCAGAAGCATGAACTGGCTGTTATGGGGTTGAAGGGACAAAACCCTTCAGCTGCTGGCTCCACTTCCCCAAAAATCCACAAATGGGAGCGACTATGTCCACAGTATGACATTTCTTAACTTTGATCATTTTGACCCTTGACATCTCTCTCTTATTTTTTGTTTCATAACCAGTTTCTAATCCATGCCAACGTTTAACCTCTCCCCCCAAGTTATTTAGGCCAAGATCCACAAAGGTATTTAGGCTCTGAACTTCCATTGAAATTAGCAGATGTTAGAATTCTACATACCTTTGTGGATCTGGACTTTAGTCCCTAAATGTTCTCCTGTGATGGTCTTTTTCGAGGTTTCCCCATCTACCCCAAATGCTAAATAAATTGTTTTAGCTCCTTTACTCTACCTTGTTAAAGAATTGTAGTAGATTGGAGAAGCATAATTAGCTTATACAGAAGCTACATCTTTATCATATCATTCAACTCTGGAAGAATAGCTGTTTGATAATTCCATTTTTAATTATCAGTGACACTGAGGACGGTTCCTGGGTCTCTAATTCCCTGGATCACCCTGATTATTATTTTTAAGATGTGGTATGCATTATTTTCTGAGACTGGTATAGTGTGTTTAAGTTTAAAGACCTTAAATTAATAACTTTTGGCTCCAATTTCTTTTTGACTAGCTTCCACATATTTTTTGAAATCCTAAATTTTCATGTCACATTGCTAGTTTCTGGTATGAGTCTTCCCTAGATGTCTAACTCAATGTGGTCACTGTTACTTAGTGGGTGGACTATTGCTACTTTTGTTTACTCTTGGTTCATCCCACTATGTTTATAATTCAATCTGAAATGAAGTTTCATTTTAATTTTTCCATTGGGAATATTGATTTTTTTCCCCAAAAAAACTCAGTTTTCACATGGAAACTATTGATTTTGCAGAAAGTGCATTTTCCATTGAAAATTAATTCAGACAGTAAATTCCCAACCAGCTTCATTAAATACCTCTGAAAATCTAGCTCTTGGTGTCCAAGAACACACTAAACTGTCCCTAGAGCATTCCAAGCCCAGGATTGCTTTGGGAGCAAAAGATAGGGATGGAAGAATAAAATCATACTTGGGGCTCATCCATAGTGGAGCAGAGAATAATTCTCTAGCCAAGGCTTGATACGGTTTACCATAGCTAAAAATGTAGAAAAAAATAGGGTTTTTCCCCCCTCTCTTTTATTTTAGGAAACAAAACCATGACAAAAACTGAGTATGTTAAGAGTAAAATACACTCTTAAGCTTTCTTTTGAGTTACACATTAATCATTAAGCTTTTTTATTGATTAAGCCAAGAAGGTAACATTGTACATTCACAGAACTACTACTAATCAGGCTGCATTCTACAACTGTGTTCTTCTTAAAGTGGTTTTCTAAGGTTAACAACTTGGTTTATCATTCTCATAAAGTTAGTGGAGCTCAGTCACAGTGCATATATTGTCATGAGATACCATAATGACATGAATGTTATAAATGCATAAAGAAAGAAAAAATGTAGCTGTATTTACACCACTTTAAAGGATTTTTGCAGTTCAAATCATTGGGTTTGATCAAGGTCTGAGTATAAGCACTAAGGTAAACTTATCTAAATGATTTAGTCTGTAGTTATACCTCAAGTCATAAAACTACAAAAGTTGGCACTCACATTTGCTATAGTAGTACATTACATTATAGTAGTACATTACATAACCGTCCTTGGTTGGTTAGTCTCTAAGGTGCCACAAGTACTCCTTTTCTTTTTGCGAATACAGACTAACACGGCTGTTACTCTGATAACCGTCCTTGTTTACCTGAGGTAGCTAATAGATTCTTAACATTTGAATTGTGTACTAACCTCAGATAAGTGAGGGGAAAATGTAATTTGTTCAATTACCAACAGTAACCTAGAGCTTGGCAAATATTTCCAAAATATTTTTATGAATATTCCTTTGAATAATTGTAGTAAATTTTATTCTTCTGCCCTCATGTTTCCTTTTTTGTTGCACTCTGTGAACATTGATTTTACTGGCAAAATGTTGAATTTCAAAGTTATACGTGCAAATCTCAAACCAAATTTTAAATGCATGTAGTGTATTCACTTTGAAAAGAAAACTATGCATTCATTAAAGAGCAAAAATACCCACAGATAACTTGAACAGTTCCAAACAGGTAACAGTTCTTGCATTGGCAATATTTATAATCAAGCCATAGGACTTTCTTTTAAAAAGAATTATTTACCAAATAAACTCTAGAGAATAGTGATCGGCTCACAAATGTTCTGCAAACAAAGAGGTTAGATTTTATTAAAATTTAGCGGTCTTTTTGCTCTTTACAATTCTAGTGAACTTTGAATGGTACAGAATGTTTTGTGAATCAGAGAATGCAGCATCAATTTAGGCAATGGTATTGCTAGTTAAACATACTGCCTGCACTTTAACGGTAGCAGATTATTCACCTATTAGTTTTAGCGATAAAGATAGTGTAACAAAGTTCCTCCTCTGCCTTGGTGGGTCCTGCACTTATTGGCGGATTTGCTCGCCTCAGAGGTTCACGGCAGCCCTCAGTTTGGCCACTTTTGTGGTTCAAATCTGCCATTCACTCAATTAGCCTCATCACTGGCTAGCATGGGGAAAAGGAAGAACAATTCCCTACAGTCTCTACTTATCCACCTAGTGGATCGAGGAACAGGCCAGAGACCTTCCCCTCTGGTGGAACCCACAGTCCAGTTCAACTCCTCCAGTATCAAGTAGTGAGTTGGGGGATGGGGGGAACCCGGGCCCACCCTTTACTCCAGGTTCCAGCCCAGGGCCCTGTGGACTGCAACTATTAGGTGACTGCCTCCTATAGGTATATAAAACAGAAGAAACTGATACAGAGCTCAGCAGATCAGTGAAGCCCAAATGCATGGAAATATCTTCGTGTCTACAAATTTTACAGTTATTTTGTACATTGTCCAATAACCAGTTCTCTGTGCAAATGCATGCATGTGAACTTATTAAACCAAAAATTACTTGGATTGGTTAGCTAAAAAGAAATTCACAGTATTGTTAACATGTTATTACGGTTGAGAATTTCTATTGAAATCACAGAGTCACTGTTCCTTGTTGAGTTTGTGAGGACAAAGAATAAGGCTTCAGGAGAACCTGTGAGAATGTTAACAGTATAACTTAGAAAAGATAGGTGGTTTTTTGAATTGGGACTGGACTTGGAGTTGGGAAATAGAACCAGGTTTCCTAACTCAGTCACAGACTTGCTGTGTCACACAGTGCCAGTCATGTCATCGATCTGCACCTTAGCTTCCCCATTTGTAAAATGAGAATACTTCCCTACTGCACAGAGGTGTTGTGAAGATGTAATCCATCAGGATTCTATGGTGATGAGGGCCACAGAAGTATTTAAGATAGATCTGGAGAGAGGGTGCATCTGTGGAACGGCCATAGCTAGTGGAACCTAGAGGTGTGTAACACCCAGTGTTTATAGTTCACAGAGACTTTCAATTAATGCATGTTGATTTTCAGATTCAAATGCTAAATGAAAAAAAGTGAAACTCAGCTGAAATAATACTTAGCATTTATTTAGCTATTTATAAATATTAACCCTCATGAAACCTCTGTGAGGGAAGTATCAGTGTTGAGTAAACATCAAAAAAAGGTTTCCATGAGTGTTCACTCAGCTATTTAAGTGAGTTATATTTGGCTTTGTCCACATGCCTTTTCTGTGACCATTCAAGCAACCAAGTTCTCTTCAAGTATGTCTACACTACAGATACGAACGTGCTTCCCAGTGCAGGTAGGCAGACATGCAATAGCTCTGCCTGAGCTAGTGTGCTAAAAATATAACTGTAGGTGGGTGTAGTATGAGTGGCAGCTCAGGCTAGCTGTCTTGGTATGTACCTAGGTATTTGTCTAACCTGCTCCTAAAAATCTCCAATAATTGAGATTCCACAACCTCCCTAGGCAATTTATTACAGTGCTTAACCACCCTGACAGTTAGGAACATTCCTAATGTCCAATCTAAACTGCCCTTGCTGCAATTAAGCTCACTGCTTCTTGTCCCATCCTCAGAGGTTAAGGAGAACAATTTTTATCTTTCCTCCTTGTAACAACTTTTTATGTACTTGAAACTATTATCATGTCCCCCTCAGTCTTCTTTTCTCCAGACTAAACAAACTCAATTTTTTCAGTCTTCACTCATAGGTCATATTTCTTAGAACTTTAATCATTTTTCTTGCTTTTCTCTAGACTTTCTCCAATTTGTCCATTTCTTTCCTGAAATATGGCGCCCGGAACTGGACACAAAATACTCCAGTTAAGGCCGAATCAGCATGGAGTAAAAATCTTAGACACAGTCTGTGGACTCTGAGGGTCCACAGACCACAGGTTGAAAACCACTGCACTATTGTGTTTACCCAGGACATCTGAGAGGATTTCTTTAAAAACAAAACAAACCCTACAGAGTGGTTACCTTAGTATTAAAAAATCTCTTGTCTACAAAAAGAACTTTGCTCAATTTCACCCTTTGTTACTCCTTCCAGTTAAGAATTACTATAATCTGAACTAACCTCCTTTAGGTTGTTCAAAGGGTTTGATGTTGGCTATAAACAAAACAAAAAACAAAAACACAACCCTACAATTTTCATTACTAGGGATTCATGCATTTTTATTTATAGTATATTCCTTTCTAAATACACAATGCTGCATATTCAGATATAAATTATAAACACACAAGGTGGTCAGGCACTTGAGAGGAAGAGAAGGTGAGGTGGCAATGGAAGATGATAGGAAAGCAGAGCTGCTCAATGCCTACTTTGTTTCAGACTTTCACAAAAAAACCCCAAAACACATGTGACCAGACGACTAATGAACTTACCATAGACAATAAAGGGGAAGGGATGCAGATCAGGATAAATAAAGACATGTCGGAGATCTTCTGACTAATTTGAATGAATTCAAGGCAGAAGAGCCTGATGTTATTAACCCCAGGGTACTGAATGAATTATCTGGAGACATCTCAAAGCCACTGGCAATAATATTTGCCAACTCATGGATGACAGAGTAGAGCCCATAAGACTGAAGATGGGCTAACATAGTGCCCATCTTTAAAAAGGGGGAACAGGAAGAGCTGGGGAATTATAGAATGGTCAACCTGACCTCAATACCTGGGAAGTTACTAGAGCAATGTATAAAACATTCAACATTCAATACCTGTGGGATGAAGGGGTGATCACTAGCACCCAGCATGGATTTTATAAGAACAAATCATGCCAAACCAGCTTGATTTTCTTCTTTGACAAAGTAACTGGTTTGGTGGACAGGGGGAATGTGATGGACATAATATACCTGGATTTTAGCGAAGCATAGTCCCACATGACATTTTGATAAGTAAGCTGGAGAAATGCAGGCTCAGCAGAACTACCGTTATGTGGATACATAATTGGTTAAACAACTGCAAACAAAGAATAGCTATTAATGGAATGATGTCAGATTAGAAGGCAGTCTCAGCTGGTGTTCCACAGGGATCTGTTCAAGGTTAAATGTTATTTAACATCTTTATTAATGACCTGGATGTAGGAATAGAGAGCATACTGAACAAATTTGCAGATGCACAGACGTGGGGGGATGGGGATTGCAAACACGGAAGAATGGAGCTAAAATTCAAAGGTAGCTTGATAAATTGGAGAACTGGACTACAGACAACAGAATGAAATTCAGCAAAGACAAATGTAAGGTGCTATACTTAGGGGAGAAAAAACAAATGCACAAATATAGCATAGGGGATAACTATTGAGAAGGATCTTGGAGTTGTGGTAGATCACAACTTGAACATGAGCCAATAATGTGATGCTGTTGCCCCCCCCCGCCAAAAAAAAAAAAGAAAATGGAATTTTGGGGGTTGCACTAACAGAGGCACAGCATACAAGTTACAGGAGGTGATAGAATCAGTACTGTATACAGTTTTGGTCACCAACATATAGAAAGGATGTAGAGAAACCGGAAGGGATCCAGAGGTGAGCAACAAAAATGATCAATGGGATGAAATGCAAGCCATATGAGCAAAGATTGAAGAAACTGGGTATGTTTAGTTTGGAAAAGAGGAGATTAAGTTGGGCGGGGAAAACAAGATAGCAGTCCTAAAATACTTGAAAGGCTGCCATAAAAAAAGATGGAGAAAAATTTGTTCTTTCTTGCCACAGAGGGCAAGACAAGAGACAATGTGTTTAAACTACAGCATAGCAAATTTAGATTAAATCTCAGAAAAAAAAACCTTCATAACTGGAAGAACAGTAGGACAATGGAACAAATTGCCTAGGAAGGTTGTGGAAGCTCCTTCACTGGGGGTTTTCGAAAGGAGGCTGGATAGCCACCTGCCACCTTCTATGATGAGATTACTGGTTCTGTGGATGAAGGGAAAGCAGTGGATGTATTGTTCCTTGACTTTAGCAAAGCTTTTGACATGGTCTCCCACAGTATTCTTGTCAGCAAGTTAAAGAAGTATGGGCTGGATGAATGCACTATAAGGTGGGTAGAAAGTTGGCTAGATTGTCGGGCTCAACGGGTAGTGATCAATGGCTCCATGTCTAGTTGGCAGCCGGTGTCAAGTGGAGTGCCCTAGGGGTTGGTCCTGGGGCCGGTTTTGTTCAATATCTTCATAAATGATCTGGAGGATGGTGTGGTTTGCACTCTCAGCAAATTTGCGGATGATACTAAACTGGGAGGAGTGGTAGATATGCTGGAGGGCAGGGATAGGATACAGAGGGACCTAGACAAATTGGAGGATTGGGCCAAAAGAAATCTGATGAGGTTCAATAAGGATAAGTGCAGGGTCCTGCACTTAGGATGGAAGAACCCAATGCACAGCTACAGACTAGGGACCGAATGGCTAGGCAGCAGTTCTGCGGAAAAGGACCTAGGGGTGACAGTGGACGAGAAGCTGGATATGAGTCAGCAGTGTGCCCTTGTTGCCAAGAAGGCCAATGGCATTTTGGGATGTATAAGTAGGGGCATAGCGAGCAGATTGAGGGACGTGATCGTCCCCCTCTATTCGACATTGGTGAGGCCTCATCTGGAGTACTGTGTCCAGTTTTGGGCCCCACACTACAAGAAGGATGTGGATAAATTGGAAAGAGTCCAGCGAAAGGCAACAAAAATGATTAGGGGTCTGGAACACATGACTTATGAGGAGAGGCTGAGGGAACTGGGATTGTTTAGTCTCCAGAAGAGAAGAATGAGGGGGGATTTGATAGCTGCTTTCAACTACCTGAGAGGTGGTTCCAGAGAGGATGGTTCTAGACTATTCTCAGTGGTAGAAGAGGACAGGACAAGGAGTAATGGTCTCAAGTTGCAGTGGGGGAGGTTTAGGTTGGATATTAGGAAAAACTTTTTCACTAGGAGGGTGGTGAAACACTGGAATGCGTTACCTAGGAAGGTGGTAGAATCTCCTTCCTTAGAAGTTTTTAAGGTCAGGCTTGACAAAGCCCTGGCTGGGATGATTTAATTGGGAATTGGTCCTGCTTTGAGCAGGGGGTTGGACTAGATGACCTCCTGAGGTCCCTTCCAACCCTGATATTCTATGATTCTATGCCTTGGATGGTTTAGACATAACAAATCTTGCATCTTGAAAGGGGGTTACCCTACACAATCCTTGTGGCCCCTTCTGACAACTATGGTTCTGTGATTCTAATGACACCTCTATCTGGGACAGTTCCTCAGATTTGTCACCTAAAATGAATGACTCGGGTGTGGGGATCTCCCTCACATCCTCTGCATTTAGCTTCTCTGCAATGGTCTTATCTTCCTTAGGTGCCCATTTAGCATGTTCATCACCCTGTGGCCTCACTTGTTGTTTGGCAGGCTTACTAACAGTACTTAAAAAAAAAAAGTATTAGTTTGCACTTCAAATTCTTTTTTGGACTCCCTAACTATACTTTTACACTTGACTTGCCCGAGTTTATGCTTCTTTCTATTTTCCTCAGGAGGATTTGATTTCCATTTGTTAAAAGTTTAGAGAATGTTAATCAGGTGTAGCCTGCTCTCACATTCCCTCACAATTCTCCTGTTAGTGGCTCCTATTCGCTAGCTCCTCTGGTCACTTAGGAGCTGGCTTTTTAAACACTTATTCTCCTTGAGTAGCCCCACCCCCTGGTTAAAAGTTAATGGATGCTAACGGGATTAGGGATCAAAGCCGCTTTACAAAATTCTCAGCCTTGTCAAGCAGACCACGAATCTGAGCACACAACCTCCCAAACATACAGACCATGCTACATGCTTCAGTCAAGCTGCAATGAGTGTCACATAAGCATTCCTCCTTCACTCCAAATGTCGTCTTCTCTCATTGCATTCACAAACTCTCTATCTGCTATAGTAGCCAAATTTTTCATATGTGTTTCTGAGGAAATGCCACTTTGACTCAGAAAGAAAAACATCTGTAAGGGTTTCTAAAATTCTTAATGCTTTTTAATCTGCTTTCTCTCCCTAAATTGCTGCCTTTTCTTCTTAAAAGGCTTGCTCTTGATTATGCATCACACTGATGCAATCAAGGGACAGAAAAAATCCTATATAATTTGTGACTAATTACAATGAACCACATATCTTAAATTTCAAATATTGACTGTTGAATATAGCAAATTTTGCATTAAATCCAAGAGGAAAATGTTCCATGCATGATCTAGCCTGTGAGTTAGGCTTCGATATTGGAGATAGTGCTGTTTTCATCATTTGTCATAGTCAAATAGCCTCCTTTAGTTCAAGGTAGCAGTTCACCTCACTGGCTTTATAATACCATGTAGAACAGAACTGACTTTTAGAACTGTGAGGAAGAACAATGCTCAACAGATGAACCACTCTGTGGGTTACCAACTTGAACACTGATTTTCTTTAGTTCTTGGCTACCGATGTGGTGGGTTCTCAGAGATCAGTATCTTATACAGACAACATGCAACAAAATGAAGCAGGAATCAATGAATGAGGTGGGAGCACTGGTGACAGAAACTGTGTTGTGAACCAGACTATTTGTAACAGATATTAAAAAAAAAAATCTTATGCTGTGACTTCATCCAAGAGTTAAGTACCCTAGCATAGCCCCCATGAACAGCTGATTTCTGGAATTATTTTTGGGTAGTAGATGGGATAGTGAATCCAAAAACTCTACTTGGATATTTAGTCAAATGTTACAAGTGGTAAATCATTTTCAATGTACTTTAAAATCTCTGGGACTCAGACTTAATTGGTCTTCTACAAGACAGCATTTCTGTATCAGAGGGGAACAAACGAAATGTCGTCTCCACTTGAGTGTTAGCTATTCTTGAAAATATTTGGAGAGGTTTAGGTAGCAACTTGTGATTTGGATGCTTGTCCTTCATGGCAAATGGAAACTCTTGGGAAGACATTGGGTCTGCTCTTATGGAAGATTGTAAATGGATTTGTTAGGGCAAAATGTCTCACCTCTAACAAGTTATTTTTACGCCTTTTCTCAATAAGTAACTGAAAGTGCTAACAATGTCACTAAATATTTGCCTCTAATTTACTAGCGAGAAAGTTAAAGTAAAAACAATTCTGGTAGTGCCTAGAGGGAACAGATTATCTTGATCTGTCAATGTGGCTAAGCCTGGGTATGGAATCAACTGCTCATATCTTGTTGGGTGAATAACTCTCCTTAGAAATAGGCTAAGTAGTGAGTTTGATAGCAGCCTTTAATACTGTGGGCATGTCAGTAGATACTGGCAAGGATAGCTATAGTTGTGGTCAAGTGACTCCATTCTTCTTTTGTTAAGAGGCCCAAAAGAGCAGCATCAGTGGTGATTGCTCATCTGCCACAATTTCTCCCTCTTGGAAGGTACCACATTTTTCTATTCTGATACCTCTTCTGTTCAACATTTCTGCATCCACTAAGAAAGATAATGATATTGTACCCCATAAAATCTCAGCAATACGCACCTACCATTTCTGGGTCTGATTCGTCCCATCTCAAAAAATTATACATTGGAAAAAGGTACAGAGGTGGTCAACAAAAATGATTAGGAGTATGGAACAGCTTCCATATGAGAAGAGATTAAAAAGATTGGGATTGTTCAGTTTGGAAAAGAGACAGACAACTAAGGGGGCATATAATAGAGGTCTAAAAATCATGAATGGAATGGAGAAAGTGAATAGGGAAGCATTATTTACTGCTTCCCATAACACAAAATCCAGGGGTCACCCAGTGAAATTAACAGACAACAGGTTTAAAACAAACAAAAGGAAGTACTTTGTCACACAATGCACAGTCAACCAGTGGAACGCGTTGCCAGGAGATGTTGTGAAGGCCAAAATTGTAGTAAGGTTCAAAAAAGAATTAGATAATTTCATAGATGAGACATCCATTAATGACTACAGCCAAGATGATCAGGTATGCAACCCCATGCTCTGGATGTTCCTAAGCCTCTGATTGCCAGAAGCTGGGATTGTATGACAGTGGATGAATCACTCAGTAATTGCCCTGTTCTGTTCATTCCACCTGAAGCATCTGGGACCAACCACTGTCAGAAGAGAGGATACTGGGTTAGATGGATCATTGGTCTGACCCAATATGGCCGGTCTCATATTCCTATCCTGCCCCTCAAAAAATAAAATAATCTTATATTCTGAATGAAGTCCATTTATAGTAAACATATATAGCATTTAACATTTGCTGCACAAACATTTTGTACAGCATATTAACAATGCTTCATAATCAGTTCTTCAAAGTTGAAAAATGTGTTTATCATTCTCCAACATCAACTTTTAACAATGTGATGTGCTGCTGTGGTTTCATATTTGTCTTTAAAGAAAGCAACAGAAGTTCTGTGGGAATAGTAACATCATTTATATGGTGATTATTCACTCTGAAAATGTAAGTTCAAGAGATAAATATTAAGAGTAAGCTATATATGGAATTCAAAATTACTTGGGAGCAATGTTTCCCTACATAATTTAACACATGGCTCTATCACCTTATTAAGTGTTATTGAGTTGGATTACATTCATTTGCAAAATCTGGGGGGGAGGGGAGAGGAAATAAAACTCAGTAATTAAATGAGGTCCAATAAAGTTATATTCTCCTAGCTACTTACTCAGTTACACAAGTCTACAGGATCTGCAGTACATATCAGACAAAGCGTTTCCTCCTGTTATAACTACTAATATTTAAAAAATTTAAATTAAATAAGCCACTGTATATCTAAGGGACAAGATTCTTAGCTGGTGTAAATTGGTACTGCACCACTGACTTAAATGGAGGTATGCTGATTTAACCACCGTTTAGAATACGTTCCAAAGTGAAGGAGCTTCCCTTGCTTCCCTAGGCAGTTTGCTCCATTGTCTGACTGTTCATACAGTTAGGAAGTTTTTCCTGAGACTTAATCTAAATCTGCTATGCTGTAGTTTGAACCCATTGCCTCTTTGTCCTGCCCTCTGTGGCAAGACAGAACAATCTTTCTCCATCTTTTTTTATTACAGCCTTTCAAGTATTTGAAGACTGCTATAGTGTCCCCCTTTATATTGCCTCTTCTCCAAACTAAACATACCTAGTTCCTTCAGCCTTTGCTCATATGGCTTGCATTCTAGCCCTTTGACCATCTTTTTGGTGGAATGTAGGGTGATTTACTTCCTAAGGGCTCACCTTTAATGAAATATGCGTATTTCATATGAGCTAGTGAACTGGGGCCAGAAAAAGAGGGAGTTTGAAAGGGAGTTTGTAACAAGGCATTGTGATAGTATTACTATGGTTAGGAAAGGCTGCGTGGCCAGCATAAGTACTGCTCCCGTCTCCTCCCCCTGCACCTGTATCCAGACAGAGAACCTAACCCTGGATGCCTCTACCCAGATTCTGGTGCGAATTTGCAGAGACAGTGGCTGGCATTGCCCTTTCATAGAAAGCCAGGCTGGGGCGACCATCCAGTGTGAAAGCTGTCTGTTGGTGGAATCTCTCAGGAAGCAGGTGGGAGAGCTCCTGGAGGAGGTGGCTAGGCTGAGAAGAATCTGTGCACACAAGGAATTCATCAGAAGTATTCATAAGGAGACCTCCAGGGCTGAGGAGGCTAACCAGTTAGAGAGGACTGCTGTCACACCAGGGAAGGAGGACACAGCCCTGTCATAGGACAACACTGGCTGCTGTTTACTTCTGGTGGCAGGCAGTGCTCCAATCCGGCTCCCAACCCACTGAGCACAATGACAAAGAACACTTATGCTGTCCTGGCAATGAGGGATGAGGAACTGTGCCCCCAAAGGTGGAGGAGGAAAAACGCTGTACTCCCAAGGTTAGGAGGATCATGGCCACCACTCCCAAGAGGAAACATAAGGTAGTGGTGGTTGGTGACTCCCTTTTGAGGGGACGGAGGCACCCATCTGTCGGCTGACACGGCATCGCAGGAGAACATTGGGGGGGGGGGATTTTCAAGGATAATCTGGCCCTCTGACTACTATGCCACGTAGGCATCAATGATACTGTGAGGTATGACCCTGAGCAGGTCAAAAGTGACTACTTGGCTCTGAGAGGCAAGGTGAAGTAGGTGGGGGTGCAGATGGTGTTCTCTCTGATCCTCCCAGGCAAGGATAGGAGTCCAGGGAGATACAGGTGCATCCTGGAGGTGAATTCCTGGCTGCAAGTCTGGTGTCACCAGGAGGACTTCTCTATTGAAAAAGGGGAAGAGCATCTTTGGAGACAGACTGGTTGACCTCGTGAGGAGGGCTTTAAACTAGGTTTGATTGGGGCAGGAGACAAAGGCCCACAGCTAAGTCAAAAACATGGAGACCTGGAAGAAGGGTCAGAATCTTGGGCGGGGGGGAGCATACACAATTATAACAAGGACAAGAGAGAGACAAGTGGGAACAGGGGGAAAATCAAATCAGTATCTTAAATGTCTGTATACTAATGCAAGAAGTATGTGGAATAAACAGGATGAACTGGAAGTGCTAGTTAATAAACACAACTATGACATTGTAGGCATCACACAGACTTGGTGGGATAAAACACATGACTAGAATATTGGTATAGATGGGTACAGCTGGCTCAGGAAGGACAGGCAGGGAAAAAAAGAGGAGGTCTTGCCTTTTATCATCAAAAACATATACGTTTGGACTGAAATTGAGATGGAAATAGGGGAATAGTTTAAAGTCTCTGGATAAGGATAAAAGGAGTAAAAAAAACTAAACCACCTCAGGTGATGCCATGTCTCTACTACAGACCACCTAAAACAGGAAGAAGAGGTAGATGAGCCTTTTTTAAAAAACAATTAACATAATCAGCAAACCACAGGACTTGGTGGTGATGGGGGACTTCAACTACCCAGACATCTGTCGGGAAAATAATACATCAAGGCACAGATTATCCAAATTCTTGGAATGCTTTGGAGACAATTTTTTATTTCATAAGGTGGAGAAACCAACTAGTCGAGAGGCTGTTCTAGATTTGATTTTGACAAATAGGGAGGAACTGGTTGAGAATTTGAAAGTGGAAGGCATCTTGAGTGAAAGTGATCATGATCCGATAGAATTCAAGATCCTAAGGAAAGGAGGACATAAAAATATCAAAACAAGGACACTGGACTTCAGAAATGCAGATTTCAACCAACTTGGAGAAATAGTAAGCAAAGTCCCATGGAAAGACCAGTTAGGAAGAAAAGGAGTCAAAAGGGGGCTGGCTGGATGGGACACTTTGCCAGTGTGTTTCACAGATACTTGCTGACATCAGAGGAACGGTAAGACTCAGGAATCTTGGGTTCCCTCCAGAGCCTGAAATGACAGTGTGCTGTAGTAGCCACAAATCTATTCTCTCCAGCTCATCTCTGTCATACTCCAGTCTTTTCCTCCATACCCTAGCTCTTCCGGCCAGTCCTGGCCTCACCATCCAAGTCCCAATTTCCCCCCCCCATTATCCTGCCTTCTGGGGAGAGCAGCCCATGAGAGCTGCTGCACATGCTGGACAGCCTGTTCCCTTAGCGTGTGAAGCAGGCACTGCTCCCTCCTTTTTGCCAGTCAGCTCTGAAGACAGAGGGCTAGTAGTGCTACTGAAGCCCTTTACCCTTTTATCACAGAAGCAGCTGAGGATCAGTTGCTGCCTGCCAGCTCTCATGCTCGTTCTTACCCTATGTGAAGATCCTTGTACTGCCCCCACCCATTGGGCTGGGAAAGAGTAAATACCATGATGCTACCCCACACCCACATAGCCTGGGAGGAGAGGGATGATTCCTGATTGTGCCACTCTCCAGGCCTTCATCTATCCCTTCTCAATCAATCCACACCTCAATAACATTGCTCCATGAAGAAAACAAACACAAACACACACACACAGAGTAATAATGGATTAGTTGATGTTTAAGATGAATTCAAGTGCTGACAGAATACAATACTTTTGGAAGTACATTCTTCCAGAGACCATACTACAGGGAATGACCATGCATGAAGGTCAGGACATCCCCTATGCTGGTAAATAATGGCTCAGGTAACAAGAGTCATCCAACCTGTTTCTGAGACCCCACCTTCAGGAGTCATCTGAAATCAGCCTCATACCATAGAGGCACCTTTATTTACTGGAGTACATATCTATCTAGCCAAAAGGAGATTTTTACTGCAACTTCTTAAATCTAGAAAATCCTTGAGGCCATTTAGAACATTAACATTGGTATTTTCCTCTCATGATTTCATGTCTCAGAAAATGAAATTCAGGAAGCAGTCATCCCTTTTTGCTTGAGATCCCAATTTAGCAATCTACAAACATCTTCGAAGGCTGCTGTATTCTAAGATTACAGCAACTAATGTTTGAATTTCTCAGTAACAGTCTACTTAACAGTCAATTTACAGATACAGTAATTCTTGTCATTTTTCTTAAAACGGTCTTTATTACCAGATACTATAGCTTCGTTTCTGAAATAGAAGTGGCAAAGCAGATGATAGAGTATCTGTGGCATTGGCAAACCACCAGCTATCCCAGTGCTTTGATCATCTAAATTATTTGTAGGCAGTTCTTAATATTTTTAGTTAATATTATTTGAGTATATAGCTAGATAAGAGTGTTTCCTGCAATCTATCTTCAATATTCTTGAGCAGATAAATGGGAGAGACAAGGGAAGGCCTTTTTGTGAGTTATTTTGGCCACAGGCTAAATTATCTTCACGTAGATTTAAAATTACACACACACACACTCCATAATCCATCCCAGATCATCTCTTTTCAAGCCTTAGTACACTTGATGCCATCTGAAATCTCCTTAGAAGTCTCCTTTGGGGTATCGACCATATTTACCTGTTTGTTGGAATAGTGCCTGGAACAATGAGGCCTTAATCTCAACTGGGTTCTTTGAATAAAACAGCAAGGTGAAAAAGGTGGGCTAATCATTTGAGATAAATAATTTTAATTTACATGCTGTGGTCACAGAATTTAAGATGCTTTACACAGAATTTTAGGTCCATCTTACCCTAGAGAGCCCTTAGACTTAATCACAGTTTGCATTGCATTGTAGAGACAAATCTACAATCTGAAATTCATGCTGTTACTAAGGTACATAATAGTTAATTTAAATTATCTGCAGGTCAAATGTTATTCTCAGAAAAAGTTTGTGAATAATTGCTAATGACTAGTTGAGAATTATCCAACGAATTTGCAAACAGGAAGGGGAAAAAAAAGGAAAAACATCACACAGTAAGTTAAATTAGGAGTTGTTTACTTGGTCACAAACAATGGATGTGGCCTTCTACATTTAATTCTCTCTTTTGTCGTGATCTTTCTAGGGTTCCATGTGTTGTAAAAATGGTGCTCTCCCTAATAGATTTTCAGTATTCAAGGGATCACTGTGCAATGAGCTGCTTGACAAGCAACTCAAGTACGCATCTGATGCCAGGAAAACTGGCTCAAGTGCCTTAAAATATGCAACAAACACATCCTTCTTCACTGTATTTACCTTTGGCACCATTGTTGATTATTCTTAAATATAATGTTGACTCTGTTTCAGGGCTCATCCTGTCATGTTACATTCTCTAGAAAGAATGTATTAAGATGGGGCATGTTCATCTAGTCTATTCTGGTTTGTCAGTTTATTCTTATTGCAGATATATCAATAGCTTTGGATATGAAAAGATACTAGTCTTTAGCCTTGAAACTCACTGAAATATAGCTAAATCCATATTCTCTCTACAATATATACTACAATAAGAATACAAGTTCTGGTGTCTTTCTTTCTTCCATTTTGTCATCCTTTCAGTAAGTTTTGTAACATCTATGCAGGCTAGAGCAGCACACTCCTTTTCTACCATTACCTGTTCAGACACAGGAATCAATAGTGTATATTCTGGGGATTTATACTGTGACATCGTACAATCACTTAGATTGCTGGAGTAACTACGCTGTGCACATATTGAATTTTCCTTAGCTTTTGTTGTCTTTCTAAAGGCTTTGCTTGGAGTTTTAAAATGTTCATTCAATGAAGCAATAGCAACACAAGTTAAAAGTGAAGCCTATGTTGTCTCTTTTAAACCTGTCCAGATTCATGGTGAGAAGACATGGACATTTATTTGGTGATCGGAAAGGCTACACTGTCACATGAAGGCAAAATACTGTTCTATATTTGGAGCTCCATTATCTGAATTTTGTTAAGCAAGTTTGGTACAGCTGCACCGGAAAAGAGTTTAGAGAAAAATAAGCATCTTAAATCAACAAAAGGAAAAACAGAGCAAATGGAACCCATCACAGATTGATGTATCTGAAAGTGATGCAGTCATTAATTGATGTATTCTTAGAGTAAAATTCACCCCTTGAAGAACAGCACAAGACCTATGCACTACCTAAGTTCCAGTTAAGTCCTATTTGAAAGGGTTGAGGGAGACTTTTGTGCTGTTCTGTGTAGAAGGGTGAATTTAATCCTTAGTGAAATGTCTTCACTATACTGCCACCCTGGAATTGCTTATAGTAAATATCCTATCGATTATTTAATATTTTTGGTGCAAATGATGTAATTGTTTGACTACTTCACACACAGTAGCAGTATCACTAGTATCATTCTACAGCTTTGTATTGTTATTAACTCTGTAATAATGTTTAATATTTATAAAATATGCATATATTTAGTTATTTCAACTTGCTAAATTCTATTCTATTAGACTATTATGGACATCACCCCCAAAGTGCTGCAGAAAAGGTGCCCCAGCCCTATACATCAATGGATCATTCAACAGACTCTGGACATCACAGAAAAAATGATTTGTGGCTTGCTTAAATGGTAACAACCAAGAATGTGGATGCCTCAATATCTTGCGTATTACAGCTTTAAAGTAGGCTCATGTGATGTTTTGGGCAAATACGACTCAACTGATAGAAGCTGCATCAGCCAGAAACAACTATGAGGCTGTCTATAAAGAAATGTGCACCTTAAAAGCCAGTCCATGGAGCAAATCCTCGCTCAGAACTGGATGTAGTAACATACTGAACACCAAGGCAGAAGGTTTGAGTAGATGGAAAGAATGCTTTCCAGAGCTTCTTAACCACCTCAACGCTACAGATCTGCAGTGCCAGTAAGATGCAAAGAGTCCAGTGACCGCCCCCTGCTCCCATTTAATGTAGAGGATGTCACTCTTAAAGTGATTCAAATCACAGCGGGTAAACTCAAGAATGCCCATGCTGCTGGTATTTGTGGGATAGCAGCCAAGCTGATCAAGCATAGCAGGGATTCTGTCTTGGAATAGCTGACCCATATTAATCAGAGTATGGATTCATGAGAAACTACTATACAACTGGTCCCGTGGGATTATTCTCTCATTCTGGAAAGGGAAAGATGTTCTGGTGTGTTCCAATCACCACGGCATCATGTTGCTTTCCATTCTAAGCAAACTGTCCACTACTGGTTCTTCTTGAGCATGTTAAACCCACCATAAGGAATGTGTAATTTCTACAGTAAGCTGGTTTATGCCCAGCTGATCAACCATGGAGCAGATTTTTACCATTAGACGCATCACTGAAAAAGCCCAGGAATTTCATCTTAGGAAGAATGAGGTGTATATAGCCTTTACTGATTTAAAAGCTGCCTTAGATTGTGTTGATTGTCACTCCCTTTGACTCTGCCTGCAAGCTCCTGGTGCTCCTGGCAAGCTCTTCAACCTTCTTGTAGAAATGCACGACCAATGTGAGAGCTGTGTCCATTCAGGTCTAAGGATGTCTAACTGATTTGAATACAACAGTAGCGTTTGTTAAGAGTTCAAGGCTGCCGCATATCCGTTCAACACTGTTATTGACTGAATGATGGAAACCGTCTCTAGCTGCATACTGGGGGTGGTACTTCTATATATCAGACTGAACATGCAGATGACAGCTATATTCGCAACTCATGAACTAATCACATCAATGCTCTGAATATATTTATGGAAGCAGCAAGTAAGCTTGGTCTTCAAGTGGAAGAAGACCAACCTGATTGATGTGGCTGATGGACCTCTACCCTACACATCACAATCGATGGACAAGAAGTTGAATTAAGACCACCACCACCATATTGGGTCAGACCAAAGTTCTATCTAGCCCAGAATCCTGTCTTCCAACAGTGGCCAATGAGTGGGCCAGGAGCCCCAGAGGGAATGAACACAACAGGTAATCATCAAGTGATCCATTTCTTGTCACCCATTCCCAGCTTCTGTCAGAGGCTAGGGACACCATCCATACCCATCCTGGCTAATAGCCATTGATACACCTATCTCCATGCATTTATCTAGTTCTTTTTTTAACCCTGTTATGGTCTTGGCCTTCACAACACCCTTTGGCAAGGAGTTCCACAGGTTGACTGTGCGTTCTATGAAAAAATACTGTTTTAAACCTGCTGCCTATTAATTTCATTTGGTGACCCCTAGTTCTTGTGTTATGAGAAGGAGTAAATAACACTTCCTTGTTTACTTTCTCTACACCACTCATGATTTTATAGACCTCTATCATACCCATTAGTTGTCTTTTTTCCAAACTGAAAAATCCCAGTCTTATTAATCTCTCCTCATACAGCAACTGTTCCATACCCCTAATAATTTTTGTTGCCCTTTTCTGAACCTTTTCCAATTCCAATATACCTTTTTTGAGATGGGGTGACCAGATCTGCACACAGTATTCAAGATGTGGGTGTACCATGGATTTATAGAGAGGCAATATGATATTTTCTGTCTTATTGTCTATCCCTGAATGATTCCCAACATTCTGTTCATGTTTTTGACTGCTGCTGCACATTGAGTGGATGTTTTCTGAATTCATCAACTAATTTGAGTATCTTGACTGTTGTCACCACTGGGGGAGGCTACCTTCATGACATGAGCATTGAATCAGCAAGGCTACTAGTCCTATGTACACTCTCTGGAAGCCCCTGTGGCATCAATGCCATATATCAACTCACACTAAGATATGTATCTATCGAGGAACAGTGACTTCTGTTCTTCTGTAATGCACCGGAACCTGGGCCACCACAGACACACAAAATGTGCCAGCTGGACACTTTCAATATGAAACAGCAATGACACATTGAAGGCACTGGTGGTTTCATCACTTTATGAATGAGGCTGTCAAGCATTGGACCAGCCAGCCTCCAAGGTCTTCCCAGGTGGCTCAATGATGGCTCAGGTGTCTTGGCCATCTGCATGCCAGGCTGCCAGCTTTGTGTGTTTGAGCCATGGCCTCATACACACTGGAAGGATGCTGTAGTTTGAGCTTCTCTGCCTCAGCCTTAATATAGAGCAATCTGCAACACTGGCTGGAGACAGGGCTCTCTGGAAACAGGTGATCTGAAATGTGCACTCTATGAACAGGAGAATTAATGAATAACTAATGATCCTGCTACAATTTTAAGAGGAGATGGTGTGGGAGTAGGATCAAAAAGGAAGGTAATTAGCCAAATAAAAGTGCTGTATAAGTGTCTCATTTCTTTTATATTTCCATATATTTAGTATATGCTAATAAGAGCGTTATTGGTGATAAAATAATCAGCAACTGTTCTGGAAGTGAATATGATTTTAAATTAACAAATTATCACATTTAAGGGGTATTGTCTCCTTACTGCATTAAAAGTTCCCATTAACAGAGAGCAAGCTCTAGTGATAAAAGCAGGAGATGGGGAAATAAAGAATCCTTGGTTCTAGTCTCAGTGCTTCCATGTGCAAATCACACGTAAGTACCCCATGGCTTAGTATGGCCATCTGTAAAACAGGATAGTTGTACTTACCAGCATCACAGAAGTTTTGAGATCTGAAAGCACTTTTCAAACTTTCAGATGAAAGATGTGATAAATATTATTTTACAGTTCTAATAGAGTTGCATAGCGCTTTGAGGAGCAAACTGACATCTTTTTTCCCCCTCACACAAAGTATATATACTTTTGCCCGAAAAAAAACCCCCAGTTATTAAAAATTGTAATTGTTATTTGATATTGAGCCACTGCTGTGTTGGTACCTGTTAGTAAATATCAAGTTTTTTTAGTCCTCTTTTGTTGTATATTAATTTGCATATTAACTTTTCACTCAGAATCATTATAATATTAGCAAAGAGTGAACTCTAAAGTCAGAGTGCTGGTTTTTTAATCTGTGAGTGACTTGTGTGCAGGAACTTTATGTGATCAAGTATTGCTGGTGACTCCAAATCTGTAGGAATACACATGTCTAGGGAAAAAATGCCCCTCAGACTGATACCTCTGTAGACTCTATTTATGGTGTAAACATGATTGGGTGATTGTTAAGGGGTGACTATAAGTTTTATGATTGATAAGAGACACAATGGAATGAAATAAAGATCCATTGAAAGATGTATTTTTAACTCATTAAGAACTGACAGGTGTCACAGCTGACACAGAGCCTTGAAATCTTGAACTTTTTCATTTGGTTATTTGTAATATAGAATGGAATAGGCAGATATAATAAACAAACTAGAGTTTTATTTTATGTATAGCCAGGGTTGGTCTGGTTGTTCATCTCAACACTAGGAAAAGGAGACATGTTAGCAAAAATGAGCATGGTGACAAAGGAGAGAGTCTTATGTGATTCCTGCATGTTGCAGGAACGTAGTCCATGGATGTGCCTTCTTTTGATAAATTGCATTTCCTTTAACCAAGTTATCTCTACAGTAACAGTAGGTTAAATATGTTTTTATCCTTTTATACTACATGTGCCGTCAGAATTAATGCTTAAAACTATAGTAGCCCATGAGCCTATGTGTGTGTAACATTATATAGAGGACATCAGCATACTTCTAAAACCTAACCCTATTTTCTGCACATTAGAGAAAGATTAATTTCTTTAGAGAACATTTTATAGCAAAAGCTTGCAAATATGCAATAATATTTACTGTATTTTCTCCCCCACTCCTTTTTATTATCCCATTGGAGTCATCTGGTACAATCATTTTAGTGGGAAAAAAAAACAGGAGTGGAAAAATGTTTAGTCATTAAGGTTGCTGGAGCATTATGGAGTATACATTTAGAATCAAAACAAAGCTTTTGGGGCAAAAGATCTGCTTACTGCTGGCTAATGAAAATATGGCTTATTGATGAGATTATAAAGATTCTTGGCTCTCTCTGGCTTCAGCATGACAGGATTTAGGACCTTTTCTGGGTCGGGGAGGGCAGTGGTCTCCTTTCCCCCCTCAGTATCCCCTCCTTTGGCATCCACGGGCAATTGGCCTTCTCTACCATAGCAAGAATTTAGGGGTGAGGGAAATCAGGCCAGCTAGTTCAATCATACCCCCTACAAGGATTTTTAGGAGTTGAGCATAATGCCCGCAACCCTTCAAAGACAAAGAACTAGGAACATGTGTCACTGCTGCTTCCTCTTCAGGACCCAGCTTTCTATGAAGTGTTTTGTTTTTTAAAAAACTCAGAGGGAAAGACACAAAGATCCAAGAGGGAGCTCATTGTAATATTATACTAGTATTAAAGTAGTCTAAGAATAAGTTCGGATTCTCATGTGTGGCTAAGCTTGAAGTATGACCAGATAGAGGGTTGGCAAAAGTACCTTACTTTATCTCCACTATTCTAGGATACTAGCAAGTAGCCATTTCTGCTTCTGGTGTAAGTTAAAATATCCTCAAGCCTGCCTTTACTTATACCCAGCTGCTTATGGCCTCAAGTGGCCATTATGGCAGCTGAGGAATAGCTAGAGTGCAGTAGGACTCCAACTATACCCCCTTTAACTCAGCCATGTTCTCCACATTTCCCCTATGCCAGGGGTGTGAGAGAGAGAGAGAGGAAAAGAACTCTTATGGCATGAAGGGACTCCCTGTAGGTTGGAGAAATTCCTTGGTGACCAGATCCTCACCAGGTGTATGGCCTTTTTATGCTAGCTCTGCCATCACAATGGATCTGTAATGTGACAAAGAATCCAGCCCAGTGTCTGAAATTAATTTGTTACAATCTTGCTTAAATCTAAACAAAAACCATACACTTATGGAAAGCTACAGGCACTAACTGCTGAAATGTTAAGTAAAAAGTTAACTTAAGTAAAAAGTTAGTTCTGAGACCACATAGGGTCCTAGGGCTTAATGCTATGGTTTTATCACCACCTTCGGTCTTGAAACTGGCATCCATAAAATTTTAGAGTCTAGTATGGGAAATGGGTGAACGTATTTGCTCTCCATTGATTTTAAAATGTGGCTATGAAAACAGCTGAAATGTTCTCAAAGAACTTTCCTGGAGAATGATGACTAAGGAATAAGAGTAATCAATTCTTGAGGAGACAAGGCCATGGGAAAGCGGAACAAGGGTCAGGAAAATTTGCTTCTCAGATTGAAAGAGGGGATAATTTCAATGCGACTTAAATAAGGACTATCACATTCTTAACACGTGGTTGTCAATGAGCCCCATTTATTGGTTGAAAAGAATCTACCTCTAATTCCATATATTCTTGGCTAACAAAGAGACTCTTAATTATTAGAATTAGAGATGGCAGGATTTAGGTTCCCCACTGTGGTGGGCATATAGCTATTTGAATGAGAAGACCTCTACACAGCCACTTTGACCAGTTGGCAGTGAAAAATGGATCACCCTGACACCAACCAGATGTTTTTCAAAAGGACATTGTACGTGTGTAAAATCATGGTGCGTGTTGCCTATTTCAACACTATGAGCTCAGTTCTCTGGGTTGAGTGGAAATGGGGGCAGTGGAGATTGTTGTATTTGCTCTTATGTTCAACAGTCTCTGAAAGAAGTTATTGCTATTGTGCTTCCATCTATATCACCAGGGTAAGGCATCTCAAGAACCTTACACCAGTGGACAAGTTCAGTGGACACCCTGCCCAACCCCAAAACATGCCCTCCTCCATCCCTTTATGCCAGGCAGGGCTGGTGTGGAATGAAGTAGTCTTAGCAGATTTGGGAATCTGGCCCAATAACTTTTGCCTGTAGATTTATGTGAAATATTGCACATTAAGATGCTATCAGATCTCTCAGCAAAGGATGAAAACCCCGGGAGTACAAACAAACCCCTATATCATCTTGAAGACATTCCCATAAAGTCTCACGCTCTAGTCTACTATTTTAAAAGTTCATTAAGATAAAATAATCTTAATCTGTCCGTATAAATGACTGCCATAACAAATATTAACTGTAGCTCTTCAAAGCTTCCCCCCCGTCCTCGCAGTCAAAAGTTTGAAAACATTGTTTCAGAAAAGAATCAGGCTGGTCGTGGTTGGCATTCTTATGCCATTTTCGAATATTCCTTTGCCAGGAAAGGCAGAAAAGCAATTATATTAACCAACAAAACGTTCTGAAAGCTATTTGTTTAAGGAGTAAAAGTTAAAAGAATGTTGGGAATTTCTACAGTGCAAGTAAGAAGTTAACCCTGGTGATGAAGCAAACGCTCCCAAGATTGTATTGTTTCCACCAGTTGAACATCATATATCATCTTTAAGGTGAATCAACTCTTGCCTGCAGCAAATTAAAAGTTTAACACATAACTGAGGCTTTGGAAGAGCAGGCTTAAAGGTAACTGAACTCTAATAAATACCACTATTTCTGAAACATTTCAAGAATCAGTCTTCAGATTTAAAAAAAAAAAGGAGAGTTAAGATCATGGCACTGTATACAATATTGTCTGCCATTCGAAAGATTTAAGGACTAACAAGTTACAATAGAAAGAGAAACCTAAAAAAAAAAAAGTTAACTGTTGAGTACAGAGAGAATGCTGAAGGCAACACAGCCAATCAATTTCTGCAGATATCAATGTCAGCTATAACTGCTAGACTTACAGCCATGCAAGGTTGTTAATTAAGCCATGGGGAACAAGAGAACTGCTGTAGCAAGAATATAACTGCACAAAGGAGCTAATTTAATAACAATTTGAGCAGCATCACATTGTAAAGAGACAATGCCGTTTTGACAGATGTATGCAGGGAGTTTATTTGGGGTTAGTAAAATGCCAGTTGAGAAAGCCAAGATGTCATGTAAGTGACATCTAGGAGAGTCAGCTTTCTGAAGTATTCTGGGGAATGAAGAAATGATGTGCTGTTGGGAAAGAACATGGTTATCATGAAAAAAAAATACAATGCAATCTGGCATCTGGATAGTGTCATATAATCTATGCTCCTTAAATTATGAAGGGGGTAGAGACCTACACCATGGAATTAGCCACTTTCAGAGCCTAGTAAAATTTCTTTGAAAGTGATCTAATTGATCTGTCAAATCTGATGCTAGAACCTTTGCAGAATAATGATTTTTGAGGAAGCAGACACAAATAAAAGGTACAAGATACATTTCTGAAAAAACGATTCCTTCTTGGTAAGCTATGAAATCTCTAAACCAGGAATAAAGTGGGGAAAAACCCTCTAAAGCAGAAGAGAACATGATGGTCAAACTTATAAATGCTGAAGATGAATGAGGATAATAGAGTAGAGCAAGGATGTTTTACTGTTAGTCAAACTCATTCTTCTGGACTTTTTCCCTGGCACTATTCATTAATCTCCACTTTCAGAAGCTTTATTTCTACAAGTGTAGCGAGTTACTTAAATTAGAAACAGCATTGTCAGCATCTCCGTTGCTGGATAGGTTTATGCATGGAGGAGAAAATAAGTGTTGGAAAGGTACAATGGTATTTTTTAAAAATATATTCTTGGCCCATGTAACTAGTGCTGCACACAGTTTTGAAAGCCATGGTGTATTGGTATCTAATAACTAGCAGCTGTTGTTTCTGTAAGAGTGTCAGCTAGAATGGGTAACATAAGTTAATCCTCTTCTGTCCTAGGCTTGTGATTTGTTTGATGCCTCTTAAATGAGGGACAAAAATGCATGCAAATTTGTGGATGCTATTGACATGCATGTGTATCAGATTTCTCTCAACAAACAGAATTATGTACAATCTGAAGATTAGGAGGCCCCAATTCTCCTCTCACTAATGTTTGGTCTACACTTAAAAGTTAGGTTGATGTAGCTACATTGATCAGGGGTATAAAAGTAACCCCATGTCCCTGACTGGTAATTATACTGACAAAAAACCCAGTGTAGATGCAGCTACATTGGTGCAAGACTGCTTCCGTCAGTGCAGCTGACTTCATTCAGTGAGGTTATGTTCCTACACTCCTTCTGTCAGTTCAGCACGCATCCACACTGCAGAGTTACGTTGACAGAGCTACGCCAGTATAGTCTCACTAGTGTTGTCACAGCTGTAGACTAGACATAGCCGTTCATCAGTGTCAAACTGAAGTAACTCCATTGATGTCAGTGGAACTACTATGGGATAAATGATGAGACAATCAAATCTTAACATATTTAAGAAACTCAAGTATCTGTGCAACACATAGACCAGCTGATTTACTTATATTGAAGACTAAGAGGAAGATCTATTAGGGAGATGCTATATGAGAATGACATTTCCTGTTTTTCCTTCAGTAAGTTTGACCTCAGCTTCTGAGACTATACTAAGGCTAATCTGCTTTTTCCAATCATATTTTAAAAAGAGGTGCTTGCTTTCTAGACAGGTTTTTCCAGGTTTACTATTTCACCAAAAGTTTATTTCCTCTATCCCCCAACCCTGCAATTTTTCCCTCAAATTCACTGGAATCAATTAGACTTTTGAAAAGATCCATAACATCAGTGCTTCAGCAGCAAATTCAAATACAAATGAGAGGAAAGAAGATAGTGTCCCTGCATTCTCCAGAGTATTCATTTGCATTGTTTCCATACTTACCCATGCTACACACCACACTGAGTTTTGGGGTGATCTGCATTAGATCCAGGTGAACAACTCGTAATGAGTAATTTTGATGTTCATAAAATTGCCCATAAGACTGCAAACTTCAAGTGTGTTTGAATTTGCCAACTTTCTTCAAAAAATTATTAATCTGCAGAATACCAATGAACATTCAAAATTTAGAGTGTGCTACTTAGTGTTGTTTGTATTCCCTGGTTTGATATTTCAAGCACAAAGCAGAATGGATTTTAAATTCAATACTCCAGTATCAAATTTGAAATTGGTACTGTTGCTTGGTTAACCAATTCAGAATTCACTTTGTTAAGTATTTACACTTTCTGTCTACAGTACTTACGGAAAGTGAACACAACTGGGCTGTGAACGCAGTAGAAGATAGAAGTATTTATTTGAATATGTAAACTAAACTGATCTTTTTGTTTTGCTTAGCAGCATTCACCCGTCTCAGCCTCTCTTGAAATTGTGATATGTATTTCAAAACTTTAAATGCCTAATCTTAGAGACTGGTTGAAATATAGTTTTCACTATTTGATCTTTTTACTCCCTCGCTTGATTTCAAAAGATGAGATACATGAATGAACATAAACATGTCAACATATAAAGTGCCTGTGCCTTTAATTCCCATCCATTCTGTGAAAAAGGGTGGTGTTTTTTTTTTGCAGGCTTTCCATGTTTTTCTAATAGAATTCACCTGCAGAATAGGTAGAATATTACATTTCTATATTGTAATTCACAATCTATCCAAATAGGGAAAAGATCAAAAAACAATTCATGTTTAGTATATACCTCAAAATAAAGATCTCCGTAAATTCCTGCTATTACATACTAGATGTTTAAAAAGTTATCTGAACATGGCCATCAATTTATTTCAGCCTTTAAGCCAGCCCTCTCTTAGATTGGGTTCAGGAAAAAAAAAAAAGTGTATCAGAGGGATAGCTGTGTTACTCTATCTACAAAACAACGAGGTGTCTGTTGGCATCTTAAAGACTAATAGATTTATTTGGGCACAAGCTATCATGGGTAAAAAAACCTCACTTCTTCAGATGCAACTGAACATGCATCTGAAGAAGTGGGGTTTTTTACCCATGAAACCATAGTCTTTAAGGTGCCATTGGACTCCTCTGTTTTTGGAGGAAAAAAAGTTTTCCTGTTACCCTCCAAATGAAATGCATGTATTTTAATATTGTGTTTTGATTCTGTCTAACAAGTCTAAAGAATTTCTGACAACTTAAAAATACATTTAGTTTTTTTAATAGTAAAGGAAAACTGCACAGTCAGTCTTTAAGTAATATATCTCAGAGAGAAAGACCTTATGCTGATCAGGTATGCATTTCATAGGTCCAAATCCTTACTTAATTATAGGATTTTCTTAGCCACTTATAGTTTTTTGAATGCCTCACAAATGTTAGTTTGTACAGCCTTACAACATCCCTTTAAGTAATGTCCTAATTTTACAGATGAAGAAACTGAGACACAGAAAGATGAAGTGATTTCTTCAGGAAGTTTGTGGCAGAGCTGGCAATAGAACTTAAGGCTTAGTCCCAGGTCTTAACTACCAGGCTGTCCTCTCACTTCTTTGAAACCACTTACATGAGCAAGGGGCAGAATTCAGCCCCTCAACATTAAATAAGAAGTACTATGTTTTTCTTGCTATGTTCTCTCAACATAAAGAGGGGTCAAGAAGAGGGATTCTCAAAATGGAGAAATAGATTTGGTGCCCTCATGTTTAATAATTTTTCCTCCATTTTCTTGCCTAGTGGAGTTAAGTTTAATACATTGACTTCACTGTGATTCCGTGTGGGTGCAGCAGTCCATCAGTGTGCCAGAAGTTGCAGGATCGAGGCATTAGTTGTTCCTACATTTTGCATTTGGAGGACGCATAGTACGATTTTTTTCTAAGGCTCCTAGGAAAGTGAATTCAAAACCAATTTCCTCAAAAATGAAGGCTCTGCACTGCTTTTTCAGTGAGGGCTATTTCCATGCTCAATTTTAGCTTTTTACCCCAAGCATTTTCATCTGTTCAGTTATTCCAAAAAGGTTGCACAGTTTTTCCTTTTGCAATGGGGAATGTACCGGTAGTTTCTCTATTTATGCTGAAATGCTCTAACTTGAAAAAAAAAATCATTTGGGCAGAGACCAAACCTAGAAAAAAGTTTCTGCAAGTTACAACTTGGAACAGAACTTACAATGGGAGGCTGTCAAGTAACTTTTTACTATTGCAGACTGAGAATCAGAATCTTGCTCATATGAAGTGCAACATAGTGAATGTCTTCTGTTTCTCCAGAGTCCTCTCCTTATCATCTGCTCACTTTTCTAGTCCCTTGGAGTAGAATCCAGAAAGGGTTTTTGAGCATCATGGTACTCTAACTTTTTAGTGCCTAGAAAAGTCACGGAACAACACTGTGATCCACAAAGCCAAGTTAGGTACCCTTTACAGGCAATTAGGGCCAATAAAGGAAATCTACTATACAGTTTCTTCCATAACTCAGATCACCAATTGTGGTGCTGAGCAAGGGGAAGAATTTCCTTTCAGATACATTTTTGCAATATGTTTGGATTTCTCTTGTCCAAATTTTGTTTGCCTGAACTTTGGGTATATGCAAATTTCCAGTGTATTTACACTGTATGTATGTAGTGGACAGAAACAAGTTCTCTGTCTAGCTATACTTCATAATTTACAAAGGCTTCTCTGAAACGGATACATTTCTTCTAAATCCTAGTTAGTTACTGGAAGCCAACTCTGTTGTATTTTCATAATTGGCCATGTCATAAGGGAAAGATACTGGGATACATTGATAAACTGGTTTAAAAACCTGCCTGAACAGTGTACAACACTAATGCTGGTTCAACTACAACTTTCACTAATGCTGATTGTCAGCAAAGGCTATTTTCAGAAGTGCAGACAATACTTTACAAACAGAAAGCTGCCACATATTGAACACAGCTAGTTATAGTTCACTTTAGAGAGGGAGACATGCTCCTTATAAAAGATGCAGAGAAGAGGTCCTGCTGCTACCACCTGTTCTAAGATTCAGGTCTGAACAAACTCACTCAGTCAAAGAAAAATTCAGCTGAATCCACAAAGTTTCACAGTGAAGTTACCTACAGCACAGGAAGGTACATCTCCGCATTGGTAGGAAGGTCGATTGGATGGTCTTTTCCATCTCTAACTTCTACATTTCTGACACGATGAATTGTACATATTTCTAACTGAACACCATAAGTTCTCCTTGGTTTGTTCAAAACAGGCTCTACTTGCACTTGAAAGGATTGTGAGCCTTAGCAAGTCATTGGAAATAACAATCTGAGTTCCCAGTTTTTAACAAAGGCCCAAACTAGGTGATAATGTCTTGGGTTTCACTGAGTTTTTCACAGTCCTAGCAAATATGCATTGTTTAAAATAAATGCCAGGACTTAGGTACTTTCATATTTTCTAACATCTCTGCAAGGAAAACACTTGGTCTTCCTCCTAGTGCACAGTAACCATGGTTTTATCATTGTTGCGTTGAGGGCACCAATATTCATTTATAAACAGTACCGTAGGTGCCTCATCTAATCTCATTCCTACCTCTGGTATAGACTAATACCAAAAGACTAGAAAGCAGCATTAAGTCTCATTCCACAGTAAGGAATGGAGATGGACCTGCACCATTCCAGAGGCGACAGTGTAAAACCAACAGACCCTAGTCACCAGCGGGCAGGATTGAACCTGGGGCCTCTGGAGCTAAACGCATGAACCTCTACTGCATGAGCTAAAAGCCATATGGCTGTTAGCTAAGGCTGTAGAGCAGACTCATTAATTTCTAAGTGGTCTCAGTGCCACTAAATGGGACAGAACACCACACCCAGGAGGTGCGTGGGTTACAACAGCATGCATCTTGAAGCTTCCCAAATGTGCTGGGGGCCCCTTTCTAGGGGTATATTGGTCCCCTTATACCTGGACAGCTCAGCTGGCTGACACACTGGGGACTGTAGCCATGGCTTTGCCTTCTCCCTTCTATGGTGAGTTGCTCTTAGGGGCCGCTTTTCCAGGAAGGTAGTCCACACAATGGTTCTTATTTTCTCATTCCTTGACTGTGTAAGCCCACAATCTAGGCTATAAATGTCCAATGGAATTTTAAAAGCCCTTTACATATTAACATTTTACTGATGTTTGAATGGCTAGACATTCCAAATCTCTCACTGTCTGTAAGAACTATAAAAAGGAAGAGTAGAAATGTTTAGCAAATTAACAACAAATACCTACACGTAACTAAAGTTAACCATACTGTAACCAAGTATTGTATTTTTATTTGTAACCCTTGTCTGTTGTAAAGTGTCACTAATGCCACTTTTACAAAATGTGGAATTAATAAGGCAAATGACTTAAGGACAACTATTTTACATGCAAATGCAATTGGTGAGGTGTACAGAGGCAGACCACCACTGAGTCTACGGCTCTGGTGTCGTATCATCCTTACTGGAATCACTGACTTGCACAGGCAGGTACACAAGGAATAAAAGAGCTTCAACCCAAAAGGGACAGTTTGTCTTTTTGTGAGAATTGTGAAACAAATTTCAGCCGCACATGGAATTGACATCATAATTATTATTTGGATATGTAGCCTTGATAACCAAAGCCCACCATTGGTACTTGTGCTTTATTTGTGTTAGGGCAGATGTCACTTGTAGGCTATTGAACCAACTTTTGTTGGTGAAAAAGACAAGCTTTCAAGCTTATACCTTCTTCAGATCAGCTTCAACAGTGGAACCCTACAGATAACTATACACAAGAAACCCACAGATCACCATACCTACCTTCACAGATCCAGTAACGACCCCAAGAAATCTGTTGTCTATAGCCAGACACTCAGATACCGCAGAATATGCTCTGAGGAGGAAGTCTGGGACATACACTTTAACACACTTAAAACTACCTTCACCAAACAAGGGTGCGCCACCAGAGAAGTAGATCCCATCACGAAATAAGCCATCCATATACTTGTTCCAATACAGAAATACCACCCCCACCTCTCTGACCAGATACCTCTAATTGTCACATACCATTCCACACTGGAACCATACAAAGTATCATCATATAAAATGCATACTGGGTGGATACCACATCTTGAAAGATGTCTTTTCTCAACCCCCTCTTCTGACCTTCAAATAACCTGCCCCAAACTCATCACCACAAGCAAGCTCCCCGCACACTAGGGCACACTAACTCAAAGTGGCGCCAGATCTTGCAGACATACCTCCACTGCTATGATCATCAACCCCCACCCACCTCCTCCAGCAACATACCTTTCAAGATCCCTGGGTCCTACACAGGTCTATTACATCATGGACTGAATAGGGATTCTGGATTTATGGCTTATTGCAACAATCTATAACCCACTTACACTCCTTTTTGTCCTATGACTGCAGATGTGTTGGTGGGTCACTTCATCTTGAGTGGTACTTTAGAATATGTGTTAACTACTTATGCTAAATAATCTGCTCCACCTTGTATTTAGCTGTGACACTTGGAGTATGTTTCCCAGACCCAAAGAGCAGCTCTGTGTAATTTCAAAAGTGTCTCTCTCACCAACAGAAGTTGATCCAATAAAAGATACTACTACTACTAGTCTATTGACTGTTCTACTACTAGAAATTGTTTTTTTAAAAAAACCTTTAGCTTTTGATGCTTGTGCTTAGCAGACGGCATTAGTGGTATATTGTAATTCTGCATAAAAACAGCAGTAATTTGATAAATAAGTACAAGATTATTAACTTACAATGCATTAACAAATAGAGCAAGGCCATTCTGAGGATTGTTTTTAAGCAGACAGAAGAGAACACACTGCTTGCCAAGACTGTAGTTTAGCAGATTATTCTCTTTTATCTTTTATGTAGTCTACAAGGGAGTCTCAGAGACTATACAGGTCTGAACATCATGAACTCTGGCTGGATATTTGAGGACCTCCTGATTTATAACAACAACATTGCTATGTCATATCCAAAGACTAGTGGATTATTTCCCCCTTTCAAAACAAAGGCTGGCTATCCTGATGAAGAGCAATAGCAGGTCAATATTATTACACTGTGCATCAAAAAAGTAATTATTTTGTCTGGATTTAGAACAGGATACTTCCTAGCATTTTAATCTGTACTAAAGCCTCACAGCTCAACTTTATTAGGCTCTGAATAGTTTGAAAAAGGAGAATGTGTAAGACCACTGCAACATAAGGGTATATAGAAAATACACAGAATATTGCTGACAGCAGGGAATCTCAAATTGACTGCTATGACTAGAACTTCACTAGTTCTTCCCAGTATTATCCTAACATACTTTTTCCTGCCTTCCCACCCTAAGTGAGAATGACAGCAGAACCACAACATGCCCTAAACAGAATCTAGCTTTTACAGCAACTGTCCTAGCAGCCAGAGATGTGTGTGCATGCAAATTACATCCTGACTTTGACCCACAGGAGCGAATAAATACCCCCACTTTTAAGATACACATTAAACCTTTAGTAAGTTGATTTGTGGTGTAGTGGGTTGAACACAGAGCCAGGAGTCAAGAGACCCATCCCTAGTAACTAGTCTAACTAGGAATTATTTCTTCGTCTTTGATGTCAGCGGTGTGTCATATTAAGCAAATCGCTTAAACGCTTTGTGACTCAATTACTTTGTCTGTACTCTGTGGTAATGCTTTACTCACCTTTATTAAGTGGTTTGAGATCTACAGGGGCGGGGGAAAAGACACTGCATACGTGAAAAATAATATCAGCAATTATTTTTCTGAGTCAGTCTCTAAAGTATAGCAGGGAGATCTCTTTCAAGTAGATTATATTCCTCATGCACTGAGTCTATGTTCCTCAAACATTTTTGTTGGCTAGAAGATAAAGCACATTAGAACTAACTAATACCAAAAAAGCAGGGCCACCTGTGATTATGTCACTTCAGGACTTGTGACAAATCACTGCCTGGGCTCAGGAGGGACAAACCAACTGGTTTATTGAGAGCAGTCGTCCCTTTCAGAAGTACGTGTCAACTGCAGCAGTCCCATTCAGACCATAATCAAGTCCAGGTAGACTAGAAGATAATACCCTATATAACAAAATAAACACAATAGTCCTGCACCAGGCCTACCTTCCCTCAAGGGGGTGCCTCCATCTAGGAGTAGTCTCTGGCTGGATCTGGCCCCAGCCAGGCATTCCTGTACAAGAGATCTGCTGTACCTCCCAGACTCCTCCCAACTGAGCTGGCTCTCTCCTTTTAATGGCCCCCTTCCAAGCCTGACAGCTCTTGCACAAGTGAAGTACAGTGGGGCTGACTGAGACCACAGCACCTAATTAACCCTTCCCTGGCCAGTATCAGCTTTGTACACCCCATCACCTGCCTAACACTTACTTGTATTTTTAAATTGGTGTCCGTGTAGATTTTATATTAAACTGGCGACTTGGACCTGGATCATAAAATTATCTTCATGTCAGCACAGGCATTTGAGTGAGTGGAGTCAACTGTAGGATTGAGGCCAAAGTTAAATCTAAACCCCTCATGCACCTGAAGCAAGCGTAATACGTGTAAGATAAATACAATACCATTAACTAATCACTGCCCTAAATACACACCACAGAAACTAGAGATGTCTTACTTTATGGACATATTTGACAGAATTTTAAGGAGACCTGCCCTGCTGCTCTCATGGGAAAGAAATCACAAGTCAAATGATCATACATAAACAATCAATTGAGTTTTAAAACATCCTCCTCTCAGTAAGCCTCAACTCCTTCCCTACAAGTTTTACTATTACAAAACATATGTATATACACATACTCTTTTCAGCTTCTTGTCTAAAAGAATGTAAAAGGAACTTCAAATTTCCATGGGGAATAATGTCCCTCTAATATATTCAGCAAAAATATGACTATCAGAATGGGTATTGGAGATACAGCTTCATCCAATGACAAATCAAACTGTTACCAAGACAGAAAATAATAAATATGCAGTCAGGAATAAATTATACTTTACAAGAAAAAAAATGTCCTGTATAGCTACAAAATTACGTCAGATAGTAGATATAATTACCATACCTATGTATTTTGACTTGTGCTTTTATCATTCTCAACATATTTAAGTATGGGGATTTAGTAGCTGGATCCTCTAAAAGATACTCTTTAGAAACAATTACTGCAAAAGTGATTTTTTTTAGACTAAATATCAACTGTTATAAAAGTATGATGCTGAAATTAATTTAGCTAAACTTAGCTGCAACTGCACTGCATCAACTGCTGAAGTTTTCCCCCAGAAACGTACATGAATGTTTTCTAATACACTGGTGATGATTAAAGGCAAATTCTGTTTTAATACACCCGTGAAGCAACCTGTACCTATATTCAACACTTACATTAGAGTACAGAGTTTGTCAGTACAAAGGTATGCCTTAGATTAGCCAAAAAAATAGTTCCAACAGCAGTTACCTCATTAACATATGTTTAAATTCCCGTTTCACATAGCAAGCAATAGTTCGGTGTTGGTTCCTATTTGCATTTGTTGGCAAATACAGGCTCGGTTTACCTGGAAAATAATATAAGTAAAGTTGTGAGTATTTTAAAGGTGTCTTTTTAAAAAAGACTATTGAATCCTATTAAAAAAGAAAAGAGGGAAGGAAAGCTATTGTTATGGGATGAGCAAGCACTCTGTAGGCCATCAGCAAATGTAGTTAAAATAAATGAGCATCCCAATGTTGCTTAGACAACCATTGATCCACAGGCTCAGAAGTGCTAAGTATTATTCCTTACTGGAAGTCTATTTCCCCCAAGTTCCTTTACTTGGTTCAACTATAACAGTTTCTTTATTATAACTGTAATTATAATCCTTTTATACTGCATTTACTTTGTTCAATCATCTCATGTGTCAGGTGACTAGGTTATTGTTTAATCACAGAGAGAACACTTGGTGAACAAGGTTTGGGGAATGACTACAGCCTGTATGAGAGTGCTGAGTGAATAAGGCAATGGAGACCTGAAAACACCCCTACCCTGTTTCCTCCCTGCAGGGCTGTTCTAACTCTGCAGCAATATGGCAATTCTGGAACATGTAGCAGGTAATATTTCTAAAATGTTAAAACATTAAGATTGGGGTGCTGATGCGGTATTTCCCTAGTCCCATCCCACTTCCAATGAACAAACATATAGGAAGAAATAGGAGCAGATTCGCTGGTATTGTTCAAGATGCTGGGAGGACATTTGTTTAATTTGAGGTTACCGATATTGTTCAGAAGTCAGTTCTCTCTGAAAGTGCAAGCATTTCAACAACACTCCCAAACATATTATGTTAACTTGGAATCTGAAATAAGATCCCAGTTTTGCACTCCCTATGTATGTCAGTAGAAATTCTCCCCAAGTAGGAATGCAGGACTGCTACTTGTATCTCACAGTTATAAAAAGATTCAGTGTTTGTTACTGCCATAGATGCATGGCAGTATCCAACTCCACTGCCTGGATTGCAAAAAATACATCTTATTTAACAAGAGGAAGGATTATTGAGAGTTGTGGGAGGGCTTCTGTAGCAAAGGGCCAAGTACATTTCATACCCTTCACAAGACTCAGATCTGGGGCCTGTTGTAATAATTTGGCCTACAAATTTACCCTAATGGTGAGCTCAACATTAAAAAGTGTGAGAAAGCTCCTTTGATGTCACAATAACTTATAACAAATACTAATGAAAAAAGGTACAAAGAGACAGAAATAATGAATTAATTTAAATAGAAAGGATTTTACTAATACCACTCAAGGAATATGTTACGATTATAATTTGTACAGCTGGAGCACCCAGGGAGAAAAGTTAGCAGGTACTTAGCACCCACCGGCAACCAAGCTCCCCTCTCTCTCCCACACTCTTGCCTGCCTGCAGCTCCTGCTGATCAACTTCTCCCCTCCCTCCCAGTGCCTGCCATGGAACAGCTGTTCAGCAGCATGCAGGAGGTGCTGGAAGGAGCAGGGATGGGATGTGCTCAGGGCAGAAAGAGGCAGGGAATAGGTGGGGAAGGTCTGGAGCAGGGGTGGGGGCGAGGCCTGGGGCTGAGCAGGAGTTGAGCACTCGCAGAGAAAATTAGAAGCCTGCACCTGTGGCTGTAGGTGAATCCCAAACACTGCCTGAAATGTGAGACTTCATCTCCTCCCATCCCTGTGTGTGTCCTTTTCCTTCCCTACCTTATTTCTTTTTTTCCTATCCTTCTCTTTTTGCCTTCTGTTTAATAAGAGTCTGGCTTAGCCCGTCAAGACTGTATATTTTGAAACAGTGCTGTGAACGTGGAACCAGAGAAGCAGCTAAAGGCAATGCCCTAAACAGTCTGACACTGGTGTAAGTTTGCCAGGTCTCTGAGTGACTGATAAGACCGTGTGCTGGGCTTGGGTTCTTCCAGCAGTGAGGTTGCAAGTGAAAGTCAACACCAGAGGCAGAAGGAGAATTTTCTATCTTTGCTATTCTTATTTCTCCCCTTTTGTGTGTGTATGTCCTGTTTTGTCTTTTTATGAAATGGGATCAGACTAAGACCTGCAATAACAGCTCCAGCCAATCTTCACTAATTTCGCACTGTTTCCTAAAACAGACACTTATTACCATCTTTAATACCACCTAAGAGACTGCCAAAACAAAGGCTTCCCCTCCCCCCTAAAATCTCTCTCCAGATAAAGGTATGATGTTAAAACGAAAACCTTATTTAATAGTTGATGCATTTTAATGTAAAGTGTTTTTCCCCTTTTCTGTATCTTTAATAAAAGTTTAAAACTAATTTAATGGCATGTGTGCCATAGTACTAAGCTGGCTAAGGTCTCTGTATACCAAACTTCAAACCTTGTTTAATACTGTTTAATGTTGGATGGTTAGAATCATTTTAGCACTTTTAATTCCTAGACTTTATTAATCCCATCCAAATGAATACAACAGCCCACCTCTTATCTTACTACTCTGTGTTCAGCCAGCAGTGCTGGCTCCCTGTGATCAAAAAACAAAAACTTTTGTTTGGAAGAATAGTTCATTTTCTCCCTTACTTTAAGATGTCCCAGTCAGTCTCTCACACTCACCAAATGGTCAAAGTGTCCATTGACTGGACCTTTCCTTCCCCATAGGATGCTCATCTCACGACCTGGTCACAAAGTCTCCATCCATAGGATTCGGTTCCAACCAGGTTTAAGGGAGAAAGAACCTCCCTCTATCTGGGCAACTGATTCTTTGAAGAACTCTACCCCCACATGTGGTACTGTATATGCAGTTGGGCCATGCTCTGGGCCCATGCAGTCAGAACCCAGGTTGTCTTCTTCCCTGCTGCAGTGGCTCTGATAGGTTCCAGGTGTTCCCATTACAGCATCTGCTGATGGTGTTGCAAATGCATTATCTATAGCACTAGAAGACAGGATTTAAAACTTTCACAAACTAAGTTATTTGCTTTAGTAAGCTGTCAAAGTTTTCCTGAGTAAAGTAAGCAATATAGAGAAAAGGGTGGTTTATATCTCAGAAAAACTGAATGGAATTTGGGGCAAAGAAAAGGCATTTCCCTAGTGTGGCAAATTGCTGGCACGATTATGATGGGTCCCACACTTCCTATTCTTGTGGTGGGGGGAGGGGTTCAGGGTGCAGTTTCCTGCCCCTGAACTAGGGTATCTACTGTCCCACTAGTAACCCAGAGAAGGGTAGTGGAGAGGGAGGGACCCGGGCCCACCCTCTACTCCAGGTCCCAGCCCAGGGATAGCGGTAAACCACTTGAACTAGTGCTTCCTTCCCCTGGGCTACTTCTCTCTCCTGCTCTTCAGCTTGTGGGTTTCCTGCCCTCCCTCTGCACAAGCTGGATGTCTCTTTACCTATGCTCTTAGTCTTCTAGCCAGCCACAGCACTTCTCCAAATTCTCCTCCACTCCAACTCCTTCCCCCTGGCTGATTGAAGTAGGGGTTTTTTATCATGTGACTGCCTTCAGGTGCTTTTAATTAATCTATAGAAAGCTTTCTTCCCTCTACAGGGACTAAGGCTTCTCTTCATCCTGGGACTTACATATCTCTCCTTTATCACTCTCCTGCTGCCTTCTGGCCATGCTGTATCACACCAGCCTAAAGTTATCCTTCCTGCTAAATGTCATGGCCTTCTGCAAAGTACATAAGTGATAAAGCATCTCAAAGATAAGGTAGCAAGAATTCTTTATAATGGAAAATTTTTGTCAACCCAAATATAAGGGTTACTAGCAGCTCCCCCTATAAAGAAAGGTAAAGAGAAGGTAAATCAGGCAGGTGTTTCTGTTTACCCTTTCAGGCTTATAATAGGAGGATAAGACAACATCCAATGAAACTGAAAAGTAGTAACTTAAAACCAATCAAGGAAAAAGGTGAGGTTTTTTACACAACAGATAATTAACCTGTGAAGCCTATTGCCAAGGCATAAGTGAGGTCAAGAGTTTAGCAGGATTTAAAAGAGGATTAAACATTTATGTGGGTAATGAAAATATCCATGGCTATATTTTTATAGTATTAACATTTTATAAAGAGATATAAATCCTTATGCTTCAGGGTATAAGCAAGCATCAACTACCTAGTGTTAAAAATAAGAAAAAAGAAGAAACGTTTCTATGGGCAGGTTATCCCATTATTGGCTACAATGGGGTTTGCAACACTTTCCTCTAAAATCTGGTACTGTACTAAGTACTGTTCCAGGCCGGATACTGGACTAGATGGCCCACTCTGTTAAAACAATTCCTATATTCTTAGAGCCCATACCTCTGCTTCCACGGGGACTAATTTTTTTGGATTAAGCAAATCTGTTACAAGCCTGAAATTTGCTTTACACAAATATTGGTATGATTCAATTTTTTCTTACAGAGATAATCATTAACTGGAATAAGATCCTGAATTTACAAAAAGGTTTTCAAATAGTAACATAAGAATTGGTCACACTGGATCAAACAAGCGGTGCAGCTAGGACTTGTCTCTGACTGTAGCTAGTATCAGAAGTGTCAGAGGAAGGTGCTAGAAACCCTAAAGTATGCAGGGATAATCAAGGCCCTTCATTTCTGGTTTTCATTTTGTTTAAAATTTCCCAAGAATTTATTACAAAAAATTAAAAAATGGCAAATATAATTGAAAAAAAATTAACTTACCAGTATTCGAAGTAAAAATCAAGGTTAATACTGGGGGGATGGGAGGACAGATAAAAGCTACAAATAGAGAAAAGAAGGAGTATTAAAAGTAAAGCAGTTTAATGCAGTGATTTATTTAATTATACATTATACAGTACACACAGACATGCATGCACATGCATGTATATGTGTGTATCTTCTACTATATTGTCATACTTAACAGACTTTACACCTAGAATAATTTATTATTAACATTAACACATCTACTTAATGTAATGTATTGGATTTTCTTAACATAATCAGCATTTCTATGTACTTGAGTGGTCCAAATTTCAGGTGAAAATCAGTAAAAATCAAATAAAGATTTTGTAAAACTTGGTAACTTTTCAGTAAAAATCAGGAGAATCTGAAAAATGAAGGCCCTTAGGGATAACCCACCCCCGGAGAAAGTTTCCTCCTAAACTCCAGTAGTTAGAAGCTGGCTTATGCCCAGAGGCATGAAATATTTTATTCCACTCCTCATTATTCATCCATCTCAAGTACAGACTAATGAGTTGACTTCTATCCTCCTTTCTTTTTAATTAGCACTGAAACTATAGAAATTTATATTTTAAAAAATATGTCGCTGATAATTGGAAGCACTTAGGGGTGATCTACAATATAATACAAAAATAGACAAGATATGGAACTGGGTGTTTACAGTAAAGAGCAAATTCTATTTATTTTATCAAGAAATGAAACAGACATGCATCATTATCTGAATCAAAGCTTCATTGATTATGTAGGAAACTCTCGCAGATATGCAACAGACTTGCATACCAAATTATTTGTGACACAAGCAGTAAAGAACTTCTGGTCAATGTACTATCTTTATTTGTTGCAGAGAAATCCAAGTTTTAACTTTGATTTATGTACATTGTCTTTGATTTTTCTCCAGCAGCAAAAATAATCCCCTTGAAGCAAAGCAGAATTTAAAAAAAAAAAAAAAAAATCCGTCTAAACAAGTCACCAACAACCCCGAGGATGAGACTCACTTCCACAGTCTGGGAAAGTTTCATGTATTAACAGGATGGCAGAATCTGTTGGTACAATTTCTGGAAAAGTTTTTTATATAGCAGTTCATGTTAATTATATACTGTACATTCAAGTGGCACTAGCATGTGCTATGGGGCAGATCAGAAAACAATATAGTAGCAAATGAAGGCATTGCAGCGCAAAGTATCTAGTCTTTCCCCTTTCCTCTCTATTTTTGCAGCTACGGTAAAAGACAACTCTTCCCACTGACACAACCGCTGCCTCCGGAAACCTGCATAACATTGATTCTCTATACCCCTTGACATTAATAATGTTATCCCTGAAGTGCAATAGCCCTGTTATCACCCATATGATCAGTTATAGGCTAATTACATTCACTACCTTAAAAGGAAATTCCTTGAATTTCTTTGGTCAAAAGACATTTCCTTTTCTGCTCACCAAAGGGTAATGAACTATTTTATTATTATAATAATTAGGAATCCTCTGTAGATTAAAATCTTTTAAAGTTGCTATAATCCTTCCAAGCACTGAGTGTGTTTTCATTGTCTTGCATTAGTATTCTGACTCTTAGGCATGAAAGAAACCTTTAATCTCCTCAACCCCCAGGGATCTATCATTGTATACTAATAACTAGAATGGTCTGAACCAGTCTAAATATTTTAAACCACTTTAGCAAAGTAATTTCTAGATAACTTGACTATAGGGCTTGGGTTTTCTCCACAGGTGGCCAGTAGCACTTAAATGGGGATTAACCTCTTGGGGAGCACAGGTGGAAGGATGACTGCTGCCCTTAGGTGGAGGAGGGCAGTTTTACCTTACATCCAGGGCTCTTTAGGATTGCAGCAGGGTTCCTTACATGATCTGTATTGACATGTCCTTTTCCCAGCCAGTTTTGGATGCCTTGGCTCAGAACAGGGCTGGCTCCATTGTTTTTGCTGCCCCAAGAGGCAAAAAAAGAACAAAACAGAGCCCGATGTCCTGCCGCCCCTTTATATTTGCCACCTCAGGCACCTGCTTGGTTCGCTGGTTCCTGGAGCCGGCTCTGGCTCAGAATGATAGATAGCTTATGCCATTGCTCCCCCACTCCAGACAGGCTTTCCACTATGAGCCCAGAGCCAGAGTTTTGCTAGTAGCAGCCTGGTATTGATTTAACGTCAGAAAGATCCTTTGTAAATCTAAAAGTTCACGTGGACTCTGTAATGCAATGCTTTATATGACCAAGGGCCAAATTCTGCTAAATTTACTCACATACAGTGGTACCTTGTCACAAGAATTCCCACTGACATCAATGGGACTCCCAATGGTGCTACCCAATGTCAGGGTATCAGAATCTGGCCCTAAGCGAGCGAGCGAAATTGCATTAGTATACATTAATTAGCACTAAGAATAGGTATGTTTATGCCAGTCTTATCACACTGGGCTATGGATAGAAGAAACAAATGCATATAAGAGGCCAAGCTTTAATTCCTTGTGTAGAATCTTAAGGGCCCAATCCTGCAGTCCCAATGTAGGCCAAACTTCCCTCAATTTCAATGGAAGTCTTGCCCACACAGGGACAGTACAATAAGTACCTTAATATTTTCTGTGCAATTCTCTTTGTTTCATGCCATGTGTTCCCAGTGGTGGGGGAGAATGTCAGAGTTATTTTGGAGAAATTCTATGGCCTGCATTACACAGGAGGTCACTGGTCCCTTCTGGAGTTCAAAGCTATGAAAGTTCTCATTCACCATGTTGCGGCAGTCAGACTATTGTGCATTACAGCAAAATATACCATCACATCATGAAGATCTTGGGAGAGAAGAGAAATAGCCCCCATGTGCTTTTGTTATATGTTGTTGCACTAGAAAGAAAAACTAAAATATACCACCACTGAGAAGTTTCACTTTTTGTTGGAAATGGTGATCATACAATCATACCTAATACTCCTCCTGCATTACTGGAAAATTACCAAAGTAATAAGCTTGCACCGTTTTTTGGACAGGGTCAATTAAGTGTCAGGGCTTATGACATTGTATGAAATAACACAGTTTTAGCAGTTTAAATCTAATCCGCTTCCAAATTCTTCCAAGTGTCTAAAATGGATTTATGGGGAGAAGTTTAACCATGTGTTATGAATAAGGATTTATTGTAAGTTGACAAAATGGAGCATTATTATGAAGGCCACCCACAAAGCCCTGCTCTACAGCTTGCAGAGCAGAAGGGGAAAGAATTCACCCATCGTGTGATCCCTACACAGCCTGGATGTCCCACAGCACTGGTTCTACTGTGTTTGAGCACTTCTGTTGATATATCACAACAGGGAAGATTTTTCCTTTAAAGAATAAAATGAAATAACTTTTTAAAAGAAAATGAATAGGTCTTAGGACCAATTTCCACACTCAAGTATTCATAGGTGATTTCCACTGACTTCCTAGGACGTCTAAGGGTATATTCCATGTGTCTTTAGGCTGTAGTAAACTAAGCTGCTCTGATTCTTACCCAATGAATTGAGGGAGAACTTGGTTTTCCTTCTGGGCACACAAAAGGAATTGTGCGGAGGCACTGGAGGACTGTAAGCATTCAAGTGACTTAGCCTGCATCCTTACTGCAAAGTGGATAGACTACCAGCCCAAGTGTAAGCAGCACTTAGGTTTTAGCTTATAAACCCAGATAAACCAGCTACCTTGGCTGAAAAGCACCACCACACTCAGTAAGAGTTTTCTTTGTGTGAATAGGACTCAGGTTAGGGAAACACCTGAGTATGAGTCCAGATTAACTCTGCAGTGAGGATACACCCGAAATCACATGATCTAGTGTATGTCTCAGTTTCCCATCTGTAAAATGGGGATAATACGTCCCTCCCTCACAGGGGTTGAGGAGTAAAAACAATCCATTAACAAGTGTAAAACACTCAAATACAGTGGTGATGAGGGCCATATAAGCAGCCAGATAGGTGTGTGAAAGACAGTGGCTTAATATTTAGAGAAGGTACTAAACCATTTGCAGAGGATTTCATTATATCAAACCGAGTTAATAGTGGACTCAAGTTATGGCTGCAAATTTTATTCCTATTCTAGTTGTAAAGGCATAGTGCTATGCAGTACAGAATACTAAGAGCCATTTACATTTTGTCATGTCTGTAATCAATCCTATTTAGTCCAGAATAGAATTTTTGGGAATACCATCATTTTACTATGACAGAGTTGTTAGCCATCTGAATAGAATCGATTAACAATGTGATGACATATAAAAGGCTGCAAATGTTCTCCAATCATCACTATTAACTGAGCAGCAAGATGTAAAACAGAACCATCAACAGAAGTGGAGTGACAGTAATAGGAGCTTAATGGAAAAGTAAGCTCTACACTGTATATCGTAATGAATGATTTTTAATTACAAAGCATGACAAATATTGTACTTTGCTACACTTATTTGAAAAAAAAAGTTATATAAAACTTTATGTAACATCAGCTTTAACATTATACCTGGAGTATTTATAGCCTTAGATATAAAGTAGAGCTTTGCAATTGTGAGGCTTTGGGCATTTGTGAACATTTTCAAAAATACCTGGCAAGTGTCCAAATATTTAAGAATAATGAAAAATACTGAATTAGTTAATACTTAACTTACTTTCCTTTTATTACATTATTTCATCAGTAAAGCCTGGGGATGTAATGCATTGACTGTGCCTGGTGCTGAAGGTCTTATTCTAGAAGGAAAAATGTATTTGATCTTCAAACTGTTTAACCCTGAGAATGTTGATGGCAAATAGTTTCAATCCCTTCCACACAAGGCTTCTTCTACCTCCAACTCCCTATTAAGTGCCACAAATCAACCTTGCCCATTGGCTGATCCCTTTCAGCTTTTCCACCTCTTACCCCTCTGCTACTAGGGCTGTGTCTACATATAAATCCCTACAGTGGCACAGGTGCAACACTGCAGTTGGACTGCTGCAGTGCTTCAGTGAAGACACTACCTATGCCGATCGGAGACATTCTCTTGTTGGAGTAGGTAGTCCTCCTCCCTGAGCAGTGGTAGTTAGGTTGACAGGAGAATTTGCCCGTTGACCTATCACTGTCTATTATCTATCACTATCTGGGGATTAGGTTGATTTAACTGTGTTGAGCAGGGATGTGAATTTTTTACATCCTTGAGGGACAATGTTATACCGATGTCGTTCCTTCCCTCCCTCCTTTCCCAAGCTTGTGCTTCTAATGATTTGCCCCTCCCTTGCCTAGTGTTTCCAAGACCAATGGCAGAGCCAGTGGCAGTCCAGTTCAGTCACTTTAGGATTGTAGCCTGGGGATGTGGGAGAGTGTAGGGGACAATTTCCTGGTGCAAGTGCTGGAGGACCCAACTAGAGGCAGAGCTCTTCTTGACCTGCTGCTCACAAACTGGGAAGAATTAGTAGGGGAAGCAAAAGTGGATGGGAACCTGGGAGGCAGTGACCATGAGATGGTAGAGTTCAGGATCCTGACACAGGGAAGAAAGGAGAGCAGCAGAATGCAGACCCTGGACTTCAGAAAAGCAGACTTTGACTCCCTCAGGGAACTGATGGGCAGGATCCCCTGGGAGAATAACATGAGGGGGAAAGGAGTCCAGAAGAGCTGGGTGTATTTTAAAGAATCCTTATTGAGGTTACAGGGACAAACCATCCTGATGTGTAGAAAGAATAGTAAATATGGCAGACGACCAGCTTGGCTTAACAGTGAAATCCTTGCTGATCTTAAACACAAAAAAGAAGCTTACAAGAAGTGGAAGATTGGACAAATGACCAGGGAAGAGTATAAAAATATTGCTCAGGCATGCAGGAGTGAAATCAGGAAGGCCAAATCACACCTGGGGTTGCAGCTAGCAAGAGATGTTAAGAGTAACAAGAAGGGTTTCTTCAGGTATGGTCCTGCTTTGAGCAGGGGGTTGGACTAGATGACCTCCTGAGGTCCCTTCCAACCCTGATATTCTATGATTCTATGAGAGCATCCAGCAATAAAATATATGTCACAGTTCCAGACGTAACTGCACACCTGGACTGCTTTGTGGACTCCTTGAGAAGTTCTCAGGTCTCTAGCAGTCACCTTGGGATGTAGTCCCACAACTCCCTCGCTCGGTACCAGGAATTTAGGCTTCAATTCCCTGTGATCACCTGAGCAAGTCTGACTTTAGTTCAGCACCTGCCCATCCTGTACTCTGAAGTAAGTCAACACTACGCTAAAACATCTGCAGCTGAGCTGAGTCAGGTGAGTCAGGAGGCGGGGAGGGTCCCAGACCTCAGACTCCAGTCTGAGCCTGGATGTCTACAGTGCAACTTTATAGCCCTGTAAGCCTGAGTCAGCTGACATGGGCCAACTCCAGGTGTTTTATTGGTGTAGACATACCCTCAGAGACACTGACAGGCAGGCCTGGATAAACCAATGTGCATTCAATGCACTTGCACAGGACCCCCACCTCAGATGACTTCTTGGCCACTCAGGAGAATAAAAACCAAAAATATAACCCATGGCTGTGAATGGGGTGGGAGGAACCTCGCCTGAACACTGCTGCAAGAGCCTATGGGCCAGCCCTATGGGACAGAAGCTGCTGCAGAGTCAGTGCAGGGCAGGCTTGCTCTTGAACACTCACTCCTGCGGACTCTCCCACCCAGGGCCTCCCACTCTTGGGCTTTGAGAAGGTGGGGGACATCCCAATTGCATAGTGCACAGGGCCCCAAAATTCTTTAATTTAGCCCTAATGACAGGGTTTACGAGTGACCAGCCAGCCTTCGTAAGGCAAAGTACTATTTATTCAGAACAAAAGCATTACAGAGAAAGCATATCTTAAAAGCAACAACAGCTTATGCTGTTTGTTTATCCTGATACCTTTGTTGTTAATTTATTTCTTGTTTTAATACTATGTATTTGACTGATTCCAATAGGACTAAAGTTGATAATAAAGCTTCATCTTGCCTGACAATTAGGTGCAACTGATTAGTACTGAAAAAGAGTTAAGATGGGTGAAATTTTGCTGGCATCCTGAAAGATATTCATAGTTTCTTTAAAGCCAAAAAGAACTTAAGCAACTACAGTTATTACAGATCAGTTTCCATGTGAGTTTATGCTGTCATTTAGTACATTTTATTTTCTTGACATTTCACAGATTCTATTACGGATGCTATTCTAAGAGAGAAAAAACAGCATGGGGCTTTCTCACATATCTGCTGGCCAGCTTTTTATGGAGGTTTGAACAGTTTAATGGGTTGTAAGTGGTGTAAATCCCCTTAGAAATGGTTCTTATTCATACATCTGCTCATCTGTAACCTGATAAAATCAATACAACCACAGCATGGCAACAATTGAAATAATTAGGTAGGATAACAGGCATGAAGAGTGATATATGGTATGCTCACTTGTGCCTGTATGTTTCTTTTGCATATAGTAGTTTCCCATGATACTGTGATGTAGGTATTTGAAGACTGAATTTTACACATATATATTCTTCTCTGTGGAAGCTGGAAAATGCAAGCATTGCAGGAACAGAATACCCATTGATATACCTTAATATGTGAAGAATAATGAAATTGGAATAGGGGGTGCCCAATTCTCCTTATGTGAAGATCTGCTGGAAGACCTTTGCCTTTATGGGACACTTGAAATGTGTAGGGTGTTACTGAGAAGAAGTTCAACTCCATACAGGAGAACAAGAGAACAATTCCTTACTTGGGTCTGGTTTCTCATGCCACCTACTGGTTCAAGTTCATAGCTACTGCCATCAGACTTATGAGACCATTGTTTCCTGTGATGAGCCTTCTGGATACTAAGAAGGCCAACCTGGCAAACCACAGCTGCAAGGCTTTTATAGGGGACTTTCCTTCCCTTAGAAACTGCATTTCCTATATCAAGGACTATGGGCTTGTCTACACTACCTGCTGGATTGGCAGACAGCGATCGAGCTGGGGGGGGGGTCAATTTATCACATCTAGTATAGACACAATAAATCGACTGCTGAGTGCTCTCCCGTCGACGCCGGTACTCCATCAGAACGAGGAGCACAAACGGCGTCAATGGGAGAACGTCGGCTGTCAACTTACCACAGCAAAGACACCGCGGTAAGTAAATCTAAGTAAGTTGACTTCAGCTATTCTATTCACATAGCTGAAGTTGCGTATCTTAGATCGACCCCACACGGTAGTATAGACAAGCCCTATGTCTACATTGCAGCTGGGAGGTTAATTCCCAGCCCAGACATGTCCATCTGAGCTAGCTCTGGTCGAGTTAGTATACTAAAAATAGCAGTGTGTATGGCAACACAGGGTAGCTTGGTCTAGAACCCAAGTACAACCCCCTCCAGGGTCTTAGATAAGTATTTGGGTGGCTAGCTCAAACTGCCACCCATGCTGCCACACCCACACTGCTATTTTTAGCACACTAACTTGACCAGAGATAGCATCTGTCAGTCTACCCCAGTTGAAAATTACACCTCCCAGCTGCAGTGTAGATAGATCCTGAATGAGCTCCCCATTCCATTAGGTTTCTGTTTGAGGCGATATGCCCACTAAGTGTGTACAGACTTACTGATACCTTCCAGCATAGACACAGCTACGTTTTGGTGGTACCATATTTAATGTAAGTGTTTTGATAGCCTTCAAGAAGAAAGGACAAACACAAATGCAAACATTACCCCCTTTATACTTTAGCCAGCTTATTCATTTTAGGCTGAATTTAAATTGAGAAATGACTTTGTTTATTCTGCATCAGTCTCCTTCTGGGTTGCAGCTATGCAAAGAACAGTGCCTGGATGTGCTATGTATGCAAGAGTTATGAGTCATGCTTGCTTTGGAAGACAGCACTAAATAACTGTCATTCATGTCTGAAGGACAATAGTTCATGAGTTTTTGTTGGTATTTATGAAAAGTGAAACAAATAAATTCACAGGAAAATACAAATATATTATCATTTCTCCTTGAAGATGAAACGCTGGAAAAGATCACATGATCTTATTATCATCATCAAACCTTAGAATTAACATTGCATTTGAAAAAATAAATAAGCCAATTACGATTGTTAGAATAACAAGGCTGTTAGAATAACATGGCAAAGATGTTCAAACATAAGTGCCTAAATTTAGACACCTAAATAAATAGTCTGATGTTTTCAGTTGCTGAGCACTTTTTGAAGTCAGCTCTGAAATTCTAGACACTTAGGGTCAGATCCAATGAGCACTGAAATGGAAAAATATCCATTGATTTCACTTACCACTGGGTTGGACCCTTACTTAGGCACCCATGTTTGAACATTTTGACTTACATCATAGCGTCTTACAGAAAACAGCTACTATAAGTACTGTTCATTTTCCTTTTTAAAAAGACTTTTCTTTCAATAGACATTTTAAAGAATGAATATTTATTTCAGTTGTGTCATTTAGCCAATTACTCTTATTCAATCATAAAAGGTTGTGGTTGGTTTTTTTTAATTGCTAATGAAGGCCAGTTTGAACTCTGTCTTTTACAAATCAAGTACAGCAAATTTAGCTTGTTCGTTCTGCCTCCAAATCAAAATGACCATCATAATCTGAGAGCCATGCCTTTGGCAAACTAGGGAGGTGGTAGAGGTAGGGAGGTGGTAGAATCTCCTTCCTTAGAGGTTTTTAAGGTCAGGCTTGACAAAGCCCTGGCTGGGATGATTTAATTGGGTATGGGTCCTGCTTTGAGCAGGGGGTTGGACTAGATGACCTTCTGGGGTCCCTTCCAACCCTGATATTCTATGATTCTATGATTCTATGATATTCTTTGAACTTTGATCACACTCCAACACAGCCTACTTCCTTCACATGCCTACCTCCCTAATTTCCACTTGCTGCAGATTGACCCCAGAAAAGACCAGGTCTCTCTCAACAGCATTAAAGACTAAAAGATGCTATTATTACACAGAACCTGTTATTATTGTAGTGCATGTAAGTTAACCCCAGAAGTGCTTTGAAACTACAGTACAAGTATATGCTTGATGTTAGCAAGGAAACATTAATGAATATAACAGGAAAGGTTTAAATGGCACAGTCAAGATAAGTCCCAAAATTTACCTTTTTTTCTTTCTAACTTTATCAAGTCCAAGTGATTCTATATACAACATTTATCTGTTTTTAAACCTGTATTTCTGTGGCAAAATATATATATATATATATTGTAAAATAGATTATTAAATGTGTCAAATGTTAATAGCTCTTGAACATATACTTCCTTAACTTAATATCAAGCGTTTAATACTGTCCAGAACTGCCTAGAAGTTTCTATTGGGAGGTGGGGAGGAGCAGGATCGTGGCAATTATTATTTTTTAAATTAAGGAAAAGAGTGAGCACTCAGGACAACCAAAGTCTCCAAGAGAAGATGTAGAATCGGCTTGTCACTCAGTAAATGCCTTAATTTTGAACTCTCTCACACCCCTACCAGACAGGTTTCTTACATTTGAAGGTGCAGTACACAGAGGAAAATCATAGCTACATACCCCACCTAAAATACACAACATGATGTGGGGCTGTCTGCATGTGGCGAGATTACACATCACCTCTGGAATTCTTCTGGGGTGGGTTCATGTGTACAGCCTGTTGTGTATAAGCACACAGAAGGGAACCAGTATGGAACTCTGACTCCCAGTGGAGCTACAGTCTGCACATTCTTCCTCACCTCATCACCCCCACAATCAGCAAAGATAACAGAGCTGAAGAATGAGTAGGCAAAAAGGCAAAAAGGCAATGGGGTCAGAAAGTCAGGGCTCCAGGTCCTACTCAGCTACCCTTATGTCTCCTTCATGCTCACCTGCAGCCGCCATCCTCAGACTTGGCAGGACTAGTAAAGTGGTCTCTTGCGCTAGTGGTCTCTTGCGTTATTGGCTGAAGTTCTTCTGCTGTGCTTTAACTCCAAAGAGGATGAAGCAAGAGATAATGCTCCCACATACTGCATGTTTTCCAATGCCTTATCTGCAGTCAGAGTGAGAGCGGATAAAGGAGGGGGGGACGGAAACATGTAGTGTAGTGCTGCTCCCCAATAACGTGAATACTTTGTGGAGGAAAAAAGTGGCTAAGCAATTGGGAAGCATCCCTCTTAGCTAACATCACCTTCCAGCACTCCATTCATTTGATGCACTGAGAGTAGTGGCTCTAGAATGGACATAAAGTTAACGGCCCATATGCTTCAAAAGCAAAAATAAATCATTCAGATTATATACAAACTTAACTACACTTTGCTTCTAAAGCAGATCAAACTGTGAAGTGCCACAACAAGTGGAATTCTAGCAACAAAGGAGAATTTTCATAAAGACTAGCAGTTCCAGCTACTACTATCTGTGATCTGATGAACAATTACTTTTGGGCTAGCCAGCTGGCTCCCCACATGGTTGGCAATATAGCTACTCAAAATATTTATTGAAACAATTTATTCCTCTGATTTGGCACTTTGCTTAGGATTTCTTACTTTTTTTTTATTTTAATTCTTCATTTATTAGGTTTTATGATCATATTTGCGACTATTAGGTTTCGTGAACTTATTGAGAGCTCTCAACTGTACTCCCAATCAGAAATTCAGTCCCTGATGTGTCAGTTAAGTCATATGGTTTCTATTTTCTGACTGGCTGACAAACTGGCTTGAGAAATTATTGGGCCATTCAGTCAGGGAGTATTTCAGGGAGAGGAATAAACAGGCCCAGGAAATATTAGGCCATTTATTTATTCTACCAGAAATTGGAGATTTACCAAGGTTCCTTTTCCTTAGCTCAAATACAAACACAAAGTAAGCACACAGTTATTTGTGCAGTGTTAGTGACCTTCACGTCACAATCCTGCATTCCTATCCAGCACATAAACTGTGACAAGTTCTCTTAGGGTGGTCCAGAACACAGTCTCAAGGGGTCTTTTTTAAAAATGGCATCTTAGCCTGCCTTTACCAAGTGGTGCCCGTTATTGCCAGGCTTTGTCTTTGGAAGGACACAGTGGTCTCCACTATACAGTAGTCTGCTTTATACCCTAGATCAACTGCTATTCTGTCACAGTTTTTCAACTACTAAATATATTTACTTTCCATCTAATTTAACTTGCAAAAAGATTAGTTTTTAGTAAAATATACTCACCCCGTGGGTGGAAGCTGGCCACAAATGTTTCTTCTGATAGTTTGAGTCAACTTTGAGAATTACCTTATATGGTATACAGTCCCAACTATTTTACACTTGCTTAGAGATATATTACTTCATTTTCCTTACAGTTGCTTCAGAAATTTTGACAGTTACCTAAACTGTCCATTGTGGAAGGACAGGGAAACCCTTGCCAGTTCTTCTGATTTTTTACCACATTTCCCTATTTTAAATAAAATTTTTCTCCATTTGCATGTGAAAGGTAAAGTCCATGGGCAATTTTCATATGAAAAAAGGAAACTGTCTGTACTGAAACTAACTATACAGAAAGTGTTCTCAATTGCACAAAGTAAAAAAAACTGAGAAAAACCCCAAATAATAGGCTGAGTTGTCAGTCATACCCAATAAACAGCTGAAGGGAGGGGGCAGCAGCAGATAAACCATTTGTGGCTCTGCAATCCTGGGGCAGGTTTTATTTTTCAAGTCTGATCTAAACTCCAACAGCTATAGCTCCTATGGGCTGGTATGCCAGCAAGGGATGGCTGGAGCATAATGGCTATTTGTTCCCAGCTTTTTCCTCTTGGCCATGAAGGAAGTTGTGTAGGAGTTGGCTACATGTCGTTCAAGGCTTCCCTCATGCCTGGGAAGAGCCCAGATGGCTAGTTATGCTGGTTTTCTGACTGATGTTGTTCTAGTGGTGCAAAGGGATCAGTGAATCTTGTCCAACAGGTTTTCCTCATCTCTTCCAGTTGTTTCTTAGCAGATCTACAGTAGTAGTAGTAGTCGATAAGGAGTTTTCAGACAAGAGTGTTCAAGTTAATGGTGCCCCTTTAACTGGTTAATGTAAATATTAGATTAAATTTTCATACTATCACTGCCTTAATATTTTGTAAGGTGCCTTTATCCCATAAACACTTGGGCCACATTCTGCTTCATTACATCATTGCACCAGGAATATAAGAGGAGGAAGAGGATACAAGGAAACTGATCTCTCGCTCACCTGCCCTACAGCAAGACATGATTCTTATCTGGTACACAAGGGAGTGCTAGGAAGGAGACCACAGCCCAGCCCCAAGAGGGTGTATGGTCTGAAGACTAGCCCTGGGCTGGTTAAGGTGTACACTGTGTTTGGCAGCACTTGCCTGTGAGGAATGCATACTGCTCTCTCTCTGCGGGGGGGATGGAGGGTGAGGAGTGCTTAGCAGTAGAGTGCACTTGTAATCCTCCCTCCCACCATCTTGTGCCAGCAGAGTGGATCTTGGACCATACATATGGCCAACACCAGTCTTTCTGGTTATAATCTTCTCTGGGCTAATGGAAGTTTTCTGTATACTTCAGAGGGAGAACACAACACACTGGGAAATCTGTAGGGGACTTCATACAGTATTTTATTTTAAATTGTCTTCATCTTCCAGTAAGAAAATATTCTCCAACTCCACCTGTCTGGGGTTATGTTAGTGAGCATCAGATGATGACATTGTGTGGATATATGGGACTAATAATTAAAGTGGCATGTCTGTGTTAGGGAAAAAGTTTTCCCCTCCCGTCTAGGGTTAGGAGGGTAGCCTTCCCTGGACTTCTGTATTAGCCAAACAAAACACAGAGTCTTGGCTCTTTGATAAAGTGAGGCACTTTAATGCTAGCAAGTACAACAGCTGAAGGGCTCACCAATTCCTTTACAGAGGAAAATGGTGAAGCCCCGAACAAAGAACAGAGATGGGCTTTTATAGCCTGGTTCAACATACAGTGTGATATCTCTTCCATTTCAAGCCGGTTAACCCAGTCTGTTTGAAGTTCTGGGGTAGGTATACACATGGAGGCTTATCTGTATAAGGAATTCTTTCCCCAAAGCGGGGAGTACAGGTTACACACAGTTCACATTCCTTCCACCCATAATCTGAGAGAGAAGACAGATAAGCATAGAAAAAAGACAGAGGCCTAGCTTTACATGATTATAGGGTTGTTTTCTGGTTCTTTTCTTTATCAGTTCCCCCCTTTGAGCCTGAAGATAATTATCTTACATGGCTCATTATTCATTGTTTAACAAGTTCATATGCTTTTCATCTTGGTTAACACCACCCTTTCTTATATATAATATCTTTGCTGGGCTCATGGCTTTGGTACATACCCGGTGGAAGAGGGCATAACAACTGGACACACAGCAGACCCACAATCATAAGGAATCCCACTCCATACACAAACAAGGTTTTTAGCCATCCAAAGTTAGGCAACCAGCTGGTGAGCCAGCCTCATAAGTCAAAGCCCACACTGGGAGAAATATAGGCCTGCTTATGAAAGAAGGCTGACACGTTTGCAATTATATTAGTATCCGTGACCATGCGTCCGCTTTGATTCACAAAAAAGGCAGCGTGTGGCATTGAGAAATGTGCACACCCCTCCCTGCGCACTTAAAAGCTGATCCAGGGCCAACCTGTTTTGCATATTGTAACGGGCTAGTGAGCTTATTTCTTCTTGCAAGGCTTGGATGGCATCTCGAGTGGCGTTAGTAAATCTTTCCATTTCGGCTGACATATTTTTTAGAGCGTATTCAAGTTGGCCCACCCCCACCCACGGAAAAAGAATATGGAAGGCTCGCATGCCTGCACTGCCTTCCTCGACAATAGGATTATAACAGGTATCTCGACGGGTTCGTCGAGTTGTGTCTTTGATTTCTATTAAGTCTCTACGATGCATCCCTCCTGGCCAGGCAAAGGCCACCGTGCATCTTCCCAACCACTTTGGGGGCAAGGTCTTTCCTGCCCAAGTGCCACATACCCACCATAAGTGATGATCTCCTAATACTATGCTATAGTTGCCTTTATTGCCCCCTGAGTTCTGAGATACTTCCTGCAATCGTCCCACCAGGGATGCAGCATCATCAGGATTGGGTCCTATTCCCCCCCATTTCCATAATGTAAGGCCGGCAAATTGAGTCGCATTTTCTCTGAGAATGTACCCCACATAGCCTCCAGCACGGGCATAGTTGGCTACCTCAGTACCATTGGGATACAGCAAAAGAGTAGTACTTGCATTGTTTCCCAAAATTAGAATTTTCTCACAGTGGGTTTTTGGGTATTTTCCCAGAGTAGTTTTACCTCGGGTGCATAGCGACCTTTTCTCTACGCACAAGGGGGCCTTAACGAGCAAGTCTGGGCGATGGTTCGGGATCCAGGTCCTAAAATCTATGGGTCCCCTTCCCCTTTTTCCCTTTTGGCCGTACCACGCCAAACCATTTTGCCAAGAATTGAGGAGCGCTGGAACCGGCAAAATGGGGAACCCTTGCAGTGAATGGGAAGAGAAGTGGGAACACACCCAACAGTCACTAACATTCCATGCGTTGGTTAAATTTTGGGCTAATTGTAGAAACGTATTTTTATCCCAACCCCCCAGGGCAGAGGTCCAGGTTAACGCCCATAGCCATACATACATTATAAACACTATCAGCTACTAACAACTCTAAAAAAATATTAATACAATATTTGTAACAGTATACTAATACTCCAGAGTTCTGTAACTGCTTCTGATTCCGCTGATTGACCGGTACCCAGTTCACGTAGAAGCGGCGGTCGTGATGGGAGTCGTTGGGGATGTTGGAGCAGGAACCTTTTTACAGTGGCTGCAGTGCACCCATTTATCGATGCCCTCGACCTTCACTGCAGTTGGAGTAGTCAGAAGGACTTGGGCCGGGGCCGACCACCTTGGTTCCAGGCAATGCTTCCTTCGATGGATTTTAACACAGACAAAGTCACCTGGAAAAAGAGAGTGCGCACAAGTATCAAGCGGTAAAGGTTGCGCATCTTTTACTCTGGCCCACGCATCACTCAATGCATCTTGCAACATGCGACGATAACCCGCCAACTTATCTTGCCCAGCCATTAATGAAGTTTTTGCTGGGGCAAACCCGTCTACACTGGTTAGAGGAATCGGCAAGGGTTGGCCAAATAGAATTTCAAACGGTGTCAACGAATGCTTCCTATGGGGTGTATTACGAAGATTGGTTAACACTATGGGTAACACTTCAGGCCACTTTAATCCAGTCTGCTCGCATAGCTTTGCTAATTGGGTTTTTATCAGCCCATTCACCCTTTCTACTTTTCCTGAACTTTGTGGATGATAGGGAGTATGCAAGGCCTGTTTTATGCCGAGGGCCTTCGCTAAGTGTTGAATAATTTGGGAAGTGAAATGGGGGCCTTGGTCACTTTCCAAGCGAGTCATTATCCCAAAGCGGGGAAGAATATCCTTGAGGAGACACTTTGCTACGGATACTGCATCTGCCCTTCGAGTGGGGAAAGCCTCAACCCACCCTGAAAAAAGGTCAACCAGGACAAGCAAGTGTTTTAGTCCTGTCACTGGTGGTAAGTCTATGAAGTCCATCTGGACCACAGCAAATGGGTACTCAGGCAGTTTGCAATGTCCCATAACTTGTGGTTTGATTGCTCCTTGATGATTATACCGTTGACACAATTCACACTGTGCAGTGACGGTCTTCGCAGCTGCATGGACCCCCGGAGCAAAAAACAATTTCTCCATTTGAGCCACTAACCCCCCTTTCCCAGGTGTGAGGCCAGGTGGAGTGCCTGGGAAACCTGAGGGAGGAGTTGTCTTGGGAGAACCGGACGACCGTCCGGGCTGACGTAGAGGTTGTCCTCATTTAGGTGGCATCCAATGGATTTCCAATGGCTAACTTCGGCCGGGGGCGTCGTCTGCTGGGCAGAGAGCAAAACGGCTGGTGTCACTGGTTGCAGTAGCAGGGGTGCCAAAAAAGGAAAAGGGGCTGGAGCCCCACAGAGGGCAGCATGATGGGCCGCCGAATCGGCTGCAGCATTTCCCTTGGAAACCTCATCCGAGGCGCAGGAGTGGCCCTGACAGTGTGTAACCGAAACAGCTGCAGGGAGTTGAATAGCCTCTAACAAGGCCAAAATCAAGGCAACATGGGAGATCTGAGAGGCACTGGAGGTAAGGAACCCACAATGTTTCCAAAGTTGTCCAGTAGAGTGGCATACTGAAAAGGCATATTTGGAGTCAGTATAGATGGCCACAGTTTTGTTTTCAGCTAATTGACAGGCCCTAACAAGCGCCACGAGTTCTGCTGCTTGCGCTGACTTTTGAGTAAGTAAGGCATGCGCTTCAAGCGTTGTCATCAGGGTAACGACTGCATAGCCAACTCGTAAGGCCCCAAACTCGTCCCGACAGGCGGAGCCGTCACAAAACAATTGGAGGTCAGGATTCTGCAATGGAATATCGGAGAGGTCAGGACGAGGCATGGAGATCAAATCCACCAAGTGGAGGCAATTATGAGGTTCCCCGTCCTCAGGCAGAGGCAAAAGGGTTGCAGGATTCAGGACTTCGCAGCGGCGTAGGGTAACAGCCTGATTGGCGAGCAAGGCCAACTCGTACCTGGTCAATCTGGCTGCTGTGAGGTGCTGCGTGGATCCATGATTAAGAAGCGTTGCAATGGCTTGAGGCACTTGAACTAGAAGAGGGTGGCCCAAGGTAAGTCCCAAAGCTTTCTCAACCAATACAGCAGCAGCCGCAACAGCGCGGAGACAGGGCGGAAGACCCTGAGCCACTGGGTCAAGAAGGACCGAAAAATAAGCCACCGGTTGCTGGCCAGGCCCAAAGGGCTGAGTTAACACGCCAGACGCCGTGCCAGATTGTTCATGGCAAAACAAGGTGAAAGGCTTTGCGTAATCCGGTCTGCCCAGGGCTGGTGCAGAAGTTAATGCTTGTTTGAGGGCGGTAAGGGCGTTGTTGTGTAGAGTTGTCCATGGCAGGGGTTCGGGAACGGAATCCAGCAGCAAATTGGTGAGGGGGTGCGCTAACTCCGCATAAGCCGGAATCCAGGCTCTATAGTAGCCACTTGCTCCCAGTAACTGGCGGAGTTGTTTTTTAGTGGTAGGCCTCGGCATACTCAGAGCGCTTTCAATCCTGTCCTGAGTAAGTGCAGTAGAGGCATATGAAATACGATGCCCTAAATATTCCACCTCGGGTTGGGCAAACTGTAGCTTGGAGAGTGCCACCTTGTGACCTTTTTCGGCCAATGCAAAAAGAAGGATTCGAGTGTCTTGTACACAGGCAGTCTTGGCTGTAGAGCAAAATAACAGATCATCAACGTATTGAATCAAAGTAGAACCCATAGTCAATGAAATAGAGTCCAGATCTCGCTTTAAATACTGGCTGAAGATGGTAGGGCTCTCCCTGTAGCCCTGAGGGAGGCGGGTCCATACGTATTGACATCCGTCAAAGGTAAAGGCAAATAGGAACTGTGAGTCTGGGTGCACAGGGATGCTGAAAAATGCTGAAGACAGATCAATCACAGTAAAATAAGTAGCCCCTGGGGGAATAGCAGTTAAAATAGTTGCTGGATTGGGAACAACCGGAGCTCTCGGGATCACAATAGCATTAATCAGTCGGAGGTCATGCACGAAACGGTAAACCGGTTTGCCATCGGGGCCAGGCTTGGGTTTCTTAACAGGAAGAATAGGTGTATTGCAAGGGCTGGTAGCCTCTTTAATGATTCCTTGAGTTAAAAGCTGTTGTAGGACTGGCCGAATGCCCTCTATGGCCTCTTTAGGCAATGGATATTGCATTTTTCAGGGCAGAGGGATGTCTATACAGTAAGTGATATAAACCGGTTCTGCGGACTTTAAAAGTCCAGTTTCAGTGGACGCCGAGGCCCACAATGCTTCAGGAATATCAGATAACTCAGCAGGGACAAAGGGGGCGGTGGGTGTAGTGGCTAACAATGCCATTACCGTAGCTTCAGGGACCGAAGTAGGGACTGAGAGATATAGCCCCTCCGGGCTGCAAGTTATAGTTGCTCGTAGTTTACATAACAGATCTCTACCTAATAAATTTGCAGGACAGGAAGTTGCAATTAAAAAGCTATGATCCTCTGATAACGGACCAAGCTGGACCGTTTGCTCCGCAGTTAGAGGAAGGGCGCACACGGTGCCACCAACGCCTATAGCTTTTACGGTTGCAGAAGTGGTAGGAAGGGTGGGGTCCTGTAGAGTACTTCTATCTGCCCCGGTGTCGATTAACATTGAATAAGTTTTTCCTCCTACCACAACTGGAAGCTCCGGGTGGTTAGCATCCAACTGCACTGTCCAAGAAGCGGAGGGGGTTCCTGGCGAGGGGGACGAAGCATTGTGGGCGGCTAGCTTTCAATCAGTACTTCCTTTTTCTCCCCCCCCTTTCCTGTACCCTCTGGTAGGCTTGCATAAGAGGGTCAGCTGGCTGGAGGGGGTAATTTGGGCACTGGGCAGCCCAGTGTCCTTTTTGTCGGCACCGCCGGCACTCATCTGGCCCTGCCCTCCCGGGCCGTGGCTGGAAGTTCTGACCTTGTGGTCCCCATCCCTGGGTAGAGCTGCCTCCTCTTCCGCCTCGTCCCCGAAAGCCTCCCCTCCTGCGGCTTGCATCCCGTCCCCGAGAGCCGTCTTGGAAACCTTGCAACTGCAGATTAAGGAGCTTTTCGGACCTCCTAGTGTCTAATTCCTTCCTATTTCTCCAGGCATGGGCTGCTAACCCCACCACCTCCTCCAGCGTTTTGTTTTCATAAGCTGGTTGACTACACACATACTTCCGAGCGAATGGTAATAAATTTTTTACATACTGGCCGATCACTTGTGTTTTCGCTACAGGGGAGGTTGGATCTAAGCCGCCGTGGTTTTTCAAAACCTTACAAAGGCGGTGGAAGAATTCCCCTGGGTGCTCATCGTGCTTTTGAACACATGCATCTACTTTTCCCCAATCATACACAGGCTTAGACATATCCTCTAATGCTTCTAAGATTCGCTTTCTCATTTTATCCCACTCTTGAACGGTCTCTGGAACATCCCAATCCATTTCAGGTTTCTCTTGCGGATAAGCCGCCCTGCCTTGCACCGTCTCTCTAGCTTTCTTGTACACCGTTTCCTTCTCACCCTCGCTTAGCACTTGATTTAAAATCATTTCCACATCGTCATAATTACAATTATACATTGTGAAAATACCCTTTAACTTTTTAATAAATTCTTCCGGACACTGTCGAAATGAGGGAAAAGTAGATGACCAATTCATTAGATCCGTGCTGGTAAAAGGGACATACACCATCTGTGTCCCCCCCCCTACCGCTCGGCAGTTGTCGCATAGGCATTTGGACTGCACTAGCTATTGCAGCTCCAGTAACTTTTGCCTTAGGGGTGCCTAGAGAACCATGAGACCAGGTCTTTGCAGGGGTTGCATCACTGGGGTGTCGCGGATCAGGACGTGTCAACCCCCTGGTAGAGGTGCCAGCCTCCGGATCGCCCCCCCACTCTGCGTTAATTGTGGGGGTATCGGTAGCTAGTGGGAGAGTGGGACCGCTCCTTTCCCCGGTTGGGGGCGTGGGTGCATCAGGGTCAGGCTGCGGTACCCCACCCCATAGCCAGCTACATTCTTCCAATGGTATAGGATCCCCCGCTTCTTTCAATGGGAGTTGGGGATAAATAGACTTTGACGTTTTTAGCTTCTGGTCAGCATGACTAGATTCTGGATTGTATGGTGGGGGCCGCATGGCTTTAAGTTTTTCTACCTCAGCACGTAAACTAGTAGTTACACTGGCACTTTTGCGCCGTTCGGCCTCCCTTATCCATACATCAGAATACTTAAGTTGCCGCGGTTGTAAATCATACAATACTTTTCATAATTGAACAATGTTATGTAACTCAAATGTTCCTTCCCCCGGCCAGCGATTTCCTGGTTCCGGGTCGTCTTGCGTCATTCCCACCCAGGGACCTTGACACAAAAATATAAACTTATACAAAGCTTTGTTGCCATCCGATTGTAAGGCCTTGATATCCCTATCATAATGTTTTAACATATAGCCCAGAGGCGTAGAAGGATCAACAGTTCTGCTGGACCCCCCCCCCCCAATCTTTTCCCAAAGACGGAACCTCTGGCTGTTGTCTAGACAATCACAAAGGAAAAATTCAGAACTCACCAAGTTCCCACCGGCCGGTGTTCACCAATAGGTCCGGACCCTAGTGCCTTTAGGGATGCCTTATTTCGCCGAAGCGGCGGGTGGAAGCGAGACGGGAAGCCTTCAGGGTTAAAGCAACCCGGGTGCCGGCAAGAAGGATTCAGAGTCCCGACCGTCCACCGGTCCGGAGAAGAGGCGATCCCGGACGAGCCCCCAAATTGTTAGGGAAAAAGGTTTCCCCTCCCGTCTAGGGTTAGGAGGGTAGCCTTCCCTGGACTTCTGTATTAGCCAAACAAAACACAGAGTCTTGGCTCTTTGATAAAGTGAGGCACTTTAATGCTAGCAAGTACAACAGCTGAAGGGCTCACCAATTCCTTTACAGAGGAAAATGGTGAAGCCCCGAACAAAGAACAGAGATGGGCTTTTATAGCCTGGTTCAACATACAGTGTGATATCTCTTCCATTTCAAGCCGGTTAACCCAGTCTGTTTGAAGTTCTGGGGTAGGTATACACATGGAGGCTTATCTGTATAAGGAATTCTTTCCCCAAAGCGGGGAGTACAGGTTACACACAGTTCACATTCCTTCTACCCATAATCTGAGAGAGAAGACAGATAAGCATAGAAAAAAGACAGAGGCCTAGCTTTACATGATTATAGGGTTGTTTTCTGGTTCTTTTCTTTATCATCTGCTCACTGACGCTCTGCTGGCACAGGAGAAGAGGTACCTTACTGTCAGAGTGCCATCACTCTGATGATGTATTAGTGTAAAACATCAGCAGAGAGTCCTTTCCCTACAGATATACTGTTCACACAGTCTCACGTACCAGGCACAAATTCTAGAAACTAGACTTACAGGAGTGTTTGTACACTAACAAAAACTCAAAACTTTGCTTTTTTAACCTTATTTCAAAACTCAACAGCTGTGATGCTAGTGAGTTAGTAGTCTCAGTAAAGCTTTAAGACATCCTACATACTGGATTTTTAATATATGGAAAGGTTTTCCACTTTTCCATAGGCCTATCCCAAAGAAGGTCCAGAGTTGAGGCAGGGTGAGCGATAGTACCAGAGCTATACTCAAATTGCAGTCCACAGCAATTTATGAATATAAGTCACATAAGCCTTAAGAGAATAAGTCTCAGAAGTATTCATAACTGCAAGACATTAAGAGATATCTCTGAAAGCTTCTTATCTAGAAAACTTTAGGGGTGAACTTAACCATCTCATTCTCCAGCTGAATTTCTTCTTTGCATTTATACAGTTCTGAAACCTCCTCCCAAGAGGCTAATGTTATCGTTTGCAAAACAAAAGCACCCTTACCCACAGCTTGTCTTTTTAAATAAATAAGCAAATACTCCTTATCTATTCATACACTAGCATAAGAGAATGGTACTACTTAGAGAACAGTGATATACCTGCTGATAACTGAGTGTTTATTCATCCAAGAACTAAAAATGCTTTACAAACCTTTAATGAATTAAAAATCACAACAGCCCTCTGAGGTAAACAGATACACATCTCAGCTAGTAGTATTTCTAGTAGTACAACTTTATTACTTACAAAACTCTTTACACATCACTTAAAGTTTAAATTTAAACCACTAGTTTGTGCCCACTTTGTTCATGGTACCTCCTTATGCTTTCCCATGTCTCATTTTGAATACTACACCACAAGTGTTAATAAGCCACAAGCACTCCCTAACTGTACTTGGCAAAAAGTACTCTTGCATCTTTGCTCTAACAAGATTCCTATTTTTAATGGCAAATAGGACTTCAGCTTTGCAAAGTGTTGTGGGATACCTGATGTGAGTTGACAGAATTGTCGGAAGAGCATAATACATTCAGTTAACATAACTTCCCAACACACACACACACACACACACAATGTATATTATATTATTACCAAGCACATAATACCTCTTAATGTGGTGTATACTATGCCTAACATATATGGACTATTATTATATAACTGTTTAAACCACAACAGGTACACATTTAAGATTTTCAAAGACTAACGGCGTTAGGCGGTTGAGTCCTATTGAATCCAATGGAAGTTGTTTCCTAACTTCTTAGGCTCCTATGAAAATCTCAGCCACATGGGGAAAACATCTAAAGAACTGGGAAAAACTTTCAAACTAGTGTGTCCAGAGTATTTGATGAGGGTGTGTAGCAGGGTGTTGCACGGCCCCATTGACTTCTGCCTCTGCTAGTTCAAAGTCACACGGAGACACTGGGTTTAGTAACCACTGGTGCACTTTAGTCTCAGGCTTGTTCCCACTCCTGTTTTACCATGTGCAAGTAACCCTTCACTGTCTGCAGGTGGGAGGGAGGGGAGAGCTACCTCCCTGCTTCTATTCACTGCCTTTTTTTTCTCTCCTTCTCCTCCCTCATACTTCCTTCCCCTGAGGTTTTTATGCAGCCCCAGGCTAGTTAGGAAGCAGCTGTCTCCGCCTCCCCAGTTAGGGCCAGGTTACCTTCAGCCCGCTCTAATTTTTTCCCCTAATGAGGGGCGGGCGTGATAGAGGGCTAAATGTGCAACCTTTTGCCCAGCACCCTGTCACAAGGTACTTTAAATCAGGCATGACCCAGGAAGTAACTGGGTGCCAAATGCTGATGCAAGCTCTTCTGAATGGCTATTTATTTTCAGTTTCTTCTGGGAACTCATAACTCTGAGGCCACAAGTGATTTTATCATGTGGTGCTGAGGGAATGTTTTACAGCCACACCAATATTTTTAACAAAGAAGCAACATTTTTTAAAAGGCAGTGTAAAGCCATAAACCTTGTATTTCACTTGAGGTAAAACTCAGGATCAAATTCTGCCATCAGAAAGTGCATATACACATTCACGTTAGTGGCAATAATGCACTTACGAAGACAGCCTATTCCACTCTGACAGCTTTTATCCTTTTCGACTGGTTTAGGGTGTATAGTACTGGAACATTTCCATAAACTGAACTCCACCCTACCCTGGGGAATCCAAAATAATTAAAGCACAAATTAATAACTTCAGATGAGAAAATAAATCATTCAACACAGTTTTAATTTATAAAAGCACTTCAGAAATAGATTTCAGAGTGCTAGCCATATTAGTCTGTATCAGCAAAAACAACGAGAAGGCCTTGTGGCACCTTAGAGACTAACCAATTTATTTGGGCATAAGCTTTTGTGAGCTAGAACCCACTTTATGAGATGCATGGAGTGGAAAATACAGCAACAGGTATATTTATACATAGTACATGAAAAGATGGGAGTTGCCTTACCAGGTAGGTGGGAGATCAGTCTAATGAGACAATTTAATTATCAGTAGAATACCAAGGGAGGAAAAATCAATTTTGTCATGGTAATGAGGGTGGCCCATTTCAAACAGTTGACAAGAAGGTGTGAGTAACAGGAAGGGGAAATTAGCATGGTAAAATTAGGTTTTGTAATGACTCATCCACTCCCAGTCTTTATTCAGGCCTAATTTGATGGTGTCCAGTTTGCAAATTAATTCCAGTTCTGCAGTTTCTCATTGGAGTCTATTTTTGAAGTTTTTTTGTTGAAGAATTGCCACTTTTAAGTCTGTTATTGAGTGACCAGGGAGGTTGAAGTGTTCTCCCACTGGTTTTTGAATGTTATAATTCTTGATGTCAGATTTGTGTCCATTTACTCTTTTGCGTAGGGACTGTCTGGTTTGGCCAATGTACATGGCAGAGGAGCATTGATGGCACATGATGGCATATATCACATTGGTGGATGTGCAGGTGAACGAGCCCCTGATGGTGTGGCTGATGTGCTTCGGGCCTACAATGGTGTCCCTTGAATAGATATGCGGACAGAGTTGGCACCGGGGTTTGTTGCAGGGCTTGGTTCCTGGGTTAGTGTTTTTGTTGTGTGGTGTGTAGTTGCTGGTGAGTATTTGCTTCAGGTTGGGGGGCTGTCTTTAAGCGAGGACTGGCCTGTCTCCCAAGATCTGTGAGAGTAAGGGATCGTCCTTCAGGATAGGTTGTCTAAACCTACCTCTCCCATATTCACCTTCCACCAGCACTATAACCACCAACACACATCCTTCTGGGTTTTGTCTTTGTTTTGTTGTATGGGGCTGATCTTCACTGTGGGGAGATTGACACTGCTGCAATTGATGCAGCAGGGATCAATTTAGCGGAGCTAGTGAAGACTCGCTAAATTGATGGCAGAGTGCTCTCCGGTGTACCCCAGTGCTCCAGCTCTCCAAGAGGAGTAAGGGAAGTCAACCAGAGAGCGTCCCCCATCAATACAGTGCAGTGAATGTAGTAGTAGGATTTTATGTTTGTATTTTGTGTAATTTAAAATAAAAATAACAATGTAACGTGCATTAAATGCAGTGGTGTATGATTTAATCATATCCTGCCACCCTTTTTAAATAGCAAAAAAAAAAAAAAAAGGCCTAATGGGCCATTGTAAAAATGAATCAGCCAAAATCTGTGTCCGGGCTAATTTCACTGCAGTAACAGTCCTTTTAGGGTCACCACTTTGTTGTAGGTTTAGCATTTTAAAATAAGTAAAAAAAAATGCAATGATTGTTTTTCTTTTGCATTTCAACTTAGTGTTCCTGTTCAAATGTTCGATATAAATCATTTCTGTTTTATGTGTGTGTAAAAGCCAATACCAAACCAAATGTTCTAAAAAAAACCCCCAAAACAAACGCAAGAGCGCCCCATTAAAATATTTTTTAAAAAAAGCAAATTAACAACTCTAAAAATAAGACAGGCACTTACCAATGGGGACAAAATAGCTGTAATCAAAACCAGCATAAAATAACTCCCTAAAAAACTTAATAAAAAAAATTAAAAATTAAAAAAAAAATTAAAAAAAATAAGCACTTGTCAAACAATAATTAATTACAGCATAATGGTGCATCGTGCTGCAACAGACAAAACCCGGCTCCTACCTACCCGTGATCAACCTAACTGGCCACTAGATTGATCCAAACTCTAAACTGGTAATTATAACATCAACTGGCGGAACAGTATGTATGTATGTTCAGAAGAGGTAAGCGGAATGTCCGGGTTCCAGTAACACAGACACAGGTAACTAACCGCTTTCATGTTCTCTCCACAGGTATCGTTGCGGAGAGTGGACCAGATGATATGTCTGGGGCGAGAAAGCAGAAGGAGACTCCGCTGGTTGGAAGGCATGAGATGCGCTGTCCTGAGGTTGGGGGTTCCATGACCACCACCCCCAAGAGGAGAAGGCGGGTGGTGGTGGTCGGGGACTCTCTCCTCCGGGGGACTGAGTCATCTATCTGCCGCCCTGACCGGGAAAACCGAGAAGTCTGCTGCTTGCCAGGGGCTAAGATTCGTGATGTGACGGAGAGACTGCCGAGACTCATCAAGCCCTCGGATCGCTACCCCTTCCTGCTTCTCCACGTGGGCACCAATGATACTGCCAAGAATGACCTTGAGCGGATCACTGCGGACTATGTGGCTCTAGGAAGAAGAATAAAGGAGTTGGAGGCGCAAGTGGTGTTCTCGTCCATCCTCCCCGTGGAAGGAAAAGGCCTAGGTAGGGAGCGTCGAATCGTGGAAGTCAACGAATGGCTACGCAGATGGTGTCGGAGAGAAGGCTTTGGTTTCTTTGACCATGGGATGGTGTTCCATGAAGAAGGAGTGCTGGGTAGAGACGGGCTCCATCTTACGAAGAGAGGGAAGAGCATCTTTGCCAGCAGGCTGGCTAACCTAGTGAGGAGGGCTTTAAACTAGGTTCACCGGGGGAAGGAGACCAAAGCCCTGAGGTAAGTGGGAAAGCGGGATACCGGGAGGAAGCACAGGCAGGAATGTCTGTGAGGGGAGGGCTCCTGCCTCATACTGGCAATGAGGGGCGATCAACAGGTTATCTCAAGTGCTTATATACAAATGCACAAAGCCTTGGAAACAAGCAGGGAGAACTGGAGGTCCTGGTGATGTCAAGGAACTATGACGTGATCGGAATAACAGAGACTTGGTGGGATAACTCATATGACTGGAGTACTGTCATGGATGGTTATAAACTGTTCAGGAAGGACAGGCAGGGCAGAAAAGGTGGGGGAGTAGCACTGTATGTAAGGGAGCAGTATGACTGCTCAGAGCTCCGGTACGAAACTGCAGAAAAACCTGAGTGTCTCTGGATTAAGTTTAGAAGTGTGTGCAACAAGAGTGATGTAGTGGTGGGAGTCTGCTATAGACCACCGGACCAGGGGGATGAGGTGGATGAGGCTTTCTTCCGGCAGCTCACGGAAGCTACTAGATCGCATGCCCTGATTCTCATGGGTGACTTTAATTTTCCTGATATCTGCTGGGAGAGCAATACAGCGGTGCATAGACAATCCAGGAAGTTTTTGGAAAGCGTAGGGGACAATTTCCTGGCGCAAGTGCTAGAGGAGCCAACTAGGGGGGGTGCTTTTCTTGACCTGCTGCTCACAAACCGGGTAGAATTAGTGGGGGAAGCAAAAGTGGATGGGAATCTGGGAGGCAGTGACCATGAGTTGGTTGAGTTCAGGATCCTGACGCAGGGAACAAAGGTAAGCAGCAGGATACGGACCCTGGACTTCAGGAAAGCAGACTTCGACTCCCTCAGGGAACGGATGGCCAGGATCCCCTGGGGGACTAACTTGAAGGGGAAAGGAGTCCAGGAGAGCTGGCTGTATTTCAAGGAATCCCTGTTGAGGTTACAGGGACAAACCATCCCGATGAGTCGAAAGAATAGTAAATATGGCAGGCGACCAACTTGGCTTAATGGTGAAATCCTAGCGGATCTTAAACATAAAAAAGAAGCTTACAAGAAGTGGAAGGTTGGACATATGACCAGGGAAGAGTATAAAAATATTGCTCGGGCATGTAGGAATGTTATCAGGAGGGCCAAATCGCACCTGGAGCTGCAGCTAGCCAGAGATGTCAAGAGTAACAAGAAGGGTTTCTTCAGGTATGTTGGCAACAAGAAGAAAGCCAAGGAATGTGTGTGCCCCTTACTGAATGAGGGAGGCAACCTAGTGACAGAGGATGTGGAAAAAGCTAATGTACTCAATGCTTTTTTTGCCTCTGTTTTCACTAACAAGGTCAGCTCCCAGACTGCTGCGCTGGGCATCACAAAATGCGGAAGAGATGGCCAGCCCTCTGTGGAGATAGAGGCGGTTAGGGACTATTTAGAAAAGCTGGACGTGCACAAGTCCATGGGGCCGGACGAGTTGCATCCGAGAGTGCTGAAGGAATTGGCGGCTGTGATTGCAGAGCCACTGGCCATTATCTTTGAAAACTCGTGGCGAACCGGGGAAGTCCCGGATGACTGGAAAAAGGCTAATGTAGTGCCAATCTTTAAAAAAGGGAAGAAGGAAGATCCTGGGAACTACAGGCCAGTCAGCCTCACCTCAGTCCCTGGAAAAATCATGGAGCAGGTCCTCAAAGAATCAATCCTGAAGCACTTGCATGAGAGGAAAGTGATCAGGAACAGCCAGCATGGATTCACCAAGGGAAGGTCATGCCTGACTAATCTAATCGCCTTTTATGATGAGATTACTGGTTCTGTGGATGAAGGGAAAGCAGTGGATGTATTGTTTCTTGACTTTAGCAAAGCTTTTGACACGGTCTCCCATAGTATTCTTGTCAGGAAGTTAAGGAAGTATGGGCTGGATGAATGCACTATAAGGTGGGTAGAAAGCTGGCTAAATTGTCGGGCTCAACGGGTAGTGATCAATGGCTCCATGTCTAGTTGGCAGCCGGTATCAAGTGGAGTGCCCCAGGGGTCGGTCCTGGGGCCGGTTTTATTCAATATCTTCATAAATGATCTGGAGGATGGTGTGGATTGCACTCTCAGCAAATTTGCGGATGATACTAAACTGGGAGGAGTGGTAGATACGCTGGAGGGGAGGGATAGGATACAGAAGGACCTAGACAAATTGGAGGATTGGGCCAAAAGGAATCTGATGAGGTTCAATAAGGATAAGTGCAGGGTCCTGCACTTAGGACGGAAGAACCCAATGCACAGCTACAGACTAGGGACCGAATGGCTAGGCAGCAGTTCTGCAGAAAAGGACCTAGGGGTGACAGTGGACGAGAAGCTGGATATGAGTCAGCAGTGTGCCCTTGTTGCCAAGAAGGCCAATGGCATTTTGGGATGTATAAGTAGGGGCATAGCGAGCAGATCGAGGGACGTGATCGTTCCCCTCTATTCGACATTGGTGAGGCCTCATCTGGAGTACTGTGTCCAGTTTTGGGCCCCACACTTCAAGAAGGATGTGGATAAATTGGAGAGAGTCCAGCGAAGGGCAACAAAAATGATTAGGGGACTGGAACACATGAGTTATGAGGAGAGGCTGAGGGAGCTGGGATTGTTTAGCCTGCAGAAGAGAAGAATGAGGGGGGATTTGATAGCTGCTTTCAACTACCTGAAAGGGGGTTCCAAAGAGGATGGCTCTAGACTGTTCTCAATGGTAGCAGATGACAGAACGAGGAGTAATGGTCTCAAGTTGCAGTGGGGGAGGTTTAGATTGGATATTAGGAAAAACTTTTTCACTAAGAGGGTGGTGAAACACTGGAATGCGTTACCTAGGGAGGTGGTAGAATCTCCTTCCTTAGAGGTTTTTAAGGTCAGGCTTGACAAAGCCTTGGCTGGGATGATTTAACTGGGAATTGGTCCTGCTTTGAGCAGGGGGTTGGACTAGATGACCTTCTGGGGTCCCTTCCAACCCTGATATTCTATGATTCTATGATTCTATGATTCTATGTGTGTAATTAAATGCATATGCTAATTGTTGTATTTCCAATAAATGCAGTGTATTGCCTTTTCCCCTGAAAAAGATCCCATGTGCTTTTTAGAAGCATAACATTTTTGGTGGAGAATTGAACATAATATGAAGATACCTGGGTAAGTCAACCTAAGCTACGACCTAACCTAAAGTTATTCATGTAGCTGGAGTAGGTCGACTTACTCCCTTAGTGAAGACAAGCATGTGTGCACATGGGTGTCATTTCTGACTAGCCCCCTTGAAGATTTTCAGACCCAAGAGAGTACTATTCTAACAATCTTTTCTGTTCCCTGGGAAGCTTTTTGTCCTTGAAGGTCTAAGACTCTATTTGAAGAGCTTGTCATGAAAAGACATTTGAGATTTCAACATTTCTTAGTGCTCCTGATCTACTACCCTCCACTCCTCATGACAGCCTGTATTAAAATCCTGAGCTGCCTCTCTTGTCTCAGACAGTTGTGATGCAAGACAGACTCAGCAACCAGGACAAGGAGAAAGAAGCAATTCTGAAAGCATTAAAATTCCCAGGAACCTCCCAAGAGATTTTGACTATCAATCAAAAGGATGGGGGAGGAAAAGAGAGAAGTTTTTCCCAGACCTAGTAACACAAAAATGTAAAAAGTGCTAATGATCTGCTAACCCTTCATTTGCCAAGTAGTGTGGGCGACAAGGCCTGGGAGGGGAAATGTGGGTGAATTTCACAAGATGTAGTGGTTTTCCAGGTGAAGTATGACTCAAGTAGTGATGAATCCCTGTATCTACTACTACTGAATGTCTCCAGTTTAGAGAAAAGGAGTACTTGTGGCACCTTGGAGACAAACAAATTTATTTAAGCATAAGTTTTCGTGAGCTACAGCTCACTTCATCAGATGCATTCAGTGGAAAATACAGAGTTAGCTTTCAGCCAACTACAACACAAGTCTTCATATCTGCATTCCCTTAGAGCCAACCTGAGCATAAATGGCCAAGCAAAGTATAATCTTGCAGGGAGTGTAAATGGCCCATAGAGTATAAACCTCCAGGGAGCGGGCTAGGAAGGAGAAGGGAGCAGATACATTTTTCCTGACTTTCAGGCAGATGGCCTGTGAGTGTAATCCAGTAGGGAGTAGCTAGGGCCCTTCGTAAGACCCCAGGTCAGGAAGAAGGGGAATGATTGATTCGCTGAGCATTTGTTATTCTGAAGAAATAAAAATGAATCCCTGAAGAAAATAGACTGGAATCCTGTGGCAGGAGAATGCTCTTTCGTGCACGGGCTGGGAAGATAGCTTGTGTAAACCAGTGGGCTAGTAGCAGAGGGAAAATAAATGAAACCCAGCAATGTTCTTGTATTTCAGTATTATAAAATATGGTAACATGAGCCCTGTGGGGATTTTCCTGCATCATACTCCTTCACCTTGCTTATATGGTATGACCTTACTTGTCTATTTTGCTATTTTAAGGGGAGACTTCAGTAAAAGAACAATTTATGAAAGTCACTGGCATGTACACGGTTTTGGGGTACCTACAGGGTGGCATAGGAGGCAGCTAAGCGGGAGTTGTGAGGATCTACCATTTGGACTTAGGCACCTAAAATGACAGTTCGCCTTTTGTGTGTCTAGCTGATGGCTAAGCTTTAGCAGGATTCTCAGACTAGTTGTTCCCCTGCTTACCTACCCCAAGGAGCCTGCTCTGGTGGGTGTACTAAGAGACTGCCTAACAGATTGGACCCTGTACAAAATGCCATCAGACGGAGCAGGAATGGTAGCTCCCGATAACTTTTAGCCCAGTGATTCGAGCGCTCATGCAAGATGTGGAAGAATCCAGTTCAATTCCCTGCTCTGCCAGAAGTGAAGCAGGGATTTGAACTACATCTCCCACTAGAGTGCCTTAACCACTGGGTTTATATGGGCTATTCTCGGACGGGGCTTTTGCAATCTCTCCTGTTGAAGCTAGTCCACTATGTATAATTAAATAGTCATTGGAGCAAGGACTTGAATGTGGGTCTCTCCCATCCCCAGTGAGTGTACTAACCACTAGGCCATAGTCATTCTCACACTTTCTTTGACAATTTATACAATGTGAAATGGCTTCAACAGGAGAAATTTAGGAAGATTTTCCCCCACAAAAACCCCATAGCCCAGTGGTGAGTACACTCACCTAGCAGATAGAAGATGTGTATTCAACTCCTAGTTCCCCATCAGGGGATTTAATCCCAGTGTTTTCCATATCCTGGGTGAGTGCTCTAACCACTAGGCTAAATGCTCCCTCCTCCTAATTTTTTGTGACAAAAGGCTTAGGCACCTCACTCCAGGAGAAGGTTCACTGCTGTGAATACCAAGCAGAGATAGACCCCTAATTCCCTTTTTTGAGGGGTGGGGCTTAGGCCCCTCACCTCTGCTAACTTAGGCAGCTCCCTGTTCCTAGTGCTGGCTTTCTTAGGTGCCTAATTCTAACCATGAATTGTATAGGGAGCCCTGGCACCTAACTTGGGACTGTGGATTCAGACATGCAAAAAGCTGCCTCAACATTAGGCACTGCAACATTGAGTCTAAGTCCCCTTTTGTGGATCTAGCCCAAAATGACCACAAGTTTGGCGCACGTATGCATAAAATTACTTGCACTTATAAATCCCTTAGTTGCACATGCATATCAGCCATTGGGAGTTCACCCTTAAAAAATATGGGCATATGCGATGGACTACCAGATGTCAAAGTTCATTGTTCATCACAGAGAAAAAAAGCCAAAGGTCTAAAATACGTTGTTAGGATTGTCCAGCCAGTACTAGAGATAGTGGGGGGTTCCCTCTCTATAATTTTTGCCATATACAGACACAATTATGTCCAGGACTCCTGTGAGTCCCTTTCGCATGGTCAGGGTACACAGCTGAGGAAGGACCTGGGCAGGGTAAGGATGACCTTCATCATTTTCTCCCAGACACTACAAAAAAGCCAGCAAAGAGTTAATGCAAGCTGTGCTGACTCTTCTACAGCCTCTCTCCACAGTTGGAAAGCCCCCCACTCCTTTGAGGGAAGTTGTGGTGGCTGGACATGGCTCTCATAGAAAAACCTTGTCAGGGAGAGAATCCTGGCTGTAGTGGGGAAGAACAAGGCACCCGCACAGAAGGGTCTGTTCTGCAGCAGTTCTTTCAGGTTCCCAGGCTCTGGGAACAGAAATGCCAGCCAGTTCACAATAGGGGTATATGTAGGGGTGCAAATCCTGTCCCCACATCCAATAAAGGGGGCATCTGAAGCTTTGTCATCCAATATACATTAAGAATCCATTTCTGATCTGGGACAGGCATCTGTAAATCAGCTCTAGCCTCATAGAATATGAAATGCAATAACATTTCTCCTCTATTTAAGATGAATTTATAATTTACATTTGCCCATCAGTCATTCTAGTAGGCATTTGTAGTAAAAATGACTAATAAAACAAATTCACATTACTAATTTATGTCCACGTTTACAACTAACATAAAAGGTTTAAGATGCCATTTGGATTGATAGCATAGGCTGCATGGAGAGATTATTACTGAAAATAGAAATATGGGGAAAAGGTTATTGAGAATTTATGAATAAGGCAATTTTCGTAGTCTTAATAAGAGTAACTCCATCACTTTTAGCAAATGGGAAATTGCATGAACGTCATATCACACTTGGTGGCATCAGATGTATTTTATGAAATAATAGCAACCTCTGTAGCAACTGATGGGTATGTGTCTCCAAATTATTGTCCTGCTCAAAACAGTGGGACTCATGCCTTTCTGTATTTGGTTATTCCCTCCACCTCCAATTTTCTCCATGAAGTCACACCTCTATTTTAGGGTATTTACTAAAGTAAAATAAAGCCAGTTTGGAAAATTGGACAGCTAAGAAGAATGCCAAATTAGAGAAGTCTAATGAAATCTAGTTTAATTATTACAGTGTGATGGGGTGACCACCCCACACAGGACTGAAAGGGGTTATGGTAGCCAGGTGGCCAGTTAACGCCATAGGCTGCACCTGGAGGCGGAGCCAGAGAGCGGAGAACTAATGAGAAGCAGGTTCCGCTGTGCCAGAACAGGTGTGGCTTGGATAAAGCTAGGTAGCTGACAATAGACAGGGCTGCTGTCAAAGGCTGCAGGAAGGCAGGCAGCAATCACTCCCTGGGAAGAGAGAGGAGGCTTTTGAAGCTGGTAGACCCAGAGGGTGAAGGGGAACCAGATGTGGTAGGAAGCAGCCCAGAGAAAGAGCATGAGAGCTGACAAAGGAAAACCCACAATTGCTGAGTTTAGGGTCTCTGGACTGGAACCCAGAGTAGAAGGCAGGCCTGGGTTTCCCTATTATCCACTGAGGGAGTGGCCCCCTGGGACAGTGAAAGGCAAGACTGCCTAGGACCGCTAGGAAAAGGAACTTTGCTACCCCAGAAGAGGGGAATCCAGAGTGACCCAGCTGGAGGCCTGAGTCACAAAGAGTGGTTCATGGAGTGAGAGAGGGGCTGCAGATCAAAGGAAGAGAGAGACTGATGGCATGCAGGCCATGGAAGGGGGTGTTGACCTCAAGAGCTAATCCCCAAAGTGACCAGGAGGCAGCATCAGCCCAATGGTGAGTGATCCACCATGTGACACAGAGGAATCTATTTACCTGTCTATCTAAGTACATTGTGAATGTTACTGAAGGTATGATTACTTGGCTATTCCTGCTAAAAATCAAAATGTATTAACAAAAAGGTAAGGTGTAAATAAAGTTGTTCACTTACACTGATCTGCTGATTACATGAATATCCTATAAAAATCTTAATGGAATAATTTATTATTTTATTCCAAATATCGGATTATTCTGGAAGCCTGTCCTCAATCTGTGTACGCAACTCTTACTGATATCAGTGGGAACAGCACAAACTGTTGAGAGGCTGAACTATAAAGCATCCATTGAGGGTATTTGAGAATATACTGACCCACGTATTGTTAGAAAGACACAGGAACTTGTTTTCTCTTTCACAATAGTTCCATCATGTTTGCAGTTTGGACAACGCTGTCCCACATGGTTTTGATGTCATCTGACATGTATGCCATTATATCAATACAAAAAAAAAAAAACAGGGCGCATAGACTATGCATTAATACGTGTATCTTTTTTCATATGGCTGCCGATGAGTAAATGTTTCAAGCAAACCAGACGGACTGAAATGCAAAGACTAATGGTCCTGCATCACCTTTAGGGACAGTGCAGAGATGTCTATTAGACACATGCTGTTTTTATGTTTGCAGTTATAAACCCATAACAATTAAACATACTATGAAAATCTAAGTACCCCGTCAGCTAAAATACTGGATTAACCAATCAGTATGGTATCAGATGGAACAGCTAAAAGGCCTGGATTCAAACCGTTTCAGGAGCACTCTCTCTCTCTCTTCGGCTATATCTACACTATAAGAAGGTTGATTTCCACTCACATGCACAGATGCTCACTAGCGCTCATCCTAGCTGGCACACTAGAAACAGTAGGGTAGCCATGGTAGCATGGACAGCAGCACGGGCCAGCTGCCTTGAGTACAAACCCACCTAAATTACATGGGTGTACACTTGAGGTGGCTAGTCGATGCCACCGCTACCCATACAAACCATGCTATACTGCTAGTTTCAGCATGCTAGCTCACATGAGAGCTAGCACAAGTCTGCGTACGTGCGCTCGGAATCACACCACACGCCTGTGGTGTGGCTGTAGCTTCTGTGACCCGTTCTAGCAGACATGCTAAGATCAGTTAATTCAGATGGAACTGTCTGTCCCCAGAGCTGAACACTTGGAAGTTGGTAGTGGCTCTCAGAGGGTACACATCAGGGTAATGGATACTTTGGGGGAGATACTTGGCTATGGAGTTAGTTGTCTCTTGCAGTTCACTACAGCAAGAGCCTTGCAGTGTTTAAGATGCCATGTCAGACATTTCTTCAGTATGATTGTCTTTAGGCAGCGTGGGTCTGAGTACTGATGTGGAGGGAGCAGGTGGTTCTGGCTTTTTAAATTAAGGGATTTAATGTAGGAGGGTGAGAAGCTGTGGAAGCAAAGGCCAGGGAGCAGTTCCACTTTTGTGAGCATATTATTAGACTTTAGGTATTAAACCCCATCAGGGTTGCAGTGCTTCTTTTCTGTGGACCAGGCTTTCTAAAGAGCTCAGCACTCAACATGCAAATGCTAGTCATAAGGCTCACAATGGGAGCTGCTGGCTGCTGAGCACCTGGTCCTAGTGTAGGTTCCTAAATGGGAGCTGAAAGTCCAACTACACTTTATTGAAAGTCCAGCTACAATTGTGCATGCCGAGTACTGGAAAATCTGGCTTTCAGCACCTATGAAAATCAGGCCCCTGGTTTGTACAGCACCAGCACTCTGGGGCCCTAATCCCAATTAAGGCTTTTATTTTAAACTACGATTGATCTTAATACAATTAATATTTCCTTTGTGCCCACAAAATGGGCTAATAATAATAAAAATGCCATCACATATGGGATTGTGTTGCTAATTATAAGATCTGAATAGTTACTATTGTAATATTCTCAGGTGCATCTTTCTATTGAAAGAGAGAGAACAGAAATTCTTTCCAGTTCCTATACAAAGTAGGTAGTATTTGACAATTCTGAACTATAAATACACACACAATAAAATGGTGTGTATTAACTTGAAAGAGTTGCCAAAATAGGACAAGGTTTAAAAAATACAGAAGAGAGTGTGAAGAATGTTGGTAAATCATCATGATTAAAAGTAATGGAAGTAGCTCTATAAATCTCAGATAATCAATTTCTTTATGTCATGGCTAAAAAAGCTTTATTTTTATTGAAGAAACATATTATTTGTACAGCTGAAAGAAATTTAATATCCCTAAGAAACTTTCTCTTTCCAAAACATTTTTCTGATGGAATATTTCATTATAAATCAGTTTGGGAGAATGTAGTTCCTTATTGAAAACAACTTTTATGATCTAGATAATGAAAAGGCTGGTTTGAAATATTCCCTATGGACAGACACTCCTCAGGAATCATGTTTACCTTCAGTGTGTAGCACTTCAATATCATGGTAATGAGTATGGTCTAATAACTTAGAATAGATAGAGCCAAGAGAAAAGAAACTGGTTAGTTGATGCTTAAATCACAGAAGAGAAGAGTAGCATATTCCTCATTCCCACTAGGAGATGGAGGCTCACTGTGAGCATAAATATAAGGGATGGAGACCTGGAGCAGCTGCCCTATGTGGCATGTTTACCTCAACTGGTGGATTTCCAAGTGGTAATATTCATAAATATTAATACTGCTCCATGCAGCATTGTTTTCCCCCCATTGTCGCTTCTATCTCACCTAGCGGAGATGATAGTGCTTAGAAACTGTGAGGAAGTCAATGACCGCACTCCTCTGGAGAGTGAGCCATGCTGTCAAAGGAGGAGAAGGGACCAGTGAACAGTGCAGAGGAAATGGCTCCCTATGTAGATGCCCAAAGACTGCAGGGAAGGAATCTGGTTTCCTGATCTATCTAAAGGCATCAGTAGAATTCAACTCCCCTTGCCTGGCTGTGAAGGGAGGGTCTGTTAGGTTATTTTCATATGCTATACCAGTTAATTATCTCTCTTTCTTTATGGGTATTTCTTTCATAAGCCAATTGCTTTTTCTTCCTCCTTCTCTGGGGAAATCTGATACAGTATTACTCAATATGTGACATCAAAATAATTTCCAGGGCTACAGACTATCTTGTCTACTTGCTCAAGCAAAGAGAGAAGCTAGGTGGTAGAGAAAACAAAACTAACAGGGAGACAGGCTTATTGGCAGTATATAATATTTTGTGTATAAATCATTAGTTCAAAGTATGCTCCAGTAGGAAAACCCAAACTTTGAGTCACTGCAAAGTTAGAAGTAAAGGGACAGATCTTCAGCTGATGTAAATTAGTATGTGTCCCGGCACTTCAATGGACCCATACCACTTTATACCAGCTGAGAATCAATACCAAATATTTTAAACCGCAAACACATTTCTTTACCTGTGAAACTCACTAACAGCACACAATAGATTATCAAATTTAAAGAATGTTTTAAAATCTGATTTTCCCGGTCCCTGTTAGTTTGGCATATTTTGTTTTTTGCAACAGCTTTTCCACAAATCTCAGACAGTAAACAAGACTTGTCAGTTAGCCTTTTGTCTATAGTCAATGAACTGAACATGAACTGAATTTCCCCCTCACTTGTGTCACATAATGCAAACTAAATATCCCTATTTCAGCAAGATCCCAAGTGCTGAGAGGAAAATCACTCTTAGCCATACTGGCAGAGGAGGCTAAAGAGATGTACTGTATCAGCAAAATAACCAGTTGCCCTAGTCAATCCATTCTTGCCCTCCCAGGCAGCTGCACCTGGTTTGAGGTCTGTTTCAACTTGCTTTGCCCCTACCCCACTCCGGAGAAAGTTATAGCCACTTTCTGCTGCTGCAGTCTCTCCTAGGCAAAAATTGTGCTAACCGGGCTCTGCCAGCACAGACTCCATTAAATCTGTCCATGTTTTTATTTATATTCTCAAAGCAGTCAATTTAAAATGCTCACTAAAACTCTGAGCGGTCTTTTGGGCCAGGGATCTCTCTTGACACTGACACTGGCTTTTCAGCATGTAACTCTGCTCTCAGTGCATGCTCAATAAAGATCACTTTCCTGCAACTGCCTGCCTCTGAAATCACTTATTCTAATGAAACAGGAATAACTCTCAGCTAGAGTTGATTGAAACTCAGAATTTCTATTCTACAGGTAATTCCTACATGTTGAAATGTACCCCAGACACACACCCTGTGGGGAATACCCCCATGCCCACAGACAGAAAGAACTACCTGAGCAGGAAAACTCTGCCAGGGATCAGGGAACAAATGCTCACCCAGCCCAAGGGCCTGTTTCTTGTGTGAGCAACTTGGGCATCTGCACCAGGATTGCCCCTTGATTGAGTGTAATTATGGGAAGGTCTGGATGGCAGAGACTCAGGCTAGGGGAAAAAAACCTGCCAAGCTGGTGGTGGCAGTATAAATTTATGGGAGAGAGGTTACCAGCCTGGTCAACTCAGGGCATAACTGGACACTGGTGAGGAATCAGTTGGTTAGTCTCCAAGGTGAGGCAGGGGAGAATATTTACCTGCAATGTGTCCCCAGTGATGTAAAGACATACCCCACCAGAGAAGTACAGTTCACTATGGAAGAGCATACAGTGACCCTATGTGTGGGACTGACCTCTACCCTCACCTGTCTAGTAATATTGGGGAGAGACTGGAAATACTTCGGTAAAGTTTTGAAGGAATGTGGGGAATGGCCACCTGATGAGATGGAGTCCAACTCCCTGAAGAGAGTTCAGGAAGAACTGACAGAGTTAGTGGGAATGGGAGAGAAAAAGGAAGATGCTGGAGAGAGAACTTCTGGCCATGGTCATGAAGCCAGCAACAAACACCACCTGAGATAGTACAGAAGGTGCTTGACCCAGGAAGCATATATCCTAGCACCAGACTCCAACTTTTCTTGGGAACACCCAAGCATGCCTTGGAACAATCTGCTGGGGTAAATGGAGAGGTGCTGTAACCCAGGCAGCTGAGAGAGTGGCCCCGCTTTGAGCTCCAGGCTGAACAGTTCTGCCATCTGTAACAAGATCAGAAGACAGAGGAACATAAGCCCCTATTGGCTGGACCTACATGGGAACATAAACAACTATTGCTCCTCCTGCCCGGCATGCCTCGTGCCTAAGGGAATACCGAATGCACCACTTATCTTGCTTCCTCTTGCTGACACCCCATTTGAAAGGATAGGCATGGACTAAGCGTGGCCCCTAGAGAGAAGTTCTTCAGGGTATCAACATATCTTAATCATCCTAAACTATATAACGTGATACCTCAAAGCCATTCCCTTACAATTCACCAATGCTTCTACAATTGCAAAGGAACTTATTAAACTTTTGTGGATGGGAATACCCCAAAGAATTCTTTACAGATCAAGGATCTAACTTTACTTCCTGATTAATGAAAGCTGAGTCAGCTACTGAAGGTGAAGACATTAAGGACATCAATCTACTGTTCCCAAACAGATGGCTTGCTAGAGCAATTTAACGAAACTTTGAAGGCAACATTAAGGCAGTTTGTAGCCTCAGATCCCAAGTACCAGCTACTGTCCCTACTCTTTGCTATTAGGGAATTGCCTTAAGCATCCACCGGGTTTTCTCCTTGCAAACTGCTGTATGGGTGGCAGCCCCGAGGCATTCTAGACCTGCTTTTGAGAAACGGGAGAAAGAAGGGCCTCAGGTGACAAATGTAGTCTGGTACATTCTTCAATTATGAAATCACCTCAAGACTTTGAGTGTTCACTAATAAAACCTGTTAAATATACAATAGGTGCAAAAGAGTTGCAAAAGGTGCAAAATATACAATAGGTGCAATAACAGGGGGACCTGACACTGAGTATTCAAACTAGGTGCTTTTGTTACTACCCAGCTCAGAGTCCCAATTCTTGACAGGGACCCTTTGAGGTAGTGAGACAAGTGGGCCCCATTGACTATGAGGTTCAGCACCCAGAGAAGAAAAAGGAGACCCAGATCTATCATGTGACTATTAAAAGCCTGGAAAGACTAGGAGGTACTCCTTATAACCCCATAACGTCCAGAGCCCAAATCTATGACCTCTAGGAGCCCATAGCACAAATGGAGTGACCAATACAGATGAAGTGTTGCAGGCTGAGCAAAGGATCCAGGTGCAGAAGTTGGATTCCTTTCCTGCTGTGTTCTCAACTTTACCCAGGCAGATCCACTTAACATATCACCATACTAAACAGCAGTGGGTCAGGGAAACGCTGCAGCTGCTCCCTTGTAAAATGTGGGACACCATGCTGGGTGAATTCCAAGCTATGTTAGACTCTGGAGTGGTTGGAAAACAACATAGCAAAATGGAAATGTCCCATTGTACTAGTGCCAAAGCAAAATGGTACAATTTGTTTCTGCATCAAATTTCCAAAAATTCAGTGCAACACTGAAGTTCGATGCCTACTTGTTGCTGAGAGTGAATGAACTATTAGAACATTTGGATACAGACAGATATATATCCACTTTAGACCTCATGAAAGGTTACTGGCAAATACCATTGATGCCAGAATCTCAGGAGAAGACCGCCTTTTCCACACCCTTTAACTTGTATCAGTTCTGGACAATGCATTGTGGTCTCCATGAGACAGCAACTTTCCAGAGGCTAAATGACTGCATACTACAACCACATTGGCTGTATGCAATAACCTACCTGGACAACATCGTTACCTACAGTTCAGATCGGGGGAGCCCCATAAAGCAGATTGCTGCAGTGCTCCAGGCCTTCGCAGATGCCAGCCTAACAGTTAACTTGGTGAAATGTAAAATAGGGAACCACATAGTCATTTATTTGGGATACACCATGGGAGCAGGCCAGCTGCTGCCACTAGTCAACAAAGTCCAAGTGTTGACACTCAGTCCGGTGCCTAGAACAGAAAAACAAGTCTAGCACTTCTTGGTCTGGCAGGATATTATTACTGCTTTATGCTAGGATTTGCTACCATTGCAGCTGCCCTCATGGACCCTTTAAAGAATGGACACCCAAGTAAGTTCCTGTGGTTGGAGGCTTGTGATAAGGCCTTCAGAACATTGCAGGAGTGCTGGTCCTTTTCAAAAGGATTCATCCTGCAAACTGTAGAACTAGGTGCAGTCCTTTTGCAGGAGATTGAAGAAGAACACCCAGTACTTTATAAGCAGGAAACTGTTTTCTAGAGGAAAAACTATACTTCTTAGAGAAAGAAGAACTGGTGTTTAAAATGAGCTGTGGACTCACTATATTTGCTAGGAAACACCTTTCCTCAGGTCACAGATCATGCTGTACTCAAGTGGCTACATATATGGAAGACACTAACCGTGGATAATGCTCTGGTACCTATCATTACAGCTTTGCAGATTCCAGGTCCTTCACTGGGCTGGCAAGGAAAACCAAAATGTGGATTTCTTTTCACAAGAAGGTGGAGCACTAACTCTGATTACAACACTGCTACCACAGTCCTGAGGGGGAGGATATGTGATGGGGTATATAAACCCGGCGCTAGCATGGAAGGAGTTAAGAAACTGTACTGGGCTGAAATGATCCCACCCTTTCTCACCTGCAAATCAGCCAGGATTGGAGAAGGAGTTAAAAGGCAGCAAACTCATTTCAGACCTGGGCAACCCTGGCAAGGGAACAGAGTTGAGCCTTTCCAGCCCTGAAGAGAGAAACAGCAGCCTGCAGAGCCCCTACCCTCACTGAAGGGGGTGCAGGACTCCCAGGTTGAAGAGGAAAGAACTGATACTTCCACTGGACCCCCAGTGGACTCTGAAGTGGGTAGTGATATTCCCAGGCCCCTTTGAAGTAAGAGGCCCATATCCTGGAGGGAGCGGCTTACAGGTTTTTCTTTTCCTTTCTTTTCTTTAATCCTGTTAATTGACTGTGGGCTGTTTAGTGGTTTCACCTGGAACGCCGAGCGGGAACAAGACTCTGGAGGCCTCAGCTAGAGTTTTGAATACTGGCCCACTAAAAAGACACCCAGTAACATGTGCTAAGGTGGTGGATAATCGGACTCACTTGTATACTCCCCAGGTAGCTCCTAGAGCAGGCTCTACCACAGACAAATTCATCACATGGATCAAAAACAGATGCTAACTAATAAGAATGCAGCTTAATCCTATACTCAGATATTATCAATGCAACACTGCATGAACTCATTTTACAAATGTATTTCTTCCTGGCAGTCATTTCTGTAATTAGTGTATTGTTTCATTGATTATGACAAGGCAAGTCACAAGACCAATTGTTAAACAGCAATTTTTGAAGAGAAGTAATAGTGAACTCATATATGGGCTAGTTTGCTGCCACACAAACTGCTTCTATGTACGTGCACCCTGAGCAGTATTTTCAGAGTAGTTACTAACAGAAACCCCTTTTAGGAAAAACAAATCTGGAAAAGGCCAGGAAGAAGAAAATACAAGACAATATGGTTAAATGCCTACAGAGAACAGTGAACACTATTAGCATCTGAAATTCACATGGGCTCAAATCCCCAGATTAGCAACTCACAAACTTTATTGAAGTTTGGATCAGGCAAAAAAGATGAGAAGGATGGCCTTGCAGGTAAAGCCCTAGCCTGGGTCTTAACAGATCTGAGTTCAGTTCCCAGCTCTCCCACGTGCTCTGTGTGACCTTAGGCATATTATTCCATCTGTGCTGGCTCATCTAAATGACAAGTTAGTACCTGGTAAACCAGCATGTGAATCTACTGCACAGTAATTTGCTGTGTGGACACTGCTACTGTGCATTACAAGTGTAGTAGGCTAAGCCACAAATCCAAGCCTTTTAACTTTTAGGAGTGTCCACATGGCATGTTGGTGCACGGCAAGCTGGTACACTGTAAATTCACACCCTGGCTTGCTGCACAGTAACTCACTCTGTAGACAAACCCTATGTCCCTTTGTTCTTGCAGATGGGGAAAACTAATTATTCATTTATCCCACCATGTGTCTATCTTGTCAAAGAGCTTGCAGTCTAATAGACTTTGCCACCAAATCTTTTGAATCTCACATATCGCTGACTGGGTAGTGGCATTCCTTGGTGTTCACACACAATAGGAGAGTGTGGTTAGCTGTTTCAGACAATGTTTGAATTTTCCAGGCACTTGTTTTACATTTGCTACCAATGCACAAGATACGAGAATGGACTTTTTGTGATGCTCCATTGGTCATTTTAGACTCGGCAGCAGAGAAACTCTTGTCCGTTTCAGCTACATGGACAAATGACCTGATGGTTGCAGGTAGTCAGCTTCAGTATAAATATACTCACTATGAACACGCTGACCCCAGAGGACAGTAATTAACCTGGCAGAAACCTAACTTTCCCTTGACATCTCTAGCCAGATATTGGCCTATCCTGCACCTGAATAGCTTGTGGGACCTGATGACTAGAGTTGGGTGAAAGACTCTTGTTTGAGTTCATTAGTGATTCTGAAAAAAAATGGTTTCAGGTCCAAAAATTTTTGGTGAATTGAAAATTTAAAAATCATTTTAGGATGAACATTTGATTTCATTTTGATGAAATCAAAACATCTTGTTTAGAGTTTGGGTATATTTAAAAGTTTTGATTAAAAAATAAAATTAAAGGACACTTTGAAATGGAAAGTTTTTCATACTGAAAATTTTTTGTTTTGAAAATGTCAACTAGTTATTTTGAATTGTTTGGGACTTAAGCTTTTTTTCTCCCTAAATAAAATGCAGCAAAAGTGACATTATTTAAGAAAAGTTTCAATGTCACCAAATCTGCATGTTTTGCTGAAAAAAAGTTTTTTGTAAGAAAGATTTCACCTATCTCTACTGCTGAGATCAAAGTCCAGTTTGACATGGAAAAAACTTCATATTCTGGTCTGAAAGCAGGTACAGAAAAAGGGAACTATCTCTAGGTAACATACCAATGCACCATTTCCCTTGTATTCCTGGGAAGGAGAAACTATGAAGTTCTTTGCATCTAATGATAATGTTAACATCTGTGACTCCTGGTGTCACTAAATTTTCAGTGGAGACAATCATAAAATTCAATTCTACTTGAAAGGATCACAAACTCAATAGTTCATAAATTCCTCTGGCAATGGGCTGACTTTCTAAGTCCTTTTCCATTTCATAAAGATGTCTACAGTTACTGTGAATTCACTGCCCTTCTTCTGATCAATTAGGGCAGCAATGGACAACTTTAGCAGATAAGAACAGCTGCGGCCACACTGGAAACAAGTGCACACAACTGTCTCACAGGTTTTGCTCTCACCTTTCTAGCTACTTACAGGGAGAGGTTATTTTTTTTTTGTGGGCCTGATTCACTTGTGTCCTGCACCTTGAGTAGCTATTTACAGTGGTACAAAATTACTGTAAAATGCTACCAGATCAGAAGAGTAGCCACTTAACCCTTAGTTTGGTGTAACTAACTAAACAAGGTGCAAGGCAATGAAGAACATGGCCCTTTGCCATGTGGCTGCTGGGAATCCAATTATCACTTGACTGTTAAAGGGTTGGGAGGATTCAATGTGTGTTGCTGGTGCTCAGTGCCTGTCAGAATCGAGCCATATTTTTGATTTTAATACAGTATATTTAATAGCACATAACTGATTAAATGAAGTCTGATTTTGATTCTCTGCTATATTTTAGATTGAGAGTCTGCCAGAAGAGGTCTCCATGCATCGCCATATCCCCATTCTGGACAGTAATGTGTAGGTGGAGCTGTATGTCATAGGAAAAGCAGTGAGAAACAGCAATTGAATTAAAGTAGTAACAGGTCTGGATGCCACAACTGAGCAGTCTGCTACTCTCACAGAAGGGGGCATATTTATCAGTGCTCTTATGTAAAATAGCAGTAGGGCATTTGTATCTGTTTAACTCAACTATTTATTAAATGTTCTAGAACACACAGGTATAACTTCTCTCCTCTGAAATTAATTTACATTTTGTTAACACAAATGGCATTTCAGAATCATGGCAAAACACAAATGAACCCACACTGTCATAGCTACTGAACTCAGCATGTCTATCCTGTGAAGAGAGTATTTTACTAGTGGCTTGGCTGAATTAAAAATTTACCTTCAAGAGATTAAATCTTAGAGGTGATGAATTGGCAGAGTTGGAGAAAATGACAGAAGAAGAAAATGATGGATGAGGTATTCTGAAAATTACTAACAAAAGATTATCCTTCTTGAAAAATTCATTGTTTTCCTCCTCATTCTAATGAGATAATAATAAGTGTATGAAACACATTGATTGGAGAATGGGGACCAATAATTAAAATATCAAATCAGAGTTTATTGCTAAAAGACACTATTATCTTAAATGACTTTTAAGTGCTTTTTTTATTAGGTATTAATGTTGACTGTCTAGAGAATAGCTTTCAATAAGAATATGTCATACATATGGATGGAGCACTGGAGCAGGGAAAGCTCTCAATCCAGCTCCCCAGCAGGAATTTGAGGGCTGGATTAAAAGGGTCGTAGTCTACCTACCCCTGGACTAGATGATCACTGAGGTCCCTTCTGCCCCTACAATCTGTGAATCTCTCTGGGGAGTGCAGAACTGTACTCAGTATATTCTCCCACCCCCAAAGAGCAACTCAGTGTGAGGGTAATGCTCATAACTAGGGTGCTGAATCACCCCTACCTCCACACAGCAAGGGCAACTGACCTGCACCCCAAAAGAAGCCGTCACACACTACTCTCTTCCCCACACACCCCAGTACATCTATGCAAGGCCCTGGTCCAAGAAGTCCTCTGAGGAACAATGCATTTGTCATCTGCCTGTGGCTCTGCCTAAAGGCACAATCTAGCCTGAAAGCAATATTGAGGCACACATCCCAAAATATGAGAACAACTATTTTTCTCTGTACTTAATACTATGATTTTTAAATAATTTACTATAGAATGTGCTTGGTAATGCATTTAAACAGGAGAAGATTGAGAATAAGCTCTCAAAACTGGAAACTCTCCTAAAAAAACCGCAATCTTCCACACAAACTGCCTTGTGGCTGGACTTTACAAAAACTAGTCAAGCCATTTACAATACACACTTTGCTTCTCTACAGAGGAAAAAGGACACTAAACCATCTAAACTCCTACATACCACAAGGGGCCACAACAGTGGTTCCCTTAACTCACCCAACAATATTGTTAATCTATCCAGCTATACCTTTAGCCCAGCAGAAGAGTCTGTCGTATCTTGGGGCCTCTCCTTCTGCCCCACTACCCCCACGAACATGATACATTTCTGCGGTGACCTAGAATCTGACTTTCGCTGTCTCCGACTCAAGGAATATTTCCAATACACCACTGAACAGCATACTAACCAACAGAAACCTTCCCACCAATGCTACAAAAAGAAGGATTCTGTGTGGACTCCTCCTGAAGGTTGAAACAGACTGGATTTCTAGATAGAGTGCTTCCGCCGACGTGCACGGGCTGAAATTGTGGAAAAGCAGCATCACTTGCCCCATAACCTCAGCAGTGCAGAACACAATGCCAGCCACAGCCTCAGAAACAACTCTGACGTCATAATCAAAAAGGCTGACAAAGGAGGTGGTGTAGTCATCATGAATAGGTTGGAATATGAATGAGAGGCTGCTAGATAACTCTCTAATACCACATTCTACAGACCATTACCCTCTGATCCCACCGGGGGTTACCAAAAGAAACTACACCATCTGCTCAAGAAAATCCCTGAAGCAGCACAGGAACAAATCTGCACAGACATACCCCAAGAGCCCTCATAAGGGGTATTCTGTCTGCTACCCAAGATCCATAAACCTGGGAATCCTGGGTGCTCCATCATCTCAGGCATTGGCACCCTGACAGCAGGATTGTCTGGCTATGTAGACTCTCTCCTCAGGCCCTATGCTACCAGCACTCCCAGCTATCTTCAAGATACCACTGACTTCCTGAGGAAACTACAATCCATTGGCGATCTTCCAGAAAACACCATCCTGGCCACTATGGATATAGAAGCTCTCTACATCCAAACATTCCACACAAAGATGGACTACAAGCCATCAGGAACAATATCCTCAATAAAGTCATGGCAAACCTGGTGGCTGAACTTTGTCCTCACCCAAAACTATTTCAGATTTGGGGACAATTTATACCTTCAAGTCAGCGGGACTGCTATTGGTACCCACATGGTCCCATAGTATGCCAACATTTTGATGGCTGACTTAGAACAACGCATCCTCAGCTCTCGGCCCCTAATGCCACTACTCTACTTGCGCAACACTGATGACATCTTCATAATCTGGACCCAAGGGAAGGAGCCCCTTGAGGAATTCCACCAGGATTTCAACAATTTCCACCCAACCATCAACCTCAGCCTGGACCAGTCCAGACAAGAGATCCACTTCCTAGACACTAGAGTGCAAATAAACAATGGTCACATAAACACCACTCTATACTGGAAACCTACTGACCACTGTACTTACCTATATGCCTCCAGTTTTCATCCAGACCACATCACATGATCCATTGTCTACAGTCAAGTTCTAAGATACAACCACATTTGCTCCAATCCCTCAGAGACAAATATCTACAGGATCTCTATCAAGCATTCTTAAAACTACACTACCCACCTGGTGAAGTGAAGAAACAGATTGACAGAGCCAGAAGGGTACCCAGAAGTCACCTACAACAGGACAGGCCCAACAAAGAAAGTAATAGAACGCCACTAGCTATCACCTACAGCCCCCAACTAAAACTTCTCCAGAGCATCATCAAGGATCTACAACCTATCCTGAAGGACTATCCCTCACTCTCCCAGATCTTGGGAGACAGGCCAGTCCTTGCTTACAGACAGCCCCCCAACCTGAAGCAAATATCACCAGCAACTACACACCACACAGCAAAAATACTAACCCAGAAACCAAACCCTGGTGCCAACTCTGTCTGCATATCTATTCAAGGGACACCATCATAGGACCTAAGCACATCAGCCACACCATCAGGGACTTGTTCACCTGCACATCTACCAATGTGATATATGCCATCATGTGCCAGCAATGCCCCTCTGCCATGTACTTGTTCCATCGCTTGTGCAGGGAAAGCCCCTGGTGGGCTGGGCCGGTTAGTTTACCTGCCGCGTCCGCAGGTTCAGCCGATCGCGGCTCCCAGTGGCCACGGTTCACTGCTCCAGGCCAATGGAAGCTTCTGGAAGTGGCACGGGCTGAGGAACATACTGGCCGCCGCTTCCAGCGGCTCCCATTGGCCTGGAGCAGTGAACTGCGGCCACTAGGAGCCGCAATCGGCTGAACCTGCAGACGCGGTAGGTAAACAAACAGGCCCGGCCCGCCAGGGGCTTTCCCTGCACAAGCGGTGGAACAAGTTTAGGAACCACTGCACTAGAGCATCTTGAATTCTGCAGCAATTAATAGGGAGGCTTAGATAATTTACTTTAATGGGAATCTTGATATGGATTTTAAATAGTACAGGTAGTTTGTGGAAAAATAATGAGCAACACTAAAATGGATGTCTTTGAAGACTGGAGTGGGCAATCTAAAATAACATCTACAGTTTTTTCATTCTATCTCCTGACCTCTTATAGGCTCTTTGCAACCAATCATACTTCTTCCTTGGTAAGTCTTTAATTTTTAGCACAATCCTGGATACCATCTCAGTTATAGTGTTACAGAAGCCTCACTGCATTAATATCCTGAGTTTGCCTCTAAAGCTATCAAAACAATTACTTTTTAACAGTACAGCCTGGATTCAGAAAAGAGGGCCAGGGTGATTGGATTTACACCTTTCTGAACCAGCCTGGCCCACTGAACCTCAGGAAGAATTCACTCCAAGTGAAGACCAGCTGTGTTATTACCACCTCCCTCAGGGTTTCTATTTTAGAGAGGTGCAGTAGCTTTAAAGTGTAGCTAGAGTGCCATAAGGTTTTAAGTACAAAGGCAAAGATCACAGAATAAAGCCCAAGGTAGTTGCATTAGATAGTAGCTTTCCCCCCCACCCCCGGCAGAAGCTATTCAGAAGATGTGCTAAATCAGTGCATCACCTCACAGATAGAGACACACCACCAGAATAGTTCATTTCTTGGGATGCACTGATACAACTACCTCTCACGTAGACTTACTGTTGCTGGGGACCTTTTCAGTGGCTTATCCCGGAATAAGCTAGCCCAGACTGAACCTGGGCATCAGTTCACAGTATCTTAAATCCCTATACACATGGAAAATGTAAAGAGCCACATTAGCTTTTTATAGAAAACTATTAGGGTCTAAACAATTCATTCAGTTTCCCAAATCTTGTATCTTTCTTCCTATATCCTATTTCACAGAGCTTCCTATTCAATGTCACATGAACTTTAGACTCTCTTCACTTCTAGCAAACTTATTTCCTAGAAATAACATGTAGGTGCATTAGGTATCTATCCAACAGTCCCATGCATGTTGCACAACAGGGTCCATGAGGTGGCTGACTTCCAGTGCAAGTATGAGCTGAGGCTATCCCTGGACACCAGTAAAATTAAGCAGTATGGCTTAGTCCTCTGCACTAAGGAGTCTCAAGCTTCTGGGGTGAAGGTATAGAATGCATATATATCTGAAGAAACACACATGAGTGAGGCACTTTACTCCTGCTACTGACTATCCATCCAGGTTCCTATATTGACACCATTATCTTAGTATTTTTATGCATAGTGGATAGGAATAAACTGGAGCTGCATGGCAACACTTTCTTTCATGCAAAAAGAAGTTTTCTTGTGCCCCCTCTCAACTCAATATTTTCCTTGTGCATATATGCCAACACTGCATATTTGTGTTGGGTATGTACAACCCTAATGTTCTTAACACATATGTAGTTGCCATAGCTTATCCTAAATATTAATAATAAAAAGTCATGAGGTGGGTAGGGGAGGGAATATTGTTTCCTTTCCATGTAGGGTAAGACTGTAAATTCTTTCCTTATTGTTAATTCGGTTCTAAAGCATTAAGGCAAAGTTCTCCTTTCAAATTCATATGGTTGATCACTGACCTTCAAAACAGATTTGTTGCATATTATTACGTGTTCCATGTACAACATTTCCATTAAACATCAGTTACAGTTATGTTTACTGTATGTTAATAAGGGCCTAATACTGAGTATTGCTCAGCGCCTTCTGCTCTGGCCTTTGGCAGTCTGGCTGCTTCACCTTATAATTCACTTCCCTCATGGCTTCCATGAGCTCTTTGGGTCCATGCCAACTGCCCAGGAGTTTACTTTCTGTTGTTGGTACCAGCACCACCAAAGGGCTTCAGCAGATGTTCAGCACCTCTCACAATCAGTCTTTAACATACAAATTACAACTCCAGAGAAGATCACAGACGAGAGGTTTCCCTCTTAATAAATATTTTGTCTATTCAGTATTGAGCCCATGCTCACAAAGCAGTCTTTTCAAATACCAAACTCTCATTATACTAAACTCAGAAGCAGTCTCATTTTTGCTGACACTGCTATAGGTTTAGTGAGTGCTAACCTTACCCAATCTTTTAAATCAGTGTTATTGAGGGTGCTAAAGCAATTTTCTTGTTATATCAGAATACATATTTTCTGTTCATAGTGATTTGTCTTAAACAAATAAATGCATGCCTTGATTGTCTAGCAGACTCCAGTTTCCTTCAACACCACATCTAAAGGTGGAGTTAAAATTATTCAAAGAGAGGCACAATGTTGAAAAGCAGATGGAGATATATAAATTGGGCATATCAGCCATCTCTGCCAATTCAGGGAATAAACAATCTCACCATCATATAAAAACCTTTCTCTAGTAACATGTAACTGCAGAATCTTGGAATTTTCTTGGAAGGCTGATGTTTTTCCATACTTGTGCAGAGAATGGGTACTTTTTTTGGTCCAATGAAAAGTATCATGTGAAGTTTTTCACATAATTTTATTTATTTCTAAAATGTTGTTTATTAACAAACTCTAAACATATATATGGAGATTAAAACACAGACTGCTCACTAACTCCATGCACCCCTGCCATAAGTAATCCATATTGCTACTCTACTTGGGTATAATACTGAAATAATAGAGGAGCCTCGCACAGAAATCTGAGCAACAATAGCCTCCTATTCACAATGAGCTCTGGAGTTCTAGTATTAAGGGCCCTTCTCCAAGAATGTCATGCCTCCATTCTCCAGATGTTTAAATAGAAGGATTGTTACGTCAATAGACCTCAACTGTTACAGAGGCTCACAGAAAACAAGGCAGTCTCCCAACGAGCCAGGACAGAAGACATACAGATCAAAAGCAACGTTTTACTGGGCCTCAATTTCCCCACCTGTAAAATGGTATAATATCTATATCAAAGTAGAATCTTTAATCACCTTTGTAAAGCACATTTGATCATCCAAAGGAAGGTGAACTCTGAGTGTTCTAGAACTAAGCAGGACCAGATGACAACGAAAAAACATCCAAAAAGCATGTTTTGATAATTAATTAATGGTATCCCTGAACAAAAGTAAAAGTATTCTAGTCTGTTTTGCTTTTAGTGGTTGAATTTTCAATTAACCTGGTACATTTTCACTTTCTTTTTCTTTTATATTCCTCTGGTGAGATGTCTCAACACCTCTTTCTCCCTGCCCCCTTCAATACAAATAAATCTTAGAATGGAGATATTAAGATATTTTCTGCAATAGCTTTCAGAGCTCCTCCCTGTCTATGTACTGCAGGATATTTCCGTTAAACAGACACTTCTTGTTCAAATACATATTATTACACATTCAGTCACATGGAACAAAACACTGTATGTCATGACAATCTACAGTGCTGATTATGAAAATTGTAGACATAGGGTGAAGATTCCTGAGGTTTTGGTAGCTGTATTTTGAGAAGTCAGACAGTGCATTTTACCACACAGTTCTGCGTTTAGGTGTACCAGAGCTAAATGTATATTCTGTTCTAGTTGTGCATAGAGAACTTCTGATTACATCAGTGGGAGTTCTGGGCAGAAACTGAATATGCATAGAGATCCACAGTTCAAATAAGAGATCTGCGGTGCAGATCAGAGAGGAGACTATATGATCTGATGCAAGCTTCGACTATGAACACAAATATTAGTTTAGGCACTCAGATCAACTGTATCTTAGACTAAGATGAAAGAAGTAAGAGAAACATTGTTTGATAGGCATTCCAAATTGGAGGTAACTCCCTTTCATGGGGAAAGTGATAACTTCTAATTCACTTGAGCTAGGGTTAATTTGTAATGCTAAACCTCGTTAAAAGTAATTTGTGAGACCTTCACACTCACATTACTTATATTTTAGCTTGCAGATTCTGGATTGTTTCATATGAGAAGTTCTGAAAGTTACCCTGTTCATATACTCTTTAGCTAATTGTTCTATCTTTTTGGTTTTTAACTGTATTTTTCAGCTACCAGAAGACAGGTAACTTCAAAGTCAGTTAGCAAAATGGTAAATATTGTTTCAGAAGATTTGTTGTAGTGTATGGTAAGAAAAAAAGGTGCACAAGACTGTCTTAGAGCTCTAGTGAGCTGCCCACCTGAAATTCAAACCTCTTGCTGAAGAAAAGTGAACTTTATCAGACTGGTGGTCACATTATTAGTATTCTCCAACTAAACCTACCTATACGTATTTATTTCATGTTTATAGATCATGTTTTAAAACATTGAACAGCACCTCATTCTTGTTGGCTGCAGCATAGTACCAGATGGGAAACATGATGTATCTCACCAGGGAGCCCTTCATCTTCTTTCCTGAAAAGGCATGCTTTCCTGTGAGAAGGGAAGAGAAGGAGACCTCTGGTGCCTCATGACAGATAAATAATGCAGAACATGTTTTGAAATAACTTGCTCTACTAAAGTGCAAGAAATTGTATTGGGTATTTCAGAATTCTCCATGGAAGAACTCCCTGGATGCTCTATTTTTATTATTTGTTTGTACATACAGCATGAGTTACTCTATGCTGGTAAAAATCAGGTAGGGAACATCAGGGATATGCTCCTTACATATTGCACATACACATACTTTGGCTTTCCTAGCTACAGATCTTGAGACCAGGAATTACTTTCAGATCCATCTCTCCTCAACATCATTGTCTTCTCCTTTTTGCATTCTACTACCACCAGACAACGTAGTGCCATATCACCACTTAACATCAAGCTCTGTAACAGCCACTCAGGGCTTGTTTATTTATACCAGTATAATTCCAAAATAAAAAAGTGTCCACACAGGAAGTATAGCTATAATGGGAAATTTCTCCATTCAAAACCAATGCCTCAATATTTCAAAGCATCTTATGCTGGACACTATTCATATATGATTTTGAGTAGATTCAGAATGAAATGTAAAGAGTTTTTTCAAAGGAAGGTGGGTTCAATACAGATTTTGCTGACAACAAACCAGGACAGCACTTAAAAAAAATCATGAAATCACAAACTATTCACTCTGAAAACTATAGGAGAACCTGTCTTTATTTGACTTTGTCCCAAGACCGCTCAGGAAGTTCTGAAGCATTATATTCAGATCAAAAATTTATATTCTATTCTTTCTTAATGCCTATATTTTTCTAGTTCTTTCTATGCTTAAAAGCTTGGAGAAGATTTTCTTTAAGCTCTTACATCTCTCATCTGTATTAAGATTTTTAAAGGTATAAAACTAAAGTACATTTAATGGATTCATTTTGGAAAAGGAACAAAACCCCACCAAAATGCACCCAAGCTGAACATTTCTACAACTTTCAGCTTGACACAACTTGCAACTCTTCATTTTAATTTGAGGGTTTAAAAACGTTGACAGATCCAATACTTGTGAAAAATGTACCATATCTCCTCAGAAGCAAGAAATGTCAAACTGAGGGGTGAACTGTCATAAGAGTTAATACCAGCTAGGAGAAAGGAAAATTCAGTAAGCAGCACCACTTCCAAAATGACCACTTTTAGGGCTGTAGCTACTTGGTTCTGTCAAATTTTACGGGCCAACTACCAGAAAGGCATGTTCAGGGCAGCAAGGGGGGGAGGGGCTTATAAATAAAGCAAAAAGAAAAGGAGTACTTGTGGCACCTTAGAGACTAACCAATTTATTTGAGCATAAGCTTTCGTGAGCTACAGCTCACTTCATCGGATGCATTCAGTGGAAAATACAGTGAGGAGATTTATATACACACAGAACATGAAAAAATGGGTGTTTATCACTCTCCTTACAGTGTGCATGATAAACACCCATTTTTTTCATGTTCTGTGTGTATATAAATCTCCTCACTGTATTTTCCACTGAATGCATCCGATGAAGTGAGCTGTAGCTCACGAAAGCTTATGCTCAAATAAATTGGTTAGTCTCTAAGGTGCCACAAATACTCCTTTTCTTTTTGCGAATACAGACTAATACAGCTGCTACTTTGAACCCTATAAATAAAGCAAGCGTCTGGTGACCTATGAGGAAAAGTTAAAAAAAATGGATAAGTACAGTCTTGAGAAAAGATGAGTTAGTGAAAATCTGATAACAGTCTTCAAATATGGCAAGGGCTGTTACAAAGAGGAGGGTGGTCCATCGTTCTCCATGTCCACTCACAGTAGGACAACAAGTAATCAACTTAATCTGCAACGAGGGAGATTTAGGTTGGATATTAGGAAAAAAGCTTTCCTAAAAAACCCTATAAGGATCGTTAATTACTGGAACAGGTTACCAAAGGGAGGCTGTAGAATGCACATCATTGGAGGTTTTTAAGAACAAGTTAGACAAACACGAGTCAGGGATGGTCTAGATATACTGGTTGTAAGGATGGACTAGATGACATCTCGAGGTCCCTTCCAGCCCTACATTTCAATGAGGAGACACAGTAGGAGCTAGGTGCGCCTAAGGAAAAGGAGCTGCTTCTGTGTGCTATATGCAACCACTGCTCTAAAATCCTCTCTAAAATGTTTCTCTTATCATTGATGTTTAGCGTGATACGATTAGGAAAACTACTTCCTCGTATATAATAAAATTAATGACACTCAGACACAGTGATGGAGCTCTTCCTTCCCCTTCTCTGGTGTAACAATGGACAGCAGGACCAATCTCAAGCATTACAACCTCTTCTGGAAATATAAGTTCCTCTTGGACAGATAAAACAGTTGCCATAGATCTCTTCCTTTTTTCCTTCATCTATAAAGTTATAGTTCTGAATTGTTCATCCAGAAAATCTCAAACTCTCTGGTGACCAAACCCATAGGATTTTCAAATCAGGAATCTCACAGTCCTTCGGTGCTGAGAGAGGACTGTGCAAAAGTGAAAATACCCCAGGTCTTTGGGTAGATTGAGATCATGTCCTACCTTCTCGTCCACTCTGTGTAAATATCCTGAAACACATGAAGAATACTGAACAGGTACAATGCAGGGGGTATGGCTTCACAGAAACATCTAGTCCCTGCTCAAGGCAGGAAGAAGGAGACACACATCTTGAGAACTCCCTCCATATGCAGATCTTGGAAATGGAATCACTCCCTTAAAAGACAAATTATTGTACTTTAGGATCTTTTAACCAGAGCTACTAATTTTTCTCATAAGAGTGTTGCATGTAACAAATCTCTCAGTTGGTAATTTATTATGTCCAGATTCCTTCCCATTCCCTGGTAGATAATCTACCCAGACACAGTGCAAACAATTCAGAGAAGGAAGTTGTACAGCGAAACCTCCCTCTCCTCGTGCCACCAACAGGCAAAATCCTAAACTGTTACCCCTACATCTATCATTTCATGAGCAGCGAACACTTTGTTTCAAAAGCAGCTGTCAAATGTTCTATGAAAATAAATGAGAAATGTGCACTAGACTTCCCTCTAACTTATCAGTTATTAATGGTCTTCTGCACCAAGACCAGCATAATCAATATGATTTATTACATATACAGATGTGCTAAACATGATGAGAGGTTGATGTCTGCTTGAACTGAAAATGTCATCTTTTTAAAAATCAACTGTGCATGCAATATCAATCTCCCAGTAAATGCATGTGAAACACACATCCTGAATTGACTGTCCTGGTCACTGGATGTCACTATTGATGCACAGAAACACAGATGCAAGCACACTAAATGGCAATAAAAAATGTCTCACTGGTGTGGAAAAGGAAGATCATGACTGTTTCAGGACTTTTGTATATATTTGATTTGAGTGATATTTATGTTTATTTGATAAATGTTTCATATTGTTGTAATACTGTGGTGGAATAAAACCCTCTATTTACACCCTGCACACTACTGCATTACTACTGTAATGTTCTTTGTACAAGGAATACCTTGTAAGGTGTCATTGGAAAACTCATAATTTGCTGCCCAGTATTGTCCTGATAAAAATATGTATGGCAACACTGTATGTGAAGTTATAAGATCCCCCTGTCTGATGTTATTAACACATGTTCCAAACCCCACAACCCTCCCTAGGCAGAAGTTGGCAAACAGGTCTGTCATAAACAAGGGAATTTGTGCATGCCTTAATTTGCATTTAAGCAGTAAATAGAGTCATCAAGCAGGAAGGGAAAACAAAGGAAGCTCAAACAGGTGGGGAAAATAACCCAACAGGGAACATCCTTCCACATACACTCTGTATCTTGGTTCTCAGATGGAAATATTTTTAAAGAGAGGGACTTGAACTACACAGAGGTAGGGGAAACACCGCCTGGCACCCCTCTCTTTCTCTGTCCATTGTATTCTCCGCACCTGAGAAGATAACAGGAAACAGCCGTTGGACTTTGGGGAGTGGTCCTGACCTGAAGAGTTTGGTCAGTGATCCTGCTGGAAGCATGTTGTGAGAAATTTTGCTTGAACCTAATATAGTTTGTTAAGTTAAGCACTAGTAAGCATTTTATTTTTAATTTTTCTTGTAACCATTTCTGATTTTTATACATCATTACTTGTATCATTACTTGTACTTTAAAATCTCTTTGTCGTTAATACATTTGTTTTATTATTTCATCTAATCCAGTGTGTTTAAGATGAAGTGTCTAGGTAACTCCATTTAAGATAACAGACTAGTGTATACTATTCCCTTAGAAGAATAACAGACTTAATATGTTTGAACTGTTCAGGAGACGGCTGGGCAGTACAAAACATATATTTGTGGGGGAAAGCCCAGGACTCGAAGTGTGTTGGGGTCACCCTGAAGTATAACCGAGGCTGGTGACAGCCAGAGTGTAACAGACAGGCTGCAGAGACACAAACACATCTGGGAGTGACCTACATGCTGATGGCTGGTTGTGAACAATCCAGGCTGAAGGCTGAAACAAGACATTGCAAGACACCCCAGGTTACAGGGCAGGGGTGACAACTCCCCACTAGTCTAGACTGTATCCTGATATGTCACAAATACATTTCAACAAATAATTTCTAACCTATAGAAGCAGTTATAACAAATAGTTTTGCACGTTGAATATGAAATTCCTGGATCTTTTAGAATGCTTGTGTATAGTTAAATATAATTCCCTACACTAAAACTTCAGTATTGAGCTATAATAATGAAAAGGAACTTTGAATAGAATTAAAATAAAGCTTTATACAATAGGGAACTGCAAGGGAGTTGAAGCTGACAATTTAATAAACCTTTTCAATTTTTAAATTCTGAGAGTTTGTGGGTAATGCTGAAAGATAAATTATGGCCCCTGATTTGAAAATAGATCCAAATCGACCATATCAGATCTTTATCGACTACACAGATTTCAAAAGGAATCAAAATAGACATTAGTGCAGTTAACTGGGGATGAATTTGACCCAGTATGTCCAATAGATGCTGCTGATTCTACTCTGCCCTCCACTGATAGCACAAAATCTACAAGCAGCAAAAAAAAAAAGAAAAAAGAAAAAAAAAGATTTTTACAACTCTATCGGATTAGTGGTCTCAATTCACAGTGACTCAGGCAAGAGAGGCTCAGTTTGTGCTCTGCCTCTGAAACTAGTGGGAGCAGTTGAGACCAATAGGGGTTGGCTTCTGGGGAGGATCGATGGTATTGCTGCCATCCTCCCCCAAGATTTCTACTAGGGAGGGAAAATTTAAATTTCAGCTAGGACTCTATTTGAACCCCCTATCAAGGAGTCTATATGGGAGATGTATTGAATTAATATCTCTCTTGGCCTGCCTCGCCCTCACCCAGGGCTGGATTAACCATTAGGCTAATAAGGCTATAGCCTAAGGTCTCCTATTTTTTAGGCCTTACCAGTCAGGCAGAGGGCGCAGCTGGGGCCAGGTGAGGGGGAGCAAACTTGCTCATGTAGCCCTGCTGGAGTACTTCTGCCTGCAGGAAAGGCAAAGAAGTCCCCTGTGGCTTGGAAGGAGCTCAGCCAGCAGCCAGTCAGCAGCCCGCTGAGTCTCCCAGCGCTGCAGGAACACACTGCCAGGTATCCGGTTAACACTGGTGACCAGACCCTAAAAATCTGGGAACTCTTGCCAGCTGTGGGTGTAGTTTGAGCAGGCATTGTCCCCCAGGCTCCCACCGCCCAATTTCTTGGGAGCTCTGCTTAGCTGTCAGGGAGGGAAGAGGCTCTCTCTGTTCCTCTCCTCTGCTGACGCTGGCAGGCAGCTCCAGGATGCTGCCTCCTGGGTCCTACTGCCTGTCATCATCATCTTCTATGTGTGCTGGGTCCCGTTTCTGGACAACTGGTGCCTGCCTGTGGAAGGGCAGGGCAAGGGGGTGGCGGGGGAAGAGTCAGTACCAGAGAGGTAGGGTGGGAAGCTTGCACAGAATCTGCACACGCTCTATCCAGCTCCAGCCAGAACTATTGCCCCTCTCATGTACAAGGAAGGAATGCTCATACATTTGTAGGAAAAACAAAACAAAACATCCTATTCTGGATACTAGTACTTTAACTTTTACAGTACCTTCTATCAAGGGGATTCAGATTTATGATGCACTGTGTTCAATACTGTATTGAACTGTACTAAATATCAAAGAAATCCATTTTTTTTCTTTGATGTATTTTTCTGTATTGGGATGCACAAACAACCAATATCTTTCCTTATGCTCAGCCTAGTTCCACAAGCCAATGCATCTTTGTTCTTTTAAGGGGTTGCAAAAGCACTGGAGGAAGCTCAACATACAATGTTGTAGGTTTCTCCCTCCCCGCTCCCTTAAGAATTTTAAATCCACTTCTTAGCAGGCTATGATAGAAAGACTGGCTGAATAGACTAAAGACAGGTTCTGTCCATTTGCTGGTTCTCTAACAGTTCAATCCATCATAAAAGTACCTAGCATTTGATTTCTTTTGAGTTTCATTGCAAAAACTTAAAGCTACATAAACCTGAAGTTAGTCCACATTTTTCTGCCCCAACTCAAACTAACTTCTTTCCCAAGTGGAAAATGTTGCGTAAGCATGGAATGTGATTAGAGGAGGGAATGGGAACACAGGCCAATTCCTCCTGACAGGTACACCTGTGTAGCCCAGTGGTGGGCAACCTGTGGCTCATCAGGGTAATCCACTGGTGAGCCATGAGACAGTTTGTTTACATTGACTGTCCACAAGCACGGCCACCTGCAGCTCCCAGTGGCTGCAGTTAGCCATTCCCTGCCAATGGGAGCTGCAGGAAGTGGCGTAGGCCACTTCCTGCAGCTCCCATTGGCTGGGAATGATGAACCGCAGCAACTGGGAGCTGCTGGAGGCCATGCCTGTGGATGGTCAATGTAAACAAACTGTCTCACAGCCCACCAGCAGATTACCCTGACGGGCCGCAGGTTGCCCACCACTGGTGTAGCCTTATTGACTTCAGGGAGAACAGAGTTTTGCCCAAGAATAGATTTTGGTCCTTTCTGCTTTTTTCACCCCTGGTATAAGCAGAATCTCATTCACTTTTCTCCCCTAAACTCTGAGCACTTTAAGGAAAAAGAGATCCTTAACAGTTCTTTTAAGATGCTGATTTTCAATGAAGACTTTTTGTTCAGGGGGGCAGAGACCAGAACAGGGAATAAGTCTGTTTTGTCAACTCCTCGTCATTCAAAAGCTGAAGGGCTTTAGATTAAGTTTGTTTAATATTTGTACAGTGATTTTGAAGAGCTAACATAGTACAGAAGTGGTAAATATTATGACTGGACTGGGCAACCATCGAAAGATCTGTGTCACTTCTAGTTGTTACCTTTTTCTTACCTTAAAACAAACAAATGCAAACCATAGGGGATGGCACACAGAGAACTCATGCTTAAAAAACCTCATGTCAGAGCTGCTGATCACACATTCTAGAATTGATAATACTTAGTCCTGCGGCTGCCATGAGTGCAGGGGACCGGACTAGATGACCTCTCGAGGTCCCTTCCAGTCCTATGATTCTATTCTATTATTCTAACTGTGGAAGAGCTTGGTGACAGAATGGCCTGATGTGGTAAATCACTGGAGATTAACTACACAAACTGGGTATCATCCCACAAATATTTGGGTTCAATATGAAAACAGTTATTCAGCCAGCACAACATTGGGAGGCAGCTTTCAGCGCAAGACAGCCTAAAATACAATGCCACCAACGTAATGTTCCCACTACTACTTCCTCTACTTCAGTGGATTTTACACCTGAGTGGTTTTCTTGTACATAATAAATGCTGGCTGCCTCCCAGACTGAAGTCAGAGCGAGACAGGGATATGGTGTAGAGTCCGTAGCTTGGGGAAAACACCTGCAGGGCTTGGCTTTGCACTGTGTCGTGTGGAGAGCATAGGGTAGAAGCACAAGGTTGAAAGAGGAGAGCTGGATGGGGAATGTTGCAGTGTGCATCCTCATACAGATGAGCGCTCCACTATCTAGGAAGAAGGAGGCCTAAGAGAAGGACAGTGTAGCGTCCCCCGTACTACCTCTCACTCAGAAGTATCTGTTTGAAGAATTGAGTGTAGTGAGAGTAGAATAAACTTGTTAATTTTACATAAATGAATAATATATAAATATGTATGTAGATAAATGTTTGATGACTTCATAATTTTTTTTGCAATATGTAATTCATACTTAGGCCTTTCCCTCCCAATAGCCTTACGCCCCTCATAACTTTAATCCTGCCCTGCCCTCACCCCCTTTCCTGGGTTATTCTTTAGCTCTCCTGCCCTTCCTGTAGAAGAGGAGGTTGCGGGTGGTTTGTGCACTTCAGGAAGATTTTCAGCTAAGGTCTGCAAACTTGCTTCTGCCAGCACAATGAATAGGGTCTATTTTACATGTGTATTTAGATCTTCAGATCTAAGTGGTTAGATTCATAGATTCCAAGGCCAGAAGGGACAATTGTTATCATCTAGTCTGATTTGCTGAAAAACACATTGCATAGAACTTCCCTAAAATCATTCCTACAGCACATCTTTTAGAAAAACATCCAATTTTGATTAAAAAATTATCAGTGATAGAGACTCCACCATGGACTTGGTAAATTGCTTCAACGATTACTCTCACTGTTGAAAATGTACGCCTAATTTCCAGTCTGAATTTGTCTAGCTTCAACTTCCAATCATTTAATTATGTTATACATGGTTCAGCAAAAAAACTGTGAAGTATTTTATTAAAATCTCATTGTAAGAACTCACATAGCCACCCTAACAACTCTCATTCTCACAATTGAAAGCAAAAGCTCCTATCATGGGTCTTCTTTAATTATCTTCCCATCATTGGGTAAAGCTCCTAATTCTATGAGCATGTCAGGCATCTACTGATTTACTAAGTGTGCATAATTTCTACAGTTAGTGGTGCCAATCTGAGCCCATGAGCAGGGCTGGAGATAAAGAACTTTACCTTGGGAAAATGGAAAGAAGCTGGAGGGGAGTTGGGGGCATCTGCACCCATACCCTGAAGTAATACTCAGGGCATCACAACAACGAGGCAGCAGCCGTCAGCTGCTGTGTATGGAGCAGAGTAGTAGATATGGCCTAGTTCTCCCTCCCCTACATTGGTTTGTGGGTCTATAAATCCGTGCTGTGCAGAAACTCACTTTCCTATCTCACACCCATCCATAACATGTCTCAAACACTCCTTTTCCATCATGGGCTGCAGGCACGCACTGCAAAGCCTAGTCTCCAGAGTTCATTGGGGAATACAGAGCCTCACTGTGTGGAGTTCTGTTACTTTGGTCCCCACACACACCTCACAGCAGACAATTCTTTTCAGATGCTTTTGGTCCTTCTACAGGCTCCTCAAGGTTTGCTTTATTGTTTGCTTTTTAAGAGTTCGGCAAAGGCACTTTCCATTCTCCTTATATTCCAAGCCAAAACAACAAAATAAAAAAAGACACATATCAAATAGTACATTTGTATTACAAGGTGGCCCGTCTCATTGCCCTTTTACATCCTTAGGGGGCATTATCACAAGTTCTATATTGCCCAAAAGTCTCAGGCATTGGTCCAAATTTTGAAAATCTATTATTTTTCCAATGGCCTATTTTGTCTGCTTCTATATGAAATTAAATTGAAGCCTGTTAAAGTTTCAGCCTTCGTGTCTGTGTTGCTAATGCCATCAACCTCATGTTGAACAGAATTCTGCATAGCTCAGTGACACGTACTCAAATTTATTGCAAGTTCCATAACTTCTGTCTGGTGAATCACACTAGTAATATAAATACATTGTAAGTAATGCCATTTGGCATTATGAATGTCCTTTTAGAATTGGATACCAATAATTTTCCTACAGTGATACTAGGCCCTGGTCTACACTAGGACTTTAGGTCGAATTTAGCAGCGTTAAATAATGTAAACCTGCACCCGTCCACACGATGAAGCCCTTTATTTTGACTTAAAGGGCTCTTAAAATCGATTTCCTTACTCCACCCCGACAAGTGGATTAGTGCTTAAATCGGCCTTGCCAGGTTGAATTTGGGGTGCTTTGGCACAATTCGACAGTATGGGCTTCCGGGAGCTATCCCAGAGTGCTCCATTGTGACTGCTCTGGATAGCACTCTCAACTCAGATGCACGATTGTTTGCCATTGCTCTGACGCAGGGAGGGGCGACTGATGACATGGCTTACAGGGTTGGCTTACAGGGAGTTAAAATCAACAAAGGGGGTGGCTTTACATCAAGGAGTATTTCAGGCAGGACTTCACAGAGGGTTCCAATAAGAAATGGTACACCTAAGTTATTGTTCTTATTGGAACAAGGAGGTTAGTCTGGCCTCTGATTGATACATGTCTAGATTTACCTCGCTGCACCTTCTCTGTGAGTGACTGCAGTGTGACCTAGAGGAATGAGTCCCCTAGACAGGGGAAGGGGGTTTGCAAATGAGTACAAAACAAATCTGGTCTATTTCTTGTTTTGATCCCTTCCATCTATCTTTTACATCTTTGGCTGGCAGCAGATGGTGCAGAAGGACTGCATGCCATCCACATCTCATGGCTGCTTGGCAGAAGATGGTACAATAGGACTGCTAGCCATCCTCATCTCTTGCCTGCCCAGCAGAAGATGATGCAATAGGACTGCTAGCAATCCGTATCACCTGCCTGTTCACCATAAGATGGTTCAATAGGACTGACTGCAGGACTAAGGAGAATGACCTGATCAAGTCACTCCAAATTTAGTCCCTGCACCCATGTCTGCCCAGGCGCTCCTGATCGACCTCACAGAGGTGACCAGGAGCACCTCGGACATGACGATGACGGCTACCAGTCCTATTGCACCGTCTGCTGCCACAAGGCAATGGGTTGCCTCTGCTGTGTAGCAATGCAGTACCGCGTCTGCCAGCACCCAGGAGACATACGGTGACAGTGAGCTGAGCGGGCTCCATGCTTGCCGTGGTATGGCGTCTGCACAGGTAACTCAGGAAAAAAGGTGTGAAATGATTGTCTGCCCTTGCTTTCATGGAGGGAAGGAGGGAACGGGGGCCTGACGATATGTACCCAGAACCACCCGCGACAACGTTTTAGCCCCATCAGGCATTGGGATCTCAACCCAGAATTCCAATGGGCAGCGGAGACTGTGGGAACTGTGGGATAGCCACCCACGGTGCAACGCTCCGGAAGTCGACTCTAGCCTCGGTACTGTGGAAGCACTCCGCCGAGTTAATGCACTTAATGCACTTGGAACATTTTCTGTGGGGACACACACACTCGAATATATAAAACCGATTTCTAAAAAACTGACTTCTATAAATTCAACCTAATTTCGTAGTGTAGACATACCCTAGGTTTGTCATTACTTGTAGTTCTAATTGTGGGACCAGATGCTTGCAGCAAGTATCTTCAATAGCTAGTGGTATTATGACTTTTATATTTGTTTTGTGAATAAAATCTTATTACATAAATTGTACAAATAGAAATGCTGCCAATATTTTTTAAAAGGGAAATCTATGTGAATTTACAAGTTCTGCAGTTTTACAACTCACAGGTGATAGTACTGCTTGTGTGCCCCTTAGAGCTTTCTTTCTGAAATAGAGTTATCGTGAGTTTTTATATAAAAAAAAAATCTAGTCACTATGGTAATTTGCACATTTTACTTAGGTTAGAAAAATACCAACTTCATCAAAATAGGAAACACCCCATGCCCCTGCGATCGCCCCAGAAATCTCATTCAGCGTAGCCATATCAGTGGATAGCAGCCATAAGTGACGGGAGATTCCCAGGCCTGCAGTTAGCGGAAAGCTTGAATAAAAGGATGTGTAAGACATCTTGCAAAAAAGGCTCTTCTATAGATACAGTCAGACCAAATTCCAGAAATTTTACTAGGAAATAATGCCCTGCCTCTAGCACCTGCAAGCCATACATGTGGCACATATAGTCAGAGAATTCCTACTGAGCAAAGTTCTTACAGTAGAACAAACTGTTTGAAATCAGGACATTTTGGATGAATCATTCCCTGGAGGCATCCAGGAAAAAAAAAATCTGGAATTGTAGTCTCTGAGGGATAATTCAAAGGGGAAGTAAACAAATGTTTTGAAACAATAATAAAGGAAAAATCCTGTGGGTATGTCTTAAAAAGAGTATGTCATTGCAGGAATTGACTTTACATTCTCATCTGGCATTTAGTTTGGTCACCCCATCTTAAAAATAAAATAAAAAAGGCGAAAGCAGAAATAGAAAGAAAGGCCCAGAGAAAAGAAAAAAAAAAGGCAAAAATTATTAGAGGCCTTCCACAAGAGGAGATATTTCTAAAAATTAGGATTATTCAATTTAGAGATTAATAAAAATCAACTAGCCACTCTTATTTAGCTTTCACAATAATGCAAGAACATGAAATTAAAATGCAACACCATTTACAACTGATAAAAGGAAATACTATTTTAACAGGAAGCATTTTTGATTTGTGGACTCAGTACCACAAGTTACAACAGAAGTTAAAGGACCCAGTAGAATTTTAAAAGGAACAAAATACCCTCATTATGCTATTTAGGAGAAAAACAATTACAAAAGGATATAGGGATATTCGTCAGCCATTAAGTATGTGGGTTAAGAAGAAAATTCCCCCATACACATTTCATGGCATAATTGTCAATTATGTGGGCTTTACAGGTTTGGAGCATCTGATTTTTGCCACTCTCAGAGACCGTACACTGGACTAAATGAACTATTAGTCTGAGCTAATAATGATAATTCTAGGTTTCAGAGTAACAGCCGTGTTAGTCTGTATTCACAAAAAGAAAAGGAGTACTTGTGGCACCTTAGAGACTAACCAATTTATTTGAGCATAAGCTTTCGTGAGCTACAGCTCACTTCATCGGATGCATACTGTGGAAACTGCAGAAGACATTATATACACAGAGACCATGAAACAATACCTCTTCCCACCCCACTCTCCCGCTGGTAATAGCTTATCTAAAGTGATCACTCTCTTTACAATGTGTATGAAAATAATAATTAAGAAAAGAATAATTAAGGTGGGCCATTTCCAGCACAAATCCAGGTCTTCTCACCACCCCCCACACACACAAACTCACTCTCCTGCTGGCAATAGCTCATCCAAACTGACCACTCTCCTTACAATGTGCATGATAATCAAGGTGGGCCATTTCCAGCATAAATCCAAGTTTAACCAGAACTTCTGGGGGGTTGAGGGCATAGGAAAAAACAAGGGGAAATAGGCTACCTTGCATAATGACTTAGCCACTCCCAGTCTCTATTTAAGCCTAAATTAATAGTATCCAATTTGCAAATGAATTCCAATTCAGCAGTTTCTCGCTGGAGTCTGGATTTGAAGTTTTTTTGTTGTAAGATAGCGACCTTCATGTCTGTAATTGCGTGACCAGAGAGATTGAAGCGTTCTCCGACTGGTTTATGAATGTTATAATTCTTGACATCTGATTTGTGTCCATTTATTCTTTTACGTAGAGACTGTCCAGTTTGACCAATGTACATGGCAGAGGGGCATTGCAGGCACATGATGGCATATATCACATTGGTGGATGTGCAGGTGAACGAGCCTCTGATAGTGTGGCTGATGTTATTAGGCCCTGTGATGGTGTCCCCTGAATAGATATGTGGGCACAGTTGGCAACGGGCTTTGTTGCAAGGATAGGTTCCTGGGTTAGTGGTTCTGTTGTGTGGTATGTGGTTGTTGGTGAGTATTTGCTTCAGGTTGGGGGGCTGTCTGTAGGCAAGGACTGGCCTGTCTCCCAAGATTTGTGAGAGCGTTGGGTCATCCTTCAGGATAGGTCGTAAATCCTTAATAATGCGTTGGAGGGGTTTTAGTTGGGGGCTGAAGGTGACGGCTAGTGGCGTTCTGTTATTTTCTTTGTTAGGCCTGTCCTGTAGTAGGTGACTTCTGGGAACTCTTCTGGCTCTATCAATCTGTTTCTTCACTTCCGCAGGTGGGTATTGTAGTTGTAAGAATGCTTGATAGAGATCTTGTAGGTGTTTGTCTCTGTCTGAGGGGTTGGAGCAAATGCGGTTGTATCGCAGAGCTTGGCTGTAGACGATGGATCGTGTGGTGTGGTCAGGGTGAAAGCTGGAGGTATGTAGGTAGGAATAGCGGTCATTAGGTTTCCGGTATAGGGTGGCGTTTATGTGACCATCGTTTATTAGCACTGTAGTGTCCAGGAAGTGGATCTCTTGTGTGGACTGGACCAGGCTGAGGTTGATGGTGGGATGGAAATTGTTGAAATCATGGTGGAATTCCTCAAGGGCTTCTTTTCCATGGGTCCAGATGATGAAGATGTCATCAATATAGCGCAAGTAGAGTAGGGGCATTAGGGGACGAGAGCTGAGGAAGTGTTGTTCTAAATCAGCCATAAAAATGTTGGCATACTGTGGGGCCATGCGGGTACCCATATATTCACAGAAATTATTATTATTTCATAGGGGCCACAAAGTATATCGGGTACTTCCCCCTAAACACACAGAAGACATGCTCTTGCTCTTAAGAGTTTACAATATAAATGATAGACAAGTGAGGATACAAAGACTCAGGTCACAGAAATATAAGAGTGGCGTAACTCAGTCTATACATATGTACCTTTTAGTTCCCATTACTGTAGAACAGAGGTGGGCAAACTACAGCCTGGGGGCCACATCTGGCCCACGGGATCGTCCTGCCTGGCTCCCGGCCAGGGAGACTAGCCCCCGGCCCCTCCCCCGCTATCCCTCCTCCCCTGTAACTATGCCACCACGCAGGCAGCGCAGCTTGAGCCCCCCCACCTCCCAGGCTTTTCAATAAGCCTGTCCTGCCACTCTGAGCGGCATGGTAAGGGGGCGAGGGGTGGTGGTTGGATAAGAGGCAGTCAGGGGACAGGGGGAAGTTAGATGGGGCAGAGGTTTGGGGGGTGGTGGTCAGGAGACAGGGAGCAGGGGGGGGTTGGAGTCCTGGGGGGGCAGTTAGGGACGGGGGTCGGATAGGCGTGGGAGTCCCGGGGGACCTGGCAGGGGCGGGGGTGTGGATAGGGGTTGAGGCAGTCAGGGGACAGGGAGCAGGGCGGGGTTGGATGGGGGTGGAGTCTCGGGGGGGTGATTAGGGGCAGGCGGTCCTGGGAGGGGGCAGTGAGGGGACAAGGAGCGGGGGGGTTGGATGGGCCAGGGGTTCTGAGACAGGCAGTCAGGGGGCGGGAAGTGGGAGGGGACAGATAGGGAGCGGGATCCAGACTGTTTGGGGAGGCACAGCCTTCGCTACCCAGCCCTCCATGCTGTTTCACAACCCCAATGTGGTCCTCGGGCCAAAAAGTTTGCCCACCCCTGCTGTAGAATGATGTTCACTTTTGTTTTTAACAAGCTGGACTAATCAGAGTGCATCAATACTATATTCAGGAAACATAATTTTACAAACAAGGTATTTTCTGGCAGAAATAACCTATTTCAGATTACATTTGAAGGCGTGAGATCTTTTTTAATATGTTGATTTAAAATGAATTTATAAAATGTCAGTTGAAAGATATCAGCATTTTTCTTAGGATGGCAGCAGCTCACTTTTGTTCTGCTTATTTTACTATATGCACACGAGAGGTCAAAGGCCTAGGGTCTTATATTGCATTTAATCTGCATGCAACACTTCCTTTGTACACCGAGTCAAAGAGCACTATAGTGAATGGTACTTAGGACCAGGATTTTGACAATCACGCAATAATTGTGTTAGGTGAATTAAACAATAGAAAATTATAAACTCTCCAGTCAGGACCTTCTCTAGGTCAATTATTTTCTCTTCAGACCAGCAATTCTTGTTCTCAAGGACTCCAATGAGCATTGGCTAGGGCCTTAGCAGAACCAGCAGTAAATAGTTAATATACTTCCTTTCTATACACTACTCATTTTCACTGATTTTCATATCATACAGAAAGGAATAACTGGTAGTAACATAATCCCAGAAGGTTCTACCATCTGTCAAGTGTTAGGTAGTTTACACTGGCTCTCTAGCACTTTTTTATCCAGTAATGCTAATGGAACAAAACATTATAAAGCTTTTTTATTGTTTTTATTGGGACATTACTTTTCTTGAACAGATTTTAAGCTGTAGGCAATGTTGTTCTATAATATCATGGAATTCCCGCTGGTCGCCTTCTACTATATTAAAAAAAAAAAACAATAAACAAATAAAACAAAGGTCACTGGCTAGATCTTTTTATATAACAAATAAAATTTACATATCACAACAGGAAGTATACCCAGTTATCCCTAGGCTGCCTGTAGCATTGGATGCTACCAACTAATTGATTTGCCCCACTCAGCTTTTAGAAATATCCCATAAAGAAGTGTTATCAAAGTCTCTTGTGGGAGGAAATGAGCAGTATCACTTCTAATATTTCCTGACAGTTTATTCAGCTCCAAAATCAACTGGCTCTTATTGACATTTCCCCAAGATGAACAGATTCTGAAGCTAAAATTCATAATTCCAAATCTGGGCAACAGCAAATGCTGGCAAGAAATGCCACTGTATAATTAGTATACTATTTTGAGATGGGCCTACACAGAACAAGAGATGTGAGGCGTCTCTGTAACTGCTGTGTTAGATAATTACACTGTCTGCATAAGCCAGCACTGGAAAATCCTCTCAGAAAAACAGCCTATAGACGTCTATAACTCCTGCACTCTGTCTCTGAACCAGGTGACAGATTAGTGCTTTCTGTTGACCTGGCTCTACAGGAAAAATGGCATTCTCCCCTCCCCACCAATTTCTTAAAGGCAGGCAGTGAAAACCTTGCCTGAAAGGCTAACTAGGGTATTGGTGCCAAATATGACAAACGGGCAATGTAGTGCATGAGAAAGAACCCCCAAACAAGCAGAGAGCCATTGAGTGCATAATAATGGAACTTCTGACCAAATCAAACCAAAAGGAAAAGAGAAACATTTTAACAAACATCTGTGTCTCACTTCTCTCTTTTCTCTTATTTAGGACCCAAGCCAGCTCCCATAAAGTCAAAGGGAAGTCCCTTTATTTCAGTGGGATCTGGATTAGGTATATCCTGACCAATGGCCCATGTCATAAATATATTACTGTTTGAATCCACTTCCAGTTTGATATAATATTTAGCACTTACAATTTTCTCTTACACCTTCAAAACACTTTATACATATTAATAACTAATTGTGATGGGATTTCTGACCTATTAGCTTTGTGTAGATAGCCATTTATATTTGTCACTGACTAGAGGCATTATTCATCATAGTTGCAAATTTTTGAAAATTCTAAAAGAAAATCAGAGTAGCAAGGCACTAAACAGAGACTACTCGATGAAAAAATAACAAACAGAATAAAAAGAAAATAAACTGATAAGTAATTTTGCCATTTTTGTAAAGGTTGGGATGAAGGGCATTGGGAGGAAGGGATGTTAAAAACTAATACTTGCAAATGACAGTTGTGTCATGTTTATCCTTTGCGATTTTATTTGTAAAATTCAGTCCATTAAAAAAAAAAAGTAGAGACAAAATCCATCCATATGTTGGAATGTCAACAGAAAAATCAAGACTGATTTCAGGAAAGATCAAAGAAGATAAATAGAAGCAAGAAAATTCAACCTAGCAGTAGAACCTTAAAGCAAAAAGGTATTATATTTCTTCCATGGCTAAAAATTGAGATAGACACTTATTGATTTTAAAAAGAAGCCTGCAAGCTAATCTTTGGCAAACACTAATTTTCTACTTTTAAGCGACAGAGCATCAAGATCACTTAAGCTCCTCTGATAACTCACTGGTAGAATCATTCCATTCAAGATGCTCTGCTCAGTAGACTAGAAACCTCATTTTGATTGATAGGTTGTCCTTATGAAAGGTGATCCATACTAATAGTGCCAGCCACCAATAGGAAATGGTAAACTGTTTCCACCCTATTAAAAAACACTGAGTAAAGTGAATATTAAGACTAACATGGCATTGACTACACTATGGAAATTTGCTAAAAGTTTTCCACTATTGTTAACTATTTCCACTATAACGCTATTTCAACTATTTCCACTATTGTTAACTGAACTGCCGTTTCCAACATTGGGATTAGAGCTGGACAGGAAATGGAACTTCCTTAATGCAACATTTTATTTAAATTTTTTTTCTCATTCTGAATCAGAATGAAAAAGTAAAAAACTTGACATTTTTCACAGGACTTAAATTATTCAGAAATATTTTGAAACACTAGGATGTTCCTAAAACTTCTGGGCTGTTAACGTTGATTTTCAAGAAGCCTTGGAACACTTTGGGACAGGAATTTGATAATAGAAGGCTCTTCTGTCTAGTTCCAATCGCTGGAAGTTGAAGCTAGATAAATTTAAACTAGAAATAAGATGCAATTTTTTTTACAGTGAAGGTAATTAACTTTTGGAACAAGTTATCAAGGGCTGTGGTCGATTCTCCATCACTAGAACTAGACAGATGAGAAGTCAGTCTGTTGGGGAACAGAGCTTTTCCAGGTAGTCTAAGGATCTGGGGAGCCATCTGCCTATGGAGCTTCGGAACTGGGCAGCCTACTTACTTGCCCTGCAGGGCTTGGGCAGCCCCGGGAGCTCCCCAGCAACCTTCCAGGCAGAAGGCAGGCAACTGGGGAGTGAGACAGCCCAGCAGCCAGTAAGCCACACATCTGGCTCCCGGGTAGCCCAGGGAGCTGACTGTCCACAGAGCCTGGGAGCTAAGCAGCTGCCCATCCACCAGGCCCATCCACCACTGAGGGACCATGCAGGTTGGCAGATAACGCTGATTTCCTCCAAAGTTTTGACATCTTCCCACAAAACAGTTAAATTCCATCAAATGAGCATTCTCCAATGGACATCTGTACTACTGTAAAAATTTCAACCAGTTCTAAATGGGATATTTTTTGTTGAAAGGCCATAAGTGGTCAACACTGTTTTCAGTATCAGCCTGACTGGACTTGTTCCCAGAAAGGTTAGATGACAGCACTGAAAGTGCTGTCTACAGCTGACATACTGTTTACACTAAGGATCCCAACACTGCTGGTAAATATTAAAAATTGTCCCTAGTTTAGACATGGCCCATGACTCAGAGTCCAGATTCATTACCACATGCAGTTCTGGTGTAAGCAGATCCAACTTCTATTTCTCTCCAAGAAGAATTTGAGAATGACATAGATATCTGGAAAATGAGGTAATAATGTAAACTGCATTTCACCCTTATCTATAGAGAGTCTATAATATCACCACACTGAAATACCCCAGAATTTTCATGGGGAGCAGAACTGCAGCATATGCAGCATGCTCAATCAGTTGAATATATCAGTGTGAGTGGGGCTTCTTTATACATTCCATTATCCTGTTTTCTGTCAGTATTATATGCCTGAATATATCATCACTTAAATTGTCTCATTTAAGAAAATAATTAACGTACAAAACCAGCCAATTCCAAAATTAAATGTTAAGTATTGAAACATGTGAAATCTATATCTAATAAAAGCCATTTAATTGGCCAGGTTAAATAAAAAATTGCCTTCCTATTTTATTCTTAGGGCAAGTTGGCCTAAATTGCCTCAACCTTAACTGAATCTGACTAAATTTAACTAGGTGATTTAATTGTCTAATCCTTTTTTAACATGATCCTTTGTAGAATCAGTAACACATTTGTGTACTGGTGAGAGCTTTTTTTAACCTCAACTGCTTCCTGTAGCTGTTAGTCTTCTGCTTAAAAACAAAGTCTATTACATAGACAACTGTGCTAAATAACTTTCTCATGATTCACCACGAAAAATTCCAGAAGGAGATCATCAGCTTGATTCCATTTAAAATTAATGACAGTTCTATAGCTAATACTCTTTGTACCTTAATGAAAATTGCCCCACAGTGTTCAATAGCCCTCAAAATTTCTCATTTCTTACCTGTAGTACCAACTGCTGATAACTGGACAGTGCCAACTGCTTCTAATAGGTACTTATTCAAAGAAGAAAGGAGAAAAACAGAGTTTATAGAAGAGAGCAATTCCCTTCGTGGGAATTTAGTTTTATTCAAGAGATCCAGACTACTTTTATCTGTTTCTGTCTTTGCAGTACAATTTTTGGGCTTTGTTCTGCCCTTGTGCAAAATGAAATATAAATATGTATCACACAGATTTCTTTCAGGTTGAGTATATGGGCTTATATTTATTTAAAACTGTCAGGGTTCCCTCCCCACTCTGAACTCTGGGGTACAGATATGGGTACCTGCATGAAAGCCCCCCAAATCTACCAGCTTAGGTTAAAAACTTCCCCAAGGCACAAATCCTTTGTCCTTGGATGGTATGCTGCCACCATCAAGTGATTTGGACAAAGAATCAGGGAAAGGACCACTTGGAGTTCCTATTCCCCCAAAATATCCCCCAAGCCCTTACACCCACTTTCCTGGGGAGGCTTGAGAATAATATCCTAACCAATTGGTTATAAAGTGAGCACAGATCAACCCCTCTGGGTCTTAGGACACTGAAAAAATCAATCAGGTTCTTAAAAGAAGATTTAGTTTTTAAAAAAGGTAAAAGAATCACCTCTGTTAAATCAGGATGGAAGATAACTTTACAGGGTAACAAAAGATTCAAAAATACAGCAGAACTCCCTCTAGGCTTAGTTTCAAAGTTACAAAATTCAGGAATAAACCTCCCTCTAGCACAGGGAAAATCCACACGCTAAAACAAAAGATAATCTAATGCGTCTTGCCTTACTTACTCTTTTTGCAATACTGAGACTCATTTTAGGATGGTTTATAAAGGAAGGAGTTTTCTGACCTGTGGCTTCTCTGATTCCCAAGAGAAAAAACAAACAAAGACTCCCTCCCCCCCAGATTTGAAAGTATCCTCTTTCCCCATTGGTCCTTTTGGTCGGGTGCCAACCAGGTTATTTGAGCTTCTTAACCCCTTACAGGTAAGGAAGAATTCTAGGCTAATCTTAGCTGTATGGTTATGAGAAAAACATTTCTGACCAACTTCTTTAATTTGAATATGAAAAGCAGGAATAAAAATCACTTGCAACCCTGTTATTCCACCCAGCCGAAAAATCTATATGCGTCTCAGGCTTGGTGGTGTTTTGAAGGCTTCAAGGTGGAAAGGAACGTAAGACCTGTGAGTGGAATTCCTTCAGACTTAAGTCCAAATTTTACAATCGTCAAAACAAAACTTGATAATGGACCACAGAATATGGCCCCTAGATATGATGCAGAAAAAGTAATCCACGGCTCACCTCTTTTTTGAAAATCTGAAATTCCAAACCTTAAGCATAGCCCTTCACAGGTCATTCTACACAGCTGCACCGATACAGTGTTTTGCCACTGTAGTGCTTTAATGAAGAGGCTCTAAGCTAACGCAAGAGAGCTCTCCTGTCAGCACAGTTAATCCATCTCCCTGAAAGGCAGTAGCTGTGTTGGTGGGAGAAGCTCTCCCACTGACGTAGCACTATCTACATGGTGGGTTAGGTTGGTATAACTACGTTGCTCAGGGGGGTGCAGCTTTTTCACACCTTTGCGTGATGTAGTTACACCAATATAGGTCAGTAGTGTAGACCAGACCTTACTCTGACCTCACCTCAGAACTGATGGGGGGAAGGGGCTGAGGGCAGAACTGATAGGGGTAGAGCAGATGTGGGGCAGAATAGACGAGGCTCAGGGAGACATGGAGATGTGAGGATAAATGAACTGAAGATGACAGACTCCCACACACTTTTTTCAGATCACTTTAAACACTGAATACAACCAGGCCAAATGCTACCTTGACTTGCACCCTGTGGAAACTCAAAAAGAGACAGAGAACATTAGAAAAGAAAGGACAATCTATCTCTGGTACTCTTTTCCATAGGCTCTAAGTACCTCATAATCATTAACTGATTTTTAACCTCAAGGTTACACAGGAAGTCTGTGACTGAGCCAGGAACTGAACCGCTGTCTCCTTCACGCTAAGCCAGGGCCCTACATACTAGACCCTTAATCCTGCCAATATAAGAGTACATAAAGAAAACTGGAAGAATAAGAATGTAGAGAGTGGCAGATTCTGAATGGTTTCTTTCTTCAGAAGAAAGAACAGCTAAAAAGAGAACAGTCTTACAGAAGAAATAGATGACAATATTTTAAATATTCAGCTTCAGCTGTGGGGAAAATGTTAGTATACAGTAGTTGCACAAGTTAGTCTATTAAAACCACATCATTCTCTCATTAAGGAACAATTCCACTATTCACAGGACTATCAAGAAGCTGCCACTTTCAGTGAAACTACTAGTATTCTTTGTTTTAGAAATAAACCTGATGTTGTTCAACTAATCAAGTTTTTCAGAATACATTTAATAAAAACTGCAAAGCGTATGTTTCCTAAGGTGTTACTTGAATTAGATAATGAAGTGTTTTTCAAGTTCTGGAGCTTTATAGTTAGCATTCTGTAAAATGCCAGCAGCTTTAAGAATACATTTTGTATCCAACACAGGACAGGGTTTAGGAAATGTATACTTTTGAAAATCCTGCTTCCTTATATTTGACAATCCAGAAATGTTACTCTAACTTGAAGCCAAAAAACCAGCTAAGGCTGTTTCCATAATCTGAAATATATTGACCTTGATATAGCTCACTATTATGCTTACAAGCAATAGATTACATTACAGAATAATTATCAAAATAAATTGTACACGAGACAATTTAAAATGTTTTCAGTTTCTGCATTAATACACTGTAAAGTAAAGTAATTCTTACACCCTCATTTCTGCCTGTCCTCACTCTGGCCCACCCATGCTTCCTTAGGGCACTGATTGGAAATTAAATTCAAAATCTGTGCCATTCACAAAATTATACCGAAGAGGTTTTCTCTATGAGGTACTGTCCAATGACAATCTCCTGCCTACCAGTATAGAAGCTCCACTTCCCAGTGTTTCAAATAAAAGCATGGATTATTGGCCATAACAGAAACAAACACATAATAATAAAGTAAAAGAATAGATACAGTTTATTATTAGTAGTCATTATTATTTGTATAGTACCAGGGTATTTGGAACTAAAAGTCCCTTCCCTGAGGCATGTATTATCTATAACACTGGCCTGATGAGATACTACGGAAGGCTTTACTAGGTAGGTCATTCATTTATGGTACAAAAGTATTGTTTAAAATACCTGAAAATCTTACACAGTACAAGAAAGGTCATACTTGCAGCCTAAATTAGGTCCACTTTTGCTGATCATCTGAGAGTTTCCCCCATACATCCACCAAAGGGTGAATGTGTGACCAGAGAGGTTTCTTCCTCTTGAGCTATGGACTTTCATAAGAAGATTTTTACACTTTTGGTTTTCATGATAATAAGTATGAACTGGCTTAGCTTGGGCTTTTAAACACCTCTTCATTTAGAGATCTATCTGGATGAAGATAATTCTGCAGCTGTAAGAATGGGTGCTCAGTTTTCTAAAGTGATTTCATATCATCAGTTTATGACCTACAATGAGACTCCAGTTGGCTATGTATCCTAAAAGTGGTCTTGGAAATATAGCTGCTCCATTGACCAGTGCTGATTTTTGGCCCTCAAGTCTCTACAAACATGAGCCTGGTCTTCACTAAAAAGTTAGGTCAGCCCAGCTACATCACTCTGGAATGCAAAAAATTCTACACCCCTGAGTGACGCAGTTAGTTTGATCTAAGCCCCAGCATAGACAGCAGTAGGTCAACAGAAGAATTATTTCATTGACCTAGCTGCAGCCTCTTATGGAGGTGGATTACCTATGATATTGGGAGAACCCCTCCCATCTGCGTAGGTAGTGTCTACACTGAAACTCTTCAGCGGCGCAGCTGTGCCACTGTAGCATTCCAAGTGTAGATAAGCTTTTAATGGTTACAGAAGAACATTACTGAACCCAAAGGACATATCATCCTAGTTTTCTACTGTGATTATAAGCATGTTCAAAGAAAGAAGGTGATTACTTTTGTGTTAACCTTCAGAGAATGAGCAAGGTAATAATTCCCAGTAAGCACCTTCTAAATACAGCAATGAATTGGTGGCTCTTTCTGTGTGCCCTCAATGTTACTCCAACTGCAATCTGATTAATCAGATTGTAAACTTTGCAGCAGAATTTAGTTATATATTTGTTCTGTAGTTGTTTAAACTATAGGCAAAATATTCTTTACTTAGATTTATTAGGTTAATGAAAGCTATAAAGGCAAATTTGCAGATGAAGACAGAGTGAGCGATGTCAGAATAGAAGGAGGGCTGCCAGAAAACACATAAATTCTTAAGCAACATAAAAGTCCACTCTATCTTATATTTCATCCTACCTACACTTTGGTCCTAAATATTAATTTATATTGTAAGTTTCATCAATACAATACAATTTGAAATGGTAGTAACTGAAATCATATAAAAGGTTGACCATGAAGCTATGACAATCTTAATTATTGCTATAATAGGTATGATTATATAAAATTACAAAATAAATAATTTAAGATACTATTCGTTGTTCTAAATTGCTTCTCCTGTACTTCCTAAATAAATAAATAGTTTACAAATATTTTTGGTAGAGAAAAGAGCTCTGCTCAAAAACATACAAACATCCAAAGATAAATTAAATCTTTTGCTTAATCAATTCTTTTCCCATATAAAGATTATTTTTTCAACTGCCAACTCGTTTATGCTGCAATAATTGCAGAGATAGTGTATGAGGCATATTCATGCAAAAATTAAATGTATAGTTTAAACTAAAATAATCACTTTTTCTTTCCCTTAGCATTATTGGACAGTTGTTTCTAAGTTGCAATAAATACACATATAACTGCTGAGTTTTAATGACCTGTTACTGAAGAAACAATCTAAAGCTAGCATGAAATTAAAACACTCAGTGTAAGGCTGCTACGACATTATAATTTGTGTTAGCGATCTGTTCACCAGAAATTTCAACTGCAGTGTACAAGACACTCCGGGTTTAGGCATACAAAGCTGCTGTGGTGTCTATCACTGTTAAGCTTGTTATACTGGGCTCATGAGGAAGAACTAAGACTCAGACCTCACAAGCTTTAAGCTGGAGGCTAAAATATAACACACATCCTTGTACACAGCTAAAATCACATCCAGAACAGGATAATGATACAACCTAATGATCTGAAAGCCATTCACATGATTGCATGCTGAGCAAATGAGACTCAGAGAAGGAGAGAGAAAGTGGAGTTTGACACAGGGAATGAGCCTAAAGAGCAGCATTCCAAAATACAGCGGGGAAAAAAGTAAAGATTAAAAAGACCTTCTATTATGAGTAATAATTTTGGGGAGGTCTTATTCTTCTTATAGTATATACTGGCCCATTAAGGTCAGAGGGGGGATGTTGGGAAACCAGGCTACCCCTTTCCAGGTGTTCTAGAGGAGAAGAAAGCCCAGGGAATAGTAAAGGGAAGAAGTGATCCTGGGGTAATACTCAGTGTCAGGTTAAGGGGGGGAAGAGGGAAAGGAGGGAAACAACCCAGTCTATCGTGTCTTTGGGTATGTGTACATGCAGCTGGGAGTGGGCCTCCCAGCCCATGTAGACAGACTCATGCTATTTTTCATTTGTGTATGTAATTTCCATTCCGTGGGAAATTCTACCATTATGTAAAAGGTTTTATCCTGAATTGGAATGAAAACTAGAAAACCAGAAATTTCAAAATTTTCCACAGAAGGGAAATTCTGAAAAAAAATTATTTCAGAAAAATCAAAGGCACAAAACCCTGGAAGCCCGGGCTCCCTAGCAGTCCATCAGGTGAACGGACAGGAAACCAGCCATGCTTCAAATGGAAATCTTCCTGAAACATTTTGGTTTTGATGCGCTGACATTTTCCCATGAAAAATACATTTCACTGGAAAATTGCCAGCCATCTCTACTCACAATCCCACCCCTTAAAAAATATACAGTAATGGCAGGCCACCTATTGGTCATGATTTTATTAAAGACGTTACTAAAAAGGATATAAAATAAACTAGAAAGATTGTTTTGATACTATGGAAATGCTACATGTGTAATCTTTAGTGCACTCTCAGGAACAAACTATCTTGTATAAAAAAATACATTATTATGATTCCCTGTAAACATATATGGAGGAAAAAAACAGGCACAAAACAATCTGAGGAATTTAGCTAACTGAAAACCTACCATTTAAAAAGCAGATGCTCAAGTGCCAGAGTTCTATAGTGTCACCTGTTGCATTCACAAATATGCAATCTCATTATATTACTCTGATGATTTCCTCTACCAGAAAGATCATTCTTAGTTCAAATGCTCCATTCAAAATAATTCTAACTAAAAAAATAAAATATTTAAAATTCACTGCATTTGCTGGTTTTACAGTGGGCTCTCATCAATTACTAAAGAATAGCTTAAGCAGCATTCTTTTTTTTTTTTTGGCACAGAATGAAAGAAAAGGGAAGAGTTTAGATGGGGTATTATTACAAGAACCAAGCACAAGGCTAACTTATGGTTAGTGAGTTAAAAAGCACAGTTTCTGATGTACAGCAATCAGCAATCATTCATATAGCTCCAAGATCATTTATTGCCTTTACTGGTCTTGTGCAAACTTGTGTTTTTGCATAAATGAACTCCCCCACCTCCCCTGAACATTCATGTGAAGAAAACTTGATTCAAATACTCTTATATAAAATGTGTCCAGATAGGTACACCAAAGAACCATCTTGCTGACTCTCCGAATAATAGTCAGGCCAAGTGTGTGCCTGGTAGCATCATCACAATGGAAAGGAATCAGTTACACTGGAGCTCATGGCAAAAACTTGTTTTTAAGGCTCAGCCAAATGTGCTAAGGCCAGTTCTGGTGGAATTTCTAATGATTCCAAGGGCTTATTCCTCCAGAATAAAGTTAAAATAAAACAACACAGGGTTTTGGGGTTGTTGGTTTTTTTGCCATTATAGAGTAAAAATAATGCAAAAACGTCTGAAATATAAACTTGGTAGGCCATGAACAACTTGTGGCATAAAAGCGAAAACAAAATCTTACACTTCTCTTTGGGGCATTTCCTCTGTGTTTGTCAACCATTTAGATAATACTGGATGCTACCTACCATAATCTAAATATTAACTGGAAAATGGAGTAATCTAAATAACTGTGTGACCATATTGTCACTGTGACACTGACTTATGGGGTCTGTCAGTAATTTATATTTCATGGCAGGGAAAAATTTATAAATCCATGCAACCTCTGGCTCAAGTAAAAAAGAGCTAAATACACACAACAGCAGGGCATGATCTAATGGCAAAGATCAATGCACATGGAAATCAAACTCAATTACCTTGACTGGTGAGGAAAGTCTAAGAATGTGGAGATCAGAAATTCTGGACTTGGACATAGGAAGGCTGGGGACCTTCCCAAAAGGGGAGACAATAATCCTTATATGGAGACAAAGGCTGTGTGTGTTTGCTCCAGATGGTACTCATTAGTGCTAGTCAGGAATTTTTTGACAAACCATTTTTTCCTCAAAAGGTGTTTGATGAAACCAAGACTATTCCCAGGAAAGGGTAAATTTTGATGAATTTCTTGACTTCAAATTTTTTTGAAAAGTTTCAGAATTTCATTTTGACATTTTCAAAATGAAAAGTTCATATTTTCTGTTTCAAAATGACTTTTTGTTTCAAAAATTAAGCTAATCATAGTGTACTAAAAATATTTGCAATTAAAATGAAATTTTGGATTGACCTGAATCAACTTCCCCCCACCCAGATTTTGGGTTCATGATAATTTTGAGATTCTGACTTTTTGCCCTAAGTCAGGACAGGAAGAAAGTCCAAAATCTTGAAATATTTCTCAGGTTAGGAAAACTTTCTCACTCCGCTCTACTCCTGATAACATTTCCCCAGAGGAGTGTTTTAATGTAACCTCATCCTGACATGCTAGACTAGTTGGGTGACGGGTAGGGAAACTTTTCTACACATTAGAAAGAGGCTATAAGACTGACCAGGAAATGGTTAGAGAAGGGAACTTGCTCTTTAGAGACATAAGACTTTCTTTGCTTTTCTCTATAATTAAGCTAAGAAAGCCTACCTACCTGAGCCTTACAAAGTATTCAGATCAGAAATGTTATCCAGACTGTTTCTCTAGTTTTACTACCCTTTTCTCGGTTTTGAATAAATTCTATTTTTAAGGAGTCTAGTGCTGAACGGATAATTTCACACAGGCTGCCACAATGGGACCCCTCAAACGCTAGAGATAAACGTTGAGGGGTAAGGAGTTCAGGCACCTAACTCTGCACTCCTTGTCTCAATCAGATGGGAATGAAAATAAGTGTTTTTTCCCATTAAGATTCATAGATTCATAGATATTTAGGTCAGAAGGGACCATTATGATCATCTAGTCTGACCTCCTGCACAACGCAGGCCACGGAATTTCACCCACCACTCCTGCAAAAAACCTCACACTTATATCTGTGCTATTGAAGTCCTCAAATCGTAGTTTAAAGACTTCAAGGAGCAGAGAATCCTCCAGCAAGTGACCCGTGCCCCATGCTACAGAGGAAGGCGAAAAACCTCCAGGGCCTCTTCCAATCTGCCCTGGAGGAAAATTCCTTCCCAACCCCAAATATGGCAATCAGCTAAACCCTGAGCATATGGGCAAGTTTCATCAGCCAGATACTACAGAAAATTCTTTCCTGGGTAACTCGGATCCCACCCCATCTAATATCCCATCACAGGCCATTGGGCCTATTTACCATGAATATTTAATTACCAAAACCATGTTATCCCATCATTCCATCGCCTCCATAAACTTATCGAGTTTAATCTTAAAGCCAGATAGATCTTTTGCCCCCACTGCTTCCCTTGGAAGGCTATTCCAAAACTTCACTCCTCTGATGGTTAGAAACCTTCGTCTAATTTCTAGTCTAAATTTCCTGGTGGCCAGTTTATATCCATTTGTTCTTGTGTCTACATTGGTACTGAGCTTAAATAATTCCTCTCCCTCTCCGGTATTTATCCCTCTGATATATTTATAGAGAGCAATAATATCTCCCCTCAACCTTCTTTTAGTTAGGCTAAACAAGCCAAGCTCCTTGAGTCTCCTTTCATAAGACAAGTTTTCCATTCCTCAGATCATCCTAGTAGCCCTTCTCTGTACCTGTTCCAGTTTGAATTCATCCTTCTTAAACATGGGAACCAGAACTGCACACAGTATTCCAGGTGAGGTCTCACCAGTGCCTTGTATAACGGTACTAAAACCTCCTTATCCCTACTGGAAATACCTCTCCTGATGCATCCCAAGACCGCATTAGCTTTTTTCACGGCCATATCACATTGGCGGCTCATAGTCATCCTATGATCAACCAATACTCCAAGGTCCTTTTCCTCCTCCATTAATTCTAATTGATGCGTCCCTACCTTATAACTAAAATTCTTGTTATTAATCCCTAAATGCATGACCTTACACTTCTCACTATGAAATTTCATCCTATTACTATTACTCCAGTTTACAAGGTCATCCAGATCCTCCTGCAGGATATCCCTGTCCTTCTCTAATTTGGCCATACCTCCCAGCTTTGTATCATCCGCAAACTTTATTAGCACACTTCCACTTTTTGTGCCAAGGTCAGTAATAAAAAGATTAAATAAGATTGGTCCCAAAACCGATCCTTGAGGAACTCCACTGGTAACCTCCCTCCAGCCTGACAGTTCACCTTTCAGTAGGACCCGTTGTAGTCTCCCCTTTAACCAATTCCTTATCCACCTTTCAATTTTCCTATTGATCCCCATCTTATCCAATTTAACTAATAATTCCCCATGTGGCACGGTATCAAATGCCTTACTAAAATCTAGGTAAATTAGATCCACTGTGTTTCCTCTGTCTAAAAAATGTGTTACTTTCTCAAAGAAGGAGATCAGGTTGGTTTGGCATGATTTACCTTTTGTAAAACCATATTGTATTTTGTCCCATTTACCATTGACTTCAATGTCCTTAACTACCTTCTCCTTCAAAATTTTTTCCAAGATCTTGCATGCTACAGATGTCAAACTAACAGGCCTATAGTTATCCAGATCACCTTTTTTCCCTTTCTTAAAAATAGGAACTACGTTAGCAATTCTCCAATCATACGGTACAACCCCTGAGTTTACAGATTCATTAAAAATTCTTGCTAATGGGCTTGCAATTTCATGTGCCAATTCCTTTAATATTCTTGGATGAAGATTATCTGGGCCCCCCGATTTAGTCCCAGTAAGCTGTTTGAGTTTCACTTCTACCTCAAATATGGTAATGTCTACCTCCATATCCTCATTCCCATTTGTCATGCTACCATTATCCCTAAGATCCTCTTTAGTCTTATTGAAGACTGAGGCAAAGTATTTGTTTAGATATTGGGCTATGCCTAGATTATCCTTGACCTCCACTCCATCCTCAGTGTTTAGCGGTCCCACTTCTTCTTTCTTTGTTTTCTTCTTATTTATATGGCCATAGAACCTTTTACTATTGGTTTTAATTCCCTATGCAAGGTCCAACTCTACTTCACTTTTAGCCTGTCTCACTTTATCCCTACATGTTCTGACCTCAATAAGGTAGCTTTCCTTGCTGATCCCTCCCTTCTTCCACTCCCTGTATGCTTTCTGCTTTTTCTTAATCACCTCTCTGAGATGCTTGCTCATCCAGCTTGGTCTACAACTCCTGCCTATGAATTTTTTCCCCTTTCTTGGGATGCAGGCTTCCGATAGCTTTTGCAGCTTTGATTTAAAATAATCCCAGATGTTCTGTAAAGGGCTGGGGCCTGCAAATATATGAGAACAGGTGAAGATCAAGGAGAACACACAAATTGGGGAGGGTATTCTTACCCCCAAAACCTTGTTTGTATTATTCTCCTTCATTTTGTCACATCTAAACTGAGACTAAGGTCTTTGAGGCATATTATCATTGACTTGTTCTGTAAAGTGTCTGGAATACTTTAGGGCACTACAAAATTAATTTTAAAAAATTGATTAAAAATTAATGAGTTAGTAATTTCTTGCCCTTGTATTTTCTCCCATAATATGCCCTATGGGGTCTTCTAATGTCATACAGCTCTAATTATAATAAGCTTATATAAATACAAGCCAGTGTTTGGCTTTTTTTTTTTTTTTTTGCATATGATGGGGTCCATGTTTCAATGCTGTTTGTCTTTTGGCTTGTAGATATCTGTTGGCTCTGGGAGGGATGATACTGTAGCACAAGCACTAAGAACCAGCCTGCTGTGCTGACTGTTAATTGTGTCTCCTTTAATTAACACATTTTTGCACAAAGGATTATGAAGTAATCAAATTTAGAAAACAATTACATGGGAGTGAAATTTGTTGGTAGTGCTCCAAATGTTTATGTTTATATGACCTATAAAATGGGATTTAAAACTTTCATCACCAGCTGTAGGCAATTCACATTAGTAAGTCAATGAAATCAAGAGGTTAAAGTACCTTTCTAAATAAAAACAACTTTAATGGAAGGAGCATTATTTTAGTACTTGTAATTTACATAAGAGCACAGCAGAGCTATCAAAAACTCCATAGAAACATTAGTGTCTGCTGTGGTCTGGTGGTGAGAAGTCCGTTATATATCGTTAAAATCATGATATTAAGGAGGTTATTTCATAAAGTTGAAGTTGGAATTATAAGATTCTGAACTAAGATTTTATTTTATTAAAGAGCATGAGTTGTAAAACCAAAGTGAACTACTGCATTTACAACTATATTTAACAAAATGCTGATCACTGAAAGAAAAAAAAAGAGGATGGCCTTATTGAGGCCGAGATGATGTCTCACAAGAAGAGTTGTGAAAAATAAATCTATTTTTTGTCTATAAAAACAAAATTTCATGAGTTTTTAATGACAATTTATTATAGTCTACACTAAAATTTCACAATTTCTGCCTCTAAACTGATTTTTCATATGCTGAAAATCTAACTCAGAACAGCCTTCAAATTCCCAAACATTTTCTCCAAATGACCATGTCTGCAGAGACCTCACTGTGTTCACAGAGGAAACACAGCCCTTCACCTTTGAAAATCAATGTCAATTCCTGTGTAAAATTGCCCATTTTCAAGTAAACTGATACATTCAATACCCCGTTTAGCAGGTAGGGCACCAGACTGAGAGTCAGTAGGTTTTTATTCCTGGCTCTACCATTGGTTTGCTGTGGTTTGCATCATTTTCTCTCCCTGGTGCCTGTATTTTCCCATTCCACCCTTAGTTTTATCTATTTAGACTGTGAACCCTCTGGCAGCCATCACTGCATGTTTCTGCAGTACCTCAAACAGTGGAGCTCCAATCTAAGTTGTACCCTTTTAGTGCTACCATAATCTAAATATAACTATAATAACCACAATAAAAACACGCTAAGTAGAAAACTGTACCCTTCTGATCTGTTCACTTAGATGCTGGATCTCTTTCTATTTCTGGATGCAATTCACTATTTTCTCTCTTTGATAGCTCTTTTACATACAAAAGTACATTCAAGACATATAGTGATCCATCTGACAAGATATAATTTCTAATCAGACTAGCTATTTCACTAAAAGTTATATATCCACATAAATATAATGTAAAGCTGAAGGGAGGAGATGCTGGAAGGTTGATAGATGTATATACTATTTTCACCACCCCCACAAAGGTAAAAAATAGGAATAGGAGAGGCCACGAAAGAGGCAAGACTGACACTTGCAAATTCAGCAAGTTGTAGTTTAACAAGTTGATAAGGGAACCTTTGGAGAAATCTTAACTAAACGGGTTTCAGAGTAGCAGCCGTGTTAGTCTGTATTCGCAAAAAGAAAAGGAGGACTTGTGGCACCTTAGAGACTAACCAATTTATTAGAGCATAAGCTTTCGTGAGCTACAGCTCACTTCCTCAGATGCATATCGTGGAAACTGCAGCAGGCTTTATATATACACAGAGAATATGAAACAATACCTATTCCCACCCCACTGTCCTGCTGGTAATAGCTTATCTAAAGTGATTAAAACCTGGATTTGTGCTGGAAATCACTTTAGATAAGCTATTACCAGCAGGACAGTGGGGTGGGAATAGGTATTGTTTCATATTCTCTGTGTATATATAAAGCCTGCTGCAGTTTCCACGATATGCATCTGAGGAAGTGAGCTGTAGCTCACGAAAGCTTATGCTCTAATAAATTGGTTAGTCTCTAAGGTGCCACAAGTCCTCCTTTTCTTAACTAAACGATTATCTAAGTATGCTTATTTTGTGACTAACACAGCTCTTTGCAACAACCCCTCAGGAGACGGGTGCTAATGGTGATAAGTTGATCCATTCTATTCTTTATGGAATGGATTCGGCATGTATTTTGGCTTCCCAAAAGCATGTTTCCTTTGAGAGAATCTCAGCTTTAGAGTCAGAAGGCAAAATATGCCCAGTGAAAGATAAAAAGGGTTTGCTTATCCACTGGCAAGTAGCTGTTTGGTGGAAAACTTGTCCTGGTGATTTGTAATCTAGTCCCATGGCACTGCAACTTTCCAACTAAGTTCCTGCTAATAAAATACCATCTCTCATGCCCAGTTTTCCGTTTATAATAAACTCCTTAATAGTATTTAGGTCCTCCTTCTTATCTTAACTAATCCCTATTTTTAATTTACTCCTAACTGATACTATCTCTATACTTTCCTTTCTAACTTTTTTCTTCCATTGTGTTTTGCTTTTCTAGCTTGTTTCTAACTACAGTCATTTCCTTTTTTAACCTTTCTCACTGCAATATCTAGGTATCAGATGCAGAACTGAAAGTGAAATTGGCTCAGTCCAGAAAGGAACTTGCTCTCTATGACTCCTGTGTTTAGCTGTTTTTATTCAGAGGGTACTAATCCCTCATTTTTTCCTCAGTTCTTCCCATTCTTCTCTCCATGTTCACCAGTCATTGTCACAGGACAGCTTTTGCAAAATGCCGTGTAAATGGTCAGACCAGCTCAGCTTCTGTTTCTCTGGCAAGGAGTCTCAGATTCCTAGACTGTCTGCAGAGAAATCTTTCCTCTGGACCCAAGAGTTTAACTATGAACTCCGTCAACTTCAGCATTGTCATTGACCATCTCATTGACCACAGCTGTTCAAGTGGGTCATGGAAGAGATGGTCCCAAAGTAGCCAAGCCCTAGCCCCTACAACCCTCAAAGATTAGAAGAACCTTGACATGTGTCTATATGAAAAGTTAGCCAGTGGACATGTGGAGCATTGGTGTGAGGTGTTTTTGTTTCAGTGGTCTTTCCTTCAGGCAGTAAGCTGTCTGTTTCACTTTCATCCCCAAGTACAGAGAGCTACTGAAGTCCAACATGAGGAGTATGACGGTTAGACCCTCAACCCCTTCCAACACATTTATGACTCCTCATGAGCCTTCCTTCAGAGACTGCCTGCATTATGAAATCCCTTCCTTGACTCTCCCCCATTAACACAGTTCAAGAATTTGTGAGGACCTCCTACTTTTGCTGCTCAACTTGTGTACTCCAAAAGCAACTTTTTTCTATGTCAGAGCACCACTAACAACAAATGTAATGTGCCCTGGGCTTTTTCTTTCAGAACGTAGAAGAATAAAGTTCAAGCACTTTTGCACTACTTTCTAATTCTATGGGTAGAGTGTGATAGCAAAAAAAAGTCTTATGTATTGGGCCTTGAACATTAGCACCACACCAGAGTCTTGAACAGACACTTCAGGTAGCTAAACATTTCTCAGCACTACAAAGCTTCAAGTTTAGTTTGGAGCTGACAGTTGAGTCATGCCCCCCCGCCCCCCGCCAGCCCTTTTCTTTTTCTGGCTGAACCAATTCACCCATATTTATTCTTGACTTTATCTAACCATTTATCTTCTTGTGCTTGCAGCAGTTCCAAAGATCAGGCTGTTCAGCACTATTCTTTCAGAAACAAAACCTAGATGACATTTGATTGGTAGTCTTGTTCAGTACACCATTCTATGAACCCTGAATTTCAGGCAAGTCAACAGGGGATTGTCCACCATATTTCACAACTCCAGTAACAGCTCACTGAAGCTGCTCATTTACTCTCTGAGGTCACACATCCAGATTTGCAAAGAAGCCAGTGGAATGGCAGTGGTTGAAAGTGAGCAGATGACAGATTTCCTATAGCAAGTCTGAGCTGGCAGCAAGTAAATGAATTGTATGATTTAATGGGACTGCTGTTTCTTCAGAATGAGTTCAGCTGACTTCAGCTGGCATCTGAATTTTAAAAAAATAAAGTACCACATTTTTTCATTTTATTATGCAGGCACATGCCAGTCCAAAATAAAGTCAAAAGGGTAACTTGTACGTTAATGCTCCTAAGGATGATTAAGACAATGAGTCACAGCAATGAAAACACTCTGTCATGAAATGACCAAGACATAAAATAACTCTTGCCAATAACATAACTCAGACATGATTTTAATGCAGACATGAATTTCTAAGGCAGCAGCAAATAACTCCAAAAGACTACAGGTTCAAAAGTTAAGTCTGTATATATGATTCCAGAGGCTTTTTGACAACCAGTATCAACAGTATGCATTATTTTTCAGTAATCTGGCCAAAGGATTAGGGTAATAAATGGTGACAGGCTAATATATTTACAATAGCATGAGAAATATAGGGCCAACCTCTGGCCTCAGACATACGTACAGAACTCTCATTAACTTCAGACAGAGCTGGATGCATGTATCTGATGACAGAATTTGGCCCACAGATGTTTCAGAATGGAAGGCCCTTTGAATCTATTTCCTTCTTTTTTGTAGGATATCTTCTATCTCAGCAGGTGTAACCAGATAGGTGGTCTTCCTTAAGCAGACAGCCAGTCCCTTGTTAATTAAGTTATATTGCTTCTAATATTTAAACTGGTAAAGCATTCAACCTAATATATGTCAAGTGGCCTGAAGCTTTAGAGGATAAGGAGATCTCTGCTCCCATCTATACAGGGGAAAGAACAACCACAAAGCTGCTTTTTTTGCATAAGTTATTTAGGCAGTATTCCAGATGGATAAAAGTTCCACAGAGGCCCCAACCATTGTTGAACAAGGGGAAGTATGGCTGCAGAGAGAGAGTTATTTTCATAAGCTGTTTACCCAGAATTTCTCCAGTGACATTTTGGTAATCGCCATAATAGCACAGGAACTCATAAGTGCTTGGGCAGTAGAACTGAATTGAGAGGAAAAGGTCTTCTACCTTATAGCAATGACTCTGTTCCTTGGTCCTACATACTACTGGTTCTCCTCTGCTGAGGATCCTTTGCCATTGAAGACTCTTCACTGAAGCCACAGAGGACAGAAGCAGAACTACGTGGACTTTAGTGAGGTCCCTCCTACCCAGGCCCTAAATAAAGCTGAAATCACACTATTAGTTGGTTGAGAAGGTGGAGCCTCAGGACAGGCCCAAGCAGCACTTCCCAAGAAACTTGATAAAGGCCTGCCTACGTGTATGGGACTATTCTATTCACTGACACCAAACTGTGATTCAACATACTTTAGCTAATAGGGAAGAGATGTGGACGTTCACACTGGCAGGTGGGTTACCAGATTACTGCCAAAGTTACAGTCAGTGAGTGTTTTATTTATCATTCATATAGATATTATTGCTGTGTTTTCCCAAGTTGATGCTGTATTCCCTTTTCCCCTAACAAACACTCAGTGATTTGTAGTGGGGAAGAATTGCCTATTAAGCATGCCCCAATATTTAGTGTTTCTTAAAAATTCTGGGTAGGGGATAGAGCCTATGAGATTTGTTAGGTTTCTGAGGGATACCCGAGCCATTTGAACTCAGCCCTTGTTGAATATAAAGGAGAAATGAGGGATTTTTAAAACAAAGATGAACTACTTTCCTAATTAAAAAATGCCAAAAGAATATTTGAGGAAAAACTTTGGAATGAAGATAAGTGATAAATACAATATCGAGGTGGAACAGCGGGAGAGCAAATATATGTACTTCTGTGCTTTATCTCTCAAGAAGTGAAAATTCATTATGGATTCTTGAAAGATTATTTTCTGATGCAATCCATGTGAAAACAGGTGACCACTTCAGCAGGTCAAGAAAAGCAACAAACTCTCACTCTAAACAAGCAAGTTTGAATTTTCACAAATTTTAAGACCAGAAGAGACAATTATAATAATCTAGTTTGACCTTCTGTATCACATGAGTCAATTTCACCAGATGACTTGTGCATCAAGCATACAACTTCTGGTTGAGCTACAGCATTGTTATCAGAAATACATCCAGTGCTGACTTAAACACTTCAAGTAACAGAGAATCTACCATATCCCCAGGAAAGTGGTTCCAATGGTTAGTTACCCCCATTGTCAAAAAAATTGTTGCCTTGTTTCTAGTCTGAATTTGCCTAAATTCTGTTTCCAGAATTTAGATATAGTTATGTTTTTGTCTTCTAAAAGAAAGAACCTCTTTTATAAGAAATCTTCTCCCCAAATAGGAACAGTATGGACACCTCTTAGTGTCTAGAAGCTCAGCCTATTTAGTTCATCTAAGGGAAGGTTGTCACTTGTAGCTCTATTCTTGGCCCTATCCAATTTGTCAAGATTCTTTTTGAAGTCTTAACAACAGAATTAGACATAGTATTTCAATAATGGTCTCAATAATGTCAGTGATAATACCACCTCTGTACTTTTACTCAATATTTCCCTGTCTTTACGTCCAAGGATCACATTTGTTCTCTTAGCTACAGCATCACCCTGCCCAGCACTCCACCAACTGACACTGGAGTGGGTGACCTTCAGATTTTTTTGGCTTGGGGTACATAAGGAAGTGAGATTTTTTGGCACATCATGCCCCAGTTGTCAACTGGCAGGATCCAAGACAACTCCAAGGCTCCCCTGGTCCCCCTCCTAGTAGTGAGGGTACCCTTAAAATGAATAAGGCTGGACTTAATAGAGCCACTCAAGAAAGGTGTGTCAGAATACTGTCACATACTGGTAATAGTGGACTGCATGATACAGTACCCCAAGGCTATTTGTCTCTGCATGACAAATGCACCCCCCATCATGACTGAACTCATGAAGGTCTTTGCGAGGGTTGGGATACCAAAAGAAATCCTGGTCCAATTTCTCATCAAGATTGATGAAAGAGTTGTGTGAGCAGCTAAAGATTAAATCCCTCAAGACATCAGTCTACCAGCTGAAGACAAACTGGTTAATGGAGCAGTTCAGTGGGACCTTGAAGGCAATCCTGAACAAGTTTGTGGCCTCAGACCTCCAACACTAGGACCAACTTCTACAACCCCTACTGTTCACCACATAGGAGGTCCCTCAAGCCTCCACAGGATTTTCACCTTTGAACTGCTGTATGGGAGACAGCCTGTGGAATTTTGATTCTCCCAAATGAGAAGCCTAGGAGGAATGGGAATCCAGGGCTGAGGGTTCAGTGCAATATATGCTCCAGCTACAGAAGAGGCCAAAAGCACAGAGGGGCGGGACGTGAAGTAAAACCTCACTAAAGCTTAGCATTGCCAGGAAAGCACCTACAATACAGGAACCCAGTTATGTCATTTTGAGCCAGGTGATAGGGTAGTACAGTTAGCACCAAGTTCCGAGTCATAGAATCATAGGGGTCATCTAATCCAGTCCCCTGCACTCATGGTAGGACTAAGACCATCCCTGACAGGTATTTGTCTAACCTGCTCTTAAAAATCTCCACTGATGAAGATTCCACAACCTGCTGGGGCAATTTATTCCAGTGCTTAACTACTCTGACAGCTAGGAAGTTTTTCCTAATACCCAACCTAAACTGCTCTTGCTGCAATTTAAGCTCATTCCTTCTTGTCCTATCCTCAGAGGTTAAGGAGAATAATTTCTCTCTCTCCTCCTTGTAACAACCTTTTATGTACTTGAAAACTGTTATCTCCCCTCTCAGTCTTCTCTTCTCTAGACTAAACAAACTGTTGAATCAAAACTGTTGGCAAGGACTGTTTGAGATAAGAAGGTTAGGGCAAGTCAACTATGAGATATATCAACCTGGGAAGTGAAGAAGACACAGATATGCCATGTATACCTCCTAAACATCTGGAGAGATCAGTAAGGCCTGCTCATAACTCCATATCCACCTGAGCTGGAGCTAGGGCCCCAAGCCTGGACATCTCCAGGCCCAGACCCAGTTCTGACTTGAACAATGATCACAAATGCTACAACTGGTCTGTACATTCCCCTCAGTGTCCTCAACCCACCCAGGATAGGCACATTTGACCTACCACCACATTGTGACCAAGCAGTGCAGAAAGTCCAGGAGAGCTACCAAACACTGCCAAGAAGGATGTGGGAAGTGGTTCACAAAGAACTGCAGGCTATGCTAAACCTAGGAATCATCAAGGAGTCCTACAGCAGGTAGAAGAGTTCTATTGTGCTGGTGCCAACGATTAATGAGTTGACTCAGTTATGCGTAGACTTTAGGAGAGTCAAAACAACATCCATAGAGCCCCTCGATCCATGATGTGCAAAAATGGTATAAAAGATATAAAGCAGATTTCTACAGATTTGAAGGGTTCTAATATTCAAGTTTCATGTGTACCCAATGCCCTGGGTGGACAAGCTGCTGGAGAATCTGGGGACTGCTGAATACATCTCAACCTTAGACCAGACAAAGGGGTCCTGACAGTACCCACTGACGGTGGAGTCACATGAAAAAAAACAGTCCTCCCTAAACGCTTTGGCCTGTACCAATTTGTAACCATGCCATTTGGCCTCCACAGGGCTGTGGCCACTTTTCAGCAGCTAATGGACCAAGTACTGAGACCACATGACTAGTATGCAGCAGACTATATTGATGACATATTTATCAATAGTCACAGCTGGGAGGCCACATGAAGCATGCCATTGTTGTCGTTTAGGCCCTTGAGAAGGCAGAGCTCATAGCAAATCTGGCCAAATGTTAACTGGGAAAAAGGAAGGTGACATTTCTTGAGTACACCATGGTGAAAGGCCTGCTGCATCCACTCATCAACAAAGTCCAGGCACTTGCAAACTGCCTGGTACTATTGACCAAGAAGCAGGTACCGGTGGTTTGTATCAGACTTTGCCATGATAACAGCCCCTCTTTCTGATCTGGTGAAGGACACTAGCAACAGAAAGCTTAAATAGATGAGGCTTGCAACAGTGCATTCAAAACTTTAAAGAAATTTTCCACCCTGAGTTCTCAAAACAATTCATCCCATGGACAGATGTGTCGCATGTGGGCCTGGGGGCAGTGCTACCGCAGAATGTTGATGGCAAGGAACAGCCAGTAAACTGCTTGAGTAAAAAGCAGTTCCCGCGGGAAGTAAACTACATGATCATCAAAATGAAAGCCCTGTCTGTAAAGTGGGCCATATGTGTGCTACCTTATTATTTACTGAGGAACCTTTCCTGCTAGTCATGGACTGTGCCCCTCTGTGCTGGCTGAATTCTATGAAGGATACCTATGCCTAGATCTTGAGGTGATACCTCTCCCTACACCCCTGTCGTTTTAAGGTACTCCATCACCCAGGAAAGGCACACCAGAAAGCAGATTTCTTTTCTAGAGATGGAGGGGAATGGTGGATGGATAACAGTCTCCTGAGTCCGAGTCTGAGGGAGATGGAGTATAATGGGTATGCAAACCCCACACTGAGAAACAGAGGGTTAAGGAGTCGTTCTGGTCCCAGGAGGCTCCATCCAGCTGCACCTGTTGGCCATGCTCTCAGTGGAGCTTAAAAGGGCACAGCACAACTCAGTCAGAGTGGTCTGTGCAAGGGAGCAGATCAGCACTGGTAGCTCCTGCAGGAGCCCCACACCACCCTGACGCAGACCACAACCCAAAGCTGCTAGCCACTACACAAGAGACAGTGGAGTTTCTGCCTGTGAATGGGGAAGGGAATCTCCTGACCCCCTTTCTGAGATGATACATTTAGCCCAGTAGCCAGGCTTTCATCACACCTCTGGAAAGATAGGGACATGATACAATGTAACCCAGGGAGTAGGCTGGGAGATACCGTGGCTGAGGAAGCACACCTGATTTGCTTGCTGCAGGGTCCTGGGATGGAACTTGGAGAAGTAGGAGGGCCTGGGTTCCTGGATTTGAGCCATTAAGTGCTGTTGTCAACCTCCTGGATTTGAACCGGCAGGTGCTGACTCCAGTTCCTGGACTTCAGCCATGAGGCTGCATGGTGAGCTAATGCTCCGATTACTAGAGGACATTGTCTAGGGCAGAGGTGGGCAAACTACAGCCCGCAGACCACATCCGACCTGTAAGACATTCCTGCCTGGCCCCTGAGCTCCAGGCAGGGAAGGCGAGCCCCCGGCCCCTCCCCTGCAGTCCCCCCTTCCCCGCAGCCTCAGCACGCCACGCCGCCAGTGCTCTGGCCCACTGCTCCTACCGGGTAGCGTGGGCGGCGTGGCTGCGAGCTCCTGCTGCTCAGAGCAGCATTGTAAGGAGGTGGGGGGGAGGGGTTGGATAAGGGGCAGGGAGTCCCAGGGGGCAGTCAGGTGACATGGAGCAGGGGGGGTTGGTAGGGGGTGGGGTCCTGGAGGGGGGCAGTTAGGGGCAAGGGTCCTGGAAAGGGGCAATCAGGGGACAGGAAGTGGGAGGGGGTAGATGGGGTGGGGGCCAGGCCATTTGGGGAGGCACAGCCTTCCCTACCCGGCCCTCCATAAAGTTTCACAACGCCAATGTGGCCCACGGGCCAAAAAGTTTGCCCACCTCTGGTCTAGGGAGATGGTATCCATCACAGTGCCTCTATTTACTATAATAAATAATAATTATATTAATTATCTGTATTGCTTTTTTGTAATTAAAAGTACAAAAATAAGAACAATTTCAGATAATAACCTATGCCACTGTACCACAAAATAGCATCATTTCAAAAAGTGTAACTGTCCATCATATGGACTTGCATCTTAGGCCAAAACGATACCTTATACAACCTCCCATAAGACACATAGCTCTTAAAGGGGCAAGGAAATCCAGAATAAAATTTGTTTTTAAGTAATGTTTTTGCATCAGAAAAGTCACAGTTCGGGCTATTCTTAAATCGCACTATTGTGACTTTTTTTTCCTGTAATGGCTTTTGCATGTATTAAGAATAAATTGGTAACCCTAATTCTGAATTTCTTGATATTTTTGGTTTCTATTACAGCCTACCCATCAGCTCACAGGCATGATCCAGCTCACACTGAAGCCAAGTCTTTCCATGGACTCTTATGGTCTCTGGAACAAGCCCTATTTGGTAACACCAATTATGCCATTCTTATGTAGAAAAAACTCATCATAGTTTTGTATTAAAGATATTTCCAGCACTGCTTTTCACTTAATATACTTGGGGTTTTGTCTGTTATTCGTAAAGTTCTGCTAGTTCTCAAACCCTAATCAAAGAGGAAAACAATGTATATTCTATTACTTTAGCAAAATGCTAACTCCGTGAATGTACTCAGTTACACAGTCTTATTTAACCAGATATATACACAGTATCCTGTTGGTAAAATACTTTGCGACATTAAACAATATTAAATTTATAAAGCACATTTCTAAATACCCTTACTGTCACTGATGCACCAAGAAAATCTACTCCAAATGGGAGACAGCATCTTTTCAGAACTCTTAGTAAAAACTATTCCTGGAATATCCTAAATGCTGGGAACTAACATCCTTGTAAAGGCATAACATTTGTGAGATTTAAAACAACAGTTCCTTAAAGACGGGGAATGAAGCACAGGAGACTGTAACTAGTCCTTGTGTCATTTAATTTGCTCCCAAAGATAATACTTACTTTGGGCCATTTGGCAGCATAACATCTGTACAGAGAGTAGACACTAATGAAACTGACTTAAATGATGCATGAACAGAATTAGCTGGTAGCCACTAGAAATTACTGGCTTTTTAAGTTATAGCTGCCAATTGATGCATATTTTTGGAGCATTATTTTCTTTCTCAGAGTAAAAGAGAGATTGCACAGCAGGGCTGGAAAGATTATGTAAACTCAGAGAGAATTTAACAGTGAAACAGAATACAAAATTTGTTTTAAAAGTAAAAAACACAGTACAGTCACCAGTGATTATTTTTTCTTTTTGCAATTGAATAGGGTTTAATCTCTCAAATGATAATGAGGGAAAAGGAGAAGACCAAAATTTCAAACTTGGGTCCCATTCCTGCTGCAGGCTCTGGGTGGCCAAACAGGTCCATCCGCATGAAGTCAGTTGCAGGATTAGGATCTTTGTTGCTTAGAATTAGGGCCCTATATTTATGAACCCTTAAGTGAGCAGTTTCAGGGGCCTAAATATCACTCTAGGAGCCTAAATTTAGGAATCCAAGTCTGAAAATGTTATTGTTGTGCTTTCAAGTCAACTCCTAAAACAACCCTGAGTGACTCTGCTCTGTTCATTTCTCCTTCATTTTAGTTTAAGTGATGTAAGTGTTTTGTTGCATTCCAAAGCTTCTTCCTTGTAACCTTTTTAGTCCTGCTGTGCAATCTCTCTGTCACTCCGTCTAAGAAATAATGCTGCAACATCAACTGGCAGCTATAACTTAAACATTACCAGCCAATTCTCATATTTGCAAAGAAACAGGGCCCCCACTGATTTCAACTGCTGTTAAAACAGAATTGTACAGGGGAAAAAAAACCCCCCGAAGCATTAAAGCATTTATAGTCAAGCAATAATCACTGAGCAATCACTGTAAAAGTCTGCACAAAAAGCCGTTATTAAAATAGGGGTGATTTTCTCTTACGGTGTCTTAATTCAGTGACTTTAATGGGAATTGAGGTTGTTGATCTCTGAAACTTCGGACACCTATTTAGGCAGGTGGATACAAATGTAGGGACCTAACTTTTGGCATCCAAGTTAGAAAGTTTTGGCTTCAGCCTCTTGCAACTGTTGTTAAATCCCATGTAACTAGTTGAAACTCTGGGAGTTACTGTCTAGCATCTTAGAGAAATAGTCTGGAGTGTGTTGAGTGAAACCTCATTCAAACTGGTGAATGTGACAGTGACCCTTCATTTAAGATAGCTGTAAGAGACAGGAAAGCAGCCCCCAACTTAAAACAAAGGCTTATGAGAGTCTGTCCATGAATTTGAGCTTCTGGCAGAACACTTTGCTGAGTAGTATGTGTATGTGCATGCGCACACAAGCTGAAGAATTGCAGAAGCAAACAAAAAAGGGACCTCAAGACACAGCCTGGAAGCATGGTGGGTGGCCCTGGGAGAAGCCTAGAGCGAGGTTTGGGCCAAGTGCTGGCTGAAAGAGGCTCAGACCTGTGAGCAAGGACACTGTCTCCTGTTTCATTCCTTCTATATTCCAGGAAACAGGACTTTGCATATTCTTTGTAAATAAACAAAAAATACAATCAGAGAAATATCTGAGCCTCATCAATTTCACCTCCCAAGTGGAATGACCTACAGGACTCTATATTTTTGGCTAACCACTCAGGTCAAAAGGGGTAACCATTGTAATCGCATCATCCATCTGTTTTAAACTAAATGACTGAGAGGTTGAAAATGGATTTTGTGAATGATGCAAAATCAGATTATAAACAATAGCATAGATTTTTAAAACAATTATTTTATTGTATTTCTCAGTGTAATATTTGCCACTGGAGTCTCTCACTTTGGATATTGGTTGGCTTATAGTAGGTTACAGATATGAACGGGGAGTTTTGCTGAACAGGGAAGAAAAATTAGCTTGTAATAGGTATAAAGAAAATATGGAATCTTAACATCACTATTTTATAATTTCATGCTATTAAAAATGACAGCTACTGCACTTTAATTATGCCAAAACTTAATAGAAGATAATTTAAGAATCGCTGAATGGTGAAATTAACATGATAGGTTAGGAACATAAGAGAGAAGAAGCTATTGAAATGAATAAGAGAAAATCACACCTATTCTAATAACATTTTTTTTACCTGATTTTAATATTGATTTCCCAGTAACTATTATTTGAATATAAATGTAAATTTAAATGCAAAATGTTTATTTGGGTTTTTTATTCTAAAACAGCAATGAGAATGATGGTTTAAGGTCTTAAATGTCTTGACTTCCACTTTAAAATGAATTTTAAAAAATATGCAGAGGGCTGGGAAACTAAACTTACTTCTAGAACCCTAATTGTTACTGTAAGTATTGTAATTATGCACTACAAACAGCACTATAGTTATCAGTCTTGGATCAAACACTGAATGGACATGGTTTCTAATCTACCTTCTCAGGGTTACTGAGATGAACTCTACCAGGACATGCTAAATTTCTATTGAAGTCAATGAGTTGCTCATGAAATAGTTACTTAATAAATATTATTTATAGAAAGTATCTGGGGAATAATTTAAATCATGTGGTAAATTGGTCACGGAAAACTTTGAACAAAAAAAAAAGAGACAAAATACGTCAAAGAAGTAATTCATTACAAATTATTCATCCAGTTTAGTAATCATAAAAGGGAAAGTAACAGCAATTAAATTAAATGCTGTTTCAATAGATTGATTACAATAAATGATTCTGAAGGTTTTCATAAACACATTACTTCTGTTACAACATATTAGAACAAAAAAATTATTCCCCATTTTTGCAAGCATTTAAATGTTCAAACCTAATAAAAAGGATCTAATTTGATTACTCTGATAAACAATATCTCTGCAAAACAGCTGTAAGCAAATTCATGGGAATAGATGGCTTCCAGAGAAACCTGACAAGAGGAAAACAGATGGCAATGTACAGAAGTCTATTTTTTAAATTCTGTTGTAAGTAATGCACTTAAAAAACTGCAATCTGTGAGCAGCATATTAATGGTTTATCGCTTGAATGAATTATTTTAAAGAATTAACGAATTCTTGAAAACTGTGGCAGTATTCTTTAATCAGTTTAAAAAATGGCTTTTAGAACACATTCTTGACACAAAATTTCTCCTCCTCAAAAATAATTAGAAAAGATTACAACTGTCTAGGCTTCCTGGAACGCACTACTGTTATGTTATATTTTGTCCCCTTTAACAAAACAAAACACTGAGACAACGTATGATCACCCTTACCTAAAAATAAATTGACTCAATACAACTGAAGATATTAGAATGTGGCCCTCACTGTTTAATTTAAAAGGGTCTTGAGTTCTTGTAGCTCTCTCCCAGCGCTCTGCCGTGACTATGTAAGCCACGTAAAAGCACTGCCACGGCAGTGCTTTAGTGTTGCCAGTGTAGATGAGCCCCTATTAGTCATTACTTCAAATACCATAGCGTTACCAAGGGCCATGTAGAGGGCTGGCCTTACCATGAGGCCAACTGAGGTGGCCACCTTAGGTGCCAGACTGGGCTGGGGGCACCACTAGGATCCAGAGTGTAGAAATTTGTGTCTGCTGCTGGTGCATATGTATTCTCTCTGCTCTAGATGCACAGAGATGGTGAAGTGCTGTGCTGGAGGAAGGAGGGCACAAGAGACATAACAGTCAGGCAGGAGAAAAGGTGAGAGGGAAAAACAGAAAGCAACAGGAGCTGCAGGAAGAGAGAGGAGGAGGAGCCTCTTAGCCTCTCTAGCACCCCAGGAGCCTGGACTGATTAACACCAGCTTCTCAGGGAGCTTCCTGTTTCCTGCTGCTTCCCTGAACCCACTTGAGGAGAACAGGCAGTCACCTGAAGTAGTAGGAGCCAGTTAGGCTCTTAAGATGCTGATATCTTTCCTCACTTGGGCCCTGCTACCAGCCTCCTTATTTGTCCCCTTCAACTGAGTGTTGAGAGCCACTATAGCTGGCACAGAACAGCAGTCAGGAGTGAAGGAAGAAAACGCCCCTCTGGGGCAGCATTCAGAAAAAGAAAGAAAGCAAAGGAAGCTTTTCTATCTAAGCAGGAAGGAGCTCTCCTGAGATCCATAGACACAAACGTTCACAGTGAGCCTTCTGGCCCCAGTGAGGATGTGAGTGGTGAGAAGATGCCTGATCTTCCAGTTAGTCAGAGTGCAGGTGACCTGGCAGCTACAGCAGTATCCATATCTCCATCTGAAATGGATGTAACCATGCACATTCCTGAAGAAAAGTATAGATCAGAGAAGAGTGTGGTGGAGGCACAAGAAACGGATGCTGCTGAGTTTAGTTCTTTAAGGCTAGATGATCCAGGACTGTGGACCCACTTGAGCAGTAGCCTGAGGGACTTCCTTGTACTACATGGACCACAGCAAGTCAAAAACTTCATGTTCCCCAATGACAATGAAAATAGAAGTTTCCATCCAACACATTACTGGTGTGAAATCCCCAATGGTGACAAAGTGGAGAGGCCATGGCTTATGTACTCAAAAACTCAGAATGCTGCATACTGTTCTTGTTACAAACTCTTCCAGCCACATTGGGTTCTACAGGAACAAAGGACTGCACAAATCTGGTTAGAAATCTGGCATGCCATGAGAAGGCGGCAAATCACCAGCGAACATTCCATAGCTGGAAAGAGCTCGAGATGAGACGAAGGTTAAAGGCCACCATAGATGATCAGCATCCAGAGAAGATTGCATCAGAGTCTCTTTACCGGCAAAATGTTCTGAAAAGGCTCATTGCCATTGTGAGAATGCTTGCTAACCAAAACCTAGTACTGCGTGGCACTTCAGATCAACTGTATGTGCCAAACAATGGAAACTTCCTTAAAATTGTGGAGCAGATGGCTGAGTTTGATGCTGTACTCCAGGAGCATCTAAGAAGAGTCACCAAGAAATGTACACATACCACTACCTTGGAAAAACAATTCAAAATGAAGTCATACTGTTACTGGCAACAAAAGTCAAACAGAAAATTGTGGCAGGTCTGAAGTCAGCAAGATATTACTCTGTTATTCTGGACTGCACACCTGACATCAGCCATACAGAACAAATGACTTTAATGGTGTGTTTTGTAACAACAGCAGAACCTAGTGAAAATGTCCCTGCAATGGTGAATGTCAGAGAGCATTTTCTGGAATTTATTGACATTGATGATACTACAGGAGCTGGTATGACAAATGAGCTTCTTAAAAAGCTGAAAGATACAGGAATTGCGATAGCTGACATGAGAGGTCAGGGCTACGATAATGGTGCCAACGTGAGAGGAAAGAACAGAGGAGGGGCAGACACAGATCCAAGAGTTAAACCCTCAAGCTTTTTTTGTCCCACGCAGTTCTCATTCATTGAACTTGGTAGTCAGTGATGCAGCCATCAGCTTCTAGAGAGACTGCTGAATTTTTTAATGCAATTCAAAGCATCTGTGTATTTTTCTCTGCATTAACTCATTGATGGCAAATTTTGAAGCAACATCTGGGAACATCCTCTCTTACACTGAAACCACTCAGTGCCACACGACGGGAAAATCGAGCGGAGGCGATAAAGCCTATCAAACACCAAATTGGGAAGATAGATGATGCCATAGTGGCCATTATGGAAGATAAATGCTATGACAGGAACTGTTCTTGGGAGAACAGTGGTAGAGGGAAATGGAATCACCAAAAACTTACATAACTTCAAATTTCTGTGTGACTTAGTGTTGTGGCATGACATGCTGTTTGAAATAATGTTGTAAGCAAGAGACTCCAAGGTGTTGACCTTGATATATCTGGAGCAATGGAACAACTGGACAAAGCAAAGTCATACCTACAGTCTTACCAGTCAGATGAGGGATTTCAAAATGTTCTGAAGAGTGCACAGAAGTTGGCAGAGGAACTTCACTCTGAAGCCATTTTCCCACCCATTCAAGAATAGAAGAGTCACCGAAGAAGAAGACTTTTTGATTACGAGGCACAGGATAATCCCATAAGAGACCCCAAACAACAATTCAAAGTTGAATTCTTTAACCAGGAGCTAGATTGTGCAATACAGGCAGTTGAAGAACGTTTCATGCATCTCAAGGAACACAGCAGTATATTTGGGATGTTGTATGATATTCCAAAACTCCTCACTGTACCTGAAGAAGACCTACACCAGCAATACATGGCACTGGAGACAGTGTTGACACATGATGACGTGTGATATTGATGCGAGTGATTTAGGTGATGAACTGAATGCCCTTTCAAGATACATTTCAGCAGGATCAACTCCAAACGCTGTTCTGGAATATATGTGTACAAATAAGGTGACCACCCTCTTTTCAAATGCTTTTGTTGCTCTGCGCATACTTCTAACACTTCCTGTAACAGTTGCCAGTGGAGAACGCAGCTTCTCCAAGCTGAAGTTAATAAAAACACATCTACGCTCCACAATGACACAGGAGAGGCTGGTCGGCCTTGCAACCATCTCAATAGAGCATGAGCTGGTCCAGACTGTGGACCTTCAGGAAGCAGTTCAAATTTTCGCAACCAAGAAGGCAGGGAAAGCACCACTTTGATTTTTCAAACAGATAAAAATGCCGGTGTTTACTATGCAGACAAGAAAAGTTACATTTGCTGTTCAGGCGTTTGAAAGTTAAGTGTTACTTAAAATTTTTGAACAAGTCATTTTAATTTGTTAGTTCTCCTTTACTGGGGTAAGTAGCAGAGCAGTACCATGAGAAGAGTAGAACAGGAAGAGGGCAGAATTGAGAGCTTTCAAAATTTTGGCCCAAGCGAGGGGGCATCGGGGCATCATTTGAGCTCCCCACGTCAGGTACCAAAATGTTGTGGGCTGGCCCTGGCCATATAGGAGAAAGTAATCAGAGCAAGAGCTAAAGCAGAGCTGGAATAAAAGTATCTGCACACAAACAGGCTTTTGTGAAGAGATAACTGGTGGGAGAAAACCCAAATGAGCCTGCAGGCCCTAGGAGGTGATTATACAAGCATGATACCAGGTCCAATCAATCTATATTCACATTAGGTGAAATCCTGGCCCCACTGAAGACAATGGTAAATGTTTCATTGACTTCAATGGGGCCAGGATTTCATCCTGGACACACTTGAATTAGTAGAGGTAGTTGAGGAACACCAACTGTCTCTATGCCAATAGACATGGGTATTGGAAAGCAGACCATGTCATGCTCCACCCTGTGAAATGTGCAGATAGCCAAAAGAAATGCAGTCACCCAGTCACAGAAAAATACCTACTCATATAGAAATCAAGAAACCAGAACACACATCCTCATTCCCCAACTCGGAAAAGGAAATGGGGGATCATACCAAGCTGAAAGGCTCTTTGTTCCTTTCATGGCTGCGTATAACAATCAATGCGCATTCATGATGGTCCCCTACTTCAATCATGCTGCCTCTCTACAGTCCTTTTATGACATTCCCCACCTGTGACAGACAGCATCCCTTGTATCAATATCAATGAGCTACTGTCACACTCCTTTGGGCCGGGACATTTTTTAAATTGATCATTTCCCCCCACCCCCATTTTTTATGCTGCTGCCGCCATTTTTATCTTGACTTTTTTAATGCCTGACTAGGCCTGTAGCCCTGCGTGAACTTCAGAAACTAATTTAAAAATAGAAAAGGTAACTTCTCTTCCATGTACAAGCTTCTTTGATTTGAACCCTACCTCTGGGGTTTTTATTTTTTTGTTAGATAACAGGATGTGTGCATAGGTTTGATTCATTAGTAAAAATGAACAACTCTGGTGGACAATGATTTATCAAACAGATTTTACAGAACCAAAGTTTAAACTGGAGGCAGCTGCAAGAGTAAGAGGTTTCATACATCTTCAGAGAGCAGAATATCCACAGAGCCTAGACCTCCTGGTAATTAGAAATGGGAAAGCTATCAAGTAATGAGTAGCAAAGGAGAAAAATTTACACCAGAGACTAGAAAGGGGATCACTCTAGGAGACTAATTTTATTTTTAATCCCTGTGGAAGCTTAAAATAGCAATGTACTTATTTAAGAAATACACATTTAAATAGCTATAATCTGGTGATTTGACATTTTATGTGACTGAATTAAATCTGTATAAGAATGTTTCAAGTGTTAGGCTATTTTTAATAAGAGATGTTCATTATTGGATAATTTAGATACCTTGTATAACCAGAGGTAATTATGAAGGTGATTTCATTGTCATATTGATTAAACTACTGGTTCTTAGAATGTTGGCAAGTTTCATTAAGAGCAAATTTTATTTTCTTAGTTGCAAAATTAAGAGAGTATTAAGTGGAATTATCACACTCTACCTGATCATGTCAAGGATTAAGTCAATATTTGATTTCTTACATCAATAAGCCACTCATCCAAATATAAGGTAATTCTTGAAGACTTACTTGGCTTTAAGAAACAGCTACAATTATTAGCAGTCAGTTAACATGCCTGCACACTTTTGACTGCAAACATTAAGAGAATCTCAGATGATAGCAAACTAGTATAAAAACAGTAAAACTTTATCAGATACATTTTTAAAACACAGTAATTGCACTTTTTAGAATATAGGTTTGCTGACCTTTGAGGTTCAAAAAGGATTTTCTCTCAGGTATACCATTGCTTCATTGACTAGGTGTACTATTGAGTGTATTTTGCCTTCTGTGAAGCATCTAATAGTGGCCCCTACCCAAGGCAGTGATCTGCTTTGGCAACTCATATATTCTGATGAATTTTTCATACAGCTTATTGTAATTTACTATAGTTACTCCATGAAGTCAGTAGCCTTTAAAAGTTATTGAAAAAGAAAAAAAAATCTCCATTTGTGCAAGTTCCATAGTGTCAATGGGATGATTAAGTAGATGCTGCCCTGACAGGCAAATTAATAAGGGGAGAATTGAGAAAATATGTTGGCTTGCATGTCCCAATGTACTTATAAGTATATGCTGTAACACCTATATACCCCCTAGAGACATTTGTACTGTTCGCTATGCTATTGTTGATCCATCTTGCTGATCATGCCAAATGTGAACTGCTCTGAAGTTAGAATCTGTTAGAAAAAAGGAGAAAAACAAATGAAGAATAAAACGGATAAACTTATTTTCCCTGTCCTCTCACCTGTACTGCCTTATCCTAGTGTTCTTGTATTATTCCCCAAGTCAGAATAAGTTAACAGTGCTGATTCCTAAAAAGATGGAACTTTTTGCTATTCTTTCCAAACAACTGAGTTCATATATTGAACACTGATGATGAGAAAACATCAGAAGGTTTCGATATTCAAAGACACATTGAAAAGTCTGGAAGCTTATCTGCATCTCTTGAGTCTACAAAACTGAGCTATAGTACCCCAACAGCCCTTTTCGTGGTATTTTTTAGTTACTGATTGGTACCAGAAGGTAGAGAGGGACACCGGATTTAAATTATTTTTTTAAATGTATCCAGAACTTCAGAGCTCCAGAAATAATTCAATCTGAGTTTTGAACAAAGGTTCAGATTTTATCTGAATGGTTTATTCATCCCTAATGACTCTGATTGTCATTACATTTTGGTCCCAGGTATTTTGGGTTATGTGAGCAATAACTGTAGGTGCTGGATACACTAAGAAAGGTATTTTATACCCATCGATTTCTACTGATTGCAGTCACATTAACTAATAGTAACACTCACTGGTCTGTAGGGTGACCAGATGTCCCAATTTTATAGGGACGGTCCCGATATTTGTGTCTTTGTCTTATATAGGTGCCTATTACCCCCACCTGTCCCAGTTTTTCTAACTTGGTATCTGGTCACCCTACTGGTCTAGTAGGGGCTTGTTGTTCTTTCAACTTCCAATATTGAGAGGGTTTTTGTAATTAAAGTAGAACAGGATCCTAAATACTCAAGTTATCCCACGTCATAAAGTATCTTGATATTTTTATCGCCTGACTTGGAGGTCCAATGATCATAGTATCGACAATGGAAAAATAATTCTAGATCTGCTCTTGGAAGCTAGTTCTTTTTTATGTGAGAAAGACTTCAGCTGTAGGACTGGCCAGAAACCAAGAATTCCATTGCATGAAAAATTTCAAGGTTTCAAAATTTGTTTTCATTCTCCCGCAGAACAAACCTGAGATGTTTCCAAATGATTTATTACAAAATGGGAGCCAGACAACCACTTCAAAAATAGGAATAAGCCCATAGCTAGGGTACTCACCTGGGATATGGAAGAGCCAGGCTCAAGTCCATGCTCTGAATCAGGCTGAGCAGGGACTTGAACCTGGGACTCCTACATTTAAGGCAAGTGTACTAAGTTACAGGACTATTGGTCTAAGTTCCCACTAAGCTGCACAGCAGGCTATCAAAGGCCTTGCAGACAGGGAGAAGCACCTCTCCCCCAGCCCTGGGCTGCTGGGGAGGAGTCCTCTCTCCCTGCCGCAGCTCCGGGGAAGCCTGCACCCCAAACCCCGCATCCCTGGCCACATCTCAGAGCCAGCCCCCCCAGCCGGAGCCCTCACCCCCATACACCCCAACCCTCTGCCCCAGCCCTGAGTCCCCCTCCACCACCCCAAACCACCACCCCCGGCCCCACCCCAGAGACTGCACCCCAGCCAGAGCCCTCACCCCCATACACCCCAACCCTCTGCCCCAGCCTTGAGCCACCTCCTGTACCCCAACCCCCCGGCACCACTCCCGCCACACATTTCCTCCATATTGGTGCATGTAACAAAATGCATTCCGCACATGGATATAAAAAATTAGAGTGAACATTGCTATTGGTTATTCTGGAGTGAGTGACACTGACACACAGACTCACCTCCCTCCCCCCCCCCAAAAAAAAATCACATTCCTGACAAAAGTTTAGTCAAAACCAATACATTTCCATTAAAAAAATTGTTTTCTTGAAAATTCCATACCAGCTCTATTTAGCTTCCTAATTAGAAGCAAAATTACTTACATTTAATCACCCAGCCTCAAAGAAAATCATGCAATGTGGGATGGGGTGGGGTGAGGCTCCAGTGTGTTTCATCTGAACTCTTCATTGACTTCTATGGAGTTACCCCTCAATTTACACCATTGTGAGGAAAACCGGCCCAAACTGTATGGGTTACAAAATGTGAGCATCCCTGCCATGCAGTGACCTGGGGTGGAGTGTCATCCTTTCATATTTAGTCACCCATTTTGCTCAGATATAGTATATTATATAATGAGTGAAGATAAGTATCAATATATAACAACTCATCACATAATTTATGATGGACTGATCAAACAAAGCAGTGTAGAAGATTCTTCTGAAATTTCTCATAATTTTGAATCTTGATTGCACACAAAACTCCTTTACAAGCATTGTGGTGAGCAAGGTACCTGTAGGTTACTTGTAGTCTTGCAAAGCAAATAAAACATTTTCACCTACCTCTGAGACTTGCAAGCAATCTTTAAACATACATTTTTATTTAAAAAATAAGTTTTCTAAGACCATTGTGTATTATATATCTGTCCTAACTGGATAGATTTTTGTCTCCTTAAATTTTCTCGACTTTTTCTAACTTGGGCTTGTATTTGTTACAGAATTTCTAATAAACATCAGCAAACAAATTACAAACTGTGGTTAATGAGCAATGCATAAGCCCTTTTTAAATCCTTTATCATTCCTGCCATCTGTTTTTTGCAGTTGTAGTATCAGTGTGTAACCCAATAAGCTATCTGGTTTGTTTCCCATCTCCCACTGAAAAACTGTTGCAGAAATCCAGGAAAGGTTTCAAATTCCTTCACTTCACTGAGCTTTTCCTCAGCTGGGACTGCATGGTTCAACTTGTGTTTTGTTTCCAACATGTCCATTATAATTCTCACTTCCAAAAAAATGCCCTACTAAAAGACTATTAATAAAGTGTACAATTCACGGCATTCAAATCTAACTTTATTCTAATTTACTTCACATTTGTTGTTAACAGAAATAGTGTTTATGCAAAATGTTGGCCTTTTAAAAGGGAATCACTTCCCCAAAAATATTCCTACTATAATCACCATTAAAAAGTCAACATTTGCCAGGTATTTTACAGGATTATCTGAGATACTACTGTTTTTGTCATTACTTGGAATAGAAAATAACTGTGGCACTGGTAGATGCAGGCTGATTTATTAATGGTGATCATTTTAAGTCCTTTAATGATATGACCAGGAAATTTGACCTATATTGAAATGATTAATCAAGACCCTCTATGTAATACCTAAAAATCTCTAATCCAACTGGGATTGGGATTACACCTGAAAAGCCTAAACAAACTTCAGAGGTATCCTGTGTTACGTTTTCCTCATGTTTGTATAACAAACTTTCATTCATTTAGAATTAGAAACTCCATAGAGACTATGTAGGTGGAGATGGGAAGGGGGGGATGTACATCTCAAGAGGTAATCAAAATCACTATTTATAGTTAGAAATTAAAATGGAAGAAAACTCCAGATCCAAACACCTCTAAACTTTGGGAAAGAGCTGATCTGGATCTGAAGTTTGCAGCTAGCAGTTTTCTTTATCATGGATCATGAATTTGAACATGCTTCATCTTTGAGAAACAGCTCTGAATCTGCTTCTCAGATCCCTTGCTATATAAAGTGTCCAAGAAAGAAGGCATTTATTTGTTTAGGATAAGTTTTTCACCTCCATAAATCTGAAAAACAAATTCCAGAGTGTATTGCCACAAAACTGGGTCACTTTTATTTGTTTGCTTTTACAATGGTAAATGAGACAATCCAAACTTCATTTATTTACCATATTTATATATACATATGGTAAATATTAATGAAAATATATATATATAGCCAATTCTTGACTATATGAAGTCAGCAATACTGTTAATCATGGTTTCCTAGTGAGCTATAGCCATAACTACAGATGATTTAGCAATCCCTTGTATGTTTACAGAATCATAGAAGGTTATGGTTGGAAGGGACCTCAGGAGGTCATCTAGTCCAGCCCCCTGCTCAAAGCAGGACCAATCCCCAATTTTTGCCCCAGATCCATAAATGACCCCCTCAAGGATTGAACTCACAATCTTGGGTTTAGCAGGCCAATGCTCAAACCACTGAGCTATCCCTCCCCCCACCTTCTTCCTCTATCTTTTATTATAAACTTTCACTCCAGAAAGTTGTAGATTCTTTTAGTATTTAACACTTCCTGTTTTTTTTCTGCAGTGGAGAAAAAGTGATGCATACATTATCTTAATTATCCATTCTACAAAAGGTTTAAAATATGTCTTACAAAAAGAACCGGTCTGGGAGTAATTTTATTGTAACTTTTAAGAGATTTTGTTCTACGGTTTAGGATAAAAATGTTTCTTTGAATTATCATTTTAATTCATTCCTCCTGTCCCTTTTAACAATAACATTTTGCAAAAAAATAAAAAAAATCCAGAGTATTTGTGTGTTTTGGATCTATACATATTTATGTCCCCCAGCTCCTTCACCCGCTTTCCTGGGGAGACTTGAGAATAATATACCAACCAATAGGTTACAAGGTGAGCACAGACCAGACCCTTTTTAGGGCACTAAAAACCAATCAGGTTCTTAAAAGAAGAACTTTATTATAAAGAAAAAGTAAAAGAAGCACCTCTGTAAAATCAGGATGGAAGGTAATTTTACAGGGTAATAAAAGATTTAAAACACAGAGGATTCCTCTCTAGGCTCAACTTCAAAGTTACAAAAACAGGAATAAACCTTCCTCTTAGCATAGGGAAAATTCACAAGCTAAAACAAAAGATAATCTAATGCATTTCCTTGCTATTACTTACAATTTTTGTAATTTTAGATGATTATTCCACGTAGGGCTTTAGGAGATGGGGTATTCTTTTGCCTGGTCCCTCTCTCTGTCCCTAGAGGGAACAACAAAGAGAGTACAAACAAAACCTTCCCCCTTCCCAGATTTGAAAGTATCTTCTTTCCCCATTGGTCCTTCTGGTCAGGTGCCAACCAGGTTAATTGAACTGATTAACCCCTTACAGGTAAGTGATTCTGTACCTCTGGCCAGGAGGGATTTATGTTACTGCATACATAAAGGTGGTTACCCTTCCCTTTATATTTATGACAGGATCTCTCCACAGATTTTCTGCCCCCTTCCCCTACTTGGTCAGGAGAAGAGGATGTGCCTGCAAGTCTAACCCTGAAGGTCACAGATCGCTGGGAAAGTGTTTGATGGCAATGGTAGTTTCCTGATTAGCAGTTTCACATGATATTTTGTAAATTTAACCTTGGAGGAAATGTCAAGAATAGAACCTATGTACATTAACTGCCCTGTGTGTCACTTACTGGCAAAGGTATATGCGTACCTCTTAAGGGCAGTGGGGCTTAGGGATCAGCCCATCACTATCCTGTGGTGTGGCCCTTTAAGAATTTTGGAGTTTGAATATATGCACTGGTAGAGAGGAAGCAACTTTTGGAATAAGCAGTGTATGAGAGGAAAACACATTACTGTTCCTTTAAGGGACCAGGAACCTTGAAGAGGGGCAGGGCTTGGCTTGGCCTCCCTTCCTCCCTCCCAGTTAGTAGGGATGAGCTTTGGAAAGGGGACCAGCAGACTGCCTACCTCCTTCTCCATAGCAGAAGAGACGCTAGCAGAAGACAACCTACCTGCTGACCCTTCTTAGCTCAAGTTTGAAAGGACTAATTAGGGAAGAGGGTCAAGCTGGAGGTAAAACTGACTGAGGCCCTTCAGCTGACCTAAATTACAACCAATTCCAGAAGGAGGGCTGTGGCTCTTTCTCCTTAAGACAGTAAAGTGACTGAAGTACAGCCCAGGTGTGGGAGTAGGTCTAGGGCCTAATGTACATGGGGAAAGGAAACCTACCTGGACTCTTATGTGGACCCACAGTGGGCATGACCTCTAGAGACTAAAGAAGTGGTTTCCACTCTGTAAACAGAGTCAGTAAACCAAACCCCACAAAAAGGGTACTTTATCTGAAGTAATTTGTTTGTGTAATTGATTGAAAGAATCCAAGCAGCGCTGAGGGCAATGGGGAGAGGGGTGTGCTTGAGGGCAGTGACCCATTACAATATCACTGCCTCCTACTGGCTGAAATGTCACAATTGTTCAATAATGATAAGTGCTAAGTATTTATATAACACTTATCCCCTGATGGCCCTTGTGAGCTAGAGGGAGAAGCTGAGCGGCAATAGACTTGCTGCTCTGGGGAGGAGGCAGAAAAGAGGTGGGGCTGAGGCCACGGGGATGGAATCAAGGCATATCCGCTCCAGCCCGCTGCCGTGAGCCGCAGGGGGCTGGGAGTACCCCCATGACCCCAGCCACACCCCCAGACCTAACCCCTGCACCTCCCCACACACCCTCCCAGCCCTCTACCCTGACCCCTGCACCCCCCACTCACACCCAGCCCTCTGCCCTGACCCCTGAACCCCCCCCACACACACCTCAGCCTCCTGCCCTGACCCCTGCACCCCCATGACCCCAGCCCTGACTCCAGCACCCCTCCACACACATACCTAGCCCCCCCACAGCTCTTGCCCTGACTCCTGCACCCCCTCACATGCCCCCAGCCCTCTGCCCTGACTCCTGCACCCCCTGACACATACCAAGCCCCCCCATGTCCTGACTCTTGCACCCCCTACATTCCCACCCCCACCCCTCGCACCAAATGGGAGCTGCCCAGGTAAGCACTCCACACCCAAACCTCTCGCCCCAACCCTGAGCCCCCTCCCTCATTCTAGCTCCTGGCCAGACCCTACACCCCAACCCCCAGCCCTGTGCTCAGTGCACTCCCACCCTCAGCTAAGTGCAGAGAGAGAGAGGAAGAGAATCGGCTAGAACCAGGGAGAAGGTAGGTACCCACTCTATGTGGGCAGGGCCGGGATCCCAGACCAGCAGCGAGCTGAGTGGGGCTGGCAGCCGGGACCCTGGCTGGCAGGAGCTGGCGGACAGAATCCCAGACTGGCAGTGGGCTGAGCAGGCCGACGGCGTAAGATCAGCATTTTAATTTAATTTTAAATGAAGCTTCTTAAACATTTTGAAAACCTTGTTTACTTTACATACGACAATAGTTTTTTTATATAATATATAGACTTATAGAGAAAGACCTTCTAAAAAACGTTAAAATGTATTACTGGCACGTGAAACCTTAAATTAAAGGGAATAAATGAAGACTCGGCCCACCACGTCTGAAAGGTTGCCGACCCCTGCTCTAGTCAATGACTGTAAAGGCTGTAGCCACATAATTGTTACATTTGTTAGTATCCTTTTAAGTCTAGTTTTCAAGGTCTGTAGTCCTCCAAAGCACCAAGAAAAAAAAGTTCTCATTTTTGAGAATAGCAAAAAATGAAGAGGACCGGTCACTGATATAGCGCAATCTGGATTGCTTCACACAGACAAGCCATATGCATTTCAAAACAGCCAAACATACCTAGATACATACGTACAAAGGTCAGACATCTAGAAACAAAGAATACAGACCATACTTACAGAATGGCCTGTATTCTATCCTGCAAAGCAACGACTCTGAAAAAGAATCAGAAGTCATAGTAGATAATCAATTGAACATGAGCTCCCCATGCAATACTGCAGCCGAAAGGGCAAATGTGATCTTTGGCTGCATAAACTGGGGACTACTGAGTAGTAGTAGTATATTACTTCTGTATTTTGGTGTAACTTCTGCTGGAATGCTGTGTCCTGTTCTGATGGTTATGCTTCAAAAAGGATGTTGAAAAATTGGAGAGAGTTTGGAGAAAAGCCATGAGTTTGTTTAAAGGTATGAAAAACATGCCAAGGAGCTAAATCTATTTAGTTTAACAAAGAGAAAGTTAAAGGGTGATTTGATCACAGTTTATTAGTCCCTACATGGGGAACAAAACTTTGATAATAGAGGGCTTGCTTTTAAATTTAGCATATAAAGGTATAAAAAGATCCACTGGATAGAAATCGAATAGACAAATTCAGACTGGAAATAAGGCAGATTGAAAGATTTTCAGTGGAGGAATCTACCACAACCCTTGATAAGTTGTTGCAATGGTTAACTACCCTTACTGTACCCCGTCTCTCCTCCCTCTCACCCCCACATCAGAATTGGATGTTTTTTCTAAAAAATATGCTGTAGTTCAACCACAGCTATTGGATTTGAAGCAGGAATTAAGTCGTGACAGTCTTATAGTCTGTATTATGCAAGAGATTCAGACAATGGTCCTTTCTGGACTTAAAATCTATGAGTAACGATGAAAGAAGCAAACCCTAACAAATGAGACACTTTTGCAAGTGTTGGAATGAAAACGTTTGTTACACTAAGCCCCGGAATTTTCTGACATACAGTGTTGTTATACATCTTGGCTTAGAGTTCTCTAACCTAAATTTCTTTTAATGCACTGGTCCTGGACAAAAGTGTGCTCTGAAATCATTGTAAATGTTTCCCTTTAAACGAAAACTTTGTTCCTCCTGAGCTTTAAAATTTATTACATGTATTTGCAGTAGTGGTCAGTGAGATTCTGAAACAAAGTTGGATGATTAATCTGCTTATTTGCATGATATCATCCAAACTGAAAGATTTAAATGTGCCTGTATGTCCAGTGAATTCACTGGGACTATTCATGGTAGTAAGCATTACGCTCTTAGTAAGTGTTGGGAAGATGGAGTCCTAAGCAGCAATTAAGTAGCTATAGACTGTCAATTAAAAATGTAACAAACAGGCGAAATAAACTTGGCAACTGAGAATTCATAGATTAGCGTTACATAAATGTGTGGGCAACAAACATCCTGTTGTTAATTTCTACCCTCTTAAAAATGAAAAAGTGTTCAATAGAAATGCAAAATGAAATAGAAGCCACAGCGGTCATTTGAAACTAATCTTTAACCTCCCTGGTTCTGAGTCATATAATTATTATTATTATTATTGTGTTAAATGCAGTACCCTTTAATACAAGAAGATTACTCACATTGTATAGAAAAAAGTAATTAGTTTTTTCAATTAATGTGAGAATTGAAAATGCATTAAGGGAGGCATTCATTTTTGTATTTCTTGAGCTACTCAACTAATTGTACCAGAAATAGCTTATTTTTTAAAAAAAAAAATCACATTGTAATTTCCTGATCTAGCTCTTAGAGCTCTGTTATGAACTAAGCTTTTATGTATCAAACAAAAAAATTGTATATCAAAGAATTAGTCAACAAATAGAATACATTAAGTGTTTATTCCAGCTAGTAACACTTGTTTTCTTGATAACAACGGCACACCTATTCTTGAAGAGAGCTAGATAGTATACTGGGTGACTACACCAGTAGTTCATGTCTTTTCAGTTGGCAAAACTTGTTTTTCCCCAAAGAAATGTGAGTCTGATTCTCCTCTCATGTTCTGTAATAATTTTACATTAAACTACTCTGGAGCTACTCTTGACATACACAATTGTGAGAGCTGTTTGCAATGTTGTTGTATCAGTTTGGTCCCAGGATATGAGAGAGACAACGTGGGTAAGGTAATATCTTTTATTGGACCAAATTTTCATGGAAGGTTTCTCTTTTCCTTGAAAATTATTGTTTTGTTTTTGACAACTGAAAATTCAAAAACAAGATTTAAGGCTGAAACAAAAACATTAGGTTTTTTTGCCCAACAAAAAACTATTAATTTACTGCTTTGTTCATTTTAAACAAACGAACAAGTAAGGGAAGTGTGGTTAGGGCTCCCCTTTCTGGTGATTAGTCCCAAACTCCCTCTTGTGCCTTGAGGAGGAGAACCCTCTTACAGCCTTTGTGGAGGCAGGAGTTCACTCAGAAATCACTCCAGCACTTTTATCAGCAAACTATCCACCAATTTTATTCACAAACAAACAGCCTAAGTGACCCACCAACACTAGTGCCTTAGTGAATGACTAAGACACTTCCTCCCTTTAGGCTCTGGCTAATTCTTGCAGGCAGCACAGGTTAGGCTTACTGTGGCCACTGAAAAAGGTGGCTATCTCCCTGCATCTGTCACCCCTACCCTGAGCCTCTCAACCTGCAGCAACATCCGCGTGTACTCTGTCCTGCAGCCTGTAAAGTCCCTTCTCAAATGTCATCTGATGATTGGAGGAAAGCAAGTGGAAGGAAGTAGGGGATGGGATTTCCTGACAGGTCCCTAGCTAAGCAGGGGTCTAGGGGAAAAAGGGCTGAGGCCATTCACATTTCTGATATGTGGGAAGGGGACTCTATTTATCAGTGTAACCAACTCTTGCAATTTTATCACAAGTCTCATGATATTTGGTGTTTTATCTCAGCTTCAACTGAGATTGCATAGGAATTTTAGCTGTCATTTATATGGAGAAAAGCTTAAAAATATGAGGCAAGTGCACCTTAAAGATTCAGAAACCAGAAGGCAAATAAAAAGAATGAAAAATATATTTTAAAACCATTTCAACATATTTTGGGGCCTCTTGTTTGGGGTTGAAAATATTTAGAAAAGAAACAAAATCATAGGTTAGATATTAACAGCCATGAAATGGTTAAATAATAAAATGAAGAAAAGGAGTTTTTTGTTAACTAGTTATGTGTAATTGAATAAAAAAAGTTACCTGTACCTGATTAACCATTAAACACATTCTATTATATTAATAATCTATAGTAACTTAAACGATTGCAAATAATTCCAGATGGCCTCCTAGCACATTCATTCCACTGATAAAGTAGGAAAAAAACCCAGAAGACTAGAGGTTAATGAGATATTTAAAACAAGAAATAGTCAGGCATTCTCCCTACATTCTCCACATTATTTTATATCATAACACATTGTGGATCATTGCTCTAGGTCTCTAATTTTAAGCTGGTTGTCTTAAATTACCCATATGACTTTACATGTTACAATTGCTCTTGGCAAGACTGTCAACAGGGAAGAAAAAACAAATTGAATATCATTGATTAAACCTGAAAACAAGGGATTTTAGGTTGCTCTACACACTAATCATGCAAATGTAACTCAGCTGCTGGAGTATAAAGAAATAAGACTTGAAAATAAGGCCCTACTTCACTGAAAAATGAACTTGGCATGTAGTGTAGATACATTACGACAAAGATTTTGGACTTAGATATTCAGCTTTGCATCAATGACAGCTAAATTCTATCCTCCAGTCTTTTTAAACAAAACCAGCTTCACTCTCTTTAATCTTCAATTATACTGCTGTCCTCTCCCTCATCCTATAAAAGAGAAAGGTAAAAGAAAAGGGTGGACTATATAATTAGAGAGTTTCAAGATTCATCTTTAAAATTCATTGGAAAAGTTAAATGCTTAAAACTTCCATAACTAAATTCTTTAGAACTGTAGCATTAATCTATACAGCAGCAGCAGGCTTTCCATGCTCAAGGGTAGAAAAATGTGAGATGACAACAAAAATCCACATAAAGTATGCAAATGGTCTAAAATCCTGGGGTCCTTATTCATTTGAACTCCCACTAAAATCAACAAGAGAGTCAAGACTGAGCACAGATTAAGAGTTCAGTGAAAAAATATAAGCTGCAACAGAGTGTGCTAACCGATCAGTGTGAAAAGTGCAGCAGGCATACTCATAAAAATCTAGGGAAAACATGTGGGAAAAGGTGCAAAGAGCTACAGGTACCAGGCAACAAAGCATGAGCTAAAAATATTACAAGTACAAACCTAGCATAAAGGGCAAGAGACAGTCCGCAATAAGTCCCACACATCCACATCAGATATAGCATGTTGCCCACGTGCACCACTAAAGCCTGACACGTGGAATTTTTCTTTTCTTTTCAAGAAAGCTTTACGTGCACAACTAAGAATGGCAACTTGGAGCTGATGCTAATACTGCTAGAGTTAGTTTTTGGGACATGCAAATCCCAAATCCATGCCTCCCCATTCCTTATCCAATACACATTCTGGCTAACATCAGCTTTTATTTTGAAGTGTCCATACCCTTTCCATTGTGGAGCTACTCATGCAAGTGTAACCCAATCACTAGTGTTAAGGTTTTGCAACACTGATTCTTCATCAAAGTCATGGGTTATATATGGTTTCCATTCTCTTGCTTTTACAGCAGTACATTGGTTGACTTCAGGACCCAGGAAGCATATGGCTGTGGGTCCAACAATTTTTGTTAGTCTCCCGGACTAATTTTCTACTGACAGGGGAGGAAAGAAGTGTCACCTGGGCTCCTCGGTATAATGGTAGGGCCACTGCAAGCTTGCACCTGGCAGAAGATCTGCTTCTTAGGCAACTCCTCTGCTTCAAACAAATGTCTCTCATGCCAGGAGGACAGATTCATACCATGAGAGATAGGATGGTTACTGGACTAAATGAGGAACTCCTTCCTCATCCTGACTTTGACACTCACCTGGCTCAAGTCATTTAAACTTAGCTTCTCCATACGTAAATATGTCATAATAATCAAAGGTGCTTGCTTGGAGGATGAGTTAGTTAATATTTGTCAAATGCCAAGGGCTTGATTGTAACTTTTAAAATCTGTAGTGAGTAAGGAGTGATACATAGCCGCATTGCACAGAAGCGGAGCAAAGAATGACTTGAGACCAGAGTCACATTGCCTCCCCTGCTTCCCAGGTGCTCTGGAGGGGGAGTAAATTACTTCAGCCCTTTTTGAGGAGCAATTAGAGCCTCCTGGCACCCAGCCAACTACTCTGGCTAGTGAGGAAGCAAAGGGTCTCTTCCCTGCACATTTGCTCAGATGGGAAGTTAAGTTGAGTTGCTCCTGCTGCCTCTCCTTGAAACCAGTGATAATCAGGGCAAGTCCAAACAAGGAATTAAGGAGGGCCTTATCCCTACTTATTCCCCTGTGCTGATGTGTAAGGGCTGAGAGACAATCAAGTCCTAACTGAGTGCTGCTATAATAATAGATAGATGGGAGAACTAGAGAAAGAAAGAAAATGGTTGGAACAAAGACAACTAGTAATATACTATTAGGTAAATAGTGTACTAGTTAAATAATGTCATTAATGACATGCTGCATTACTCAACTGGCTCTGTAAATAATAGAACAATTAGATAGTCCACTGGACAAACAATTTTATCCAGTATTAATTTTCTGAAAGATCAATCTTGTGTGTTTAATTTGCATGTCTGTATTAATGAAAATGAACCACATGCATCTCTCTCTTTCATTGCAACTGCAGCATTCATTAGTTATTTTATACACCTGAAGTATACACTCCTAAATGAGCTGTTTATTTATATAAATATTTGACAAAAAGGGTTTTATTTCTCTTTCTTTTTCAGCAAGCACAGTTTTTCCAAGTACTGAAGCCTCTAAACCAGTTCCTGACTGCTACATTTAATTAGAGTATTTAGCTTCATGTTCTTTTACAGCATGTTCATGTTTCCAGTTCACCTAGTACAAAGGTGACTTGATTTTTCTAAAATATGATGTTGCCTATTAGAAATGAAAAAATATATAGTTTAATTTTACCTGTGTTGTGTCAATTTATACCTACATATAGTTTATTAACTACTACTGGCTTCCCAATTGGAAAGCAAAAACAGGATGTGTTTTATCTATTAACTGGTAAGAGAAGGTTCATAAATAAACCTCATATTTAAAGTGAGGTTATGCTCTGAACAGTGACTTGGAAAAAGTATCAGAGTTCCTGTTTTGTCTTCCAAGGATTTCCACATGAGTGAAATGGCTTTGTTTTTTCTTCTAACTTGCAAACAAACTCAACCAAGGATCTGAAAATCCAACTTGGTTAATTACTTCTGACATTAACAAATATTTTGCAGGCAAAATCATGTATTTGTTTGTTTTGGTTTTTTTGAAAATCTGGCCCCAAATGTGGGTACTGAACTCATTTGCAAATCTCAGCCTTAGTGCCTAAGTAAACAGATATGACACTCAGTGTACACAGGGAAACAGAGGCACCTTTTCAGTTACTCTGCAGAGCAAAGATCCATTATGGAGCAGAAATACCTGCTCCAGGACTCTGGGGGAAACCACTTCCTCAACATGAAATGTGTTCGAAAAATGTGCGATTTCTCACATTCACTGGGTGGAAAACAGGTAATCTGAAAAACTGTAAACTCTAGACAAAATAAAATTAAAAAGGTTAATCCTTCTAGATTAGTGATTTATCTAATAACTGAACCTTGTTCTATGCATATCTGCCGCACCAGAAAGACAGGCCCGTATATTCAATGCACACCAGAGGGGTATGAATTTTAATGGGCACCAACATGTTGAACACTACGTGGCCTACGTAGACCCTGCTGGCACACACTGACATTTCCCTAATGTACACTAACGTACCGTTGAAATAGTGAAACAGCTGAAATAGCACCGTTGAAACAATTCTACATTAGTGCATACCAGGGAACTTTTAGAATATCAAGCAGCCAATGATGGTAACTGAAGGAAATAAGCATTCCAACAAACTGCTAGAGCTTTGAATCCACCCATCTTTTCCTTATTATGCTCATGTTCCCATGCTTCAGTTTTACACCTCATGCCCCCAGTGATCCTGTTTGTACTGCCTTTAATTCTGATTAAGAGTTGTGGATAGCTAGATAAGTAGCACAAATGGCATTTACCTGTTCCCATCCTTGGACTTAAAAAAAACACCAACAACAAATAACAGAGAAAGCTTCACAATGCCTAAGGTTGTGTTAAAACTGATTATCTGACAGTTCTGTAATATTCATTAGGACAGCAGTCAGTGACTTTCCAGAAACCAAAATCAGCAGCATGTTCTACATCCTCAGATCTCATGTATGTAACCTACCCCTTATTTTGGATTGCTACAAGGGTTGCCATTAAAGAGTGGGTATCAGAGGAGTCTGCACACATGATAAACAGGAGTTTCAGAGAACATGAAACAAGCAGTTTCTCACAGACCACTTTTAACAATGAACATTGTACACATCTGTCATCTATGAAACAGCTTACAACTATGAAAGCATAGGAAGAATCTGATGCCATAAAGCCTACTTCATTTAACATTGCCATAAAGCGTTCTCTCTTGTTGCTCCAACAGCAATATATTACAGTCTCTATCATCACAGATATAACCAACAATTCTTTACTTGGTCTTCTGTTCTGCATTACTCTGACAAATAAATCCAACCCTCTTGAATATTCTATATATCCAGTTGGAAATGTCATTTTCAATCACAGCTAAATGGATGGGGTAGAGAAATAACCCTATACACAATAATATCATGCCTAAAGCTTACATGCCCAATGAACCCCATACAAGTATGGATTTGAGCTTTGATTTTCATTTTCTTCATCTCTATTGATTCTGCATGCTTTTCTTGCCTGTATACTTGTCATGATTTGAGAGAAAACTAGACGCACTTTGCTAAACATTTTCCTTTTAGCTCTCAAACCTTTCAAATAAAATTATATCACGATAAAATAGTCATTTATCTATCATTACAGCACAGATGTATCCCTACCATGGCAGTACCCATAAAGAAGGGTTTACACCTAAGTTTTTGAGTTCAACTCCTCCCTTCTTCCAAACCTACTATTACCTTGGACACCTGCAATGATCATTTCAGATGTGTTCTATACCTTCTCAAAAGTGTCCAATATGTCATCTAAAACAGGCAGCCCAAAGTCCAAAGCTGCTTTTAGTCTTTCCCATCAGTTGCTAAGTGCAGAAAGCTAATAGTTATAAACACACATATTTGGACTTTTCCCTTTTATTTTATGGACAAAAAGTTCTGAAGAAAACCAGAATTTCACCTAGCAATACTCCTAAATTTTAACATAATTTAACACCAAAATATGACATCTTACCCTTTGGAATTTGGATGATATGTTGTCAGTGTCATCTAATTAGTAGAGCTGGTCAGAACATTTTACCAAATTTCATTTGGTAAAATGTGCTGTTTTGTCAAAGGCAAGGCATTTCATGGAAATATATTAATTTCGATAAGGTTTTCATCTAGAAGGCTTCTTTGGTCTGAGCAGAGAAAGAGAGAGAGAGAGACTGACAGACCAACCCTAATGGAAAAGTTCAGGTTTTTAATTTGAAAACGGACATTTCAACACAATTTTGTTCCATGAAAATGTTCAAAAGGTTTTGTTTTCATTCCAATGTGTAATGAAAACAAAATTCAAAACCTTTAAAGTTGCCATGAAAGAAATTGTCATCCTCCAAACAGCTCTACCAATTAAGGCCAGACGGTAACACCATGACACGGAGCAGTGTCTTGTCCATCGAAGTCAATGGGAGTACTATGCAATAAGGTATTCTTCAACATGAAGAAGGTATCACAATCTGGACTTCATAGATTGACATTTCTTTGTGTAGGATCATTTTTTTCAATGCGTTTGCTCATTATCTAATAAGTCTGTGAGCACTAATTCCATAAAAATATCACTAATAAAATAATATAGTAAGTAATAATGTTTTATAGCAAGAAAACTGCATATTCCAAAAGATATGTACTCTTTAAAGGCACATACGGAGTTACTGAGAAGCTACTTAAGCCAGATTCCTGACAGTGGTAACTAAGCTATGACTTCCTTTGCTCTTGGTTCATCTTACACATCCTCATAGTGTCATCCACAGACTTGGCACCATAACTGGCCCACTACAGCATATCATCAAGGGACAACAAACCAATACTAGGAGTTTAAAAGTGGTTTTGTATTTATTATTGGCACACTTGAAAGAGAAAAATAAATTATATTTTAAAGGACCAAAAATATTTGGAAAGTGTGACAGCGGCTCAGTTTTTTAAATATAAGTTAGGAAAAGGATAAGGTAAGATTTTTAAAGCATGAACTCATATTTACTTCCAGAAACAGAATGATTGTAGTTGACTACAGTAATAGGTACAGTGGGCAAATGTAATATACATTGACAAGCTAATCTACTATTGTGTCATAGCCTTTTCATAGAACATTCTACCAAGATGCTGTTCCTTCAGCAGCTTATAGAGGTTTAAGGGGTAGACTATTCCCAGAAATTGAATGATTATATTTAATAACAATGTATATATGTTCTGAACACCATTTTTCTCCATATTACCTGTATTTATTCCTATATAGTGTACCACATTTGTTTATTCTTTTCTCTATTGCTCTACTGCTACTTTTGCTCGGCTGAAACACAACAGTCTAAAGTCCATTATCCTTCACTGCCACGACTTTACAGTATTTATTCTAGCCAGGTATTACATCAAGTATATAACTAAGATTCTGCAGTAAGGAAAAAATATCTATTTTACCTATTCTGACTTGCTTCTAAAGGTATGATCGCTTCCCCCATTATTTTCCCCTTAAAGCATACACTACTGTACGGAACAACACAGAAACCAGAAAATAGAAAAGAACCTCAACTTGCATAGAACTGAAACAGCTTTAAAAAAGATTCTGAAAATTAAAAGCATTTGAAGTTATTCTCTCTGCAGCTGCATTACGTAAGTTAGTGTCATGAAACATTTCAGCATCAAAAAAAGAGTATCTGCAAGCAGAGAGATTCTCAATGACAACAAAATTATTTTATTAAAAAAAATAGGAAATAGGTTGTGTAGTTTTGTGTAATAATGAAATGTACCTGTAAGATAATTACCTGGGCCTTTTACTGTTATTCAGTATCTCTAAATACTGTATGTATAAAGAAATTAACTGTTGCTAGTAGATACTATTTCACCATGAAAAATAGTATGTAACTAAAGGATATACACACAAATTTTTACTAAAAAATGAAACTTGAATGTATGGGTGTATCGTATATTCAACTGTCTTGGACAAAAAAGGATGTTCTTAATGTCTGTCATAATGATGCCTAGCATAGCAAAGGGTGCATTGTCATTGCAACACTGTAAATTGTCCGTTTACATTACAAGCCATTTTCAGCCAAAGCAATTCTGAACAAAAATTTAACATGTTAATTCGACAGTATAAATTTTACTAGCAGTTTTTCTAATTGACCTTTTTTTAACTATAAGCACAGAATACAAAACAAACCTTCAACTTTTTCAAGCTTTTCTGGCATTCTACTCAAAATGGCTTTGTTCAAGTAAGTGTTATCAAATTTTTAAAGTGAAAATTTTACATCTATCCATTTTCTTTGGTGTTCACCAAATCCCATATTCTAATGGGTTTAATCAAATTTCACAAAGTAAGACCAGAGTCACTTACAAAAAGTTATACATCTGTTTAACTTTACTCATCTGACTTCAAAGGGATTACTTGTAAATAAACTTAAGCATGTGCATAAATTCTTGCAGGATTAGTGTCTAAACCATTTTTGATATCATATACATCTCTGTACTCACCAAGTCATGTCTGTTGACTTTCTGGGTCTCCAAGATTTTTTCTGGCCCAGAGGGTACAGTGCTTGAAAATCTGCCCATCCTGTTGGAAGACTCCATAGAGGAGACTGAAAGGAATCAAACACAGAAAACCAGCAGATGGAGTGAAGCCAGTTATGATGCTTTTATTCCTCATAAAATAATGGGGAAAATATTAAGAAAAATTACTGAACATTTACAAGATAGCAGAAACATAAGTAATGATAGCAGGCATTAATAAAGAATTGAACAATTTTTTTTCTACAGAGTTACAAAATTAGTAGTTGAAGAGACTATTGTAGATGGAATATATTTCAATTTTAGTAACACATTTGGTACTGTGATCCATGGCATCTTACTTGGAAATTTAATTCAAATTGGATTAGAACACAGTCATGTGGATTGAACACTAGCTGCAGAACTACAAAAAAGGCTAATGATAGATGGCAATGCACCAAATTGGAAGTAGATATTCAGTGGGGGACCACAGGGTCCAATGTTAGGTCTGATTCTATTTAGCGATCTACATTAATGCTTTGGAAGCAGTATATATTATACAAATGAAATTAACAGAATATACTATATCTGGGAGAGTTGCAAATGCTAGTGAGGATGGAGAAATAAAACAATGAAATACAGAGGCAGAAAATAGCAAAATGAAATTCCAAGCTAACGCATGTGGGGAACAATAATTGGAAAAACAGGTATTGAATAGCACTGAGAAACATATAAAGCACTGAAAGAATAATGTGAATTGTGAGTTCTTCAGGGCATAGACTATGTCTAGCAGCTAGCTGACACTGCCATAATCCAAATAATAGCAAATGATACATGAGATTGCAATATAATATAGCAGCAACAACTTCTGAGGTGACCACACCTGGAATATTGCCTTCATTTTGGGGCATCCCATTACCCGAGAGCTACTGATAAATTGACTTCAGAGAAAAGGGGGGAAATGATCAGTGGGGTTCAGAGAATCAAGGACTAACTTGTAAAGATAGATTAAAAGAGCTCTGGAGGAGGGGCTCTTGGGTTCTGGTGGAGTGCCAGAAGTGCATGGGTTTGGCTGGGGCTGGGTAGCTCCAGCAGGTGGAGACATTAAGGGATGTGAGAGTCACAGAGGCACAGGGGTGGAGGAAATAGGAATGTGTGGGTTCTTATAAGGCAGAGATGGAAGGAAGTTTTGGGTAGAACAGGTTAAAAAAAATCAGATTCTAAACTTTTCATTTACATTTTGCCAAAAAACAGATTCAAACTCTCAATGAAAATTGTTCACGAAGATGACATCCTGTTTCTCAACCTACTCTAATTAGGTTCCTGGGGAAGCCAGAGCTCCAGCTACTAGAAATTCTCAGTAGAACTGGGGAGCAGGTCTGGGAAGCTAGTTTAAAATGGAATTGGTGAAGCCCTCAAGTAGATAAGGGCCTCTTAACCCTGACAAGCCTGTGAGGCAACCTCTCTCACTCACTCACTTTTCTTAGGTAGCATCCATTTCTCAACAGCACTGGCTAAAGCTAGGGTGTGAAGGCTGAGTAAGGGAACTGAGAACAGGTGAGAATTTCTCCATAGGCAAGAGGGAGGTGACAGGACCAGATAGTGGGGACCCAGGAGCACTGCTGCAAAATTAGTCTGGGAAAGACAAGTGTGACGGGTTGGATCACAGAAAACCCCTTGGGAACTGCCAACTGATGTACTTAGACTACCTCTAAGCTGTTTCCCCTGCCAGCTTGGAACTTCAGAACACTGCCTGGTTTGAGCCAGACACACTTGCCTGCTGCAAATTCAGACCCAGGTCTGAACCATGTCCCACAAACTGCGGTCTTAACTGAAAACAGCTTAAGAAGTGCTGCTGTCTCTAACACTCAGATGCTCAGCACCCAATGGGGTCCAAATCCCAAATAAATCTGTTTTACCCTGTATAAAGCTTATACAGGATAAACTCATAAATTGTTTGCCCTCTAGAACAATGATAGAGAGATATGCACAGCTGTTCCCCCCCCCCCCAGGTATTAATACATACTCTGGGTTAATTAATAAGTAAAAAGTGATTTTATTAAATACAAAAAGTAGGATTTAAGAGGTTCCAAGTAATAACAGACAGAACAAAGTTAATTACCAAACAAAATAAAATAAAACATGCAAGTCTATGTCTAATACAGTAAAAAAAACTGAATACAGATAAAATCTCACTCTCAGAGATGTTCCAATAAGCCTCTTTTACAAACTAGCCTCCTTCTAGTCTGTGTCCAGCAATCACTCACACCCCCGTGGCTACTGTCCTTTGTTCCAGTTTCTTTTGGGGATGGACAGGCTGTCTCTTGAGCCAGCTGATGACAAAATGGAGGGGTCTCCCAGGGGTTTAAATAGACTTTCTCTTGTGGGTGGACACCCCTCCCTCCCCCTGTGTAGAATCCCAGCTACAAGATGGAGTTTTGGAGTCACATGTCCATGCATAACTCAGAACTTACAGGTAGCAGCCATTGTTCACATGCTACCTTGAACGTCCTCAGGTAGACTTCTTATGTGGATTGGAGCCTTCCAAGATCCATTGTCCGTTAATGACAGGTTTCAGAGTAACAACCGTGCTAGTCTGTATTCGCAAAAAGAAAAGGAGTACTTGTGGCACCTTAGAGACTAACCAATTTATTTGAGCATAAGCTTTCGTGAGCTACAGCTCACTTCACGAAAGCTTATGCTCAAATAAATTGGTTAGTCTCTAAGGTGCCACAAATACTCCTTTTCTTATTGTCCGTTAAGTGTTTCTTGATTGGGCATTTAACTTGTAAATTCCTTTCTAAAGAAGCAGCCCAAATGCCTTACTAAGGCTACTTAAAATCAAACAAGTACACAGCTAATATTCATAACTTTGAATACAAAAATGATACATGCATAATAGGATGAATATATTCAGTAGATCATAACCTTTCCAGAGATATGTTACATGGCATATGTAGCGTAAAATATATTCCAGTTATGTCATATTTACATTCATAAACATATTTCCATAAAGCATTATGGGGTGCAACATCACAAAAAGTACTTCCCTACCTTCTTCAGATGAAAAATGTCCTGTGGCTCAACTGGGACAGGTGTGGGAGTCCCAGTGCTATAATCTGAAGGACATGCATTGCCCAATATTGTCCACTTCCTTTGGCTCACAGCAGTGGCGGACTCCCCCAAACACACACTAGCCATAGGAGAAGACAGGGAAGCATTAGACTGACTGTTCATGTTTCACTATGACTTCTTTAAAATCAATCAAATTGAGACCAGTTGATTGGCTGCCAGACTGTACAGATGGTAGATGGCGACATAGCAGAGATTGTTGTGCACCTGAATCTTGAGTCTCAATCCTGTTCTCTGCCCTTGAATGAAGTTTGGCTTGATTAGGTTGACAGTTACCTCAGAATCCTCATTGGAAATGAAAATGCCTTTGATTGCCACGCTCTATCAGGAGCTTATTGTCATTCTGCTATCAGCATTATCAGTGTTGCCAAATCTTGCAATTTTGCTGTAAGTCTTGAAATACATGGTGTTTTTCTTAAAACCCCAGCTCCTGATGTCATAATGAGTACATGGGAATTTCAGCTTTCATTTACGCAAATATGTTTCTAGCTCTCATGTTGTGGAGAAAAGTTGGCAATAAATTAAAATAACCTAAAATTTATGTATTTTTAAATCTCATGATTCTTAAGCCTATCATGATTTTGGAGGCCTGACTCATGAGTTTTAAACACTCAATGTTAGCAATACTGGTTCCTGCACAGATTGACAACCTCTGTGTTGGGCAAAATGCAATAATATATAGTGCACACATAAGCACACAGTAGTAGGCCAAGTAACACAGCAGTGCTCTTGTATTCAGTGAATGATTTTGTAATCCATAAATTACAAGATTCTTCACACTATGTAACTCAATGACATTCTTCAATAAGAATGGAGTTACCTCACAAGCAAGTGCCAACTCAGTGACAAAGAATGTCCCAGCAACCATATGATTCTTTATTACAAATGCAACACATAATTGCTCTTTTGATATCTGGTGTAAAAGACTGTAAATATTTCTGGTGGGAATGGCATATTTAAAAGTCAGTTAGAGGACTGGATTGTCCATATAGCTCACAAAACTCAACAGTTTTTATGCTAGGAATATGTACTACTTCAGCTATTCTAGCTCCTGGCCATCAACAGTTGAAATCAGAGCTAATCCCTTGTATAGGCAAGGCCTCCTATGTGGAAAACACATCCTTCCCTTTAAATCTATGGCTGAGCAACTTCACTGAGTTATAACTGATTAAACTGGTTATAAGTAAATAAGTAAACTGGCTGGGATGATTTAATTGGGGATTGGTCCTGCTTTGAGCAGGGGGTTGGACTAGATGACCTCCTGAGGTCCCTTCCAACCCTGATATTCTATGATTCTATGATTGCATGCTTATTTTTGCTTCTAATAATTTTGGTGGTTACCACAGTTATATTTTGTAGACCCCAAGATATATATCTATGCTAGGGCAGTTCACCCTATGTAGTCATGTATTTGCTTCCTCAGATTCCTCCTTCTTGGGCTCCCCACTAAATGCACATGGACTAGGGTGGTTCAATTAACATCCCCTACTTAGGGTCCAGCATATTAACAAAATCTAACCATTCATAATCAACCTCAGGCTCTGCAATTCCTTCACCAAACCAGCTCTTCCCTAAATCCTTTCCCAGCTGTCTTGCAGGTAGTTCCCAGCAAGCTTCCCTTCAGGTAGGTGCCACAAACCACTCCCCAAGCTCTTAACCCAACCCTAGAACTCAGCTCTCTGTCTGCTTAGACTCTCTCTTATAGAAGGTACCACCTCCCACACTGCTGTCATGTGACCCAAGGTCACCTGACTCAGCCATAAGCCAGACCCTTGAAACAGGGCTTAGGGACCCATGCCCTTTTAAAATACTACTAAGATATTGTATGTCAACTAAGATATGATCAATAGTGTCAGTACATTCTGTGCATGTGTGGTAAAGGTTTAATGTTTGTTAATCAAAGATGACATTTACATAATTTGTAAAATTTTTAGAGTCAGAGACAGAAATGTGGGGGTTTTTTAGGGTAAAGGAATATTTTTTCTCTGCTGGGAGCAACATGTCTTTCAGATATCTTTGGTTTACTCTGTAAACTTCTGAGGTCTTTACTCTTGTGTAGGCTAGGCTAGTTCTTTTCTTACTCTAGCACTTCTATCTTCCAAGACTATGAGACCTACAAATGCAATCTGGGCTCTAAACAATAAGATGGGTTATATTTGCCTAGTGCATCATTAGCAGTAATAAAATAAATATTCTTGTGATTGAAACTTAGTTAACTATTCTGTGCATGTTGCATGAGCTCATTCTTCCAGAGCTGTGCTGGCTCTGCAGTGTGAACAGGTGTAAAAAAGTAATGAAAGTAATAGAGTAAGCAAATATTATTCTGAAAACGTACAGGTCTGGTGAGTTAGAGGGTACTATTATTACACATTATTTTATCTTTATCGTATTTTGAAACTCAAACTATGACTAGTATTGGACCTTCAAAATGAAATTTTGCAATAAGAGACTGGTCTTGCAAGCGTCCCCATCCATCCTTTTTTTTTTTTTTGGTCAGGTAGAAAATACCACATGGAAAGTCTTCCTTATAATATTGGGGCATTTCTACACTTCTGTTTCACCAACTGGAAAACACAAAAAATAACTGGTTCATAATAAGCTATGGGGAAAAATGTGTAGTTGGAGAGGGCTGACTGGTTTTTATTTTGTTACAAACCCATTTGCTCATTCTTATTGAAAACTCTTTCTTTTTTTTTCATTACTTGTCAAAATATGGATCCTGCACTCTCTAAAGTAAATTATATTCTTTTTATTGACTTCAGTGGGCTTTGGAGTAGGGCCTAAAATTACTGCTTTGGATTTCACCCCTTTCTTGTCTGGTCTTGGATACTTTGAGAAGAAAACCTCACAAATGTTTAAGTTTTTTATTTAGTCTGTGCTCAAAATAAAAAAAATATTTTCATATATAAATATGCCCTTTGGCAATGCAATTAATGCTCACTTTATCCTCTCTCACTTCCTGATGCAAGAAAGCAAGTAAAAATATGCTTAAGTCTATAAGTCTATCCCTCTTCAGGGGACACACACACCCCAACCAACCACTTGGTTAGGTCTCTTCAGGAAAGCAATTAAGCATGAGCTTAAGGACCCTTCCTATTTAGGGTTGCTTTCCTGGAGTGGGGCCTTATTCTACAAGACAGACCTGTGAAGGAAAGATCTCCAGAGCAGTGTTTGGGGAAAAAATCTTTACTCCTCTGTCTCCTTTCTTCCTTTTTCAATCTCTGTGATTCATTTAGTGCTGGTATGCCCAGAAGGCCACTTTCTTATTCATCCTTAGCACTTTCATATCTCTCAGAAAAATATGAGAAATCTCATTTATTACTAAGATATATCTTGCTTAATGTTCCCAGAATTTCTTACTGGTGCTTCAAATCAGCAAAATTAGGGCAAATAATGAGAAATGGCAAGGTGGGAATGAAAAGCAAGATTAAAAGACAAATAAAGAAATATACGGCTTGTGAAATATAAGGGAGACTCGCAGAGTTAAGGGCCCATCATGATGTGCTGCTCAAACAAAACCTGTATGTAGTTTCACCATTCAAAGTCATACCTTTGAAAGTCTTGGGGATAGGATTTGAGAAGCTGCTAATAAGAGACAAAGCTAACGAGTAGTACTGGGCAAAACTTTTTGGATGAATAGTTTATTTGACAAAAAAAATTGTATTAATTAATTTGACACAAATTTGCCACATAGTATGAGCCAAAACATTTTTTTAAGGTGAAGTTAGGTGCCATTCACAAAATGGCCCTTCTTTGGAACTGGGATTTAACTCCAGATCTCCAACATATCCTGCCAACATAGTATGGTGTGGACACTGCTTTAAGTCGATGTAACTTATGTCGCTCAGGGGGGTGGCTTTTTCACACAGTAGTGTAGACAGGCTCTCAGTCTCTCCTGTTGATGCTGTTCCACTTTGTTTATAATTATACATTGAAAATGAAAGGCTGGATCTTGGACCTCCTAGGTGACTGCCCTAGCCACTAGGCTGCAGTCATTCTCACTCTCTTTCCGTGGAACAATGACTATGCAAGAATTGTATACGAAGTGAAACAGCTTCAACAGGAGAGCTTGAGTAAGACCTAACCAAGTGACTGGCGGGGAGAGGGTCCCCTATGAGGAAGGAAAAGCTGGGTTCAAATCCCAGGTCCAAAGTGGAGATTCTAACCTGTGTCTTCCACATCTCAGGTGAGTGTCCTAACCAGTGGGTTAAAGTTTATACCAGGGAGAAAGGGGGGAACCCTTCCATATGTGAATCTAGCCTTTTAAAAATGCTCAGGAAAAATTTTGGTCAAACACAATGTTTTGTTCAACCTGAAATTGACTTTTGAAAAATTTCTGATTGGGTTAGACTCTAACCAATTTTTTCATTATTTTTCAGAAATGTCACCACACTGAAAAATAAGTTATTCACTCACCTCTACTAACAATACATAAGGATTAAATGTGAGTGAAACAAAGAGAGAGAAACTAGATATAATGAGAAAGTGTGAGAAAAAGAGCTATGAGAGAAAATTAGAAACATGAAAAGCGAGATCTCATTTATCTCTCGTCTGTTTCTCCTTTATCAAACAAGCAGTGAAACAGAAATAAATGTGCCCTTATTAGATCCTTTTTAAACATCATTTTGAAACATGGTTTGGCATTGTTTAGAGTTGAACATATGAGAATAGTAAGAAGAGTTGGTGACAGGAATACTGTGCTAATCCGAAGAGATTTGTGAACTGCAAACATTATCTGACAGTGGAATGAATAAGGAAAAGCGTCCACATTTTAGAATGAAAATATCCATTAAAAAATTCTATGTATGACATGTTGTTGTAGCCATGTTGGTCCCAGGATATCAGAGAGACAAGGTGGGTGAGGTAATGTCTTTTATTGGACCAACTTCTGTTGTGAGACAGACAAGCTTTTGCGTTTTCACAGAGCTCTTCTTCAGGTTTGGGAAATGTTCTCAGTGTCACAGCTAAATACAAAGTGGAACAGATTGTTTCACATAAGTAGTTAGTAAGATAGTAATATCTATGAATCTACTTAACACACACTTCAAGGGATTATTCAAGGTGAAATGGCCAGTTAACACTTCTCCAGTCCATAATTTTTAGTGACTAGCAAAAATAGTAATTTAAACTGCCAGGCTCATCATTTGTAGGTGTTGTACAAATTTCCTTTGAGGATGAAGACTGAAAGTGATATGGAGTGATCACTTTGTGAAAAGTGTTCACCTGTAGGTTTTCATGTGGTTTTCATCTTTTATCATTTTCCTGTGCAATTTCAAACAAGAATGTAGTGATTTTTCTCCTTTCCCACATATGGGTGGAAAGGTGTTAACTGGCCACTTCACCTTTAATAGTTTCTTGAAATATGTTTCAGAGTGTAGCCGAGTTAGTCTGTATCAGCAAAAACAATGAGGAGTCCTTTTGGCACCTTAGGGACTAACAAATTTATTTGGGCATAAGCTTTTGTGGGCTAGAACCCACTTCATCAGATGCATGAAGTGGAAAATATAGGAGCAGGTATAAATACATGAAAGGATGGGAGTTGCCTTACCAAGTGTGAGGTCAGTCTAACCGGATAAATCAATTAACAGCAGGATACTGAGGGAGGAAAAATAACGTTTGAAGTGATAATGAGAGTGGCCTATTACAGATAGTTGAAAAGAAGGTGTGAGTAACAGTAGGGAGAAATTAGTATTGGGGAAATTAGGTTTAGGTTTTGTAATGACCCAACCACTTCCATATGTGTTAACTACTTGTATTTAGCAGTGAGACACTGAGTACATTTCCCAGACCTGAAGAGCTCAATGTAAGCTCGAACCAATTTATGAAATTGAAACAAAATGGGGAATCCTCAAAATTTCAAGGACGGTGGGACTGAAGGACAGGAAGGACACTAGAATTGTCAATACAGATAAAGAATGGAGAAGGAAGGAACAGTCATTTGAAAGAAAGGTAAGAAGTTGTTCAAAACTACTTTCAGTATAAAACAAGTAACATAAATGAGCAAAAATTGTTTTAGTAATAATTTGATTTTGTAGGAACATAAAATTATAAGAATTTTTGTGGCCTCACATGAAAGATACAATTTTACCTTCTTCTTCATACACACAATGACCCTGATATAACTCCAGAAGATTAAAGTGGAGTTATTTCAGATTGTCACCACTGAACGATCAAAATGAGGACCATTGCTGGGGAGGGAATTTCACTTTATGTTACTACCTAGTTATGGAATGAGTTGGTTTATAAGAACTGATGCTGCACTGAAAAAATATGTGGTGTTCAGTGGCAGACAGTTCATATGGAATAGCAGAACATCAAGGTACAAGTCTTCATTTAAAGTATGTTTAGGAATGGCTGGTGAAGGAATATAACAGGCAGTTTTATTTTATTTCTTATCTATGGCTGTTCACTAAAACACAGGAACTAGGCTGTCAACATGTTTAATGGCTCCATTCTTGGAGGTCACTTCTTCACACAGTTGTCCTTGAAATTGTCCTTAAAATACAGAAGAGTAAAGGTTGATTGACAGATCTCACTGAGTCCTTTTTCTGCATACCCCAATATAGTCCCTTTAAATAGTCCCCAGATTCCATTGCTATATTATAAGCTTAGTGCTGTCTCGAAATTATGCATAAGGTGCATGTCTCACATATATTGATGTTAATTAAGTTCTTTGGGGCTATAATTTAAAATATATAAAACTTTTTTTCTTTTGCTTTTCGTTTATTCTTTTGCGGAGGAAGAATGTAAATAGGCTTTTATGTAGTTGTTTGCTAGAAAATTTAGTTTAAGAACTTCAGGCAGTTTTTCCTGGAGCTATGATTTTGAAGATGTTTAATTTTACAATACATACTACAAGAGAATGTTGTACAGAATAATAGGGATTTCGTAAGCACAGTATTAAATTTATTGTCTGAAGTCCCACTCTGGCAAGCACTTACATATAGTGCTTTATGCACATTCATAGTCCCATTGACATCTGTGGGGCTGCTCATATGAAAATTGAGCACATTCATGAATGTTCGCAGGATTTTGACATTAGACAAAACTTTCTACAAGAATTGTGTGAAAAGAGTGCAAAAAAGAAATGGGATGAAAATATAAAATTAATAGACTAATTTTATCTTTGGCACAATTCCATTGGATGGAATGCACTTAGACGAAGGATGAGTTTGGTCTATTTTTCTTACATAACTATGGTCCATCACTGTTATTAACTGCAATCTTCATTTGAACCTTCTTGAAATTTTACAGTATTGGAGGGAAACAAATGTAGGGATACAAATGATTTGGGATGGAGAAAAAGGCAGGGGATTTAAAAGGCAAGAAAAGGAAAATGCAACACTGACCTGTTTAATTGGAGGGAATTTGATTCTGATTTGTTTGATAGAATGGAAACAGATATGGGTCAAACTTATTTCATTCAAACTAGTTTCTCCAGCACTTGGTGGAATAGAAACCCAGTTGGATGAAAATGGCCACCATATAGCATGAAATTTTTTTTCTTGTACATTTTTCTATTTTATTTTCCACTCCCATCCATTTTATTTCTCCCACAGTATGTCACTGGGGCTAACTGCTAAGAGACTATATACTCCTGCTCCAAGAGGCTATTTTTAACTTATACTGACAACTTTACCCATGCTGTTTTCTAAGATCAAGAGTCACTTAAAAATCTTGTATGTAAATGGTCAGAGAGGATTTTAGAGCCTTTTCATCATTTATTATATATCGTTGTAATAAATCCCAAGGTGTTTATAATAAATATATCAATACATAAGATAATAAATAATGCATGTATTCCTTTTTAAAGCTTTGAGTCATCCATTCTCCATCTCCCACAGTTTCAACAACAGCAGAGTAGATGGGAGTATAAGGGGATGTAATCTTTCCCCATTGAAGTTTTAACAACATTTTTGAATGTGAAATACATTTAGTTGAAGGAGAGTGTGAAAAAGGGAGCTTTTAAAATAAATATCAAGTAAAAAACTATTCATTGTGGTTGCGGGATTTAGTCCTTCCTAAGCACACTGAACATTGAGGTGTACAAGATGTATGTGAGAGAGATCACATTTTGTTTCAATATATTTCTAAGTGCTTGTGTGCACACCTTGTCAACTTGGTAACGACTGTATCGTAAGCTAATAGACTCCTCTGCCATGCTCTTGGTTTGTTCAAGCCAGTATATAGTTATTACCTCTTATACAAAGAGCATTCTCAGATTATATAAATTCTCAGGACTTTCCACAATGCCAGACTCAGATCTGTGATATCATGTAGGTGCCCTCAGGGCTCCTCTTGCCTCCCCTTGTTGCCAATATAGTTAATTGAATGCCACATGCAGTTATTATTGATTACTTACGCTGTGACAAACTCAGAAAGTATTAGAAGAAAATGGACTATATTACCTATTGTCAGAACACTTCATAGATCACAGCTGAGAAAGATAGAGGGAATGAATGAATGCAATTTGTATTTACATAATACTCCTCATACACATGGGAACACACAGGTCAGCAGTTTGCCAACCCTACACAACAGATTCTCTTCATAGCCATTCATGTGCAACCATTTAGGATGGCAAACTAATCAAAATACCTTTTCTAAATATGCCAAATATCAATATTATTCGGGTTTGGATGAACATCCCAAATGGTGTCTGGTTTTGGAAGTATTTGGAACCAGAACATAGTCACTGCGCTGTTGGCTGCTCAGTACAATGAAAGACATTCCATTAGTCGTGCAGGGGGTTATATCAGGCGAAGCCAGAAAAATGCTGTTTGGGGCACTCCCCTTTCTTCTAACCAGGAGTGGAAAGATAACTCTTGATCCTCTCCCAAAGTCTTGCTATCATGAACTAAGCAGAGACAGGAGAAAGATGGTAAGGAAGCAGCCTGAGAGAACCTGCCTGCAGTTACAGAGTATTAGGTCTATTAGTCTGATATCTGACTGGACTTGCAACCTGTAACCAATCACCAGGAGATGAGAGAAGGAATGTGGGGAAGACGAAGGGAGTTGGGCCTGGGAACAAATGGATGAGAAATGTTTGGAAATTCCTTTAGGTTTTGGATGAGCTGACCTTTACCACTAAAACTTCTGAGGTTTCCTTGTCTTTAATGACAGGTCAGAGGATAGTTCCCGTTAAAAATACAGTTCAGTGTCTTCTCTATCATGAGTAAAATTCACTCTTGTGCAAACTGCCAGCACAAACCTAAATACAATTTAAGACCTATTTTGAGGACCTAAGTAGAACTTAAGTGGTATATTGGTCCTGTGCTGGACATTTTGTCCAGGGGTCAATTGCATTCTATATATCAGGGGTGGCCAACCTGAGCCTGAGAAGGAGCCAGAATTTACCAGTGTACATTGCCAAAGAGCCACAGTAATAAGTCAGCAGCACACACACACACACACGTTCCCAGGGCCTGCAATCACCTGCAGCTACAAACTTAGACATCTATCTGGTTTGCAAGCAGAATTAGATAGTATTTAGATATCCAGCTATCTTCTTGGCCCACAACTGATTGTGGATGCAAGATTGAGGATGCAAAATTAGAAGCAATTTTTAAAAAATTGACACTCCCCATGTCTACTTCTGGCATTTATTACAGCAAGAGTTTTAAAAACTTAACATACATATGCCTATATATATATTCAAAACAATACAATGGAAGTGGAATCTCTCATTCTATCTAGGGACAGAATTTCTAAAGTGCTCAGTAGCTCTGGAGAAGCTGGGTGAAAGTGTAACCCCCTCATTTACGTGCCCAAAGAGGAGCTGAGTAGCTTTGAAAAACCTGGCCACAATTGTAGTTTAAGATTGTTGAAATTCTGACCCTGGATGTTAATGGAGAGGGAGCTTTTTCCCAGCTTTTTTGCTGGATGCTAAACTCTTTTGAAAAGCAGGCCCCTAGTGAATTATGATGAGGAATGGAAAGTCAACATTGCAGTATTCTGGGCTCCTCAACAGTTCCTTTTCATTCAACTTTTAATTTTAATTGAATGTTGTACATTTTTGAGGTTCAACCCAGACCAGTAAGGGGTTGTATCACCACCTGCCATGCAATTCTGGATGTCTTAAATGCTCTGCTGCTGTGACTCACAGCCTGGACACCAACAGTCAGCATACGAGCATGCAGATCACACCCTGGTTCCACAGCCAACTTACTTTTTGTGGAGTGATCCCAACATCTACAGTCCTGAATTTCGCCCAAACTGTCTCTCTGCAGTGTCCAAGGCCTGGTCTACACTGCCAAGTTTTTTTCGCCAAAAGGCCACTTTTAGCACTGAAACAGCACAGGTGTACACACTGCAAAGCCACTTTTTGCGCTGACCCTCCTTAGTTGCAACGCTGTAATATAACCACCTCAGTGAGAGTCATAAGGCTTTTTGCGCTGAGGCCTTCGCGCCATAGCGCTAGCGTAAACACCTTGCTTGTTTTTATTGCTGTAATTGGCCTCTGGATGTGTCCCACAATGTCTGCTCATTGTTTTGAAGTTAACAGCCCTGCAGGCATGCACCCCTCGCCTTTCAAAGCTCCTCCTGGCAGCCAGCGTCATACTGTGGTCAGGGCCATCCCGACCCATATGCAAAGTATGCAGCTCCGTAGAGCACCAGGAAATTTGGGGCACCAAATTTCCTGGTGCCGTACGCAGCTGCGTGCTGCTCCAGCTCTTCCCCAAGACCCCACCCCAGCCCCGCCTCTTCCCTGCGCCCTAGCCCTGCCCCCCGCCCCGCCCCCACTCCAGCTTTCATGAGCTACAGCATCCGATGAAGTGAGCTGTTGCTCATGAAAGCTTATGCTCAAATAAATTTGTTAGTCTCTAAGGTGCCACAAGTACTCCTTTTCTTTTTGTTCCTTTAAAGAGACAGGAACAGCAGCTTGTTATCTTGATTGGGGTTATCATTTCAATTTCATCAAAGTTTAGATAAAAAGTATAACAAATTTATTCATCAAAATGAGAGGTTTTTGGTGAGTTCAAGTATAAGGGATAAAGATAGAAAAGGTTACAAACAAACAAAAGTAACAATATGCTTTCCAATGGCTAAGATCTAACAAACTACAGTCTTTGTTCAAGGTAGTTTCCTCATCAAGATTCCTTTTCCAGCAATGGCTGACAAGCTCTTAATCAGGTTTTCCACAGAGTCCAAGGCACTCATCTTCCTTGTCTCCTTAGGTGAAGGACAATTTAAGGGTTCTCTGCTCCAACTTTAGACTCCAGTAAACTTTTGAAAAGTATCTCTCTCAAAGTCCATAGACCCTGTTTCAAGAGGCAGGAAAGCTAATCCTTCCTGGGGCAGGGGGAGGTGTCATTTCCCCATTGATTTTGTTAAGTGATCACTTTTTCCCTAATTGCTCTCCTGAGGCCTTTGTTTGCCAGACATGGAAATGTGTTATTCTTTGTCTTTAAGCAATTTGTGACCAATTTATATACATCCAAGAAGTCACATTTTAGTCATAATTCTAGTACATCTCTATAATGCTTTGCAGGTTGACCATACATACACCACACAATAATATCAGTGATGAGTGAGTTATTAGTTTTCCAGTGACATATTACAAGACACCTTTTAGATACTGATTATATCAATAGTGATTTGGTATACATTGAGCTGGCCAGGCCACTTGAAACATACTGCTAGATAGGAGGGATCCTGTAGCCTTCGGGCATAGAGATGCTCTTAGGGTCCCAATGGTATTGCTGCATAGCACTACAAATAAAATTTCATAATCTTTAAAAGCCATTGTATAATAGATTACATTTCTCGCTCTCATTTTCTTTCTGTCTGAGATGTTCACTGAGGTTCCCAATTATTATTTTATTATTTGTTTATATTGTCATATATCTTCTAAATATAGTATTTAGAAAATACAAATGTCAGAACTCATATTTCCACATGAATTGAACTTAACTGATAATAATATAATTGTACTTTTATTATAATAATTGAAAATTCTTTGCCAGTTCCATGGGGGGTTCCCATTTGGCATTCATCATCCCAGCATGTTTCTTGAAAGGACATAATAGCAGTTATACCTCATTAGACTCTCCAGCCTTCAGCAGTGGCAAAGGAAGGCAAAATAAATTCACATTGCATTGCAGAACTGGCTAGATGCTATAAACAGAGTATAGAGAGATCCCAGAGATCTCAGGTAATCAGCTTACACTCTCTAACCTATAGCATATTTATATACTAACATATATTCAGTGAATAGAGGATTGACATTCTAGTAAAGCAGTTTCCCTTTCATCCTCCCAGGACAAAGACACAATATAACAAATTCTAAGGGCCTGATCTTACTCTTATGGAAATCAATGGCAAAATATTGCCTTCAGAATGAGTAGGCCCTAAGGCCTCAATTCAGCAATGTACGTAAGCATCAAAAGTAAACAGGACTACATGTGCTCCTTATTCAGCAAAGCATCCCTAGTAAATTAAGTATCTGCTTAATTTTAAGCACATGCTTAACTCCCACTGAAGTTAATTAGACATAAGCACATGCAAAGTTAATTTTGTGCCCAAGTATTTTCCTGAAAAGGGACTCAATTACTTTCCTGAATCCAGGGCCGGCTCACAACATTTTGGCACCTGAGGCAGGGAGCTCAAATGACGCCCTCATGCCCCCTTGCTTGGGCCAAAACTCTGAAAGATCTCAATTCTGCCTTCTTCCTGTTCTACTCCTCTCATGGTGCTACTCTGCTACCTACCCCAATAAAGGAGAACTTAAAATGACTTGTTCAAAAATTTTAAGTAACACTTAACTTTCAAACGTCTGAACAGCAAATGTAACTTTTCTTGTCTGCATAGTAAACACTGGCATTTGTATCTGTTTGAATAATCAAAGTGGTGCTTTCCGTGCCTTCTTGGTTGCAAAGATCTGAACTGCTTCCTGCTGAAGGTCCACAGTTTGGGCCAGCTCATGCTCTATTGAGATGGTTGCAAGGCTGACCAGGCTCTCTGTGTCATTGTGGAGCATAGATGTGTTTTTATTACTTCAGCTTGGAGAAGCTGCGTTCTCCGCTGGCAACTGTTACAGGAAGTGTTAGAAGTATGCGCAGAGCAACAAAAGCATTTGGAATGACAGTGGTCATCTTATTTGTGCACATATATTCCAGAACAGCCTCTGGATTTGAGCCTCCTGAAATGTATCTTGAAAGGACTTTCAGTTCATCACCTAAATCACTCGCATCAACAGCACACATATCATCATGTGTCAACACTGTCTCTAGTGCCCTGCATTGCTGATGTAGGTCTTCTTCAGGTACAATGAGGAGTTTTGGAATATCATACAACTTCCCAAATATACTGCTGTATTCCTTGAGCTGCATGAAACGTTCTTCAACTGCCTGTATTGCACAATCTAGCTCCTGGTTAAAGAATTCAACTTTGAATTGTTGTTTGGGGTCTCTTATGGGATTATCCTGTGCCTCGTAATCAAAATGTCTTCTTCTTCAGTGACTCTTGTATTCTTGAATGGGTGGGAAAATAGCTTCAGAGTGAAGTTCCATTGCCAACTTCTGTGCACTCTTCAGAATGTTTTGAAATCCCTCATCTGACCGGTAAGACTGTAGGTATGACTTTGCTTTGTCCAGTTGTTCCATTGGTCCAGATATATCAAAGTCAACACCTTGGAGTCTCTTGCTTACAACATTATTTCAAACAGTATGTCATGCCACAACACTAAGCCACACAGAAATTTGAAGTTATATATGTTTCTGGTGATTCCATTTCCTGCTACTACTGTTCTCCCAAGAGCAGTTCCTGTCATAGCATTATCCTCCATAATGGCAACTATGGCATCATCTATCTTCCCAATTTGGTGTTTGATAGGCTTTATCGCCTCCACTCGACTTTCCCATCATGTGGCACTGAGTGGTTTCAGTGTAAGAGAGGATGTTCCCAGATGTTGCTTCAAAATTTGCCATCGATGAGTTAATGCAGAAAAAAATACATAGATGCTTTGAATTACATTAAAAAATTCAGCAGCCTCACTAGAAGCTGATGCTGCATCACTGACCACCAAGTTCAATGAATGAGAACTGCATGGCACAAAAAAAGCTCGAGGGTTTAACTCTCAGATCTGTGTCTGCATTCCCCTGTTCTTTCCTCTCATGTTGGCACCATTATCGTAGCCCTGACCTCTCATGTCAGTTATCACAATTCCCATAACTTTCAGCTTTTTAAGAAGCACATTTGTCATACCAGCTCCAGTATTATCATCAATGTCAATAAATTCTGGAAAATGCTCTGTGACAGTCACCATTGCAGGGACATTTTCACTAGGTTTTGTTGTTGTTACAAAACACACCATTAAAGTGATTTGTTCCGTATGGCTGATGTCAGGTGTGCAGTCCAGAATAACAGAGTATTATCTTGCTGACTTCAAATCTGCCACAATCTTCTGTTTGAATTTTGTTGGCAGTAAATGTATGATCTCATTTTGAATTGTTTTTCCAAGGTAGTGGCGTGTGTACATTTCTTGGGTGGTGACTCTTCTCAGATGCTCATGGAGTACAGCATCAAACTCAGCCATCAGCTCCACAATTTTAAGGAAGTTTTCTAGCCAGATTTGTTCCTGTAGAACCCAATGTGGCTGGAAGAGTTTGCTACAAAAAGAGTATGCAGCATTCTGGGCTTTTGAGTACATAAGCCATGGCCTCTCCACTTTGTCACCATTGGGGATTTCACGCCAGTAATGTGTTGGATGGAAACTTCTATTTTCATTGTCTTTGGGGAACATGAAGTTTTTGACTTGCTGTGGTCCATGCAGTACAAGGAAGTCCCTCAGGCTACTGCTCAAGTGGGTCCACAGTCCTGGATCATCTAAACTTAAGGAACTAAACTCAGCAGCAGCTGTTTCTTGTGCCTCCACCACATTCTTCTCTGATCTATACTTTTCTTCAGGAATGTGCATGGTTACATCCATTTCAGATGGAGATATGGATACTGCTGTAGCTGCCAGGTCACCTGCACTCTGACTAACTGGAAGATCAGGCATCTCCTCACCACTCACATCCTCACTGGGGCCAGAAGGCTCACCGTGAACATTGGTGTCTATGTATCTCAGGAGAGCTCCTTCCTGCTTAGATAGAAAAGCTTCCTTTGCTTTCTTTCTTTTTCTGAATGCTGCCCCAGAGGGGCGTTTTCTTCCTTCACTCCTGACTGCTGTTCTGTGCCAGCTATAGTGGCTCTCAACACTCAGTTGAAGGGGACAAATAAGGAGGCTGGTAGCAGGGCCCGAGTGAGGAAAGATATCAGCATCTTAAGAGCCTAACTGGCTCCTACTACTTCAGGTGACTGCCTGTTCTCCTCAAGTGGGTTCAGGGAAGCAGCAGGAAACAGGAAGCTCCCTGAGAAGCTGGTGTTAATCAGTCCAGGCTCCTGGGGTGCTAGAGAAGTACATAAGAGACTCCTCCTCCTCTCTCTCCCAGCAGCTCCTGCTGCTTTCTGTTATTTCCTCTCACCTTTTCTCCTGCCTGCCTGCTATGTCTCTTGTGCCCTCTTTCCTCCAGCACAGCACTTTGCCACCTCTGTGCATCTAGAGCAGAGAGAATACATATGCACCAGCAGCAGACACAAATTTCTACATTCTGGGTCCTAGTGCCCCTCCCGCCCCCCACAGTCTGGCTCCTGAGCTGGCCACCTCAGTTTGCCTCATGGTAAGGCCAGCCCTGCCTGAATCATGGCCTAAGTATTTCAAGTTAGCTACATACTTAAACACCTTACTAAATCAGGACCTAAAGCAGGATCCTGGATCTAAATGTATTTATTCCATTATATTGATTGAATCCAAAATATATCCTTTCCCAAATATGTCTCTACCATTTCTTTTGGGTACACTGGGCCTAATTTTTCTCTCGTGTCTATTGCCAATGAAGCCAGTGGACCTAAACCAAAAATATAGTTGCCCCACTGTTTGAATTCTTGTAGAAATGATGTTCTTCCTTCCTTTTTACTATGCAACATCTTTTTAAAAACACATTAATATTAACAAATCAGACAGACACTGTAATTTAAAAAGGAATACTTTAATACAGCCCATTATTTCAATCTCATAACAATTCACTTGAGAAATGTTCCTAACTAATTTGGCATTTATTTTTAATTTCAGAAAGATTAAATGAAAACATCTCTTTTGCTGAACAGCTTTGCTTTAAAAGTTCTTAATATTTATGACAAACTGTTTTGTCACCTTATTTTATTTCTGCAGAAGAAATAAGAGTCTTTGTGCCTCAGTCTCTGCAGCAAAGAAATATACCACCTCATCTATTACTGATGGGCCCAAACTTTGCCATTGCTGCAGTTAGGTCTAAAACTGAACAAAACCACCTCTAAAGGGCAAAATGTCACCATTTTGGCCAGCAGCTTTTATGGAAATTTTAATGGGGGCAAGGGGAGGGAAAGAGGCATTTTATTTTTCCACGTTTGTTTGATTACATTTAACTACTTTCTTAGAGCTAAAAGGTTTTGCTGCCAAATCACGGTTTCAGTGATGAAAAAGTAGGACTTGGGTGGAAAAATATGAAAAACTCAAAGCAGAACAATGTGCTTTTCGTTCCCAACATTGATTAACACACAGTCTGAGTGTTATAGAACAGATTTTTTTTCAGCACCTTCTGGTACCTCTGGCATTCCAAATTTGAACAGATTTCCTGTTCTATGACTGGCCAAGACTATGAAGAGGAGATGGGACTCCTCAGACCTAGTAGTCAAGGAAATGGGAAAAGGCTGTTCAATAGGGTCTGCACACTGTTCTCACCACTCCTAATCAGTTGTGATTATCTCCCAAAGCACCATGAAAATATAGCTTTGAATCGCTTGACACTGCTGTCCTGGAGAAAAACAAACAGATTAATTTGTATAGGTAACAGGTAATACCCCTGTCCAAACCATCATGATAACTCTTCTGCCCCAGCCCCCCAAAACATGTGGAGTGGAGGGTATTTCAGACAGAAATACAAAGATACTGGTTGAGTGGATGGGCAGGCTTATGCTGGGCATGCCCATACTAGGCCAGGCCCCATCTAGTGAACCTAATCCCAACTTTAATAAACAGGCTTTAAAAATGATCTTTAAAAAAAGAAAATAGTTCTTCTAGCCCTGTGCTTTAAACTGTATATGTCTATTAGTGTAATCTACAATAAGGCTTCTTGCAAGCAGCTTTTTTCCTGCTTATATACGTTCAGAGACATGGTGGTAGTGACTGTGTGGGGGAGGAGTGTGTGGACAGTTTACATTCTATGCCTTATGGCACCTGTGCCCTTATATTAAGTCTTATATTTCAGATGAATACTTCACTGTGAGGCAAAAACTCCTGCTGGAAATTTTAAAACTTTCATAAATTGAGTGATTTCCCCTTTTCCATTTCAGAAAACCACACTTCTATTAAATACACATCCCACCAGAATGGAGATCTTAACATATAAAGACCTTGGGATTTTTTTATACCTGGTTATAGTTTCCCCTCTGTTTTTTTTTTTTTTTTGGTTTGTTTGTTTTTTCTGCTTAGGTGTCGTACTGGAGTTTTGCGCATACAAAAAAGGGAAATCTAATTGCTTTTTCAACTATTTGCAAGCAGCATTGGAAAAATTACCCTTCAGAAGAGTTTATTTTTCCTATTCAGACCATTTAAAGATTTTAAAATTACAACTGAACCTCAGGGGCTAGTAATCTAAATGTCTCTTTTAAACTTAAAATATTTTGTCATAGGATTGCCACACTTTTTACCCAGTGCCCTATGCCCTCTTCCGCTCAATAGTGCAGTGCAGAACAAAGAGAGGGGAAGAGCTAGAAAATGGTCATACTACCCAGGAATGGGCCAGAGACTTCCAACATACTGTGTTCTTCTCCTCTTTCCCTCATGCCAGCGGAAGCACCTCATTCCATTTGGTTGGGTACCAGTGGTTTGGAGTAAGCACAGCAGATACTCTATGCATGCCACCCTCTGTAGCTGATTATTTTTTTGCTCTGTAGTCACAGATATAGCACATGTGGTAAGGGAACTCAGAAGAAAACTGCATTGCCATGAAAGGGGGACAGGAGGACATTTCCTCATGTCCAGGATGCACAAGGTGGCTGCCATTTTTCCTGAAAATCTTTGGGGTCTTCAGGGTGAAGCTGCCATTTGAACTTAATCTCATATTGGGAAATTGCACGGTGCAAATTTGTGAAATTTTGTTAACAGTTTCAAATCTCCTTCATATCTTCCCCCTCCAAGGGAAGACAACTCATCCCCCTAAGGTCAGTAATCCTTGAATCAGAACTGGTTATAATACTGATTCCATTTACAGTAACATGTCACAATGAATTGAAATTATTGCTTAAAAAATAAATTCAAACTGTATATTTAAACATTGTAAAATTATAATGTAGTAGACATATTTTGCTTTTTAGAATCCATTTAAAAAAAAACGTTGCTGCATCAATTCACTGAATAAGCAACTACCATAAAGTCATAAATTGCTATTTTTGCAAATTAGAAGAACATATAATTGTATTAGGCCTTAAATTAAATACAGAGAAAACATTTAGTTCTCTGATTTTTTTTCCCAACACACAGTACTTCATTAAAATGAACACTATAATACTTAGACTTCAATTCAAAAACCTAATTGTGCATGGTTCACTATGAACATGATGTAAATGTCAAGTGTACGTCACTAGATTTAATATTTACTACTTTGTATAAATGCACTTATGACTATGGCAAAAATATTTCTGCTTCTGTTGTTTCATGGTTTGCTTTATTTAATGTATAATTGTATCCATGTTGACGATCACTTGAAACTTAGCCGTCAATTAACCTCTCTGCTTCATGTATATTTTCCTGTGTTCTCCATTAATGATAAACACAAGGGATGAGTTTTCAAATAATTTATGAGATTGGGATTTGAATGCCTAATGATTTAAATTGCCTGGGGCAAAATGAGTCTCTGGTATGTGTGTTTTTGTTTAGGTTGTAGGTGTATTCTTTTCAGGGGAATAGGACACAAAATAAAATATATTTTTATCCGTAACAGTTTACTATATATCTGCATATGACGTTCCTAGTGTAGAGCAAGCCTGAGTGTTTTTTTGTTGAGAGTCAGCTTTTCCGTGAATAGACTGTCCCAGGCCTTCTGGAGCCATTTAATGGAGTGTAGATATGTGGGTAGATTTCCATGCCACTGCCACTCATGCTGCAAGTAATAGGAAGAAGGATTGTGGTGTTTTATCCTTCCCATTCTGTCCCATAAGGGCTAATCCCACATTTATATTTAGGATAATGACAACTTAACCCTGAAATGACTGTACAGTGATCAAGGAGAAAAAGTTCTCTTACCCTTCATCAGACCCTTGCATAACACTACAAAAATTCTTTATGTTGTCAGATTTGGAGCATGACTTCTGCTGCTGGCACTTTTGCTTCCTTTCTTCATATTATAGCTGCTCTAGGCCTCCTAAATAGCAAAGGTTTCCTGTGATGACAGAAGAAAGAAGCATTTAGGAACCACTGTATTGAGAGACAAGGTAGTGTTTCATCTGGAAAAGTAACGTTTCACCAGGCTAAAAATGTATTCGTTCTTGGCTGGACAATATTTTCCCTTGGAGGACTCAGAAACATTAATGGATATGTCCGTCTCGAGTCTAAGGGCAGAATAACACTGGTCTGAACCAGCCCTCGTTTTGGATTTGTAAACCAAATCCCATCAGAGGCTTATTACTTTTAATTGGAATAGAACCTAGTGTCTCCAAATCAGGAGTCACAGCTCCACCATACAAGATGCTGTACCAGTAGTTAGTAAATAGACTCTCCCTGCCACCAGGCCCTTATAAAAACGGCAAAATACCCTTTAAATGTTTTTCTAATTGAAATTCATAATCAGGTGTTTTAACCTCTTTGCTCACAAAGTCATCAAGAGGGAGAGAACAATGTGCATGAGTCAAACTGTCTGAAAATACATGTTTGATTAGCAGGACAGTTGATTTGCCTGCCTAAAATGGCAAAGGTAACCAGTAAAATATGTTATGAGTATTAATCATTTCTATTGCAGTAGCATCTAAAGGCCCAAATCAAGGATCAAAGCCACCTTGACCTAAATAATGTACCCACATATTAAGAGTATTCATAGTTAAAACATTTATCTCTAGAATCTTCAAGTGGTCTGCTTTCCCCTCCATCCTGCATGTAACTTCCACTGACACTGAGAGATGCACGCCTGTATGAAGAGAATAGACTCCATGCATTTTTAGAGTTTGAATCTTCTTGAAGTAATTAAAAAAAATCACATTGAAATGCTGAATCTGTGTGTTTTGGGAGGAATTTTTAATGTTTACTAATTAATGCAATTTCTGAATGCTAGTTTTCTAAATGTAAATTTTATGCATTAATCACAAGGTTTACAGAATGCATGATAAAAAGAGAAAATAAGATTAGACAGGTTTTCCTGGTAAGTATTCGTCAATGTATATAGGTGTTTTAACCAACCATTGGTGAAGTTCTAAGGGTTTGGGAGTTTTTTGTTTGTTTTTTACAATGTGGCCAATACTAGATGCAATTGAATTCCATAATTTTATTTATATTTTCTAGGAAGTATATAGGGAAGGCTTAAGGCTGTAATTTTAAATTCTTCATTTTTTTTTGTATGAAATAGCCCATAAAGAATGCAGTGAAAGTATAGCATTATACCATTATAGAGAAACAGCTCTGCTTTAGTTAAGGTTAAGACCTGCTTTCTGTTTGAAGCCCAACTGTTCTAACTTCTCTAAAAATCCATATGGCTACACAGATTGCCTTGAAATTTGACATGCTTTCTGGGAGTATCAGGTGTGACTAGGGTGAAAGGAAATAATGTTGGGAATGTGAAAAACTCCAGTAACCTCAGTCACTCTGCACCCATTATCAAGTAGACACAGAAGATGACTCTGCCCAGCTCTGTCTGGTACCAGGAGCAGAGTACAATGTAAGGAGATTTATGTTCAAGTCAGTGATCCAAATTTGGGGCCCTTTGACTAAGGGGTTCCTGAGTTATAGACCCTAGAAAAAAAATCCAGCTTTTTCTTAAGATTGACACATTCTGGCAATGTTTTGTTGCATACAGAAAGAGATTAAACCACAGCTCTCAGTTCATCGTACCAGGGTCTCAGACACGCAAGGGTTACCTCAACAGAGTGCATAGCACCCATCAACCCTTTGGGAGAAATCAAATTAAAATATTATTTGAAAAAGGTAGGCATGTGTCAAGCAGTTCTAAGACTCACCACCAAATACACTACACAGTGCCTGCACACAGGGAGGCTAACAATCTGGAAAACTGCCTCTACATCACAGGACCTGTATAGCTCCAAGGAGATGTTATGGTCATCTGATCTGAGCACCATCGCATGCACTGTACATCAAATCTGGCCCAGGACAGAAATATGAAGTTAGAAAAAGAAGGAATATTCCTCCAATCCGCCTCTTTCAAAGGGCTTTTTTATTTTGGGGCAATGAAATCTGAGCACAACAGAACATTCAGATTGCACTGAAACTATTTTTTGACAAGAAAATAAACTACATGACCAACTGTTTGTTGGGAGGGTGATTGGGGTGGAAGAGGTGGTGGGAACAGAGGACAAGGGTTGGGAGGTCAGGTTGCAGGGAGGCAATGGGGAGACTGGGTAGGGGGACATGGGGTTGAGTGACAAAGGGACTTGTAGGGTTGACAGGCGTCCAGTTTTCAACCGGAACACCAAGTCAAAAAGGGACCCTGGTGGCTCCAGCTGGCACCACCAACCGGGCCATTAAAAGTCCAGTTGGCGACGCAGCGGGGGTTCGGGGATAAGCTCCGCGCAGCCGCCAGGTCCCTGCAGCCCTAGACACATGGGCAGCTAGGGAGGCTCCGCGCGCTGCCCCCATTCCAAGGGCTGGCTCCGGAGCTCCCATGGGCTGGGAACTGTGATCAATGGGAGTTGTGGGGGCAGTACATGGAGCCTCCCTGGCTGCCCCCACAGCTCCCATTGGTCGTGGTTCCCAGCCATTAGGAGCTGCGGATCCAGCCCTTGGGGCGGGAGCAGCACGTGGAGTATCTCTGGCTGCCCATGTATCTAGAGGCTGCAGGGACCTGGTGGCTACTTCCCGGGAGCCTCAGTAAGCGCTGCTGGGAGTCCACACCCTGAACTTTCTCCCACACCCTAACCCCTTGCCCCAGCCTGCAGCCCTCTCCTGCACCCAAACCCCTCATCCCTGGCCCCACCCCAGAGCCTGCACGCACAGTCAGAACCCTCATCCCACCCCTGCCCCAGCCCAGTAAAAGTGAGTGAAGGTGTGGGAGAGCAAGCGATGGATGGAGTGAGCAGGGGCAGGGCCTCAGCGCTGGGGCACTTGGTTTTGTGCGATTAGAAAGTTGGCAACCCTTGGGACTGGAAGGGCAGGATCAGCTGTTAACACATTCCCCTCCCATGTGTGCACCATGATGTGAGGGCCCCCAGCCTCCCCTTCTCCCCCATGTGACCTCCCTTCCCTGCCCATGTGAGCCAAGTTCTGGGGCAGAGGGATTGCCATTCTAGGGAGGGTCTGAACTCCTATCCCTACCTCTCCACCATGTAAGACGGGATCTGTAGGTCCTTGTCTGAGCCCTGTTCCCTGCCCCCATGTGACCAGCCAGGATCTGGGTGCTCCTGCCCATCAGTTGCGGTCTAACTACACCCCTCCACATCTCTTCTTGCTTCCCCTCAAAAGAGATCTGAGTGCCTTGTCCCTCTAAGGATGTTTGTGCCATCTCCCTACCCCCACCCCCATGTGAGCCTGGATCTGGGAAAGCCCTGCCCCTGTGGGCGGGTAGCTTAGAACAGGCATGTTCCAAGAACACACTGCTGACACCGGGGTGAGTAGAGAATACTGAGACACATCAGAAACTCTCCAGCACTGGGGAGGAGGGATGAGAGAACACCCACTGACAGGAATGGAGCAGTTCACACATCTCAGAGCTATTGTTTCAAGCTATATTCATCTCCACTGAGTATTTTCTTTTAGCTGTGAACATCTCATTGAGATGAATAGGCCACTTCACACCTCTTTCAGCAAGCTATGCTGCTGATAGATGTCTAGAGCCCCTCCCCTCCATTCTCCCTCTAATTTTATAAATAATACAAGGGAGCACTCGCTCTGCTCTAGCTAAAGTTGCAAAGCCCTTCTTTCTTAAAGAAAGATTCTAAAATGCTCACTAGGCAGTGAGGGCTGATTTATGGGTGCAAGAGTATATGCAAAAGGGGCTTGGGTTTGAAGCAAGGCTTAGGGATATTATGGGGACAGGGATAAATGGGTGGTAGTGGAAGGAAGAGGGAATAGGAGCTCAGGTAAGGGAATGTAGGGATTAGTGGGCACGTGAGGGGAAAAGATCAGAGAGGTTGGAGACTGAGGGAGTTGGGGGTTTAGGGTTAGGGGGACTGTCAGGCCTGAATTCTCCTCTTCCATGAGGATCTGGGGGATCACTACCCCTTTGGAGGCTCAGCGTCTCTCCCTGCCCCAGTACCCACAGTGGATCTTGAGGATCTTGCTCTTCTTGGGTTGTCTGAGCTCCGTCCCTACCCCTCCATGTGATCTGGGATTGGGGGGATGAAGGGAGTGGAAAGTAATTCAGATTCAAACGTCCGAAATCCAGAAAATGAATAGTTAGATACACAGCACCCCACTGGGGGTTGGGGCTGACAAATGTATGTGCGGGAGAGGCCAAGTTTGGAGGAGGGGTGGACATGGGGCATAGCTGGGGAAGCCTGACTGAAGCAGAGATGGGAGTCCCAGCTGGGAGTGGGAGTGGGAGTGAGGGGCCCAACTCAGTGTGCAGCTTGGGTTTACACACTCAAAGTAGTGTGCAGCCCTCCAGTAAGCTACAGCATGAGAAGCTGTATGCCGCAGCACAGGGCAGAAGAAAGCAAGAAGCAACTTTTTACATTAGTGACTATTACAATGCCAACTAATGGCTTAATGAGATTGGGGGGGGCGGGGGGCTGGAGAAGCTGGAAATAGTGGGGGGCTATGTGTTGCAGAGAATGGGAGGGCAAGGAGTGCAGGAGAGACACCAATTTTCTGTCATATACTTAAAGTTACTGTACCCACCATTTAATAAACTGCCATTGTTTTGGGATACAGGCCATGGACAACATTTCTCTCACCAGCCCTGATCACAACGATACATCGCAAACATTTCAAAACATGACAATTAGCCTTATTCTACTAGAATCAAATGTACAAGAGCAAGGAGGAGCACAGAGGACTCACACAGCCTAATGGAAAGGCCACTCGACTGAGACTATTCTTAGGTTTGCCACTAGCCTGATTGGTGCCCTTGGGCAAATCACTTTGCCTCCCTCTGCCTCAGTTTCCCATCTGTAAAATGGAGATAGTGATGTAAAGTTCTTTGAGATCTACGGATGAAAAGCGCTATATAAAAGCTAGGCCTTGATCTACACTAAAGATAGGTCACTAGCTGTGTTGCTTAGGAATGTGAAAAATCCACACCCCTGACCAACAAAGCTATGTGGAACCACCCCAAGTGTAGGTGCTAATACTTTGACAGAAGAATGCGTCCATTGACATAGCTAACTTTGTTCGGGGAGAAGTTCCTACCCCGATGGAAAAGCCTTTCCATCAATGTAGGCTGTGTTTATACTGTGGGGTTATGCTGACATTCTCCAGAGTGTAGTCTTTTGATTCTTACCTGGCCACAGTAGCATATCAGCTGCAAACCTAGATGAGAACTACTACTGCCTACCAACAAACATTTCTCCTTCTGTTTAAAAAACTAGGAAATTAAATAGCAAAAATCTTCATTAACAGTGTTAAGGTTTCCCAGTGGTAGCTCATGCCCTTTCAAAACACTGAGTTCAGCAAAACTCAAACTTCTGAAAACCAGGAGATGCATGGGCATTTACCTTAACTCTGTATCTTAACCTCGGCCCTCTTTAAACAATGCCAGGCTACAACACCCAGAACACATATACTTGTGTTCTGCCTTTCCACTGTAACAGACAGGCACTGCCTGCACTTGCCCTATGCTCACACACACAGAGCCTACTCCTCTGACAGTTAAATTTAACAACCACTTTGTGGCTTTTTACCGCCCCTTCACACTTGCACAGTGGATATCACCTAAGCCTATACTTTCCCCTACCCATCATTAAATTCACAGACTGCTCTCATATCTCACCTCCCTACTGACAATATGCATGGCAAAAAGAAACTTGTGACTTTCTAATGACACAACCAAAACAATTCTGTACTGAAATGAGGCAGACTGGAACCTCAAGGTACACATGTGCTGCTCTCCTTTGATAACACATGGGGGAGGGAGACTCAGACCCAGATCTCCTCAGATCACAGTCACAGCTCTATGACACTCCTAAAACTGATCTCCAGATCTCCTTGTATCACAATAACAGCTTTTCCAAGCTGCTCCAACTTATTCCTCCACCATTGAATACAGCTACAAGTAACACAGCAAATGTAGCTGGAGTGTGATGCCAGCTCCAGAGGGGTAGACTTAAGGTTATGTGGGCATTTAAACTTGACTCTGTCTTACCTGGTTTTCAGAAGTTTGAGTTTTGCTGAACTCAACATTCTGGAAGGGCACTAGCTGTCATCAGAAAAACCTAACTCTGTCTTAAAGTTCATTTTGCCATTTAATAACAATATCATTCAAGTTATGAGTTTTCATTATCCATTAGTAGGTTTCTATTTGCAAGTCTCTATTCAGGTATGGCTGCAAACCATCATTCACAGGACTATAGACCCTTGATTTCAGTGGGACTACTTGTGTGAGTAAGGGCCATTCACAGAAGAGAAGGTTTATAGGATCAGCCCCCTTCATTAAATGATTTGCCTTCCTATTACAGAAGACATGATGATCTTAATACCATATTAAAAAGAAACAAGCAAATCAATGCTCACATTGGCCATGTTTGATTAACATGGAAAGCAAAAGTGTACAGAGTTCTGCACACCAAGCAGCTGATGTATTGAGTGAACCAGAAAAAGCTGCACAAGTTCTAGAGGAAAACTGTATATCCTATAACTTCCAATACAACAGGTAGATAAAAATAACCTGCCTGGTGTTCCTTGTATTGTGCCTTACAGACAGGAGCAAGCAACACAGATAAGCATGCGTGGTGGCTGCTAAGGCTAAGTGCTCAAATTAGTAAAGAACTAAGTGACATCCTGAAGTCAATGCTATTGCCAGGGTTTAGTAAAACCTACAGCATTAACTCAAATTGCCTGTCAACATACCATCTCTCAGTTCTATAGAGAAGGGAAAATGGAGAGAGATTGATTTGAAATCTAAAAGAAAGAGTTGGGTTCAAAGAACAAAAAACAAAGAGGCAGGGAAAAGCCAGAAAATGGAAGGAGTGAGATCTCTACAAAGAAAGAAAATACTCAATATCAAGGCCACAGAAATTAAGGCTGGAAGATGAAGAATTTGCTAAATGACTTGTCATTTAACAACACTCCTCTTTCACATTTACATGGTCTGTTTGAGCTGAGTAATAATTTCATCCTCTCTAATGGATCTAATCTTGCTTCCATTTGGTGTCTTAAAGATTTGCTTTTTCATTATTAACTTAAAGCAAGATCTTCTCTTTGTGTAAGAGGGTACAACTTGACTGACTTCAATGGAACTATGGTAACATCCACTAGGAGAGGATCTGGCCCATAGCCCATTTCATTTTGCCAAAAAGTAGCGACAAAGGCATCTGACTGAATTGTTACTAAATTGTACTTGTAGAGGTTTCTAACTAATTAAAATGCTAGAATCCCCCCATCCAGGGCATGATAGAAATTCAGAACATCTCCACATCTCTGGAGTGCAGTTTTATCCTATACGTTGACTCTAAATATGGCATTATGGGATTCTATGTTCATTATGTTCCCCTGATTTTTTGCTTACTTTATATGTTAAAACATTTTTTTTGCTAACTGGCAGACCTTCAAACTCTCCCTGCAGTATCTAGTCAAAATGGGTTCTTTCCATCTCATACATCACCAGTAATAAACATCCTGCAGGCCAAATTATACCCTCAACTATACTTGTGCAACCTCATTGTCTTAAGTGGAAGATGAGCCAAAAGAAATCTATGAGGTTCAACAAGGACAAGTGTAGAGTCCAGCACTTAGGACGGAAGAATCCCATGCACCGCTACAGACTCGCGACTGAATGGCTAGGCAGCAGTTCTGTAGAAAAGGACCTAGAGGTTACAGCGGACGAGAAGCTGGATATGAGTCAACAATGTGTCCTTGTTGCCAAGAAGTCTAACAGCATATTGGGCTGCATTAGTAGGAGCATTGCCAGCAGATCGAGGGAAGTGATTATTCCCCTCTATTTGGCACTGGTGAGGCCACACCTGGAATACTGCGTCCAGTTTTGGGCCCTCCCCTCCCCCACAGAAAGGATGTGAACAAATTATAAAGAGTCCAGCGGAGGGCAAAAAAATGATTAGGTGGCTGGGGCACATGACTTACGAGGAGAGGCTGAGAGAACTGGACTTGTTTAGTCTACAGAAGAGAAGGGTGAGGGGGGATTTGATCGCAGCCTTCAACTACTGAAGGGGGATTCCAAAGAGGATGGAGCTAGGCTATTCTCAATGGTGGCAGATGACAGGACAAGGAGCAATGGTATCAAGCTGCAGTGGGGGTGGTCTAAGTTGGATATTAGGAAACACTATTTCACTAGGAGGGTGGTGAAGCACTGGAATGGGTTCCCTGGCGGGGGGTGGGAGGTGGAATCTCCATCCTTAGAGCTTTTTATGGCGCAGTTAGACAAATCTCTGGCTGGGATGATTTAGTTGGGGTTGGTCCTGATTTGAGCAAGAGTTGGACTAGATGACCTCCTGAGGTCTCTTCCAACCCTAATCTTCTATGATTCTATGATAAGTGGATTTGCAAAGGTGTCACAGGGGCACAATTTGCTCTGCAGACCCTGTATTACTGGGGATGATGTGTGAGCCTGGACAGAATCCAGTTGGACTGCTAGACATGAGACGAGAGTGAGTTTGCAGGGCTTGAAATTAGAACACAATCTTTTTACTTGCAAATAGAGCACATTTAATACACAAATGAATGAAACAATTTATAATGACCCTCACAAGCCCATTTTTACATGGACTTTTTGGAGTAGAAATCCATGTTAAGGGTACAGTATTTCCCACGAGGTTAGTGTGTGTTTTATTGGGATTCATACCTATTTGTAGAGGTGACATGTTCTTGCAATCCAGATACACCATTAAAAAGCTATTGGTCCGATTTTTCAGAGATGCTGAGCACCTGCAGCTCAACACCTCTGCAAATCAGACTGCACGCTTCCAGCAATAACAGTGTTTTATGTTACAAAGCCCTAGGTATAAGAAGGAACACATGAGTGCAAACAGCTGGCTTGTACTGAAATACTATTTCTTCTTGCTGCCATTTATCTTCATGTACAAGCCTATTACTTCAGCTACATCTGTATTGACAACTGCTTTCATTGCCAAAGGTAATATTTGTTCTGTTTAGCATGTTTGGACAAATGCACCGTCTTTCCATCAAGTAAGGTTCCAGCGATGACTAGAATTTACTGTGGTATGCAAAAGTTCTTATAGGTTTCATTAAAATAGCCACAGAATAACTGCTTCCGTAGGTGAGTCGGTTTCTTACAATGACAGACTATTTTACTGGACTCCTCTAATCTTGGGGGTTGCAGTCAGTTTCGTGCAGTTTCGTGCAGTTCTCATTCACAAATCCATAGCACTAAAAGTTGAAATAATCTATTAACCAAGTTCTGCTTTTGCAGACTTTCCCCATCAAGAACAAAGGAAGGCTCTGTTTTTTTGCCCATATCCTAGTGGGTCAAGTACCCTCCCTCCCCCCGAGACAGATTATCCACATTAGAATCTTGAGTGAATTTGAGCAGATGGGGGTGTATAGAGACTGTTGGTACATTTCCTCCCTAACCCTCAAAACTATGGAAAAATGTTAACAACACTCCCTGATCCCTAAACTCCCATTCAACACGTGATGGGGGCTGGTGTAGTATCATGTCATCTTGAGGTTTTGGTAGAGCCACTGGAACATAACAGGTATCAGAGTAGCAGCCATGTTAGTCTGTATTCGCAAAAAGAAAAGGAGTACTTGTGGCACCTTAGAGACCAACCAATTTATTTGAGCATAAGCTTTCGTGAGCTACAGCTCACTTCACGAAAGCTTATGCTCAAATAAATTTCTTAGTCTCTGAGGTGCCACAAGTACTCCTTTTCTTTTTGGAACAAAATAGTTGTCCATATGAATCCCCTTCCAGCAACTACTTTGTGTATACTGAACAGCCAGAAAGACTTTCACCTACTGGGGGTCAGGGGATCTACTGGCAGCTTTTAAAAGTTAAAGAGGAGAGGAATCAATGAGTTCAGTTGCTGTACAATACATTTATATTTGAACATTTTGGCTGGGATTTTCAAAGTTAGTGCAGCCTCTGTACAAAACTGCTGCTCTACTAAGCTCCTGGAGTCTAATTAACAGCACTTTTGGACAAATACATGCACTGAATGCTTGCATTCAAAGAAAAGAAAATGCAGGCAAGCCCATTTTAAATAAAGTGTGGTCAGAGTAGGTTAGTTAGGCATGCATATTTTTATGGGAATTCTTCACTACTATCTCAATGTCCCCATGTGGTAAATGTGGATTCAATACTTATTTTCCCATGCTGCATTGAGGGTTAATTTTCTAAAGCACACTGAATATAGAAAGCACTAAGTGATAAGTGATATTATATGGGACAAATTATTTTTGTTTAGTTTGTTTTGTTCATTTTAAATACACTTGAAACTCAGGGGCATTAGTGGGATTTCTATAAAAGAGCTGCCACTGGCTGGAGAATAAGCATGGAAAATTTCATTCCAAAAATCTGTTTGTTTGATAAAGTTATGAATAGCTGAGAAGACGGAGAAGGAGGGGTTAAATGGAAGCTTAATTTCAACCTTATTCAAATATAGCGATTGCCAAAATTCCAGTTGCAATATATTGTAGCTAAAGTGTTACTTTGAAAAGAACAGTTACTTCTAACACCTCATATCACAAAGGTGTGTGAAACTGTTGCTAAAACTGACCTTAATGCTGTGCACAGAATAACAAGTGCAATGGGCAATAAGAAATAACTTTGTAAGCGCTCCTAATATAAAAATGAAGCATACCTGGGATGATAGAGAATGCAAGAGACATTTTGTTTTACATGAAGAAATCCAGTGTTAATATAACAAATTCTATACACAGGTGCCTGTTAATTTCTATGCAAGATCAAAAGCACCACAGTCTCAACAGGAAAAAAACTATTAACCTTACAGTCCACAGCTGCAAATCTGAAAGGTCTTGTTAAATTATACAATACTGTATTTCTTCCCGCCTATCTTCTGTGGAGACCTTTAATGCTTTCTTACTCAATGAAACGATTGACTGGAATGTAAAACAACTAAGTTACCAAAATGTTAAGTTTGAGATTTAAATTCACAAAGCGAATAAATTTAGAGAAGGAATTCCCAACCTTAAATAAATTTGTGAAGGGAATGCATTGCTGTGCTACAGTCTTCTGCCATGTGATTGCCTGCTGAGAGAACAGCGTGACAGTAGGCAATATACCTGAGGTGATGTTGAAGTGTGTGGTTTGTAATGAAGTCAGATTAAAGAAATACAATACCAGAGTTATTAGTTCTATACTTAGTATAATTTGTGTGTATGCAGTGTGTCTTGTAGATAATGTGAAATCAAGGGGGAAGATTCTTTCCACAGCTCAGATGGTGCAAAGAATGTGCCAGCTGGCTGCTCCCCCATTAGCTAGGGATTTCCCTCCAGTGTTGGCAAGTGCCCATCAGGCATAAAGCTGGTACAGTCAGCTCATGCACTACCTGCTATAATCCCAGTGCATGTCAAGGGTCTGACAAGGAGGCATTGTTCTAGCTATCCTCAGCTGGTGAATAATCTCTTTGGGTACTGTTTGCTCTCTGGCACATATTGGAGAAGGCTGAAGCCAAGCAGAGAATGAGGGAGGCAGTTAAAACCTCCTCTCTGCTGTGGCCCAAGGAACCTGGCTGCAGCAGAGAATCTGGCCCAAGATCCATGCCACAGAGAACGTACTAGCTACATAGACAACATACAAATCAGGAAACGGGGAAGAGATGGGATGCTGTTAAGTACACAACTGGTTGGTTCCAGGAGTTTGTTTGCATTTGTTATTTTGAGATATGTTTTTCATTCATCAGTGTTAACATTTTTTGGCAGGAGGAATCTGGTTAATGAAAGGGCTTCCTGGAAGAGCTGTGTTTTACACTGCAGTTTTTAGAGGTTTTTTTCAAAATCAGCAAGGCGACTGTTCCCAAATAAAGACTAATCATCGACCCCATTGCCCCATAGAGAGGATTTACGTTATAATAAATATAATACTAAGCTGATAGATATTGTTTAGTGTATGTAATTATAAGCAATTATTCAGATACAGCTAAGCCATTCCCACCCCACCCCCAAAGCTGGAGGACAATAATTCCAGGCTGGGACAAACCACCAGACAAGGAATTTTTAATCAGTAAGTTAACAACTAAAAACAGGTGTTCAGAATGGAAGAGCTGTCTTTTCTTTAAACATAGCAGCATTGTATGCTGCCAATTAAGATAAGAGTAGACATATCCTGCTAGAGCTATAAAATAGCATTTTTATTCTGCCTAAGTACACATCAAGATCTCCCACACATTAATTCATGCAAGCACCTAGGTTCTGAAGTGGCAAATTGTATTGATATTCCATAGAATTTGCCTTCAGATAGTATTAGACAAATGAAAACAAATATTTCATCTGAATAAGCCTCCACCTGTAGAACTATATGTCTGTCTTTATAATTTGCACATTGCACTGCAAGCATGCACCTAAAACATCAACATTCATTGCTGTTAGGCTGAGGTCTTTGCTTTCTTAGGAATCTTATGTAGTTTAAAAAAAAACACCAAAAACTTAAAAGGATAGTGAATTTACAGTCTGCTATTAGAAAGAAATAGTATAATGCCCAAAGGGGATTTTCTTTGGAGATACAGTACATGGTACAGAAAGGAAATGTTGCATGCTGGGATACCTCTCCCTGTAGCAACACATTAAGAAAACATGTGTGTGTGCGCCTCTCCAGATAATTTCTCTCTAAGATCTCAAACCATGTCCTGAGAGCAACAATTTTTATTAGAAAGCTTAGTCTCCACAATTTTTCTGTGTCTGAATTTTCTCTGACTTTTTTTTTTAAAGGAAGCATCAAGTGGATAAGGTGTAAAACTGCATGAAGCCAGAGAAATCAGCTGACATACAGTGGTGGTGATGGGCTGTTTTGGAAAGATGAAATGCACTCCCTGGAACCTCAAAGATGGGGCATGGGGTGCGGAGAGAGGGGAAAGAAAGACTTTATATGGTCAGTGGGAAAGACAGGGGTTGTGGCTCCTTTAAGAGTTTCCCCCTCCTTGGGCGAGGAGGGTGGCAGGGGCATCACTTGAGGTGGAGGGGCTCAGATAAGCCAATGCTCCATATGGACCCAAGGTAGGTGCCCTGTCTCTCTGGATATGACTCTTTCTCACAGCTTTCCCCAGCTGTGGGTATTGATCTAATCACCTTTTCGGGGACCGAGAAGGACTTTTTCCCTCACTGCTAGATTGGCTGGGGCAGGGTGGGTTTTCCCGACAGCAGTTTAGGGATGCCACAGGATAAGTGAGGAGGGACATCTCAAATTGTTGGGACTTAGCAGGTGGCAGGTGTCCAGTGCAGACACCCATTTCACATGGCAGGTAGAAGGACACTTAGAGGGAAGACATTCCCAAAGGAGCTGTCAAACAGATCTGGGATTCTTAATGTTTGGTACCTGGAGGAGATAACCCTTTTCCTGCAACCTCTTAACTCTCGTACAAGGGGTGGGCAGTGGGATCCCAGCAATAGACTGAAATCAGCAATAGACTGAAATGGAGGGGCAGGAGGCCAACAGCAGCCCTCAAATAAATAGAAAATGAGTGAGGAAGGAATCATGACCTTCACTGTACAAGTAATCACTAGATAATTCCCAGATGAGTTAAATTGCAGACAGATTAGGCCCCATCCCTTCTTGTCTTTTACCCTGTGCCTGCAAGACAATCCACACAAACTCTGGATTGCAGCATAGCTTTCCCACATGCCCCCCTCAGTGACCACTGCTGCAGCAACCTGTCACAACTAATGCAGTCTGTGGGAGCCACTGAAGTGGATCCTGTGGTCTCCACTCTGACCTATCCCCCTTATTGCCCTCTGCAACAACCGAGGAGGAACCATCCCAGAGGCCCTTCTGCAGTACGTGAGAGGTGCAGAAGCACCCCCATGGAACTTCTCTGCCAACATGTGACCTAAGCATGGTGGCAGGCTTTGTGCTTTTTCATCCATTAACAGTAAAGTGTCATTTAAATAATGCAGAACTTTAAAAACAAACGTTAAACAAAAGGCAACTTCAGCCTACTAGAGAATAATTAAAAAAAAATCAAATGAGCCTTTTGGAATTTGTGCAAAGTTTGGGGGCTTGTTTTATCCATAGCATAAAAGGAATCAAAGTGCCTCATTAAAATGATACTCAAAGGTCTGAGTTTAGATATCCTGTACAAATGGACGACTGTCCTTTCCTTCCAAGCTACTACTTTGATAACTAGGAGTTCCTCCACTGTCAGGATCCCAACAAGGGCAGTCAGGACCAAGGGTCAAAGCAGGGGAAAACCTGAGACTAGGAGTAGCCAAGGAGTTCATAGTTAGTTCCAGGCCAAGGCTGATTCTGAGGGTCAGATGCCAAATCAGGTTTCTGGGTCCAAATCAGGAGGCAAAGTCCAAAACAAGCTGAGGTCAAGCCAAGAGTTCAATAGCATAGAATAGGAACAGTCATAACAGCTACAGAAGATCCACACTGTTGCCTGGACACTATCTGGAATGCCTCTTGGGTTTATATAGGGCAGGGAGCCATGGGGCTGCTGCCTGTAAAACCCTTGAGGTGGAACATCCCATGGGGTGTGTCCACAGCAGGTCAATGGAGGTGGAGCACAGGCTGGTTACAGCTGCTGCTGGGTAGCAGCCCGGAGATGGGAACTACCTGTTCGCTCTAAAGGCCTGGGCTCTAGACCTATGAAGGTGAATATAAGACCCACCAAACAACCACCCCACCTCTATCCCAATCAGAGATTTGACCCCAGAAGTTTCAGACATCCATGAAGCTCATTGGGGACTTTACTACTGCTGTTGACTTTACATGGAAGGTGGTGGTTGGCAGTATAACACCAAAAGATAGCATTGGAATTTCTGAATACACACCGGTATGCAAAAATAATTAGCACTAATGTGTGAACTCCTGTCCTGCTCAGTGCTAAAGCCTTACAACCAGTTTTTGCCCTCAGTTACAGCAGTGTGGATCTGGAAAACCTCCAATGAAGCAATAGAATTACTCCAGAATACACCACTGAAAATCAATACTAGAATTTGAATCTTCATATCACCAAAGGAACACCACATTCAGAATATGTTCAAGGAAAACTAAAGACTGGCCCAAGCCAGGAAATTCAAACTGGATAAGGATCCAATTTTCCACAAAGTTTGAGAGCTTTTTGGTCCAGGCTTTTGATCAGGCCCAGCTCCAGGGATACAGAATTCATATCAAATTGTCTTTGTACATTGATTACAGCTCAGTACTCTCTGGCTTCTGCATAAAGAGTATTTTTTCCTTAGAACCAAAACTGATGTTACTCATATTGAAGAAACAAATCAGTAACACTTTGGGGGCCTGCATTTCTTTGATTTCAGTCACCATCGTGCATGTTCAAGGAATGCAGGATCAAGCTTTTGACAAGAGCTCCATTCACAATAAGTAAGGTCTTCCCCTGATGTAATCATTAGGGAGGAGGGATAGCTCAGTGGTTTGAGCATTGGCCTGCTAAACCCAGGGTTGTGAGTTCAATTCTTGAGGGGGCCATTTAGGGATGTGGGGCAAAAATTGGGGATTGGTCCTGCTCCAAGCAGGGAGTTGGACTAGATGACTTCCTGAGGTCCCTTCCAACCCTAACCTTCTATGATTAAAGGAATTGACATACAATGTCATTTCCCAAACCTCTGATACCCTGATTGTGGTACCAGCCAAAGATCAGACAGCAATAGTAGTTTTACACTTTCTAAATAAAGATTTTTTACAACTGATTTACTGTCCATTCCTCTAGTAAAGTTCCTAAAAGCATATAGTCCACACAAAATGAGCAGTTATTTCATTCACATATAAAAGACTAAAGGCATAATCCTGACAGCAATCACAGTATATGACTGTTTAGTCTGCAGAAGAGAAGAATGAGGGGGGATTTGATAGCCACTTTCAACTACCTGAAAGGGGGTTCCAAAGAAGATGGATCTAGACTGTTCTCAGTGGTAGCAGATGACAGAACAAGGAGTAATGGTCTCAAGTTGCAGTGGGGGAGGTTTAGGTTGGATATTAGGAAAAACTTTTTCACTAGGAGGGTGGTGAAGCACTGGAATGCGTTACCTAGGGAGGTGGTGGAATCTCCTTCCTTAGAAGTTTTTAAGGTTAGGCTTGACAAAGCCCTGGCTGTGATGATTTAGTTGGGGATTGGTCCTACTTTGAGCAGGGGGTTGGACTAGATGACCTCCTGAGGTCCCTTCCAACCCTGATATTCTATGATTCTATGACAAATATTCTAATTCACAATACCATGTGGCACTCTCATTTGAGTACACAATATGAACACCCAGGAAATTTGTCTCCTAAAAAGGAGGAAAAGTGCTTTCAGCATCACGTCCATGCTCTCTTTTTGGGGGGTTGGAGGGGATGCGGTGAAAGAAGATGTAGGATCAGACCATAGGCCCTTTCACTTTTGGAGCAGAAGAGCAAGAAAGAAATGGGCTATATGGCCTGAAGATTCATGCAGTTTGGAAACTATTCCTTTCCAACTCCTCAGCTCCCCCAAAATGCATTAGGCACAGAAAACTTAGAGTTGCCAGGGCAGAACATTGCCCCTGGTATGGACCATTTCGGTGGGACAGAGAGTTCATAAAGCTGCCACAATGAGGCAGTTGAGAATTCACCTGGTGTAGGGGAATTTCCAGGTGGTGTAGTGCCACCTTACCTATGCCAGTTCTGCACAACCATGTCCTGGCCCATCCTCACCTTCAGATGTAGGAAGTGTGATCAGGGTATGTTGCAAAGAGGATGCCTGACTAGATGCAGCTTTGAGGCTGCTGTAAATTATGTTATGGGGTGAACTGACCCACAACAACCCAGAGATCAGGGAATGCAAAGGTGGTGTTTGAGCCACTTTTGTATACTCCATTTCCAAGGTGTGTCAAGTAAAGCTCCAGGTCATCTCAGGAACTGGCCAATGGAATCCACACAGCAGTGGAGAATAACAGGCCCCACTCAGGTGGCATGGACTAACAGGCCCTGAATTTAGAATGGTTAAACTTGAGAAGTGAAGGTAAAGTATCCCTTCCTTCGCACTCCCACAACTCAGCAACAGATTTGCTTGATAGCATCTGTAGCAGGCTTACCATTCCCAATTAGTTGGTACATTCATGTTTTGAGTTTTAAAAGCAAGTTTCAGTAGTATGTAGGTTCAGCCCTTTCAATAAGAGAGAGCTCTGACGCACCCATTTGATATTTATAGTGAGCTGCATGTGAAAGGCCTGTGTCTGTAAGAGCTCTGTGTGCAGAACTCCCACTGACTTTAATTAGAGTTCCACATCCTAAGAGCTTACAGGATCAGCCCCCATGTGATTTTTACAATTAATTTTGCAGCAAAGGCTGTAATTTAAAAATTCACAAGCTTCTCAGAGGAAAGTTCAAAATCCCAATCAGGAGAAGGAGAAAAATTTAGCAAAATAAACCCAAGATGAAAAGAGAGGCCTGAACAATCAAGCCAGCAACATATTTACACATTTAATAAAATCATATTGTAGAAATGGTTTTAAAAATTAAAAATCTGCTGGTTTTGAAACACTTCACAAAGTGAAGATTCAATTAAATAACTTCTTTTATCTTAAAGACCACAGTGAGGATCCTACTACTAGTAGTCGTTTTTTACCTTTTTCTTTACAATCGGCATTTTGATACATTCTGACACAGCTGTGATACATTTATTGGAAACTCAGTTATATATGAAGAACTGCATTTAATACGCTTGCCATTTTAATTTTCTTTCATTTTTCCAATAGTGTAGACAATATTTGTTTTGGGACTACAGTATTTATTTAATATTGTTTCTATTTGGCACTATTGTTACGTATGGCTCCAATTCAGTAAGGTATTTATTATTTGTATTATTGCCACCTAGGACTATAGTTATGGACCGTCCAGGACTCTTTTATGTGAAAGGCTCTGCAAACACACAAGAAGATGATCCCTGCCCTGAAGAGCTTGCAATCTATGTATAAGAAAGATAATAGATGGATACAGACAAACAGATGGGAGAGTACAAGGAAACAATGAGACAGTATTGGTCATCATAACAGGTAGTGGAATCAGCACTCCAGCAACCTATTCATTGTCAAGTTTTGGTAATCATCATGGCCAAAGAGTTTTGAGGAAGATTTTGAAGGGGGCTGATGAGTCTAATGTTTCTAGAAAGCTCCTCCCAAGCACGATGAGCAACATGGGAGAAAGCACAAAGTTTCTTGTTTGAAAATTTAACAAGTGATCAAAGGAAGGTGGCATCATGGGCCACTCAGAGGTGAGAATCGACATCTTGAGAGCTACTGTGAGATAACAGGTTGTATGGGGGTAGACCGTTAAGGAACCTGAAAGTGAAAACAATCAGTTTATGTTTGATGCAAAGAGAAGGGGAGCCAGTGGAGTGATGCAGAGAGAGGGATGATATGGTCAAAGTGATGGGCCAGTAAAATTATCTTTGCGGCAGCATTCTGCATAGCTATGAGAGGGGCAATATTGAATTTGTCAAGGCTAGAGAGAAATATGTTGCAGTAATAAATATATGAGATGATGATGCTTTGATGACAATTTTAGTTGTGTAATGGATAAGAAAGGCCATATTTTAGAGATGTTATGCAGAAAGAATCAGCAAGATTTATACATAGCCTGCACGTGAGGACCTACACAGAGATACAAGTTGAAGATGACATCCAGGTTACAGGCCTGATGACAGGCAGGATAATGTGTGTGTATCAGGGGGGATTAGGATCCCTGTTTTAGTTATGTTGATCTTGAGCTGATCACTAGACCATCCATGAGAAGATGTCAGAGAGACAGAGATTTTAATCTGGACAGAAGGAGACAGGTCTGGATTACAGAGATACATCCCTCTACACCTTGTATCTGAGTAATCTCATTCACAAACACAAATTCAACTACTATCTCTATGCACTAGGAGACTTAATAGTGTATTTGGTCATTTTAACTACTATGGTTCCAGGAGTATGCAAAAATAGCTCACTGTTTCTCCAATGAATTTTTTTCACTTAGAAGTAAAATTACAAGGCATCTGATGAAAAACACCTATAACCCACATGCCTTCCAAGATGAGAATTTATTGTAGTAATAACCTTCAAAAAATTCCACCATTATAGAGGTGCTCTTTTCAGTGGCTGTTTATGTTTACTCTTTGGGTAAATGCCAGAAGTAAGGCAAATATAGACAGATTGCACTTAATAGAAAATGCACTTCATTTCACCATCACCATTCTCTGCCTACTCTTCCTCCAAAATTGCATAGTTTACTCTAAATTAAAGACACAAATTCTGTCCTCAGATGCATCAAGTCAAACCAAACTAATCCCAAGCCTGAGTTCACTAAGGTTACATGGGTGTGAATGAGGGAAGAATGTGGCCATATACTGAAATTAGTCCTAGAAGGAACATATAACTAGTTTTACATCTATTATTCAAAATAAATTATATATGAGTATATTGACGTTAGCTGAGGAATGCTACATGGTTTTTGATTCATTAAAACCCTCACAAACGGCAATATATTAATGAGTACTATATACTGCTTTTACAAATATAGGGCATCTATTTTAAATCTAGCACCCAACTCCTATTAATATTAATGGTAATTTCACACACACACAATAAACCTCATAGAGACTTTTGTTTTTATATAACTATAGGTAGACAAATCAGATACATATTACACAGTATCTTGATTCCATGGGTCTGATCCAGCTTCCAGTCACGGGGCAAAACCTAGGCCATATTGACTTCAGTGGCAGTTTTGGCCATATCAGGGGGAGGGATAGCTCAGTGGTTTGAGCATTGGCCTGCTAAACGCAGGGTTGTGAGCTCAGTTCTTGAGGGGCCATCTGGGGCAAAAATTGGGCATTGGTCCTGCTTTGAGCAGGGGGTTGGACTAGATGACCTCCTGAGGTCCCTTCCAACCCTGATGTTCTATGATTCTATATTGACTTCAGTGGTAGTTAAGCTACTGACTTCAACAGGGCTAAGATTTTCCCCACAGATTTTAAAACCAGAAAGGTCCATTATGATGTATTCTTCATGCCAACCACAGAACTTTACTGTGTTATTTCTACATCAAGCTCATAACATCTGGTTGAGTTAGAACATATCTTTTAGAAAGACATCAACCTTGAGTTAAACACTTCAAGTAATGGAAAATCTACCACGTCCCTTGGTAAATTGTTTCAATGGTTAATTATTTTCACTGTTCAAATTGTGTGTCTTATATCTAATCTGAATTTCTCTAGTTTGAGTTTCCAGTCATTTGATCTTGTTATGTCTTTGTCTGCTGTATTAAAGACCTGTCTACTAACAGAAATTATCTCCCTACGTAAGTATTTATAGGCTGTGATCATACCACCTTCTCCAGGACAAACACTTAAGATTAAGTTCCTTAAATCTCTTTCTATAAAACAGGTTTTCCAGAACTTGAATCATTCTTGTCTTTCCACGGACTGTAGTGGCAGCTGGATCAAGCCATAAATGATATTAGGCAGTGATTTTAAAGTACAGTAAAGCTGAGTCACCAATATTTTAACATTATTTCCAGGGAAAAGCAAACTCTGTTATACAGTAATATAGATAGAAACTATATAACCATGAAGCCTATATACCACAATTTGGAAACTGTCAATTGTTTAATGCTTTTAAATTTGACTGGATTCAAATTCTTAGAAACAGTTAGCAAAGCTTTATATATATTGTTTCAAGTCTATTTTGAAATGCTTGCTAAATATACTTCCACATTTTCTTTCCCTTCTAAACTAAGACTATTCTTTCGCCTTATGGCAAAACAGTACAAATGAACCGATAGTCACTGATATTCTGATCCTTAATAATTAACTAATTATTTTCTTTAGATGAAAACATGCATAAAAGCCAACTATTTCCAATATATACCTTGTAATGGTAACATTTTTAAATGGAATATTAGGTTTTAGAACTCAAGTTCAATATAACCTACAAATTAGGCTTAAGTAACTGAGGTAAGTTTTAAAAGCACCAGGTATCTGTGACCGGGATGTTTAATACTTTGAAGTTTACAATTACTTTCAAACACAAATTTTAATAGTATATTTGCCTTGACTGAGCTGTGAAATAATACTCTGTAATTCTATTAATCTCCCCTCTCCTTATATAAAGTGGAGCAAAACCCAGGATGCAGAATCCAGCTGGATGCTCCCCACTCCCTGATAACTTTCACAACCCCATCAGAGGTTACAGTTAAACAGGAAAGAAGGTGTATTCGAATCAGAGGGGCACAGCCAGGGAGCAGCCACTGTTCATGTCCCTTAGGATTTGGTGGAAACGTGGTCAGAAATTAATGCTGGTCCAAGCATCTCTGATTTTCAACCTCCACCACTTCCTTTACCCCATTCAGAGAGTGCACCCAAATGTTCCACTGAAGTCAATAAACCTGAAGTTCTTAATTGCTCAAAGACAACAAATTGGATAAGTCCTGGGAATTTGGGGTGTGCAAGGAATGTAAGATCAGGCAGCAAGTAGCTGCTTGACATGAGAGTACATGCAATTAAGGGAATGAAATGTTGTTAAAATGCAAAACATTAAAATGTAATGCCAGGTAAAGAGACCTTTTATCACGTATTTATATTAGCTCATATAGATGAAAAAGTGGATAAAGAATTTACAGGAGAGAAGTGTTACACATTTAGACCAATCCTGTACTCTTCATTCAGGCAAACTTTCATCAACTACAGCAGCAATGTTGTTTGAGTAAGGATCGCAGTATCAGCCCCTTGAACCTGGGGATATTAAAGATAATGAAAAAGAGAAAAGACCAAGTATCTCCAAATATTTGTAACAGGAAGGAATTAATGGTATATTCTTTAAGGTTCTGGATAGAGAAGCTATAGTGAAATAGCAGGGGGCTTCTTTAATGCTCACAGATTTCAGTATAACGTTTGATGTTTCTTTAACTCTCTAGTGCAGCGGTTCCCAAACGTGGGACGCCGCTTGTTCAGGGAAATCCCCTGGAGGTCCAGGCCAGTTTGTTTACCCGCCGCATCCACAGGTTCGGCCAATCGCGGCTCCCACTGGCCGCGGTTCGCTGTGCCCAGCCAATGGGGGCTGTGGGAAGTGGCGGTCAGTACGTCCCTCAGCCCGTGCCACTTCTCGCAGCCCCCATTGGCTGGGCACAGCGAACCGCGGCCAGTGGGAGCCACGATCGGCCGAACCTGCGGATGCAGCAGGTAAACAAACTGGCCCGGCCTGCCAGTGGCTTTCCCTGAACAAGTGGTGTCCCAAGTTTGGGAAACACTGCACTATGAATCACAGCGTCTCGGAGTACATGGCTTTATGTCACATCACATCATGTAATGTACAGTAAGTGGACCACAGGTAATGCAAAGATGTAGATAAAAGTGGTTTTCCCTACAGAGCACAAACAAGTTAAGCAGACTATGTTCAAAGAGCAGTCTAGTGTTACCATGAGTAAAATGGTTTGAAATGGCAAGTTAATAGACATCTGTGTTTTCTGATACTAAATTATAACAATTTTGCTTAATGTCAAATATCTGAAAGTAAGATAAATCTGAGTTGTGGATGCCACTCTATGCTCATGTTGTGCCAACTGCCTAAATGATCTAAAGCTTATATCCCTTCTGGAAAAGTTGTCTAGAATTGCAAAGAAAAGGATAACATGTAAGTTTTTTTGAACTATTGCATAGAATGAAATAAAAATTATATCCCTGATACAGAAGTCTGTTGATTAAAAAAACATGAGAAAGAATATAATTCTTCATTATAGTCTACATTTTTTCAAGCGTAGCGTCTGTATCCATTTCATACCTGTTAAAATACTCCATAGGAGAAATGTAAAAAAAAAAACAAAAAAACGGGGTCTTGACATGGTAATCAACTGCTGCATGCAGTTACATTTTATAATGAAACAGTTGCATTCAACCTCACTGCCAAATCACAAAGATACCAAAACAGCCTACTAATGTAAGTAAGAACTTATGCAGATCCTGATTTTCAGTGGTAGAAACACTTTTTTGATTGTTTGATTAACCCTAGAATCACGAATGAATCTCTTGGAGAAAGGTTTCTGAACAACTTTTTCAAGGCGCAAACCTTTTTACTGTAGCAACAGAACATGAGAAATTTCAAATGTCAGTTAACTGCTGCATACTCAGCATTTCACCTCAGTTGTAGCATATACAATTACATATGCAGTAGCTGCGTTTATACTTTATACTTAACAATGGAACATGATACTTAAGAATTCACTCACTTAACTGCACTTGTAATTGTCATAGGTAATGGCATCCAATTGTTTGTGTTCAGGTTAATGTCCAAGACCAACATACACGATTAAATTTTGCTATTCTCTTTTATCCATTTAGCTCTGCTCCTCAAACACTCTCGAGAGTCATTTTATGCATATGAATAGCCACATCAAACCTAACTATAAGTATTTGAAGGACTGGGCCTCAATGCATATTGATATTTTTTGTTTCTTTGTTTGCTTTTTTACAAGTTTACCTTATACCTGCCCAAGGAATACATAATAATAATAAAATAAGAAGTTAAATCATTCTATACAACCACAGAGTTATTTAACCTTCAATGACTTCTTAGTAGTAATACTTCTACTGATTGCTTTTCACAAACACATCCAAATGATCTAGAGTATGAGCTGATTTCTTTTTCCTTGCTGGAAATGAGTTCATGACCTATGTAGAAAATTTGAAAAAAAAACACCTTAGTTTCTTGATTGACCATCTGTAACAGAGTGAACTAGGCTCTGAGGCCTTCCTGCTAGAGGCCTCGCAACCCTGTCACAGAATAGGACAGTGGAGAGTCCTAGAAGCTGCCCAGAGCAGTGGCATGGGACGCAGCCAATCTGAGAAGGGCTGCAGGGAGCAGCCAATCCGGGCCCATCAGGCCCATATAAAAGGCGCTGCAGTGCAAAGCAGAGTTTGATAGCTGCCTGGACCCAGAGGAGTGTGGATGGTGTGCCTGGCTGGCTGAGGGAACTACAGGACCTTGAACAGAACAGTGCTGGCGGAGACTGTGGGGAGAAAGGAGAAGGAGGTCGTGCCTACCTACTAGGTCTCAACCAGGGCAAGGCACTGCAGTAAAGGTGAAAAATGAGCTGGGGCTGCAGGGAAGTGGCCCAGGGAATCATAGCAGTAAAGCAGCTTAGTTAAAGGGACGTGGCAGATGGCTGCTTTCTTTAGAGTCCCTGGGCTGGGACCTGCAGTGGAAGGTGGGCTTGGGTTCCCATCAGCCACTGGGAAAATGACCTGGTTTTAATGCACCCCAGAAGGGGAACTGAACTCTTTTAGTGGCCCATCAGGAGAGCTGGGGCCCAAAAGGGCCAATGGGGGTGAGGACATTGACTCCAGGAAGGGAGACCTGGAGAATGGCTCAATACCAGGGCCAAGGCCATTTTAAACATTGCCGGACTAATTAAGGGCTGAGCCCCATGGAGGGCTACTGGGAAAGAAAGGCCAACTGAGGGATACTGGGATAGCCTCTCTGTAGGACTGTTTCCCTGGAACTGTTTTTTACTTCACATTCAGACTGTGTGTGAGTTGGCTGGAAGGCTGAGTCACTGAAGACTCCACTGCAGGCCAGTGTGTGCAAGCACACACACTCAATCAAGGGGAATGAGAGGTAAGTACCACCCCATTACACCATCCCAGTACAAAAGGCATTTATCTCAGCAGTCCAAAAGAAGCATGGTGTTTCCTCACTCAAACGTCAGGGGAAAAAAATCTTCAGTTAGGGTCATATGGAGTTTTGTTCTCCAGAGTCTCACAGGGCACCAAAGCAGCAGGAACAGTGCCATTCTGATAAACAAGTGGAGGGCTGGATGCTGGAGACATCCAGGACGTGCACATCCTTTGCAACATGTGAACCCCTAGCATACTACTATTCAGGAGTGATGAGGGATAGGGCATGGACAGGGATACACAGAGGAGCTATGTAAGGGTCTTGCACAGGCTATTTCACCCATTAGATTCCACAGCCACTCCATGGCATAAGGGAGGAGGATTTTTTTCTTTTTTTGGGGGTGGGGGGGGAAAGACATTTTGTTAAGAAAATGCATTGCACATTAGTGCAAATACTACTGTTTTCCACTTACTATTAGCCTGAGCATTATTGTTTATACAGTATCATCTGGTCTTTTTGATTATGTTGAAAGACAACATACTTTTATTTGAACTATGTATTTATGAGTGAGTTAAGATTACAAAATTCACACTTGATCAAGGGTGGGAGTCTGATGAAAAATAGTAAAGATTACTGCAAAGAAAATTGACTATCACTTATTAAGTTTAGTTAAATTCAGACTGTAAAGGGAATAGAAGACAGAAGTGCATTGGAGACAAGACATTTAAGTTAATATCTCATTAATGGTGCTTTTTGTAATAGAAACGGAAGGAAGACAGACCTCTAGAATAGTATGCATGTGCTAACACACAGTTCAAATGATCTTTTCCCCCCCTATTTTTTCTATTTTTACTTTAACCCTTAAGGTTTCTGTAACTCTGATGCATCTAAGAGTATTCCATTAACTTCCAAGTAAATTTCATATCAGAATATGCTGCTTTATCTCATTACATCATATAATACACAGCAATTGGACCAAACCTCATGAGAAGTCTCATTGGAAGCAGTAGAGGATACGAACAGGTTAGGCCCAGTACATATGAGCAGAAGGTTGATGAAGCACTCATGAATAATGTTGAAAAATTGGGAATTACAATATGTATACAACCACAATTAAATAAGAAATTACATTAAAATAAATTCTACTTTAAACACAGGTAAATAAATCAAGTAAATTCCTTTGCATCATGGCCTCCGCTCCATCTGTAATCATGTTTTACAGTATTACATATTCTGTTAAGTCCTATAATTACTGGCATTTGATTTTATTACTAAGTTTCTTTTCTATGAGAGTTTAAATTAAAAAGGAAATTTTCTCTATTCTTTGGATCCAAAAAATATGCTATGAATTGTTATGGTTATTGTTTCAGACTTTTTTTTAGTAAATCTACCCCAAAAATCACATGAATTCCAATGTATTTTGTAAACCCATGCTGCTTATTATTGATGCTTCTGTTGTCTAAATATTTCATAATTTTCACAATATATATTCCATTATTTTATAAGGAACAGTAACTAAATTTTAAAACAGTAATTATCAAGATCATTCTTCTTCCCTCTGTTGGAAAACTTGTGTAATTGCTTTTCCTCAGATCTTCCCATCTGAGTTCTCCAACAGCTTTCAGAAAAAAATTATCAGTGGTACAATAATAAGTTCCCTAAATATTTATGTTCAGGACCAGTTTACATCTTTTAAATAGTACCGTACCCATTTTTGCCAATAGCTATTTTATAGGCTTTTCTTTTCTTAAGAATTATTTGAAATGGTCTTTTTCTTGTTAAATATAGTTTTAAAAATATCTGTCATTTTTAATAATTGGGAGTTTTATTCCTCTCCTCATTTATAAACCGTATAGTGAGGCAGAGTGGCCTCCCTCTGAGCCTGATGGAGAGGGATTGCCCCATGCCCCCGGTGTGAGGAGCCAAACCAGCCCTACCCCCCCAGTGCTGGAAGCAGAGCGGGGAACAGGAAATATAAGAGGGAGGTCCTCCAAGTCAGTTGAGCAGGAAGCAGGCAGATGTCTTTACCTCGCTGTGGAACTCTGGACCAGAGACCAAGCCATGCAGTGACCTGCCCCGATATGAGACTGACTGTGGAGAGGAGTGGCTGAGACTGCTGTCCACCAAATATCCAGAGGAGACAGAGGACCCACAAACAATGGAGCCCTACAACCAGACTGGGATGGGAAGTGGCCATGGGGAATCAGACTAGTCTAGTTGTGTGGCCAGAAAATGAGTCAATGTATTTTGGTAACTTTCCCACCGACCCAGTGGCTGGACCACCTACAACTATTAGGGCCCTGCTAAAGACTGCTCTCTGCTCTGTCCCACCCAGAGGGTCAGAGCCCTAGCCTGATATGAACCCACAGAACCCTTACTGTGTGATATAGTGAGACAGAGTGGCCTCCCTCTGAGCCTGACAGAAGGATGACCAAGAATCACTACAATGAACATACTTTTCTGTTCATACTACTTTTCTCTCTCAATTACATTTCTGTATTAAAAAAGCCTTATCCCCTATGTGATGGGGCGGCTGCCCCTCACTGGCAGAAAAGGGGTTAAAAGCAGCCCTAGGGAGGCTGCTCTGGAGGCAGCCAATTAGAAAGGGGCTGAGAGGAGTAGCCAATCATGACCCGACAGACCCATATAAGAAGGGGTACAGAGCAGCACAACAATCAGTAGCTGACTGGAACTTGAGGGGAGAAGACCAGACTCCTAGCAAGGGGAAGAAGCCCAGCACCTGGGACAATTTAGTGCTGCAAGCAGGGACTCAAGAGCTAGAGAGAGCTCCTGGCTGGCTGCTATGGCCTACAGGCTGATGCCCTAAGGTAAGGCAGAAGAGGGTGCTGGAGCTGCATGGGAAGTGGTCCCAGGACAATGGACTGCAGTTGTCACTAAGGGAAGTGGCTGGGTGGAGACTGCAGGTCCCCCGGAACGGGATAACACTGAGTGTGGCACAGCCAGAGGGCAGTGTCATGAAGAGGATGCTGTGATCCTGGGAGTGATGTGCATCCAGGAGTAGAGGTGATGGTAGACAAGACACCACTAGAAGAGGGCACAGAGCTAATTCACAGGACAGCCAGTAGGAGAGGCCGCAGTGGTGAGTCGCACCCCATCAAACCCTATAATGCCCTTTTCCCTGAAAAAAGTTAATGAAATGTGAAGAAGCTAATACTGATACAGAGTCCCTGATGAAAAGAAGGAAATATTACAGTGGTTATGGTAGTAATGATTATTATTTTCTCTTTTTTCTTATTCATCGCAACCAGGGTAGAAGGTAGACAGATGAACATGGTCAGTAAAACAGTCTTCTTTAATTTGAAAATATCATGGCATTAAAGTTTTAGGAAATGAAGTTGATAGTAGGTACTGTACATACCTACTGAAGCAATTTTATGTATTTAGAAGATTAGCTTCAGTAAAGCAAGAGGCTTTAACACCTTTTACTTTTCAGACTTGGAGGAACACAGTCCACACTTCCAGAGAAAGGATGAAAGTTTTCAGACCTTTTTCTCCATACAATTTCCTTTATTTTCTCTGATTCCAGAGTGATACTGCAATTCTTGTGTCTACTGTATCTCACATTATTTGCAAGGTGTTCAGTTACTTAATGCAAGATTTCTGTGCATTTAATCATTGTTGCTGCATCATTGATGTCTTCACTTTAAATTAGGGCTATTTGCATACACTCTTGTAGAGTCAAGGTTATATCTGTTTAATTTACCATTCACCAGAATAAGCTTACATAAGAGAACTGTTTGACTCTATGAAGTCAGCTTTAAAAATACGATATGAAATGGGGATAGCCCCATCTTTTCCACCTACCATGCACTTTTCCTCCCTGCCAGTGGCACTGATCTCTCCTTCGGCAGCTTCCCCATCTCATACAGCATGATTCAGGATGAAAGCAGTAACGGTTTGCCACCCACCTCTCTCAAGTGCCCACTCTGGCTGGGTGTGTCTGTGGTCTATAACCAGTCTTGGCCCTGGTATTGAGCTGTACCCCCAGGGCTTCCTCCCTAGAGGCAATGGTTTTGCCCTCTTGGTCTGTTTTGGGTCCAGCTGGGCCTCTTACAGTTAAGCTCCCTTTCCAGGGGTTTATCACTGTCCAAGAGTAGGCCACTTCCCCAGTGGCCTATGGGGGGAACCCAGCCTACCCACTACTCCAGGTCCCTAAGAATAGAAGCCATGCACTATGTCCCTTTAGTGAAACTGCTTTCAATTCCCTGAGCCCACTTCCCCGCAGCCCCATGCTTCATCGCTGCTTCACCCTTAGCACAGGGCTCTTCTGTGTTCAGGCCCAGCACCAGCCAGGAGGTGTCTCTTGCTCCACCAGTCCCTGCAAGCAATGAACTGTCCATGGTGCTGCAGTTTCCTTTGGCCAGACAGGAGCACCACCTGTACTCCTCTGGCTTTACATCTCCTTTTCATTATGCCGCGCCCGGATCCTGATTGGCAGCTCCCTGTAGCCTCTCTGATTGGCTAGCCTTTTGCAGTCTCTCTAGGCTGCTTGGAGGACTTAGCTCCATTGCTCCTTTCCTGGAATGGGTGTGGCGGGACCCTGAAGCCTCCAGCAGAGGGCCTCTGGTCCTAGTCCCCCATCACACATCCTAAAAGGAGTGTGTTGAGGGTATCCTGTTCTTCCACTTCCAGTCTCTCTCTTCATGCAGTCTCCTCCAAGCCACATTCCATCAGACTCTATTCTCTCCTCTCACTCCATGTTTGTCATCTACCATCCCCTTGATTATTCCACATAAACCTTTTCCTGATTTTCAGTACTCTTATTCACAATCTTCCACTGTCATAACTGGTGGCTTCAACTTTTAGCTCATTGTGAGTGCTACCAGAAAATCAATAAAAGAAACCATCCATCGTTATCTTGATGCCTTTTTGCTCAGAAGCTTTGGCTATCCTTCCACACAATACTGCACACCAGTGGTTCTCAACCTGTGGTCCATGGATCCCTGGGGGTCTGCAGACTATGTCTAAAATTTCCAAATGGGTCTGCACCTCCATTTGAAAATTTTTAGGGGTCAACAAATGAAAAAAGGTTGAGAACCACTGCTGTACACTATCGACTGGTATTGAAACTTCACTAGACTTCTCACACTGTACCTCAAACACTACATAAAATATAGGCATCAGATACTAGCCTCTCACCATGTACAATGGCTAATAAGTGACATTTGCATCTTCCTTTAATTAGCCTCAGTTAACCTAAGTGAGATCTCCAAAGAGAATTTCTTTAAAACCTAATAGGGTACTACAGAAATTACTCTAAATACCTACAGATTTGAATGCAGAAAGATAGACTGTATAAAATAAAAGCACCGATAGGTTTTCACTGCAATTATATAATTCTCTATTAATGAAAATAGTCCCTTTTTAATAAATCCTGGGAGGTATTTGAAAAAAAAACATGACTGAAGAAATACATTTTCCTGAGACTATTTTGTCTTCCTACCATATCTGGAACATAAGTTATTTTTATTCAGGATTTACATGCATACAGTGTTGCTCTAATGCATCTGTATTTCAAGTTAGAAGTAACGTTTTCTTTTCTGCACTCTTCATCCACATAAAGTAATAACTTTTTTATCACAATGGATTATAAATTAACTGGAAATGAATAATGTAATGATGCCAATTCATGTTTGATTTAACATCCTATTTTTATGAGCTGATGCATAGATATACTGTGTATTCACATTCATCTGTATTCTAATATTACTGTAGCAAAGATAGGTAATGTTTTCCATTATGAAAGAGAAAAAAACAAGCACTACCCCAAGAAATGCTTGAAGAGAAGTCCCCACACTCACTCTTTTCACTTTTTTTAAGTCAGAGTTTCACTTTACATAAAGGAAAGCATACCCTGGGAGGTCATTGGCAATAGAATTGCCTTCCAGAGCCACAAGCCATACTTTCGGAGAGTGTTCACACAAGCCCTGGTAAGATTGTCCCAGTGCCCCTAAAACAGTTTACCTGTGTGAAACCAGATGCAGTAAGGCCAGGCAGTGGCAGGACCAGTAAGGGCAGGCAGGCAGGAGTCCAGAGATCTGCCTATGTTCTACTACATCAGCCTAAAGCCTGGCACAGCTATCAGAGCACTGATAAACTTTAGTATTGCCAACCCCAAGAATCTGGCCACAAAAAATAATGAATTTGGAGGGGGTGGGAGTTCTTTGTCTTTTGACTTCTGAGCCTGAAAGGGCACAGCTGGGTCATTTGCTAGCGTTTCATGAGGACTAAACTTTTCTTACAAAATGAGAACTGAAAAACTCACTCTCTCAGGATTCTAGGACCTGGGTCTTTAAGGGGAAAAAAAAACAAATATCATTGAGACTTGTGATTCAATTGTGAGAGTTGGCAATACTTTAACTTGTACATCATTGTTTAACTTGTACATCTATTGGGCCCAATCCCCTGCCCTGCATGGTGGTATTTAAGGTTCTAATAAAGTTCATTTTTTAAACTTTTGAGGCACTGAGTGAGTTATAAAATTAACGAATATTGGTACAATCAAATAAACATCCCTACTTACAACAAGAACAATATGGCTTCTGATGATCATCTATAAAGATTTCAAAATTAAAAAAAAAACCAGGTAAACAGACAGGTTAAACTTTTAATAAATAAGCAAAGCTAGAACAATTCACAGCAAACAAATGGAGAGATGGGGGAGGGGAAGAGAAATATCTAAATTCTATTAGGCACCACAGCTGGAGGAAAAAAGGCTCTGATTGTCAAGCTTGGCAAACAGTCCAACCTCATAAATAAAGATAAAAACCATTAAGTGTAAAGTCCTTTTCCCCTAAAACAAAGGCAGTATGACACTAGGCAGATATCAAAAGTCTGGAAGGATGGATTTCTTAGCTGAAACATCACTAAAATCAGATACATCTCCCTTGTCAACTTCCCTTTTTCCTTCATATCTTGAGTATGGCACATTTAAAAGTGTCTACCCTCATCAGTCAATCCTGAGAAGATGTATTTCTATTCATTCCCCACCACTTGAAGTTTATCTGAAAATAAAATTGTGAAGTCAGCTCCCTGCTCAGAGAAATCTGTTTTTAGAGAATTTCCGTTTTTTGCCTTTGAGCATATATACAGAGTTGCTGGGGTAATGTCAGATAATATATGTATCCACGATTCTGAAACTAAACAGTCTTTTCCCATAAAACAGTAATCACATGGTCCTTATTGGTCATTAACAGTCAGGCCCTTGGATCAGGCCAGGAAGATCGAGGTGGATTTGTTAATCTCTACTCTGGGGTCCTGTGCAGAGCTGGTTCAAGTAAATCTGAGGCCCACTGCAAAGCCACTTGATGTGATTCCCTGGGTGTGAAACATGGGCTTTGGTATAATGTCTTCTCCTGCCATGCCCCATATTCTTATGTCCTGGCAGCAGGTAAGATATTCAGAATGAGTAGCATCACTGGCACAATAGGTATTCTGGATAGACTAGTGACTGGTACCTCTTTTGAAGCATCAGGTGCTGGATCTTTTCAGTGATAGGATACAGGAGTAGATGGACCAATTGTGTGATCCAGGAGAATGGCAATTCCCTTACTTCTGTGAAACCCAATATTCTCAAATTATGGTTCTCTGAAAAATTCAGTTGCTTCCATTTTTGTAGTCCATATTGTATTGCCTTTAATATATTCCAGTCAGGGCTTTTGGACTGTCCATTTCTGCGTGGGCAACCTACAGCTCACATGGTAACATTGTAAGTGACATTCCCTCACAGCTGTCCTTCCATCTAAAATAATGGAGAGCTATGAAAATCTATAGTAGCTTTCACATTTAAGTGATTTGTAAATTTGCATTTCAAAAAATCTTGTCCAATTGTACAGCACGTAGCACAATGGGATCCCTGTCTAGAACTGGGTCTCCATAGTGTGACTGTACTATAAATAATAATAGTCCTATGCCACAGAACACTAAGATCTTGAGTTAATTAGTATAATCATCATGTGCAGAATACCTTGGTACAAAAGTGAAGTCTGGGCCCCTGAATCCCTGCTCTAGCTTTCCCCTTCACACATACAGATAGTCCAGGAGGCCATGGGTTACAATGTTCAGATTTGGATGCCTAAAGTTGGCTTTTAAATCCACATTTAGACACCTGAATAAAAGCAGATTATTCAAAGTTTTTTAAGCAATTGGGAAAAAATTTTCAAAGGCACAATTTGCAGTTAAGTACCTAACTAAAACCCACCGGGGAGCTCCTGTTCCTTTCATTGCGGCCGTTCAACAACTCTACAAATGAGGCTACTTGTATTAAGTGCTTAGATATGGATTTAGGAGACACCTAGGTTTCGTCATTTTTGGCTTAAGTTTTAATTCTTAATTTTTACTCTTGCAATGAAAAATCCATAGCTGGCTCAGAGCTGTTTCACTGCAGTGTAGACTTCTGGGCTCAGGCTGTGGCCCAAGGTCTAGGATCCTGCAAGGTGGGAGGGTCCCAGACCTTGAGATCCAGACCAAGCCCAGAAGTCTACACTGCAATGAAACAGCCCGAGCCTGAGTTGGCTGGCATGGGCCAGCCACAGGTGTCTAGTTGCAGTGTAGACATACCCATAGAGTCCAACAGGTTGTTTATTACCATACCTTCTGCTGATGTGCTCAGTCATCTATAAACTCATAGTGCTCATGTTTATAGCTTCCATTAATCATTTATGAGCTTTTATATAAACTATAGCCAAATGTTTAGTAATTTATGGACAATGGTTCTCCTCGCACTAAGATTTAGGAGCAGACTATATTTTAGTGCCTGGATTCAAGTTTAGTATGCAGCCCTCGTGTAATACTTGCAGGGTTTGCTCTGATGATGAGCATTTAAATGAAGTTCCTAGACTAGAATCCACCTCTGCATACTAAAATATGAAAACAGGGGGCTTATAATGGGAATATTGTCAATCTGTATGATACAGTCACATTTTTTTCAGTTTTGAAGTAATTGTGCCAAGAACTGCCAGGAGGAAATTATTAGCTACAGTGTTGCTATCAGCAGTACTCTAATGTATCAATTAAAAACTACATTACCAATTTCAGGATCTAGTTTAAATGCAAGGAAATTCAAACTGAAGGCAGAAACTCAGTAATGTATCTCACAGCACCTGAGTTCTACAGCCCATGTCTTTTTTGTTTTAGATTTTTTGAACTTTAATTACAATGAGCCAGCCCAAACCAAAATGACTGCTCCCTACCTGTATTTCAACTGTTTTATTCTTCATGCGGACACAGTGGTGAAATGAGGACAGACACATGCATGGAATTAAGCAGCTGGCTGCCACTTTTATTAAACTTTAGCACAAGGCAGGACCACTACCCACCCACGCAGAGACTACGGGTGCCTGCTGAGAGTGGGGGGGCATAATTTAAAGGTTAGGGCCCCCAACATCTTACATCATGCCCCTCCATCACGCCCCTCCTTTACCCTCAGCAGCCTCTCCCTTCGGCACCAACAAATAGCTGGGAGTTGCAGGAGGAGCCACTCCTTTACCTCCATAGAAAGAGACAGCAGCTGCTTTCCCAGCAGTTCCCAGCTGTTTGCCACTGCCTTTCTCCCCCAGCTGCAGCTCCCAACTTGCTGGCTCTAGCAGCTGCCGTGCAAGGAGGGGGCCCAGCCACACCATATGACCAAGTGGGGCCAGCAAACCCTGGCAAAAATCTGGGGCACATGACCCCATGTGCCCCATCCCACATGTCACCTCTGCACCTATCACCCTTACTTTCCTATACCAGGTACTTAATTGGTTCCAAAACTGGGATTACTGGGCTCCTTACTGTATATCACAACTCAGCGTAGACTCTCCACAGCCTGCCTCCCAAAACTCAGCTTGCTCTGAGTTCCAGCACTCTCCCACCTGTGAGGGAGACACAGGGTACAGAAGGTTGGGGACCTAATCCTGAAAAGATCACAAGGTCTCCCCTATCCCATGAGCCCAAGGAACCATTCATTTTATCTTTTTAATCACCAGCAGCAAGTTTCAATGATTTAGCAACTCAACCCAAGTACCTCAGTTAGGTACTAAGTGCATTCCTACTTAGCGCACTGAGGCTTGAAGCTCTTGTGAGGAAGGTGGAAAACTTTCTGGTCCTCTGCCAATTGGCCCATGAGAGGAAAAAATTCCTTCCTGATCCACAAACAAGCACTTGGCTAGACCTGCAATATCCCTCAGGCTGTGTTCCCATTCCTAGTTCAGAGTGGGGCTGCTGGAACTGAACCAAATGAGGCTGCACATGGTTCCCCAATTCATGTTAAATCCTGGGATCTAGAGAATGCTGGCCTTTCCCCTCTAGCTAGCTAAGGGATGCTAGCTCCAGAGACTCCCAGGGAGAGGAGCTACCTGGTATCCCTCAGCAAGTGTTCCCTCCCTTGCCTCTGGGACTATCCCCTTTCACTGCCAGCCACATCAATTTCAGTTTCCCTAGGACAAGACAGCTGCTGAAAAGACAAATATGGTTCTCAGTTTCCCTAAAGCCATTGCAAAATACCTGTATAGGCAGAAGCCTTACTGCAGGACTGGATGCTGCTAGGCCCTATAGCTTACCTGGTGTCACCATGCCTCTGTGGGTCACAGCTGAGAATACCAGATTCAGGACAAACTGCTGGGAAATAGAGCAGTCACATGCCAAACTGGGGGTTATTCTATCATTATTACACCAACCCACTAACAAAATTAAACTTCTGTCTCACCACAGTGGTTACCAAGAAGTCAGATGCAGTCTCCTTAGACATTCCAGCCCCGGTCTCACCACCCAGATACTGTACTCTGTGAAGAGTGGTTACTGAAAACCAGTGTCATCACCAGTGTTTAGGATTCTACTAAACCCAAGAAATCAGCCATTTAGCCAGGTCAATATATCTCGGCTCTTACCTAATAATCATACTGCTGCCAAGCCTTAAGCAACTAAAGGTTTAAAAATAAAATGCAAGAAGAGAATTAATAATGTTAACAGATCATATCCATACAAATAATTGCAAAGTCCTTATATCAGGTTTGTAGCAGCGATGGAATAAACTGCTATCTTTTAAAGTCTCTCTGGTAACTTGCAAAAGATTGGAAGATCCTCAGTCCATAGTTCAAAATGCTCCTTATAGTTGTAAGTCCACAGTCTAGAGAATCGGGGCAAGAAAGAGGCAAAATGGAGATATCTCAGGGGCCTTTTAAATCTCTGCCCGGTGCCTGGAAACTTACTGTCTCTGTGGAAAGTTACTGGCTTAAGATAGAGTCCAAGGTCACCTGAGCCTATCACATGTCCTTACATGCTTTGACTCACGGGGGTAACCATTGCCCATATTCTTGCTGAGGTGTTCACAGGAAGACTTACTGGGTGGGATGAGTTTCTTTCATGGCCTATTGTTAGAATGAAGTGTCCTTAATGAGCCATCAACACATAGCTGTCTGGGTAAATTTTACCTGCTGGGTGTTACCCAGGAATACCACATGTGTAAGATACAAGTCCATGGCCAATATTCATAACTTTAGATAAAAAGATGATACATGGATTTAACCAGGATGATCATATTTAGCAAATCTCATCTTTTCCATTGATACTTTGACATTCTTTGTACAAGATTTGTTGCAATTTGTGGCAATATAAAGGATATAAATTGTCATATTAGATCATACAGCATCATACCTGCATACTTATAATTTCTCCAGTGAGACTATAACTGGTGATAGAGGGCTGACACACACACCAACCTTCCTTCTACCAGGAAGGCCAAAATAAAGGAAAAGAGGTGGTGGAGGAAAATAGAGGAGTGGTGGTGGTACAAGGGGGAAGATAAGATGTGTGTGAATGGGATGAGGAGGGGAACAAGGGCAATAGAGGGAAAAAAAATCTTAGCTGAAAGCACCTCCCCTATAACAGAATCTGCCAAATATTCCTTCCACCCGTCATCATTCACGTAGAAATAAATGTAGCTCAGAATGTACCAGCTGCTGACAGTGCCTAGGCAAACAGACACACAATTTATGCCATTAATATGTCTGAAAAAATGACTATTTATTAGCCTTTAGCAGACACTACCCTGGTTCTGGAGTCAGCCCCGACAAACATTCACAATGCTAGTCTGAAAAGAACAGACACTGCCATGGCTTTTGTTTCTGCTTTACATAGGTCCATGCGGCACCTATAAACTACGTACTCCAGTCCATTTCAGCCATGCATCAGGAATCTTGAGTCCAAGCACAGCTCAAGCAACTAACCGATGCTGCGACAGACATTTTTTAGGCACCAGATAGCACAATATTTTCAGGCAAGTAATGTTCAACTAAAACTTTCTTTGGAAGTTAGAGTTCAAATTAGAATCTCCAAACAAATCTAAAAAGACTGGTTTGTACTCAAGCACTTGCACAAGGTTCATGCACCTCTGCCTAACACACCTTTTGAGATAGCGGTCATAAGTAAAATGTATTATCATGATTTCTTTTTGCTATGGCTTGTCCACACCGAGGAAAGATGCTAAATTGATTTCAATGGAACATGATGAGAAAATTCAGTATGCTGCACTGGAATTGTACTAAGTCCAAAGGAGTTGCAACAACAAACCAAAAAAATCCTCACAAAACCCAATTTTGTCTTATGGATTAAATATAATTTATTTTAAAGAGTTGGCCTATACTGGAAGGAAGAAATAGCACTTTAAGAAATATACTTTATTGTAATTCACTGAATGATGACTTTCTTTTAGGGATGCTGCTTTCTTTTCAGCTAAATGAAAAACGGCACAAATCCTTCTACTACAATAGATTTCTGGCACATTAGACTTAATTAAAAAAGGCTCCCCTAGTAAGAGCTGATTGAAATCGAGAGAAACAGGTTTGGGAGGAGGAAGGGACTGCATTTGTTTTACAGTTTGACTCATAATTTTTTTAAGTCATCAGAGAAATGCTGACATGAAGGTAAGACAGAAAGTCAGGAAAATTTCTTGTTCTTTGATTTCAGTGGTTCTAGACAACACAACGGCTCACACAAGGGGAGGGATGAGGCTTGGCAGCACAGGTGAAATGCAGTTTGTCAGTTAGGCAGCATGACAAATAGGAGGGAAATTCATACCCACTCCACTACTTACTTCACCCCCCTGCTTTTATTAATTATTATTATTTGTTCTTACAGTAGCACCTAGAGGCCCTAAATGATATAGGGGCCCTAGTTTGCTAAATGCTGTATGAACATAGATTCACAGTCATATTGGGCCAGAAGGATTTCAACAGGTCATCTAGTCCATCTCCCCAGACTGAGGCAGGAGCAAGTATGCTGAGACCATTCCTCAAAGGTGTTTGTCAACCTGTTCTCAAAAACCTCCCATGAGGGGATTCCACAACTTCACTTGGAAGCCTATTCCAGAACCTGACTAGTTAGAAAGTTTTCCTAGTATCTAACCTAAATCTCCCTTGCTGCAGAGTAAGCCCATTACCTCTTGTCCTACCTTCAGTGAAAAAGAAGAAAAGTTGATCACCATCTGCCTTATAAAAAGTCCTTCTCTTATTTGAAGACTGTGATCAGGTCTGCCTACAGTCTTCTTTTATCAAGCCTAAACGTGCCCGGTGTTTTTAATCTTTTCTCATAGGTCAGCTTTCTAAATCCTTTATCATTTTTGTTCTCCTCAAGACTCTCCCCACTTTGTCCACATCTTAAAGTGTGGTAACATGTAATGAGAGACAGACTTTGCCTTAAAGAGTTTACAGTCTGTAACCCCGGAGGAGATAACCTAGATTCCTGGGGTTCTGTCTTCTGGCAGCTCAGGGAGAGGCACCCTGTCCCTGGTAGGGAGGGGGAGCCAAGGCAGACTCAGAGTCTGCCTGGCAACCAATAGGGAGTGAATTGCCCTTCCCAGGGAGCTCAGGAAAGGGGAGAAGCCATTTTTGAGTGCGTCTGGAGCCCACAAGGGCAAGACTGGCTGTGTGGGGAGCTGGTGAGTCCCAGGCCTGCATGCAGGGTTCCCCCTGAGAACTGGCCTCTAAGGACCTGACAGCAAGATCCCTCAGCTGGACTTTTCCTTCTCCACTGATGATTCCCAGTTTGTAGAGTTTTGCTGGGAAACTTCCCCAGCCAGGCTGAGTTAGCTCTCCAGCTCCCGAGGTGAAACCAGTCACCACATGCTCAGCTCTGCTCTGGCTGCTGGTCCAGGGCTGCTCCCTGCTGTGAGTGTGTCTGGATGCTGGGCTAGGAGACTACAGTTTGGATTTTAGTATAGCTGTGTAATCTGCACCTTGAGTCCTGCACCCTTTTGTGGTGAGGGGAAATCCTGGGACCAGAAGCAGCCCGACTCCTGCCTGAAGAGGATCCCTGCCAGCAGAGATCAGCTCCTCTGCAGTGACTCAGGAGTCCAGAGTCATCTCTGAACCTGAGGATCATTCATGGAGTTTGAGTGCACCATCTTTTAGTTAGTCAGTCAGGGAACTTATTTTCAGGAGCCCCTACTCCCTGAACTGTGTCCTCAAGCCAGGGAGTAAGGGTTTGGGAATTTTATAACCTGCTGCGTATTAATCCTGTGGAGGGACTTACCACCTTCTCCTACTTGTGAGTCGTTTGGGCTGTACTGAACCCAGTTAGCCACACTGCTAAACAACTGCAGAGAAGAATTTTGTGGTCATAGGTCATCAAGGGCCCCAACAAAGTACACATACCAATGGGACACTAATGTTACATTTGCTATATCCAGTCACGTGACTAGGGAAAGTCACAGGTATTAGCAGCGTGGGCACCGGTGAGCCTAAAAATAGTGTTTTATCCTGTTACATTGTTTGTCTCCTGTTTAATATAATTATTGTGTTGAATATGTTGTATGTGTTTGTATTTCTTGGAAGTCTCCAACTATCTGGCAAGTAATTGGGGATTAAGCTGTTGTTAGAATTTTCCTCCCAAGATGCCCTGATGATTCTGGCAGGAAGGCACGAGGGGGGTGGAGTCACCACCAAATAAATTCGTAGGAAAAAATAAAGATACACCCTGCTGAGTGGGTGGTGGGATCCAGAAGAACCCAGACCAGTCCATCAACACCTGTAAGCAGATTGGCATTAAAGAAGGTAACCAGGTTGAGAGGGGGCGCTATGCAAGATAGACAAAGGGCAGGAGGAGAACTAGAGGCACAGATGGGTGACGTGATTTGCCCATGGTCACACAAGTCAGCTGTCACCTGACCAAGCACATTACCTTATCCACTAGGGAACACACTTGTTAAGGCCTTGGACTTTGTCAGGGAAGAAGTGAATTTCTGCCATAATGCTTAACTGGTAAGTGTAGCTTCAATCATTCAACAGACTATACTTAAAAAAACCCACACATTTGAAAACAGGAGATAAGGGAAGCTAGGTAATAAGGCCACAGTTCTTAAAGTATATAACTGAATATGCAAACATTTTGCACCCAGCTGACGTGTGTGCAAATCCCCCAGTTCAAATGTGTGAGTCAAGGTTGTGCATATGTAACTCACATGCTGTACTGCAGCATTTGATTTTTTAAGTCCAAAGAAAGGGAGAGAACCAGTGGGGAGGAGCCATGAATTTTAGTTGGAATACTTTGTGTTTGCACAGGTGCAGCAAGCAGGGTAGGGCAAGAATAGCTAGAGTGGTCATGAAACATCAGCTATACTGGCTCAGAAGTATCCAGAAGTAGGGTGTTAGTCACTGGACCTGCTCAATACTTTCTTCTAAAGCTGTATAAGTTTTCATTGAGGGCAAGCAGTCTTCCATCGAAGAGCTGAGGCAATCAGAGCTCAGGGAGGTAAGGTTATAAGTGTGGTAGTTGAAAACAACCCCTGTGGAATCGGTAGTGGATTGATGCTGTACCAAGAGATGTCTGCTATGAGGTCAGGGTCCCAATGGCGATATCACTTTGAACACAGCTTTACTTATTAGGGAAGCTGTCAGTTAGGATAATGTTTGGTCCACCGCAGTGTGGTTTATGGACCTAGAGGGAGAGTAGGGAGGGAAGAATTGGTCTCACAGACACTATAGAGCCTGTAGAATTTACATTTAGTAGCTAACTAACTTCTTTGAACTTGTCTTTTCTCAGTTAAAGAAAGAACAAGGGCAAAGCTCAGTGAGGTAAGGGTTTGTACACCCTAATCTGACTTGGGCTAGTGCTATACTTTAGAGCTTTTGTAGGTATAACTGTGTTGGCATATTTCAGAGTAACAGCCGTGTTAGTCTGTATTCGCAAAAAGAAAAGGAGGACTTGTGGCACCTTAGAGACTAACCAATTTATTAGAGCATAAGCTTTCGTGAGCTACAGCTCACTTCCTCAGATGCATATTGTGGAAACTGCAGCAGGCTTTATATATACACAGAGAATATGAAACAATACCTATTCCCACCCCACTGTCCTGCTGGTAATAGCTTATCTAAAGTGATTTCCAGCACACTTTAGATAAGCTATTACCAGCAGGACAGTGGGGTGGGAATAGGTATTGTTTCATATTCTCTGTGTATATATAAAGCCTGCTGCAGTTTCCACGATATGCATCTGAGGAAGTGAGCTGTAGCTCACGAAAGCTTATGCTCTAATAAATTGGTTAGTCTCTAAGGTGCCACAAGTCCTCCTTTTCTTTTTGTGTTGGCATAGCTCCCGAGTGAAGATGTAGCCTACAGCAACAGGAGTTTTTCTGTCCTTATAGGAACACCACCTCCACCCAAAGCACTCTTGTGTCAACATAGCAGCGTCTACACTAAGGGTTTTGTCAGCATAGCTATGTTTGTAAAGTATAGGGTTTTTTCATGCCCCTGACCAACATAGCAATGCTGGTATAAGTTTTAAGTGTAAACCAGGCCTTTGCTGGGCTTGTGGGGAAAACATAGTGACATACAGAGAGAGAGAGCCTTATAGAAACCAAGGCAATGAATATTTTATACACTGAATTCAATACCTATACCAATTTGGATACTGGCCCCAGATTTCCTATCTTACCAGCAATAAGGAGACCAGTCCACTATTAACTGCACAGCTCGAATGCTGCTAGCTGTGAAGATCCTCGGACTTTTGTTTGCTGACATGCCTCTGAAGTGTCTGGAGAAGGACTGAGGCTCTGTCATTCTCTCAAGCAGGGAAGAATCCAGGTGACACACACTATATATTATGGTCACACAATATACTGAGAAATCATCTCTAAAAGAAGACCTAAACAATATTATGTGTTTATCTTAAAATATAGAAGTGTAGGCGTTAACGCTGAAACCTTGCATTGAATGTATGTAACCGCCACAAAGTGGGAAGATATATATAAGGAACACTGATAATTTTACTACCTAATAGATTTTGTTTGGGAAGTTATCCATAAGGAGTCTATATGCTACTTACAATGTTCTTGTACGTGTTAAGTGTTTGTTCACTAAAACTGTGTGGTACTTTCCTTCTGAAGTTGACTAGGAACTGTTATTAAAATCCACATTTATGAGTTTTGCATACAATAGCCCTCAGGTTTATCTGTGTAATCTTTTCTGTAAAGTCCTGGAGGGGCTGAACTATGACCTGTGCTTGGACCAAGAGTCAAGCTGAGGTGGAGGAAGGAAGAAAGTGTAATAGTTTTATATAGATTAGCTCAGCACCCCTGCCTAGCTTATGTGTGCACTTAAGCATGCAAACGTAAACCCCTGAGTGGTACGCACACATCAGGGTAAAACCCCTCAAGGCACAAATGTAGTCATGAACTTGTTGGGTCTATTTGGATACGGCAGATGAGTCAGGTTATAAGCCTAAAGAAAAGGGCTGAGTCTCTGACAAGCACACTTAAATCCTATATTCTCTCCATCTCACATTCCTACCTTACTAACTTAGCTTAACTACAGCCACAGCTACTGTTTTGAAATATACATGTAGGTGGTTGACCAGATAGCAAAAGTGAAAAATCGGGACACTTTTTTTTTTTTCCTGGGTGGAGGGCATAGTTGCATCTATAAGACAAAGCCCCTAATATTGTGATGTCCAGTCACCCTATATACATCATTCAAAATAAGGTTCATATTTCCTCAGAAATATGTTTATCTTAGTATGAGATTATAACAGTATCAAATTCTTCCTTTCTTAATTACTTTATGGTAAAATGTAAAGTAAAATGATGACTAACAAAAGATTTGGTAGCCTAAATAAGAGAAGAAATTAACTTTTCAGTTATGCTCTACTATTTTGCTTTTGTTTTTCCTTTCAAGGAAACTCATGTTTTCCGCAAATTACGCTGTTTATGAAAATATGGACAAAATGTGCCCCAAGGGTTGATGTTGCGGAAAGGCTGATGCTGCTGATGCTACTGATGTACTTTAATGATCGTTGTCATGTAGTAAACTTGTTTCCTTTTGGGCTTTATACAAAATGATGAATTTCATTATAATGGAGTTGGATCTGTGATATTGATATTTGAAGCTTTGATGGTTATGCCAATCTGCAAAACAGTGCAGTTCCAGTAAAATGTATTTCAGTTATTTAAATTCCACAAAGTACATTTGGGGGGGGGGGCAGGGGGAAGGAATGTATGTTTTTATGTATTTTAGTTTTTTTCTAAAGTAAACTATGCCCTTGGAAAAATATTGGAATGTAATACTTTGTTACATGGAGAACAAAATCTACATATTCATTCACAGAACAGCTTGATAAATACAACATACCAATGATAAATATTTTAACTGCAAACATTAATACCTTATGGTTCTGAATTTAAATGAAGAACTGTCTGGAGAAAACATTAGGACTAAAGTAATAAGTCATTCACATTATACATTGCACACATTATATTCGTTATATACATGCTAGTGCCACTAGATCGAAGTTGGGTTCCATTTTTCACTTACAGCAGAGATTCTGCAGCTTCGTTTTACGTGAAGAGTACAGTGTCTCTTCCCCACATTTATGGCTCAAGATCTGTGGGTAAAAAACTGAGTTTTCTGGTGATTTTTAAAAGAAATCCATGTAGGTTATGAATTAAAGTAAATTTAAGAAGTTACTCTGTCTTACCCTTTTGCTAAAAATAGTTACGTTGTTATTCTTAGAACTTTATATATAGTTAAAACATTACTAGCTATCTTCAAATGCACATCCGATAAAAGTTACATCGTAATGAAGCAAAGTTTAAAAAGGTCTCTCTTCTCTGACCAATTGCATTCATAATTTTCCTTTATTTTTAAATGGTAGCCATTTCCCATCTTTTACAATGGGTCTCAGACAACCCAATGGGAATGAAGCTGCTGATGCACTCAGTACATATTTTACTGAAGGCAAGTGTCCCTAGTAAACGTGCCCCACCATTTCCCATTTTTTCCAGTGGGACTGAAGTCACAGATTACCTGCAGGGAACATGCTGCCATTTCACTAAATCCTGCCCTCATACCCTTTCAAATCTGCCATAAGCATGTGACTTGCCAGCAAATCCCCTGGTGGCTGGACATGGTGTAGTAGGCTCACCTCCGTTAGTGCTTCCTGCTGACATTTGTTCCAGCCCTGCAGTGGTTTGCTGACTGCTTCTTCTTATGAATCAGCCATCTGGCAGATCACACATAGTATTGCCTCTTCAAGGGTAAACTATTACTCCTTCAGCCTCACATTGGACTCTCAGTCTGAGTCCGGACTCACCAATCCTTACCCCTGGTATCAGGTTGCTTCAGTAGTCCTTAGCCCTTTTGGGAAGGGTTTCTGTTCCACCATCTTTGGTGGTTTGGTGGGTAACCCAGGCCTTCCCTCTCCACTGCGTTACAGTTCAGGAACTGGGTGCTGGATGCTGCTGAACCCCGTGGCTTGAAGTAAGAAACACACACACACTGTATTTTTCTTTTTAGTGCACTTTTAAGTCATAAATGTATAGTATCGTTTTAGGCTAAGCAGAACTGAAATATGTGGGAGGTATGACTGCTCTGTATGTGGCCAATCAACATACACCACAGGCCTGAGGGAACTTATTTTTAAAACAAGACCTTGTTCCAAAAAAGAAATAAAGAAAGAAAAGTGCATCCTCTACCACAGAAATAATGTATAATAAAAGTGACCAGACTTTCTCTTATATGACCCTTATAAAAATGGATATGCATATATCAATTAGTATCCTCACAATCGCTTAATTTCTCTACCAACAGCAGAGATTGCAATTTATCCATTAAATTATATGTATTCAAATAACTACTAAAAGATTTATGTCCTCTCTCCTTTTATTTTAAAGTTGTATCTATACTCCTCTTTCACACAAACATAAAAATCTACTGTGCTATCTGACTCTACAATCTATCTTTCACAATGAACAAGGAAACATCTTTCTAAATTTGAAAAGCACAGACACAATTTAAAATAATTAACAGTAAATTAGGGTTCAGGTACAAAAATGATTTTGGAGCCCTCCCTCTGGTGTTGTGTGAACTGTGCTCTCCACTTCTCTAGCCCACAACCTCACCTCCATATAGTTCAGAATTTATTTTGCTGTCAATTTGCATGCACCATAAATCCATCCATTAAAGTCCTTTTCTCCCCTGCACCCCAGTCATAGAAAACAGATGGGCAAGATTAATTTAAATATATCTTCTATCACCCTACCAAGGTGTAGTACACGCTGTGTAGAACTGAATTGTGCACTCTGAGGCACCTGGCTCCTTTTAGCTTAAATGGGAGCTATACGCACATATCCAAAGGCAAAATGAATCTCCCTTTTATCCACAGGTGTCCTCCCTGGACACCATGGATCAAATCTTCAGCTGGTATAAATCAGGACAGTTCTTTAGTTAGTTTGGAGAGGGCATGGATCTTTCACCATATATATTAATGCATTAGCCTGAATTTTTTTCTTTATTCTAGCCAAGCATAGGAATGGATTAGTTCAACATGAAAAGTCTAGTGTCTTTATGCTGTGGTCTGTTTTATTGGCCACATCCTCAGCTTATGCAAGTTGGTCTAGCTCCATTGATTTCAGTGTGTTCTTTCCAATTCCATTGATTTCAGTTTTCAGAGTAGCAGCCGTGTTAGTCTTTATTCGCAAAAAGAAAAGGAGTACTTGTGGCACCTTAGAGACTAACAAATTTATCTGAGCATAAGCTTTCGTGAGCTACAGCTCACTTCATCGGATGCATTCAGTGGAAAATACAGGGGGGAGATTTCTATACATTGGTAACACCCATTGTTTCATGTTCTCTTACACACTGTAACCCGAGTGATCACTTAAGGTGAGCTATTACCAGCAGGAGAGCGGGGGGAACGGGGGACGGGACACCAGATTTCAGTGTGTTCATTCTTGTCTCTTATAGGTCTCCTGAGATGCCCCAATTCTGAGCTATCACAATATTGTTGTGTTTTGTTTCCCTAACATGGCAGAAAACTATTGATTCATGTTTCCTCAATATTTCATGCAATTAGAGATATTTAATAAACTCCTCCATTTATTTAAATATGACCTGCTCTTTGGGCTTTAACTACATGGCAATACCCCTCCTTTTCTGGAGACATGGATGAATGTTAAAGGTTAGGGTTTGATTGTGTTCCCACTGAAGTCAATGGCAAAATTCATCAGTGAGAGCAGGATTCGGCTTTAATGGGTACAAGTGCTGAAGAATTTCAGTGAAACTACAGTCGGGTGGTTATCAAGGGACAAGAGCCTTATTCATGAGACAACATAATGCATTTTGCATCAGAAAAGAAACCAAAAAAACGTCAGCCTACTGAGCAAATTATCTACAAGTATATTAATAAAGAATCATGTGAGTCTAGATTGAAAGGAGCAGGACAAAATATGACAAAAGATATTACCAGCTGTGGTTTGATATTCAGTCACTGAAGACAGACACTGCATAATCATGCAAAGATGCATAAATCATGCATAAGACAAAGTATTTATGAAACCAACAAAAGTATTTACTACTTATGAAAGACTATTATGTGAACCAAAGCAAAATGTGAACACAATATAAAGATAGATAGACATTTCAGAGTGGCATGCTATCAAATATGTTGTAGTAGAATCCAACCCACAAAAAGAGGTAATACACCACCTACAGTGTCCTTGTGCTGACAAGAAATTATTACAGGAAAAGAATACACATGAACATACAGTTGTGGATATCTTAGAAAGAATGACGTATACTGTACACAGGCAAAATGGAGGAAAGTACACTTACAGCTGTGGCCTATTTTACCATCTGAAAAGCAGAAATTTATTTAATTTTATACCCAAAGTACCCAGTACCCAAAGCATGCAAGAAACTTTTCGGACAAATTAAAGATATTGTCCTTGCCCCAAAGAGCCTACAATCCCAGGGGCAGACTGTAATGGATGCAGCCAAGCAGAACGTATTCACACAGACATGCAAACACACACCTGTGCCTACTGCACAGAAACCTTCTACAGCAGCAGTCCATTCACTCTGGAAGAACAAGGATTGTTAGCTCTCTACTCCTTCCCATGATGAACCACAAGCAGAGCAGGGGCAGTTCCCTGGGGGCAGCAATCTGCTCCAGCCTAATGGAAGGAAGAGCATGTACCCTCCTCCCTCCCCTCTCACGGTAGCCACCGTGGCACACTCTTTTGTTGCCCAGTCCTGGGACATCACCGCTTAAAACCAGCCCCTATTTAGGACTTTGTTTGTAGCCTCCATCTAAGAGACTGGATTTCATTGCGTAAGAGAAAAATATTTTGTAGCTTCACATGAAGTACCAATCAACTATTTATTTCCCATTTGCAAGTTCCAGCATAAAAAGAGGTTCAGTCTACAAATCATAAATCTTGATGTTCATGAAAATCATAATCCAAACCATACTGCGGTGAGAGCTGAACCCACATCTTTGTCTGTAAACATTTCTGAGTAGCAGGTGGCAGGCTCTGCACTAGTGGATACAGAATTGGGGCTCTGACTTTGAATGACATTTGGAGAGATTAGAAAAGTGAATGAAAGCAAAACTACATCCAACTGGGTATGCAATTGCAGTAGCTATGAAATTAAATCTGGTAGTATTGTATTTTAGAAAAATGTGCAAAGTTTAACTTCTACTTTAGAACTTTAAGATTAATTCTTTAGTGACAAGGGTGATCTAGGAAAGGGATCTTTTTAGCATATTTTTATCCTCTCACGTAGTCCCATGATTGCTCTAGTGTGCACCCCAGGAATCCCCAACGTAAGGGATCACAAATGGAACCTTGCAATTTTAGTATTTCTATCTTACAATGTAAGAATAAGTATCTTAGAACAGAAAAAGAAAAGAAAGAAAGGTTCACACAGGCTACCTCCTGTCCCCATTGGGTACCATGAGCCGAGAACATAGCACAGAGGGAAGCCAGTGATCATGGGAGAAAAAAAACTACAAAACTTAAAAGTGACACATATGCTCTATTGTCTCTTCAGTTTTTTAGTTTGGAGTGTTCTGCAGTTTTGTCCTAAAATCCAGGGATTTTTTTTGTTTAATCCCAGAGATTAATTTTAAGAGAGACAAATATTTAACATACTTAAATAATAACTTGATCTTTCGAATCTTGCCTCTTCTTCATCTCACAGTTTTCATACATATGCACCAGGCAATAGCGTTTAAAAAAAAAAAAAGAGTACTGCCAAGCAATTATACAACTAAAATGGCCATTTTTATAGCTATTAAGCAAGCAGGTGCACATTTAATCAGAGAAATGGTTATCTTGAACTTCTCTGTAAAGGAGATAATTCTGACCATGATGCTATAGTGGAATGATACATTAAGTCTGCTTCATCATCTAATTCAGGATATGGGAATCAGAGATTTCAATGAGTTAACTGTACTGGAATCACATAGGATCTAAGCCATGACATGTTAGTTGAGTACCTTTAAAATTGCTGTCAGTGATGTACAAGAGTTACTCAAAAACTACGTTGTGCAGAAATAAATACATAAATAAAAATAGCATACTAAATCTATTCAACGTCAATTCAACAAATAAAACACGAACGACTAGAAACTCAGCCGACAGATTAGCATAGTTCTACTGAAGTCAGTGAAGCTATGCCAGTTAATACTAAAGATATGGCCTGACATTTTCGTCCACTACAGCAATATTGAGAATTTTATTCCCTAAAATTTGTCAATTTTCTTTTAGGACCCATATTAGCTACTTCTGTATGTCTGGCTCACTTCCATTGTCTGCTGGATTTAGATGACATCACAGCCACCAGGGAAATCTATTCAAGCATGAAGGTGTCCAATAGAAAGTTAAAATATATGCTTTCCTCCCTCTCGTGTTTTTGTTATAGCATTGTAAGATATAAAATAACAATAAGGAAATATATACCTTGCCACAATAATCAACTGAATAACACCCAAGCAATTGTCTAAGGGATCTGCTTGGGTTCTAGAAATGTAAGCGTTACTTTACTCGCTGGTTCAACCCTGCTCAGAATGTGACTCCAACTATGGGGGGTGGAGATGTGAGCAAGGGCTACTACCCATATCAATTAGTGGGCAGGGAGAGGATAGACAGAGGGAGAAATCCTGGCTCCACTTCCACTACTCACAGACCAGAATAGCTGACACTGAAAAGTAAAGTCACTTTTCCCAGGTTGCAGACTGAGGTAGAGTCAGGCAACAAGCCAGATCACTTGACTATCTGTCCAACAATACTCAAATAGGCCATTATTCACTGGATCACATCACACTATGTCTCTATAATTCATATAAAATGCATCAGGATTAGAGATGAGTGAAATTTTTCACAGAAATCTTTTATTTGGCCAAAAATGCAGATTAGGCGACACAAATATTTCGTGACAGGTTTCAGAATGGTAGCCGTGTTAGTCTGTATCAGCCAAAACAATGAGGAGTTCTTGTGGCACCTTAGAGACTAACAAATTTATTTGGGCATAAGCTTTTGTGGGCTAAAACCCACTTTATCAGATGCATGGACTGAAAAATACAGTAAGCAGTATATATATATTACAGCACATGCAAAGATGGGAGTTGCCTTACCAAGTCGGGGGGTCAGTGCTAATGAGGCTAGTTCAATTAAGGTGGAAATGGTCTATTCTCAACAGTTGACGAGAAGGGGTGAATATTAACAGAGGAAAAATTACTTTTGTAGTGCCAACGAGGCCAATGCAATCAAGATGGATGTTGCCTATTCCCAACAGTTGACAAGAAGTTGTGAGTATCAGCAGAGGGAAAATTACTTTTTGTAGTGATTCATCCACTCCCAGTCTTTATTCAGGCCTAATTTAATAGTGTCCAGTTTGCAAATTAATTCCAGTATTGCAGTTTCTCATTGAAGTCTGTTTTTGAAGTTTTTTGTTAAAGAATTGCCACTTTTAAATCTGTTATTGAGTGTCCAGGGAGACTGAAGTGTTCTCCTACTGGTTTTTTAATGTTATAATTCTTGATGTCTGAATTGTGTCCATTTATTCTTTTGCATACATTGCCCAAACCGGACAGTCTCTACTCAAAAGAATAAATGGACAGTCTCTCTCTAAGGTGCCACAAGGACTCTGCGTTGTTTTTACAAATATTTCACATATTCATGTCAATTTCACATAATTGTTTGGGTCACTAAAATAAAAAATAATAAATCAAAAGATTTCATTTTGATATTTTAAAAAGTTGATTTTTCAGTTCAAAATAACTTCATTTCAAAATTTCCTTTAATTTTGTTTTTCTAATAACCATGTGTAAAAAAAAGTGCTCAAAATCAAAAACAAAATATTGTGTTTGGGGTGCAACCAACTTGAAAAGATTTTTTTTTCTAGTTTTTGATTCACCAAAAATTTTGTAAAGATTAATTTTTGGTTGAATCTGAAACAATTTTTCTCTAATTTGTCAGGCTCTAATCATGATATTCCTAAATTACACACACAATTTCTGAGAGAATGTTTTCTTCATTAACAATTAAATTTGGCATGGTTGTTTAATGATGTTGATGTTAATTTTCTTGCTAGCAAGGACCACCATATGTTTGCATTAATATTTACAGGGAGAGATGCCATGACCAGGAGTCTGCAGAGTTTATAATCTTTGCCAGGACAACCTACACAATTCATCACCTTCAGCTGAGAAGTTTCTTTCCCTTCAGTAGATTTCTCACGTCCTACAAAATTTAGAAACTCTCTAGGTTTCCCAACTACACACACTGTCTCCTCCTCTAACCACACTGGGATGTTTTTGTTGAAAATTTTACAAATTTTCTGATTCGTGTTTTGGTGGGGTCATATTTCTTACGTTTATATATAAGCTCGTTGCTTATCTTGGTCATCACTAGGCTGTTACACATTCCTCATGTGTGATATTGCTCTCAAAAGTTTGAATGGGACTATCAGGAAGAGTCAGGAAATTTCATCAAGTTAGGGAAAACCTTCATGCAAAATGAAAGATTGCATAAATAAATAAGAAACCTTCAATCAGGTTTTATTATTTTCATAAGCAAACAAGGTTATGGATTTGCCTCAGTGCACAAGATAATGAGTAAAACTGGGTATACACCTACTAGAGCCAAGGTTTGACTTATAAACGATGACTAGGAATGGGAAGCAAATCATGTTCTAATAATGTACAGCTTAATCCTGTGTCAGCCTAGTATATTCAAGCACAAAAGCATGTACATACTTTTAATTATTACTGACATGATTCCAATGTCATGGCTTGAGTGATCTGTAGGTGCAATGCAAACTCATCATTATCTACTGTGTATAATTTAGTTGATCATATGCTTTCCTGAAAATAATTTACACTGAATAAAATCATCCGGTTGATACAGAACAGACTCACATTTTTCTATTACAGGCATAGAATACTGAGGTTAAGTTCCTCTTTTACACTTCCAATACACAGTTTAGTGCTAGTTCACAGAGATCTGTTTGATTAGGAAATAGATGAAATATTTCAGGAACGGTTTCAGGCTCTCACAAACAGTTCTCTTCTCACTCACTTTGAATTTCTGCAACATTTCTCCCATTTCCACTACATCAAATTCACACCTCTTGGCTGAACCACTAAGATCCTTCACAGCTCTGCCCCTCCTTAGTTATACACTATTCTTTCGAACTACTAACCTAAGTTCTTCCATATCCTTTCTCAGGACCCACTTTGCACTGCAACACCTGCAATAAATCAGTTAGCATATTATGCCAAAGTGAGGGACAGTGAGGAAAGTCAATATATACAGTGATTTATGAAAATACAGAACTGTGTAGCTCTTGGAATGCTAAAACTGTATTTATTGTTCAGCTGTTAGGTGGTACAGTGTTTAAAATGCCCTATTTAAAAGAACCTCAGCCATACCTGGCAAATCATTAAAGGATCTTCTGATGAACACATCTGGTGCCTATAAATAGGCACTGGTCACAGAGCTTATCTAGTATAGGAATATGACAGTTTTGTAATTTTATATTTTACAAACACACACACGCTTTATTGGCTTCCTCTCTCCCACCTTTTGTACACTGCTTGCTATCTTGGGGCTTTAGTGAAGACACTACCACGCAGAGGGAGACCTTCTCCCATTGGTGTAGTTAATAATCCACCTCCCAGAGAGGCAGTAGCTATGTCAATGGGTGAAGGTCTCCCACTGACATAGTGCTATTTACACAGGGGGTTAGGTCAGTATAACTAGGTGACTCAGGGCTGTGGATTTATACCGGCATAGGTCTGCTGTATAGACCTGGCCTTAGATTCTAAGCTCTTTCAGAAGGGATTGTGTTTATGTACCTCTCTTTGTAAAACACTTAGGGCAACAGGGTCCCAGTCTTGATTAGGGCCTTTAGGCGATATATTATTGAGTAATATTAACAACTGCATTCAGCAGCAGGGGGTCTTAATGGAAGAAAACATTTGACTTTCAGCAAGTCTGCTCTGTGGGCAACACTGGTTGGTCCTTCCATTTGAATCTCTGCTTTAAAGTATGGTTATGACCAAAAGTTCTGCCCACAGATATGGGGAGAAATGTCTCTTATTTCAGTGACACTTATGCATATGTAAGGGCACAATTTGGCCTGGAAGGGGGAAAAAAGTGACTCATATGAAATCATAAGGTTACACAGTGATCTCTTTTAGGGACTTTCTTATATTTTATACCCATTTTACATATCAGCGAAAGCTTTTAACAACTCCTAGCCTTGCAAACTCCAGTTTCAATACCATGGCACAAAGACACCACAGTAATAGTGGTGTGACAAACTGACAATATCCTGAGTGAACTTTACTGAATTAAGTTAAACCTTATTTAATTATTTGTAATACTTTTGGGGTCCATTGTATTAAAAATGCAATTGTGCATGTGTTCTTGTAGAACTGTTGACTAATGCAATCCCTGGAAGGTATTAGGAACTTAAAAGGGCTTTTTGGAACACTACCTGTGAAGTGGATTTCCTAGGAAGTACCTGGATGTAAGAGGAATGCAAAATGATCCCCTAGAATCTGCCTTTTTGAAGCTATACCCTGGGGAAGGGAACTCATTGTCTGCTAATTATCTGCTCCTGGAAACTCCAGATCAAAGATCCCTGAACTGTATAAAGGGTGGAGTAAACATGTTATGAGTGTGCTAGTTCTGAGCTGAAGTGATTAACTTGTGACCACAAAGGAAATCCCTTGGATGCGGTGTTGGAGGACTGCTTCTGCCAGAGCCCATGGTAGAGGTGGAGTGATGTCTGGTAAGCTTATTAGCATGTGTGTAGGTTCTTTTGTTTTTAATACTTGGCTCTGTAGTGCTTTTACTTTAAGAGTAAAATAGACTTGCATAGAAAGAACTATGTGGGGTTATAATTGTGGACAGTCACACTATTAACTGTCTCTAAAGAGAAAGCAAGCAGGGGTGCTTGGGCAGCCTATCTCTACTGGAAATAACGCAGTGAAGGCAGGGAGGTGTGCAGTGTGGAAATACCCCAGTCAGAAGGGCGTGAGACACAGGTCTCCACCCCAAAAGGCAGCAGCTAGGAAGCTAGAATCCTGGGAGTGTGTGCCTTTGCCAAGGAGAAATAAAGGTGCAGTTGCCCTAAACTGTGATAATCAGAACCATAGAAAAAACAGACTTATTTCACCTCTTCTAAGTACTTTGCCACCAGTAATAAAGACTGTAGTCAGAATTTAGCTGCATTTTGTTTGATGATACATAGGACAGAATGGAATCCAGCTCACTTTTCCAATGTTCTATTGTCTCTGCTGTGGGAAAATATTTACTGACGGGAAAGTAAGTAGCTCCAATTTGAATTTACGAATGGTGCTGACAAGGTGCCAATTTTATATAGGTACTTTCTGATTTTTAGAGTTGGGTGGTAGGTGTACTATAGTTAATTTTGAGATTATTTTACTGCTTAACAACTGACTTTTAGGGAAAAAAAGCAAGCAGCCGTGATTTTCATCAATATTAGGATGATCAACGAGGTTGCCAAGCATCAGAACACACCCATAATAGTGACTACCCTATTGTAAGGACTGGCATAAGGCAGCCATCGACTAATGCAGTGCCAGGATATTATCATCAGTCAAAACAGTAACTTTGTTTATCATGAAAAATATACCAGGAAAACAAATGTAAACTTTCCACAACAACCTATACAAAAATTAAGCAGTGCACAGTGCTCAAACTCCAACAAACATTTAAAAATTATACTGTACAAACAGGGTAGCTGGCCCCTTAGGGTAGTCTACAGCAGTTAAACATCTGTGGCTGGCCACAGTCAGCTGACTCAGGCTCCCAGGGCTCATGCTGCAGGGCTGCAAAACTGCCACAACAGAGGTTGGGGTAGAGTGTGGGGGGCAAATTTGGAGTAACCCTTAAATCAAGAGATTCCTAACACTTGGCTCCCTACATTATGAACTTGTTTTAATTTTTAAAAGGATCTAAAATCCACATGTGAGATTATTTGAAATATGGTATGCTACAACACAGCAAATTTGTTATTGTATTTGGAATCATTTGGTTATTCATTAGGACCTACTTTTAATATTCAAATTGCTCTAAAACCCATAGGGATAAGTAAGATGGTCTTCAACACTGGTATTCTCCAACAGGCGCTAGGGTAGATTTTGAGAGAGGGGGAAGAGAACACTCATTGAGATTAATAAATCAGTTCACATCTCTCAGAGCTGTTGTGTCAGGTTTTATTCATCTCCATGGAGTATTTTGATTGATCTGGTAACACATAACATCCCCTTTCTATCAGTGTGTCCCTTCATACCTCACTTCTTATGCTAGACTCTCTTCCCCTTACACTTGCCCGTGAAGTGGAGCATGGATTCCAGGAATCCTCTCCACTATCCCTTCCTGCCTCAGCTTTGCTCCTCATAGCTGATCGGTTACCACTCCTTTCCTTTTTGTGGCCCCTTCAGATCTATGGAGTCAGGGAGAGAGCTAAGTGGCAGTGAGGTATTCCCAGGAAGCCTCCTTGTGTGTCTCCCCTGCCCCCACATATGCGCCCCTGTTTGCACAACCCACGTAACTTAACACAGAAATGAAGTTTCCATGATCAATTTGGGTGCAGGTGCCCCTCTCCTCATATCTCAATGGGAAATGTGGCAACCTGCCACAAGTAATCCCTGCACCAGTAAATACAGCTGGGGCAGTTGGAATGCTTGTGGATGAATGACAAAAATTCACTTCTGTGGGACAACATCCCACCTAAAATGGGATGCATAGACACCGCAAGCTGGGGGTATATTTCCCAGTTTGAGGAGACATACATGCGCTAACTGTGCCTGAGACAGCACACTAAAAAGAGAGCACAGCTGCAGCCGTGCAAGTGGCAGAGGAGCTAGCCACCCCGAGTATGTACCCATCCGAAACCCTAGGCATGTGCTGATGTGGCTACACTCTATTTTTAGTGTGCTGGCTCACTCAGAGCTAACAAGCAGATGTGTCTTTGAGCTGGTAAACACACTTCCAGCTCAAGCTGTAGATACACCCTCATGTCTGGTTATTACAGGGTGGTTCTGGTGGAACGATAGTTACAGAATAGCTCCACTGTGTTCTTGCCAGCTCCCGGGGGCAGAGTTAAGGTACACATTGATGCGGCCCTGAACCCTCAACTCTGTGTTTCAGAGTTTTAAGGATAGGTTCTTTCAACATTCTGGAAGGGTTTGAGGCACTGCTGGTGAATCTCAATTCTGTGTTAATGATGTTTTTAAGCAGTGAATAATGATATTAATTGTGGTGACTTGGTGAGAAAGGGCTCTTGAGAATGCAGTAGACAGCATCAGATTATTAAAGTTCAACAAGTAAACAGTACTGAGATAATGACTGAATAAAATTAATTGCTCTATCTGTGGTAGAAACTAGTGTTGCTGACACTTTGCTACCTTTCATTGCACTAAATTATCAGTTAAGTCTGATTGTGGAGTCTTTGTTAGTGGTCATATCAGAGGAAACAGAAAGAACACTACTTGTTTTTCAGATCACAGACTGAGTGTGCAGCACTGGCAGTGAAGATAATTTATCTTTTGGTTTGTAAACGGGGCAATGTTGCTATACAAGTCATTGAGAGAAAAATAAACAGAATCCCATGGCAACACTTCTGCAGCATCCAGGATTTTTATCAAATCCTAGACTGCCATAAACATATTTAATGTCGAAAGGCACAAGTACAAACAGAAGTCAGTAAAGCAATTGCATCCCCTTTCAAAACACGAGCTAGAGCAAGCAGCTTACATGTACTTAAAGTAAACTGATCAGCACTTGCTATTTCAGCCACAATTCAAAATGCTTTAAATGTCGCCAGGGTGATTAATGCAACTGAAAAAGCCTGATTTTCTCAGGCTAGGGGAGCTCTGGACTTCTTGTACCAACAGATGCTAACGTAAAATCAAGTTGAATGCCTGTCACATATAATCTACAGAATTATTTCAGTGAACAAAGTATTATTTTGTACATGACTTGCCACTGTTTCGATAACATTTTACATGTATATCCCCTTTTAACCTGAAGGATCCTAAACTATTTCACACTATCTTTGGGCCAGGTTTTGATCCCAATTGCAGTGGTGTAACTGAGCTCAGAATCCTGACAGACACATACACACTCCACTGAAATGGTGAAATCCCCCAGGACCTTCCAAGAGCACAGGAGATGTGTGGACACTACATTTTTGATTCTCATTATTTTTCATGTTTCTCTGCAAAAGCAGAAGTGCCAAAGTACTACAAAAAGCCTTTCTTACAATATTAATGGCTGAACTGGAAATAGGAAGAACTGAAAATGCTGTGAGAAAGCTTTTTCTTGTATTATTTCTAGCTTAGTTTTGAAAAACCCAAGGACCCCGATTCTGATCTCACATCAGTATAAATTACATATTAGATCCATTGAAGTCAATGAAATTACACTGGTGCAAACTTGGTATAGTAATATCAGGACCAGTCCCTAGAGGCAGGAACACTGAATAGATTCAATCTTTGGAATGTTTATCCAAGACACAGAGAAGCATAGAACGTATGCAAAACATAGCACTACCTAAATGACAGGTTTCAGAGTAACAGCCGTGTTAGTCTGTATTCGCAAAAAGAAAAGGAGTACTTGTGGCACCTTAGAGACTAACCAATTTATTTGAGCATAAGCTTTCGTGAGCTACAGCTCACTTCATCGGATGCATACTGTGGAAACACTATGCATCCGATGAAGTGAGCTGTAGCTCACGAAAGCTTATGCTCAAATAAATTGGTTAGTCTCTAAGGTGCCACAAGTCCTCCTTTTCTTCTCACTACCTAAATGTTTCACAGCTGCCCATAAATCCTTGCAGGCAGCTAAAACACCTTCCACTGCACATGTGTCAATACCAGCACAGACCTCCAATTATTATTTATTGGAAGATCCACCTAGTTGAGAAATAAGTCACTTAGAATGTGAGATTCACTAGTGATCCAGGTTAGGTTAGGTTAAGGTTCAACCGTTGAGATTGAGCCAAGCCAAGAACAGCATAAATTCAATGGCTTTGAAATCTTGCAAAATACTCTAGCAAGATTCTGGTCAACAAAGGCAAACCTCTTAAAATTAATTGGTCTCAGGATATTTCTTCTATCAGTGCCACATTCCTGTCAGATTTAGAAAACAGGACCTTCTGGTTCCAACACAGAACAAATCGTAGGGAAAGCAGGAATTCAAATCCAGTCGACACAATCACAAGCCTGAGACATTTGGATTTTAAGTTCAGTTCTCGACCCATATCCATTTAGAATCACTGTTAGCAATGTTAAGAACCTTTCCCTCTTTTAATAACATTCACATATTCACAATGCAATTGTAAATCAAATGTTCTTTGTTGTAAGCATTAAGGAAACCAATAAAGGAGAATGAAATGAAGCTGAAAATTAGGGCTCTATAAAAAGGTCCAAACAATTTCAAATAATGATTATACAGAAGCCTGAGTTAGCCTTCCTAAGCTACTGTCCTCTCTAGTAGAAATTATATATGGTAGGAATTTCCACTTTGACTTCTACCCCTAACTCTGATCACTACCCTATACTTCCATGAACATAGGGAATCCTATGCCAGCAGATCTTGCCCAGGGAGTTTGTGAGTAAAAGGGGACATATTTTAGAGAGCTTAGGGGGTAGGAAAGGAGAAGTTGCTGCTGCATATGGCATTTTCTTCCTCAAAAGTGGCAGATGTACTAATGGCTATTCACACCAAAGTTCAAACATTAACTAAAAGAACGAGGAGTACTTGTGGCACCTTAGAAACTAACAAATGTATTTGGGCATAAGCTTTCGTAGGCTAAAACCCACTTCGTATTTATTTTCCACTACATACATCTGATGAAGATATATACATACAGAGAACATGAAAAAAATGGGTGTCGCCATACCAACTCTAATGAGACTAATCAATTGAGGTGGGCTGATTAGTCTCATTAGAGTTGGTATGGCAACACCCATTTTTTCATGTTCTCTGTATGTATATATCTTCCTACTGTATTTTCCACTGCATGCATCCAGTGAAGTGGGTTTTAGCCCACGAAAGCTTATGCCCAAGTAAATTTGCTCGTCCCTAAGGTGCCACAAGTCCTCCTCATTCTTTTTGCTGATACAGACTAACACGGCTACCACTCTGAAACCAAAAGTTAACTGTGACTCTGCAACTGCACAAAGAAGAGAGGGTGTAATAGCTGCAGTACAGAAGGGCAGCACCTTCACTGGGAGTTCACTATCCTATGGCTCTAGTCAGTGGGGTGCTGCAGATTTCCATTCTCATTTTTCATCTGGTCTTTATGGACGAATGGAGCTGGTAAACTGCTCAGGAAGAAAAGGGGCAGATTAATATACGTTTTAAACCATTCAAGAAATCTGTCCTTTTTCTTCCTGGACTGCAATACCAACTAAATATATTATATATCAATATTAGCTATACATAGGAAGGGGAAATAGGCTAAATCAATCATGAGTGGAGCTAAGCACTCATAAAACTGGTGACTAGCTCCTTGGCAAACCTGTTAAGTCAAGACTTACTTTGGATCTCTTTAAGAAACAAAGCTCCAGGGAAACACAGGGCTCTTGTTAAGATTTGAACTCATTTATGGTGGCTCATTCCACTTATTTTTAATGGAACTTTAAATCAAATAGCATTATTTTGATACAGAATACCATCCAGGCCAGGGCAAGAGTTAGGGTAAGCATGAGGGGGCACAATTTTCCCTTATATGTCGTCCACCTGATTGCCCTATACAGCAGCATTTTTAACCGGTGGTGTCAGGAGCCCTCATCACCAAGCAGGAGGGTAAGGGGAATTGGCCCTACTACTTCTCTGCATGTGTGAATGGAAGCTGTATGCTAACTCAGGCCTCTGTCAAAATGTACGGTACCTTGAAGGAGGGATCAGAAGAGCTGTGATGGGTCCACCCACTCTTCCCTTTCAGTGTTTCTTTCCTCAGTAGTCTCAAGGGCAAAGACCCTAGGCATCTCCACCTGATGTTCACCATACCCATGGCTCAAGCAGAGGGAGAAAAGGATTACTAGCTGCTGGACTTCCTCTGGGATAGATTAGATTAGATAAATACAGTGATGCATACCTGAACTCTATAAATTCTGTGCTTTCACTTGACTATTCCTGCCACAAATGGAGCAGTAGAACATTTCTTTTTAGCATTAAAGGGAAGAATAATAGAGATGTATAAGTCTTAGAATATTCTTTTCCAAAGAGCAAAATTAACTGACACAGAGAACTGGGTTGTGTCATTGAGGAAAGGAGGATTCCGTCAGTGAACAAATAATCTTCCAGATATATTTGACAGTACAATATTAAGTTGTTTTTTCCACTCTTGTTGATGCTTTTTATCTGAATGTCTCCACACACCATCGGAGGGCCATTAGTATCCTTAGCATCTGTCATAGCTCAATGTGGGGACCATGAAAATCCTAAAACAAGTTCCCTAAGAGTCAAGTCAAGCCTCCAGTAAGATGTTTTCTGACACAATAGTCTATTTAAGTTATTATTTTAAAGGCATCTGGGTGCTATCTAGAGAAGGATAGAGGTATGCTGCCCCATGAAACTCCACCGATTATATAAGCTTAAAGCCAGCAATAATATACACGAATTCAACACCTAAAAACAATCTGAGCAACAACACACTTTGAAGATTCTTTTCTGTCTAATTAAGTAATAGAAATGTCAGATTAAGTCAATCCAATTACAAGAAATAAAGAACAAAATATCTGAGATAATTAAACATTAACAGTGAAAATCTGTTAATCCTTCCACAGTGTAAATTGCTTTATAAGTTTCAATATCTGTGTTTATTGCTTTTCTCCACCCCCCAGAGTACAACAACTAGCTGGGCAAATCAATTAAAAGATATATTAAGACAAAACAAACTCCTACAATAAATTAATTAGCCATGCTTTTTCCACTGGGCATCCCCTATATTAGAGCTGAGGGAAGAATTTATTCATTGAGTAGTGCCTTGATTTTTTGTTCTTAAACTGTGAACAAATCATAAAATTCTGGATCCATACATTATTTGAAACTAGTTAATGTCTTCAGAAAATAAAACAACAGAATAATAAAATTAACAGATTGTTTGCTAACCGTTCATTTCAAATAAGTACAATTTGTGCAAAGCTGGTTACCTGCCTAAGTAAAATGATGTTGCTTTTGTTCCCTGATTAAATTAATAATGCCATGGAACTAACCAAAGTGCAAACAATTATGAATAATACAGCAATACGAAATTCAGTTAGTTACATCTTGGATCCAGTCATTGATATACAACTAATAGCACAAAGTTGTTATTTTAATACCACCTCTGAACCAACTATAATGGTGATCTCATTCAAATTTCAGCTATTTTGTTTCCATCCTAGAGAACATAATGAAAACAAGCAATCTGACAGAAAATATATAGGACTTACAAGTGTGATCTGATAGTGCAGTTGTAATGTATTAATATTATGCTGTTGGAAACCTGATCCGATGCTATTTCTTTGGTCTCAGCAAGGGAGGTGGAAGACATTCCATTCCAGTGATTCTCAAACTTTTTTTCACTGGTGACCCCTTTCACATAACGAGCCTTTGAGTGCAAACCCCCTCCCCCCATCATATAAAAATGCTTTGTAATATATTTAACACCATTATAAATGCTGAAGGCAAAGCAGGGTTTAGGGTGGAGGCTGACAGCTCGTGACCTCCGCATGTAAGAACCTTGAGACCCTGAGGGGTCCCAACCACCAGTTTGAGAACCCCTGTTCTATTATTACTCTCTTTTGCCAGCCAACCAGCAAAGGACCAATGCTAGCGAATAGAAGGTTCAGTGGTAGTTCATAAGACCTGCTCACTAGCCTTACGTAGGATTGCTTTGCAAAAAGTAAGCACAAAAGAAAAATGGGCAATAATCCAGACATCAAAGGGGGGAAAAAAGGAAAAGAAGAGGAGGCATTCCCGTGCATGTGTGATGGATGGGTTCCCTTTGAGCCAGAGCTCTCTAACTTTTGTTTATGGTGCAGTCAAACCTTATTTGGTTTAATAAATTATTTCATCTATATATTTTTGTCCCCTGGCAGTTAGTAGAAGATGTTTCAAATAAGCAGACTATTTGCATGACAGCTATTTTTTTCATTAGGGGTGCTAAGCAACTGGCAGTAACCCACAACTAGAAATGAAACTGTAGGAAGTAAGGACAGAAACAGGAAGAAATCGTGCTAATCTAAGACAATGTAAGATACCCAGCCGTTCCTTTTGTAGCTGTTCACAGAGCCAAAAATAGTTCAGACATGCTACTTTCTGGTTCTTTAATATCTGACTATTGAACTCTGTTTTGCTTTATTTATTATTGTACTTTTTGTTCAAGCCTCATGTGGGGTGAGATCTCACTAGCCCCGTACACTCAAGTTTGGTATCTCTACAACTGATGCATTTTGTGTGAGATTATGAACTCTCTCTGTCCCAGGCTGCAAATTCCATTTTGAGTGTAAGGTTGATCTTCGCCTTCCTGCTATCTTCTACTTCCATGCTGGAATGAGATTCCAAAGGGTAGAATAGCTGACAATAGCAGGTCATTAGAGAGACAAGGTGGGTGAGGTAATATCTTTTATTGGACCAACTTCTGTTGGTGAGAGCTACAACAACGTTACATACAATGGAAGGTCATTAAACTTTAAAACTGTCCATTCAAATGGAGCACACTTGAACAGAAAAATGGGTGCCACACAGGACACACCAGATTTTAAAGTCTGAACTCCAGGGGCAAGGTAAAAAAGGGCTGGTCTTGACAGAGTGCTACAAACTGAGGTGTAAATCTATAGCACACTAGCATGCCAAGCACTATCTGTCCATGTGGACCCTGTTACTGTACACTAAAAATTCACTGAAGATTTACACCCCAGTGTACATGCACTAACTGTTCATCCAGAAAAGCCCTAAGCAACAGATAACCTGGTGTGGTCACCTGTTGAAGTTGAACACAATGCAGCTCTTTCCCAGCCATTTCTCACCTGCTCAGGCTAACAGGAGCTGCATACAGGAGCCTGACATGGCATTGGGAAGCCTGCCTTCCTGAACACAGATGGACCCACAAGCATCGCAAGTGAAGGGTGAGCTAGTGGTGGTTGTGTTTAGGATGTTTGTTATTTTCTAAATGATCTACACTCTCTTGTGTGTTGACTATTTAGTAAAAGAGCAATGGTGTTAGAATCCTGTGCAAATCCTCTGTGTGTTTTATGCTTCACAACAACCACATGCACTCAGAGAGCTGCATTATAATCTAGAAGTTTCACATCTTCCAGGGTGGGATTGTGGGACAGGGTCTGTTTAAGTAACTGGGGTTTCTCATGGGGTCAGCACTGGTTCTGGGGGGCCTAAGGCAGGTGGGCTAAGGGGTGGCAGGCAGAGTCCATGCCCAGGAAATGTCTCAGACAGGCCCAAGGAGGAAACAGTGCTGTAGCCCGGGTATCCAGTAACCTTGTGGGCAGCTGGCAGGAAGAGTCTCACTGGATGGGTCACCTCCCAAGCCCCATACAATGTTGAGTTAATTCCCAACAACACAAAATTTTCTGAAGTTCTCCCACTAGTGCCTCAGCACTCATGCAACTCCACCTGTGCTCATAGCAATGGGAGCACTAGCATAGACCAGCTGCCAGTATTTTATCACCATGTTGTCTATAGTTACTCTGACCTGCAACACTGCTAGGGCAAAGGTGGGAGCATTTCAGAAAATCCTCACCAGAGCTGCAGTCCCTGTGGCTCAGATCCTTCCAGCTCCTCAGTGACTGACAGACCACCTGAGAATCAGACATAAATTTCAGCCAAGATAGCATGGTTACATATCTTCTCTCTTTCAGAGATGTGCCCAGTAATTAAAATAGGAATGCTAGCATCTGAAGTCCGGAGAAACTTTTCAAATGCACCCACTGAAGGAGTACTTTTCTAAATCCTTCTAAGTGTCTCTTACACTACATCCTGTGTTAGTGAATTTTGTATGCGTGTGAAATTAGAGGCATTTTTTTATTTAAAGCCTTATTTATTTTGTTGCTTCAACAAACCATTTCATTTTTCAGAACAACTGAAGTTTCAGCCAAACCAGCCTTCCTCAGGCTCAGAATTACCAACAGCTCTGAATTACTATTTAAATAGAACAATTTATAAATGCAACCTAAGGCTCTGAAATCTTTTAAAAAGAAACAGGAGCCCTAATTGCTGAACACGAGTGTTATTGCAATAGTGATGATTAACACAATCCTGGGTTGAAGATGTCACTTGAGGGGATGTTGATGAAAGATCAGGTCTTGGATTTAATTTGCTTTATTTAAACAGTAATTCAACATTTCTGGGAGTGCTCTAAGTTATTTTCTAGCCGGCTTCTTTAAAATGCCATCACCCAAGTTTGCTAGTGGCTTATATAGACCTTTGAATGAACTAAATTAAAAAAGTGTAAGAAGTTTAAAAGGACTGAACAGCTGTTTGAAAAACTAGGAAGAAGGGGAGTCCTTATTCAAACCAATCCAGCTCTAACAAGGTTCAAGTCTGGGCCGATATGCAAGTAATCCTTTGGATTCCTACTTGTTCTTGGTTGGTACATTCAACCCTATACATATAACGCAGAACATAAGTAAAGAGGATCCTACATCTTCATGAAAGCATCCAAACTAACTTTTCCTCCATCTGGGGAGATTGGACAGAGCTAATTTTGGAGCCCATCAGTAATACTCCCCAGTTAGTCCAAATGAATAAGTATTAGAGGGACACAAGGCTAGCCATTCTCCCAGGAGCTGAGCAGCCCCTGCTGGCTGAGCAAGCAAGCCAATGAGCTGTGGAATCAAGATTACCAATATACTGGACATACTACCAGGCTGATCCTGCTCTGTGCACTTCTGAAAGATAACTTAGAAGTAAGAGCTTGTTTACACATAGAAGTTATTATGGAATATGGTCAGTTATGAATGTCAAGTGGATTAAGATAATTAGGAAAAAGTTCGTTTTGTTCTGAAATACACTTGGAATTTTTCCAGAATAGCTCATTTGTAGACAAGCTCTAAATTTTTCTTACTTTTAATTACTAGAAAAATGCAGCTAAATGACGACTAGACTGTACCACTGACTTGTCAATAATGTGATTTGGACTGTGGTGTTCATGAGAATTTGGTGTAAGAAATTAGGGTAGAGATTCACAAGGGGGACTTCGACACCTAACTACCATTTAAAGCATTTAAATGCAACATTTATGACACCACCAGCATTCAGAAAAGCACTGCTCAGTTGCCTCCTGACCCTATGGGTGCTTAAAGTCCACAGGGGCCTAAGGTTTCTTCTGGTAAAGTCTGCAGTGCACCTGCATTTAGGTCAGAGGGCAAGCCCACAACTGCCCAAGTCCTAACACCACTGAACCGCTCAGTGCTTCACTCTTAGCTAAGCCCTGGCAGGATTCACAAACTAGGAGTTCTCTCACCTGTACCACTTAAGAAGTGGAATCTGGTAGACGTGATCAGAGTATGCCTAATGAGACACAAAAGGCAAGAGCAGTGGTAGCCCTTATACCCACTAGCCCAATGTTTAGGGCACTCACCTTGGAAGTGGAAGACCTGAATTCAAAACCTTCCTATGCCTAACGGGGAGCAGGGATTTGAACTCACATCTTATCTGAGGACCCTAACCACAGAGCTAATGAGCGTGGAGAAGAGGAAAGCGTCACAGGACCACCATCTGCTCTTCCTCCTGAGTTTTTCTTGAGAAAGGTACCAAAGGCAGGTCCTAACTCCAAAAGAGGGTTCACAACTGTAAATCCCAAAGAGAAGGAGCCCTTTGACCCAAAGTTAGGTAATGCTCAGAGGGTCTTAGACTACACCCCTCCCCTCAGAATTTCCTACTGTCTAGCTTAAGCAGCTTCCTGCTTAGCTTTGTGGCTTCTGTAAATCCCCTTTTTTTTAGATGGCTAACCCTACCCCTGCACTGTACAGGGAGCCTGGATGCCTAATTCTGGGTTGTGAATTCTACCAGTTGGCAGGGCACCTAAAATGTAGACATTGCAGCACTCAGCCTTGTAACGGATTAGTGCCCCCTTGTGAATCTAGCCTTAAAAGTACACAGAGACTCAGTTAAATCATATAGTTTATCAACAGCTTACCAAAAGATCATGCAGTACAAGAATCTCCCTGTTCACATCAGTCTATAAAGTAGCTGAAGTAAGAACAGAAAATAGAATTTCTGTAACATTCTCCTTTTTTCAGTGTTAAATGACACTTATAAAGATTTACTGCTCACAGAAGATTTGCACTTTTTCTTAGCCAGAAAGATCTACAATTTGAAGACACCTTGCACAATATCTTAAATTAATTGACCCATGTCAGCTTGGGTACAGATCGGGATCTGGATATGGCACATGGATTGTACTGGTGACAATAGTAAATGATTTCCTTCCACACATATATAAAGATCAGAGATCTGATTCTCCACTATCTTATTTACACTAGTGCAGAGTGGGTATAAAGTGCTACCATAGCAGAATGGTAACATTTTACACTCTACAATACAGTGTGTAGCAGTGGAGAATTAGCCTCCAGCTGCCTGTGATGGGACATGCCCCCATCCCACTGAGTGTCCCTGACCTCAGGCAGTGCCAGTGAGGCACACCTACAGACCATGCTCTACTTGGAGAAGGGGAGCATTAAAAGGTGAAGATAGCTGAGGGCAAGTTTGCCCAAGAGGAGAGGTTGATAGGGACCCTAGTAGCTGGGGAAGCCCAGACCAAGGCAGTGACTAGCCATCCCTTCCCCTTTGTTTAGGGCACACAGTGCAGTTCTGAGAGGGGCTCTGGATGTCTGCTTTCTGCCAGTGCCCTGTAGCCAAAGCTGAGGAGCATTGGCAGGGACTGGAGGTAATTCAACTGAGAAAGGACCCCGGGAGTGAGCATATCTCAGACAGGGAACAGGGAGCTTGTCCAGGAATGTGGTTCTGGAGGGAACCCAGGGACAACAGATTTAAAGGGATGATGGCCAAGCTGAGCCTGAGAGCTGGCTGACTACAGTGCCCATACCAATATTGTTAGAACTATCACCCACCTTCCATATGGATAAGCTTGAAATATTATGTATTCACCTGTAGGGGTAACTGGGACTGTGCTTATTGGGTATTCCCAAAAGATGGTGTTAGACAGTTACTAAGGGCACTTGTGAAGTCCCACTATGTTCCACTTTGTCTTTTCTATGCTTCAAAGTGTATATGGAGTCATTGGGAGGGTTAGTGAGCAGTCACAGACTGCATCGCTTTCAGTATGCTGATATCACCCAGCTCTATGGGCCACATGCATAAGTATGTTAAAGAAGTTTTATGCCACTCTGGACCCTGCATGAGTAGGTAATTAGCAAAAGAAGAAACAGATAATGCTATTCACAAAAGAGATACCAAGGATAGAAGTAGCACAGTATTGCCAACAGTGTTGTCAGCAGTTTATGACTGAAGTTCGCTCTTTAAATTAAATTCAGTCCATAGCAGAATATAATTTTGAAAATTTGTATTTGAAGCTGTTGGGTTTATTTTTAATCAGTTTGAAAGCACCTCACTTACCTGCAAAATGTATAAGATGAGTATTTGCTGACTCCTCAAGTAGATATTATTAGTATCACAAGAGCCTGTACTGTTTATCCATAGATTAGAGGTTCTGCATTTAAATTTCCATTAACTCTTTGTGATGCTGGCAGATTTAGGTGCCAGCTCATGCGAAGGCCCCAGGCCAATTTATCTGTGTATTAGTACAGATCAAAGTGATTGTTAAAAGGATAAGCATGTATCTGGTGTTTAAACTTCATGAAAATCAATGTGACGCTGCATGCATTGTGTTTACTTATCTGTATCCTGTTAGAAGGTAATAGCAAACATTTACATTGTATACACCCCTGTAACTAAATAACCTATCAAATGAGAAAGAAGCCTTTAATGAAAATGAAGAACTTTAACAGGAAGTGCTAATTCTTGCACATTTCAAAACAAGTGATCTTTCTTCGTGTACAGTATTTGTAGAGCAACCACTTTAAATGTATTCCTCTCTGTCATCAAAGAAAGAGCCCACATGGGTAACCGAACTGTAATGGACACAAAGAAAAGTTCATCTCTGGACTGTTTGGATTCTAACGGGGCAGAACAACTGAACAAGAAGATGGAGGTCCTCAGAGTTATACTAAGTAGCCCTGAGACACTTAGAGGGAACTGGCAGATTACAACTTTTTTTTGCTATCATTTGGAATTATAGACTATGACTCACCTGTACATATCTTTCACCTGCTTTGACCTCTCAGTAACTCATTTCTTTTTTCTAGTATTATCTTCGATGTGAGATCTAGGATGCAAATCTAGCTGGGTGAGTGACAGGTCTCTTGGGACTGGGTGTAACCAATAATATTTGTGATTTTTTTTTGTATCAGTGACCATTTATCACATAATGTCTCGGGACTGTCTGACTCCACAGTAAGATTGTTACAGTAACCGAGGCATTCACATTTGTCCCTGGCTTGATGAAATCTAATTATAGAAAATACCACCAGTTTGGGGTGTCTGCCCTAAAATAGGCAGTCATGGTAGTGAGCGACTCCAGACACAGTGTCACTCTTTACTACATCCATGAACAGGATACTCTGTACAAACATCTGTGTTTCTAAATGCTTTCTTTAGAAACTGGATTGATGATGTACTTCATCTGAAATCTGGATCCTTTCAGTGGTCCTGCTCATCTACATCCTAATCAGATGGTAGGAAGAATAGTGGTAATGTGTTTAGTGAATACTTGTAAAGATTCTCTCCAACTTACTCATATTAAAAAACAGCAATATTATGACTGATTTTCTATACCATGTGGAATATGCCAGATGCACTGTTAAGCATATAAAAAAAGTGATTCCCACATAACAGAGACTGCTTTTGTTTCTGAACTATCTGAGCAGTGCTCTCCAAAACTGTAATCTAACAAACATTTACATGAAAAGGAAACTTAATTTGAAATGTAGTTGTTTAAAATATTTCTTTTAAGTGTGCATTATATATGCAAATACTCTAATGAGAATATTTGTATAGAGAAAACAAGCTCAAAATGCTAATAGAACTGTTCATAACAAGCTTACAATGAAAACCGAGTTCATGAGTTTTACAGGAAAAAATAGCACATTCACATATTTCCCTAAGAATGTATTTTATTTGTTTTAGGGAAAATCATCATGGACAGCCAGGCAGAAGCAGCGCGGTTCCACTTTGTAAAGTGGCATGATTCCAGAAGCTCACACGGTAGGTCTACACTCTTGTGCTGGAAGGATCCCTGACACTGCAGAGACCTTATAGTGGATTTGAGAGTTGGACCACGTTTTGTCTACAACTATGGTCCTGCTTCCCTGCAAAATGGGGAAGTACAGTCATAGTTGAGGTAGCAACAGCAGGGCACTGCAGCCTAGGAACAAAAATACCATCACTTCTTAAACCTGAGGAGTCTTCCCATGCCAAACACAGCTACTGCAGCTTGCTGTGAATGATTAGTATTAGCTGAAGCAGGATGAAAATTTTCAGTCAAGCCATTTTTGAATCAAAAATTATTTGACTTTTTAACTGCATGGAAATTGAGGAGAATTTTTTTCCCCTAAAAGATTCAGGTTTTAATTATGAATCTGAAATGTCTGATTTAAAAATGTTCTAAAGTAAATATAATTTAATCAAATATTTCAAAGATGCCACTCATCATTAATTTAAAGATGTACTTGAAAAGGATTAGCCATTTAAATGACTAAAATAAGACACAATCAGGATTACTCTTTTATGCCCTCCTCCAAAAAACCCAGTAAGAATTATTCTGTTCTCACTTTTCACCTGAGAGGAAAAAAAACAAGACTGTGGAAATATAACAAATTATTTCAAAAGGGGATATTTCTGTTCAAATCTTACTGTTGTAGAAATAAAGGTGAAACGAAAAAAGTTTCAACAATGGTTCATACAGAATGTCATATTGTAGATGGTGGAGAGGAGATTTGAGAAGCTCAAAAGAAAGGGAAGAGATTACAAAGAAAGAGCTCACTCTGTGCTAAATGTGCATACGTTTCAGAAAGTGACAAGCCTTTGGGTTGGTATAAACCACACACCGCTGTTTGTTTGTTCATTTCTGTATGATATTCTCTGAATAATGGCTGTGTAAAAGTGACATCATCTTAATCATCTGATCTGTGGGGATTTGGTGTCTCATCTGCTTAGGATGGTGAAAATACAAAAATATTTCTCTATGTTTTACTGCTCTTACTGCAGAGCTAGCACAACTCTAAGAAGAACAACTGGATTCTGTGCTGGCTCGTGCATCATCAACAGAACAGTTAACTAAGTTTCTGCTGCAGAGCAAAACTCAGCCCAGTTACACTTACCAAAGCTCATTGGAAAACAGTGGAGTTGCACAAGAATAAGTAAAGGCAGAATTTTCTCTGAAGAATCTTTTGCAGGAGTGTTGATGAAATACAGCCGGACTTCCAAATCCCAGGTGGAGTCTATAGGCTGGGAAGTAAAAAAAGTGTCCTCTTCCTTAAATTTGATATGGAAGTAATTGAGGCAAACATGAGACTCCATGTCATTTTCCCACAATTTAGGAGCAGATCTGCCTTCTATTCAAGTCCTTATATCATGTTTATCGCTATAGTATCTGAGGCCCAGATCTTCAAAAGGTATTTAGGTGCCTAACTTATTGAAATCAATGGGAGCTAGGCACCTAAATACTTTTAAGGATCTGGGTCTTGAGCACCTTCTAATAGTGCATTAAGCAACATGACTAACATCTGCCAGGTTTGTTTTTTCTGATCTTTCAGTGTTTTGCTTCAGATTATTCTATATATAAAAAATAATTCTGAAGCCTGTTTCAGCCATTAGTTTATATATAAAAAGCCCCACACATGTTGCTATGTTTATATTAGAGAAGACAAAGTCAAAGAAATGTGCCTAGCACTTAGAAAGGAAGATGAAGTTTGTGATGGTACTTAGTTCCTATGAAAATTCATCTTAATATATCCTTTCTATATACTGATTCTTCTAACTGATTATCATAGTCCCTGTTTAGATTGTCCATTGAAAGTTAAATTCACCCTTGAGCAAGTGGTAGCACAAGACCTATATATTTGGGTCCTACTTAAAGCACAACTTAAAACTTCAAAATAGGACTTAACTAGGACTTAAGTGGTGCAGAGGCCTGTCTTGGCCCTCAGTTATGGAGTGAATTTCACTCTAAGAGATCAGAGATAAATGCATTACACTAAGCTAGATCAGTAACGCTTAGCCTTCATGGAGGTTGAAAGAATAAAGTTGTTGTGTTGAACTGGTTGTGCTGTACCATGGGTACTGTGTTATATAATTGATTATGTTTTGGCTATATATATTGTATGTTTTATAATAAGAATTAAGGTATTAAAATAAATGAATAGAATAGTGAATACTAGTATTAGCCATTTTCTTTTTATGCCTTGTAAGTAACAAACAGGATTTTGTCCACGTCTATGTTAATTAAATTAAAGGAATACCAGAGGCCCAGGCCCCAAAGTGGGAAAGGATAGTTACAAAATTTAGTAAGGTCTAATTTATGATGCCTTTCTTGTTCAATATAAAACACTGCTATCTGTTACCTTTTGAAGGTCTCTGCAAAGAACTGTTTGTGTAAATGAGAAATGTATGCAACAGGGAAAGATAAGGTGTAGAGGCCATTTTTGAAGCCAGATGGCCAAGAAAAAATGTGAAAAGACCCAAAGACACCAGAAAACCATCAATGCACATCCATGGCTAAGAAGGGGCAGATTGACAACCTTGAGGTAAAGGCTGGCATCCTTAAAACACAAAATAATTAATTAAATCAAAACCATACGGAATAATCTTCCCAGAGGTGTTTTGGGCCATCAAAAAAACAACACCCACTAAGGAGTAACCGGTCATAAACTAACACACCAAAATCCATAGACTTCAACAAAGAAGGAGGACTATAAAAATGGTGCTTTGCCATGGGGTTTGGGTTTGTCTTGCCAACAACTCCAGAAGCATCAGATCACGACCGACAGAGCCTGGCTCCCCTCTGCGACCAATCTGCCTGGCCACTAAATTAATCCAGACTCTGGACTGGTAACTATAAACATCGACTGGCTGGACTCTGTGTGTGTGTGTGACTTAAAAGCTTATGCTAACTGCTGTATTCTCAATAAATGTAGTGCGTTGCCTTTTCCCCTGTAAAAAAAATCTTGTGTGCTTTGCAAAAGCATAACATTGCTGAATTGACTTTCCTCTGTGGAATAAATGAACTTTGAAGTGTGAGCATGTTACATTATTCAAGAGTTCAATAACATACAAAGATTTGGTTAAGTTACTGGTTTGGGTAGGTATTATGACCTCTTTCTGAACGCATTTATTTAATCTCACTTTTCTGCTTTCCTTCTTCATTTGGGGAATTGTACTTCTTTTCTGTTAGGAGTTGTACAAACAACTAGTCCGAGCAGTTCTCAAAGCTACATCTTCACCCTTTGATGTCAGGTCTCAATAGGTTTCTATTTTAAAAATGAATATTTCAGAGAGTTCATATGTTTTGTGCTGACATTGCCAAAAAGGACATGATACAATTATGGTAGTGATGTTTGATGTGGGTTTCTGATGCATTCATTTTTAACTTCCTAGACATTCTCTAGAAATGTATTTTTTTTAAATTCACTGTAATGACTCTGCTTTGGGGATTGGTCCTGCTTTGAGCAGGGGGTTGGACGAGATGAGCTCCTGAGGTCCTTTCCAACCCTGATATTCTATGATTCTACTTAAAGGAGCTTTTGAAATGTTTCAGACTAGATGAAAGTCAGGAATTCAATATTTTTTCCTCTCTGTTTCTAATAACCTTATTTTTAAGAAATTAACTTAAATCTTCTATTATAGTTTGAGGATTTCATGCAGACCTTCCAAAAGAGGTGAAACAACCTTCAATCTCTAACCAGAGGTTGTGAAGAAAAGGTGGCTAGGTCCTATGCAACTCTGGGTTCTTGACCAAAAGGGCATAGACTAAGACTCCCCACCCCCTTCCCAAAAGGTGAGTCATTTGCAGGGCGGGAATTCAATGGAAACATCTACTGCCTGGGAAATTCCTAATAAGCATGGAGGAGAACTGAGTTTAAGGTATTTAAAATGACAATTCACTAGAAATATTTTCTTTCTGGGGAAAGAAAAATAAATGGCAAATCACCTAGCCTCCTTCTGCATCAGTGACCCCCACCTTGTAAAGATGGGCTTTTCCTTTGCAGATTGTTTTGATACTTACAGAGGAAAGTAGAAAATATTATCATGACATCATTATCAAATAATATGACCTTGTAATAAAACACTAAATCATGCTATAGCCAAAAGAGGACAGCATGAAGATGGTATGCACTGGTTTAACTTTTTCATTTCCTGACATTTGAGTGTTTCTCTTTGCAACACTTCTTTTAATATAGTTTTATGCATGGAATTATCTTCCTTCAACTACAAATTATATTCATAAGGCTGAAACATTACTGCAATTATGTTTTTGCATCTACTAAAATAAAATATAAATTCTAAATATTTTAATCCCAGAACTTTTTTGCAAGAAATAGAGCTTGTTTCTATTGGAAGCCATAATTATGCCTGTTTCAGTAACTATCTTTCAGCCAAGCTTCCTGGGTGATTATGTATTCTACAACAATCTTCTCATTCATGCATTGTTTATGATGCATTTGACTGGTTTCCTGTTTTTATTGAGATCAGATCTCCTTCATTATACTCTCATCCATTGTTTAAACGGAGCAATATTCCTCAGAAATCTGGCTTATTACTATTAATTGTAGCTGAGCTAATATCTGTTTAAATACACATTTTGCCTTTTCATTATTACTTTATAAAACTTCATTTTCCTCAAATGGCCCATGAGAGGTTGATATCTGAAATATATAGAAAATATAGATGCTTGCAGATCATTACATAATGTATTTAATCCCCTTATTTAGTTTCCTTTATATCTAATTACAGTTTACTGTGTAGATGTTGGTCTCAATCAGGATTGCACATTTACAAAACCACCAAGAGGGATCTATTTATTGAAATGTGAAGAGGAAAACTCCCCCAGAACTGATTATTGTGTTTCAAGGAGACCCATATTAATTCCCATCTATTTTAATGACACCCCAAATAAATGCAGTTTCAGCCATGATGATAAACCAAAGCACTTAATCCTCTACAGATTAAAGAAAAGACTATTATAGACATTCTTTAGGTGCATGCACCTAAAAAGGGAACTGAGGGGGGGAAGAGCATGTAAAAAGTTATTCTTAACTAAGCAGTAACAGGTTCAGATTCTCCCTTCTTTAAGAATTTTGGGAGAGGGTGTTGTTCGACTTTGATTCTTCACTATTTCTGTGTAGTATAAGCAGTGATGATAGCATTGCTGATAGTTAAGATGGCCTAATACTTTCCATTACAAGACCTTCTTTTCAATTGGTTATAACTTTGCCAGGGTACTGTGGAAAAAGCAGTATGTGATTATAATGCACAAGTTGGCCAAATTAAGGTTGCATGTGTTAGGATTCCCTCAGAGACCTTTTCCACTCAGTTTATCCAGGACACCTTGTTCAGTTATGGGAGAACACTTTGTCCAGTTCTATGGCATCCAAAATATTTGGTTCAACTCCAGTTTGTTACTAACAGGCATATAGCAGCTCTTTGTCCACACTGGCCAGGCCTAGACATGGGGAGTTTAGGCACGGAGTGATACCACAATTCCAGTTCACACCACAGTTTATATACATGTTTCCTAGCTACTAACATCTATGATGCTTGCACATAATGACCAAACTTCCTTTCTGAAGCACAATCAGGATAGAATGAGGCACACACTGTATTACATATGTTCATTATGCATATTTTTATTAAAAATTCTCTTTCTTTAAAACTTAAAGATTCTGAAACGTGAATGTTTATTACCCATATTAAGAGACACTTCCTGGTTTTAGCCCCTGTCCTTGGTTTTTATGACAATTGACCCAGATTTCTCTATCAGAGTGGTTAGGTATTAGGAAATGCTAAGGAATCTCTACTGGACTGTTGTGTGAGAATTAATACTACTGTGTGTGGAAAGAGAGCCAGCCAAAATTTCACATTGTCTTTGATACTACAGCACAGAGCAATAGGATTCTTTTCTCCTTAGGACACTGAAACACAAATTCACATTTTCCTCATGTTAAAATTAGTTGCAGAATAGCACATTTCCCAAATACATGCATTTTAGGAGAGTTCATGAAAATAGGTCCATTGTTAGATTTAAGGGTAGAGACAAGGTGTCATATTTATGAAGAGATTCTTTGCTGCTTCAATAAAATGAATGTATATTGCAAAATGCTCTCTCTTTAGGGCTAGTCTACACTACCACTTAAGTCAACGTAACTTATGTCACTCGGGGTGCGAAAACAACACCCCCCTGAGCAACGTAAGTTACATCGACTTAAAGTGGTGTCCACCCTGTGCTATGTCAGTGGGAGATGCTCTCCAGCTGACATAGTTTCAGCCTCTCAGAGGTGGAGTAAATATGCCAACAGGAACATGCCCTGCCATCGGCATAGCGCATCTTCACCAGATGCACTACAGCAGCGCTGCTGCATTGGTGCAGCTGTAGCTCGATATTGTAGCCCTGCCCCCAGTCTGCTCACTGATGTGTTTGTAACGTGTACTCTGGACTGGAGAGGCATTTGCATGATATTTCACAATGATCGCTTAGGTTTAGCAAAGTGCATGCTCCTAGTACATTTGTGCAGCTGATGGATGCTTTGGGGGAAAAAAAAAAAAAACAAACCTACTCTTGGATCTGAAATATGATAGTGGAATGTAAGACAAAGCTATGGCAGTACCCTTATTGCTCAGCCCTCATACGAAGGTAGAAGGCATTGATAAAAGGCTATTTGACATTGTTCTGAGTCTTCAAACTAAGCCTTTACTCTATGCAGGATTTGGAACTTGCATGTAAGGTAACTTTATTAGACAATCCTCCTTCCCTCCCACCCCAATTTCTAATTCTTCTAAAAAGAGGAAAATTCAGCAGGATTGTGAGAGAACTTATATAAATCCAAAAACTTAGAAACAAATTCTTCTCAGGACATCTCTGCTTAACAAAACATCAGGCCTGTATTACTGACTAGTGCTGTGCTTTAGTAAAAACAGTGGAACACAAATTATTATTTTGAAGAATGTATACTGGAAACATTAACAGCTGATATACCAAAATATGTATGTAAAATCCCAGGAATAATATCACAAACAAACATTCTAGCAACAATAAAAATCCCACATGGTGGCTTTATTCCTGCTTGAAGTCTTATCAATCAGCTTCCCCTAATGCAGGAAAGAACTAATGAGATAAGTGAAATGGCAATCATCTCAAATCTGTTCACTACAAGTAATACTGTAGTGTCATTTACCATCATCCAAAAAAACTTAAGTCCGGAACTACAGCCATACTTCTAAAGAAATCTCAGAGGTAGAAAAAAATGTTTAGAATGGATCAGTTTCTTGATTTGGAAAAACAGAGGTGGGGGTAATATTTGAGAAGAGCAGTATCATGTTCTCCAGCTTCCCTTAAAGTAAAACGATCACTCTTCAAGTTTTCTTCCACTTTGAGAGATACTACCAGACCCTGTGCTAGTCCCAATCTTAAATACAGTGAATCTCTTTCCTTGGCAGAATCTTTCAGTATACAAGATTATTTTTAGTGTGACCATTGTATATTAAACATATACCTTATTGCTAAACTGGAACTACATGTGTATGTCAATTTATGAATGCTCCAGCAGAAGAATATTACAAAAATATAATAAAAACCTTGTGATATTTCATGCCAAAATAGACAAGGAAAGGTTTTACAAGGGGCTCATTAAAGCAAGATTTTATTTAAAAAGCCAATGGAATATTTAGAGAGGTACGCTAAGAGCGGGAAATGGGGGAGCCAGGAGTAAAATGAATCATCTCAAACTCATGCAGAGAGAACCTTTGTACTACACTGTACTATTACCTCTTTCTTACACACATGCATAGATTGATTTTATTTTTTCTTCTTATGCTTAGGATCGAAGTACTAAAAAAGTTTTGCTTGGGGCACAGACTCACTTAATGCTGACTCTTGCTGTGATTGTTAACAGAGTTTCCAATTAATGCCAACCATAAAAATTTTCATGGTGTGGATACCTGTCTTGTAGATACAGAGCTGAGACTTCCAACTCATTTCACACAGGGCACCCAATAACCATCAGATGGTAAAAAACAAATTTGTTACCAACCTGTGCTACAATTCAACTGGTGATTGAGTTTCAAGGCTCCCTATCTAATTACAAAGCCTCTGAATTATCCATTTTCCTAAGACACTCTTTCTAAATTGCCTCTTTTGATACAGCTTATCAATAGTTAGTGGCACCCTTATTTAAAAATACGTAAAGAATCTAATCATCCCACAGTCTTCCATTTTCACACATTTTTTCAGAAGTGTACTGAAGCCAAAAAAATATAATCAAGAGATCCTCTTTGTTTAAGAGTTTTTCTGGATCAGTGGCTCTATCCAATTCTGCTGACTACTTTACTTAATAATGTGTTTTGCAATGCAGAAGAGCTGATGATTTCAACAGCTTTCTTACAAACCAGTAATCCTCTGAAAAACATTTTAAAAAGATAAGCCGAGAAGCCATTTATGTCAGTTAATGTCTTTGTACTGGTACGTCAGTGGCGAGATGAAGATGAAAGAACTATTTAATATCTCAGGAATCTGAGAGATATTTTACTTGAAATTTCTTAGTTATCATTTGTTTTAAATATTAATTAGAGATTGTGGATTAGAGTATCTTTTATTATTCCCTTTAGAAAGTGTGTTTTGGAATATTTGTCAGTAAAATTAAGCATCTCAGTAATCTACATCACTGTCTTGAGTCCATGAGTAAATATCAAGTCCTATTTTTCCATCAGAAATGGGTGACCTTTAAACAGTTCACTTAAGACTCAGTGTTTATATGGCATTATTCAAACCATTTGAATAACGTCTCTCTTTTTCCATCCTTTTCTTTTCCTCCTCGCAATCCAGACAAATCCTCTTTCCTTCATGGTCATCTTACCTTCACCTGATCCCCAATTCTTCTAATTTCCAACTCCCCAAACCACTTCTTTGACACCTGCAGGCTTCAGGGCACCCAGATCCCTCTACCTGAGCACAACAGGTTATGCAATATCCCATCTACCTCTTCTAAATAATGTCCCCAGACACCTAGAACAATTGTTTCTGGATCTTGAAAGTGATAATTAAATCCCTCTTGCTGATCTTCCTTCCCATTTTCTGACTCTCAACAGAATCCCTGTCTTTAGTAATAATTTATATCCCATGCTTCTTGCACTCTTTGTAATGAGCTCTAACCATTTTCTGTTTCTAAATATTGCAAGCTCTTGGTCTCTTTCTAGTCAGCGATGCCTCAGTAGAATGCTGCCTCCTTTCACCCTATGAAAGCTTTGGAACTTAAAACCATGGTGTATGGAGACTTAGAAACTCTGCATGTTTTTTGCACCTGTAAGGTCACGAAAGAGGACTCTGGATGCAGAGCACAGTGACATGTCAGGTAAAAAAAGAAAAAAGGTGCAGCTGGAGCTGGCTGGGGAGTGAGCCTGAGGCTGGTCTACACTTACCAGTTTTGCAGGTATAGCCATGCCAATTAGACACACAGGGGGAGGAAGAGGAATCACACTTTTAATTGCCATTGCTGATATAAATCTAGTCTTCCCTAACATAGCTACACTGCAAACCCTTACTAGTGTAGGCAAGGCCTAAAAATAAAGAAGAGCTGGATGTAGCTTTTAAACATGGACATTCTAACTGGACTACCTTGATTATTTTGAAATGAATGCTATACAGCACCAGAAAAGACAGTTCCTGCACAAAGAAGTTTACAATCCAAATCAACAGATACAGAAACAGGACACATTGGGAAAGGGAAAGGCAGCCCTGACTTGGAACTGGTAGGCGGCAGGGAGTTAATTTTCTTTTCATTTTAGTTATTGTTGAGTCACTTGTTGTGGGCATTGTAAAAGCTGCAATTATTTAGGAGGGATATTAAAAGGGCAGTGCCTTAGCAAACTGGTTTTTGATGCATAGGTGATGGCATGGAAAAAGGCAGAGATGGGAATGGGAGATGAAGACACACAGAATCTTGTATGACCTCAACCCTCTAGGATTTTTAAGTCGGTGTCATCAGTACAGCGCTTTCCCAACTTAATCTCAGATCATTGGACACTTTAGTGTCTGTACTATAGATCCCCTCTGATCAATTTCTTCTAACAGCCTTTCCTTCCTGAACCCTCTGGAGCACAATTTCCAGTAACTTCACTAAAGAGTTGTGCCTTTTTATACCTAGGGCTGAGGCCTAATTATCTCAAACTCACCTTCCCCTCTCTGTCTATAGAGCTGCCCCTTCCTTTGGGGTATTTATGAACATTTTTTAGTTTTCCCTTTATAAACAATTACTTGAAATATAAATACAAAACTCTTAAGTATTTTTAGTATTTTGTTGTTGCATTTTACTTTCCATGTTCTCTGCTGCCCTGGAAATGATGCTATAATCAGTTTTTGGCAGCTCAATACCAGGAGTAAGTAGAAAACCTGGAAGATAACAGCAGTAAAAAGGATTAACTGACTGGAGAGATGGCCTAATGAGAAAAGATTTAAAGAACTAAACTAAATATGTGTAGCTTAGCTAAACAATAAGTAAGGGGGAATGTGATCAGCTACAAATATCTGAAGGTTATAAACACCAAAGGTTCGTGAGACGTTATTTAAGGTGCTCCAAGGGGAAGTAAGCAGGAATAATGAGATAGACATAAGAACAGGGAATATTTTTAACAAGCTGTCTGTGAGAAATGTTAGCATGATGTTTGAGCCTGCAAGGTGCTAAGCACTAAGGCCCTGATCTTGCAGAGCCATTAAACCACATGCCTAACTTTAACCATGTGGATACTCCTATGGCAGTAACAGGAACTACACATATGCTTAAAGTTAAGCATGTGCTTTGGAGGATCAGGGACTGAGTACCCAGTGTCCTGCAGGACCCAGTTGTAAGGAATAGTCTTACAAGGAAACTGATGGAAGCCTCACCACCTGAGCTCTAGAAGACATTGGAGACAACCTGTTGGCTAGATATATGGTATAAAGTAGAGAGGTTGCAATTTATGGAATAGTGGACCACCCCTATGGGGATACAAGAATGTTTGGCTTGGTCTGCCTCCATCTTAGTAGAAGGTGGACCAAACTGCTGGGTAACAGACTAGCTAGATCAGCCAGGAAGATGCAGAGGGATAACAACACCTATTAAATAAGTTATTTTCATCAGTAGCTCTCAAAGTGCTTCAAAATCTTTTTAAAATGTATTTATCCTTCATAACACCCCTATAAATGTAAGCAGTGTCAGGATGAGCTCCACCCTGACATCTGGAGGTGAGGTGTGGCAAGTTGTGGAAAAGAACTTCAGTGGCTGATCTCATTTGCATAGGCACACCCACCCCGCCTAGAATGAGGCCATAGCTGCCCAAATGGTCACTTTGGCTGCTGTGGGATCCCCAGTGTCTCTGTTATTGGGACAGGAAGAATAAATTGTTATTACCCCGATTATGGGAACTGTGCTTGGAACTGTACTTGGCCTTTTGTTATGATGGAGGGACTCACCATCAACTAAGTAGCACTCGCTAGGCAAGGGTCATGGGTTTTAAAACTCTGTGAATTGAGAGAGGCTGGGGACAAGTATTAATACTTGGTGGCATGGGCCCCTTGGTGAGGGCCTTACATGCTAATTGCACTTCCTCCTCTCTCCACTGTAGACTATCAGAGCTAATTTTGATTCCATTAGGAGTCTAGTTACAGGCTACTGAGCTCACTTTGGGCTAATGGTGCACCAGCACTGAGGCTCCCCTACTATAAGCTGAATTCAGCAAAGAGCTGAACTGACTCAGAGCTGAAATCACTGAGTGTTGTGTTAAGTAGTGGGGGAGCCTGAAGATATATTGTGGAGCAGTTTGCAGGACGGCTGGAGTGCCTTGCGGACAGGCTGGTGGAGCAGTTCGTAGGACGGCGGGAGCTGCTGGTGGGACGCGGAGCAGTTTGTGGGATGGCGGGAGCTGCTTGTGGGCTGCGGAGCGGAGCAGAGCGGAGCTGAGCGAAGGAGTTCATGGGGTGGCTGGCAGGGCGGAGCGGAGCGAAGGCCTGTGGAGCGGTCAGCTTCAGATCATGTAAGGTGCGTCTTACCGCCGTCCCCTCTCCACCCAGGTTGGGAGGTAAAGCTCCACAGATAAACTTTCTAACTCTGGGGCTGCCCTGACCAGGGACAGAGACTTTTGGGTCATTGGACTTTTGGGACTTTGGGTGATTTGGGGTTGCTGGACTCAAGAACCAAAGGGAAAGGGGCATGCCCAAATTTGCTTGGGGTGGGTTTTTTGCTCATGGGTTGTGTTATGAATCCTGTTGGTGGTGTTTCCCCAACATAATGCCACATTGTTTCTCTCTGTTATTAAAAGGCTTTTTGCTACACTCAGACTATGTGCTTGCGAGAGGGGAAGTATTGCCTCTTGGAGGCGCCCAGCCTGGGTGGTATATATTTGTCCCAGGTCACTGGGTGGGGGCTCGAGCCGGTTTGCATTGTGTTATTGGAATGGATCCCCTAGATATTGAACCTGGCCCTTGTTGCTGCCAAATCTGACGGGCAGAAGGGTTACATAAGATAGGGAAATATTGCCATTTTATGGATGGGGAATTGAGACACAAAAGAGTTTAAGTGCCTTACCCAAGGTCATACAGGAAGTAATCTGTGACGATGCAGGGAACTGAACTGAGGTCTCCCAGGAGTACCTGTCTCCAGGGCAAGTCAGTCCTAGGCTGACCTGTCATACTTTAGTGCCTGCTTTTTCTGATTGTTGGCCATCTCCTCTCAGCAGTATCCTTCTGCCTGCAAAGGTCTCCCCTCATTGATAGCAGGATTTTGGTTCTTCATCAGATCAGTGCCTATCCTGGACTGTTTTGGCACCCCATTGATGGGGTATTACTGTGTGCCAAAAATGCATATTCTCAGTGCAGACTTTCCTCAGGAATGATAGCCATAGAAATATATGCACAGACTTATGAAATCCTGTGTAAGGATGTGCTTGGACACCAGGATGTTAAGTGTCTTAGAAATACCCAGTTTAGATATTTATTACATCAGCACTTCCTCCTAGAACTGTCTCTAGCATTTAGTTCAGTCAATCTCCCTGAAACATAACAGAATCACAGAAATTAGAGATGGAAAATATTGTCCATCCTCTTGTTATTATAGGATGGTTCCCTTCCACTATATTTTCTATTGTTTTGTACTGCCTAATTGTAAAAGTCCTTGTGCCCCTGGATGTCTGATATTAGTCTATTGACTATTAACCTACTCCACCTCATACCTTCACTAGTAACTAGAGTCTGAATGAATATCTTGCCTTTCAAAGATCAGGTAGAAATATAGATAAGAATATCTGAGAATCTCCTAATATAAACCTCCATAAATTGATCATTTACTGTAACACTGTAAAAGAGCAAATTACTTAAGGATGTACTAATAAGGATACATAATAGTCTCAATAGTACAATAAGTATCTCTAATATTATTACTTTGACAACAGAAGGGATAGTTTACCTGGATAATCCCATTCTACCTAAGGTAAATTTACTGTGGTTTTTCAGGTGGAGGCACCTGTCCTGAAGTGTTGTGTTGCTGTCACTGTTGCACGGTTGCTCTTTCTCCTCCATAGGGTGCCTCTGTGTCAATGGTATGTGAAGTATCCTGTAAATAGCCTACATGTTTGGGATCCTTTTGGAGAAGTGTGCTCTGTGAATGTAAATCAGTTGTAAGTGGATGAAGAATGTATGCAACTAACTTGAACAATTGTTACATTGATGAATAATCTGCAATATGTTTTCATTTAAAAATTCAACAAATGCTTTATGTGAACACATTTTGGTATGGCAAATTTCTGCCAGGGCTATTATTTAAAGTACTTGCTTTTGGTAATTTGGAGTTTGTGACATTACCCAGGGTAAAATCTGGACTGTTGTACAGCTGTGTCCCCTCACTTCTCCAACCTGAGGTGCCTGTTACACTGCTTTGCTGTGACAGCAAATACTCCTGGCCGGCTTACAAATAGCCTTCAGCGACTAAATTACTCCCAGCTATGCCTCAAGAGTACTAAAGCTAGCTATTCCTGAATTATATTACAGAGCAACACCAGCAAATTTCCAGTCCCAGACATGTACATTTTGTACTGTCTAGTACCCTCCCAGACAATACAAGCTCATAGAAAATATGTCATTTTGTTAATAGAAAATGATATGCACAAACCCTGTTATCTCAAAAGAAGTTTCCCAAACACTTCAAACCAAACACTTGTTTAGATAAAACAATAAAAAAGTATCAACCTCAGAAAGATAGCTTTTAAGTGATTATAAGTAATGAGTCAAAAGTCAGAACTGGTTAAAAAGAAAAAGGAAAAATGCAAATTAATATGTAACTTAACAAGCTAAGTGAACTTAAACTAAAAAGGTCTCTCACATGTTTTTGTAGTCTTACTGGCTGGATGCTTTTCAGACAGGATCCCTCCCCAAGGCCAATGCTCTTTTCCTTGTCCTTCAGGTGTTCTGGATATCACAGGTAGAGAAAAAGGGAGGAGAGAGGTAATCTAGGGAGTTCTCTCCTGTTTTAAAGCAATTCTCTTCTTTGAGAATCATCTTTAGCTGTGTGTTTGCCAAAATGTAAATTTCTTGCTCATACCCTTTTTGCTGCCAAAGAATGGCCACTAAATCAGGTGACAGTCCATTTTGATGTTGACACCTAGCTGAAGCATCAGTTATCCTTTTGTCTCTGAAGAACTGGTTTTTGCTTGCTTTTCTAAACTTGGAACACATCTCAGTAATGTTATGCAGTAGAATCTTATAACTACAATGTTGCCACACATTTTATCATGACAATAATGATCAGCACATTATGAGTTTTCAAAGGATACCTCATCAGGCATACTTTGTACCAAGTTTATCATAGTCTTGTAAAAGTGGTGAACATAAAGGTACAGTCTGTCAGAGTTTCATCTAAGTCACATAATAATTTAGCTGCTCCCTGAATGGAGGACTCCCATAAATAATTTTCAAAATGGCCATACAAAAATTTCTAATGTGAATGTGCATTCAAATACACAATCAAATATTTGCAACACTTTTGCCATGAACATGTTAGCTAACAAAAATTCAGTCAAAATTCAGGAAAGCAAATAAGAGAGATTAAATATTGTCAAAGTGAATTATTAGACTCAAATCCTCAGCTGGTGTAAATATACCGATTTCAGAGGGGTATGTCAATTTACCTCAGCTATGACCTTCTCCTTAATGCTTCTTTTCTGGGGAGAAGGGGTCAGGAGGAGGGTAGCATTCACACATCTATTTAGTAGAAGGAGGAATATTAGAGAGTTGAATAAAACTGCAATTATATTCTGGAAAGGTGACAATAATAGTTCTATTTATGACCTTGCATTAAAATCTGTCCCTACCTCTATATTCACTGAGAGCATAAAACCTTCCAAGCTTTTGAGTTTCAAGGTCCCTTGAAGCACAAGTAGAAAATCAGCCTAGAAACTCAGATAAGTACAACTGTTGTTCTTCCAAAGTACTAGAAAATATATCTTTTAGTGTTGTGGGAAGATAAAAGGAGAGGAAACAGACACATTAAGAGCATACAAGGATTACCACAGTAATAAAAACTTTAAACTGTGAGACATCTCATGGAAAGTATACAGTTCAAGAGATTAACTGAATTCCTATATCATATGTAAAATATTTTTCTTTGCCTATACTAGCGAAGAACTTGATTCTCATTAGGATACTTCATTCTTTAAGACATGTATGATTTGCATTATTCACTCATGTACTATAGCATCCATCCCAAAATCCACAGGCTCTTAAGGCTCTGTTGACACTGAAAAACACCAACCCACAGAGTAGTTCAGATTTTCTTCAAAACTAGCAGTATTCACAAACTCTGTTTTAAGTTAATAAAAGTATTGAAAAAAGTAAGGGGGAAGATCTAATGCATGCGAATATGTACAAATATTCCATATTTTTTCTTTAAAATCCCCTACAATATAGAACTGTGGAAGGCATGGTGTAGTTACAAATGAAACTAACTCATTTCCACCTTTTTGTTACTTTCAACGCAACGCAAGAAGAGAGGTCTCAAAGGTGAGGTTGTGATATACAAACAATAGTTTCTCCAAGAGGATATGCTAGTGAAACTACTTTGAGAGTAGCAAAACCTATCTATATATCATTCTCAACAGAAAGGGTAGATCTATTTCCATTGGCTGAATCTTACAGGATCAGTGGGGTTCAGATGCATCATGAGAGGAGCCTGGAGAAGAAGAGGGCATATGTCAGTATCTATGGACTCTAGAGAAAAAGCATAGAGAAATATAGAAAGAATGCTGTAAGTTGCAGAATCAACTTCTATTGCTACACTACCTTACTGTTCATTTTTTACTTCCAATGGGGAAAAAAAATTTAGTTCAGTTACTGTACTTAAGAGAAATGTGGGCTTGGGATATTATGAGAGAGTGTTGTTAAAAACATTACACATTTTGAGGCAAATACTATGTAAGCAGCAATGGATAAAGCTAGAGGAAGATACCGTTCCTTCTCCAGAAAATGTAAGTCTTATATAGAGTCTCATTTCACTATGATGCAGACGGGCCAGATCTTCCAATGGCATAAAGCAATGGAGCAACATTGATTTATGCTAGCTAAGGATTGGGATCATTTTAAATTATAAATTTAGTTTGTAACTACTGAGCGATCTATCCCTGAAAGTACGTGTAAGGGTACATTTCAGTTAAGAGGGGGAATGTCAACAATTGCACTAGGACAACAAAGATATTCCAAGTGTTGGGTAGCAGCACTGTAGTAGGAAAGAAACCAGGCAAGAAAGCACCACTAAGGTTTGTATAATATTCAAGAACAACAAAAGGCAAGGGACAATGGCTGTTAGCCAGGATGGGCAGGAATGGTGTCCCTAGCCTCTGTTTGCCAGAAGCTGGTAATGGGCGACAAGGGATGGATCACTTGATGATTACCTGTTCTGTTCATTCCCTCGGGGGCACCTGGCATTGGCCACTGTCAGAAGATAGGATACTGGGCTAGATAGACCTTTGGTCTGACCCAGTATGCCTGTTCTTATGACATACCAGTACTATCATGGCCGATCCAATGGGCCAAACCACTCCATGCTAGTATAAAGCTGGCTTTGCTGGTGGCTGAATGCCAAGAGCATGAACACAGCAATGCATCCAGAAAAGTATCCAGAAAATTCCCCAGAGTAGGAAGGGATGACCAGAGAAGGGTTGGACTAGGATAGCCTCCGCCAGCAGGGTGCCTATGAAGCTCTGGCCCTGAAGGAGGACAATAGCAGAACTACTGGAATGAAGAGGTTACAAGGATGAGTGATATCCCCCTGCTAATCAGTAAGAGCAGAGAGAGAGACACACACAGACACACACATAACATGAGCTCAGGTATTTCTAATTAGTGAGGAGGGGAGTTTTGTAACGGTTATATGAATGAAACTGCAAAGTGTGTCAGAGCTCAGCTGTGAGGGACTATTTTAACTCTCTGCTTTACTGTGAGAAAGACAGAATGTTGTAGTGACATTTAGGAATGATAGCTGTGAGTGCCCAGGGGTATAAGCAGCTTGCAGGAGATGAGAGCATGCCCTGCTGATTTCTGGATCTGCCTTCAGGTCTGGACCTGAATAAGAGATCTGTGTAAGCTCAAAAGCTTGACTTTCTCATCAACACAAGTTGGTCCAATAAAAGATATTACCTCACCCACTTTGTCTCTCTAACTACAAGGAGCATATAACCTTGCAGTAGTCTTATTCTCCTACATTCTGTCCTGTGAACCCTCCTCTTATGTCTAGCAAATAAGGTAGATGAAAGGGTAACAACTAGTTTACATCATTCTGATGCTGTGGCTTTCTTTTCTCTGTGATTGTGTACTTTGTTTCATTCCTTTTTTATTTATATCTCCAGCACTAACCACAGTATCCACCTTGCAAGATTAAATACACAATATAACTCTAGAATGGAGAACACTCCTTCCCTTCCTTTTTAGCCAATTTCTTGCAGTGATTAAATGCCAAGGGGCTAATTTTTGCCTGTAGTTTACTTTGGTTCATTTGTTACTGTTTTGCTAATTCCTCTTTTAGTCTGTTTTAATGACCGCCACATCTATACTTCTATAACTAAAAGTTTAGGCTATAAGCATAATGTCCCTGAATTTTTGGCACCCAATTAATGGAAGTGTGCCAGCCTTTATGCAGAATGAGCACTGTCAGGGTTCCTTCCCCACTCTGAACTCTAGGGTACAGATGTGGGGACCCACATGAAAGACCCCCCATAAGCTTATTCTTAGCAGCTTACATTAAAAACTTCCCCAAGGTACAAACTTTGCCTTGGCCTTGAACAATATGCTGCCACCACCAAGTGTTTTAAACAAAGAACAGGGAAAGAGACCACTTGGAGACGTCTTCTCCCAAAATATACCCCCAAGCCTTACACCCCCTTTCCTGGGGAAGGCTTGATAATAATCCTCACCAATTTGTACAGGTGAACACAGACCCAAACCCTTGGATCTTAAGAACAATGAAAAGTCAATCGGGTTCTTAAAAGAAGAATTCTAATTAAAGAAAAAAGGTAAAAGAATCACCTCTGTAAAATCAGGATGGAAAATACTTTACAGGGTATTCAGATTCAAAACACAGAGGATTCCTTTTTGGGTAAAACCTTCACGTTACAGAAAACAGGAATAAACCTCCCTCTTAACACAGGGAAAATTCACATAAAACAAAAGAAACTAATCAGCCTTGGCTGGCTTACCTATATTGATTGCAATATTGGAGACTTGGATTAGGATGGGTTGGAGGAGATGGGTTTCTGCCTGGCCTCTCTCAGTCCCAAGAGAGAACAAACACATAAACAAAGAGCACAAACAAAAGCCTTCTCTCCCTCACCCCCAAGATTTGAAAGTATCTTGTTCCCTTATTGGTCCTTTGGGTCAGGTGCCAGCCAGGTTATCTGAGCTTCTTAACCCTTTACAGGTAACAGGATGTTGCTTCTGGCCAGGACGGATTTTATAGCACTGTATACAGAAAGGTGGTTACCCTTCCCTTTATATGTATGACAAGTACCTACTTCATTATAACATACATTAGCAATTAGTGGTCTCCAATAGTAGTGCATAGTAACCATTTGTTTCATAAAGGTGGAAGAACAACTTTATTGCTAAGGGTTTTTAATGCTGCCACATTCTTAGCAGTACTGAAACCCAAATGCAAGAACACTGGCAAGACACCAGAATTACCAGTAATGCTGAATCACCAAATCATAACCACTAAATGCCCTGGAAGGTTCTTATAGGTATTCCCTTCTATGAAGATTTTCAAAAGGTAGATATTATTGAAAAGATTCCAGCAGTCTCTCTGCTGTGTTGGAGTTTCCAGAATATTTATCTATGCACAGCAATTCTAGAAGTGTCTCCCAATTATCTACTCTAAGCAGTAAACCATACTATCCAAAATCTAACTGTTTATAATTCGTTCCTGTTCATAATATGATAGCTTCCTGAGGAGCTAACCTAAGGTTAATATATAGTTTAATATAAACTTCAGTTGAAAATTTCCAAGGCAAAATAGAATTTTAGCCACACAACTCCCATTAAAATGAGAGGGAGTCATGTGGGTAAATCCCATAGTCAGCACTGAAAAATCTCACCCGTCACGAATATTTAACAGGATATTTCTTTCACAGATAGATGCTTTATGAAATTAGCTTTATCTTCATGAAAAAAATCATACAATAATTTTACATAAAGTAACAAACATTTGTTAACTTTTCACAAGCCATTGTTTCAGATATGAATAGTGATAGCAACATAATTAGAGTTTGGTTTTGTCATAACATATATTATTTATCCTCTTCAGGAATTGTCTAGTTCTACTTAGTCCTGCCTTGAGTGCAGGGGACTAGACTAGATGATCCACTGTGGTCCCTTCCAGTCCCACATTTCTATGATTCTTGGTCTTCATATCGAAAGGATTCACCAGCCATTACCTTAGTTTCATTATAAAAAGATACATATTTTAAAGGCAGTCTTTTTAGTATGTGTTTTAATTAAAATGTTTAATCACTATTAATATGATAAAGATGTATAGGAACTAACAATTTTTAAAGGAAATGAAAAGATCCTAATAAAATAGTAGTTAAGCATAAAGGCAAAGACTGGGATGAAGCAATGAGTAAAGTGGATCATTTGCTTGTCAGCATATATTATGCTCATTTGTTGACTTGTAAATGAATGGTCAAAAAACCTATGAAAGGTAGCTTTGCATCACCTGCACTTCTACAAATACTTTTAGTCTAGTGTTTTTCGTTTTTCTTTAGAAGTAGAAGTAAATATTGTATCATATTTGTCAAAGTCTTCCTGAAATAATTTTGTACATGGATCAATAACACCACTTTAGAGATTTACATACTACCTTTCATTCAAGGAACTAAAAATATTTTACAAGTATTAATTAAGTTTTACAACATGACTTGGAAGGTCTGCATGGTAATGGTATGATTCACTAGAAGAAAAATGTGGGTTACAATATTAGCTGTATTACAATGAGCTGTAAATAATCATGTCTCAAGTTAGGTTGATGTTCTGTTATTTACCACCTCACTCAGTTCTGCTACAATACTAACCAATCAAAACATATGCAAATGAGTGCACCTTGATTATTTGAGTTGAGAAAATTATTCACTACTCAAGAGATGAATGATGCTTCCTGCACCTCCATACTTCAGCTTCATCTGCCCTTTAGAATAATTTAAAAGGGAAAAAATGATACACTTTTGAAGTTTATGGCTATAATGGGAAGATTGCCAGTGAAAACTTTCAAAATATATTTAACACCACATGCATTACTTTTCCATTTTATTATGAATACCAGCCTTGTATTGTTCAATGTATACTTCTCATGTCCATATGTTTTGATATTCACTTCAACAGCAGTCAATTTGTGTAGATGATACACAATTACCCAAGTTAGTTAATTCCAAAGCAGATTGTGAAGAGTTACAAAAATATCTCAAAGAAAAGGAGTACCTGTGGCACCTTAGATACTAACAAGTTTGAGCATAAGCTTTCGTGAACTACAGCTCACTTCATCGGATGCATTCGGTGGAAAATACAGTGGGGGAGATTTATATACATAGAGAACATGAAACAATGGGTGTTACCATACACACTGTAACGAGAGTGATCAATTAAGGTGAGCTATTACCAGCAGGAGAGCGGGGAGGGGGGAAAAACCTTTTGTAGTGATAATCAAGGTGGGCCATTTCCAGCAGTTGACAAGAATGTCTGAGGAACAGTGGGGGTTGGGGTGGGGAATAAACATGGGGAAATAGTTTTACTTTGTGTAATGACCCATCCACTCCCAGTCTTTATTCAAGCATAAGTTAATTGTATCCAGTTTGCAAATTAATTCCCATTCAGCAGTTTCTTTTTAGAGTCTGTTTTTGAAGTTTTTTTGTTGAAGAATTGCAACTTTTAGGTCTGTAATCGAGTGACCAAAGAGATTGAAGTGTTCTCCGCCTGGTTTTTGAATGTTATAATTCTTAACACCTGATTTTTGTCCATTTATTCTTTTACGTAGAGACTGTCCAGTTTGACCCCCCCACACACACACTGTTCCTCATACGTTCTTGTCCACTGCTGGAAATGGCCCACCTTGATTATCACTACAAAAGGTTTTTCCCCCCGGATTTCCTGCTGGTAATAGCTCACCTTAAGTGATCACTCTCATTACAGTGTGTATGGTAACACCCATTGTTTCATGTTCTCTATGTATAAATCTCCCCACTGTATTTTCCACTGAATGCATCCGATGAAGTGAGCTGTAGCTCACGAAAGCTTATGCTCAAATAAATTGGTTCGTCTCTAAGGTGCCACAAGTACTCCTTTTCTTTTTGCAGATACAGACTAACACGGCTGCTACTCTGAAACCTGTCAAAAATCTCACTAAACTGAGTGAGCAGGTGACAAAATGGTAGGTGAAATTCAATTTTGGTAAGTGAAAAGTAATGCACACTGGAAAATATAATACCAACTATACACACAAAATGATGGGGTCTAAATTAACTGTTACTTCTCCAGAAAGATCTTGGAATCATTGTGGATAGTTTTCTGAAAACATCAGCTCAGTATGCAGCAGCCATCAAAAAAACACAAACAGAATGTTAGGAACCATTGGGAAAGGAATAGATAAGACAAAAAAAAACCATAATGCCACTACATAAATCCAAGTTATGGCCATACCTTGAATACTGCATGCAATTCTGGTCACCCCATCTCAAAAAAGATACATTAGAAATGGAAAAGATACAGAGAAGGGCAATAAAAATGACTGAGGGTATGGAATTGCTTCCATATGAGAGGAGATTTAAAAGACTAGGGCTGTTCATCTTAGAAAAGAGACAAGTATGGAGGATCTGAGAGGGCTATAAAAACATGCATGGGGTGGAGAAAATGAATAGGGAAGTGCTATTTACACAAGCACTTGGTGTCACGCCATGAAACTAATAGGTAGCAGGTTTAAAACAAACAAATGAAGTATTTTTTCACACAAAGCACAGTCAACCTGTGGAACTTGTTGCCAGGGGACGTTGTGAAGGCTAAAGTATAACTATGTTCAAACAAGAATTAGATAAGTTCATGGAAGATAAGTCCATCAATGGCTATTAGCCAAAATGGTCAGCAACCCCATGTTCCATGTGTTCCTAAACCTCCAACTGCCAGATGGCGGGATTGGATCACTAGAAATTACCCTGGTCTCTTCATTCCCTCTGAAGCATCTGGCATGGGCCACTGTCAGAGACAGGATACTGGCCTGGATGGACAATTGGTCTGACCCAGTGTGGCCATTCTTATGTTTCTATGATATACAACATATGATTTTCCAGTCTGTGTCTCACTCCTGTACACTATCTAGAGCATGGAGGGTGATGGGGATTAATGAAGGAAGAATTGGAAGATCCTCAGGACTCAGTTGGAGTTGCAGAACACCTTCTTCCCAGCAGAAAAAGAAACATAACTAATAAATTTTTCCTTTTGCTATTTTAAATGTGAAAATACACTGCAGTGATAACTCATCCAGGTAAGGATTCTAGGTTCAGGCACTCCCTTTGTATACTGATGGCTTATTATGCATGTGACAGGAAAAACTGCACTTACCATATTTTAAGTAATAAGTTGCTAATTCACCTAGCACTAGCATCCAAGGCAAGCAGCAACATCTAATGTCTGAGGTGACCCAGTAAGTGCTGAATTTTGTAAGTTAATGGTATGCTTCAAATGTTACACAACTTTTTATTCCATTATTCAGCCAACAGCAGAGAGAAAAATCAAGATCAGCATAACGACATAGTCCGCAGTTTGAGAAGTGCTCCCAATAAAATTTAGTGAATCTCTGTCATAAATATAAAGGGAAGGGTAAACCCCTTTGAAATCCCTCCTGGCCAGGGGAAAGCTCCTCTCACCTGTAAAGGGTTAAGAAGCTAAAGGTAACCTCGCTGGCACCTGACCAAAATGACCAATGAGGAGACAAGATACTTTCAAAAGCTGGGAGGAGGGAGAGAAACAAAGGGTCTGTGTGTCTGTCTATAGTCTGTCTTTGTCGGGGATAGACCAGGAATGGAGTCTTAGAACTTTTAGTAAGTAATCTAGCTAGGTATGTGTTAGATTATGATTTCTTTAAATGGCTGAGAAAAGAATTGTGCTGAATAGAATAACTATTTCTGTCTGTGTATCTTTTTTGTAACTTAAGGTTTTGCCTAGAGGGGTTCTCTATGTTTTTGAATCTAATTACCCTGTAAGATATCTACCATCCTGATTTTACAGGGGGGATTTCTTTATTTCTATTTACTTCTGTTTTTATTAAAAGTCTTCTTGTAAGAAAACTGAATGCTTTTTCATTGTTCTCAGATCCAAGGGTTTGGGTCTGTGGTCACCTATGCAAATTGGTGAGGCTTTTTATCCAACATTTCCCAGGAAAGGGGGGGTGCAAGTGTTGGGAGGATTGTTCATTGTTCTTAAGATCCAATGGTCTGGGTCTGTAGTCACCTAGGCAAATTGGTGAGGCTTTTTACCAAACCTTGTCCAGGAAGTGGGGTGCAAGGTTTTGGGAAGTATTTTGGGGGGAAAGACGCGTCCAAACAGCTCTTCCCCAGTAACCAGTATTAGTTTGGTGGTGGTAGCGGCCAATCCAAGGACAAAGGGTGGAATATTTTGTACCTTGGGGAAGTTTTGACCTAAGCTGGTAAAGATAAGCTTAGGAGGTTTTTCATGCAGGTCCCTACATCTGTACCCTAGAGTTCAGACTGGGGGAGGAACCTTGACCATCTCTATGAAAGGCATCGTAAGAAATCTGTTTGTGACTGCACAGACAGTATGTACAATACTGTATGTAGTGATTTCTTCAGTGGTTAAAATTGCAGGCATTAGTGATGATTAATTTAATTACATTAGCACTCAGAGTCCCTAATCAGGATCAGAGCCCCATTGTGCTGGAAGCTGTACAAACACAGATGAAGAGAAAGCCTATGCACCAGTTTGATTTAATTAGTATTGTTAATTGTTTTAATAGTTATAACATTGCATATAAAAAGGAAAATCCAAGAAAGAGCAAGGTGAATCACTATCTGCAAATTTTTTTATTACAGGAATTCATTTGTTTTCCTTTAAAGTGGTTTGATCTTCACATTCCTAGGACTGCTTTTAAAGGACATGAGTTAATTAAAAATACACCAGGTTTGTCTGACTTTGCCTTGTGAGTTCAGTAAATGAGGTGCTATTATTCATGGGCATTTGTTGTCCTATTAAATGAGCAAAAGCTCTTCTTTAATTGTAACAGGTCTGCAATCTAAAGACATGGATGCTGAAACACTTCCAGGACAGATGAAAAAGAGCAGTAAAAGTAAAAAATATGGCTTATTGTTGAACACAGAGAGAGTTTAAAACTATAAAAGGAATAAAGTAGGGGTTATAACTGCTGTATTTTCTTTAACAAGTGTTTTCTTAATTTTTTCCTCAAGGTCACTGGAAAATAAATAGAAAGTTGAAAAGGATGGTGTAGTATTTATGAAAACCTATGAACAACAACAAAGGAAACTGGGATCCAAAATAGATTTACTGGAATAATTAGGGGTTGGAAACTCAAAGTTTGCACTATTTTTTACTGTTACTGATGATGGACTGTTCAAATGTGAGATTACTGCTGGTAATTTTTAGTCAACTTTACTAGACAAAATCTATTCTTTATTTTGGAATACTAGCAAAACTTGTATAAACTAAATCATTGATCTAAACAAACAAATAATTAGTCCTTCAAAATTAGGTGAAGAGTTGATTATGATGGTGCATTGTTTGATTTAACAGTGAAAGCTAATGGGTTTTTTTACCCACTTCTGGATCTTATCATACTTCTTGATTCCTCCCACTCACACACCAGCAGGAGGAGGAGTTGAGAAAGATGTACCAGAATGGAGACTGGCTGTTGGGGCCTTCATGGATAGATTTTAAAATTTTCAAGGATTCCTGGGTCAGTCTTGGGGCACCACTAAAACATATGCAAAGACATAAGTCCTGAATAAAATGTATAAATAAGATGTGTAGGCTTGTACGATCTTCTGTAAAAATGACAGATTCTCTCTAAAATGGTGTTTGGTTGTTCTTAACAGCAGTGAAAACTAATACTGATTGGATTTTATTTCTTTTTAATTTCACTAGTTTCAATTTTTGCATTTTTCACGTTTACTTTAAAAACAAAGATAATATTGGTGTAAGAATAGCCATACTGGTCAGACCAAAGGTCCATCTAGCCCAGTATCCGGTGTTCTGACAGTGGCCAATGCCAGGAGCCCTAGAGGGCACGAACAGAACAGGTAATCATCAAGTGATCCATCCCCTCTTGCCCATTCCCAGCTTCTGGCAAACAGAGGCTAGGGACAGCATACATTTATACACATTTACATTAATTATCAGAGGGATTTAATTGAAATAATCTATGTAAGAACATACACCATGAGTTTTAAAACATCAGTCTGTGAGTTCAGTCCATTTTGTCTGGTCTCAAGTTCCTTGGAAGTATACCAGCTCTCTAAGACCATACTCTCCTAGCCTTCTAGTTCAATTCCAGTTATCTTCAAATCCCTATACTGTATTCCTAACAGACCTGATAGCAGGACCCTAAAAAGTCCAGTTTTTCCACAGTGAACAGAGGGCAAAAGAAGGGACACCTACTGTGGGCTCTGCTATTTCCCCTAGCAGTCTCACTCCAATCATCATGAGCTTCCAACCTTTGCTTGAGCAGCTTTCAGCCAGCCTGCTGCTGATGCAGGTTAGCTCTTAGCCTCTCTTACAGCTACCTCTTCTGCCTAGGCTACAGCCTCTTATCCCAACTCTTGCTGTTCAACCAATTAGCCACAGCTGTGCAGGGAGCTGCTCTGCCCCATAACCCTTTAGAATATGTCAACACCACAGCTGTGGGCAAACCTCCCAGCTCATACTCCCAGGCAGACTTGCACTAGCATGCTAAAAATAGCAGCGTGGATGTTGCAGCTCGGGCTCTCACACCCATCTCACCCTCTAGGTCTGAGCTTGAGCACAGCAACCCACCCATGCGTGACACACTGCAGGATCTGAGTCTATGTTAACAATGTCCTCACTGAAATACTGTAATGATATGTCAAAGAATGGCATGTATTTGTGTTTAGAATACATAGAGTGAAATCCTGGCCCTATATAAGTAGGTGGGCATAAAGCCATTGACTTCAATGGGGCCCGAAATTCACCCATAATCTTCCAAATGTTAAACCTGTTGAAAGTACTAGGCTGATTACTGTTTATCTATCAACCTATAGATTATATTCAGGCCTGCTCAAGTGTGTGAGATTGTCTCAACCCCTAGTGGCTGGCCTACAAAAGAGGTGATTAGCTTTATTACTACGGATATCTAGTGGACATTCTCCTTTTGTTAAAGTAGTAGAGGTCTGTAAGATTTCATTCTCTTTGCCTCTTATGCAGTCAGGGAGCCTTAAAATCCTTGTAATTCCATTGGCCCTGCAGGTACTAACTGCTCTGAAGGGAGAAATTCATTGCATAGCATTGCATTCCCATTTAGAAAAGATAGACTAACTTTCTGTGGGACAGTAGAGTTTTAAGGCTCCAAGGGTGCAGAGTTTTCACTTTTGACCATGCCCACAGCCTTGGTTTGTTATGCTTATCTAAAGAATTATATCCTATCTTGATTTCAGTTTCCAAATGTGAACTACATAAGATGCTAATATCCTGAATTTGGATACTCAAATCAAGATACATCAAAGTCCATTTTTACATACCTATCCTTTGTGCCAATTTAATTGTCCAATTATGGGACGTTACTTGTTGAAACGTGGCCCCCTTTTAGCTTTTGAGATCACCATCACACAATACTACAGGTTTCAGAGTAACAGCCGTGTTAGTCTGTATTCACAAAAAGAAAAGGAGTACTTGTGGCACCTTAGAGACTAACCAATTTATTTGAGCATGAGCTTTCGTGCATCCGATACAATACTACAGTCTTTTCAAATGCCACATTGTCTAACTCAATCATACAAAAAACCCACACCCTTGGGTAGAGACCAGATCTACGTGAGTTTTCATCTTTGTAAGCAAGACAATCTGTAAAGTTAGGCATACATGATAGAGGACTGAAATGGAAACTCTAGCAAACTTAATTACATGGTGTCATAAGTGTGCAGCTATAAATTTGGAATTGCCTAGACAGACTGTATCTGGGAAAATAAATAAATTCCTCAGTTTTGTGAAGAGGCAGTACATGGAATTGTACTGAAAATGCAAACAGTCCACCCCATCCTGACCCCTCAAAAACACCCCACACATTTAAAGTCTGCTGTCCTGACTGCCCCTGGGAATTCATTCAGGCAAATTTTTAAAACCACACCCACTGTCCTATCCCATGTACTGTCAGAACAGTGATTTAATTAACAATTTATAGTAGTCCCAGGATAATTAATGATTCAAAGTTCACACACACTCCTATCAAATAGATTTTGGAAAGATTGACTTCAGAGGGATTATTGCTATTGTAATTAGCTTCACCTTTGCTGCCAGTCCATGTTGTTGTTGGGTTTTGTTTGTTTCTTGTTTTGTTTTTTTCTTCAGTGCAGAATGCTATTAAAATTATGGTTTAGAAGATCAATAACATATTTAAAATAGCAGCTGTAACATGGCTGGACTAGCAGTGTAATAAATGCCATCATTCTTTGAACATATACAACTATACATCTTACAGTTAATGAAGAAGAATCATAGAAGATTTAGGGTTGGAAGAGATCTCAGGAGGTCATCTAGTCCAACCCCCCGCCCAAAGCAGGACCAACACCAACTAAATCATCCCAGCCAGGGCTTTGTCAAGCCGGGCCTTAAAAACCTCTAAGGATGGAGATTCCATCACCACCCTCCTAGTGAAATAGTGTTTCCTAATATCCAACCTAGACCTCCCCCACTGCAACTTGAGACCATTGCTTCTTGTTCTGTCATCTGCCACCACTAAGAACAGCCAAGCTCCATCCTCTTTGGAATCCCCCTTCAGGTAGTTGAAAGCAGCTATGAAATTCCCCCACCCCATCCCGCCCACTCTTCTCTTCTGCAGACTAAACAAGCCCAGTTCCCTCAGCCTCTCCTCGTAAGTCATGTGCCCCAGCCCCCTGATCATTTTTGTTGCCCTCTGCTGGACTCTGTCCAATTTGTCCACATCCTTTCTGTAGTGGGGGGCCCAAAACAGGATATAATACTCCAGATGTGACCTCACCAGTGCCAAATAGAGGGGAATAATCACTTCCCTCGATCTGCTGACAAGGCTCCTACTAATGCAGCCCAATATGCTGTTAGCCTTCTTGGCAACAAGGGCACACTGCTGACTCATATCCAGCTTCTCATCCACTGTAATCCCTAGGTCCTTTTCTGCAGAACTGATGCTTAGCAAGTTGGTCCCCAGCGGTGCATGGGATTCTTCTGTCCTAAGTGCAGGACTCTGCACTTGTCCTTGTTGAACCTTATCAGATTTCTTTTGGCCCAACCTTCCAATTTGTCTAGGTCACTCTGGACCCTATCCCTACCCTCCAGCTATCTACCTCTCCCCACAGATTAGTATCATCTGCAAACTTGCTGAGGGTGCAATCTATCCCATCGTCCAGATCATTAATAAAGATGTTGAACAAAACAGACCCCAGGACCGACCCCTGGGGCACTCTGCTTGATACCGGCTGCCAGCTAGACATAGCGTAGTTGATCATTACCCATTAAGCATGATAATATAGCCAGGTTTCTATCCACTTTATAATCCATTCATCCAATCCATACTTTTTTAACTTGCTGGTAAGAATAGTGTGGGAGACTGTACCAAAAGCTTTGCTAAAATAAAGATAATCATGTCCACTGCTTTCCCCATATCCACAGAGCCAGTTATCTCATCATAGAAGGCAATCAGGTTGGTCAGGCATGACTTGCCCTTGGTGAATCCATGTTGACTGTTCCTGATCACCTTTCTCTCCTCCAAGTGCTTCAAAATGGTTTCCCTGAGGACCTGCTCCATGATTTTTCCAGGGCCTGAGGTGAGACTGACTGGTCTGTAGTTCCCCGGGTTCTCCTTCTTCCCTTTTTTAAAGATGAGCACTATATTTACCTTTTTCCAATCGTGCAACTCCATCATCAAGAAATGAGGGAAGGATTGAAAAGTTTGAAGCAAGAACCCATAAAAGTTTGAAATTGAGCCTAAGAAAATTGCTGTGAATTCCTGAATATAAGGCTTAATGAGTAGGAGTCCATATTTTCCAGGAGGAGCAGCATTAAAGAGGTACTAAGAGGTTAGTAATTGGTGTTCATTTCAAACATGGATCTCTGCTGCAAAATCTCACGGCCCACAAATCAGATGGTCAGGCACAAAACATGGCATGCCATACATTACTTTGCAATAAAACAGAGAAGATTATGAATTATCCCTTATGGATGCAATGTATTACCTGAAAGGAAAGCTGCTAGACATAAAAAGTATTCTTACCAAAACAGGAGATGGTAAAAGTACTGTATGGGCATACGATATTGTTTACATTTGCATGCTTAGCGTACTGCTTCTAAAAATTAGTGGTCAGATTTTCAAAGGTGCTGAGCACGCGCAATTCACATTGAATCCACTGGTTTCTGCAGTTGATTAATTTAGTCCATGCCGTTTAATATTTATATTCTTTATTCCATTTCAGAAGTCCAGAAGCAGGATAGACACCTTACAGAAAAAATAAAAAGACCCTGATCCTGTAAACAGTATGCACAAACTTAACCTTAAGGACATTGGTAATCCAGGACTACTCATACAATTAAAATTAAGTCTATGTATACATGTTTGAAGGGTCAGAGCTTAAATTTTCATGACAAGTATGAAACAAAAACTGACAAAAGGGGAAGGCACAAATAAGATCATGGAGGTTCTCAGTAAGACATGCACACATCTTCACTATTTTGTTTTAAAAAAATAAACATTTCCTTCCCCTTCACTTCTAGTAGGAGAGAGACCAGAGATTAATTTTGAAGACAGATTTGAAGGAGATGACTTGTTCAACATGTTGGAAGAGAGTATTCCAAGCTCTGAGAAAGGTACAAACAATTTTCTAAGAGGAGTTTACAAAAGGTGTGTTAAGGACCATGAATTCCAGAACAAAAAGTTTAAACTTGATATACTGAGCAGTGACAAACAAGTAAACTGACATGGTTGAAGCAATGGGCAAGAAATATTATTTGGGCATCAGCCCATCCAATGGGCTGAATGTGGGGAAGGTTAGCATAAAAAAGACCACAGAGAGGGACGATGCAGTAGTAGTTGAGACAGAAGATGAGGAGGGCATATACTAGTCATTTGCCTGTTGGAACAGGAAAAAAAAAGGAATAGCTGTTTGCAATGTTGTAGAAGAAGATGATACAGGACTTGGCTGTAGCCTAGATGTTTTGTAGAAAAGGAAGTGGTGGACTCCCAAATTACAGGCCTGTATGACTGTGCTGATGATAGTGATTCTAGGTATGAAGGAGAAAAGAAAATTTGTAATGGATTTTCATGATGTCCCATAATTTCATTAATGTTGAACAACTGATTTAAGTCTATGTGCAATTTTAAAAAATTTAGAGAATTTTTACAAATTCAATAAGCTACTTGAACTAAATACATTTTTTTCTTTAAAATTATGAGAAACTCTTTAAGCCAACCAAATATCAACTCCCATTGTGTAAATATTTTATTTCATAAGTCTTTTATAAGAATTTGGAATGAAATATGAAGTCTGTTCAGATGGATTCATTAGGTTATGATCAGACACAATAAGAGATTCTGCCCATTTAAATATTAAATCTCATCTTTTAACTTTCTCCCCCCCTTAATTTTGTTTTTTTAAGAACACTTACATTTGTCATGCATAAAATCAATTGTTAGGGTATTAATAGCTTCTTATAATGCTTTCCTCAACTTACTTTGTACTTTTTCAAAATGTAGCTTATGTCGAGTTTCATGAAATACCATAAATAATATCTTCTAATGCCGGACAATGTATTCATTAACTATATGACAGGATCACCCTCTTACATAAAATCATTGTAAGTCAGGAGCATAAAAACATGCAATAGAATTGACTTGCTCTAAAGACAAAAGAAACCCCCTACTTTTTAAGTCATGAAAATCCAGCATTAGTGTAGTTGAACCACTTATAGCCTCATTCAAAGCCCATGATGTCAATGGGAGTCTTTCAATTGATTTCCATGGGCTAGGAATGAGGTGCTTAATTCTAGGTTTAGTCTTTCACATTGGTTCTTCACCTCTACATTTCTAGACCAAATATAAAAGATCTGTTTATTATGCACATAGGATAAATAAACTGCTTCTTCTTAAACACTTACGTACAAACTGCTCCCTTTGATTTCAGTGTCAGAGCAACAATGAATTTTGGCCCTAAGAACCAACCCAAATCACAGCTTGCCACAATTTGAGGTTTGAATTTGTTCAGAAAACTGTATTTTAAAAGACCCTACCTTTGGAAAGGCTAAAATGAGACTAGAGGGTCATCATTAATTTCTTTTTTTCCCCTTTTCCGCCATAAAATGAAGAGTGTCTTTGTGTAAATACACAACAGACACACCACGTACATACACATTATTACACTCACATACACACACTATTACATTTGGAGGCTTGTAGCAATATCTGCAGCGCACGTTGGTGTACATGATTTATAAGCAATTAAGACGGTCTAAAATTTTATCATTCCTATTTTTAGATTTGAAATTTTCCAGGTTTTGTTTCTGCCTAAAAATGAAAATGTGAACACAAACAGGTCTGCCAATTTGAAAATGACCCCCCCATGTCCTTCCAATCTAAAAAACAAATCAACTTTTTTTCCATTAGCAGTTTTAGCCCTTTAGCGGCGTGTGGTAGAAACTGACATTGGACTCCTTAGGTAGGAGAAGGGACTCGAGTATCTCGGTTTTGATTTTCTCAAGCCATAACAGATAAAGAAAAATTGTACTTTATGTATGTGTGGTAAATCTCTGACAATGATAGTTATTTTAAGAAGTTCTATCTCCCAATATTCCAAAGGAAAGCTAAAGTCTGTAGTGCATATATGTCATTTTGGATCATACCAAATAACGTGGAGATCTCTGCTTCATGTGAGGCTCAGCAGGAGCTCTGACCTCATACGACCTGATCTTTTAAGGTTGTATTTAAGCACAAGAAGTCACTGTGGATTGATTGTATAAAGATGATTAGCATTGCGTCAGTTCAGGGAGAATTTCATTAGGTGAAGGATAATTGGAATATGAAATCAAACTACTGAAAACAGCAGTGGGAGCTAGTAAAATAAATTGGCACATAACATATTTTTAAAAAGGACACACTAGAGGAATTTTCCACTAACTAGCTTTCTGAGGTTCAAATAATGAGTTGGTGGTATCATCTTTGATTTCCTGGGTTTTTAAGAATGGATTTGATAGCTCAGATGGTCTTCTTCTGGCTCTTAATGTTCATCTGTTTATGTCATATATTGATAAACTGAGCCATTAACTCCCAATGGAATTTGTTCATCACAAGAGAGTCATCTAAAAACTGTGCTGAAATAGAAGAATCAACTATTTGTATGTAACTTTGTGTCTCCAAAATATCATCTTACTGGTAATTTAGTATGTTAAATAAATATCCCCCATACTTCAGGTCACTATTCACAACCTAATGAAAACACCATGAGATTGTGTCATCTAAAATATAGAGAGTATTTTGTACATTTTCATACCACCACATCTACAGTGTCTGAACTACAGTTCTTTTATTGCTAGTGGTAAATTGGAATGTGCTGCAACATTATTCCAGCATTCCCGAGGCCTCATCGTAAGCTTTCATTTAAAAGAGTATAAAAAATTAGACTTTGATGTTCTGAAGAAAACCTGTGAAATAAGGTAGCACTGCCTTTATCAGTCTCCACAGAGATAGAAACCATGAGACAGATTTACTTCAGGTACAAGCAAGGGTATAGTCCTCCCATGCCAGTAAATCCACCTGGAATGGAAGGCAGAGCAGCACAAACTGCCTGCATCCCCTGCTCTAGTAGTAATGGGGCAAGGAGTTGGCTAGTGGGGATGTATTAGTGGGCAGGTCCGACCCAGGATGACATGACTCAGCCAGCAAAGTGATGTAATGACTTAGTGTCTCTCAAGTAAGTCTCCAGCAATAGGCTTCTAGGAAGCTGTGGCCAGATAATAAAACTGCCCTAGGTCAATCTGTGGGGTGGGTGGCAATTCTCTCACTACCACCACCTCCTACTGTCCTTACTGTCTCCCACTTCACTGAAGCTATATCCCACAGGACAGAGTTTGGCACTGGACATAGATAAAGGGAACAAAAGCAGCCCATGTAGGTCTTGTTTACACTACAGACCTATATCAGTATAATTACATCACTTACGGGTGTGAAAAATCCACATCCCCGAGCGACGTAGTTATACCAACCTAATCCCCTGTATAGACAGTGCTATGTCTATGGGAGAGCTTCTACCACCCCTTGGGGAGATAGTTTTCCTGTCAGCATAGTTAATCTATCTCCCATCAGCTTAGAGGATCTACATTAAAGCACTACAGTGGTGCAGCTGCAGCAATGTAGCATTTTGTGTGAGGCTAGCCCTTAGAGAGAGGGAAAGGGTGAATCGAGGAGACTCTCCAATAGAAAAAGGACAGGAAGCTGAACCTCAGGTAATCCGGAAAAGGAAAAGAGAGAAGCCACCAGTGGGAAAGGACATGGTAATGGTGTACAAGAAAAATTCCACACACACACCCCCTTCCCACTTCAGTCTCCTTACTAGTTTTAATGGCTGTACAAATTAGGAAACTTCCCAAGAGGGAAATACCAAAAGAACGGTCAATAAAATCAACAGCAAATTAAGTATGCAGTCATGACTGGTCCAATTGACTAAAAAAAAAAATTATGGGACTCCATCTTATACAAAGCAATTAATTAACTTGTACTGCAGGTAGATCACTGTTTGCAAATGTGGATATTGACATTGGCTGTTTTGTTTATGCAAATATCTCTAGTGACACGTTGGAATTTCTAATAGCGTGCTATGCAGTCCCAGTCCACTTTCTCTTTGAAAATATGCTTACCTCCAGCGTCTGCTTTGATCTCTTAATTGTCTTAAAAGAAGCCAGGATAGTCAGAAACATGCCACTCATACATATTTTGAAAATGTAGACATTGCATTGATTTTAATTGTAGCATCAAAGATATGAAGGAATAGCAGTTTTCCTGGGGAAGTAATGAGGAGCAGAGTGCCATTCAGAGGCTTGGTGGTTCACTGAGATTCAATAAGTAATAAAATCTGGCTGCTTACAAAACTTCTATCTGAACTATTTGAACCTAGGGAGTCTAAAAAACTGTGATGCAAATCTCACAAGTACAGGACTATTTGAGAGATTTCCCTGACTCTCGATGGGTCAGTTGCTGTACAAGAATAGCCTGTCTCATGGAGTCAGTGCTACTGATCTCCAGAGAATGTGATATCGTAAATAATAATGGGGGCAAAGAGTCAAGGGGCGATCTTTATGATTTCAAACTTTCAGCGAATCAGTTTAGATTTGAATTTTATTGACAAGGTTATGCCAGCAATTTTTGTGAGCTAAATCCAGTTTGATTTACTGATGCAAGTAGTTCTACTGAAATCAAGCAGGATTTGGCCCATCATTTGTATCCATCTGTCTGTCTGTAATGGTAATATATTTTATTCAAACCATTTGTTTCATTCTAATTTAAAATAAGAGCCAACATTTTACTGCTATACAGCAGACGTATGAAATATATGAATAGTCTAATACAAACAATGGTCAGAACCAGCATTAGACTAATAGCATCAAAGGCTAATAATATTAATGCTTCATCTTCACTGCCATGACTCAGCTACATCATAGAGAAGCCATTTTAATTTGCCTACTGCTTTAAAATAGTGCCTACAATAAATCTATTGATTTGCTAAGCAAACTAATAAAAAGTATAGTCTGATTGTAGTTTTAAGACTTTAGTCTTGTTGTGGAGGTGAAGAGGGGAATTCACATGAGCACTGATTTCTTCCACTTTATTTTTACTGCTATCCAAGTCAAGACCTGTTTTAAAATATGTTGCTTTTTGCCCGGGAGATGTGCTGCCAATATTTTAACAAGGGGCTCACACAACAGCTTGCTTTTAGGTTATGATAAACATCATATTCCAGAGCCAAGTGTGCTCAAAGACAGGAAGGGTGAGGAATAGGAAATGTGTTATTTTATTTCCACCATTTAAACAAGAACACTTTCTATAACCCAAGAAAGTGGCATTACTCACTGGGCAAACAAGCCTCTATTATGTGCATTTGCTGGAAAGATTTACATTTTATTCCTGAACGGCATACTGCAAGATCCTTAGCTAGAGTGAATTAGCATAACTCCCAACAATTTCAATGCCACCTGAGGATCTGACCCACCACTGAATATATCTAGAATTGGTTCAAGCAAATCTGGGCCTTCTGCCAAACCATTTAATTGGCTGAAAGACCTAAGCTTCAGTGTGTGATCTTGTCACCCATGCCAGCTTGAGTGAAGCCTGATATTCATTTCCATTAGAGGGGTAAAACTAATGAATTTGTCCAGAACTGGTGTGTTGTCAGAGACTTAGGATATACCAGAGGAGGAGGAATTGCATCAGAAAGGGATGCAATAAAAAGGGAGACCAACCAGCTGCCCAGGATCTCAGAAATATTTGTGTAAGTTATAGGAATAAGTCACCTCTGCCAGAGATGAGTTAGCAGTCTGTGGGGACTGAGGAGTGTGTCAATATTATCAGACACGAGGAAGTTATCCCAAAACCTCAAATTTGGTAGAGGAATTTTATCTAAGAATGCATGGAAGTCCACTGCAGCACATTACTGCATTGCTACAGGACCACGGTTAGGTAATCACTCCATGTCTCACAAACTGAATATTTTTAGGACTTGATTCTTCTGTAACTGTTGCTCTTTTCAGCATGTTTATTATAAGTTTGGCATGATACAAAGCTCCACTCTCTCTGGGTCACTTCTCTTGTTGCGACTCTTTCGTTTACACCTGTAATGCTGTGAAGTTTTAGGTACCTAATGTGTCTAACAAATAGAAAAGCTGTGAAAAAAAGAATTATTGGACATTTAAGTGAGAAATTTCAGAATGTGATTTCCTACCTTTGTCAGAACTGGGCTCTCTCAGAAACCACTTCCACAAAAACATATTCAGTCAAGATAACATCATTCTTGATCAATAATTATATCACAACAGCTGTAAGCAGTGAGCAGAAAAATTCCATCGATGCTCTTTAGAAAAACATAAAGAGGGTCAGGGGTATTTTTCCAGGACAAAGAAAGCACTTTTGATGAACTGACATTAAAAGAAAAGTTTGTTTTATGGATTTCAGACAAGAGATGACTGCTGCACTCAAGAATGCAGTTTTGTAGTTGTAGATTTTCTGATGAGAAAGTTGAGACGTAACCTTCACGTAACATTTGGACAGTAAAGATATCTATATTTCTGTCAAAGGCTTTGACCCTTTTGGTCCACACCAGTCCTGTTTGCTCAGTACTCAGATGAACCAGAGTCCTCTGTGCTAATGGTTCTGGCATTGTCTTTTAATAACGCTCAAGTGTTTGCTGAGTGGTGGCAAATCTTGAGTTACTTTCTTTGCTTTCCTGCTCATTTTCCCAGACTCCTGTAGAATTAAACTAATATAATCATGCAGTTAACATTCCACTAACCAGGCCAACCTACAGTATTCAAATTATTACAGAGAAGCTCCAAATCCATCAGATCTATATTTCAGTACATCACTAATGATGGGCCTATGGTTGCAAAATTCAGATTCAATTCTTCCTTTTAAAAGCTGCAAAGTTCAAATATACAAAGAGAAGAGATCTTCCCCCCACACACACACACTCTGTTAGAGAGATGAGGCCAGTTGAACCTGTGTTCAGGTTCAGAGTCAGTAGCGTCACTACCCCTAAATTTTAGGGCTGCTTGGCTCCAGCATAAAGACTCATCTCAACAGAGGACTAAATGACTTGGTGATTGAAAGAGCAAAACACATTCCTGACTTATAATATGACCCTTCATACGATGACTCTTCATATGATGGCTGCAAGCTTTCTATGGGCCATTTTATATGAGCATCTCCCCCCCTTTTTTTTTTTTACACCTTTTAATGTATAGCTATTTGTCACAAGGTAAACTCACTGCTAGGGTGCCTCCTTCTGGCTGCTCTGGGAATTAGCTCCTTCCAGGTCTGATGCCATCCTCTGTCACTCATTCACGCACCCTGACACCTCTATCTCTCTCTGCCACTCAGGCTGCTCTCTCTTTATGCCTTAGCCCTCCAGCCAGGTCACTGAATGTTTTTGCCTTCTAGGGGTTTATCAAAGTCTCTCCATCCAAAATGGAAATCGTCTCTCTCGGTGCCCAGACTGTGTCACTGCCTCACTGACTGGTACGGGAACCCAGGCTCACCCACTAATCTGTGCCCAGCTCAGAAACCCTCTAATCAGCAGCCAAGGTGTGCAAGATCTCATCTGGCCACTGTTTCCCTGAGTCTTTTCCTACTCCACTTCTCTGAGGCTTTCACTCCACCACCCTTCTGAATAAAACCCTTCCTTCGAGGCCTGGATCTCCTGGGGTTTCCACTCTCCCCCTGGGTTTCCTTCCTTCGCTCTCTAACATCCAGAGGGGAGCTTCAGGCTCTCTCACTGCAGCCCTCTTCTGCTGCCAGCTACCTGGCTTTATACTAGCTCCACATTTTCCTTTCCCTGCTGGGATCCATCATCATCCAGACATTCCTTAGGGCACCTAATTCCCCTCAGCTGTGGCCTATCCAGTTAATTGCCCCTTCTCTGCCTCATTAACCCTCTCTTGACTAGTGTGGGGTGAATGCTTATCACACTCCCTATTAATTTTCCTTTCATATTCTCTTAAGTGCATCACATATTCACTTAAATACCTTATAAATACTAATAAAATAGCTATATACAGCTGTACATTTTGAAAAAGCTTTGTTAGGTTTAAATCATGTGATTTAATTGAAGTTAATGGAAATTCCACAGCTAAAATCCCACAGAACTGTTAGGGCTGATCTACCCTACAAAAGTAGGTCAACTTAACTACAACGCTCAGGACTGTGAAAAATTTCATGCTCTGTGCAGTGTAATAAAACTGATATAAGCCCTGGTGTAGACATCACTAGGCAACAGAAAAATTCTTCCTTCAACACAGTTACAGAGCGGTAGATTTACTATAATGAAGGAAGAATCCCTCCCATCGGTGCAGTGAGTGTCTGCTGTACTGTTTCTAGTACAGACATACCCTTAGACTATGTTCCCATAAATATATAAACAGTACACTCTCTTAGGTGAATGCAATGCAAGACACAGAACTGCTTCCATATATCTCAGATTTTCAGTAAAAGTAGGCTAACATTACATCTAGTCATGCAGATGCTTCAAAGATAATTCACATTTGTTTACTCATGTGATCCATTTTGTCGTTTTCCTGCCATTACACATTCCTCCACCATGTATGTGGTTTTTGTGTGCTCTTAAACTGCTACTTCTGACATTAACATAAAATAAAACTTAGTTCACCTTTTTAAAAAATATATACAGAAATAAAGATATAATATTAGATCAGAAAGCAGCATAGTGTATCTTTCAGGCAGCATTAAAAATAAAGTCAATTTTTTCCTAAGTACAATTGACCATTTCCTTAAATTGCTTCAAGATCTGCTAGTGCTTACAGTAGGATCCAATATCTTGATTATACTGGGAAGGTTTTTATTATTATTTTATAAAGGGTTGTTGGGATTTCCAAACAGCTTCCCCCATTTTTGGCCATTCTACTGTTTAGGTTTTATTGATTTAGAAAGACACAATCATTTCTTCTATTTCCAACCTTTAAAACAGCCACTTGGAAAACAATGCTGGCATTGCAAATAGAGCAAGAGACTGGAACCGCTGGGCCCAAGATTCTAATTCAGAGCAGGGTCTAGGAAAAAGAAGGGAAGCTGTGTCAGAGATTTTAAAAAGTGAGACTTGTTCAGGGGATAAATGAAGGAGCTTCAATCAATATTTATCTCTCAGGTCAATATATCTTGAAGTTTGCCACAGTAAAGTCAATATCTGCTTAATAATTTAAGTATCAGTGCTCATTGGGGCCATATCCCTTCCCCTGCTTTAAGGATTTAATGCAGAACTATTTCAGTGCCTCAGCTTTCAAACTTGATTATCACTGATGGAATTTACAACAGACTTCACATCACATACTAGCTTGTGATGTTTTCTATTTCCCCATTGAGCACTGCCTGTCTGTCTGTCTAGGTATTTATGCCTTATTAATTTCCATAGTATCTGACTGTCCGTTGAGCAACAAGTTCAACTCTCAGTTGGGTTTCCAAATGAGATCAAAACACAAGCTTTCCTACCAATGGTGACAGGTTTCAGAGTGGTAGCTGTGTTAGTCTGTATTAGCAAAAAGAATGAGGAATACTTGTGGAAACTTAGAGACTAACCAATTTATCTGAGCATAAGCTTTCATGGGCTAAAACCCACTTCATCGGATGCATGCAGTGGAAAATACAGTAGGAAGATATATATATAGAGAGAGAGAGAGAGAACATGAAAAAATGGGTGTTGCCATACCCACTATAATGAGAGAGCTCAGTTAAGGTGAGCTATTAGCAGCAGGAGAAAAAAAAACCTTTTGTAGTGATAATCAGGATGGCCCACTTCCAGCAGTTGACAAGAAGGTGTGAGTAACAGTAGGGGGAAAATAAGCATGGGGAAATAGTTTTACTTTGTGTAGAGACCCATCCATTCCCAGTCTTTATTCAAACTTGATTTGATGGTGTCTAGTTTGCAAATTAATTCCAATTCAGCAGTTTCTCGTTGGAGTCTGTGGTGGAAAATTAACCATGCATTGTGTTTGGATCAGAACAGCCCTGAGGGCCCTTTATTGATTACAAGCAGAAAGGGGGAACAGCTCAAAGTAGCTGCCCCCCGATGCAAAGCACACACAGCTTTTTAAAGCTTAAAACTACAGACAAATTACACATACTTCAGTATTAACTATCTTATTTGGAATACATTGCAAAATTAACACTGGTCAAAAGCAAAAACAAGCGTCTCCCCCACTAGGCCCCTCTTGTTATTCACTGTCCATTCTTTTGCAGTCAGCGACCTTTCTAACACAACTGTTGTGGCTATATATTTCATAAGCTTGACTACTGCAAATTTGTTCTGCCCCCAAACCACAATTGGTCAAGCACACTTGCACCAATTGTGTTTTCCCTTATTTGGCATATAATGTAAGCTTTTAACAGTTGCTCTGCCTTATTTGGAATACAGCAAAATAAGCTTTTCCTGTTATTGACAGGTTTGTTCTTTTGCGGTTCACGGTCTTTCCTAATTTCTAGCTGCTGTGGTTACATTTCTTAAGTCGTGCTGTTTATCTGCCCAACAATGTATCTGCCTCACCCTCTTCTTCTGCTCTGTATACACAGTTAGCTTGACCAAAGTTTTAGGCCTATAAGTTTAGGCCTGCTAGATTTTTCCTCCACATTCCCCTCTTTGGTGCCTTTCTTTGGCATCACTAATTGGGCCTAAACTTCCACAGCCATGAGCTTGTTAATTTCCTCCTTTTCGTTCTCCTGTTCTTCTGCCCAAACTGTGTCATACATCTCATTTACAATCATTAATGCCACCTGCTTTCTTGCATCGAGCTTGGCAGATTTAGGGCTGGACAGGCAATGGTAAATACATCTTTTATAGTAACAATAACACAATCCTATGCTAAACAGCAGTAAAAACAACAACATTCCCTTGGCGATAATATGATGTGGTTGGGATTGTCGAATAGCTTTAGTTACAAAACACAATACGTCAGTTTGGGTACACAAAGTAGACATTCTATAGGCAGTATAAAAGGCATTTTTTTTGGCTTGATATATATTTTGGAGCATGTGAATTTGTCCCTGTAATTTGGAAATTTTATGAACCTTTAATAGGCGTGAAAACAAATTTTGGAATTGGTTAGGTACTAAAGCAGTCCAGTTAAAGGGTATCTGGAACCTAAGGGCTAATTGTAGAGTTTTATCCTCAGGCCAATAAATGATATGATTGCCTGCAGCTGTGGTGAGATTAAAATGTACATCATTCAGGGTAGTGGTCTCAACATGCACCCAGCTATTATTAGCTTGGAAAAGTAGATATCTTGTCAGGGTAGTCCCGTGTCCCATACCCTCCCAACAAATGTTGTCATGAACAGTGACCACCTTTCCTGGTTTTAGTTCAGGTACACACTGAAGTTGAGGGGGTTCTAACAGCCAGAATGTCCATTGGCTTTTAATCCTTACCGAAATATCTGGTGTTACTCCAGGAGCACTGACTACGAATTGGTTGGGCATACCAGGTAGTTTAAGTTCCCAAATGTCTTGGTGAATTATTCAATTTCACATGCATCCCCCCAAGGACCCGGCAGGATTTGGTAGGTGGGAGCCCATACCCCTCCAACCGGCCCATATGCTTGGAAGGAGCACTGTGAACGTATGCATTTTCATTTAGAAAATCTTGAAGCCTGTCTTCACGGCCACGGATGAGATGGAACTCCTGAGGTATTTGTAAGGGCAGTATGCCAAGCCTGATGTTCAAGATCCTTCTGAATGGCCGTGAGCAGGTCATTCAGAAAATCCTGAACTTCCGAACAAGCCAGATCCCATTGCAATGCCTTTCCAGCATTGGTGATACCCAGTACCATCTCTGTTAATAGCTTTTGGGTCATTGAACTAAGGGCGGAGATAATGTATAATTCACCAACACCAGCCTGAACCTGGGCTAGCTGTGCTCCAGCAATAAGGCCCGTGGCATTTTTAACTGTCCCAATTTTTTCTTTTTTATGTTGCGACCTTTATCTAAAATATAGATATTCCAGATTGCAGCTACGCTATTTGCACCATCCCATAGGTATCCAGCCAAGTCTCTCTTCTTTCTAGGGGAAACCCAGGCCTTTGCTGTGCTAACCTGATGGCAGCCCCTTTAAAGCAATTTGGATATGTAAAGGCAATTTAAAAACTGGATAAGGGCAATGTGAATTTAATGGTCCCTAATGTGTCATTAATTACAGTCCATCGGTGTCCCAACACACTAACACATCTCTCCCTTGTGAAGTATTATACCACATCTGTTGGCTAAACACCTTCACAAAAAGGCTGAGAGGCATTAGCATCAATGGCATAAGAAAGGGTATATTACAATATGGGACAGGTTAAATTAGCAGTTACTGGGATCATTTCAGTACAGGCAAAATTTCTGGCAGCAGAACAAACTTTTTGGGTATACGATGGATTACTTACTAGTGAGGCTACTGATTGGTCAAGATCTAGAAAAATATTACTTTCCCATCCCCACCCTAACTTTGTTAAGAAGGAGAGGCTGAGGAATATTAAAAGTTTTATCTTCAGGTAGTTTTGGCTAGCTTTTGCAAGCTATTTTTTAAGGTTTCGTAGTCTTAATTCACTTAGGTGTCCGACAATGAGGTAGCAAGGGAGAGGTTACTAGCACCATCACCTTGCTTGGTTGGAGGCTTTATTATGTCCTCAGGTAAAGAGGTTGTGCCTTTAAAGGCAGCGGACAAAGGAGAGGTTACTGGCTTTTTACCTTGTCCTTCACTCCTGCTGTCCAGAAGGAGCAACAACGCCAGAAGGAAAGATAGACTGATCATAAGTTGGAGAGCCATTACAGTGAGAAACATGGGCAGGTAGTCAATTCTCGGCACTTCACAGCAGTGTTGATCATTAACAGGACTTGATAAGGGTCTTTCAGCATGGGGCCAGGGCGGTTTCTTGCTGACGGACCTTTATGTAGATCCAGTCTCCTGGTTTCAGCGAGTGGCAGGGCTGCTGTATATAAAAAGACCTAACACATTTTGTAAGTGCCTGACAATAATTAAGCATTGTGTCAGCCATGAAATGACTTGTCCATCTGAGCCAGGGCCAGTGGGGGGGCGCAGCCAGTAGTCGCATCGGGTGCCCTGTTAGAATCTCATGAGGGCTGAATCCAGTCTTTTGATTGGAAGTGGCTCTCATGTTAATTAATGCTAATGGGAGGGCATTTGGCCACTTTAAATTTGTTTTAGCACAGATCTTGGCCAGTTTATTTTTTAAAATTTCATTTTGACATTTTACTGTTCCGGCAGACTGCGGGTGGTGGGGGCAGTGGAGATTGTGTTGGATCTGTAAAGCTGCACATAACTTGTTATAATTTGTCCAATAACATTAGGTCCAATAACATTAGGTCCACTATTACTGTTGCTACACAGGTATGCCAAATTGTGGTACAAAATCCTTAAACAAAGTTTTACAACAGTTTTGGCATCTGCCTTTTCACAGGGAAAGGTCTCAACCCAGTTGGAAAATACATCAGCTAAAACCAACACACTTATAATTACAACATTTAGACACTTAAATAAAATTAATTTGAATATTTACAAAAGGTCCCCAGGAAGGGGGATGTGCTGCCTGTCAACCCTTGACAGCTTTACCAACACTATGTTGCTGGCAGATTACACACTATTGGCAGTATTGCTCAAATTATTCCTTTCTTTACAAATACCCTTGCTGATTACAAGCAAAACTGAGGAATTACTTCCCATATATTCCTTTATTTGTTTTATAGGCAGGTCAGGTTTTAATGGCTTCTATCTTTATTATTGAACTGATCTGCATTAACACAGACATTTTTGGCTTGCTTTTGGATTCAAAGTTATCAGCCGCTTAGAGACTTTGTCTTAAAGGACACAATTAACTTTTAACTTTTGCTTTTAAACACACATTGATTTAAAAAGGAAAACACAACCCATTTTGGCTTCCCTTTGGCAAAGTGACCGTTGATTACACAGAGCCACCTTAAGACTTAGTGTGGGGCACTGACTACAGCTTTTATCTGCTATTTGTTACCAAAACAGATTTAAATTTTTTTCCCCATTTTCCTGGCTTTGGCTGCCCTGCTACAGCCACAACTTTGGTCTTTATTTAAAAACATTTTAAATCTTGTAAAGCATTAAGTCACCTTAAGGATTAAATGCTAAATACCACAATTAAACAACACTAGTTTCTTTTGTCTGGCGAAAGTATTTTTTTGGTTTTAAAATTTTAAAACAACAGCAATTTATTTTAAACTTATAAAGATTGTACACAACAGGAGGGTTTTGGTTTTTTTGGCTAATTTGCCTAACTTGTTTATAGTTAAATGATTTTACTTAAATAACCTTTTACCTGGATTATTTACAGAAATTTTTCCAGACAAATGCGCCCTTTCTGGAAAGGAATGGCTGCAAAGAAACCAAGAATTTCCTTTTCATAACACCTTTTTTTAACATTTGTACAGAGTTTCACTGCTTAATTTGCTCCAGTAACTACAGAGTTAACCTCTCACTTTCTTTAACTTTCTCAAACTGCGGTAGCCTGCTTGTCTGGGCCCGACCCTTTTTTTGTTGTTGGGTATGGCAACACCCATTTTTTCATGTTCTCTGTGTGTGTGTGTGTGTATATATATATATATATATATATATATTCCTACTGTATTTTCCACTGTATGAATTCGATGAAGTGGTTTTTAGCCCACGAAAGCTTATGCTCAAATAAATTTGTTAGTCTCTAAGGTGCGATAAGTACTCCTCATTCTTTTTCCTACCAATGTTTCTCTCTTATTCACAATGAGTAACAGGATATCTTGACAGGTTTCAGAGTAGCAGCTCTGTTAGTCTGTATTCACAAAAAGAAAAGGAGTACTTGTGGCACCTTAGAGACTAACAAATTGATTTGAGCATAAGCTTTCGTGAACTACAGCTCACTTCATCGGATGCATTCAGTGGAAATATTCAGTGGAGTATTTTTCCACTGAATGCATCCGATGAAGTGAGCTGTAGTTCACGAAAGCTTATGCTCAAATCAATTTGTTAGTCTCTAAGGTGCCACAAGTACTCCTTTTCTGTTTGAGGATATCTTGCTATATTCTATCTGGGTAGAAAATGCGAGAAAGGAAGTCACTCAATGGTATCCGTAAATTATTATCTACATTAGAGTGGTACAATCAGCAGCTCGATTATTACATTCTACTAAATCTTTAACTCAATAGAAGAGGTAGGGGCAAATGCAGAAATTGCAGTAGTCAGCCAAAAATAAAGGTAGGAGGGTTGCCACTGATATTGATATATGATATTGATATATTTAATACAAAACAAAAAATGGAAACCACATGGCTAATATATCATTTCAACTGTCTGATATATGTTATATTGTAAGGAAACCTATACTAACTTTGGCATTAAAGAAGATTCCATGTCACATCAGTGTTTACAAAACACATGTGGCTTATCCATGCTGTAACAAATATTAATTATTTGTATTATTGTGGCACCTAGAAGCCCTAACCATGGAATGGCCATGCATGATACTCAGATTTAAACAGGAACATCAATTGACCAAACCAACCAACATGCCAGGTTTTGTTCTCTCCCCACTTCTTAGCTTCGCCCTGAATGCTTTGCCCTCTGCTCCTACAAACAGAAACATGCATTTCACCTTTAACCTTCACCTCTCCTCCTTCCTTTTGATAACATCAAAACAAAGCATTATCAGTTATACTTCGTCTAGGAATGCTTTGTCTGCCAAATTACATTAAAAAGTGCGCATTTTCATTTAGCCTTAGCACATTTTATTATATATGCAAACATCTCCATACATGTTTAGCTGCAACAATAGAAAAACATAAGCAAATACGCATATGAAAGTCCTGAAAAGCTCAAGCTGCATATGGTTCAATCAAAGATATAATATACTCAGTGTTTTCAAATTTTGTTTAGTGATGAAAAGTTTATTAATACCTTCCTAGTCATTCTATACTTTCCTGCCAGTGAGTCCTGCCAAAATCATTCTTTGAATGACAGTACAATAATCTGAGAAGCAGGGATTCTTGTTTTTCCAAATAATTTTCAACCTAGATGTAGTGAGAACAATAATTGCTTACCGTTTATTGTCTGCATGCCAGCTTGCTCTCATCAGTCATGCTTTAAATCTCTTTCAAAGTCATACAAATTTTTAATCATATTAACTATAAAACCCAGAAAGTTTTTAACAAATTTAAATAACTTCATTATTGGTCCAATGCAAGCTGTTTCCAAAACAACATCACAAGAACCAACAAAGCAAATAACAACAGTGGAACTGTCTCGTAATCTGGAAGAGTTCTTTTGCCCAGTTTTTAAAATTATATTCATATTATTCATATATGCTAGCTCTTTTCATATGGCTTCAGCTCAGTAGACATCCTGGTTCTGCACCAATTACAGTAAGCCTTAGTGCACAGGTAAGGTATGCTGTCTTTGACCCCAATCCTAACCTCATTGAAGTCAACACTCAGAAGAGAGAAAAAATATATGGCCCTCTGTGACTTTAATTGGATTTTGATATGATGAAGTCAGATGTTGTGATATTAATGGTTAAATCTGAATTCCTCCTACGGGTGTTATTGCTTACTAGCTAAATACTTTATGTTGTTCGTACTGAGAAAAATTAAGCTAGATATAATGGGATAAATGGGATGAATTTGATTAAAATGTGCTCAAAGAGGCAAATATTGGATCCAGCTCCCATTACCTGTGCATTCAGGTACCATATGTTGCAGCAACTGGGAGTTATCTACAGTGGCACAGCAATCCTGAAATAATCAGCAAACAATTTTTAGCCAATATTTGTATCTTGAATAAGCTGGACACAAACTAAGTTCTGATTTCTTTTTGACTGAATATGTTCCATTCAGACATACCCTTAGGCCAAAACTATTTGGGTTTGGCTTTACACGTTGGCAATTAAACCAGCTGCAGAATCCAATAAAGACAGCAATGTTTCCTGTCACTGCGAGACAGGAAAATAGTTCAGAGAGGATAGGTCTACACTGCAATGTAAGCCCAGGGTTAGCAGAACTTGAATTAGTGGACCTTGAATTTGTTAATTTACACTTGAGTGTAGACACTCAAGCCCTAACCCCAGGTTAGGAATTGTTGAACTGTGGGTCCCAGCCTGGGGCTTCAGCATCTACACTGCATTGTGCGGGCCAGAGTCCAACCACCCATTTCCCAGACTTCCGAGCACCCTCCCAAAATGTGGCTGCTCTCGCGCTTTGTTTGTGGTGTAGTATAGGAACACTTGAAAGTTGGACCATGGTATTATGGGATACGTTTGGCAGAGTCCCTGCCCATGAATCCAGTGGGGCTGCATCTCCACTGCAAAGCAATAGGGCTTGAACTGTGGGTCCCAGTTTGACTTAGACTCGGACCCTCCTCTCTTGTGGGTTCCTGAGACCCTGAATCTGAGTCCTGGCCTAGCACAATTTTTATGTCTATGGAAGCAGGGGGAGTGGTTAGGCTTGAGCCAGCATTCAAACCCTGGGTTTACACTGAAATGTACACATACCCATAGAGTTCTATAATCTTTATAGTTCAAATTACTGATTCCCCTTCCAAGTATAATATTAAGCAGTCAGGTTTGTTCAACAAGTCACCAAGCATGAATACCATCAAACTAGTTTGACGCATCTGAAACATCACACAGAATCCGAAGCCAAAGCTGTATAGAAAGAACCACCATCCACTATACATCTGATAATTTTAACACAGTGCACTGAATGTCAAAAATCGCGGCAAATGTGTGGTTCACATCTTGAGAAGTTGATGTCATGGTTGTAAAGCAAGGAGCACATATCAGCATACAGAGCTAGATAAACACTGGAATGTTGTTTTCTCTGCATTCTCAACACTGAACTCCTGGGCTATATTCTCCGACAGCTTTTTCAGAGACAAGAAAACATTTCCTAGACATTTTTGTTCTTCTTACTTTAATTCATGCCTCTTTGTCTTCACACCATGACCATTTAATTAGATGGTTGTCAGTAGTTATGCAATGTACTTACCTAACCGATCTGCTCCCAATTAGTTGATTGATTACCGCTTATTTTATATACTTAATTCTTTCTGTTCAGCTAATTGTCCCTATTTTCTTACTGCATTTAATTATCTTGCACAAATGGTTTGCTCCTAATTAGTGCCTCTTTGATCTGCTTAGTTGATTTATTGATTGGCTTCCTGATTTGCCAACAAACTTATTTGATACTAGCCTATATCTTGATCACTCACCCTTTACTTGCATTTCATTTTTCAGTTCAATCCTTCTCTGTTATTGTCTCTATTCTTCTCTTAATTTTTGCTCACCTTACATCTCTCTTCTTTTTACCTTTCTATGCCAATCCTACTCTATCCCTCCCACCCATATATCCATCCGCCATCTATTTCTCACTCTGCCTCCTCCTATCTCTGACATCTCTACCACATGGTTGCTCTCCTTATCCCAACCTTTCCTACAATTACCTACCCCCCACTGATCCCTCCTCTCCAATTTCAATCCAGATGCCACCATTCCCACTTCATCTCTCTGCAGCTATTTATTATGTGTGGTACAGTAGTACTCAGTACAGATATATAGTAAGGTATAGACCTTGCCTCAAAGAAATTTTACAGATGTGGAACTGAAATATCAAATCAAACACACATAATCTACTAAGAACCATTGCACCAGACACTGTGACCATGATTGATGTCATCGCCCCAGGCATCCTGTAGTGAAATTCCCATATCTGGCTCAATCCTATGAATCTCTGGAGTGGCCCTGCAGGTGGCACCAGAGTGGGTCAGAGTGCATATATCTTCGCACGTTGATGGAAAGTTTCAGAGCATACTGGTCTGGTGTGTTTTTCTCCATCCCAATGACATGGCTAAAGAGCACACAATGCTGCTTTTTACTATAATGAGCAACTAAAGGAAAGCCAGATGTTGGTGAGATTGTGACATTTCACAGAAAGTCAAATCAATTTACCCTCAGGATTTTGCATGTATGGAATGCCTCTAGCTGCCCCAAGTTTGCCTGTAAGAGGGCACAGGTTTCTGACCTGTATAGCAATAAAGGTCATACACAGTTTGATAGATCCTGAACTTTGTCTCAGCACAAAGGTATTTGCACATCCCTAACTGAAACATGGACTTCATGCAGGTGGCGGCAAGACCTATTTGTTGAAGCACGTCCATTTGAACTTTGCTTGCAACCCAGGATAAGTTGCAACTTGTCAACAGGAACTGAGACACCAAAATTAAGTTATTTGTGCAAGGTCAAACAGATCTTGAACAGAGCCAGGAACTGAATACAGTTCTCTTGAGTTCCAGTTTAACACCTTAATAACAAATCCATGCTTTCTCTTTAAAGTAGAGGATTGTTAAATCAAGTATATGTTCATTTTTCAACCCAGCATGGGTTCCACTTTCTTCAGAATGTGTGACCTCTTTATCACAGAATGTAAACATTCTACCTAGTATATTAAGTCTTCTTATGGATTGCTAAAAAAACAACACTCTTTCCTTCCTCTTCTCCTCAGCCCCTCTTTGTTTTTCATCACTAAGTTAATGGTCCCTTTTACATACTGTGCTCTAATATTTATTTCTCCATGTTGTACATGAGTAGATTGGTATTTGCATACTACACTAAAACCAACATTATTTATTAACCACAAGGTATTCTTCACTGATTACTTTGTTGGGATTTTACTACCCACTTTATTTCTAACAGTCTGCTGTAACTTTCAGATGGAAGATGAAAAGATAATCTACCACCAAAACAATTATGGTATGCTAGTTTCCTGAAATATGCTGCAGCTGTTTCCCTCTTTCTACTCTCCTCTGCCTCACAAAGTGAAGCAGAGACATTCCAAACCAATGCCCTGTGATATCATTGTAGGATATATTACTTTTAGAGAATGATACGTCTAGAAAAGAGATGAGATGATCAATGGTAGGACCTTAACAGCCAAATTCTCAGCCATAGGAGATCAGGATAAACCCAAGCCCTGACACTGTAAGGTACATAATTTTGACCAACTCTTTTCAGGACATCCCAATTTAAAACAGCATAATGAAGAAAAGGTAGTTAATGTGGTTCTTGAAGACAGATACTATGGTGATGCATACATCAAAAATGCATAGATAGAGATATATTAGATGGCAGAGGCACCTGACTTTCCGAAGTGGCAAGAGATGCTCAACCCCCAGCTCAGCCCCAGGCTGCGCCCCTGCTCCACCTCTTCCCTAAAGGTCCCACCCCCACCTTTTTCTGCCCATGCTCCACAGCCACTCTGTCTCTTCCCGCCCAGTTCCACCCTCTCCCCTGAGCGCACCATGTCCTTGCTCCTCCCCCCCCAAGCCTCCTGCACGCCATGAAATAGCAGATTGCAGCAGGCAGGGGGCATGGGGAGAGATGTGGGAGGCACCGACACGTGGGAGGCACTGGGGGGGGGGGTGGAAGGGACCTGATAGGGGGGCTGCCGGTGGGTGTTCAGCACCCACCATTTTTTCCCCGTGGGTGCTCCAGCCCCAAAGCACCCCCAGACTTAGTGCCTATGTTAGATGGCATGGGAGCATGGCCTAGTAGAATACAATATTAATGTTTTGAAGGCTACTTGCTTCAGTAATAGTCCCTATTTTAGTTATAGGGACTCTCTCTCAAACATACAGAATCTTTTAATACAGAAGTCACGAAGTGCAGTCACTGTAAGTAATAAACTCTTCATCATTCCTAAGTTTTTCTAGCAATTCAACTTCAAATATTTTACCTTAGAGACTAACCAATTTATTAGAGCATAAGCTTTCGTGAGCTACAGCTCACAAAAAGCTTATGCTCTAATAAATTGGTTAGTCTCTAAGGTGCCACAAGTCCTCCTTTTCTTTTTGCGAATACAGACTAACACGGCTGTTACTCTGAAACCTGTCAAATATTTTAGTTGGCTAATGTGTTCCGTCTCACTGCACAGTTTATAAAGGACATATCTTTCTATCATGAGGAAACCTGGAGCATTATGGAAGTTAAAAGAAATTTTAAATCAGAAGAAAACTGAAGTTATAGATCCCTTCTGCAAGGAAGTCAAATATCTCTTAGCTATTTTGTTGGTCTTGCATGTATTGAAATATTAGACATGCAAGATGGATGAGGTAATATCTTTTATTGGATCAACTTCTGCTGGTGAAAGATAAGCTTTCAAGGTTATACAAAGCTCATCTTCAGGTCTGAGAAAGATATCTTCAGAGTGTCACAGTTAAATACAAAGTGGAAAAGATTATTAAGCATAAGGAGTTAACACGTGGCTCAAGGAACCATTCAAAATGAAGCGAGCAGTTAACACCTCTGCATTTGTATGACACATGATCTTGAGTTTCTTTGGACTGAGCAAGGTTGCAAGTGGTGTGGCTCTATTCAAACCATCATTGCACTTCTTCTTTTATATCACATTTGAAAAGCATCAGGTCAAGATTATAATTGAATCTTGAGATTCAAAAGTCATTCTAATGCTTCCTTGGTACCTAGGTGGATCCTCCTTATGCCACCACCGTAAGTGTGGATGGGGCAGTTTTCTGTGATGTGCCACATAGTTTGTACTTCATAGAATCATAGGACTGGAAGGGACACTGAGATGTCATGTAGTTCAGTCTCCTGCACTCATGGCAGAACTAAGTATTATCTAGTGTTATCACCACAGTCACAATTTGGTGATTCTTTGATTTTCCATTTGTGGAGGAGATATCCACACGACCTGTGTGTTGTCTGAATGCAGCTAAGTGCAGTCTGCTACCTATGAGGAAGGCCGACTCCCAGGACTTCTTTCAATGGATCTTCAATTGGGTCTTCATTTGGGACATCATAAGTGGCCCACGATTCGAGCCAGCTATACTGATACCCTTTCCGTTAGCCTGTAGCTTTAATGCATGGATCCAGAAAGGCTTCCTGGATTTGAGTCAGGAGATTGGCAGTGAACTGAGGTCTTGATGTATCAGCAGGTCCAGAGCATCCAGGATCCTGTACTTCTGGCCTACAGCAGCATCTCACCTGATGTCAGCTGGTGTTTTGACAGCCAAAATTGGTAGCTACAGTATTGGCGTTGACGTGAGAGAGCTGCTAACAAACCTGAGTGCAGCACTGATTTCAGTATTGGTGTGGGAGCTATTGCATCAAGTTGGCACATAATGCTCTGTTGTTGGTGAGACCAGGGCTTTTACCGATGTTCAAAGTGTGCATGCATTACATCCCCAGGTTGTGCCAGCGAGCTGTTGCCTGATGTTAACCCTCGTCTTTATCTTCCTGGTGGTCATTTCAGGGTGCTGGTGATAACTCAGCATCCTATTGAGGGTAACTCCAAGTTTCCATGGGTAGTGATCATGTAATAGGGGCAGTGGCACTTTGCCTTCCTGGTTCTTCAAGTGGAATGCAGAGATGAGTGGTTTTGAAGCATTGGGTTTCAGCTTCCAAGCTTTGAAATATGTCTCAAGTGTCCAGAGGTCATTGTTCATGGCCTTTTCTGTGGCCCTCACAGAGGCCGACAGCATTGCTAGTGCAATTTTATCTGCAGAGATGAATTTGGGGGATGATCTGACCGGATGTCACTGGAATAGAGATTGAGCAGTGCGGACACTAAAACAATCTCTGTGGGAGGCTGTTGTTCAGTCTCCATGAATTGCTGGCAGATTCGCCAAGGCACACAGTGAATCTTCTGTTACTCAGCATCTCAGTGACCTGTCTGATGGTTGACTGGCATGGGAAAACTAACGATTATTTCAGCAGAAGACTTTTGAGCCATACAGCATCATATGTAGAAGAAAGATCCATGCATGCAGCTGCTGTTTTAATTTTCACTGGTAGCCAGATTCTACGTAGACGGTTAAGGCTAGCACCTGGTCAGAGCAGCTGTGACCAGTTCTAAATCCGGCCCTCCTGCTGCGGACCATGGTTACTCCAATGTCAGCTGTAGCCTTTGAATTAGGAACCAGTCCAACAGTTTATAGCAACCGCTAAGGTGAATCATTGCCATGATAACAACAGATAGAAAGGAGAAATAAAAAACATCTAAAAGAGCACAGACTAAGAAGCAAAAATGGACTGTGTCTGCTCTTTCAGGTAGCCTCCAGCATAATAGTTTTTTTCAGTACTCAAGCTAAAAAACTAAAGAACAGGTTGTATTTTATTGCAGTTATTTTTTATCCACTAGTATCAGTGAGTCAAATTAATGTCTTTCAATTATTTTGCTCACCACTACACTATGTGTAACAATTTGATTGCTATGCAATTACTATAGCCCTAGTATAACCAAGTTTCAAATTAATTTTAGGGTCATGCAAAAACAAACTATAAAGATATGGCATTGGACCCCAAGTCCCCAACTAGCAATGTCTAGCTGATATGTGTCCATGTTCCCCTCCACTGAAGGGCAGTTTACTTCCAATACAGTCAGTAGTGGATTTTTTCTTGGGGGGTGGGGGGGCGAAGAGAGGGGAGTTAACTACAAATGGCAGCGGGCAGTGAGAATTTCTGTTATGTTCTGAACTAGATTACCCAAGCATTTTTGTATAACAAAATAGATTTTGAATTTATATACTGTAGCCTCTTTCATAATCAAGAAAATCAAAAGCATTTTTCAAGGTAAAGGCTCAGATACTTGATGCACAATGACTAGGTAGAGGAAAGTAGCAAACATTATTTTGCATGCAATAATGTTAACATGGTCTTGAATCTTTAAACCCATTTTACTGATTAATGGAATAGTGGATTAATGTGGACACTGGTGCTACATGTAATGCTTCCAAGAGTACCCAGCGATCCACTGAGACAACTGAAAGAAAGGGCTAAAATAGCCTTATCTAAATAGTTTCACTTATCTCAAAGCACTACACTTATTATTTTACTACTAATTCTGCAGTACATGAGAGCAAAATTCTGCTGCTGTTCCTATTGTGTTGCTCTTCATTTCTCAATCAATCCACATCATTGCTACTGCATTCTGCAGCCCTGCTAACACTAGATCCCTCACTACATGGGTTTGTCTCTGAAGGCTCTGGATTATTAGAAAAGTCATTAAATTGTAGCATGGCTTGTTGCTGGGAGCAGATCATGACTCTCCCTAGAACCAAACCTGGAATAGGCCCAGTGGCCACATTTGGGACAACTACAAGACCCTAATGAGATCTGGCTCCTCTCTGTCATTGATGGAAGAATGCGACTAATGCTGCTTCCCCGTGTTTCTTCGGCAGGAGCACAAATTTTACATCTTTTATCCCTGTCTGCTGCCCCTTCAGCCCTCATTAGAGACAAAGAGAAAGTTATTCTGAGCCTCAAGCCCTGGGGTCAGGCCCAGGGACAACGATGAGGACAAGTCTCAAATGGTATGTTATGATGCTGCTGTTTGTTTGGTAATGAAATAAAGTTTGGATTTATTGCTACCAGCTCTGGCTGGCCTACTGACCCCATAACTTCAGAAAAAGTTCCTTTGGAATCTATTGCTGCCACCTCTAGCCATGTGCTTAGAGGAGGAGACTGTACTTGGGGACGGAGAGATTGTCCTGGTGCTACTTATTTTTTGCCTTTCCCTCCAGTCCTTTGTAACTGGATCATGAAGATCCTTGTGTCCGTCTAGCTTTGCTTTTTTCAGCTTCCTTTAAGTTTCTCTCTCAAACAGTTTTCAAAATTGCTTGAAAGAGCAGTAAATACCTTTAATAAACATTGAGTTGGCCAGATGAGAGTACTTGATATGTTGCAATAATGATGAAAGAATACAATCGTAGCAACCATCTGTTAGAACAACTAAAAACGCAACAAAAAAATGGGAAGAAGCAAATCTTCTTCAGACATTAAACTTTGCAAAATATTCAACTTCGAAGTTAAAACTAGTTTTTCTTTCTTCCCACATTTGAGCTGCTTCTATGAAAATATAGTGTAAGTTACAACATTTTTTTACATCCATTAAATGTTCAAAGGTGGAGGCAATTTATTGTAAATGTAGTGAACTGTGTCTTTGAGAGACCAAGTAGCAGCCCACACCAAGAAGTGCAACAGGCAGAAATAAGGATGTGGTATAGGCTGGTGTGATCTATGAACAGGCAGCAATAAATCACTGGATCCTCCTGGGTTGTGTTTTCACATTAGCAGTCTCTGTGTTGGATACCAAACTGGAGATATTACACTAAAAGTAGGTATACATCTGAGGTGGGAGGTGTGATTCCCAGCTTGTGTAGATGTACTCGAGCTCTGCTCAAGCTAGTACCTAAAAATAGCAGTGTGCCCATGGCAGCATGGGTGGCAGCTCAGGCAAGCTGCCCAAATAGGTACCCAGGGCGGTTCAGTGGGATTGGACTCAGAGTGGCTAGCTCAAGTGGCTGCCCATGCCACCATGGGCACACTACTATTTTTAGCTCAAAGAGAGCTAGCATGAGTATGTCTGTAGATGTACCCTAACTGACATTATCTTTAAAAAAAATGGAAGCAACTTTTTGCAGTACATTTCAGTCTTCATGGTGGAGCGATTTGGACTGCTCACATGGTATTTATATTCTTTCTCTGGCTACTCCATATCATATGCCCAAGAAGACCAGCAGAGACAATTTGGCTATTTCTCAGAGGAAGAGACTATAGCGTATGCTGTTTTTGAATGAATCAGGGTGGGGGTGGGGAAGTGCCTGAATATTGAAGGTTGATTTCCTTTTGGCAACCATTCTCAAATTCCCACAGCTATAGAGTCTGGAAACTAATTATTTTTTCCAGTATTTGAGATCCTAATTAATAATTAATTATAACATTATTAATAGTTATTATACTATTTTGCAAGGGAACACAGTCCACCAAGAGATATACTGGATGGATAAATCAGTTCCTAAGCTGTAGGCTGAACGGACTATCAAAGGGAAATAGCCTACTGGAGTAAGTGCAGTTCTCAATAAATAATCAGAAAACTAAATGCAGGCCTAATGTAAACAAGCATAATTCATCTGAAGTCGATGAAGTTACGTGAGAGTTGAAGTAAGCCTTGAGTCAGTAAGACTCTGATACAACAGAACTGAACTACAATGTTTCTCAGGGGAAAGTGTGCTTTTGTAAACTAATTTAATGCTGAAATACAATAATTTATATCTATTTCACAAATATGTCTTGCAAAAGGGAAGATTTGGCAATGTGAAATTGCCCAAAAGAACTGTTTATAGCTGCAAGTTTTATTTTTACATTCAGTGTAAACTCCCTGAATATTCACACTTGTTTTCTTCCAAAAGAGATTTTCAACATTTTCACTGCAATTTTCAAAATTTTGGAAATTTTCACTTGACTATCTGGTAGTAATGAAGCATCAAAGAACAAGCAGCAGCTGATGTTAAGCAGATGAATGGAATGGGTCCAATGACATGGGCTTCTTTATTTAAATTCTGCACCTTTCCACTCATTAAGGGAAGTTAGAGGGACGGAGCAGAGGAAGGAGAAAAGAGGTCTCAGGGAATTTTAAAACATGTCTCACTCACATTACAGTCTGTTTACCTGCTTAACTAGAGATGCAAAACTTTGGACACTATAGATAATTGAAAGCAGGTTTTCAGAATTTACGGAATTTTGCAACTCTAAGTAGTTTGTGTGGTTGTAGATATAAATATAAAACGTGGAACAATATTCTTTGGTGGATTAATTTTTTAAAATTGTTTTATCTTATTTTCAATCATTTTATAAGTGCTACAGAACACTTCAGGGGATGTATTCATCATCTAATATCAACAGACACCTGGAGGGTGTAATTGTTCGTATACACTGTTGTGACATTTCCCTCTGGTGTTATCCGGACCAGTGATCTGCTAGGTCATGCCAATCCTTGACTCTGGGAGCTGGTCTTACCCTGCTCTGCTATGAGAACCCCCACTCCTGGGCTGTTCACGCACAGCCTCGAGCATGTAAGCTGCTCCCAGCTACCCAGCTACTTACAAACAAATGACACTAGCAATATCTCCAGTTCCAGACACAACCCTAGGAACCTCCATCTTGCAGTGCCCAGTTATGCCTGCTGGACATAACAAGGGGAAATAGTTTTACTTTGTGTAATGACTCAACCACTCCCAGTCTCTATTCAAGCCTAAGTTAATTGTATCTAATTTGCAAATTAATTCCAATTCAGCAGTCTCTCATTGGAGTCTGTTATTGAAGTTTTTTTGTTGAAGAATAGCCACTTTTAGGTCAGAAATCAAGTGACCAGAGAGATTGAAGTGTTCTCCGATTGGTTTATGAATGTTAAAATTCTTGACATCTGATTAGTGTCCATTTATTCTTTTATGTAGAGACTGTCCCGTTTGACCAATGTACATGGCAGAGGGGCATTGCTTGCACATGATGGCATATATCACATTGATAGATGTGCAGATGAATGAGCCTCTGATACTGTGGCTGATGTGATTAGGCCCTATGATGGTGTCCCCTGAATAGATATGTGGACACAGTTGGTAATGGGCTTTGTTGCAAGGATAGGTTCCTGGGTTAGTGATTCTGTTGTGTGGCGTGTGGTTGCTGGTGAGTATTTGCTTCAGGTTGGGGGGCTGTCTGTACGCAAGGCCCTACGCTACCAGCACTCCCAGCTATCTTCGAGACACCACTGACTTCCTGAGGAAACTACAATCCATCGGTGATCTTCCTGAAAACACCATCCTGGCCACGATGGATGTAGAAGCCCTCTACACCAACATTCCACACAAAGATGAACTACAAGCCGTCAGGAACACTATCCCCGATAATGTCACGGCAAACCTGGTGGCTGAACTTTGTGACTTTGTCCTCTCCCATAAGTATTTCACATTTGGGGACAATGTATACCTTCAAATCAGCGGCACTGCTATGGGTACCCACATGGCCCCACAGTATGCCAACATTTTTATGGCTGACTTAGAACAACGCTTCCTCAGCTCTCGTCCTCTAATGCCCCTACTCTACTTGCGCTATATTGATGACATCTTCATCATCTGGACCCATGGAAAAGAAGCCCTTGAGGAATTCCACCATGATTTCAACAATTTCCATTCCACCATCGACCTCAGCCTGGACCAGTCCACACAAGAGATCCACTTCCTGGACACTACGGTGCTAATAAGCGATGGTCACATAAACACCACCCTATACCGGAAACCTACTGACCGCTATTCCTACCTACATGCCTCCAGCTTTCACCCAGACCACACTACACGATCCATTGTCTACAGCCAAGCTCTACGATACAACCGCATTTGCTCCAGCCCCTCAGACAGAGACAAACACCTACAAGATCTCTATCAAGCATTCTTACAACTACAATACCTACCTGCTGAAGTGAAGAAACAGATTGACAGAGCCAGAAGAGTGCCCAGAAGTCACCTACTACAGGACAGGCCCAACAAAGAAAATAACAGAACGCCACTAGCCGTCACGTTCAGCCCCCAACTAAAACCTCTCCAACGCATCATCAAAGATCTACAACCTATCCTGAAGGATGACCCAACACTCTCACAAATCTTGGGAGACAGGCAAGTCCTTGCCTACAGGCAGCCCCCCAACCTGAAGCAAGTACTCACCAGCAACCACACGCCACACAACAGAACCACTAACCCAGGAACCTATCCTTGCAACGAAGCCCGTTGCCAACTGTGTCCTCATATGTATTCAGGGGACACCATCATAGGGCCTAATCACATCAGCCACACTATCAGAGGCTCGTTCACCTGCACATCTATCAATGTGATATATGCCATCATGTGCCAGCAATGCCCCTCTGCCATGTACATTGGTCAAACTGGACAGTCTCTACGTAAAAGAATAAATGGACACAAATCAGATGTCAAGAATTTTAACATTCATAAACCAGTCGGCGAACACTTCAATCTCTCTGGTCACTCGATTTCTGACCTAAAAGTGGCTATTCTTCAACAAAAAAACTTCAACAACAGACTCCAACGAGAAACTGCTGAATTGGAATTAATTTGCAAATTGGATACAATTAACTTAGGCTTGAATAGAGACTGGGAGTGGTTGAGTCATTACACAAAGTAAAACTATTTCCCCTTGTTTATTCCCCCCCCCCCGCACTGTTCCTCAGATGTTCTTGTTGACTGCTGGAAATGGCCCACCTTGATTATCACTACAAAAGGTCTTCTTCCCGCCCACCCCCCGCCCACTCTCCTGCTGGTAATAGCTCATCTTAAGTGATCACTCTCCTTATAGTGTGCATGATAAACACCCATTCTTTCATGTTCTGTGTGATATAAATCTCCTCACTGTATTTTCCACTGAATGCATCCGATGAAGTGAGCTGTAGCTCACGAAAGCTTATGCTCAAATAAATTGGGTAGTCTCTAAGGTGCCACAAGTACTCCTTTTCTTTTTGCGAATACAGACAAACATGGCTGCTACTCTGAAACCAGTCTTATTAATCTCTCCTCATACGGAAGCTGTTCTATAACCCTAATAATTTTTGTTGCCCTTTTCTGAATAAACAAACAGATTTATTAAGTATAAAGATAGATTTTAAGTGATAAGTCAAAACATAAGTCAGATTTGGTCAAATGAAATAAAAGCAAAACACATTATAAGCTGATCTTAACACTTTCAATGCCCTTACAAACATAAATGCTTCTCCCCACAGGCTGACTGGTTGGTCTTCAGTCAGGCTCTCCCCTTTGATCAGCATTTCAGTTGCTTGGTGTGGTGTCTGTAGATCTAGGTGGAACAGAGAGGAAGAGCATGGCAAAGTCTCTCCCTTTTATCATGTCCTCTTTTCCCTCTTGGCTTTGCCCACCCCCCTTCAGAGTCAGGTGAGCATTACCTCATCGCAGTCCCAAACTGCCCAAAGGAAGTGGGGAGTGACTCACTCAAGAGTCCAACAGATCCTTTTGTTGCTGTCTAGGCCTGCGTCCTTTGTTCCTGTGAGACTGGGCTGGGTTTGTCCTATACATGCCCTGATGAGGTGTGAACTGCCCCTCTGCTCTAGGAGAGTTTTTGTCTGGGCTTGTTTTAAGCCATGAGGACCCATTTTCAGCCTCATAACTATACACATGAAATTATAACCTAAATTTACTGTAACAACAATTACTATAACATCACTATAACAACAATGCTCAGTGCATCATAAGCCTTCCAAAGACACCCAACATGACAAACTTTGCATTGGATACCACACAATCATTTTACAGGGATGAACATGGGGGTGCTGGCTGTTCCCACGAGGTACAGAGTGTCACAACTGTGCCATGCACAAGCACTTTTAAAGCCACTCCACTGCAAACACAACTTTTGTATTTTTGTCTAGTTCCCTTTGTTCTTCATGAAGGCTGATAGAACATTAACATAATTAGCTTGTCTGCTATGACAATAATTTTAGAAGAACTAGTGGTGCGATGATTAGCAATTCATTGGTTGGAAGGAATGTTAATGTGACTGTTGCCTGTCTTCTCTTAAAATAAATATGACAATCAGCAGTTTTTATGTACCTCTCTGTAGCAAGTATAGCTAGAAATAAGCTATCCTACTGATTTTGTTGCCTGATTCAATATCACTGGATGACAATGTTTCTACTGATGTATCTTCACTTACAGTTTTATTGCAGCAACTAATCATGTGTGGGAATAATTTTACTTTCAGCTACTAATGACTTCCTTAAATAAAAGGTGTTAAGATGCATCCTCAGCATCCTGACTACAGCACAAAATATTCCCTATGCATATGTAAGTGGAGGGGAATAACCAGCAGCAGATCCAGGCATGCTCCCCTTTCCCCCCTAATCCACAGAAACTCTCTCCATAGTTGCTCCTCTGGGGGAAAAGAGCAATGTGCAGAGAACGGATGGACCAGGAGCTGGAAAGAGTCAGACTAGAGGGATGAACATTCTCCACAACATCCTTTCCCCCTTAACTCTGAGGGAATTCTTAATGCTCCCAAGGAAAAGATTAGTTGAAAACTCTACTGGCCCACCAGAATCACATCACTGCATTTTTTATTCTATTTTAAGGAAATAAGTTGTGTATTGGAATTCCCATGCATGAATATGGAATTGTCAGATTGCATAACTCCATGATTCTACTGTGGTTATCTTTGTCCTCGCTGCTCCAGTCCCTTCTATTTGTTACTCTTACTTCTTGCGTTTTGTGTATATTGGGACTGTAAGATCTTTAAGATAGGAACTGTGCCTTTCAGTTGTACAGTGAGGCATCTAGTGCATGTTGGGACACTAAAAAAATAATAAAAATAGTGTGTTGCTATTATAAGATATTGGCACATATCAGATACATAGAAAGGCATGAGAATGGAGACAAAATATCTCCCACAATAGGTGTGTTGAACTTTCATAAGAGGCACATCTTGAAGTGTGTCAATTTTCCGTATAAAGAATAGATGTTTTAAAAATTAAAAATTATAGAACCAAACAAAGATGGTCAATTTTTCTTTTTAAAATGAGCATTTGTGTTTTTTAAGAAAGCCCATTTATTAAAATGAAATAACCATATACAATTGTAATTCATTTAAAGTAAATTTTAGAAACACTCCAGCTCATAATCCTCACATCTAGCTTCTGATAGGAGAATTCTTCCAAATAACTATGGATCAGGCTGGACTCATAATAAAGGTAAAAGCCAACATTTAAAAAAATGTTTTAAACAAAAGTGGGTTTTATTAATTTAAGACAAAATTCAACTACGAATACAATACATTTTTAAAAACTTGTTTTTTTTCTTTTTGGAGAAGCAGTTTTAATTGGTGCAAGTCACTCTGGAATCTGTAGAAATCAATATGCTGTCTCTATTCTGATCTTGAATATAACTTTTCAAAATGACAAAGTATTTTTAAAGTTTTTTTGCTTCCTTATGTCATGCTCAGTTTGAGTGTAAAAAAATATAGTATTTTCCCCTTTTTCATTTCTTCAGTTCTTTATTTGACATTTCCTTTTCTTTTAAATCAAGTAAGTTGAAAACCTTATTGTACTATAAAGCTTTGCTCTGAGGATTGGTGGTTTCTAGTATTAATCCCACCAGACGTCTGATGGAGAGCAGGTGCATTATTTTCATGAATCGGACAAAATTTGAGCATGTTCAGATTTCTTGTTTCCTGTGCCTGAGTTTTCATAGATTTTAAGGCCAAGAGAGACTATTAGATCATCTACTTTGATCTCCTGTATAACACAGGGCATTGAATTTTCCCAGTAACAACTGCATTGAGCCCAGTAACTTATGTCTGAAGAAAGCATATATTCCACAAAGGCACCAATCTTGATTTGAAGGCATCAAGGGATGAGGAATCCACTACTTCTCTTAGTTGTTTGTTCCAACAGTTAATTACCCTTACTGTTAAAAATGTGTTCCTTATTTCTGCTTTGATTCCCAGCCAGGGTTTTTTGTTCGTTCCTTCTGCACTAGATTGGTATTTTCTTCCTGTGTAGGTATTTCACCGTAATGAAGCCACTTCTCAGTTTCTAGCTCTGACATGCAGAATGGGATCTGACTCCAGATCAAAACTGTGTGTGCGCACACATGCATGCGCCTCTCCTCAGACTCATAAATAGAGATGATCAAAAAACAAAATTGAAACAAAATATTTTGATCATTTCCCATTGAATATTTTCATGAAATTAATATTTTACTGTGAAATGTTTCAATTTCATTGAGGCAGCATTTTCCAATGGAAAATTGTTGTCTACCTCTGCTCATGAGTTCTCTGCTATTATATCAACACAGGCTGGAACTAGAGCTATGCCAAACCTTCATGATAAAAAAAAACAACCATGCAAAATAAATGTGGGCCAAGTTTGCAAGATATTTAGTTGGTGATTGGTCCTGCTTTGAGCAGGGGGTTGGACTAGATGACCTCCTCAGGTCTCTTCCAACGCTGCTACTCTATGATTCTATATGACAGTTTAGGGTTTCAAATAGAAAGTATATGAAATTTGGTGCTGCAGTTGGGTATGCCACCACCACACTTCTTGCTCTGACTTCTGTGGGTTAAAAGACGAGGGGAAGCTTAGAAGAACACTAGAGCTTCTGCTTTTGTGACAGCTTCCCCCTTCCCCCCACAGTCAGAGCACTTTTTGAATGGCCATTTCAACTGAGTTTTTTGCCTTGAATTAAATCTCCCAATATAAAATGAACTGCCGGAGTTCAAGCCTGTGCAAACCAAAACCAAAAAGAAGGGCCCTTACAAGGTGAAATCATCAAAATTCATCCAGCTTGAGTTGGAACCTTGCTCATCCTAGAATCGTTTTCAACCTCTTTTATTCAGTCACTCCAGTACAAATCCTAATTTGTAACTCCTCACTTTGTTCCTTAAACTCTCCTCACCTTTGGAGCTGAGCATGCTGGCATTTAGCTAGATGCTTTTGTTCCTGCTTTTCTTGCTCACCTGACATCTTTACAAAAGCTCTCATCTAATCCATAGAAAAACATCTAAATTCGGTCATTCATTCTTGCTGGCTTTGTCTTAGTTACTGCAACTACAAAAGACTATTTCCACCTCCTCCAATTTATGTTAGATTAGAAAAAGAAATGTCTATTTAACTAGAGTGCCTAATTTATAATACATATAGGAAACCCTAGCAGACATTATAACTTATCCTAAAACAAAAGGGTGACCATAATCAGTCATAAGGATTGTTCTGGTCTGTCCCTGCCTTAACATCTGATCTGACACTGGCAGTCTGTCAGATGCATTTTTACCAATGTCCCAGAGGGTCATTCCTTTCTGCTATTCAAAAAGGGTGGCTTGCAGGATGATCAAATCATACATTAATTCTTATAGTACAAATATAAAATCCTGCTCCGACATATTGACTATGTCTGTTCATTCTTTATGTACTAAAAGTAATTTTTAAAAGCACAGGAAATATAAAGGAGAAAAAATATGGTAGAGCTTATATCAAACTTTTCCCAGTCTTTGGAACATTTGGAAACTAAGTATTTTAATTTTTCCCATTACTATTTAACTTTATTGCTATTTCTCAGCAACTGACAACAGTGCCAAGATACGTAGCAGAAGAGATCAAATGATAGGGGAGCAATTCTTTGCTCCCTGAAACAGATTGCAGTGGTAGTGAGGTTTATGTACAGTCAAACAACCCTTTGGCTTTAAAGCTGAGGCACATAACTACTTCATGATAAAAATCCAAAATATTCCACATTAGTTATGAGAGACTGAAGGGGAGTTTTGTTTGGGCTTGCCTAGTTGTATGTCTCTAAAATGCCTGTTCCTCATTTTGTTTACTGTCTATAGTATCATAAATGCTGTGAAAAGCAAGTAATGTTGATATGGATAGGGAATAGGGCTCACATAATCTGTTCATTGAATGGGAATGATACTTGAGATTTGCTTGACAACACTGTACTCTTGTCTTGGAAATATCTCCTAATGAGGTAGAGCTATGCAAAATTCAGTGGTATCCATTTGCAGGGGATTGGATTAACATTTTCTATGTGGTGATTCACATATGTTCTCACCCCCACAGGGTCCACTTTGTATTTTGAAACTGTCTCATCCAAGTGGCTTTGCATCAAAACTGTAATGTGACCCAGGTTCACTCAAATTGGTCCCATGTTTACTCAAAATGCCTGCAAGCCTTTAGACAAAGCTGAGTTGAATTTCTAGCCTGTACTATCATCTGTCAAGTTTCATACAACTTCAGATTTTATAACCAGTGTAGTGAGGTGGTGTGGCTCCCCGCCACCCCGGAGAGGGTTGAGCCCCAGCTAGCCCCTTTACATGTGGTGGAGAATGTGGGCATGATCCCTCAGCCCCTGTGAGGAGGGGTCTGAGGGGGAGCACAACCCCGAGAGCGCCATGGAGATGGATCGACTGATCAAGCTCCTGACAGAGAGCCAGGAGTGACAGCAGGCAGCCACCCAGCTCCAGCAGCAGCAACAGCTCATGCAACAACTAGGAGCCCAGCTGCAGCAGCTGGTGACAGCGTTACCTTGCCCCAAGGAGCCACAACTGGGAGACGCAGCCGGGTCGCCACACCAGTGTGGCTAACCAAGATGGGACCTGACGATGACCCCGAGGCTTTCTTGGTAACATTTGAATGGGTAGCACTGGTCACTGGGTGGGCCCCTGACCAGTGGGCCACTCTTTTGGCCCCATACCCGACTGGGACGGCCCAAACGGCGGACCAGGGGCTGGCTACGGAAGAGGCAAGGGATTATAACCGGGTAAAGGCAGCAATCCTGGACATCCTGGATGTCAGCCCAGACACCTTCCGGCAGCAGTTCCAAAGCCAGACATACCCCATAGACACCCGACCCTGTCTGGTGGACCAAGGCCTGAAGGAAATGTGCAAGCAGTGGCTACAGCCAGAGAGAAGGACGGCAGAGGTGGTCATGTAACAAGTCATCCTAGAACAGTTTGTGCACATCCTTCGGCCCGAGGACCACCTGGGTGCTCCACCATTGGCCAGCAACATTAGCAGTCACTGTCACCCTGAGGAAAGACTTCCTCGTGGCTGAAGTGCCAGTGGGGCCCACTATCCGGGCCCAACACCCCAGACCAGAACGCCCTACCACCGAAAAGAAAGGGGGTACCGCGACCAAGCTGCGGGACCTTTCCCGCAGGCAAGAGGCTTGCTCAGGACTTCGGGTCAGATGCCCCGAACATCCCCCTCGACAAGGGTCTGCAACCACTGTATTGAACATCCCGGGGACCAGTAAGAGTACACCCAGGAGCCCGCCGGAGCCCCCACCTGGAGCTCAGACCCTACTTTCTATGTGGGAAATATGGACATTTGCAGTGGGACTGCACGGAAATGGACTGCAGCTTCGGCCATGTCTGTGCGGGGGAGACCAGGGCCTGGCTACCACAGGCTCCCAAGATCATGGTTCCGGTAATCGTCAGAGACGATCCCACCCAGGCCCTGATAGACTCCGGCTGCGGCGAGACACTAATTCACCAGGCTTTGGGATCCCAGGTTGACCCCCACTTGGGAACAATTCGGCTGCAGTGCATCCACGGCGATGTGCGGCCCTATCCCAGTGCCTGCATCCCATTAACAGTGGCCAGGGTCACCCGACGAATCGCTGTCGGCCTGGCCCCTTGACTAGCATATCCGGTGATCCTGGGGTGGGACTGGCCCGCATTCTAGGAGATCCTCCGCTCGACCCCAGTGCTAGAAGGAGAGTGTCCTGAGGCCCAACTGGAGGAGAAGGATGGGACCCCGGAACCCAACAGAGGGACCAAAGAAAGACGGCCCCCGACCGGAGCCCTCGGTCGAACCCCAACTCCATACTGATTTCTGCCGAAACCAAAGAGCTGACCCCACCTTCAGTCAGGCCTACGAACAGCTAGCGGCAGTTGATGTGACCATGGTCGACCCCCAGCGCGCAACCCAGTGGTCCCACTTTGAGCTATGACAGGACCGCCTTTACCGGATTGACCAGGACCCCCACACAAAAGAACCACGAACGCAGCTGCTGGTACTGTGGTGTCACCGATGAGCCGTGATGAAGCTTGCACACGACATCGCTGCCGCCGGGCACTTGGGCCATGAAAAAACCCTCGCCCGGATTTTGACGAGGTTCTTCTGGTCCGGTGTTCACCAAGAGGTGAGGAACTATTGTAGCGCCTGCCCGGAGTGCCAGTTAGCCGCTCCCCTGTGAGTACCCATGGCCCCTTTAGTCCCACGCCTACCGTGGAGACGCCATTTGAGAAAGTGGCCATGGACCTGGTGGGCCCACTCCCGAAAAGTGCTTCAGGGTTCCAGTATGTATTGGTCATTGTTGACTACGCCACCAATTTCCCAGAGGCCATGCCCTTGTGGAGCACCACCGCCCGGACCATCGCTGGTGAACTGGTGAAGGTCTTTGCTCAAGTGGGCTTGCTGTGGGAAATCCTAACGGACCAAGGCACCAATTTTACCTCCTGGTTGTTGCAGCAGGTATGCGAGCTCCTGGGGGTTAAACAATTACGCAACTCCGTCTATCACCTGCAGAAGGACGGCCTGGTGGAATGATTAAATTGGACCCTAAAGGAGATGTTGCAGAAGTTCCCCCCACAGGAGCTATGCTGATGGGACCAGCTGCTCCCTCCCTTGCTGCTAGACATCCACAAAGTACCCCAGTCATCAACAAAGTTCTCCCTATTTGAGCTCCTATATGGACACCGTCCATGAGGCCTGTTGGACTTGATGCAGGAAACATGGGAGCAGTCCCCATCCACAACCTAGGGCCTTCTGAAGTATGTCCTCCAGCTGCAGGAGTACCTCGCTCAGGCTGGCGCCCTCGCTCATGAAAACTTAAAGGTTGCGCAGGAAGTGCAGGTGTGTGCCTTTGAACCAGGGGCTCAGGTCCTGCTCCTTCTGTCATTGAGGGAGTCGAAGCTACTGGCCTGTTGGCAGTGACCCTATGAGGTGGCTCAGAAGGTCGGGACCGTCACCTACGAGATCCACCAGCCTGACCGGCGCAAGACCACCCAACAATACTACGTGAATTTGTTGAAACCGTGGCGGGAGCCCTGCTGATTAAACCTTACCCGCTAGAGCCAGAGTTGGGTCCCCACACACCCCTGACAGAGGACCGTGCCATCCCCCTGCTCGGCAACACCCTCATGGAGGAACAGGGCAAGCAGGCCCAATGTCTCCTATAGGCTTTCTGGAGAACCTTTACTGCCCTTCCCAGTTATACAACCCTGGTCCATCACTTAATTCAGACCAAGCCGGGGAAGGTAATGTGGGAGACGACCAGGCCGCTGCCGTACCAAATGCAACAAGAGGTGGAGGAGGAAGTACAGGCCATGCTGGCCTTAGGAGTCATTGAGCCTTCGCAGAGCAAGTGGCACAGTCCAGTGGTCTTGGTGCCCAAGCCCAACCGCACCCAGCGCTTTTGTATAGACTTCTGGCGGGTTAACGCCATTTCACGGTTCGATGCGTATGCTATGCCCCGTGTAGCTGAACTGCTTGGCTGCCTAGGAGAGGCCCAGTTCATTACCACCCTCGACCTCAGTAAAGGATACTGGCAGATCCCGCTTGTCTACACCTCTAAGGAGAAGAGGACATTCGCCATCCCAACGGGACTCTACCAGTTTACAGGGATGCCACGGGGACCTGGCGACATTCCAGCAACTAATGGATCGCCTTTTGCAGCCCCATCAAGTGTACGCAGAGGCCTATTTGGATGATGTCGTAATATATAGCCGCCACTGGGAGGACCACCTGGAACATGTAGCGGCGGTCCTGAGATCCCTGCGACATGCGGGATTGACAGCCAACCCAAAAAAAGTGTTGCATCGGATGGCAGGAGGCCACATACCTAGGGTACACCATAGCGGGGAGGACGAGTGAAACCCCTCATGGGGAAAGTTCAAGCCCTGGCAGCCTGTCCACCACCCTCCACAAAATGCCAGGTACGACAGTTTCTGGGGCTCTCCGGCTACTATCTGCAGTTCATTCCACAGTTTGCTTCCATCGCAGCCCCCTTAACAGGACTTTTGACGAAGGACAGTCGCCAGTGGGTGCCATGGTCCCAGGACTGTGAAGACGCCTTCCGGACACTCCAGATGTGTGTCTGCCAGGAGCTGGTCCTATACAGCTCGGACTTTGACCAGGGGTTTATCGTCCACATGAATGCCTCAGAGGTGGTGCTCGGGGCCATCCTGTCCCAGGACGTTGATGAAGATGACCACCCAGTCTTATACCTCAGCCGAAAATTATTCCCCCGCAAGAAGAACTACGCCGTAATCAAGAAGGAAGCATTTGCTGTGAAGTGGGCCTGTGACGCCCTACGGTACTACCTCCTCAGGGCTCCGTTTACACTAGTCACAGACCATGGCCCCCCTCCAATGGTTAACGAGAATGAAAAACAATAGATTACTGCAGTGGTATCTGGCCTTACAGCCCTACACTTTCACCATCCGGCATAGGGCTGGTGAGGACCATGCGAACACAGACTGCCTGCCTGGCCCTGACGAGTGGGAGCCAGACTTGAGGGGGGGTATGTGTAGTGAGCTGGTGTGGCTCCCCGCCACCCCGGAGAGGGATGAACTCATCCAGAGGCTGGGGTGGGTGGAGCTAGGGAGCTCTGAGTCCATACCTCAGAGGGTCAGGCGGTGACCCGGAAGTAAAAAAGCTCACCCTCAGAGCTCACTAGAGGGCCAGCTGGTGGGAAGGCCAGACACCTCCAGCCTAGCCCGTGACTGGGAAGCCCCTGAGGCCCAAGGTTCATGCCAGGACTGGCCCGACTTGCCCTGTGACTGCCACCCAGAGGAGTTGCTGGACCTGCCGCTTGCCCGGTACCACAAGGAACCCATGGTGCTGAACCCCCCGGAGGACTCCACCGTGACTCAGGTACCACCAGAGGGGGAATCAGGAAGTAGCCCAGGGACAGCCGACCCGAGTCTGGCTGTAGCACTGCCAGAGCCCATGTCAGTGTGTTGCAGCCAGGATCCACACTGACACAGCAGAGGATCTTCTATCGCTGCGAGGGCCCCAGGCTGGGACACAGTGGAGTGGGAGGGCCTGTGTCCCCCCTGCCACCCATGAGTTGGGTGGCTGTCTCCCCCTCTCCGAAACCATCTGGAGGCTTGGGCCTACTGTTACTCTCAGCCCTGCCTGAGGGCCTGAGCTCCTGACTCATTACTGCCCCACCCTGACCTAGGGCCTGGGCTCACTACTGTTTGTACTGTTACTGCTCAGCCCTGCCTGAGGGCCTGAGTCATTATTGCCCCGCCCTGACCTAGGGCCCTGGCATAACTATACATATTTTCTGCCTCCACAAGACTTCCGCGGCCGAACTAATTCCCCAATCCTGAGCTGTGTGTAGTGAGACGGTGTGGCTCCCCACGGCCGGCTAGCCCCTTTACACCAACCAGTTTCACACAACTCTACTAGTTAGCCCCATGTAGTATTTTGCTACATTTTCTTTGTTTTGAATTTGATTGGATTGGTTTCTGTGGTTATTCTTGTTCTCCTCCCCTTTGATTGTTTCTCTCTTATTGTGCAGACTGAAATCCCTGTGTTGTTTGCTATGGTTATTTTATGTTATGGCATGTATGGGGAGGAGTGTCTCTTGGGAATCAAGAAATCATGGAGATAAGAATCTCCAGCTATCCAAAGTCACAATAAAAACAAGGAAATTGTAGTCTTAGACGTAATAAAACATACAGTATATAAAACTGAAATGACCAGGCTTGGTACAATACATTTGTACAGAGCTCAGTTCATTTCTGGAATAGGCTTGGTCTCAGCAATTCTTTGCCCACTCTTCCCCCTCCCTTGCCTTGTATTTCTGTAAATGCATCAGACACAACAGGAAGCAGAACTTCAGCTGGGGCACATCAGCATAGATCCATTTACATCAATGGAGCTTTGCCAATTATCAGCTGAGGTTCTGGCCTGAGGTTCTTAAGCCAGGTCTATACTAAGAGTTTGTCGGATTTAGCAGCGTTAAATTGAATTAACCTTGCACCCATCCACACAACGAAGCCATTTTTTTTTACATAAAGGGCTCTTAAAACCAATTTCTGTACTCCTCCCCAACGAGGGGATTAGCACTGAAATAGACATCGTCGTTTCGAATTAGGGTTAGTGTGGATGCAATTCAAAGGTATTGGCCTCTGGGAGCTATCCCACAGTGCACCACTGTGACTGCTCTGGACAGCACTCTGAACTCTAATGCACTGGCCAGATGTACAGGAAAATCCCCGGGAACTTTTGAATCTCATTTCCTGTTTGGCCAGGCGAGCTCATCAGCACAGGTGACCATACAGTCCCAGAATCGAAAAAGAGCTCCAGCATAGACCGAACAGGAGGTACTGGATCTGATCGCTATATGGGGAAAGGAATCCATGCTATCAGAACTACGTTCCAAAAGACAAAAATGCCAAAACATTTCAAAAAATCTCTGAGGCCATGAGGGATAGAGGGTACAGCAGGGATGCAACACAGTGTTGCGAGAAACTTAAGGAGCTCAGACAAGCGTACCAGAAAACCGAAGAATCAAATGGACACTCCAGGACAGAGCCCCAGACATGCCTCTTCTATGCTGAGCTGCATGCAATTTGAGGGGGGGCTGCCACCACTACCCCACCCCTGTCCATGGACTCCGATGATGGGGTACTCTCCGCCATCCCTGAGGATTTTGCAGACAGGGAAGATGAGGAGGAGAACAAGGTTGAGGAGAGCACACAGCACACCATTCTCCAGGATCTTTTTATCACCCTGACTGAAATACCCTTCCAACCCAACCAAGCCGGAGAAGGGACCTCTGGTGAGTGTACCTATTTAAATATAATACAGGTTATAAAAGCAAGCGTTTTTTAATGATTAAGTAGCCCTGAGGACTTGGGATGCATTCATGGCCAGTACAGCTACTGGAAAAGTCTGTTAATGTGTCTGAGGATGGAGTGGAAATCCTCCAGGGAACTCTCCATGAAGCTCTCCTGGAGGTACTCTAAAAGCCTTTGCAGAAGGTTTCTGGGGAGAGCAGCCTTATTCCGTCCTCCATTGTAGGACACTTTACCATGTCATGCTAGTAGCAAATAATCTGGTATCATTGCATGACAAAGCCTGGCAGCGTATGGTCCCGGTGTTTGCTGGCATTCAAGCAACATCTGCTCTTTATCTCTGTGTTATCCTCAAGAGATTGATATTGTGCATGGTAACCTGGTTGAAATAGGGGAATTTAATTAAGGGGACATTCAGAGGTGGCCGTTCCTACTAGGCTGTTTGCCTGTGGCTGAAAAGAAATCCTCCCTGCAGTTAGCCATGCGGTGGGAGTGGGGGGCCATTGGCGCTGATCTGTTCGCATTTGGCTAGCAGGGATCTTCCCTGATACCAGCCACGTGGTGGGGTGAGGGGTAAAGCAATCATCCCAGAGAATTGGATGGAGGGGGTTAGTTAGGTTTCTGCGGCTGCACGTTAACAGGAAAACCACAGCACTAAATGGCCAACTCAATGTGCTTTGCTTGGTATGGGAGAGGAGAGCACTGCTGTTATGAAGGTTGCAGAAGCCAAAAGACTGTTGCTTACCATGGCCGCCTGCAAGCCAAATTCTGTTGCCCGGCACTGTATGTGTAATCTCTAACACCAAAGCCACAGACACTCAATATAAGATGCAAAATGCGACCTTGTACCAAAATCACATGTGCTATGTAATGTGAATAGTGTTGTTCACTGTGGAAGAGTATAGCCATTGTTCTGTAAAATGTTCTTTTCCTCCAGCAGCTGCAAATGTTTCAAGCCTCCCTCCTCCATCCCAAAGGCTATCTCAGATAAGGCAGCGAAAAAAAACACATGTGCAATGAAATGTTCTGAGCTCATCAGTTGTCCGGCACTGCTTGCTCAGCAGAATGTGTGGAGGGACACAATAGCAGAGTACAGGAAAGTGGCCGATGAACGTGAGGAGAGGTGGCGGCAGGAAGATCAGAGGAGGCATGAGGCAATGCTGGGGCTACTGCAGGATCAAACGAACATGCTCCGGCATCTGGTGGAGGTTCATGAATGGCAGCAGGATCGCAGACTGCTGCTGCAGCCCATTTAACCGCCCTCCCTCTTCCCCAAGTTCCATAGCCTCCTCACCCAGATGCCCAAGAATGCTGGGGGAGGCTCCAGGCACCCAACCACTCCACCCCAGTGGACAGCCCAAGCAACAGAAGGTTGTCATTCAAGAAGTTTGAAAGTGGCCTTTTCCTTTCCTCCTCCCACACCCCACCCAGGCTACCTTGTGAGTTACCTCCCTATTTTTATCAATAAATAAAGAATACATATTTTTAAATGATAGTGACTTTATTTCCTTTGCAAGCAAGCTGTGATCGAAGGGGCAAGGGCTGGTGGTTTACAGGGAATTTAGAGGCAACCAAGGGGGCAGGTTTTCATCAAGGAGAAACAAAACAGAAGTGTCACACAGTACCTTGGCCAGTCATGAAACTGGTTTTCAACGCTTCTCTGATGTGCAGTGCTTCCTGCTGTGCTCTTCTAACTGCCCTGGTGTCTGGCTGCATCTATTCAGCAGCCAGGTGATTTGCCTCAACCTCCCATGCTGCCATAAACGTCTCCCCCTTACTCACAGAAATTGTGGAGCACATAGCAAGCAGCAACAACAATGGGAATATTGGTTTCACTGAGGTCTGAGCAAGTCAGTAAACTGCACCAGCGACCCTTTAATGTCCAAACACCATTCTGCACTTGCTCAGCCTATAGTTGAACAGCTCCTTACAACTGTCCAGGGTGCCTGTGTACGGCTTCATGAGCCAGGGCAATAAGGGGTAGGCTGGGTCCCCAAGGATAACTGTAGGCATTTCAACATCCCCAGCAATTATTTTCTGGTCTGGGAAGTAAATCACTTCCTGCAGCCATTTAAACAGACCAGAGTTCCTGAAGACGTGAGCATCATGAACCTTTCCTGGCCATCCCACGTTGATGTTGGTGAAACATCCCTTGTGATCCACCAGTGCTTGCAGCACCATTGAAAAGTACCCCTTGCGGTTTATGTACTGGCTGCCCTGGTGGTCCGGTCCCAAGACAGGGATATGCGTTCCGTCTATTGCCCCACCACAGTTAGCAAATCCCATTGCAGCAAAGCCATCTAGTATGACCTGCACATTTCCCAGAGTCATGACCTTTGATAGCAGCAGCTCAATGATTGCGTTGGCTACTTGCATCACAGCAACCCCCACAGTAGATTTTGCCACTCCAAATTGATTACTGACTGACCCGGTAGTTGTCTGGCGTGGCAAGCTTCCACAGGGCTATTGCCACTCGCTTGTGAACTGTGAGGGCTGCTCTCATCTTGGTTTTCTTGCGCTTCAGGGCAGGGGAAAGCAATTCAAAGTTCCATGAAAGTGCCCTTACGCATGCGAACGTTTCAGAACCACTGGGAATCATCCCAAACCTGTAACACTATGCGGTCCCACCACTCTGTGCTTGTTTCCCATGCCCAGAATTGGTGTTCCACAGCATGAGCCTGCCCCAGTAACACCATGATTGCCAGGGACCACGGTTTTTAGAGAAATCTGTGTTCATGTCCTCATCACTGCGCTGCTGTTGTATTTTTAATACAACAAATTGGCTATGCAGAAATTTCACCCATTACATGGAAAGGATTCAGTTATTTTGGATTCACACTGCAAATGGTGCAATGAATGATGATGAATTTTAACAGTTGGTTGTTTCAATTAATATTTTCACTTTGGCATCATTGTTACGAATCCAAATGATGATTCTCTAATGTAAAAACCATAGTTTTATATCACATTGATCAGCAAATGAAAAAGCTAATTCCCCCTATTCTTCATCCTGGAAAAGTTTCCTTATCTTTTCTACTTAGAAAACTAAAGGACATCAGCCAAACTATGGCTAATACAATCTAAATTATAAAAAAAAAAAACCAGCCTCAAATCATGGATGAACAAGAATAACTATAGTGCGCTCTCAAAAGAAGAAATCCATAGGTCAAGACTTTTAAAAACAGAAGCCTAAATTTAGGTTCCTAACTCTATATTTAGGCTTTTCAGAGGTGGTATGAGCAAGCAGTCTAAATTAGGAGCTGTTGAGTCTGAAATTCTGGAAAGTCAGACCACTTATTTACGAGCCCTAAGTTTGGTTTTACAAGCCTGCCTTTATGCTCCTTTTTTGACACATCTTAGTCTAACTCAAAGTGATCTACCAGTTTTTGTGCTGCAGTACTGGACTTTTGATTGGCCAGTATCTGACCTGCATTCATTCAAAATTTGGTAAGCTTTAAAAGTTTTTAGTTTGGAACTCCAGCTCTGGCTGAATGGGGATAATGATTTCACTTAAATGAATCTTTCCCACTTGTGAACATATCCCTGTCTGAGAACCAGACTGAGCTGGCAGAGGCAATAAGGCCAAATTAAAAATATATCTTGTTTAAGTTTGCATTTTTGCTGAGAAGCCTGAGATCTCAAAGTCACCCTAACTGTATACACACACACACAGTCTTTTACCACTTAACTTCCCTCATATGATAATTTAATCTAAATTTGCCTTCCTATTAATTGTTGTATATTCATTCTTCTAGATTCAGAAGGTTCTCCCCAATAAAATGTACAAGGAGCAAGTGTTGAACCCTTTCCCCAAGGACATCTGCCTGGCTCAGACTTAAGTGATATAACTGGCCATATAACATAATCATTACATATAAAACCATAACATACATATTCCTGCAAACGCTACTTAAGTGAGGATAATTAAAGGAAAGCTTGAAACATTGCGAGCCAGTCTTATGAAGCTTAGACATGAATTGTGATTAGATACTGCAGGTGCTGAATCATTGAGCTTCCACAGCTAGCATCCACAGGGCTGAAACCTTTCGATCAATAAAAGCCGTGGAACTTTGATAAACCTATTAACTTAGGAAATTCAACTAAGTTGGAATATTAACCTAACTGAGAAAAAAGGGTATTCTATTTCACAGCAGCTTTAATATACAAAGCTCTTTTTCTTGACTACTGTTTCTGTCTGAATTATCTGTAGCACTTGAAAAGAGATCTGAAGTAGGGACTTGGCTGTCCTCCATCGAATACAAAGTTTCAGAATAACTTTTTACATGCCAAAATCATTTCACTGCCTGCAGTGCTACATTAAAAACTTTGCAACCCTAAGATCAATTCTTGAGGAAAAGCTGCCCCAAAAGTAGTAGTGCATATCTGCACGCCTAGAAATCAAATTAAGAATATTCTCTCATGCAATATGAATTTGACAGATTTCAAAATTCATAAACCCTTGCTTTTTAACATACATGAGCTATAATTAATACTTCTAATTATTGAAACAGTTCTCAACATTTATACAAATGTAAAATTTGAATGAAATGTTTTTATAAACCACCCCTATGACTGGTTTAAATAATTTCATCAGATGAACAGCTGATCTGCTCCAAATTTCTGGTACTGCAATTATGAGGTAGCTGGAGTTAAAGGTCCAGATTCTATTGCTATAGGAAATATAAAGCATATACACAATTTTTGCTTATGGTGATTCACTAAGTCAGGAACAATATTCAAATATGGGTCAGAACCTTGGGCTATGTAGTAAAACCATGTTAATCACTTGATACTAGTCAGCTCTGTGTTCTTGGGGAACCAGGGCACAGGGTCTAGCCTGTCTGACTCATGAAAGACACCCCCCGCACATCTGCACCAGTCTCTGCTTGAACCAAAACCAATCAGAGAAAATGCTTGCAGAGAGCAGTGAAGGGAGTTGGGAGACACACCTAAACCCCTCCTGACAAGGGTGACAAAATTAAGACATCTCCATTAGCATACAGAATGAAGAACAGAGAACCACACTGAACTCTGGGACCAGAGAAGCAGGGAAGTACTGCATCATGGGGGATCTCTGCTCCAGATGTTAATGAACCTACACCTGCACACACTCAGCTCAGCAGTTATCAGACCAATTTTAGTAATGAATCCTTGATTGATATCCAAAATACTGAAGCAGCCTAGTTGCATTGTGAGTTCCCTGGAAGAAAACACCACCCATAGCCAAGAGTGATCAGCTCCTATTGTCTAGCTGAAAGAAAACCCTTGAGTCATCAGTTTACCTATAAACAAATCTAGTGTTCTCCCTTGAACCATTGAATTTTCTCTACAAAAATCCCTGCTCACCCTCTGTCATAAATATAAAGGGAAGGGTAAACCCCTTTGAAATCCCTCCTGGCCAGGGGAAAGCTCCTCTCACCTGTAAAGGGTTAAGAAGCTAAAGGTAACCTCGCTGGCACCTGACCAAAATGACCAATGAGGAGACAAGATACTTTCAAAAGCTGGGAGGAGGGAGAGAAACAAAGGGTCTGTGTCTGTCTGTAGTCGTCTTGGCCAGGGACAGACACAGACCCTTTGTTTCTCTCCCTCCTCCCAGCTTTTGAAAGTATCTTGTCTCCTCATTGGTCATTTTGGTCAGGTGCCAGCGAGGTTACCTTTAGCTTCTTAACCCTTTACAGGTGAGAGGAGCTTTCCCCTGGCCAGGAGGGATTTCCAAGGGGTTTACCCTTCCCTTTATATTTATGACACCCTCCAGTCAGTGTTCTGATGCATGAACCTAAACTCTGCATCAGTTCCACTGGAACGCCATCTTCTCCTGACTGATTGTGCTGGGGACTTTGCCTGTCCCCAGCACTCAGGACCCTGAACTACCACCATCACCTGGGAACCCCGACCAGTTCAAGCTCCATGGAGTGGGTGATCTCTCTACATTTGCTTCTCTCTCTCTCTTTCTCCCTGAACTTTTACTCTTTTGTGTTTTTAACTTCCCCCATTTACTCTGCAGCAATGCTTCTTTTACCTAAGCTAAAGATCCCTGCAGCGCCCAAAATACTATGGGATTTGCTCATCAAGTGGGTAACTACCAGTACAATTGTGACGTGAAAGTGGGGACAGGGATGTTTTAAACCTGTGGCATATAAGAGGGTGGGGAGGGCAGCTGAAAGTGCTGCTTGGCCCAGCCTATTGAGACCAGGGGCACATAAGGGTGACAACTTGAAAGTGCTGTTTGACCCAGCCCATTGAGTATAGGGACATATAAGGCTTGAGAGTGCTGATTTACCCAGTCTGCTCAGACTTGCTATGTTAGTGAGAGTGTGTGTGCACGCGCGTCCATCTGGTTCTAGGGCTGGAGGAACCCACTCCTGGGGAACCTAGGTCCTGCAGGATAGCTCCATTGGGAAGGGACTTGCAGAAGGAAGGAGTAGAGCTCCGTATGAACACAAAAGTGACATAAGCAGTACATTAATAGAATTACAGAATCTCCCCCCCACCCCCAAAGAGTAACTCTAATAAATGAGCATACCTCTAAAGTAACGGGCAAATCTGGTAACAGACTTGAGTTCCACAGGACTACTCGCACTTGTATAAGGTTACTCACAAGCAAAAGTACTTGCACAATGAGGCAAAAGGATGGGCTACATAGGCACAACTCCCATATTCACTCAACTTTTTCTTATTCAAGTGCAAATTATTATAAGAGCATTTAATTCAAAAATATGCAACCGTTAACTTAAGGGGGGAAATAAGTAATTGCTTTCAATGGGAAATGTGCTTAAGTAAAGACATATAATTTCTTCTGTTATATTTTTATTTGTGAATATAGAGAGGAAAAAAAGATGGATATTCATTCCATTTACTTAATTTGGTATACGTTTTCTCCACTAGTGTAGGATAATTTGTTTGACCAGATAAATTATGGGGTACATTGAAATAATGTCCTGAAGGAATCAGTAAAATACTAAAAAGAGATCATGCTGGTCAGAATGCTAATCTTTAGAACTTTACTTGTAGCAATCCAAGAAATACACGGGATTTTAATGTGTCATCTTTCTCATGGAAAAAAAAAGAGCATAAGTTAATCTGAATACATTTGAAATTTGATCAGCAATTTAGACTCCCAGATATTTTATACTTAGCTGAAATAATTTGGAATTTTTATCATCATCCACTGAAATAAAACAAAGTGTTTTTTTTTTCATTTCTCTAGAGAATTTTAATAAATCCATCAGGAAATGAAGTTGTATTTGCTTAAGCTATTTAATTGTGAATACTACTAAACAGTAAATAGGACTGAGTGAATACATTAAAAGAGTATTCAGGAACATTTTTGCTAATAAAATGAACTAATTTGTGACCCCTTTTATTCATTATGTGGATGTGCAGTAATTATTTGAAATAATATTGATGGAAAGTAAAAAAAATTGTGAATGCTAGTGTGAATAAACATTTGTGAATATTCATATTGGAAGTGTCCAGTAGTTTTGAGAGACACTTTTTATTATCTGCTCAACAGATTGGAAGAGTTCACAAAATAATCAGATAAGCTACAATCCTGAAAAAAAGGCTTACTGGAAAAATTAAAATAACCCCCCATACCATAAAAATATATTCCTGAACCATATAATATTTTTCCTCAATAAACTTTTTTCAAAAAAGCTAACAGTAGTTAACTACAAAGTTACCATGGTATTGCACTCCTTTGAAGTCATACTATCTTATAGAACCAAAATGGCCTTTTCTTAATTAAAAGTGTCACTATCACTTCTGTGGTGGTTTTCGGTCATCATCAATTAACTTCCTTCTAGCAGTTCATGTTGAAGTTGTTTAAAATGCACAGCTACAGACGAATCATCATCATGTCATCTAATAGCACTTTTGTACCAATTAAATCTTGGTTTGATAGTAAGACTGATTTTGACAATATACAGTAAATCACCAGGGCACTTTAATATATAAATCAGATTGTCCTAGTCCCATATAATGAAGTAGCAGATTCTACATTCTCTATCTCCTGAAAGAGTAAATAAATTATCTGCCCAGAAAGTGTTGTTACTTTAAGTATAATGTCCATTCCTCCTCCTGGGCATTTTCCTCGTCAAATGATAACATCAGTAGGGTATAAGGAGTAAGAGTTGGCCATAAGATTCAAGATGGTTGCTTCACTACAGAGATGATGCTATGATCTGAAGGTGAACTGTTCTATAATGAGATAATCATGAATTTGTTCTGATGAAAAATCTTATTGGACTTCTGTACTTCTGTTGAGCCTCCAGGGTTCATCATCTTTACTTAGCTTCTAACATAAATGACTGTTTTGTGGATTCTGAACAGGTATTCTGAACAACTATTCCTGACTCTGTATCTATTACTTGGTATGCCAACCAGAATTATTTTTTTAAATTGGCTTTATTTTTTATTAAGAATCCTTAGAGGTTTAACATCTCCACTGTACTGTTCTAATACTAATCCATAGATAACAGTAACACAATAATCTCCCATATGTTGAACATGGAAAAGGGTAAACCGGGGCTGGCTGCAGGTGAGAGCTCAGACCTGGATGTGTAGCAATATGAGGGGAAGAGTGTGCGGCTGGATGCAGGGCAGAGGAGGGAGAGCTCTGGGTCCCGTCCTTAGGAAAATTCTGGTTGTGCCCTTGTTGAAGCTGGTGGGGGAAGAGAAATGCTCTTCATTAGGATAAATATAAGAAGCAGTTAAGCTCCTTTTTGGAGTGACAGCTGAAACAGGGGCCAATACACAGGCCACATGCAAGGCCAGTCACCAACTGAGCTTGTGGTCAGAGGGCAGAACTGATGCCGTTGTAATTCCTTAATAGAATTCATTTTGGTAGCTGATGCAGTGATGCTTGTTATGTATATAGAGTTTAAAATTCCAGAAAGTATCTTGAAGCTTATATTACCACCACCACCACAGCTGGTGTGTTCTTCTAACTACTATGCACCAAACCTCTCTCTACTTACACATTGCTCTCTCTCCATGAAAATGGACTGCAACTGGTTATAATTGGTTAACATTTACAAAAGTTTCAAAATTGTCAGGAGCATTTAGAATTTTTGTTAAAAGTAGTGTTTTGTTCAAAATGACTTTTTGGTTCAAAATTTCAATTGTTACACTTTAAAAAGGTGTAATTTGCCCATTTGCTCATGAATTCAGATGTATATTAGCACTATTGTGATATTACTCTAAAAGCCTTACAATGTGCCTTGAGCTGCCACTTGGAGCCATGCCAAGGCCATAGATCTCTGTGCCATCTGGGGGAAGCATCAGTGCAGCAAGCTCTAAGGGCCAGCCACGGCACAAAAGATTTGTTTGTGGACACTGCCAATCAGATGTCCCTGAGGCGTCACAACAAGTATGTCAACTAGTGCCAGATAAAGAACTAACAGCTCTGGGGAACTTGCATTCAAACCACAGATGCCAAGAGACAGTCCACCACTGGAAATGTGACCTGTTTATTTTTTGAGAAGCTGGGCAGGATTTTGAGCAATTACACCACCAGCAAACCCCAAGGAGTTGTGGATCCTACCATACCACTGGTGGTGCCCTCCTAACTTGATCCCCCTGAGGACGAGCAGCAACACTCACTGAGGACAAACACGAGGATAGTGAAGAGTCGTCCCCCCCCCCCCCAGAAAGCCAGGATCTCTTTGGGACTCAGCACCCTAAGGGAGGCCATGTAGGAAGCCAGCTCGATTTCCCTGGCAGAAACAGGAATCAAAAAGACATGCTATGCAAGGAACCTCAGCATATAAGGATCTATTGTCACCGTCTCTTATTATACTATACTGGTCTGCAACCTTCTGTTATGGCTGCAGCAACCTTGGAGCCCTTCTGTGTCTCCAGCCCCATCTTCATTCCTCCCTCAGCCTTCACTGTACACATTTTCAAAATGGCATCTGCTCCAGCCAGGCAATTGGCTTCTCACACTAAAGTTCTGACTATTGACTGTTTTCAAGCCCATGCCCCAGAGGGCACATAACCATCTGTTTATTTCCCTCTCCCATCCTCATATCTGTCTTGCCTGGTGAATGCCTCCCCACTCCCCAAAACCCATTTGCCCACTCAAAATGATGACCAGCTTCCCATGGAATATTCAAATCATGAAAACATCCAGTGTGTGAAATTCAACAGTATATTGAGTTAGTGGTTACAGCAGGTGTCATAAATATAAAGGGAAGGGTAAACCCCTTTGAAATCCCTCCTGGCCAGGGGAAAGCTCCTCTCACCTGTAAAGGGTTAAGAAGCTAAAGGTAACCTCGCTGGCACCTGACCAAAATGACCAATGAGGAGACAAGATACTTTCAAAAGCTGGGAGGAGGGAGAGAACAAAGGGTCTGTGTCTGTCTGTAGTCGTCTTGGCCAGGGACAGAACAGGAATGGAGTCTTAGAACTTTTAGTAAGTAATCTAGCTAGGTATGTGTTAGATTATGATTTCTTTAATTGGCTGAGAAAAGAATTGTGCTGAATAGAATAACTATTTCTGTCTGTGTATCTTTTTTGTAACTTAAGGTTTTGCCTAGAGGGGTTCTCTATGTTTTTGAATCTAATTACCCTGTAAGATATCTACCATCCTGATTTTACAGGGGGAATTTCTTTATTTCTATTTACTTCTATTTTTTATTAAAAAGAAAAGGAGGACTTGTGGCACCTTAGAGACTAACCAATTTATTAGAGCATAAGCTTTCGTGAGCTACAGCTCACTTCCTCAGATGCATATCGTGGAAACTGCAGCAGGCTTTATATATACACAGAGAATATGAAACAATACCTCCTCCCACCCCACTGTCCTGCTGGTAATAGCTTATCTAAAGTGATTTCCAGCACAAATCCAGGTTTTCTCACCCTCCACCCCCCCACACAAATTCACTCTCCTGCTGGTGATAGCCCATCCAAAGTGACAACTCTTTACACAATGTGCATGACAATCAAGCTGGGCTATTTCCTGCATAAATCCAGGTTCTCACATCCCCCCACCCCCATACACACAGAAACTCACTCTCCTGCTGGTAATAGCTCATCCAAACTGACCACTCTTCAAGTTAAAATCCAAGTTAAACCAGAACATCTGGGGGGGGGGGGGTAGGAAAAAACAAGAGGAAACAGGCTACCTTGCATAATGACTTAGCCACTCCAAGTCTCCAAGCACATCCACCAATGTGATATATGCCATCATGTGCCAGCAATGCCCCTCTGCCATGTACATTGGTCAAACTGGACAGTCTCTACGTAAAAGAATAAATGGACACAAATCAGATGTCAAGAATTGTAACATTCATAAACCAGTCGGAGAACACTTCAATCTCTCTGGTCACGCGATCACAGACATGAAGGTCGCTATCTTAAAACAAAAAAACTTCAAATCCAGACTCCAGCGAGAAACTGCTGAATTGGAATTCATTTGCAAATTGGATACTATTAATTTAGGCTTAAATAGAGACTTGGAGTGGCTAAGTCATTATGCAAGGTAGCCTGTTTCCTCTTGTTTTTTCCTACCCCCCCCCCCCAGATGTTCTGGTTTAACTTGGATTTTAACTTGAAGAGTGGTCAGTTTGGATGAGCTATTACCAGCAGGAGAGTGAGTTTCTGTGTGTATGGGGGTGGGGGGATGTGAGAACCTGGATTTATGCAGGAAATAGCCCAGCTTGATTGTCATGCACATTGTGTAAAGAGTTGTCACTTTGGATGGGCTATCACCAGCAGGAGAGTGAATTTGTGTGGGGGGGTGGAGGGTGAGAAAACCTGGATTTGTGCTGGAAATCACTTTAGATAAGCTATTACCAGCAGGACAGTGGGGTGGGAGGAGGTATTGTTTCATATTCTCTGTGTATATATAAAGCCTGCTGCAGTTTCCACGATATGCATCTGAGGAAGTGAGCTGTAGCTCACGAAAGCTTATGCTCTAATAAATTGGTTAGTCTCTAAGGTGCCACAAGTCCTCCTTTTCTTTTTGCGAATACAGACTAACACGGCTGCTACTCTGAAACCTTCTATTTTTTATTAAAAGTCTTCTTGTAAAACACTGAATGCTTTTTCATTGTTCTCAGATCCAAGGGTTTGGGTCTGTGGTCACCTATGCAAATTGGTGAGGCTTTTTATCCAACATTTCCCAGGAAAGGGGGAGTGCAAGTGTTGGGAGGATTGTTCATTGTTCTTAAGATCCAAGGGTCTGGGTCTGTAGTCACCTAGGCAAATTGGTGAGGCTTTTTACCAAACCTTGTCCAGGAAGTGGGGTGCAAGGTTTTGGGAAGTATTTTGGGGGGAAGGACGCGTCCAAACAGCTCTTCCCCAGTAACCAGTATTAGTTTGGTGGTGGTAGCGGCCAGTCCAAGGATAACGGGGGTAATATTTTGTACCTTGGGGAAGTTTTGACCTAAGCTGGTAAAGATAAGCTGAGGAGGTTTTTCATGCAGGTCCCCACATCTGTACCCTAGAGTTCAGAGTGGGGGAGGAACCTTGACATGGTGGCACAGTGGTGGGATTAACCTGAAATCATTTTGAGATCCAGTTGAGATTTTTTGAACTAGAAATACAGATTTTAGAAAGGATTTTTTAGGAAGTCCAGAAAGCAGCTTTGAAACTGAAAGCAGCTTGGTTTCTCTCTGCTTTGTGGCCAAGCAGAGACAAAAGGAGATTATCTTGTGAATTGCAGGTTTTCTTTGCCTGGAGGCAGGGTACTTAACTCCTGCAGGGAAATTCACAGTCTTCCAACCCAGAGGTTTTTTTTTCTTTTCTTCCTAAAAGTAAATAGGGGGGGTGTGCTCTATCCATTTGCCTGGAGACAAAAGTGGCAGGTTTTTTTTTTGGATTTTGATTTTTTTTTTTTTGTTTTACAAGGAGCACAGGTTTGAAAAGAAATTTTTTTTTTCTTTGGGCTGGGTAAGCAGGTTTCCAAGTAGTTGGAGGTTTTTTGCTTTAATTTGGGCCCAGAGCAGAGACAAGGGAATTGTCTTTTTCTGTAGGCTGACAATCACTATCAGAGAATAGGTATTCTATTCCAGCACAGCAAAATTTTACAGCCAAGTTTTGTTTGTTTATTTCTAAACCTCGGGTGTAAAGTTAGTTAAAAACAGAGAGGTTAGAATGGCCAAATCCTCAGCTCGACTACAGCTGGAATTAGCCAAATTTCAGGCTGAGGAAAAACAAAGGGAACATGAAAGACAGATAGAACTCATGCAGCTGAAGAAGGAACAAGAAAGGGAGGCAGAACAACACCAAGAGGCTGCCCACAAGAGGGAAATGGAGGCAAGGAAGCATGTGGAGGAGGAGAGGGAAAAAGAGAGGAAGCATGTGGAGGAGGAGAGGGAAAAAGAGAGGAAGCATGTGGAGGAGGAGAAGGAAAAAGAGAGGAAGCATGTGGAGGAGATGGCGAGGATAAAGGCCCAGCAGAATATACCAACAAACCCTAGCAATCCTTCTCCAGGTACCACTTCCCATCCCAGAAAGTTCCCCACCTACAAGGCAGGTGATGATACTGAGGCCTTCTTAGAAAACTTCGAAAGGGCCTGCCTTGGGTACAACATCTCTACTGACCAATACATGGTAGAGCTGAGGCCGCAGCTCAGTGGACCCTTAGCTGAGGTGGCAGCTGAAATGCCTAAAGAACACATGAACAAGTATGAACTGTTTAAATCCAAGGCGAGAGTCAGAATGGGGATAACACCCGAGCAGTCTCGTCGGAGGTTCAGAGCCCTAAGGTGGAAACCAGACATGTCATTTACCCGACATGCCTACCACATTGTAAAACATTGGGATGCCTGGATATCAGGAGCAAGTGTTGAATCTCCAGAAAATTTGCCCTTCCTAATGCAAATGGAACAATTCTTAGAGGGTGTTCCTGAAGAAATAGAAAGATACATCCTAGATGGGAAACCCAAAACTGTAATTGAGGCAGGAGAGATTGGAGCCAGATGGGTGGAGGTGGCAGAGAAGAAGAAAACTGGTCGCAGTTGGAGCGGAGACCAGAAGGGACCACCCCAGACCACACCCTATTACCGGGGGCCACCCAAAGCCCCACCTACCTCCCAAAGAACCCTCCAGACCCCTTATCGTCCCACCACCCCGTTCTCCAGCAACCCTCCTCGCCCCAGTGACCCGTCAGCTGGACGATGTTTTAAGTGTAACGAGCTGGGGCATGTAAAGGCCAACTGCCCCAAGAACCCCAACAGATTACAGTTCATTGCACCGGAATCACACCAGAGGTCCACAGGCCCAGATACCTCCCAGATACCCTTGGAGCGGAGGGAAACTGTGAGTGTGGGCGGGAAGAAGGTCACCGCGTGGAGGGACACCGGAGCACAAGTGTCAGCTATCCATGCTTCCTTAGTGGACCCCAATTTAATCAACCCAGAGATCCAAGTGACGATTCAACCCTTCAAGTCCAACTCTTTCAATTTGCCTACAGCCAAGTTGCCTGTCCAGTACAAGGGCTGGTCAGGAATGTGGACTTTTGCAGTCTATGATGATTATCCCATCCCCATGCTGTTGGGGGAAGACTTGGCCAATCATGTGAAGCAGGCCAAGAGGGTGGGAATGGTCACCCGCAGCCAGGCTAAACAAGCCGTGAGGCCTAGCTCTGTTCCGGAAACTTCTATCAGGACACAGTCAGAGGTGATGGACCTGGACCCCAGGCCAATGTCTGCAACAACAGTAGTGGATCCAGTCCCAGAGACCCAGACGGAACCAGTCCCAGAACCGGAACCAGCCGAACAACCAACACCAGACCCCGTGTCAGCACTGAATCCAGTACTTGCAACCTCAACACCAGAGGGCCCCACCGAACCTGAACTGGCAGCAGCCGATAACCCTACACAAGAGGCTCAGCCGGAGCCTGAATCCCAACATAGTGCACCAGCGGAGAGCGGTTCACAGTCAACAGAAACAGCTCCATCCCCTATATCGCTTCCAGAGGGACCAAGCCTAGGTCCACAATCCCATGAGGAACTGATGTCTCCAGCATCAAGGGAACAGTTCCAGACCGAACAGGAAGCAGATGAAAGCCTCCAGAGAGCTTGGACGGCGGCACGGAGCAACCCACCGCCTCTCAGCTCTTCTAATCGATCCAGGTTTGTTGTAGAAAGAGGACTTTTAAACAAGGAAACTCTTTCTGGTGGACACCAGGAAGACTGGCATCCTCAGAGACAGTTGGTAGTTCCAACTAAATACCGGGCCAAGCTCTTGAGCTTAGCCCATGATCATCCTAGTGGCCATGCTGGGGTGAACAGGACCAAAGACCGTTTGGGGGGATCATTCCACTGGGAGGGAATGGGCAAGGATGTTTCTACCTATGTCCAGTCTTGTGAGGTGTGCCAAAGAGTGGGAAAACCCCAAGACCAGGTCAAAGCCCCTCTCCAGCCACTCCCCATCATTGAAGTTCCATTTCAGCGAGTAGCTGTGGATATTCTGGGTCCTTTTCCGAAAAAGACACCCAGAGGAAAGCAGTACATACTGACTTTCATGGATTTTGCCACCCGATGGCCGGAAGCAGTAGCTCTAAGCAACACCAGGGCTAAAAGTGTGTGTCAGGCACTAGCAGACATTTTTGCCAGGGTAGGTTGGCCCTCCGACATCCTCACAGATGCAGGGACTAATTTCCTGGCAGGAACTATGAAAAACCTTTGGGAAGCTCATGGGGTAAATCACTTGGTTGCCACTCCTTACCACCATCAAACAAATGGCATGGTGGAGAAGTTTAATGGAACTTTGGGGGCCATGATACGTAAATTCGTAAATGAGCACTCCAATGATTGGGACCTAGTATTGCAGCAGTTGCTCTTTGCCTACAGAGCTGTACCACATCCCAGTTTAGGGTTTTCCCCATTTGAACTTGTATATGGCCGTGAGGTTAAGGGGCCATTGCAGTTGGTGAAGCAGCAATGGGAGGGATTTACACCTTCTCCAGGAACTAACATTCTGGACTTTGTAACCAACCTACAAAACACCCTCCGGACCTCTTTAGCCCTTGCTAGAGAAAACTTACAGGATGCTCAAAAAGAGCAAAAAGCCTGGTATGATAAACATGCCAGAGAGCGTTCCTTCAAAGTAGGAGACCAGGTCATGGTCTTAAAGGCGCTCCAGGCCCATAAAATGGAAGCATCGTGGGAAGGGCCATTCACGGTCCAGGAGCGCCTGGGAGCTGTTAATTATCTCATAGCATTCCCCACCTCCAACCGAAAGCCTAAGGTGTACCATATTAATTCTCTAAAGCCCTTTTATTCCAGAGAATTAAAGGTTTGTCAGTTTACAGCCCAGGGAGGAGACGACGCTGAGTGGCCTGAAGGTGTTTACTATGAAGGGAAATGTGCTGGTGGTGTGGAAGAGGTGAACCTCTCCATGACCCTTGGGCGTATGCAGCGACAGCAGATCCAGGAGCTGTGCACTAGCTACGCGCCAACGTTCTCAGCCACCCCAGGACTGACTGAACGGGCATACCACTCCATTGACACAGGTAATGCTCACCCAATTAGGGTCCAACCTTACCGGGTGTCTCCTCAAGCTAAAACTGCTATAGAACGGGAGATCCAGGATATGTTACAGATGGGTGTAATCCGCCCCTCTGAAAGTGCATGGGCATCTCCAGTGGTTCTAGTTCCCAAACCAGATGGGGAAATACATTTTTGCGTGGACTACCGTAAGCTAAATGCTGTAACTCGCCCAGACAACTATCCCATGCCACGCACAGATGAACTATTAGAGAAACTGGGACGGGCCCAGTTCATCTCTACCTTGGACATAACCAAGGGGTACTGGCAGGTACCGCTAGATGAATCTGCCAAGGAAAGGTCAGCCTTCATCACACATCTCGGGCTGTATGAATTTAATGTACTCCCTTTCGGGCTGCGAAATGCACCCGCCACTTTCCAAAGACTTGTAGATGGTCTCCTAGCGGGATTAGGAGAATATGCAGTCGCCTACCTTGACGATGTGGCCATATTTTCGGATTCCTGGGCAGACCACCTGGAACATCTACAAAAAGTCCTTGAGCGCATAAGGGAGGCAGGACTAACTGTTAAGGCTAAGAAGTGTCAAATAGGCCTAAACAGAGTGACTTACCTTGGACACCAGGTGGGTCAAGGAACTATCAGCCCCCTACAGGCCAAAGTGGATGCTATCCAAAAGTGGCCTGTCCCAAAGTCAAAGAAACAGGTTCAATCCTTCTTAGGCTTGGCCGGTTATTACAGACGATTTGTACCGCACTAACCTAACCAAAAAGAAACAGCCAAATGCTGTTCAGTGGACCAGAAAGTGTCAGAAGGCCTTTAACAAGCTTAAAGCGACACTCATGTCTGACCCTGTACTAAGGGCCCCAGACTTTGACAAACCGTTCCTAGTAACCACAGATGCATCCGAGCGTGGTGTGGGAGCAGTTTTAATGCAGAAAGGACCTGATCAAGAATTCCACCCTGTAGTGTTTCTCAGCAAAAAACTGTCTGAGAGGGAAAGCAACTGGTCAGTCACTGAAAAAGAATGTTATGCCATTGTCTACGCTCTGGAAAAGCTACGCCCATATGTTTGGGGACGGCGTTTCCACCTGCAAACCGACCATGCTGCACTAAAGTGGCTTCACACCGTCAAAGAAACTAACAAAAAACTTCTTCGGTGGAGTTTAGCTCTCCAAGATTTTGATTTCGACATCCAACACATCTCAGGAGCTTCTAACAAAGTGGCTGATGCACTCTCCCGTGAAAGTTTCCCAGAATCAACTGGTTAAAATCGTCCTTGAGATGTGGAAAATATTGTTAGTCTTTATGTACTTGGTAGTATATTTAGAGATGCATGTGTCTTATTAACTCTGTTTTCCTAGAGCTCCAGGAAGAAATCCCAGCCAGTGTTTCACCCTAGCTGAGATTTGGGGGGCGTGTCATAAATATAAAGGGAAGGGTAAACCCCTTTGAAATCCCTCCTGGCCAGGGGAAAGCTCCTCTCACCTGTAAAGAGTTAAGAAGCTAAAGGTAACCTCGCTGGCACCTGACCAAAATGACCAATGAGGAGACAAGATACTTTCAAAAGCTGGGAGGAGGGAGAGAACAAAGGGTCTGTGTCTGTCTGTAGTCGTCTTGGCCAGGGACAGAACAGGAATGGAGTCTTAGAACTTTTAGTAAGTAATCTAGCTAGGTATGTGTTAGATTATGATTTCTTTAATTGGCTGAGAAAAGAATTGTGCTGAATAGAATAACTATTTCTGTCTGTGTATCTTTTTTGTAACTTAAGGTTTTGCCTAGGGGGGTTCTCTATGTTTTTGAATCTAATTACCCTGTAAGATATCTACCATCCTGATTTTACAGGGGGAATTTCTTTATTTCTATTTACTTCTATTTTTTATTAAAAGTCTTCTTGTAAAACACTGAATGCTTTTTCATTGTTCTCAGATCCAAGGGTTTGGGTCTGTGGTCACCTATGCAAATTGGTGAGGCTTTTTATCCAACATTTCCCAGGAAAGGGGGAGTGCAAGTGTTGGGAGGATTGTTCATTGTTCTTAAGATCCAAGGGTCTGGGTCTGTAGTCACCTAGGCAAATTGGTGAGGCTTTTTACCAAACCTTGTCCAGGAAGTGGGGTGCAAGGTTTTGGGAAGTATTTTGGGGGGAAGGACGTGTCCAAACAGCTCTTCCCCAGTAACCAGTATTAGTTTGGTGGTGGTAGCGGCCAGTCCAAGGATAACGGGGGTAATATTTTGTACCTTGGGGAAGTTTTGACCTAAGCTGGTAAAGATAAGCTTAGGAGGTTTTTCATGCAGGTCCCCACATCTGTACCCTAGAGTTCAGAGTGGGGGAGGAACCTTGACAGCAGGAAAAGGAGTTTGGTTAGTATTCTCAGTTTACATGAGGTTGGCATCAGTATTGCATGCAAGTAAAGGTACTAAGACTATAGCTCTGTGCTGAGGTATAAAAGCCCCATAGCACATTTGCACAGGAAAGAAGTTTACCACTGGGATAGCAAGGTGATACAGCCCTTAGTGGCTTTTCACAGGCTTGAGCAGAGAAAGACTGTATGAAGCCTTAACTACTCCCAATCAATGCAGAATCCAATCTAATTTTCTCTGCACTTTTAACATATCTACAAGGGAGAAAAAGCAGAATCTAAGACTGAGAAATTGCTCACTTCTGGTGTGGACATTATATCGTGGTGTAGTTCCATGATCATAGCCCCCAGTATTGCTCACAATTCCCTTCCATTCCTGCAGCACTTCTGGGAGGGAGGAGGGCAGGATCATCTCAAGTGAATAACCTCGCCAAGGATCTGCCTGGTCTGTCCTTTGCTTTTTTTAATAGGGCCATTCTCTGCCTTCTTGTGTAATGTCATTGACAGTCATGATAGCCTGAAGGAAATACAGAGGGGATTATCCAGCTCAGCTCCAGGTGCCCCTTGCTAGCCCCTCTGACACCATAAAAGCACCTCCAAAGTACAGCAAAAGTGCAAAGCCAAACCAGGGACATAATTCTCAACTCCCCACAGCCTCCAAGTCACAATGACAAACCCAAACAGCTTATGCTGCACAGACAAAAATCTCATTCTAGCCCTCCTCATGCATACAAAACTTATGGTCTCTGAGGTCGCCTCATGATTGGGAATAATCTCAGGAAATCATAAATACATGCCAAAATTGCTATTGTAATTTGTCTGCAATATAAAAAATATCTACTTATTTTATTACCCCACCCATGGTACCTGCAGAGGCCAGACCCTCAAGGACAGGGCCTTTAAAAAATAGCTGAGTGGCCAACTAATTTGAGAGGGAAGAAGTGGAAAACGCAAGATGGAATGTTCGCAGACTACATTTCAGATTCCCTCACAGAAACTGAAAACAATGGAGGAATGGAGACTGATTTTGTTCCTACATGCTCAAGCTATTATTTCGTAATCCTCCTTAGCAATTTGTCCATGTTCCACTTTTTGAAAGATTCCTTTTTGATTTTGAGGTCATGTAAGAGCTCTTGATGGAGCCATATTGGCCTCTTACTGTTCTTCCTATCTTTCCTTTGCTTCAGGATAGTTTGAAATTGTGCTTTAATATTATGCCCTTGAGAAACAGCCAGCTGTCCTGAACTCCTTTATCCCTTAGATTTTCTTCAGAGGTGGAGCTTACCTAGCTACTTCTTTGTTAAAGTCTGCTTTAACTGAAGTCTGCTAGCTAACATGTGTCAATTCACTATGAACTAAAGTCCCTGCACAGACAAGACCCAAGTTTCTCTCTGTTGTATCAGTGAGTTTGGGAGCCTTGGGGCAGTGGAGTTTGATACAAACAGTTACAGTATCTGGCTGTCATGAAAATATCCTAGTTGGTAATTCATTGGTATCATCTGTTTCCTGGAATCATTTGCAGACAACAGCTGTCAACGTGACTTTTACACTTAGCCATAAGAAAGAAAGGCATCTGGACACCAGATTCCTTGCAGCTTTCCTTGGCATTCATCATAATACTTTCTGAAAAGAAATTTCTCCAGTTAGGCTTTTTTTTTTTGTAAAACTGTTTCAGATAATTTTATATGTTGCAGAAATTTCTTCCCTCCGCCCCCATCTTCCCTCTTTTTCTTTTGTGACTAAGGATATTGTCCAGATATACAATCGTGTTTATTGGTGCTTGACAGTAGGCAGTGAGTTTTCAAATAAAACTCCCGAGAGAGATTGACATCAGAACCACTTGACACACAGATTTCTAATTAGTGCAGCACAGAGTAAATTGGTAAGATAAAGCAATACAATCATAGTGCTGCTTAGACAACACTTGAAAAATCTGATCATATATATGTATGCAAGACTGTTTATTTAGGGCTACTCTGTACAACTGGATCTTTGAAGGAACCCCATTTACATCAATTGCACTGCATGAGCATTGGGTAGATTCAGATGCAGGATCTAGCCTTATTTAAGCCAAATTTTTTCAAACTTCAGTGCCTAAAAAAAAGGTTCCTTAACCCACAGACACCTAAATAGAATGGCCCGATTTTCAAGTGCACTGAGCAAAAACGTGTCCCCTTGATTACAATGTGATTTATAAGTACTCAGAAGTGGGGGGGGGGTTGGGGGGGGGGAAGGAGGGATCAAACCTCTTCATACCAACTTAATTTCAGTCATGAAGGCTATTGGTCATCTTTTAACAAATGCACCTGTCATAAGATGTCTGTGCACGTACACTTACTGTAATATATACTTTGGAAAAAAACAAAAAATTGTAACATCAAGCCAGACCTGAATCAACCCCTACCCACACACTATAGCAGACAAAGATTTCAATTGTAATGGACACAGGAGAATGTGAAGGGTTAATGTCTAGCTATTCCACCTGGAAGCAGGCGGGGCACACCCTGACTGTTTCCTAGGAGCAATGCACACATTGCTCTATCCAAGGACAAGGGCTAGATATGAACCCTGAGAACTTGATTGTTTGGACAGCAACTGTGGGAGGTTTCTTTAGCCTGGGCTCAAGGCCTGAGAACCAGGATTGTAGTAGATAGAGGATGGTAACTAAGCATATGAATCAACGTCATACATTCCTTTGTGTAGCAGTGTGTAATGCTTAGGGGGAGAAATATAATAAAAGGAGAAGGTGGAAGGCACGGGGGGCAGAACAGCCCATCTCCGCTGACCAGCCTGTTTGCTTGCATAAAGCTGTGTTCTGTCTCATCACTGAACCGCAACAAGAATGTGCGTAAAGATGATTTGGGAAAAAAGCATTTGGAGACTGAGTGCTTATTTCTCCATCCAGTTCCCCCCCCCCCACCCTTTCTGAACCTTTGTAAGTTTTTCTAGGATAATGATGATTATAGGTTATCTGTGTAACACCCAAAATGAGCTAGGTACTGACATACAGGAAAACACGCTATCTCCCCTAAAAGCATGTAGTCTAAGCCCTGGTCTACACTAGGACTTTAGGTCAAACTTAGCAGCATTAAATCGATGTAAACCTGCACCCGTCCACATGATGAAGCCCTTTATTTTGACTTAAAGGGCTCTTAAAATCGATTTCCTTATTCCACCCCTGACAAGTGGATTAGCGCTTAAATCAGCCTTGCCGGCTCGAATTTGGGGTACTGTGGACACAATTCGACGGTATTGGCCTCCGGGAGCTATCCCAGAGTGCTCCATTGTGACCGCTCTGGACAGCACTCTCAACTCAGATGCACTGGCCAGGTAGACAGGAAAAGAACCGCGAACTTTTGAATCTCATTTCCTGTTTGGCCAGCGTGGCAAGCTGCAGGTGACCATGCAGAGCTCATCAGCAGAGGTGACCATGATGGAGTCCCAGAATCGCAAAAGAGCTCCAGCATGGACCGAACGGGAGGTACAGGATCTGATCGCTGTATGGGGAAAGGAATCCGTGCTATCAGAACTCCGTTCAAGTTTTCAAAATGCCAAAACATTTGTCAAAATCTCCCAGGGCATGAAGGACAGAGGCCATAACAGGGACCCGAAGCAGTGCCGCGTGAAACTGAAGGAGCTGAGGCAAGCCTACCAGAAAACCAGAGAGGCGAACGGCCGCTCCGGGTCAGAGCCCCAAACATGCCGCTTCTGTGATGAGCTGCATGCCATTTAAGGGGGTTCAGCCACCACTACCCCAGTCGTGTTGTTTGACTCCTTCAATGGAGATGGAGGCAATACGGAAGCAGGTTTTGGGGACGAAGAAGATGATGATGATAATGAGATTGTAGATAGCTCACAGCAAGCAAGCGGAGAAACCGGTTTTCCCGACAGCCAGGAACTGTTTCTCACCCTGGACCTGGAGCCAGTACCCCCCGAACCCACCCAAGGCTGCCTCCTGGACCCAGCAGGCGGAGAAGGGACCTCCGGTGAGTGTACCTTTTAAAATACTATACATGGTTTAAAAGCAAGCATGTGAAAGGATTACTTTGCCCTGGCATTCGCGGCTCTCCTGGATGTACTCCCAAAGCTTTTGCAAAAGGTTTCTGGGGAGGGCAGCCTTATTGCGTCCTTCATGGTAGGACACTTTACCACTCCAGGCCAGTAACACGTACTCGGGAATCATTGTAGAACAAAGCATTGCAGTGTATGTTTGCTGGCATTCAAACAACATCCATTCTTTATCTCTCTGTGTTATCCTCAGGAGAGTGAGATATAATTCATGGTCACCTGGTTGAAATAGAGTGCTTTTCTTCAGGGGACACTCAGAGGAGCCCATTCCTGCTGGGCTGTTTGCCTGTGGCTAAACAGAAATGTTCCCTGCTGTTAGCCACAGGGAGGGGGGAAGGTTGAGGGGGTAGCCACGTGGTAGGGGGAGGCAAAATGCGACCTTATACATGTGCTATGTATGTAATGTTAACAGCAAGGTTTACCCTGAAAGAGTGTAGCCACTGTTTTATAAAATGTGTCTTTTTAAATACCGCTGTCCCTTTTTTTTTCTCCACCAGCTGCATGTGTTTCAATGATCACAGGATCTTCTCCTTCCCAGAGGCTAGTGAAGCTTAGAAAGAAAAAAAAACACACTCGAGATGAAATGTTCTCCGAGCTCATGTTGTCCTTCCACACTGACAGAGCACAGACGAATGCGTGGAGGCAAATAATGTCAGAGTGCAGGAAAGCACAAAATGACTGGGAGGAGAGGTGGCGGGCTGAAGAGAGTAAGTGGCGGGCTGAACACAGGACTGAAGCTCAAATGTGGCGGCAGCGTGATGAGAGGAGGCAGGATTCAATGCTGAGGCTGCTGGAGGACCAAACCAGTATGCTCCAGTGTATGGTTGAGCTGCAGCAAAGGCAGCTGGAGCACAGACTGCCACTACAGCCCCTGTGTAACCAACCACCCTCCTCCCCAAGTTCCATAGCCTCCACACCCAGACGCCCAAGATCGCGGTGGGGGGGGCCACCGGCCAACCAGCCACTCCGCCACAGAGGATTGCCCAAAAAAAAAGAAGGCTGGCATTCAATAAATTTTAAAGTTGTAAACTTTTAAAGTGCTGTGTAGCATTTTCCTTCCCTCCTCCACCACCCCTCCTGGGCTACCTTGGTAGTCATCCCCGTATTTGTGTGGTGAATGAATAAAGAATGCATGAATGTGAAGCAACAATGACTTTATTGCCTCTGCAAGCGGTGATTGAAGGGAGGAGGGGCGGGTGGTTAGCTTACAGGGAAGTAGAGTGAACCAAGGGGCGGGGGGTTTCATCAAGGAGAAACAAACAGAACTTTCACACTGTAGCCTGGCCAGTCATGAAACTGGTTTTCAAAGCTTCTCTGATGCGCACCGCGCCCTCCTGTGCTCTTCTAACCGCCCTGGTGTCCTGCTGGTAATAGCTCATCCAAACTGACCACTCTCCAAGTTTAAATCCAAGTTAAACCATGTATGGGGGTGGGGGGGATGTGAGAAAACCTGGATTTGTGCTGGAAATGGCCCACCTTAATTATGCACATTGTAGGGAGAATGGTCACTTTGGATGAGCTATTACCAGCAGGATAGTGAGTTTGTGTGTGTGGTTTTTGGGAGGGGTGTGAGGGGGTGAGAGAACCTGGATTTGTGCAGGAAATGGCCCAACTTTATTATCATGCACATTGTGTAAACAGTTGTCACTTTGGATGGGCTATCAACAGCAGGAGAGTGAATTTGTGTGGGGGGGTGGAGGGTGAGAAAACCTGGATTTGTGCTGGAAATGGCCCACCTAATGATCACTTTAGATAAGCTATTACCAGCAGGACAGTGGGGTGGGAGGAGGTATTTTTTCATATTCTCTGTGTATAAATAAAGTCTGCTGCAGTTTCCACGGCATGCATCCGATGAAGTGAGCTGTAGCTCACGAAAGCTCATGCTCAAATAAATTGGTTAGTCTCTAAGGTGCCACAAGTACTCCTTTTCTTTTTGCGAATACAGACTAACACGGCTGTTACTCTGAAACCTATCATAAAAGGAATACTCCTAGCAGTGTTTCTGGAATCTAGTACTTGCTGAGCTTAAAGAACTAAGTGAAATACAAGCTGCTATTCCTACTCTCACCACAATAGGAATCGTCAAAGGCAATGATGCAGAATTGGCTTTATAGAGATTTACACAACTAGAATAAAAGATGTAATCAGGAAAAGCTGAAGCAGACTACCCCCGATATCTCCTGATATCTAATGTAGTTCAAGAGACTCCTTTTAGTTTTGCTTTGATTAGAAAAGTTTGGGGATCCCTTAAATTTTTTTTTTACAAGGATGTGTCATCTAATAATGAAAAGCCAAGAATCTGAAATGAAGTAAAACCAGACCTCTTATTGCTGCATGTTAGAAAGTACCTCTTTTCTCCCCATGACCTTCATACATTTCCAAAAATCTCTCAAGTTTCAAACTGTCTTAAACTTTCTGCTAAACTCACCGCAGTATTCAAATCTTTAGAGTATTTAGGATTCTCCAAAGTTTAAGGGAAATGTATTCTGGGACACATCTGACCATGGAAATCCTGGAGAGAGATTATTTTAAACCTAGCAGAAAGTTAAAAACCTGAATTCTCCTCCTATAGAAATCCTAAGTCAGAGGCTTTTTGAACCAGGGAGGGAATGTTAGAGTTAGTTTAAAATATAGTTGTGGAGATAATAGAGACAGGGAGAGACTCAGGAAGGTAAAAAAGATAAAGCTGTTAATTTGGAAGAACGGATGTGCAAGAATTGGACATGGAGAAGAGGACATCTATGAAAAGAGGAGGGACACTCCACCAGATGTTGACCAGCACTATTATTTCACTGATCAGATTCACAGCAGTGTTCTGGAATCTAATACTTGCTGAGCTTACTAACTGAATGAAATACAACCTGCTCTATTCCTACTCTCTCCCAATAGGAGTTGCCAAAGGCAGTGATGAAAAATTGGCTTTATAGAGATTTAGAGACATAGAATAAAAGAGATTGATTTTAAAATATATCTTATGTTTTGAAAGAACCTTGGTACCTCAATGATCTTTTACTACCTTCTTTCAGAGAACTCATGCAGGGCATTTTCAATTACTTTAGTTGTGTGTCATGGTTATTGATGCACTAAACCCTGCCAGATATTCCACAACATTATCTTTAATCACCAGCATTTTCTTATCTACATTCAATGTAAAACTATTTTCAGTTATTTTATTGGGTAAAAAAAAATGAAATATTTCTTTTAGATTAAAAGTTAAGATGAAAGACTCAATTTCCCCCATCATCATCATCATATACTTATCATGGTAGCATTATTTAAGCCTTTTATTAAGCCTTTTGGAATACTGTTAGAGGTTCATGTCCTTGAATTTTCGTCACTGCTCTACATTACTAAGGGCCATGAAGCCTAGACTTCAACAAAGTCATGTGGCAAAGAAAAGAGCATTAACCTGTGCTATTAGCTGCCTTTATCAGCAGTTGTAACTGGGACAAGAAAAGATTACTTTTGCTAAACAAATGATTCATTGTTTCTCAAAAAAAGTTCTGGAAAGATAGGGTCAAATAATTCTCTGCCAGTGTCCACTGCATAGGCCCACTGAAGTCACTGTTTTGCTCTTGCAATTGACAATTAATTGTGGGTGGAATTTTGCTCTCACAGTTGATTCTGGATGCAGTTACACCGATGTATATAAGAACAGCCATACTGGGTCAGACCAAAGGTCCATCTAGCCCAGTATCCTGTTGTGAAGGAGCAGAGAGCTGGCTGTGAGGCACAGCAAGGGTTAAAGAAAATCTGTGAGTTCAGCAAGCCCTGCCCTGTTATACCTGCAGCCAATGCCAGGCCTGGAAAGGCCAGGCCTGGGAGAAAAAAAGGGAGCCTGGCTCAGTCAGGGGATGATTGGCGAAGAGGCAGGAGCTCTCTGTGTGTCTGCCTGATGGCACAGATGCAGCCTACCTGCCAATGCAGCCACTGGAAGCAAATAGGTCTTCCCCTGCCAAGGGGAATCTATTGCCAAGCCCCAGCCATGGGAAAACAGGACTAGCAGGGCCAAACCCCAAGCCAGGATCTGAAGGAAAGCAGGGCAGGTGTCCGCTGCTCCAGCCGCTAAGGATTGATCTAGCCGCTAGGCTGCTTGGCCATTGAAGGCCCTATCACAACTATCTTCCAACAGTGTCCAATGCCAGGTGCCCTAGAGGGAATGAATAGCACAGGTAATCATCAAGAGATCCATCCCCTGTCACTCATTCCCAGCTTCTAGCAAACAGAGGCTAGGGACACCATCCCTGCCAATAGTCATTGATGGACCTATCCTCCATGAACTTGTCTAGTTCTTTTTTGAACCCTGTTATAGTCTTGGGCTTCACAACATCCCCCAGCAAGAAGTTCCACAGGTTGACTGTGTGTTGTATGAAAAAATACTTCCTTTTGTTTGTTTTAAATTTGCTGCTTATTAATTTCATTTGGTGACCCCTAGGTCTTGTGTTATGAGAAGGAGTAAACACTTCCTTATTTACTTTCTCCACACCAGTCATGATTTTATAGACCTCTATCATATCCTCCCTTAGTCATCTCTTTTCCAAGCTGAAAAGTCCCAGTCTTATTAATCTCTCTTCATATGGCAGCTGTTCCATACCCCTAATCGTTTTGGTTTTTTTTTCCTTTTCTGAACCTTTTCCAATTCCATGTAGGATGTCAATGCACCTGATTTCATCTGTGTTTTGTCTAGTTAAATATAAGGGAAATTAAGTGCATCTGTAAATAACTGCAGAGGCTAAAAGGAAGCCATAGCTAAAAAGCAAACCATGAGGTTATATAGACCCTACAAGGGAATGGAGACTAAAGTGGATGCCTACAGACAAATTGCAATTACATCCTGTCTGGGTAAAATTATGGAGATAATGGTGAACAAAAGATTGGTTTCCAAATAGGCAACCAGTGGCATTACAGAAAAGGTGCAGAGTGGCTTTAGGAGAGGAAGATACACCATTGACCTTATTGTTAAATTGGAAACTTAAGTACAAAAAAAGCATGAGAAACAAAGGTTTCCTGATAGCTGTCTTTCTAGATACTGAAAAACCATATGACATGCTATGGAGAGAAGGCTTATTGTACAAAGTAGGTTATATAGGAATAAGAGGAAGAATGGATGTATTGATAAGCTTTGAGTAAAAGGACTAGGCAGGTCAGAGTTGGGACTATTATGTCATATATATATATATATATAAATTAATATAATTAATTATGTCATAATATATTTTAATATAATATATTTAAAATGGTTCACTGCAGGGAAGTGTTATCAGTCCAACCTTATTTGATATTATGCTAAAGAATCTTCCAAAATGAAGAAGTGCTGGGGTAGATGTCATTCTATTTGCAGATGATTATGCTCTCTACAGCTTAGGAGCAGGAATAATGAGGGGGCAGAAAAAGGAAACAAAGCATTACAAGAGACTGGGGAAATGCATGGGGTTTCAAGCTCTCCGTTGCTAAAACCAAAGGATTGATCATCACAAAAAGGAAAGCTACAAAGGAATGTAAACTATCTGTACAGAGAACAAATTCCTAGGATAAAATCTGAGACTAAATTACTTTGGAAAGATCATATTGACTATGTTAAATATAAATGCAAAGTAAGGATCAACCTGCTTAAAAGTATTGCTGGGACTAATTGCAGGAAGTAGATAAGAAAACACTACTGGTGGTACATAGAGCCTTAATCAGGCCAATTGTCAACTACAGCTGCCAGCTTTTGAGTCAGCATCAAACTCAGAACTTAAAAAAATCAGATTTAATATAAGCACAGGAACTACAAGTTGTGGGTGGTACATTTATTACAACACTCATCATGTGTGCGCTATGGATAGCTACTAATGAACTGCCAATTATGAATTAAACTACTGGTCCTAACTTGAGGGCCAAAGTTAATGGGAATTGCGAAGACCACTGAGCAGCTGCAGTGATTTTTGGGGTCTCACAATCAGGCCTTACGGCAATAAAAAGGATGTCTTCATTTGGTGACGTAATTAAATCACTCTAGGGTAAACAGGAATTCAAAAAATCTAAAAGAAAAAATTAAAAGAGGAATGGTAAAAAATTGGGGGGGGGGAAGATTTTTCTGAATTAATAAGCCCCAGAGTTGAGGATAATGACATACTTCAGTGCCCAGATAGGGAAAATGAAGGGAAATTGTTTAGATTATTAACTGGCCATTGTGGTTTAATCAAAAATCTTTTTTGAACAAACAGGATGGACTATGTGCACACTAATGTAGAACAACTGATAGTCTTTTATGTCTGGGTAAGGGGTTTGATAGAGAAAGGGAAAAGCTTTTTGAGGAATTTAAATGACTTAAGGTAACAAAAGTTACATTTTGTTATCTAATAAAAATATTGTGGAAGTGGAGTAGTGTTAGAAAGCTGGTGTTACATTACCTGAACGACACATGGCAGGAGAGGAGAACATAAACAGCTAGGTATTTAGGAATTATAATTGGTGGCAACCATAGACTACCTACTCAACTCTGTTTCATCATGAAAAAGGAGAAAAGAAGAGAAAAAGAAAAGAATGTGGTGGCTGCTAGAGAGACAGAGATACAATGAAAGGCTCCAGAGCAGAGGATGCTGCCCAGATGAACCAGTTCTCTGCCAGAAGGGAACACAGAAGATTGTCAGGCAGAAGGTACCTTCAAGGCCCTGAGGTAGGAAGCGACCCAGGGAAGGAGTTGGAGATTTAAACAAACAAGTTCCAGGGTCCCTGGGCTGGGACCCAAACAAGAGGGCAGTACTGGGTCCACCTAGCACTCCTACATGGACCGGAGAAAAGACTGCCAAGAACGCTGACCGGGATGGCAACAACAGGAATATTGCATTTTGCTTTTGTACTTCTGCTTTAACTTACTTAATTTCTGCCCTGCTGAAGAAAGAAGGGAAGAAACCTGTAAGTGGGGCAGCACTGGAAAAGGGGTTCGGATAGGCCCTGAGTCAAAGGCCCAAACTCCAGGGATTACTGAGTGAAGGTTCACTAAAAGGACCAGCAGAATTTTGAATTGTGTCAGACTCCTTTCTGTCCCAAGAGAGGAGAGAGAAGTAACGCATTCAGAGGGCTGGAGTTACAGATGAAGATTGCTGGATATAGGTTTCATCCCTGAACAAACTACGAGAAACTGAGGCAAGTACAACCCAAGTTCCACAGCAGAACACCAGAAGGTGATATATGGTTGAAGTCCCTCAGTTACATGGGCCCTTTATCTTCAAACCAATATTGTAGAAGAATTCGATACAGTAACTTTTCAGAACAGGAAAACAGTGGGACTTGCTCATTTAGCATAGAGATCAATTCACTGCTGCTAGCACAGGGAGTTCTAATTGCATCTGCCCGCTGTAGCACATGGAAGGCAGGTGATGTTTGTATTGCCTCTCTCTCCTGAAAGTTTGGATAATTTTAAATTGTAGCTGACACGCCATAGGAGATCTGCTAGTAGAGGCTGCCATGGAGATGCATTGATCAGGACACACAGGTGAATGAAAACAGACACAAAGATGGATTTAAGCAGCAACAGGCTACAACTTTATTACCTTAATGCTGTAGTGCATCTCCACTGTCTCTCACATACTAGGCATTTAACTGGGTCCAGTGCTGGGGCTACAGGGCTCCCACCATATAACCAGTAACTCAGGATAGATGCTTCTCAGCCTAGCCCTAGGACTCAGTGAATCCTCTTGCCCTCCAGAAGGGAGGACCTCAGTCATCAAATACTTTCTAACTCACCTGCTCTAGAGACACAAGATTCACTTGTGAAATCCAGTGTCTTTTACCTCTGAGAGCTGGCCTTCTTAGCCTTCTGTGCACTGGACACCTGCTGTGAATTGCGACAAACTAAAATTCATATAAATGCCTCCCTGTCCCATCAGAGCTGGCCTCTTTTGTGGCTGTGCTGGCTAGCTGCAAGCCCCTCAGAAGAGTGGAGATTATAGTGGCACAAGGGACTAGTCATCTCTCTGCAGGCAGACTTCCCTGCTTGAAGCCAGGCACCTTAGATTTGTCCAATCTAATAAAAGATTTTATCAGCTCTATTTCAGAGCAGCTGAAGGCAGAACACTGCACATTTGACAAGCTAGTTAAACTGAAGTTTGTGGTAGAGGTATGATGTCATAAAAACTGGGAAGAAGGAACATGTAGCATATATATATATATATGAGAGAGAGAGAGAAAAGAAACATGTCCATAGTTGTATATGCACCGTTTAAATGCCAGCTTATACAGACTACTTTTGAGCTAGCAAGCTATCCACATGACTTTGCAACACTAAACAGTTCTTGCAGGAGAACAGGTGGCTTCGGGCACTGGTTCCTAGCCTCTATACCGTCCGGCCCTACTATTATGAAAGCACATGAGATCAGGCATGTTTAGGTTACAGTTGACTTCCTCAACATCCTTGATGTGACTGACCATTCATGTTCACATTGCAGCACTTGAACATAATGGAGGAAAAATCCTAGAACAAGAATTACTTCTTGAAGCCTAAAAAGAGAGCTCAGTGCTGAAGCCTGTTGGTGAAATGAGAGCAGAGCTGCCCAGAGCTGTTTAGGCACTGCAGATAGGCAGAGGTTCGACTATCAAGTGAGACACAATCCTGGTACTGTCAACTATTACTGAAATTCTAAAATACTACAGTATACCCCATTATAATAGGCTTATCCCGACACTTTCCAGTGAGATGGAGGGGCTTCTGTGTGCACAGCATATCAAGCTCTGTAAAGATTGACCCAAAATGAAACTGGAGAACGACCTGTGAGCTCCAGAAAATAGTTTAGGAGTATAAACAGGGAGGTGTGGGAAAGCTCACACTGACACTGTTGATGCTTCATCTCTTCTGTGCATAGAATATGTCAGTCTTAAATGTTATTAATCTGCAGTTTCATTTGTTTTGTGGGGTTTTTTTAAACCAACCAACCAAAATAGGTTAAAAACTGGAGAAAAAAAATACACTATAGCAAACTGAATGGTTAGTTATTTTCAAAATTCTTTTTCTTAGTTCATTAACACTTCTGAATTGTCTTTCATCTGAATATTTATATCAATTGCTTTTTTGGGGTGGGGGGAGAAGGGAGAAGGGAAGGAACGATATTGCTGTTGTTTGTAAATGTGTTTCGCAAGCCAAGCCATCCCTTGATACAGTTCAGAAAAACAGAGTAAAATATAAAATAGTGTGTATACCTCAAATATCTATGGAATACACCCTGTTCAAGCAATACAGCCCACTTTAAAACTTGGCTAGAACAGGAAGCATTAAGCCACATCTGCTCTGATTATTATTAAAAGGCAACACAAGTATGTCAGATCTCATCACTGTATCAATGGGATCGCTACCTAGAACAAGACCATCCTACATTTATATAGACTGCAAAGTACTATGGGATCTTTTGGTAACTATATATATACAGATTCATTTCACCCTCCTCTGGGTTGGCATACAGCATTGATTTAACAGCACATTGCAACATTATACAGTTTAGGGCAGGAAATGAGGTTTACTTTGTTCAGCTGCAAGGAAGTTTTAAGTAGGCAAAATGTAATCACCAAAATTAGAACCTGGCTATGACACAGAGGCTAATGCCCCTGCTTTTATTATAAAGGTCAGAGGATCTTTTACAATGACAGGAATTAAGGACAGAGGCTCTCTGTTTCATCCAAAAGACCAATATTAGGAAAATGTCTTCCCGGTGGGTATATAAGTAAATATACCCACCGAATTTCTGTTACCATACAATACAACTGATCTAGTCTTTTCATCCATAAGATCTTACTGAAAAAAAGAAAAATATTTAACCAATATTTAATTCAATTTTACCCTTAAAACAGGAGATGGTACATAGGGACTGGAGCCTACCACTGAATTCACATGGGGAGATGCTTGAGCCCATCTTGTGCTGCACTGAGGTCAAGGGGTTACATTGGCTGCAGGAGTCCGCCTTCTTGGATCCGATTGTAGGACAACAGCCTAAGGGTATGTCTACACTGCAATAAAACACCCGAGGGTGCCCATGTCAGCTGACTCGGGCTCATGGGGCTTTGGGCTATAAAATTGACTGGTTTTTTAGTCCTGTGTGAAGCAATAGGGTGTATGAAACAATCCACCCAATGTGGTTTAACAACCGGAAACCAAAAAAGCCAGTACTGTGCAATTAGCCCGCTCTCCACAGACAATATTTTGAAAAAGATACTGGGAAATCCCAAGTCTATATTTGTCATGTCTGTCTTGTAGACATTAGAAAATTCTGTAATTATTAAGAAAAATAAAAGGTCAGCTATGGTGTACAGAAAAGAATTCAAGTCTAATATCAGGAGAGAACTAACCAACTATTTTAAATGGGAAGAAATAGAATCTCCATGAAAGTTGAATATGAAACAAAAGGTACTACTAATGGCTTGCATGTTGCGAGCTACAGATGTATAAGCACTCAGGAGGAAACTACTCTCCATAGAAAAAGCTAAAGCTGCCATGCAGGAACTTGCACCCAGAACACTGTTAATAGTATTCTGTGAGTTAAGTCTTCTTTCTCTGCTAGTTGATGCTTTGAGATTCCTTTGTGTTTGTAGGAGGGGGTGGGACTCCCTAGAACCTCCCCCCCAAGTCTATTGTCCTACATTTACCTTCTCTACTCCCCCAGTGGCTTCACTTGGGGGAGTTCTCTGAGGCAATCGCTCCCTAGCAGAGGGCAAGTTCTTCCTTCGCTTTTCCCCTTGCAAGAGAGAAGGGTCTGACTGGAACTGTGGTCAGCTCTCGGACAGCCCCTGGATATGGCTTTACGGGCTCAGTCTCTCAAAATCTATTGCCCCTTCATGGGATTTATGTCCTACCCTCTTCCTGGAGTATGTTACTTAGCTGTCAGCTGGGATGGCTCCAGAAGTGGTGTGTTCTGTAGCAGTCTACTCCTCAACTGGCCCACCTCTGTTACTAGCAGTCTCTGTATGGAGCAGCATTCTTCCTGCTCACTGCCCCTTCCCAGGGTAAGCTTCGCCTTTTAAGCCTCTCTTCCTCCAAGATGAAGAAGCTATGCAGGTGTGCCTCATTAGCACAGCAAAGGCCCAGAAGAGCCCCATAGCCTCCTCCTAGCCAGTGGGATGGTGTCTCCCTTCGTAGTGTTATACAAGGCAGTTCACTAAAGGAGAGCAGATGTCCAGACTCACCTACCACGACCACGTGGTCTCAGTGAGCAGACGTGGGCTGGGGGGTTCTTGAGGATTGAGGGAAGAAAAAGCACAGAGTTTGTTAACTTGCATGAGGTTCTATAGAGAGAACAGCACAAGACAGCTGATTCTCCGGACAGAGCAGAGGTGTCTTGTCTTAGGTTGCTGCAAGAAGTAGTTATCTGTGCGCTGTTTGTTATAGACATACATGTTGGAGGGGGGCGGTTATAGTGATGGTGGTAACATACATCCATATATATATAGGTGTGTCTGTATGTGTATTTTTCGTATTGATATGTATACAGAGATTGAGAAGGAGAACGTAGTTAGGACATTGAGGTGAATGGTAATTGGGACAAAATACAACATGGTTTTACAAAAGGTAGATCCTGTCAAACCAACCTGATCTCCTTCTTTAAGAAGGTAACAGATTTTTTAGACAAAGGAAATGCAGTGGATCTAATTTACCTCAATTTCAGTAAGGCATTTGATACGGTTCCACATGGGGAACTAGCTAAATTGGAAAAGACGGGGATCAATATGAAAATTGAAAGGTGGATAAGGAACTGGTTAAAGGGGAGACTACAATGGGTCACACTGAAAGGTGAACTGTCAGGCTGGAAGGAGGTTACTAGAGGAGTTCCTCAGGGATCGGTTTTGGGACCAATCTTTTTCTTACTGACCTTGGCACAAAAAGTGGGAATGTGCTAATAAAGTTTGCAGAGGACACAAAGCTGGGAGTTATTGCCAATACAGAGAAGGAATGGGATATCATACAGGAAGATCTGGATGACCTTGTAAACTGGAGTAATAGTAATAGGATGTCAAGCTTCAGAGGGGTAGCCATGTTAGTCTGGATCGGTAAAAGCGGCAAAGAGTCCTGTGGCACCTTATAGACTAACAGACGTATTGGAGCATGAGCTTTCGTAGGTGAATACCGACTTCGTCGGATGCATGGATCCAAAATAGGACTCTTTGCCAGTAATAGGATGAAATTTAATAGTGAAATGTGCAAGGTCATACATTTAGGGATTAACAACAAGAATTGCTATTATAAACTGGGGACGCATCACTTGGAAGTAACAGAGGAGGAGAAGGACCTCAGAGTATTGGTTGATCACAGGATGACTATGAGCTGCCAATGTGATATGGCTGTGAAAAAAGCTAATGCGGTCTTGGGATGCATCAGGCAAGGCATTTCCAGTACAGATAAGGAGGTGTTAGTATTGTTATACAAGGAGCTGATGAGACCTCATCTGGAATACTGTGTGCAGTACTGGTCTCCCATGTTTAAGAAAGATGAATTCAGACTGGAACAGGTACAGAGAAGGGCGACTAGGATGATCCGAGGAATGCAAAACCTGTCTTATGAAAGGAGACTCAAAGAGCTTGGCTTGTTTAGCCTAACTAACAGAAGGCTGAGAGGAGATACGATTGCTCTCTATAAATATATCAGAGGGATAAATACCACGGAGGGAGAAGAATTATTTAAGCTCAGTACCAATGTGGACACAAGAACAAATGGATATAAACTGGCCATCAGGAAGTTCAGACTTGAAATTAGATGAAGGTTTCTAACCATCAGAGGAGTAAAGTTCTGGAACAGCCTTCCAAGGGAAGCAGTGGGGGCAAAAGACATATCTGGCTTCAAGACTAAGCTTGATAAATTTATGGAAGGGATGATATGATGGGATAGCCTAATTTTGGCAATTAATTGATCTTCAACTATTAGCGGTAGATATGCCCAATGGCCTGTGATGGGATGTTAGATGGGGTGGGATCGGAGTTACTACAGAGAATTCTTTCCTGGATGTCTGGTTGGTGAGTCTTGCCCACATGCTCAGGGTTTGGCTGATGGCCATATTTGGGGTCGGGAAGGAATTTTCCTCCAGGACAGATGGGCAGAGGCCCTGGGGGTTTTTTGCCTTCCTCTGCAGCGTGGGGCACGGGTCATTTGCTGGAGGATTCTCTGCACCTCGAAGTCTTTAAACCACGATTTGAGTACTTCAATAGCTCAGACATAGGTTAGAGGTTTGTTATAGGAATGGGTGTCTGAGATTCTGTGGCCTGCGTTGTGCAGGAGGTCAGACTAGACAATCATAATGGTCCCTTCTGATCTTAAAGTCTATGATTGATTTACATGCTTTCATAAGTTTTGTTTTGAGAAATTGCTGGGAATCTTTGAGTCTTCTTACCATGCCATATTTATCAGGTATTGCTATGGTAACCTACATTCTCCTGAGAACTATCAACACCACATTGTACACTGGAGTTTCTGTTTCAGTCTGTTCAAACTGACAAGGCACTGACCTTTCGATCATGTGCATTTTCTAATTATATGAAAAACTGTAAGCAGCTGTGAAGAAAGTTTGTAGGTGGAGAACAACTCACTCCAGTTAGGAGCTGAGAAAGAGTATGAAGAGAGAAAACAAATGACAAAACAGGCATAAAACAGAGATTTAGCAAATATATAGCTCTCTCTGATGAAAAAAATATTGGAAATCTATCTGGCAGCACACCAAGAAGTCATTGAGGGGAACAATGTATAAAACTCCTCTCACTAAGAAGTATGAGCACTGTATGATATAAAAATATATAACATCACTCAAGAAGGACAGTTACATCATGTCAGCAAACACATACTAATAGCAGCAAATGAGCTCTTTAGCATAGTTGTAAATATTGATACAGACCAAGAGTTATGAGTAAGAGCAGGAAGCACATTCCAGAGATGAAAACAATACTTTAAAAAAGCTCTTTACTCCCACACTCTCAAGGTTATAGAATGGTCAAGTGGCTTATGAGATCTGGAGGGTAATATGACTAGATAGAAGTAGTAGCATGAATTCAGAAGTAAAACAAGCAACAGTCTCCCAAAGTCTGATGATTAATTGACCTTTCTGAACATAGATTTCCACACATACCCTCTACAGCAAGTCAGATCTGTAACAGGTGAGGGGGAAGATGGCACATTGACCAGCTTCTTGCTTTAATGCTGTCAGGCAGCTAATGTGAAATTCATAATCTCTCTCTCACCTGCAGCCCAACCCCACATTTCTAGAGGCCATCATCCCACACACACACACACAGTCTCTGGCACTGGGGGAGAGAGGCAAAGCAAGGTGCATTTTATCTCTCAGCAGGGAGAAGGGGTGTTATGTTGCACTCCATATGCTTTATGAAAATATGCTTATGAATGTGAATTTTATGCAAAAGATCTCTTGTAAGGCATCATTACAGAGTCTATAATCTATTGAGTGTTTTCATCCAATTTGTTTGCATGTATTATTTCTATGTCTGGAGTTAGGAGAATAAGATTATAAACTTGTATTACTGATGTAAATATATTAAGTGGAAACTATTAAGGGTGCTTCAGAATCAATGAACTGTAAATGGCTGTTTACTTGCAAACCTTCCTGTGTACGTGTGGGCCAACCCAGGAAGAATAGAGGCTAGCGTCTCACAGGACATGTGACCTTGTGATACTGAAATCCATCTTAAATCTGGTACTCTTCCATTTAGAAGGAGGGGTGGGGACCCAGAGAGACAAAAGATTCCCACCTTGTGCCAAAGCTATAAAAGGGGGTGGAGCAGGACAAAGGGGGCCGGTTATGAAAAAGCCCCTAGTTACCACCTGAGATGTCTGCTGGAACTAACAAGGACTGTACCAGGGGAAAGGATTGGGCCCAGACTAGGAAGGAGTCTAGTCTGTGAAAGAAGCTTATTGGAACATCTCTGAGGGTGAGATTGCCTGTAATCAGTTTCTTAATGTATTAGGCTTAGACTTGCATGTTTTTGCTTTATTTTGCTTGGTGAATTACTTTGTTCTGTCTGTTATTACTTGAAACCACTTAAATCCTACTTTTTATACTTAATAAAATCACTTTTGTTTATTACTGAACCCAGAGTAAGTGATTAATACCTGGGGGAACAGCTGTGCATGTCTCTTTATCAGTGTTATAGAGGGCGGATAATTTATGAGTTTACCCTGTATAAGCTTTATACAGAGTAAAACAGATTTATTTGGGGTTGGATCCCATTGGGAGCTGGGTGTCTGGGTGCTGGAAATAGATGACTTGCTCAGCAGTTTTTGATTAAAGTCTGCAGCTTTGAGGGTGTGGCCCAGACCCTGAATCTGTGTTGCAGCAAGTTAGTGTGTTTGGCTCAACAAGACAGGGTTCTGAAGTCCCAAGCTGGCAAGAAAAACGGGCTCAGAGGTAATTTCGGCACATCAGGTGACAGTCCCAAGGGGGTCTCTGTGACCGAATCCATCACAGGGGTTTCTCAGTAATCTCTCTCTCCCCTTCCCTGCAATTGTCCAGAGAATTTCACCTCTCATTCTCACTTTGAAAATGTAACTGTCCAGTAGGGAAGGAGAATTCTTGGTAGTTCTCTTCTACCAGGTACCCCCAGATTATAGCTCCTGCAATCTTTGAGTGGGAGCTCTATGCATGGGAGCAGTGATCCCAATTGCCTACTTATGGCTGACTCAGGAACAGCTAGTCTAGCTGTGAATCACTGTTGCACATACAAGAAAAAAAAAGTGATTAATGACTCACTTATTTTGACCTGGTTTATATCAGAGATAACTAGATCTGAACTTGAACCAGAAGATCAGGGCGTATGCATTCCATGAATGGACCACCAAGACTCGTGAGGTCAGTTAGAATCTGAGTCTCGTTTTTCATAACCTCTAAGTTTGGGGGGGCAAAAGCATTTCAAAACAATAGGCCATTCCTGGTCTATCCTTATCAGAAGTTAAAACAAACCACCACACTTCAGGGCTGAGTTTTCCTGCATGTGTTTAAAATTCTCTCCCTCCCCCAAAAACGCTTAACACTGAGGACATGTTAGAATTCAAATACTTAAAATGGATGACATTATGTTAAATCAGTCATTTTACTTTGTTGGTTTTCAGGAGGAGATTTCTTTCAAAGCATTAGGAGTTATGGTTTTCTAAATAAATTTGCCATGTTCACGTAACACAATGGTAAGTGCTCATTACATGTCCTCTGTGATGATCTAGAGAGGATAATAATTATTATACCTAGAGGCGGGTGAAACTTTTCCACTGATTATTGTTGTGGGTGAGATTGTGTTTGTTTGTTGTTTCTTTCCTCCCTTCAGATTTGCAGATTTGGGTTGACCAAAACACTTCATGAATTTGTATGGCTTTTGCAGAGTTATTTCTGTCATTAAAAAACCTGGGAAAAGATTTCCAAGAAAACCTAAATGTTTCAATTTTTTATTCTAAATGATTTGTTTAGAAATTTACTTTATATTTTATTAAAAACTTAAAGCTTGAAATCTAAATATCTTTTGTTCAACCCAAAATGAATAGTTTTAAAGGTTTCCATTAGCCACAAATTAAAAAAAAAAAATCATTACAGATTGATCCAAAATGCTGACTGTTGAAATCAATGAGGGTTTTGCCATTGACTTCAATGGGACCAGGAGTTCACAGTTAGTGTTGGCCTAACTCCGATATCATTGAATGAGTTTGAATATCCCATCAAAAAATGTCATCACCACTTTAAAAGTGAAGTCACTAAGTAGCTAGGGCCCAATTCTAGCACACTTAGGCATACTGAATGGTAGCTTGCTCTGTGATTAGACACAATGAAGAAAATGTGAGTACTTGCAGGGCTAAGATATTACTCACTAACAGTAAGAATGGTGGAATCTTTTAATTATCTACCTTTCCACTGAATAATAAAATCCACTAGTCTTATATCTGTAAACCTGAAACAGGTCAAGTAAAATGTATATATTGGGTGTGCCACAGGAATCATATCACAAAACCACTATCATATTTGGCAATGCCTGATTGGAAAGAGGGGACTGTCAGCCTGAAAGACATGTGTTGGATTAGAATTGCAGGGATGTTACAGGTCAGGTCACTACCAGCATGAACTAGATGAGGCTTTAGCAAATTCAGTCAGTCTCCCACTTCTAAAAGAAATCTTATCTAGTTTCCTATGGAAGGCTAGATATTCTGCTGATAGGAACAGATGGGCTAGTGTTTGAAAATGTTTTCTAAGATTGTGGTATGGTAACAACAATTGTACTTCAAAAAATATTTGAAATAAGCATGACTGACTGTGTGACATAGATGGAGAACTTAGCTGAATCGGACTCAGATGCTCATCCTGATCATCATTGGAGTCAATGTTTTAGGAACTCGCTGGGGTAAAAAAAGGCATTGGTTTACTGAGGTTCCACACACAGGAGTGTTTTAATTGAAGTAAATTAATTATATGTTTATTTTTGAATATCTCATGGTACAAATGTTAAATAATTTAGATATTTGTTTTTAGTATTTGGTTCCAGGAAATGAACATCTCTTATGTTGTTTGTTAGAGGGATTTTTTCCCTTGTCTCTTATGTAAGCATACATAATATCTTATTCATGTCATGATATTATATTTAGCTGATAATTGTTTATACTGTCACACATAACCCTTATGAATCTTTACTGGGATTCTGAAATAGTCTCAAGCAGAAATATTCTGTTCCTTAAATTTTCTATTGAGGAAAGTGTTGAGATACATACAATCAAATAATAGCTAGGTTATAGGATCTCGGGTTATTAAAGACCAAAAGGTACTAAGTTACTCCTAAATGAGCTTTAAAAATGTTATGCATAATGCCAATATTCATTTGCATGCAGGTCTGAATTCAGAATTATATCGAATCAAAAATATTAAAAACACAAGATTAGGCAAAGTAATATTGGGGGCTTGTATTCATGTTACTTTTCTAGGAAATGTAATTGTTTGAATTTTTCATGTCCTGAAAATGTATTAAAGAATTCTAAACGTGACCTACAAAAGAAAAGTAAATGAGCTTGTGTCCTGTGTTGCTACTTTATGATGTAAAGGGTTCCCCCAACCCATCAGTTTGTATTTTACATTAGAAATTCATGCCTTGCCTACTATAGAAACTTGTTTCAATGACTAGAAAACAAGATGGGGTGGAGATTGAAGATAATCTTGGTGTAACCGGCTGCAGACTCACCAGCGGCGCCTCCTGCTGGTCATCTCAGGGAATTAGCGTTCCAGCCTCTGGAGCACCCTCTTCAGGCCAGTGTCTCACCTTGCTGCTGGCTCCCATGTCCCTCCCAGGACCCTGGTGCCCCTTTCCTCCAGGTGCTGCCCCCTGGCAGTACCCCACAGTTCTGGGTCTCCCCCTCCCAGGGGAACCCCCCAACCCACTAACCCTACCTTGCCTCAGTCATAGGCTCTTGCCAGTCACCAGCTAACCCCCACGTCCAGGGGCAGACTGCAGTATGAGCCATTCATCACAGGCAAGGTTGGGTTTGGACCTGCTGCCTCTGTCTACCTGTGGCTGTCCCTCTGCAACCCTGCACCTATTCGGCCTGTAGTCAGGCTGGCAGCCTAGGGCTTTCCAGGCCAGAGCTCCCAGCCCTGCTCCAATCTAGGTGTTGTGTCATGTCATGCAGCCAGGCCCTTCTCCCTCTACAGACAGAGGGAGACTCTCCTTGGGCTGCTGGCTCGCTGCCTTTATAGAGCCAGTTGGGCCCTGATTGGGGCATGGCCCCCATCTGAGGCTGCTTCCCCGATCAGCCCCGCTGCCTTCCTTCTGCAACAGCCGTCTCTCAGGGCAGTTCTAAATCCCTCTGGGCCCGAGCTGGTGTCCACCCCGCTACACTAGGCATGGCCCAGTACCTATACAAATACTTTACCTCATTTTTTAATAAGGGTAGTGAAGAGTTTAGGGGTAGTGGCAGGGTGACTAATGGGAACAAGGATATGAAAGTGGAATTTACCACATCCATGGTGGAAGTCAAACTCAAACATCTTAATGTGATTAAACATTAAAGGAACTGGCATATGAAATTGCAAGCCCATTAGCAAGGATTTTTAATGAATCCGTAAATTCAGGGGTCGTACCCTCTGACTGGAGAACTGCTAATTAGTACTTATTTTTAAGAAAGGGAAAAAAGTCATCTGGGAAACTACAGGCTTGTTAGTTTGACTTCAATTGTATGTAAGGTCTTGGAACAAACTTTGAAAGAGAAAGTAGTTTAGGACATAGAGGTAAATGATAATTGGGATAAAATGCAATATGGTTTTACAAAAGGTAGATTGTGTCAGACCAACCTGATCCGTTCTTTGAGAAGATAACTTATTTTTTTAGACAAAGGAAATGCGGTAGATTTAGTTCACCTGGATTTCATTTTTTAAATGTTTTTCTATCACCTTAAAATATCAGAACTAGGATGAGTAATGTTTTTACTGCTTTCATCTTAGGGTATCTAGTTTTGGCCATGGCAATATTTAAAATGGAGCAATTAGTGGTGTTTCTCCAATCTCAGATGTTCAGGTTTACAGTAACAAATTCAGGAAACCAAGATTGTTCTGAATATTTTTTCCACCTACTCTTTACTCCTATGTTTATACATCATTTCTGTCTCATTGGTTTGTGCATTGCTCCTCTACTAGATATTCTCTAAGCAGGCAGAACATCTGCTTTATTGTTTCATTTCATCGGTCACTTAGCTTTACTTTTACACCATTTGATAACCTAGATGCAGTTGCATTGAGGTCCTTTACAAGGTGCTAGGTATTCTTTGCTTGTCTTATATCCTTTTCATTTATTTTGGTTTTCTTAAATGTCATCTATTGCAATTGCGTAGTTTACCCTTAGGTGTTTCAATTATTTATGAACATGAAATATTTGCTATGTTTCATAGCAGATGGTTTCCATTCACCATCTAAACAACTCTGTGCATGAACAGAATCATCCTGTTTAATTTTAGGAGCACTTTTGTAGGTCTCTCTTTTTACAGTGTATGATTTCTGTCTGTTTTCTTTTACTGATCACTTAATTGGAGTTTTTTGTCTTTGATTAAGACAATTGTATTGAACAAAGTGTTATGGATTTGTAATGACCTCATCAATGTTTGAACTGCTAATTAAAATCTCATAAGAAATCTTAGATACTGAAATAGAGATGTTCTCCAGTAGCTTCTAAATAGTCTGAATTGTCTTCTAGACCAGTGGTTCTCAACCAGGGACCTGGGGCCCCCCGGGGAGGTTTCAGGGGGTCTGCCAAAATAAGCCAGAGAGCAGGGCCAGCATTAGACTTGTTTGGATCCACGGCAGAAAGCTGAAGCCCGAGCCCTGCCAGCCAGGGTTAAAGCCCAAGCCCAAACCCAAACCCAAGCCCCACTGCCCAGGATTTAAGCCAAAGCCTGAGCAGCTTAGCTTCTCACGGCTGCCTGTTGTGTCGGGCCCCAGTATATTCCCCTGCTTGCTACCCCCGGATGCTGACCAAGGCTTTTAATCTACTGGATATGCAGAAAAACAGTTGTTGTTGCAAAGGTGGGCTGTGGAATTTTTAAGTCATGTGGGGGGGAGGGGGGCTCAGAATGAAAAAGGTTGAGAACCCCTGTTCTGGACCAAACTATCTGCTTGTAGATCTCTTGGTGATATTGTGATAGATTTCAATTCTCACTCTCATATATAGCTGTGAAGTCATTCATTTAAGGCCAGATTGTGAACTTCTTTCTTTCATTGGTGTGCAACTGCTCACACAAGTACTCCAGGTGATTTCAATGGGACAATTCATAAAAGAGTGGCTGCTCAGAAATTTGAGAAAAGAGCTCATAATCTGACCCTAATAACTTGTGAACTACTGATTAGCTTTTGCCAAAATTTCACTTAGCATGAAAGATTATATTCAATTACAGCTTTAAACCTCTTTCTCAAAATAAGTAAGTCAAATGGTCCTTTATATGTTGTAGGTACATTGTTCTGATTTAACTGCATCAAAACCAGAAAACACTACTTTTTCTACAAGTTCTCAGCCACAATGATTGCGTGCTGTCCTATTATATCAGGAAGAATTGAAATCATATCCCCTTTTGCCAGTGACTAGTGTGACGGGTTCGGTCACAGAGACCCCCTTGGGACTGTCACCTGACGTGCTGGAATCACCTCTGAGCCTGTTTTCCACTGCCAGCTTGGAACTCCAGAACCCTGCCTTGTTGAGCCAGACATGCCAGTCTGCTGCAACACCAATCCAGGTCTGGTTCACGCTCTCAGAGCTGCAGACTTTAATCAAAAACTGCTCAGCAAGTCATCTATTTCCAGCACCCACTCACCCAGCTCCCAATGGGATCCAAGCCCCAAATAAATCTGTTTCACTCTGTATAAAGCTTATACAGGGTAAACTCATAAATTGTCCGCCCTGTATAACACTGACAGAGAGATATGCACAACTGTTTACTCCCCCAGGTATTAATCACTTACTCTGGGTTCAGTAATAAACAAAAGTGATTTTATTAAGTATAAAAATTAGGATTTAAGAGGTTTCAAGTAATAACAGATAGAACAAAGTAAGTCACCAAGCAAAATAAAGCAAAAACACACAAGACTAAACCTAATACATTTAAGAAACTGAATACAGGTAAATCTCACCCACATGTAGATATCCAACTGCGTTGTAGCAACCAGGTTTGACTCAGTGAAAAAAAACACAGAGTGTTCTTTAATAATTCTCATAACAAGTTATCAGTAATTTCTTCTGAGTTTCCTGTACTGATGTCTCATGTTTTAAACCTTCTCCCACTTACTCTCTAAATTTGAATTTAATTTCCTTTTAGGAAAAAAATAATTATTGGTGGTACACATGAGCAGTTGTGATAAGATAGACTTAATAGTCTAGTTTATTCTGGTTACCATATATCCCCTAGAGGCAGTTGCAGATTAGAATGACAGAAAAATACCACACACATGAACTGCTGGTATGGATGAACAAAAGGTGGTTTGGGGGTTATCTTTTAAACATGGTAAATACTTTGAATATTTGATAAATGATAGTGGTATCCATATTCTTTCACTCTGAAGTGTTCCCAGAAAGAGTACTGTTTTTGAAACTACCAAAATGAAAAGGGGTCTTCACTAGAGTTGGTCAAAACTCAGAATTTCCAGTTCGCAAGAAAATATTGACATTTCAAAATTTGGTTTAATTCAGATTCAGACTCTTGAGTGGTAACAGTTAATTTAGACCCCATCATTCTGTATTATAGTTGGTATTGTTTTCCAATGTGCATTACTTTGCACTTATCAACAAAGAATTTCATCTGCCATTTTGTTGCCCAGTCACCCAGTTTTGTAACTCTTCAGTCAGTTTTGAACATAGCCATTTTGAGTTATTGTGTATCAGCTGCAAATTTTGTCTTCTCACTGTTCACCCCCTTTTCCAGATAATTTAGGCATATGTTAAATAGTACAGGCCTCAGCACAGATCCTTGGGGGACTATTAACCTCTTTCTATCGTGAAAAACTGACCATTTATTCCTGCCCTTTGTTTTCTATCTTTTAACCAGTTGCTTTTCCATTTGAGAATCTTTCCTCTTATTCCATGACTGCTTAGTTTGTTTAAGAGCCTTTGGTGAGAGACCTTATCCAAGGCTTTTTAAAAGTCCTAGTACACTATATCCATTTGATCACCCTTGTCCACATGCTTAATGACTCCCTCAAAGAATTCTAATTGATTGAGGCATGATTTCCTTTTACAAAAGCTCTGACTTTTCCCCAACAAATTGTGTTTAAGTATGTGTCTGATAATTCTGTTCTTTACTATTATTTCAACTAATTTGCCGGGTACTGAAGTTAGGACTATTGGTCTATAATTGCCAAGGGATCACCTCCAGAGCCTTTTCTAAAAAATTGATGTTACATTAGCTAGCATCCAGTCATCTGCTACAGAGGCTGATTTAAGCAATACATATGAATCTGCAGAACTATTTACTGAAGTTTGTAACCTGAGTTCCTTCAGAACTCTTGGCTAAATACCATCAGGTCCTGGTGACTTATTACTGTTTAATTTAGCAATTTGTTCCAAATCCTCCTCTATTGACACCTAATTCTGGCACAGTTCCTCAGATTTATCACCTAAAAAGAATAGCTCAAGTGTGGGGACCTCCCCAATATCCTCTGCAGTGAAGACCTATTCAAAGAATTCATTTAGTTTCACCACAACTGCCTCATCTTCCTTGACTGTTCTTTTAGTACCTCCATCATCAGCGACCCACTGACTGTATGGCAGGGTTCCTGCTTCTGATGTACGTAAATATGTTGGGGTTTTTTTCTGTTTCTTTTTGTGTGCTTAACAAGTTACTCTTCAAATTCTTTCTTGGACTGCCTTATATATTTCACACTCAACTTGCCAGAGAGAGTTTAAGCACCTTTCCATTTTCCTGAGTGTGATCTGACTTTCAATTTTTAAAGGATGCTCTTTTACCTCAAACCATATCTTTTACTCTACTGTTCAGGCATCTTTTTTGGTTGTCTAACTGGTTTTGTTTATTTGCTGTATATGTTAATTTGAGCCTCTATTATGGTGTTTTTAAATAGACTTCATGCATGTGACTGTTCTTTTTAATTTCCATTTAACTTGGTTCCTCATTTTTGTGTAGTCCCCCTTTTAGACATTAAATACTACTGAGGTGGGTTTCTTTGGCATTTTCCCCCTACACGAACATTAAATTTAATAATATCATGGTTGTTATTACTGAACAGTTCAGCTATATTCACCTCTTAGACCAGATCCTGTGCTCCATTTAGGAATAAATCAAAAAACGCCTCTCCCACCGTGGGTTCCAAGTTAAGCTGCTTCAAGCAGTAGTCCTTTATGGTGTCTAAAAATTTCATCTCTGCATCTCTTCCTGAGGTGCTTGTATCCAGTCAGTGTGAACATAGTTGAAATCCCCCATTATTATTGTGTTTTCTGCTTTTGTAATTTCTCTAATCTTCATGACCATTTCACAGTCATCATCATCATCATCATCCTGGTTTGGTGGTCAGTAATATATTCCTATTGCTATCCTCTTTTTTAACATTATTATTTTCATATAAAATAGAAAGACAATGAAACAAAACAGATATAAATACATGTGCAAGATGGAAGTCGCATATAAATAACAAAATTCAATGTTCATTATTTGCAAAACCTGGGCAAAACAAAAAACCTGAACCCACAAAGGTCATGCAGGACATCAATTATTAAAGTAACTAAACAGATAAATGAGAACATAACCTGTGAGTATCACAGACTAATATATACTAAACTGCAAAAGTATGCAAATAGTTTCATGTGTGACCAGACATCTTCATATTTTTTCCAAGCATTTCTATTAGAAAGTGTCATTTTTCCATTAATGCAGTAGTAGAGAGCGAACTAAGCCAGTGTGTTTATGTGAGAAGAATTGCAGATTTCCATTTTCTCAAAATACCTCTTTTGGCCACTAAAATAGTTACTACAGCCCATTTCTTAATGTTAACTGGTAATACCAGCTCATCCAGCACCCCTAAGATATGCAAGCTCAGAGAAGGAAAGATTTTGAGAGGGTGCGAATATGGTTTTCCAGAACACATGCATTTTTGACAGGTATAAAGGATGTGTGAAAGGCTGGCCTTTCTCCCCTCTACAACAATGTTAAATTTAATATTATGGTCACCATTACTGAGTGGTTCAGCTACACTTCACCTCTAAGATCAGATCCTATTTTCCATTTAGGGCTAAATCAAGAATAGCCTCTCCCCTTGTGGGTTCCAGGACTAGCTGCTCCAAGAAGCAGTCATTAATGGTGTCTAGAAATTTTATCTCTACAGCCCATCCTGAGGTGGCATGTACCCAGTCAATATGGGGATAGTTGAAATCCCCAATTATTATTGTGTTTTCTGCTTTTGTAGCCTCTCCAATCTCCCTGAGCATTTCACAATTACTATCACTATCCTGGTCAGTTGGTCAATAGTATATTACTACTGCTATACTCTTACTGTTCAAGCATGGAATTTCTATCCATAAAAATTTTATGGTGTCGTTTGATTCATTTAAGATTTTTACTATATTTGACTTTCTTTCATATATAGTGCCTTCTGCCCCACTAGCACGACCTACTCCATCATTCTTATATATTTTGTACCCTGGTATTACTATGTCCCATTTATTATATTCATCCCAACAAGTCTCCATGATGCCTGTTACAGAAACATCCTCATCTAATCACAGGCACTCTAGTTCACCCATCTTAGTATTTAGATATCTAGCATTTGTACATAACCACTTGTACATTTTGTCAATATTCAGTTGCTTGCCTTCATGTATTGTATTTAAATGGAACTTTTATGTTTGACTGTCCCTCACTAGCACTGGCCTGTACTTTACCAACTTCTTTCCTATCCTCCTTACTATGATAGGGGTCCCCGTTTTAAAAATTCATCCGTAAAGTATGTCTCTGCTTTAACCATGTGTTCCTTCACACCCGTCAGCTTTTCCCCCAGCCATTAGTTTAAAAAACTCTCTACAGGCTTTTTAACTTTACGTGCCAGGATTCTTGTTCCATTTTGATTTAGGTGGAGCCCATCCTTTCTTTATAGACTTCTTTTCCTAAAGGTTCCACAGTTCCTAATAAACCTAAAATCATCCTCCCTACACCATTGTCTTAGCCACACTCTGAGACTCTGCAGTTCTGCGTGTCTTTCTGGCCCTGCATGTGAAATTGGAACCTTTTCAGAGAATGCTACCATGGAGGTCCTGGACTTTAATTTCTTACCTAGCTGCCTTAACTTGGCCTACTGTACCTCTCTCCAACGTTTCCCTGTCATTGGTACCTACATGTACAATGATCAGCAGCTTCTCCCCAGCACTGCACATAAGTCTGTCCTAGATGTCTAATGAGATCTGTAGCCTTCACACCCAGCAGGCAATTTACCATGTGGTTCTCCCAGTCATCACAAACCAACTACTTATATTTCTAATAATCAAATCATCCATTACTAGTACCTTACTTTTTTTAGTAACTAGGGTTCCCTTTCCAGGAAGGGTATCCTCAGTGCAAGAGGATACCATGGCATCATCTGGAAGGAAGGTCCCAACTATGGGACTGTTTCCCTCCACACCAGTTTGATGTTCTCCTTCCCTGAAACTTTTGTCCTCCTTAACAGCACAGAGGCTGTCAGACTGGGGGTGGGACCACCCTTCTGCATCCTTGAAAGTCTCCTCTATGGACCTCTTTTTGTTGCTCTTCGCTCTTCCGTTTCAGCCACTCTAGCCTCAAGAGCCTGTACTTTTTCTCTCTAAGGGCCATCTTACGTGCACTGCATGCGCAAACATGCCATCTACCCATGAGACTGATGTGGACACATCAATCTGCCCACACACTGCAGGATCAGGGATCTAGACTCTTGTATAGAACTGAGAATATTAAAGCAGATAAATACCTTTTTCTTCTACAAAGCTATGAATGGAGACAAGTTAACATGGAGATGTAGCTCAGTCTGTAAAATAATCAGAATTAAAAGGTCATTTGCCAACAGATTTCACTAGGACTAATTATAGTAATAACTTTCAGCACATGTGTGTTTAAATCCCAGGGTATTGCTTCTGTTCCCTGATTAGATAATCTATGTCACTAAACAATCACAGCATGAATTTCAAATTGAATGATTGAATGTACAAGATGCTATATGCATTGGGTAAGTATGATAGAGATTAGCTATGAAGTTCATAAAATAATATAAACACTGTTAAAAAACATGTGCAACTATTCTTTTGAATATTTTACGGAAGTATGTATGTTTGTTTTTAGCAGAGTTCACTCCACTGTGTTGTAACTGCTGTGAAGTTATGACCTTTTTTCCCATTATGAGTACTGTCATACAAGGTACAAAATAAATGTTCTAGGTATGTAGTAATAGTTTGATTTTTTTAAATGATATATGCAATTATAGAGATTAAACATTCTCAAATATATCTGAGGCTTTGTGCCATCACTAAAGAAAATCTAGAATACTGCAATTTTCTTGGGCACATACCTCAATCAATTTTTTGCAATGGAATTTTAAATGGATAAGGGAGGGGAAGAACTATGAAATATCAGGCTTTCATGCTGACAGAGGACTGGAGAAGATGGTTAAAGCCAACTGGGGGGAAATAAATAACAAGATTAATTCTATTAGAAGCTATTGAATCTGTCTAATCTGGGAAAAGGGACTATAATAAAGATGAAATCCACTACAGAATTTTATTGCATTTTATAACTGCAACCTTTGGCTAGAAACAGTTTAGCAAAACTGGATATCTTTTCTTCGAGTGGGAACAAAATACACCTATCAATGACAATGTTATGCTTCTGAAGGAAGTGAGGTTTAAAACATCCCAATTTTATCAACTTTTACTCACATTGGCCCCATGATTGGAAATAAAGAAAACTTATCCCAACACAGTTCTCAGTGGAGACTTTCTGCTTAAGTCTGCACAGAGTATTGTGGCAGGATAGGCTAGATTTCCAGTAAACACATTGTTTCCCTTTAGCCCACTTGACTCTTGGGGCAAAAGCTCATGGCAACTAAGTTTAGGTCCCTTCTTTGTTTCAGGGTTTATCATCTTACCTTCCTTATCTATCAAGTTTCTATTGGTTATGGAAATTAGCTGGTTTTCAATCTCTCAAACTTAATATAAGCATCCTGTGACCGAAAGCATCTCTGTACTTACATCCTACACACTATTGCAATCTTTTTACAAAATAAGCCTTGTGAGGTATTATTTGAAAACTAATAACTCATTGGTCAACAATAACATGGTGACATGTATGTAACACATTATGTGTAAAATTATGAAATATTCCTGTATGATGTTAGCACATGTTAAAACCACACAGCCCTGCCCAGGCAGAAGCATCCTGTCTGATACCTCAATTTACATAGGAGTAGTAAACAGGGTCCTCAAAACAGCAGGGAGAAGAAATGGCAGATGAAGCAAATTTGCATTTCAGCAAACTCAGGTGAGAAGAGAGCATGCAGTCTCCTTCACCACTACACTCCATGTTACTTTCTTTACTGTTTGAATAAACAGTAACCCTCAGAAGAATCTACTTCCAAGGTTAACTAGACTATAAAAGAAAGGGGCAGAAAACCCCAGCTCTCTCTCTCTCCTCTACCTCAGAAAACAAAGGAGCCAGCCCTTTGACTTTGCGAGGAGATCCTGACTTGAGAATTTGGTCAACCATGTTGCTGGGAACATCTGGCAAGGGTTTTATCTTGAACCAAGTCTAGCTTGTTTATCTTCTAAAAAGCTTTTTTCTTTCTCTTGTAACCATTTCTGACTTTAATACCTGATACCTGAATTCATTTAAAATCCTATCTTCTTTTGTTAATAAACTTGTTTTACTTTTTAATCAAAACCAATCCAATGCTGTGGTTAAACTGAACTGTTTGGTAACTCTTTTAAAAGTAGTAAACTGTTGAATATTGACCCTTACAGGGGCAATGGACCTTTAATGTCTGAACTGTCCAGGAAAGGGCTGGACGGTGCAGAACACGCATTTTGGGGAAAATTCAGTCCGAGGGTGTGTTGGGGCCATCCTGAAAGGAACCAAGGCTGGTGAAAGCCAGAGTGTTACTGGAATATTGCTGACAGGCTGCTGGGGGGTCAGAGCTGCTGGATCAGGGCTGTAGCTATACACAGACACTCAGGGTGTGGCCTGCATACTTGTAGGCTGTTTGACAGTGGCCCAGGTCAAGAGCTACAACAGCAAAGCATTATAAGGGACCCAAGGTTATGGGGCAGAGAGTGATAACCACTCACTGATTGCACCCCACAATATGGCACATCAATTTAAAATGTAATTAAAATAACACTTAAATAGTAAGGGCTTGCCTCCACATCACTGAAATAAATGGGAATTGTTCTAAACTTCAGTAAAAGGGGTTGTGGGAAGGAGACGGCTCCAAGTGTTTCATCGATAGTTACATAATTCCTTTAATCCGTGCACTGAAATGCCATTGTTTAAAAGAGTTGCATATACAGAACTAGTTGTGACAAAGCTCTGTCCTTGCCTCCGTGGGTCCCGCGTTTCCTGGCGTATTTCACTAGCCTCAGAGGCTCACCGTGACACTAAACGTAACCCTTCTCTCTCTAGAGACAAGGGTCACAGTCTACTGAGCCATTTGCATCATAAGCCAGCCAGGGAGGTGAGGAGAAGAACAGTCCCCCCAACCCTGGGAATTGGGGAAGGGGTGGGCAAGGTGGGGGACTCAGGTAAGTAACTGGCCCCTGCACACCTAGAAGAGAGTATGTACACCCTGCTTCTCCAACCTGTACGCATTCCATAGGGGGTTCAGTTCCCTGATAAACCAGAATTGGAAAGTTGATTTAAGGGAAGGCATCCTGTAAAATAAGCCCCTGAGAAACGGGTTTGGGGTGTCTATTGTCTGGTACAGTGAAGAGATAATGCCCTTTCCCTAACCCCTTAACTCTCAGACAAGGGAAAGGTGGTGGAGTCGAGCAATGGGTTGGGACCAGATGTGGAGGGCTGCCTTCCAGGTGGAAATGATTAACGATGGAACCATGATCCACACTGTACAAATCATTTCTGGTTAATTTCTAGGAGAGTTAAGTAATAAAATTGAGGCCTAATTAAACCACATCTCTTGCATCTTGTCTTTCTTTCCACATCTTCAGACAAAGATAAAAATCACCAGTTTACTAGCTGTAAACACCTTCCGTAAGCGTTTCACACACAGCTGATTTTACTATTTCGATACCATTTCTAACACACATATGATCTGATGATCATCAGAACAACTGAAAAACAGATTATTGTTTGTACATACAATGACTAAGGCTGCACGTTTGTCATGGAGGTCACAGAAGTCACAGATTCTGTGACATTCTGTGACCTCCGTGACTTCTGCAGCAACTGGTGCACCTGGCCCGGGGCAGTTCAGGCAGCCGCTGGCCAGTTGCATCAGCCGCTGCTGGGGCAGTCTCAGGCCACTGTGCCCCTCTCCCCCAGCAGCAGGAGTTTGGGTGTGAGGAGGACAGAGGATTGGGGCATGGAACAGGGTGAGGCGGGCTTTGAGTGGCGCTTACCTCAGGGGGCTCCCCGGAATTGGCAACATCCCCCTTGCTCAGCTCCGAGGCTCAGCCAGGCAGCGCACTGCCTCCACCTGCAGGCACCACGCCCACCCAAAGCCAGCACTCCGGGCGGAGGCAGCATGCAGAGCTGCCTGGCCACACCTCCACCTAGAAGCTGAGCAAGGGGGATGCCCCCCACTTCCAGGGAGGCGCGGAGCCAGATAGGGAGCTTGTTGGCCACGCCAACCCCTCCCCCTGCACCAGCGGGCATCCCGGCTGAGCCACACGTCGCCTCCTGCACCCCCCCACCCCAGCACCAGAGGGGGTCCTGGCCAGGCTGCGCGCCGCCCACCCCCAACCCCACCCCAGCTCCAACAGGGATCTCGGGCCTCCCCAAGATTTAGTATATAGTAGAAGTCGTGGATAGGTTATGGGCCATCAATTTTTGTTTGCTGCCCGTGACCTGTCCATGACTTTTACTAAAAATACCCAGGACTAAAACATAGACTTAACAATGACTAACCAAAGCCTAATGTATACAGTGCACAAAAAATGTCATTTAACAATACTGTATTTGGTCAGGAATAACTATGGAATGCAAATGATGCCTACAGCTTTTTGTAATCCTATAAATACAATATAGACTTTGCTCAGAAATGAAGTATTATAGTGGGGGGACTAAAGGATTTGTCATTCTCCAGTGTTTCAATTTTATTAACTTCACCGAGGTTCCCAGCAGTTTAGCTTCTTATCAAGCAACTGCAGAAATATGTGGCTTCACAGTTGTCTAATGCCTCCAAGTTTCATGCAACAGTCAAAGGTAAGTGTTTATTGTAACAAGGACCAGTATTCTAAATGTCTTTTGAAAGCTAGGAATCACAAACTGTGGAGCTTTAAGTAATTATCTCTAAAGCAAACAAGGAAGTTCTCTGTGGGGTTTGGAAGTTAAACATTTTGTTTTGTATCAAAAGATGAAGTAGTTTTAAAACTGTTCACAGACACACTTCCAGACATTTAAAATGAATTTGACTATACCTTGCAACTTAAAATAGTATTATTCAGAGGTCTTCTGCCTTCCTATACCACAGATGACAGTAAAAGCAATTAAAGAGTAAATTTGCTATGAGGTTTTAGCAATTAACTTAAGTTTTTACATTTAGATGAAATGTTCACACCCCTTGAGCAATCGTAAACTTCCAAAAGACTGCAAAATATATTGATTGAGCTAAAAAAAACCCTGGAATAGAAAAGCTTATTTTTCTTAATTCCCCTAGTATGCCCTGATCCTGCAAAGATTTAGGCACAGTTATAACTTTATACACTATAAACAATCCTATTGATATTAATAAGGCTACTCATGGTGCAAAGTTACTCGTGTGTAAGTGTTTCCAGGTTCAGGGCTTTAAAATGCTTTTCCCAGTGCATAAACCTCTCCCTACACAATTAGTAAGTTGTCTTATGATGTAGCTAAGGAAATTATATTAAACCATAGGAATGGGCAAAAGATAGATTACACTGAGGGGAACACAGGCAAATATTCACAAAGATGTAAACAACAGATGAAGGCATGGATCCTTTTAATAAAGCCTTTTCTCATATCTTTTAACAGAGGTAAAATTATGGTTCACAGAAAAAACCTTAAAATCAGAAGTATACGTGCAACAGGAACATTTGTTTAGGTGCAGTAATTCTGGTACAAAATTTGTATCCAAACATTTGCTACGGGGATGTTTAGATAACATTAGCTGCAAAAAAAAATTAGAGTAATCTAAAATGGGACTTACAGACATTTTCTTTCATAGTTTTCTAATTTTCATTTGTCAGAGTTCCTCGGGAAAAAGACGTTAAAATTTCTAATGTTAATTTCCCCCACTAACAACAATTAAGAAGAAATATCAAGCTATAAAGGCAATAGTTAGCTTTGAAAGCTATTCTTTCCTGAACTGAGATTCGTTGAGTTATTCAGGAGCCAGCTTTTGATATTTTCCACAGCTATTATGTGCAGAATTATTCAGGTCTAGTGGAGATGACTTTCAAAAATAGTTCTTCCACTCTAGCATTTAAACTGCATATCACAGGGTAATTCTTCCCTAGATTTACTAGTCACAGGTGTCTGGGTTTTCACCTGCTTCCTAACTCCCAATTAGGATGGCATCTCTAAAACAATGTGCAGAGTTGAACTCCTGTGCAATTTTGATATGGACCATCACAAGTAAATTGTATAGAAAGGGAAAATTTCCTTGAAAGTAAGCTTGTGCGAAAACCTGTAACTTTCTAATCTTGCTGCTACTCTCCAGCATCTCCTCTTCACCATTTTCTCCTCTTTTCTTATATCTTAAGATTATTTACATTTAAAACATATCATATATCCCTCTTTTTCTTAGCACTGTGATATCTCTTGCATCATTCAATAACTTATTTCTCAGTCCCTTGGAAGTAGCTGTGCTTAACATCATTTCTCCCTAAGTACTATCAGCTCATTTTTTATTTTGCTTGGAACTAGTCATCACAGCATCGAATATTTATTTTTCTTGAAAAAAACCTCCATGTTTTTCTGTTTAATGCACTTTATTTAGACTTTGAGATAAAGATGTAGTATGGTAGGCAATGCTGAAAAGCATTTGGTTAAATTTGGCATCTTTTTTCTCTGTCCAGGAACATTTTTTGGAAAGTTTGGTTGAATCATTTTGGCTCATCTTCAAGAACAGAGTGTGGGTCGGGGGCTTAAATTGCAACTTTATATATACAGTGTTGCAGTAGCCGTTTTGGTCCCAGGATATTAGAGAGACATGGTGGGTGAGATAATATCTTGTTATTGGACCAAACTTCTGCTGGTGAAAGAGACAAGCTTTGGAGCTTACACAGAGCTCTTCTTCAGGTCTGGGAAATGTACTCAGCATGTCACAGCTAAATACAAGGTGAATGGTCCCTTGAGATGTGTTAATCACTTATGCAAAACAATCTGTTCCATCTTGTTTTAACAAATGATATTCTGAGTACATTTCCTAGACCTGAAGAAGAGTTCTGTGTAAGCTCCAAAGCTTGTCTTTCTCACCAACGGATATTATCTCACCTACCTAGCAACTTTATTATGAACAGCCGCAGCAAGATATTAGTAAAAAGTGATTGGGTATGGAGAGGAGCACAAACATAGGTTTCAATAGTTCAGTAGAATTTGGCTGCCATTTGTCAAATTTGTAAAGTATTATTTTTAATATACTGTGTGCATGTCAACTAGGTTTTCTAATATTTGCCATTGTTCTCTGTATTTTGTGTTTGCAACTCAAATGTTCATCAACAGTGCTGTATTTTTTTAAATGAATATCTATGTCAGGGATGAAGTAGTTCTTTAAGGGGATCCTCCTTCAGCCTAGAATCTTCCTCCATTCCCCTTCTGCATGATTTCCTGCTACTGTGAAACAATACATATTCTCATACCTACATCATTACTTGTACATATTATGTAGTACAGATTGTTCTGCTGTAGTCCAGCACACAAAGATGAAGATTAAAGATGAAGCAATTACTTTGTTTATTCATTTGTCTAAATATAAAATGAAATTCCATACAAACGTTTTTTAAAAGAACATTAAGGTTGCTAAGTGAATCACTTCAAAAGGCAAGAAATGACTTCAGGCCCCTCCTTTCTAAGGGTGAGGTTTTAGCCTAGAAGTCAGACCTTTAACTTCTTTAGAGATTAAAACAGTTGCCTTACAAGGGAATCAAAATTAGCACTGTCTAAGATGAATGGCAATGCAAAAATAAAAACAAACTTATTTGCCGGTTATACTGCTTCTTTATGATTTTTTTTTTGTTTTGTTTTGTTTAATTCTGCTTGATTTGTTTTACATTAGTAATAGCAAGTCTTCACTTTACTGCAGGATACTGGAAACTATGTGGAACCTGAAGAGTCACATCACCGAAGGCTAAAACTGTTTAGAAATCAGAACCTCCTCCCTATGCAGCTGTGAAAGGAAGAGGTGCTACTCAGGTTATATTACTATTCAAATCCTCCAAATATGTTGTTGAGGTTCTACAGCAAAGAATAAAGTGAGGATGTAATATTTCAAAAGTAAAACAATCAGGAAAACAAAACCTCTCAAACATTTAGGCTGTCTTTACACATCACAAAGGAGATGAATTTTTTGGTTCCATTGTTGACCTTTAAAATAGCATCCCTTAGCAAAGTCCCAAGTTCAAATGGTTTCTTAGTTTATTTTTCTCCCCTATCTTTTCATTTTTCTTGATGGCACATTTATTAAATTTATTTGATTATGCTAATGCAGCACATTCAATTATGCACCAGAAATAGAAACTTCCTGAGAGCTAATGTGGGCATGGATTTTCAAATCTGCAAATTTTACTGACTTATTTTGTTCATAAATGTTGACATCAGAACTTTGATGTGCATGTTCAAGTGTCATTAAAAGATGTATTCATCTGCATCAGAGTGTATATTACTGCAGCATTCTCTTTGTAACCTCATTAACTTGATTCAGTTAAGACTATAGCAAAAGCATACCTGCATCTCTAGTGATGCTAAGAATTCCATTTTATTGTACGAAAAGCTATTTCTCTTTCTTACATTAAAAGTTCTGGGGTTTGGCAAAGTACTTCAGAACTGCGTTATGTTTCCTTCCTGTGATCCAATGCACTATCTATACTGCATAAAGATCTACCCCACAAAGTGTCATGAGTGGAATAAGGACCTTTTTTTTTTTTTTTATTTACTCTGACAGGCAAACTTCTGGAACAATGGCAAGTGGAAGCAATTACAAGAGCTATTTGTATATATTGTACTCCTTCAAATTCTCTGTACTTCCTACTACTCTACATTGAATCATTTGGATTATGATTTGGTGTGCTAGTGTATCTGGGAAAGTTGCTAGTCTATGGGATTCACTACACACTGGAGCACGCACCTATATGTAAAACAGACAGCTCGGAACCTCCTACCATTTGCAGAAATTGGACTTTATCACTTAATTCCAGCAAGAGAGCCTGATCAGCAAGCTAGCAGGCAAAGACAATAACTACAGCTGGTAACCCGATGCGGATTCATAAAAGTTTTCACAGAAATGTATCAGTTTTGATGAAAAAAAAAACTTTCATCAGGAAGGTTTCACAGGTCCAGTATAGCCAATATGCTGGTGGTTAGGTCACTCACAGGAAATGCAGGAGATGCAAGTTCAAGTCCCTGCAACACACCACAACAAGAAGAGACCAAATGCCAGACAAAGATCTAGAATGAAGCATTTACTGCCAATATTTCTGACCTCATCTGCATTTTTCCTTCAGGAGACTGGAGGCGCCAAACGGAAAGCTAAAGTTCTTTCTGATAAATTCAAGTCTGGCTGTACATAACACTAGCACAATCTATGATCCAGTCACTGACAAGGCATTATACATCTAACAAGGCAGAGGGCTATACAAATCCATGGTTTAGTTAAGGTAGATAAATATCCCAGTTAAATGGTACTCTGTGGTGCTTAATCCTACTAGTGCAACAGAGTGATACCCAACAACCAAATCAATATAAACACACCTCAGATAGGTATATCCCCAAGAAGTAAGGCATATATCAAACTATCCATGCATATGTGTATTAAATATATATACTTACACAGACAAGTGTGTTTGTGTAAGGTCACTATTGTGACGCATGGCCAGAAAGGTTAAGCAGCTTGCAGGCTAATTGACCCAGATTCAACCTTTAGGGACATATTGGTAGATAATGACAGGTTTCAGAGTAGCAGCCATGTTAGTCTGTATTCGCAAAAAGAAAAGGAGTACTTGTGGCACCTTAGAGACTAACCAATTTATTTGAGCAGAAGCTTTCGAGAGCTACAGCTCACTTCATCTGCACGAAAGCTTATGCTCAAATAAATGTGTTAGCCCTATTGGTAGATAATGTTTGTGGTTTTGTGCATTTACATACATATGGTTAGAGGTTAACAATATAATGGAGCAGTCCCTGTCTATGCTGTATTCTGTTAATTCAGAGATCAAAAGGAAATATTAACATTTAAATGAACTGTAAATATAGTGATCTCCTGTATTCATCTCTCTCTGAAATGTATAGCACGTCACCTGTGAATTGTGGAAAACAGGCAATTGCCTTATGTTAATCCCTGTAGCTAATCACCGGTAATGCCTAGGAAATAGGTCTACTTCAAAGTTTCCAGGATTGCCTATTGTTCTCCTAAGGACTCCAACTTGTCAAGAGAAGGCCTGGAACTGTATTCGCAAAAAGAAAAGGAGTACTTGTGGCACCTTAGAGACTAACCAATTTATTTGAGCATAAGCTTTCATGAGCTACAGGTCACTTAATCGGATGCATGCTGTGGAAAATACAGAAAATGTTTGGTTTTGTGTGTATAAAAACAAACATCTTCTGTATTTTCCACAGTATGCAGGCAATGAAGTGACCTGTAGCTCACGAAAGCTTATGCTCAAATAAATTGGTTAGTCTCTAAGGTGCCACAAGTACTCCTTTTCTTTTTGCAAATACAGACTAACACGGCTGTTACTCTGAAACCTGGAACTGTATTAAAACCCCTTGGGTCCTGATCTTTTTCTATCTCAGATCTGCTTGATGCTTCATGCCGGGGAAGCTTAAGTCAAAAGATTGAGATCTCCAGTCCTATCCGGATCACCCTGAATATGAACATTGGACTATAACCTATGGACTAATTCTGAAAGAGCTCTTTGCAACTACAAAGCTCACCATCTCTACTATGAATCTGATCTCAGAACTTTACTCATGTCTGTACGTATACTGATCTTTTAACCAATACTCACTCTCTTTTCTTTTTTAATACATTTTAGTTTAGTTAAGAATTGGCTGTAAGTGTGTATTTGGGTAACATCTGAAATATTCATTAACCTGGGAGATAATGTATCCAATCCTTTGGGATTTGTAGAACTTTCTTACATGATGAATAAGATTTTCAGTAATCCTCATGATATTTGACTTGAGTGGTGGAGGCCTAAGGCTGGATTGCTTTAAGAGAACTGAGATGTTGGCTTCTGCGTAACCAGTGAGGTATTATAGAAGCTGTTCTGTGCTGGTTTGGTAAATCTCAGAATTAGAATATCCACCAGCTTTGTGGATTGTCTGCCCCATTCTTTGCAATTCACCCTAATTGAGTAACCTCAGCATGGCTCCCTGGGACCCCAGTCACAACTATCTCAACATACATTCTCTATATGAATGATAATCAGTCCTAGAGAAGACTGTCTGTGCAAAGATACTCAGTCTGCAGGGGTATTTCTGAAGATTTTTTGTCAAGGGCTCACTTGAGCCCAGTATCCCAGAGAGCTGGCTCACCACAGGTGTACAGGAAAAAAATACACCAAGCTCAAAATAGTCACCTGGGTGTTAAAATCCCCAACATAAACACGAGTCCTTCACAGATACAAAAGCAAATACTGGCATGGTTAGGCCCCCAAACTGGGCCAGGTTACTTGGCTTAGGGCAGGCAGAGCGTCCTGGCTTCACCCAGAACTGGACAGCTCTTTTTATCTGGCCTGCTGGACTCTGATTGGCTTCTGACTCCTCCTGGCCCTGCTAAATGATGTAGGACCAACTCTCATTTGAGCTGCCTGCAGCTGATCAGGGGAGACCCCACCGGGCACCCCGCGGTAGTCTGAACTTGCTACTCTTCCCTTCCAGCAGCAAGACCACTTCGTAGGGCAGGATACACCAAGGTGACAGGGACTCTGACGGGGGGCAGCAAACACCTGGTACACCCCATCACAATTTTGTTTTATCCCTCATAATTTTTTTACTTTCATTTTCATTAAACTTTTAGTCTCCATTCAATGGCATTTCCTACATATTTACATGCAGTCACTCTGCTAGGTCATTCTTGTAGAAAATTGTCTGTAGCTAAACAGCAGGAGTAAATATATCATTTCTACTTTCCTGTTTATCTTACTGAAAGTTTTAACTTCAATGTCTAGTTGGGGCAATTTAAATGCTAATATTTATCCAGTAAGGCAAACAAATTTAGGAGTAGGATAACCACCCAAAACCATACATCTCCTGACTGTTTCCATTGTTTTGATATTTTCTGGTGCCCCTTTTTGTTTTCTTTTTTGCTAACAGCTGTTGCAATTGAAGCACTCATCTCCGAACATACACACCTACCTTCACAATAGGAAATAAGCAGCAGGAGAAATGAAGAGTGAAAGGAATAATATTGACTGCTTCTGCTTCTCCTGAAGAAGAGAACTCATAGTGAGTTGTAGATCTCTAAAATGGTTGCATAGAGATGTATAGTGTGCTTTCAGCGTGAGGAAGAATTGTTTGGTGAAAAGGCATCAGCCGTTGCAATGATGGCTTGTAATCAGTTTACCATCAGAACAGAGCTAAAATGAATTTCCTAGTCCATCATGAATACTACTTGATTTTTTGCATGTATTTTAAGTTTCATTATCTTTGTATATTGATATCACACAAGTAAAGGTTCAAAAGACAATCTAATACAACTATCTACACACGATGTGTGTCCACAGAAACTACTACAAAAGTATTAGGTGTATTACTACACCACTGTAAGCAGCAGCAAAACATAAAACAAAAACAAAGAACCCATGTGATCTAGTCTATTTCCTATTTTGTCTTGAATCCAAAAAAGTCTATGAAATTAACAAAATAGATCATTTTATTAAACTGTAAGGTTTATAAGGTATCAATTAAAATAATGCTCCCACTGAAGACAACTGACTTCAATAATTATGAGCAGCAGCATGTCAAATATACATTGAATAGAGTGATTACAGTCAGGACCCTATGTAAACCTGCTTTCAATGGTTCACCAATTCTGAATTCTGTAGCAAACTGGAAGTTCTGTGGCAGCTCAGAGAATAATTTGCGGGGGAGGGAGGAAGAGGCCAAGATTTTCAGAACAGGGTGCTTAAAGTCAGGCTCCTAAATCTATATATATGTACCTAAATAAATGCTCTATTTTTCAAAAGTGTAGAGGACCCTGCAGTTCTGGGCCTTCAAGTATGATGTACATGTCCTGGTCAAAAAGAAAAGGAGTACTTGTGGCGCCTTAGAGACTAACAAATTTATTGGAGCATAAGCTTTCGTGAGCTACAGCTCACTTCATCTTATGCTCACATAAATTTGTTAGTCTCTAAGGTGCCACAAGTACTCCTTTTCTGTTTGTAGATACAGACTAACATGGCTGCTACTCTGAAACATGTCCTGGTCAGAAATTTGGCTGGCTAGAAAGCCCCTTACTGTTATCCACACCACAAATGCACCAAACTTTGGAATATGCCTGCTGAAAGTGGCTAGAACATCTGATTGTGAGGGTAAACATAAGCCAGTAGAAGGAACAAAATGGCAGCTGATTACATCAACATTAGTAAAATAGATTGACTAGGAAGATTTGTAACAGCTGACTGAACTTGCAAATTCTGAGGCTGATTCTGTGATTACAAGACCCTGATTACAGCACAGAAGTATTTCCCTGCTTGTTTTGAAAAGAGACTCCTTATGGGATATGAAAAGCTAACACATCCTTATTTTTCCCTGAGTTTGGCTTTTTAAACTGTTGGGGCAAGAGAGAGATTTCATTCTAAATATTCTAGCAAAAATTATAATAAAATCGGAGAAATATATATCTTCCCTTCCCTGCCTGCCTAAACCCATCTTCTGTTGTTTGTTTTTTATTTGTGTTTAATAAATATAAAATAAATAATCTTAACAACTCTTCATCCCTCATTTCCTACTTCCCTAGCATTGTGGACAGTTGCTGGGCTGCAGCATGTGACTTCTGTGTTTGGAGACCCAGATATGACCCAGGAGTCTGCCCACAGATGACACAGAATGAATCTCGAGAGAGTTACTGATGCCACCTGCTGCCACAATTCATTTGGAAAGAACCAATATGCTTGTAAGGAGGAATGATTATTCTTTGGAAGATTTTCCTTTTCCTGACTGGTCCCAGACATCATTGATAGACAGCTCCTAATTTCCTCAATATCCTCTCTGCTGCTGCATGCCAAAGTATCTTCTTGAAATTAATGTATTAATGGCAAAAGAACCACAATATCTAGTACCAAGTAAAAGCCTTCTCCTTCAATGAGACAGTACTATAAAGGAAGTATTGACCTATCATTCCCTCAAAGCTCTTTGCAGCAGGAGGTTCTACACTCTGGTATGGGACAAAGGTGTATCAGTTAGACCAGAACAGTTCCAATTGTCATGATTTCGCACAGTCTATGGAGAAGAAAGATTTCTTAGTAAACTCTCATTTCTGTGATATAGGATTTTAAGGACCCAGCACTAGTCACTTAACATATGGGTGGGTCTCCTGTGCTATCCAACTGGCAAAACTACGTCCACTAAAAATAGAAAAATAAGAATAGTTGTAATGTCTTAGTTTTTGTGTTCTAAGGTTCTAATAGGTCAGTGAGGTTTTCAAGGATTGCAGTGTAAATATCATACTGATGACTCACTATTAGCAAATCAGAACAGAAGAGTTCATGCCATTGTATAATTATTTAGTAATATGTTAACACAATACATGCAAAAGAATGAAAAATGGTTTATCAGGATTTCTTCTGAGGAATGTAATTGGGTTTCCCATTACAGATAATTGGAATATGTTTTATCTCATTGCAAAGTCCAGTCAGATGAAACATGGAATGACATTTTTTAAAAAAAAAAATCAAAGCACCTAATGTTTTTTTCCTATCAATGCTGGGGGACAATCTGCATTAACTTTTTTCTATTTTATCCAACGCTCTTTCCTTTTATATATGCAGTTTGAAAGAACTCAGACAATCCTTATTTTTAGTTTTCACTAGCTACAGCATACCCCAGAGTGGCAGGAGTTACAGCAAAAATCAATTCTTGAATTAGACAGCAATTTCTTTAGAAAGCTGAGTGGCACATTTAACATTTCCCAAAACGACAATATGTTTTTTACCAGAGACATATTTTAGAAAGAATAAAATGAGCACTGCCTGAAAACTGGAAATATTAATGCACTACTGTCAGGGTTTCAAACTGGCAATTTTAGTGCCAAAAAAATCAACTGAATCCTAACAAAAACAAAAAAATTATGCTCTTATTCTTTATTCTAAAGAAATTCCAGTTATCCACTTCTACAGGAGCATGTCAGTGAGATAATCATAGGCTCTTAGAATCATAGAAATCTAGGGCTGAAAGAGACTCAAAGAGGTCATCTAGTACAGCCCCCTCCACTGAGGGTAGACCAAGTGTATATCTAAACGATCCCTGACAGGTGTTGGTCTAATCTGTTCTTAAAAACCTCCTGTGAGAGATTCCACAGCCAACCTTGGAAGTCTATTCCAGTACTTAACTATCCCTTTAGTTAGAGAGTTTTTGCTAATATCTAACCTAAGTCTCCCTTGCTGCAGGGTAAACCCATTACTTGTTGTCCTACCTTCAGTGTTCACAGAGAACAATTGATCACTGTCCTCTTTATAACAGCTCTTAGCATATTTGAAGACCATAATCAGGTCCCCCTTCAGTATTCTTTTCTCACGACTGACATGCCCAACTTTTTTTACCTTTCTTCATAAGTCCGGTTCTCTAAATCTTTGATCATTTTTATTCCCTTCCTCTGGACTCTCTTCAATTTGTCCCCATCTTCCTTAAAGTGTGGTGCCCCGAAATGGACACACTACCCCACCTGAGGCCTTACCTGTGTCAAGTAGAGGAGGACAATTACCTCCCATGTCTTACATACAACACTTCTGTTAATATAGCCCAGAATTGATATCAGCTTTTTTCACAATTGCATCGTATTGTTGACTCATATTCAATTTGTGATCCACTATAAGCCCCAGATTCTTTTCAGCATTATTACTGCCTCACCAGTACTGCCCCATTTTGCAGCTATGCATTGATTTTTCCTTCCTAAGTGAAGTGCTTTGCATTTGTCTTTACTGAATTTTATTTTGTTGATTTCAGACTAATTCTCCAATTTGTCAGGGTCGTTTGAACTCTTATCCTGTCCTCCAAAGTTCTTGCAACCCCTCTCAGCTCAGTGTCATCTGCAAATTTATAAGCTTACTCTCCGCTCCATTATCCAAGTCATCATCTCACTGTAGTTCTGATCCTGCAAATACTTCAACACGAGTACCTTTATTTACATGAGTAAAATTACGCCACTCTTAGGCTCTGATGCTCCAAATGCTCCATCTCAAACAGTTGTCTTCTGACGGCATGTGACTATAAAATTTTAGAACCAAAGATTCAGAAGCATTATTTTAGGCTATGGGCCAGATCCTGAGCTGATGTAAATCAATGTAGCTCCACTGCCTTTACAAAATTAAAAAGCTAAATATAAATACCATGCACGTCCCAGATTTTAGTTGTCCCAAACCATAAAATGACACATTTCTCATAGTAAATGAAATATTGGGATTACTATGAGAACTAAAGACTCCAACAATAAGTGTAATAAGTCAGCTACTAAAATGATACATTTTACATTGAACAGTTTTGAAAAAAGAGGATGGCTAAATGACAGTTTTCCCTGGAGAGAAAGGGACAAAGGGTAAGATCTCAGTCTCTCTTCTTATAAAGACTAGAGCAAAAAGAGAGGTATATTATGTTCTCCCATCACCACTGCATAGCCACCTCTCTCCACTCAATGGCTGCTATACTGATATCAGCACCATGCACACATGGGTAAATGTGGCCAGGAGAAGGGAAACAACCAGTGGTCAGCTAGAGCCAGTTCGCACCGGTTCGCTAGGACGAGTTGTTAAATTTAGAAGCCCATTTAGAACCAGTTGTTTCGCGAGGGACAACCAGTTCTAGAAGGGCTTCTAAATTTAACCGGCCAAAAGTGGCGCCTTAGGTGCCGATTCTCTGGGTGCTCCGGGGCTGGAGCACCCACGGGGAGAAGCAAGCAGCGGCTTCCCGCTCAGGCCCAGGGAGGTGGAGGTGAGCTGGGGCGGGGGAGCACGAGGAGGGCCGCCTGCGCCGCAGCAGGTAACCCAGGGGAGGGGAGGCGCAGGGGAACCGCTCCCTGCCCCAGCTCACCTCTGCCTCCCTGGGCCTGAGTGGGAAGCTGCCGCCTGCTTCTCAGCCCTCCCAGGCTTCCCACCGAACAGCTGATTCGCGGGAAGCCGGGGGAGGGGGCAGAAAAGCAGAGCCGGGCGATGCGTTCAGGGGAGGAGGCAGAGCAGAGGTGAGCTCAGGCATGGGGCGGGGAGCTGCCGGTGGGTGCTCTGCACCCACCATATTTTCCCCGTGGGTGCTCCAGCCCCGGAGCACCCATGGAGTTGGTGCCTAAGGCGCCACTTTTGATGTGATCAGTGGGGGAGCGGCCACTCCCCCTGCTCCCCCCCTAGCTATGCTCCCCCACCCCTAGGAGCCAGAGGGACCTGCTGGATGCTTCCTGGGAGCTGCCCCAGGTAAGCACCTCCGGGACTACCCACCTTGCCCCCCGGCAGGTGCCTCTGGCTCTTAGGGGTGGGTGGGCACCCACTACGGTGGCCCACAAGACCCTCCTGCCCAGTTCTGGGGGCAGTCAGGGGACGGGGAGGGGGGTGGATGGGGCAAGAGTCCTGGGGGGGGCATCAAGGAACGCAGGGGGGTTGGATGGGGCAGGAGTCCCGGGGGGTAAGGAGTCCGGGGGGGCAACGACTCCCTCGTGGGGTGAGGAGGGAACCCATTGTTAAGATTTTGGCAGCTCATCACTGGAAACAACTGTTTTAAGCAGAGTATTTTCCTTGAACTCCTTTGGAAACGTCACAGCATTAAACGTTGTAAGTCAGTCTCCCCCACACTGCTTCTAGAACAATTATGTTTTCTAAACTCATTAATCAAACACTTAACAAATATGGACCTCGCTCCTGCAAGTGAGTTCTTTACAATATATCCTGATTCTATTGCGCTTTTATGATCCTAGGGCCAAACTGTCAGTGGGCCTCCAATTTGGCCAAAAAAATCTGTGTGCCTGTAAAAACATATAAGCTGTATATGCAAATTCATGGTTTTGTGCATGCAGTTTGGCAATCATTTGCATGTGGAAATGCAATATTTGGCCCAGTCCTGTAATTATGTCCAAATGTTAATGAGGTACGTTGTGCTGTTAACTTTGTGCCTAAAAAGATCCCTCTTCCTATCACACCTTGTGCAAATAGTTGTCAAATGTTGCTCACAGACATCTGTACTTCTCTAGCACAAAGTTTTCCCTCCCCCCCACGACTTTCTTTTCTACCCAGCCCCACCTGCCAGCTGATTTGTGAAGTAGATTGCAGAGAGTGATACACAACTATACAGGATGATCATACAGAGAAATACAAAGAAAGAGGAGAGGCAGAAATTCCACTAATTTATAGTCTTCCTCAGTCACAGGACCAAAGCCCCTGCTTCTCATTTTCCGTCCCATCACCCACCAGTCTTTGAATTGCTTTCAGATTTTCTACCTTCCTCCACAAGCAGGCATGAGCAGGCAGTGCCATAACACTGAATGCTTTTATACATACCACCTGCTGCAAGTTCTTTGGTTCTGGTTATTTCCACAGAAACCTTGTACTTTGAACAGTGTATTTGCAGTCAGGTCAGTGAAAAAAGAGAGTGGAGCCTCGACGTTGTTGAATAGCATTTCTGTCTTCCCCACGCAGAGAACCAGCTGGACACGGTAGAGCTGGCACTGCTTGTAGGTGGTGCCTGAGTTATTTCTATAGTTCACAATTTCTTGCCAAGTCGCACCACTTTTGGACTATGGGGCATTTTGTAATCAAGTTTATCTCAAGCATACATTGTGCTGAGAAAGCAACAGGGCATAGTAGCTTCATTGCTATCTCTCGGAGACCCTTTCTGCATGAAGATGAGCGTTCTTTTCACACAGCATTTTTTTAATTCTTATTTAGTTTCTCACAAGGTGAGAGGACTGTGATTTACATTTGGGGACTTCTCTTTATACATTTTTGAGTCACTAAACAGTGAAAATTCACAGTCTTATGCTCCCATGACATTTTTTTTTTTACAACTAACTTACTAACATTTTGCCAACTGATAAGGAAAAAATTAGATTAATAGTTATTATTTACTACTAGAAGATTGTCTAAATGTAAACATATAATTTTTAATTCAGCATGGATCCTCTGGCATTTCCCATAACAGGGCATTTATGTAAACAGTATAGACCAATATGTGGACTAATTCAATGTTATGAAATTAATTTGTGTCCTATCCTATACTAGGTTTCAATGCTCATTCTGAGTTTGGATGCTCTCTGAATTTTATGTGAACCTCTTGAGTCTGCAAAACTGAAGTGGAAACTTCACAAAAACAGCAACTCATGAATTTTCTGTTACTGGTGCCTGTGAAGCTAGAAACCCACTATGGAATCCAGAAGTACAGATGTTAAAAATAATAAGGAAAATGGGTTTCTGAATTTATACTTTAAAATTAATCCAAAAGATCAGGATTTGAGAGGGAAGTTCAGGTTCTTATTTGCCAATGACCTCCACAGGTTAAATAACCATTGTATAAAAAGAGTACTGCGGTAATGGACTGGACAAACTCATTTGGTTTATCCTGCAGACAGGAGCTGAAGCCAGCCCTGGCCTACAACACTTACCAACAATGCCAAGCATGGAGGGAGGACCCTCCAGCTGCAGTGAATAAAGAGGGAGGAATAAGGGTTCAGAGTTGGGCTGCCCTGAAAATGTGATCTTGAATGAGAGGGAGAGGACCTTTGGGTACAGTGTAGCAACAATGGCTGTGGCTGTGGAAAAAAGCCTGGAAAAATGTTGAGGTAGGGGTATGTTGTGTTATTGTTCATCTGCACGTTAATAAATTCAAACCCTAGGAAGGGGGTGAGGTTTAACCCTTCATATGATGGGTGATCTGTCTCTTAGTGCAGGCAGAAAAGTCACCTGCTCATATTCTTTAACCATTTTTTAATTTGTTGCTTTTTAATTTATTTGAGTTTCCCCCAATTTTTTTATTATCATCAGTAACAAGATGCTACAGTGATTGCTACTCTATAAATGTCTTAGACATATCATTATAGTTGCATTTGGTTCTCAATCATCTTTGTGTGCTGAAAGACAGTCTAGAACAACATTTCTCAAACTGGGGTCTGGGAGGGTACTCTAAGGGGACTGCCAGCCCCACTGATCAACTCATCCCCCTACCTCCTAGTGACTCCTGAACACTCGGGAACAGCTGTTCAGCGGCATGCAGCTGGCACTGGGAGGAACGAGGAGGAGTGGGGATGGGGCGTGCTCAGGGGAAGGGGAGGAAAGAGGCAGGGCACGGGTGGAGCAGAGGTAGGGTCTGGGGCTGAGCGGGGGCTTGCGGGTCCTCAAAATAATTTAAATCAAAATGGGGGTCCTCAGGTTGCTAAAGTTTGATAACTGCTGAAGGTATAACTCTTGGGGCCAAGATTAATGTGCTGAAGGTTATGGTGATAAGAGCCTGATTTTGGAGGGGTTTTTTTGTTTATTTTTAAGATCATATGAACTGTTTATCAAAGTACCATTACCCAGATGTCTTGAAATTTGTACATGTCAGATCAAAAATAACTAAAGCAATGGAATATGAGGAGGCAGCCAAAGCACTTGTTAAAGAAAATACTTAGTATTTCTACACTGTAGTGCCTTCCATCTGAGAATCTTGAAGAGCTTTGCAGACACTAATGAATTAAGCCTGTGAAGTATGTTAGTAAAATTTATCTACATTCTGTGTGCTGATGTCTTGATCCTGCAAACATACACACAAGTTTAACTTTACTACTGTGAACAGTCCCAATGAAACTAGTCAGGCTACTCACAGTAAAAGTCAAGCATCAGCATAAGCATTTGTACAAACTGCAAATCAGGTAGGGATCTCTATTCAGGAAGGGTACTTCATGCTGTGCATGAACTGGGGTTTCAGAAAAGTTAAGATAACTCAGTGAGCGAATATTGGAGCTGAACTAGAACCCAAGTCTCCTAACTTCCCCTTTTGGGTGCTAACCAGTAGGCCAGCCTGCCTAGGTAAAATAAAAAGTAATTTTATATCTGTCTTGATAATAAAACTTTGCTATTGCATACAGTCTGTCATTATGTTCAGTAACATCCATTGAACACCCTTGAACCAGGCTTAATTCAGTAAATACTAGCAGAGCCAACTTTCATAATAGAAATGCATAATGCTACCAATTTAATTCTTGTTATGAATCAGAGTTCTGAGTTATTATTAGCACGGGTATTATCTTCAACACTTGAGTCAAGGAACAATAAAATCAGGTTTCATTTATGCATGTTGCTGGAATGTTTTTATATATTATGGGTTGTTTTTTCCTACAGGAACATTGAAATACAAATACCTATTACATTAAAAGCTCACCAGCTGCAAAACGACATTAGAAATAGAATGTAATTTAGTGAGCAATGCAATGGATACTTGGTTGTCAAGGAAGCTGGAAGCATTATTTTCTTCCAAATAATGATTTATAAAGCTCTAACGTTAGCATCTACAAAGCTTCACTTGGTTGCTTGTTACCTTCTGCTTCAGTCCAGAAATGATGTCCTCAGAACTCTGCAAGCTGTGACACATATAAATAACCCTTATCTGATTTCTACTAAGCAAACACTTTAATATACAGGAGGCATATAACTGCAGTATTACCAAGATCAGAAAATGGACTGGCGAGCACATCATATCACTACTTGCCCCCTAAAATATTTTCCAGCTTGTGATATTTCCCTTTCTTTGTAAATTATCAGTGTGATGGACACTGAATGCTGAAACTGTTGCCCCACAAATAGATGGAAAAGTAGTTTAAAGGTGAATGATAGGAGGAAGGGAGCCAGCATTGAAACACTGAAAATCTTTCAAGTGGTAATTACAAGATCAGTACTGGGAGGCAATGTCCAGCATCATTCTGATTAGACTGACTAATGCAAAGCACGATCCTCCATATGTATCAAGTTTATCTTTTCATAGAATCCTAGTACTGAACATGTTTGCTATTGGTCTGTCCTAAAATTTTTGTCAAACAAATGTTGTTCATCTGTCTCTCCCATATGAGTGTATGTGCTCAGTTTTCTAGACCAAAATATGCCGTTGTTGTAGGGTTATTACAGTATGGCTTCTGCTCCATCTAAATATTTTCATCTTGCTTCATTTGAGGTTCCATCACAGCTTTCTTAAGCATATTCATTCACCCTTCCTCCAACAAGATCTGAAATCACATCAGCGGAAGAAGGGGGATAAGAACATTGTAGAGTATATTCCAATTCTATCTTTCTTAGAATGGTGAAGTCCCTTAACCAAACAAGTCAGAATCTTACATTAGATATAGCTGAAATTTAATTATAGGGATCGGTGAAGATTCATGACAGAGTGGGATTTATTTTTCTGAATTGGTTTATGTTGGTCTACCTGGATCAAATGAAATATTCTATTTAATGACAAGAAGAGAAATGGCTGGTTCAAGCCCACTCAGAAGATTAAACAGCATACCAAACAGAAGACTCCCTCTCTGCTTGAAAGAGAGACTTACAGATTCCTATGGTTTAACATCCACAATACAAGGAACATGGACAATTACCAAGAAGCCTATTAAAAGAGCCAAGAGAGTAGAATAGAAAATGTATTCTTGGTGTCAATGGAAAGTCAGGGAAACCTACAGATTACTAAGAGAATAAAAACATTACAGTACAACAAAGCCATGGCAACATTCTTACAAACGTTAATATTTTTCTACTTGTAATTTCCTTGTAATTTAGCATCTTCCATATCAAAGTACTTTACAAAAATATATACTGTAGCCCAATCACTTCACTCACAGCTAAAAGGCAGAAGCTTTTCTCTCCACTGTACATAGTCGTTATGCAGCTTTGGAACAGGAAGTGAAAAAGAACCCCATCAACTTAAAATAGAAACAATAATTTACTAAGAGATGGAATTATGCAGGATATTGAGATTAACATTCCTATTCTGGCAAAATGGGCCATGAGAGGTCTTTAGGGTGGCATTTTTCTTTTAAAAAAATGTTTGGCATGTCCAGCTACAGGCTGTCCTTAACCTGCATGGCAATTGGTTCCTTTCTGTCTCTGAGAGTGCTACCTATTAAATCACCATTTCCTTATAGTATCAACTGTACTTTGGAGCACTCCCAATCAACTATTGAATATGTCAGTAACACTAGCTTAACTCTTCTGATGTCAGATCACGCTTGCCTCAGTTTTCCCACTTCTCAGCTCCTGAAGTGCTTTGGTAAGTCAGTGATGTCAGGACTCTCATTTGGTGGAGTAACTTACCTTCTCCTTCTGATTGATTAGAAAGTCCTCCCCGGGAAAACAAGAGTTCAGTTAAACAAAATGGTCTCCTTGCCTCACTATCTTCTGAGAAAAAGGCCTCTCATATTCTGATTCCTCTCTCATCATGCAGTGCAGCCCAGCCCACAATTCCCAGGCATTCCTCCCAATATCCTTGGCCTTAAAGAAGTCAAGCTTAGGAACAGTGCTGGCTGGATCAAGGCTTGCTATTAAAGGGACCCACTGCCCTGTTACAAGGCCCAAACGACATACACTGGTGTGGCTGTAGGCATGATGTCATTAGTTACTCTTGGGTTTAGAGATACTCAGAAAATTCTTTGCCTGGGTAACCATTATATTTATAATGAAAGCTCTGATTGTTTTTTTCCAAATAATTGGCCACAAGCAAAAGAATACAGTATTTTACCATTAGGAAACACTTGCATTTCTGGATTTTCAGAGTTACTCAGAGCAAAATCTTGGAAGCTAAACAGGAAAATTCAAGTTAAGTATAGTAAATGTATCCTACTGAATGTTCAGAGGTAAGTATGCAGGCAAGCTAGCCAAAATAAGGTATATCTACACAGGGTAGTTTTAATTTACACTTTTTGCCATTGACTTAATTTTGAAACTTCCTCTCATAAAGCCTAAGTCAAAGGGTCTGAGATCTCATTGTGGCCAGGACAATCTTTTCATTATGTGTATGTACAGTGCCTAGCACAATGAGACCTGAATCTTGATTGGTGGCCTTTAAGCACCACTGCAATATATACATAATAATATCCATTCAGACCCATATTTGGACATCACTGGGGTTTACAGTATACCCAAGAGAAGAATTTGTATTTCATTGAAAAACTGGGGAGATTTCTACCACACCGGTTGCTTCACAAGATTTGTTTTGCAATCCTAAACACTGGGAACAACTGTGAACCAAACTTACATTTCTGCAATGCTTACCAAAATATCATTTCACTTGGCTTATTTTTTGGTTAACAAATGGAAACAGATTGATAAAAGATATATGATAGCAAGTGAATGTTTTAATGTTTGCATAATTCTAGTTAACATTTATATTTTGTTCCAGTTACTGGTGCCTTTGGGAAAGTAGATGTTAAGCAAGATGGCCTTGAAATTGAAACGGTCTCAAAGACAACTCTCAAATGAAACAAATGAAATTTTAAAAGGGAGGGCAAAATGATCAGCACATTCTTCATGAAATCCAGGAAATGTCAGTGAATTAAAAGGGAAAACCATCTTTAAAGAATCTTTTCACATACTTCAGCATCCATAGTCTTTTTTATTAAAATGTGATATAGCCATTTAGTTCATTTTTATCATCCATTTATTATTGTGTTATATGGTGTTATGGTCAATTCATATGCTATTTTTATATATAATCTATGTATGCAAAATAGATTTAACTTGTAGGATATAGAAGTATAAGAGAGACAAATATATAGGAATGATGAGTGTGTATTAGATATATAAGTAAAGCATGGCTGGAATGCAAGGCCTACAGGCTGACACCTGTAAAATTTTAGCTTAGCCAGACTAGGCCATAGCCTTAAGAACACCTGACATGAGTGGATGACTAGGAATAACCTTATATCAGTAAGGTCACCAGATTATTGTAAAAGATGTGCCAACAGGTAACGTTACAGAAAACTGGATTGCAATAAACTGCCACGTATTGTCCAAGATCACGAGACACCTGATTGTAACATCATGGACTGTCCTGCCTTGACCATATTGATGCTAATGAAAATAAGAGGAACTAAGAAACAACGTATGAAAACCAGCCCCCAGGCCCCAATATTCATGTAGTCTCAGTCCAAGTGTATACATTTTTAATATATAAGGCAACATCTCCTCACTTTTCTCCCCGGTCTGTCCTTCATGAGCAAGCTGTACTCTTCTATACCAATACTCCAGTCATGCATATTATCCCACCAAGTCTCTGTGATGCCAACTGTGTCATAGTTGTGTTTATTAACTAGCATTTCAAGTTCTTCCTGCTTATTCCCCATACTTCTCGCACTTATACAGACATCTACGATACAGATTTAATTTCCCCCCTATGTTCTCTCATCTCTCCCTTATCTCTGCTATCAGTACTCCCATGCTCCTCCCCCAGATTCTGACCCTTCTCCCAGGTCTCCATATTTTGGACTTACCTGTGGGCTTTTGTCACCTGCTCCCATGAAACCCAATTTAAAGCCCTCCTCATTAGGTTAGCTAGTCTGTATCCAAATATGCTCTTACCCTTCCTCAGTAGGTAGACTCCATTTCTGTTCAGCAGTCCTTCTTCCCAGAACAGCATCCCATAATCAAGGAAACTGCAGCCCTCCTGGCGACACCGTCCTCAAAGCCAGGCATCCATCTGCAGGATGCATCTGTCTTTGCAGGGGCCCCTACCCTTGATCAGAAGGATTGAAGAGAACAAGACCTGTGTCCCCAACTCCTTCACCCATACTCTCAGAGACACTTCTGACCTGTCACTTCTGTCCTGCTCAGGATCATAACTTGCAGTAATTATTTGTACCCACATGGCTGAGTAGCATGGCGTAGCGGTCAGAGGTTGGGTGATCCTCAACAATCCCTCCGTAATGTCTCAGATACAGGCCACTGGCAGGCAACATACCTCCCAAGATGCCATGTCAGACTAACAGATGGGTGCCTTCATCCCCTTCGGAAGAGAGTCACCAATCACCACTACCCTATGTTTCCTCCTGGGAGTGATGGCTGTGATTCTCCCAGCCTTGGGGTACATGGCTTCTCCTCCTCTACCTTTGGGAGTGATTCCCCATTGCTCATTGCCAGGGCAACATAACCGCTCTTCTTCACTGTTGTGGGTGGGTTGGGAGTAGGGGTGAAGCACTGCCTGCTTCCAGAAGTAACCAGCATCCAGTGTCCTCCCTGTGAGTGAGCCATATATTCCTCCCCCAGTGGCATGACAGCAGTCCACTCGATCTGGATAGCTTCCTCAGCCTTGGATGTTGCCATATGAATACCCTCAATGAATTCCTCATGGGCACAGATGCTCCTCAGCCTAGCCACCGCCTCCTATAGCTCTCCCACCTGAGAGATTCCACCAGCAGACACCTTTCACACTGAACGGTCCCCCAGCCTGGCTTTCTGAGAGTGGGAAATGCAGGCTACAGTCTCTGCAAACCCCACACTAGGATCTGGGTAGAGGCATCCATTGTCAGGTTCTCTGTCTGCATACAGGCACAGGTGGAGGAGACAGGAGCAGTGTTTCCACTGGCCATGTGGTCCTTCCTAACCATAGTAATTATATTACGACTCCCTCTTACAAACTCCAGCTTAAACTCTCGTATTCACTAGCTCTCCTTGGTTGCTTATCCTCCTGCTTTTAAGGCCTTTTCTCCTATGTCAGTCCTACCCCCTTGTTAATCACACAGGGGATGGGTGATCACAAAGCTGATTGAGGCTGATCAAAGATGATCAAGGATGATCCAGGGAACAAAAGCTCAAACAGTCCCCAAACACACAATCCCAACTGACCCTGCTAACTTTAAGTAACCTGTAAGAGAAAGAAAAAACACACATGCCAAAACAGACTCACTGACCCCAAGATTAGTACTCACACCTTGTTCTTTCAGCAGAAAGATCTCCTCTCCCTCTCAAACTCCCTTGTATCCCTCCATAATGGTCTACTGTTACTATTACTGTATAGCTATTTAAGCTTCTACCACAGCTATCTGTAAAAAAATTATAAGAAACAAAAGCATCCATAACATTCTAGTCTTGGCAACTGATTTATATTAAAGGTTGTTGGGTTTTTAATTAATTAATTTATTTTTTAAAGAAAGAATGGTCGTGGTCCAAGATATTTTTTTACAAGATTTTTTTTCCAAATTATGAACTGTTTTATTAAGAGTTTAACTGGCTTCAACACTTTACCTCTAGTTGACATTATTTTGATGGTCTAACACAAATTTAAGCTGATTAGATTTTAAATGAAAAGTTAACCACCTTCCTGAATTCATTGTCTTTATCGTAATCTAAACTTGCCACATACAATACAATTTTTTTTCAAGTACATAAGTCTTGAACATGAGCCAATCCCATGACAAAACACTTTGGCCAGAAATGGAAAGAACGTGCTTGGAACAAAACAGAATGGTGTGGTGTTGACTTGCGTTTGTGGAGGGATGGACGAGGACAAGCCGGACAAAGGTGTGACATAAGTCTTTCCTGGCCCAATTCTGCACCTTTACAAAACTTTTGTAATACTTCCTAATGAAGGCTGTCCCACTGACTAACCTTCCCACACTGAACATGAGAGATAGAAATATTGGCCACTATGGATCCCTGTTGAAGAGAATCTTTGGGGCAGAGAAACAACTGCACAAAGCTACTGGTTTCTCTCAAAGCCAGTTGAGAGCCCCATGTTAGGTTCCACAAATGAGTCAACATAGCTCATGGCCAGTTGCATGAACAAGTGCTGAGAGATCTAACAGAATCAGCATGGACACTAACTGCAATATTGCAAGAAGGAGATCATCCACTAACACTACTAGTGCTAGTATATCGAGATTATACTAGTATATAGAGCTAGTGCTCTTTTTATAATGAGGCCTGTAGCCCAATGGAAGAGGGTCAAAACAGTCTGCACATGAACAAACCTGCCAGTTACCTTGCCACAACTTTCTGTCAATGACATTTAAAAAAATAGATTGGTTAAAGGTCATTTGTTAACTGGACTGTCAGCACTGAGCTGGTACCTTGATTATTGTCTTCACAATAGTTTAAGAACCACTATGTTTACCCAAAAATTATTTATATGGAATGCACTGTAGTATTGGAATGTCAGCAATGCATAAAGTTATTGGATATTGTCAAAAACAATTAGATTCTTTCTTTGTGATATATAGTAGAGGTTCTGATTCTGCACCTGTCACTCCCCTAGAGTAGTACTTCCTCTCTCAAGTAGGCAGAATTTCTATTATCATTTCAAATAAAGAGACATGATTATTTCCTACGATATCCAAATTATTCATGTTTTGCTTACATTTTCTTGCTACTACTAGTATTTTTGTCAATATAATTTGACATTTTATATGAAATTAGAATAATTATTTTACCTCTCTAATTAATGCAGTCTGTAATGCACAGGGGATGTTAGCTTTTTGGTTTATTAATTGCTAACTGTCAAGGGAGAAAATTTAAATTTTACTTTCCCTCATTTAGTAAATCTTTAGTACTTCATAGCAGACTTGGGCATTAGTTGGATCATAACCTGATTCCTAGAAAAACTGCCCCACAGTTTCAAAGATCAAGGCTCTCAACTATACAGAGTGTCAGTGATATTGTGTGATATGTACAGTATTTCCAGCTATTCTATATTTGCTGTCATTCCATCGAGCATAACTGTCAATGAGAGGATTGCAGAAAGGGACACTGGCAGGAAGACTTGCTTAGTTCTTCTGTCTAAATTAATAGACAAGATACAAGGTTATTGCAATCATTGATGGGTCATGGACATATATCCAACCCACATATTCCCTAAATTCCCTAATCATTCCAGAGAATACAACATTATTGAATATGCTGCACTCTGAATAGAAAGGAGGAATACACAGGCAAAAAGACACTTTCCCTAGTGAAAAGAACTTTATTTCCATAAGTCACAGTAACATCTCCTGTTGTTCCTTTAACGTCTTTGGGCAGGCTTTCCTTTCTGAAGTACCTTGATTTGCCCACAACTCCTTTTGCATGGCACTTCTATGCCTATGCAGTAGTAATGTTTACCCAGTAGTCAGTTATGTTGAAGTACCCTGTTATTTCTCAAAATGTTCACCTGCCTCTGCATTTCCCTCCACTTTTCTTCATAAGCCAACTTTCCTGTCCCCATCCACTCACTTCCCACCCTTGATTTGCCAGATGAGAATCTGAATTCTGGACAGGCACTGATTTCAAAACACAGGTTTCTGAAGGTGATTGTTTCAGAAGCTTTATCTTTCTGAGGTGATGCCAAGGTTCAGTCCTTTTTGAGGTTGCTGGCTCAGTTTGTTGTTCTAATACAAAGTACATCTCTCTCACATTACAAATAAAACCAGGCTTTAACTCATACATATCAGGGTTTCAAAGACTAGAGAGCTGTGAAATATGTATGGTTGGTCAGTGGTTTACCAATGAGACTTTTCTAACTTTCTAAGAAGTCAAAATCAAGTGTCACTGACCTACTCTCCCTTGGTGCCAATACCTTCAAGTTAGACGTTATTTCTTACATCCTAGAAAAGCAATGGCTTCTGTCTGAATGGGCTACCAAAAAATGCATGTCCATTTTTACCAACAATTTTCCTGACAAGAAAAAGTCCATGTATGCTTTGGTGGGAAGATGATTGGAGTAGACTAATTGCTCAAGAGGAAAGGGGACCAGCAACCTTGATTTGTAATTCAATAAAAAAAAATCTTAAAGATAATAGATGTTAGGAAAAATATTATTTTATGCACAACTAATGAATATTGGTATGTGATTCATAAACAATTATAAAATGATAGATATTTAGTACCAAATGATCTTTAAGTAATCATCAGGGTTTCCTAGCAGAAATGATCATACTCAAATGAATGAAGAATTCATATCTGATCTATTAATAACAGTTAGGCTTTCTCATGGAACAAGGAAACGAAATTCGCCCAAACCAAAAGAATGATTTCATAAGGCATGGAAGATCACTGCTAAGGAATAGTTAGTACATCAAATATGTACTTAGCAAAATAAAGAGAAGACAAATAGATACCTAAATATTTGATTCCTATTTTTTCAAGTACTCAAAGTACATTTATCTGCAAGGAAATGATTGCATTTAACTACTTATTTTTTAATATTAATAACTATAATAGACTTGCAGTGGCATGGTAATGAGTAAAGGCAGAATTGTTAAGTTTAAGGAAATATCCAGAGGCAAGTCCCCCTGGCTGGTATAAGAAGGTTCATCTTCTTACATGGTAGTACCTTGCCCAAAAAGATAAACTTGATTATACCAGTGCATAATGTTTCTCAAGCAAAAAAGTGCTGAATCCATTTTTGTATTCATTAATATTGCATTTTTGGTACTTGCATGGTAATGATTTTTAAAATTGTTTATGCTTCCTAAATAAACAATTATAAACACAAATAAAGCATGTGCCTCAGAGATAACTGATTCATCAGCTCAGACATGCTGGAAGGTGTGTCATTCAGCACCATTTGCTTTCTGGTCTTGTGTCACGAGACAGGCTCACTTGGACAGGCCTCTTTAAGATCACTGACTCATCATCTTTAGCTGCCACAGTGATGTCAAGGCACCTTTGTGAGCTCACTGGCTGAAAACCTTTAACCAGCTTACCTACTGTCAAGGACAGGCCTCTGTAAACTCTGCCTTGCTGGGCTGGTTCTAGGCATCATGACTGTCTCAATACTTGTAGCTTGCGAAGACGGATTTGATCGTGAAGGCCTTTCTGAGGTTACTGAACCATCATATTAGCTTGCTGAGCTTATTTCAAGGCCTTCGACTCTGAGTTCAGATCTGAAATCTAGACATGCTGAACCAGTGGAGCCAAAGTTACTGACTCAGCAGAGACAACTAGGGCAAAAAATATATATATATATATTGCATCATCACCCAGCCAGTTTTGTGTCATCAGGGATCTTATCCCTTATCATATCATGAATTACATAAAATGAAGAAATGGAACCTTGTTCACCAACACTTTGTATTCCTAAGAGTCATTACAAGGTGAAACCTAAGGAATCAAGAGTAGATATTTCAGCCTCTGTTAATGCCTATTCCCCCATTTAATGTGTGATATGTTTTCTTTGACTCATCTCTTCCTTCCCTCCCCCATAAAATTGAGGGGACAAAGCCCTCAAAATAACCAGCTCCCTTAATTCTCCATATTCCCAGCAGCATCATTCTACCAGATGCTACACTGATATGGTGTTTTGGTTTGTATCTGCATTTTAGATCTATTTTACAGTATATATTTTCCATCTCGGCACTTTTTTCTTTCCCACCAGTAACATACTTAATATTTATACTAATTAAACCCATTTCCAGTTTTGTAACCCTCCAGAATCTAATACAGTCTTAAACTGTCATGAAAACATTCTTTCAATCTTCACAAGCTCTAGTGCTGTTAATGATGTAAATGTATTCCTCCCTTTAATCTGTAGCTCCATTGTTCTGTTAATGAACCTTTACAGCTTTTCTGACTTTACTTTCAATACAAATCATGCATCCTCAAAATTTCAGTCTTATTTGTTGACAATACAAGCCCTCTCAAATGATGTAGAAATGTCTGTTGTGTCTCTTCACTTTGTGCTGCTTTGATAGCGGGAAATGTGCCGTTCAAGGGGATGCACACTTTTTTCTCTTGAGGCAAGATAAATGCTTTTCAAAAGAGATTTCTTCATTTCCATTATCCTACCTTCTCTACTGTCTGTCCTTTGATTAGTTATAATTTGACCACTGCATCTGGAAAAACTAATTCTGCATATAATACATAGAGCATAGTTTTGGCTTCTCAATTAACAATAAAGGTTCTGTAATACAAAATAAAACTTCAAATCTCCTTTTTCCCATCAGCTAGATTGTTCAATGTGTTTTATGCACAGAGTAACCAGCTGCCAGGGATAAATCAGTTTTGCAATAATCTTTTTGCTCGTCATCTCACAAAGTAAATATATATTCCAAAATATATACATGAATAAGCAAATAAACAATCACTGGCAATATGAGCAAAACAGAATCACTGCTTTTTTTAATTGGGCATAAAATAGGATGAGATGAAGGTCAAAAAGAGGATATACAAGAAAGCTGCAAGTGAAAGGTTGGCCCCTTAAAATTAGAGTTGTATGTGATGTATAATATTGAATGTGACATTTTAAATGTTGAAAGGAATATAATTCTTTTTAGATTTGATGGTCACTGTCAATTTAAATAACTATTTGATCTGGAATTTACAACAAGGTGAAACAAAGTGGATTTTTCTGCTGCATCTTCTTGACTTTTAACACATTTTTTTCCTGAGTTTTGTCCTTTGAGTCTTGATGATGATGCAGCTTCCCTACAAGAAGAGATACAGTAACAGCCTAAAGAATTGAATAGATTTGGGCTTTATGTCTTTAATACCCAAGGTATCCCAAAGCACTGTACAAGATAATGAGTTAGTTGTCAGTAGTGTAGTGACAGTAGGTAAATACAAAAGTCATTGAATGCTCAGTAATAACTCACATATAGTAGAACAGAATCAGCCAATAGAACAAAACTTATTTTCTATTTCAGGCATTTGGACTAGGTGACATATAATTTCTATCACATGTTTGGCTGATTACTCTTCCACTGGCTGTTTTGTATTGTTATTTCACTGTTCAGTTGTATCTTTACATTTGCATTGTCCAGTAATTTGTATGCACTTATTTTGATTATAGATTCTAAGTCATGTTGGAGATTCTTCATTTTTGTGCCCCAAAGACACAGATCATCTTTATTACTCATTCAGTTTTCATCAGATGTCATCTGTTGCATCTGATTATTTTAGCTTTTGATTCATTGCTGTGAGCATCACAGGAGTTGGCTTCCATGTGCCATCTAAATGGCTGTGTCTTTTTGGAAGCACTTTTGCTAGTCTAGTGTTGATTTTATCTGCTTGCTCCTACTTGATGAATACATTCTAGACACCTTTTCATTTCAACCCTGTTTATCAACATTCAGGCTAGTAAGCCCCACTCTCCTGTTGAAGCATTTCTAATGTATTCCAATATACTGCTCTTTGAACCATTTCTTTTTTCTCCTGGGGCCAGGGGTGAAAGTAATTTAAAGGATTTACTGGTATGCCGGAATCCTGAGGGGCGTGGCCTCAATCAGAAGAGGCGGGGCCTTTAAATCAAGATTTAAATCTGGAGCCTTTAAATCACCCTGGAGCTACCAGCTGCAGAGGCGCCTGAGAGCCCTGGGGCTCAGGGGCGAATTAAAGGGCCCAGGGCTCCAGCCACTGCAGAGCTCCGGGCCCTTTAAATCACCATGGGAGCCCTGCCACTGCTACCCCGGGTCCTTTAATGTGCCACCCAAGCCCCGGGGTAGCAGTGGCAGGGCTCCCATGGTGATTTAAAGGGCCCGGGGCTCCACAGCAGCTGGAGCCCCAGGCCCTTTAATTCGCCCCTGAGCCCCGGGGCTCTCAGCCGCCTCTGCAGCTGGTAGCTCCGGGGTGATTTAAAGGCCCTGGGGCACCCAAACACAGCCAGAGCCCTGGGACCTTTAAATCTTGATTTAAAGGCCCAGCCTCTTCAGGTTGAGGCTCCAGCGGCGCTTTAAAGGGCTCAGGGTTCCCTGCAGCAGCTGGCGCCCCAGACCCTTTAAATCACCGCCGGTGTCAGCTTTTCTCAGAATCTGTCAGCCTGAAGCAAAAATAAAAGTACAAGTGCAAACAGATAAACATCATACCAAATGGACTGATGGTAAAAAATCCATTGCAATTGACATACTACACTGACTATGGTGAGAAATTGTGCCACACACTCTCTCAAAGAAACTGAGGAACCACCTGATCAGCATCCTGTGCAGCAAACAGGAGAAGATCAAGAATGAGCTCTCAAAACTGGAGACTCTCATACGAAACCAACCTTCCATACAAACTTCCACATGGCTGGACTTTACAAAAACAAGACAAGCCATTTACAATACATACTTTTCTTCTCTACAAAGGAAAAAGGACAGTAAACTATCTAAACTCCTACATGCCATAGGGGGCTACAACAGTGGTATCCTTAATTCACACAACAATATTGTTAATCTATCCAACCACACACTTAGCCCAGAAGAAGAGTCTGTCCTATCTCGGGGACTCTCTTTCTGCCCCACCACCCCCACGCACATGATACAGTTCTGCAATGATCTGGAAACCTACTTTCACCATCTCCGACTCAAGGAATATTTTCAACACACCACTGAACAGTGCACGGACCCACAGAAACCCTCCTACCAACACTACAAGAAGAATTCTGCATACAAATTGGACTCCTCCTGATGGTCAAAATGACAGACTGGACTTCTGTATAGAGTGCTTCTGCAGACGTGCACAGGCTGAAATTGTGAACAAACAGCATCACTTGCCCCATAACCTCAGCCATACAGAACACAACACCATCCACAGCCTCAGAAACAATTCCTTGGAATTTAGGGTGTGTTGAGGCATGTGTTTCCTAATAATAAGTTTTGCTGAAATGCGGAAATGCAAGAAGCCTACTGGCCTGTAAGATCCGGTAAGATCCGCTACATAGCAAAAAGTATAATCAGTTATAAATATGTCAGCATAAAAGTTGGCAACCTTTGGCACAGATAAGAATGGTCCCTGAACTTTGGGGAATCAAAGGGAGGAAATATCCACATCACATGACAGGTTTATCCAGCTTCTACAATCATCAAGAGAGCATAGGTTGACAGTTTGGGAATGAGATAATTCTTATTAATATATTTAGAAAGTAATTGTCATAATCCACTAACATATAGGAGAACTGTGTCCATAAATTTCTTAGGGTACGGAAATAAGATTTGGGTATAGTAGGTTGGGCCTGAATTACATAGGTCAGGATCCTATAAAATACCCTGTAAGAGAGATTCAATGGTTCAGTCTTTAGGGATAGCTTTAGGGATAAGTTCCACTCTTCTAAGTTCTAAGTTCTATCCATTCTATCTTCTATCATGTTAACAGCTCACCTTACGCAGTATAGTTTTACTACTCAACATTCCTAACCATTGGGGAAGCCAGCACCATCACGTAATCGGGCATGCCAGGAGTGAGGATTGTCCTTCACCTCCTATTACCAGGTCCTCAAGGAAGGGTGTGAGTATGTTAGGTTAAGGTACTTATATTAGAGATGGTACCACCAGGAGTTTTGGGATTCTTTTACTGTTTTGCAGTTAAAAGTTTCATTGCATTTCTTATTTTTATGTTAATTTCAATAAAGGTTTTATCAATTTGGTATTGTCCTGAGCTTCAGAGACTTCCCAGTTGATATCCCAGACGAGCCCCCACCCCGGATGTTGGCAGGCGGGATCGAAGCTGGGACCTCTGGAGCTTAGTGCATGAGCCTCTACTGCATGAGCTAAAGGCCACATAGCCCTTAGCTAAGGCTGTAGCAGACTCATTAATCTCTAAATGGGCTTGGTGCCACTAGATTGGACAAAACACCACACCCAGGAGGTATGTGTTTTACACTATAACCATTCAACAGCTCTAATGTCCAGAATAACCCTTGCATGCAGATAAAATGTGGCTGCAATGTCACCCCCATAACTAGATGATCTGCACAAAGTAACTAGATAATTTACACAAGAGTGGGATGACCTAGCATGCCTCCCTGATTGCCCACAAAAGTGTCCGTTACACTTGGATCAAAGGAGACTCCCCACAGCACACTGCTGCATGGTGGGCAGGAAGTCTGTAACTACTGGACTTCTGAAATCCTGGCCTCCCCCCACCCCCACACACACACATCCAGAGAGCAACTCCACAGATTCCACTGCCTGCAGGCCTTGGTGCAGGGCAGATACTATTTTTTGTAATGGAACACCGACTTTCACCTGTTGAACTTCAAAACATTGTGCACTTGCAGATGAATAATCTCGTCTGTGATGTTTCTCTTCAGGGTTTAAAGCCAAAAGAAAATTGTACAAGTTCTTTTATGTTATGACACAGACATTGCTGCTTTGATTTTCAAAGGCTTCCTTTCTTTTGTTTCATTTATGATCTTGTAATGTGCAACTTTTATGTTTTGTGATAATGAATTTCTTTTAAGGGCATCGGTTGCATCGTTCTTTGATCCCCAATGGCGAACTGTAGCTCATCCTCGCTGAAAAATGTATTCTACCTATGATTTGTATGGGACGGAGGTGTTAAACACAGACAGAGCAACCATCTCACTTGTATTTTTTATAAACTATGCCTTCTCTGTCTGTTTTGAAGGAAACAGAGACTCAAAAGTCACATTTTCTTGCTCTCATGTCTACAGAGATTAAGTCTCTAATGCTCCTTTCCAGATCTAAGCAGGTGCATCTGGGGTGGGAGGACACAGAGGTGGTGAAAACAGATCACCAGCACCCTCTACCCTTCATCCAATTCCATATAAGGCACCCCTCCCACCCCAGACCATGAGATAAGGAAGCTGTGGAGGTGTCATACAACAGTTAGTAGAGGACTGGACCATGAGCAGCCTTCTGTGGCCTCAGGCCCATGGGTATATATAACAGCAGTGAGACACAGCTGAAGAAGATACTGTCAGCATTTCCTTATGTTGCTTTCATCTCTGTATAATGAATATTCCCTTCCTATTTTGAGAGGAGATTTGGGACAGCAGTCACAAGAAAGCCATTTCAGTACAATTTGGGTGAGGAACATGTGACCATTGAGAAAGGGATATATTCAGGAGTCATGCCAAGCAATTAGCCTAGACGGATGTCAGAACATATGTGGGTTTGTCCGGCCAAACCCTGCTCACTCTGAGAGGGGGACAACCCCCTCTCCTGACTGGGCAACTGGAAGGAGACTCAATGAACTGAAATGTGCCCAATTCAGATGACCCATTCAGGGGATGTGTCGTCTCCAAATCATCATCACTGATATGCTTTGGGATTATTTTCTCATCCCATGCATCACAAGTAAAGTAAAACTCCTCCCACTCCTTCAGAATCTTGTCTGTAATATAGTTAAGCATGGCAGTATTCAATTTGTTTTATTATTTCTTCGACGGTAACATCAATGTTTATTTTTAAGTCATTTATTGATTTACATTTTCACAATTGTGTGTGTTAAGCTTTTTTCCATTTTATCTATTGAAATGTTCACAATTGTGGGAAATTATGGGGGAAATCAGACAATTATTTAATGACAGTAGAGGTTGAGATTCAAAACCTTACAGCTTTATCTCCGTTAACACACAAATTAACATCACAGGTCAAAAAATTTTTACAAAGTAAATATCCTTCAATCAAACTGTAATAAATTCTCAAAGCAGCAAATTTCTTACTTTACCTATCAGCAAATTTTGTTCATCATCAATGGAAATATTGTTCCATCAGTTTGTACATGTATGGTGAAATCGATGTTTGCTTACCTTTACTGATTAACATGAACAATATTGTAATTAGGCTTCGAAGGGTTAGATGTTTATATTTTGGTCAATCTATAATTTATGCTCAATAAATGATGTGTGTTATATGCAACAGCAAACCCACAGATAGATACAGAAAATTTATAAAAAAAAAACCACAAAAACATACTATACTATAAATGTAAAAATAGACAATAACTGCCTATGACTGCAAAAAACAGCCAGAGAAGCCTAAAAGCAAATAAAACTACAACCAAATGGACAACACTGTCATGTTAGATACATCTTATACACGTTCCTTCACCTCCCCTTCACTTTCTAAAAATCTACACACAAAATCTTTACTAGAAACTTTACAGTCCTATATAACCTAAAACTGCCACAATAGTGCTTGGAGTGGTGAGGGAGGATTGCCTGCTTGAAAAAGATTATTGTGCAGTTCCCATACAGAGTGTTGTGGGTTGAGTTAAAGTGGGGTGTAACCACTGCTCTTCATTTTCTGCAGTTGTAACTAACTAGTAAATTCCCTTATGGAAGTGGGTAGCTGAAATTATAGCATCTTCCAGTCAAAACCCAAGCACATAGTACCACCCAAAACAAAAGGTACAGGTGAGACCAGTCAGGCATTTTTAAAGTGTATGTGGAGGGGTATCTGAGAGAGAGAAACAAACACAGGGAAAGAGCAGAAAGTTTGGACTACGTGCTGACTGGAAAAGAGGCGAGGACTAAGCGTTGACTGGAAGAGAGTCTTGGAATTAGGACCAATGACACACTCATTTGATTACTGCTTTGTTCAGGGAATCAGTAGTTTGTACATTCTTTGATACAAGCCTGTTTTATTTAAAAAGATATCTCCATTCATCAGTTTCTTCTTTTAATGGAAACAACCTGCAAGGCACTACATTTTCAGCTAACTGCTCAGCTCAAAACAGGTAGCTACACTATATTTTATTCAAATTAATGTATACAACTGCTAGAGTTCACTAGAATTAGGTCCCCATATGTAATGCACATAAATTGCTGCCCAATTGCTGATTATTTCTAACCCAACACAATTTAATTCAAGGCTCTAACCTTTCATATTTAAATTTATTTTTAATTAAAGGCAGTTCAAAGCAACGAGAGCTGGGGATTCCCTTAACATAGCGGAACCTGCAGGTGTAGAAAAGATGGTATAGCAGCTCCCTGGCACTAATGCCATTCTTGGCCTAGGTCGTGTGTCAAAGCAGGCCTGGAGAGTGAGGGAGCGTAGGAGGTCAGACCACCTCCGGCAATCCGGAGCTAATAGAATGGTTTGTAGTAGACCACTCCAGCCGGGATAGCTTTTCGGACTATACTGGCACCCAATATGTATATTAATGTAAAGACAGCAGAGGCCACTTCTTTGAGCTGTTTCAACCTCCCCACACTGGCAATTTTTCTGCCCCACCATATTTTGTGTTGAATAAAGCTGATGTAAGCCCTAGTAGAGTTTGGCTCACTATTAGTTTGGTTGTGCTGTATATTGAGTTATGAAAACACTGATTTGCATTTTTTTTTACTGTAGCTTAAAAAAATATGGGCTCTTTTTGTCCTCTAACAGCTAAGCAGCACTAAAAATCTCAAAGAGCTTGGCTTCTTTCTCTTCTGCTGTTATAGAATATAATTTCAGTAGGCAGAACTTCTTCAGTATGCTGGACAGGACTAACACGCGGCTTCTCAATACATATAGCAGGGATTTTCACAATAGAGTGCAAGGATATTTAGTTTGCTAAGTTCACGTATGGAGCCAACCTTTTTCCCTACTTTACCATGTACACACACAATGAGGTGAGGAAAGGTAGGTGTGCATTCATGCTGCAAATTCATTCATGATAGATTGGAAGTTGATGGTGTCAAAGGTCATGATGAAAGTCTAGGAGTATATGAAGCAATTAAAAACTAAAGAAGAAGATGGGTTTAGGGTTGTTGCCACTCCAGTGATTATTAGTGTAGGTCCATGTTTCTTACTGCTATGATTCTCTGATATTCCCAAAACAACTCATGAGCTAATTTTTAACAGTGTATAGGAGAAAAAAAATCAAGATTGGTAGATCTTAAGGCCAGAAGGGATCATCCAGTCTGACCTCTTGCATAAAACAAGCCACAGAATTTCATACGGTAATTTCTGCATCAAGCAAAATAACTTGTATTTGAAGTAGGGTATATCTTTTAGAAAGACACCCAATCTCTATTTACATGGTTCAAGTGATAGAGAGTCCAGTACATACCTTGGTAGCTGTTTCAATTGTTAAATATACTGTTAAAACTTTGCACCTTATTTCCAATTTAAATTTGTCTAGCCTCAAATTCTAGCCAGTGGATCTTGTTAATCCTTTGTCGGCTAGGTTAAGAAACCCTCTACTGTCAGCTATCTTCTCCCCTTGTAGGTACTTACAGATCATGATCAAATCACTTCTTAAACTTCTCTTTGAAAAGTTAAGTAGGTATCCTGCTACAAAGCATGTTTTCTAGTCCTGGAATCATTGTGGCTGTTCTCTGAATCCTCTCAAATTTTTCAGTGTCCTTTTTAAGGAACGGATAAGAGAACTGAACAAAATATTAGGGCTTGTCTACATGGGGGCACACAGTAGGCACATGAAGTTAAGGTTCATTAAACACCTATGTGAATGCTCTCAGCATGCACATTCAATCGCCAAAGAACTGCAAAGAAAAAATAGCAACATCACTTCAGTCCATCATTTCTAATTGATTGTATGATAGATCAAGTCCACGATATTTTTGTGAAAGTCCAAAATAGTTTAAATTCATTTTTATAAACCAACAGCCTACAGCAAATAATGTATGCAAAATTATAATGCATCTAGAAAAAGAAACCCACATATAGAATTTCACGCTATCTTATTTTGCTTATTTTTTGCTGGGCAACTTAAAGGAGGAAGATAAGCACTCAGTTGATCATCATAGGAGAAAGAAAAATGGCCCTAATGACAAAGACATAGAAAGCACAATTATATTTCATAACATATGTGAGTATCATATCATAAATCCTTGCTATATTATGCTGTAAATCTGAAATTAAGAAACAAAAACAAATCTCCTGTTCACTTTCATAAATAAATTTCTTGTCACAACTGTTGACAAGGTGACAAAGCAGAGCTTCCTTGAGTAATTAGACAAGGGAACTTTTTTTCTTTACAACCCAGCTGAACAATGATAGCTCAATTCAATGATAAGGAGGAGAATCCTAACAAGATGTTCATTACTCCAACACGCACACACACTTTTCAGGAGCAAATATCGGTGCATCAGAAATCCTATTAATTTGAAACTTTGCATTGTTCATTATCTTGCATACAGAATTGTAAGATATAGCTTCTTCTACAAGAAGCTCTTCCCATTTTAAAAACATATGGATAGAATGTAAAATCAATGTAAGTGAAATGGGCATCTGCAGACCAACAAACATTTGTGGAGCATGGAGTTTTGAAATGCCAAAACATTTGTAGGTCATCTGTACTGTCACTATCTCTTCTCCATAGCTGCTTTCACTAATATCCTACAGTGCACCATATCATTGTTCCCAGCCTGTAGAGTGTCTCACATGACTTCTCAGGTCATTCATTCTATTCTCATCTTCAGCATGGATATTCTCACTTTTTATGGAGATCATCCTTCTCCTGCAAATGAGAGATGTTGGCCTTATGTCAAATAGTACACGGCTAGATTGAATTGAGAGGCTCTAATAGTATATATAGAATATGTTTATCAAACTCCTATGCGGGTATAAAATACATGAAAAGCAGGAGAGAACAAGCCAAAGGGAGGATTAGCAAAGAAGACTTTTCATCCCATGTACCAAAGCAGAGAGTTCCACAAAAATACACAGGCCAGGTTTGGAGAAAAAATGAGGATTGAAAGAGCAATGGCAGGGATTGGTCCAGAGAGACTGACTATGATGCATCTACTTTGTAAAAAACACGCTGCTCAGAGATGTGGAAGCAGAATTAAATTCTACTAACAGCTCATGTGCTTTAGAAACAGCTATAGAGCAGATGTGACAGTATTTCATGCATGACTGCCTTGAGCCTCTCTCATCAAGTGCCCAGGTAAGTTTTGGGCAGATAACCTGTTTCTTTGGGATTTGACAAAGGGGAATTAGGATTTGGGAAACCATTGCTGATTCAGACAGTTCAAGTCAAACCTGATTTTAAGGACTTTGTAGACTAAGCCTTGGTCTAGACTAGGAGTTGAGGTCGAATTTAGCAGCGTTAAATCAATGTAAACCTGCACCCATCCACACGACAAAGCCCCCCCCCCCTTTTTTTTTTTTTTTTTTTTTACTTAAAGGGCTCTTAAAATTCATTTCCTTACTCCACCCCCGACAAGGGAATTAGCGCTGAAATCGGCCTTGCCGGGTCGAATTTGGGGTACTGTGGACACAATTAGATGGTATGGGCCTCCGGGAGCTATCCCAGAGTACTCCATTGTGACCACTCTGGACAGCACTCTCAACTCAGATGCACTGGCCATGTAGACAGGAAAAGGCCAGCAAAATTTTGAATTTCAATTTCTTGTTTGGCCAGCGTTGCAAGCTGCAGGTGAGTACAGAGCTCATCAGCAGAAGTGACCATGCTGAGCTCATCAGCACAGGTGACCATGATGGAGTCCCAGAATCGCAAAAGAGCTCCAGCATGGACTAAATGGGAGGTACGGGATCTGATTGCTGTATGGGGAGAGGAATCCGTGCTATCAGAACTACATTCCAATTTTTGAAATGCCAAAACATTTGTCAAAATTTCCCAGGGCATGAAGGACAGAGGCCATAACAGGGACCCAAAGCAGTGTCGCGTGAAACTGAAGGAGCTGAGGCAAGCCTACCAGAAAACCAGAGAGGCGAACGGCCGCTCCGGGTCAGAGCCCAAAACATGCCGCTTCTATGATGAGATGCATGCCATTTTAGGGGGTTCAGCCACCACTACCCCAGCCGTGTTGTTTGACTCCTTCAATGGAGATGGAGGCAACACGGAAGCAGGTTTTGGGGATGAGGAAGATGATGGTGATGAGGTTGTAGATAGCTCACAGCAAGCAAGTGGAGAAACCGGTTTTCCCGACAGCCAGGAACTGTTTCCCACCCTGGACCTGGAGCCAGTACCCCCCAAAACCACCCAAGGCTGCCTCCCGGACCTGCCAGGCGGAGAAGGGACCTCTGGTGAGTATACCTTTTAAAACAGAATACATGGTTTAAAAGCAAGCATGTTTAATGATTAATTTGCCCTGGCATTCACAGCTGTCCTGGATGTACTTCCAAAGTCTTTGCAAAAGGTTTCTGCGGAGGGCAGCCTTTTTCCGTCCACCATGGTAGGACACTTTACCACTCCAAGCCAGTAGCACGTACTTGGGAATCACTGTAGAACAAAGCATTGCAGTGTATGTTTGCTGGCATTCAAACAACATCCGTTCATCTCTGTGTTATCCTCAGGAGAATGATATCATTCATGGTCACCTGGTTGAAATAGGGTGCTTGTCTTAAGGGGACATTCAGAGGTGCCCGTTCCTGCTGGGCTGTTTGCCTGCAGCTGAAGAGAAATGTTCCCTGCTGTTAGCCACGGGGAGGGGGGAGGCTTGAGGGGCTAGCCACGCGCTGTGGGGAGGCAAAATGCAACCTTGGAATGAAAGCACATGTGCTATGTATGTAATGTTAACAGCAAGGTTTACCATGAAAGAGTGTACCCCTTGTTCTATAAAATGTGTCTTTTTAAATATCACTGTCTCTTTTTTTCCTCCACCAGCTGCATGTGTTTCAAAGATCACAGGATCTTCTCCTTCCCAGAGGCTAGCGAAGATTAGAAGGTGAAAAAAAATGCACTTGCGATGAAATGTTCTCTGAACTCATGCTGTCCTCCTACACTGACAGAGCACAGACGAATGCGTGGAGGCATTCAATGTCAGAGTGCAGGAAAGCACAAAATGACCGGGAGGAGAGGTGGCAGGCTGAAGAGAGGGCTGAAGCTGAAAGGTGGTGGCAGTGTGATGAGAGGAAGCAGGATTCAATGCTGAGGCTGCTGGGGGATCAAACTAATATGCTCCAGCGTATGGTTGAGCTGCAGGAAAGGCAGCTGGAGCACAGACCACCGCTACAGCCCCTGTGTAACCAACCACCCTCCTCCCCAAGTTCCATAGCCTCCTCACCCAGATGCCCAAGAACGTGGTGGGGGGGACTCTAGCCACCCAGCCACTCCACCCCAGAGGATTGCCCAAGCAACAGAAGTCTGGCATTCAATAAGTTTTAAAGTTTTAAACTTTTAAAGTGCTGTGTGGCCTTGTCCTTCCCTCCTCCACCACCCCTCCTGGTGCTTCTCTCCTCCACCACCCCTCCTGGGCTACCTTGGTAGTTATCCCCCTATTTGTGTGATGAATTAAAAAAGAACGCACGAATATGAAGCAACAATGACTTTATTGCCTCTGCAAGCAGTGATCGAAGGGAGGAGGGGAGGGTGGTTAGCTTACAGAGAAGTAGAGTGAACCAAGGGGCGGGGGGTTTCATCAAGGAGAAACAAACAGAGCTTTCACACCGTAGCCTGGCCAGTCATGAAACTGGTTTTCAAAGCTTCTCTGATGAGCACCACGCCCTCGTGTGCTCTTCTAACCGCCCTTGTGTCTGGCTGTGCGTAACCAGCAGCCAGGCGATTTGCCTCAACCTCCCATCCCACCATAAACGTCTCCCCCTTACTCTCACACATATTGTGGAGCTCACAACAAGCAGCAACAACAGTGGGAATATTGCTTTCGCTGAGGTCTAACCAAGTCAGTAAACTGCGCCAGCGCGCTTTTAAACATCCAAATGCACATTCTACCACCATTCTGCACTTGCTCACCCTGTAGTTGAACAGCTCCTCACTACGGTCCAGGCTGCCTGTGTATGGCTTCATGAGCCATGGCATTAAGGGGTAGGCTGGGTCCCCAAGGATAACAATAGGCATTTCAACATCCCCAACGGTTATTTTCTGGTCTGGGAATAAAGTCCCTTCCTGCAGCTTTTGAAACAGACCAGAGTTCCTGAAGATGCAAGCGTCAAGTATCTTTCCCGGCCATCCCACGTTGATGTTGGTGAAATGTCCCTTGTGATCCACCAGTGCTTACAGCACTATTGAAAAGTACCCCTTGCGGTTTATGTACTCGCTGGCTTGGTGCTCCGGTGCCAAGATAGGGATATGGGTTCCGTCTATGGCCCCACCACAGTTAGAGAATCCCATTGCAGCAAAGCCATCCACTATGATCTGCACATTTCCCGGGGTCACTACCCTTGATATCAGCAGATCTTTGATTGCGTTGGCTACTTGCATCACAGCAGCCCCAACAGTAGATTTGTCCACTTCAAATTGATTCCCGACTGACTGGTAGCTGTCTGGCGTTGCAAGCTTCCACGGGGCTATTGCCACTCGCTTCTCAACTGTGAGGGCTGCTCTCATCTTGGTATTCTTGTGCCTCAGGGCAGGGGAAAGCAAGTCCCAAAGTTCCATGAAAGTGCCCTTACACATGCGAAAGTTTCGCAGCCACTGGGAATCGTCCCAGACCTGCAACACTATGTGGTCCCACCAGTCTGTGCTTGTTTCCCAAGCCCAGAATCAGCATTCCACCGCATGAACCTGCCCCATTAGCACCATGATGCCCACATTGCCAGGGCCTGTGCTTTGAGAGAAGATCTGCTGTGTCCATGTCCTCATCACTCTCGTCACCGCGCTGACGTTGCCTACTCGCCCGGTTTTGCTTTGCCAGGTTCTGGTGCTGCATATACTGCTGCATAATGCGTGTGGTGTTTAATGTGCTCCTAATTGCCAAAGTGATCTGAGCGGGCTCCATGCTTGCCGTGGTATGGCGTCTGCACAGAAAAAAGGCGCGGAACAATTGTCTGCCGTTGCTCTGATGGAGGGAGGGGCGACTGACGACATGGCTTATAGGGTTGGCTTACAGGAAATTAAAATCAACAAAGGGGGTGGCTTTGCAAGAAACTGAATGGCCCCCTCAAGGATAGAACTCAAAACTGGGTTTAGCAGGCCGTTGATTTCACAGAGGGAGGGAGGAGAAAATGAATACAAAACAAATCTAGTCTATTTCTTGTTTTGAGCCACTTCATCTATCTTTATACATCTTGCTGGCAGCAGACTGTGCAATATGACCGCTAGCCATCGTCATCTCCTGGGTGATGGGCAGAAGACGGTGCAGTATGACTGCTGGCCATCGTCTTCTGCTGGCTGCAGATTAAAAGACAGTGCACTGCCGGTAGGATTGCATCGCCATGAAACGAAACTTAAAAGGGAAATGACTTGGCTGAGTCACTCCCATGTTTGCCCAGGCACCCCTGACCTCATCGAGGTCGGTTAAAAGAGCACCCTAGACTATGTAGATGACGGCTACCAGTCCTACTGCACTGTCTGCTGCCAAAAGGCAATAAACTGTTGCTGTGTAGCAATGCAGTACCGCATCTGCCAGCACCCAGGAGACATACGGTGATGGTTAGCTGAGCGGGCTCCATGCTTGCTGTGGTATGGCGTCTGCACAGGTAACTCAAGAAAAAAGGCACAAAACTATTGTCTGCCCTTGCTTTCATGGAGGGAAGGAGGGCCTGATGACATGTACCCAGAACCACCCGCGACAATGTTTTAGCCCTATCAGGCACTGGGATTTCTACCAAGAATTCAAATGGGCAGCAGAGACTGCAGGAACTGTGGGATAGCTACCCACAGTGCAACGCTCTGGAAGTCAATGTTTGCCTCGGTACTGTGGACACACTCTGCCGACTTTGTGCACTTAGAGCATTTGTATGGGGACACACACAATCGACTGTATAAAAACGCTTTCTACAAAACCGACTTCTATAAATTCGACCTAATTTCGTAGTGTAGACATACCCTCTGAATCAAATAGTTTGCACAGCTCCAGTGGTGAGAATAGATCCTTTTCATTCTTTTGGAACAAGCAAAATACGGGAATGTTCTCCTCTTATTTATTCAATGAGACTAAAAGGTATAATTTTGGTAGCACTTCTATCTAACACCACCAAAATAGTGAGGGACAAGCAGCACAGTTTGCAAGTAATCATCAAGGAGATAAACAGCCAAAATACATCACGGAGAGAGAAAACCCAACTGGTCAGTTGTTAATTTTTACTAATATTGACAAGCAAACTTTGCTTAGCTTAAGTATAAAATTTCTGCACAGCTATGTATGTATCTAACAGGCATACAGGCACAGATCACTCGAAAAACTCTTACCTCCTTGAAAAGCCTCAAGCCTTTGTCACATCTTCTTGGTATTTCAATCAAGTTTTGCTAATTATTTATAACCTAGCCTCTATACCAGCAGCAATGAACAAATTGCAACACTGAAGTTAAATAAGAAAAAAAAAGTTAATATTATTTCACTTCGAAAACTATTCAAACCAGTTGCTGTTTGTGTCATCTTCATTCTTTGTCACATTAAAGAATGGCTTATCGCTTTTGTTCTTATCTCTTCTTTTTATTTATACACAAGTACTTGCAAAGGACAAATTTGCAGCTAACATAGCAGTGAATCAATTGGCAGAAATCTGACAGGACAATGGTGTAAGATGTTTCATTGTATCCTGCCACTAACAGACATGGCAGAAGGCAACGTTGACCTTGTTTTCCACTTCCATGTATCTGCGGTGGTATGTGATTCATATCAACTTCTGAAGTCTCTTTAATGAAAAAATGAACTCTGTGAACAATAAAGAAGTGCCTGTGGAATACAGCTGAGACTTCAATGAGAAGAGAAAACAGTGTCACAGAACACCAGAAGTTTCTTGACTTTAAAATGTTTTTGCTGGTCAGGAATTTGAGATAGTCGGTTTCAAGTCTGCAGTTTCTGAAGATGGTTTGTCAATATATTATATTCTGTACTCACAACAACATGCCAGGGAGGATGAGCACCAAAGAGTTATGGGTTTATGCCATAGCTGCATTTTATAAGTTTAACAAGGTTTCCATGGGGCACCAATTCCCAAGTTATCATGCTGTATTTACTTGACTGAAGTCATTACTGAAATGCAGTCAATTTCACTGCACAGTAGTTTTGGTTTGGTAGAACTTACAAAGATTCAATAACAGCTTAAGCAACTTGAAAAGCATAAATCAATCAAGCCAAGTTCACAGTGTTCAGAGAAAGGATATCAATCACTCCACTGTATTACTATTTTTCTGGGATGACAATGTTGTATTTGTAGTAAAGATTCTAAAATATGTCAAACTATATTTATTTTCTTAGAAAATGATTAAAAGGAAAGTTTAATTAGTGAAGAGAACTTAGATGACCAAAACAATAAACCATATAAAAACCACATGCTGAAGAAATTGTTGGGTCGCCTTCAAAGTTATACAAGTATGATAGAATTCTAATTATGTAGTAGAAGAAATAAAGACAGACAAAAGAGTTTATGCTGTTGAATTTCACTCTGTAACAAATGCAAGACCAAAGTGCTAATTATTTCAGGCTGGTACAGGACAAAGAGTCTGTGCTGGAAAGTGATAAGAACTTTGAGAAAACAATGCTGTTCTTTGAAACAACACCCTGATTCTCTTCCCCCCGCGGGGGCCCCTTGTCATGCCTATGTAAATGCCTATGTAAATCTTGGTATCCAAAGAGGGAAAAAATAAATAGTGGGATAAAACTTGTTAAATGAATCAAGAGTCATAGATTATGTTGTTAAGTAAAAGGATTAATGCATGGAAATGAGAACCTGAAGCAGGGAAATAATAGGTTAGTAAATGGCGCCAGCGTAATCCTAAGAATTTCAACCTTGGTATCGATGGGCCAAAGAATATGCATAGTGGAGATAACTGGATGACCCCCAGAGGGCGAACCGGAATCCACCCAAAACACATCAAGGAAGAACAAGAAGATAACACCTAGCCTCCATGAAGCCGTCATGGATGTACCACCTGCTGATTGAGCTGATTGATGGTCATCTCAGTTGTAAATTCAGCATGATGAAGCAACTTCCATAGACTTGTATTGAACCAGAGACCTATAAAAATTGGGTCCAGGGACTGTGTTCTTTGAATCTGGTTCTATGACCACCCTCCAAGAGCATCGGATGCGCATCTGACAATGACTCAGCTCCACTCTCGTGTCCAGGCCACCTGGCCAGTGACTTGGCATGAGCAACATCTAGGCTGGTAACTATAACAACCTTTTTGTAGAACCTGTGTGTGAATGTGTGTGTGTGTGAATGGATCTATATAGAAATTGCATATAGGAATATTTTGTTGTATTTACAATAAACATGGCAATTTGCTTTGTCCCTCTTACAAGATCCTGTGGGTATCATTTTTATTAGTGTAACATAATCAGTTATATAATTTATGATGCATCTGGTATGTATACAAATATGTAATACATTTTGTCAGCAATATATTTTAAAACATTATGTAGTTGGTATCTCTGCAGTGTTGTATCCGAAACATATTTCTCATGACATTAGAAGCATTCTGAGCTCTCTTAGAAGTCTATGAGTAATCTTGGCCCCACTGAAGCCTTTGGCCAAACTTCAAGGGACTTCAATGTGTCCAGGATTTCAATTATATATGTATTTTCTGTCAGAGATTCATGGAACTCAGCCACCTTGTTTTCAACACTTTAGAAAATAGTTGTTGCATAGGTTGATCACATGTGGACTTTCAACCTCAGGAGACTCTGAACAAAATGTATGCGGAGTATGGTCTTAAGGGAGTTGTGAGCAGTTTTCATATAGATATAGATAAACTGATTTCATTTTAGGTGACTGTAATTATACTACCATTTACCATGTATTCATAATCATTCTTGTTTACTTACATACTGTAACATACAGATATTCACATTAATGTGAACAGAGTTTTGAACCTTACTAAAATGGTGTGACAAGCATGTTTAACTAAATAAATCTCTTGCTCTTTAAAAGATACTTATCAGCAACATTGTAATAGGAACATTAACATGTATGGTGCTGAGCCCACCTTTTCTCCCAAAGGTTAAATTCAGTGAGAAAACTGTATAAGCATGTTGAAGTCATGTTTCAGTGTGTTTCCATCAGAAGCATGTTACAGTACAGACTTATCTTTCATATTACTTCAGAAAGAGTATTTCCAAATTTCAGCACAACTCAAACATCTAGGTTAGGAGGCCACTTATTCGATACCCTCAGTTCACTGAGAAAATTTGGAAAGAAAAGAGAGGCCGAAGAAACTAATCTGCACTGTTGTAATATCAGATCAAAGGGGGAAAACTGTAAACTGTAAACTGACTCAAGTTCTCAGAGAAGAGGTTATTCTTGGTATTTAATAGCTTACTGTAGCAGACAAAGAAACTTAGTGGAAGGCATATTGCCCTCCACTTATATTTTAACACCAACTGCTTGAAGGGCAAGATACTTAGCTCCTTGGTGCATTAATGATGATGTAGTGTGGGTGAAAACGCCTCCCTGTATTATCAACCATAGTATTAAACGTCTGATATTGAAACCCACAGGGCATGCAATTCAGCATTTTAAATTAAAGTTCTGCCTTGAAGATTCAGGGAATCACAGCCAGCTCTTCCTCACAGCTTTTGATGTTTTTCCACAGTTGATGAGGGCTGTGGGTTATAAAGTCCAAAAAATCAACTGTAACTGACTCTCAGAGTCAGTTTAGGGAGATAGTGCTTTATGTTCAGGCCTTGTTATAGTTCCGTTAATGCCTCTCTCATCTCTTTAATGCTGTTCATTCCATGCTGACTTTGAATATTTTGAATAATTTTGAATTGAATCATAGAAAATTTCAAACAAAATTGTAATTCTAACAAAAATATAAGATTTGACCAGCCCTAATAAAATCCTAGCGAGAGAGTGGGTCATTGTAGATACTGTTGTGTGCCTATGTAAACCGGTCTTTGACTGGTAGATGCATTCCAGAGGCTCTGACTTCTACATGATGTAAACTGCAGGTTCCGTCTGCCTGCAATTTGCACCTGCAAAAATGAAGGTTCACTTAAAACGCGATTAAAAAGTTGGACCTCTGATTCTGAACAAATCCTCTCCCTTTACCAATTTTTCCTCCTGCTTAATCTAAAATCCCATTGCCTACTTTGTCTCTTAATTTCTCTTTCTTTCTGCTCTTATGCATTATTCATCTCTGTAACTATATTATTTAGGTCTGTGTTCTATTATTAATCCTGTGAAGTACCTGGAGTCACATTTTTGTGAAAGACCCTATATAAAATAAAGTTGTAACATTGTAAAACATCTGAGGGAAGGGTAACAAAGCAGGGGACCTAAATTTTCCATTGCATTGATCTGGGATCCTTACTTGTCCAGAAGTGATTGTACAATGGCGAGCTGAGGCATGACTGTCTGAAAGTATCAAGGTTCATAAACAAAAGCTATTGTGCCTCTGGGAAGAATTAGCCTTCCAAGAATTTGCACTTGGCCACACACGCTCCCACAGGAAGACAGGATGGACACGATACACCATCCACTGTTGTCATTTTAATCAGTAAAGCATCATTCCCAACATGCCCATTTAGGCCATTTTTTCCCCTGCTTCCCTAATTCTCTTTCCAGGCAAGTTACAACTTAAGCATAGACCCTAAGTCATAGCAGTCGCCCCTCTTGTTTATACTTAGTCTTTAGGTCTTTCTTTCATGCTTTTTCTATCAGCCTATATCGTTGTAAGTTACTATGTCATTTATGACAGCACCTTTTGCTGACTGACTAAGCAAGGCTTAAGCAATCAGGTTAGGCCTCCTGCACCCCAATGGTCACAACATGCTTCAACAGGAGCCCCTGAAGGCATTTTCCCTTCGGACCTTGTCCAGTGGCACAGCAGAATCAGAGTGCTTGTGCTAATCTGATTGTCAAGAATGCATGAAGCTACTGGGGCTAGCCAGCCCTAATGAAGAAAGTAAGCGAGGAGGCAAGGCCATAGTCCTGTCCCCATCTCCACTCTGGTCAACACTGATGACTGGCATGCTGCACACTCCAAAAGTGTACGTACCTCCTGAATGCTGGGGAGCTCCCATAGGCATTCTGTTCCCAATGGGACAATGCCTGCCAGAGCTCTGTTTGAGATGAGTAAGGCACGGTCTAGTCCTGAATTCTTAATATCCTCTTCCCATGAAAACAGACTAACAGCAAAGACACAGAATTATGAGCAGGGAAAACAGTTCACCAAAAACAACCAAAGCAAACCAACACCTGTCCCCTGAACAGAACCAAGCTGATCCTGAACCTGAGTGCTGTTCAGATAGTGATCCCCAGTTCCTCCATGGGACTCCCAACACAGCCATGACTTCCTCCCTCCTTGGTACCTTCATATAGACCCCTGGTCCCACTCTCCTGCCAAGGCTCTCCAAGAGTCCCCAGCTTCATCTAGACTACAGGGAACTTGAATTCAGTGCAGCTATCAGTGTGTCTTGGTTCTAACACAGGATCTTAGAGAATGTGGAAGGGTCTATCAAAAGAACCTATTAGAGGGTTTGAAGTGACATCCATGAAACAAAGAACTATAAAGGATGAGAGACAGCATCAAAACTTATCTATAGCCAACTCCTCAGACAAAAAACTTACGAAATAAGTTAATGTCGGAAGGAACCATTATGAGAATCTAATATAGCCCTCCCCTAAGGTGTGGTTTAAGCCTCCTCCCTTTTCTCTCCTAGCCGACTGATATCACCAGTATTTGGAGTGTCTTATCTCTCCTCATGCAGGTCAGGCTCTGGTTTCTTTTCGTTCTTTTGGGGGATGGTGCCTGATACCTCCTCTAAAAATGACTCCTCTCTGTGCCAGATATGTAGTGTTGCGCTGCCCTAGAAAATCAATGACACTACTACTAGGTAGCCAAGAGTGTAAAGCCAACTACACAGTGAAAAATAAATGGAGGTGGAGAGAAGGGCTTGTTTTTCCAATCAACGAATTACATGCCACTTTGTTACACTTGAGATGTATCCCCCTGTTGCAGAACTAAAAAAATATTAGGATTATGTAGGAGCAATAACTAGGCCTGACACAGCTAAAAGTTAAAATGTGACTTAAGGTTTACTAAGCTTGCTAAATGGACTTTATGTTCCAGGATGGGAAGTTTCTAAATTTCTGTTAAAGCAGTAAAATATATCCAAACTAGCAGAGAAAGAGTGAGAGAGAGAGAGAGAGAGAGAGAGAGTGTGTGTGTGTGTGTGTGTGTGTGAGAGAGAGAACCACCTTGGTCAGAGACCACAAGAATGAAGTTGAAATAAACAGGAAAGCACCATTAAGGAGAAGACAGAGAAACTGAGGCAAACAGGAAAGCATAGTAGAGAAAAACAATCATGGTCTATGTGGCCAATATATGGCGTGATCACTGTATGTGGGTTAGGTCTGATTAATAATAATTAACTCGTGAAATGGCTATTAGTTTATGTGTTTTTGATATTAATTGGAAAATGTGTAATACAGTATGCTGATTGCAAGACAATTAATGAATATGTAACAAGAATATGTATAAATGCGCTAGGAAGTAAGGGGTTAATTTGAGCATTGTAGAAGTAATGCATCATGACCCACTTATGCCCCAGGAGAAGATAACTGAGGATTGTCCTTCTCTGTCCATCTGTCATTACTGACTGCTTTAATAGTATTTGTTAATTGCAAGGTTTTGGTTCAAATACAGTTTACATTAATAAACCTGAGTATCTCATCCCAGGTATGTTAAACTTCACTCACCAGCTCAGTGATGAAAAGTTCAGATAAGAGCATGATATAATTGAAATCTGTTTGTATAGTGTTTGCGTCTTTGGAGGATACCAGAATACAGATAATCAAGTAATAATGCTACAAAAGTGGTGGTTGGATAGTTGTCCATAATAAATCCTTATTCTCCTCATTGTATAGTTCCATTACAACTGAAATAAAGAGCCGATGGACATTCATTTCAACAGTGTACATCATCAGCCAGTTGTTTCAGTGCTTGATAGAGTACTGTACACAGTCAGCATTTTGACTGGTAGCTTTTCTGCATTTTTAATACTGCTGTTATATGAATTGCACAGATAATAGCTTGATTTTATATGAGGCATCCATCTTCCCTTGTTAGCAGATACAGCTGCTTGTGTATTATGGCATCATTCCTTAACTCAAAGAAAAAACTAATCAGTTACAAATCCTGTATTTACACCATAACAACAGATAAAAAGCAGCAATACGTTATATTTTCCTCAAACAGTAGTGACAGCATCCGAACAGCAGAGGCCCAACCCTGAAGTCCACACACAGTTTTTATCCAGGAAATTCCCACTGACTTCTATGGGGATTTTCTTCAAGTAAAGACTGTGTGGAAAATGGAGCAAGAATCATCCTTTCTATTCAAGAATCTCTTGTTTCCAGAGGGAGTGGGATCAGCCAGTTCCATTACACATAGTCCCTTCTGTCCCCCCTGGCCTTCTCAAGGCCCTCCACTAGTGAAAGAATCCACTTGCAGGGATAGGAGAGTTAGAAGTGTTCCAGTTGCACATGATACATTTAACAGTGGATCAGCAGAATATTTTTGGCATTTGAGCCCAGAGCACAATGGCCGTGATTCAGCCAGGTACTTCAGCACGTGCCTAACTTTAAGTAGGCTGTTTTCTTGCTGTTGCAACTTCTGTAATGAAGATGCAGTAGTAAAAACAAAACATTCCATTCATTTCTCAGTGACCAGGATTTTCTAGGATAAGTGGAAATATATAAATAAGTCAGTCTTACTCACTGTAGTTCACCTGTCCCATTAGGCTCAGAGTAAAAGTAGGCACTGTGAGTTGCTGAGAATTACTATCTAAATTCTGAAGATTTGACAGTAAACTGAAGAAAGTAGTAGCAGTAAAAAGAGCTATTCTCTTTTGGGAGAGACAAAGTACTAGAACAATCAAATCATTGGGTGCTAACCTTGACCTGAGTGGGACTGCTCAGCTAAGCAAGAACATTAAAGGGAGAAAGAAGATGAGAAAGATGGTGTGATAACAGATGAGCAATATTGCTACATTACAAACATCTGTGAATTTGAAAACATATCAGCCATAGCATCTACAATCATATAAGACAACATAGCCCCTTGCCAAAGGGGAAGCTATTAAGGTGCTACAGGGTGCTGAGGGAGAATTCCCCCAGTGCAGACCCAGCATAGGGAGGCTGTAATCAGACCTAGCCTGTCCCCCTCACAAATTCTGGCATACGTATATGCCGAGGACAAGGTTGGGGTGGATTGGAGATGTGTTTCTGAGTCACACCACAGCTCACAGGCAGCCTGGAACAGGTGACTACATATTAGAACAGGTGGATGCTGCTGTAATTTATGGCTGTTTTTGGCTCTCAAGGCCACCCATAAACTGGAGAGTATAATGGTGGCATAAAACCATCTTTGGCCTTCATTTGCCCCTGGATTGCACCTCCTGGGGAGAGACAGCACAGAACTGGATCCAGACGACACAGCTCAGATATATATCACGTAATGTGATGGATCAAAAACAATGCACTGCAGGTATCTTAGATGTATGACTGGTGAAAGATTTTGAGACACAATGACATTTAGATAGGGTTTGAAGGATGAGAGGGATAATACAGGCTATTTCACAGCATGAAAAGTTAAAATGTCATCAAAGCAAAAGCAATACTTATGGCATTATTTTTAGCAAAAAGTCCTTATCCTGCAATTCCTCCTCACGCAAAACTCCCATTGACATAAAACTTTGCATATGAACTTCAGTGTCAGTGTGAAACACACAAAAGAACTTAGCCAAAACTCCAGACCAGGAAAAATAGCGGTGTCTTAGTTTTTCTTTAAGGTACATTTTTGTGTTTGAAGACCATATAAAAGTAGACAATGGGGAAATGGGGAATTGGGAGAAAGAGCCCAATACACACATAAGAACGGCCATACGGGATCAGACCAAAGGTCCATCTAGCCCAGTATCCGGTCTTCCGACAGTGGCCAATGCCAGGTGCCCCAGAGGGAATGAACAGAACAGGTACAGAACAGAACACTTTTTACAATTAGATATTACAATATATATGGAATGTAAGTGATATTTTGATATTACTGTAAGGAAGAGACCAGTCAAGGAGTCAAACTTAGTTTGTAATCAATTTAAAATTAATATATGCTGGAGCCTTTTTTAAAATAATTTTCCACTATCAGAAATTTTGAGTTTGGTTGTCTTTTATTAGTAAATTCCTTGATTCGCTCAATCCTATTGGCAATCTTACCTGGTACGCACAGCAACATTCTGAAATATTTATGTTAAAGGAAAGCTCTATAAATAATCTGACAGTTATGTTTTCTATATTTACTTGTTAATTTTTAGTGGTTTGGTGATATAAGTACTGCTAACAACCTACTTTCAATTTCTGGCTTTTTGTCTCCATTGATTCATTGTGTGATTTTATGGTTTCCATTAATGAATGAAAATGAAATTTAAGCATTACTATAAATGTTGCAAACAACCATCTGCTTTGCCTTAATTACCAAAAAAAATTAATGTGCGCACACCTCTTTCTGAATATCAGTATTCACATTTCTTTGTACAAACAAGCTGCTGTGATACAACAGATCAGAGTATGGAAATTCTATCCAGCACTGAGGGGTATGCCTGATTTTGCAACCCGGTTTTTATACAAGTTGTCCCAACGAATCCAATGGGACAACACATACAAACACAGGTGACAGGAGACTTGATGGCCCCAATCCTGAAAATGCTTGCACATATTCAGAACTTTACACACTTTTCCAGTCTCATTGATCTCACTGGGAATACTGAATGATGTAACATTATCTATGCATCTTTGCAGGAAGAGGGCCTAGTTTGTAAGGTGGTCCAAAGAATGGGCACAAATCTTACTGTTTGCTACAGAGATCTACGTGACATGCAGAACTCTGGAACACTGTTTTGAGAGTTTTCCCCTTAATAGGTGTGTATTACCTCATAAAGAGTAAAAAAAATGTTGTCAAGTTGCTATAAGTTGATTTTTCTAATGAGTAACTGAGCCAAAAAAGTAGTAAGAGAATGGGTATTAAAATATTCAATCTTTTAAAAAGCAGTAAATTAAAATAAAAAATGTAATGTGCTAGTTTTTGGTAAAACTAGTCGTGTTGGCAGAACAAAGAAAAAATGTCTACTGGAGTATTATAAACAGACTTGGAAAAAAATCATGATTACTATGCATTGCTAATCCTACTTCACACTTTCAGAAGTTATTCCCAGAGATTTCAGAATAGATATCTGTAATGGGGTCTACAAACCCCATATTGAGCAGAGGCAGAATGGGAGCCTTTCCTGCCTGCAGGCAAGCAGCCTGACTGCACCCCCACACAGCTGCCACAACTACAGTCAGATACAACCAATAAGGGAAACAAGGCCTGCTATAAAAGGAGAGAGTTCAGAGAAAGAGGGAAGGCAAAAAGGCCTGAGATGGCGGAGAGGCACCACCCTTGCATCAGGCTGCCTCTAGAAACAAGGCCCAAAAGACCAAACCATACCCCTGAGCTTAATTAGAGGCCAGGGGCCAAGAAATGCCCTTATCAGGGGCTAACCAAAGAAAACCAGATAGGAAGCAGTAGGGACCCCCTGCAAGACCACATCAGGGACTGCTAACAATCATACATATTCAGAGGACATCCGCTGTAGAGGAAAGAGCAAGTTAATGCATTTCAGATTAATGTTCATCACCCCCGAGCATGCTCAGCTAATGGGCTGCATATCTCCAATCAGCCTTCTCCACGGGAACTGATTGGTGCCTAAGTGATCAGAGTGCTGGCTCACCTGTTAACTTTCAACAGTCTGTCACAGCATTATAAGTGGGGAGGCAATCTGAACTGGGCATGCAACTACCCAATAAAGACCAAGACCATGGATTAGATGGGATAGTAAACAGGGACCAGTAAAGGGTTTTCAAAAACAGACTGATGGGCTCTTAGAAGCTAATCACTCTCAAAGGAGACACTCCCACATGGTATACAAGTTGGTAATTATGTGGCTTGAATGTCAGTCCAAGAAAAATAAAATAATAGCCTAGTCTTTCAGATTTCAACATGTAGATCATAATAGTTAGGTCCGAGGCTGATAATGATGGCGCAGTCCTCTATCTAGCCTGGGTTTTAAAAAGTTTTTCCTCTTTTATAACTACCTGATCATTAAGTAGTAATGATGTATGTAATAGGACCCAACAACTTCACTCGATCTTGGTGATCAGAGGATCGATATCCTTAATGGAGGGAAAGGTCAGTGTTCTGTCTCAAGATGCCTCAAAGTCTTTCCTCTTCCTATGAGCATCACATCTATTTTATCTGAATTAAACTTAAGAAACTGTCATTCAAGTACTTACCTCTTGCAAATATTATGACTCCTTTAGCTATCTAACAGCACCATTTCAACAAACAACTAATATTTTAAAGGGTAGTATACAGAGGAGAAAACTGTTTTAGAGATTACATGCAGTTACACGCACTACATACTGTCTTTTTAAGGAATTAGGAATATTCTCTGTTTATCTCCATGATCTGTGGAGCCCGAACAATTGTTGCTCAAACCATGAGTCCTGAACTAGAAGTTTTATGCTTTATCAGCTGAGCTAGATGACATGCCAAACAATACACTAGTAATCTCTCGTATTGTAGCCAGAGCTTCTCTCTGGTGGGAAGAACACCTCAACAGTCCAACACTGTGGCTGTTTAATTTCAGAACGGGGAACTATGCAAACATGAGGTGGTTAGTTAAACAGAAATTAAAAGGTACAGTGACTAAAGTGAAATCCCTGCAAGCTGCATGGATACTTTTCAAAGACATCATAATAGAGGCCCAACTTAAATGTATACCCCAAATTAAAAAACACAGTAAAAGAACTAAAAAAGAGTCACCATGGCTTAACAACCACGTAAAAGAAGGAGTGACAGATAAAAAGGCATCTTTTAGAAAGTGGAAGTCAAATCCTAGTGAGGTAAATAGAAAGGAGCATAAACACTGCCAAATTAAGTGTAAAAATGTAATAAGAAAAGCCAAAAAGGAGTTTGAAGAACAGCCAAAAAAACAAAAAGGTAATCAAATGTTTAAGTACATCAGAAGCAGGAAACCTGCTAAACAACCAGTGGGATCCCTGGACAATCGAGATACAAAAATAAAGTCATTGCGGAGAAACTAAATGAATTCTTTGCTTCAGTCTTCACAGCTGAGGATGTTAGGGAGACTCCCAAACCTGAGCCATCTTTTGTAGGTGAGAAATCTGAAGAATTGTCACAGATCAAAGTGTCACCAGAGGAGACTTTGGAATTAAATGATTAACTTAACAGTAACAAGTCCCCGGGACCAGGTGAACTCAAATGTGAAACTGCGGAACTATTAACTATAGTTTGTAACCTGTCCTTTAAATCAGCTTCTGTACCCAATGACAGAAAGATAGCTAATGTAAAGCCAATATTTAAAAAGGGCTCTAGAGGTGATCCCAGAAATTACAGGCCAGTAAGTCTAACATCAGTACAGGGCAAATTAATTGAAACAATAGTAAAGAATAAAATTGTCAGACACAAAGAACATAAATTGTTGGGCAAAAGTCAACATGGTTCTGTAAAGGGAGATCATGTTTTACTAATCTATTAGAGTTCTTTGCGGGGACAAGGAGGATCCAGTGGACATAACGTACTTAGGATTTCCAGAAAGCCTTTGACAAGGTCTCTCACCAAAGGCTCTTATGTAAATTAAGTTGTCATGGGATAAGAGGGAAGATCCTTTCATGGACTGAGAACTGGTTAAAAGACAGGGAACAAAGGGTAGGAATAAATGGTAAATTTTCAGAATAGAGAGGGGTAACTAGTGGTGTTCCCCAAGGGTCAGTCCTAGGACCAATCCTATTCAAATTATAAATGATCTGGAGAAAGGGGTAAACAGTGAGGTGGCAAAGTTTGCAGATGATACTAAATTGCTCAAGATAGTTAAGACCAAAGCAGACTGTGAGAACTTCAAAAAGATCTCAAAAAACTAAGTGATTGGGCAACAAAATGGCAAATGAAATTTAATGTGGATAAATGTAAAGTAATGCACATTGGAAAAAATAACCCCCAAAATATGATGGGGGTTAATTTAGCTACAACTAATCAGGAAAGAGATCTTGGAGTCATCATGAATAGTTCTCTGAAGACGTCCACGCAGTGTGCAGCTGCAGTCAAAAAAGCAAACAGGATGTTAGGAATCATTAAAAAAGGGATAGAGAGTAAGACGGAGACTATCTTATTGCCCTTAGATAAATCCATGATACGCCCACATCTTGAATACTGTGTACAGATATGGTCCCCTCATCTCAAAAAAGATATACTGGCATTAGAAAAAAGTTCAGAGAAGGGCAACTAGTGGTTTGGGATTAGGGGTTTGGAACGGGTCCCATATGAGGAGAGATTAGAGAGGCTAGGACTTTTCAGCTTGGGAAAGAGGAGACTAAGGGGGGATACGATAGAGGTATATATAGTCATGAGTGGTGTGGAGAAAGTGAATAAGGAAAAGTTATTTACTTTTGTTCCCATAATATAAGAACTAGGAGCCACCAAGTGAAATTAATGGGCAGCAGGTTTAAAACAAATAAAAGGAAGTTCTTCACACAGCGCACAGTCAACCTGTGGAACTACTTGCCTAAGGAGGCTGTGAAGGCTAGGACTATAACAGGGTTTAAAAGAAAACTGGATAAATTCATGGAGGTTAGGTCCTTTAATGGCTATTAGCCAGGATGGGTAAGGAACAGTGTCCCTAGCCTCTGTTTGTCAGAGGGTGGAGATGGATGGAAGAAGAGAGATCACTAGATCATTAACTGTTAGGTTCAATCCCCCTGGGACACCTGGCATTGGCCACTGTTGGTAGACAGGATACTGGGCTGGATGGACCTTTGGTCTGACCCAGTATGGCCATTCTTATGTTCTCTCTTATTTGAAGATTGTTAGTTCAAGTTACAGCAGAAACAGATGGTCACACTGATGCCCAGTTTGTGATGTGAACTCTACTATTGAGAGTGGTTTTATGGGTCTCAGTAGGTAGCCAAAGGAATGTTATGTAATGTTTGCCAAGAATATTCTGCGTCAGAAGGACTATGTATTTGAATCAAACAAACTTCTAATGTAGGAACAAGTATTTGATGATCCAGTGCTTTAGCAGCTAGATGCTTTGTACTAAGACAGCTTTTTCAGATTTCACAGATTTAAAACAAAACAAATCTATTGATGGTGGTGTTGGTTTTTTTTTTTAACTACACTTCCTAGCAACCAAGGAAATTTATTCTTAAAGGACTCACTTTTCCCTTACAAAATTATTCTTCCTAAGCCTACAGTGAATTCATAATGGTGAATTTGTGATAATGTATCAATAGCATCTATGACAGCTGTTTGGGATGTTATAACAGGGATGTGACATCATGGCAGAATCAATCATAAGGTGAAGTTGCACTGTGAGGGAGGAATCAGTGCTTAGGCAGGTATAAATATGTAGAAAAATAAAAGGAAATGTAATATGACATTTTTTTTTAAATAAATGTTCTCTTCATTTAGGGTTTGGGAATTGCAAAGCTTTGGATAGATAAAATAATGTAGATACCTCAGTGAGATGATAGAGTAACATACATTAGATAAGAAAGAGGAGATAAGACAGACTGACAAATTTAGTGACAAAACATTTGAGGATCCCCACATCACAACCAGAATTACATGTACGGGCTTTCCAATTACAATTTTAAAGCAAGATATTGGGAAATGAGATCTTTTGCACTTCCATCAAAAATCATAAAAGAGTTCAAAGCAACTTAAATGGGACTGAAGACAAAAACAAAATGGCAATAATACCAGATAGCCTGCTGGCAATCTAACACTAATCCCATTTCTAGTTAAGTAGGGATCTATAGAAAGTGTCTGACCAACTGCACCTGTATTCTCCTGGTACGGTCCTTCAAGAGCACCCACTCTAAGCTCCTGACCCCCAGCTGTTGCCTCTCTTGCATGAAGACTTGCATCTCTTTCCCTCCTGACCAGGGACTTCCAGGCTACACAGTTCCCTGCCTAAACTGTGAGTTTCCCAGAAGAAGGTTTGTGGGGAAAGTTTTCAGCACAATGAATTTAAGATGATGACTAGACATCCATGATGATATGTAAAAAAAGACAGGCCAAGATACTAGATTGGACGGAGGTAGCTCATCGGTAGAGAGGTAGATTTGAGAGTCAGCAACAGATACGAGCACTAGGGATAGGATGTAGAGGGAGAAGAAGAGAGGTCATCACGTCATAATCACAGTCATCAGGAACATCCATAGAAAAGGAGACAGTGGAATTACATCCTTTTTAAAAAAATTCATCCTCTAGCATGATATAATTCTCAATTAAATTTTAGAGGTCAAGTTAAAAAAAAAAAGCTACAGGAAGGTTGTTTTCCATAGGACCTTTCTACAATGAAAAAGTGTGTAGTATCAAGCACTAAAATGTATCCTTTCCTAAAATATGGTAAACCCACAGACTCCAATCACTGTGACATATTGAGGTTTTAGTCTATTGTACTGGTTAGCCAACTAGCATGCAAAGTTAGCAATATATACACTTACAGAAGATTATCAGAATGCAATCATTGTACCTATACTGGACTTTCCTTTTCATCACATCAGTCTTCTGTGGTGTCTTTTTAACCTTTAACTTAAATATTAATTTTATATAGCTTTTTTCCTGCATATCACCACTAATCTTGAAGGGCAAGAAAGCCTATTTAAATGCATTGAAGTGCATTACCATGAAAAAATAATGATCCCTTACAGCACTCTAATTTAGGCAGGTGCATTTGAATTAGTTATAGCATCTGCTGTCAAAAAGTTCTGCCCAGACAGGATTCTGTTCAGACAAGAATCTGATTTCTACAGTTCTAGCCATACTGCCCCAATGAGCCTTTCCTGGCTTTAGTGCTATGGGGCCTAAGTAGGAATCAGAAGCCAAAACTTTCTGTGCCTAGCGCCTGTTTAGCTAGCTCATTGTGCTTGCTGTGCTTCCCTCCCTTCCATCCTTTCTAACTAAGAAGGAGTTATTCTTTTCTCTCAGGCCCTCACATAAATATTGTCTCACTGATGTTGCAACAACCATCCAACAGACTACGTTCAGAAAAACAGATGTTGGTGACACACAGCGACAGCTCTCAGAGGAACATTCACTGAACAGCTCTCTAGCCAGTTAAGCTTATGGGACACATATTAAATATTTGGTATACTTTAAGCTTTTTTTAAACAGTTACATTAAATCAGCTTGATTGATTGATTTAATAGTGAAAACTCATCACCTCACACAATTAGGCCTTGCCTACATGGAAAATGGATTTTTGGAACGTGTCCACTATTTTTATATATTCCAGTGCCAAAAGGGAATGCCATTGTGATCATCTAGTCAGATCTCCAGTATAACACAGGCCATAGAACATCGTCAAAATAATTCCTGTAGCATATCTTTTAGAAAAACATCCAAGCTTGATTTTAAAATGTTCAGTGATGGAGAATCCACCACAAACCTTTGTAGATTGTTCCAAGGCTAACTACTCTGAATTAAAAGTTTAGGACTTTTTTCCAGTCTGTATTTGTCTAGCTTCAACCTCCAGCCATTAGACTGTGTTAAAAATCTTTCTTTACTAGATTGAAGAGCCCATTATTAAAGATTTGCAATGAAGTCACCCCTTAACCTTCTCGTCATTAAATTAAATAGATTGAGCTCCTTGAGTCTCCATTATAAGGCATGTTTTCTAATCCTTTGATCATTCTGCAACTAATGCGGAATAACTATAGTGAAAGAGTGCATCTACCTTCTTTGCTTATGCCAGCTTACACTACTTTCCTTGCAAGTCAGTGCACCCTCACAGTTCTTTTGTTTTTTAAATAACTACACAGCATTCTGGGAAGCTATTCCATGGTTCAGTGTACTGCCACTAGGCTCTATGAACTAGGACCTTTCTCATGGCACTTTGTGGGATGCCTAGCAGAACCTACTGGAATTCTGGGAATTGGGGTTTAACTAAAGAACTCCCATGATTCTTTTCTTGGCTTTCCATAATTTATCTGTTTTGGGTTTGGGTTTTTTTTTTTGTTTTGTAAGCCAGCAACATTTTTGCAGCATGGAGGAAACATTGCTGAGTTATTTCATAAAACCTTTCCTGGGTAGACAAGGCCTTATTGCACCCAAGAATAGGGAGAAAAGGCAGTGGTAGGAGAAAGGGTGGTTAAGCTTCACAGTGAAGTAAACCAGAGATGAGCAGAATAGATAAGGCTGTATTGGGAGAAAAAATAACCCAGCATGGAAGTGGGAGTGAAGGTAGGAAAAGGTGAGGGAGAGTTAAAAGCATTGCTGAAATTCCTAAAAGAAGAGAAAAACAGAAACAAAGATAAAAACAAAGAAAACAATGATAGGAATGAGACAGGCACAAGGGACCCACAGCTTCCAGAGTTATAGATTAATAGTGTGACCAGAGCCTAGCCATAAAGGCATCATTGATACAAGTAAGACCACACTAAATAGATTAGTTTTTATTTATTCTGCACTCTCTTTAATACCCTTTAGAAGTTTAACAAATAAAATCCCTTGTTTCTTTTTCTGTGTTGTACTAACTTTGCTGGATTTCTGGCTGTGCAGCAACAGAACACAAAACATTACCCACCCAGTTCAATGCTGTTTGTGGGATTTTGCCACATGACAAGCATTGCCTTTCTAGTGTATACTGTATAAATCCTCATTTGTACATGCTGTGTTGTATTTAAGCAGCATTCCTCTGTGGGAGGAGCAAAGGTGGTGTTCATTGTTGTTGCTATTTGCACCGAGTTAATGCTGTTATTCGGATCACCACAGGAAAGGATGTCTGAAGCAATCTTTCTTGTACAAAAACAAAACTAATCACAAAACTGCTGAAGTCATTGTAATTTTTGACCTAGAGTCTCACACACTTTCCTTTAGTGTCAGTGGAAAGCTGACAACTAAAATTATGTTCCATATGTTGAGCAATATCTATAAACAGCAGGTCCTAAATAAGCAGTGTTTCTCTATTGGTAAACATCTATGACAAAACCACAACTCTTTTCTCACATATGAGAAAAGAGTCTTGCATATGAAACTCAACAAGTATCTTATCACAAACATTTATCTACCACACGATGAGATTGCATATGCACCACCTTGCTGAGGCATGACAAATATGTCTGCCCTCAGCCATCACCCTCCTTCCCATATCTGATGGGCAGTCACGCCATTGTTACCTTAATCTCCTATTCCTTGAGAAGAGCTAGACGTTCTACTACTTACAATTTCTTGAAGTTCTTTTTCCTTTTTAAATTCTGCTCTGATGAAAACTACATATTAAATCACAGAGGAAGAACCCAATAATAAACCGAAGCTACACTTCCTCCTTGCCAAAAGGATTATTTTGCCTGTGCAGTATCATTTATTTGGCCTTTCTTGGGAAAGTTGTTTTTAGTTATGCTTTTTATCGTTTAGTGCTTTGCTGCTTGTCATTATTCTAATATTGGTTTTAAGTTTCCATTTTTTTCATCTCACATTGAAGTATATTTACTGTATAGTTGGGAGTCTTTTTAGCATGTTCAGTACTTACCTGATATACTCCAGCAGCTTCCAGAGCACTTTATTAATAGAAGCTCACATCAGCTTTGAGTGCAGCACCTGTACTAAGAGGCTGAGTTGAGTTCTCCAGGACCAGGTGGCTGGCTTGGCTCAAGTTGTTCTTGGTTGCCTTCCCGAACCTTTCCATACATTCTTAATTATTAATTATCTGAGGGTATGGACTGTCTTATTAATTGCTTGAACAGTGCCTAGAACGATGGCACCTTAATCTGTGATTGGGGTTCCATGGAGCTGCCATAATATAAATAAGTCCACCTTGATGGTGTGCATGTGTCAGAAACAAAAAAGGTTAAGCAATGACTTTTCTAGAAGTCTGTCTCTTGATTCAAAGCCAACAAGTTATATATAGTATTCCATGGTAGATACCACTCATATGGCTAAGAGGGTTTCCTAAATTCGATTTAGTTTCTAAACATTTTAAAAGGCTTGGATTGTTGTTTGGATTTTTTGGATTTATTTTGGAGGGTTTTTTATTTTGCTTTAGAAAAATATTTAGAATCTATCATTGTGGCAGAACCTTTAGGGACAGCAATTTTTATCACTGCACCCCCAGGCCCTCCCAAATGAAACAGCTATTAGTTCTTTTTCAATAAGATGTTATTTCTTTAGCTTACAGCAAATTAAGCAGATTGGATCATTGAATTATATAAAAGGATAAATAGTCATGGAAAGGAAATAAACTAAGGAAACTAGGGGACTTGAGCTGCTAAATCTCTCAGGAATCGTTCATACCAGACGGTAAATTACATAGACTGTTCTTTACAAAGAAGTTTCCAAGACATTCAGAACAGCTTCTACAAATCTTACAGTAATAAACTACAGGCTCTCTCTGCAGTGAGCACAAAGTACGTGATCCACACAATGTACCTTCTTAAATTAAAAACTTTGTTCTGCTTACCCAATATATCTATCCTACAGCAAATTACAGTTTAGCATATCTAAGTACATTCATTACAAGGCTATGGAATAAAGCCAACCTGTGAAATGTTATGTGCTTCATAATTAATTCATTTCTCTTTTGCCTGCAGGCACACAACCTCAAATTGTGATCTCCTCACATCTCAGAAGATAAAGCTATATTGGGTCATGGCTTTGATGAGAGACCTGTATGTAAAATTTAGTTGCTGTAGAAAGTGGAACTGATAATTCTGTAAGTAGTACTATACCTCTTATTTCTGAATCAGGAGTAAGTTACTGCCGCCAACATATTGTCAGGGGGCACTGTGTCGGGGGCACTGTACTAGGGGGCATCTACAGAAGGAAAATTTTAACCTCATACCCTGATCACTTGTAGTTACTAGAGATCCTGTGGCATGTGTCAAACCTCAACCTCATCGTCCTATCTAAATTCCATCTAAAGGGATACATTCAGACCCTGGTCATTTCAGGTGAATATATGTTAGACTTCATTTCCTCCTCTGTTGAACTATGCATAGGACTGTAAGCCAGGAGACCTAGATTGAAATCCTGGTTCTAACACTTTTATTTACTTTGCAATGTTGTTGCAGCCATGTTGGTCTCAGGTTATTAGAGAGACAAGGTGGGTGAAGTAATATCTTTTAGTGGACCAACATCTGCTGGTGAAAGAGAAGCTTTCAAGCTACACAAAACTCTTCTTCAGGTGATTACAAACAAGTGGCTTAACTACTTTGTAAACTGGGGGAAAATATACTTAGTTCAAAGGGGACAGAGTTTACAATTACTTTTTGCACAATGCTTTCAAATTCTTAAGCACTATATCATCATTATGAGATGCTCCTTAAGTTTGGATAGAGCCTAATGCTGCACTGGGGAAAACAGCCATAGCTCCATGCATGACAACTCTCTTGTTCTCCATGATGGGTCTGAGATTCTCATGATATATATGTTAAGCAGGAATGAGATGCGTGACTTGGCAGAAGCATTTTCTGCAGAGAGAAAAGATAAATAAGTAGCAGTTGAGCTTTTAGGGTCGACTGGAGAGGATGTTTTAGTGCTCTAAAGAATAAAGTTTCAAATACATATTCTCCCTGGAGCTGTAAATTCAAATTGAAGGCAGAGATGACTCAACTTTTCTCCGGAAGGCAGAGAAACTGAATTTCATGCAGTTTACCATGTGGAGTTTTCAGACAAGATGATAAAAAAACCATTCTGCTCTCTACAGACATTAAAGGGATTCAGTGTCATTCCTATTAGAACATGTCCTCATCTCATTTGGCCCCTCAGTTGAAAAAAATCTAAGTAGAAATACAAAGAATTGCACGGACAAGGAAAGTGAATGGGGGAGTACATGAAACAATGAGACAACATTGGTCAGTATGACTGGCAGTGTATCTGTACACAAGCAGTTAATTTTTTGTAAGCATCACAGCAAAGAAGAATTTTGAGGAAGTTTCTGTAGGAGGATGAGTTAGTTTGGCAGATGTTTATGGGGAGCTTGTTAGAAAATGTGAAGTGCGCAAAACACATATTTTGGTGTTAATTCCCATGTTTTAAATCTATCACGGCATTTTTTCCCAACAAGCTGTAAGATTCCAATATTAATCATACCTAGCAGGCATTGATACACAAGAGAATGTTGCTTTAATTGACAAACAGAAATAAAGTCGCTCTTAAAAAATATTGTTCGGTTCCTTTGCAATTTTCCTAATAATGGAAATAATTTCACTGTACTTCGGACAGATGCATTTCAGATTTATCTGGGTGGCAAAATTAAGGGTCTTGGTGTAGAAAATTTAAAACTTTTTTTAACCATATCGTATATACCACGAGGTGATGTATACTATCTTTTGAAAGTGTGAACCTACTCTAATCAACAGTCAGACACACCAAATTACAAGGTTCATATTGATGAGATAAATGGTCCAATGACAAACTAGCATATTTAGTCTGGTTTCAGAGAAACAGCTGTGTTAGTCTGTATTTGCAAAAAGAAAAGGAGTACTTGTGGCACCTTAGAGACTAACCAATTTATTTGAGCATAAGCTTTCGTGAGCTACAGCTCACTTCATCGGATGCATACTGTGGAAAGTATAGAAGATCTTTTTATACACACAAAGCATGAAAAAATGGGTGTTTACCACTACAAAAGGTTTTCTCTCCCCCCACCCCACTCTCCTGCTGGCAATAGCTTATCTAACGTGATCACTCTCCTTACAATGTGTATGATAATCAAGGTGGGCAATTTCCAGCACAAATCCAGGGTTTAACAAGAATGTCGGGGGGGGGGTGGTAGGAAAAAACAAGGGGAAATAGGTTACCTTGCATAATGACTTAGCCACTCCCAGTCTCTATTCAAGCCTAAGTTAATTGTATCCAATTTGCAAATGAATTCCAATTCAACAGTCTCTCACTGGAGTCTGGTTTTGAAGTTTTTTTGTTGTAATATCACAACTTTCATGTCTGTAATCACGTGACCAGAGAGATTGAAGTGTTCTCCGACTGGTTTATTAATCTTATAATTCTTGACATCTGATTTGTGTCCATTTATTCTTTTACGTAGAGACTGTCCAGTCTGACCAATGTACATGGCAGAGGGCCATTGCTGGCACATGATGGTATATATCACATTGGTGGATGTGCAGGTGAACGAGCCTCTGATAGTGTGGCTGATGTTATTAGGCCCTGTGATGGTATCCCCTGAATAGATATGTGGGCACAGTTGGCAACAGGTTTTGTTGCAAGGATAGGTTCCTGGGTTAGTGGTTCTGTTGTGTGGCGTGTGGTTGCTGGTGAGTATTTGCTTCAGGTTGGGGAGCTGTCTGTAGGCAAGGACTGGCCTGTCTCCCAAGATTTGTGAGAGTGTTGGGTCATCCTTCAGGATAGGTTGTAGATCCTTAATAATGCGTTGGAGGGGTTTTAGTTGGGGCTGAAGGTGATGGCTAGTGGCGTTCTGTTATTTTCTTTGTTAGGCCTGTCCTGTAGTAGGTAACTTCTGGGAACTCTTCTGGCTCTATCAATCTGTTTCTTCACTTCCGCAGGTGGGTATTGTAGTTGTAAGAATGCTTGATAGAGATCTTGTAAGTGTTTGTCTCTGTCTGAGGGGTTGGAGCAAATGCGGTTGTATCGTAGAGCTTGGCTGTAAACAATGGATCATGTGGTGTGGTCAGGGTGAAAGCTGGAGGCATGTAGATAGGAATAGCGGTCAGTACATTTCCGGTATAGGGTGGCGTTTATGTGACCATCGTTTATTAGCACTGTAGTGTCCAGAAAGTGGATCTCTTGTGTGGACTGGACCAGGCTGAGGTTGATGGTGGGATGGAAATTGTTGAAATCATGGCGGAATTCCTCAAGGGCTTCTTTTCCATGGGTCCAGATGATGAAGATGTCATCAATATAGCGCAAGTAGAGTAGGGGCATTAGGGGACGAGAGCTGAGGAAGCGTTGTTCTAAGTCAGCCATAAAAATGTTGGCATACTGTGGGGCCATGCGGGTACCCATAGCAGTGTCGCTGATTTGAAGGTATACATTGTACCCAAACATAAAATAGTTATGGGTAAGGACAAAGTCACAAAGTTCAGCCACCAGGCTAGCCATGACATTATCGGGGATAGTGTTCTTGACGGCTTGTAGTCCATCTTTGTGTGGAATGTTGGTGTAGAGGGCTTCTACATCCATAGTGGCCAGGATGGTGTTATCAGGAAGATCACCAATGGATTGTAGTTTCCTTAGGAAGTCAGTGGTGTCTCAAAGGTAGCTGGGAGTGCTGGTAGCGTAGAGCCTGAGGAGGGAGTCTACATAGCCAGACAATCCTGCTGTCAGGGTGCCAATGCCTGAGATGATGGGGCACCCAGGATTTCCAGGTTTATGGATCTTGGGTAGTAGATAGAATATCCCAGGTCGGGGTTCCAGGGGTGTGTCTGTGCAGATTTGATCTTATGCTTTTTCAGGGAGTTTCTTGAGCAAATGCTGTTGAATTGGAATTCATTTGCAAATTGGATACAATTAACTTACGCTTGAATAGAGACTGGGAGTGGTTAAGTCATTATGCAAGGTAACCTATTTCCCCTTGTTTTTTCCTACCCCCCACCCCCTTCAGACGTTCTTGTTAAACCCTGGATTTGTGCTGGAAATGGCCCACCTTGATTATCATACACATTGTGAGGAGAGTGATCACTTTAGATAAGCTATTACCAGCAGGAGAGTGGGATGGGGGGAGAGAAAACCTTTTGTAGTGGTAAACACCCATTTTTTCATGCTTCGTGTGTATAAAAAGATCTTCTATACTTTCCACAGTATGCATCCGATGAAGTGAGCTGTAGCTCACGAAAGCTTATGCTCAAATAAATTGGTTAGTCTCTAAGGTGCCACAAGTACTCCTTTTCTTTTTGCATATTTAGTCTGATTCCCCCTGTTCTTGAAGCTAAATCAATTGAATTAGTGGAAATGGCAGAATAAAACACAACACATCTGACAGCTTCTCCCCCAACAAACCAAACCATGAAATGTACTGAAAGTGGAACTTCTCTCACAAAAACCACAGATGTTTTTTGACCTTAAGCTTTTCTAACTTTGTCTTGCTATATTCCCACACCAAAAACAGTGTTAAATTGTAACTGTGGTTGCTACTTGCAATTCCAAACTAGTTATACTATTCTATTCAACACTAAAAGCAAACATTAAAGTTATGGAAATCCTCAGTGAAGACTGGGTATATACCTAGACTAGTATTCTCTCTCTCTCTCTGTGCAATATTTAAACAAGCTTAACTCCGCCATGAGAAACTCCATACAAACTTAACCATCCATAAGAATCAGTGGAGGTTTCAGGGGAGCTTTTGGAAGTTGGCAGGGAGCAGTACGGGTTTTGAGGAGCCATGGAGAAGATCAGCAGGATGCGTCAGAGGTGTCGGGGATAGGGAGACACAGGGAGAGAGTCAACATCTCCATTTCAGGCATTGGGGAGGGGCACAGCGTAAGGATCTTTCCTCCAGGCCTGTTGGGAAGTTGAAAACTTGGTCACTCACCACACCAGCCTAGGGAAGCATGGCACCTCGGGTACAATGAGGAGTGGAAGATCTGATCTGGGTGCTTTTGCTCTGAGACTGGAGCAAGTAAGAGCCTAGATAAGAGCTCCTGCTACTCTGCAGCCGCACCAGCCTTGTAGTTCCTGCTGAGTGGCACTGGATGAGTACAATGCCATCTCAAAATGTCCAGACTCCTTGTCTCTCCATAAGGGACTCTGACAAAGGAATACACATAGATTAAAAAGTTGCTAATTTCAGAAAGAAATGTCATCCATGTTAGATTAGACTACTGCTTGGAAGAGCCAATATAAAAGTCTCCTAATATTTCAGTTAGGAGACAGTGATACCATTCCATTAGGTGGCTACAGGGAGACAAAGAAATACTAAATAACTAAAAACATTCTGAATCAAGCCATTGTTCTCAATTCCCCAGATATTGTCAGAATTCGTAGCACATGATACTTTCTGTAAACCCTTAAAATAAAGAGGCAAGGTCATGGTCTCAATCTCTGTGGACCTGCTAGCAACTGGCTCAGAAAAAGAAAGCAGACACAGCAAGAGGAAATGGCAGAATAAATAATACCATTGAATGATGTCTGCACTCTGCAAGCACATTAGCAATACACATATTCAGTGGGAGACTGATACATTTGGTCAAGAAAAGTAAGCAATTCAAACCTGACCTGTTAAATGACAGATAGATGGTGAAAGGGGAGAGAGATAAAGAGAAAAAACTCCAGGCAGAGCCATTCTTTGCAGGCATTCAAAACCCAGGGCTAAGCCCCCCTTTCCCCATCCCCATACACACCCCTAAATTGGGGAACCTAGAAATGTGAAATGTGAAGGAAATTTCCCGTGTTTGGTTTAAAAATTAAATTGTGGCCCTTTTCCTTTGTGAAGCTAGCTTTGAAAATGTAACCAACGTAAACAGATCACAAAATGCATTGAAAGCTTGTCACTGATACCTTCTGAAAAATCATTCCCATTCCAGTCATGCAGGGCTGACCTTTGGGGTCCTGAGAAATTGTAGCTATAGGTCCCAATTCAGAGCTCAGCTACAGGGAGCAGCTCTACCTAGACTGCTGGCTCAAGAGGGTCTGCATGTTCTTTATTAGCCAGCTGCCTACAGGCGCCTACAGGAATGGCCAGCTCGTCTGGACCCTGATTTATTAAGTCAACCCCTTCCAGAAAAGAACTTAAACTTCAACTTTAACTACATGCTTAATTGCTCCAAGGAGGGACTGTTCAATAGCATCAGAAGCAGCACAATCCAGTGGGCTAATCAAAGAACTAACACCATCTCTGATACTGACTCCCTCTGTGGTCTTGGGTCAAATCACACAGGCAACATTTTTAAACTTAGGTGCCTAATTTTAGGCATCTAAATCCAGAGCAGGTGAGCACCAGAGCAGCTCCCATACACTTTTGTTTTTGACAAACAAATTTTCCTCCCTCTGTCAAGATTTTGAACTAGCTGCATTATTTGAAAATTTCAGAGAATCTATTTGATACAGTAAAGCAATAGAAATGACTGTTTAAACAATCAGTTTAGTTATGATTACATTAAGAAAGTCAATAAAAACACAACACTGAAAAAGAAAACAAAAGTCATGAGTTAAGGATACAACAAGAAACCTAGCTTTTATAAAAATCAATAAGTTATTTGGCGGGAAACAGAGAAGGAAGTATGGAAACATGAGAAGAAAACAGTATCAATAACAAAAGATGTTATAGAGAAACACACTATTTTAGAATGAAAAGCCTCAGTAATCTTAAAAACAAAGCAACAAATAAAGTTCAAAATACTGGCCAGATTCAGATTCTCTTATTCATAACAGTTGCAAATTAGAGTTTTCAATTAATGGCATTTAACAAACATCCCCTGTCTCTATGCAGTCTTCCAATTCTCTGTACTGGAACTTCTTAATATTTGTTAATCACATATGCCATATTTAACCATGCTGAAAATGAGGTTTGTAAGACCTTTCAAATTCATAATAGATTAATCATCAGTATTCATCAAAGCCATCTATTACACATTCCACCCCCCAGACATACACATATAACAAGGGAAGAAATATGAATAATAAGTTCATAAATATTTGGATTAACTTTTTCTACTTGTGCTCACAAAAGAATAATCACTAGACATTTGAACTTCAGTAGCTCCATTACCTCCAGGGAGGCTATGTGTGTGCTTAGATTAAGGGATGTGCTTAAATACATTGTGGAATCAAACTGCATTGCCCTCCCCCAAGTTTTCAAAAGTCATGAGGCAGGCCCAGAAAATCATGACACACTGACAACTAATAAATATGGGGTTGTTTTTATTTGCCTTCTGGTGCCTAGCCCTTCGGAATATTACTCAGGTCACATTTTCTAACTTTCCCCCACAACCATAAGAGCTAAAAATTTACTTTAAAAAACAGAAAGCTAAAATTCTCATGTAATCACTGGACTCCAGGAGCTGTGGAGTTAAGAAAGGATACCAAATATTGCAATACTTATCATAAAAAAAAATTAATCACAAAGCTGTAGCAACTGGACTTAGAAAAGGGAAGAAGGCTAGTCAGAGGATGAACTAGCTGAAGTTTTGGTCAAATTATTCCTTTAACCACCTGATGAGTCTGAGGAAGAGGAACAGTCCATTAATTCTAGCCTGGTAGATGCCTCCACATACAATGAATTTTCTAGGTAGAACAAAGTTTCCTTTTACACTTAAAGTTTTCTTAGAAATTCCACTCGCTAGGTTCCAATTAAATGTATTATTTTCTAAATGTTGATTTCATTGACATCCCGTCTACCCCACATCACCCCCCAAAAAACATAAAACAAATCAACCTAAAAGTACAATACAAACCTTAAAACCAATAAAATATAATTGTTATTCAGTTTTCCCATTTACGGAAATTAAAACCTTGGCAACATCATTTTCAAGAAAATGAAACTGGTTATACACCTTTCAAAAATGGCATTAATACTTATTTTTGGGCAAAAATCTTTTCAATATGTATCTGTATAATGGTTAGTATACTGTTGGTAAACTCTTCTTTGGTCAGGCCATGTGAGCAGCACGATATGCACAGGTATTCTTGAAGGCTTGGTTCTAAGGAACTTAAGCCTCTCAGGGGACCTCTTACTCTGCTCTGGTTAGGTAGCTACTCTCTCCTAGGGCCCAGAGTCCCTTCATACTTATCCTTCTGATTTTTTTAGTCTTCATGAGAGGCCAACGGCTTACTTCCTCCTTCCTGGTACTCAGGGATGTTTCTGAGCAACATTGAAGCTATTGCACTGAGGATTACAAATGAAAGAATTGCCGGCGGGGGGGAAGAGAGAGAGAGCCCTTACCTGGGAGCCCCAGGATCCCATCCCCCTGATATATTTTTTTAAAGTTACTAAACACAGTGGAACAGATTCAATAGGAGAGATGGAGGGAACTCCACATCCAAATATCCCATAACCCAGTGACTAAGGCACTCACCTGAGAGGTGGCAGATCCCTGTTCAAATCCCTCAGGTGGATGGGGAACTTGAACTGAGGGTCTCATGTTCCAGACGAGTACCCTAACCATTGAGCTAAAATTTATGAGGGAGGTCCTCCTCCTCCTTCCCCAGGCTCCTTGCTAAAACAGCATAGGCACCTAACACCAAGCGAGGGTTTGCAGCTGAGAATCCTGAGCAGAGAGAGGCACTTCTTGCAGCCCTGACTTAGGCAGAAGAGGGTAGAGCTTAGTGCACACCCTTTGGGTTAGCATCTCCCATTAACTATCTTAACCAAGGTACATCCTAGCTTGCTAGATTTTGTGAATCCCATTTTTAGGTGCCTCTCTCCCCCAATTCACTGTATGGGGAGCCTAAGCACCTAAGCTAGGCTTTGTGAATCCCAGTAATTTTATGCTTTCATTTCTTTGTAAATCTAATCATGTGTGCTTTAAATATTACGATAGTAGTCTAAAAAAATATAATGCATTAATATCTAGTAGAGATGCTACACTCGTATCAATTTGCACAAACAGCTCAGAAATGAAAACGCTGCATAGTTTATCTTTGCATTAGGAATTCTAATGTAAATGTGTCTTTTTGTAGTAGGTTTTCCTATGGAGCACGAATAAAATAAACAAATGTGGGTACTTTGGGGGAAAAGTCACCCTATGCACTTGGTCCCATTTAAGCTCTACGAAGGGGAACTGCAGGGCATAATATGGGTGTTACACACGTAGAGGCACCCTACCACCGCTTGTGTGCCAGAGGAGGAGGCTTGGAGTGAGGCCATGAAATCTGTGATAATACATGAGACCCTAAATCCTGTGCAAGGGTACAGGCTCCAGAGCAGGTGTCTTAGAACCAGATATCTCAGCTTTATGCCACACATAGGTTCCCCTATGCAAGGGGCATCCCTAGCTGACTGTTTAAGCTCTCTCTCCATTACATTTATGCTACTACAGCAGCACAAATGGAACACTGTAGGGACCATGATCTGGCCTAGGAAGTGGACACTTTCTCCAGAAGAAGGCTACACACATTCTAAAAATCATACAATAATCTCATCCTCCAAAATGCTGCTGAAATAAATCTTTCTTAAAGCAAAACCAACATGGTTTCCTATTTTAATGGAAAAAGTAAACTTATTCCTGTTGCTTGGATTTGCAACTGAAAAGCCTGCATCACAGACTCAGCTTAAGTTCTAAGAACATTAAAATGAATTGACTTGTTTGAGTGAAGAATATATTTTCTCTGCACTGGGGAAAAGATGAACATAAATATGCTGGTGTCAAACTACTGAACAAAAAGAATTATATAAAGTAGTTAATCATAGTTACTGCCTTTGCTGGAGAGACCTGGTCAATTAAGTCTATTTTAGTAGTAACAATGATGGGTCTGTAGTTCACAATAAAGTATAAACCTGCAGAGTTAATTATAAAATATTTAAAACCTCTGCACATCTCCCAAATGGCAGTTAATTATGCAAAACTGCTATTGTTCAAGGCAGGTAATAGGTATGACTAACCAACCTTTATGAAAATCTCATTCATATTTTTTATGACCTATCCAATATTCCCAGTGATGAGCTGCCAAAATCTTAACGGGTTCCCTCCTCACCCCACGAGGGGGTCGTTGCCCACCCCCGCACCCCAGGACTCCTGCCCCATCCAACCCCCCCGACGTTCCTTGACGCCTGCCCCCAGGATCCCTGCCCCATCCACCCCCCACCCCTATCCCCTGACTGACCTCAGAACCGGGCAGGAGGGTCTTGTGGGCCACTGTAGTGGGTGCCCACCCCACCCCTAAGAGCCAGAGGTACCCGGGGAGCAAGGTGGGGAGTCCCAGAGGTGCTTACCTGGGGCAGCTCCTAGAAAGCATCCAGCAGGTCCCTCTGGCTCCTAGGGGCGGGGGAGCATAGCTGGGGGGGGGGGGATCAGGGGGAGCGCCTGCTCCCCCACTGATCACATCAAAAATGGCACCTTAGGCGCCGACTCCCTGGGTGCTCCGGGGCTGGAGCACCCACGGGGAAAATGTGGTGGGTGCAGAGCACCCACCGGCAGCTCACTGCCCCACCCCCGGCCCCAGATCACCTCACCTCCTGCTCCGCCTCCCCTGCTGAACGTGCTCCCCTGCTCTGCTTCTCCACATGCACCCCCAACCCCCACCCTGCCCTGGCTTCCCGCGAATCAGCTGTTCAGCGGGAAGCCTGGGAGGGCTGAGAAGCAGGCGGCGGCTTCACACTCAGGCCGAGGGTGGCGGAGGTGAGCTGGGGCGGGAAGCGGTTCCCCTGCGCCCCCCTCCCCCCCGATTACCTGCTGTGGCGTGGGCAGCCCACCTCGTGCCCCCCCACCCCCCGCCCCAGCTCACCGCCGTCTTCCTGGGCCTGAACGGGAAGCCATGGCCTGCTTCTCAGCCCACCCCGGCTTCCCGTGCAAACAGCTGATTCATGGGAAGCCTTGGGGGGTGGAGAAGCAGAGCGGGGGGTGCATTCAGGGAAGGAGGCGGAGGCGGAGTGGAGGTGAGCTGGGGCCAGGGCAGGGAGCTGCCGATGGGTGCTCTGCACCCACCAGGGCTGGAGCACCCATGGAGTCGGTGCCTAAGGCGCCACTTTTGGCCAGTTACATTTAGAAGCCCTTTTAGAACAGATTGTCCCGCGCGGAACAACTGGTTCTAAAAGGGCTTCTAAATTTAACAACCGGTTCTAAAAGGGCTTCTAAATTTAACAACCGGTTCTAGTGAACCGGTGCGAACCGGCTCCAGCTCACCACTGAATATTCCCAAACTGGGGTCCACCTAGAGAGACACCATCCATGTGTTTGTGTGGCTCCCTTGGCTTCAGTGGATTACATCCCAGGTAACAAAACACATACTACATAATTTAATGCAACCCAGCAGGATATGTATGCTATGCAAAGGTGTTGAATGTTTCTGAGTTCAATAATTTATTTTTTCATATTCAGAATCTGTTATTGTGATAAAGGATACCCTGCTGAAAAATCAAATTGTTGATTATGTAGGTATTACAATTGCTTCTTAAACATGATTCAGCAAGCTTTCACATTTTTGAGGTGAGAGAAAAAAGGCCCCGTGTCTGCTATCATTATAAACCAGAATGAATTGAAAAAAAATATACTTTATTGTGCACCACATGTCGCTATGAATGGGTAGCAATTAATAACTGAAGTATTTTATATCTGCAGGAAAAAAAGACAAGATTTGAAGTATTTTTACAAGTATCGTGTTCAATACCATTTCAAACATCGTTAAATATCTTGTTTTTGTATCTAACATTTATATGGCACTTTTCAGTCAGTAACAAAGTGCTTTACAAAGAACTGTAAATATCATTTCACAGGTAGGGAAACTGATGCACAGAAGGGTTAAAAATCAATGAGGATATTCACATGAGTAAGGATTCTAGGGTTAGGCCTGTAAGAATGGAATCATCTGTATGGAAGATCTGGAATACATACATACTTTCAGTGAGTGTCAATGACATAGGCCATTTGATATGGGCACTGACTCAAGATCTTAGGATATTTATTTAGCAGGGCTAGCAACATAGTAAAAGTTTGTGTTAGAAACACGTTGTAGCTGGATATTTTTATTTAACAGTGTTTCCAATAAATGAGAACAAAACATCCAAGAGTTTTAGAAAATAAAATAGCTATGAATAGTTTTGTTGGATTTAAAATTAATTGTGCCACAGCTATATTGTAACTAGGTTGTATTGTCAAGATAAAGTTAAATCAATGATGAATTTGACCTGCAATTTCTCCAATTAATGAAGCACCTCATATGTAATTGTGTATGAATGTCCTTTTTTAGAACTCAGTTATTTGTATATGATCTATGTAGCCACATAATTATACTTTAGCTTATCATAGTGCAGCTACCTATAATGAGCCTGTGTTCCATGTATATTATTTACTAAAGGAAGATTTTTCTTTCTTGCAGAATAGTTTTCACTGAGGAGATGGACTTGGCAAGAGCAGAGCTATCCATTGAATAATGAATATTTGTTATGATATTGTCAGTTCTGTAGATGACTCATAGGAACTGACATTACAGACCAATTCAGTATCCTGCATTAGAAGACAGCAAAAAAAATCAAGAAATTACTACTTAGCTTCCCCATCAACAGATTTAAAAAAATACTCTTCCACAATTTACCATGCTTTCCCACAATTTTTTCCCCAAGAGAATAACTCCATGCATCTTTTAGGGGTCAGCAACCTAATCAAAGTCTCCACTTCAAAAAACACTTAAATCAATGGGGTTACTCACATGCTTAACGTTAGGCATATATTTAGATTACCTACTGAAGGAGGGCCTTAACTGGTAATTTAAGGGAAGAATGATCTCGTAAAATTTGACAAATCCAGCTCTAAATTAGAGTGTTTAGCAGTTTAACCTACATCTACATGAACCGTTAAATTTCTGTTCAATTCTATATTTTCTTAAAAAATAATCAGTTACTGAAATATTTATCTACCTATAAAAGGAAAGCCTGCAAGTCAAATTGATTCATCTTGCTTGCAAAGTACCTGAGATGATAACATGCCATATTTTCAAGACAGGCAGCTTTTCATGATCTTATCTGGCAGTCTTAAATCTTTGAACTATTTAGTAATGTAATTACAATTTTTGAACTTGCTAAGCTACTATTTGCTGCTACAATATTTTAAAATTTAGCAAACATAGGTTTTCAGTTCTACAGACACATGGGAAAACATTTGCTATATCCAAACCAGAGAAATTGAAGAAACAGTTGAATCCTGCAAATAGAGAGACTTTTTTTTTTAATTATGCCATCCATGTACAATTTATCGTAAAATTCTTTTTTCACTAACACTTTTTAATGAGGAAATTGAATAAGACTGATGCCGCTGGTGGTCAGATGCATGTGGCAGAAATATAGTCAGTCTTTCTAGAAGGTACATCTTATGTCTAATTTCTCAAAAGGCAAAATGTTTGGAGCTCTTCAAAGATCCCCGACATTCAATTGATTATCTGAATTCTAGAGCTGCATGCATATTTAACCCCTTGCAGACTAAGGTTTCTTCCATTAGAAAATTCTGAAGACCCATCAGTGCAGTCATCCAACCACTTATATTATGTATTTTGTTTTTTTGTGAGGGGGTGAGGGGTATCTATTCTCACTTTTGAACCTACCATTCCACAAAAAGTCCCTGTTGGATGTTGACTTCCTGTTTCTTCCACCTATAATTTATTTTAATTTAAAATCATAGCTTGAATTATAAATGAAAACTTTGGGGACACTTTCAAAACCAGGAAATGATAATAGAATGGGGGAAAGAATGCTGCGGACATATCTTTGGCATATCAACAGCATTCTTTCCTCCTATGCTATTATCCTTTCCTTGTTTTGAAAGTTTTACTATTAAAAAGCTTTACTATTAAATTACATTTAATTACTAACGTATGCTCCCAGGCTGACACCACTAACCAGTCGGTATTTTTCATCATATTAGCAAAAATATATTGATCTCTTCCTTTCTGCCAACCGCCTATTTCATCTTTATGCTGAATAAATTTTGTTGCCTTAACAAAATTAATTTACAAGCCTTTCATCAAGCAGCTCAGTGGAGGAGAAACTCTGGCTTTTTTAAGGGACAAGGCTCAACATTGCTATCATTTGGGGAAGCTGGACACTTCCCAATGTTGTTGAACATGAAACATGTTTCATCCATTTATTTTCACAAAAGTAAAAGGAAAAACAATCTTGCTGGTGAACTTCCCATCTACTTAAAAGAGAAACAAGACCAAGTCCAAAGAGAAGAAAGTCCAAAGAAAAATATAATCATATTAAAATACGTACAACGCAATTATCAGTAGTAATAATGGTGTAAACTGCTTAAGATCCACATCAGGGTACATAATGCACCTCATTTATTTATTTTAAGCAGATCTCCCCACTGGTTTCAGGAAGATCAGGTAATGCATATCATCCTGCCTATTAGCCTGATCTGAATCCAAGTGAAGTAAACAGGGGTGGCCCTAATAGAATATCATTGGCTATGTTACAGTACATGTGAAAGAGTTTTTGCATCACATATAGAATCAATTAATATAACCTAAATGTGGAATATTCATTGATCTGAGTTTGCTTTCACATATATTTGCACTGCAGAATTTCTATAGGTATGGGAGGACCATCATACTCTCAAAAACAAACAAACAAAAGACAACATAAAAAAAAGACAAAATATGTAAACAAGTACAAAAAAGAATTTCAAACTTAATAGCACTATTAGTCCCCGGATGTCTTCAAAATTTCATCAATTATTTCTGCCTTCCCTGAAAAAAAAAAATCACAATTCTAGATCTTTTAAAGATCTTGAGCTTATATATTGGTTGTATTTCTGAGGTGCTGAGGTTGTGTCTGGGGCCAAATCTAGTTAAGGGATTACGTACAAGATGGAATCAGGAGACTGGGGTTCTATTGTTGATTCTGCCATGGATTTATTGGCTTACCTTCCTCCCATCTTCTGTTTGAGGGCCCTGTGACTTTACTGAAAACACTGGAGACATTACTGCTTATTAACGTGGTCAGTCCTGGAGCAAATAATAGTATATTGACTCTCAAATATAATGGTCATAGTGTTGGGGTAACTACATCTTTGACCCTTTTCATAGTCTGCTCAAGGAATACCCTTTCAAGTCTCAGGCCTCTAGCCATCACCTGTTTCTAGGCAGGGATCTGAACTCTTCTCCTTCCTGACCAGGGGTTTAGATTTACAACCCCATTTTACTTCACAGAATTTAACGCAGTGGGTCTAGCCAAAGCTCCAGCTCATGCTATGCTTGTTCTCCAAGAGGTATGACCAATGTATGCCAGTGGTTACCAGTAAACCAAACACTCACTCTTCCAGAGCAGAGCACATGTATGTAATGACTAAAGCATACAGACAAAACATAAAACAAAAAGCTGTAAATGCATATTTAAGCTTATCATAGGTCCCCCACAACTGTCCTCCTGGGAGTCCCTAATAGGTTCCAAAGTCTTCTAAACCAATCTCTAAGGGCTTGCCTCTCTTGGTTAGCAGGTCATGTTAATCTGTAGCCCACAAAGCCCTTTCTGTCAGTTCAAACTCAGCCATTACACCCCAAAATCCAGGCTTTATTCCCAGGCCTCCTGAAATTGATAAAGCTAGTTGCTGCCCCACGGGGTAAGGCTTCACTTGCTAGGCAACCACAAAACCACTCTGCTAACATGAGGGATAGAAACAAACTCCCCCCGTCATTTAAATGAAAGCTGAGCTTTGCCCATCATTCAAAAGCTCCCAAGAGGCAGCCCGATATGAAAAACACCAAATAAGAGATACAATTGCGAGAGCTGACAACACACATTGCAGAAATAAGTGTCTGGAAGCAAATGGGGGAGACAGATATATTCACCGTGGGGAAACAGTGAGAAGGTTTTGGCAGGACAGAAGCAGGAGCTGGAGAAAGGTAAGGGGGAGATTTTCAAGATAATCTAATTTAATTTTAAGAAGCTAAATTTATTTATCATAGGGATGATCTGAGCATCAAAGAGGAGGAGAGGCCTTTGAAAGGAGAGGAAATACTAGGCTTCACAGGGCAGAAAGGAAGGGAATGATCAGTTGAGAAGACCATGTTTGTTATGGGCAAATGAAAGGTGATTTTGTAGGGTAACAACAAATCAGAGTATGGGTTTTTTATTGACTGACCACACGGGTACTGATAAACAGCCACACAGTCTGTATACAAATCTTTGTGTGATGGATAAAGGCCATTAGTGAACAGCATAATCATATAATATGGAAAATCCCTACCCCAAATACTCACACAGTTGTGGATCAGTAACTACAGCATTCCTGTGCTCTGACTGGCTGAGCACACTCCATTTCAGTATAATATTATTTGTATCTGTAGCTAAAGCATAGTTAGGATTGTAGACCCTCAACATTCACTGTTGGAATATGGTCAGAATGTGGTTATAGTTCTAGTGAATATAGAAATCGGTCAAGTAAAACTAAAGTTTACTCATTAATACTTTAGTCATGCTGGCATGTCTTCATTTTCTTTCTGCAAGGCTGCAAAGAGCGTTGCCTTTTCTTCAAATACATAATAGCACTTGGTTGTGTGGACATTAGGTGTATCAACCCTTTAAGTGCTAACATGATTGATGGGAATATCTTTATTTGTCCATATCCACCTGGCTGCATACTTTAAAGTATTTTTTACATACACACCAAAGGTTGTCATTCTAGGGATTTTGAACACATGTCAAGAGATCATGATCACCCTTCCCCTCTCAATTTGTTGAATGGGAGAGACATCCCAGAAAGTCCTGGTATGGAAAAGACTGTGAACCACTGCTTTACACAGCGCTTTCTGAAACTGAAATAATCTCCACCAGTTTATAAAACCCCACTCCCAAATATTTTCATAGTCTAGTGCTTCACATTAACATTGTATGAATATATGATAACCTGCTGTGCCATCAAGCTTAACCAGGGTTTGTTGGAGCAGAGTCGTGGGTGAAGTGTTGCTAAATTCATCAAGCTTGATGTTAGATGGGCTTTCATAAAACGTTTATGCTGGTGGAGAGTGCAAGGTTAAAGAAGCCTGGAACAGTCATGAGAAAAATAGAACACCTAAAGATTGATCAAAATTACTATGGAAAAGATCAAAATAGCCTAACATATGTTAGTAATGGTCCTGTACAGCTGATGGCAGCATGAGGTGGAGGGTCAAGAGAAGTATATGGAGAGTGAAGAATAAAGTGAGATGAGAAGGAAAAATGCATAGGGGAGGGTACAGAACTAAAGGGAATTAAAATTTTAAAAGTTTAGAAAGGTCCAGGGAGGGAAGGAGATGGAAGAGTTTTCAGAATGTCTGTCAAAAAATTAATGAAACCACGGCAGAAGTAAAAAATTCAACAGTGGACTGGGAGAGGTCATTTATGCCCCAGTTTATTCCATTCAAAAGGTGAGCATGCTTTGAGGGACTTAAATCTCAATCTCCAAAAGGCAGTGTTACTGGAAAAAGTCACTGAATATTGCGGAGTGGTCTGAAGGGAAAGCACTCTCCAATAAACACGTGTGCATGGGTTTGGTGCAGAGTCCTGTAGTACGTAAACAGGATGTCACAAAGACCTTCAGTACTATAGAGAGAGAGAGAGACACTGAGGCTTCCCACTGAGAAATATCTTTAACAAAATATTTCTTTAGGAAGGCTGCCTGGCATGGAGAAATCATGTGTGGGCCTAATTCATTGGAGAGATTGCTTAGAAGTAATTCAACCTTGCCACTATACTGCCCCTCAGCGTAGGTAAGGTCAGCAAGAGCCCAAGTAATCCACCAGAAAAGAACAGATGAGCCTTTATAATCCTGGCAGCAGCTTGGTTTTGTTCTTCTCCTGAGAGTGTGAGAGATGTGTTAGGATTTAACATGCAGCCTGTTTTATTAGTTCCTGGAAGGAACTCCAACAGTGCTTTAACTCCCTTTTGTAAAAATGTTTTAAATGCTCAGTGATTCTGAATTACTTTGTTAGTCACTTTATCCCTGAGGTAACCGGGGAATATCCCTCCTGTTTACAGAAAGATAGTAGAACAGCATTTGTTTTTCAACTACTCAAGGTTACAACCTCTCCGTAACCTAATGAAGAACATTTTTGTCATTTGAATTTCTCTTTTACTTACAATACATTAACCTATATTAATATTTAATGGTAAAGGAATAGCAAATTTTCTCCAAGAAAAAGCTTACAAAATGTGAAACCACCAATAGAATTGGGTTAAAACTCAAATATACATAAAAAAATCCACCTCACGAGCACTTCTACAAGAAAAATGTTGTAGATGATACAACATGCCTAAGCACACACACTCTGATGCACCCCAGAATAGCAATCCAAAAAACCCAAAGCAAGACGTGCAGGTAGGTGGCCAATTAAAACCACGTAATAACCATGAACTGGTTAAGTCAGCAAAAGTCTGAACAAAACATAATAGTCCCAACAGAAGATATGTAGGGCAGGGTCTGAGTAGCTGCACACACCCAATGCTATACACGCACATACACATAGCCTTAAACAGGAACACTGAATTCACGGACCAGGAACCAAAAACAGGAGCAGGAAACAGGAAGGCAGCACAAGTGCACGCATGTGCCCCTTCTACAATTTCCTTCCCTTCTCCCCAAAAAGTTCATTGGTACCTGGTCAGTGACACCAGGTGATCTCAAGGATATAGGTTCTCTCATTCTGCTCAAGAGATAGATGCTCTTACTATGGATCAATTTCCCCAATTGGCCACATACCATCATGTGCAGAAAGTGCTCTCTTCCCTATCTGTTCCCCTTTCAGTAAGCAATATATCTTGCTAGTTAACATATTCTTCCCATGGTAAATGCACCCATTACACTCCATATCCTGCATCCCACAAGAGCACACCACAAGTATTGAAAAGGCTTCCAGACCCTCAGCTAATGTACACTGCTTAACCAAGATTGAACATCTGGAGTCTTGAATGGATACTCTTGTTGAAACTCATGTATTTCTAGACACATCAATCAGCTTCAAGGACACCAAAAAGGGGTTGTGTGAAATTTTTCTGATCAGCTTGATCCTCGCAGGTCGACTGAAGAGCTGATAGAATGGGGTTTCTCCAGTACTTTCACGTGTACTCCATAAAGCATAACAGTGCAATAGGGAAGAGTATATCTTGATGTTCCTCCAGTGTGCAAGCTACATGCTTCTTCACAGTCCCATGGAGTGTCTTCACTATCCCATTTCCTTGGGGATGATGCACAGCAGATTTATACTGTACTGTACCAATACTCATCAGAAAGCCTTCAAACACTCTTAATATAAAAGCTGTCCCATTATCTGAAACAAGGATCTCTGCTAGGCCACACATAACACATAAAGGGGTTAGATAATAATGAACTCCTTTAAGATGCTGTGACGGGTCCTGCACCTCAGCACCCCTTTGTGGCAGGGGTGGATGGGGTGTCAGGGCCTCACCACTCTTAAGTTCCCACGCCTGTCCCTTTAAGGGCATTCCAATGTGGCCCAATGGCCGGTTTCCCCGTGCTTGCCCCTTGGTCAGGGTAGCGGGACCTAACGGTCTGAGTCCATGTGTCATGCCCAGAGTCTCAGGGCAGTGTGGCCCAGCAGCCAGAGTCCATGCAACTCGCCCCACGTATCAGGGCAGTGTGGCCCAATGGCCAGAGTCCATAGCCTTCCCCCTCTCAGGCAGGGAAGTATATCCCAATGGTCGGAGTGGTAGGGGGACCCGGGCCCACCCTCTCCACAGGTTTCCGACCCAGGGCTCGCCTACTGGCGGGGTTCCCCCTCGCACTTAGCTCAGCGGGGATCCGCCCACAACACGCCAAGTGGCAGTGCAGCTTTAACGCTGCTTGTCTCTAAAGTTCCCCTGGGTCACTTCCTACCCTCTAAGTCATGTTCGCCACTCCGGGGGGCGCAGTCCTCCAGTCCGTCCCCTTCTGTCAAGACCTCCATCTGGGAGGCCGGATGCGTCCCGGCTTGGCTGGCCCCTGGATCCTGGAGCGTTGGCTGTCCCTTCTCAGGAGCTGGCAGTGTGCCTCCTTCTCCTCCAGTGGTCAGCCCAGACTGAGCATCTTTGCAGGCTTTTATACCTAGTCTCCAGTTGGAGCATGCCCAGCAGGGATTCCAGGGCAGGGCTTCCTCTGCCAGGAAGGAAGGGTTAACCTCTGCGGTACCAGTGCGGGACCACTCTGCCCCATCACAGGTGCCTTGTGAAATTATGAATGCAAAAGGGTAACCTGAGTAAGTGTCTGTAATATTCAATGGTGTGTAGCCACATAGTGCAATTGAGGGGCCACTAATATCCACTACAATTCTCTACCACGGTACATCTATGACTACTGATTTCAAAAGGAACCAAAGGAACAGTAGTTCTATGCATTGTGCAGACTGAGCAAGCCTTAAGGCAATGTTCAATGTCTGAGTGCAGCCTTGGCCACCAATTGCAACTATGCAGAAGTTTCTTCATCTTCACTACACCCAAATATCCTTCACGAGCCACATCCAGGACTGCTGGTCACAGCGCTACTGGAACGATCACCCAGGCTCTGCTGCATAAGATATGTCGAATAGTACATCTTCACCATGCTCAGAATGATTTTTGTAGAATGTAAACAGTTTTCTAAATCAGTGGTCTCCAAACTTTTTGGCTCATGCACCCCCAGGGTGAAGACTGGAAGATCCGACGCAGACACGCCGCTGACAAAAGAAGAACGAAAGGCCACCAGAGGGGAACACCAGCCGTGGACGTGCAGAGCTGCCGCCAAAGAAAAAAAATGGCAGAGTGCCATCGGGTGGTGCTCCTGCTGCCGCGCACCCCCTGGGATCATCTCGCGCACCCCAGTTTGGAGACCACTGTTCTAAATGACTAGGTACATTCAACTCACTGGGATAACACATATCCCCATGCACACTTCAGCATTTTAAAGAGTGTCAGCAGTGGTGTCAAATATTATTCAGGAGCTGGGAGATCACCCTCTGAAATACCTCAGGAGCACAAACTGAGACAAAAGGGAGTTGCTGGTAGTAGTTCCTATAAAGTGGCAGGCTGAAAGTCAGCAACAGCTGTGAACTTTCAGTCACAGGTATTTGCTAATAACTGGATCGGTAGTCCAACACAGAGAAAATCCATGATCCTCTTACCCAGCAAGTCATCTCTTCAAAGGTTAGCAATTGAAACTGCTCACATTTCACATATTTAGTAAGTGCCCTAAAATCTGTGCAGGATCAAATATTGCCCAGAATGAAATGGAAACAGGAACACTGAATTCAGGGAAACTAAACAGTCATGGGAACCGGAAGCTGGAAGGCAACACACACACAAATTGGTCTTCACAGGTAACAGGAGAATATTCTACCTGTTTACAGAAAGAGAGCAAAATACTATGTCTTTTTCAGCTAGTCAAGGTAACAACCTCTTTTTAACCCAATGAAGAACATTTTTTTCAACTGTCATTTGAATTTTTCTCTTACATACATTTTTACCTTTGCCATTAAATATCCATGTAATAAAAGGTTCTGTTTACCAATTTCTCTTCAAGAAGAAGAAAACTTACTTAATGGTGGGGGAAGAGATATTTGTTTTAAGTTTTAGCCCAATTCTCACTATCAGTTCCACAAGAAATATTTTGCAGATGATACAGTATATGTACGTGCACATATTTATAAAGGTACATCTGCATATATAGATTTATGGACACGTATCCCTCTTTGAAGAAGTAATGCATGAAATAAAATGGGATTATTAAACATAAAAAAGTGCCAAGAAATACTTCACATTAAAAATGAGAATAAATTTCTAAATAGAAAACTGCAAATAAAGACACTTCCTTTACTCTTAAAATGCCACTTTTGGTAAAAATAAAACATGTTTTGGCTGTGACGAGAAACAATTTGACTATTACATAAAGAACAAGGGGCATATTTTCAGTTTACTCTATAGAGGATTACATGCACTGCTCCTATTAATGTTAATGGGAGTTTCGTGGCAAGTCCTCTACTACCAGGTTGAAAATTTGTTCCTAATTACAAAAGAAGAACACTAGACAATTTTGCAAGCTTCTTCAGAGGTGCAAAATTAACTGGTCCTGAAACAATTAAAAAGTTCTGCAAATTAGGTAAGAGTGTTAAATATATACTTAATATACAATGTTCTAAATGTCTTGGCAAAAAGAAAAGGAGTACTTGTGGCACCTTAGAGACTAACCAATTTATTTGAGCATAAGCTTTCATGAACTACAGCTCACTTTGCTGTAGTTCACGAAAGCTTATGCTCAAATAAATTGGTTAGTCTCTAAGGTGCCACAAGTACTCCTTTTCTTTTTGCGAATACAAACTAACATGGCTGTTACTCTAAATGTCTTGGGGGTTTTCCAGTTGTGTAATGTTCTCTTATAATTCCTCAATAGTTCTGTGTAAAGGTATTTTTCTGTAATAGTGGGAGCCTGACTTATTCCTTATGACCTTTTTAAACAAAATTCTCAATGACATGCCTTTAAACAGTGCTAGGGGAATGCTTATGTAAATTCATTTTAGTACATGCATAAAAAATGAAACATCTAGTGCAGCATAATGTATTTCAGCAATTTTGTGAGTATTAGATACACACAATTCAAATATGCTAAATAGTCTTTTCACCTCTAAAAAGGATTTGGAAACTCCTGTAAGGTTGTCAAATGTAGTGGGAGAACTGATCATATACAACCATTAAATAATGGGATTAAACAAACTTTGGACCAACGAATTTCTGTGGGATTAAGAAATGTATTATTAGACAGAAAAATATTATTGTAAACCAAAAGGATATTTTGGGATTGAAAATAAAAGCAAGTGCGAGGTGCTAAATTATGTTCTGGCACCATCAAGCCAACAAAGGCAGGATGAGTAGTGACACCAGCAGGGGAGTTCTCTCTACAAATGATTTGCTGGCAAAGGATGCAATTCTACACAGTAGGTCATTGTCAAGATCCCAGAGATGAATTTTTCTTCTCCTTTGAGCAGAAGTAAAGTATACAGTGACCAGCTGCTGACAGCACATCCTAGTCAGTTGGTAGGGGGCTAATCTACCTTGTGGACTATAGAAATGATGCTTGCTTATGTTTATATAGAAATTTGTTGAAATGTAAGTAGGCCCGAAAATCTATTTTCTAAAAATAAGCTTGACATTAGTCAAGCAAGGCCTAGTAAAACATGAGTAAAGTGAGACAATTCAGAGGCAAGTTAGAGATAAGTAAGGCATAATCCCAAGTCATGTTGCAAACATGTTTTGGTCCTTACTGGTTTTTACAAAGTGTTTTAGATAAAGTGTTAAATGTTTTGGAAAATGCTATCTATACTGATAGTTATTGATATGGCATTTACAGAGATAAGACAATGTTTACTGTTAACCAGCCAGCGAAAAAGTACAATATAGTTATCGTAGCACAAATATAGATATGGTAAAATGTCGATTTAATATTAATTAAGGGGATTATAATTGATAATACAAAGGCTAGCATGCTAATTTTAGTTTACGTGCCCATCTACCATCAAGATACCATTAGTAAAAGGATAATACACATTCTCCTCATTTAGGGACTGATCACCTGTAAATGCATCATTTCATCTTAGAATGTGAGTATCAATCCAGTGTAGGATTATATTGTAATGCCTGTTTGCTTTACTATTTTATACTAAATAAAGGCTAATTTTCACAACATTGAGTCATTTAGTACTCCACTACATTAAATTATCTGTAACAGCTCTGCAGGGTTGAAGCTTCAAGAATTCAGTTTGGTTTTATTCCTTTATTTTTAAAATTACTAATTAGGAACACAAACCAAATGTTACAACCTCCTCTCAGAGAGGCCCATGTCCCTTCACTTATTTTTCTGCGTTAGAGCCATAAATTGCTTTTAGGAAAACCTCTCCATTCACCTATACATAGCAGTCCAATGTTGAAATGCCAGTAAAAACCACATCCTATGCTATTTTATCCTTTTGATACCCATGGCCCTAATTCTTTTCTCATAACAATGCAACTAACTTCAATGGAGCTGTAACAGAGATGAATTTGATCCAGCTCCTTTATCCCACTCTCCACATTAGAAAACACTAGTCATGCTACTCTGTATATCTCTTGTTACCTGGATGCCCTACAGTTTGAGAAGACTGCCAATAAGGCGCTGATAACACTATAATTCTAATTCAAGAAGGTACAGCAAAACAAGCCTTGGGCACTGCTCCGAGATAAAAAGTATAGCTGCTCATCTTGCTATATAGTCATAGCATAAGGGCAGGGACTACTGAAAATTCTGCTGATGCAATTGTTTGTGAGACACTTATTTTCATCTGGGCACTTGTCTCTGCCAACTGATTTTTTTCTTCTAGAAGAGTCCTTATCAAAGTGCATGCCTTGAGATTGGAAGCATGCAAGACCCCACACTCATTTGATTTCTTTAGACAATGTTATTGTAAATTCTCCTTTATATTCATTTGTGCCTCAGACAGAAAGGATGATGCTGCAAGTTGCAGGTTCTTTCTGTTGCAGTGACTTTTCCTTAATTTTGTCTCCACTTCTCTATTAGTCAGAGAAATTGGGGTATGAATTGCTTTGAGTTATCTCAACTGAATTATTTTTCCCATTGCATCATGTGGTTGCTGAACGGTGTCTTGCAAAGTGCTGAAAACCAGATAATTTTAAAATGGAAAAAAAATCGAAACTATGTTCATGATGCTTTACAGTTAGTCTACCTCAGTAGATTAACAACCTTTTGATGTTTTTAGTGTTCTAAATATTTGATTGATTACTATTGTGGATTTTCACTGTTTGTTCTAGCTTATACACATTACCATTATTCTACTCTTTTAGACAAAGTTAATATAAGTTTATCTTCAATTTTTATCTTATATTCTAGACCAGGAGTCTCAAACACGTGGCCCGCAGAGTTATTTGCTGCAGCCCACCAAGCTTCCCGCCCCCACAGAGTTATTTCCTGTGGCCTCATGCTCCCCTCACCCGCCGCCCTCCATCCCCCCCAGCACGCCGCATCCCCGCTCCTCTGCCTACCTCCAGGCACTTCCTGCCGCCAAACAGCTGTTTGGCGGCACTTAGCACTTTCCAGGGGGAGGGGGGAGGAGTGGAGAGCTGCGCTCAGGGGAGGAGGTGGAGAAGATGCAGGGCAGGGCGGGGATTTGGGGAAGGGGTTGGAATAGGGGTAAGAAGGGGGCGGAGTTGGGGTGGGGACTTTGAGGAAGGGATTGGAATGGGGGCGGGAAAGGGGTGGGAAGAGGCGGGGCAGGGCCTCATGGAAGGGGTGGAGTGGTGGCAGGGCTGGGGGCCGAGTGGGGGGATTTTGTATCTTTAAATGAAAAGGTGTCAGTGATGCGACCCTCGGGCCAATGTACTCGTCCTCATGTGGCCCTCGTGGTGATTTGAGTTTGAGATCCCTGTTCTAGACTATCATACTTGATTAAGATGTTGCTTTAAAAAAAAAATTTAATTTTAAAATTGCCAGGCTGTCTGCATTTGAAAGACACCCTTTCACCTCCACAATCACCTCCTGTAAGCAAGTGGGGTTCCCATGCTGCATCACACAGACTCTACACACATTAGGCCATCATGCTATGACAGAATGAATGATCACAAGGATCATGGTAGTCACCATTAACACATCCCCCACTCTGTACAGTCAGTTTGGTACAGACACATTTGAAAGAGGCCACAACTTTACAGGTATCCCCTACAAGAAAAGTTTAGATTTATTTTTCAAGTCACATCCTAAAAGATGTGTGCACCCTAAACTCCTACTTCAGGACTTTGAGCCCTGGTCTACACTATGAAGGGAAGGGGGGAAATTGATCTAAGTTATGCAACGTAAGCTACATGAATAACGTAGCTGAAGTCAACGTACTTAGATCGACTTACCGTGGTGTCTTCACCGCGGTGAGTCAACTGCTGCTGCTCCCCTGTTGACTGTGCCTGAGCCTTTTGCGGTGCTGGAGTACAGGCGTCAACGGGAGAGTTCTCGGGGATCGATTTATTGCATCTAGACTAGACGCGATAAAATCGATCCCTGCTGGATCGATCGCTGCCCGCCGATCTGGCGGGTAGTGAAGACATACCCTGAGAGTTGAGGACGCAGCAGAGTTGAGGACAGTATATAAAAAGAGATGTCTGCTTACGGTAATGGGATGTTTTTCAACACTTAAACATTAAAGGCTCAATTGGGTATACGATATCATAGGCCAGCAAGTCACAGTGGCTCAGTGACACTCAGGAAAACTTTCTGCCAGACTCTGCCTCATGGAGCTCAGGGATTGCTGGGAGAAATCAGGCTGCGGAACATTTCTTTCCAAGAGCGCAGTGTTTGCTACCTTTGAACTGGTGACACCTTGGATTGCCAGAGTGGGATATGCAGGCCTATTGCCATGTTCCAATCCCTGCCTCTGCAGATCAGGATCCAAGGTCACTTTGAGCCCACCCCATACCACACACAAAGACTCTGCAGGAGCTGGATGCTATCAGAGTAACAAGAGGAAAACGAGACAAGGGTCCTCAGCCTTCTTCCACTCCCTTGCTTAAAATCTTTATTGGCCTTACCTTGCAATTTAGCTGAAATGTGTACATTTAACTGCTGCATGTGCAAGGAGTATTGGATCACAGAGAGTGGACGGGGCAGTCAACTGCAAAATCATATGGAAAACTGTGTGAAATGGGGCATAAGGATATGCTACAAATCCCTTGCAATAGACACCCTTCAACTTTGCCATCAATTTGGTGTTTAAACACCTATCTCAAAAATATTAAGTATAGCTAAGTAGCTCCCCTGAGGTAATAGAGAAACATATATAACATATAAGGTTTATTGAAAAATCAACGCACTATTTGTGCAGCATTTAGAATGCTCTTCAGATATACAGGAGGGGGACAAAATGGCTTAACAATCAGTGAAAACTCCGAATAGAGTTCATTTGTGGCTCATTACATTAATATATACTGACAATTTTCTATTCAAAATGTAAATCCACCAGTGGAAATAAGCCAAGCTAGAGGCATGAGAGTATTTTGCTATTATTTGACCCTTCCTAACAATTTAAAACAACAGTATTTTAAGAAGCAGGGCTCAAGGTAAATGGTTCCTCCAGAAATAATGTTGCAAAAATCAGAAAGCATTGATTGGCACCCTATGACCTTTTGGGGTACAATCCAGACCAGTGAGGGGCTGTGTCACCCCTGCTCTGCAACCTTGGGTGCCTTACAGTGCCCTGAGTTCCTATCTGGGTCACTCACAAACAGCCTTTTTGAGTATGCAAATCACACCCTGAATGTCTGTGCATAGCCGCAGCCTGCCAGCACATACTGGCTTCCACTAGCCTTGGTTACCATATGTAGGGTGACTCCCCCGCACCACCAAAAACACTCCAATTTCCAGATTTATCCTCCAAAAATGCGTATTCTGTACTGCACTGTCCAGCCTTCTCCTGAACAGTTCAGATAACAAATGTCCATTTCCCCAGAAGGGAACAATATACGACAACTTGCCACCTTACATGGAGTTATCTGCCTGCACAGTTTGCAACACTGAATTAATTTTGATTAAAAAACAGAAAAAGTTATTCAATTCCAAAGAGATAGGTTTTGACAGCAAGTATTAATGCATTAAAGTCAGAAATGGTTACAAAAAAAGTAAAGATAAAACACTTCCTAATATTAAAACTTTACCAACCAGGCTTGCTTTAAGGTAAAATTCTTACCACATTCTCCCAACGGCATTACTGACTAATCTTCAGGTCAGGCTTCCTCCCAAAGTCAAAAAGCTTGATTCCTTTGCCTTCTTAGGTCAGAGAGAGAGAGATGGACAGGGAGAGATATTTTGGGGTGTTTTTGACCCTCACTTTAACAGTTAAGTCACCCTTAGTAATACATTTTACTGAGAGTGACCCATTCGGACTTGGCAATACTGGGAACCTTTTCATATCCTATCATTGAATCAGACTGTGCTGCAGTTATCTAAGAAGCTATGGAGCTCTAACAACAGATGCTTATTTCAAAGTGAGCATTCTCAGAAAAGAGGAAACATCTTTCTGTAAAATGATTTTACATGATGGCAGGTTGAGATAAGCAAAGATACTGCAGTCTCTTTGTTTGTTTTTGTTTTGTTGGAGGGGACCATCTCATCGCCTTTCCAAAAACAATAGACTGTTTACAAAAGATAACACATGCAATTCTTAATTTCAGCAAAACCACAATTGTTCTTCTGCCAGATAAGTAGCCCCATGCCACTTATGCCCCTCTCTGAGCACGAATGCTTCTGTGACTATTTGAGGAATTTGTCTGTGTACAGCTTGCAAATTCTGGTTGTTATGAATTGTTGTATCATAGAATACAGCTCCATGAATCTGCAGTCAACCCTCTGTTGTCAGGGCTGTTAGCATGTCCCTCCTAGACCAGGTACAACAGTGGGTCGTTAGACCCTAATGGTCACCTATTCAGATGGATACACTTTGGGATAATGGGTTGGCTGAGGATAGAAAATCCCGTTTTCTCTGAGATTTACAGAGGAGAGAGGAAAACAGGGGTATGCTTTCATAGCATGTTTAACTGTGGGACCAGCCAAAGTAGGGTTACAATATTTCAGGTTCTCCAAAAATAGGACACTACTTGCGGGGGGGAGGGAGGAACTGGAAGAGAGGGGAAAGGAAAGGGGTACAGTTGGGGGAGGCGGAGGGGTTCTTACTGGAGGTGGGGGGGCACTGTCACTCCTGTCATGGTGGCAGAGTGGCTGACAGGACCCCCTCCCCAGGACTGGGAGAGGGGGCCTGAGTGGACGGGATCCAGCAGCTGTGGCTGCAGGGGAATGGACCAATCAGCTACGGATGCAGGGGAGAGACCAATCAGGGCTCTTTCTGAGCTGCAATATCTGCTCTGCAAAGATCCCAGACATTTCCTGGTGATCCAGACATTTCCTGGTGATCCAGCAGGAGAGTGAATTTGTGTGGGGGGGTGGAGGGTGAGAAAACCTGGATTTGTGCTGGAAATGGCCCACCTGATGATCACTTTAGATAAGCTATTACCAGCAGGACAGTGGGGTGGGAGGAGGTATTGTTTCATATTCTCTGTGTATATATAAAGTCTGCTGCAGTTTCCACGGTATGCATCCGATGAAGTGAGCTGTAGCTCACGAAAGCTCATGCTCAAATAAATTGGTTAGTCTCTAAGGTGCCACAAGTACTCCTTTTCTCCTTACAATGTGTATGATAATCAAGTTGGGCCATTTCCAGCACAAATCCAGGTTCTCACACACACACACACCCGGATTTGTGCTGGAAATGGCCCAACTTGATTATCATACACATTGTAAGGAGAGTGATCACTTTAGATAAGCTATTACCTGCAGGAGAGTGGGGTGGGGGGAGGTATTTTTTCATGCTTTGTGTGTATAAAAAGATCTTCTACACTTTCCACAGTATGCATCCGATGAAGTGAGCTGTAGCTCACGAAAGCTTATGCTCAAATAAATTGGTTAGTCTAAGGTGCCACAAGTACTCCTTTTCTTTTTGAAAATACAGACTAACACGGCTGTTACTCTGAAACCTGTCATATATCTCTGCTCCTGATCTGGCTAATCCAAGTGGCTCCAAGCTTGAGGAACTCCAATAACTGTAGTTCTAGGTTTACAAAGTTTTTAGTTTTTATTATTATTATTGAGAGAGGATTGATTAAGCGAAGTTTACCTCATAAAAGACAAACAGCTGCTCTGTTATCTCTGCATGCAGTTATTCTGAAGTAAAGTATGTTGGATGTTACAGAGTTCATAAATACATCAGAAGAATACAGTCTAAAGTAAATAGCTTGCATTTTCCTAAAACAGCTCTATTAAGTTTCACAGCTATGAGCATAAAGAACTTAACTTGGAAATGGAGCAGCAAACTCAGTAGCCATAAAATACCAAGAAATAAATCATTTGCATAATGGAATTTACATTTCTTTTTTTTTCTATTGCTAAGGTTAAAATTATTTTTGATAGACCATATTGTGCTTATTCAGTTATGAACACATTATAATGAGGAAGTAGAAAAAAGTAAAAGCTACATCTGATCATATTGGTCCAGCATCCTCTTCATATTATAAATCACTGGAGCTAAAAAATTTGACTTGAGTTGTATCTTCTTTGTTCATCAATGCAGGGATTTTCAAAGGAGTTTAAAGGACTCTGCCAGAAGCTGGGAATGAGTGACAGGGAATGGATTACTTGACGATTATCTGTTCTGTTCATTCCCTCTGGGGCACCTGGCATTGGCCACTGTCAGAAGACAGGATACTAGGCTAGATGAACCTTTGGTCTGACCCAGTATGGCCGTTCTTATGTTCCTATGATATAGGCACCCAACTCCCACTGAGTTTCAATGGGACTTAGGCACCTAACTGGGCTTCTTTGAAAATACCAACCCAAATCTACTTGAACTGCTTTATCTGACAATACATAAGTTGTGAGCTAGAAATGACTGTGTAACAAAGGGTATGTCTACAACGCAATGTAAGCCCAGAGTTAGTAGAACTTGAGTTAGCAGACCTTGGGTTTATTACCTAGGGCTTGAGCCACTACATTCATTTGTAACCTCAGGTTAGGAACTGTTGAACCCTGGGTCCCAACTAGGGGCTCCAGTGTCTATATTGCATTATGTGGGCCCAAATCTAACCACCCAGACCCCAGATTGCCTACCTCCCTCGCAAAATGTGGCCACTCTAGCCTTTTGTTCATCAAAAAAATTCTGTGTATGCATACTACATCAACTGGTATTCAGCCTACTGACCTCCACCCTCAGTGGAGTGAAAGAACACTTATAACAGCAAAACATCAAAATGGCATTGAGAGGCTAAACTCCATTTATTAAATCTCTCTTCAGAGGCAATCATTTGGACTAGCATTGAGCAAATAATTCAAAAGTTTATTTAATTAATTTTTTTCTTTTTTCTCCTGTCCATGAACTGACCATTTATAGATTCCCAAATTCTGTTATTCACACTCACTTGCAAATTTCTGCATCATTGATCTTCATTTGCAAATCATTGGATCATTTGCAAATACTTGAAAATTGCATTGCAGTAGTTAGTTACACAAGTCACATGGTATAGTTTCAAAGCCCTGATTCATTGACTAATGTAATCAAGCAATAGTATATGAATCATAATATTGACTCAAATATGAAATCTGAATACACTTTCAGTCAACATTCAAGCATTTGAACTTAAAATTCAATTTTCAGGATTAGTCACTAGTAAAAGGCTTGCAATTGTGGTTGAACTGAAATTCTTTAATATTCAAATTAATAATAGCAGATAATTTCCCCCTTTATTTGCTCTTTTTTATTATAAAAAGTGATTGGATAGTGAAGGCTTTAAAATGACATTTAATAAAACTGAAAGGCACTATGGCAGAGAAAGCATTATATCAAAACTTACTGGATGAGTGTGTACAATATAAACGAGTTCATAAGGAATGAAAGAAGTTTTGCATCCATCTTTTGTTTTTTTATTTTAAAGGTGATCTAATAAAAGGAAAAATAGATGTTTATCTTTTTGGCTTCTTTATGATGGACAAAGGCAATCTGCTCTCTTTTTCTACTTCTTTCTTACTTTAGAAATATCAGGACTATCAATTCTTGTCTTCCCTGTTTTACTGAAGGTCTCCACTTAAATATCCAGAGAAAGTGATTAGGAGATCTCTCTGCCTAAATCTTACACAAAAGAGCTTTGCACCCAACTGTTTCTGGTTGGGGATTTTCGGAGTTTGGGGGGTATTTTTGTGGGGGGGCATTGTTAACTACAAAACTAACAAAACCTAATACCTAATAAAAAGCTTTACAAAGTTTGAATAAAGTTTACTTGCCCTCTCAAATAATCAGCTTTCACTTGCTACGATAAACATATTAGCTCATTTCCACAGAGTTGTAAAAATGACACTATTACAGAAATTTATACACATTCTGTGTACCTAACTGTGTAAGACATGAGATCTTGAAGGACTAGCTATTGTTGGTTATGGTACAATTCTTTTTAAAAGTCATACATTTCATCAGCAAGTTTGGCTATCTCTGCCTGAAACCATTTGACTTCAATTATTTTTTTAAGGTGCAAAGCTGTGGCCTGTAAAATATAACCACACAAACAAAGAACTCGTTACATGGCAGCTAAACATTGGTGGAGGCTTCCCGGAAAAACGGGTAGACCAGACCCAAACATCTAATGTAAAAAAAATTTAAAATCCCCAAACATTTGAACCTTCCTATATTAGAAGGTGGAAAAGCTCATAAATTTTTTTTTTCCCCACTTACAGATCACCTCAAAACTTTGTTCACTGAGACTGATGAGACATCTCAATTTCAGACATGTTCCAGTATAATCTTATCCGAATATACTTCATGTGACAGGGCGCAGACGATTACTTCAAATATAGAAAACCATGTCTTAATTTCGCAGCTACTTCATCCTGAATTCCAACACTAGAGTGTCTGAAAAGGTTGATTGGGCTAATCAGAGCTCCTAATTAGAGGATAAGGAGCCTGAAGCCTTGTTTCAGTGAAGACTCAGCTGGTCATAAGGTTGCTTTAAAATGAGATACACTGTTAGGCACAGGGAGAGACAGAGAGAAGGTGCACTGAGGTAGCAGCAGAACAAGCTAGCCAGGAGTCTCAGGAAGACTCTCTAGGAAAGAGCTATAGAGCTCTGTGTAATTCGTCAGGCCTTCATTATTTATATAGAACCTTTTCAACATGGAATTTGTAAGATATTAAATCATTTGTACAGTACCCAAGAGGTAACCTGGACATTTTATCTAAGTACTTATAACATATTCATCATACAATATCTGGAACATAAAGTATATGGTTGAATAAGGAATCTGTTGGACAGCATGATAATAATAATACTGAATTATATTTATTCTGAATAAAGCTGCAATAAAAATATTTAAACAACCAGCTAAAAGAGTATATCATCTCATTTTCATTAGCTAATGAAAAAGCAAAGCAACCATTATCCTTGCCTCAACTTTTTTGAAAAAGACACTTACTGCACATTGCATGCTTTTATGACGCAATGACCAAACAAAAATCTAGGTTAGTGGAGAAGAGTACAAAAGTTTTCTGCAATAGTGGTGAATTAACACTTATGCACATGCATATACACAAAGCTTTGCGATTCAGCCCATGGGCAGAATATTGCAAAGCTTTTTTATTGAATACGACAATGTGGCAGACAGAACAAAATGCCACTCTGGATTGAGCTGGCAACTACCAACTGGCCTTTGAATTGCAAATGCAAATGTTCATAAAAGAGAAAAAGTAGTGGGTTTGAAGAGCTGTAATCTTGAAAGAGAATGTCATCCATAGTTCTGCAATCCACTGCAATGTTCATAACTCAGGGCTGCTTCAGCACTCAAATAAGCAGAGAAGGACTATTAATGAACTATCTCCCACATGTTCACTGAGGATAGAGGCTGCCTGGTTCTTACACAGATGCATAATGAGGGATAGGGCCTTCACATGGCCCATGTAATGGACAAGAACAATTGTAATTCATGCCTGGTATTCTTGTCCACAGTAAATACCTGCCAGGAATATGGTGAGTTGTCCGAACTTAGCTTATCAAAAATATAATAGGAATTTGAGCATGTGGCTACTGTGAGACTGGGTATCCTGAACCTGATGCTTCACCTCATAAGCCGATCTTCTGCATCTAAAAACCATAGTTCAGGAATATCCTTCAGTAAACCAAAACTGAGTCAATTGAAGGTAGGCTTTATCCCTTGGGATTGCAGGAATCTGCTCCTCAACTCAGCAAGGCTGAAGCTCCAGGTAACACAACAAAAGATGATCCAAAAGTTTTACGTCTCCCAAGACATTCAGATAGTCAGTTTGCCCATATCATTTCATCCCAGATATTTTGTGTTTGGTTTTAACATAAAAGGAACTAAGACTGGGTTTTCAAAGGGGCCTAAGAGAGTTAAGCGTCCAACTTCTATTCAAATTCAGTGGCCATTGGGCATCTAAATCCTTTAAGCCCCTTTGAAAATACCAGCCTAAAATAATACTTATACATGCACATTCTTAATTATTTACATCGTGCATTGAATAATCTATCTGTGGCATATGTTCAGAGGATAGCAGTGTATTTGGACAGAAAAATTTATCTCCTTATTTACCCATATTTCCCTTTCTACATTCCTAGAATTCCAGTGTACACTCTACTCAATGTTATCTGAAACCCTCCACCACATAGCGCAGTACACACTTGGGACCTTGCCAAAGCATGCTGCTGAGAGCTTACTTTTTAATTATTCTGTGCTTAGAGCGCTTAGCTGATTATGGAAAGTCTATATTCACCAGCTGTTAATCATGTTTAGTGTACTATAATGGCATTTAATTTTTTCCATGGGATATTAGGTGGCCTGTATACACACTATGGTAATTATCTTTAACTTAAGAAGTTTGTTGTTATTTTTTTCCTCTTACAGTCTCAGTTATGTTTCATCTCTGTGGAAAATTATTTACATTTAGTTTGTACTCCAGCTACCTTCTGTTTGGTGCCACATTGAAATCTATGGTCCTGAACTTCACTTAGTAAGTCATTAGTGGGGACAGAGTTAATTAGGAGTGTTAATGATCAGTAATTATGATGTTACAAATGGCTTTGATTTTAAGATAGTGGAGCGAGCCAACACATACTTCAACAAAACAAGTAATACACCTACCTTTTGGGAGGAAGCCCCAGTGTTGGGGAAGCCCCAGTATTTCACATTAATTGCTGCTTGTGGCAAAAGCAACTTAGCAGCCAGTGCATTTGCTTTTGTGGTTAGGAGCAGCCTCTTTTTTCTGTAGTTCTGCCAGCCAGGATCCACTTGTGATCCACTTTTGTCTTGAGATTCAGCCCTTCAGCTGAGGCACCTTTGATCTCCCCTCTTTTAGGGTAAACCAGAGAGTCCACCCAATGGTCCCATGACCTCATACCAGCTGAGAGCCCTGGTCCAGACCCAATAGTCCTTCTGGCCCCTTGCATTTGGGGGTCTTCCCACTAGCGTTCACAGTGAGGCTGAAAGGGAATCCAGTTCCTCCCTCTACCCTGGGTTCCCAAGGACCCTTGTAGCAAGTGGTTAAGGTCTGCCTGCTATTTCTTACACCAGCCCCCCTTCTCATCAGGGGACTCGTTCTCAGAAGGGTGTGGGAAAGGGGTCTGCCATGGGGTCAATCCCTAGTCCCAGTTCTTAAGACAACAAATGAGAAAAAAAAACAGAAATAAAAAGAGGCATCAGCTTCTCTGTCCTACTAAGATCTTCCAGCTAGCTGTCCTGCAGCTCTATGCTCTCAGACAACAGAAGGCTCCTGTGCTGTGCTCCCCTCTGGAAGCGGAGGATGACAGGTCTGTCACCTCCACCAGGCAAGGCCCTTCTGAACTGCCTGAGCCCAAAGCTGCCTGGTGCAGGTGGTTGTACACCCCATCACACTTTATAATAAAGGTTAAGTGGAAGGTTCATCTGTCATATGAACCACTAATCATGGAGAAAGGCTGGTTGAGAATTTTCAATCAAAACTTTTTTTTCCCCCCAAATGAAAATTGGATTTTTGACTATACCAAAATTCACAAAAGAAAGGATTCCACTGATCAGCTGCAGAAATATAGAACCCTCACAATCTTATTGGATTGTAACTCACAGATGTTACTTTTTGTTCAGATGAGATTTTTCCCTCCTTCCCCCCAACCCCCAGCCAAGATGGTGGTCAAGGTTTGGTTTCATATGTCAGTTACTTCTCAGTAGTGAAAATATTTCTATTTGTAATGGGCATATTTTTAAACAAACATATAATGTTAGCATTAGATTTTCTTCAAAAGTAATATTTTACTAGAAGATTACCTTATCAGATCCAAAACCTATTTTGCAATTTTCTATTATGGTTTTCCCTTCCACCTATTTAACTTTGCTCAAATAAGAGCTGGAAACAATTATTTTTGACAAGTCTTTATCTTATAGACTACCAATAACTCTGCAATTATGAAGCAAATACTGATGTATCATTTATAGATATGTTGTTATTTTTATCCAAACTGAGATGTCAATGAGATCTGAACACTTCAAGTTAGTATATCATTAACTCACTTCAAGATGAATTGTAAGTATAACAACCTAAAATATGCAGGACAACTAAGAGTGTAACCTACACCTACATGTGATGGGAAAGTGAATGGTAGTTTTTATAGAAAGCTGTCCTGTATATAAGTTTAGAAAACTATAATATCTCGCTGTATTATATAAGGCAATAGTGTTGTAATAGCCCCAGAACAGGAAATTTGTTTTTCAAAATTATGAGCTGTAGCTCACGAAAGCTTATGCTCAAATAAATTTGTTAGTCTCTAAGGTGCCACAAGTACTCCTTTTCTTTTTGCGGATACAGACTAACAAGGCTGCTACTCTGAAAGCTTAAGTGTAATACTAAATTTTATTACGGATATTTTCTTTTTAGTAGGAATTTTTAATCTGTTTATAGCACTATTAGCATTTGACTATCTGCCTCTCAATTCAAGTAACCTAAAGCTAACCTACTTAATATTGTATAGTATCTGAATGTGATTGTGATATCTTGTTCTGGTTCACCCATTTTCTTCGAGTAAGTAGTAATTTAGAATGCAAATCTATGTTAACATGAAATACGAACAGTCTTTCTTACATATTGTATCATAAGAGAACTGAGGTAATTTAAATACAAAATTGAAATTACTTACATAGTAGGTTATTATAGGATCAGATTCAGAGACAGTGTTACAAATTTTCCACAGTCTCAATCCCATTACCACTGACTTCCTCTTTTTATCTGTCCTTTTCCAGATGTAACCTGCCGTGATATAACTAACAAATGCCTTATTGTTCTGTTATGTCTGGTTTTCTCTGAGGCTCCTAAAGTATAACAAACCCTGCAAAAAATCCGACAGGAACCCCATCAACATGAGTAACACCAATGGCCAAACCAACTTGTTATTTACATTAGCATTTTTCTATTTTTCTCCCTTTTCATGTAGTATTACAGTTACACATTTGCATGAATTAAAAAAATAAAGAAATATATATATATTTTAAGTTTGGTAAGTCAAAGGTCATAGTGGTACAGACACTATGATATAGTTTTTATCTACTCCTTTCATCTTGCCAATATTTTCCAGAACATTAAGGCAAAGGGAGAAGTTCCAGTTCCTTTCCAGCCTGTTCAGAACTACGCCCATTTATCCTAATATGAAATCCAGACTTATTTTGCAGAATGCAATCAGACAGGGCTTATTTTGTAGTGCTTAAAACATTTCCTGCATTCTTAGTCTGATTGTAATGTTTAACTCTCTATAGAAGAGCATCCTGCCACTGTACACAGCACTTTGAAATGGTGCATGCTGTAAACCTTCACATTTAAAAGTATCCATTTCCTTTCTTTACTACCATATTTTCCCCTTCTTTAACTACATTTTAAATCAATGATCTTCACAACTCCCCTTAAAAACCAATCGCCCTTACATTAGCTATTGGCTGAAAGCTTTTTCCTATATATTTATGTCAAGCTTCCTCCCCCACTCTGAACTCTAGGGTACAGATGTGGGGACCTGCATGAAAAACCTCCTAAGCTTATCTTTACCAGCTTAGGTCAAAACTTCCCCAAGGTACAAAATATTCCACCCGTTGTCCTTGGACTGGCCGCTACCACCACCAAACTAATACTGGTTACTGGGGAAGAGCTGTTTGGATGCATCCTTCCCCCCAAAATACTTCCCAAAACCTTGCACCCCACTTCCTGGACAAGGTTTGGTAAAAAGCCTCACCAATTTGCCTAGGTGACTACAGACCCAGACCCTTGGATCTTAAGAACAATGAACAATCCTCCCAACACTTGCACCCCCCTTTCCTGGGAAATGTTGGATAAAAAGCCTCACCAATTTGCATAGGTGACCACAGACCCAAACCCTTGGATCTGAGAACAATGAAAAAGCATTCAGTTTTTTACAAGAAGACTTTTAATAAAAAATAGAAGTAAATAGAAATAAAGAAATCCCCCCTGTAAAATCAGAATGGTAGATATCTTACAGGGTAATTAGATTCAAAAACATAGAGAACCCCTCTAGGCAAAACCTTAAGTTACAAAAAAGATACACAGACAGAAATAGTTATTCTATTCAGCACAATTCTTTTCTCAGCCATTTAAAGAAATCATAATCTAACACATACCTAGCTAGATTACTTACTAAAAGTTCTAAGACTCCATTCCTGGTCTATCCCCGGTAAAGACCCAGCATATAGACAGACACAGACCCTTTGTTTCTCTCCCTCCTCCCAGCTTTTGAAAGTATCTTGTCTCCTCATTGGTCATTTTGGTCAGGTGCCAGCGAGGTTACCTTTAGCTTCTTAACCCTTTACAGGTGAGAGGAGCTTTCCCCTGGCCAGGAGGGATTTCAAAGGGGTTTACCCTTCCCTTTATATTTATGACAATTTATTTTCCACACCAAACACCCCTAAAACATGCGGGCATTGTCACTATCATGTAACATTTGCAGCTGCTACTAATTGTGACTCACCCAGGCCCATATCATAAATCCTTCTGAAGAAGGCATGATCTTGAGTTTTCAAGTGCTGGAAGACATCAGATGTGGACTATTGACCTGAGAGAGAGACAAACTTTCATTAATCTCCCTCCTTTTCTTCCAGATTCTCTCATTTTTATAACAGTCTCAAATATTAACTAGGGATGGGCCTGTATGGTAGATTTTAAAACTTTGCTGATCTAGGGCTTTGGTTTTGCCCTGAATGCTATCAGTTGCCACATCTTACAAGTGGTCTGATTCTTTCTGCTTATAATTGAATAGGCTACATGGTGGTTAGAGACGTAAGTGAAAGATAGGGGAATACTGCCAAGGCTTCCCTTTGTCTGAATTCCTAGCAGTGTTCATGATTACCATGCAATAGTAAATAATAATTAGAGCTGCTAAGCTAATATTTTCCAGCACCTTTCAGTCAAGCTAACTCAATCTCTGACCACTTGTGGTGCTTGTCCATCAGCAATCCTTGTCTGCCTCTCGGCAATAATCACATCAGCACTCTGCCAGCATAACTGCCCCTGTAGGGGAGGGCAAAACTGTGAACAGCCTTAAGTGGGACTTAAGTGGTGTACTGGCTATGAGCTGGCCCTCCTTACAGGGTGTAATGTCACCTTCAACTCCTTGTACCTACCACCCAGAAATTGATTGGTGAACTTCTGTATGCACCCCAGCACATGCACTGTTAAGCGTAAGCAGAAAGCTTCTAGTGTTATATTGTAAATATGGACTAGCCACGAGTGCTAGATGTCGGAGTTTCCGTGGATCAAAAAAGGACACCATCAGAGCAAACAATGCCCAAAATTTAGTTTTAGAAAACACATGAAATTCTATTTAATGGAAAAGGACTAAGTGATGAACAGGCCCAACGATGGCTCTTTATAGACAGGAATTTCAGCCCAAGAGAGAATCATAGATTGACTTACACTTCAGTATCTAATTGAACCTAACATGGCAACATCTCTCTCCAAAGTGGACCTCTGTAGCCAACATATTTGATGCTCCCATATCAACACAGACCTCTGGGCTCAAATCTGCCCTGTGCTCATCTACCCCACACACACTTTTTGATTTGCACAATGCTTTATAAGCAGAGTTTCCTTTCTACAAAGGTGAGATTTACACTTGCCCTCTCACTGAACACACAACCGGTCTGTGTTTGCCTGAAAACATAGTGTAGCTGTGCTACTCTGTATGCTGCTTCCTCGCTAGTCATGGGTTTTAGCGTCCTTGGGCCATTTCTTGTCCCCGAGCAACTTCCAAAGCTCCATTTAAATTAAGCTCAGCTCCATGATTTCTCAGCTCATGGACTTCTGGAGACTTAGCCCAACACTGCCCTTTCCCAAGTCATTTTTTCCATAGTCGGCAATTCTAACGCCATTACAAACTGCTTGATGGGTTCATTTGGGCCTTATCCCTCATTACAAAGTCTGTAGCACAGAAACTTTGGGAAGACATTCATTTAATGTACTGTAATATGCCCTCAGCTGTTGTGTGTCTTTGGTTGATGGCTCTCTCCAAATATCATAAGCTACTACCTAGTCTTAAGTAAAGGCTAGATAGTGGCACTGAGCTAGAGCCCAGCATTAGAAGTGATGTTTACATAGGGGAATTAGTGCCTTCACTCCACCTACTTCCAGCCTCTCCCTGTGCAGCTGTCCCAAAAGAAAATATCTGGGACAGTTCTGAGTGGGGAAGCCCAAAAATCTGCACAAAACACATTATCCAACAGATGCAGCTTCCAGTAATGTCTGTATATTTCATACAGGAGGCATATGGATCCCTGATCATTTTCTAGGGAGATTAGTTAAGAGTTTTCCATCCACCTAGTGCCCAGTCTCAAGCAGACACATACCGCAGAAACCAGTTTATTCTCTGCTTTCACAAATGCCCTCACCAGTACTTATTTTCATGCATCCTACTAGATGGTTGTATGTTCCTTGGACCTGCGTTAAAGAACTTGCTTAGTGGTAAGCTGCCATTTTTTCTTCAATTACTTAAATTGAAGCCACGTTTACTCAGTGGTACAGCAGCCAAGGATTCAACAGTCATACTTAACTTTTAACTCGGGTCTCAAGTGATCTCTCACTTATGCTGTCAGTGAAATGAGAGATGTTGCCCTTTCCAAGTTGGCTGAAGGCATTACAACATGCACCCTTGCTGTTAGTCAGTACCAGGGGCTTGCTTGGAAAAAATGTACAAATCAACTGCTATTTGCCCATTAGGCATCAGATGAAAAGCAAATCTACAAGTTGCCAATATTTATGTATTAGAGGCAGTCAGATTTTTATCTGATAGCATGACTAGAGAGAACAAAAGCAGCAGATTTAATGGCTTGATTCTTTCTCTCTCACACTCTCTCTGGGGAGTTCTCTCCTTTGAGTTAAATTAAGTTTCCCTAAACTCACAAGATTGAACTGCTTTTGTTTGGTTTTTCATGAAAAGGCCTTTTCTGTCCCTGTTTTAAAATATGCAGTTTCCATTCGCTCTGCATCAAGAATGTTTTTGTGCATGAGTGAGTGAGTAGTTCAACAGTTGCTGTTTCATTACCCAGAGCAGGATGTGTTTTTCACTCGGTTTCTCTGACTCCTGCCACTACACAGAAACAAGTGACAAAATTGAGCAGTAAAAATTAATTGAGTTAATCAGCTCTGTTTAACAGCCAAGGCTTTTGCTTGAGAGTTTTACCATTTCAGACTACAGGTCTCAAGAGAATGTGGCAGTGTATTATTGCACTTCTCATCTCCACCTCACTCTTCAGAAGGGGTAACATTAAGGGCCCTATTCAGCTTCTATTGATTTCATTGGTGAAGCTTCCACTTGCTGCAGTGGTGCAAAACTGGGCCTGCTTGGATGCACTGACAAGGAGTAGAGGCCACAGGGAGCCTCAGTGGAGCTATAGTCTCTTGTATTCCCTGCCTGCAATAATATCTCCTTGGGCTGCTAATAGCAGTATAAAAGCTAAAGCAGGCATGTCTGGGCAACATGCGGGTAAGACCAGGATCTTGCCCTCCATATCCTTTGAACACCAACTACCTCCAGGAGAACAGCAATGGTATGAGTACAGGTATATCACGTGACACTGAAGAGTGTTTCATCCAGCTCCCATGATTCATGCAGGCAAAATGTCTCCTGGCACCACTACTCTGCTTTACTCCCAGTGCTCTGCACACTGTAAGAGCCATTATTTAGCCATCTTAATCAACTTTCTGTTTTCCACTGCACAGGCATAGCAACTGCTAACTTATCACTATGCAGTCATAATAATGCTAATATAATATAGCTGAACTCTTGCTTATGGTTCACAAATGCATAGGCTCAAAACCCACTCCAAAGCTCAATATGAGCTCATTGTATTTCAGTAGATGATTGTTCCGTTAGAAACGCGGTCCATCAGGTGGGACACTAAACTCTTCTACTCATTTCTAATAACTCTCCAGGTGGAAGTTAAAATCTCCATGCCCCTTTTCACATTATATTTTCTTTATTTTTTTTGTCAGCCTCTGCCATCTTCCCCAGAACCTCCTATGCCACCCTGAGCTCAGACACAGAGAAGCCTTGTAGATAGGTCTCTTAAAAAGCCTATTTCTGCTGTGCGGCCTGCAGAGCACGTATATACGTTTTATTGAAATAAATCCTGTTTTGTTAGTTACTCTTCTCTAAGATCTGCCTGCCCTTAGACTGTGAGATCCTGGGGACTAGGAGCCTCTTCTTGGAAAGTGTCCAGCACATATCATCCTCATTTATATAATGAGCTGTGGTGGGCCAGAGCCCCACCCCTTAAGGAAAAGGGCTGAACCAGGCCAGAGAGGCGACGCTATGCAGCAGCCAATCAGTGAAGGCCTGGGGAGAGCCAATCAGGGCGGGGGAAGGGGCAGCCAATCAGGACCGGGCTAGATCCCATATAAAGGCTGCCCAGCTAGGAGGAAGGCAGTCATTCCCTGGCTAGCAAGGGAGAAGGACTGGTTCCTGATGAAAGGAGTAGCACCTTGGACAGAGTAGTGCTGGGCAGACTTTGGGGAGTAGATAGGGGCTCTAGCCCATTACCTGCCAGGCTGTGGCCCTGCTGCAAAGGGTCAGGAAGGTGCATAGGGTCAAAGGGGAAGTGGTCCAGGGACGCTAAGCAGGCAAGAGGGGAAGGAAGAAGGGCAGAGAGAGGCTGCTGCTAGAGGGTCCCTGGGTCGGGGCCCAGAGTAGCGGGCAGGCCTGGGTCCCCCTCCCCCTTTGCACTGCACCTGGCCATTGAGGAGAGGGGCCAAGACAGACCGCAACTGGCTCCTGAGATAAGGGGCTAGACTACAAGGTTGCAGTTGGCCATTGAGGCAGGTGCAGACAGAAGGACTGCTGTTAACAATACCCCCCCCCCCCCCAAAAAAGGGGATGAGACTGAAGTGGTGGGTACTGCTGGAGGCCAGTGTCCTGAAGCAGATGAGGACTGTCCTGAAGAGGACACTGCTGAGTGGGGAGCAAAATGGGCCCTGGGCAGCAGAGCAAATGATGAGCCCGACACCATGCATCAAGGGTGCTCCGCAGCAGTCAAGAGCTAATACCAGGAATGACCAGCAGGAAATGCCAGCGGTGGTGAGTCATACCTCATCACATGGGCACATCCACAAACAAAAAATAAATGATTAAACAAAAACAATGGAAACAATCTCATTTAGAAACTTGCATTTCAGTGGGTTTTTCCTCCAGTAGGGTTTAAAAACACAATGCAAAATAACTGGAAAGTAATCAATACTTCACACATTATTTATGCATGAGAACCTGTAATTTCAGAGTGAAATGAAATCTTGAATAATTCAATATTTGGGTCTTTGTTGAAATATGTTAAATATTTTAATTAATTAGCAAATATTAAAAATATAAAATTTATTCAGGTGATAATTCTGTCACCAGACAATCAGCGGATTAGATGGGAATACAATCCTACAGAGATTCATTATTTACAATCCATTATTTAAACTAATACTAAAGAGCATTTCTCATGTTTATGGTTCAGGTTTTGTTTGTGTAGCACGTTCTTGTGCTGAGAACAGAATGGGTCCAGACTACACTATTACAGTGCAGAGGGTATCACACCTGCTGCTATATCCCTTTTTGGAATGCAGCCTGCTCCCTCTTGCATGCTGGTTCTACTCCACAGGCTGGTGAATGAAGCGATGGCCCTGCCGCCGCCTCCTCTTTCTGTCCCTTTCATGCAGTGTGCACACATGGGGGAGCATGGGGATAGAATTACCACAATTGTATCTGATTTTTGTTCATGGGTCATGAGGGGTGGGGTTCAGAGGTGGGCACAGAAATGCCATTAGCAACCTCCCCACACTATGCAGGCCAGGCACAGTCTAGCCCCTAATATACATAATGGGATTAGTGTTGCACCAGTTGTCTATTTTCTTTATTGGTACAAGGTTATAAAAGAAAAAAGTGTGCATTGTAATTGTGGGTGTACATGGGCCTTAAATACTGTATAAATAATGGTGTTAACTATGTCCTTACGTTAGTATAAAAGCTGGTCACATAAAAAACCCACTTGCAAATATAGTCACAAAGTTCCTACACTTATATTTGCTGCCATTCATTATCTTTATTTCATAAATATTTAAATAACTATTTTGGCATTCAAGAAAATATTTGTAAATCCTAAAAGTTTTGTGAACTTGTACTGGAAGAATCCAATACTTCCTAATTATCATTTGTCATTCTTCTTTTCATGTTGTAAATCATCCAGACAGGAAGCAGTAACTAATTACACACATGAAATGCTAATAACTAATAGTGCATTCAGTGTAGTCAGCAGCTCGCACATCAGTAGTTTGAAAATTATTTGTTTAAGCCCTTTGGTGAACAGATAGAAATAATGAATTGCAGAAACTAGGAATGGTTTGTGAATAATCCTCAATAAAAGGTGCTAAATTCATCCTAGTTTATTGTTCAATAAACACTGTTTGAACAGCCATAGTAATAACTGTAAGATAAGAATAGTAAAGGTAAACTACTGAACTTTTCCCTTTAATAAGAGCCTATATGATTAGCTGCTTTCTGAGTTGCATGTGTGATGCTCATTGCAATCTCACCCTTGACCTAGAGTTGGTAACCCAACAGTTAAGTGAAGTCTACTTTTTCACTAGATTAGAGAGTCACATATTCTGAAGTGAAATACATAGTTCACTGGACTATAGTCACTAATGGCTTCCTTCCAAAATGAATACAAATGAAATGCATTGTTTAGGAGTACCTTATTAGTTACTCATATTTCTCACCATCTTTAAAGTCTACCTGTTTTATTCCAATAAAAAGTAATTTTGGATTCATGCGTTTAAAAAAAGAAGCTCTTGTGTTCTTGGCTACTGGTGCCCTAGATATGGGATGTCTAACCGTAAAGTGTATGTCCTCGCTGCAATTAAACACTAGGGGCCAGCCCACATCAGCTGACTCGGGCTCATGTGGCTTAGGCTAAGGGGCTCTTTAATTGCAGTATAGATGTTCGGCCTCAGGCTGCAGCCCGAGCTGTGGGACCCTGTGATGGAGGGAGGGTCTCAGAGCCTGGGCTTCAACCCAGAAGTCTACTCCACAGTTAAACAGCCCGGTAGCCAGAGCCCAGCAAGCCTGAGTCAGCTGACACAGACCCACCCCACTGTAGCGTGGACATACTCAAAAAGAAAGTAAAAAGAACAAGGAGTACTTGTGGCACCTTTGAGACTAAAATTTATTTGAGAATAAGCTTTCGTGGGCTAAAACCCACTTCATTGGATGCATGCAGTGGAAAATACAGTAGGAAGATATAGAGAGAGAACATGAAAAAATGGGTGTTGCCATACCCACTATAACCAGAGTAATCAGTTAAGGAGAGCTGTTATCAGCAGGAGGAAAAAAAATTTGTAGTGATAGTCAGGATGGCCCATTTCCAACAGTTGACAAGAAGGTGTGAGTAACAGTAAGGGGGAAAAATAAGCATGGGGAAATAGTTTTACTTTGTGTAATGACTCATCCACTCCCAGTCTTTATTCAAGCCTAATATAATGGTGTCCAGTTTGCAAATTAATTCTAATTCAGCAGTTTCTCATTGGAGTCTGTTTTTGAAATTTTCTGGAATATCACCAGTGGAAAAACACCATCCTGGCCTAAGATACAACCACATTTGCTCCAACCACTCAGACAGAGACAAACACCTACAAGATCCCCACCTGCTGAAGTGAAGAAACAAATTGACAGAGCCAGAAGAGTACCCAGAAGTCACCTACTACAGGACAGGCCTAACAAAGAAAACAACAGAAAGCCACTAGCCGTCACCTTCAGCCCCCAACTAAAACCTCTCCAACGCATCAAGGATCTACAACCTATCCTGAAGGATGATCCATCACTCTCACAGACCTTGGGAGACAGGCCAGTCGTCGCTTACAGACAGCCTCTCAACCTGAAGCAAATACTCACCAGCAACCACACAACAAAAACATTAACTATCCTTGCAACAAAGCCCGTTGCTAACTGTGTCCACATATCTATTCAGGGGACACCATCATAGGGTCTAATCACATCAGTCACACTATCAGAGGCTCATTCTCCTGCACATCTACCAATGTGATATATGCCATCATGTGCCAGCAATGCCCCTCTGCCATGTACATTGGCCAAACCGGACAGTCTCTATGTAAAAGAATAAATGGACACAAATCAGACAAAGAATTATAACATTCAAAAACCGGTTGGAGAACACTTCAATATCCCAGGTCACTCAATTACAGACCTAAAAGTTGGACACCATTAAATTAGGCTTGAATAAAGACTGGGAGTGGATGGGTCATTACACAAAGTAAAACTATTTCCCCATGCTTATTTTCCCCCTTACTGTTACTCACACCTTCTTGTCAGCTGTTGGAAATGGGCCATCCTGATTATCACTACAAAAGTTTTTTTTTCTCCTGCAGATAACAGCTCACCTTAACTGATTACTCTGGTTATAGCGGGTATGGCAACACCCATTTATTTTCCTGTTCTCTGTGTGTATCTTCCTACTGTATTTTCCACTGCATGTATCCAATGAAATGGGTTTTAGCCCACGAAAGCTTAAGCTCAAATAAATTTGTTAGTCTCTCAGGTGCCAAGAGTACTCCTCGTTCTTTTTGCTAATATAGACTAACACAGATACCACTCTAAAAAGAAAGTAGTCTTTCAGTTTCAATAATGGTAGCTATTTGCTGTAGAAATGCCTTGAATGAGAACAGACATCAGAGGTTAGATAGAAAATAAAGGCCATCACACAAGAGAACATATTGATAGGAGTCATGCAGTCCAAAAGGACGTGATAATCCCCTTAGAAGATCACTTTCAACATTCAGTCCTAAACCCTTGGTAATGCAAGTGTCTTAAAGTCACTAAACCCTAATCAAGTCCATTCTTGTACATGACATTGGGCCATCATTCAGTTAAACTCATTATCTGTATGCAATGGTCAAGGGTGTCTACTGAGACACACACATTTCTGGCTCCCTGAGCTTCCAAGGCCTAGATTACACAAGTGCCTTTTCAGTCTCCCCATTAAACCCCTGAAGGCCTGCTAACTGAAAAGTGCATTGCAATGAAAAGCTATGAATCACAATAATGGGAATGAGAGAAATTAAATAACTTGTTTAAAAAGCCAGACATCCATTTCCTGTGTCCACACCTGCTCACATATGGGTTGAAGAAGAGTTTTACAAGTTGCAGGTGATCTGAGGGAACAATTTTTCTAAAAATTGTAGGTCAAAGTGCCAAAAGGAAATCCTGTGTTCATCCACAGAAGAGGTATGCAAACTTCCCTACACCAGTGAGCCTCAAAAGAGGGACAATGTGTAAAAAAAGCGGTCCATTTTCCATGCTGCCACTACCATGACTGCCAGTTCGAGCTGGTTTTGTTACCTAAATTTTTAAGCCACTGAACAGCTACCAGATAGTAATACCATTCAGTCCTCAACCACCTAGGGTCAGGTTCAGTCCGGCTACTTAAAAACGCAGACGCCAATCTCTGTTACTTGTCTTTTGAACCATCCAGTCTCATCTTCTTTCTTTGCTCTCTGTTAGCAGATATCAAGACAGTACCAAGAAAAATACTGCTTCTGTTATGCTCACTGGCACAGATGCTTAACCCTCTGGGAATTTCCTGAGAACAGCTATAGCTATTAGTAAACATTCTACTAAAATACATACTTCTGAAAAATGCTTTCACTAGTTCAATCAATCTTAAAATGAAACTGATCCCCCTTTGTTTCATTTACTGTTATTTCTTCTGGAACATAAACAAGTACTGCAGGAAAACAAAACAAAGCCAACAAAGGAAGCTGAACAGACATCTCTGAGGAGATGCACCACATATTCATTTTTCTCTGACAATACAGAGAGAAAAAAGCAAACTAATTGATTTCCTATTAGTTATGACATTTTCTATATAGTAAAACATTAATGACTTGCCTAGTTTTTCATTTTTTAAATATCAGACATGGGATTTTAAAAATACTATAGTCTTTAAAATATAAAAGGTATTATAGCATTAGGGTTTTGTTTTAAAAAAAATTTTCTTAGCGGAAAAAAAAACGCACTCATTTTCTTTGACCATGAGTATTTTAAATTTAACAGATAATTGAACTTGTAGGTCAGATTTTAAAAGTACCGGGGCTTCAAGGCTGAGGGGATTCCAGAATTAAAAGAGCTTCTTTTCTATTTCAGAAAAGACATTTCTCTAATAGAATGTTCCTACAAATGTTCCTGTTCAAGATGGTTTATGAACTGATCAGTAACACTGAGCATGACAACATTATGGAGTGACTATATTTCCAAGATTACCTGGAGCAATTTTTGAATCAGGGTTCTGCAATACAGATTGTAAGAAAAGGTCAAGCCACAGATTTCAATATAGGAATATTCATAGAACCATGTCCTTTGCTTTGGTTTTGTGCAACCAAGCCAGTTAAAAATTATATAAAAAAGAGGATCTGAATGGACTCCCTCATCCTCCAGAATTCCATCTCATCTGCACAACAAGGAAGACTGCTCTTCCCTGTTCCATACTCTGAATGTATTGGTGATGGAATGTGATAGTTAATCTAAAAATTAACCTGAAGTTTTGGTTCCTCATATTAGAGACAAAAAATTAAGAGCCAGAACCTGAAATCACTGCAAAGTCAGAATATTTTGGATGTAGTGTTTTGGTTCAGACCCTTTTCTACAACAGTCTACCAGTTCTACAAAATTCATAACTTCCTTAAACTGCGACTATATTTCAAGGGACCTGACCTGCCAAGAAGGCAAGGTAACAGACTAACTCATCACAGAGGTCAAACCCTTTATCAAAAAAGTTCAAATGTAGCCTATATCAAACTGTACTGGGTAAAAAACATCTTCACAACCATGTTAATCCTTGGACCCTCTACAGCTTACTACAATGATCCTGAATTGTTTTAAGACTTGAACCCATGTCTCCGAAGACCAAGGCTTGTGGCCTAACATCTGGACTATCCTTCCTGCCTGAAAATGTGGACATAGCAAAACTATATCTACCTGCTGGTTTAGCCCATAAGAATTTAACAATCACCAGATTACTTGGGAGCTTTGACTAAAATAGTTCTGTAGCCAACCCCGTGAAACCCTTTTCATAGTACAACTAACAAGGATATACTATTTTAAAGTGAACTGGCCATATTCATCCTGGCATAGCTTGAACACAGCTTGGGGGATGTGATTATGAAACATGTTTTAAAAGCTGTAATAGGGACAAACTGGGTTAACCACTTTTAAGATTTGGACAGGGCCAAGGTGATTAATGTTCAGGGATGTTAAGCAGTGAAAAGGCCTTTTTTCCTACAAGAAAAGCTACTGAAAGAAAAGAAAATCGGGCTACATAATAATCAAAACTGTTATTGCTGCAGGGAAAGGACTGTGCATTTGATTGACAATTTGAAAACGCTATTTGTGTTCCAAAGTATGATAAATTGTGAGGGTATAAAAACTCTCATACCAGCATAAATCAGCATAAAAACCACAGTATGACAATATTTAGCAGAGATCTGAGGACAAAGAATATCTGCAACTATTTGTCCACCATAAGGACAGCAAAAAAAAATAAAGGAATTAATGCTGAAGCCTGCTTAGGTGAAAACCCTGCCCAGAGCCCATTGATAATGAGGATGCAGAGTCCATGAAATAAATGCTGTATTGACTGTTGGAAGGAAATATTCTTGTGCTGGAAATTCTTTCAGAAAGAAAGAAATCACAATACAGGACCACTTCTTGTCCTGTACAAGAACCAGCTAGCTGTTCAACCCTATCCAGTGGAATTGCAGAGAAGAGATCATCTGATATCCTTTTAAATTTATTTGTCTCCACAGTACACTAGGTGCTTTCCAAAAAGCAGATGAAGACATGGTCCATGTATTCGAAGTTGCCTAGAAACTTCATACCAAGAAACACTTGAGACGCCTTTACTACAATGTAGAGTCCCTTGTCAAGACAAATTTCCAGAACAGTAAGATACTGCTGACAAGATCAAGGATGAAAAGTAGCACCTACATACTATTGGACACTCAAAATGCACACAGAGGGTAGGATTATTTGCAGTGACATGAGAAAAAGTAGTTTTAATAATAGGTGTATTATTTAGAAAAACTTGGCAACAGCCCACAATTCAGTCTACATGGGCTTCTCCAGTATCCTGAAAGCAAAGATGTAATTCAATGCCTTTCCTGCCACAGACAGGAGTCTACCGCTATCCCAAGTGGAAACAAAGTGCGCTCTACCTGATGCCCACCAGATTCTCCATTAACTTGCAGAGAGCCCATACAATCTTGCAGATACAGTGCATGAACACTTTCCTCTGACACACCTCTTTATTTTGAATGGATGCTGCCTTCATGCTCTTGTTGGGGAAGAGGAAGAACTGGTTCCCTACTTTAGCACATCAGTGCAACGAGAGTAAAAGAGCCTTACGGGAGGGGAGCATCATATGGGCCCTCTCTTTCGAAAGAGATCATGTGGGATGCTGAGCTCTTTTGAGAATCTTACCCTTATTTATGTGCTTAAATGAGAGAGAGAAGCTGTTTTGGAAATCTTGTCCCAGTTGTGGGTGTTGAGGGCTTGAAAATCTGGCCCACAGGGAAGCATGTAATGGAAGGGGCTGGCATTGGCCTTCTCTATGTTAAAGAGGGGAAAAAAGTGTTAACAAGTGTGTTACTGATTCACAGAAAGCGAAACAAACTGGTTACAGTCAAGTGGTTTGGTTAAAGAGTGTGCCAGCAGCAAGCAATCTTTTCCTTAATTCCCACCCTTAGAAACACAGAATAAAGTAAAAGCAGAGAGGAATTATATACACAACCATAGTCACACGAGTACCATGTAGGTTCAAGACAAGGGAAAAATATTGTATAACAATAATGACAAGCAGACAAAATACAGCCAACTGCTGCCTCCTGCTGTAGCTTATGTAGAAAGGTCCCCCTGGGCTGTCCCCCTCTACTGTCATTTTGGTCTCTCTCAAAACTCTATTGAGTCTCCAGAATTTTATTACCAGACACCCCTTTTTTACATGTTCTCCCAAACACTACACTAAATTTACATTACAGCATATTATGGTTTCACTTAATGTGTTTTTCTCTTTTATAGCTGCATGTTTTCAACTTTCTTGCCTCTGAAAAGACCCCCACAGTGGAAAATCCAATCAAGTTTCAGTACAGCAATCAAGCTTTTATTGCGGTTGTGATTTTAGTTTGTTCCCAGGTGCACAGTCATTACTGTATCCTCTTTCTAACATATTTTCAAAACCTAACATTTTGTAGCAAGATGGTTCTGTTAATAAAATCTGCTTATTTCTTTGTTAGTACAGTACAGCACATAAAACAAAAGGAAGCTGCTGTTTCTCTTATGTATCTTAGAAAAGCCACACATCAACAGCCATCTAGGTTACCCAATAGTGCATTGTTTCTAACCTCACAAAACTTCACCTGATTTATTCAAGTTTGCTAATTTTTCACCACTCTTGTGCAATATATGACATGACTTTTCCCTGCAATTTTTGTCTTTATTTTTATTCCTCAGAACTAAGCAAAATAAAATCCCGTTATTTTAGGAGAAGGTGGATTCTCTTATTAGCTGCTTCAAGAAGGGCTTTACGGAGTAGAAGTAAGGTTATAGTACAATGCTCCTTTTATAATGCAGAGAAGGAGAGCACTGGGTTTGTACCTGAGGCCTCAATCCTGCAAGCTGATAGACACACATGACCGTACAAAGCCCCATTGGCTCCACTGAGGCTCCATGAGGTTGCAGGGGTTCACCCACATACATTCTATTGCAAGATCAGAGCCATAAGGTGATAACAATTGTAAGGACTGAGTGTACTGAAAGCTTAAAATAAAAAGTGCCCAGTAACTGCATGCAGTTCATGAACAGACAGTATGATCTGTTTCATGTAAATATGTTGGCATATTTGGAAGACAATTGCCAACCCCCGGGGAGGCTTTTGTGCTTGTCCATCCTGATAAAGGTCTCCTTTATTTTTAATAAACCAAACCAATCAAATTGGCCACTTCCAACACTGCACTATAATACCAGCATTGGCATGAGTCTGAGTGTTGGTGTGTCACTCAGAGAGGTAAGTGTCTTATCAAAGGAGCCATATTGACTACCTTTATTTTCAACTATTTTAATAAACTGCACTGGACTTAGTCTACCTGGAACTATTTAAGCAACACTGCAAACATTTTAACTTTAAGATATGTTTTACTTTTCATTCTTTCTGATAATTATTGTAAAGTGAACAAAGTAGATTTTAATTATATTGTAAAGGATGTTGAGATTTTTCAAGTGAATACTTTCTCTCTTCACTGTTCTACAAAATGGTAATTTACTCTATTACTCTTTCCTCTTGAAATTGACAAATTATTTGTAATTCAAAGAGAGCTCACAAATTTTAATGCCACTTTAAAAGAATGTGGGAATGTTTTAAAGTCTGTACCATTATTATTAATTTACTTACAACGTGGTAGTTTATGTGCCCCATTCAAGATCAAGGCCTCATTGTGCTAGGTAAAAACTCAAGAGTAAAAGCCTGTCTGCCCCACGGAGCTTGTAATTTCATATTTTGTTCCTTTTATTCTCGCCTACACAGCTTCTTTACTATTTAGCAGCTCCCATTACCATTAAACTTCCATTCTGTTTTCTAATGTTTCAGCCTAGTTTAGAAAATATATGAAATTATTAGGAAAGAAGTTTGCTGTTTAAGTAACTGACACTACGACTTTGTTTGGTTACAGTGTAATCAAAGACCTGTAGATTGTGTGGTGCTTAAAACTGGAGGTAAATTGTGATAGCAAAGCTTTTTAATGGCATAAAGAAGGGAAGACAGAGTGAGAGTTGCTACTGACTGCAAGCCACAAGCTGTTGTTTGAAGGCGCTACATTATCCACTTACAGTCCTATTTCCAGGGGTTTATAAAATGATTAAGAAAATGCTCCATGATGAAACTTATTACATAAGGTTTTATCCTGAAGCAAACTTAAATCTGGTTGAAATCAGTTTACTTCTTTATAAGTTATATTTTTGCAATTTCAGAATGCTCTTTTTTTGTGCTCTGATTTATAATCAATGTCTTCAGCTGAAGCCATCATATTTTACACAGTTATTAGTCCATGATGTAGACTAAAGCTTCTAAGCATTTCAAACAGAAATAAAAACAGCAGCCACTCTGTACAATGTGTTTGGAATGCTAAATTCATGTTCAGAAACCTAGGTTTGGGTAGAAAGATTCAGGACTATGCATATGGGTGCTAATTTGTAGGATCTGTAGCAGTCAGCTCCCCAGAGAGGTGGGTTGCTGAAGTAGCCCTATCTGTGGTACTCAGGCAGCCTTCACTGTGCCCAGTGAAACAGTGCCAGGTTTCTGCATGTATTATTTAAAACCTAGTTAAAATAAGCTACCAACTAAACCTCACACCAACTAACCCAATAAGCCAACTCTATTGTGTTGGTTTGCATTGAGTTTTTCAGTCTTTCCTGCCTACCTCACCACCATTCCCCCCGCCTCACCCCCAGCATCCTGCCAGACAACTAGGAAGCTCAACAAACCTCTTTTTCTCTGAAATCCTTTTCATATTGGATGAGTCACGTAGACCTCAAAAAAATATTCCAATATTATAGCATGCGAATGTTCCCACTTGAAAAAAAAAAGTCCTGTTTGTTTAAATGTTACTCTGAGGCCTGGAAAGGCTTGCTGTTCCCACCAGCTTGGTAATAAAATCATAGTCATAGAAATTTAGGGCAAGAAGGGACCTTGAGAGGTCATCTAGTACAGCCCCCTGCACTGAGGCAGGACCAAGTACACCTAGACCACCTCTGACAGGTGTTTGTCTCACCTGATGTTAAAAACCTCCAACGACAGGGATTCCACACTCTCCCCCCCCGCCCCCCGCCACCACCTTGGAAGCCTATTCTAGAGCTTAACTATCCTTACAGCTAGAAAGTTTTTTCCTAATATCTAAACCTAAATCTCTCTTATTGTGGCTTGTTCTCTAGGCTCACTGGCTTAATCAGTCCTCTTGTAACACCGTCCTCTTGTAACATCCCTTAACATATTTGAAGAGTGTTGTCAGGTCACCTCTCAGTCTTCTTTTCTCAAAACTAAACATGCCAAGTTTTTTACCCTTTCCTCATACGTCAAGTTCCATGTTCTGATGTAGATTGTTCCAGGCATTCAGACAAATACTGCAAGAAGATTGAGGATATTTGTGAAAGTTCAGAAAAATACATTTGATTGGGCTGTTCTTACTACTGTATGCACAAGTATCTATTAATAGACTTAAATGAAAAATACAGTATTTATTACATGCAGTGATGAATTTGGCCCACTATATTCACTGTCTTAACAAATGAAAAATTTTGCACAGTACAGTATTTTTTTAAATAATAAGGCCAACTTGCATAACAATGTCAATGTTCCTCTCCGTTTTCATGATATTGCTAACCCTACTGGATGTAACAAGCAATGGGAATGTTACAGGAAATGCTTTTTCTGATGAGATTTACAGCCTAATTTTGCAGTCTCAGCAAGGTTGGATATGGCGAGGGTAAACGTCTTGTTGGTTTCTTATCAGAACTAAATTTCTGAGGACTCCCCATTACTAGCTTGAGCATGAACTCCTACAAAAGGACCTGATCCAAAGTCCATTTGAAGTCAATGGGAGTCTGTACATTAATTTAAACAGTCTTTGAATCAGGCCATTGTTTTCCAAATTACTATTATTACTGAGGGAGAATATTACAACACGTTATTGGGGCCTTTCTTCTTTTATTCATATACAGTATTTATAATTCATTCCAAAAAATGTTTATAGTGGCATTAATTCTTTGTCTGGATTCCCCCCCCAGACCTTGATATACCTAATTTTCTTAATGTAGCTTGTGCAGCATCAATGGCTGAATCAACAGGAGAGCTGGCTGTATTTTAAAGAATCCTTATTGAGATTACAGGAACAAACCGTGCCGATGCATAGAAAGAATAGTAAATATGGCAGGTGACCAGCTTGGCTTAACAGTGAAATCCTTGCTGATCTTAAACACAAAAAAGAAGCTTACAAGAAGTGGAAGATAGGACAAATGACCAAGGAGGAGTATAAAAATATTGCTCGGGCATGCAGGAGTGAAATCAGGAAGGCCAAATCACACCTGGAGTTGCAGCTAGCAAGAGATGTTAAGAGTAACAAGAAGGGTTTCTTCCGGTATGTTAGCAACAAGAAGAAAGCCAAGGAAGGTGTGGGCCCTTTACTCTATGAGTGAGGCAACCTAGTGACAGAGGATGTGGAAAAAGCTAATGTACTCAATGCTTTTTTTGCCTCTGTACAAACAAGTTCAGCTCCCAGTCTGCTGCACTGGGCAGCACAGCATGGGGAGAAGGTGACCAGCCCTCTGTGGAGAAGGAAGTGGTTTGGGACTATTTAGAAAAGCTGGACAAGCACAAGTCCATGGGACCGGTTGCACTGCATCTGAAAGGAGTTGGCGGATGTGATTGCAGAGTCATTGGCCATCGTCTTTGAAAACTCCTGGTGGTCCCGGAAGACTGGAAAAAGGCTAATGTAGTGCCCATCTTTAAAAAAGGAAAGAAGGAGGAGCCGGGGAACTACAGGCCAGTCAGCCTTACCTCACTCCCTGGAAAAATCATGGAGTGGGTCCTCAAAGAATCCATTCTGAAGCACTTAGAGAAGAAAGTGACCAGGAACAGTCAGCATGGATTCACCAAGGGCAAGTCATGCCTGACTAACCTAATTGCCTTCTATGATGAGATGACGGGCTCTGTGGATGAGAAGAAAGCAGTGGATGTGTTGTTCCTTGACTTTAGCAAAACTTTTGATACGGTCTCCAACTGTATTCTTGCCAGCCAGTTAAAGTAGTATTGGCTGGATGAATGGACTATAAGGTGGATAGAAAGCTGACTAGATCATCAGGCTCAATAGGTAGCGATCAATGGCTCCATGTCTAGCTGGCAGCCAAAATCAAGCAGAGTGCCCCAAGGGTTGGTCCTGGGGCCGGTTTTGTTCAATATCTTCATTAATGATCTGGAGAATGGTGTGGACTGCACCCAACTGGAAGGGGTGGTAGATATGCTGGAGGGTAGGGATAGAATACAGAGGGACCTAGACAAATTAGAGGATTGGGCCAAAAGAAATCTGATGGGGTTCAACAAGGACAAGTGCAGAGTCCTGCACTTAGGACGGAAGAATCCCATGCACTACTTCAGACTAGGCACCAAATGGCTAGGCAGCAGTTCTTCAGAAAGGGATCTACGGGTTACACTGGCCAAGAAGCTGGATATGAGTCAAGAGTGTCCCCTTGTTGCCAAGAAGGCCAATGGCATTTTGGGCTGTATAAATAGAGGCATTGTCAGAAGATTGAGGGACGTGATCGTTCCCCTCTATTCGACATTGGTGAGGCCTCATCTGGAATACTGTGTCCAGTTTTGGGCCCCACAGTAAAAGAAGGATGTGGAAAAATTGGAAAACATCCAGCGGAGGGCAACAAAAATGATTAGGGGACTGGAACACATGACTTATGAGGAGAGGCTGAGGTAACTGGGATCGTTTAGTCTGCGGAAGAGAAGAATGAGGGGGGATTTGATAGCTGCTTTCAACTACCTGAAGGGGGTTCCAAAGAGGATGGATCTAGACTGTTCTCAGTGGTAGCAGATGACAGAACAAGGAGTAATGGTCACAAGTTGCAGTGGGGGAGGTTTAGGTTGTATGCTAGGAAAAATTTTCACTAGGAGGGTGGTGAAACACTGGAAGGGGTTACCTAGGGAGGTGGTGGAATCTCCTTCCTTAGCGGTTTTTAAGGTCAGGCTTGACAAAGCCCTGGCTGGGATGATTGAGTTGGGGATTGGTCCTGCTTTGAGCAGGGGGTTGGACTAGATCAGTGGTTCTCAAACTAGGGCTGCCGCTTGTTCAGGGAAAGTCACTGGTGGGCCGGGCCGGTTTCTTTACCTGCCGCCTCCACAGGTTTGGCTGATCGCGGCTCCTACTGGCCGCGGTTCGCCGCTCCAGGCCAATGGGGGCTGCAGGAAGGGTGGCCAGCACATCCCTTGGCCTGCACCGCTTCCCGCAGTCCCACTAGCCTGGAGCGGCAAACCGTGGCCAGTGGGAGCCGCAATCGGCCGAACCCTTGGATGCGACAGGTAAACAAACCAGCCCGACCCACCCGTGGCTTTCCCTGAACAAGCGGCAGCCCTAGTTTTGAGAACTACTGGACTAGATGACCTCCTGAAGTCCCTTCCAACCATGATATTCTATGAACAGCTGTGCTATTCTGTGCTAAGGGATCAAGTGGCAAATTGTGATAATTGTTGCTGCTTCAGCCTTAGCTAACTCAAACATACATGCCTGTGGGTGAATTTTGACCCTGTTAAACCTTGACCACACACCATAATGCTTTGTACAGTACTGCTCCTGGAGTTTGTAAAAGAGGTTATTTTGTCTGAATTGTCTCCTATTAAATTCTTATATATACACTACAGAAAATAAAAAAAAGTCCATGATCATTTATGGTATTAATATTTTTAGTAAGAGCCAGTAATATTAACTGCTATAAAATAGCACAGCTAGGTACATTTTGATCACTGAAGTTCCTTGTAAACTATATATGCAGTACATCCACTTACAGAATCCTAATCGAATTCCAAGATGGAAAAAAAATTCTATCAATACATACTGGGGATTATTGTATGAAATTAATCATTAATTATTCCACATTGCTGGTTCGCTGTCAGTGTTTGCACTTAATCCAACTTCCAAACCAGTGACCAAGGTTTAGAAATAACCTTGATACTGTCCCACCTATAGATAGCAAGGGACAGAAGAAGTAGGGAGGTAACACTTATTGGACAAATTCTCAAATCTAATCTGCAGGGCTTCAGAGGCCCAGTTCAGACCGCCAGAGAAAGTCAGAAAAGCCTCAAAGCATATCTAACTTCTGTCATCTGTTAGTGGGCCCCTGAGACCTGTTATGTCAGCTGGAGGTGATTAGAGCACAGCACCACTCTGACCATGCCCCCGTATATTCCCTACAGGGGAAAGGCTGGAAAGGGGTGGCTTAGATCCGATTAGGAGTGGTTCCATAACAGCCAGAGTTTTACCAGACCAAAGGAATTCACAGCTGCTTAGTCACAGCAGCTATTTGGCCCCTTAGTGGTGCTAGAGCAGCACAAAGAGGCCCCTAAAAAACATAGCAGCACATACCATCCCCTCCACAGACAGAGCACATAGATACAGATCTTCCGTGCAGAGAGGACGACACCAGCCCCAAACTGTGTTCTATGGGGGCTGTGTAAGCCTTCCTCCAGCCAAGCCGGCTGGGTGTTTTATGGATGAGTCAGTACATTTATGGTCTTATAGGTCCACAGGCCATTTCCCCATACATAAGTTTAGGGGGAGAGATGAAAATGTAAGGAGCTGCAGGAGCTACTGTAACCCTAAAAGCAGTAGTAGCAAACACTGAGCAGCTCTGCTCGTAGTCTATGACTGGAGGAAAGGGATATCTTCTTCACTTGGCATCCTCAGAAGCGGTCTCTACGCTAAGCAATTTTACCCAACAATTCTTAGTGGTGCTATTACAGGGTCAGCTGCATTGGTGAACTCCAGTGGAGGTGAGACTCCCACAGCTTCCAGCATTTTACCAACAGGGGTGAAATCTGACTTTTTATTTAATTTATTTATTTATTTGGTGGTGAAATTCCCCAGTGTAGACAAGGCAGGAGATTCTCTAGCTACTTCACTGGATTAGGGTTTCAACCCACAATGTTTTGGAGAAAAGACTTTATTTCAAATTGCGGCGAAGGAGGTCAAGTAATTTCCTTCAATTAATTTGCAATATGGCATCCAGTGACTTCACTGTTCTCTTGCCCATGACCCAATCCTTACCCTCCCAGTTGTGTGTATTTATCAAGGCAGTGAAATCCACTTACAGAATCAATAACAGCCACTTTCTTAGGGTGATTTCCAATTAATTGATTTACCCCAAGAGTCAATACTGAATGGCAAAAACTTCTGCTTAACTTTAGAACATAATTAGCATAAATTCTGTGTAATGGGGACACACACAGACTTTGCCAAGCAGGGTTAGCTGGTGATTAAGTGTTCAAGAGGTGCGAAATTCCAAGTCTGATCATTTAATACAGGGGCTGCTGAACAAAGTTTTAAAAGCTATGAAGATAAACTGAATAATAACTCACTGCATTTCAAGTCTTCTCGGGTGGCTTTATTAATCTGGTTTCTTCCCAGAGTCAGAATAGCTACTTAAGTGGAACAATAGGGCATCCACTCATAGATTAACAGATTATAAATCCAGAAGGGACCTATGTGATCATCTAATTTGACTTCCTGCATAACACCAGGCCATAGGATTTACCCCAAATACCAACTTTTGAACTAGAACATAACTTTTAGAAAAAACATACAACAATTATTTTAAAATTTGCCAGTGACAGAGAATCCACCACAACTCTTGTTAAATCGTTCCAGTAGTTAATTACCCTCACTTTTTTAAAAAAATTGCAACTTTATTTTCAGCCTGAATTTGTCTGGCTTCAACTTCCAGCCCTGGGATCTTGTGATACCTTTGTCTGCTAGACTGAAGCAGCCTCTCATCAAATTTCTGTTCCCCATGCAAGTTCTCATAGACTGTGATCAAGTCACCCCTTAACCTTCTCTTGGTTAAGTGAAGACTATGGCTACAACTGCACACTTTATAGCAGTGTTGCTGTAAGTATGCAGTGTATGCAATGTAGCTGCTCTTTGTCAGCAGGAGAGAGCTCTCCTGCTGACAAAATAAAACCACTCCCAATGAGGGGCGGTAGCTTTGTCAGCAGGAGAGCATCTCCTGCTGACAAAGCGCTGTCCACACCAGCACTTTTCATCAGTAAAAATTTCATGATGATCGGGGGATATTTTTTTTCACACCCCTAACCGACAAAAGTTTTACCAGTGTGTAGACATAGCTTCAATAGACTGCGCTCCTTGAGTCTGTCTGTCTCTAAGGTATGTTTTCTAATTATTTAATGATTCTTAAGGCTCTTCTCTGAACCCTTTCCAATTTATCCATTTCCTAGCTGTCTCAGTTAAGAGCAGTCCTACTGTCACCTCCCCCAATATCACTGAGTTTGGATGCCCATTATATTGTCATTACCTTGCCCTCCTGCATTCTAACAGACAGTGTTGTGCCGGGGCTTGCTCATGATTATACCCTTCATTCAAGATAAATGTAAGAAACAATCAAGCTCCTTAATAGGACAGATAAGCTAAAACAACAGGAGCCATTAGCCAAAACAGGTCCATGCAGGGCTAGTCAGAAAGGTTTCACTGGGTATCATTTGTTGGAGAGGTGTGTGTGGTGGGGAGTGTAGATGCAGGCAGAGAAACTTCACCGAAGGAGGGTGAAGGCAGCAAGGAAGCACCAGACGCAGCGGCACTGGTAGTGTGATCCTGAGAAAAAGCTAAGATAGCTCTGAGGCAAGCTGCAAGTTGGAAAGGGGCTTGGAAATTTAATAAAATGGAACTAGGCTCCTGTGGTTTGATTCCTGCTGCATTCAGGGTCTTTGCATGCATTCTTGTAAACAAACAATATTGCAGTAAACATATTTGATTCCATCAATTTCTGCCCCTGAAGGAATATACCTATAAGCTTAAGTGTTCAACACTTAATCAATTTTAGCTAAGCACTCAGGACAAAAGGAGTAATGTAACATCTATGCATTTTATGATCCAATCTCTTTGCATTATTCAATTTTTCAGTCATTCCTCCCTCCCACCCCAGTAGAGTATATGCATCGTTCTCTTAGCTTTCTTCTGAAGGACTTTTCTATAAGTATTATGTCTCTTTCCAACCTCAGTACTTACATGAATGTGTGTAACCCTTCTGCCAGATGGTGCCAGCAGCAATAAGGGCCGGGTTCAGTATCTAGGGGTTCCTTTTCAACAAAACAACACAAAACCAGCTCAAGCCCCCACCTAGTGACCTGGGACAATTACACACCACCCCCTGGATGCCTCTGAGAGTCAATATTTCCCTTCTCGCAAGCACAGAGTCTGAGTGTAGCAAAAACTTTTAATAACTCAGCATTAATTTGGGAAAACACCTCAACTAGGGTTCATAAACACAAACTGTGAGCAAAAGACCCACCCCCAAGTAAGTTGGGCAGTATCCTTTTCCCCTTAGGGTCTTAAGTCCAGCAACCCAAAAGTCCCTTTAACGTGCCCCATCCCTTCTCTGTACCCCACTCACAGTTACTATCCTTGGCCAGTGTAGCCCCAGAGTTCAGAGGTTCATCCACAGAGTTCACCTCCCACCCTGTGTGGAAGGTGGTGTGGGGATAAGGAGGCAGCTTACACATTGCACTGCTCAGGCACTCGCCAGCCGCCCTGCTGGCTGCTTGCCAAGATGTCTTCAGGGCCCCCCCACACGCTTAACACAGCTCTCAGTGATTTCAGATGTTAGTGGGGGAACCTCACTGCTGGTGTCCACAGGGCAGTCTCTTGCAATAGAGAAACTGTCCCAAAGCCGGTCTAGTACTTAGACCTAGATATCAGTGATTTCAGCTCTGCAGTGTGTAACAAGACTCTCAATTGAGTCTAAATTAGTTCTATTATTATACCATGGAGAGAGGAAGGGTAAAATGGTGTCTAGGACCCTTACACAGGGCCTCCACCACGAGGTACAAGTACTTATCCCCACCCTCTCTCAAGTCATTGGGCTTTGGAAGCCATGTCCCCTGCCTAGTGAGCGCCATTCAGTTGTGGGTGAGTTCCTCATTAGAGTGTGCCAGGTACAGTTCTGCTGCCCTTGGTTCGCACAACAAGGATCACAACCCTCTATTACTCCTGCCCCAATAACAGGGAGACTGGGGATCCCACACCAGCCACAAGGGATCATTTGGGTGTGTCCATACAAACAAGATCAGCTTCTGAAATCTTTTCCCATAGCTCACCGCTAGATGTCAGGGGAGAGCTCATTCAGACTCTGCTTACATGTGGATACACTAACCCTCCTCATCAGACAGGGCACGGTTTGGTGTTTCGACACCACAAGTCTTCAACATGCAACTTTGCTTGATTGTTTGCACACCATTCCCTGAGTTAGGTTATAAAGATTTATTTGAAGTGATATAGATTATGACATTTTAGGAGAGATTTTAATTCTGCCTCAGCTCAGTAAAGAAATTAAAATATTTATTAAATTTGTAATTTCAGCATGAAATGTTTTATATATTGTGCCTTTGGCACATGTCCAAAAAGCATTTATCAAGCAGCCCAGCTATGCATTATATTAGCTTTGCTTTTTATTGTACATAAACAAATTACCAGTTATTGCAAATGATTTATTAATTCAGTCATCTTCACACATGCACCAAAATTCTACCAAATGAGCTTCCAAAATCTCACTTAACATTGGGCATACAAAGATCTGGAATCAGGGTCACAACAACACAATACTAGACAACATTTTGACCTTTTGCTCAAAATCCTTTTAAAGGTAGAATATGAAAAGCTAAATGGGGGAGATTCCACTGACATATCGATGTAGAGTATATTAACAGTAGAAATGAATGCAATCCATACATCTTTCTAATGGTCTACAGAAGGGGGTCTTCAGACTTTTTCATATTGTAGATCACATCTTAATGGAGAGGCTGTTCCATAAATGTCCACACCCTTCCACAATCACACAGCCCACTTAACCCTTTCACACTAGGATCAACAGCTGCTAGTGTAGTGTCAAAACTGCCTTTCCCTTTAAAGAGACAAGGTGGATGAGGACCAACTTCTATTGGTGCGATACACAAGCTTGTTCAGAGAGTGGAGCCAACAAGTAGACTCTCTGTAGCATGTTTCCCTTAAGACACTACACATTTCCAAACAAATGCATAGGGGAGTTATTTCCTACAGAGTCCCCCAGGGTTTCTCAAGCACAGCAAAGGTTTTGGTGGAAAGAAAGGAAAATACCCAGTGGTACTATGGCTGGGGTAATCTGTGCTGCCACTAGGAGAGAGCTGTTGTAAAATATACTTGACTGAAGTAGTACCCAAGGGGACTGTCAATAGCCCAAAACAGCCAGTGTGCAGTTCCCTCTCGAGCCATACCCCAGGCAGGCCCCCAACGCTACAGTCATGAAGGTGGGGTGTTATGGAAGAGTTTGGCAGTTCTTTGCCAACTTGGTAACATCCTTACAATTGGAGTTAATGCCTGGGAGATTCCACCTGTTTGAAGGTTCCAGAGCATGGTTGTGATCTGGGCCCAACATAGTTATATGCACTAAATCTGATTTTAGACCCACTTCTAAAAACATATATCCCATAAACCCTTATGTGAAGCTCTATTTCCTCAAGCACTATTCTGAGCTAATAAAAATGCTCTCTGAAGTTTGACAAGTTACTTTTGGCACTCATGTCAGAAAACTTGAGGCCAAGAACTAACTGGTTAGAGAAGTCAGAAGTACATTTCACAGAAGCTACAGGTACTTCAGTTTGTGATATGTTACAGTCATTTTGAATTTGTGTTGCTTAAACCATCCCATGAAGCCAACAAAAAAGCTTTTAGAAGTGAAAAAATTCCAAACATTGTAATGCAGGAAGATGAGATAAACTCATGGCTGTTCAGGGTAAAGAACAATAAAACTGAAATGTCAAAAAAGATTTGTTTTTTTTTTAAATAAAGTCTTCCACCTGCCCCAGCAACCCCAGATTCAAAGATATAAAGCCTAATTCAATGCATCTGAGATGCGATATACAAACCTCACACTGGGCAACAAGGAGCTTTTCTGGACTTCAGCCCCACTCTGCCACACCTACAAGAGATGCAAAGGCTGGAGGAGGGGTTAAAAGGAAGCAGAACAGCTCAATTGCGGGCAGACCAGGGAAGGAGGCAGACCTGTACCTCACAGGGAAGGCAGAATCTCTCCCTACAACAACTGCCTAAAGGTCCCTCCCTGAAGGAAAGGAGGACCTGCTTCAGGTACACCCAGAGAGGCAGACATTCCCCACCCTCCATATGGACTCAGTTTATTTGTGTTAATTCCCCTTGTTTTGTTTGTCGACCACCCCTGAAGGGGAGAGACTCAGAACTGACCTGGCCAGAGGTCTAAGGTGTGAGAGGAGGCAGCTGCTGCTCGAAAAGGGAGATAGTTGCCATGCTATGCCTGACCACGAGGAGGCTCCCTGTGGTGAGCTGACCCCCTTCACACTTTCCTGTACAGACTGTGAACTGTGGACAATCAAGGGGTGGTAAGAAATGGCCCTGAGAGGGCAGCCTTAAGGTGCTCCTGGGTGTCGGACCCTTTTGTTGCCCTCACAGGACCCTGTGGAATGGGAGGACCTGGATTACTCTATCAAAATTCCCTCTGCAGGTCAAAGAGCCTAAGCCTTTGACCACTAGACAATGCTCCCCACAAGGAAGGATCATCACAGTATCACAAATGTATTCAGACCTTTATGTTACTTATATTGTCAAGGTTCCTCCCCCACTCTGAACTCTAGGGTACAGATGTGGGGACCTGCATGAAAAACCTCCTAAGCTTATCTTTACCAGCTTAGGTCAAAACTTCCCCAAGGTACAAAATATTACACCCGTTATCCTTGGACTGGCCGCTACCACCACCAAACTAATACTGGTTACTGGGGAAGAGCTGTTTGGACGCGTCCTTCCCCCCAAAATACTTCCCAAAACCTTGCACCCCACTTCCTGGACAAGGTTTGGTAAAAAGCCTCACCAATTTGCATAGGTGACCACAGACCCAAACCCTTGGATCTGAGAACAATGAAAAAGCATTCAGTTTTTTACAAGAAGACTTTTAATAAAAAATAGAAGTAAATAGAAATAAAGAAATCCCCCCTGTAAAATCAGGATGGTAGATATCTTACAGGGTAATTAGATTCAAAAACAGAGAGAACTCCTCTAGGCAAAACCTTAAGTTACAAAAAAGATACACAGACAGAAATAGTTATTCTATTCAGCACAGTTCTTTTCTCAGCCATTTAAAGAAATCATAATCTAACACATACCTAGCTAGATTACTTACTAAAAGTTCTAAGACTCCATTCCTGGTCTATCCCCAGCCAAGACGACTACAGACAGACACAGACCCTTTGTTTCTCTCCCTCCTCCCAGCTTTTGAAAGTATCTTGTCTCCTCATTGGTCATTTTGGTCAGGTGCCAGCGAGGTTACCTTTAGCTTCTTAACCCTTTACAGGTGAGAGGAGCTTTCCCCTGGCCAGGAGGGATTTCGAAGGGGTTTACCCTTCCCTTTATATTTATGACACGCCCCCCAAATCTCAGCTAGGGTGAAACACTGGCTGGGATTTCTTCCTGGAGCTCTAGGAAAACAGAGTTAATAAGACACATGCATCTCTAAATATACTACCAAGTACATAAAGACTAACAATATTTTCCACATCTCAAGGACGATTTTAACCAGTTGATTCTGGGAAACTTTCACGGGAGAGTGCATCAGCCACTTTGTTAGAAGCTCCTGAGATGTGTTGGATGTCGAAATCAAAATCTTGGAGAGCTAAACTCCACCCAAGAAGTTTTTTGCTAGTTTCTTTGACGGTGTGAAGCCACTTTAGTGCAGCATGGTCAGTTTGCAGGTGGAAACGCCGTCCCCAAACATATGGGCGTAGCTTTTCCAGAGCGTAGACAATGGCATAACATTCTTTTTCAGTGACTGACCAGTTGCTTTCCCTCTCAGACAGTTTTTTGCTGAGAAACGCTACAGGGTGGAATTCTTGATCAGGTCCTTTCTGCATTAAAACTGCTCCCACACCACGCTCGGATGCATCTGTGGTTACTAGGAACGGTTTGTCAAAGTCTGGGGCCCTTAGTACAGGGTCAGACATGAGTGTCGCTTTAAGCTTGTTAAAGGCCTTCTGACACTTTCCGGTCCACTGAACAGCATTTGGCTGTTTCTTTTTGGTTAGGTCTGTCAGTGGGGCAGCGATTTGGCTGTAGTGCGGTACAAATCGTCTGTAATAACCGGCCAAGCCTAAGAAGCATTGAACCTGTTTCTTTGACTTTGGGACAGGCCACTTTTGGATAGCATCCACTTTGGCCTGTAGGGGGCTGATAGTTCCTTGACCCACCTGGTGTCCAAGGTAAGTCACTCTGTTTAGGCCTATTTGACACTTCTTAGCCTTAACAGTTAGTCCTGCCTCCCTTATGCGCTCAAGGACTTTTTGTAGATGTTCCAGGTGGTCTGCCCAGGAATCCGAAAATATGGCCACATCGTCAAGGTAGGCGACTGCATATTCTCCTAATCCCGCTAGGAGACCATCTACAAGTCTTTGGAAAGTGGCGGGTGCATTTCGCAGCCCGAAAGGGAGTACATTAAATTCATACAGCCCGAGATGTGTGATGAAGGCTGACCTTTCCTTGGCAGATTCATCTAGCGGTACCTGCCAGTACCCCTTGGTTAAGTCCAAGGTAGAGATGAACTGGGCCCGTCCCAGTTTCTCTAATAGTTCATCTGTGCGTGGCATGGGATAGTTGTCTGGGCGAGTTACAGCATTTAGCTTACGGTAGTCCACGCAAAAACGTATTTCCCCATCTGGTTTGGGAACTAGAACCACTGGAGATGCCCATGCACTTTCAGAGGGGCGGATTACACCCAGCTGTAACATATCCTGGATCTCCCGTTCTATAGCAGTTTTAGCTTGAGGAGACACCCGGTAAGGTTGGACCCTAATTGGGTGAGCATTACCTGTGTCAATGGAGTGGTATGCCCGTTCAGTCAGTCCTGGGGTGGCTGAGAACGTTGGCGCGTAGCTAGTGCACAGCTCCTGGATCTGCTGTCGCTGCATACGCCCAAGGGTCATGGAGAGGTTCACCTCTTCCACACCACCAGCACATTTCCCTTCGTAGTAAACACCTTCAGGCCACTCAGCGTCGTCTCCTCCCTGGGCTGTAAACTGACAAACCTTTAATTCTCTGGAATAAAAGGGCTTTAGAGAATTAATATGGTACACCTTAGGCTTTCGGTTGGAGGTGGGGAATGCTATGAGATAATTAACAGCTCCCAGGCGCTCCTGGACCGTGAATGGCCCTTCCCACGATGCTTCCATTTTATGGGCCTGGAGCGCCTTTAAGACCATGACCTGGTCTCCTACTTTGAAGGAACGCTCTCTGGCATGTTTATCATACCAGGCTTTTTGCTCTTTTTGAGCATCCTGTAAGTTTTCTCTAGCAAGGGCTAAAGAGGTTCGGAGGGTGTTTTGTAGGTTGGTTACAAAGTCCAGAATGTTAGTTCCTGGAGAAGGTGTAAATCCCTCCCATTGCTGCTTCACCAACTGCAATGGCCCCTTAACCTCACGGCCATATACAAGTTCAAATGGGGAAAACCCTAAACTGGGATGTGGTACAGCTCTGTAGGCAAAGAGCAACTGCTGCAATACTAGGTCCCAATCATTGGAGTGCTCATTTACGAATTTACGTATCATGGCCCCCAAAGTTCCATTAAACTTCTCCACCATGCCATTTGTTTGATGGTGGTAAGGAGTGGCAACCAAGTGATTTACCCCATGAGCTTCCCGAAGGTTTTTCATAGTTCCTGCCAGGAAATTAGTCCCTGCATCTGTGAGGATGTCGGAGGGCCAACCTACCCTGGCAAAAATGTCTGCTAGTGCCTGACACACACTTTTAGCCCTGGTGTTGCTTAGAGCTACTGCTTCCGGCCATCGGGTGGCAAAATCCATGAAAGTCAGTATGTACTGCTTTCCTCTGGGTGTCTTTTTCGGAAAAGGACCCAGAATATCCACAGCTACTCACTGAAATGGAACTTCAATGATGGGGAGTGGCTGGAGAGGGGCTTTGACCTGGTCTTGGGGTTTTCCCACTCTTTGGCACACCTCACAAGACTGGACATAGGTAGAAACATCCTTGCCCATTCCCTCCCAGTGGAATGATCCCCCCAAACAGTCTTTGGTCCTGTTCACCCCAGCATGGCCACTAGGGTGATCATGGGCTAAGCTCAAGAGCTTGGCCCGGTATTTAGTTGGAACTACCAACTGTCTCTGAGGATGCCAGTCTTCCTGGTGTCCCCCAGAAAGAGTTTCCTTGTATAAAAGTCCTCTTTCTACAACAAACCTGGATCGATTAGAAGAGCTGAGAGGTGGTGGGTTGCTCCGTGCCGCCGTCCAAGCTCTCTGGAGGCTTTCATCTGCTTCCTGTTCGGTCTGGAACTGTTCCCTTGATGCTGGAGACATCAGTTCCTCATTGGATTGGGGACATAGGCTTGGTCCCTCTGGAAGCGATATAGGGGATGGAGCTGTTTCTGTTGACTGTGAACCGCTCTCCGCTGGTGCACTATGTTGGGATTCAGGCTCCGGCTGAGCCTCTTGTGTAGGGTTATCGGCTGCTGCCAGTTCAGGTTCGGTGGGGCCCTCTGGTGTTGAGGTTGCAAGTACTGGATTCAGTGCTGACACGGGGTCTGGTGTTGGTTGTTCGGCTGGTTCCGGTTCTGGGACTGGTTCCGTCTGGGTCTCTGGGACTGGATCCACTACTGCTGTTGCAGACATTGGCCTGGGGTCCAGGTCCATCACCTCTGACCGGGTCCTGATAGAAGTTTCCGGAACAGAGCTAGGCCTCACGGCTTGTTTAGCCTGGCTGCGGGTGACCATTCCCACCCTCTTGGCCTGCTTCACATGATTGGCCAAGTCTTCCCCCAACAGCATGGGGATGGGATAATCATCATAGACTGCAAAAGTCCACATTCCTGACCAGCCCTTGTACTGGACAGGCAACTTGGCTGTAGGCAAATTGAAAGAGTTGGACTTGAAGGGTTGAATCGTCACTTGGATCTCTGGGTTGATTAAATTGGGGTCCACTAAGGAAGCATGGATAGCTGACACTTGTGCTCCGGTGTCCCTCCACGCGGTGACCTTCTTCCCACCCACACTCACAGTTTCCCTCCGCTCCAAGGGTATCTGGGAGGTATCTGGGCCTGTGGACCTCTGGTGTGATTCCGGTGCAATGAACTGTAATCTGTTGGGGTTCTTGGGGCAGTTGGCCTTTACATGCCCCAGCTCGTTACACTTAAAACATCGTCCAGCTGACGGGTCACTGGGGCGAGGACGGTTGCTGGAGAACGGGGTGGTGGGACGATAAGGGGTCTGGAGGGTTCTTTGGGAGGTAGGTGGGGCTTTGGGCGGCCCCCGGTAATAGGGTGTGGTCTGGGGTGGTCCCTTCTGGTCTCCGCTCCAACTGCGACCAGTTTTCTTCTTCTCTGCCACCTCCACCCATCTGGCTCCAATCTCTCCTGCCTCAATTACAGTTTTGGGTTTCCCATCTAGGATGTATCTTTCTATTTCCTCAGGAACACCCTCTAAGAATTGTTCCATTTGCATTAGGAAGGGCAAATTTACTGGAGATTCAACACTTGCTCCTGATATCCAGGCATCCCAATGTTTTACAATGTGGTAGGCATGTCGGGTAAATGACATGTCTGGTTTCCACCTTAGGGCTCTGAACCTCCGACGAGACTGCTCGGGTGTTATCCCCATTCTGACTCTCGCCTTGGATTTAAACAGTTCATACTTGTTCATGTGTTCTTTAGGCATTTCAGCTGCCACCTCAGCTAAGGGTCCACTGAGCTGCGGCCTCAGCTCTACCATGTATTGGTCAGTAGAGATGTTGTACCCAAGGCAGGCCCTTTCGAAGTTTTCTAAGAAGGCCTCAGTATCATCACCTGCCTTGTAGGTGGGGAACTTTCTGGGATGGGAAGTGGTACCTGGAGAAGGATTGCTAGGGTTTGTTGGTATATTCTGCTGGGCCTTTATCCTCGCCATCTCCTCCACATGCTTCCTCTCTTTTTCCTTCTCCTCCTCCACATGCTTCCTCTCTTTTTCCCTCTCCTCCTCCACTTCCCTCTTGTGGGCAGCCTCTTGGTGTTGTTCTGCCTCCCTTTCTTGTTCCTTCTTCAGCTGCATGAGTTCTATCTGTCTTTCATGTTCCCTTTGTTTTTCCTCAGCCTGAAATTTGGCTAATTCCAGCTGTAGTCGAGCTGAGGATTTGGCCATTCTAACCTCTCTGTTTTTAACTAACTTTACACCCGAGGTTTAGAAATAAACAAACAAAACTTGGCTGTAAAATTTTGCTGTGCTGGAACAGAATACCTATTCTCGGATAGTGATTGTCAGCCTACAGAAAAAGACAATTCCCTTGTCTCTGCTCTGGGCCCAAATTAAAGCAAAAAACCTCCAACTACTTGGAAACCTGCTTACCCAGCCCAAAGAAAAAAAAATTTCTTTTCAAACCTGTGCTCCTTGTAAAACAAAAAAAAAAAAAATCAAAATCCTAAAAAAAACCCTGCCACTTTTGTCTCCAGGCAAATGGGTAGAGCACACCCCCCCTATTTACTTTTAGGAAGAAAAGAAAAAAAACCTCTGGGTTGGAAGACTGTGAATTTCCCTGCAGGAGTTAAGTACCCTGCCTCCAGGCAAAGAAAACCTGCAATTCACAAGATAATCCCCTTTTGTCTCTGCTTGGCCACAAAGCAGAGAGAAACCAAGCTGCTTTCAGTTTCAAAGCTGCTTTCTGGACTTCCTAAAAATTCCTTTTTAAAATCTGTATTTCTAGTTCAAAAAATCTCAACTGGATCTCAAATGATTTCAGGTTAATCCCACCACTGTGCCACCATGTCAAGGTTCCTCCCCCACTCTGAACTCTAGGGTACAGATGTGGGGACCTGCATGAAAAACCTCCTAAGCTTATCTTTACCAGCTTAGGTCAAAACTTCCCCAAGGTACAAAATATTACACCCGTTATCCTTGGACTGGCCGCTACCACCACCAAACTAATACTGGTTACTGGGGAAGAGCTGTTTGGACACGTCCTTCCCCCCAAAATACTTCCCAAAACCTTGCACCCCACTTCCTGGACAAGGTTTGGTAAAAAGCCTCACCAATTTGCATAGGTGACCACAGACCCAAACCCTTGGATCTGAGAACAATGAAAAAGCATTCAGTTTTTTACAAGAAGACTTTTAATAAAAAATAGAAGTAAATAGAAATAAAGAAATCCCCCCTGTAAAATCAGGATGGTAGATATCTTACAGGGTAATTAGATTCAAAAACATAGAGAACCCCTCTAGGCAAAACCTTAAGTTACAAAAAAGATACACAGACAGAAATATTTATTCTATTCAGCACAGTTCTTTTCTCAGCCATTTAAAGAAATCATAATCTAACACATACCTAGCTAGATTACTTACTAAAAGTTCTAAGACTCCATTCCTGGTCTATCCCCGGCCAAGACGACTACAGACAGACACAGACCCTTTGTTTCTCTCCCTCCTCCCAGCTTTTGAAAGTATCTTGTCTCCTCATTGGTCATTTTGGTCAGGTGCCAGCGAGGTTACCTTTAGCTTCTTAACCCTTTACAGGTGAGAGGAGCTTTCCCCTGGCCAGGAGGGATTTCAAAGGGGTTTACCCTTCCCTTTATATTTATGACATATGCTTTTTTCAGCACTTCAAGTAAACCCAGAAGTCAAAACATGACTTTGTCACTACTTAATTTTATATTTTTGCATAGACTTCCTGCACTTCGTACATGTGTCAAATCCTCCCAGGTATGCAAAGAAGTGAAAACTAGCAGAATATATTAACTCTAGCAACAATAACCCTATTTCTGTTCTTGCCACCAAAGGGACTGCTCAAGGTTGATATGAAGGGAAATAGCAACAGCGCTTCCTGAAGCAAAAAAGTGTGTGTCATAAATATAAAGGGAAGGGTAAACCCCTTTAAAATTCCTCCTGGCCAGAGGAAAAATCCTCTCACCTGTAAAGGGTTAAGAAGCTAAAGGTAACCTCGCTGGCACCTGACCAAAATGACCAATGAGGAGACAAGATACTTTCAAAAGCTGGAAGGAGGGAGAGAAACAAAGGGTCTGTGTCTGTCGGTATGCTGCTTTTGCCGGGGATAGACCAGGAATGGAGTCTTAGAACTTTAGTAAGTAGTCTAGCTAGGTATGTGTTAGATTATGATTTCTTTAAATGGCTGAGAAAAGAATTGTGCTGAATAGAATGACTATTTCTGTCTGTGTGTCTTTTTTGTAACTTAAGGTTTTGCCTAGAGGGATTCTCTATGTTTTGAATCTAATTACCCTGTAAGGTATCTACCATCCTGATTTTACAGAGGTGATTCCTTTACCTCTATTTACTTCTATTTCTATTAAAAGTCTTCTTGTAAGAAAACTGAATGCTTTTTCATTGTTCTCAGATCCAAGGGTTTTGGTCTGTGGTCACCTACGCAAATTGGTGAGGATTTTTACCAAACCTTTCCCAGGAAGTGGGGTGCAAGGGTTGGGAGGATTTTGGGGGGAAAGATGTGTCCAAACTACGTTTCCCAGTAAACCCAGTTAGAGTTTGGTGGTGGCAGTGGATATTCCAAGGACAAAGGATAAAATTAATTTGTACCTTGGGGAAGTTTTAACCTAAGCTGGTAAAAGTAAGCTTAGGAGGTTTTCATGCAGGTCCCCACATCTGTATCCTAGAGTTCAGAGTGGGGGAGGAACCTTGACAGTGTGCCTATTAAGTAACCACTTTATTCATGCCTACATGATTTGTCACTAAACCTTTCATCCTGCTATTGACTCTATTAGCTTCCTAAATGAATGTTCCTCATAGAAATAAACACACATTGGAGGCCTATCTGCATTGGTGAACAGACCCATTCTTGAAAACCATTGTCAGCAACAGGTCCCAATGCTGAAAACTGGTTACACACATATGAGGACAGGACAAAACTTTCTTCAGCAAAGTTGAGCAATTGTTCTTTAGACTTGGTGAAAACAAGTGCAGGTGAGCCACAGTGGAAAACATGGAATCCTGCCACTTCTGTGAGCACTCCCACCAAGGGAGTCCCACACGAAGCTCCAGGGCACTACATGATCTATTGTACATCTTGTGATATGTTCCAGCATCACATTCATAATCCAGAGTATTTCAATTATTTCCTTAAAGGGATGCTGTCAACTTGGGAAAAAAACCAGTCATATTTCCATCTGAAAGTTATGCAATTTCTACTGTTACGAGCCCCTTTAAATATCACTAATTGAGAGACCAAAGAAAAATAACTCTCTCATCAGTGTTTACTTTGTGCATTTGTCAGCACTTTGTCTCAGATCCACAAAGGTATTTAGGCATTTAAACGTGGATTTAGGTAATAGTCCCAGTTTTAAACACCACGACAATCTACAAAACCCCACTCAACAGCCCCCAAGCCTGTAGGCATCTAAATTCATAGAATCATAGAATCATAGAATATCAGGGTTGGAAGGGACCCCAGAAGGTCATCTAGTCCAACCCCCTGCTCAAAGCAGGACCAATTCCCAGATAAATCATCCCAGCCAGGGCTTTGTCAAGCCTGACCTTAAAAACCTCTAAGGAAGGAGATTCTACCACCTCCCTAGGTAACTCATTCCAGTGTTTCACCACCCTCTTAGTGAAAAAGTTTTTCCTAATATCCAATCTAAACCTCCCCCACTGCAACTTGAGACCATTACTCCTCGTTCTGTCATCTGCTACCATTGAGAACAGTCTAGAGCCATCCTCTTTGGAACCACCTCTCAGGTAGTTGAAAGCAGCTATCAAATCCCCCCTCATTCTTCTCTTCTGCAGGCTAAACAATCCCAGCTCCCTCAGCCTCTCCTCATAACTCATGTGTTCCAGTCCCCTAATCATTTTTGTTGCCCTTCGCTGGACTCTCTCCAATTTATCCACATCCTTCTTGAAGTGTGGGGCCCAAAACTGGACACAGTACTCCAGATGAGGCCTCACCAATGTCGAATAGAGGGGAATGATCACGTCCCTCGATCTGCTTGCTATGCCCCTACTTATACATCCCAAAATGCCATTGGTCTTCTTGGCAACAAGGGCACACTGCTGACTCATATCCAGCTTCTCGTCCACTGTCACCCCTAGGTCCTTTTCCGCAGAACTGCTGCCTAGCCATTCGGTCCCTACTCTGTAGCTGTGCATTGGGTTCTTCCGTCCTAAGTGCAGGACCCTGCACTTATCCTTATTGAACCTCATCAGATTCCTTTTGGCCCAATCTTCCAATTGGTCTAGGTCCTTCTGTATCCTATCCCTCCCCTCCAGTGTATCTACCACTCCTCCCAGTTTAGTATCAAATTCACTCAGCACCTACATTTTCTGCTTTAAAAGTTCCCTAGGTGCCTAAGTTTCTGCTTTGGGCATGAGCACTGTTGCATCCCTCTAGGCAGCCAGACATAGGTGCTAGAAATAGCAGTGCGGGGTGTTTTGCTGCACCCCCTGGCTTGAAGTGGTTTCCATTACATACAGAGTTTACAGTTTCTTTCAATGGCTCTCAGTACCCCCACTATACAAATTGTTCCAGCATCCCGACAGACATCTAGCTTTTGTCTACGACCCAGTGCCATTCACAAATTGGGGGAAAGATAGGTGGTGAAGAGCACATCCAACCTAGGGGGCCTAGGCTGGGAGGCAGGCTGGATATCTCACCGACTGTATCAGGTCCCATTCAAGATCTCTCTGAAGGAGATGGTGGAGCCCCATCAGAGGCAACCTTGTAACTTTAAGCCCAGTAGTTAGACCACTCATTGCTGGGGATGAGACACACCCAGGTTCACTTCCCCACTCTGCCGGAGAGGGAGAAAAAATGTGATTCAGGGTCTCTCCTTCCCCTCAATCCCTTGGGGCATAGTTAATTTCATTACATCATTGCTGGTGCACACTCTTTCCCAAGCCCTACCAAAGGATGCCCATTGGTAGCAGCAGAGTTGAAGCTGCATGGGCATAGGTAGGAAACAGTAGCAGGTGTTTGCACAGTGAGAAAGGGGATTTGGCGAGAGGAATCAGTGACCCTCAGAATGTTTGGGTTTATTGCTCTCAGTCCTGCTCAAAAAACCATTTTAAACAAACAAACGGAGAAGCAGAAAAATTTTTAACAGTTTTCCTAACGATTTTTAAAAATCAGGACATACTACTAAATGGATGCTTTATCAAAAATCAATTCAGTTTTAAAAAGGCAAATGTCTCTTTTAAGCATAGCCAAAATAAATAAAATCTTAACATAATGCAGGTTATCACCCCAAACACCTTTTTTATCCTTTAAAAAGGGTTAGTCAAGCCATCATGTATACCTAGACAGTGCGCACATAGTGGTAATATATATTTATATTAGGATAGCATGCATGTACTTAGTTGAAGATGACATATAGCTATAGAAAGTCTAGTAACATATTATGGTCTCCAGAACTAAATATGGGACTTGATGCCAAGAACTTGTGCAATTACCTCCTGTAATTCTAGGAATTTCTTCTACTGTGCACAGAGATCATCAGTCTATCGTAATTCCATGGAAAAAGGAGGTATATACAAAATTTGTCTTGGTTTTTCCCCAGTTCATCCTGATTTCTCCTAGTCTGTCTTTTAGGCTGTAAGCTCTTTAGAGGAGGGTCTACTTCCACCACTGTAAGGGCTGAAAAACTAACTCTCAATTTCCAATTGCAGTGTTGTTAGTGATTTGCTGGGTGGCAACAGCTCCCCAAAGAATCAGCAACAGAATAATCAAATACCACAGCATTGCTTTCAAGACTGAAACATTGGTTGCACATGAAGAAAAAGAACTTTTAAGAGGTGTAACAGTATCAACTGGTGACCCCTGCAACAATATATTTTACATCTCTCTCTCACACACACACCTTTTGTTCTTAATCATACCTTTCAGAAAAAGTGTTTCCCCATCTTCCCTCAGATACAGAAATTTCTACCAAAAAAAAAAAAAAAAAAAAATCAGCCTGCCCTTGGGCAATATGGCTAGGCCAGCAACAGCTCTTTTACACTCTAAAAATTTCTCCGTTTGAAAATCCATTTTCTCACATCCATGCAGGACTAGTAATGAGATCTTTATACCATGAGCGAGGAATACTACAGGGGAGCCTAACACCAACTTCTAGCCCTCAAAGGTGCAGATATAGCCATTTTAAGTCATGACTTTTTGCTTTTAGAAACAAGTCAAAAACTGGATACAAAAGTATTAGTTCAATTAATTAACCGACAATATTTATACAACATCAATATTAAGGCAAGGCAGGCATAATTTTATGCATATTGAAGGTTTAAAATCATCAGAAAAATGTCTGACAAAAATTATGCAAGATATTGGCACTGTATAATATAAGAAAAAATTGAGGCAATAGCTGTTGGCTTCATTTTATTGCCTGTTAAGTGTTACAGTGTTCATTTATCAGCCCAAACTTTTGAAATGCTACAAAATGTAGATCAGAACTGTCAGTGCAAATATTAAATGTGTATTTGTTCTTGCAAGCAATTGTATTGGAACATATCTCTTCCTCATTATTAAGAACTAGAAGAAACAGATATTGTTCATAAGTGGTAAATGAAAAGACAAAATGCAGTATCCCAGCGGTGTTACAGCTTTCAAGTTTTCTAATGAGCTTCAAAAGTTTGCCCCCCAAAATGCCTGTGATTGTAGCACTATGGGATAATTGAATCAGAGGTGGTGAGCTAAGGGGCTCTTGATATTCTGATTCAACACACATGCATGTTGCATATATAGTAATAATTTTTATTTATAAGGGATTTTATCCCAGGAATACAAATGCATTTTACAAACTCTGTAGAGAGGAATCATTTCATCTGTGCATCTGAACAGCACTTCTTGGCTGGAATGCGTGGCTATTTGAAACACAATGCAACTGCGTGCTGTAGAACAGGAAGTGGAGAATATTGTATCCATGTTTCAGAATATTTAATTATATTAGTGGTTTTTAAAGTGTGCAGGAATGGCCATTTCTGTGAGCTCTTGCATTTCAGGACTCTGAAAATTCCCCATCAGCCAGTGCAATTGTCAAATGCCACATGGGGGGGATCTAAAATGTTTATCAGGATTCAACACTACAAATCTGGCATTTTGGTCTCTGTCACACTGTTCAGCAGACAGCAATCCCTTCCAAACATGGAATGAGAGGGCTTTCATGATCTGTTCATCACTCCGGATGGAGACAGCTTGCAACATAAATTCTAATTTATCATTTGTAAAGAGTTCAAATGGGAAGGGAGCTTTGCTGAGAGGATGAGACCTGGAAAGATGTTTGGAGCAGCGGGAACTATATTTTACTCATGTTTTGCTGTAAAATGTTTTGCTATTTCTATTTTATTCATTTTAAGTTGCCTGTCTCTTACACACACACACACAGAGTTGTATATATTTATACACACTTGACTAAATAAAATCCTGTCCAGCTAGGGTGACCAGATATCCCAATTTTACTGGGACAGTCCCCATATTTGGAGCTTTTTCTTATATAGACGTCTATTATCCCCCACTTCTGTCCCCATTTTTCACACTTGCTAACTGGTCACCCTATGTCCAGCACAGCCCTTCATGAAATCTAGAGTTGAGACAAAACAAGAGAATAAACCACAGAATTACAGATCTTGAAAATATTTACTTAATTCAATTGATACTGTGCTCCCGCTCATTTTTCAACCTGACATTTCCACTGATGGATAATCTCCTTTTCCCTTTTAGACAGCCAATTCTATCTTCCTTGTAGCCTCTCAACATATCAACTTCCACACAAGGATTGTCTGTCATTTTATACAATTATTATATTTGTGAGCATGAAATGGCAGCAGCCTCTTACGCCCTTTTTGCCACCATCTTCCTCCTTGGCAGCATTATTGATTAGTACTATATCTAGGTCTGCACCTTATATGTTCTGTTTGGATTTATTTCCTTGCCTTTTGAAACTTCCACACATCTACAGTCACTTTTCCTCAGCATGGTAGAGTCACATTTACATTTAAAATGCAATTCATTTTGCATACAAAAAATATGCAACTTAATGCTGGCTGTGAATTTAAAGGAATCTAATTGGGTCAACCATATAAACTGAGGCATTTAAATTAAATGCCATAACTTCTTGGATCATACTATCCATATGCTACTGGAGTGACTTTATGTCTAAAACATGATTTATCAAAGTAAACCAAAATTAGTTTTTGGAAATGATTCAGTGCTACCACTCTGAACAACACATTTTGCCAAAAGAACTTACAATGTGTAGAAGATGCTAAATTGTGGGGTTTACAGAGCACAATAAATCTTTTGGCTATTACTGATGCAAATGTACTTATCATAATTTCAATTCTGTGTTCAAATTAAACATTTGGAAACAATAAAGCTCCTTGATGCAGTTTTAATTAGCTCATTTCTAATTCTGAACTAAAATAAATTAAGGATTCTTTTAAGTGGCATAAAAACAGGGCAAGAACGGAGACAAAATATCAAGATAAAGTTTTCTACTTAATGTATTCATTGTTTAAAAGTTGTCATGATGGCTTAAGTATCACACTGCAATAAGTCAACTTAATAAAATCAAAAAGTACTGAGCTAAGTTGTCCTGCAGCATTGACAATTAACAAAAATATCCTTTTATGTATTCATACCATCAAGAAATCTTGAACATCATAAAAGCATATACGCATGTGACTGAAGCTGCTGTAATATATAGTGCAAAGTGATGATCCTAAAGGTTTCTGTAAAAGCGTTGTATTCTGGAATTCAGACACTGATATTGAACCTTGAGTGGCGAAAGTCACTTCGCCTTCTTAACACAAACCAAGATGAGATGTAACTGTCCTTTTAAGTCCCTAAGCAATGTTCAGATAACGCTGATATGTCATAATCTATAACTAAAAAAACCATCAGTACTGAATCTGTTCTTGCTGTTTTCTCATCCACTGGAACCCAACCAATGATGACCTCAGTGACCCCATGATTAACGACAGAATTAATACTGAACTAAAGAGACATTTTGCACAATTTCAAGCAGACTCAGTGAGTAATGTATTCATTTCTCTTCTTCCACTCCCCCCTTCTTTCCATTTATTTCTATTACTCATTAAGATTCAATCCTACCAAGTGGGAACAGCTTTCAGATCTCTGTTTGAAATGGCAAATAAATGGAAAGAGTAAGGGATTCTCTATGCACTGAAAAGAAAAATAAAAACCAATATGTACTACTCAATGTGTTACCCACTACAATTAAGAGAGAAGTACCCAGTCCCTTTATTCCAGATATACTCAACCAATAATAAAGACTACACTCTGAACAATCACAGCACTATCTAAATAATCATCCAGTTAATTCCTAAGGCAATTCATGCCACCAAAGTTTATTTGGCAGATCTGGCTGGGTAGATTTGTTTTCGGGTGGTGTTTTCATGTCCTTTCTGAGGGCAAATGTGATCGACATTTAGCCCATACTTTGCCCAGCTATTGGTATCTAATTATATCCAATACTAATGCTACCTTAGTTTTCCCTGGTCTCATGCTGCATATCTTTTCTGGAAGGGTCTTCCTACCCAGTGCTATATTTTAAATATAGATCTATTACACATACCATAATAGTAATTGATATCATTACATTTTAAACATTGGGAATTTTAAACTTGACAAAACATCGTTTTTCCTCAACCTTGTTCGCAGACCAGGTTGAAACGCATTTACTGAAACTTTCCAAAGAAAATTCAGCTTGAAACACAGCATGGAAATTTCAGCCCAAAGGGTAAAAGTTATGGTTAGAGTTCTGCACAGCTGAAAAGTGCGTCTTATAACTGAAAGTATTAGACAACTTTAAGCATAGGTGTCACTACTCTGCCTATAATCCAGCAATTTTATATAATTAACAATATATAGCCTAGGATTCATAATGAAGACTAACATTCTGTGGCATGTGGTATGCTATTAGTAAACATGAAGGTACTTCGCAAACTGGCTTTTTGGCTGTGGCATGCATCGTTTTTAAGCAAAATAAAATAATCTGGCATGTCTTTCACTTCTGAGAGCCAGGTCATATTTCACAAAACACTGCAGGGCATATTGGATGGGAAGTACAGTAAAGTGCAGGACTCTCTGTAATTTGAGAATGACAAAAGCCTTGAGAAATAGAGAAAATATTTATTATATAAAGATAGGGATGAGAAATAAGACATATGTTTCCGTTAGGCAGTTTATCACACAATACTTCATCCCCTTCTCTCACTTCATGTAAACAACTGATATTGGGTTGTTTTTCCCACACACGCACTTATGAAATAATTAAACTAAACATTTCTTATTTATTGGCAATACAATTATCCTGTGCCTAGTTGTTAAATACTACCAATATTAGATCCATCAGACATGAAAATCCTACGTACGGATATGTGATGCATTTATGGACCCAAAGTCCTTCAGAATCATGCAAATTCACATTTGATGTAGAGCTGCAGCAACCAGAGCCAGAGAGGCCAGAGAAGCAGCCCAGGGAGCTGGAGGCAGAGCAGCAGCAGCGCAGAGACAGAGTGGTGGAGCTGGGGCTGGAGCAGCCCGGAGCTGGGTGCGATGAGCAGCTGAGGAGAGTGAGGGGGACCCTGGGCAGCAGGCCCAGCACAGGGAGACACCTCAGCCAAGAGGCTCTGCAGGCCAGGCTTGGATCATAACCCCTACAGGGCGGGGGCGACACTGGAAAGGGTCCTACCACTTAGAGCCTGAGAGTGTGTGGCCACCACCAGAGCAAGTGTCCAACCCACAAATATCCCTGCAGCACAGCCATGGCCTGAGAAGAAGGCCTGGGACTTACAAGGAACAGACTGTGAACTGCCCTAGAATCATAGAATATCAGGGTTGGAAGGGACCTCAGGAGGTCATCTAGTCCAACCCCCTGCTCAAAGCAGGACCAATCCCCAATTAAATCATCCAAGCCAGGGCTTTGTCAAGCCTGACCTTAAAAACCTCTAAGGAAGGAGATTCTACCACCTCCCTAGGTAACGCATTCCAGTGTTTCACCACCCTCCTAGTGAAAAAGTTTTTCCTAATATCCAACCTAAACCTCCCCCACTGCAACTTGAGACCATTACTCCTTCTCCTGTCCTCTTCTACCACTGAGAATAGTCTAGAACCATCCTCTCTGGAACCACCTCTCAGGTAGTTGAAAGCAGCTATCAAATCCCCCCTCATTCTTCTCTTCTGCAGACTAAACAATCCCAGTTCCCTCAGCCTCTCCTCATAAGTCATGTGTTCCAGACCCCTAATCATTTTTGTTGCCCTTCGCTGGACTCTCTCCAATTTATCCACATCCTTCTTGTGGTGTGGGGCCCAAAACTGGATACAGTACTGCAGATGAGGCCTCACCAATGTCAAATAGAGGGGGACGATCACGTCCCTCAATCTGCTCGCTATGCCCCTACTTATACATCCCAAAATGCTATTGGCCTTCTTGGCAACAAGGGCACACTACTGACTCATATCCAGCTTCTCGTCTACTGTCACCCCTAGGTCCTTTTCCGCAGAACTGCTGCCTAACCATTCGGTCCCTAGTCTGTAGCTGTGCATTGGGTTCTTCCGTCCTAAGTGCAGGACCCTGCGCTTATCCTTGTTGAACCTCATCAGATTTCTTTTGGCCCAATCCTCCAATTTGTCTAGGTCTCTCTGTATCCTATCCCTGCCCTCCAGCGTATCTACCACTCCTCCCAGTTTAGTATCATCCGCAAATTTGCTGAGAGTGCAATCCACACCATCCTCCAGATCATTTATGAAGATATTGAACAAAACTGGCCCCAGGACCGACCCCTGGGGCACTCCACTTGACACCAGCTGCCAACTAGACATGGAGCCATTGATCACTACCCGTTGAGCCCGACAATCTAGCCAACTTTCTACCCACCTTATAGTGCATTCATCCAGCCCATACTTCTTTAACTTGCTGACAAGAATACTGTGGGAGACCGTGTCAAAAGCTTTGCTAAAGTCAAGAAACAATACATCCACTGCTTTCCCTTCATCCACAGAACCAGTAATCTCATCATAGAAGGCGATTAGATTAGTCAGGCATGACCTTCCCTTGGTGAATCCATGCTGACTCTTCCTGATCAGTTTCCTCTCATGTAAGTGCTTCAGGATTGATTCTTTGAGGACCTGCTCCATGATTTTTCAGGGACTGAGGTGAGGCTGACTGGCCTGTAGTTCCCAAGATCCTCCTTCTTCACTTTTTTAAAGATTGGCACTACATTAGCCTTTTTCCAGTCATCTGGGACTTCCCCCGTTTGCCATGAGTTTTCAAAGATAATGGCCAATGGCTCTGCAATCACAGCCGCCAATTCCTTTAGCACTCTCGGATGCAACTCGTCCGGCCCCATGGACTTGTGCACGTCCAGCTTTTCTAAATAGTCCCTAACCACCTCTTTCTCCACAGAGGGCTGGCCATCTATTCCCCATGTTGTGATGCCCAGCGCAGCAGTCTGGGAGCTGACCTTGTTCGTGAAGACAAAGGCAAAAAAAGCATTGAGTACATTAGCTTTTTCCACATCCTCTGTCACTAGGTTGCCTCCCTCATTCATTAAGGGGCCCACACTTTCCTTGGCTTTCTTCTTGTTGCCAACATACCTGAAGAAACCCTTCTTGTTACTCTTGACATCTCTTGCTAGCTGCAGCTCCAGGTGCTATTTGACCCTCCTGAATTCATTCCTACATGCCCGAGCAATATTTTTATACTCTTCCCTGGTCATATGTCCAACCTTCCACTTCTTGTAAGATTCTTTTTTATGTTTAAGATCCGCCTAGGATTTCACCGTTAAGCCAAGCTGGTCGCCTGCCATATTTACTATTCTTTCGACACATCGGGATGGTTTGTCCCTGTAACCTCAACAGGGATTCCTTGAAATACAGCCAGCTCTCCTGGACTCCTTTCCCCTTCATGTTAGTCCCCCAGGGGATCTTACCCATCTGTTCCCTGAGGGAGTCGAAGTCTGCTTTCCTGAAGTCCAGGGTCCGTATCCTGCTGCTTACCTTTCTTCCCTGTGTCAGGATCCTGAACTCAACCAACTCATGGTCACTGCCTCCCAGATTCCCATCCACTTTTGCTTCCCCCACTAATTCTTCCCGGTTTGTGAGCAGCAGGTCAAGAAAAGCTCCCCCCCAGTTGGCTCCTCTAGCACTTGCGCCAGGAAATTGTCCCCTACGCTTTCCAAAAACTTCCTGGATTGTCTATGCACTGCTGTATTGCTCTCCCAGCAGATATCAGGAAAATTAAAGTCACCCATGAGAACCAGGGCGTGCGATCTAGTAGCTTCTGCGAGCTGCCAGAAGAAAGCCTCATCCACCTCATCCCCCTGGTCCAGTGGTCTATAGCAGACTCCCACCACTACATCACTCTTGTTGCTCACACTTCTAAACTTAATCCAGAGACACTCAGGTTTTTCTGCAGTTTCGTACCGGAGCTCTGAGCAGTCATACTGCTCCCTTACATACAGTGCTACTCCCCCACCTTTTCTGCCCTGCCTGTCCTTCCTGAACAGTTTATAACCATCCATGACAGTACTCCAGTCATGTGAGTTGTCCCACCAAGTCTCCGTTATTCCAATCACATCATAATTCCTTGACATCACCAGGACCTCCAGTTCTCCCTGCTTGTTTCCAAGGCTTTGTGCATTCGTATATAAGCACTTGAGATAACCTGCTGATCGCCCCTCGTTCTCAGTATGAGGCAGGAGCCCTCCCCTCACAGACATTCCTGCCTGTGCTTCCTCCCGGTATCCCGCTTTCCCACTTACCTCAGGGCTTTGGTCTCCTTCCCCCGGTGAGCCTAGTTTAAAGCCCTCCTCACTAGGTTAGCCAGCCTGCTCGCAAAGATGCTCTTCCCTCTCTTCGTAAGGTGGAGCCCGTCTCTGCCCAGCACTCCTCCTTCATGGAACACCATCCCATGGTCAAAGAATCCAAAGCCTTCTCTCCGACACCACCTGCGTAGCCATTCGTTGACTTCCACGATTCGACGGTCCCTACCCAGGCCTTTTCCTTCCACGGGGAGGATGGACGAGAACACCACTTGCGCCTCAAACTCCTTTATCCTTCTTCCCAGAGCCATGTTCTTCTTCCCAGAGCCCTGATATTCCAGAGACACTGTTTTGTGATGTTCCCTGCCACAGAGCGGGTTGATGGGTTTCCTTTAACCTTTCCCATTTTTCCTTATTCTTTTTAAAATTAATTATTGATTAAATAATTTGCATTTGCTTTAACTTGTATGTAATGGTCAGTGGGTCAGAGAAGTGCCCAGTGCAGAGAGAGTACCCCGGAGTGGGGACACCCTAGCCCCTGTCCTAGGTGACTGCAGCAGGGTTTGGGGTCGAGCCCCCCAGGAATCCTGGGCCCAGTCTTGTTGGGGTTACGAGTACTCTGCCAGACAGGAGAGTGGAAGGGGAGTCCTCAAGGGCAGGGAGGCCACTGGGTAAAGGAAGTGGGAGCGAGGACTCAGATCCTTTCGTTAGCCCACTTCACCGGGGTAGTGCGGAAGCCAGGAAAGTTCCCTACAATAGCGGGACTAATTTCCCCGCTTACACAAAGCACTTAAGCATACAGGTAGCAACATTGACAGTAATGCCTGAAAACTGCATGGAGACTATTTAAAAACACCATAATAGAGCTCAAACTAAATGTATATCCCAAATTAAAAAAAAAAAAAAAAAAAGAGGACCAAAAAAATGCCACGATAACTAAAGAGCAAAGTAAAAGAGGCAGTTAGAGGCAAAAGGACATCCTTTAAAAACTGGAAGTTAAAATCACACTAAGGAAAATAGAAAGGTGCATAAACTCTGGCAAGTCAAGTGTAAAAGTATAATAAAGCAGGAGAGAAAGGGTAGGAATAAATAGTCAATTTTCACAAGGGAGAGATGTAAATCAGTGGTTCCCCAAGGATCTGTACTGGGACCTGTACTGCTCAACACGTTCACTCTCTTTTCCAGAACATGAATTAACTGTGAGGTGTCAAAATTTGCAGACAATACAAAATTACTCGAGACAGTTAGGTAGAAAAGCTGATTGCAAGAGGCTACAAAGGGATCTCACAAAACTGGGTGACAAAATGGCTGATGAAATTCACTGTTGATAAGTGCAAAGTAATCCCAACTATACATACAACATGATAGGGCCTAAATTAATTCTTACCACTCAAGACAGAGCTTGGAGTCATTGTGGATAAGACTCTGCAAACATCTGCTCAATGTGCAGCAGCAGTCAAAAAAGCTAACAATGTTAGGAACCATTATGAAAGGAATAGATAATAAAACAGAAAATGTCATAATGCCACTACCTATATCCATTGTATGCCCATACCTTGAATACCGCATGCAGTTCTGGTCACCCTATCACAACAGATAATAGAACTGGGAAAGGTGCAAAGAAAGGCCACAAAAACCATTAGGTGATGGAACAGCTTCCATATGAGGAGAGATTAAAAAGATGGACTATTCATCTTAGAAAAGAGATGACTAAAGGGCAATATGATCATCAAAGGCATGGAGAAAAAAAAAGTGTTATTTACACAAAAGCTAGGGGTCACCAATGAAATTAATAGGCAGCAGGTTTTAAAAAAAACCAACCAAAAAAAAAAAAGTACTTCTTCACACAATGCACAATAAACCTGGGGAAAGGCTATCAGCCAAGATCATCAGGGATGCAACCCCATGCTTTGGGTGTCCCTAAATCTCCACTTACCAGAAACCTGGACTGGATGGCAGGGAATGGATCACTCAGAATTGTCCTGTTCTGTTTATTCCTTCCGAAGTATCTGTCACTGGCTACTGACTGCGACAGGATATTGGGCTAGATGGACCACTAGTCTGACCCAGTGTGGCCATTCTTATGTTCCTATGTCAATGAGACTATTCACATGCTTAAAAAAGTTAAATGTGTGCTCAAGTGCTTTGCTGCTTCAGATACATGGGAGGGATGGTGGCCTCCAATAAAACAATAGTTCAAGAGTAGCAAAAGACTACTAGGTATTCCTCTGCTCCTAATGGAAATATGCTATCTGCACTGGGTGAACTTGGAGAGGAGCAAGTAACCTCATTCCCACCCTATAAAAATGGCCTCAGTTGCTTTCCAGAAGGTAAAGGGAAGGTTAACGAAGGGATGTAGGCAAGGAAAGCTATGGCCATTTCTCCTGCTCCCTGGGTTTCAGTTTCCCCTGCTCCACACAGGACCACCTGATGTTGGTGACTTCAGTGTCTTGTCTTTTATCAATGTTCTTTTTGTACAACCAGGGTATTTCTCCACAACATTTCATTTAAAATTACAAGGATAAAGAAACGGGGCGGGTGAAGTAATATCTTCAATTTCTGTTGTTGAGAGGGTGTAAGTGTGAAAGCTTGTCTCTGAGCTCTGCTTCAGGTCTGGGTAAGTAACTCAAAGGCTACATCTACATTACAGTACTTGCAACTGTGCCACTGTAGCACATGTAGTGGAAACGCTCTAAGCAGATGAGAGCGAGTTCTCCCATCAGCTTAATAACTCCTACTTCTGTGAGAGGTGGTAGCTATATCCGTGGCAGAAGCTCTCCCACCAACATAGTGCTGTCTACACCTGAGCTTAGTCAGTATAAATTTACATCGCTCAGCCATAATCCAGTATTTCTATTCAGTCCATTATTTTTCATGTCTGGCAAAGTTATGAATTTAAGCTCCCAGGCTTGTCTTTTGAAAGCATTGTGCAGGTTTCCTTTGTGGATGACGACTGATAGATCAGATATCGAGACATTGCTTTGTGGAAAAACGTGTTCACCCACAGGTGATGTGGTGTTTTTCTATCTTTTATCATTTTCCTGTGAGAGTTAATTCGAGAGCGCAGTGATTGCCTGGTTTCACCTACATAGTTGCTATTGGGGCATTTTGTGCATTGCACAAGGTACACCACGTGGTGTGATAGGCATGTGTATGACACATGGATCTTGAAAGATTTGTTGTGGGGAGTGTTGATCATTGTAGCAGCATCTGTTGTTCTGGCAGGGTCTAGTGTCACTTGAGTTGATGTTTCCTGGTCTGTGGGGAGCCTGGAACCTTAAATTCATAACTTTGCTAGACAGACATGAAAAATCATGGACTGAATAGAAACACTGGATTTATGGCTTATTACAACAATTTGTAACCCACTAACAATCCCCACCCCTATCTGCTTCCCCCCCACACTCTTCCTTTCCTCCCTATGATTAGAGGGGTGTTAATTGGCCACGTCACCTTGAATGGTCCCTTAAAATGTGTTAACTACTTGTGCTAAACAATCTGTTCCACCTTGTGTTTAGCTGTGACATGTTGAGTACATTTTCCACACCTGAAGAAGAGCTCTGTGTAGCTTGAAAACTTGTCTCTCTCACCAACAGAACTTCTTCCAATAAAAGATATTACCTCACCCACCTTGTCTCTCTGATATCCTGGGACCAACAGGGCTACAACAACACTGCAAACAAGTATACATAGTCAGCCATTCTTACTCCTTTCCTACTATGCAATTCATTTATATAAGGAAAGGCTATAAAATCAATAATCTTGGTTTGAGTTGTTTTATATTAGACTATTATTTGTTTTAAATGTTGCCATAGCTGTGCCAGCATAATCACATAGGGTAAATCATAGAATCATAGAATATCAGGGTTGGAAGGGACCCCAGAAGGTCATCTAGTCCAACCCCCTGCTCAAAGCAGGACCAATTCCCAGATAAATCATCCCAGCCAGGGCTTTGTCAAGCCTGACCTTAAAAACCTCTAAGGAAGGAGATTCTACCACCTCCTTAGGTAACGCATTCCAGTGTTTCACCACCCTCTTAGTGAAAAAGTTTTTCCTAATATCCAATCTAAACCTCCCCCACTGCAACTTGAGACCATTACTCCTCGTTCTGTCATCTGCTACCATTGAGAACAGTCTAGAGCCATCCTCTTTGGAACCACCTCTCAGGTAGTTGAAAGCAGCTATCAAATCCCCCCTCATTCTTCTCTTCTGCAGGCTAAACAATCCCAGCTCCCTCAGCCTCTCCTCATAACTCATGTGTTCCAGTCCCCTAATCATTTTTGTTGCCCTTCGCTGGACTCTCTCCAATTTATCCACATCCTTCTTGAAGTGTGGGGCCCAAAACTGGACACAGTACTCCAGATGAGGCCTCACCAATGTCGAATAGAGGGGAACGATCACGTCCCTCAATCTGCTCGCTATGCCCCTACTTATACATCCCAAAATGCCATTGGCCTTCTTGGCAACAAGGGCACACTGCTGACTCATATCCAGCTTCTCGTCCACTGTCACCCCTAGGTCCTTTTCCGCAGAACTGCTGCCTAGCCGTTCGGTCCCTAGTCTGTAGCTGTGCATTGGGTTCTTCCGTCCTAAGTGCAGGACCCTGCACTTATCCTTATTGAACCTCATCAGATTTCTTTTGGCCCAATCCTCCAATTTGTCTAGGTCCTTCTGTATCCTATCCCTGCCCTCCAGCGTATCTACCACTCCTCCCAGTTTAGTATCATCCGCAAATTTGCTGAGAGTGCAATCCACACCATCCTCCAGATCATTTATGAAGATATTGAACAAAACCGGCCCCAGGACCGACCCTTGGGGCACTCCACTTGATACCGGCTGCCAACTAGACATGGAGCCATTGATCACTACCCGTTGAGCCCGACAATCTAGCCAGCTTTCTACCCACCTTATAGTGCATTCATCCAGCCCATACTTCCTTAACTTGCTGACAAGAATACTGTGGGAATGAAGCCTACACCTATGGAAGAGGTTTTTCTGATGGTTTTACTTCCCTGAATGATGGTAAATCGGTTCATGGAAGCATTCTTCTGTCGACATTGCTGCAGCTACACCAGCGCTTAGATCCACATAGCTATGTCAGTCATGGATGTGAATTTTTCACTCCCCTGACTGATGTAGCTATATCAGCCTATATTTTAACTGTAGGCTAGGATTAAAACAATTAATTTTAATCATCATTTCCCGAATCCTTGTAGTTTTGTGTTTATTTCTCATTTTTGAGAGCATATCTCTTTGCACAATTTGTCAAGGCAGAGAGTATTTGCGGGGGGGAGGGGGTTCCCTACAATTTTCTTGCATTGTTCCAAACAGTAAATCAGAATACACATGCGTTAGTAAGACAACAAATGTATTCGATATCATCATGCAACTCCAACTTACTATTAAAATATTTTGGCCCAAATCCTCAAAAGGTATTAGGCACCTAATTCCCATTGAATTTAATGGTAGTTTGGCACCTAAATTCCTTTGAGGATCTGGGCCTTTGTGTATGCAAATTTGTAATTGCTTCAATGAGCAATACTAAACTTGGAAAATTTGGTACATCCATCCATTTATTTAAATATCTGTATTATAGAGCACCCAGACAATCCAATCAGTATTCTGCTGAATGTCAATTTATCTCATGTAGCCCTGTTTTGTCCCAAGATATGAGAGAGACAAGGTCGGTAAGGTAATATCTTTTATTGGACCACCTTCTGTTGGTGAAAGATATTTTATGGGCAGTTTTGAGAGTATTCTTGGAATCATTACCAAAAAGTATTACAGACTATGAAATATCCAGAGATCTGAAAATGTCTTATACTTCACCTCTTAGGAGTGTATGGACTGCACAGGCATTTACACACACATGCTATGAACAGCAGACAGTCTAACTGTAGACTAGTACATCATAGTTCTTCCATTGTAACTTCCTACCATGGAATCATAGAGTATCAGGGTTGGAACAGACCTCAGGAGGGTCATCTAGTCCAACCCCCTGCTCAAAGCAGGACCAAGCCCCAATAGGATACACCATAAGCGAATAGGTGCAGAACACACTGAAGCATATAATAAAGACTGCCACAGCCACTCAGCCTTCACATTTGTGCTTCTGTGTTGCCACATGTGGTGGTCTAAACAAATGGGGCAGGACAGAAGAAAGAATCTATATTTCCACAAACATTACACCCATTAAGGCAAAACCATTCTACTTTGAAAGAAAAAGACTGACAAAGGTGTCAGAAATATTTCTCCTCCATAACAAGGTAACTGAAAGTTGCCATTTTGGTCTTACACGCATCTTAGAACTCTTGAGCAATGCGCAAACAGCTTTCACGGCATACTTCACAGAGCAGGGATGAGACAGTTCCAAAACAGGAGAGTCAAAATGCATTATTTGTTGGAATTAGACTAGACAGGGAAGGAAAGTAAGACTTTTACAACTGTCTAGTGATGCAAACTGGAAAGTTAATTTTCTACAAGTCTCTTTACGATGGTTGCGGTTCCAAATAATGAAGGATTATCTCTCTCCATTGCTGACTGTGCATTACAGAAAATCATGTCATTTACAATGACAAATGCCTTTGTGACTGAATGCAACTTCCCAGCATAAAATGCACTGAAACCAAACTATATGAAAAGCCAGAAGGTGGAAAATGGTGCTTGAGTTGCAGTCTCAGGGGCTCAGCCAAGATCTGACTTGTTACTTAGCCAGTGCCAGACACAGAAATCACATTAGCATTATAAATTAATCTCATTACTTTACTTACGCCAGAGAAATATTTGTAGACAATGCAAGATCAAGAAAATACTGGTATTAACTTTACTAAAAGTTTTCACTTTCAAACCAATCAATATTTCCTGAGTTTCAGCTGTAACTAATCATAATGAAAATGTACAGGTTTAATCAACCCAAAATCAATGTAGTCAAGTAAAAACAGAATTAGTACTGCTCCCTCTCTCCTTGTGCATCGACTCAATTCTGCAGCTATCAAAGTAGCACCTATAATATGGTTTAATGTTAAATCATCTAAAGAAGAAACTTAAGGAACACAGATATAGTTACATGCATACCCATTTCAAATTTGGGCAGGGAAAGAAACTGTTGACTAAAATGTAAGTGACTTAAGTGCCTAAATCCCTTTTGAAAATTGGATATAGGCACCTAGGAATATAAAGTCTCACTGAAAATCAACGGGACTTATGCTGTTAAGTACCTATGTCACTTCTGAAAATGTTAAATAAGAAATTGAGTAAGTTCAGTTTGTTTTACCTCAGGCTACCTATTCTCTAGTCCCTGACCATGGCCACTCCACACTAAGCAATCTTTAAAAAAAAATTCTCACTAATGCTAGCATTGAATAGGTGATATCACTTGTGGAAGCCCTAATGTGAACTAGGCATCTGCAGCTTCCATCATGTTTACCACTGTAATAGGGTAAAACTGGTAGGAATTTCTATGAATTTTCCTCTCTGTTCTTCTTCTTGGACCTGCTATAACAAGGGTGTCAAACATACAGCCCATGGGCTGAATATGACCCATGGAATAGTTTCATCTGGCCCGCAGACTTCCCATGCATCTTTGGACTTTTCTAACTGATCCCAGAGCCCACATTAGAGGGTATGATTTGTAAAGGGTTCTAGTGTGTTGCTCTCTAACTCCTCCATGTGGATCCTGCTAGTGTGCACTGATGAAGACCTGTTTCAAACAGGACTACCATCAATGTGCACTAAGGAATATTCAGCGTGCGCCAGCTGGGTCCACATAGTGGAGTTAGAGCACAACATACTGGTGTGCTCTACAACATCACACCCCTATAGTCCACACTCTGGCACAGCAATCCAGCAAAACCTGATGTACAGACATAGAACCACTTGGTCATGTTTAAGAGATGATGGTAGAGGCCTAAATCTGATGGAAGCTGGCATGTGTCATGGCAAAGCGAAAGGATACTGAAGAGCACTTACCTGCCCGCTGGAAAGTAGAAATCCCAACCAGGCATTGCAAAGGAAAGAAAACTTCCAATAAGTCAAAGGATGAATGCCTATTGCAACCAGTAGAATGACAAATTCCCCTTTAAGTTGAAAAAAAATTGGGGGGATACCTCTTCTTCTGTGCTTCCCTTCCTTGATTTATTCAGCTTGTGACAAATGGCCATCATATCTTTATCCACGAGGAGAACGATAGGTCAAGCATGTTTTGCATTTCAAGAGAAATAGAGGGGTAGCCATGTTAGTTTGTATCAACAAAAACATCTGCTTGCATCTGAAGAAGTGGATTTTTTACCCATTAAAGCCTATACCCAAATAAATCGGTTAGTCTTTAAGGTGCCACCAGACTCTCCATTGTTTTTTAAGAGAAAGAGAGAATTTCATATTTCTTTGTGGACATGAGTCCACAAGCTTGACTGGTAAAGAATAGAAAGTTGTGGTAAAAGAATACAACATTCAAAGAGACTAAGAAGCAAACCATGATGAAAATATAACAAGTACACAAGAAAGTTACATGAAGACAAATACTCTGAATTAGCAAAGCCAGTCATTGAAAAAGCAGCAGTAAGTGTTTACTGATGTTCAGCAAGTAAGTGATGCTGCTGTTAAGGCAAGCTACGCGATTACCCATTAAATAGTGGTGCCATCTAAACCATTATCTGAGGAAGAATTTTTGAGGAACTGCAGGCTAAAACTTACAAACTCGTTTGTCCAGGTAAGCAGAAAACTTTTGCAAATATCAGCCTCTCAAGAAACACAATTGCTGAGAGAAACAATGATTTATCTGAGGATTTGAACAGTCAACTCCAGGACAGAGCAAAGTCTTTTTTTTCAGATGCATTTGATGAAAGCCCAGATGTAGGTGATGTCTCTCAGCAGGCAGTGTTTATTCATGGAGCTGATGAGAAAACGTGTATAGCTGATGAGAAAATGTGTATAGCAAAGTAGCTTGTAGAATTGCTACAGATGAGAGATGCAATAACAGCAAACGTCCTCTTCAGCAACTTGGTGGAAGCTCTGAACAAATTGGATGTGGACTGGACAAGCACTGGGAGTCTAGCCACAGATGGGGTACCCTCAATGGTGTGCAAGAAAGCTGGAGTTGTGACAAAATTAAAAGGCCAAATTGAAAATGATCAACCATAACCAACAGTTCAGCGGTTTTCACTGCATTTTACATCAAAAAGCTCTTTATAGTATGTCAAGGTTCCTCCCCCACTCTGAACTCTAGGGTACAGATGTGGGGACCTGCATGAAAAACCTCCTAAGCTTATCTTTACCAGCTTAGGTCAAAACTTCCCCAAGGTACAAAATATTACCCCCGTTATCCTTGGAATGGCCGCTACCACCACCAAACTAATACTGGTTACTGGGGAAGAGCTGTTTGGACGCGTCCTTCCCCCCAAAATACTTCCCAAAACCTTGCACCCCACTTCCTGGACAAGGTTTGGTAAAAAGCCTCACCAATTTGCCTAGGTGACTACAGACCCAGACCCTTGGATCTTAAGAACAATGAACAATCCTCCCAACACTTGCACCCCCCCTTTCCTGGGAAATGTTGGATAAAAAGCCTCACCAATTTGCATAGGTGACCACAGACCCAAACCCTTGGATCTGAGAACAATGAAAAAGCATTCAGTGTTTTACAAGAAGACTTTTATTAAAAAATAGAAGTAAATAGAAATAAAGAAATCCCCCCTGTAAAATCAGGATGGTAGATATCTTACAGGGTAATTAGATTCAAAAACATAGAGAACCCCTCTAGGCAAAACCTTAAGTTACAAAAAAGATACACAGTCAGAAATAGTTATTCTATTCAGCACAATTCTTTTCTCAGCCATTTAAAGAAATCATAATCTAACACATACCTAGCTAGATTACTTACTAAAAGTTCTAAGACTCCATTCCTGTTCTGTCCCCGGCCAAGACGACTACAGACAGACACACAAACCCTTTGTTTCTCTCTCTCCTCCCAGCTTTTGAAAGTATCTTGTCTCCTCATTGGTCATTTTGGTCAGGTGCCAGCGAGGTTACCTTTAGCTTCTTAACCCTTTACAGGTGAGAGGAGCTTTCCCCTGGCCAGGAGGGATTTCAAAGGGGTTTACCCTTCCCTTTATATTTATGACACGCCCCCCAAATCTCAGCTAGGGTGAAACACTGGCTGGGATTTCTTCCTGGAGCTCTAGGAAAACAGAGTTAATAAGACACATGCATCTCTAAATATACTACCAAGTACATAAAGACTAACAATATTTTCCACATCTCAAGGACGATTTTAACCAGTTGATTCTGGGAAACTTTCACGGGAGAGTGCATCAGCCACTTTGTTAGAAGCTCCTGAGATGTGTTGGATGTCGAAATCAAAATCTTGGAGAGCTAAACTCCACTGAAGAAGTTTTTTGTTAGTTTCTTTGACGGTGTGAAGCCACTTTAGTGCAGCATGGTCGGTTTGCAGGTGGAAACGCCGTCCCCAAACATATGGGCGTAGCTTTTCCAGAGCGTAGACAATGGCATAACATTCTTTTTCAGTGACTGACCAGTTGCTTTCCCTCTCAGACAGTTTTTTGCTGAGAAACACTACAAGGTGGAATTCTTGATCAGGTCCTTTCTGCATTAAAACTGCTCCCACACCACGCTCGGATGCATCTGTGGTTACTAGGAACGGTTTGTCAAAGTCTGGGGCCCTTAGTACAGGGTCAGACATGAGTGTCGCTTTAAGCTTGTTAAAGGCCTTCTGACACTTTCCGGTCCACTGAACAGCATTTGGCTGTTTCTTTTTGGTTAGGTCTGTCAGTGGGGCAGCGATTTGGCTGTAGTGCGGTACAAATCGTCTGTAATAACCGGCCAAGCCTAAGAAGGATTGAACCTGTTTCTTTGACTTTGGGACAGGCCACTTTTGGATAGCATCCACTTTGGCCTGTAGGGGGCTGATAGTTCCTTGACCCACCTGGTGTCCAAGGTAAGTCACTCTGTTTAGGCCTATTTGACACTTCTTAGCCTTAACAGTTAGTCCTGCCTCCCTTATGCGCTCAAGGACTTTTTGTAGATGTTCCAGGTGGTCTGCCCAGGAATCCGAAAATATGGCCACATCGTCAAGGTAGGCGACTGCATATTCTCCTAATCCCGCTAGGAGACCATCTACAAGTCTTTGGAAAGTGGCGGGTGCATTTCGCAGCCCGAAAGGGAGTACATTAAATTCATACAGCCCGAGATGTGTGATGAAGGCTGACCTTTCCTTGGCAGATTCATCTAGCGGTACCTGCCAGTACCCCTTGGTTAACTCCAAGGTAGAGATGAACTGGGCCCTTCCCAGTTTCTCTAATAGTTCATCTGTGCGTGGCATGGGATAGTTGTCTGGGCGAGTTACAGCATTTAGCTTACGGTAGTCCACGCAAAAACGTATTTCCCCATCTGGTTTGGGAACTAGAACCACTGGAGATGCCCATGCACTTTCAGAGGGGCGGATTACACCCATCTGTAACATATCCTGGATCTCCCGTTCTATAGCAGTTTTAGCTTGAGGAGACACCCGGTAAGGTTGGACCCTAATTGGGTGAGCATTACCTGTGTCAATGGAGTGGTATGCCCGTTCAGTCAGTCCTGGGGTGGCTGAGAACGTTGGCGCGTAGCTAGTGCACAGCTCCTGGATCTGCTGTCGCTGCATACGCCCAAGGGTCACGGAGAGGTTCACCTCTTCCACACCACCAGCACATTTCCCTTCGTAGTAAACACCTTCAGGCCACTCAGCGTCGTCTCCTCCCTGGGCTGTAAACTGACAAACCTTTAATTCTCTGGAATAAAAGGACTTTAGAGAATTAATAGGGTACACCTTAGGCTTTCGGTTGGAGGTGGGGAATGCTATGAGATAATTAACAGCTCCCAGGCGCTCCTGGACCGTGAATGGCCCTTCCCATGATGCTTCCATTTTATGGGCCTGGAGTGCCTTTAAGACCATGACCTGGTCTCCTACTTTGAAGGAACGCTCTCTGGCATGTTTATCATACCAGGCTTTTTGCTCTTTTTGAGCATCCTGTAAGTTTTCTCTAGCAAGGGCTAAAGAGGTTCGGAGGGTGTTTTGTAGGTTGGTTACAAAGTCCAGAATGTTAGTTCCTGGAGAAGGTGTAAATCCCTCCCATTGCTGCTTCACCAACTGCAATGGCCCCTTAACCTCACGGCCATATACAAGTTCAAATGGGGAAAACCCTAAACTGGGATGTGGTACAGCTCTGTAGGCAAAGAGCAACTGCTGCAATACTAGGTCCCAATCATTGGAGTGCTCATTTACGAATTTACGTATCATGGCCCCCAAAGTTCCATTAAACTTCTCCACCATGCCATTTGTTTGATGATGGTAAGGAGTGGCAACCAAGTGATTTACCCCATGAGCTTCCCAAAGGTTTTTCATAGTTCCTGCCAGGAAATTAGTCCCTGCATCTGTGAGGATGTCGGAGGGCCAACCTACCCTGGCAAAAATGTCTGCTAGTGCCTGGCACACACTTTTAGCCCTGGTGTTGCTTAGAGCTACTGCTTCCGGCCATCGGGTGGCAAAATCCATGAAAGTCAGTATGTACTGCTTTCCTCTGGGTGTCTTTTTCGGAAAAGGACCCAGAATATCCACAGCTACTCGCTGAAATGGAACTTTAATGATGGGGAGTGGCTGGAGAGGAGCTTTGACCTGGTCTTGGGGTTTTCCCACTCTTTGGCACACCTCACAAGACTGGACATAGGTAGAAACATCCTTGCCCATTCCCTCCCAGTGGAATGACCCCCCCAAACGGTCTTTGGTCCTGTTCACCCCAGCATGGCCACTAGGGTGATCATGGGCTAAGCTCAAGAGCTTGGCCCGGTATTTAGTTGGAACTACCAACTGTCTCTGAGGATGCCAGTCTTCCTGGTGTCCCCCAGAAAGAGTTTCCTTGTATAAAAGTCCTCTTTCTACAACAAACCTGGATCGATTAGAAGAGCTGAGAGGCGGTGGGTTGCTCCGTGCCGCCGTCCAAGCTCTCTGGAGGCTTTCATCTGCTTCCTGTTCGGTCTGGAACTGTTCCCTTGATGCTGGAGACATCAGTTCCTCATGGGATTGTGGACCTAGGCTTGGTCCCTCTGGAAGCGATATAGGGGATGGAGCTGTTTCTGTTGACTGTGAACCGCTCTCCGCTGGTGTACTATGTTGGGATTCAGGCTCCGGCTGAGCCTCTTGTGTAGGGTTATCGGCTGCTGCCAGTTCAGGTTCGGTGGGGCCCTCTGGTGTTGAGGTTGCAAGTACTGGATTCAGTGCTGACACGGGGTCTGGTGTTGGTTGTTCGGCTGGTTCCGGTTCTGGGACTGGTTCCGTCTGGGTCTCTGGGACTGGATCCACTACTGCTGTTGCAGACATTGGCCTGGGGTCCAGGTCCATCACCTCTGACTGGGTCCTGATAGAAGTTTCCGGAACAGAGCTAGGCCTCACGGCTTGTTTAGCCTGGTTGCGGGTGACCATTCCCACCCTCTTGGCCTGCTTCACATGATTGGCCAAGTCTTCCCCCAACAGCATGGGGATGGGATAATCATCATAGACTGCAAAAGTCCACATTCCTGACCAGCCCTTGTACTGGACAGGCAACTTGGCTGTAGGCAAATTGAAAGAGTTGGACTTGAAGGGTTGAATCGTCACTTGGATCTCTGGGTTGATTAAATTGGGGTCCACTAAGGAAGCATGGATAGCTGACACTTGTGCTCCGGTGTCCCTCCACGCGGTGACCTTCTTCCCGCCCACACTCACAGTTTCCCTCCGCTCCAAGGGTATCTGGGAGGTATCTGGGCCTGTGGACCTCTGGTGTGATTCCGGTGCAATGAACTGTAATCTGTTGGGGTTCTTGGGGCAGTTGGCTTTTACATGCCCCAGCTCGTTACACTTAAAACATCGTCCAGCTGACGGGTCACTGGGGCGAGGAGGGTTGCTGGAGAACGGGGTGGTGGGACGATAAGGGGTCTGGAGGGTTCTTTGGGAGGTAGGTGGGGCTTTGGGCGGCCCCCGGTAATAGGGTGTGGTCTGGGGTGGTCCCTTCTGGTCTCCGCTCCAACTGCGACCAGTTTTCTTCTTCTCTGCCACCTCCACCCATCTGGCTCCAATCTCTCCTGCCTCAATTACAGTTTTGGGTTTCCCATCTAGGATGTATCTTTCTATTTCCTCAGGAACACCCTCTAAGAATTGTTCCATTTGCATTAGGAAGGGCAAATTTACTGGAGATTCAACACTTGCTCCTGATATCCAGGCATCCCAATGTTTTACAATGTGGTAGGCATGTCGGGTAAATGACATGTCTGGTTTCCACCTTAGGGCTCTGAACCTCCGACGAGACTGCTCGGGTGTTATCCCCATTCTGACTCTCGCCTTGGATTTAAACAGTTCATACTTGTTCATGTGTTCTTTAGGCATTTCAGCTGCCACCTCAGCTAAGGGTCCACTGAGCTGCGGCCTCAGCTCTACCATGTATTGGTCAGTAGAGATGTTGTACCCAAGGCAGGCCCTTTCGAAGTTTTCTAAGAAGGCCTCAGTATCATCACCTGCCTTGTAGGTGGGGAACTTTCTGGGATGGGAAGTGGTACCTGGAGAAGGATTGCTAGGGTTTGTTGGTATATTCTGCTGGGCCTTTATCCTCTCCATCTCCTCCACATGCTTCCTCTCTTTTTCCTTCTCCTCCTCCACATGCTTCCTCTCTTTTTCCCTCTCCTCCTCCACATGCTTCCTTGCCTCCATTTCCCTCTTGTGGGCAGCCTCTTGGTGTTGTTCTGCCTCCCTTTCTTGTTCCTTCTTCAGCTGCATGAGTTCTATCTGTCTTTCATGTTCCCTTTGTTTTTCCTCAGCCTGAAATTTGGCTAATTCCAGCTGTAGTCGAGCTGAGGATTTGGCCATTCTAACCTCTCTGTTTTTAACTAACTTTACACCCGAGGTTTAGAAATAAACAAACAAAACTTGGCTGTAAAATTTTGCTGTGCTGGAATAGAATACCTATTCTCTGATAGTGATTGTCAGCCTACAGAAAAAGACAATCCCCTTGTCTCTGCTCTGGGCCCAAATTAAAGCAAAAAACCTCCAACTACTTGCTTACCCAGCCCAAAGAAAAAAAAAATTCTTTTCAAACCTGTGCTCCTTGTAAAACAAAACAAAAAAAATCAAAATCCTAAAAAAAACCCTGCCACTTTTGTCTCCAGGCAAATGGGTAGAGCACACCCCCCCTATTTACTTTTAGGAAGAAAAGAAAAAAAAACCTCTGGGTTGGAAGACTGTGAATTTCCCTGCAGGAGTTAAGTACCCTGCCTCCAGGCAAAAAAAACCTGCAATTCACAAGATAATCCCCTTTTGTCTCTGCTTGGCCACAAAGCAGAGAGAAAACAAGCTGCTTTCAGTTTCAAAGCTGCTTTCTGGACTTCCTAAAAATTCCTTTTTAAAATCTGTATTTCTAGTTCAAAAAATCTCAACTGGATCTCAAAATGATTTCAGGTTAATCCCACCACTGTGCCACCATGTCAAGGTTCCTCCCCCACTCTGAACTCTAGGGTACAGATGTGGGGACCTGCATGAAAAACCTCCTAAGCTTATCTTTACCAGCTTAGGTCAAAACTTCCCCAAGGTACAAAATATTACCCCCGTTATCCTTGGAATGGCCGCTACCACCACCAAACTAATACTGGTTACTGGGGAAGAGCTGTTTGGACGCGTCCTTCCCCCCAAAATACTTCCCAAAACCTTGCACCCCACTTCCTGGACAAGGTTTGGTAAAAAGCCTCACCAATTTGCCTAGGTGACTACAGACCCAGACCCTTGGATCTTAAGAACAATGAACAATCCTCCCAACACTTGCACCCCCCCTTTCCTGGGAAATGTTGGATAAAAAGCCTCACCAATTTGCATAGGTGACCACAGACCCAAACCCTTGGATCTGAGAACAATGAAAAAGCATTCAGTGTTTTACAAGAAGACTTTTAATAAAAAATAGAAGTAAATAGAAATAAAGAAATCCCCCCTGTAAAATCAGGATGGTAGATATCTTACAGGGTAATTAGATTCAAAAACATAGAGAACCCCTCTAGGCAAAACCTTAAGTTACAAAAAAGATACACAGTCAGAAATAGTTATTCTATTCAGCACAATTCTTTTCTCAGCCATTTAAAGAAATCATAATCTAACACATACCTAGCTAGATTACTTACTAAAAGTTCTAAGACTCCATTCCTGTTCTGTCCCCGGCCAAGACGACTACAGACAGACACACAAACCCTTTGTTTCTCTCTCTCCTCCCAGCTTTTGAAAGTATCTTGTCTCCTCATTGGTCATTTTGGTCAGGTGCCAGCGAGGTTACCTTTAGCTTCTTAACCCTTTACAGGTGAGAGGAGCTTTCCCCTGGCCAGGAGGGATTTCAAAGGGGTTTACCCTTCCCTTTATATTTATGACATAGTACAACTTCAAAAAATGAATCATATGATCGATGTGGGTTGCTAAAACTACACATTTTATACAAGCTAGAGTCACAGCCACCAGCACTTCAGAAGGCTGCTGGAAGAATGTGACATTCATTGTGGACTGCAGTATCACGCTGAGCTGTGTAGAAGTTCTTTTATGAACTGTGTGATGAGAGCCAACTTTCCATGGATTAGAAAAGTAAAACTGTCACTGAATTACAGGACTATTAATGGCTTCAAGTCCTTGCTTTCATAATGGATACCGGAACTTGCTCAACAGAAGAATACAGGGGGCACAACCAAATTGTGACAGCATACTATGACAACATGCACAGTTTTGAAATTAAGCTACAGTTGTGGGAGAAGCAACTTTCCCCCCATAACTTGGCACATTTTCCTGTCTTGAAATCACTATGTGACACTGTTAGGACTTAATGTGATGACATAGAAAGGTATATGGTCAAAATTGCTGATCTGCTAAAGGAATTTCAAGAACATGAGTAGAGTTGGCAGTTTTCAGCATACTATTTTCTGCCTGTGTGCATGATGTACCAGAGGAGTTTCCAATGGAGTTAGATAACTTGCACACACTGTTGAAGGGCAAGTTTTCCATTACTGGTTTTCCCAAGTTTTCAATATTATCCCAAACAGAAGTCCTTTGCATCAAGAATTCTTTCTATGTTTGGAGGCTTGTACCAGTGTGAACACGTATTCTCTATCATAAATATCAACACATCTAAACTACATTCTCAACAAAGTGACACACACCTGAACACAATACTCAAGATAGCCTCAGACCAGCCATTTGCTCCAAAAGTTGATGCATATGTTCAAGCTAAGAGATGCCAGGTGTCAGGGAACAGCAGTAGCTGTCGCTAAAATCTAAAATTACCAACATGGCTTATTTCATTGAGTGACAGCGATTTAGATAGCACAGGTTTCAGAGTAGCAGCCGTGTTAGTCTGTATTCGCAAAAAGAAAAGGAGTACTTGTGGCATCTTAGAGACTAACAAATTTATTTGAGCATAAGCTTTCGTGAACATTCAGTGCATCCGCTGAAGTGAGCTGTAGCTCACGAAAGCTCATGCTCAAATAAATTTGTTAGTCTCTAAGGTGCCACAAGTACTCCTTTTCTTTTTTAGATAGTATAGTTATGCATTCTGTAGTTTATAAAGCATATCATTGAGAACCATAGCTGAAGTCAAATTACCATTGTGTGGACGCTGGTTAACCAAAACTATTTCCCAAAGGACTGATAACATGTTCCAAGATTTGAATGAAGCTTGGGACCTAGCCTGCTAAATTCTAGAAGATTGTGCCAGATCATAATGCTTGAACCTAGTTGTTTGGTACAATTTATAAGATACCCTAACTTACTGAACAGCTAACACCTACTTGTTGCATGCATTATATTGCTTTTTAAGTCTCATGCAGCTTCTCTGGTGGACTTTGTCATCTCTCATGGAGCTAACTAGAACTCACTGCCCAATGTGCAGCTGACACCTCTTCCTTATGCAGTTATTCAGCTTGACAGTTCAAACAAGTTTCCCCAGCACAGCTTGTCAGTTATTTGCTCCAGAAGTCATGGGATTTTGGATTTTACAATGGCGCTCTTTAATCCAGAGCTAAGTAGCTTTCTGGACTTGCTACCCTAGTTCCAAAGCCTCTCAGGATATATCTACACAGACATAGGTGCCGACTCCATGGGTGCTCCGGGGCTGGAGAACCCACAGGGGGAAAATGGTGGGTGCTGAGCACCCACTGGCAGCCCCTCCCTTCAGCTCCTAACCTGCCTCCCCCGCCAGTGTTTCCCGCCTGCAGGCCCACTGATCAGCACCTCTCCCCCACTCCCTGCACCTTCCTCCCACTGCGATCAGCTGCTTCGTGGCATGCAGGAGGCTTTGGGAGGGAGGGAAAGAGAGGGAGGGTGCGGCACACTGGGGTGGGGAAGGACGGAATGTGAGACTAATGCACTACAGGTGAGATTAATGCATGAAGCATTTCATAGATTCTAATCACTAAATACATTCTTATAAGATTAATACCTGTTTTGAGCAAAACTAGCATACAGGTGAACTGGTCTGGTCTCCAGCTATAAGTTTGTTGGTTCTTGGCTAATGCCTGCAGCCTGGGCAAGAACTGGCATCTGGCCTGCCAGTGTCACACAGGTGTGGTGTGGTTTGCTGTGCCAAGACCAACCATGCCTATGGCATCCAGGACAGCCCCCGGTGGTGCTATGGAGGATGCTTCATGCATGCTGAACATCTGCTCTTTTTGTACTGGGCTCCTTGGAGGTCATATCAATTAGAATGTTGCTGATACAGAGGCCAGCACCATTTAGCTTTTTTACCTTTGTCTGGCTCACACACAATCATGTGTGCATCATTCTCTACGTGGAGGGTGCAGGAAGGTGCTGCTGCGTAAGTGCCCATGGCAAGTTCAAGTTGTTGGGCCGAAGTAACCACTGGAGTGATTCCCAATTCATTTGGCTACTTGGACTGTACATTGGACAGAGGATTTCCTCTAGAAGATGAAACTGTTATGCATTGCCTGTGCAGGTAGTTAGGTGCGTGCGTATTTGGTCACAAGAATCTACATACTGAAGTGCTAAAGCTGGATTATACATTTCAGTGTATGTCTACACTGCAAAGAAAAATCTGTGGTGCCAAGATATGGAGCCGAGCTCCATTGACTCAGGCTTGAAGGGCTCAGGTTGCAGGGCTAAAAATGGCAGTGTACATGTTCCCACGCAGGCTGCTGTAAGGTCTCTGAAGTCTGGCGAGGATCTGCTAAATTTGGCCCCACAGCCTGAGTCCTGTGACCTGGGCCCTGAGACTTGGCCATGCAAGTTTTCTTGGCTGTGTACACAGGCACTGACTTTCTGATGTGCCGGGGGGTGCTTGACCCCAGGCCCTGCCCCAGGCCCTGCCCCTACTCCACCCCTTCTGCCAAGCCATGTCCCCACCCACCTCTTCCTGCCCCATTCCAAGTGAGATTAATGCATGCAGCATTTCATAGATTCTAATGTAATGTAATCTCACACACACACACATTATATATGTTTGCTTGCTTTAACCTGTAAATAACTCATTTCTTTTTTCCTAGTTAATAAACCTTTATTAGAGGATTGGCTACAGGCTTTATCTTTGGTATAAGATCTATGGTACCAACTGACCTGGGATAAGTGACTGGTCTCTTGAGACCAGAAGCAACCTGAACGTGGTATGATTTTTGGTGTAAAACAAATGACCATTTATCACTAATCCAGTTTGTTTGGGTGGTAAGACAGACTGGAGAGTCTAAGGGGACTGTCTGACACGCCACAGTAAGACTGTTATAGTGATCCAGGAGTTCACATTTGTTCCTGGTTTGGGGAAATCTAAATATAAACACACACCCCATTTGGGGTCCTGAGGTAGACACTCACAGTCATGAGTCACTCCAGACATCATGACAACCTGAGTTTGTCAAGCTGGTTCCAGAGGCAGTGTGTATACATTGAAGGAAGCCAATTAAAGAAAAAGACAAAGAAGAAGAAAAGAAATAGGGGATAAGTGGAGGTGTTGAGGAAAATGAGGTAACATGTCTGGATTGCCTATTCTGTTCCTGACTGGAATATAGGATCCTAAGATACTTGATTCCAAGTCATAACTTGTGTTCATATAAAGAACAATGCAGTTATAGTAGCATGATATATACATATGAATTTACTAACCATTTTGAACTGAAGCTGCTTTACTGTCATATCAACAGTTTAGCAATAGCATGTTGTCAGCACCTGCATCTTATAGTGTAAGACAATATAATTTTTTTGCAGTTATAACTAAGCTACAGAATAAACGCTTTTATGAAATGTCCTCTGCAGAGCCAGATTTGATGAGTGATTTGCATGTCACTATTCAGAAAGCATCCATTTTCCATACCTACAAGTAGTCAGCTCAAAAATGGCTCAGTTTTAACCATTTTTACTTGCTGTTTGCTCCCATGAATATATCCAGACGTAAAATGTTAATCTATTTTAGGATTTTATACTGCTGTCCATCATCATAGTATCTGTGCACTAATATGTCAGCATGTACCTACACACAAACATGAAAAACTAAAGTAACTTTTTTTGCAATGCTCCTGTTATAACTATTTTTTCATAATGTGCTCTAATTAAAAATATCTAATACTATACCACAGTAAAATGGCTCTATGAATATATACAATTGCTATTGTCAGAGGGTGCACCTGCCCTATAGCATTCCCAGCTATCCAAGTGTGGCACTGGAGGTGCTGTCTGCCTCAGTTACCCCTAAAGTCATCAGTAAGTTCAACAAGGCCTTATAAAGTGAAGAATGCCCCTTCTGAGGGGTTTCATTTATTAACCAAAGGCCCAATGAAAATACTATCAAACCTTCACCCCAGTATTTTAGCTGGGAGACAGAATTGGTCTTAATTTATAAATTTCCACCTTGGTCCATCACTCACCTCCAGCAAGGTTCTGTCACCTAAGGTCCCTTCCCTGAAGTCAGACCTTTTGCCATTATGTGGGGAGAATCCTTCCCCAGAGCCATGGATCTGTGGCACCCGGTCAACTGCAGATCTGCTCCGGAGTAGCGTGTAATTTCTGACAGGCTGGTTATCCTGCTACTGTCTGGGACCTTCTTGTTCCTCAGAGTATACCCTCCAGGCCCCTTGGCTCTGATGAGCTCTCCTGGCAGTTTCTCTTCCCAGGAGCTTCCAATCTCTGGGAAACACCTAGCTGAGCCCTGGTAAACCTTTATCAGGCTCATTAGCAGCCAACAAGTCACCAAGGGGTTTAATTACTTCCAAGTAGATCTGAGTTGGCTCATTCTCCCTTACAGGAGCCTGACACAAGTAAGCTGATCACTGAACCCCATAAATGGCCAGCCCCCATGGCAGTTATAGATTTATTATACCATACTGTATGTTGAGAATGGTACAATGTTGGGAAGCAGCTGCTTCAAAGTAATCAACAAGGCTCTGGATTACACTGAAACTTGAAAATAAAGTTGGTCAACACATTTTACTAATGAGGCTAGAAACCATCTGTAAAGAGAGTTATTTTCAGTCACACAAGAATTATATTTGCTTAATTTACTTACTTTATAGCCTGTAGCTGTATTACCTCAGACTCCAATCATGTTACATCTCACAGGATTAGTGGGATTGAATCTAGACAGGATTTGCGTAGGAAACCCTTGAGAAAAACCCTGCGTACAACTGGAAAGGCTGTTCATGGTCTAATAGATAGCAGTCTTTCCCTTTTAATGAGTATTAAATCCCATGTATTAGGAGAACATAGTACCTACAAGAACTCAGTCTTTTAGATGGGATGGCACTGGGTTTTGTATCTTGTACAAATAGGGTTGTCAGTCTATGTACCTTACTAAATTTCATTTGAATTAACTGCAGCATACTGACACCCTAAACAGCCTTTCCACATGTTCAACAGGTTGATATTCATTTCCTGTCAAACTTAGTTGTGTAGAGGCGTTTTTGTTTATTAAATAGTCACTGCATTTCACCTCAGACCACTCAGTTTCAGTGGTGTGTGAAGTAAAACCTGCAGGTGGAAAGTGTGGCTGCTACATTAACCTCAGAGTGCAGCAGGCATTCCTCATTCCTGCTCTATTAGCCCATGAGGAGTGGGGAGCAGAGCCATGCTCCTGCCACTTCCTTATGGGGAGTCTAGCACTGGCAGCAGCATTCGCCTCTGTGTATACTTCTGTGTGAATTTAGGAACACAAGGTTTGTAACCCTACTTGGACTGTTGCTTCTTGTAAAGCCAATACCATTAGGATCACATGTTAGCAAGTAGTAGTAGTATAGAGTTTTCTTTTGGGCATTCCTTTATTAGCAGGTTCTTGCAATGCAAGTATTTGATAGGAACTCTAAAACGTTATATATTTGAAACAGAGGTTTAAAGATGAAGGTTTTTAGTTGGGGACATGTCGGAACCCTTCTTAATTGCTCCACATGTTTATTCATTAAGGGTCCTTTGAAAATGCCCCTCAGTCCAGCATTGTGGCTACCACAATGTTCATTAAATTAGAGCTGACTGAAAAGAGAAATTCTGTCCCACAAGAAGTTCAAGTTCTTTAACATTACGTAGGATTTGTTGACTTTTTTTGCAGATTGAAAGCATCCACACAGAATTCCAACTCAAAAATATTAAGCTGTTTCATTTCTACATTCTTAATTGAAAATGATTTGACATTCCCAAATCAAAACATGTTGGGTGGACATTACAGCTGACAGAGAATTTCTTAACTAAATGTTTCATGAAAACATATTTTTTTAGAAAGTTTCATCAGGTCCTGGATCGAATTTCTAGTCAAATGAGAGAGAGAGAGGGCAGTGGGGGGGAACAGCTAACAGTCCAGTTAGGACTTTTCTGGGAAATCCAGGTTCAAGTCCTGCCTGATTTGGAGCAAGACTTGAATCTTGGTCTCCCAGAACTCAGGTGAGTGCCCCAGCCACCAGGCTATGAGGTCACACACACACACACTCTCTCTCCCTTTCCCAATGAATATTTAATTATTTCTATAAAGTAAAACAGCTTCAACAGGAGAGAGCCTGACTCTATAGCTTCCTCGGAATCAGTCAGAGACTTGAACCTTATCTCCCATATCACAGGTAAGTGCCCTAACACTTATATTGACTATTTTTGGGTGGCTGTCTGAAAAAATTCAAGGAGTCTAGTTTTCATTCCACTGTGGAACAAACAAAATGTCAGCATTTAATGTGAAATGGAATTCTTGTTTTCCAGTCAGCCCTAGATGACATTAATTTCTGCCTCTGCCTGAGCTGCCATGATACCTCATGGAAGCTGTAATTCCAGGTCACCCTTAATCACCATTTTTCCCCTACGGGACCAGCTTTGTGGCTGGACTACATCTTCCATGATGCACTATAGTATCTCCCTGTTGCTGAGCCACTCTAATGAATTGGAGGACTTGTGGCACCTTAGAGACTAACAAATTTATTTGAGCATAAGCTTTCGTGAGCTACAGCTCACTTCATCCGTTTCTTTTAGATATTCCTAATGGAAAATCCCACAAAAATGGAGTCTCTGGAAAATGTTGTGATCAAACCCATTTTCTTCATTTGAAGTATTTTGATCATTATTTTAATTAAAACGTGGGCAACCTCAGTGAAGTCTAACTGATATTATGGAACATCTTACTAGAATATATATTAAAACAGCTGTATCGGTACAGCTCCAGCGCTGTATGTGTAGTCATGGCCTAAACCACTGTTATTCAGAAGACAGTGGCACTATATTGTAAATCTAACAAGATTAAAATACCTACAAATGGGATTAATATACAGTGAAATATATTTTGATTTATTTTTATTTACCTCCCCATCCCAATCTGGTAGTGGCCCAAAGGTAGAGCCAAAAGGTTGAATGTGATTTGAGATGTGAACATGAAACCAGTATGAGTTGCCATATGACAAAAAAGATTACCATTAGATTTGTATGAAAAAAAATTGCATCAGAACCATATATTAATTTTATCACTCACTCTGCAATTAATCTGCTGGCATTTCACAGCCAAATGATTAAATTTCTGTTTCAATCCCCTCACAACCATCTAGCCTTTAAGATCAACTAAGCAACTAAAACCTTCAGGCCCTGGGGAAAATGTTTAAGACTTCTTCCTTCATCAATATTGAATGCTACATATATAGAGCTGAATGAATTCTAAAAACCACATTTTCTATGAATACTTGTTTGAATTTTTAAATAAATTTGCTTCAGCTGAATTCACATCCTTGTGTTCACTTCCTGCAACTAACCAAGCAAATGAGTGAACAGAAATGTCCACAAGAACAGCATCTTTTAAGCAAATACAGCAGAATATTCAGACACAGCCAATTTCAAATTCATCTGTTTGAGTATTCAAACCAAAAACTTTATTGCAAGAATTAGGTGTGATGAAAGCATATAAAATTTGCTGTAATTTCATTAGTTTGTGTACATGAAATCAAGTTTAAAATTCTGTTTTAACACTTCTTGAATATGGACAGAGGAAGAAAAAAAATCCATTCAAATGTATATATACCTGTACTGCGTATTCAGTCAGTAGAATAGCTTAGGATCTCTCAAATTGAAAAAAGTATTGTTTAGGATGCTATTAAATACAATACAGTCAAATATATTTCAAGTCCCTTTCACAAACCAGACGAGACAGATCAGCTGTTTCAAAGGACGTGTAAGATTATATTTAACACTGTCAAAGATGAGATAGCAGCAATATCAAAAGTCTGAAACATCGGATCTTGTCTCAGAGTACATAATAAATGATGTATGTTCACTTGATTTTCTCTTGAAGATATTCTTGCTGGTGAAGTTAATTGGTTGTGCTTGGAGTTTGTTTTGTCTATTGACATAGTAACAGAAACTAATGGACACATTATACTAGAGCATTGAGGATTAAAGTAATTCCTTAAATTGATTTAATTTGTAATGACTTTTGAACTCTGCTGGGAGCAATGCCAAGAATAGTATATGTTTCTAAGAAATTAAATAAATGTCAAAGATGATGTAAGCTTTTTTTCTTTTCAGAATTTGTATACACAAAGATTTAGAATTTCATTTGGTATTGTCAAATAGTACTGCCTTCCTGATGCCCTCCAGGTGTTAGATTTAAAAGGACTAAATTCTGAATTGACAAATCATAGTGAAAGTTACACATCAGGCCTGATTTTTAATTCCATTGCATCTGTATGGTACTGGAACTGGGGTCTGAGAGGAAGATGGCTTTACGCGGCCTGAGCACCATTCCATAGTCTTGGGACTGCTCATAGCATAAGTGAGAGTAGCCTCAAGGCTACTCTAATTTGCATTTGGCTAGCACAGCCTGAAGGGACTGTTCTAGCAGCTGAAAATAGCTACACTGCAAAGGTGCTCCAGGTACATGTCCTTTCATCCTTGCCACACTGGTATACGCCCTTATTCTGAGTGCAGTGAGGATAATGATGTAAAAGGGGCAATAAGACAAGGGGAAGTTGTGCTGATCAAATCTAGGTTAATGAGAAAATTGGTGGCAAAGAAGCCTAAGTCACACCAATTTGGAATTCTGCAGTTGGGTAGAACGACTAATCCCATTTACAGCCCCCTGCTGGTACAGAAGGTTGGACAAGAGGGCTAATTCATTCTGCACTGCTGCCCTCCTGTGAGTACTTTTTGACATGCAGGGGAAACTCCATTGGCCTCCCTCTGGGAAGCTGACTGTGGACCTTCTGAGTTGTCACAGAGAAGGCAAGAAACAGTGTGAATGGTGGAGACATGGGAGGAAAGACCACAGACTTGCTACTTTTTCTGTATTTCAAAAAGGAAAACACTTCAAAGTATTCCTTTGAAAGGGAGAAAATGGAAAAGAAAGAAGGATGGAGAAAATGGGAAAAATGGCAATTGAACTTCCCTCCCTTACTGTCCCCTGTGATCCTAGTGGCAGTTTGTGGAAATGACTACTTTTAGCTCACTTCTTAAGGATAATGCTAACCAAATTCACTTTTCTCAATGGAAAGTTAGACTTGAAAATGGTTATTGGACCACAAACTGCTGTTGAAAGGAGGGAGGTACGGACTGTATTATACTAGAAATATTTTTATGTTATTGTGCGCACACAGAGAGAGAGACTAAAAATTTCATTCTTCTTATCCTTCTACTAGAGGGAAGATGCACTGCGTGACTCTCCTCCCCAATACTCTAATAAGAGTAAGCCATGGAAGGGTATGTGCATTTATAGGCTATTGATGTATTTCTCAGCTGGTTGGCATGCACTGCCTGTTGTAGCTTTTTGCTATATTGAATTGTGATGGATATGAATGAGATCCCTAAAGTGGGTTAACACTTCTGAAATGGCTCAATTTGTCAGATTCTATTAAGGCTTCATCTTTTTTTTTCTTGTGGGGGAGAGGCTTCACTTCAATGTAGCAAATGTAATCATCCTAAAATGTCTAATAGGGTTGACAAAATAATGTCAAAATGACTGAGTAGGGAGATAAATTGATATGAGTTCAACTTTCTGCACTTGTATATTTTAATGAAAACACAAATCATGAGCCTGTTACATATAATACCCTCAACAGCAGCTAATTGGAGGATTTCAAACTTGAAATTTCCTGGAATATGAAAATATCAAACTTCCATGATTTAGTTTCAATTTGTTACCCTAGTTTACTGTACAGTTTAAAAAGAGAAAGCATTACCCATTTTATAGGTATTTTTAAAGATTTGTCTTAAATACAGTAGAGTGAATAATCTGCAAGAGAAAAAAAAGTTATCCTAGAGCAACTTGCACTGCAATTTTATTCAAAATTGTTCAAATTTTTGAGATTAATTCTTAGTTTCAGTATTTGAAATTCAAATCTATTGACTAGCTTTGATTGTGCATGTAGGTCACATATTATATAGTCTGTTTCCTCACTGGCCATCTAATTAGAATCAGATTTCCAGTGTAAATAATGTCATTCTGGAGTTTCAAAATTCACTTTTCTTCAGTGAATTCTATAATACTCTTAAAATGTGTTTTTCCATAAATATTCTCGCCAGTAAACTTGTTAGCTAGAATATCTGCTAGAAAACAATGGACATTTCAGAGACTATGTACTGAAAATTAAATCAAATTTCATTAGTGGCAGAAGATAATAGAGAGGGACACCCATGAGTCAACTACAATGCTTCTCAAGTGAAAGGGAAAGTCAGCCAATAAAGCCAACTACATTTACTTGGAAAAGGCAGTGCCTTTGTCCACTCCTCCTCCATCTTTAAAAAGAAGCTAGGGCTGGCAGCACCACTCTACTGAAAGGTTTCAGAGTAGCAGCTGTGTTAGTCTGTATTCACAAAAAGAAAAGGAGGACTTGTGGCACCTTAGAGACTAACCAATTTATTTGAGCATAAGCTGAGCTGTAGCTCACGAAAGTTTATGCTCAAATAAATTTGTTAGTCTCTAAGGTGCCACAGGTACTCCTTTACTCTACTGAAATAGTCTTGAACTCAAGAGAATTCATGGCTCTTTCTGCACCCAGCTGCTTTGCAGGTGTACAAAGGAGAGCTAACTGAGCATTCTCTCCCATCTTGTGCTCCCGCAGTTACCAGACAATCCACCCCAAAAAAGACAACACACAGAATAAAAGTGAATTCCGTTTTTCATTAAGCACCAAGATTCATATAAAGTCAGTTCTTGGTTTTCCAAAACCAATCATTTTGCTAGTAACAATTTTAAATGAGAAATCAGACCAATGACTTATTATCAAAGATTGGAGATGGGGACAATCTCCTAAACCATCTTGTCTCCACCAGCAGAAACCTATATGACAGGTTTCAATTTTAATTTTGGAAGATACCAAGATACAGATCTTAGAGCGATCTTGAAAAACTTAATACTACGACCACCTACCATTTTAGCCTAAGGAAGACAGGAGGTCACAAACTCAGGAAGATGTCTGAATGACAGCTCTTATGCAGTTTTATCTTACTGTGAACTGAAGGCACTTTTTATGCCAAAGCCAATGCTTCAGAAATTATCCACGCTAGTGCTGTTTTTGCTAGTGCTGTTTTTGCAGATAATACATAAAGATTGATGGTTGTATGGAACAGATGGACAAGAGGCATGGTAGAGGTAGAGAGAGCTTTGGAGATGCAGAAAAGAGCTTTTCCTTTTGTGAAAGATGGGAAACTACCAAAGGGTCTCAAGAAGTGGGAAACTGTGTGTGACACTGTGATTGCATAAGCCTGGAAATGCCTTATTTACTGCCGGGGGCCAGCAATCACAAAATGTAAGGAGGCCTTGCAAGAGACAAAGGGCAGGCTGGACTTTTTTTCCAGCCAGAAACACTTACAAATCTTGGACTCATAGGAAGGATGAGATCAGACTAGGAGAGGACACATCTCAGGATTTTTATTTCAGTGATGTGCAACTCTCAAGTACTTTTTAAGAGTACATTGCTTGTGGTTAACAAATTCCTTTGCTGAGTCTATGTTCCTTCCTTGCCTGCCACATTATCCTCAAACAGGATCAGGTAGAAGTCCAGAGTGTCTGTTGTCTATGGGGAGTTCTAGGCACACGTGTGTAAGCAACCAGAGGTCTTGGGAAGCTCAAGCACTGATTTCAGGTTTTATGGTGCCAAGGCATTGGCATTCCAGATCCCAAAGGAAAGACATCAGATAAATGATTTGAGTCTGGGAGTGTGTCCTATATACCAGAGCTAGAAACAGTAACAAGCTTATACCCACACCCAGTTGATGTGGAAGCTTGTGGACCCAGGAATTGGGTCCACTTTGTTGTATACTTAAAGTTAACAATGTTCTGAGATTGTCTAATAACAGGCTCAAATGGGATTATTTAATAAAAGATTAACCATGTGAGATTAGTACAGCATTATCCAGAATACAGAAAGAATAGATACATTTCCACTCATGGTGTAAGGAAGAGACCTGGCCTCTGTGTCTTTCTCCCCTATAACTGGTGAGATGGCGACAGTTCGCAATCCCTACCTAATTCCCAAAAGCTCAGTCTTCTTATAGGTCTTTTGTGAGACAAACAAAACTTTTTCAAGGGAAAAATACTTTCCCATGGCTAAAAATTTACCTTGTGTTCTGTTTTTCTAACAGATGGAATTTCTTCAGTTTACCCAATTGATGAGGAATCTCTAATCCTGTCATCATTCCTGACAGCTGTGATAACCAGCAGTTTTTATGGAGTTAAAAGCATTGCAGAAAAAAATTGCAACAACAAGTACCTCTTATCACCCAGTCTTGTTTATACTATACTTCTGAAAAACACTTTATCAGTTTGAGGGGTCTTTTCCCCTCAAACTGAGCCAGCAGTGTGCCCTTGTTGCCAAGAAGGCCAATGGCGTTTTGGGATGTATAAGTAGGGGCATAGCGAGCAGATCAAGGGACGTGATCGTTCCCCTCTATTCGACATTGGTGAGGCCTCATCTGGAGTACTGTGTCCAGTTTTGGGCCCCACACTACAAGAAGGATGTGGAGAAATTGGAGAGAGTCCAGCGAAGGGCAACAAAAATGATTAGGGGTCTGGAACACATGACTTATGAGGAGAGGCTGAGGGAGCTGGGATTGTTTAGTCTGCAGAAGAGAAGAATGAGGGGGGATTTGGTAGCTGCTTTCAACTACCTGAAAGGGGGTTCCAAAGAGGATGGCTCTAGACTGTTCTCAATGGTAGCAGATGACAGAATGAGGAGTAATGGTCTCAAGTTGCAGTGGGGGAGGTTTAGGTTGGATATTAGGAAAAACTTTTTCACTAGGAGGGTGGTGAAACACTGGAATGCGTTACCTAGGGAGGTGGTAGAATCTCCTTCCTTAGAGGTTTTTAAGGTCAGGCTTGACAAAGCCCTGGCTGGGATGATTTAACTGGGAATTGGTCCTGCTTGGAGCAGGGGGTTGGACTAGATGACCTTCTGGGGTCCCTTCCAACCCTGATATTCTATGATTCTATTCCCTACACATCTATGATTCTATTCCCTACACATCTATTTTCCCCACAAGATAATTAGATACAGCCTAGCACACAATCCGATGAAATTCCTGAATACTCACTCACTCATGGGTTAGGAGCCAATGCTCTAGGCCTTAGAATTCAAACAAACTCTCCACTAATACCATTAGGATTTGGGGAGAATAGTTCATATATTAAACAGGACTAAAAGCTTAATCTTTACTAACAGGTGCTAACAACTTGAAACAGACAAGTGACCATGTGCTGGTACTGGGACCAAAAATTGTAACAATGGTCAGGAAATGGGATGCTTGCCTAGATCACAAAATCACTACAGCATCTGGCAAAACTCTGAGTAATTAGTACTTGCCCATAAAAGATTGGCTGGTGCTTCAGGTAAGGATTTCAGTGCACTGGCAGAGATGTGTAAGAGAAGCTTGCATAGCTCATTCTTGCATTCTGACTGGTTTGAGCAAGTACTGATAGAATCTCACATCCAGCGACAGCAAATTCATATTTTCTTTTTACAATGTCGTGCCTATGTCCACCTGTTTGCTACATTCTAAACGGTTTATTTAGTTTATACAGACACAGTACAAAATAAAATGTGAACACGTTCATTCTGTCTGGTCTCTATCTCCCCCTGCACAAACACAATGACTGCACAAAGAGGAGAGCTTGCCCATGTAGAAACCTAGGAGAAGATTAATCAAATCACAAAGAATATCCAAGACAAGAAGTATTCATTCACCCAAGCAATGAAGTAGAGCACCAAATTTTTCACACGACCACAAGGTGATTCAATTAAGACAGCTGCCTACTATGATAGATAAAGACTTAAATATCTCCATGGTCCCATATTCAAGCTGAGGAGCTGCCAAAGAAATTTGAGAGAGGCTTAGGAAATGGATTTAAAGCAGCAGCAAGGTGACTCAGAATTTTATCACCTAAAATCTGATTGATTCATACTGAGGATGTCTTGCTGGACCACTTAAAAAGAGAGAAAAAAATGAGGAATATCACAGGCCTTATACAAGCTCATCTAATAGACACCAGTGCATTATAACTTAATCTGTATTTTTCAATAATTTATTGTAATATGAAATGTTGAAATTAAAATTCCTGAGGAATAATAACCTGAATATAATGCTTTAGCATGTAGACTACAATTTAATAAAGACTTGTCTCCTTTACAAAACTTGTAACAATGTTTTCACAAGGAGTTCATAATTATGGCTCACTTTTAAAAAAAAAAATCTGTGTAGAAAGATATTGTTCTGGAAGCCTGATGTGAATAATCAAATAAGCATATGATAGCAAAAGAGAGAAAGATCTCTTATAGTTTAATGTTTAGGTGCTTAACGTTATCCCTTCAACTTCCACATCATCCAACAGCCTTTTGTTCTAGTATGTACAGCAGAATAGATGAAGTAGAACTCCATCTAGATAGAGTCTTTGGTGATTGCTAGTGTGATATTTCTCTTTCACTATTTTATCCAAAATATTCAGGGCTTTTATGTAGAGCATTCAGTAGTGAAATGCTCCTCTGTTTGTGAGGCTTCATTTAAAGTAGCATTACTTGCTGTGAAAGTACTTGATATTTACATATAGACTAATAATTGATGGCCCTAGAGAGAATATCAAGCTATATTTCACTTGAGTTTTCTGCTGAATTCATAAATTGTGAGAAGAGGTTGAGTGGTTCATTACTGGCAAAGTGCCAACAAGAAATTTAGATTTGTATAGTATTTATTCAAGATTCATCTGGTTTTTGGGGTTGTTTTTTTTGTTTGTTTGTTTTTTTCAAAAAAAGACTATTAAAAGGGAACTTACCAACACAAGAGAGGACCACAGACAAGTGTGTGCGCACATGTGGGATAGTCAACAAATGAAATCAGCTCATCTAGATATTTACCTAGTTTTACAACAGGCTACATAAAAAGCACTAGCGAAATCAGTACAAACTAAATTTTCATACATACAATGACTTGTTTACATTGCTCTATTTACTATACTCTGAAATAGAAGTACAATATTTATATTTCAGTTGATTTTTTAATTATATGGTAACAATGAGAAAGTAAGCAATTGTTTAGTAATAGTGTGCTGTGACATTTTTGTATTTTTATGTCTGATTTTGTAAGCAAGTATTTTTTAAGTGAGGTGAAACTTGGTTACGCAAGACAAATCAAACTCCTGAAGGGTGTACAGTAGTCTGGAAAGGTTGAGAGCCACTGCACTAATATACTACACCATACACCCACAACCCATACACTCCTATCCAGACACCCCATGGTCCTGGCTGTCTGGATTTCTTCAGCAAAAAATACAAGTGAAATAACAGTATCCTTCTCCTTCACTGCACCAACGAGGATAGTGTTTGTCTTAAAGGATGCAGAAAGATGATAATCTAGTAACCTGTATCTACAGTTTACAAATGGCACCTGCAATTCTCCTATAATCACTTATGGTGGGATCAACTGCAGGTAAAAATGATCAATTTTAAGCTCTCTAGCTGACTGACTGAGGAATGAGCGAGAGGGTGAGCAACGAGGTGACTGAATAAAGAGGCAGTGAACAGTGCATGATTATCTTTAGCAACTGGTGAGTCACATGCCAAAATGCATAATTCTATGCCGTGTCTGTCCTTGTCTACTCATTAGCCTCTTTAGTAAGACAAGAATATAAAAGTAAGTTTTATCATTGAAACTTTAGACCCTAATTAAACAAGCCTTTTCTTTCTTAAAGGGAATTCAAAGACAGGAGAAGATGGGGCTGCAACCAAGTACATCACACACAAAAATGCAATGCCATATGGCCAGAAAACTGTAACTAATTTACAAATCGTGATTTTGTAAAATAACTATTTCAGCTATATTGTTGCAAATAGGGAGTAAAGGAATAACAGACATCCCTCAAAATAATTATGAAATTTTCTTCTGGTTTTCATCTGATCAGGTTAAACAAAGCAAGACAGATTACTCCAGAGACCTAGGCTATTTATCATCAGTATTTTAAAAGTCTGAACACTATTATCTGCATTAGCTTAACCAAAATGTAATAAAAAAAACCCACTTAACAAAAACAGTTTTAAAAGCTTCCCTTAAAGATACTGAGCAACACCAGAAATTGTTACAGGATTCAGGACATTGGATTTTCTTCTAAAAGCATTCCCAATAATAGCAAAATTAGCCTTCTTTCAATACATTTCCTCTTCTGAGTCTTTACAAAATATTAACTGCATTATGATGAAAGAAGGCTTTTTTATCTTCGGCAAGGTAGCAAAATACATTCAAGATTAATTATACTCTGTTGGTAAACTTAACATACATCTGCAGCATTTGGGGTATCTATTTTACAACCTTATTTTTTTTCCCACTGCTATTTAAAGAGAGCAGGGATGAGGGCAACTTTGGGAAATACCCAGGAGACGTTCTTCAGGGAAGGGAATGCGCTCGGTTTCCCAAGGTTAAGGGTATTGGAATCTAGCTTAATTTGTACCGTCAGTGCCAACTGATTGCCTAAGCTTTAATGATATGCCTCCTGGAGCAGTACTATCCTGCTATTAAAGATGAGGGCCCTGGATATATGCCAGGGGGCAGGGAAGGTAATGAAATAGAATAATAGTTTATGTAAAACATTATTTACTTCCTTATATACAAGGCAAGGCTGAAAGGGCTAGAATCCATAATATGTGGATTAGTTAAGTACTTATACAAGGAGATCAACTTAATTTGGTTTAAAATTAAAGATATGCAAGGGCAAATACTCCCATAGCAAATAAAAACATTTGAGACCAAGTGATCTCAGACGTGACAGCCCCACTTTACAAGCACCCCTCAGCTTCAGAGTTCCCAGCTCCCAGGCACATCACTGCTACAGTTCCTAGACAAATTTCAATTGCATACAAAGTGTCCCTTGCTCTCTAGAGAATGCCACCATCACAGTCAGAGTCCAAAAACAGCACATCATCTCAGACCTGGATGCAAACAGAGTATACTGTTCTCTGAGAGCAAGGGATTCTCTCTCTGGTATAAAGTCTTCCTGTTAAAAAGATGGGTTTCTTAATGAGACCCCAGTAGTCAGTCCCTCCCTCCCAGGGCTTACAGTTTGTAAAACCACTTCAGGGTACTAAAGGTATTTTCCTTCCCCTTTCTATTAAGCCTATTAACTCCTCCTCCACTTACCAGGTAAGGGTATAAACACCCACATCATATAAGGGAATAATGGAAACTCTAAATCCAGCCTGAAGTCAAGTTTAGGCAAATGAGTTAACAGGGGGAATGATCTTCAAATGTACTATTTAAATGTATTCATCTGGATTTTTAAAGTCTGACTCTATCAAATCTGGTTCCGATAGGGTCCTGGTGCCCATATGCATGGGTAAGGGTCAACAGCATCACGACTTCCTTTTTTTAAAAGCATTTCAGTTTTTTATATACCAAAAACCAACGGGGCTGATTCTGACCAGTAAAGAACGACAATGTGATACTGAAAGAGCAGTACTTAGGCATAATTCCTATTATATCAAAACCACAGAAGATGGGATTACACAAAGATTTACAGAAAAATTAAAAGAGTCATCATAATCAGAACTAGAATTAGAAACTTGAGAAAGTTGTCATCATCATTAACAACAGAAAGAGCCATTAAACCTTAACTTTGTTTACAAAAATCTTTTAGAATAAAGGAAGGTCTGTTTACCTTGTGAATTCTAGGACTGCTGAGCCAGACAAGATGGGTTCTGGGAGGGAACTGGAAGGATTGCTGATAGAGTGAGGATACGTCTACAGTATGAAATTATTTCGAAATTATCCTATTCGAATTTTCGGAAGCTATTTTATACATTCGGTCTTCTGTGTCCCCACTAAAGCGTGTGAATTCGGCAGATTGCATCCACAGTACCAAGGCTTGCATCGAATGTCAGAGCGGTGCACTGTTGATAGCTATCCCACAGTTCCCGCAGTCCCCGCCACCCACTGGAATTCTGAGTTAAGCTCCCAGTGCATGATGGGGCAAAAACATTCTCGCGGGTGTTTCTCGGTGCGTGTCATCAGAAAGTTACGGCAGACAATCGTTTCACGCCTTTTTGGTGTGCAGACGCCATACTGCTTTCAGCAGATGGTGCACCGCTGCTCTCCTGCTACTATGAATCCACCTCTCCAACTCAACTCAGCTCAGCCATCGTGAACCAAGCAGCACAGCTTCCACCGCCAACTCTGCTCTCCCGCTATTGCCACACTTCCGAGCTCCTCCATGTTGTCTGTCCTGGGCTCCCAGCTCTGTGAAAGCCACAGAAGACAACCATTTTCCACTGTTGTTCGGCTACTGTGAACCAAACAGCACAGCTTCCGCCGCCACTCTGCTCTCCTACGTTTTGCACCCTTTTTCCAGGATTACCCTTGCAGGCGCCACAGCCATGGAGCCCGATCAGATCTCCGCTGCAGTTTTCACCATTGTAAATACCTCGCGCATTATCCAGCAATATGTGCAGTACCAGCAAAAACCGGGCGAGGAAGCGACGGCAGCACAATTACTATACTGATGAAGACATGGACACAGACAGCACGGCATGTGGCGATTGGGAGATCATGGTGCTGTTGGGCCAGGTCCATGCTGTAGAACGCTGATTCTGGGCCCGGGAAACAAGCACAGACTGGTGGGACTGCATAGTGTTGCAGGTATGGGATGATTCCCAGTGGCTGAGAAACTTTCATATGCATAAGGCCACTTTCATGGAACTTTGTGACTTGCTGTCCCCTGTCCTAAAGCGCAAAGACACCAAAATGAGAGCAGCCCTCACAGTTGAGAAGCGAGTGGCCATAGCCCTGTGGAAGCTTGAAATGCCCGACAGCTACCGGTCAGTCGGGAATCAGTTTGGAGTGGGGAAATCAACTGTGGGGGCTGCTGTGCTGCAAGTAGCCAACGCAATCATTGACCAGCTGCTATTAAGGGTAGTGACTTGGGGAAATGTGCAGATCATTGTGGATGGCTTTAATGTGCTGAGGTTCCCTAACTGTGGCGGGGAGATAGATGGAACACATATCACTATCTTGGCACTGGAACTCCAGGGCAGCCAGTATGTAAACCGCAAGGGGTACTTTTCAATAGTGCTGCAAGCACTGGTGGATCACAAGGGACATTTCACTGACATCAACATGGGATGGCCAGGAAAGGTGCATGACGTTCGCATCTTCAGGAACTCTGATCTGTTAGAATAACTGCAGGAAGGAACTTACTTCCCAGACCAGAAAATTACTGTTGGGGATGTTGAAATGCCTATAGTTATCCTCGGGGACCCAGCCTACTCCTTAATGCCGTGGCTCATGAAGCCATACACAGGCACCCTGGACAGTAGTCAGGAGCTGTTCAACTATAGGCTGAGCAAGTGCAGAATGGTGGTAGAATGTGCATTTGTATGTTTGAAAGCACGCTGGCGCAGTTTACTGACTCAGTTAGATCTCAGCGAAACCAATATTCCAATTGTAATTGCTGCTTGTTGTGTGCTCCACAATATGTGTGATAGTAAGGGGGAGACATTTATGGCGGGGTGGGAGGTTGAGGCAACTCACCTGGCGGCCAGTTTCACACAGCCAGACAACAGGGCGATTAGAAAAGCATAGCAGGGCATGCTGCACATCAGAGAAGCTTTGAAAGCCAGTTTCATGACTAGCCAGGGTACGGTGTGAGAGTTGTGTTTGTTTCTCTTAAAGTTACCTGCCCCCTATTATATATATGAAAGGAAATAATGTCACAATTGTTTAAAAACCTTTCTTTACTATTTGTTGCACAAAACTTTGAGAGAAATCAGAAGCTAGATGGGGGGGGTCATAGGGTTAGGGGGGTGGAGGAGGAGGGAAGGACAAGTCCAGAAACCAAATCAAAATTTAGGATATGCCAGCTTTCTGCTGCTTGTGCAATCCTCTAGGGTTGACTGTGTGGGTCCCCGTAGCCTCCCTCCCCGTGTTCTTGGGCGTCTGGGTGAGAAGGCTATGGAACTTGGGCAGGAGGGAGGGCAGTTATTCAGGGGCTGCAGTGGCAGTCTGTGGTCTTGCTGCCTTTCTCGCATTAGATCCACCATACAGCCATGTTTCACCATACACCATACATGTCAGTTTGCTCTCCCATGAGCTTAACCATAGCATCCTGCCTGCTCTCATTGCGCACGTCCCTCCTCTCTTCGTATTCATGTAACGCTTTACGCGACTCTGCAATTGTTTGCCTCCATGCATTCAACTGGGCCCTATCAGTGCGGGAGGACTGCATGAGCTCAGCAAACATGTCGTCGCAAGTTCATTTTTTCCGCCTTCTAATCTGGACCAGCCTCTAGGACGGAGTAGATAGGGGTCGCATTGAAACATTTGCCCCTGCTGCAGGAGCAGAAAAAGGGAGGGTAGTATTTTAAAAGATACATTTTAGAGAACAAAGGGGACACTGCTTCTCAGTGAAACAGGCAATTCATAGTACACAGCACATGTTCTTTCTGTACAAGGTCTCATTTTGCCTCTTATACTGAAGTGCCTGCCACTTTGGTGTGAGTAAGACATCATATGCAGCCAGGCAACAGAATTCAGCTTGCAGGCAATGGCCAGGCAACGGAATTCAGCTTGCAGGCAGCCTGCAGGCTCTCTGGGATGATTGCTTCACACAACACCCTCCCCACACACACACACACACACACCCCGCAGGGCTCCGATGAAGCTCTGAGCAGGGATGAGCCCTTTAAACTAAACACAAACAGCCCAGCTCAGCTGGGTTTCCCCCCACCCCCCATCGCGTGGCTCCGATCAAGCTCTCACTCACCAGAAGTGCCTTCTCCTGGGTCATGATCCGGGAGCATGCTTTGGGAGTAGGGGGATGCTATTGGCTCCAGCGTTAAGAATAGTTCCTGGCTAGGGGGGAAAACAGATTCCCCACTTGCCGCCTGTGCACTGTCCTCCTCCTCTTCATCCTCCAAAAACTCATCCTCCTCGCTCCATGCTACTCCCCCCTTGCAGGTGTCCATGGATGGTGGTGGGGTAGTGGTGTCATCGCCCCCCCATAATTGCATGCAGCTCATGGTAGAAGTGACCCAGAGTGCCCGTTCGCCTCCCTGGCTTTTTGGTACGCTTGCCTAAGCTCCTTGATTTTTGTATGACACTGTTCTGTGTCTCTGGAGTAGCCTCTTTCCGTCATGGCCCTAGAGACTTTAGCATTTGTATTTGTGTTCCTTTTATTGGAACATAGTTCTGCCATAACAGATTCGTCTCCCCAACATGCAATGAGATCCAGTACCTCCCGTTCGGACCATGCTGGAGCTCATCTGCGAATCCGGGACTGCGTGGTCTCTTGAGATGGTGGGCTCTGCATGGGAGCCTTTGATGGTGGACTCTGCATGGTCGCCTCTGATGGTGGACTGTGCTGATGGTCACTTGTGCTGATGGTGACCAAACAGGAAATTCAAAAGTTCCCAGGGCTTTTACTACCTACCTGGCTAGTGCATCAGAGTTCAGAGTGTTGTCCAGAGCAGTCACAAGGGTGCATTCTGGGATAGCTCCCAGAGGCCAATATTGTCAAATTGCGTCCACAGTACCTGTAACCAGGAACTGCGATCTTGATTTTAGCGCTACTCCACTTGTCGAGGTGGAGTACAGAAATCAGAGTAAAGAGCCCTTTAAATCGAAAAAACTGGTTTGGTCATGTGGACGGAACCAGTTTTATTTCGAGGTAACTCGGCTAATTCTGAAATAACCGCATACTGTAGACCAGGCCTGAGTGGGAGCCCCAGCTGGGTTTGTGGTACTAACTAGATTTAACGAAAGCTTTTAACTGAATTGCTTTACTCTTCTTCTGGACTCTCTTACTGCTCACTCCTCTCATCAGACTCTGCTGTACCCAGCTTCCATGAGTCACAAGAAACAAGGTCATCATAAGCCTTAGCAAAGCCTGGGGACACATCCCGGCTGTGAGTAGGATATGCATTTGTGTATTGAGGAAGCTCAGGTAAGTGACATTTGGATAACTGTGCTTGCACTGTAGACTGACTAAATGAAAGTTGTGGCTCTAGCAGTTGCCAGTAGCTACTATTATAGGAAGGGTACAACAAATTGTCCATTGTAATTTTCTCTCTCACATACACACACACTCATTCAGTTTGGGGTGGAAATTTCCATATTTGGTCCCTGTTCAAAGATGAAATTTTGAGCAAAATCCCTTGCAATTATTTGAGTTACAAGAGTAACAAAAAATACATTTTCCTAAAAGTAGAAATACTTTCTTTTTTCAAGTGTTTGCATATGAGCAAGTAGCATATCCACCATGTTCCAAAACGGCAGATGTGTACACTCAGAACTCACCCTTTTCTTGAGATCCAGCTTTAATGAGTTACCACAGTCATAACAGAACAGCCATCAAACCTGTTTTGCAAGTTTAACTGTTCCCTGAGATTAGCATAGACTAAAATCATCTGATGAGAGGCCTATTCCTATAGTCAGTGTGAGTTAACAAGCTGCACCTGCCACAGCAAGTCAGCAAAACTCAGCTCCCTCCATGGTTCCAGCTCCTACTAACCTACTTTATCAGTGTACCCAGGCACTCTGTTACAGAATAATTTAAGGGAATAATTTAAACAGCTGGACTTTTCAATAAGACCCTTGATTTATAATAGATTATAATGATTAAAACAGGCTTTGGGAAATATGAAAAAAATAGGCTGTAAAACAAAGATGATGGAGATTTGAAAATACTACACCCATCAAGAGAGGAGATAAGAACAGAACTAGGGAGTTTGGGGCTCCCATCCCATTAGGCCACCTCAAACACAATATCTAGGCAGTTCTGCAGAATAAATCATATAAAGTTAATCCTAACTCAAACTAGGTAGCACCTCAAATTCCACCTCATTCCATTATTAAAGTTATGAATGTTTAAACTAATGAACTAATTTTCTTCAAAGATCGCTTGTTTGGCAGTGTACATTCAGACTTAAAAGTCAGGACAAGTCTGAACACACTCAATAATAAAAATAATGCACAGTTATCTCTATTCTTTATTGGACCTAACAGAAGAGAAACATGAATAAGGTGCTTTGCACATTCTTGTCTTTTTTCTTATTGTTTCTTTTGGGTTTTTCTTTTTTTTTTTTTTTTTTTTTGGTAAAAGTGGTTGTCTGTATAACAATTCTGAAGTAAATTTAAAAATGCTTTGACATAACAGAAGTCCAAATAATAATGAAAAACATATCTGGGTGGCTTGGCTCTGGGGAGGGGATGAGAGGGCTCCTCCAGAAAGGTGGTAGGACTTGGGGCTTCAGCTGGCCCAGAGCTCCTCTGGCTAGGTGCGGGGGGAGGTGCTTGGGTCTTCTCTGGGTGGGGGGCTTTTGGCTCCAGCCACAGGGGGCGCAGGGAGTCTCAGGGCTCCGGCTGCCAGGGAGTGGGGGCACGGGCGGAAGGGGTGGAGTCGGCAGCTAGCCTCCCCAAAAGGGGGCTCCGCCCACTGCCCATATGCCCACCACTCACCTCCTTTTAAGGGATGGAACTACAGATTTCATCCTCACTGCTGGATTTCCTGACTTTTGGTATCTCAGCCTTAAAGTTACATAAACACTATTTTTTGAATGGTCTCTATATTGTAGCTTGTTTTCATTCAAGTCTGCAAAGTTCTTTGGGATCCTCCCTGATGTAACAGTCGAGATAAAAATAAGGTAATTTATATAAGTAATGTCCAAGAATACATGGCTCCAGAGTTTTGGTTCAGCCTATGAACTAGAGAGGAGCCAGCCTTAAAGTCCAGATTCAGCAAATGGTGAGTTTATTGGTCTCTGGGCTTTTGGTTAGGGCTCATCTCTCATGCATTTCAAACAATATTCAAATAACAGATTCCAAGGCCAGAAGGGACCATTGTTGTTATCTATTCTGACCTCTTGAATAAGCCATAGAACTTCATCAAAATAACACTTAGAGTATATCTTTTAGAAAAACATCCAATCTTGATTTTAAAATTGCCAGCGATGGACAATCCCCCATCACCCTTGGTAAATTGTTCCAGTGGTTAATTACCCTCTCTGTTAACAATGTCCACCTGTTCCCAGTCTGAATAAGTTTAGCTTCAGCTTCCAGCCATTGGCTTCTGTTACACCTTTCTCTGATAATTAAAGAGCCCATGATCAAATATTTGTTTACTAGGTAGGCACTTATAGACTGTAACCAAGTTACCCCTAAACCGTCTCTTTATTATTATAACAACAACAGAAGAACTTCTTGTTCAACAAATTATAATAATGAAATAGTAGGGAAAAATAAACTTCACTTGCAAGGGGGGAAACAGTAATGCAGTATTGCTGCCTCAGAACTTTAAGGAATCTTCATAAGTATGGTTCATTGCAGTAATAAAGTCAAAAAACTATTATTCAAAAAGAACAATTACAACAATGCAAAGTAGCCAATCACAACTCACTGTGAGAGCTTCATTACAGCAACAGACTAATATTACAAAAGAAAATTGTAATACACAAGTTATTTTGAGCAAAAAGAGTACTATAGGGCAACATAAATGTAACAGTATTTTTTATCAGCAACAATATTTACATTCAACCGTTATTAACAAATTTATTTGAGCATAAGCTTTCGTGAGCTACAGCTCACTTCAGAAAGCTTATGCTCAAATAAATGTGTTCGTCTCTAAGGTGCCACAAGTCCTCCTTTTCTTTTTGCGAATACAGACTAACATGGCTGCTACTCTGAAACCATTCAACAGTTATATATACCAGCAAGAGGAGATAGTGACACATCATAACCTAGAATGACAACTGGAGGTTTACACTAAATCACAAGAAGCATAACAAAATGCAGGAAGCTTTTCACTTTTTTCCCAAAAACACAACCCTGTCATTGCTAGTTTGGGGATAAAATTAAACTCTATCTCCACAGAATCTCACCCACCTGCTCCTGTAGTAGGCCCATAACCTCTGGCTGAGTTACTGAAGTCTTCAAATCTTGATTTAAAGATGTCAAGTGACAGAGAAGTTACCATTTACTCTGGTTCAAACCAGCATGTGATCTGTGCCCCATGCTGCAGATGTAAGCAAAAAAAAGCATCCTAGGATTGCATTAGCCTTTTTTCATGGCCACATGACATTGGTGGCTCATAGTCATCCTGTGATCAGCCAATACACCCAGGTCTTTCTCCTCCTCTGTTGCTTCCAATTGATATGTCCCCAGCTTATAACAAAAATTATTGTTGCTAGTCCCGAAGTGCATGAGTCTGCACTCTTAAATATCATCTAATTTCTATTACCCAAGATTTTGAGGTCTGTATGATATTACGGTCCTCCTTTGTATGAACAATAACTCCCAATTTTGTCTAATCTTCAAATGTTATTAGCACACTCCCACTTTTCATGCCAAGATCATTAATAAAAATGTTAAATAAGTTTACTCCCAAGACAGATACTTGAGGAACTCCACTAGTAACGTCTCTTCCCCCTGATAGTTCACCTTTCAGCATGACCTGTTGTAGTCTCCCCCTTACCCAGTTCCTTACCCACCCTTAAATTCTTGCATTAATCCCCATCTTCTCCAATTTAATTAATAATTTCCCATGTGGAACTGTATCAAATGCTTTACTGAAATCCAGGTAGATTAGATCAGCTGATTTTCTAGACAAAGGAAATACAGTAATCTTAAAGAAAGATCAGGTTGCTCAGGTACAATGCTCTCCTGGAGGTACTCTGAAAGCAGAGTTTCTGGGGAGGGCTGCCTTATTTCGTCCTCCACGATAGGACACTTTACCACGCCAAGCCAGTAGCAAGTATTCTGCAATCATTGCAGCACAAAGCATGGCAGTGAATGGTCCTGGGTTTTGGTCGCATTCAAGCAACATTCGGTCTATATCTTTCTGTGTTAGCCTCAGTAGAGTGATATTATTCATGGTCACCTGGTTGAAATAGGGGAATTTTTGTAAGGGAACAGTAAAAGGACCCCATTCATACTGGGCTGTTTGCGCTTGGCTAAAAGGGATCATCCCAGAGGATAGCCACATGGTGGGGGGGAGGGGTGAAGGGATCATCCCAGAGAATAGCCACGTGGTGGGATGGGGGTAGGTGTGTGCTGCACATCCACCCGAAAACCACAGCCCCTCCTTTTAAATGTGAAGCCCAACCCATCGCTTGCTCTGGGAAAGGAGGGCGCTGCAGTTTGAAACCATTCCCACATGTTATGAAGGCATAAGAAGCCAACCCCGCGTACCAAAAGGCTTACCATGGCTGACTGGAAACCGAATTCTGTTGCCCAGCCGTGTGTGATGTGTCACCATACCGACAGGCGCTCAATATAAAAGGCAAAATGCAACCTTGTACCTAAAGCACAAGTGCTGTCTGCTGTGAATTGCTTGATTCACTGTGAAAGAGTCTCCTTTTGTTCTCAGAAATTTTAAATTTCTTAAATTTTACTCTCCCTTAAATTTTACTCTCCCTTTTTATCTCCCCCCAGGTGCAAATGTTTCTACGCTCCCACTATCATCTCCAGCCCAGAGGTTATCAGAGATTAGAAGGCAAAAAAAATGCACTCGCGATGGCATGTTTTCTGAGCTCATGTAGTCTTTCCGCACTGATAGGGCACAGCTTAATGCATGGAGGCATTCAGTGGCAGAGACCAGGAAAGAATTAAGTGAGTGCGAAGAGCGGAGGCAGGACACGATGCTGAGGCTAATGGGGGAGCAAATGGACATGATAAAGCATCTGTTGGGGGAGCAAACGGACATGATGAAGTGTCTGTTGGAGCTGCAGGAAAGCCAACAAGAGCACAGACCCCCGCTGCATCCACTGTATAACCACATGCCCTCCTTCCCAAGTTCCATATCCGCTTCACTGAGATGCCCAAGAATGTGGGGACAGGGGAGGCTCCAGGCACCCAGCCACTCCACTCGAGAGGATGGCCTAAGCAACAGAAGGCTGTCATTCGAACAGTTTGATTTGTAGTGTGGCTACAATAAACAATGTGTCATTGTCCTTCCCTCCTCCCGCACCCCACCCAGGCTACCTTGTACATTATCTCTTTTTTTTTTTAAAAGAAAGAGAGAAAGAAAGCATGGTTTCAAAACAATAGTTACTTTATTTCGAACAGGGAAGGGTGGTTGGCTTACAGGGAATTAAAATCAACAAAGGGAGGGGGGCTTTGCATCAAGGAGAAACACACACAACAGTCACACCGAAGCCTGGCCAGTCATGAAACTGACTTTCAAAGCCTCTCTGATGTGCAGTGCGTCTTGCTGTGCTCTTCTAATTGCCCCGGTGTCTGGGTGCTCAAAATCGGACACCAGGCTATTTGCCTCAACCTCCCACCCCACCATAAACATCTTCCCCTTATTCTCTCAGATATTATGAAGCACACAGCAAGCAGCAATAACAATTGCAGGGAGGGATAGCTCAGTGGTTTGAGCATTGGCCTGCTAAACTTAGGGTTGTGAGTTCAATCCTTGAGGGGACCATTTAGGGATCTGGGGCAAAAATTGGGGATTGGTCCTGCTTTGAGCACGGGGTTGGACTAGCTGATCTCCTGAGGTCCCTTCTAACCCTGATATTCTAAGATTATTCAGTGGGAATGTTGGTTGCGCTGAGGTCTGATCTAGTCAGCAAACAGCACCAGCGAGCTTTTAAATGTCCAAAGGAACATTCTACCACCATTCTGCACTTGCTCAGCCTATAGTTGAACTGCTCCTTACTACTGTCCAGGCTGCCTGCGTAAGGCTTCATGAGCCATGGAAGCAAGGGGTAGGCTGGGTCCCCAAGGATAACTATTGGCATTTCAACATCCCCAACGGTAATTTTCTGGTCTGGGAAGTAAGTCCCTTCTTGCAGCTGCTTGAACAGCCCAGAGTTCCTAAATATGCGAGCACCATGCACCTTTCCCAGCCATCCCATGTTGATGTTGGTGAAATGTCCCTTGTGATCCACCAGTGCTTGCAGCACCATTGAGAAGTACCCCTTGCTGTTCACAGACTGGTTGGCAAGGTGGTCCGTGCCAAGATGGGGATATGCGTTCTGTCTATTGCCCCACCACAGTTAGGGAAACCCATTGCAGCAAAGCCATCCACTATGACCTGCACATTTCCCAGAGTCACTACCCTTGATAACAGAATGTCAATGATTGCATTGGCTATTTGGATCACAGCAGCCTCCACAGTAGACTTGCCCACTCCAAAATGATTCCCGACTGACCGGTAGCAGTCAGGCGTTGCAAGCTTCCACAGGTCTATCGCCCCTCGCTTCTCAGTGTCAGGGCAGCTCTCATCTTGATATTTCTGTGCTTCAGGGTGGGGGAAAGCAACTCACAGAGTTCCATTAAAGTGGCCTTATGCATGTGAAAGTTTCGCAGCCACTGTGAATCGTCCCATACCTGCAACACTGTGCGGTCCCACCAGTCTCTGCTTGTTTGTCAGTCCCAGAATCAGCATTCCACTATATCAACCAGCCCCACTGCCGCCATGATGTCCCAATTGCCACAGCCCATGCTTTCAGGAACATCTGTTTCCATGTCCTCATCAAAATCCTCCTTGTGCTGGCATCTCTTAGCCCAGTTCTGTATATACTCCAGCATAATGCGCGAGGTGTTTTCAATGCTTACAACAGCAGAGGTGACGGTGAGCTGAGCAGGCTCCATGCTTGCCGTGGTATGGCGTCTGCACAGGTAACCCAGGAAAAAAGATGCAAAACGATTGTCTGCAGTTGTTTTCACGGAGGGAGGGGCAACTGACGACATGTACCCGAAACCACCCGCAACAATGGTTTTGCCTCATCAGGCATTGGGAACTTAACCCAGAATTCTAATGGGCAGCAGAGACTGCTGGAACTGTGGGATAGCTACCCACAGTGCACCACTCTGTAAATAGATGTTAGCCATGGTAGTGAGGTGTAGCCAGCCAGCCAGCCCCACCCCCGACCAGCATTGCTGGAAACACAGGAGGAAGCCGGAACAGGGCACTTAACATATATTCCAGCACAGCCTTTGAAGCTGTGAAAGCACAGGTGTGCTGCTACAATGTGCCTCTGGGAACAGATACGACGATTAAGCTCACAGCAGGCAGAGGCCCTGTGACAGACATGGCTCTTAGCCCCTACTAAATAGCGTGATGCACACACACCAACATCCTAGGTGGGAAAATATTTACCCTGATAAAAGAAATGTCCAGTAGTCGAAACTTATTGTTTCTCTCCCTTGCAAGTGTAAACTACTCTTGCGAAAGCTGGCGTCACCCCGACAGACCAGCCTCAATTTGGCATAAGAAAGGAGAAAGAGAATAAAGGAGTACAGAGGTATAAGTAGGGGACCTACAGCACCATGATTTTTGAGTGCTTTTCACTATCTATCTGCTGGTCAGATAAGTGACAGCCTCCCAAGGCTTCTGCAGCTAAGAGGGTCCCTACGCCTTGTCCCTTATTCGTCTTTCCGCGGAATTGAGTGACCGATCCCGGCTTGGCACCACTGGAATCGAGAGATGCAAGGAGGGTAAGAAGCACCCACACCTGATCTCCTACCTTTAGTGTACATATATTTTGAAATAGAGCTCTATACTTTGTTTTCTTTCTTTGGGATTGTGGCTTCAGTTTTGTAACTTCTTTGTGTGTGTAACATCTCTACATTTAAATAAGTAGGCACTAGCAATTTTGTAACCACATGATTAGAATCTAGCTTAATAAATTTTGGTAACCATTTGTGCATAAGCCTGACTTGTTTTCTCTGGTTTACTGTAAAGCAGCCAACACAATTAAAGAACCTCAGCCATTTTGGCTCTAAAGCCTGGCCATTAGGTGAGAGTACTAAGAGCCTAGCGTTGAGTTGTGCCGCCTCCACGGGGCAAACTCTTGGGGCACCTGTCAGTCAATCCTGGCTGCCCGCTGCGAAGGAGCTCTGAGCTCTAGCACTTAAAGTCACGGGTGTGGAGAGGCTCTTAGTGCTGCCATTGGGGCACCTGTCAGTCAGTATTGACTGCCCGCTGCGAAGGAGCTCTGAGTTCTAGCAGTTAAAGTCACGGGTGGTTAGGACCTTGGGGCATCCGTCAGCCTAGCCCGGGCTGCCCGCCGCGAAGGGACAGTGCGTCCTAGCGGTTAAAGTCACAGATGGTATAAACGGGCATAGCTGGCACCTCACCAAACATCCTTGGCCGTCGGCTAACATGAGGACACACTCTGCCGACTTAATGCATTTAGTGGGGACATACGCAATCGCCTGTATAAAATCAATTTCTAAAAATCGACTTCTATAAAATCGACCTAATTTAGTAGTGTAGACATACCCATAGATACTAAATTTGCAATTCTCCAGTCATAGGGCATGACCCCCAAGTTTACTGATTCATTAAAAATCCTTCTAATTGGTCTTGTCATTTCTTGTGCCAGTTCCTATAATAATCTTGAATAGAGATTATCTGGAACCCCAATTTGGTCCCATTAAGATGTCTGAATATGGTTTCTACTTCACATGCGGTAATTTCTAGTTCTGTATCTCGGTTCTAATTAGCCACCTGGCAACTGCCCCCAGTATCCTCATTATCCTTATTAAAAAGCAAGTCCAAGTATTCACTTAGGTGTGGGGGCCTACCTAGATTATCTTAATCTCCACCCCATCCTCAATGCTTAGAGGTCCCACTACTTCTTTCCTTATATGTCTAAATAACATTTTACTATTGGTTTTAATTTCCTTTACACGATCCAGCTTTGCTTAGCTTTTGGCATTTTTCATTTTTTCCATGCACTTACAGGTAGCTTTCTTGCTAATCCATTTCTTGTAGGCTTTCTGTTGTTGGGAGTTTTTTTTTAAAATAGCCTTTTGAGACACTTGTTCATCCAAATTACTGAACTTTTCTTCATTTCACAGCATACAGCTCCATGGGAATATGTGATACCCAAGTTCAGAATAAAACTAAATCATGTGGCTATCTGGTGATCATGGAGGAAATCACTTCTTACTCTTTTTGATGTCAGGTTTCAGAGTAACAGCCGTGTTAGTCTGTATTCGCAAAAAGAAAAGGAGTACTTGTGGCACCTTAGAGACTAATCAATTTATTTGAGCATGAGCTTTCGTGAGTTACAGCTCACTTCATCGGATGCATACTGTGGAAACTGCATGATGATTATTTATAGCCTCAGCAAAAAGAAGTTTTCACTGTGGAATCTGTTTTCCATTGTACAGCACTAAACTTGTGCTTTCATAGGAGAGGACTGATGCAAATAGGCAAAATGTAATTTCTGCTGCCATCACATACCTTCACTAGCTGAAAACTCCTGTATACTCAAATATAACATTCAGAATCACATCAGAGAAAAGAAGTAGGAATGTCCTAAGGCTAGACTGTGGAGACAAGGCAGCCCACAGAATCTTCCTGTGGTTCTTAGATAAATGTAGACTGAAAATGTCCCACGTGTCACCAACATACTGATTTTGTTCATGCTCAGAGATCTCACAGAACCTGGTAAAACTAATAAAACATTTATTTTAAATCTGCAGTCTAAGTGATGTACAGGAAGTTTTTGTCTGTAAGAAGAGAAACAAAGACCAAGGTATGACTTTCTGCACAGGGAAATTCCAGGAGGGCAGACTAGATAATTGTGATGGTCCCTTCTGGCCTTCAAGTCTATGAGTCTCCTACCAAGCCTGCCTCAAAAGCTGAAGCAGTAGCCAACAGTGCCTACTAAACATGATGCCATGTCAAATTACAGCTGGAAAAAGTTACTATATGAAATATCTGCAGGGTAAAAATCAGGGTTTAGTGTGTGAAAATATTTGAGAAATTAAAGAAAAGACAAAGATATACATGTGATATCCTGACATCACACTATAGGGCCTGAGCCATTGCCAAATTAAAACAACTGGAAAGCCTACTATTGACCTCAGTGGTTTGGATGAGGCCCATAGTTACTACAGAAAAATAAACATTGATTGGAATTAATCCTGTGTGTTACTTCACTGACATTAATGGGAGCACTCACATTCATAAAGTTAAGCATATGCATAAGTGTTTGCAAGACTGGGGCCACAAGCATTTGGAGCCAGATCCTTGGCTGTATTCAGCTTAACTAGCCCCCCTAAAGATTCCTTGTGTTGGGGAACCCTTGTGTGATGTTGACCAATCACTGCAGCTTGTTATGGCTACATAGCAGCACCTCTGCCTCCCTTCTGGTCTCTCTGAAAGCAAACACCTCAGGTCTTGGCCCTCTTGTCCTTTACCTGTTTTGGGGTAGAATTTTGTGATTCTTCCACTGTTAGACTGGGACTCAGGTGGCTTAAATCTGCCTTTACACCCAGACCTTCCTCCAATCTTGCACCAGCACAGCTTACATGAAGCTGCACATCTGCGTCTTTAAATTAAAAAAGAAGGAAAAAAAACTATATATGGAAGAGTTATATTTAGATGGAACTAGTTAAATAATGCCCCTCAAATACAATGCCCCATGGATGGATGGGTTCACTGATGATTTTTTTAATTAAAAAAATTGATTTATTTGTTGTACTCTGTCACGGTTCCTCCCCCACTCTGAACTCTAGGGTACAGATGTGGGGACCTGCATGAAAAACCTCCTAAGCTTATCTTTACCAGCTTAGGTCAAAACTTCCCCAAGGTACAAAATATTAAACCTTGGACTGGCCGCTACCACCACCAAACTAATACTGGTTACTGGGGAAGAGCTGTTTGGACGCGTCCTTCCCCCCAAAATACTTCCCAAAACCTTGCACCCCACTTCCTGGACAAGGTTTGGTAAAAAGCCTCACCAATTTGCCTAGGTGACTACAGACCCAGACCCTTGGATCTTAAGAATAATGAACAATCCTCCCAACATTTGCACCCCCCCTTTCCTGGGAAATGTTGGATAAAAAGCCTCACCAATTTGCATAGGTGACCACAGACCCAAACCCTTGGATCTGAGAACAATGAAAAAGCATTCAGTGTTTTACAAGAAGACTTTTAATAAAAAATAGAAGTAAATAGAAATAAAGAAATCCCCCCTGTAAAATCAGGATGGTAGATATCTTACAGGGTAATTAGATTCAAAAACAGAGAGAACCCCTCTAGGCAAAACCTTAAGTTACAAAAAAGATACACAGACAGAAGTAGTTATTCTATTCAGCACAATTCTTTTCTCAGCCATTTAAAGAAATCATAATCTAACACATACCTAGCTAGATTACTTACTAAAAGTTCTAAGACTCCATTCCTGTTCTGTCCCCGGCCAAGACGACTACAGACAGACACAGACCCTTTGTTTCTCTCCCTCCTCCCAGCTTTTGAAAGTATCTTGTCTCCTCATTGGTCATTTTGGTCAGGTGCCAGCGAGGTTACCTTTAGCTTCTTAACCCTTTACAGGTGAGAGGAGCTTTCCCCTGGCCAGGAGGGATTTCAAAGGGGTTTACCCTTCCCTTTATATTTATGACACGCCCCCCAAATCTCAGCTAGGGTGAAACACTGGCTGGGATTTCTTCCTGGAGCTCTAGGAAAACAGAGTTAATAAGACACATGCATCTCTAAATATACTACCAAGTACATAAAGACTAACAATATTTTCCACATCTCAAGGACGATTTTAACCAGTTGATTCTGGGAAACTTTCACGGGAGAGTGCATCAGCCACTTTGTTAGAAGCTCCTGAGATGTGTTGGATGTCGAAATCAAAATCTTGGAGAGCTAAACTCCACCGAAGAAGTTTTTTGTTAGTTTCTTTGACGGTGTGAAGCCACTTTAGTGCAGCATGGTCGGTTTGTAGGTGGAAACACCGTCCCCAAACATATGGGCGTAGCTTTTCCAGAGCGTAGACAATGGCATAACATTCTTTTTCAGTGACTGACCAGTTGCTTTCCCTCTCAGACAGTTTTTTGCTGAGAAACACTACAGGGTGGAATTCTTGATCAGGTCCTTTCTGCATTAAAACTGCTCCCACACCACGCTCGGATGCATCTGTGGTTACTAGGAACGGTTTGTCAAAGTCTGGGGCCCTTAGTACAGGGTCAGACATGAGTGTCGCTTTAAGCTTGTTAAAGGCCTTCTGACACTTTCCGGTCCACTGAACAGCATTTGGCTGTTTCTTTTTGGTTAGGTCTGTCAGTGGGGCAGCGATTTGGCTGTAGTGCGGTACAAATCGTCTGTAATAACCGGCCAAGCCTAAGAAGGATTGAACCTGTTTCTTTGACTTTGGGACAGGCCACTTTTGGATAGCATCCACTTTGGCCTGTAGGGGGCTGATAGTTCCTTGACCCACCTGGTGTCCAAGGTAAGTCACTCTGTTTAGGCCTATTTGACACTTCTTAGCCTTAACAGTTAGTCCTGCCTCCCTTATGCGCTCAAGGTCTTTTTGTAGATGTTCCAGGTGGTCTGCCCAGGAATCCGAAAATATGGCCACATCGTCAAGGTAGGCGACTGCATATTCTCCTAATCCCGCTAGGAGACCATCTACAAGTCTTTGGAAAGTGGCGGGTGCATTTCGCAGCCCGAAAGGGAGTACATTAAATTCATACAGCCCGAGATGTGTGATGAAGGCTGACCTTTCCTTGGCAGATTCATCTAGCGGTACCTGCCAGTACCCCTTGGTTAAGTCCAAGGTAGAGATGAACTGGGCCCGTCCCAGTTTCTCTAATAGTTCATCAGTGCGTGGCATTGGATAGTTGTCTGGGCGAGTTACAGCATTTAGCTTACGGTAGTCCACGCAAAAACGTATTTCCCCATCTGGTTTGGGAACTAGAACCACTGGAGATGCCCATGCACTTTCAGAGGGGCGGATTACACCCAGCTGTAACATATCCTGGATCTCCCGTTCTATAGCAGTTTTAGCTTGAGGAGACACCCGGTAAGGGTGGACCCTAATTGGGTGAGCATTACCTGTGTCAATGGAGTGGTATGCCCGTTCAGTCAGTCCTGGGGTGGCTGAGAACGTTGGCGCGTAGCTAGTGCACAGCTCCTGGATCTGCTGTCGCTGCATACGCCCAAAGGTCATGGAGAGGTTCACCTCTTCCACACCACCAGCACATTTCCCTTCGTAATAGACACCTTCAGGCCACTCAGCGTCGTCTCCTCCCTGGGCTGTAAACTGACAAACCTTTAATTCTCTGGAATAAAAGGGCTTTAGAGAATTAATATGATACACCTTAGGCTTTCGGTTGGAGGTGGGGAATGCTATGAGATAATTAACAGCTCCCAGGTGCTCCTGGACCACGAATGGCCCTTCCCACGATGCTTCCATTTTATGGGCCTGGAGCGCCTTTAAGACCATGACCTGGTCTCCTACTTTGAAGGAACGCTCTCTGGCATGTTTATCATACCAGGCTTTTTGCTCTTTTTGAGCATCCTGTAAGTTTTCTCTAGCAAGGGCTAAAGAGGTTCGGAGGGTGTTTTGTAGGTTGGTTACAAAGTCCAGAATGTTAGTTCCTGGAGAAGGTGTAAATCCCTCCCATTGCTGCTTCACCAACTGCAATGGCCCCTTAACCTCACGGCCATATACAAGTTCAAATGGGGAAAACCCTAAACTGGGATGTGGTACAGCTCTGTAGGCAAAGAGCAACTGCTGCAATACTAGGTCCCAATCATTGGAGTGCTCATTTACGAATTTACGTATCATGGCCCCCAAAGTTCCATTAAACTTCTCCACCATGCCATTTGTTTGATGATGGTAAGGAGTGGCAACCAAGTGATTTACCCCATGAGCTTCCCAAAGGTTTTTCATAGTTCCTGCCAGGAAATTAGTCCCTGCATCTGTGAGGATGTCGGAGGGCCAACCTACCCTGGCAAAAATGTCTGCTAGTGCCTGGCACACACTTTTAGCCCTGGTGTTGCTTAGAGCTACTGCTTCCGGCCATCGGGTGGCAAAATCCATGAAAGTCAGTATGTACTGCTTTCCTCTGGGTGTCTTTTTCGGAAAAGGACCCAGAATATCCACAGCTACTCGCTGAAATGGAACTTCAATGATGGGGAGTGGCTGGAGAGGAGCTTTGACCTGGTCTTGGGGTTTTCCCACTCTTTGGCACACCTCACAAGACTGGACATAGGTAGAAACATCCTTGCCCATTCCCTCCCAGTGGAATGACCCCCCGAAACGGTCTTTGGTCCTGTTCACCCCAGCATGGCCACTAGGGTGATCATGGGCTAAGCTCAAGAGCTTGGCCCGGTATTTAGTTGGAACTACCAACTGTCTCTGAGGATGCCAGTCTTCCTGGTGTCCCCCAGAAAGAGTTTCCTTGTATAAAAGTCCTCTTTCTACAACAAACCTGGATCGATTAGAAGAGCTGAGAGGCGGTGGGTTGCTCCGTGCCGCCGTCCACGCTCTCTGGAGGCTTTCATCTGCTTCCTGTTCGGTCTGGAACTGTTCCCTTGATGCTGGAGACATCAGTTCCTCATTGGATTGGGGACATAGGCTTGGTCCCTCTGGAAACGAGATAGGGGATGGAGCTATTTCTGTTGACTGTGAACCGCTCTCCGCTGGTGCACTATGTTGGGATTCAGGCTCCGGCTGAGCCTCTTGTGTAGGGTTATCGGCTGCTGCCAGTTCAGGTTCGGTGGCGCCCTCTGGTGTTGAGGTTGCAAGTACTGGATTCAGTGCTGACACGGGGTCTGGTGTTGGTTGTTCGGCTGGTTCCGGTTCTGGGACTGGTTCCGTCTGGGTCTCTGGGACTGGATCCACTACTGCTGTTGCAGACATTGGCCTGGGGTCCGGGTCCATCACCTCTGACCGGGCCCTGATAGAAGTTTCCGGAACAGAGCTAGGCCTCACGGCTTGTTTAGCCTGGCTGCAGGTGACCGTTCCCACCCTCTTGGCCTGCTTCACATGATTGGCCAAGTCTTCCCCCAACAGCATGGGGATGGGATAATCATCATAGACTGCAAAAGTCCACATTCCTGACCAGCCCTTGTACTGGACAGGCAACTTGGCTGTAGGCAAATTGAAAGAGTTGGACTTGAAGGGTTGAATTGTCACTTGGATCTCTGGGTTGATTAAATTGGGGTCCACTAAGGAAGCATGGATAGCTGACACTTGTGCTCCGGTGTCCCTCCACGCGGTGACCTTCTTCCCGCCCACACTCACAGTTTCCCTCCGCTCCAAGGGTATCTGGGAGGTATCTGGGCCTGTGGACCTCTGGTGTGATTCCGGTGCAATGAACTGTAATCTGTTGGGGTTCTTGGGGCAGTTGGCCTTTACATGCCCCAGCTCGTTACATTTAAAACATCGTCCAGCTGACGGGTCACCGGGGCGAGGTGGGTTGCTGGAGAACGGGGTGGTGGGACGATAAGGGGTCTGGAGGGTTCTTTGGGAGGTAGGTGGGGCTTTGGGCGGCCCCCGGTAATAGGGTGTGGTCTGGGGTGGTCCCTTCTGGTCTCCGCTCCAACTGCGACCAGTTTTCTTCTTCTCTGCCACCTCCACCCATCTGGCTCCAATCTCTCCTGCCTCGATTACAGTTTTGGGTTTCCCATCTAGGATGTATCTTTCTATTTCCTCAGGAACACCCTCTAAGAATTGTTCCATTTGCATTAGGAAGGGCAAATTTACTGGAGATTCAACACTTGCTCCTGATATCCAGGCATCCCAATGTTTCACAATGTGGTAGGCATGTCGGGTAAATGACATGTCTGGTTTCCACCTTAGGGCTCTGAACCTCCGACGAGACTGCTCGGGTGTTATCCCCATTCTGACTCTTGCCTTGGATTTAAACAGTTCATACTTGTTCATGAGTTCTTTAGGCATTTCAGCTGCCACCTCAGCTAAGGGTCCACTGAGCTGCGGCCTCAGCTCTACCATGTATTGGTCAGTAGAGATGTTGTACCCAAGGCAGGCCCTTTCGAAGTTTTCTAAGAAGGCCTCAGTATCATCACCTGCCTTGTAGGTGGGGAACTTTCTGGGATGGGAAGTGGTACCTGGAGAAGGATTGCTAGGGTTTGTTGGTATATTCTGCTGGGCCTTTATCCTCTCCATCTCCTCCACATGCTTCCTTGCCTCCATTTCCCTCTTGTGGGCAGCCTCCTGTACCTCCTTCTCCAGCCGCATGAGTTCTATCTGTCTTTCATGTTCCCTTTGTTTTTCCTCAGCCTGAAATTTGGCTAATTCCAGCTGTAGTCGAGCCGAGGATTTGGCCATTCTAACCTCTCTGTTTTTAACTAACTTTACACCCGAGGTTTAGAAATAAACAAACAAAACTTGGCTGTAAAATTTTGCTGTGCTGGAATAGAATACCTATTCTCTGATAGTGATTGTCAGCCTACAGAAAAAGACAATTCCCTTGTCTCTGCTCTGGGCCCAAATTAAAGCAAAAAACCTCCAACTACTTGGAAACCTGCTTACCCAGCCCAAAGAAAAAAAAATTTCTTTTCAAACCTGTGCTCCTTGTAAAACAAAAAAAAATCAAAATCCTAAAAAAAACCCTGCCACTTTTGTCTCCAGGCAAATGGGTAGAGCACACACCCCCTATTTACTTTTAGGAAGAAAAGAAAAAAAAAACCTCTGGGTTGGAAGACTGTGAATTTCCCTGCAGGAGTTAAGTACCCTGCCTCCAGGCAAAGAAAACCTGCAATTCACAAGATAATCCCCTTTTGTCTCTGCTTGGCCACAAAGCAGAGAAAAAACAATCTGCTTTCAGTTTCAACTGCTTCCTTTCCAAAGGAAAAAAAAATTCTTTTTTAAAATCTGTATTTCTAGTTCAAAAAATCTCAACTGGATCTCAAAATGATTTCAGGTTAATCCCACCACTGTGCCACCATGTCACGGTTCCTCCCCCACTCTGAACTCTAGGGTACAGATGTGGGGACCTGCATGAAAAACCTCCTAAGCTTATCTTTACCAGCTTAGGTCAAAACTTCCCCAAGGTACAAAATATTACACCTTGGACTGGCCGCTACCACCACCAAACTAATACTGGTTACTGGGGAAGAGCTGTTTGGACGCGTCCTTCCCCCCAAAATACTTCCCAAAACCTTGCACCCCACTTCCTGGACAAGGTTTGGTAAAAAGCCTCACCAATTTGCCTAGGTGACTACAGACCCAGACCCTTGGATCTTAAGAATAATAAACAATCCTCCCAACACTTGCACCCCCCCTTTCCTGGGAAATGTTGGATAAAAAGCCTCACCAATTTGCATAGGTGACCACAGACCCAAACCCTTGGATCTGAGAACAATGAAAAAGCATTCAGTGTTTTACAAGAAGACTTTTAATAAAAAATAGAAGTAAATAGAAATAAAGAAATCCCCCCTGTAAAATCAGGATGGTAGATATCTTACAGGGTAATTAGATTCAAAAACATAGAGAACCCCTCTAGGCAAAACCTTAAGTTACAAAAAAGATACACAGACAGAAGTAGTTATTCTATTCAGCACAATTCTTTTCTCAGCCATTTAAAGAAATCATAATCTAACACATACCTAGCTAGATTACTTACTAAAAGTTCTAAAACTCCATTCCTGTTCTGTCCCCGGCCAAGACGACTACAGACAGACACAGACCCTTTGTTTCTCTCCCTCCTCCCAGCTTTTGAAAGTATCTTGTCTCCTCATTGGTCATTTTGGTCAGGTGCCAGCGAGGTTACCTTTAGCTTCTTAACCCTTTACAGGTGAGAGGAGCTTTCCCCTGGCCAGGAGGGATTTCAAAGGGGTTTACCCTTCCCTTTATATTTATGACATACTCCATTAGACACCTTGAATCATGCTATGATGAAAGGACAACTGCTGGACTGTATGGGGGAAATCCCAGCCCCACTGGAGACAATGACAAAACTCCCATTGATTTCATGGGATCAGGATTTCGTAGGCTGAAGTCTGCCCCACATACTTCCTGAATTGCCAGCTCAGTTACTCAAAGTGGGTGTTAAAACTGAATTTTAACTGAAGAACCCAATCCTGTGAGATACTGAGCACACACAATTTCTGTTGACTTCAATGGGACCAGAACGTGTTCAGCACATTAGAGGAAACATGCAACACCTCACAAGAGCAGACCCTCAGAGAATGTTTCTTTATTTGAAATGAACCAAAATGAAAAAAATTTGTTCTTGCTAAGATCTTGGGACGTGACCCAGCCATCCTCTCCCCTGTATTAACTGTAAATAGATTAGATGGTTGTTTTAAACTCAGTCTACACTGGGGAACCACTATACAATATGGCTTTACACTGGGGGATCACTATACAATATGGCAAGGCCCCAAATTTGTATCTTGTAGAGACTGTTTCTGATGTCATAATGCTATAAAATTAGGGGTAACTCCACTGTCATAAAGGAAGATATACCTACATAAAACTGGCATATCCCCAATGCCCTGAGTTCCATAAAATGGTAATAGCACGGCTGGCCCCATCCCCACAGGTGGCAGCAGTTTATGGACCTGAACTATAAGACCACTTATTTGTGAGAGTAAAGTTTTAGGATCAGGCTCCATGTTATACCAGGCCACGGGAAGTACTGTGGTCTAACGCAGTACCCTGACACAGTTAACTTGGTAGTGCAGAGAAGGATCCTTAGAGTGAATTAGAAAAAGTATAAAATAAATTAACTGCATAAAATGTTATGATCTCCCACATCCAATTATTTTATGAATATTTCCCCCTCTATAAACACAACAAAAGAAGAATAGTTCATTATTGATAAAAATCATCAATCCATGCTACTGCTGTAGAAGATTGGTTAATTTTGTCTTTGACATAAATCTTGATTTCACCATTTTTAGGGATACAGATAAACCATCAGGAAATTTATCATGTTCATCAATTTTCTATTTACCAAGAATATCTCCTTAGTGTAATTTATTTAATTTGAATATTTGGATCTGGTTTCTAGCACTTTTTTTTTAAACAAAATGGAAGAAACGGTCACTATAAAATTGTTCATTTGCACAACAACATGTATCTTTCAATTAACCATTGTCTCAGAAAGAGAAAGGCTGATCACTTTGCAAAATTCAAAACATACTCCTACAGAGCAATATGTTCTTTGGGTATTAGAGATAACTGCTTCCAAAAATGTTATGTTTCTAGAACAAGTTAGAATGGTCTCCGTTGCAAATTTTCTATGGAAATCCGTATTGATATCCCAGAACTCAAACTGCTGAACTGTTTCATCCGTCCTCAGGCGTACAGTACTGAGTTCTTAATCACATCTTCAGTGATTCATGTGCTGGTAGGAAATAACTGCTGTTTGTAGCAGTGCAAGTACTTTTATATGTTCCTGAAGCTGGCAAAAATATTTTATCATGAAAATAAACACTTCAGCAGTATCTAGGACTTTTTTCCCCACTTACAGGCAGCAAAGGGGCTTGTTAGGTGAATCCCAGGTGTGTACTGCCAAAAGAAAAACGTCTGAAAGTAAAGCAGACCTTATTGTAAAAGCCATTGGACAAACTTGCATTCAGTTGAAGCTGCAGCAATTAGCTAAAAAAAGGAATTGTGCAGAGTAGTTTCTCTGAGGTACAGTATGGATTAACTACAGTAGGATCCATCTGATATGAAATATTACATGAAAAAGGAGACTAAGTTGTAGATGTATTATCTTCTATGCTACGTTGAATAGACTGGGTTAGTTGTACTTAATTTGCTGTGTTTTATCTTCAGCAATCAACCCTGTAAATGTATAAGTCCAGTATGACCTTTGCATTGGCTACTTTGTGCCACTCTGGCAAATAAAAGCAGCTATTATTTATTTATTTAGCGTTTGAATATTCACCGAGCCAGCAATAGTGTTCTGAGTGGAGCTCTCAGAGCCCACCACTTAATTTGATTAGCAGGCACTTTGCCTCATTCTAGCAGCACAAAGCAGCCATTAAACTCAGCCTAACCATTTATGGCTGCTCTGTGTGGCTACAGTGAGGCAAAGCAGTTGGAGTTCGCTAATGTATCTGACTCTTTTTGTGGGGGTAGGTGGGGAAACAGTGTGTGTTCAAGTAGTTAATGTAGACGACTGGGAGTAGGAACTCTTTTGTCTGTTCTTGTAGCAGAGCGACAGCTCACCACCATGGCACCTCCTGCTGGTCACTTTGGGAATTAGCTCAACTCCAGCTCCAGAGTGCACGCTGCTGGCCAGTGTCTCACCTTCTTCAGACTCCCCATCCTCCCGGACTCTGGTACCCTATACCTTGGGGTGCTGCTCCCTGACAGTCCCCACACTTGGGTCTCCCCTCCAAGGGGAGCCCCCAACCCTCTATGCCCACCTTGCCTCGGTGGCTACTGCTGGTCTTCATCTAGCTCCCCGCTCACTGGGGCAGTCTGTTATGGCCACTCATCATTCGCAAGGGGTTAGGACCAGCTGGCTCTGCCTATTTGCAGGCTGCACCTCTGGGGGTTTACAAGGCTGGAGCTCCCCAGGTCCTCTTCCCCTTCCCCAACACTGCTCTACTTAGAATCATAGAATATCAGGGTTGGAAGGGACCTCAGGAGGTCATCTAGTCCAGCCCCCTGCTCAAAGCAGGACCAATCCCCAATTAAATCATCCCAGTCAGGGCTTTGTCAAGCCTGACCTTAAAAACCTCAAAAGGAAGGAGATTCCACCACCTCCCTAGGTAACACATTCCAGTGCTTCACCACCCTCCTAGTGAAAAAGTTTTTCCTAATATCCAACCAAAATCTCCCCCGCTGCAACTGGAGACCATTACTCCTTGTTCTGTCATCAGCTACCACTGAGAACAGTCTGGATCCATCCTCTTTGGAACCCCTTTCAGGTAGTTGAAAGCAGCGATCAAATCCCCCCTCATTCTTCTCTTCCGCAGACTAAACAATCCCGGTTCCCTCAGCCTCTCCTCATAAGTCATGTGTTCCAGTCCCCTAATCATTTTTGTTGCCCTCCGCCGGACTCTTTCCAATTTTTCCACATCCTTCTTGTAGTGTGGGGCCCAAAGCTGGACACAGTACTCCAGGTGAGGCCTCACCAATGTTGAATAGAGGGGGAACGATCAAGTCCCTCAATCTGCTGGCAATGCCCCTACTTACACAGCCCAAAATGCCACTGGCCTTCTTGGCAACAAGGGCACACTTGACTCATATCCAGCTTCTCGTCCACTGTCACCCCTAGGTCTTTTTCTGCAGAACAGCTGCCTAGCCATTCGGACCCTAGTCTGTAGCATGGGATTCTTCAGTCCTAAGTGCAAGACTCTGCACTTGTCCTTGTTGAACTTCATCAGATTTCTTTTGGCCCAATCCTCTAATTTGTCTAGGGCCCTCTGTATCCTATCTACCTCTCCTCCCAGTTTCGTGTCATCCGCTAACTTGCTGAGGGTGCAATCCACACCATCCTCCCGATCATTAATGACGATATTGAACAAAACCAGCCCCAGGACCGACCCTTGGGGCACTCCACTTGATACCGGCTGCCAACTAGACATTGAGTCATTGATCACTATCCATTGAGCCTGACGATCTAGTCAGCTTTCTATCCACCTTATAGTCCATTCATCTAGCCAATACTTCTTTAACTTGCTGGCAAGAATACTGTTGGAGACGGTGTCAAAAGCTTTGCTAAAGTCAAGGAACAACATGTCCACTGCTTTCCCCTCATCCACAGAGCCAGTTATCTTGTCATAGAAGGCAATTAGATTAGTCAGGCATGACTTGCTCTTGGTGAATCCATTCTGACTGTTCCTGATCACTTTCCTCTCCTCTAAGTGCTTCAGAATTGATTCCTTGAGGACCTGCTCCATGATTTTTCCAGGGACTGAGGTGAGGCTGACTGGCCTATAGTTCCCTGGATCCTCCTCCTTCCCTTTTTTAAAGATGGGCACTACATTAGCCCTTTTCCAGTCATCTGGGACCTCCCCAATCACCATGAGTTTTCAAAGATAATGGCCAATGGCTCTGCAATCACATCCGCCAACTCCTTTAGCACTCTCGGATGCAGCACATCTGGCCCCACGCACTTACGGTCGTCCAGCTTTTCTAAATAGTCACTTCTTTCTCCATAGAGGGCTGGTCACCTCCTTCCCATGCTGTGCTGCCCAGTGCAGTAGTCTGGGAGCTGACCTTGTTCGTGAAGACACGGGCAAAAAAAAAAAAAAAAAAAAAACATTGAGTACATTAGCTTTTTGCACATCCTCTGTCACTAGGTTGCCTCCCTCATTCAGTAAGGGGCCCACACTTTCCCTGACCTTCTTGTTGCTAACATATCTGAAGAAACCCTTCTTGTTACTCTTAACATCTCTTGCTAGCTGCAACTCCAAGTGTGATTTGGCCTTTCTGATTTCAATCCTGCATGCCCGAGCAATATTTTTATACTCCTTCCTGGTCATTTGTCCAATCTTCCACTTCTTGTAAGCTTCTTTTGTGTGTTTAAGATCAGCAAGGATTTCACTGTTAAGCCAAGCTGGTCGCCTGCCATATTTACTGTTCTTTCTACACATCGGGATGGTTTGTTCCTGTAACCTCAATAAGGATTCTTTAAAATACAGCCAGCTCTCCTAGACTCCTTTCCCCCTCATGTTCTTCTCCCAGGGGATCCTGCCTATCAGTTCCCTGAGGGAGTCAAAGGCTGCTTTTCAGAAGTCCAGCGTCCATATTCTGCTGCTCTCCTTTCTTCTTTGTGTCACGATCCTGAAGTCGACCGTCTCATGGTCACTGTCTCCCAGGTTCCCATCCACTTTAGCTTCCCCTACTAATTCTTCCCGGTTTCAAAGCAGCAGGTCAAGAAGAGCTCTGTCCCTAGTAGGTTCCTCCAGCACTTGTACCAGGAAGGGGTAGTGATCCAAGGGTTTGATGAGTCTCAGCAGTCTCTCCAAATTTCTTCACCGTCCTTCTGACCCTGCTGCGCAGCCTGCTCTGAATCTTCAGAATGTTGTGACCACAGAAGCATATCCTGACTTCTGTCCAGGAAATCTTCAGTTTCTCTTTTGCAACGCAGGGTCGATACTTGTTTCTCCAGACCCTGAACCTTCTCTTCCAATATGGAGACTAGCTTGCACTTTCTACAGACAAAGTCACTTCTGTCCTATGGAAGAAAGACAAACATGGCACATCCTGTGCAGGTCACAGCAGCTGAACACTCACCATCCATATTACCTTCCTTCTATGAGCTTTGTCAGGAGTTGTAGTAACTACTCAGAGAAGCCTGCAAGATGTAAGCCTCAGTGGGCGCTCCCCAGGCAAACTCCCGCTGTCTGACGCTCAACTGGTTCGCGGCTGACTGGCTTTTTATAACAGTCAGGCCCACTCAAGGCTCACCTGGAACAAAGCACTCCCAATTCACACTTTTCAAACAATCAAGCACATGGTCAAACTGAAACTGACACAGATACTCACCAACACATCCCCCTAATGCAGCACTTAGCGTACCACCTCTCAGACAGATCCCAGGCAAACTCCCTCTGTTAGCCTCTCCACTGTTCGCCGCTGTACCATGCTCTCAGGCAGCTAGCCCTTCCCACTCCAGGGCTAGAGTGAGACTTCTCTCCAGCTCCTGGCCCCCAGCCCTCTTATCAGGGCCAGCTGGGCCCTAATTGAACTGGCCACAGTTGTGGCTGATTGGGGAAGGCTAACTTGGCTGCTTTTAACCCCTGTTCTCCAGGAGTGGGGCAGTTGCCCCACTACAGTTCCCTTCTGCATCTCAGCTTCCTTATTGGAAAAGATGGGCAATATTTAGCTTAAGGACTATTGCAAGGTTTTTCAATCTATAACTTATTTCTGGGAGATCATTGGAGGAAAGTGACACAGACTGGGGCTCTGTCTGTGCCAAACTGAACTCTATTTTGTCTTGTGAATATCACTTTTGATTGCAACCTTCACTTTGCATTGTAATCTCCATGTACAATTAAGATATCCATTTTGTGTTGAAAACCACATGGCCCTGGAAAGGCCAGTCTATTCTAGACACTGTCCAGCTCAAGCTGGGGGTGGGATTCCTCAGAAAGAGCTAACCCTGAGAGAACTATTAATGTCTATCAATGGAACATCTCCCCTGCTGAAACAGTGGATTTTCTAGCAGTAGGTTCTATCGATTTCCACTGATTCCTAAAAGCCTGACTGAGAAGAAGAGGATGGGGAGGCTGGAAGCTAAATTCAACCAGCAGAAGCAGATGGGGAAACAGAGGCTCAGACAGATTTAAAAGGTGGGTGTTTCTCTGAACCTGGTGGTCTCTTGCTAAGGGGAGAGAAGGCAGAAAAGCCTGCCTACCCTAAGGGTGTTGACCAATCCCAGGTGTCATAGGAGGGGTGAGATCAGTGTAAGGAGCTACAGCTGGAAGTATGTTGTTTTTCAATGATCTGTAAATATCAGGCATACTATATTAAGAATACGGTGTCTATGGTTAAGAAATTCCTTTGCTAAGCCTGTGTTTCTTGCTTTCCTGCCATATTGTCTCTGAAGGGTTTAATTAGAAAACAGAGGTCTCATAGCTAGGTGGACTCTTTGGAAATGGATTTAAGGAACAGGGGGTTTAGGAGGACTGAAGTGCTGGTTTGGGGGCCTAAAGTAGCCAGACTACAGGGTTCCACTACCCAATGAGGGTGTTGGACACAGGTTCTATTCCTGGGAGTGTCTCTGAGATACCCAGAGCTTGGAACATGACCAGTCCTTACCCAGACCAAGGAGGGCTTCAAAACACATGGTGCCCAGGATCTGAGTCCACATAAAAGAGATGGGTTACTGTCTAGACAAGAGGACTAGGCCATACAAGAAAACTGTTATACAAATGTGGAAAGTATTACTACTACTCTGTATCCGATGAAGGGAGCTGTAGCTCACGAAAGCTTATGCTCAAATAAATTTGTTAGTCTCTAAGGTGCCACAAGTCCTCCTTTTCTTTTTGCGAATACAGACTAACATGGCTGCTACTTTGAAAACTACCCTGTTGTGTGTGCGCCCTTCACTCCCAGATCTGCTACCATTCAAAACCTACAACTAAAGATATCTGGGGAGAACAATAGTCACGCATATGTTAAACGCACTTAAATATATTGGACTGCACTACCTTTTTGGAAGGACAGAGTAGAAAAAGTATAAGTTTTTACCAAGTCTAAGGAGGACAGTTGGCACAAGAGCTGTGTGAAATTCACTATTTTTCTTTTGTAGATTTGTGTATGAAATTCATTGTGTTTCATGTAAATTTGCAACAAACACAACTTTCTATGACATTTTGATAATTTCTCATGAGAAGAAAAGCATAGTCCCACTCTTTTTATATAAGCCATGTTTGCTTATTAGAAATTCAGGAACCTCAGAAAAGAAATCCAAAAGAATGAGCATATTTTTCAGTCTGTGACAAAAAAAACCCTGAATTTTATTAGGAATATTCTACCAGTTGTCAGCACCCGCATGTTTCCTGGGTGAATTCATTGAAGTCTTTTGCCCAGTGGTAAAAGGAGCTGCAAAATATAGCCATAATGTTAACATCAATGTATCAGAACTCTTAAAAATAGATGATTTATAAACAGAAATATTTCAATAAGATTCTAAACAATGATCCTACATTAGAACATTTAGGAACCTGGAGCTTTTGTCAGTTCCTCAGCAAAACATGACTAAAGGAATTCATTAGGTGAGTAAACTTACCTAAAATATTTGGACAGTATGCAGTAAATTATGTTCTTTGCTTTTACACATCCTTTTAAAATGTGGCAGATAAAAATTCTGGTTTTTAGTTTCTCTGGATACCAGCTAGGAATCTGGGCAATAAAATGTCACTTTGTAATAAAAAAAATCATATTTATTCCAGAAGTTTATGTGGAAAGGGGAAGAACAATAAAACTATATGAGGCAGCATCTTTCATAGCTAAAAATGTGAAAAATCTTTCCGATATACAGCACACAGAAAGGTACAATATACACTAGGCCAGATTCAGTCCTGGCACCAAGCAACATAAACCAGATCACAGGTCTCATAGCAGAAATTCTACCAGGGAGGCATCACAACACGATTGAAAGCTTCCTTACAGTGAGACAGCCATGGAAGACCAGTGGGGCCCATAATGAAGGCAGAGCTAGCGGTGGAGAAGAATGTGACCACAGTAATTAGGAAAGGCACTGATGCAGCACATCCCTACAGAAGCTTCAACCATCAGAAGCCCTGATGAAGCCACCAGGTGTAAATTACCGTTGCTCTGCTCCCAACTCCATGCAACTCAGAAGATTGAGTACACAGTAGAAATCCCAGTTACCTTCTCCCAGCAGTGAATCTGAGCATGGTGCACAAGCCACCCTTACTGACTCAAGGAGGTGCAATATGCATTTCTTTTGCACCTGCTTGATAGTTGACTATCTTTAACCTTTTAATCATAATAGATATTCAAAGATGGACGACAGTATTGGGATGCCACTGAATGCATCCGATGAAGTGAGCTGTAGCTCACGGAAGCTTATGCTCAAATAAATTTGTTAGTCTCTAAGGTGCCACAAGTCCTCCTTTTCTTTTTTTAATATTGGGATGTTTATTGAACACTATATGAAGCTGTTAGTCCATAGAAGTACACGGTTTTGGATTAATAAAAATGGCAATTTAAAATGTATTCACAGCTGAATATGAACAAATCCCAGTTGAAAGATATTAGCCCTTCTGCACTATTGTAGAGCAATTGGCATTTATGATTCCCCATAGCTGAAGAGTCAGAGTACACAGTTGGGTGTAACTCCAAGGAAACACTACAACAAGAGCCAGATTTGGAAGAATGATTGCCTTCTGTTTCCATTTGTTTACAGAGTAAGCCAAGAGGAACACAGTGGGCACTGACAGATGTGGTGTAACAGAGATTGAGGGTCTGTTAAAGTTTTTTTCCCAGAAGCTCCGCACTATGTGGACTCTATTTCTCAGTGGCTGAACAGTTTCTCATTCTTCAGCTTTAATTTTTTTTCCTCCAGTTGTGGCTTTTCTCTGCATATTTCTTCAGTCAGTTTCTAGGTGGAAGTTTTTTACAGTGCTCATTGCATCAGAATTGAATGGATAAATCATAAGAGGTTAAAAATACAGATAACTGTATAACCTTGCTTCGATTCAACATGACAGAAATGGTCTGATATAAATTTGAAAACTCTTCATTAGGTGGATCAAGTCCCCTCATCTGTTGCTTCCCCATTTAAAAGAACTGCCAGTCCTGGAACAGTAGGTCTCACCATACAGATGCTGATGTCTCAGAGCTTATTTTGCAGGTTAGTTCCTTGGCAAGCTTGATTACTTGAGTCACAGTCTCTATTAGGATGAAATGACATTAAGATCCTTGGAGCAAGAGGCACTAAAAGCCTATTGTATTTTCCAACACACATCTAATCATGTTGTAAGTGGAATGCCAACATGTGACGACATCTAGAATCAGCTTGGGACCAACCAGGCCTGAATAATTTTCATGCAGACATTGTCATAGAGACAATGGTGAATGAATATTTGAAATAGTTGACAAACAAGTTTGCCTTGGAGGATTGTTCTAGTAATGCTTCCTTGCTGCTGATCTGCAGCCTGAATAATGCAAATCAAACCAAGCTGTACGCACTACATTTACTGACAGTTTTTATGATGTTAGCTGCATTATCTCAGAACACCACCTGGACAATAGCATTAGGAAACTGCCATTTATCAGAAATGTTCAGAAATGCCTCTAAAGTGTCTCCATATGTTTGCTATCAAAATCTTCTCAATGTAGCGCAACGGTTTTTTTGGTGAATTCCTTTTCTATCAAGTGTGCTGTTAGTCCTAGAAAGAATTGTGAGGTGTTGCTCTGTGTCCATATATCTACAACAAACAACAGCATTTCATGGTTTTCACTGGCATCATCATTTGTTGCCAGATTATTCATATATAACATACCAAATGGTATAAGGAAATATCTAGTGCAACAAAAGCTCCTGGGGCTCAGCAGTTTACATTGGCTGGTTATTGTCAGCTCATCAAGGACAATGTGAATTCTCTTTTCATCTAAAAAATTAATTTCCCAAGGTCTCTTTGGGCTACCCAGTCATCCGTAACCCTGTGTGCGCTCATTTGAGATTGGCCTTCTATTCTGAAGCCTCAATTTTACATTCTGATAACCCTTTCTAGGGTATTATATTAAACCTTATTTCCACATGCCTTGTGGAACAGCCTGCCAGTGCATTTCCAGGAAAGACTGTCATTTTGCATAATCTGCATCATCTTTTCATAAATTAGTCTCACTATGAATTTGACATGAGAATAAGTGATGTTTATACACAAACCAGGAAATAGAAGGCAGGGATAACAATCATATTATATTATTGTTCTGTAAAGAACAGAGACATCTTGAGGGTTCCATTTACTTTTTTGCATTTTGCTTTTCCACCCCTTCATTTCTTCTATTGGAAGAGAGAATTCTTGGGGGGAAGTGGCTTGGCAACCAGACTTGCCAGAGTGCGTTCAATGCACAGGGAGCAGTACAAAGGAAGGCATGGTGGTGGGAGTGGAAGAAAGGAACAAAAGGGACATTGAAAATAACATCACTTGTAGACCTAAAGGTATTGCGAGTGTGAAAATGAGACCAAGTCAGAGAGATAGGATAAGCCTTAAAAATGTAGGTCCTTGAATTCAAGAACATGAATTTGAACAGTGCAATGGGGAACCAGTGAACTGAGTCAAAGGGTGAGGGAAGGTTGATGTGGTCTAAGGGAAAGATGAGCATCTTGGATGGACTGAATTTGGCAAGGGTAATAAAAAAAAGCAGGGAAAAAGACAGTTGAGGTAGGTAGGATGAGAAATGCTTTGAGTGTGGATGAGCACCTGGATCATTGGAATGGAAAGGATGGGGTCGCTTTAGAAATGTTGTGGAGGGGAAAAAGTGACAGGATTGAGTCACAAACTACCTGTATATGAGCAGAGTAGAAGGGCAGAGAAGAGCTGAAGATTATTTTAATCATGTGGCAGGTGACAGGGAAGACAATGGTGCTATCAAACATACCAGACACTGGACATGGTAAAGAAGACTTGAGAGGAAAGATTATGAGCTCAGTTTTGGCAAAGAGAGCTACCATCCAAGATAGTAAACTATCTTGGGCAAGGACTTTCCTAATCTTTGCTTTATAGCATCCAGCACAACAGGGCCTCAAATCTAATTATGCCCTTTGGATGTTATTTTAATATAAATTATTCATAAAATAAATAAATAATAATAATTAATAAAAAATGTCTTAATCTCACATGGCTATTAGGTATTTTAATTTTGTTCAGCACTATCTGAACAATTCCAAATAACTTCATCAATAGATTAATCCAGAGACTAAATTTAGATCAGGGACTCAATCTAGTTGTGCATGTGTCTACACTTAAATTTGTCTCCCACTGATGTAAACTTTCCATTACACCGACAGTAACACCACATCCCTGAGCAGCATTGAGCAAAGGTCAATGTATTGAGATTGACACAGCGCAAATGTAGACACTGAATTACCTATGCAATGCCAACCACCTCGGACATCATTGGCAGAGATCAAACCTGGGACCTCTTGAGCAAAATGCATGAGCCTCTGCTGCATAAGCTAAAAGACACATCTCTCTTAGCCAACGCTGTAGCAGGCTCATCAGCCTCTAGCTGGCCTAGCCACTACTAAAGAGGGCTACACCAAACAGGCTGGGGTCACACCTATGTTGACCCTAACAGCCCTCCAGGAATTGTCCCACAATGCCAGACACTGAATGCTCTGGTCACAGTTGTGACCTTTACTGCCTGGGGGTCATGGAAACTGGAAGGACCCCTCACCCTTTAAAGCCCTGTGGATTTTTGAAATGCCTTTTCCTGATTGTGCAGCTTGGCAAGCACACCTAGCAAATATCCACTGTTGGGCACCACTTCCAGCTGACCGTGCTGACTACATGCTCCAGCTTAGAGTAGACCAGAGATATTGGAGCTCCTGGGCCAGTGGGGAGAAGAGGATGTGCCACAGTAGAAAAGTGGATATCTATGAGCAGATTGCAGGGGGAGGGAGAGGGGGACAAGAGAAGAGGTATGACAGGGATCAGCAGCAGTGCTGCATGTAAGCAAAGGAACTGCACCAGGCATGCCAGAAGGCCAATAGTCAATCCAGTACCAAGCAGCAGGTCTGCTGCTTTTACAAAGATCTGCATGCCATTGTTGGTAGAGCCCTATCGCAACCCTGCACACCACTGTGGATATCTCCCAGAAGTCCAAGTCACAGGCCTCTGGCATGAACAAGGAGGACAACGATGACAGAGGACATATGACCACGGGGTGTGAGAGAGTGGAACACCTGCGCAAGATAAAGAGGAGAAAGAAGAGGACTCAGGATAACATGTTCAGCGAGATCCTGAAAGCCAGTGCTGCATCAGACCATGAACAGATGGCCTGGAGGATGAATGTTGCAGACTGTATGGAGAGGGAAGAGCGGACAGGAGAAAGGGCTAGGAGTCAGAGATGGATATGCACCAGGTCATAATGGGGCTTCTCCAGGAGCAAACACAGATGCTGTAGACTGTGTTGGACCTAGAGGTCCAACAATTCGGGGCTCACCTCCCTTTGCAGTCCACAGAGAACTCCAGTATAGCACCATGCTACACCTTCCTACCCCCAACATTCCATGTGGCAACAGGGATTGCATTCCTACTCCTATCACTTCACACTAGGGAACATCAAGGACAACCAGAGTTTCACATACATCAACCGTGGCTCTCACAGAATAGTGTATGTGTAGCTAAAATGGACATTAATGTTCCTTCTCCTTCTTTAAGCTCTGATCCATACATGTATTAGGGTTTTAATGTATTTGATTTTAATTTTGACAGAATTTTTGAAGTATTTTTTGTTACTCAGTAAAACTCTATTGTTTGGGAAATAATTCATCTTTACTAGTTCCCAACGTATGCTGCAGAATGTCTGGAAGTATTGAAAGCACCCACTTACTTCTGATTGTACACTTTTACACAACTCATACGATCAGTGAGACACACAGTGCAATCCTAAAAATACAGCAAATATCACAAAAGTAATAGTTGTTATATTCACAGATGTGCATCAAGCACCACAATATTCCTAACAGGCCCCCAAACTGCAGAGCCAGGCAGAGCACAGTACAACCTACCACATTACTGTGGCTCGCTGTTAAAGTTCTCTTTCAGAGCCTTGATGAGGCATCTAGCTCCACATGGAGCTCTGATATGATTAAACACAACATTAAAGTATGATATATATTGTTTCTGTTAAGAAGGCTTTTAAGAACGATTGACACATGGCTTGCCAGTGGGTTGTTTCAATCAACTTGGTTAACTTTATTGCAAAAAGGTTCACGCTCCACCTATAAAATATGATTTTCTTCAACTTTCCTATCCCCAAAGTAATTGGTTCAGTTTCTGAATGTAGTTAAGATATATCCAAGTTTTTTGTGCTATATTATTAAGAGCAGAGTTTCCATACATTTCACATGATAATACCAGAAAGATTTCACAGAGCACTTTGTTAGCTATAGTAAATATATCTTTGTAAAGGAAACTGTCTGCTCAAATAAAATTGCCTGCAAAACCAAAACAGAATGCCTTTGAAGTCACCAAGTTTATTTTGATTATGTGGCAATTACATTTTAACTTTATTTATTAACCATTTAACTGCCTAATCAAGAATCTGCATCATGAAAAAAAATAGCCAACTATAGCACGACAGAGACGTAGTACGATGTGCATCACCACATAGTACAAATTTTGATTATAACAGAATGAAGAATTCCAGCTATACACGCTAGGAGCTTTAGCCAGCTCCTAGTTAAGCCAATGGGAGTCTCTTCATTGACTTCAATGGGCCCTTTAACAATAACCCTAATCTGACTTTACCACCACCAACAACTTTATATGTTTTTAGAAAGAGAGAATTCCTAACAAAAGAACCAAGGAAAACACCCACAGGCCCCCAAGATTGTAATAAGACATGCTCTGTTCCCATCTTCTGATGCCCCAGGAACCTCTCAGACTCTGTCTAGTAAGGGGCAACTTTATGTGATTTATTAACATTCTCATCACCAACCGTCTCATGCAGCAAATTATTTACAGTGCTTCTCTACCTTTAGCTCTTTCCCACAGGGCCAGAAAAGACCACAAGTCTTCCTTCTTGAGATCACTGAAAGCTCTGAACTCAGCAACCCCAGATCCGCCCTCCCCAGGTACAGTCTTCCTGTGTTCTTCTTATATACCCCTCAGCTAATGGGGTATTTATCTCATCCAGCCTCCCAGCCTGATCAGCCAATTAGCTTGCACATCCTCAGTCAGCCTTCTCCAAGATAGCTGACTGATGCTTAAGTGATCAGAGTGTTGCTCATCTCACAGACCTCCTTACCAGCCCTCATATAGGAGACATGTTGGGGGTTGGGCTAGAGATGGGGAGTGTGCGTCAGGGGCAGGGCTACGTGCTGCAGAGATGCTGGCCTGCTCTATGGCCCTGGGACAGCCTGGGGTGGCTACGAGAACTTAGGCTCCCAAAGTTGTTAAAGGTTTGAGCTGTAGCTCACGAAAGCTTATGCTCTAATAAATTGGTTAGTCTCTAAGGTGCCACAAGTCCTCCTTTTCTTTTTGTGAAAGTTGTTAAAGTTACACTGGGGGACATTTTGACCCCTGGCATAGGCCATAATCAGAATAGCACAGGAGTGGCATAAAGCAGTGCTTAAATTTGTGTCAGGGCTGAGTACTGGCACCTCTAGGTTTGGCAGTTCATAGCTCTGGCACCTCTGCGCTCGCTGGATCAGTTGTGAAAATAAAAAAAAATTGCTTGAGCCCTGGCATCTCTTTCGTTACAAATTAAGCATTGGCATAAAGCCACCTTAGCTCCCTCCCTCCCCACCCACCATCGCTAAGAGGTACAGCATGGAATCTCACTCAATTTATATACACACTTTACTAGAAATTTTTTTTACCACGAAAGAAGGAAACACAATATGAATGTTACACAATGAGACAGTCCCTTGAATGCCTTTAGCTCAGGCAAGGAGGCACTGAATCAGCACATGCCACAGCTCTCTTGACCATGAACTCTTTCCAGCCATCTGTGCCCAATATTTGGGTACAGTGGCATCCTCTAGCCACTTTAATGCAAGAAAGGCTGCAGCCACTTCTGCCATTGCAACCTGTCCCTATTGGACATTCAGCCTTGGGAGCCTTCAGATAGGATTTATGCTATCAGAAACTATCATAGACCCAGGAATGGCTATAGTCCAAAATCTGTAAAGCACTATGGAGATGAAAAGTGATCAATGAAAGCTAAGTACTATTAATAAATATTAAGATAAAATAGTATCTATATTCACTTTCATTAGGATGAGGTTTCTATCTTGAAATCAAGCTTTTGACCATGGTAAGGACATAATGATATGGATTACAACTTCTTCAGAGTACTGTACAAAACAATTTCCTAATAATAAAGATAAAAATTTAATGCACAGTTAACCAGCATGTCCATGAATAAATCTTGATTAATTACATGGAATGCTAATCAATTCGCAAAATATGACCAGAGCCCAGTGAGCACCACATATGAGTTACAATAAAGCAGGAAAAATTATTTCCCTTCTAAAAGGAAAAGGAGTCAGGGATAATGAATGATGTAGACAATGATGGTGGTCCTACAGCAAGCTCTATAACAGGAGAGTGTTTATTTTCCATCTTCTGGAGGTTATCACTATTACAAAACTGTATATTTCATTTTACAAAATTATATAATTGGAATCATATATTTGTATTATAGACACCATTTCACTTACACAATATAATCAAGCAAAATTGCTGTATGTTGATCTGTCCACCGACCTTTAATAAAAAGTAATAATTTATACAATGTAATTTATCTCCTGATTGTTTTGCTGTACATAATTATTTGTATGTCTTTGAGATTACATCAAACTAGTATTGTGATTAACACTATCTTCCAGTAGCTAGACTTCTATATTGCAGCTTTTTTTAAATTTTACTAGTTTCACCATAACTGATAAAATGCCTCTTATCTAATTGTGCCCCAAACAACTAGCCCAGGAAACAGATCGTTCCAACAATCTGTATTTACCCAATTGTTTTTTAAAATGAATGCAAAAGAATTCTCAAATTCTACATGTAGGGCCTCATTCCCATTTACACTATGACCACTTGACATCTTCCTGGCAAGATAAAAGAGCTTTAAAATGAATGCATAGTGGTACAAAGTGGCCTGAGTATAAATGAGAATTAGACCCATTGCCTTCTACCCTACGGGGAGGAGGATTGGGAAGAAGGTCAAATGGTGACCTCCAGTGAACAATGTAAAGAGAAGCAAGGGAGCCTTGTAAAGGATGGAAAGTCCTTCCCCATATAGATTAAGAAGCAGCACCACCTATGTGCTGTGCTCCTCGTAACCCTTCAGAAAACCTTGTGCACCAACAACACAGCTGATTTGTGGTTTTTGGAAGAGGAGGGATGACAGTGGTGAGCTACAGACCTAGTAGAGGATGCCATTTTGTTTTACAATGCCCATGCAGAGGCCAGACGGAATCATCCTGCAGGCCAGATTCAGCCCCCAGGCACCCAGTTAGACTACATTTTTTTGTAAATTCTGGGGCATGCATATCTTGCATACATAGATGGCATGCTACTGAACTCAACTCAGCACACCCTTCTCAAAATGGTTGGATTTCAAAACTGAAATTAATGCTGTTCTTTGCAGCATTTATGTCCCCTCTTCAGTTTCTCATGATGTAAGAGAGAAGTATAGTATGGAGGGAGAGGGGGGAGGAGCCAGTGGCATCATGGCATTTGAGTGCGCTATACAACCAAGAGGAAATAAGCATCAAGAACAGTTTGAGTGTGCAGCACATCTTGAAGATGCCCAGGATTCATAGGTCTAGGACCTCATCTCCCTGTGGATACTCAGACTCCACAGTGTTTTAAGGACACTCCTCTTCCCTACACACAGCTACAAACCTCTCCCTGTGAGTGAAAAAACCTGATAGAAATCAGACAAATGATAGACTTAAGAAAACTCCGCACACTCATTCCCTTCCTGTAGGTTTTTCCATGGTAGAGGGAGTATATGAATCAATGTAACTAAGGCTACATTTTAGTCATGGGTATTTTTAATAAAAGCTATGGACAGGTCATGGGCAGTAAACAAAAATTCATGGCCCATGACCTGTCCATGACATTTACTAAATACTCCTAACTAAAACTTGGCCCAGGGTACCATGGGTGATCGGGGGGGCACGGATGGTGCATGGCCCAGGGCCTCCGCTGGCGCTAGGAGGGAGGCTGGGGGGCAGCACACGGCCCACGACCCCTGCTGGTGCTGGGAGGAGAGGGTTAGTGGGGCTTGCAGGCTCCCTACCTGGCTCCACATGTCTCTGCAGATCCTAGGAGGAGGGGCAGCCAGGGGGGCTCCGAGCGCTATTCCCACCACAAGTGCTGGCTCCGCACCTCCCATTGGCCGGGAACTGCAGCCAATGAGAGCTTTAGGGGCAGCACCTGCTGGCACAGGCAGCATGCGGAGCCTCCTGGCCCCTCCACCTAGGAGCTTCAGGGACTTGCAGCTGGGAGCCAGGGAGCACCCCCGCCGCCAGGTAAGCACCACCCCACACCCCTGCCTCAGTTCTGAGCCCTCTCCCACACACGCAAACTGCTGCTGTTGGCCCAGCATCGGCCACCGTAGAAGTCACGGAAGTCTTGGAAAGTCACAGAATCCATGACTTCCATGACAGACACACAGCCTTAAATATAACCAATTAATGACTTATTTTTTGTCTATTCAGGTGTCAAGATTCTTCATTAGTGACACAAAAAAATCCCCAAATATGTTCTCTTTGCTTAAAACTTTACTCTACATTTCCCCCAACATTTGTACCTTGCACCATTCCATTCTCTCTCAGCATATGCACAGTGTGCCCAGCCATTTGATTTTCCTCATTCACCTTTAACTTACATTGCCTTTCTTATTTTGTCTGTGTGATTCACCATGGCCAGAGAGCAACAGGAGAGTGTTAGAAGGGAGCCTTATTCCCTGTAGAGGGAAGAAAATTTGCTCTAAATTATTTAAAGCACCTGAAGCCAATTAATGCACCTGAAGCCAGTCACATGATAAAACCCCCCAGCTTCAATCAGACAAGAGGAGGAGTTTAAGCAGAGTGGATTGGTGTTGGAGCAGAGAGCAGTTTGGAGGGAAGTAGAGGAGCGTCTGGAGAAGTGCTGTGGTGGGCTAAGAAGACCAAGACCCTAGCTAAAGGGACACCTGGTTTGTGCAAAGGGAGGGCAGGAAGCCCCACAAGCTGAAGGGCAGGAGAGGGCAGTAGCCCCGAAGAAGGAACCTAGTTCTAGTGGTTTACCGCTATCCCTGGGCTGGGACCTGGAGTAGAGGGTGGGCCTGGGTCCCTCCCTCTCCACTCCCCCCCATAGGACACTAGTAGGGCAGTTAATACCCTAGTTCAGGGGCAAGAAATGGTGCCCTGAATCCGCCACCCAAGAAGAGAAAGCGCAAGACCCATCATAGTAGTGCTAGCAATTTGCCACATCTGTTATTACATAATTGTCTTAATACTCAAATTAGTAAAACCAGTTTTTAATATCATACATTACTGTATACACAAGATTCTAATGCAACCCTTGGAAATGCCCCGGAAAGGAACATGAAGTTCCATATATTTTGACATATTTCACAGACAGAAAAGAAGCCGTAACTCCTAACATTGTTATGTGTCACATATTGCACTTATAGCCTGAAGACCAACAAATTCCACTAGACCCCCCGCAAGCTTTCCAGCTCTAATCTGGATCCTCCCTAGAGAACATGCACCACTGGCTTCACTCCTCTTCTCCCCAGAATTTGGAGAAAGATTCAAGGAGCTTGTAAAAACTTTTTGAAACTATTATTTCATAAAGTATTTATATGAAGCCTTGACAATTAGATGACTCCCAAGACTTGTTTTGCCATATATAATACAACTTTTGATCAATTTAGGATGGGTAGTAAGGGAGAGCAAACCAAAATCAGTCTGTCTCTCCATTCCCCATCCAAAGCTGCTAGGAGGAAGTAGTTCATTTATTTATCTTATATCCCACTCCACCACAGCAGTTTGTCCCAGAGGTGCTCTCTCTTCCTTTGCCTGTATGTGTCCAGTCTTCAACACCTAACACAGAGCTAAGCAGTCTGCTCCTCTTTCTGGTCAGTACATGCCTATCTGATAAACCAGCAGGTATTCTTGTGATCTCTGAGCCAGTCCCATATCATTAGAAACAGTAGTTTTTGGTCAAAACTGTTTTTATTCAAAAATGCTGTTTTTAAAAAACTGAAATTTTTCACAAAGTTATATTGATTTTGATGAAAGTTTTATTAAATGTTTAGGGTTTTTTATTTTGAAGTGACTGTTCTGAAATTTTATATGAAACAAACAAAAGGAATCCAAATGAAATATTTTGAGTTTAATCAAAGTGAAATGTTTTGATTGACCAAAACCAATGGTTTTTTTCAGAAATTTCAAAAAAATTGAAACTTTGGCTTTTCATTCCAATTGGGGATGTAATTTTTTTGAAATGCTGAAATTTTTCACAGGCTGAAAGATCCATTTTCCAAGCCACTCTAAATATCAATCATCAGGACACAACGGTGTGTATGTGGCACAATTAGCTCTACAGCATCACCAAACAGCCCCGACCATTAAGGGGAAAAGAACTGTTTTGGCACACAGCATCCACCTTGAGATCTGCTGATATCCAATGCCATGAGAGCAGCAAAAGGAAGGGTGGTGAGTTTCAAAGGCCTTGCAGAGAGAGGAAGAGCTACATGATCTGCCTTTTTCCATAGAAAAACTAATGGTAATAGCACCAAACAAGTTCCTCAAAAAATTATATTAAAAATAAACAAACTGTAACTGAACTCAGTTTATATTAACATTTTAATTTGGTTTCACAAGTGAATAATCTAAATCATTGTTGCTTGAATACATTAGATACTAACAAGGCAAAAAATAGAGCACTGGACCAGCCAAACTTCATATATTTCTTACATTGCTGTATAATATTCTTGCAAGTACCAAGAACTAATTTTCTAAAACACGTGTGCTCATAGAAGTTCCTTTCATACTGTTTTATTTTTATTTAGTATGTATAGAGTTAAAGATCATGGGAAATTATATCAACTACTAGGTTACAGCTGGTCAAAAAATTTCCATTTAAATTGTTTTGCAGCGGAAAATAGGGATTTTGGCTGAACAACATTTTTCATGAAAAGTGAATGCTTCTCATAGAAAAAAAATATTTTATTTTTAATAAAAGCATAAATGGTCTGAAAACTTAAATGTTTTAGGATTTTCCCAAAAAATTAAATAATTCAATTTGGATGTGTCAACGAGGTTCCTGATTGGGAGTTTTAACTTGGGTGCATTATGTCTCCGTTCTTCTCTACGGATGGATGGTACCACCTAGTGTTTAAGTCCCTGGGTCACAACTCTTCCGTCTCTAACATCCCTTGCTGTTGGTCACTCCAGCATGGCGGTGGTCTATCTTCCAGTACATAGTAACTTGGCCCTGCAGCTAGGTCACTGTTGAAGTCCACCCTTTTCCAGGGTAATAGGGTCCAATAAACTGAAGTTCAGCATCCCCCAAAAAGGAGATTCCAGCCCAACTCTGTAAACCCTGAAGTAAGTGTGTAAAGGCCTAAAGGGGCCCAATGTCTTTATCCCCCTGGCTGGTAGGGAATCCTGGGCCCTCCCTCTCTACCATGGTCTGACCCAGGCCCTATGAGTGACAGCAATTTTAAGCACCCAAGAGCTCTCTGAGGCTGCCTGCCTAGGCTACTTCTTACCATTTACTTTCCCAGTCTAGGATGAGCTCCATCAGTCTCACAAACAATACAAGAAAAGAGAACAAAGGATTTCTTGATCCTTAAGGATGAGGTAGTTCCTCTTCCAGGGCTTGCAGTAACTGCCACTTGCATAAATACCCCTCCTTCCCCACAATAAGGACTCCTGCTGTGCCCTTACTTAGAAGCTTTCAGGATAGGATGTGGGGGATGGACCCATCTGCTATTCCTCTTCCCGTGTCCCCAACTTTTTGAGCTGTCTGGCTCTCTTAAAACTTCTCTTCCATCTGAAGCAGGCTCTGTAGGTGGTGAGGTGGGGCCACTTGGGCCCCAAACTGCTCCTTAACCCCTTCTATCTCAGCTTGGGGTTTATATATCCCATCACATTCCCATGAAGCACGGCTTCCCTTTACCAAAAGAGAATACTGTAGTATATCATGGAGTATATAGTCTGATCTGAGATCCTGGCTTATAGAGGAGAATGGGAGTATGAGGCAACTACAACTCCCATGAGGCATGACAGTGGCATTTCTAAATAAAAACTTGTTGTTTTTTTGGCCAAAATATTTTAGGTTTTTATTGTTTTGCTTAAAAGTCACAATATTCCATGGAAAGAAAGTCCACTGACATACCCACTTCTTTCTGGCCCACCTACTATCCATGCTCTCCCCATAAAGCAGGCCCTGAAAGGTACATTGAAGCAGTGAGTTGTGGTGCCTTTTTCAAAGGGAGGAATGATGTCACAGATTTATCCAATCTTATTCAGAGATGATCATTCTCTGGGGCTGCTACTGAGAATGGCACACAGACAAAAATGGCAAACCCCACAACACATTTTCTAATATACCCACAGTTCCCAGAACTAATTCAGCATATCAAAAAATCTGACTGTTGTAAATTGACATTTTCCACTCATTTTCTGTGAAAAATTAATGGGTTGGTGGGAGTCTGGCATTATGGTACAGTAGTTTCTGCTTTCTCCTCTATTTCTCATTCTCACTCTTCTCAGATGCACTACCCCAGCCTCTAACACAGATAAGCTCAGAGCCAGCCTTATAGTTAGTGGGGACACAAGCAATTAGGCTACAGTGAAGACAACTGCCAACGGTAAACTTACATCCCCTTTTCATCTCACTATTAGAGCGAGACCCAGGTATATTTCCTCAATGCCCCCACTGCCAGAGAGCAAACAAGTCTATTAATTTTTAATTTGCTTACTTTAGACTAAGAAGTTTCTGAAGGTCACCCAAAAGTATCAGGCCTCAAGTTGTCATTCACAATCCTAAAGCCACGGTGTGTTTTGATTCTGTCAGGAACATAACAGTTCTGGAGTGGAAGCTTGCCTTAAAAGGAGCAATGTACCCTGTCACAAACCTTTACATGAGTGTATGATCCCTTTCCATGTTTTTACTCCATCACAACCACTACAGTGCTGGAGAACGCTTTATGTCTCTATATATTCCTTTGAGGACAAAATCACTTTAAATTCAAGAGATGCCCTATTTAGCTGACCTCTGAAATCACCCTCATCAACATTTTTATGGTATCACTATTAATAAATCTTTATGCTTTCCTGTTGAAAGTCAAACCCATCCAGCCACAAGATGACTACTGCCCTTTAACTCTATGCATTTATGTGTATATTTTTCATATTACCTTGTCATACTTTTACTTCAGATAATGATATCTCAGCAATTAGAGATAAACTGGCATGCAAATTGCTAGTAAGCAAGTTCCCTTTAGTTTCCTAATGTATGGTATGGTAAAAATTCTACTTCCAGGAATTATGTCACAAGCAATGATGAGGAGCAATATCTAATGCACTCAGTAATAGATCTGAAGCTTGACACAATGTTCTGGTTTTGCAATATAGCTACATTCTCATAATTTGAAACTACATCATTCCCAGAAATCCATCTTTACTGTTAAATATACTCTGGTGATTTCTCATCCTCCCTACTGAAAACTCCTTTTTTTTTTTTGTAGGCTCTCTGCTCCCATCTATTTTACCAACAGTCCATCCAAAGCACTGTTGCCACAATCATATTCTGTTCTCACTACATTGATTGTGTCTCTCCATCTCATGAAACACTCTATCATCTCTTTATCTTCTGCATAACATTCAAACTTCTCTTCATCTTCAGATATCTCCAGAGCATTGCCCTTGCCTACAACTGTGTCCTCTCACCTCCTTCTGGAAACCTCTCCAGACTAAACTTTGCCTATGCTTTTCTTTTGATCCTCCAGACCTTGGGTTATCTTACACAGTTTTGTGTAATGAACAATGGCTGAACACACAACAATGCCAAGGCTACCAGTCAGGATTGGACCGAGAACTTTCAGCACCCAAAGCACAAGCCTCTAGCACTTGAGCTAAAATATCTAGCAAACTGAATAATCACTAGAACCAGCCACTAAAGGGAATCACAATCACATTCACCATGTTGTACCTGTAATAGGCTCCTAAGGATGACAGAGTATTGGTGTCAACAATTTATTATTTCAGTTTTAAATTTCTAGCTATTATACATTTTAAATTGTTGCAGATCTCTGTCCAAAAGGGTCACAAAGCACTCAACGCCACCATACATTGGCTGAATCTACACTGGTAGAAATGGAAATAATTTTGATGCAACAATTCCTTGCTGAAAATTTCCATACAAGTTATCACAAGAAGGATTTTTTTCTTGTAAAATTAAAAGAAATAACTGTTGAAGTATAGGGACCTTTGCATTTAAATGTATTTGAGCAAGAGCCTAGTGAGTTTTCATAGACTGATTAAAACAGATACAACAAATACAAGTCTGTGTCAATCAAGAGATGTCTTTGTTAGGAATAAAGAATTTATGCAGTCATTAGAATGTAGCCTCAAGGGTTTTTTAGGTTTTTTTTAGTGCAAGTTCAATTTTATACCAGTGTCCTGCCCTCTCCTTACACAGAGCAAGAATTCCTGAAGAAACTAATAACCCTCTGGAACTAGCCACATTATGAAGATTAATAATTGATTCAACAATTTTGTCAAACATTCTGTAAGGTTAGCAAAGAGCAAGCAGCTTCAGTTAACATTACAGTACAGCCCCACTAGCTGTTTGAAAGGATCCTTTTTGCAACCCTGTACACACTGACTCTTTCTATTTTTTTGTGGGAAACATATTCTCTCCCCCCCCATCCCCACTCAGACAAAAAAATAACTTAAGACTATTTATAAGCAACAATAATGACAATCTAAAAACAGCAACCATTTTAATATATTGCATATAGAGAAGTGTAATTTCTGAGTCACTTTCTCCTTTTCCTCTAACACCAAGTTTTTCCTTTGATTTTGTTTTAAAAGAGACTCTGCATTTTTTAAGGCTGAAAGCATTGCCTCCCTTTGCATCTCATATAGCAGAAGAATGTGTTGTAGATAGAGGGATAGAGATGAGCAAAGTCATGGGTAGGAAAGCCTTTCATTGCATGCTTAGAATAAGCCTGCAACGAGTGCCAGAAATTCATACACTGACATCTTAACAATGGCCACCTGAGGAACTTCATGGTTTTTAGCCCTCATAAGGAGTAGCCACTGTATACAGTATGAGAAGGAAGAAACAATTCAGCTTCCATTCTGAAAGAGCCAGTGTACTTCTGTACATTTTTAAAATGTTCATGAAGATGGGCAAATAAACCATAATTCTGATTACAGGGTAAAAGTTAAAGATTTTTAGCTATTATTTACATGAGCGGAAATCAATAACCTCCCTGTGGCATCTCTTTTTGGCTGCCTCAGCAGGTGACTGTGATGCAGATTACACAGCTGATCAGAATGGTGGGTGCCCGGTATTGTGCTAGGCAGATGGTTGCCTACCACAGGGAGAGTTCATCTGGAGGTAGGAAAGCTCACAGGGATAAAAACGATGATTACAGTGGCACCTTAAAGACTAACAGATTTATTTGGGCATAAGCTTTCGTGGGTAAAAACCACTTCTTTAGATGCATGGAGTGAAAATTACAGATACAAGCATAAATATACTGAAGAGAAGGGAGTTACCTTACAAGTGGAGATCACAGCCAATTCAATCAGGGTGGATGTGGTCCACTCCCAATAATTGATGAGGAGGTGTCAATACCAAGAGAGGGATTGTGATTTTGCCACCCATTATTGTTCCATTTCAGTGCTACTTTTAAAAAAGGCAAGCTAGTTTGGAATTGTTGTGGTGCAAGTGGGTAGGGTTAGTGTTGGTGAGCTTTCCAGGCAACATCTTTCAGTTAGTGATGCAAATTCAAGAGTTCAACAAATCAATAAAGTACATTGGAGCTACACAAACACTGTATAAACGTATACTTTGACATGGGCCAAATCCTGCAGCCCTTATTCTCATGAGTAGTCCCATTCTCATGCACACAAATACTTCCCAGTTCACTGACTGCTCATGTAAGGGTTGCAAGATTGGTCTCTGAGAGCTAGATCCTTCAAACTTCTGAGCATCCTCAGTTCCTGTTATAGTCAATTGAAGTTGCGTACATTCAATACCTTGCAAGGGTGCTTAAGCTCCTTGGAGGATTGAGCCCTTAATGCTCCAAATGTGGTGGATTTTTCTTTCCACACAGATACAAAAAACCCTCCTCTCCAAATCTTTCTAGTATTTGCTAGCTAGCAAGAACAAAATCCTGATGCTTGCCTGCAAGATACCAGTATCCTGTTAGTTCATCTGTACAACACACCATACCATATATATATTAGCAAGAGGGGAAGGAGATCCAGCAGAGAGAAAGACCATAGCATAATTAAGGAACCTTTTTTAATCACAGGTCTACTATTTTCTGTCATCCTCAGGGGTTTTATCCTCCCCTTCATCCCATGGCAGAGATAATGAATACTTACGAGGAAATACTGCAATCAGCTAAGCAATTCATTTTTGAGTGATTTTAGTTTGGTTCCAAACAACTAACCCAAATTTTAGCAGGGTGAATTAACCTTAAAGACCCAAAATTGTTTTTTAACCAACGGTAGACGCAAGTAGATCCTTTTTAAGGTATTTATTTACTTTTTTAAAATCTCTTTAAAATTCACAGTCTTTTGCCACTTCTTGATTGGATTTGTTTTTATCAACTACTCTCAACCATCCTCATTTCTTATTTTGTGAAGTCTGTCTCAAACACATTTCCAAGAGTCAATTATGTTTAATATAGCTGAACAGAATACAAAACAAAAATGGGACAGTGAACAAACCCAAATATTAAAATTTGCTCTCCTTTGTTATTTTATCTTTGCCATCTCCCAGTACACAGACATAATGGAAGAGACCAAGAATTTCTACAGTATTAGACTTCAGGCAGTAATTACCGGTACTGTGATTTTCCTATTAAATTGAATAGAAAGCAGCAGGGGGTTGCCACAACATGACCCACTTTATTGCAAAATAATCAGCCACTGCCACTATAGCTTTCTAAAGAAGACTGAACTATGCAGAGTAGCAGGAAAAAAGAGCTAAAGTATAAGCCAAGTTTTTATTAATATTATATGCCTTTATTTTTCAGGAAACAAAACAGTGTACTTTGTGAATATTCAACAAGAATGGCCAAATTTGGTATGCACAATATGCATGCAAATTAGATTCAGAGAGCTACCCGTTGCAAATATTCCCTTTTAGTCATAAATTAATGATTATTCTTAGCTAAGGAGATGAACTTTATCAGGACTAGCAATAATCGTGTTGCTCTGTTATCTTCAGCGACACACACGATTGGATTCAGTAAGCATGAAGCACACTTCACAGAGAAGAAAATAATAAATCTGAATTTATAAAAACAGAAAATCTGGAACTCCAGACCAGTAAATCTGATAGTCCTTCAATTTAGGATAACCCAATGGAATTAGGACAGTTGAGAATTACACTATCCTCAAACATGTCAGTTATCTCTGTATAGAGTGCCAGCCTTTATATTTTTCAACAGACTGAGGATAATCCTGCCTACAAAATGTTATCCTACTCTAACATGTCTCAATGGTGCTCTTTCTAAAATGGCTCACATCCTAGTAAAATCGCCCTGTAGCCAATCTGGACCAAAAAAGTATAATTAATCTACCTAAAAAGCATCCTACAAACAAAAGGGCCTGATCCAAAGCCCACTGAACTCAAGGGATATGTCTACACTGCAATCATGTAGTGTGACTACAGCTCATGGAGACATAACTGCACTAGCTTTAATCTAACGTGGATAACCGTAGCCATGAAGCTGCAGCATCTCAAGCTTCAGCATGGGCTAGCCAAGTAATTACCCAGGGATCTGGGCAAGCTTATACTGGTGCTGTCACAGCTCCACTCCTCCAGGCTAGCTCAAGCTGCAGTCACGCATGCTCACAGATTAAAAGACTCCCAGTGTCTTCCATGGGCTCTGAATTGGCCCCATAATGCATTTATCTACACTACAATCCTACGAAGTAGTAGCATTATTGAAACTGAAGTTCCAGACAATGATACTGGTGAAAGTTTCATGAAAAGTATGTGATTGTTTAGTTATTTCTAAGCTCTTTCATTGTTTTCACAAATAAAATATTTGATTACACAGCTATTTTCCTATTCAAATCATTCAGACAAAAATTGAAATAAAATACATACACACTTTTCTTAAAATTCACGTTGGTTTAGAGGAGTCTGAGTCACTGAGCAGTAAGAAAAACAAATTTATTTTTAACTTTACCTACTTCTTAATCAAGAAGCTTAAATGACAAAGCCCTGTTGGCATCTTGTGTATTATTTTTAAATGCACATATTTGCACATGCAAATAAATGCACAGTTAAGGACCCTTTCCTGAAAGCTGCTAGGTACTCATCTTAATGGAAATTGAGGTCATTGGCCACCTTGGAAGATCGAACCCCTTAATCTTTAATGTATACTAATTTCTGCCTTTTTACACAAATAAGAAAATAATTTTGTCTCAACAATCTCATAGTACTTTCAGTATAAGAATATCTAACCCAATATGGTGTCATTATTATGCTGACAACGTGTGATTACAATAGCAAAATTAATTCAGTGCTAACCTATGGAGAGCCCAGGGTGGCTCCATTATTATGGCATATTAAAATAGGAAATTGCTTTGAAAGTAAGTTCATGGAAAAGTCATGGCAATGCCATTAAGAAGCCTCTATGGAGAGTACAGTGATGATTTGATAGAAAAACAATTTAAATGCCTGTTGCATGGAGATCCTCATTACAAAGCTTTTATGATGTGAGATTACCGTAGCAAAATAATTTCCATACATGTCTACAGAAATTCTATGTGGTTAAGAACTCAGGACCAATTCTACTGTCATATGCAGTGTGCAGCTACCATTAAAGTGTGAAATGGTGTAAACATTATTTTAACCAAGTGTATGCAATTATACCCTAGTTCCAATGTCAAATTAAAATGAAACCATGTCAGTGGTAGTTCTATTACACAGCTGCTGGATAGGGAACTTTTATACACAAAATAGAGAGGACAATATTCTAAGCTAAACTCACAACACAAGAGAATTGTATCTCCAGAGGCTGGTTGCCAGCCTACTTACATAAGTAGGGCTTACATAGGGCCTGATAGTGGGTCCATAGCAGTGCAGGACCAGAAGCAGATCAGGAGCCATTTGTGGTTGGATGATTTTTGACATCTCTTGCCTTCATAAATTTTCTAAACTTTCAAAAAAATTAAAGGTTTGCATTTTATTTTTAATCTTTTCATAACTATTTAGCTTTTTGTTTGTGTGTGTTTTTAAAAACCTGTTGTGCAAGAGGAGGAAAAAAACACTCTAGCTAGCATCCACATAAACTGATCATGCTTTTTAATGCTGACTGGTTATCTATAACCCTCTCCTGATCCCTGCCCCCCAACAGGGGTCAGGGGTCATGCAAAACTGATTCATTCCCTTTAACTTATTAAACACCATCGCCCCTTCCGGTTTTTGTTTTCATTTGTCCTGACTGCAGCTTCTCATCCAGAAGCCCTCTCCCCCACCAACTTGTTTTCTGCAAAATAATATTTCCTTAAATTCTCCCTATATGTTTCCTTGTCATTTGTCCCCTACATTTGTCAAGAATCTTCAAATACACCTTAAGGCTTCATTTTATAAAAACACCCTGCGCAAGTTTAACTATTCAGTTGAATTATGCTCAAAACTAAATAAAATCCAGTCGTGCAGTCTCTTCCTGTATGTAAACCCCATTTGTCATCTTGGGAGCCTTACTTTATCATTTTTCCAATGTATCTATATCTTTCGTCGAACTGGATAATCAAAACTTGACCCTCTGCTCCAAATACAATTTAGAAAGTGCTTCATAAAGTGGTAGTACAAAATACATTGTCTCCCCTCTATACTATTCCCCTCTTGACACAAACCAATATTATATTAAACTTCCTTTACTGCCATTGCTGTACACTGCAATAAGGATTTAAATGAGAGATACATCCTTACAGCTAGGTCTTTTTATGCTACCAGCTAATACACTGAAATTGAAACTTAGCATGGACTTTATTGCTACACAGCTTCATTCCTTCACACACAGACATATTACATATTTTATCTCAGAACCCATTATCAATTATTCTGTAAAACCGCTCTCTCTTTCTGAATCTTAACCACTCCTTATTTTGGTGTGCGATGGTTGGCTATCATGGGGAGCACCACCTCATGGTCTGGGGTTAGACCCTCTGAAATGTGGAGGGGAGCCTGGGCCCTCCAACTCCACCAGCCCATGACCCTGTGAGGGAACCAAAGGGTCTGATATCCAGCAGCACCTTCAGGCTGCCCTCCCAGGGCCACTTCCTATCATCCTTTTATTGTCCAAAGGTTTCAGTGTATAGCAGGAAGGTGCGAAGGGGGTCAGCTCACAGCTTAGTGCCTCCTCGTGGTTAGGCATTGCATGGCAGTCTCTCTTTCAGGGATAGCAACTTCCCCCTACTGTGCCTTGGCTCTCCAGCCAAGTCACTTCCAAGTCTCCCCCTTTCCAGAGTAATCCACAAACAAAACAATGGGAATTATCACAAACTCAGCTAGTTTAAGGGCATGTCTATACTTGCCATTTAAAGTGGAAAAAGTCCCTTTTTTGCACAAAAACCATAGGAGCATCTACACTTGCCAATGACTTTTTGCAGTCAAACTCAGAAGTTTCACCGCAAAAAGAAAACCACCTCCAGAGAGGCATACAGCTCTTACCAGTGATGCTTTTGTGGTGATGTGCAAGTGAAGACACGTTCTTCCTGTTTACACAGCTTTTAGCCTCTGGAGGATATCCCACAGTGCCTAGGTGACCACTCTAGCAAGCAGCTCTCTGCTCTGTTGCCAGCATCCCTCCCTCCCCCTGTAAAGCCCCAAGAACTTTGAAACTCCCCTTCCTGTTTTCTTGGCAAGTGCTCATTTATCTGACCAGGTTACAATGCCTGCTCCACAGAACAAACAATCCCCTGCTTGGAGCAATGCTGAGCTATTGGAGCTTATCAGTGTTTGGGGAGAAGAGGCTGTGCAGGGAACCAAGGTGCCCCCCCCAAATCATCCCCGCACCTTCCCACAGGACCCATCATCAAACTGGAGAGAACTGCACTGTGGAATATCTGCCCTAGAGCACTGCTCTCATCAGAGATGGAAGTTCTGCTAATGTAAACACTCTCTGACCCCTGAAGAATTAAATGAGAACACAAACCAGCACTTTACTTTCACTGGTTCCCTATCACCAGTGAAATTTACAGCGCAAAATCTCTGCAACTGTAGACATACCCTCATGAGAAAGGTGGCAATGCCTCCCTCTCAGGGTGTATCAGAAGCAGGGCCCAACCTTCAGGCAGATATTGTTGGGAAAGCTCCTGCCTTCCCTCAGCCTTTTCCTCAAGAACTGCAAGTTAAAGACCTGCTCTCTTCCCTGGTCTGCCCCCAAATGAGCTGTTCTACTTCCTTTTAACTCCTCCAGTCTATTCATCTCTTGCAGGTATGGCAGGGTGGGGCTGGCTGGGCCCAGAGCAGCACCTTAACCCCTTGTTGCCCAGTGTGGGGTTTAATATTCCATCACATGATGTCATCTACAAAGTTAATGATCTTACACGTTGTACCTTTGTCTAATGTACTTTGTGAGAATTCTGAATGACAGCTGCTTTCTGATGCCAACATCAGAAAATGTTACATACTCTTTGGAAGATATTCATTTAAAAAATAGAGTGTGCATGTAGACAAGTATAAATATTTTGTGCTAACATTAAAGAAATGCTTAATGTACGTAGTATTCCATACAAAAAATTATGTTAAGAAAATATTAAAGTTGAACAGTTAAGCACTCAAGTCAGGAAATACCAAAATTAAGGCTAGATTTTCAACTTTCACTCTGCTCCCTTATGTCTATGAATTATTATACAGTTGATCAGACAGTATTTCTCAAATTATATATTGTAATGTAATATCAGACTTTATTTCTATACTTACATACACAGGTAGCATCTTGTAGTACTACTGCTCTACATACGCTGGACAGAGTCTATAAAGGTCAATTATATGTAAAGACATAGTAACACAACATATATAATGGGCTCCAGTGAAAATGTGCTGATTTTAGATAACCTGCTGAATTTTCAGCTGAGTGTAGTTACTTGCCTTCTTCTCTGAATTGCACCTAGGATGGTCTGTGCTATGCATACTTATGTAGGAAAATTAGCTTCATAAATAATTGCCTCTTTGCTTGAATTTCACTTGAGGAAATTTCTGCAACTGATTGGGGAAAATGAATCAAATATGACTGTTGACTAAATTATGAAAATGTATACCTTAGAAAGAACTTATAAAAGAAGCTGCAGATGTGGATCCATGTATATATAAGGGATTCTTTACCTTTCCTCCTCCTCCTCTCTTTGTCATTGCTGACAGTACCACCAATTCTCCACATCACACGGGTCCATAACTTGAGTATTGTCTTTGAGCTAGTATCTTTTAAGGCGATGTGACAGAGTGCGGGGCAACAGCACCTACTGAGAATCCGGGGATAGGCGGGCACAAGGCCCCTCCCCCCAGTGTAAGGGGAGGAGCTACCACACCCGGATCTAAAGTGATTCCAAGGGACAACTAATGAAAAAACAGGGATGGAAGAGGGGGTCACAGGGTCAAAAGCAGGGAGCCAGAAGAGGACACCGAGCAGAGAACCCAGGACAATGCCCACTTCTCCTCAAAGGTGTCCAGGGAGCCAGTGGACGCAGCCCAGAGGAACTCTACCCAGAGACAGGACTCTGGTCACTGCATCTCTAATTAAATTACTCCAGGGCAGACCTCATAAAGAAGACTGTGCCCAGCTGATAGGCTGAGGAGAATTGAGATGTTAATAAGGCCATTAAGCAGGTGATACAAAAGGCTCAGGAAGAAAGCAGAGAGAGGGAGAGAGAGCTTACTCTTTGCTGCTTGCTCAGGAGCTGAGGGCTCCCTAGGACTGTAGGCATAAGGCAATACAGAGTTTAAGGGTCATGAAAACTAATATTGTGAATAAACTATATGGGGTGTGTTACTAGCAAAAAAGATTTGAGGTGTTTGTGGACTTGAACAAAGGTAGAAGCAAATGGCCCTGCTACAGGCTAATATAGATAAGGTCACAGACACCTACTTCACCCCCCTTCAGGCCACTCCAATACAGCTATTAAATTCAACTTCCTTGCCAGTCTACCTCAGCATGTTACCTACCTCTGTGACTCCCTCCTCTGGCTTCCTCACTTGTAATGCACCAGCTTCAATCAATTTGCTTAAGGCCTTTTACAACTGTGCCCCGTGCAATTTAGCAGTGTTTGTCTCATCACATAGGCCCCTGCTACCTCCTCTCTAACAACACCAGCAGTCTTGACAGTCCATTTGTTCAGTTCTCCCACAACTATCCTCATGTTTTCTTCCATGTGTCACTTGTTCTTGAAATGTCCTTTCTGAGCTTACCCATACAACCATGACCTTCTTCTTCAAATACCTCCTTTTCTCTGATGCCTACAAGGAACTAGCCAGTTTATAATGAGTAGGTTAAGTGGCAGTCAAATATAACCTGTGCTGTCTAGTTTGACGGTAAGCCACTATGCAGGTTTTTAAGTACTACCTGAATAAAAATATTAAATATAAAAAATTATGTTAAGGCTAAAGTTTCATGGCAATTCAGAATTGAAGTTCAATTAAAGCTCTTGACCTCTCACCAAATAGTGACATTTGAGAGTACTATGAATGGCACAGCCTTGATGTTTCATCTGCTCTGAATGATTAAAAACATTCAGATCAAACTTAAATATTCCCACTAAAAATATTCAGTATGTAGAGAGGAGAAATTATAGTACACACTTGTTTTCTCAAAATTATACAATGCATGATCTCATTTATGGATGGAACACAGTGCTTCCTTGGTCATATATCACATTAACATAATCATTTCTTCTTTCAATTTTTCCTCATTCCTCAAACTTCACCTGCTACAAAGCAGAGACCTGCTTAATTTAGGAGATTCCAGAACAAGCTTTTGAGGGATTTCTGTGTATCACTGTCAATTCTCTCTTTCATGATTTCATTTTCTGAATAATCTCATAGTTCATTACCTTGTTTTTCTCATAATTTTTCAATGTTTCCAATCTAAAGTGAAGTATTTAATTATTCTTTATTTATTAGGGTTTTATCTGTGTTTAATTATGATTAATTTCTAAAGCCTGTATTTATGCTTTCACAAACTATTGACTAGCACACACATTTTTCATCATACTTTTCTTGGATTCACACCCTGCATTAATTCATGAATGACTCCTACTAGAGGTAGGTAATAATAGGATAAATCATTCCATACTGACATTCATGCACTATCCTTATATTTTCCAACTCTCAACCTTGTGCAGGCTGATACTGTGAATGTCAGTATAAACAAAGTGGAGAACACAAGTCAGTCACATGTGAAGGCCCCAAGTGGACCATTTGCCATTTTGCTATAAAATATGGCCAAGAATTCACACTCAGATCTATTTAAAATGATGAAATTCCTCCCATTTACACCATATATGAATTCAACCCTATGACTGCATTATTATTATTAATTTTATTTCTAAATACTTGATTATATGTTTACATTTGATAAACCATCAGGGACCATTCCTGCGTAATTTGCACAAACAACACAAAAATCACATCTGGAGAAATAAGAATGTGTGTACATATATATACACACCGTATTTAAATCTATGGACCTCTTTAGTGACATTCTAAAACACATTTGAACAGAATATCTTATTTTTGACCTTTGGAAACGATCAACATGATCCTGTTCTTGCAAACACTTAAGCTTGTCTGTTAACATTAAACAAGCTTGACGTCAATGGAAATGCTGATGTGCTTAAAGTTAAACATGTGTATGTGATTGAAGGATCAGGGCCTATATGTTTTATATAAATGGTCCTTTGTGTTAAGTCCTTTATTTTACAGCATTTCAGTTGATCAAGCAAAGCTACTTTGTCACCAATAGAAGGAGCTTTTGTATTAACATAATAGAACATAGCTTTTTGCAACTTATTACAGAATGGTCATACTTGATTAAGGAAGAGCAGCAGAGCACCGAATAAGACATATTTTCTTATAAATCTCAATAATTGATATCTATGCAGCCTAAAGTTAATTTTTCCTTGTGGCCTTACCTGTCAGGAGAGAGGACTGCATTTTTATTGTATTTTTTAACCTTATCAAACCCTGTACTTCAAAATTTATGCCAGGGATTCCTAATGAGATATTGAGCTTTTTACTTTTACATTGCTGAGATATTATTGGATGTCACCAAGTGGTGTAATTACAAATAAGTAGAATTTCTAAGACTAACTAAATACAGAGGTAGTTTGATCTTGAACAAATGCTTGATGTTAGTTGTGTTTCAGCTCTTTTTAAAAAGCTGAGAGTATCACCTGAATATATTCTTTCTGCTTGAGGGTCTCCTGCAGGACTTGTATTTTAGATGCAGAGCTCTTACTTACTGGTTAAATCCATGCAAAACAAATATAAAACATTACACAATGTCAAAGACACACAGTACAATTTCCACTTTGGTTCAGGTCAATAATGAAAGCTGCTATTTTTTAATTGTTCCGGGGTCTATGTTAAATAAACTGGCAGCCTCAATATAGCTCCTATGAGAAGAGTGCTTATATCACAAAACACATCATCAGAATTGTCTTTACATGACATTTTTGCTAGAATTTGAGAAAGAAAGTCCAAGACTGGTGATTAACTCAAACTACCTTCATACTGCTATATGTGGGAGGTCTCTAAATCAGGTTTGAGACATTATGTGGAAACTTGAACTTATACTTGAAAGGGCTGTATCCATTCTATGGATAAATAAAGGGCTTTGAACTCCAAAGTTACAGCCAATTTCTCAAGTACCAAGTTAATTTAAAAAACAAAAGAGTAGTGAAAAAAAGACTGCTTATGTTCTTTCCTTCTGAGATTATTACTCAGCTCAAGCCATTCTCTCTCTCTCTCTCTCTCTGTGTAGAGACAGTCTTGGAAGCTATTTAGAGAACGACAAGTGCACTACTATTGATAGGGTTTCATCATAATAAAGGAGCACAATGTATGGGAACACAATGTTTTTCAAGCTCTATCAATCTGCATTTCACAGCTCCTAGCAAGCACCCAGTCCTGGTCACCCACTAGGACTACTGTGAGGGGAGATAAGCATCTGTGCTCTGTTTCCCCTGGGGTGTGTGAAGTTTCTGGAGTCTCAGCAGGGTGCAGCACTGGTTTCTCTCTTGGCATCTCTTCACATTTCCTGGGCACTAACTCTCAGTCGAAATGGGGCTTCTCAGCCCACGGCACTAGGCCCTAGTACCAGCCCTGACATCCCAGTTATTTAAACACACTCCTTTCCCAGCACTATAGCACAAAGGGGAGACGTTTCTGGTTTACAGTTTAACTCACAGGGGCACACAGTACTTGTAAAGCAACGCACACACACACATTCTTTGCACACTTATGCTCTTTTATACTTAGTCATGTAAAGCACAGGAGAGTTCACATCCTACAAGACACAAAACAAATGTCCCTCCCTCACTTTCCTCAACACTCCAGGACATACTTTGGACTGGGGTCTGGGTCCTTTGGGTTGTCCAGGCCCTTGCAGCCACTTGGGCTCAGGAAAGCAGGTATGGCCCCTACCTCCAAGAGGCTGCTACGTGCTGGGTGACCTCTCCCTCCTGGAGATCCTTAACCAGCTTCTGTGACCTTGCTCTTTCCTGCCCCATGCTTCCTCTACCAGTCTCTCCCTGTTCCTTTATTAAACCCTTCCTGGTCACGTGGTCTCTTTTCTTGTAATCCTGATAAAATTTCCAATGTTTCTACTTTCCAGTTTCCCCCTCCCTTTAATCTAAAACTGGATTTTCAAGGTTTGAGTTGTTTCTTAGCATAACCTTTGTGAGATCTAAGTATTATTGTTAGCCTTAAGTATTTTCCATTGATCCTGCCTGGTGTGTATCTGTTACATGCCCTGTCAGCAATTCACATACATATCCGAAGAAGTGAGCTGTAGCTCACGAAAGCTTATGCTCAAACAAATTTGTTAGTCTCTAAGGTACCACACGTACTCCTTTTCGTTTTGCGGATACAGACTAACACGGCTGCTACTCTGAAACCTGTCATAATACAGCTGTTTTTCATAATACAACTTAACAATATCAGTCAGAACTTAACTTATAAAGTTGCACAGATGTAGTCCCAACTCATTGCAACATACGCCACCGTCATCACAGCCAGTATCTGAGTGCTTGTAATGAAGCCCATCCCTATAATTCCTCCTACCACCATTTGTAGGTCCCTGTTACAATTAGACATTCACTAAATGTACATCACACTGAGATTAATTAAAGCTGCTCAGAGCACTGTTAATTATTAATTCGTTTTCTGTAGTTGCTTACCCTGTAATTGCAGTACACAACATATGATACTTTGACTTTGCCCTGACCCATCCCACCATTTTTTGGCATTTGCAGATCTTTTGTTGAGCTTCAGGGAACCTGTTTTAGTACAAGTTGGAACGGTCGTTTATCAAGCATAATATTTTAACATGTGTAGAGCTGTTCTGACTAGCTACAAGAACTCCTTTGACTGAGATCAGCAGATCCATTTGAACAAATAGGCCATTCTTAGTACAGAGTTCAGTTCTGGAACTTCTTTTTCCTGCCAGTCCCACAGAGTCTTTGATTACCTGCAGGGCAGAGAAAGTCTCATTTCTTTTCTCAGGCACTTGCCTGTGGGGCTTGGGAAAGGGTTGTTTGTTTTTGGAGAGAGCCATTTTTCTTCCACTTGAATGTGAAGGGGCTAAAGTCGTAAATTTTTTAGATGTGGTATAGTCATGGTCAGGAATATTTTTATAAATCTATAAATAAATAAATACATACATTGGGAGGCTTGCTTTGTAGTGTGGTACCAATCTTTTTGGCATGCAAGCAATGATAACACATAGCCCTAAATTTTCCCTTTGTGTGGGTTTTTCCAAAGGAGAGTGATTGTGACCTAGAATTTTAATCAAGTGAGAACAAGGTCACAATTTCCTCCCATAACAATAGCTGAGTTCACTAAGGCTCTGCTCTCCATGGTTAAATCTAAGTTCTTAATATTTGTTGGTCTTCAAGTTCCATTCTAAAAACTTAGCACTAGACACCCTGAGGTACCCTTATCTCTTCTAATTTATCCAAAATTCAGCTATATTAGAATCATAGGGTTAGAAGGGACTGCACATTAAATGTTTCTTTATAGAATTCAGAAACTCTATTGGCACAAAATTGAATGAACTTTGGCTAAACATAAAGTAAAATACATGGCATACTCTATTAGCAAGGGGATACCACCTTATTTAATAAATCATCTTTTAGCAGCACTTTTGATTTTTTTTAAAAAGTCCTGTACCCTAGAGGAATTTTCATTTTATGTCTCAAAAGGTCAATTTATTAAAATTTACTGTATACAGATTAAGTAAGGACTCTCTGAAAATTCTCAAACTTACCTTCTCAGCTAAATACATTCTCTGACTCTGCACTTGGGGTAATTGCAGTAGTGTTTTAGATCCCTGGGTAGATGGATGTAATAATCCTATAAATCCCAGATATTCGGCATCCTCAAAGGCTATAAAATATTTATGAGAGAATATAGTTTCAGAGACATCTGGTGGTTATACAATCCTAAAGAAAGAAATCAACAGTGCAGGTACTAAACATAAGTTCTACTTTTCAAACAAAAGTATCCTATAAAGAGAAAAAAGTGATTAGTTTACACAGTATCTGTATGAAGACTGAGGGAGATAATTTGCCACAAAAGGTGTTGAGTAACATGGCAGCTTTGCTCCCATTAAAACAGAAAAACATCCTTAAAGAGAAATAATTGTATGTTTCTTTCATCACAGTCTTAGTGTGTAGAGGTTTTGTTACATATATATAAATGCATATAGGAAAGGAAAAATAGAAGCACTTAGAGGCAAAGTGAAAGATCCAAACAATCTTTCTTTCCTTAACAACTTATTTTAATGAATAACACAGACATTTTAAAAGGAGCATTATTTAACTTTATGGCCTTAAGACTTTTTGTACTTAGTGATACAACCTTACAGATCTTCTATTAGGATATAAAATGTAGAATCGCTAATTTGGAGATATCAGACCAAGTTCTGCTCTCATTTATACAGACTTAAATCCAGAGAAACTCCACTGAAGTCAGTCACTTAGAATTTAAACTAGAGTTACAGTGCAGAATGTGGTCCATCTACTATACCTGATATAATAAGGCTGTGATTGTATTGGAGAAAAAATACTATAATACAGATTTAAAGACCAGTAAAACAAAGGGGGGGAAATGGGAATTTATAGCTTCTGGGCATGCCTAAAATTGAGTCAAGATGACTGACTTTTTAATCCCCAACACCTTGCTGTGCCTCCTTTTACTTAAGTCCTTCTCTCTGATTTTGGCTTATCCAGTCAATTGGCAATTTTCAAGTGTATGTTAATTGCTCCTGTTTTACTAATTCTAAACCAAATGGTTGTCACTGCAAGACAGCTTTGCCCTTGACTCAGATTCTTCACATGCTCTTCTTTTTCTGACTGTTTATAAATATTGTAATAATTTTCTGCCAAAGAAGTGGCATGATTGTGATTTACATGACCAATGAAACATGAACCAGTTTTTGACAGGAGGGAGAAGGCAAAGGTATCCTGCAACCATATGCCACTATTGCAATCCCTCTTCTTTATCAAAAATGAAGAATATTAAGAGTAGGTTTATTTTGTTTTTAATCTTTCATTTGTAATTTGAGAAACAATTTTGATACAGTCAAGATATTTCAGTTTAAAAATTACCTGTTGATTACTGGAACTAGCATCCCCTCTACTCCGATGAGATGCTCAAAAATCACAACTGACCAGTGGTCTAATTCTCCCCCATGGAAGTTAAGGCAACTTCCCAAGAATCCAAAATTTGCCTACTTCCTCCCTTTCTTTCTGACTTGCCTGCTCTGGGAGTTGCCTTCTGTAGTGTTTGATTATGTACATGAGGAAACATCTGCAGGCCACTGCAGCAGGCATCCTAATGCCCCTCTGGGGCCAAGGAACAAGTTGTAGCAAATCCTGGGCCCAGTAATATCTGTTGTTCTTGCTGCTCCCTTCTGTCCTGAGAGCCCCTGGTGACTGAAGGCTGCAATGGCAGATGAGCGGAGCAAGAGTAGCAGCTGAAGTTAGAGCTCTAAGCACTCAAATAGCTGATGATAGTGTAATGGGACTGTTGCCCCCTTACTAACATTCAGTGCGGGTGTTTTAGTTGCTAGCTCCCAGTACTAAAAAGGGGGAAGGGTGGATGGGGAATCAGGGCCCTGAGACTGACAGCCCCCAGGAACAATGGGGAGAGGCCAATGCTCCAGGTCAGCTTGAATGACAGGGCGAGCAGGCTAATCAGGGAGTCAGGAGGCCAGGGAGGTCCCGTCCTCTGTGTGAGCTGGAATTGCCTGGGTCAGACACAGTGAGGCCGAGCTAAGGAGAAAGCAGGGGCCCAAGCTAAGCTGGGGAGCAGAGGTGTGCCAGATCCAGAAGGGCCAAAAAAGCAGCCCAGGAAGCAGGTCAGTGCTGGGAGCAGAGTCACAGAAGCAGCCTGCAGAGCAGACCTGTCCTGGGAGCAGAGCTGTAGCAACCAGAGCCAGAGGGGCCAGAGAAGCAGCCCAGGGAGCTGGAGGCAGAGCAGCAGCAGCGCAGAGACAGTGGTGGAGCTGGGGCTGGAGCAGTCCGGAGCTGGGTGTGATGAGCAGCTGGGGAGACCGAGGGGGACCCCGGGCAGCGGGCCCAGCACAGGGAGATGCCTCAGCCAAGAGGCTCTGCAGGCCAGGCTTGGATCGTAACCCCGACAGGGGGGGCGACACTGGGAAGAAGGGTCCTACCACTTAAGAGCGTGTGGTCACTACCAGAGCAAGTGTCCAACCCGCAGCATCCCTGCAGCACAGCCAGGGCCTGAGAAGAAGGCCTGGGACTTCCAAGGAACAGACTGTGAACTGCCCTGACATTCCAGAGACACTGTTTGTGATGTTCCCTGCCACAGAGCGGGTTGATGGGTTTCCTTTAACCTTTCCCATTTTTCCTTATTCTTTTTAATTGTTGATTAAATAACGTGCATTTGCTTTAACTTGTATGTAATGGTCAGTGGGTCAGAGAAGTGCCCAGTGCAGAGAGAGTACCCCGGAGTGGGGACACCTTAGCCCCGTCCTAGGTGACCGCAGCAGGGTTGGGGGTCGAGTCCCCCAGGAATCCTAGGCCCAGCCTTGTTGGGGTTACGAGGACTCTGCCAGACAGGAGAGTGGAAGGGGAGTCCTCAAGGGCAGGGAGGCCACTGGGTAAAGGAAGTGGGAGCGAGGACTCAGATCCTTTCGCTAGCCCACTTCACCGGGGTAGTGCAGAAGCCAGGGAAGTTCCCCACAATAGCGGGACTATTGCCCCGCTTACAATAGCATGCTGGCTAAGATTGGGTTGCCATGTCTCTCTGCTCCCTTCCCCCCCACCAGTGTTTGCAATTTATCAGGAGAATATACAACATATATTAATTCAGTTCCAATGGCATCTGCTCTCTTCCACCTCTGGAAAAGGAAGAATACATTCTGTGTCTCCAGGGGACCCATCCCCCGATTTGAGAACCTCTGCTGTAGAGAACCAACTTCCCTGGTATAGAAGCATTGCTCCTTCTGGAGCCATGGTCCCATTAACTTCCACCCTACTTACCAAAAAGGGTGCTAGCTCAGAGCAGGAGTTAATGCTGCTCTGGATAGTGTTAACTATATATATATACACTCACACACATATATATACACATACACACACACACACATCTGTGAGTTATTTCCATCAGGTTCAATGGGAAACAAACCACAAAGTGTAGCTGCTTCCCTTACTATGAGTGCCCTTGACCTCAAAGCTGCAACCCCATGAATTTGTGGAAGGAAAGAATATCATAGTGTTCCTTCCTCTCCTTTCCATCCCCCCATGCCAGAGATCTAAAGGGGTTTGCCCCCCAAAACTCCCTGACCCTAAACATTAAGATGTATCCCATAGAGCTGCCTGTCTCTCTCTTCCTACTGCCAGTGCAGGAAAACAGGAACTAGCCCTTAAGCAAGAAAATAGACATTTCGGTATAGCTAATTTAACTGTGGAACACAGAGTTCATCATTCAGAAATGTGCTTATATTTAAGTGCTCTTGCTGTTTCCCAGAGGGATATTGAAAAGCACCTGGTATGCAGTGATGGATCTCTACAGACAGATGTTAGCACAGAACCAGCAGCAGAGCTATCTCCCAACCAGGCACTGCCATCACAACTAATAATTCTGTGCCTGCGTACACAGGAGGGAGTTGAGACTCTGGACTCGGCTTTTGTAGAAAACCTGTACATTGTGGAAAGATCACAGCCTTATTTACTTTGTACATTTATTTCTGTTCACTAAAGTGCTACGCTACAAAATAAACAGTTCCTTAAAAGTTTTCCAGGGCCGGCTCTACCGTTTTTGCCGCCCCAAGCAGTGAAAAAACCTGCAGCCGCCGAATTGCCACCGCGGACGGCAGGAGAGAGAGAGAAGCTGCTGTCGAATTGCCACCGCCACGGAAACTGTGCCGCCCCTTTCTGTCTGCCGCCCCAAACACCTGCTTGGAACACTGGTGCCTGGAGCCAGCCCTGCTTAAAACTAAGATATTTTATATTTATCAAAGATATTGACATTATTTATCTTTTGAAAAATAAACTATTTTTCATACACAGAATAACTGGCAAACTGATATTTGGCTCCTTTTAGTTACATAAAAACTTGCTAAATTAATTTCTTCTTATGTTTCAAGCAGTAATAGAATTGGCTTTTTATATTAACATTCAAGTGATCCTCACCTAAATCATTAGTTAAATTATCATCATTTGTCGAATAAATCCTTGCCTCCACTTCGAGATAATCCACGGTTAATAACAGTGTTGTGCAATATTGAAGCCTGCTGGGGAAATCTTAAGAACTTTAGATGGCCTGTATTAAAATGTATTACTAGATCATCTGTATCAAGGCATCTGAATCTCATTTGCAGAAGCCCAGAAGTTATTTCAGTATCAGTGCTGATTTTTTGTGCTTCATTATGTTTTAATTCATGTTTCTGAAGATTTGGAATTGTAGTTAAAAGGCATTTCTTTAGGGAATAGCTATTATCTGCATTTTCTGAAAAACAATCCAAAGAAGTGAAAGGATTGTAAAAGAAACAATATTTTACATCATATGAAGTTAGGATTATTCTCTGAGGCTCTATGCAGATTAGTGACCTTCCTTAATGTGTAAACCAAAGCATGCTGCATTCTGGGTTCACATGTTCTGGGATCAGGCCATTTTGGGAATAATCAAGCAGTCTAGCTCTGGTATGGGGTAAAGCTGAAGAGACAAAATGTTACTACGTTCTTTGAGCAGCTAAAGGATGATATTTATAGGACTGGGAAATAGGGAACTGTCAATATATCAGATAGTCACTAGCCAAGGCCAATAATAACCAATGATAATAACCCTAATCAAGCACCAGCAGGGAGTTCTAATTAAAAATGGATGGGCTAATATGACCCTGTGATTATTACAGGACAAACAGCAACTCCACCCTCCATCTGGTCTCTCTGGGTATGTCTACACAGCAAAGAAAAACCTGCAGCTGGCACATTCCTGCGGCTCGGGCTGCAGGGCTGTTTCATTGCTGTGTAAACTTCCAGGCTTTGGCTGCAGCTCAGTCTCTAGGACCCTGCAAGATGGGAGGGTCCCAGAGCTCAGGCTCCCGCTATGCTGATTAAATTGGAAGGATTAAAATTAAGTCAAGCTATACCTTTGAACAAAAATCTAAAACAATTACTATGCAAATGCACAAGTGACACACTACTGTAGAGGATTTAGGACATATGCTCTGTTATTCAAAGAAGGTTTAGGGACTCTGAGATAATTATTTTAAATTGTGAAGATATTTGGCAAAGATGTTGCTACTGATTACATGTGTAACCATGCTGAGTTTAAAGACGCACTGTGAAAAACGTTCACCTAAATACTTTAAACCATGTAAAACTCATCTAGCTTTGAAGTCTCATTACAAACTCAAAACTTAGATCAGGTTTATCAAAATGCTTACTAACAATCAGAAAACCTTGAGTGAACTCAGACCCAGTTTCAAGCAAACAAACGTACTACTGATGTGGGCACGATATTAATTATAGGCCAAATGTTGATAGCCCTATTCAATTTTTATTCAGTCTTTATGCAGGCAAGCTAATATTGTTGACAGTGAGAGTTCTCTTAAATAGAGAATTGGCAAACAATAATTTGGAAAAAAATTGACTTTCAATGATCTTTGGATCAAACTTTAAGGAAGAACCACAGAGTTTAACCCGATACGATTAATGAATTGCCTCTTAAATTAGTGAGTAATGTACATAGAAGAGTTTCAGAGTAACAGCCGTGTTAGTCTGTATTCGCAAAAAGAAAAGGAGTACTTGTGGCACCTTAGAGACTAACCAATTTATTTGAGCATGAGCATCCGATGAAGTGAGCTGTAGCTCACGAAAGCTCATGCTCAAATAAATTGGTTAGTCTCTAAGGTGCCACAAGTACTCCTTTTCTTTTTGTACATAGAAGAATTATTTTGTCTACACAGATTGGCAAGTAACACTTCCTACAGCATATATCTTCATTAAAGACGGTAATTTTTCTTACACAATAAGTGTGTACATCCATCAATAGGGAAAGGTGAATCTAAAAGTTTGGAGGTTGCATTCAAATAAGCACCAAAGCTTATTCAAAACTTAAAAAAATACCTGTACCTCTTGGGCCTACAAAAGTGAACTGGGAATCTCAGAAATGTTCTCTCACTGGATTTCTAGTGCTTCCAGGCCTGCTGGAAGAATAAAGAGAAGAACTTTTTGTTGTTTAATTTTGGCACTTCTGCTTCTGTTTTGAAATTGAAGCCAGGGACCAAACTGAGCCCTCAGTTACACTCATGCAGTGTCAAATGATGCTAGGGCAAAATATGGCCCCAGAAATGGTGAGATACCGAAAAAGAAAAATAATAAAAGTTATCCAAACTTATCGTTTTAGGATAGAGTTCCTACTGGGTGGTGGTCTCATTGGACTGAATTGCTATCCATCAATTGCCTTTATTTTTTTAGGTCACGTAGTTAAACTTCATCCATCAGCAGTCAGTGTTCTGCTGGGTCTTACTTTAGAATTCTAGATTAGCATTGGCAAAAGCATAACAACCATTGAAATTCACCTAATGATAAAATTAATCTTAATACTTGCTTTTCTCCACAGCTATCCATTTATCAATTTTATTTCTATTTGTGTTTTAATGCCTTGCTTTCTTTTTGTTTTGTTACTGTTTACTCTCCACTATGTTTCCATTGACAACCTGTAGTCTGGAGGGTTTTAAAAAGAAATTATGGGGAAACTGACAGCAAATTATTTTTGCAAATGTAACACACAATGGAAGAGATTACAAAGTTGTCCTTCCTCGTGTATCATTTCTGCTTTATGGTCTATGAACTTAGATATTGTTGTCATGGAGTCTGCATGTTTATGTTTTTTTAAATAAGGTGCAAATGCAAAAGTTAACTATATAACCTGTGTTATCTTTTCACTATGTTATTGATTTTTCCCAATCTATCAATAGACATATAATACACAAAGCAGAAAGAAGAAAGGATAAATGTGTCTTTAATAATTTTTTGCCATGGCTTGTCAATGGGGGAAAATGAGGTAAGAACATGTTGCCCCATGCCCTGCACCCCTCAGCAAAGGACCATGTTATTCACGTTCCTACCAACTCACATCTCTATGGTCTTTCAGCTTCTCACCTGCATTTGTCTGATGCAGCCGTTTTCAAACACTTTTGTCCGTACCCCATCTGACCAAGACCACAAGTGGAGGATTAGGCTCATCAGTACTTCCCTCTGGAGTTTGAAGGAGTCTTGTCTTTTTTGGATTCATCTGCATGAAATTCAGCAGTAGGTTTCTTAAAAGAAAGATTAAGAACAGAGATTACCTGAATATTTTGTAAAATCAAGTTCATTCCTCTTAGGTTAGTTGCAGAGAAAAGCAAAGAAAAGCTTACCTTCCCTGAATCATAGAATCATAGAATATCAGGGTTGGAAGGGACCTCAGGAGGTCATCTAGTCCAACCCCCTGCTCAAAAGCAGGACCCATACCCAATTAAATCATCCCCTGATCAGCCTGACAACTGAGACTGAGATCAAGTCTCTTTCTGATCATCCCCTGTTCAGCCTGACAACTTCTCCATACTGTCCAGTGGAGCTGGTTGAAACCTGGAATTTCAGTTTTGTGGAAAATTTTGACATTTCAGAATTGATTGGTTTTCATTCCAAATCTGAACAAAACCAAATATTTTTGAAATTTCTTGTGAAAATGGAAATTCTGGAAAAAAGGGTTTCAAAAAATTTTTTGTTTCAGATTTTTAAATTTCATTACAGAATTCCAAAAAAAAAATTATGGTTTTATTAATTTTTATATTTTTATTTATCTTTATATTATTTGATAACATGTCAATAGTAGTGCATACCATGCGCTACTATTACTGACGTGTCATGACATGACAATGTAATAGTTAACATTTTATTTTTAAAATCATTCATGGCCGATGCTACTTAGTACTGATTGAGTCTTCTAATCTTTTCTATTTCATAGTGTCTCCTGTCCATGCTGTGTCAAAATGTTTCATTACAATACAAACATGAGACACTTAGATCTACAGAAGTGGCTTTTACTGGTGTAGCTTATTCCATACCTGGTCAAAACAAGCTATACTGATAAAAACTCAGTTTTGCCAATGTAACTGTGTCAATGCCGGGGGCTTTTGCGACCCGCATAGCTATGTTGGCCAGGGATCACATCTTTCACACCCCTGACTGACATAATTATGCTGGCAGAAGTCTATAGCGTAGGCATGTCCCCAGTCTACACATTGTCTAGTGCCACCAGCATATAAAATACAGGAATTTAAAAATCAACAATTCCTTTATACTCACACCCACTTACCAATGTGTAATTTACCTTTTTCCTTTCCTGCCCCACTGATCCTTACATATCACCTCTAAACCTGGCCCTCTGAATCTAAGGGAGCCTGCACTGGTGTAATTTACAAGCCACGGAGTTAGAAGAGGATGTAAGCTGAAGTATGGGGTGACTCAACTAATTTACATCTAATTACATATGTGGCGAGAACTGTTTTGCTGTTAGCCTCCTCTCTCTTGTGGCTTCTTGACATATAAATCACACAGGCTTAGGCTTGCTGAGTGGGCCAAATTCAGAGGCTATTTGCACAGGAGATGTAAAATTATATTTGGTAAATGAGTGTGAATAAGATTGTAGCTTACACTTAAGGCTGCTAGAAGTCGATGCATAATACACCACCTCAGACTCACCTCTGATTTTGTGATCATTAAGGTAGAGTCAAGGATAACACTGTGTACTTAAGCAGGATTTTTGTTCTCAGTTTGCATGTGCTGAATAAATTTCAGTCATTTAGTGGAATATGAGAGGTTTTACTATATCAATAACTTCAATCCTAGTACAAACGCAGAGCTAGTGTGAAGGGACTGATACTTGTCATTTCTCTTCGTTCCACTAGCATGGTTCAGAATACAAGTATATAGTTTCAACTGCAGTTTTCATAAGCTCCTAGCAGCCCCTTAACAAGAAAGGTTAATGTATTAAAATACCATGCATTTTGCTCTAGGTTTCCCCACCATTTAAACAGTGGGAAATTTTAAATGCAGAGATTTTAAAATCAAACTTAACTTGATGCTTTCTCCAATGTGAATATGTCCCCAGCAATGGCAGTCCACAAGAATTCCCCATGGTCTTTCTGTCATTCATAGTGTCTGTGTTCTGCTATTTTATTTTGGAGGAAAACTGCCCTTCAACTTGCCTGAAGACACTAAGTAAATGGAAAAGAAGCTGCAATATTCTGACAATTCTTTGAGGATGGTACTTTTGTATTTACTTACTCTTTATTTAAAGAAGTACAGAGCCATAAAAAGTCTGTTCATTTTCCCTTCTTTTGAGGAAGGGTGTCGGTTGTAGACAAGAAGTCTCATTCACTGTGACCTTTAGATAGCAAGATCTGAATACAAATTCACCATCTCTTGCTATGAGAATGACAATTTACAAATAAGGTTATGAAAAAGGATCTGTACGAACAGCAAAAAGCTAAGAAAAGGGTTATAAAGGAAAGTACCCACTTTGTGCACTAATACCTAAACATAATAAATTTCGGAAGAGAAATTAGTGTCAAATTACTCTCTATTTAAATATTATGCTCAGATACCTAGAAAAATGTATGTCATGTATTCATAATATCATCATAGATGACCAAAGGAAAAAGTACAGCATAGACTTTTTATGCATCATACATGCAATACACATCCTTTTTGCTCAGATTCTCTGACTAAAATTTACCCCTGGGTTAGCATAAGGTTATGCACCATTAAAGTCCTATGTAAGTGCAGGATCTACTCCAGTGCACAAAGTATGCAGAAAGTATATGTTACATACTTATTATCTGACAGGGCCAGCTGCCATTCCAAAATAACTAAGTACACATAGGTGTGCCCAGACTACCTTATATAGCAAAAAAAAAAAAAACTTGTGGAAAATGTGCCCAATTAAACATTATTTCTGTGTTGTTTCATATATCATTTATCATCAGCAGGTAGACCACAATCAGTTGTGATTCTGTCAGATCTCAGAGACTAAGCAGGATCAGGATGGCACACTGATGTAAGATCTTAAAAGACAAAAGTCAAGGTGCTACAATAAACGGTGATGACGTTTTAGTAAATGGTATTCTTCCATCTGAGTTGATATTGATTCAGAATCTGAACATGGTGTTATGGGATTCTGTTCTGCAGGAGGTCCTGTCTTTTGAACAAGGTCCTGACCATTTGAGTTTATTAGAGTTTTTCTAAGAGCAGGGGCCTTACCATTAGTGTTCTGGCCAAATTCCAATCTGGGTAATTTAATTCTACTTCCTAGAGGGTAAGGGATGCATCTATTTAAGAGACTACTTTTAGCACCCACACCTCAACCCTGACATGTTATCACAGTGATTAATATGTTTTAGGTCATTTTTGTTTTCTGGAAGTGAACTTTCCCAGACTAGCAGCAGGGAATTGTCAACAGAGAAACTTTGTCTGTGGAACCTCCTGAGTCTGCCAAGGGCTACGTTCATCTGGTTACTCATGGATTGCTGCTATGCCAAGTTGAGAGTCCTTTGTATGGTGGAATGGATGGTTTTTCAAACATGTTGTGAGGAACACTGCTGCCATGACGGTAGGTACCATCAAATGCTTAAATAAATGCAGAAGCATAGTTTGTACATTTTACAAGGGCCTTTGTGATCCTTCAGATGAAAGGGATTACGTAAGAGAGTTATTATTTATTAGTAGCATATTAAAGCTCACAGTAGAAAGTATATACTCTATTTTGATCAGCCCAGCAGTTTGAAAAGTCAAGAGACTGTAAGAAGTTCTCAGCATGTTACTATGAAATATATTTGAATGTAATTTTTAATGCAATTATCTTGAAAATATTTTCAAATCCATTCCACAGTTTATTCATCCTAAGAAGTATTTTTATATTTTAATACTTTCAGGATGATAGGCTGAGCAAAGTGACTCAGTTGTCTTTTACTGTCTAATAGTTTATCCTTTGTATAGCACTTTGAGATACATGGATGGAAAGCATTATATAAAACTAGGTATTCATTATTATTCTTATTGAACTGTTTCAGAGCAACATGTGAAAAAGGACACAACAAATTTAAAATAAAAGAAGACTAGCCTTCACAATTATCTAATAATAGATTACAGAGTTCAGATCAGTATGGACCAGAAGTCAATACAGTCAGAGTTGATGGGTAAGGCTACGATTTAGTCATGGGTATTTTTAGTAAAAGTCATGGACAGGTCATGGGCAATAAACAAAAATTAATGCCCGTGACCTTCCATGACTTTTACTATATACCCCTGACTAAATCTTATCTGGGAGGGACACTGCTCTGGAGGACCGGGGGAGCCCCTGCTCTGGGGGGGGCAGGGAGGCCACCAGCACCAGCTACTGGGGGCCACTGAGCAGCACGCTGCTCCTGCCACCCCCGGGACCACTGCTCGTGCGGTCCCCAGGGCCAGCCACACCAGCCGCTGCTCAGGTAGTCCCTGGGGCCAGCTGCCCTGGGCCGCTCCAGCAGCGGCCAGTGTGGCTGACCCCATAGCTACCTAACCAGCTGGCCCCACTGATGCAGAAGTCATGGAGGTTGCGGAAAGTCACTGAAACCATGACTTCCGCAAACCTCCATGACAGACATGGAGCCCTATTGATGGGCACGCTGTAAGAGAATAGGGTGGTCTTGTGATTTCAAAAATGATGACCACTTCTATAAACAATATATATCATATGTGAAATGAGTGGGCCATATCACAGAAACTACCATCACAGTTTGTGTGAACTGACCATTTGGTTTAGTTTTGGCACAGAGATCAAAGGCTTTAAAAGCATGAAGATTGAAGAACCCTCTCAAATCTGGGGGTAGTCCCTATAAATTAGTGAAGTATTGGTTAGGTGAGCTTACCTCATATAACATAATAATGGCCTAATCTTTACTTAATGGATAATTGATTAGCAATGTATAGTAGATTCATAAGTAATGTATAACCAATAAACATGCAGGTTTTGTATGCCTGTGTAATCAAGCATGGTTATGACATCTGTATAATCTTTCGGAGATGGAAAAGTACAAACAAAGGTTTCTAGCAAAGATATCATCATCTGAAAATCCTGTTATTGAGTTTGTGGAGTGTTTAGGCAAAACAAGGCAAGTTTCTTTCACATAAATAGGACGGATACAGTTTTTAGCAATAACAAAACTAAGGATCCAAGAGTGCAAGTCTACAACCCAGGGCTGTGGAGGCTCTAAATCACAGACATTCCCTCAGCATCATCAAAGGGGATGGGTAAAGCAGTTTCTCACTGTACCTGGAAGTTCAGAGCCTACAGGAAGTCCTATAGGAGTACCTAAGCCCTTCTGCCACCTGATTGGTTCACACCATTATTTAAGCCAGGAAGTGAGCCAGATGGATTGTTTTAGCAACTGTGCAGACTTCCTGCAGCTACCACATTGAACCATGCTCTTGCTTGCCTTCTACAATCCTAATCTAACCCTCTCCTGATTCCTGACCTGCTCCTCACTCCTAGCTGCCACCTTGCTCCTGCTCTGGGCCTGATTTTTGCCTTTGCTCCTGACCAACAGCTCCAACTTCTGGCTCTGGCTCAACCCTTGGCTCTGGCATTTGGTATCTGACCGCAGCTCCAATCCTCATCTCTGATTCCTGGTGCGGACTCCAGCTCTACCCCCTGGCTCTAGTATTGGCATTTGATTCTGGCTCTGACTCTCACATCTGTTCCCTGACCTGGACACCTGCTCTGCCTACTACAACTGAGTCCTGCTCTGCCCGCTAGGCAAGACTGCCTACATTCTGGTTCCTAATGAAAAATAGAAAAACATGTAATAGTGTAATCTGGAATAACATATGTGGTAATAAACATTGCCAAAAAGGGAAGGATAGATGGGTATAGTGAATGAGAAGAAAGGGATTCATAAAAGAGAATGTGTAATATAGTGTATAAAAGTCCCTAAAGTCTATCTCTCTGTGAAAATAGCTAGTTCACTAGCCTGCTACATCCCCCTTGATCACTAAGGTATAACAGTCTTCACCTATACCAATAAAGCCTGGACAATGGATCCAAGAACCATGTTTTAGCAGTAGATTGTGCTTTCTTTGGGTAAGCAAGGAAACCTGTGGACCTTACTAGACAGGGTCCTAAAAAACTGTAGCATATCTGTGGAGAAGTGTGAGAGTTTGCAATGAGAGTCTGTGGTCCATTTGTTTTGTGGATAAAAAAGAGCATTCAGCACCTTTCACATGAATACTTAAATTCAATGCAAAATAGAATATAAAGAATGTAAGTCAAAAAATGTTACAGTATATATTGATTAATTATGTTGTATTGCTAGGCCCATATATATTTAACATTTTGTGATCATAACAGTCCTGAATAAGATATGAGAACAGGGTAAATATTATATTATAAAGGCAATAATCTATGTTATTGTAAACTTATGGCTGATGATTTTATTTCACAAATCAGGAAATTCTAAATTATGACACCAATAGCAACCATAATTCATCCCTCTTCTATTTTGTATTACTGTACTGGATGGTGTTCATTTTAATGCCTTAATATATCTGCAATGTTACTGAGTTACAGTGATTTGGGGCAGTATATTTAAATTCCTGAACCAGATTTTGGTCTCAGTTATATCAGTATAAATCTGGAGTAACTCAAATGCCTTTGTATGTTTTATTGTAGATTTACACTAGTTTTACTAAAAAAGAAAAGGAGTACATTTATGCTCAAATAAATTGGTTAGTCTCTAAGGTGCCACAAGTACTCCTTTTCTTTTTGCGAATACAGACTAACACGGCTGTTACTCTGAAACTAGTTTTACTGATAGTAACTCTGGACCCCTGGCTTCAGTTGGTTTTAAAAATAAATGTCTTGATTTTGAATAACACCTTTTTAATTAGTATAATTTTGATTTATTGCATTTTAAATAAGGCAAAAGACTAAAAAAAATAAAACTGATCCATTTCAAATAAATGAACTCAATCGTATTATTGTCCAAGTATCACTCAGTAGACTGATGCTTATGATATCAAGTCAATGGCGAAGTTCCTATTGATGTAATTGGGAACAAAATTGGATGTCATATGTGCATGTATATGAATTTGTGATCTGATATTCAAATAAATGCTTGAATGTAGTCGTTAGAACTCTATGAAATGTATATTATAATAATTTGGGGAATTTTTTTTAAAAAATGCGTATTTGTTTCAGTGTGCCGTGATCCAGATATATGCACACTCGATACCAAGTTTTGGTTCTTTTGACATTACTGTGGCAAAATTCTCACCGACTTCAAGGAGAGCAAAATTGTTTGAAAAAAAGGTAGTAGGAAATAATACAGTATAATGCATTCATTTCATGCAGACTTACTATTTGTAAACCCAGTTTCTTCAAATCACATCAAAGGACACAAATTCTCACTGCATATTAAATCTATATTTGAAGGTCACAGAAAAGCATTTCTCAATTGTCCAGGCACAAAACTAACATCTGAAAAAAATTCATAAATGCTGAAAAGTACTTCTCACTTCTTGCCCACCTCCCACAAATGATGATCAGTAAGAAACAGTTTAAATTTGCTTACTTTTTTCAATTCAAATGGAGATTAGAACAAATCTGTTGGATTACTCATGTGCTTTAAAGTTAAGAATGTGTTCAGATGTCTTGCTTGATTAGAGCAGAAAGCTCTGAATGTTGCAAAATCAAGCTCTATTTGCATTGCAAGGATAGCAGATGCTTGTGTCAGTACAGACTCTTCTTCCATAATATAATTGTCAAGGGTCAGGCACACCCAGTCCCTTCCAAGGGCAGGGCACGAGTCTTGATAGGCCCACAGTCATGCCTGCTCCCCTGGCTCGGGGCTGTGCGGCCTAGCAGTCGGAGTCCATAGCTGCTCCCCACCCCGGCTCCTGGCTGTGCAACCTAGTGGCCCAGACTGAGCCAGGCTGCTCCCTCTTATACTGGTGTTGCACTTCGAGCATGCCCAGTACGGCTCTGCGGGTGTGGCCTCCTCAGCCCACAGTGAGGGGTTAACCCCCGCAGTCCCAACGTGGGGCATGCACGCCCCGTAATACTAATCTTTAGGAATGTGAGAATAATGGCATAGTGTACAGAATCTAGGAGAATGTGTTGGCAATTGAGTGTATTTCCTACTCCATACCTCTATAAGGTTTTTCAAATATAATTCTCTATACATCTGGTCCAGAGCCTATTGAAGTCAATGGGAGACTTTCCATTGACTTTTATAGACTGGATCAGGTCCTATTTGCACCCAAATATCAATGAAAGAAATCTTTCTTGATTTGATTTTCTTCTATACTTATCTTAGAAATTAACAAATCTACAGATGAGACTGAAATAGTAAAGGGTGGAAGTGCAGTATTTTCTTCTTTCTCTGTCTAGGAAGCTATTCACCAAGCAAAACTTCAAATACCCTTATTGAGAGCTAATGTACTCAACATCATGCAGTACACAAACAGTCTCATTACGCAAGCCAAATTTTTCTCAAGCTGGCAGTCAAAAAACGAAGCATCACTCAAACACTAAGCATCTACTCTGAAATGTAGCTTCCACCAATGTAACTCACCCACTACTCCAACTTAATAACTCCACCTCCTTGAGAGGCATAGCACTTAAGTCAATGTAGTTAGGTTGACATAGTGACAGTTTAGACACTGCAATGCTTACATCGACTGTTGCTGCCTTTCAGAAACCCGTCCAACAAGCCCCACGCTGGCAGTTAAATTGGTGCAAGCACTCCTAATGAGGATGTGCACTACAGACACAAGGAGCATAGCATGGACATGTAAAACTGATTCAATTACTGTCATGGCTGTACATCAACATAAACTTAGGTCGACTTAATTTTGTAGTCAAGGCTTGGCTTTATATACCTGGCCTGAATTCCTGGCTAGTGGATAGACTCCAGCCTAGCACAGGAATGACTCATCAATGCATGTGGCTTAATCAGGCTCTATCTAGTTCAGGGATGACTCACAGTACATAAAGTGCCAATCATTGCATACTATTCACCCAATGTTCTGGAAAAGACCATCATTTTACATATAAATTACCAGAACAGCAATAATCATGGTTTCAAAAGTAAAAGTCCTTTTCTAATGCCCATATGAAATATTGTATATTCCTTTCCACCTCTAAGTAAACATCCCTTTACTATGAATCATCATTTTTCTTCTAAGGAAGATAGAAATGAGTTGCCATACCAGATCAAAACATTCGTCCATCTATTCTGTTATACTATTTTTGTCCTGGGCTCATAAGTGAATACTTCAAAAGGAAGGTGAAAATCTGCTTTAATGTTGCCTAGCCCATTGTGCAATACCATATCTGTGTGTGTGTGCATGCAGGGGGTTAGGAGGGGAGAAGGAAAGGAATTATTTCCTGTTTCCTGCAGCCAACCAGTTTATATCCTAAATACTGGAGTATCACCTTATCTTTATCTTTGAACTGGATATACAAAATACCTCTTTGGCCAGATGCTCAGCTGGTGTAAATCTGCATGCAAATTAATGGAGAAATATGAATTTACATCAGCTGAGGATTTCTTTCCTTGATTTATGCATAAGTAAAAAGAGTAAAGTTCATATAAATCCTGCAGAAATATTATCCTGAGACCTAATCCTGCTATTTTTACTCAGGCAAAATTCACATTAAAGTCAAGACTTCTTTTTTATTTTATAAATGCTTGGATGCTTCTAACTCTACTCAGAAAAAAATAAAGAATGTTTTTAATATTTCAGCCATATATACTGAAGCAATCTAGTGTAGTTGTATCTCTGTTACAAGGAAATAGCTGAATTACTATGACTGAATATCTTTTGATTGAAAAATCTCTGAACACCAACACTGAATCTAGCTTATTAAATCAAAAACAAGACTTCAAACCACTGTAACTTATTCAGTTTCCAATATGGACCACAAACCCTCAGTTTCTTGCACCATACTGTAAATACAATAAAGATATAAGAAACACTACTGGGCTAATCCCAATAGTGTGAGTTACATGATATAATGTAATTCATAATGGAATTATCAACTACCACACTGTAATTCATCATCATTCCCATAACCAAATTGGTCATTGGAGCACCATCATTGATGAGCAATCGACCAATTGTCTCCACCCCTGACAATTGTGTGTCAGTGCTTGAGTCTCCGTGAAGTCCATTCCTGTCCACTCTTTTATGTTGTCAGTCCATCTTTTCTTCTGTCTACCTCTTCTTCTCTTCCCCTGTACTGTCCCTTGGACGATGATCTTGGATAGACCAGATTATTTTCTTACATGGCCATACCACTTCAGCTTGCACTTCTTCACGGTTGTCAGGAGGTCTTCCTATGACCCAGCATGTTGGGTAATGTTGCAGACCTCTTCATTAGTGACGTACTCGAAGTAGGAGATGCCCAGGATTTTATGGAAGCATCTCATCTCTACTACCTGTATTTTCTGTTCAAGTTCTGCCGTAAGGGTCCATGTCTCGCACGGATACAGAAAAATGGAGATGACCAATGCATGCAGCAGTTTCAGTTTGGATTCCAGGCAGATGTTCTTGTTCCTCCAAATTGGCTTTAGCTTTGGCACTGTTGCTGTTGTTTGTGCCATTCTTGCCAGAATTTCTGCCTTTGCTTCTTCATCAGAGACGATTGCCCCCAAATACTTGAACTGTTTCACTGTCTCCAGCTCTTGTCCACTGACAGTGATATGTGAGCTGATCCCATCATGTTTGTTTGTCATCAGCTTGGTTTTCTCTGCACCAATTTCCATGCCATATTTTGCAGAGGTTTCATCCAATCATTTCACAAGATTAGCAAGTTCATCTTTGCTACTTGCCAGGCCGTCAATGTCATCAGCGAACAGAAGATTTGAGATTGTTTGCCCCCCCAGTGCTGACTGTGCATATGCGGTCTTCTAGGGCATCAGTCATTATGCGCTCCAAGTAGATATTGAACAGTGTGGACAAAAGAAGGCAGCCGCGCCAGACTCCAACAGTGGTGCAAAACCACTCTCCTATTGTACCATTGACAAGAACTTCACTGCTGGCCTTGGCATACAGTTGTTTAATGGTTAGAATAAGCTTCCGACCAACATTGTACTTTTTTATGGTTGCCCAGAGAGCTTCGTGCCACATTCTGTCAAACACCTTCTTGAAGTCAACAAAGACGTGGCAGATGTCCTGCTGGTGTTGTAAGTACTTCTCACATAGAACAGGAAGATTGAAAATCTGTTCTGTGGTACTTCTTCCATCACAAAAGCCAGCCTGTTCTTCAGTGATGATATTCTCCGCTTGTGGCTTCAATCTGTTCGGTGTGACTTTCAACATCACTTTGCTGGGATGGCTAATTAAGTTTATGGTCCGGTAATTCTGACACAATTGCAGTTTGCCTTTCTTTGGCAGAGTGATGATTAGTGATTGTGTCCATGTGGAGGGCCACTCACCTGTCTGCCAGATCTTGTTTCAGATCTTGGTGAATACATCTATTACTATTTCTCTTCCAAATTTCATCAGTTCGGCTGGGATATTATCAATACCTGTAGCCTTTCCATTCTTGTGTGATTTCACAGCTATAAATACAGACCTAAAAATATCCCTAAACCCAATCATATATGGGCCTGTCACAGTGTCATTCACGATCCTGGTGCCTCCTGCTGGCCATTTTGGGAATTAGTTCTGTCCCAGCAGGTGCACCCTCAGGTGATGGTGGCTCTCCCGTCCTCGCCTCTGCCTGCAGACCCGTTATGGCTTCTTTCTGCTTGGCGTCTGCTTCATGGCACAGCCCTCCAGCTGTGTCACTATCTTGTCCCACCCCCCCTTCCGGGGGACTCCTCCAATAAGAGTCCAGCCACTCCTCACAGAGGCTTGACAGTCCACGGTCCTTAGAATCACCCTTTTCAGCAACAATTCTGCAGGCTACCACAACTGTCTGGCCTTTGTGCCTTATAAGTTTTTAAAGGTTCTTTTAACAACCATTAAGCTACTATTGGCATTAGAGAGTCCATTTCAATTCCCCTTCTTTGTGCTATTTTAACACTGACAGACCCCGGTCATTGGCAGGTGGATTGAAACTGGAAACCTCTGGAGCTAAATGCATGAGCCTCTACTGCATGAGCGAAAAGCCACATGACCCTTAGCTAAGCCTGTAGCGCAGACTCATTGATCTCTATCTAAGTGGTCTCAGTGCCACTAGAAGGGACAGGACACCACACCCAGGAGGTGTGTGGGTTACACTATTATTTTAGAATATGGTGCAGGTGACTGTTCCCTTTCTTAACATGTAGTGATAAATAATGCTACATAGCTATTTAATATCAGTGCATTTGCCCTTCACCTCTTACTGCCCTTTTTTATTCCTAAAGAGAGTGGATTTTGTCTCAGCTATATATTTGCTAATAGCACAGGAAATCTCAACAGAAGAGAGAAAGTTATTTGACATTTAATTTTCATGTTTTGCTCCTTCAATTATTTTTTATTACCTGCATTCCTTGTATTTTTTATCAGAGATGCAGTGGTTTATATGCCAGAAATTCAAACTCTGGTGATAAGCCTTATGTCAATACCCTGTTTATGCAACAGGCTTGCAGTTAAAAACAAAAACAATCCTTCCTCCACTGATTATTCCTTCTTGGTTACTGAAGAATTGGGCTCAGCCACAAAGTCTGGGATTGCTGCAAGTTCAGAAATGAACAAACCTGAGTTATACACATATACAATAAATTCTGCTAATGATAAAAGTAAAACGCTATTGTCACAAAAACCACGACATTTTCAAAAAAATATTCCTTATGTACTCATAAAAAGATTGTGAACTTTTTGTATGTTTTTGATGAGCTTCAAGATCAGTTGGTCTAATATTTTACACTATGGGGGTTTATTTCTGCCCTCTTTTGCCCAACCTGTAATTTCTACATCAATTTTAATTAATCACCTTAAATCAAGCAAATTTGGAGCATTTTTAAAAAGCAATTTGCTCATCACTTAGTAAATAAATGGTTCCTAGGAATCATAGCTGATACTTTTATAGAATTTTTTGTTTTCCCAAATCATTGTTGTTTTACAGAATAAATAATACTTGACTGCTCATTTCTTTCTGAATCACTTCAGTTACTGATTGAAAAAACTCACACTCCATTAAAATGCCACAACAACATTATTCACTAACTGAGTACCAGATGCAAGCCATTTAATTTTCTTCTGTAGTACAACTAGCAGGACAGTAGAAAGCTGTATGAATAGTACCAGCATGTCATTCTGCATGGCTTTGGGAGGAGTGACTTAAAGCCAGGAGACAGCAGTAATAATGCTCAGGTCACAACAGTAGACATCATGCAGAAAAACTTCATTGTTCTCTAGTTCCTGTCAAACTTCTATGCTTTCTTCTTAAAGTATTACACACACGAGCCCTCTGAGACCAAACTAAAATGTTCTCATTTCAGTCTGGTTGTACACTAACTTTAAGACAATCAATTTTTAAGGTTTCAGAGTAGCGGCCGTGTTAGTCTGTATCCACAGAAAGAAAAGGAGGACTTGTGGCACCTTTGAGACTAACAAATTTATTTGAGCATAAGCTTTCGTGAGCTACAGCTCACTTCATCGAATACATGCAGTGGAAAATACAGTGGGGAGATTTTATATACACAGAGAACATGAAACAATGGGTGTTACCACACACACTGTAATGAGAGTGATCAGGTAAGGTGAGCTATTACCAGCAGGAGAGAAAAAAAACCTTTTGTAGTGATAATCAAGGTGGGCCATTTCCAGCAGTTGACGAGAACACGTGAGGAACAGTGGGGGGCGGGGAAAATAAACATGGGGAAATAGTTTTACTTTGTGTAATGACACATTCACTCCCAGTCTTTATTCAAGCTGAAGTTAATGGTGTCCAGTTTCCAAATTAATTTCAATTCAGCAGTCTCTCGTTGGAGTCTGTTTCTGAAGTATTTTTGTTGAAGAATTGCGACTTTTATGTCTGTAATTGAGTGACCAGAGAGATTGAAGTGTTCTCCGACTGGTTTTTGAATGTTATAATTCTTGACGTCTGATTTGTGTCCATTTATTCTTTTATGTAGAGACTGTCCGGTTTGGCCAATGTACATGGCAGAGGGGCATTGCTGGCACATGATGGCATATATCACATTGGTAGATGTGCAAGAGAACGAGCCTCTGATAGTGTGGCTGATGTGATTAGGCCTATGATGGTGTCCCCTGAATAGATATGTGGACACAGTTGGCAACGGGCTTTGTTGCAAGGATAGGTTCCTGGATTAGTGTTTTTGTTGTGTGTTGTGTGGTTGCTGGTGAGTGTTTGCTTCAGGTTGGGGGGCTGTCTGTAAGCAAGGACTGGCCTGTCTCCCAAGATCTGTGAGAGTGATGGGTCGTCCTTCAGGATAGGTTGTAGATCCTTGATGATGCACTGGAGAGATTTTAGTGGGGGGCTGAAGGTCAAGGCTAGTGGCGTTCTGCTATTTTCCTTGTTGCGCCTGTCCTGTAGTACGTAACTTCTGGGTACTCTTCTGGCTCTGTCAATCTGTTTCTTCACTTCAGCAGGTGGGCACTGTAGTTGTAAGAACACTTGATAGAGATCTTGTAGGTGTTTGTTTCTGTAGATACGCTGGAGGGTAGGGATAGGATACAGAGGGACCTAGACAAATTAGAGGATTGGGTCAAAAGAAATCTGATGAGGTTCAACAAGGACAAGTGCAGAGTCCTGCACTTAGGACGGAAGAATCCCATGCACCACTTGTCATAAATATAAAGGGAAGGGTAAACCCCTTTGAAATCCCTCCTGGCCAGGGGAAAGCTACTCTCACCTGTAAAGGGTTAAGAAGCTAAAGGTAACCTTGCTGGCACCTGACCAAAATGACCAATGAGGAGACAAGATACTTTCAAAAGCTGGGAGGAGGGAGAGAAACAAAGGGTCTGTGTCTGTCTATATGCTGGTTTCTACTGGGGATAGACCAGGAATGGAGTCTTAGAACTTTTAGTAAGTAATCTAGCTAGGTATGTGTTAGATTATGATTTCTTTAAATGGCTGAGAAAAGGATTGTGCTGAATAGAATAACTATTTCTGTCTGTGTATCCTTTTTGTAACTTAAGGTTTTGCCTAGAGGGGTTCTCTATGTTTTTTTAATCTAATTACCCTGTACCATCCTGATTTTACAGGGGGGATTTCTTTATTTCTGTTTACTTCTAGTTTTATTAAAAGTCTTCTTGTAAGAAACTGAATGCTTTTTCATTGTTCTCAGATCCAAGGGTTTGGGTCTGTGGTCACCTATGCAAATTGGTGAGGCTTTTTATCCAACATTTCCCAGGAAAGGGGGGGGGGGTGCAAGTGTTGGGAGGATTGTTCATTGTTCTTAAGATCCAAGGGTCTGGGTCTGTAGTCACCTAGGCAAATTGGTGAGGCTTTTTACCAAACCTTGTCCAGGAAGTGGGGTGCAAGGTTTTGGGAAGTATTTTGGGGGGAAGGACGCATCCAAACAGCTCTTCCCCAGTAACCAGTATTAGTTTGGTGGTGGTAGCGGCCAGTCCAAGGACAACGGGTGGAATATTTTGTACCTTGGGGAAGTTTTGACCTAAGCTGGTAAAGATAAGCTTAGGAGGTTTTTCATGCAGGTCCCCACATCTGTACCCTAGAGTTCAGAGTGGGGGAGGAACCATGACACCACTACAGACTAGGGACCGAATGGCTCGGCAGCAGTTCTGCAGAAAAGGACCTAGGGGTTACAGTGGACGAGAAGCTGGATCTGAGTCAACAGTGTGCCCTTGTTGCCAAGAAGGCCAATGGCATTTTGGGATGTATATTTAGGGGCATAGCCAGCAGATTGATGGACGTGATTGTTCCCCTCTATTCGACATTGGTGAGGCCTCATCTGGAGTACTGTGTCCAGTTGTGGGCCCCACACTACAAGAAGGATGTGGAAAAATTGGAAAGAGTCTAGCGGAGGGCAACAAAAATGATTAGGGGACTGGAACACATGACTTATGAGGAGAGGCTGAGGGAACTGGGATTGTTTAGTCTGTGGAAGAGAAGAATGAGGGGGGATTTGATAGCTGCTTTCAACTACCTGAAAGGGGGTTCCAAAGAGGATGGATCTAGACTGTTCTCAGTGGTAGCTGATGACAGAACAAGGAGTAATGGTCTCAAGTTGCAGTGGGGGAGGTTTAGGTTGGATATTAGGAAAAACTTTTTCACTCAGAGGGTGATGAAACACTGGAATGCGTTACCTAGGGAGGTGGTGGAATCTCCTTCCTTAGATATTTTTAAGGTTAGGCTTGACAAAGCCCTGGCTGGGATGATTGAGTTGGGGATTGGTCCTGCTTTGAGCAGGGGGTTGGACTAGATGACCTCCTGAGGTCCCTTCCTACCCTGCTATTCTATGATTCTGTGAGGGGTTGGAGCAAATGCGGTTGTATCGTTGAGCTTGGCTGTAGACAATGGATCGTGTGGTGTGGTCTGGATGTAAGCTGGAGGCATGTAGGTAAGTATAGCAGTCAGTAGGTTTCCGGTATAAGGTGGTGTTTATGTGACCGTCGCTTATTAGCACTGTAGTGTCCAGGAAGTGGATCTCTTGTGTGGACTGGTCCAGGCTGCGGTGGATGGTGGGATGGAAATTGTTGAAATCATGGTGGATTTCCTCAAGGGATTCTTTTCCATGGGTCCAGATGATGCCACAAGGGGCCACAACAGTGGTTCCCTTAACTCACCCAGCAATTGTTAATCTATCCAGCTATACTCTTAGCCCACAAGAGGAATCGGTCATATCTCAGGGCCTCTCCTTCTGTCCCTCCACCCCCAAGAACATAATACAATTCTGTGGTGACCTAGAATCCTATTTTCGATGTCTCTGACTCAAGGAATATTTCCAACACACCTCTGAACAGCATACTAACCCACAGAGACCTTCCTACCAAGACTACAAAAAGAAGGATTCCTCCTGAAGGTCAAAACAACACACTGGACTTCTACATAGAGTGCTTCCACCGATGTACACGGGCTGAAATTGTGGAAAAGCAGCATCACTTGCCCCATAACCTCAGCCGTGCAGAACACAATGCCATCCACAGCCTCAGAAACAACTCTGACATCATAATCAAAAAGGCTGACAAAAGAGGTGCTGTCGTCATCATGAATAGGTTGGAATATGAACAAGAGGCTGCTAGGCAGCTCTCCAGCACCACATTCTACAAGCCATTACCCTCTGATCCCACTGAGAGTTTCCAAAAGAAACTACACTATCTGCTCAAGAATCTCCCTGAAAAAGCACAAGAACAAATCCGCACCAACACACCCCTAGAACCCCAACCAGGGGTATTCTATCTGCTACCCAAGATCTGGGGCAAAAATTGGGGATTGGCCCTGCTTTGAGCAGGGGGTTGGACTAGATGACCTCCTGAGGTCCCTTCCAATCCTGATATTCTATGATTCTAAACCTGGAAATCCTGGATGCCCCATCATCTCAGGCATTGGCACCCTGACAGCAGGATTGTCTGGCTATGTAGACTCCCTCCTCAGGCCCTATACTACCAGCACTCCTAGCTATCTTCGAGACACCACTGACTTCCTGAGGAAATTACAATCCATAGGTGATCTTCCTGAAAACACCATCCTGGCCACTATGGATGTAGAAGCACTCTTCACCAACATTCCACACAAAGACAGACTACAAGCCATCAGGAACAGGATCCCCGATAATGTCACGGCAAACCTGGTGGCTGAAGTTTGTGACTTTGTCCTCACCCATAACTATTTCACATTTGGGGACAATATATACCTTCAAATCAGCGGCACTGCTATGGGTACCCGCATAGCCCCACAGTATGCCAACATTTTTATGGCTGACTTAGAACAACGCTTCCTCAGCTCTCGTCCCCTAACGCCCCTACTCTACTTATGCTACATTGATGACATCTTCATCATCTGGACCCATGGGAAGGAGGCCATTGAGGAATTCCACCAGGATTTCAACAATTTCCATCCCACCATCCACCTCAGCATGGACAATCCACACAAGAGATCCACTTCCTGGACACTACAGTGCTAATAAGCGATGGTCACATAAACACCACCCTATACCAGAAACCTACTGACCACTATACTTACCTACATGCCTCCGGCTTTCATCCAGACCACACCACACGATCCATTGTCTACAGCCAAGCTCCAAGATACAACCGTATTTGCTCCAACCCCTCAGACAGAGACAAACACCTACAAGATCTCTATCAAGTGTTCTTACAATACCCACCTGCTGAAGTGAAGGAACAGATTGACAGAGCCAGAAGAGTACCCAGAAGTTACCTACTACAGGACAGGCCCAACAAAGAAAATAACAGAACACCACTAACCATCACCTTCAGCGCCCAACTAAAACCTCTCCAACCGCATCATCAAGGATCTACAACCTATCCTGAAGGACGACCCATCACTCTCACAGATCTTGGGAGACTGGCCAGTCCTTGCTTACAGACAACCCCCCAACCTGAAGCAAACACTCACCAGCAACCACATACCACACAACAAAAACACTAATCCAGGAACCTATCCTTGCAACAAAGCCCATTGCCAACTGCATCCATATATCTATTCAGGGGACACCATCATAGGCCTAATCACATCAGCCACACTGTCAGAGGCTCGTTCTCCTGCACATCTACCAATGCGATATATGCCATCATGTGCCAGCAATGCCCCTCTGCCATGTACATTGGCCAAACCGGACAGTCTCTACATAAAAGAATAAATGAACACAAATCAGACGTCAAGAATTATAACATTCAAAAACCAGTCGGAGAACACTTCAATCTCCCTGGTCACTCAATTACAGACATAAAAGTCGCAATTCTTCAACAAAAAAACTTCAGAAACAGACTCCAACGAGAGACTGCTGAATTGAAATTAATTTGGAAACTGGACACCATTAACTTCGGCTTGAATAAAGACTGGGAGTGGATGTGTCATTACACAAAGTAAAACTATTTCCCCATGTTTATTTTCCCCGCCCCCCACTGTTCCTCTCACGTTCTCGTCAACTGCTGGAAATGGCCCACCTTGATTATCACTACAGAAGGGTTTTTTTCTCTCCTGCTGGTAATAGCTCACCTTACCTGATCACTCTTGTTACAGTGTGTATGGTAACATCCATTGTTTCATGTTCTCTGTGTATATAAAATCTCCCCACTGTATTTTCCACTGAATGCATTCGATGAAGTGAGCTGTAGCTCATGAAAGCTTATGCTCAAATAAATGTGTTAGTCTGTAAGGTGCCAAAAGTACTCCTTTTCTTTTAACAGTATATACACTTATTTATGTCCAGTTTTTCCAACCTAGTTTAATGACTTTCTCTGAATTCATTTGAGAACTTCTTCTTATTTCCCAGTTTATGAAAAGGAGCAACACTATAGTATATTTAAATGCCAGCTTTTCCATTATTTCCTCTTTCACCTGAATGCATCTTATTTCCAGGCTGACAATTTCCCACTGGAGGTTTTAGGCTTTCAAAATTATATAAAATCAACTAACAGCAGCAGGTTTAAGTTAGATATCTCTGGAGAGATTTAGAGCCGATAAAAAGGTACAGATACTGTTGATAGCATGGCACAGTAAATACCTTGAAGCTGTAATGAGGTTATGTCAAAAGAAAAAAAACACAGGTCATTCAAAATAATCTTTTCTGATACTTTAACTGCTGTCGTGAAAATTAAAATAATAAATCATTCCTTGACAGGAAGCAATTTTAAAGAAGCCATTTTAGATTTGGGTTCTGATGAGCATTAAGAGCTTTTTTAACACACCTTTAGCAATGGGGTTAAGTAGAATGACACTTCACATAAACAACAACAAAATTAAGGTTTATGAGTTATGCTAGTTTAAATTCAATAGAAGTGATAGGCAAGGTTAGTGAGATTTTAAAATAGATTGGGTTATCCTATTTCTGCTGAATTAACTGCAAAAGCAGAGGAACTTTTGATCCCAGACTCAGCAGTCTAAAGACCAATTGCAAAACAAAGCCTAAGGATATCTAGAAACACACCAAACCATGCAGAAACAGTTCAATTACTAATCAGAAAACCAAGGTACCACCCCACTAGTATAATCAAAAAGGGTCACATTGTGTCCTTATTTACACACCAATGCAATGCTTACGACTTGGAGTTTGCACTGAATTAACTGAGGAAAGAGTTTGTCTCAAAGCTTCTACTCTGCATTAAGGCATGTAATACATAGTGAATACTGTACTTTGGTGTGGTCAGACTTTCTTGAATACATGAACCATGCAAACGTTTTTCCACCCCAGAGGCAGCTTTCAATAGAAGCCACGAAGTGGCTGCTAGGTAACCCTTGTAAATTTGTGGCATTAGTTCTCTGACAACAGAAAGCATTGCCCCTGGCCATAGAAGGAACTGCTGCATGAACCTATGCAAGCTAATATCTCAGTTGTCAAATCTGCAAAACCAAGGCTAATGAAAGCTGCTCAAAAAATTTTTATCAAAACCTTTTGTCTGACAAAACTTGGCTTTTCAACTAAAAGGAAAGTGTTTGCAGAACTTTTTCCCTTTACCTAAGTTTCCCAGGCTTTGTCAAATAAACTGAAAACCAAAAAGGTTTTGGTAGGAATTTTCAAATGAAAATGCTGAGTTTTCAGTTAAAGGGGGTGGGGGTGAAGAGAGACTGAGACACAACAATCACAACATATTTTTTGCAGGAAATTTTGAAAAAACTGATTTTGGCCCCCACTATCCTACATTGCTTACCATCAGTAATAACATATACAGGACCTTTTCATTAATAAAGTAATAGTATTAATCTGTTACATTATACCTCTGTTCTCAACTTTAATTCATTATGAAAGGCTTTAACATTAGTATCTCATCCATCTCTAGTAGAGTAAGTTTTCAAGTATTTATTTAAGGTTTATACAACTTGCTGTACATTACGAGTCTGCAAAGAGATTTACTAGTGCTATATTTTGTAATATTGCCTATACCTCTTCTCTAAATCGATTCTGCAACTAATAGCTATAGACTTTTGATACAAAACTAGACCCGTGTTTTCTCACAAAAAACATTTTACACTCAGTGTAGAAAATGAGCCCTAGCTTGATGCATAAGCCATGAGTGCATAAATAGGGATAACATGATAATTTCCATTTTTTTCAAACATACATAATAAACATTATTCTGTTTATGATCGTAAATAGGAACAATATAAATTGAGCTGGTCATGACTTTTTCAAAAATCCATTATTTCAACAAAGAATGCCAATTTCTCCAAACCAAAACAGTTTGCAAAACAGGGTCAGGTTTGACAAATCTCCCAACTTCCAAAAAAAAAAATTTGGAAAAATGTTTTTTAAATTGTCTAAAACGACCTCTTTCAACATTTTCAAAATAGAAAGTCTCAGATTTTTCAAGTTGAAATGACTTTTTGTTTTGAAGTTTAAGTAAAACTTTTAAAAAAGCTTTTAAAAAGGGGGAAAAAAATCAGGAAATGAAAAGAAAATGCTTCAAACTTATTTAAACAAAATGTTTTAATTAACCCAAATCTTTGTTTTGTTTTGTTTATTTGTAAGTTCATGATGTTTTATTGAGATTTTGGAAATTTTGAAAATTCTTTCAGGACAAAAAACATTTCCCTTCTAGCCCTAAAAAATAAGTAATGTGGTTATTCAAGGCTCTCTTCCTGCCCATTGCTTTGCAGGATTATGAAATACAAGTGTTATTTTCTAGATTTTATTTATGAAGTGGTTAAAGAATCTTCAGTGAAAGGGCCAATTTTTCAAAGACTGACATCTTAATTGCACATACAAACTATGTACATAATTGGCACAAGCAGGTACACACATGTGTAAAATACTGTACACTCCGTTATCCATTTGGATATACAACTATGTAGTTTCCCACTTGCATCCACAGATGTATGTCAATTCTGCACCCAAATGGTTCTACTGCTGTACCATCATCCTACATCCTTCCATTTCTTTGAAGTTTATGGGCCAGATTCACTGATAGGGTCTGGTTGGTTTGCATCATTCTGGTGATGCAAAGCAGCTGTAAACCCAGCTTAACTGCTTGGTTAACCTGAATTTACTGCATCTTTGCATCACCAGAGCAGTACAAAGCAGCTGGATCCTACCAGTGAATCTGGCTCTATGTTTCCCATGAAAAGAGTCTATAAACAAAAGTGATCTGCTTATAGGGAGTATCATTCCATATCTATTACTCTTTTCTATGACACTCCCTTTATTAAAATGTCTTTACATTCTCCTGGCACTATTTTATTCTTATCATAAATAATGCAAAAATGGGGGGAATGGTTTTACCTAAGAAGCTCTCATTTTATGAGAAATAAGATTAATAAACTGATAGACAAATTCATGGCTGTCTGACGATACCCCGATGTATCATTTGACAGCCCTTTAAATTATTACAATCTCATTAAAAATCTGTCCAGAGCTGTCTTGGGGAAACATTTGTTCAATGAGAGCAAATAGTGAGTGAGTCCTAAAGCTGGGTTATTTCTATAATCTTCACTTAATGTGTTTTAGTCAACTTTCATTCTGTGGCACAGTCTAATCCAGCTGAAACCAGGAAAAAAGTTTCAGTATCTTCAAGTACAATATTCCACCCCTTTCATTTTTTCCCTCATTCTTTACCTCTTTGAGCCACATTCTTATTCATAGACAATTAAAGTGCACAGAATTCAAATGAAGGCCCAACATTATGCAATAATAGAAGTACAACAACATGTCTGCATTCTGACATGTTAGTGACATAACTTAAGGGAAGGTGGAAGAGAGCCAGGCACATATCATGGGTTTCCTCTCCACCTGCATTGTACTGATAGATACAGAAGTCATAGGGTCTGCCTACATTGCACATTAAGCCCAGGGCTCTGTCTCAGGTTTGAGCCCAAGCCTCCCATCCACATACAAATCAGTCTTATGCTGATCACCAAGCACTCAGGACCTGGGTCCTAGGACCCAATTAGATAGTTGGGGGTCAGAGCCCACGTCCTGTCATTTTGCAGGATCAATGCAATTTTAGCCACAAACCCAAATCAGAAAGATCTGTGTAGTGCTGTATGGACACGTTAGCATGGCTGTGAGACCTGGGTCCAGCAATTGTAAACCCAGGTAGATGCTCAAGCCCCAGCTGGGAATCACTGAGTCCACAAGCCCAAGTCCCAGGACCCAGGGTTAGTGTGCTGTATAGACAGATCTTAAGTGAATTATGATTGGGCAGTAGAATGAGCCATCCATAACATTCAGGGCAAATGCTTTACAATGAAGGGCAATCCCCAGCCCCTGCTGTTTTTTATTAGGGTGACCAGCCAGCAAATGTGAAAAATCGAGACGGGGATGGAGGATAATAGGAGCCTATATAAGAAAAAGACCCAAAAATCGGGACTGTCCCTATAAAATCGGGACACCTGGTCATCCTATTTTTTATTCACCAAGCCACAGCCAGCATGGAGGAAGGCAGTTATCTTACACCTCACATCACCAGCAAGAGCATAGACCCAGGAAGGCCTGGAGTGCTGCTGGGTAGTTAATTCCAGCTTGTTAATAAATTAAGGTATGCAGCAGTGACTCTACCAGAACCATGCATTTGATATACACACTGAAAATGCAGCCAACACCATTTTACTTTTTTAACCACATCACAGCATGCCAGGACCTCCTGGGTCTATGCTCTTTCTGGCCTGCTGGTGTCACAAAGAAGTCAATAAAGGCTAGGTAAGGGCAATCAATAGCAGGTAACCAATATCAGTAAATATAAATGTATTTGAAAGTGAGATTTTTATATATTTATGGGTCCAAACTTACAGTTCTTAACTGGGCAAAATTCCTCTCAACTTTAGAAGGGGTTTTGCTCATTTAAGGATTGCAGGATTGGGCTTGCTATCATAATATATTAACACCTCATCCAAAACACTTTGTCCTACTTATATAGTGTACTGCTAATATATCTTGCCGCCATACTATTTTGACTTTTCCTGTTTGACAAATCTGTCTCCTGAGGATCTGATAATTGATTATTTTAATTCAATAAATTTCTCTTCCGCCTCCTATGAAGACAGATTATGCTTAATGGAAATATGTACAATACAACATGCCAGAAGTGTATAATACCCTAAACTTTAACTGGTGAGCATAATAATATACCACCAGATTTATCTAGACATTGATATTTCATGTTTAAACTGTTAAAAATTCTTTCAGTAATCACTCTGGTGAGTTTTATGAGATTCATTATCATTTCAATTATTTTGTTATAATTTGTTGGGGGACATAAATTAAGAATAATGATTATACAGTTTTCTATAAAGTACTTTCTGATTCCTGTCAGTTAAACAAAAGCCATTTTAAAAAATGAGAATAAATTTATTAAACTAACACACACTCAACAGCCATCTTCCTTTTAATTATGAGAGCTTTAAAATGCTATATTCTGTGAGTTTGTATGCAAGTGAATTAATCATATCATCCTGGATGAATGGGTGGATGGAAAAGTTGGTCCAATCCCATAGTTTCCTTGCGGTAGGTAAATGCCAGAAAGTAGTAAAATCAGGCTAATCTCTCCTGAGGAAGGATGGTGAGGTGCATAATATGTGGAGAGCAAATATATTTGGGCTGTGGTCCTGAGTTGTGGAGCTGCTTGAGTGGCAGGGAGCTCTTTCAGATGAGTTCTCCATCCTTTAAGCAACTGTAGTTCTTTCCCTGACCTCTCTCTGTGTGTGCCTTATGTTTGGGCTGTGACAGCAGCTAGATACTATAGTCTACCTTGGTCATAACCCTTTCACACAGCTCTGACAAGAGGAGTAGGAAGGACCGAGACTAGTTTCCTTTGTTTCATAACAACAGTTTTAAATGTACCTTGTCTGCAGGCGCTCTCATGTCCTGGTTCATGAAAGGAGTTTTATTCCTGAAGGGCTCCCTCGCATCCTCCCTTTGGAGACATGTTACCAACACTGCCAATCCCAAGCATTCAAACATTATGAGTCAGGACCCCAAAATCATGTGAGTGGCTTTAAAATCATGAGATTTCTTAACATAATTAATTTAGGGTTCTTTTATTTACCTTCTGGTTTTGAGCCTTTAGGGTACACTACGATCATTGTAAGAGAGTCCTTGGAGGGTCAGGTGGCCTAATGGGTTGCACACCCAGTTTCCAGCTTCACCTCCCAGTGGGAAGGCCTTTCAGTCCAATTCCTAACCCTTGTATGGGGCTTAGCTTCACTTCAGGGTTTTCAATATCCTTGCCCACCCCTTACTGGAAGGGAAGCGGGGTGGAAATGAGGCTTATGCCCCTCCTGCAGCAAGGGCACCAGGTAGGCAAGCCCAGGCCCTCCCACTCCACTGGACTCTGCCCCAGGCCCTATGAGAGCCCACAGTGTCTGGCATCCTGAAGTGCCCACGATATTGCCTGCCTGTGTCACTTCCTACCATCCATCTCCCCCCACATTTCCAAGTCCAATATACGATAAAAGGAAGAACTACATCTTCCTCCCCAGCGGGGCTCAGCAGGAAGTCTTATTCCTCACCCAGATTCTTCTTTGGAGTCCTTGCTCAGGAGCCCTAAGATAAGAGTAGGTCTGTCTTCCTGCCAACCTCCTGCTGCTGAGCTGAGTTGCTCCCTTTTAAGGCCTGGTCTACACTACGAGTAGATGTCGGATTTAGCAGCGTTAAATCGAATTAACCCTGCACCCGTCCACACAATGAAGCCATTTTTTTCAACATAAAGGGCTCTTAAAACCAATTTCTGTACTCCTCCCCAACGAGGGGATTAGTGCTGAAATCAACATCACCTTTACGAATTAGGGTTAGTGTGGACACAATTCAAAGATATTGGCCTCAGGGAGCTATCCCACAGTGCACCATTGTGACCGCTCTGGACAGCACTCTGAACTCGGATGCACTGGCCAGGTGTGCAGGAAAATCCCCGGGAACTTTTGAATCTCATTTCCTGTTTGGCCAGGCGAGCTCATCAGCACAGGTGACCATACAGTCCCAGAATCGAAAAAGAGCTCCAGCATGGACCGAATGGGAGGTACTGGATCTGTTCACTGTATGGGGAGAGGAATCCGTGCTATCAGAACTACGTTCCAAAAGACGAAATGCCAAAACATTTCAAAAAATCTCTGAGGCCATGAGGGACAGAGGCTACAGCAGGGACGCAACACAGTGCTGCGTGAAACTTAAGGAGCTCAGACATGCGTACCAGAAAATCAAAGGAACACTCTGGGACAGAACCCCAGACATGCCGCTTCTACGCTGAGCTGCATGCAATTCTGGGGGGGGCTGCCGCCACTACCCCACCCCTGTCCGTGGACTCTGATGATGGGGGTACTCTCCGCCATGCCTGAGGATTTTGCGGACAGGGAAGATGAGGAGGAGGACGAGCTTGAGGAGAGCACTCAGCACACCATTCTCCAGGATCTTTTTATCACCCTGACTGAAATACCCTTCCAACCCAACCAAGCTGGAGAAGGGACCTCTGGTGAGTGTACCTTTTAAAATATAATACAGGTTATAAAAGCAAGCGTTTTTTAATGATTAAGTAGCCCTGAGGACTTGGGATGCATTCGTGGCCAGTACAGCTACTGGAAAAGTCTGTTAACGTGTCTGGGGATGGAGTGGAAATCCTCCAGGGAACTCTCCATGAAGCTCTCCTGGAGATACTCTAAAAGCCTTTGCAGAAGGTTTCTGGGGAGAGCAACCTTATTCCATCCTCTATGGTAGGACGCTTTACCACGCTATGCTAGTAGCAAATAATCTGGTATCATTGCATGACAAAGCCTGGCAGCGTATGGTCCCGGTGTTTGCTGGCATTCAAGCAACATCCATTCTTTATCTCTCTGTGTTATCCTCAGGAGACTGAAATTGTTCATGGTAACTTGGTTGAAATAAGGGGATTTAATTAAGGGGACATTCAGAGGTGGCCGTTCCTACTGGGCTGTTTGCCTGTGGCTGAAAAGAAATCCTCTCCGCAGTTAGCCACGCAGTGGGAGGGGGGCGCATTGGCACTGAGCTGTTTGCATTTGGCTAGCAGGGATCTTCCCTGATACCAGCCACATGGTGGGGTGAGGGGTAAAGCAATCATCCCAGAGAATTGGATGGCGGGGGGTTAGTTTGGTTTCTGCTGCTGCACGTTAACAGGAAAACCGCAGTACTAGATGGCCAACTCAACGTGCTTTACTTGGTATGGGAGAGGAGGGCACTGCTGTTATGAAGGTTGCAGAAGCCAAAAGACTATGGCTTACCATGGCTACCTGCAAGCTGAATTCTGTTGCCCAGCACTGCATGTGTGATCTCTAACACCAAAGCCGCAGGCACTCAATATAAGATGCAAAATGCAACCTTGTACCAAAATCACATGTGCTATGTAATGTGAATAGCGTTGTTCACTGTGAAAGCGTATATCCATTGTTCTGTAAAATGTATCTTTTTAAATACTTCACTCCCATTTTTTCCTCCAGCAGCTGCAAATGTTTCAAGACTCTCTCCTCTCTCCCAAAGGCTATCTCAGATAAGGTGACAAAAAAAACACACGCGCGATGAAATGTTCAATGAGCTCATGCAGTCATCCGGCATTGACAGAGCTCAGCAGAATATGTGGAGGGACACAATAGCAGAGTACAGAAAAGTGGCCGATGAATGTGAGGAGAGGTGGCGGCAGGAAGATCAGAGGAGGCATGATGCAACGCTGGGGCTACTGCGGGATCAAACAGACATGCTCCGGTGTCTGGTGGAGGTTCATGAACGTCAGCAGGCTCACAGACTGCCGCTGCAGCCCCTATTTAACCGCCCTCCCTCCTCCCCAAGTTCCATAGCCTCCTCACCCAGATGCCCAAGAACGCGGGGGGGAGGCTCCGGGCACCCAACCACTCCACCCCAGTGGACAGCCCAAGCAACAGAAGGCTGTCATTCAACAAGTTTTGAAGTGGCCTTTTCCTTCCCTCCTACCCTCCTCCCACACCCCACCCAGGCTACCTTGTGAGTTATCTCCCTATTTTTATAATCAATTAATAAAGAATACATGTTTTTTAAATGATTATGACTTTATTTCCTTTGTAAGCAAGCTGTGATTGAAGGGGGGAGGGCGGATGGCTTACAGTGAATTTAGAGGCAACCAAGGGGGCGGGTTTTCATCAAGGAGAAACAAAGAGAAGTGTCACACAGTACCCTGGCCAGTCATGAAACTGGTTTTCAAAGCTTCTCTGATGCGCAGCACTTCCTGCTGTGCTCTTCTAACTGCCCTGGTGTCTGGCTGCGTATATTCAGCAGCCAGGCGATTTGCCTCAACCTCCCATCCAGCCATAAACGTCTCCCCCTTACTCTCACACAGATTGTGGAGCACACAGCAAGCAGCAATAACAGTGGGAATATTGGTTTTGCTGAGGTCTGAGCGAGTCAGCAAACTGTGCCAGCGACCCTTTAAACATCTAAATGCACACTCTACCACCATCCAGGGAAAAGGATGCAAAATGATTGTCTGCTGTTGCTTTCACAGAGGGAGGGAGGGTTGACTGACAACATTTACCCATAACCACCTGCAACAAATTTTTGGCCCCATCAGGCATTGGGAGCTCAGCCCAGAATTCCAATCAGCAGCAGAGACTGCGGGAACTGTGGGATAGCTACCCACAGTGCACCACTTGGAATGTCGACGCTTGCCACGGTACTGTGGACGCACACCGCTGAATTAATGTGCTTAGTGTGGACGCATGCACTCGACCTTATACAATCTGTTCCCAAAAATCGACTTCTGTAAAATCGGAGTACTTTCTTAGTGTAGACATGGCCTAAGCTTTCTCTCCAGCTGAAGCATGCTTTGCAGGTCTGGAGGGGTGGGGCTACCTGAACCCAGTATTGTCCTTTAACCCCTTTGCATCTGGTGGGGGTTATATACACCCCATCACAGTCATTTACAAGCTTCCACATCAGTGAGGGCTAGAAACTTCCTTTAAAAAAAACAACTGAGATTCTGATGTGGTCACTTGGTTCCAGGAGCTGGGATTTTAAGAAAAACAATTATTGTAAGATTTGCAATAATATTGTGAGAGTTGGCAGTATTGTGTTATTGGTAGCGTCTTTCCCAACCAGAGTGCTGCTGGGAAAAACCTCAGCCCAGGGAAGTTACTTCTACCTGAATGAGCTTCTTGTGGGAGCTGTCAGCCAGGAACAGTTCCCATGACCCTTTTACTGCTGTTCTCTGGATGAGCCAGCCTCAGAAGAATCTATTTCCCCAAGCACATTTCCCTCAAGGCAAAGCCTGGTATCCCTAAGCCTCTTCTTTGGACTTTTTCCAGGGCCTAACTGTTGTATGTGGCAGTGGGGAAGGTGAGTACCAAGACTCCTCTGTTAGGGAAATACCTGTAATCATCGAGCCTGAATATGGAGGGGAAATTATTTTTTGTGTAAACCTCAGTTTGTTAGCATTGCTGTGTCTGGGCTAAATACTGAGAATTGCCGAGTACTTACTGTGCGCTTATGTTGGATCATATTAAAGAAGTTCTGTATTAAAATCACAAATGAGTTTGATTCCCCATAGTTTAAATTCCAGGGTATTACTAATTAAGAGGCCTCTTGGTTTTTGGCACCGTGTCTCTCCCTCTCTGTGTGAGACTTGCAAGCTGCTAATTGTGCTAGTACATTCTAAGACAGAGTCTGTTCTCAAAGCAATTCTTTGTAACAACAACTACTCACGCAGAGAGAGACTCAAAGCAATGCTCTGTAACAACAGAAACAGCACCCAGAGACTCCCCGCCCTTTTGTTCTATTCATCTTGCTTTGTTAACAATTGTGATTAAAATAGAGATAGAGGATGTATGTGGATGGATGCTTGGTGTGGATAATAACTGAATGATCAGGGAGGTGCCAGCCTAAGAACCCAGTGTCCATCGGCTGAAAGCGGTGTCAAGTGGAAATAACCAGAGGACCCCGGTGGGCAGACTGGAATCCACCCAACAGCCTCAAGAATGGGAGAACCAAAGAACAAGATAACATCTGGCAGCACGGAGCCATCAGGAATGTGCCATCTGCTGATTGATTCAGCAACAGCATGATGAAGCAATTCCCATAGACTGGCATAGGAAGAAATTCCTATAAAAATGGACTCTAGAAAGTGAGAACTTTGGGGTCTGATTCTGCAAACCAACTTCCAGGAGCATCAGATGAGCATCTGACAAGGCCCTGCTCCCTCCTCATGCCCAGGCCACCTGGCCAGTGGCTTGGCATGAGCAACTCTAAGGCTGGTAACTATGATAACAACCTTGCAGAACCTGTGTGTGTGTGTATGACTGAATGTGTGAATAAATATGAAATTGAATGGAATGTTATAGCTATAACTAACTGCTTACTAGGATTCTTTCTGTATTCACAATAAATGCGGCATTTTGCCTTTTCACCTTTAATAAGATCCTGCTGGTTTTTATTTTATTGGTATAAAACACTTAGTATTCCCACTGATTTCCGTATGAGTTACAGGTGTTTCAGCACTAGACAGCATTTAGCCCTACAGGAATACGTATGCAGTCAGTAGTGCCTAGCCAGCTATTTGCTGCTTTATATATAACAAAAATATACAAAACGAATGGCAGTGAGGTACAACTTATCTTCAGAGGCTTTCAAGAGAGACAAACTCCTTATTTTAACTGATTGCTTTAGCTTGGGACCAGAAAAGAGCAGTGTGTGACAGTGTGAGCCTGGTGGGCAAAGCAGAGTGATCTCATAAGCTAACACTGATAGTCTTGTCGAGGCTCATCCTTGAGAGCTTGAAAGTCTGGCAAACAGCTCACTTCAACTCTAATATCTTCCTGCCCACACATCTCCAAGTACAATGGTCTGGGGTGGGATAGAAGTCAAGACACCACAGGGCTATATTGGACAGTTCTGTCATGAGCAATGCCCTAGGTAACAAACTAAGCCTCATCACAAGATTAGATCTGTGTAGAAAGTCATGACAGCTATCATTAGGGAATATTACGTCTTGACTCACAAACCAATCAGATACCTGTCTGGAGGTGATAATCTGAATGGTTGCATGTCTAGTAAAGAAATGAGCTATGCCTGTATATTTGTGATGATAGTGCTGGCATGTTCTTGCTGTGTAAGAAATTTACTTTCAGTCTGTACCATCAAAGATATGCGGTTCTCTATTAATAATAGCTCTAAATCATCATTTAAATTGCCACTGAATGCCTTTATTTAAGCCACTTGATGTGTTTAGTGTTTAAACAATGATAATAAATCACTGAGTGATTTATCAGTTATCTAAAAGGATCATTTAATTATTCTAAAGAATAAATGGCACCTGAATATTTAACTAAGGGATTGAGACATCTGAGATACTGTTTTAGAATTGTTATTGCTTTTATTTAGATTTGTTCCTTTCCTAACCACTGAAATACTCTGGGGCATACAACATATGTCTTGCCGGTGCTGTTGTTTATGAGTAAAGATCCAGCTCTCCCCAGCTCAAATCATGTCACCTTAGCACTTACTGCTTTCCCTCCTGCTCCATTTCTACCTCACTGAAAACAGTTTCCTATATAAAAGATGTGGCCTTGGGTTATGCACTGAGATATGACATAAAAGGAGCTAGCACCTGTACAGATTGTACCACATTGAACTCTAACAAAAAGTTATTGGTTTTATTACAGCTTCTTCAAAAAAGTTAACAACCACCAAGAAAGGAAAAGTAGAACAACAAAGATGTGACACTTCTGTATCTGCTTCAAATACGTTAGTGTAGAATAATGTATCTATTATTTAGATAACTCTTCCGGTCTAAAATATTGCTACATTTTCCACAGTGATACCCTCTCCTTACAGAAAGGCACACAAACACAACTGTCATCTATAGCTTCAAGCTACACATTGACCTAGTATTAACTTATTATTGTGAGGTTTTTTTAAATTGAGTTACTTTATAGAATAAGACACAGTCACATTCCAGGGAAAAGAAAAGGCTTTGCATTTGCCCTTCTTCACTGCAGCTGCACTCAACAAACACATTATAGTTGACAGAGACAAAGTTTAAATATCCAGGGACAGGCATTATCTCTGGAGAGATCTAGATATTGAATTCACTGTAGATCAAGCTGAAGCTGGCAGCTTTCAGAACACAAGGCAAGACCTATTGCCTTCAGCAGACACATTATGGAGTGCCCTCAGTAATAAAATGGACTTCCATTTTAAGTCCTAGAGTCCAGTAGTGCAAATGTATTTAGAACCAATTACCGTTACACACATTTCTAATGTGCTCATTACAATGGAATTTAAGATGTTGTTACATATAGTAGGTCTTACTTACAAACACTCGGACTAAAAAGGTTTAGAGAGGACATTCACCACTTTCTGTAAAATGATACCTCCAAAACATTTCTTATTTCTTAACACAACTTAAAAGCTTAACTTCTGGTCTGTACAACAATCTTAAACAAATCATCAAGATTAATTTTATAATACCCATTATCTAGTTTAAATATATTGTTTGTGTCTTCTCTACAGACTACATAATCCTAGTTTTGTAATTCTCTTTATGTATAAGCACCTTCATTGCATTTATCAGCTCAGCTTTCTTGTCCTAGAATCTCATTGTATGTCATTGTACAGCTTTACTGAATCTTTCTTCATTTATGTAGATGCAAGTCAACTTTTTGTTAATCTTCCTTCCTGTTCCTATACACTGGACTCAAAATTTAAATGTTGGGTATATCAATGCATTAACATTCTTCCTCCCTTCTCCCCCCATAATGCTTGAAAGCCTTTTATATTATACTCTGCTTGGTCCTTACTTCTGATCAGTTGCATCACTTTATACTTAAAGACTTGGGGAAAATTTATCCCTGCTGTATTTCTATTGGATTCAGTAGAGTTATACCAGGAATGAATTCAGCCCAGTAAATTTCATATTTCACTTCAGAGTCTCTTCACCTAAATTTTTTCTCTTAACCCCATTTTGTATCATTTGCAAATTTAAGACAAAAGTTTCTTCAGCCTAAATTCCTTTTGCGTGCATGAAGTCTTATATACGCCGAACTTACCTGTACACTTTTTGCACATGTAAATTCCAACACGCAAGTGACAATATTTGAAAATGTATATAAAGTATTTGCACACCCAAATTTGTGAACACACATGACATGTTTTTAAAATTTGGTGCTTATTTATTGGAGACCTAATAAACCTCAAACTAAAAAAACCTTGAACAAGATATCTTGTCTGATGAACAAAAATCTTTGTGACATACACAAACTGTTAAAATACAAATATTGTAATGCTGCCAGTGGTTTATATTACTGGCTCCATGAAAATAGACAATTTTTGCATTTAAGAAGAGGGAAGAATTTTGGATTCAAGTGTTACTAGAACACACTCATTTCTGGAAATCCAAGCAGGTATTGCAGGAATTTATCCCTCCAATGCTGTGTTCTAATTTGTACTGGTTCCATTGTTCCCCCTCATGAGGGACTGTTGGAACTTTGTTCCTGTATAAATGGAGGAAGTTGGGTCTATTAATCCAGCAGTGCTGAATGCTCAATGAAGGTAACACAGGGTGGAACTAATTAGGACTTCAGCCCCCTCAGATGAGACAAAATGAACAAAAAAAGGCCCAGAACAGATCTTTGCAGGAAAATCTTGAGGGGAAAAGTAAAACGACATAGGAAGCTTGGGGTGGATTTTTTAAAAGGTAACAACACAAGGTGAAATTCAGAGTAATTTTTTATTTAAAACCAATAAATTACAAATTATTTACTAAATAATGTATTGGGGATTTAATGTTTTTGCTAATGTGAATTTGTGTTTACAAAGTCCTGCAGATTTTCCAAAGCTTCCCACAGATGCTGTAGCAAAATTTTTGCTAATTTCTATTGGCCCTAGTTAATGTTTGCATTCAGCTCCCTCCCAGAGATTTACCGCTGAATTTTACTGGGTCCAGACAGCTTCCAACACCTCTCCTCTTCTACCACAAGCACCATTAAGTTGCCAAGATGAGTCTGGATTTCCTACCTTTCTAATCTGCCACTACACCACTGGTGGTATCAAAAAATATCACCTGGCTTCCCATTCTCGTGAGAGGAGTGGTCATTTAAAAGTTTAGGTAGGATGCACTACTATTCAAGTATGATGATTTATTAGCCCATGATAAATTATAAATCAACTTCCTGAATATGAAGAATGAGAACACTAAGGGTACGTCTACAGTACAAAATTATATAAATCAATTTTTTGGAAGAGATTTTATAAAGTCGATCGTGTGTGTCCCACACTAAGTGCATGAAGTCGGCGGAGTGTGTCCACGGTACTGAAGCTAGCATCGACTCTCGGAGCAGTGCACTGTGGGAAGCTATCCCACAGTTCCCGCAGTCTCCGCCACCTATTGGAATTCTGGATTAAGCTCCCAGTGCATGATGGGGCAAAAACAGTCTCGTGGGTGTTTCTGGGTGCATGTCACCCCTCAGTCCGTGCAAACTACAGCAGACAACTGTTTTGTGCCTTTTTTCTGCCATCATCAACCGTACACCACCGCTTCCGCTGCCACTCTGCTTTCCTGCAGCAGGTGGTGCAGTAGGTCTGCAAAACTCTGCTGTCCTGCAACTCGTGCAGTATGCCATCATAAACCGTACACCGCCGCTTCTATTGTAACTCTGCTCTCCTTTGTTTCGTGCCTTTTTTTCTGGATTACCCATGCAGGCGCCATAGCACAGCAAGCAAGGAACCTGTTCAGCTCACCGGTGCAGTTGTGACCATTGTAAATACCTCGCGCATTATGCAGCAGTACGTGCAGAACCTGCAAAACCGGGCGAGGAAGTGACAACAGCACGATAACGATAGTGATGAGGACATGGACACAGACATTCCTAGAAGCATGGCATGTGGCAATTGGGACATCATGGTGGTGTTGGGCCAGGTTTGTGCTGTCGAACACCAATTCTGGGCCCAGGAAACAAGCACAGACTGGTGGGACCGCATAGTGCTGTAGGTATGGGATGATTCTCAGTGGCTGCAAAACTTTTGCATGTGTAAGGCCATTTTCCTGGAACTTTGTGACTCGCTATCCCCTGTCCTGAAGCGCAAAAATACCAAAATGAGAGCAGCCCTCACAGTTGAGAAGCGAGTGGCGATAGCCCTCTGGAAGCTTGCAACGCCAGACAGCTGCCAGTCAGTCGCAAATCAATCTGGGGGAGCAAATCTACTCTGGGGGCTGCTGGGATTCAAGTAGCCAATGCAATCATTGACCAGCCTGCTATCAAAGGTAGTGACTCTGGAAAATGTGTAGGCCATTGTGGATGGCTTTGCTGCGATGGGGTTCCCTAACTGTGGTGGGGCTATTTCAGAATCCATATCCCTATCTTAGCACCAGGACGGCCAGTACGTAAACCGCAAGGGTTACTTCTCGATGGTGCTGCAAGTATTGGTGGACCACAAGGGATGTTTCACCAACATCAACGTGGGATGGCCAGAAAAGGTTCATGATGCTTGCATCTTCAGGAACTCTGGTCTGTTTGAACAGCTGCAGGAAGGGACTTACTTCCCAGACCAGAAGATTATTGTTAGGGATGTTGAAATGCCTATAGTTATCCTTGGGGACCCAGCCTACCCCTTAATGCCATGGCTCATGAAGCCGTACACAGGCAGCCTGGACAGTAGTAAGGAGCAGTTCAACTATAGGCTGAGCAAGTGCAGAATGGTGGTAGAATGTGCATTTGGCCGTTTAAAAGTGCCCTGGCACAGTTTACTGACTAGGTTTGATCTCAGCGAAACCAATATTCCAATTGTAATTGCTGCTTGCTGTGAGCTCCACAATCTCTGGGAGAGTAAGGGGGAGACATTTATGGTGGGGTGGGAGGTCGAGGCAAATCACCTGGCGGCCAATTTTGTGCAGCCAGACACCAGTGCGATTAGAAGAGCACAGCAGGGCCCGCTGCGCATCGGAGAAGCTTTGAAAACCAGTTTACGGTGTGACAGTTGTGTTTGTTTCTCCTTGATGTTACCTGCCCCCTTTCTTGACTCTATTTGCCTGTAAGCCAACCGCCCTCCCCCGCCCTTCGATCACAGCTTGCAGAGGAAATAAGTCACTATTATTTCAAAACTATGCATTCTTTATTAGTTGATTAAAAACACAGGGAGATCAATCACAAGGTAGCCCGGATGGGGTGGGGTTGGGGGGAGGAGGGAAGGACAAGACCACACTACAAATCAAAATTTAGGATATGCCAGCCTTCTGCTGCTTGAGCAATCCTCTGGGGTGGAGTGGGTGGGTCCCACCTTGGGAGGAGGTGGAGGGTACTGGCTCCAGGGTGATGAACAGTTCCTGGCTGCTGGGAAGAACGGATTCACCGCTTGCTGCCTGTGCACTGTCCTCCTCCTCTTCCTCCTCCAAAAAATCATCCTCCCTGTCTGTGACAGTCCCCACTTGCAGGTGTTCACAGACAGTGGTGAGGTAGTGGTGGTGTGTCCCCCCCCCAGAATTACATGCAGCTCATCGAAGAAGCGGCATGTACGGGGCTGTGACCCAGAGCACCCGTTTGCCTCTCTAGTCTTTTGGTAGGCTTGCCTGAGTGCCCTGATTTTCACACAGCCTTACTGTGTGTCCCTGGAGTAGCCTCTGTCCATCATGCCCTGGGAGATTTTCGTAAATATGTTTGCGTTCCTTTTTTTGGAACAGAGTTCTGCCTGAACAGATTCTTCTCCCCAAACAGCAATGAGATCCAGTTTACCTCCCGCTCGGTCCACGCTGGAGCTCGTTTGCACATCTGGGACTGCCTGGTCACCTGCGCTGGTGAGCTCTGCATGGTCACCTGTGCTAATCAGGTCGCCATGCTGGCCAAACAGGAAATGAAATTCAAAAATTCCTGGGGCTTTTCCTGACTACCTGGCTAGTGAATCTGAGTTGAAAGTGTTGTACAGAGCGGTCACAATGGAGCATTCTGGGATAGCTCCTGGAGGCCAAAACTGTCAAATTGCATCCACAGTACCTCAAATCCAGAACAGCAATGTCGATTTTAGCGCTACTCCCCTTGCCGAGGTGGAGTACAGAAACTGGTTTTAAGAGACTGTCATAAATATAAAGGGAAGGGTAAACCCCTTTGAAATCCCTCCTGGCCAGGGGAAAGCTCCTCTCACCTGTAAAGGGTTGAGAAGCTAAAGGTAACCTCGCTGGCACCTGACCAAAATGACCAATGAGGAGACAAGATACTTTCAAAAGCTGGGAGGAGGGAGAGAAACAAAGGGTCTGTGTCTGTCTGTATGCTGCGCTTGCCAGGGACAGAACAGGAATGGAGTCTTAGAACTTTTAGTAAGTAATCTAGCTAGGTATGTGTTAGATTATGATTTCTTTAAATGGCTGAGAAAAGAATTGTGCTGAATAGAATAACTACTTCTGTCTGTGTATCTTTTTTGTAACTTAAGGTTTTGCCTAGAGGGGTTCTCTATGTTTTTGAATCTAATTACCCTGTAAGATATATACCATCCTGATTTTACAGGGGGGATTTCTTTATTTCTATTTACTTCTATTTTTTATTAAAAGTCTTCTTGTAAAACACTGAATGCTTTTTCATTGTTCTCAGATCCAAGGGTTTGGGTTTGTGGTCACCTATGCAAATTGGTGAGGCTTTTTATCCAACATTTCCCAGGAAAAGGGGGGTGCAAGTGTTGGGAGGATTGTTCATTGTTCTTAAGATCCAAGGGTCTGGGTCTGTAGTCACCTAGGCAAATTGGTGAGGCTTTTTACCAAACCTTGTCCAGGAAGTGGGGTGCAAGGTTTTGGGAAGTATTTTGGGGGGAAGGACGCGTCCAAACAGCTCTTCCCCAGTAACCAGTATTAGTTTGGTGGTGGTAGCGGCCTGTCCAAGGTGTAATATTTTGTACCTTGGGGAAGTTTTGACCTAAGCTGGTAAAGATAAGCTTAGGAGGTTTTTCATGCAGGTCCCCACATCTGTACCCTAGAGTTCAGAGTGGGGGAGGAACCTTGACATGGTGGCACAGTGGTGGGATTAACCTGAAATCATTTTGAGATCCAGTTGCGATTTTTTGAACTAGAAATACAGATTTTAAAAAGGAATTTTTAGGAAGTCCAGAAGGCAGCTTTGAAACTGAAAGCAGCTTGGTTTCTCTCTGCTTTGTGGCCAAGCAGAGACAAAAGGGGATTATCTTGTGAATTGCAGGTTTTCTTTGCCTGGAGGCAGGGTACTTAACTCCTGCAGGGAAATTCACAGTCTTCCAACCCAGAGGTTTTTTTTTTTTCTTTTCTTCCTAAAAGTAAATAGGGGGTGTGTGCTCTACCCATTTGCCTGGAGACAAAAGTGGCAGGGTTTTTTTTAGGATTTTGATTTTTTTTTTGTTTTACAAGGAGCACAGGTTTGAAAAGAAATTTTTTTTCTTCTTTGGGCTGGGTAAGCAGGTTTCCAAGTAGTTGGAGGTTTTTTGCTTTAATTTGGGCCCAGAGCAGAGACAAGGGAATTGTCTTTTTCTGTAGGCTGACAATCACTATCAGAGAATAGGTATTCTATTCCAGCACAGCAAAATTTTACAGCCAAGTTTTGTTTGTTTATTTCTAAACCTCAGGTGTAAAGTTAGTTAAAAACAGAGAGGTTAGAATGGCCAAATCCTCAGCTCGACTACAGCTGGAATTAGCCAAATTTCAGGCTGAGGAAAAACAAAGGGAACATGAAAGACAGATAGAACTCATGCGGCTGAAGGAGGAGGAGAAGGAAAAAGAGAGGAAGCATGTGGAGGAGATGGAGAGGATAAAGGCCCAGCAGAATATACCAACAAACCCTAGCAATCCTTCTCCAGGTACCACTTCCCATCCCAGAAAGTTCCCCACCTACAAGGCAGGTGATGATACTGAGGCCTTCCTAGAAAACTTCGAAAGGGCCTGCCTTGGGTACAACATCTCTACTGACCAATACATGGTAGAGCTGAGGCCGCAGCTCAGTGGACCCTTAGCTGAGGTGGCAGCTGAAATGCCTAAAGAACACATGAACAAGTATGAACTGTTTAAATCCAAGGCGAGAGTCAGAATGGGGATAACACCTGAGCAGTCTCGTCGGAGGTTCAGAGCCCTAAGGTGGAAACCAGACATGTCATTTACCCGACATGCCTACCACATTGTAAAACATTGGGATGCCTGGATATCAGGAGCAAGTGTTGAATCTCCAGTAAATTTGCCCTTCCTAATGCAAATGGAACAATTCTTAGAGGGTGTTCCTGAGGAAATAGAAAGATACATCCTAGATGGGAAACCCAAAACTGTAATTGAGGCAGGAGAGATTGGAGCCAGATGGGTGGAGGTGGCAGAGAAGAAGAAAACTGGTCGCAGTTGGAGCGGAGACCAGAAGGGACCACCCCAGACCACACCCTATTACCGGGGGCCGCCCAAAGCCCCACCTACCTCCCAAAGAACCCTCCAGACCCCTTATCGTCCCACCACCCCGTTCTCCAGCAACCCTCCTCGCCCCAGTGACCCGTCAGCTGGACGATGTTTTAAGTGTAACGAGCTGGGGCATGTAAAGGCCAACTGCCCCAAGAACCCCAACAGATTACAGTTCATTGCACCGGAATCACACCAGAGGTCCACAGGCCCAGATACCTCCCAGATACCCTTGGAGCGGAGGGAAACTGTGAGCGTGGGTGGGAAGAAGGTCACCGCGTGGAGGGACACCGGAGCACAAGTGTCAGCTATCCATGCTTCCTTAGTGGACCCCAATTTAATCAACCCAGAGATCCAAGTGACAATTCAACCCTTCAAGTCCAACTCTTTCAATTTGCCTACAGCCAAGTTGCCTGTCCAGTACAAGGGCTGGTCAGGAATGTGGACTTTTGCAATCTATGATGATTATCCCATCCCCATGCTGTTGGGGGAAGACTTGGCCAATCATGTGAAGCAGGCCAAGAGGGTGGGAATGGTCACCCGCAACCAGGCTAAACAAGCCGTGAGGCCTAGCTCTGTTCCGGAAACTTCTATCAGGACCCAGTCAGAGGTGATGGACCTGGACCCCAGGCCAATGTCTGCAACAGCAGTAGTGGATCCAGTCCCAGAGACCCAGACGGAACCAGTCCCAGAACCGGAACCAGCCAAACAACCAACACCAGACCCCGTGTCAGCACTGAATCCAGTACTTGCAACCTCAACACCAGAGGGCCCCACCGAACCTGAACTGGCAGCAGCCGATAACCCTACACAAGAGGCTCAGCCGGAGCCTGAATCCCAACATAGTGCACCAGCGGAGAGCGGTTCACAGTCAACAGAAACAGCTCCATCCCCTATATCGCTTCCAGAGGGACCAAGCCTAGGTCCACAATCCCATGAGGAACTGATGTCTCCAGCATCAAGGGAACAGTTCCAGACCGAACAGGAAGCAGATGAAAGCCTCCAGAGAGCTTGGACGGCGGCACGGAGCAACCCACCGCCTCTCAGCTCTTCTAATCGATCCAGGTTTGTTGTAGAAAGAGGACTTTTATACAAGGAAACTCTTTCTGGGGGACACCAGGAAGACTGGCATCCTCAGAGACAGTTGGTAGTTCCAACTAAATACCGGGCCAAGCTCTTGAGCTTAGCCCATGATCACCCTAGTGGCCATGCTGGGGTGAACAGGACCAAAGACCGTTTGGGGGGGTCATTCCACTGGGAGGGAATGGGCAAGGATGTTTCTACCTATGTCCAGTCTTGTGAGGTGTGCCAAAGAGTGGGAAAACCCCAAGACCAGGTCAAAGCTCCTCTCCAGCCACTCCCCATCATTGAAGTTCCATTTCAGCGAGTAGCTGTGGATATTCTGGGTCCTTTTCCGAAAAAGACACCCAGAGGAAAGCAGTACATACTGACTTTCATGGATTTTGCCACCCGATGGCCGGAAGCAGTAGCTCTAAGCAACACCAGGGCTAAAAGTGTGTGCCAGGCACTAGCAGACATTTTTGCCAGGGTAGGTTGGCCCTCCGACATCCTCACAGATGCAGGGACTAATTTCCTGGCAGGAACTATGAAAAACCTTTGGGAAGCTCATGGGGTAAATCACTTGGTTGCCACTCCTTACCATCATCAAACAAATGGCATGGTGGAGAAGTTTAATGGAACTTTGGGGGCCATGATACGTAAATTCGTAAATGAGCACTCCAATGATTGGGACCTAGTATTGCAGCAGTTGCTCTTTGCCTACAGAGCTGTACCACATCCCAGTTTAGGGTTTTCCCCATTTGAACTTGTATATGGCCGTGAGGTTAAGGGGCCATTGCAGTTGGTGAAGCAGCAATGGGAGGGATTTACACCTTCTCCAGGAACTAACATTCTGGACTTTGTAACCAACCTACAAAACACCCTCCGAACCTCTTTAGCCCTTGCTAGAGAAAACTTACAGGATGCTCAAAAAGAGCAAAAAGCCTGGTATGATAAACATGCCAGAGAGCGTTCCTTCAAAGTAGGAGACCAGGTCATGGTCTTAAAGGCGCTCCAGGCCCATAAAATGGAAGCATCGTGGGAGGGGCCATTCGTGGTCCAGGAGCGCCTGGGAGCTGTTAATTATCTCATAGCATTCCCCACCTCCAACCGAAAGCCTAAGGTGTACCATATTAATTCTCTAAAGCCCTTTTATTCCAGAGAATTAAAGGTTTGTCAGTTTACAGCCCAGGGAGGAGACGACGCTGAGTGGCCTGAAGGTGTCTACTACGAAGGGAAATGTGCTGGTGGTGTGGAAGAGGTGAACCTCTCCATGACCCTTGGGCGTATGCAGCGACAGCAGATCCAGGAGCTGTGCACTAGCTACGCGCCAACGTTCTCAGCCACCCCAGGACTGACTGAACGGGCATACCACTCCATTGACACAGGTAATGCTCACCCAATTAGGGTCCAACCTTACCGGGTGTCTCCTCAAGCTAAAACTGCTATAGAACGGGAGATCCAGGATATGTTACAGATGGGTGTAATCCGCCCCTCTGAAAGTGCATGGGCATCTCCAGTGGTTCTAGTTCCCAAACCAGATGGGGAAATACGTTTTTGCGTGGACTACCGTAAGCTAAATGCTGTAACTCGTCCAGACAACTATCCCATGCCACGCACAGATGAACTATTAGAGAAACTGGGAAGGGCCCAGTTCATCTCTACCTTGGACTTAACCAAGGGGTACTGGCAGGTACCGCTAGATGAATCTGCCAAGGAAAGGTCAGCCTTCATCACACATCTCGGGCTGTATGAATTTAATGTACTCCCTTTCGGGCTGCGAAATGCACCCGCCACTTTCCAAAGACTTGTAGATGGTCTCCTAGCGGGATTAGGAGAATATGCAGTCGCCTACCTTGACGATGTGGCCATATTTTCGGATTCCTGGGCAGACCACCTGGAACATCTACAAAAAGTCCTTGAGCGCATAAGGGAGGCAGGACTAACTGTTAAGGCTAAGAAGTGTCAAATAGGCCTAAACAGAGTGACTTACCTTGGACACCAGGTGGGTCAAGGAACTATCAGCCCCCTACAGGCCAAAGTGGATGCTATCCAAAAGTGGCCTGTCCCAAAGTCAAAGAAACAGGTTCAATCCTTCTTAGGCTTGGCCGGTTATTACAGACGATCTGTACCGCACTACAGCCAAATCGCTGCCCCACTGACAGACCTAACCAAAAAGAAACAGCCAAATGCTGTTCAGTGGACCGGAAAGTGTCAGAAGGCCTTTAACAAGCTTAAAGCGACACTCATGTCTGACCCTGTACTAAGGGCCCCAGACTTTGACAAACCGTTCCTAGTAACCACAGATGCATCCGAGCGTGGTGTGGGAGCAGTTTTAATGCAGAAAGGACCTGATCAAGAATTCCACCCTGTAGTGTTTCTCAGCAAAAAACTGTCTGAGAGGGAAAGCAACTGGTCAGTCACTGAAAAAGAATGTTATGCCATTGTCTACGCTCTGGAAAAGCTACGCCCATATGTTTGGGGACGGCGTTTCCACCTGCAAACCGACCATGCTGCACTAAAGTGGCTTCACACCGTCAAAGAAACTAACAAAAAACTTCTTCGGTGGAGTTTAGCTCTCCAAGATTTTGATTTCGACATCCAACACATCTCAGGAGCTTCTAACAAAGTGGCTGATGCACTCTCCCGTGAAAGTTTCCCAGAATCAACTGGTTAAAATCGTCCTTGAGATGTGGAAAATATTGTTCGTCTTTATGTACTTGGTAGTATATTTAGAGATGCATGTGTCTTATTAACTCTGTTTTCCTAGAGCTCCAGGAAGAAATCCCAGCCAGTGTTTCACTCTAGCTGAGATTTGGGGGGCGTGTCATAAATATAAAGGGAAGGGTAAACCCCTTTGAAATCCCTTCTGGCCAGGGGAAAGCTCCTCTCACCTGTAAAGGGTTGAGAAGCTAAAGGTAACCTCGCTGGCACCTGACCAAAATGACCAATGAGGAGACAAGATACTTTCAAAAGCTGGGAGGAGGGAGAGAAACAAAGGGTCTGTGTCTGTCTGTATGCTGCGCTTGCCAGGGACAGAACAGGAATGGAGTCTTAGAACTTTTAGTAAGTAATCTAGCTAGGTATGTGTTAGATTATGATTTCTTTAAATGGCTGAGAAAAGAATTGTGCTGAATAGAATAACTATTTCTGTCTGTGTATCTTTTTTGTAACTTAAGGTTTTGCCTAGAGGGGTTCTCTATGTTTTTGAATCTAATTACCCTGTAAGATATATACCATCCTGATTTTACAGGGGGGATTTCTTTATTTCTATTTACTTCTATTTTTTATTAAAAGTCTTCTTGTAAAACACTGAATGCTTTTTCATTGTTCTCAGATCCAAGGGTTTGGGTTTGTGGTCACCTATGCAAATTGGTGAGGCTTTTTATCCAACATTTCCCAGGAAAGGGGGGGTGCAAGTGTTGGGAGGATTGTTCATTGTTCTTAAGATCCAAGGGTCTGGGTCTGTAGTCACCTAGGCAAATTGGTGAGGCTTTTTACCAAACCTTGTCCAGGAAGTGGGGTGCAAGGTTTTGGGAAGTATTTTGGGGGGAAGGACGCGTCCAAACAGCTCTTCCCCAGTAACCAGTATTAGTTTGGTGGTGGTAGCGGCCTGTCCAAGGTGTAATATTTTGTACCTTGGGGAAGTTTTGACCTAAGCTGGTAAAGATAAGCTTAGGAGGTTTTTCATGCAGGTCCCCACATCTGTACCCGAACAGCAATGTCGATTTTAGCGCTACTCCCCTTGCCGAGGTGGAGTACAGAAACTGGTTTTAAGAGACCTTAAAGTCAACAAAACTGGCTGGTTGTGTGGACGGATTTCGTTTTAATATAAGGCAGCTAATTTCGATATAATCACGTACTGTAGACCAGGCCTTACACATTGACCTTAATTGACAGAAAACATTGCCCAGTGGATAGCTGTATGCATGGGGCGGGGGGATTGCTTTTCACTACAAGCATCACAACTTGCTGTAAATGTTAGAAGACATACACTTTGGCACTTGACATGCCATCTCCCTTCTATAGTCTATAAACAAAGGGAATAAATGCCAATTCTTGAAGACCTCACTCATGTTAGTAGAGCCATTGAAATCACAATGGAACTAGTTGCATGAGAAAAAAGCAGACGAATCAGGTTTAAGTATGTTTGAGAGAAGAGGAAGAGTTGATGTACCTTAGGTCGAGTTACCACGGGGTCTACACCCCAGGGAGTCAATGGGAGAAACTCTCCCATCAACTTACCTTACTCTTCTCATCGCAGGTAGAGTACAGGGGTTGACTGGAGAGCAATCTGCTATCTATTTGGCGGGTCTTCACTAGACCAGCTAAATCAACCACGGTGGATCGATCTCGGAGCGTCAATCCCAGCTGTAGTGTAGATGTAGCCTAAAAAGATGTGCTCTAGTTCAAACGGGAATTAATTCAGGAAAGTTGTATGGCCTGTGTTACGCAGGAGGTCAGAACATAATCACAATGGTCACCTCTGGCCTTATCTATAAATCTGTGAAAAATAATATTTCCAGGGATTCTGCAGTGCAGAAGTTAAATTATTTCTGTATTGAATGTACCTCTTAGTTGCTGTATTTTTCTAAAGCACCTTGAACCTCACAGTGCAAAAGAGATCTCAGTAAATTCAATGGAGAAATCTTTCAGATGAAAAAATAGCAGCTAAACACAAAGTTTTTAAAAAAAGCCAACAAACCTGGGTTTGTGCCCTTTATTGATCCATTAACAGATCTAAAGACACAGAGGACTTTAGCTGCATGCTGCTTCAGCCTCTGCCCCGCGGCCCCCGCCCCTGCTCCACACCCACTCCACCCCTTCCCCAAAGCCTCCACCCTGCTCTGACCCTGCCCCACCCCCACTCCCCTGAGGACTGAAACAGGGCCGGGCCTGCACTCACCGGCCGTGGGAAGTGCAGCAACCCAGCTCCAGGCGCGCTGCTGGTGAGTGCTGGGGGGTGGTTCCCCTCTGCCCCTCAAGCCACCACCCCCCCCCCCGCCTGCAGAGGGGCCTGCGCAGGGGGGCTACATGGGGCCCCAGAATAGCTAGGGATGGCCCTGATCACTTTTATTAAACAACTGGAATTAAACCACTGTTGCGTGTCCAGACTGTGCTCATTCTGACACTGGAGCACATCCCCATTAGCAGCTCCTGCAACAGCAAAGACAGCAGTGCATTGTGGTAGCTATCCCACTGCGCAACTGGCCGCAGGGTGCTTTGGGAAGAGTTTACAATGCCTCAGGGAGGCACAGCATCACATGATGCAGGTTTCCCAATCCTATTATTCCATGGGCATCCTACTACACTTTTTAACTGAAGTGGGTGGGTAGAGTGTGTGTGTGGGGGGGGGAGAGTGTGTGTGTGTGTTTTGGGGGACAGAGAGGGTGTCAGCTTGCTGTCTTGAAAGTTCAGACAGTGGCAGGAAGCAACCAGCCCTGAGGCAGGGGGCAGGGGAACCCCACATCAGCCTCCGCCTCCCTCCAGGGGCTCTTTGCACAGCAATATCTCTCTCTCACAGATACACACACCCCTCTGCCTCTGTGTCCAACAACACGAGCATTCCACATTAATGGTTTACTTTGTGTCCCGGAGCAGATTAGCACAGCACGCAATGGCTGTCAGAAACAGCGCTTTGAGAGGGGAGGGGCGCATGTCTCCAGGGCAGCAAAATAATGAACAGAGCAGTCACTTGAGGCATTATGGGACAGCTCCGGAGGCCAATTACAGCGCAGAAAGCAATCAAGTGTCTATACTGGCAATAGAGCATTGGTGCCTCTGCACAAATAGCCTTATGACGCTCGTGAAGGTGGTTTTTTTGAAGTGCTGCAACTGAGGAATTTCTGTACACAAAGTGGCTTGGCAGTGCGTACAGTTTGAGTGCAAAAAGCTGCTTTACTGCGCAGAAACTTGCCAGTGTAGACAAGCCCTGAGACTGTGTTAAAACCTGGACCTTGGAGAGCTTCAATTCAGGGTTTTGCCTCAATTTGGATGTCATTACTGCAGTTTATAAAAAAACAGAAACTCTCCAGTAAAGAGAGGACCTGATATTCCTGTTTTTAAAACCAGAAAAAATAATTTGAAAAAAAAAACCCTGTAGAATATATATAATGATAACCTCATGAAGCAACAGTGAGGGCCACAAGCAAAAAAATCCTGTTTGTGTATGTTTGCTTTTCAGTTCACTTTTATCACTCAATTCACTGGGCCCTATCTTTCTCACTTCTATTAATGGAAATGAGGAATAAGTCCATTGAAGTCAATGGAGTCACCCCAATGTAGTATGTGAGCAGAATGTGGCCCACCGTTTTTGTTTTGAGATCAGAACGCATCTGTCAAAACAAAAAACCTTGTTCCACACACTCATCTCCTTCCTTTTCTTCGCCTAACACTGGCATGCTCTGTCCCTTCATATAATCTAGGGCTAGGCACTTCTTGTGTGACAGTCTTTTCTCTGATGCAGATACTTCTGAAACACCATTTCTGTATCTCTGCTTTTCACTGAATCAGAGTCAAATCTATCACTGGCATAAGAGGACACCGTGTTATTCACTTCAAAGGCATTCTCCACACATTCACACCAATAGCGAATCTAGTCCTATTTCATCTTTTTCCTTCTGATACTTTTTATTTTTATGTTATTCTCTCTGCTCCTATTAATTAAATTTTGCTAATTAGTGTCCACTGCTGCTAGATGCCTTTTAAGGTAGCTATAAAGAGGCCAGAGTCACCAAACTGACCTCAAGATTGGGGAGGAGGAAATAAAAGCAGCACAAAGCTACAACTGCCTCTCCTTCCAGCTACACTGAGTTGATGATCTAGAAGTTCAGCACCAACAAAACCTCAGGCAGGATACTAAGACTGGTACTTTTTGATGGTCAGAGAGCAGACCCACTCATTAGAGGCTGATCTCATAAAATGTTTCCATCTTCCCACTGACATCATTTGTGTCTTGCCTGCCTTTAACCTCAGGCAGCTACTTTTCATGCAGACATCTATCTTGCTTAGGCACTAAGACAGCCAGGAGATCCCTAATATCAGCAACTGGAGTGTTTCTTTAAGTATACTGTGTGACATTCTATACCTTGGGGGAAAGTGTCCTGTAACCCCATATTCCTCATTTTTATATAATTGTGACCTTACATATAAAGTATGCCTTGTAAGGTATTAGGGGAAAGGTTATGATCTGCTGAAAGTCATTTCTCTATCCATATATGTATATCATCAGTGCATATGAAGTTATGAGAATTGTGTTATATGGTTGTCACTAAAACATGCTGTAAGTTGGGAAAACAGCCAGATATTAGCTCACCAGAGGTAACAGCAAGGAAAGTAACCAACACCCGGGCGGGGTGTCAAACAACCCATCAACAACCATTGTCCAGCAAGGGAGCTACAATTCAATGACTCACCTGCATGAGGCCACACAAAGGGAATTGCTCAGCCTGGCCTGGAGACTCAGCAATGGCCCCAGACATGCCTGGACTTGTGTTTTCCAAGCACATGGACTGAGGGTATAAAACTTAACAGAAGGGCCCCATGCTTGACCTTTCTCCTTCTCTCACCTGCACTGCAAGCAAAAAGGACACTCTAGCTGAGGGGACTGGCCCAGATTTAAGGGGCAAATCTGTATATTAAGGACTCCAGTATCCAGTGGGGTTAGGAAAACTGCTTAATCTAGTTGTTGCCCAGTCTAAGAGGGTTGAGAGTTTAGACTGCGTACTTATATTTTATTTCTGTTGGTAAGTAACTCTGACTTTTTGTCTATCACTTAAAATCTATCTTTTGTAGTCAATAAGTGTGTTTAACTGTTTATCTTTACCAGTGAGTTTACCTGAAGTGTGTGGTAAATTTTCTCAGGTGTATATCCACTCTCCATTGATAAAGTGGTGATCCAATTAATAAATCTGCACTGCTCATCTTGAACAGTGCAAGATGGTATATTCCTGGGGTACAGTGCTAGGAGCTGGAGGAGGGATATGGATGGTGCCTTTGTCTGTGTGATTCATGAGTGACTCTGGGAGCATTCATGCAATCTAGCTGGGTGGGGGAGCTCCACATGTGGCTCTGCTGAGTGAGAACAGCGCCTGGAGGGACTTGCTGATTGTCACTAGCAGGCATTTTGAGAGCCAGTCCAGGCAGGAGAGAGTTTAGGGAGCACAGCAGGCCCACAGTCCCAGGCTGCACCCCAGGGAGCCCATCACATACTGTGCCACCTAAGATGGGTCCCCACCGAGGAAAGAGTCATTTAGGTAGATGTGGAGAGATGTCATTCCTGTGGCCAGTCTTTTACACACTTCTCACTTTCTTAAGATAAAAGAGACAGACAAATGGCCACAGTGGATTTAAATCAAGAGTTTATAAATGGTATCATGAAATTCTTGGATGCACTTATAATAGAGTACAAGAGTAAGAAGTCTATTACATGTGAATAGGAAATTAAAATACCCAGGTGCCATGAGGCACTCATTTTGAGGTAGCAAGAAATATTTCTTTAGGATAAAGATATTTCAAGACTGTTTTGCTCCTATATTTTCATCTTGTTAATTATATTGATGCATGCCAGTGAGTTTGCAAAGATTTTGTAAGCAAGCTTTGAAAGACTTTTTCACCAGCATTAAAATCTTGGGTGAATAGCTTGCCGCAGCTCTGCTTTATGTGCTGATATAGAATATAGATGAGAAACATACTGTGTGGCATAATGTGACTTTTTCCTATTGTCTTACACTTCGGCTTTAAGCCTGATGAACAGAGTACCATGTCAGGATAGGAAAGCAACAAGAGTCAATACCAACCTCTGTGCATGCAACAATGTTAATAGGTAAATACCCTGTGTGATTTCAGCTGGACAGCAAGGCCTCATGCAGTGTGATTTCAGGGGGTGAATTGGACTTGAACACACCCATTACAAAGCGCAGAAGCAATGAATAATGTACAGTGAGAGCACTGTGTAGCCTATAGATAAATGTGACCTTGTTGTAACTAGCCCAAAAACCAAACCGTACCAACTGAATTTTGTGGCGGTGCATGGTAAGCACCACAAGGTCCTCTTGGACAATACAGCCATACAAGCCAAGGTGCAGCCTCCGAATTTTATAGCTGCAGTGCAAGAACCAAAAGGGGGAGTCATATGAACAATGGAGACAGTTTTAAAAAGCTTTAAAACAATATGGGGATATTTTCAAAAGGTGACGAATGCCTCGAAGGAAAGCCGCAACTAAAAACAGACCCCACAATGGAACCGGTGTGCTTAACATGAAGGATAAGACCAAAGACACTATATAATCTAGTACACAAGGAGCTCAAAGTCTGCAGAACACGGGTATCATAGTACCTTAAGGGCAATAAAAAAACCCCACAGCACCAAGTCGCAGTGCCAGGTCAATTGACTCAGGCTCATGGGCCAAAAATTGCAGGGTAGATGTTCGGACTTCGTGACCCATCCCACTCACAGGATTTCAGAGCCCATGCTCCAGCCCAAGCCTGAACATCTACACTGCTGCTTTTAGCCCCACAGCCTGAGCCCAGAGAGCCTGAGTCAACTGACCTGGGTTCCGAGACATGCTGCCACATGTGCCACATTTATTGCAGTGTAAATATACCCATAGAGGCCAGTACCAACTGGGTAAACTTCATGGTTGTGGTAAAGAAACCATCAGACAAATTACAATCTGCCTAACTCCAAAGCTACTGAACCAGGAATTGAAGAGATCCCACTATCCACTGCCCACAATTGATGATATCTTGCCAGAAGTTTCCAAAGCCAGAATCTTTACTGTCAGTGATGTGAGGAATGAGTCTTGGCACATATGCCTTAAAAAGTCCAGCATACTGACAACCTTTGCAACACCATTTGGAGACTACAGATGGCTATACATGGGGATGAGCATAAACCCAGCTTCAGAGGTCTTTCAGAGAAAACTCATCCAAGCACTGGAAAGACTGCCTGGAGTAAAAATAATTGCAAATGATATCCTCTTTGTAGGTGAAGGGAGCCACGATACAGAAGTTGAATGAGACCCTAACGGAAAACAACAAGCTTTTCTACAACAATGCATGGACAAGAACATGAAACTCATCCCAGAAAAATGTGTGACTCAAAGAGCATTAGATAACATACACTGGACATCTGCTCAGAGCAAAGGAACTAAAAGCAGATCCCAACAAGATCAAGGTATCAGGACCCCTAGAAGGGCAATCAGGGCAACCTGAGGCTGGGAGTAGCAGAGGAGTTTGTAGTCAGGGTACAAGCCAGGGTCAAAGTCCGAATCAGGTTTCAGGGTCCAAGTCTGGAGATGAAGTCCAAATTAAGCCAAGGTTAAGCCAGAAATTCAAGAGCAAGGAATAGGAAAAGTCATAGCAACTACAAAAAGTTCAACACTTTGTCTGGACATTTCCTGGAAAACTACTTGGGTTTAAATAGGGCAGGGAGCCAATCAAGAGCCATACGGCTGCTGTTTGTCAAACCCTTGAGGTGGAACTGCCCATAGTCTGTGTCCACAGCAAGTCATGGAAGTGGACTGCACATTGGTTACAGCTGCTGCTGAGTGGCAGCCTGGAGATATAAACTGCCTACTTAGGGTTGCCAACTTTCTAATCACACAAAACCAAACATCCCTGCTCCACCCCTTCCCTGACGCCCCACCCCGCTCTCTCCATCCCCCCTCCCTCCATTGCTCACTCCCCCCTCCTTACTTTCACCAAGCTGGAGCAGGGGGTTGGGGTACAGGAGAGGGTTTGGAGTGCAGGGTCCTGGAGGCACTTACCGTGGCTCCTTGAAAGCAGCCACCAGGTCCCTGCAGCCCCTTGATGCATGGGCATCCATGGAGACTCCATGCACTGCCCTCACACCTGAAGGTGCTGCCCCCACAGCTCCCATTGGTCATGGTTCCCGACCAATGGGAGCTGCGGAGCCAGACCTCAGGGCAGGAGCAGCGTGCAGAGCCTCCCTGGCCACCCATGAGTTTAGGGGCTGCAGAGACCTAGCAGGCACTTCTGGAAGCCATGCAGAGCTAGGGCAGGCAGGGAGCCTCAGCCCCAGGCCCCAACTGTGCCACCAACCAGACTTTTAATGGCCCGGTCAGCATGGGCATTCCAATTGAAAACCAGATGCCTGGCAACCCTATGGCTAGCTGCTCTACAGGCCTGGATTCGAGAGCCATGGGACCTTCCACAAAACAGTCAGACATGCCTGCTCCAGTAGATGTGAAAGCTATATAGTGCTTCATAGAAATTATAGATGTTCTGTTGCAATAGTTGAACCCAGACATCAGCTCACAAGGAAGGATGTTGAGTTGGACTGAGCAAATCCCCACTGGCAAGCATTTGACATGCTGAAATAAACAAACAGATGCCCCAGCTCTGGAGCACCCATGGGGAAAAATTAGTGGGTGCTCTGCACCCACTGGCAGCCAAGCTCCCCTCCCCCCGTCCCACCTCCTCCTCCCCCCCGAGCGCACCGTGTCCCCAGTCCTCTGCCTACCTCCCAGCATTTCCCAACCAGCCGCCAGCAAACAGCTGTTTGATGGCATTAGCATGTTCTGGGAGGGAGGGGGAGGAGCGGGAATGTGGCAGGCTCAGGGGAGAAGGCGGGGAAGAGGCAGGGCCAGGGAAGAGATTTGGGGAAGGAGTTGGAATAGGGGCAGGGAGGGGGCGGAGTTGGGACGGGGACTTTGGGGAAGGGGTTGGAATGGGGGCGAGGCAGGGCAGGGGTGGGGCCTCATGGAAGGGGTGGAGTGGGAGCGGGGCCAGGACAAAGTGTGGGGGAGTGTCGAGCACCGAGGGGAAAGCAGAGCCTAGGTCTCAAGTACCTACCAATCAGCAGAGTCACTGACACTCCAACGTGATGCTGTGAGGAAAGGACTGGGTGAAGCTCTTTTGCAGGAGCAGCCAGTCACTTATGTCAGAAAAACCCTGTCAGAGACTGAACAGGAGTATGCCCAAATTTAAAAAATAAATAAATAAGCAAGCAAGCTTCTGGCTGTGTTATTTGGAGTGGAGCAATTCCATCAGTACACTTGTGGCCACCCAGTAATACTGCAATTAGACCACAATCCCCTAAAGACAATCATGGCAAAGCCTCCAAAGGGATTGTAGTGCACCTCCAGGGCTACCAGGAAGAGATCAGATATTGTCCAGGAAGATTACTGTTCTTAGGCAACACATATATATCAGAGAGTTCAGGGAAGAGGATCAGGATGTTCAATCTATTAACATGCTGCATTATTTCCCATTTCAACATCAAAGTTGATGGAAATCAATGAGATTACAGAAAAGGACATCCAACGACAGGGAGTCAAGAGAATAATATTAGCAGGATGCCCAAAAGGCAAAAGTCAAATATTGGTAGGAGCAAAACCATAATTTTCAAATTAAAGATGAGCTATCTGTGCAGGATGAAATCATATTTCAAGGAGAGAGAGCAGTTGCGTCTGCCTCATTACGTAAGGATGTCACAAAAGAAATGCATGCCTCACACCTAACAGTTGTTTTAGGCAGGCCCATGGGTATGTTTACTGGCTGGGAATGAATAGTCACGGTCAACCTGTGGAACTCTTTGCCAGAGAATGTTGTGAAGGCCAAGACTATAATAGGGTTCAAAAAAAGAACTATATAAATTCATGGAGGATAGGTGTCCATCAATGGCTATTAGCCAGGATGGGCAGGGATGGTGTCCCTAGCCTCTGTTTGCCAGAAGCTGAGAATGGACGACAGGGCATGGATCACTTGATGATTACCTGTTCTGTTCATTCCCTCTGGGGCACCTGGAATTGGCCACTGTCAGAAAACAGGATACTGGGCTAGATTAGATGGACCTTTGGTCTGACTCAGTTGTGTGCAAACCAACATATCAGCTGCCCACAGTCGCATGGGAAAAAGGTGGAAGAAGAGTTATTTACCTTAAATAAAAATAAAAAACAAAAAACGTACTTGATTACAATTGCTACTATTCAAACTCTGGGGAAGTTGATGCCCTGCCTGATACAAGAAGCAAGTCAGTGACTGGCAAACTGATGGCCAGCTTTGCAAAAATATAGCATTCCAGACACAATGACAACAGAAACCAACTTGCCTCAGAAGAATTGAAGACATTTGCATGAAAATGGAAGTTTGACCACCACATTTCCTTCCCAAAGAGTAATAGTAAAGTGGAATGAGCTGTGAAAAACAGCTAAGAGACTGTTATACAAAGCTATTTTTTCTGGCTCACACCCCTTATCATTTTGGTACTCCGTAATGCCCCACCACAGGGATGCCAAAGCAGTCCAGAGCAGGCCTTGATAGGCTGAAGGACCAAAACCCTGCTACCAATCAGGAGAGACCTCTTGCAGCCAGAAGGACAGGGCCAGCAACAAAAGGAAATGGCCAACCATCTGAGCACAACGACAGATTGGCCAAGTACATACCAGCTCTGGAGCAGTGGCGTAGCCAGGTGGAGAAAACAGGGGGAGCGGAGATAAAAAAAGGAGCCAACCAGTTGTACTCACCCAGCCGCGCTCCGGGGTCTTCAACAGCACTTCGGCGTCGGGTCCTTCACTCGCTCCAGTCTTCGGCAGATAGCAGCTAGTAGCTACACTACTGCCCTGGAGTACAACAGATTAGCCATGGGCGTACCGGCCCTGGAGGCATTTTTTTTTTTGAGGATCCATCCATTAGAAAGACAGCATAAGAAGTGAACTAAAAAAGTAGTCATATTGGGTGCAGTGATACCCAGATCAGATACGGTGACTATGCAAGAGGGACAAGTGATCTGAAGGAACAGGATGCACTTATGAGACAGAAGACACAACACCCAGAGAGAGCCTACCAAGCTACAGCGATCATCACTGAAAGGAGAGACAGACAACTGGCCAGAGACCAACCCCACGTGGAGGGACTAGACTCCACAGATAGTTTGCTAGACAGAGGAGAGACAGGTGATGGGGAAACAGTGATAGGTCAGTCCCAGTGCATTTGTCTGTTGAGGAAACCTAACTATTTCAAAGACTATATAACCAGTTGAGTCTGTGATAAAGACAAGACTTCAGTTCCAGATCTATTTTTCTACAATTACAGGAGATCATTAATCAGAATCTCTTTCACCAGCTCTGAAATTAGTTTCACTTTTTGCAATATAGGTGGTATTTTCCTTCCAGTTTTATAAAACAATGCCCTTCCCTGTGTTTTTTATTTAATATTGTGTGTGAAATTTAGGAGTTATTCATTACTCTTAATACAAATGGCTTAAAGCAAGTTTAAAAGAATACTAAGTGAACATGCTAATTAATATGTGCTAATTATTTGAAGACAAGCTCATTGTTTCCACATGTAAATACAGGTTTATTTGAACATGTAGACTCAGGAAATTGAACATCTTAGATATACAAATGAATAATAATGTAGCAATATTCCAGAAGTGCTCCTTAAATTTAAGGAATATTAAACTGTTTAAAATTAAACAGATTTCTATTTAGTCTTAATTTCATTTGCTAAAACAGTAAATTAGCAAAGAAACTGGTCACATTAACAATAAACAAGGCATTTAGAGCAATAAAGTATTCATAGGACAATTAGTAAATTTAACAATGGACTCAGTCTTGCAGAAAGGCATTGGAGAATTTTGCCTAAAGACTGCAGGATCAGCACCTATAGGTTTGATTCTGTTCTCACTTATGCCAATGTAAATCTAGAGTAACACCACAAGTCAGTTCACTGTGGTACAGAACTGTTAAACTGCACTATAAGCAAGAGGAGAAAAAGACCCAGTGTGTTATAGAATTTTAAATATAAAAATAGACCATACCAAAAAAATTGTGTAATTAATGTATGTTGCCTAGCCGGATATGGGAATTCTGAAGTAAAGATATAACTGATATACTTAGTGAATGCCAGTATAAGAAAGTGCACAAATTTCTACGTTTGCTGGATCAAGTTCAACCCTTAGACCCAGTGATGAGCTGCCAAAATCTTAACAACCGGTTCCCTATAAAAAGTTCTGATTTAAGGGATGTGCCCCAGTATGTATTTTTTGTACCAACAGAGTTACCATACGTCCGTATTTTCCCAGGAGAAATTTTTAAATTTTAAAAAAAGTCCTCCCAGACGGCGATTTAAGAACCAAAAAGCCTGCCCTGTCTGGGAAAATACAGATGTATGTTAATCCTGCCTAAAGTTTTTTTTTTTTTAAAAGATGGGACTTAACTAGAAATGAGCTCCGTTTCACATGTGTGGGTCGCTGCCACTCCCTGGGGGTGTGCTAGGGTGACCAGATGTCCCGATTTTATAGGGACAGTCTCGATTTTGGGGTCTTTCTTATATAGGCTCCTATTAACCCCCACCCCCTGTCCTGATTTTTCACACTTGCTGTCTGGTCACCCTAGGGTGTGTACATGTGTGGGTCCCAGCTGCTCCCTGCCCCCCTCATTGAAGCAGGTGTGCAGGGTTACTGCCCTGGAAACCGCAGGGCACCAGTGGACTTGGGGCCAGCTGCAGACAGAGGCGTGGGGCAGGGCTAATTGGAGGCAGGGGGTGCGGGGCTGGCTGGAGACAGGAGGGTGCGGCAGGGGCTGGCTGCAGGCAGGGCAGGGCGTGCGGCAGGGGCTGGAGGCAGGGCAGGGAGTGCAGGGGTGGCTGGAGGCAGGGTGGTGGGTGCTCACGGGGAGAGCGGCTCGGAACAGCCCAAGCAGCAGGACGCAGCCCAGGCCCAGCAGAACAGCCGGGGACCCACCAGGCAGCAGCGGGAGCCCCAGGGCCAGGGGTCGGGGGAGCAGCAGGAACAGGGCTCCTGCACAGGGCCAGGCGGCAGCCCACATGGCTCCCACAGCGCAGCCCCCCCGGAGGAGGAATTACATCACTTCCCGGCTGGAGCCCATCAAAGCCTCAGTGCCCCCTGCAGGGAAGCAGGTTAACAACCAGTTCTAAAACTGCTTCAGAATTTAACCACCGGTTCGTGTGAACCGATGTGAAGCGGCTCCAGCTCACCACTGCTTAGACCTGAATACACAAGTTAATGGGTGCAAGTGTGTGCGCACATGTCCAGGAACAGACTATGGCCCATTGCACCAATAACTGTGGGTATGAGTCATAAAATCTGTCCATTTCAGCATTTGGACAGAGAAAACAGCAAATCTCTAAGGACCCAACCCTACAAGGCCCTGAAATTGCAAGGCCTCATGATTTCTTTGCACTTTGCAGGATCAAGCCCTAAAAAGGCAGTAAAAAGCCAATATGCAAAAGCAATATTGCATAATTGGAAGGAATCTCTGTTATGGGAGTAATATGAGAGCCAGTGAACCCAAAACAATAATATGTATTGAAGTGAAGATGTGTCATAGAACTTGAAGTCAGAAATCGGGAACCTCCTGTGGACAGTTAAAAAAAATAAAAAAGAGGAGAATTAAGTAAACTGAACAGGTTTTGTGCTGTTTAAGATACATACAGTAAATAATATTTTTAGGAAAAGCAAAGTAACTTGCAGCTATATAGAAGATGATTTGAAAGTAACTGTCCAGATGGAGAGAAGGGAAAGGGAGCCATGGTTACAGAAGACATTTCCCTCTTTTTTATTTTCTACTTTTCTAAAGTGAAGCTTGTCAGCATGTATTTAGATTTTTTAAAAATTTTACTGAAACCGCTTCCTGTAATTTATAAACAGACAAAACTATATATGGTACAGCTACATCTGCTTTTGGGACTACTCACATACTTAACCACATGCTGAAGTGCTTTGCTGGATAAAAGCCAGATTATTCAGCAACCTGCAGGATTGAGCACTAGCAACTCCCATCTTATCCATTGCTTAAACAGCTACTTTAACCTCTGGTCCTTATGGAACAGTTCTTTAACAGAAAATTATAATCTTTCTATAGATTTTTTTCACTCCTTTAGCAAGAAGTTATATTCCTACTATGAATTTCTTTAAAAATCTAGAGAAAAGAATTAGACAATGAGATCCTGTGGGTTTTTAGAAGGAGAACATAAGAACGGCCCTACTGGGTCAGATCAAAGATCCATCTAGCCTAATGTCCTGTCTTCCAATAGTGGCCAGTGCCAGGTGCCCCAGAGGGAATGAACAGAACAAGTCATCATCAAGTGATCCATTTCCCTGTCACTCATTCCTAGCTACTGGCAAACAGAGGCTAGGGACACCATTCCTGATCATCCTGGCTAATAGCCGTTGGTGGACACCTATCCTCCATGAATTTATCTAGTTCTTTTTTGAACCCTGTTATCATCTTGGCCTTCACAACATCCTCTGGCAAGGAGTTCCACAGGTTGACCATGTGTTGTGTGAAGAAATACTTCTTTTTATTTGTTTTAAACCTGCTGTCTATTAATTTCATTTGGTGACTCCTAGTTCTTATGTTATGAGAAGTAGTAAACAACACTTCTTTATCTACAGGAGTGAAAGTAAAATTGAAAACTTACTGGTACAGGGCCAACTCTGGCCCCCCTGGAAGGGGCAGGGCCTCAGGCAGAAGGGGCGGGGCTGAGGGTCCGAGTCCCCCAGCCAGCCCTTCCAGGCTGCTTGGCCTGCCCCACCCAGGGCTCCAGCAGTGATTAGAAGGGCCCGGGGCTCCGGCTGCTGCTGCTACAGCAACAGCAGCCAGAGCCACAAACCTTTTTAAATTGTTGGCCCCAGGGCAACTGCTCCTTTTGCACACACCCCCGCATTGGCAGCCTGTGGGGGGCAAAAGGGGCAGCGATGATAAGCAGGGTCTTTGCTGTGGCAGCGCTTTAACATCACTGCCCCTTTTGCACTCCCCATCAGTGGCCCTGTCATGGCAGCACTTTAAAGTAAGGTGGTAGGGGCGGCCACTGTTTACCGGTACGCCATACCGGCCCGTACCGCCTTACTTTCACCTTAAGCTTATCTAGTAAACAATACTTCCTTATCTACTTCCTCTACAGCAGTCATGAATTTATAGACTTCAATCATATCTCCCCTTAGCCGTCTCTTTTCCTCATTCCGAAGCCGTTCCATAAGTTTGTTGCCCTTTTCTGAACCTTTTCCAATTTGCATATCTTTTTTTTAGATGGGGTGACCACATCTGCACACAGTATTCAAGATGTGGGTGTACCATAGATTTTTATAGAGGCAACATGATATTTTCTGTCCTATTATCTATCCCTTTCTTAATTATTCCCCAGCATTCTGTTAGCTTTTTTGGCTGCCACTGCACACTGAGTGGATGTTTTCAAAGAACTATCCACAATGACTCCAAGATCTCTTTCTTGAGTTGTAATAGCTAATTTAGACCCCATCATTTATATGTAAAGTTGGGATTATGCTTTCCAATGTCCAATAGGGGACACCACTATTTACCTCTCTCCATTTTGAGAGCTGACCATTTATACCTACCCTTTGTTTCCTATCTTTTAACCAGTTACCAATCCATGAGAGCACCTTCCCTCTTGCTCTTATGCAAAGCAAGCTGCCACGGGACCTTTGGTGAGGGATCTTGTCAAAAGGCTTTCTGAAAATCTAAGTGTACTATATCCACTGGATCCCCTGGGTCCACATACTTGTTGACCCCCTCAAAGAATTCTAGTCGATTGGTGAGGCATGATTTCCCTTTACTAAACCATGTTGACTTTTCCCTCAACAAATTATGTTCATCTATGTGTCTGACAATATTGTTCTTTATTGTAGTTTCAACAAGTTTGCCTGGTACTGAATTCAGGCTTACTGGCCTGAGATCACCTCTGGAGCCCTTTTTAAAAATTGGTGTCACAATAGCTATCTTCCAGGCATCTGGTACAGAAGCTGATTTAAATGATAGGTTACAGACTACAGTTAGTAGTTCTGCAGTTTCACATTTGAGTTCCTTTGGAACTCTTGGATGAATACCATCTGGTCCTTGTGACTTATTGCTGTTTAATTTATCAATTTGTTCCAAAACCTCCTCTAATGATACCTCAATCTGGGACAGTTCCTCAGATCTATCACCTAAAAAGAATGGATCAGGTTTGGGAATCTCCCTCACATCTTCAGCTGTGAAGACTGATGCAAAGAATTCATTTAGTTTCTCCGCAATGGCCTTATTGTCCTTGAGTGCTCCTTTAGCGCTTCAATCATCCAGTGGCTCCACTGGTTGTTTAGCAGGCTTCCTGCTTCTGATGTACATTAAAAAAAAATTGCTATTGCTTTTTGAGTCTGGCTAACTATTCCTCAAATTCTTTTGTGGCCTTCCTAATTGTGTTTTTACACTTCATTTGCCAGTGTTTATGCTCCTTTCTATTTTCCTCACTCAGATTTAACTTCCACTTTTTAAACGATGCCTTTTTGCCTCTCACTGCTTCTTTTACGTTGTTGTTTAGCCACGGTCAGAAGCTCTTTTTTGGTTCTCTTACTATGTTTTTTAATTTAGGGTATATATTTAAGTTGAACCTCTATTGTGGCTCAAATATTCCAAAAGAATATTCCAATAGACCATCGTTAACTATTAGAACCTTATTGATTCAATAAGGCTTTTCCAAAACACTGAGCCTCATTTTACTATCTGTAAATTAAAAATACTTAACTCACACAGGTTAAAAGAAAAGGAGTACTTGTGGCTCCTTAGAGACTAACCAATTTATCTGAGCATAAGCTTTCGTGAGCCACAGCTCACTTCATCGGATGCATCCGATGAAGTGAGCTGTGGCTCACAAAAGCTTATGCTCAGATAAATTGGTTAGTCTCTAAGGAGCCACAAGTACTCCTTTTCTTTTGCGAATACAGACTAACATGGCTGTTACTCTGAAACCTCACACAGGTTAGTTGTAGATTCATAGATTTTTAGGTCAGAAGGGCCCATTGGGATCACCTAGTCTGACTTCCTGCATAACACAAGTTATTGAATTTCACCAAGTAATTGTGAGAATTTCAATGTTGTGAAAATCATTTAGTTAACTTTTGTAAATTGCTTTGAAAGTGTGCTTTGAAACTAGAGGCCTGGCACAGTGTTATAATGAAAATGATCTCTTTGGCTATAAAAAGCCTACCTCATTTTTGGGGAAGGTACCGTAGAGGTAATATATAACTGCCGTCTTTTGTTTACCTATATTCCCTCTCCTCTTTTCAGAAAATTGGCATTATTGATAAAAACTTGACAGTAGAGATCATCCAGGGTGACAGGGAGAGCTACGGCTTTGTGAAGTTGTGTAAATTAAGCTAGCTTTTTCCTCCTCATCTTTAAGATGCTTCTGTAGTTTATAGGACTGTTAAGTTGTATGGGGTATGATTTAGTAAGTGAATGTGATATGAATAAATATGAGCAATCACCTTTTTGTGGGATTTTTTCTTTGTCTATTTAAACTGCAGCATTTTCCTCTTCTAGTCCTTTTTTCCACTTTCTTTGGAAATTAAATGAGTTCCAGAGTCTCAACAAGTACTAACACCTGGAAATTAGCGAGGGTTGCCATAACAATTAGCTAGGCAAAGCAGGAACTAATTTTCTTTATATGATCCTAAACACAAAAAACAGATGAGGCTTGGGGAGGAAAGCAGAGCCTGGGCCAATCAGGGCAGGAGAAAGGCTAGATAAAAACTGTCCAAAGTTTGTAACAGGTGGATGGTTGTGTGTGCTGGTAAGGTTGAAGCCTGTGAATAGAAATCACTACTTTATGAACTAAAGCTAGAATACTGGGATGGGGAAGTTCAGAGCAGTATATTAGAACTCTTATGCAGTCAATTCAAGTGCTGAAAGCTATAGGTGGAGTCTGGATGGTTAAAAATGTTGTGTGATGAGATCAAACCTGGAAATATTGCATACTAAAACCCTGGCTGTGAAACCCGAATATCTGAGGGGGTAGGAGGGGGAAGTATTTACTTGTTTAATTCTTTGGGCATGTCCTTTCCCAGTTCAGGGAAGGATGAATCCATTTTTGTATTTAACTGTCAAGAAAGCAAGCACCTGTTCTCTTTTACTATAGGTAGACCTACTGCTCAAAAACATTAAGGAAGCTGGATTATGACAAGTTACCTTTACCCAGAAGTATGCCGCACATAGAAAAAAAATGACTAGTTTTAAGAATTAGCATATAGTGACACCAAGTGTTGAAAAGTCTCCCTTCTTAGTTTGTATGGGATCTCACTTTTATTGAGCATGTTATTCTTTGAAGTCTGTACCCCCTTTCTCCTATTGTGAGACTTCTAAAGATAGCAGCCATTAGCCAAATTCTTGTATCTTGTAGTCTTCTCAGAAATACCCAAGTTTGTTTTAGCCAGGAAAAGAAGAAAAAAAATGTACTGCTACATTTTATGGATATTAGGAGAAATCTGTTTATTCCCATTAGGCTCTGTCATCTCAGAAAATCCAGAATAATGGATGATTTGCATTTTGTTCAGTTAATTTACAATGATTACCTATGATATTAACCGTAAGATGTATTAAACAAACATGAGAGTGACTAATCACTCTGACTCAAACTAGGGACATTAGATTTAGGAGCTCAACACAATGGATGCTGGCAGGAATTAAGTGCTGCTGGGTTGTTTTTTCCAGCACAGTTCTATCTCCATCATAAGCTGGGGATGGGGAAGCAGCAGGATGCTTCCAATTGTTTGCTTCTGACTATTTTACTTTAGAGCTGTGGTCTCTTATGGATTGACCAATTACTGACTATGCAAAGAAACAGTCCTGACAAGAGCCAGACCTGAACCAAAATTCCAGATCCAAACACCCTTGATCTTTTGGGGAGTCCAGAATCCAAAAATATAGATTTCACAGCTGAACCAGAGCCTTGGATCCAAACACCGTAATGCTTTGGAACTTGAACACCTCGATCTGAATTTTGTGGCTGACATCCATTTGTAGTTGTGACTAACTGAATTTTTATACTTGCCAACTACATTTCCATGGTAGATGTCTGCGTACATAGAAATGTAATGGTTTACTGCCTATAGGAGATTGACAAATTATCTGAAGACAGACTAAGGGAGATGAACTTGTTAAAAATAAATCTGAATGTTTATTATAAAACTCAGTGTATCCATGTTGAGTGTGGATTATCAGCTAACCTGGAAGGAAGCTTAATACACTGAGAATGCAATGCTCTCAAAACTTTGACTGGCATTGCCTTTCCTTTAACTCCCTTAGTCTCCTGGCTTCTATCAGACAATAGATGCTCCAGAGGAAAGCTTCCAAAAGCCACAAAATTCATGATGGACCAAATTCATCTTTGGTGTAACTACTTTCCCTCATTGTGACTGTAGACACCCATACATATTACTGTGATAATATTCACATCCTACACACTGTTGCAATAATATTTGTATGCCTTGTGAGGTATCATTTAAAATCTAATACATAGGTTAAAACTTCCATATATTATTACATCATTTCACAATGTTATTGACTATTCTCTGTGTAATTTTACTAGGACAGGTTTCAGACCAGGTGACCTATCCTAGGTAAAGGTGATAAACAAGTTTGTCCTAGACAATGGAATGTGGGTTTACCTCAATTTACATATTATCAATAAATGAAGCCATTAAGTTAAATCAGCAGAGACTGAACTCAAAAGACAGAATTAACATGGCTCCTGCACCCCAGAGTGAAACAGGAGACTGAATTCCCAGGAGGCTTTCCTGACTTTTAGGACACAGACAATCCCTTTGGGAATATAAAGAACAGGGAGATTCCATCTTTATGCTTCACATTAAGGAGACCAATACATACATACATACACACACACACCCCACAAGCAATTTCATCTCTGTGATGGGTCCTGGCCAGTAAAAGCTGGAAAGACTGTGGGTAGGAGAAACCATCTTGAACCTTACTAGATTAAGTTTTAGACTTTTAGAGGAGTGTTTTCACTTTGTTTTAACCATTTCTACCTTTATTTCTTTTACTTGGTATCACTTAATCCATGCTCCTTTGTTAATAAAGGCTTTGCTTTCATTATAAATCATCAGCGCTGTGTATGTTCAGTAAAGTATGTGCTTCTAGTAACAGGTTTGAGAGCTTCACTGTCTCTATCGCCAGTAAAGCGAATGTTTTTTTGAGAGAGTCCAGTGAGAGGGAGTGGTCCCTACAGTAGGATGATTTTCAGGTGAATTCAGGAAAGGTACTAAGGTCAGCCTGCAAGGAGTAACCAGGTTGGGCAAAGCCATGGTAAGGCTTGTGAGTTGCTGGCAAGCTACTGGGATCAGAACTTTGAACCAAAGCTGCACAGTTACAAGACACCCAGAATTATAAGGCAGATGTTGATTGAACCTGTTAGGGTATGTCTACATAGCAACTAGACACCCATGTCTGGCCCATGACAGCCAACTTGGGCTCACACAGGGCTTGGACTGCAGGGCTGTTTCATTACTGTGTAGACTTGGGCTGGAGCCCGGGCTCTGAGACCCTGCCACCTTGCAGGGTCCCAGAACCTGGGCTCCAGCCCAAGCCCAAAGTCTACACAGCAATGAAACAGCCCCAGAGCCCAAGCCCAACTCAGCAGGCACTGGCCAGCCACAGGTGACTAATTGCTGTGTAGACATATGCTTACTGGCCTGCAGGGCCATATGGTCCCTGGAGTTGGCCCTGGCCACTCCGGACTGGGAGCGTCCTCCTGTCTGCTCTGCTGGGGAGCTGATGGAGTGGTGTCCCCCTCCCCCTCACACCTGTGTACCTGATTTCCATTAAGCTGTGGTGATGGGACAGGGGGAAAATCTGTGTGTGCCGCTGTCTCTCTGGATCCGGAGCTGCATGCAGCTGCTTGTGTCTGAACAAGTCTAGTTCAGACTCCTAACCCTGAGTGCTTTCTTAAAGAGACAGTGCACTCACTCACCCAAGCACACACATACTCCCCCCTCAACACACACACACACTCCTTCACACAGTGCCCCAACACACACACCAGGGCTCCCTGCATCCAGGTCACTTCCCCACCTGGGTTGTGCTGAGGCATCAGAAGCTGCTGCTCTCCTGCCCTCCCCTTACACAGCCTGCAGGGAAAGTGACCTGGATGCAGGAAGCCCTGACATCACTCCTTGCTCCCCCCATCACAGGCCCCTAGGGCTGTGTGGGGTGGAGGAGCAGCAGTTTAGTGCAGGAGCATGCAGCAATGCCAGCTGCTTTGTGCATCCAGATCCGTTTCCCCCATGGGTACAGGAGGGGGATGCAAAAGTTAGGGGCAAAGGGGGACACAGGAAGGGGGTTAGTGGGGAAGGGACAGTGGGGAGACTGGGGAGCCCATGTGGCCAGGGAAGGGTGTCACACCCACAGCAGCCAGGGGCACCAAAATGCAAGTTCACCTAGGGTGACATTTTCCCTAAGCCCTGAGTGAATCCCCAACCATCACTGATGTAGTTACAAAAGGGATTAATCTAACTCAGAGTTCTATAGTAGCACGGAGGACAAATGTATCGTCCCCTCTGGCTCCTCTAACTTCTAATTTTCTTAGACGATTCTATTTGCTAGGCTTCCTAGGCAGGCTCCCACTGGTCAAGTACAGCATCTCCCCCAGGCTTTCATTTACTCATATTTTGTGGGCTTTCAAGCATGAGCTCTATAGACATACAAGACTGCCTGCCCTTAATTTCAGCTCCCATGCTAAATTCAAAACACCAAAGGATGCTGATCTGTATTACCTGTATCATCCCTGCTGTGCTAAGATTCTTACAACAAATGAATTTCCCATCAGAGACTCAGTTTCAGCTGGTCATAGAATCAGACTAGCAGGATTGGAAGGGACCTCAGGAGGTCATCTAGTCCAACCCCCTGCTCAAAGCAGGGCCAAGCCCCAATTTTTGCCCCATATCCCTAAATGGCCCCCTCAAGGATTAAACTCACAACCCTGGGTTTAGCAGGCCAATGCTCAAACCACTGAACTTGTCATAAATATAAAGGGAAGGGTAACCACCTTTCTGTATACAGTACTATAAAATCCCTCCTGGCCAGAGGCAAAATCACCTGTAAAGGGTTAAGAAGCTAAGGTAATCCTGCTGGCACCTGACCCAAAATGGCCAATGTGGGGACAAGACTCAAATCTGGAGGGGGGGGGACAAAGGGTTTGGTCCGTCTGTGTGATACCTTTGCCAGGAACAGATCAGGGATGCAAGCCTTCCAACTCCTGTAAAGTTAGTAAGTAATCTAGCAAGAAAATGCGTTCTATTTTCTTTTGTTTAATGGCTTGTAAAATTTGCTGTGCTGGAGGGAATGTGTATTCCTGTTTTTGTAACTTAACGTTTTGCCTGGAGGGATTCTCTGTGTTTTGAATCCGATTACCCTGTAAAGTATTTACCATCCTGATTTTACAGAGGTGATTCTTTTACCTTTTCTTTAAATAAAATTCTTTTAAGAACCTGATTGATTTTTCATTGTTCTTAAGATCCAAGGGTTTGGGTCTGTGTTCACCTGTACCAACTGGAGAGATTATTAATCCTTCCCCAGGAAAGGGGGTGTAGGGCTTGCGGGGAAAGACGTCTCCAAGTGGGCTCTTTTCCTGTTCTTTGTTTAAAACGCTTGGTGGTGGCAGCATACTGTTCAAGGACAAGGCAAAGTTTGTACCTTGGGGAAAGTTTTTAACCTAAGCTGGTAAGAATAAGCCTTTCATGCAGGTCCCCACATCTGTACTGTAGAGTTTAGAGTGGGGGAAGGAACCTTGACACAGCTAAAAAGATTTTTAAACAGACATTACACCATTTAGAGAGACAAGGTGGGTGAGGTAATATCTTTTACTGGAGTGGACCAACTTCTATTGGTGAGAGAGACAAGCTTTCAACCCACACAGAGCTCTTCTTCAGGTCTGGGAAAGGTATTCCCAAGCATCACAGCAAAATTCAAGGTGGAAGAGATTGTTTAGAGGAAGCAGTTATACATTGTAAAGGATCATTCAAGGTAGAGTGGCCCATTGACACCTTGGCAGTCACCAGACAAATGAGGTCACTTCCCTATACACCAACATCCCTCACAATGATGGTATAGCTGCCTGCCTCAAATATTTACAAGACAATGGACAACCCTTAGGTAACCACCACAAACACATGACCAAACTAGTCCATTTAACAGTTACTAATATAAGTTAATTGCCATTTGAAAGATAGAGTTTGCCAGCAGATACCACCCAGTTACCAAGGTTGTTTTCCATTCCAAGGCAAGGGAATCTGTGAAATCTCAGGCTGTGTCTACTCTACCATAACTTATGCCACTCAGAGGCAGGGCCGGCTCCTGTGTTTTTGCCACCCCGAGCAGCGCAAACAAAACCACCACACACTTGCTGCCAAATGGGTAGGCGGAATCCTGCCCGCTGAACACAGAGGCGGAGTGATGGTGCTGAGGGCAGATTGCTGCCCAGAGCCTGCTGTCCTGCCGCCCGTTTACATTTGCCACCCCAGACACCTGCTTGGTTTGCTGGTGCCTGGAGCCGGCTCTGCTCAGGGGGCATGATTAAGTCACTCCCTTGAGCAACATAAGTTACATCAACCTAAGTGCCAGTGTGGCCAGACTAGGTCAGTGGAAGAGCGTCTCACACCAACATAACTGCTGCTGCTCATTGAGGGTGGATTCATCAAGTCAACAGGAGAGAGCTCTCCTATCAACTTAGAGCGACTACACAAAATGCATGTGCAGCTGCGCCACTGTAAGCTCTCCAGTGTAAGCGTAGCCTCGGATACCATTTTGTGGTTTTTGCACATACTGTTTCTTGATGAGCACTCTTCAAATATGTATTTAGTAACCCTAATAATGCATAGTTACATACAGACTGTTTTGAGCTTTATAAAAAAAGCTCATGTAGCCCTGGCATAAAAGAACTCCTGTGAAATCAGATTTACCTGTGAAAATATCTGAAACTATGAATAAGTGAAAGCAAAAATAAAAGCTGTATTCAAAGCCTGAAAACAGAAGTGAGTTGTGTCTCATTAAGGCATAAGAGATATTAATTTTCCAGTGAGCATGAATCATGAAATACCTGTTTAAGTAAATAAGTTCAGATTCTTAAATATTTCAGGTAGAATACAGTAATGTATTATGCGCACACTGGACTTACACAGTCCCTTCACTGACTGCAGGTCTGTAAAACGGTGGTAGACACATTCAGGCTTGGCCCTCTCGCAGGGTCCCATAGCTCACACTCCAGCCTGAACTCCATCACCACCACAGTCTTACAGCCCCATAGTCCGAGCCCCATGAGCCAGAGTCAGCTGCCGGTGTTTAATTGCAGTGTAGACATACACATAAGGTTTCTAACTTGTCATTTCTTGGTCAATAATGCAATAATTAAGACATTTCATCACTGTGAGCCAGCACGCTGCACCAGTCACACATTTTAAAATTATTGCAAAAAACTATCAAATGCCATTCACTTACTTTATGTGAGTGTTTGTGGGGAAAAATACAGTTAGTGGGAGGAGTCCAGTCTCAAGCCAATGCTGGACATTTTGATGTAAAACTCCTAGACGCCATTTGATCTTCCCCTCTCCACTGTTTAAAGACAGAGCTGATTAGACTCAAGTGAGTACATGTTTTGTTCAGTGACTCCAGCTCTAGCAATCACGGACAACCAGGTGCTGATCCTTAGACCTGGTGTGGGACAGTGGAGCATTGAACAAGATTGCATCACCTGTACTAGCAGTGAGCTTCCCATTACCTGCTGAAATCACTGACAACTGGGTTCAATGGTGGAACCACAGTATGTGATGTTGCAGCAGGGGCAGAGAGCAACAGCAGAGTGAACAGCATAGCGACTAATAGCAGCAGCAGAGTGAATGGCAGCAATGCTGAGCCAGTTGCAGGGGCAGCTGCATCATCTGATCTGTTGCTTGATACCTTGCCTCCCTGCCAGGATGGGAGGTGAGCTCAGGTGAACACACCTCTGAGTTCTGGATCTTTGGTGGCCACAGACAGCAATTATGAGTGGCTGCAGTCGAGGGAAAGGGGAGTGGCATGTTAAAGGAAAGTTTGTCAGACTTATACACCATAAGGTGAGAAACTGAGGCAAAGGTAAGTGCCCAGCATCCTCTGGGGTGGGTGTTTGCTCATGGTCATATTCTTTCAAGTCATGGTTGTAGTGTTTTCTACAATTAATGCTGGGGTCCTTTTCCCTTTTTTATTAAAAGATTGCTTTGCTAGATACAGACTCAGTACTTACAAAGGGGAAACATTACCCCTTAGAGGCACCCAGGGTGATATTTAATTTTCCTATATTAGTGGGTGGGGGCTTGAGCCAGTTCTGTTGTGCATTGTTAAGAGGAACCACTAGATATTGAACCCAGCACTTGTTGCTGCTGACTCCACCTAACAAAGGTGAAGGTTTGCTCCACCTGACAGAAGGGTTACAATTGTATAAATCTCAGTACATAAAAAAGAGATATACCTTTATACTCTAGAGTAATCCTGACGGTATAAAGTTGAAAAATTAAGCTTAGAGTGGAGTTTTAAAAAAAAAAAAAAAACTCTGAAAAAAGGCTTTAGAATTGGATAGTCCTTCCTAAGTACGGAAGGAAATTGCCTGAAGGAGTTGAAGGAAGTATGAAAATTAACAAATTACACCTGATCAAAAGCTTTCACAGCATGGTACCAAAGTTTTGAAGAACATCCTTATCAGATCTTTCCCTCAGAACTCTTTAAAAATAGATGGTAAAAAGCAAGCTTGTGAATATTCATATATTCAGGAACAAACTGACATCTGAGAAATGACTATGCCTGTAAAGGTGTTACAGTATATTCAATACATGAGCATCAGCACCCTGGTTACCTTCCTTGCTTCAGAGCCTCTAAGAGGGCTCTTTGTTGTAAAAATTATTTGCTTAAGTGAAAGTGTGAGCTTTTTTGTAATTCTTTGAGATATGAACAAAAGAAGGTTTGGGAAGGAAATACCTTTTTTCTGACACAGTTACAATCGGAGTGGCTTTTCACCAAAGCTCCATATTTCTGATACAGTTCAAAAGCTGAAGCTTTACATTTTAGAAAGAAATCTACGTCAGCTACATTTCTTTTTAAAACAAAGAAATTTTTGGTTTTGTAAAAAAAAGGTCAAGTTCTAGGTTCTTTCATTTTATCCTGTATAAGATATAAAACATGGCAATTATGATTAATTGTTTAGGGCAACTGAAGGTAAAGAAGAAAAAAAAAAGATTTCTTAGCATGGTAAAAGTGGTTGTTAGGGCATAGTCACACTTCCAGGTTGCTCCCCCCAGTGCACGGATTTCTGGGAACCTTTTGGAAAGCAATGCCAATGGGAGTCATACACAGAGCTCTTGCAGCACCAAACAGCCAGGTTCAAGGTCACAAAAATGCCACCATTTCAGTTCCTCTCTCTCCATGCCCAGCTGCAGGTGTAGGTACCTTTGCTCTGTTTGGGGGGAAAGGGTGTTTGTAGGTTTGATCTGAAACTCCCTTAATTTCTAATGTTAAACTGAATTACTGTTATTTAGTTTGCATAGTTTCAAATTCAATTCTAGGACAGGGTCTTTGGACTGTTTGATCATATCTGCCAGCTCTCCCAGGACTTGGATAATCAGGGCTGGCTTAAGTGTAGGGAATTAAGCAGAATTCCCTACACGTTATCACCGTTTATTCTCCCTTGGTGGATAGTCTATTCTGAGTATTGTGGTCAGACAGCAGAGGCCACCACAGCTTGAGCCTGCCCTGGTAGGCAGCAGACACTCCAAAAGCTTCCTCACCAAGGAGATGTTATTAGCTCAGTGTATGGATCAGGCACTGGACGACCTTTCTGCTCTTATGAAGGGACAGAGCATCCTGCCTTCACTTTCAAAGCCAGGAAAGACAGGGACAACTCTGACATACAAGATATTGGAGTCAAATAGATCAGTGTCCATGGCTGTTTTCCTTAAGTCTTCTACAGGCATCAAGACCTCTTTCCAGAGCTTGAGTTTGGTGCCATTACCACCAAAGCTGTGACAGATCCTGTCTTTTATTGTCCTTTGTTGGTGCCAAGAGCTCCCAGGGAACCTAAGAAACTTGTTACTAAGTAGGCATCTACTGTGTAGTCAATGCTGGAAGCTAAGAACCCTGTGCCCAACATGCGGGGTGCAGGGTCCTTTTTGGAACCATTGTCACAGCCTCAAGCAAGCCCTTGTTTTGAGGATGTTTTGTTGCTGCCTTTGGCTACTTTCTAGCACAAGGGCAAGAAAGATGCGCTGAAGGGTCTTTGGTGTTGCAATTCTCATAGTCTCAGAGGAGGAACAAACATCATAATGAATCCAGGGACTGGCTTTCCAGGGATACCAATTCTGAGGGCTCCCGGTTCTCCATTGGTAGTTGATGCGGGATGAACATCAGCACCATCACCACAGCACATGGATGTGCCTTTGAGTGGGAAAGATGACTGGCTCTCAGGAACACCAGCAAATCTATTTGCAAGAAGGACAGTTACCTCCATTCTACACCTAAGTCATTGCCACCCCTCCTCCCTGCCAGGAACTTTTGTCTCCCCACTAACTGCTATTCAGGCCCTTCCCATTGGGGCTTTCAATTTAGATTGAGTTGCATGGCATATATCAGAGATGGATTTGGCCACAAATGTCTTTGGAATCAATTAAATTCTACTAAAAATCAATGGGACTTGGTATTTTACCACCGACATATTCCTAATACACAATGCTTATTGAAAAGCAGTGAGACAAATAGCTTCTGTACAAACAGTAGATTTTTTTGAATCTTCGAAACTAAGCCATTTGAATATCATATTATGTCAAATAAATTTCACTTGGAGAGCAAAACAGACCCTGAAACCGGTAAAAATACTGTTAAGTCCATCCTCAGGGCTGAATATTTGTATCCCAGCGATCAGCCTGCACAAATTTCCACTACTATAAATCCTACAGAAAGGTGGGCTTTAATGGGAACATTGACAGTACTTTAACTGCAGCAAAGCCATAATTATGAAGGACTTGAAATGCCCCTTGGAACAGTAATTCATAAAGGAGAGTATTTTTAACATCTTAAATGGAAAAAACTTGATTTCTTTAGGACTAAAAAAAGAGAGAAGAGAAATACTGCCATAGCTCAAATGCAACAGAACTTTTTAACTGGCAATGATCTTATCTCAAATGCCCCAAAGCCCCTGAAAACTAATACCAGAAGTTTTATTTATCATTCCTTACAAAATGTGAGGCTATTTTCACCTTGAATTTTAGTGCTACACCGACAGGAGTGAAAAAGATTCCCAATGTTAAAACCAATTAAAGATCAGTCATTCCACATAATCAGTAATTGTGCTCCTTAGGGTGAATTCCATTTTTATACCTGTCAGTATGCAATGGTATGAAGGGGGAAGTCCCAAATTACACTGAGGTACAGGTAACGGTTTCCTGTTACAAGTATAGGAATGAATATACAAATGGAGTGATGTCATGTGCAAATGGAGCTATCCAAATAGCTCTTTAATGCCTTTGACCAGCCCCAGGGTCAAATAGGGGTTTCCAGAAACTTAAGTATTTTGAGATTGAGTTGAGTGATCATAAAATTCTGACATCATACAAACATTACATGTCAAATTATATTGAATGAAAAAGTGAGGCAACTGCTTCCTGAAGTGGAATGGTTTCATGAAAACATGCTCAGAAAATTGGTGCCATTTTAATTAACAGTTTGCAGCTCCTATGGCAATCTATAGAATTTCAGAGAAAGCACATAAGGTGCAGGCAATGGCGTTTGTCCTTGTAGTACCCCCCCCCCATCATGTTCCTAATCAAGAGAAACGTGAACTTTTGGATGAATGTGTTACACATTCATATCTCGATTGTATGGATGTTGGGGACCATATCACTCCTTAGGAAATCAGACACCAAGTTGATAGATGCAGCATAAAATCCTAGGGTAGGCAGCAAGGTCAGTGCTACGGTACAATTCTAGGACTTGGGTTCAAGTCTACGGTCTGCCACAGATTTCCTCTATGCAAGTCGTTTAACTTCAGTGTCTCAGTTCCCCATCTGAGTCATCAAGATAATAGCACTTCCCTACCTCACAAGTCTGTTGTAAGGGTATATACACATTAAAGATAGTGAGGCACTCAGCTATTAGAGTAAAGGAGCTGTTTAAATACCTAATATTAATATTTCTATATGGGAAATTTATCTAAAAAAGTGACCATTTGAGGCACTGACTTCTGGAGAAAGCCGCTTGAACCTTCACCTGGGATATTGACCTTTGTAGAGCCAATGAAATACAAATTTGGGCCATGCATGAATGAAACCAAAATAGCAAACAAAATAGGGATAAGAGACATTTCTGATAGGTTTGAGAAACGAGCAACCAGTTCACTGAAGAGCAAATGACCCAAGGAAGGATTATTAGCCACATAACAGAATCGTGATTGCATATTGTGGAAACATGAGGCACCGGAGAAGTCATCCAGTTTCATTTAAAAATCTGAGACAATTTACATGAGATATCTGAAGAGTGAAGATTTAGTTACACAAAGAATAGACAAGGGAACAAGATAATCTGTATCAGCAGATTTAACCATTACAGCCACTAACATTTTTAAAGTCAACAAATGTAGAGTAATTGCCAGGGCAACTAAGACCAACTAGCTTTTGGCTAAAGAAAAGAAGCTGAAAAAGCTCTGTCTCAGTTCTTGGTTAGTGGTTGTGTCCTAATAAAACCAAACATATATACAGGACAGAGTCGAATTAGGTGATTTTTAAAAAGGTATTTCTGAATGCATTGAGTCAGGTGTATGTTATGTTCTTTCAGCTATAAAAAAAAAGAGTTGCAACAGAGGAGTTAAAGTAGTTAAAAAGGGGGCAAGACTAGGTATCAGATTACTAGTAAGACTGTTGCTATGCACATGAAATTATATATTTGTCTGACTGACTATACTACCACAACAGTTGGGTTCAGCATCTGAGCATGCCGAGTGTGTACTAGAAGTTTCCAGGATCATGTACAATGTCAGACAATAGGTCACACTAGTCTCTTCTGGCCTTAAAATCATAATAGTCTCTTCTGGCCTTAAAATCAATGATTACTTGTACAGAAAATAAAAAAGTGTTGCGCCTTCTCTCCAGGCAACATGACTTGCGAGTATTTACTTAAGGATTCTAAGAAAGGCTAATAAGCAGTAAGCTTAAAACAATGTAGGGTTAATTTCTTTAGCATAAATGATATTTTCTGTTAGCAATACAAGACAACATGCTGTCTCCAGCAGTCACAAAGTTCAAATAAATGTGTGTCAAATATGGATTTTCACTCCATGCATCTGAAGTGGTGTTTTTACCCACGAAAGCTTATGCTGAAGTAAATCTGTTAGTCTTTAAGGTGCCACCAGACTCCTTGTTGTTTTTGTGGATACAGACTAACACGCTACCCCCAGATACTAAATACGTTGTGTGAATCAGTGAGGACAGGCACTGAAGGAGAAAGAAGGTTACAAAACTAAATGCAGGAAATGTAGAAGCTCCAAAATGTCTCTTTATCATTATGTAGCGTACGTCATCCTTCCTTCCCCTGTGCATGACCTCTTAAACATACTGTTACCAAGGCAGTAGCTTTCACCCATGAGAGACTCCCCCAATGTAATTGATCAGAGTAATTTCTTCTAATCCTCAATTCTTTGAAAATCCCGAGGGCCTCCTTACGGTAAAGTACCATTTGTTCCTACTCTGTTCTCCATCAACAATAGGAACATCTGGCACATCTCATTTCTTTGAATTAAGAAGTGGACAACATATGCCGCTACTCAAAATAATACCTACAGAGGATCATTAGATTTGCTCATTTGCTCTTCATTATTGAAAATCCACAGGGAGTTATGTGCAGTTATCTATAGAAGTCAGTTTATGACTATTCTTTTATGTTTTAATTACTGTGACTGTATCAGTAATAATTCTTAGCACTTTGCATTTTCAAATCATTTTACAAATATTAAATATCTAATTAGTATTATTAATAAAATGTATGATCTGCTTTCCACTTCTGCTAATGAATAAGCACATCAATTTTGCATTATTTAAGAAATGTACATAAATTACATCTCCTGCTGTATGCCCTGATTTAAATTATAGCTGTAGGGTGTATTGAATACCCCAGCCTAATCTTCTCTTTACAAAGGAACTGCTAACATCAGGATACAAAAATACTGTATCAGCATCTTGACTTCAGTTTAGGTTGGTTTTTAAAAAAAAAAAAAAAGTATCACTGAAATACACAGTACAAACCCAGTACAAAGTAAAATTATGGGACTATTTTGACCCTGGGGCCTTTTTTTGGTTCATAAAAAAATAGAACATTTGTTTGGTTTAAGAGATTAAGGAATACAATCTTTTCTACATCAATACATTTTTAGCAAAGAACTTTCTTAATTTTATGAACTTTTAACCATTGCATATTATGAAGAGAACCTCAAAGTCATTAAAGACAAAATAAGACAGAAAAAAATCAAATGGGTTAACCCATTCTAATTTAATGCTGATGATTTGGTTTAAAGAACAAGTACTGTGTCAGCTGCTCTTTTCAACGGGAAATATTCAGCTCATATAAATACTGCTTATTCTATTATCTAGTTGGTCAGGTGAATGAATTATTAATTTTCATTTTTTGAAATATGAAGTTCCTATTAGGTCTCAAATATAGGATAGGATAATCCTGCAAACTTTTTAGGTGTTAATTATTATACACACAGTTCTACTAACAAAGTACTGCTTGCATATATAAGTTATGCTATTGAGTTATTTTACTTGTAGGACTGGACACTATGAACGAACTAGTTTTTAATATGTGCAACTGATTACTTCAAACCAAGCTCAGTCCAACCTGAACCTTTTTTGAGGCTCAGAAGAGATGTTTATCTTTGATTTTATTTTATTTTCATAAATGTTTAAAGTTATGCATACATATAAGTGTTTTGCTGGATTGATGCCAGAATGATCAGGACTTTGCAGGATCAAGCCCAGGTGATCTGGGGATGGAGACCAGATCAGTTCCTAGATAGACTAAACTTAGGAAATCTCATTAGAAAAGTCTGATCTAATGAAGCTTCTAACCAGATTTCTAGACAATCAAGGTCTAGGTGAACTTTGATCATTATAATTCCCATTTTAGGATCCTGTTCATCCAAACCACAGCTCAAAACATCCTATGGTTCACCCATCACTAGAATTAAAAAAAAAACAAAACTTAGTTTCCTATCTTATTCTATTTTATGTAGAAAACGAATAGAAAACAAACTGAATTCTCAAACAGAATCTGTGTTTCTGAAAATCAAAGTAGGTAAATAATTTAAGACAACTAAATGCAGGTTGCGCTTATATGATGCTGACGAACAATCTAGTGCTCAATTGTCAGTAGCAACTATTTCTCATTTAAATCTTATATTCACTTTGTAAAAATTAGAATCAGGCAGTGTCCAGATTCATCTATGCATGGCACAGTGTTAGAGGGAATCCATGCTCTCGAGATAATTGTTTTTTTCTATGTAATTAGTGTAATAGTAAAACGAGGTCCTACTATATGAGTTATTTAAGTGATACACCTCAATACCTGGTGTGAAACACAGGAAGTCCATTATTTTATCTGAGTCAGAATAAAAAAAATCTCTTCATTTTGTCAAGGCTAAAAAACTTGTTAAAACGTACAGAAGCTTCTTTGATGAAAAAATACGATAGTATCCAAAAGTTGGTACTGAGTGTCCTTCCACAGTCAGCAGTAATTCAGCCTTTGGGACAAATAATGAAATACTGAAGTCAAAGCCTGAGTAAGGATTGCAGGATTTGTCCCACGGAGAGTCAGCAAAGTTGACTTTTAGACTATTCATGGCAGTCTTTAGAACCCATTCATTATAATCAGTGGGAATTTTACCCTTGTGAGGACTTTACTGTCTTTGTACAATATTAACCTTCTTCCCTTTTCTCTACCCTCCTCACCACTTTCTTCTACTACATTTAAATAGGACTGCCTGACCTGGCTTTTTTCCTCCTTCTCTCTCCTTATTCCTGTTCAGTTCTTCTTTTTCTCTGCTTTCAAACTAGAGAGAGAGGGTGCCAAATATAAAGGGAAGGGTAAACACCTTTAAATCCCTCCTGGCCAGAGGAAAAACCCTTTCACCTGTAAAGGGTTAAGAAGCTAAAGATAACCTTGCTGGCACCTGACCAAAATGACCAATGAGGAGACAAGATACTTTCAAAGCTGGGGGAGTGGGGGAGGAACAAAGGGTCCTATCTGTGTGATGCTTTTGCCAGGACCAGAGCAGGAATGCAGATAAGAACTCCTGTAAAGAGTTAGTAAGCGATCTAGTTAGATATGCATTAGATTCGGTTTTGTTTCAATGGCTGATAAAATAAGTTGTGCTGAATGGAATGTATATTCCTGGTTTTTGTGTCTTTTCTAACTTAAGGTTTTGCCTAGAGGGATTCTCTGTGTTTTGAATCTGATTACCCTGTAAGGTATTTACCATCCTGATTTTACAGAGGTGATTCTTTTACTTTTTCTTTAATTAAAATTCTTCTTTTAAGAACCTGATTGCTTTTTCATTGTTCTTAAGATCCAAGGGTTTGGGGTCTGTGGTCATGTATGCAAATTGGTGAGGATTTTTATCAAGCCTTCCCTAGGAAAGGGGGTGTAGGGATGGGGGGGGGAGGAAGAGACGTTTCCAAGTGGGCATTTCCCCTGTTCTTTGGGTAACGCTTTGGTGGTGGCAGCTTTTAATCTAAGCTGGTAAGAATAAAGCTTAGGGGGTCTTTCATACAGGTCCCAACATCTGTATCCTAGAGTTCAGAGTGGCAAAGGAACCTTGACAGAGGGTCTCACTGCAATAGCAAACATTAATAAATTCTTCTCAAGTGACTAGATTGTCCCTATCCACTGCTCAACCACTCATGAGTGTAACCACTCCCCTATTCAGCCAAGTACAAGCTGCTCAGATCATGGAAAGAGCAGGGGCTGCTCACCTGATATTGCAAGTGGGGGGGGGGAGAGGGAAAGAACTTAGGCTTTACTCCCTATTCAAGGGAGCTGGCCAGATCTAGGGGATTGGGAGGGGAATACATTACTAACTGACTTAAAATAAACTGAAATAAGTCACTCAAATCAAAACAAGAGCATAAACCAGTGCAAACCCCTCAGTGTAACTAAATTGGATTTACATCACACCTTTAGTTAAACTGGGCAACTTTCTAGGTAGACAATGCCTTACTCTCTCATTGCAGCAAAGGAAGAAACAATTCTCTTAGAAATCCTACATGCTACCATCACTCTGAGCTGACTCTAATGATGCACTCTAGCCCAAAATAAGTTACCTGCATTATTCGCATGGCATTCTCTCTTGGTCCATATTGTGTAAGTTATTTTAGCTGAATTACTAAGACTCATACTTAAATTATTTTAACAAAGCAAAAATAGTGTAACAGGTCAACGTTATTCAGTTACAACATCTCATATCTAAAGGTATCTTTGGATAGAAGACCAAAGAAATATTGCACAAACAATTATCCAACACACCCTAGTATATTATATATCAAGACAGCACAAATTTAAAAAAACCAAACACAAACAATCCATCAGTCCAACCATGTGCTCATTTAAACTCACCAACAATCACAAGAAGGGAGCAAATAAGAAAATGTTAAAGTCATTGTGTTCAGATGCTAATATTGCTACAGTGGGCACCATGAAAGAGTTGGCATTTGCCCAGTATTATTCACTGATGCAATTAATAAGCCATTTTCCTTTGCCCAAAGAGCTTAAAATCCAAGATAGCTAAGACAAACCAAACTATTATCTCACTCCAACAAGGCACTCTGCATGCTACAACATAAACAAACAACTTAAAATATAATAAAAGTAACATTTTAACCACCCTCTGAAAAGTCAGACTATGCAAACAAAGAGGTCTAATTTAAAAGGAAGGAAAAAAGGAAATGGCAAGAACATCAATAATGCTGGAGCCAAGAGTGATAATTCTATAGGACAGTCTTTTGGGGGATGGGCGGGGGGAAATGTGAGATACTTTATAAAAGCAGGAAGAGAGCGCCGGAGTGAATTCTAGGGGGAAATAATTTCCATTGCTGTGATCCGTCAAACTGAAGCCATGCACAGTGGAATACCCAAGCAGCAGGAGGCTGCAAGAGATCTCCAATGTAGTCAGGCCCATATTTCCAAGGGTCAAGTGCTAGATCTTAGAATCCTCTTCAGAAGTGGTAACTGAAATTTTAGCAGAGCATAAAGTTGGGGTGCGACAAAGTGGGGATTTTCCTTTATGTTGTATGAGTCTTACTGTTGAGCCTATGGGAGTTTTACTGTTTTGCATGAAGAGTGTGTGCGCACCTCAGTTTCCCTGTGTGCTGCACCAATATCTTGGTGGTGGGAATAGGGGGATGTGACTTTGGCTGAGACCTCTGGGGCAGGTGAGGCTGCTCCAGCTGTCTGCATGTATGCTATGATTGGTGCCCTTCATAACCTGAGACCCAGGAGGGGGATGCGACCAGGTGACTCTTTGCCCAGGAAGCGAGACAAAGACAAGGAGGAGGAGCAACGGGGGGTGTGGGAGGTCAGGCGCTGGAAGCTGGGAGTCTGCCTGGGGGATTGGAAGAGGGGGAGTCTAGGGCTTCTGGCCCAGAACTCTCCAAGATGGACTTGGCTGAAAGTCATTGATTTCTGTGCTAGCAAGGTGTGTTCTATGCTGTGTTCCTGTCGACTAATACACCTTCTGTTTTACCAGCTCGCTAGTCACATCTGACTGCGGATTTGGGGTGCGGGAACCTCTGGCTTCTCCAGAAGCCCTGCCTGGGTGGACTCGCTGCGGGAAGCGCACGATGTGGAAGGGGATGCTAAATGCTCCAAGGTCAGACTCAGGAAAGGTCAGAGCTGTGCAAGCTTCTTGCCCTGGTGACAGTACGCTCAGAGAAGAGGCATGGTTCCCCAGAGTCCTGACTGGCTTCATATGGAGTAGTTCCAGAGCATCACCCGGAGACTCCGTGACAGGGTGTGTGAAAGAGGTGAGGATGAGACAGAGGACATACACCTGATGAACACCAACAGACAGAGGAAGGATGGCCCTATTTCAGTTTGGGAGCAAGCTGTACCTGTGATGTCTCTCTACGGGCACTCTTTCCTTGTGACAGGCCTCTACCTATACTGCTCCCAGAGGAAGCCTCACAGTTCACCCCACTTTAGACTAGATCAACAAGCTATAACAGCCCATTTCATGGATTTACATCAGCCAGCCCAATGTAGTGACTGAGGAGAGCTTTGTCACCACAAGTACAATTTATTGGTTCATACAAACTTAACAAGCACAGAGAAAGAGTTAAAACAGTAAACTCCTCTACACATATCCTCTCACCTAACTCTTAATCTTCCCTTGCAAATTTAGTTAGGCCTTAGCTTAATCCCAGACTGCCTCCTTCCGAGTCTGAGAACCAGCTTGCATTTCTCCAGACCCCTCCCAGAGTCTCTCCTCTATTTGTCAAGCTGTTTTTTTTTTTTTATCAGAACCAAAGCTCTGTGTTTGCCTAGATCTTCCATTACCCAGGAGTTACCAGCCAGTGTTGAGTGGAAATGAAACTTCAAAAGGTAATGACGCCTGTTAGCGTACTGACAACAGGATTTATCTGAAACCATTGACTGCTTTCTGGGCCTAAATACAGCCATAGTCACATTGTAATCAATACAATATCAAATCAGTATGGACATATAATATCCATAAAGCTAAAACAGAGCCCTGCCCCCATTTGCCAGATCTCCATCAAAGAAAATACTGATGAAGTAACTATTTTAATCTCTTTAAAGTGATGACCCTGCATAAACTTGGATACATTTTGTAATCTGATACTAATTATATTCAGCAAGTACTACTGCACGCAGACAATTTATATTTTTATCTTTAAAATTACATACATTAATAGAATATGTACAGGTGTGATGGTATAAGGGATACCATCAGATGGAAGAGCCAGGAAGTTTTGGGTTGCTGAAGTTACTGGTGGGAGGGACAGACTTGGGGAAGGGACTACTTGGCCTGCACAGACTTTTGAGGGAAGAGTCTGTGTCATTTTGATATGCTGTGTTAAGAAGGCTTATAATAAAACAGCTAACCTTTCTGGAAACTGCTTCCCTTGATTCCTAAAGAGAGTTCAGACAGAATTATCTCACAGAGTCAGCTGCCTTAGCAAGAGGAAAACTTGGTCCAGTAGGAGGATGCTACAAGATAGGCCCCAATGTTTTACAACATGCAAAATATTGCAAGGTTTCTTACATCAGGTGATTCACTCATTTCAGAGTGGATACTTGAAATGTATCTAGTGTAGTCTAGGCCAGTGGTTCTCAAAGCAGGTCTGCCGCTTCTTCAGGGAAAGCCCCGGTGTGCCAGACCCGTTTGTTTACCTGCCGTGTCCGCAGGTTCGGCCCATCGCAGCTCCCACTGGCCGTGGTTCGCCGCTCCAGGCCAATGGGGGCTGCGGGAAGGGCGGCCAGCCGAACCTGCGGACGTGGCGGATAGAAAACAGGATGCATAAAAACTCTTAATGTAGCCTAGACCGGTGGTTCTCAAAGCCAGTCCATTGCTTGTTCAGGGAAAGCCCATGGCGGGCCAGACCTGTTTGTTTATCTGCCACATCCACAGGTTCGGCTGGCCGCCCTTCCCGCAGCCCCCATTGGCCTGGAGCGGCGAACCGCGGCCAGTGGGAGCCGCGATGGGCCGAACCTGCGAACACGGCAGGTAAACAAACCGGTCTGGCCCGCCAGGGGCTTTCCCTGAACAAGCAATGGACTGGCTTTGAGAACCACCGGTCTAGGCTACATTAAGAGTTTTTATGCATCCTGTTTTCTATATCGCTTTATAAGTATAGGAATCTTGTCAACAAAAATAGGCACAATGTCATCAGATGTAACCTCTGACTAGCACATTACATGTGTTATGGAATGTTTAGATCCTCTAAATTAATGCACGAGTCTTTTTGCTGCCACAGCAGTGTTTTGATAGAGCACCCCAGTCACATGCCTGACAGGCTCTTCGGCTCTGCTGAATTCTGAAAGTTTTCAGGAATTGAGAAATTACTGAACCTACTATGGGTATTTTATGTTTATCAACTGACTGCCTTCAGGAAAATGAACTTGCCATTCTGTCAGAAATGGTCTACATTTGGAGGTGTGATTAAACTTTAACCATCAGTGTAGAAATGACATTCATTTTTCCAGTTCATTGCCTCCTAGGCCTAAGGTTTATTCATGGGGTGTAGATTGTGTAATGCCTTAGTAACTAAATTGTGGGAGTACCAGCTATTTTAAATAAAAAAAGGGATTTGGATTAATTTGACTTGAATAAAAGTTCACTTTTGCATGAAAATAAGTATAAGATGAGTTCTTGTCTCAACTAAAGCCTTACGGGAAAAAAGTACATTGCTGGTGGTGAGTAAATTAATTGAGAGTGACAATACATATTCCTACGAGGCAAAAAATTTCGGTAGAGAGCAAGTCTACATAGATACTAGAACGGCAGCAACTTTACAAGTATTAGCTGTAATAAAATCGGGCCAAATCAGGATATCTTTCAGTGTTTACTTTCTGACTTCACTACATCTCCCAGCCTTCAGAATTTGGTGTTGCTAGTTTGATACCTAGCAAACATGCATAAAAATTGGAGAAGCAATCACTGAGGGACTCCACATCTGTGTATTCAGATTGTACACTAAGCAATATCCTTGAGGTATATGAACAGTATTGGTGATTATTAGTTGCTATGATCCTTCTTTAGTCAGCATGTGTAGCATTCATTCTTGTTTACATATCATAAATATAAAGGGAAGGGTAAACCCCTTTGAAATCCCTCCTGGCCAGGGGAAAGCTCCTCTCACCTGTAAAGGGTTAAGAAGCTAAAGGTAACCTCGCTGGCACCTGACCAAAATGACCAATGAGGAGACAAGATACTTTCAAAAGCTGGGAGGAGGGAGAGAAACAAAGGGTCTGTGTCTGTCTGTAGTCGTCTTGGCCGGGGACAGAACAGGAATGGAGTCTTAGAACTTTTAGTAAGTAATCTAGCTAGGTATGTGTTAGATTATGATTTCTTTAAATGGCTGAGAAAAGAATTGTGCTGAATAGAATAACTATTTCTGTCTGTGTATCTTTTTTGTAACTTAAGGTTTTGCCTAGAGGGGTTCTCTATGTTTTTGAACCTAATTACCCTGTAAGATATCTACCATCCTGATTTTACAGGGGGGATTTCTTTATTTCTATTTACTTCTATTTTTTATTAAAAGTCTTCTTGTAAAACACTGAATGCTTTTTCATTGTTCTCAGATCCAAGGGTTTGGGTCTGTGGTCACCTATGCAAATTGGTGAGGCTTTTTATCCAACATTTCCCAGGAAAGGGGGAGTGCAAGTGTTGGGAGGATTGTTCATTGTTCTTAAGATCCAAGGGTCTGGGTCTGTAGTCACCTAGGCAAATTGGTGAAGCTTTTTACCAAACCTTGTCCAGGAAGTGGGGTGCAAGGTTTTGGGGGGAAGGACGCGTCCAAACAGTTCTTTCCCAGTAACCAGTATTAGTTTGGTGGTGGTAGCGGCCAGTCCAAGGACAACGGGTGGAATATTTTGTACCTTGGGGAAGTTTTGACCTAAGCTGGTAAAGATAAGCTTAGGAGGTTTTTCATGCAGGTCCCCACATCTGTACCCTAGAGTTCAGAGTGGGGGAGGAACCTTGACATTACACAATACTTGGGAGTTGTCAAGTGCTAACTATTAGAGATGAAGATGAGCTCTAAATTTCAGATCGAAACTTGCCCAAGTTTGTGAGTGTTCATATTTGAGATTTTTCTTTTATTGCCCTGGAGCCAATTAGTTCATTTTACAGTTTGTGATCTAGTGGCATGATTAACCCAGTTATTTCATATGTAATCAGTGTGTGATGAAAAGATTGAAATAGCATTATAGGAGTGTAAGATTGACAAGTATTTACGAGTGACCAGCGTGTATTAGGTATATAAGTAAGGCAAGGCTGTAATACAAGGCCTACAGACTAAATCCTGTAAGATTTCAGCCTAGCCACACAAGGCTTCAAGAGTCTTGACATGAGTGGGTGACTCAGGAATGACCCTATCCCTGTAAAGTTACAAGATTACCATAAAGGATGTGGCAATAGGTGATATTCTGGGAAAAGTCACAAAGTTCACTGTACCATAACTGAGAATTCTGTTCAGACCACAGGTTACCATGGCTCATGTTTACATAAATGTTAGTGAGATGTTAAGCATAAGGGGAACTAAGAACAACCTATGAAAAGTGGGGCACCCTAAAATTTGTGGGGTATAAAAGTGCAGATAAGGCAAAGGAGATTGGGCCCCTCAAACATAGGCATAAGGTGTTAAATGTGGTCAGAACAAAACAAAAGGGGAGTCCCTGATATGGACAGAGTCAGAAGACCCAGAGGAAAGACCTCATTGGGAAGATCCCAGCAGGAACCACCCATTTTTTGATGACCATATGTTGAGAGATCCACTAGACTAACATCTTTGGATATATGTGAGTATGAATATAGCAGTAGCTATTGCATAGGCTGTCAGGTTTCATATTCTGATGTGAGACTAACTTTAATGATCTGCTTAGTATAACTCATAATACAAACACAGTTACAAGTAACTGTATTTGTTTTCGTGTGCACCTAAGAGTCTCCAAATCTAAGAATCAAAAAATATTTTTCATCCTGTTGATCTGAAAACTGTAGCACCACAGGATCTGACTTCATTCCCCAGGGACACTATAGTTGAATACTGAACTAATCAAGTCACTTTAAAAGAGGCTACAACCCACTTTAAAGATCAAAAGAAAAGGAGTACTTGTGGTACCTTAGAGTCCAACAAATTTATTTGAGCATAAGCTTTTGTGAGCTACAGCTCACTTCATTTTTGCAAATACAGACTAACACGGCTGCTACTCTGAAAACTATAAAGATAGCAACTATTTGACAGATCAAGATGCAAATCCAAATTTCCCCAAAGCGTGAAGGGGTTGATTCACAAACATAGAATCATATGACTGGAAGGGACCTTGAGAGGTCTTCTGGTCCTTTCCCCTGCACTCATGGCAGGAATAAGTATTATCTATACCAGTGGTTCTCAAAGCCCGTCCGCTGCTTGTTCAGGGAAAGCCCCTGGCGGGCCGGACCGGTTTGTTTACCTGCCGCATCCACAGGTTCGGCCCATCGTGGCTCCCACTGGCTGCAGTTCGACGCTCCAGGCCAATGGGGGCTGCGGGAAGCGGCGCGGGCCAAGGGACATGCTGGCTGCCCTTCCTGCAGCCCCCATTGGCCTGGAGCAGTGAACCGCAGCCAGTGGGAGCCGCGATGGGCCAAACCTGTGGATGCGGCAGGTAAACAAACTGGTCCAGCCCGCCAAGGGCTTTCCCTGAACAAGCGGCGAACCGGCTTTGAGAACCACTGATCTAGACCATGCCTGACAGGTATTGTCTAACCTGCTCTTAAAAATCTAATGATGCAGATTCCACAGTCTCCTTAAGCAATTTATTCCAGTGCTTAACCACTCTGACAGTAAGGACATTTTTCCTCATGTCCAACTTAAACTGTCCTTGCTGCAATTTAACCCCATTGCTTCTTGTCCTTTCCTCAGAGGTTAAGGAGAACAATATTTCTCTCTCCTCCTTGTAACATGTTTTCATGTACATAAAAGGTTGTTATATCTCCTGTCGGTCAGTCTCCTCTTCTCCAGACTAAACAAACCCAATTTTTTCAGTCTTCCCTCATAGGTCATATGTAGCAAAGCGATGACTCACCAGTGTAGTGCCTCCTGCTGGTCATCTTGGGAATTAGCTCTTTCCAGCACCCGGAGCACCCTCTGCTGGCCGATGGCTTGCCTGCCACTGGCCTCGTGTCCCTCCTGGACCCCAGTGCCCTTTACCTCAGGGTTCTGCCCTGCAGTACCCCCACACTCTGGGTGACCCCTCCCGGGGAACCCCCATCCCTCTATCCCCACCTTGCCTCAGGGGCTACTGCCAGTCATCACCTAGCCCCTGCTCACTGGGGCACACTGCAGTCTGTAAACCACTCATCACTGGCAAGAGGGGTTTGGACCAGCTGCCTCTAACTAATCCCAGGCTACACCTCTGCAGCCCCAGTGCCTCTGTAGACCTTGCACAAGGTACCAGACTGGAGCTCCCCAGCTCCTCTCGCCTTTCCCCAGCACTACTCTCCCAGGCAGCCAGGTCCTTCTCTCTCTACAACTAGAGAGACTGGCTCAGCTCCTGGCTCACAGCCCTTTTATAGGGCCAGCTGTGGCCTGATTGGAGCGTGGCCCCAGCTGTGGCTGCTTCCCCAATCAGCCTAGCCTTTTCTCTCTGGAGTGGGGTAACTGCCCCACTACACGCACACCCCCTCAAAATCTCCAACCCTGGGGATGGGGGGGGGGGGGACTCTTGGCCTGGGCTCCCTGAAGCTGGCCCTCCAGGGCCAGCCCTTCAGGCCCACAAGGTTCCTCTCCGAGGCCTCCCAGCTTCTGGCCATCTCCCGCATGTGGGCCTCCACCTTCTGGCGGGCCTGCATCAACACCTCAAGCTGCACCCTCAGGTCCGTATCTCCCGGACCTCCACCCTCAGAGTCTGGGTCCGTTTGGTGTCCTGTACCATGACCACCTGAATCCCGGCCTCTTGCAGGCCCCACTCTGTCTGGATTTCTTCATTGGTGACTGGCTCAATGCCAGTCTGTGTCCTAACCTCCTGCTGGTCCCCTCCATCTCCGTCACTGCCTCTGCCCCCTCTCATGGGTGGCCCAATTATCTCTTAACATGGCCCAGTTTCTGGCAGCTCCAGAAGGCTCCCCGCCTCCTTGCTGCCTTGGGCCTTTTCCCCTCCTTTCTGGGCCTAGCCCTCCCTGGGTCATGTTCCGTGGGCAATCCCTCCAGAGGTGCCCTCGCTGTCCACAGGCCCAACATGTCCACAGCTGCCTGGGTTCCCTCACCCAGAGGACTGTCTTAGGGACTTGTCCCTGCTTGGGATGAGGCACCCTAGCCCCACCCCAATAGGGACAATCCCTTTTTAAATGTCCATGCCCTGTATGGGCACAACACACCCTACGTTCCCTGCCCAGCCTCCGGGTCCTAGCGCTGGGCATTCCGTCCCAGTCTCGGCAGCTCCTCCGAAACTCCCTTCTCAGGAGTTGTACCAGGGCTCACTGCTCCCTTGCCAGCTGCACCAACTGTTCATAGAGGGCCCTCTGCACCTCCCATAGTCTCTCTTGGGTCTCCCAGATCCCATGCAGGTCATCCACCCCCTTCTGCTGGGGCACTGATGCCAGGGCCCAACCAGGGGCCTCCACCAAGAAAACCCAGTGTAGCCAGGATCCATCATCACCTTACTCTGTCTGGTAATAGTCCCACAGTCCTTGCCCTACCCCTTGTATCGGGGTGGGCCACCTATGCCCACATTCTCCACCACTTGTAGTGAAGCAATGACTCACCAGTGCAGCACCTCCTGCTGGTCATCTCAGGAATTAGCTCTTTCCAGCACACTGAGCGCCCTCTGCTAGCTCACCTGCTATTGGCCCTATGTCTCTCCCAGGCCCCTTTACCTCAGGGTTCTGCCCCACAGTACCCCCACATTCTGGGTCACCCCTCCCACAGAGCCCCCAACCCTCTATCCCCACCTTGCTTCAGGGGCTACTGCCAGTCATCATCTAGCCCCTGCTCACTAGGGCAGACTTCAGTCTGTAAACCACTCATCACTGTCAAGGGGGGTTTGGAGCAGCTGCCTCTGCCTAACCCCAGGCTACATCTCTGCAGCCCCAGTACCTCTGTAGGCCTTGCACAAGGCCGCAGCCTGGAGAGTTATCAGGCTGGAGCTCCCCCAACTCCTCTCACCGCTCCCCCAGCACTACTCTCCCAAGCAGCCAAGTCCTTCTCTCTCCACAGCTAGAGAGGGACTAGCTTAGTGCCTGGCTCACAGCCCTTTTATAGGGTCAGCTGTGGCCCGATTGGGGAAGCAGCCACAGCTAGAGCCACGCCCCAATCAGGCTAGCCTTTTCTCTCTGGAGCAGGGTAACTGCCCTGCTACATCATGTTTTCTAGACCTTTAATAATTTTTGTTGCTCTTCTCTGGCCTTTCTCTAATTTGTCCATATCTTTCCTGAAATGTGGCACCCAGAACTGGACACAATACTCCAGTTGAGGCCGAATCAGCATGGAGTAGAGAGAAAGAATTACTTCTCGTGTCTTGCTTACAACACTCCTGCTAATACATCCCAGAATGGGGTTAACTTTTTTTGCCACATTATTTCACTGTCAACTCATATTTAGATTGTGATCCACTATGACCCCCAGATCCCTTTCTGCAGTACTTCTAAAGGCAGTCATTTCCCATTTTGTTTGTGTGCAACTGATTATTCCTTTTTAAGTAGAGTACTTTGCATTTGTCCTTAGTGAATTTCATCCTATTTACTTCAGACCATTTCTCCAGTTTGTCCATATCATTCTGAATTATAATCCTATCCTCCAAAGCACTTGCAACCCCTCTGAGCTAGGTATCATCCATTAAGATTTAGATTCATTACCAAACATGTGATGGCTCTCCGGTAGTGAATGGTATAACTACCACACTTACGTAATAGTGGGAGATTGATATGGTGGTCTCAGTTATCGATTCTGATACTAGATTAATCTAAATCCCTAACAGAGCTAGGAGTTACCCTAAGACTAAGACTTTGCTTACTTTTACCCTTCCTGTTCCCTTTGCTCAAAAATTGATTATATTTTGATACTATAAAACTCTTTTAGGAATTATATCAATGAATACTAGACATTTAACACTTTTAAATCAGTCCCTAATAAATATGGTGCTTTAAATTGGTAAGCATTTCCTAGTATTAGAAATTAGCATAGCTAATGGTATCTAAATACTTTCTATTCTCCAATGTGAGATTAATTTTTCTTTTAATTAAGTCACATTGCAGAACAAAACACCAGATGAGATTCTTGAAAGACATTTGTTAGTGGATGACTATTTACTCTACTAGGCATAGAAAGAAATCTGAGGAGAAAGAAAAGTCATTATTTCCCAGAAATTCCCCCAAAGCCTTCTGGGACCTCAGCCTCCTGCTCTAGATGTATGCTGGGAGCTGAGCTTAGAGGAACAGCCACAGAAGTAAAAGTGAGAAAATGAGATGCCCAGAGAAGGATACCAGTCCCTGGACACTTTGAGCAACAGCATTGCCCTGCCCAGTCTTTGTCTGATGCCCCATCTTGAGCAGGAAGTGGGCCATCTCACAGGAGACAATCATGAATTTGTAAGGGTTGTCATCAGTGTACAGACCACTTATGTAACAATCCAACTACACATGCTTTTATTTGGCTTCTTTAGAACTACAGAACTTCACAAATAGGGCTGGGAGAGTACAGGGAGCTCCTTACTCCCAGTCCAGCTGCATTACACACAGTGTTGTGCTTCCCAAGCACAAGCGAGGCTCATCTTCTGCTCCTTGCAGAGCTATATGGTTGTGGTGGTTTGGCATGGTCTCTCTCTCTCCCTCTCCCTCTCCCTCTCTCCTCCAGGGAGTCCTGGCTTCAGAAAAACACTAGTGGAAGCTGATACCACACTTTGTCAGGTATAGCATGTACCACTTTTGAACATTAATCCTCCCTCCACTACTGTCCAGGTACTACAGCTGTGACACTCATAGCCAGGCACATACACAAGCACTCTATTGGCTCTTTGAACCACAATTCAGCCCAATATGTAGTTGCATCTTTTTGGTTTTAAGTAGTAAGTAATAAAAATATTCCCACTCAACCGTCTCTATGCTGCAAACTCCAGTTATATGGATGCATTTCTAGCACTACCCTCCAGTTATAATGGTGTCCGCTGTTAAATAACAAAGAAATGAAATGTTAAAAGGTTAGAGTTATGAATCTGTCACACACTGTATTGCAATTCTTGAAGATATTGTAGCATAACATTTCCCATCACAATAGCTAATCTTTCAGAAGGCTGATATCTGAACAATAATGTTTGTTATAAAAAAAAGTACCAAGCCATCTATGTGTTACATAATCCCTACCTTGGGATGAAAGCAATGTGATTGTTTTCATTAACCTTTCATTCTTATAAAAGGGCAAAATCAATAAATTTATTCAGGCAAGTGAAAGGCAATTTCAAGCCATTTCACATGAGATTTCATTTCCATGGCTTTTTTCCTCCCACAAATTCTAATAAAAAATAATATGATCTGTCCAAACATAAGACAAATGTAAAAACTAAGATACTGTCAGCTTTTCAAAGACACCGAATGAAACCCTCTTTTTACAGCTGGATAACTGTCTTACTAAAACTACTGCTTTCTTTGAATCATAACAATTTGCAAGGCAATGTTCTATTGACAACCTCTGAAGTTCTGAGTGTGTCAACTCCAGAATGATGACTAGTAAGTTATATACATCTGACTGAGGTTCCATGCCTAATAGAAAGCAGCTCATCACATGGAAGAAGTGAACCAAGCCCTTTTTAGATAAAGCAGATACAATATATATTTATTTTGTATGACAAATTAGGCAATTTCTTTTCCATGCACTCTGCCCTTTAATGCTATGAACATAGACTAAATTTTCAAGGGTTTTGATACACTCTTCAATCATTACTGCTGCTGTCACATATTCCATGGCACTTTGAAGCCAACTTTTTAAGACATTTTCCAGAATATCTATCAAAAGTATTGATAAAGCCACAAAGTAATTCTTCTGCAGCTCTGTTCTTCATAGGGGACAAAACATTGCCCAAAAGCATAATAGAATACTAACAACCATTTAATTTCATCTACAATTTTATTTCACCTCTTTTGAAGAGTCCCCTGCATTTGTAAGTATTTCTTTGTGTTCCAAACAGAGGAGAGGTGGGTTCTTGTTTTTTTATTTTCTTTTTTTAAACCAATAGTACTCTTTAAAAGTGTCTTTGGAAACTAAAGATCATTAACTATTTCTGGGTGTCTAAATTCTATAAGCACATGCTTATTTCTGTCTAGTTAAGTTATTATACCATGCTCATCACCATGGTAGCCGAGTGCTTGGGTTTATTAATTATGATTAGTAGTACAAATTTTATCATAATTGTCATTTTTATATAACTTTGGGATTTCATTCTCTGCTAATATTAAATGTACATCATTAGGGTTTGGAAATCAGGCTTAGATGAGTTCAAATCTCAACACAGAATTTATCCACACTATCTAAATCTCTTGAATTTGAAAACTGAAGGTTCTATTCTGCTCTGTTGGAAGTCAATGACAAAACTGCAATTGACTTCATTGGAAGCAGAATTGGATCTTTAGGATGGGAATCTTGAGAGCAAAGGGTTTCTTGTGTGAATTCTGACATTTTCAATTCCATTCCCTGATCTATAAATTCTACAATAACTATCTTCTTGAGTGTTTTGGCACTTCAGTGTCTAGTCATGGCCAAAAACTAGACATGAAAAATCCTTTATCCAAATATTTCAGAACATGAAAAGAGATCCATTGTCCATTAGCTTCAGATCATCAAAACATTTGAGTACATGCTTAATTTTAATGGGACTTAACTTGTGCCTATATGCTGTGGAGAAATGGGGCCTTAATTCTGAACCTGTGACGTTCGCCATTTTTCTCTCTGTTAGTGAGACGGATTAGGTCTTTATCTAAACTGCTTCAAAAATTCCGGTAGTGTGCAGAAAAGTCATCAGTATCAATAGTCGGTCTGCTACCACAAGACGAGGAGGTCCAGAGCAGGAACATTTGACCTAGGCTGAGGGATGCGGAAGAGTGATACTGGCTTCCATACAAGTCTTCAGCCTCTGGGTATCTACTGTTCAGGTTGCAATAAGACTGAGGGGGCAACTACTCTCTGCAGGATCATCCCCCTTGAAGCCTTTGAGGAAACCTCAAAGACAATGCTGAAATTGGCGCAGCAGTAATGTTACAGAAACTGGAGCTAAAAATATTTAAACAAAAACTCATCATTACTTGGATTGTTTTCCATAAAAGAAAATGAAATCGCACAAAAATAAAGATGAAAAAATAATACAGGGAACAAAAACTAGCTAAGTAGGCAGATGGACCTAGGACCATTAAATGCCTCCTTCCATCTGAAAATGTTACTGTGTTCTGTTACTATGTTATTATGCTCCTTCATAATTCACCTTCACCTAAAAATAATTAAAAAAAAAGAGGTGTCAAGGGAATATACTGTGAAGTCTGTCTCTAATTCTACAGAATAAAGTAAGAAGGGGCGGGGGGGAGGGGAGTAACAGCATAAACAAAGATTTAAAAAGACAAAAGAAAGATGCTCTTGTATCCTGCACCAGGTGATCCTCTGCTCAGGTTGTGAGGGATACGACTGTTCATGGTCACAGTAGCAACCTGACTGTCAAGCAAGTGACATGTTTCTCCTATACTGGGATCAGTTGGGTTAGCCATAGAAATGATTTTGTGGTCAGAATATATATTATCAATGTTTATTATCCGAGTGCCCAAAAGCATGTTAGGTTCTTCCCAGAAACATGCAGAGACAGTTCCTGGATGCTTTAGAGCTTTAGTTTGTTTGTTTTATTCAATTAATTCTGGGAGCTCTGTAACAAGGTGGCATGGTTGTTTAGCTGACCCAGCCTGAAAGTACCTGGTAAGAAACCTCTTTCCAATTTGACTGATTTCTGCTGATTCTTTGTGGCAGCAGGCACTTATTAACTCCAACCTGCGTATAAGAGCTCTTTAGGCAGAGGGAAAAAACTTGGGAACAACCAAATCTGGGGAGAAAGCCAAACATTAGGAAGATTATGTTTAGATTGAATACTCTGTGTTTACATTCTGTTCAGAACAAAGTAAGAAACCCCCAGATTACAGGCTGCTTTATGGCCAATCGAAATGTTTGTTTTTATACTCTGTACACGCAGAGTTCCTTTGCTTGTACTCCAATTTAAAAACATTAATAAGTAAGTTATTGTTTAAATATAGACACCAACTAGACCATTTTATCAACTAAACGTAGGCCTGGCTTCTTTTCCGAAGTCAATCAGAATTAATCAATTACGCCTGGTTTTGCATTTAAGATTTGAAATGAATTTTGTTCTTTTTAGTCGGGGGGAAATTAAACTCTTTCCATCTCATTGTTAAGCAGAGGCTTAGGGCAGTTTCCAGGGTAAGGAAACTTTTATGGGCTTGCCTACGCTTAAAAGGCTGCAACAGCATAGCTGCACCAATGTAGCTGTGCCGTTATGGCACTTCAGTGAAGATGCTACCTATGCCAGTGGAAGGGCTTCTCCCACTGGCATACATAATCCACCTCCCTGAGAGGCAGTAGCTATATCGACAGGAGAAGCCGTCCCATTGACATAGCGCTGTCTAAACTGGTAGTTAAGATGATATAACTGCGTCTCTCCAGGCTTGGATTTTCCACACCCCTGAGTGACGTAGTTATACCGACATAAGTAGCTAGAGGAGACCAAACCTATGTTTCAGTTATATGGGGGCTGATTTTCACCTCCACAAGAGCTTCACTGGGTGCAGAGAGGGGTTGGGGCAGGGCATCAGGAAGCCTTATGGTTTCCTAATATCCAGCTCTGATGCAGAGCTCCTGTCTGTGCTGAATTGTGCCAGTGTTAAAAACTCTGAAATGGACCCTATACCTACAGAGGACCGGCATAGTGGAGCTCCATTTAGCAAAGCCCCCTCCCCACTCCCAGAACACTTGCTCCTGTCCCCAACAGAATCCTACACTGAGGGCGAGAAGGACCAGAAGCAAAGAACCAGCCCAACAGAGAGTTCATTTATCCCAAGGGAAAATCTCCCCTGGGAATTTGTGGCCAGAGTATGGCCCTTTAACACTACTTGAGTGGCACAAAGGGGTTGTGATGCACCAGAGAATCTGGCCCATCAATTTCTGAAGCTATGAGTTCATAATGAAAACTGACAAATCTAGAGCAGTCACAGGAATTAATTATGGCTAATTAATTTTGTAGTAAAGTGTTGCTTGAAAAATTAATGTATTTAAAAGAATAATTATAGGAGAAAGGGTAATTTTGTTCTGGTGTAGGAAGGCAGACTCAGAGTCAAAGAAAAGTAGCTTGCGTTGTGTGGGAACTGTTTGCAGAGATAGAAATTCTTCAGGCTCTAATGTCAAAGCACCATTGATTGGTGCCCCATTGAAATTCATTTGAGAAAGCAATGGGGTATCAATCACTGGTTTTCTGATGCCACAGAATCTCACCTTGGCCCACACTGCGTACTAAACCAAAATGTTTATTTGAAACCGCACTATGAAAGGGTGTAATGCACTGTTGGACAGTTGTGTTTTAAATAATATTCATATATATTATATACATACAGGTAACAGAAGCTATATTTAACTTGCATCCACTCCAGCCTACACTTCTTGCACATCCAAAACTTTCATTGATGCAGAGGATACTTTTTCTGTCTCTTCATGTTTGTGTGTGTTCAGAGCATGACTTCAAACTACATGTACACACTGACATGCACAAAATACATGTACAGATGCATTTATAATTTGCACCTAATTCATACAGATACTTATTGCAATAGCACATGCACATGGGGCATGTGTGCGCTAAAATGCCACTTGTACATCAACTTTCGATGTTTCCCTATGTTCCACAATCCTTGCCACAAATAATGAGACCATCTTCTGGTACAAAAGGGGCAAAAAATGCGGGAGGGAGGAAAGAGGCCTATTTATTTTAGAGCTAGCACTGAGTCACACTTCTCCATAAAGGCCCTCATTTTTTCAGCATACTTATTCAAAACAAGGTACATAAGAGAGAATAAGTAAACAAAAGTACATACATTTGGTATAATGTTTGGTACATTTGGTATAACTCTTCTGGGAGCAGTGTAGTCTCCATATCACAGTGGTCATCTTCCTTCTGCCTCTCCATTACCATAACATCTGAACACCTCACAATCTTTCTGACATGTATCCTCAGAACATCACTGTGAGCTAGTGACGTACTATTATCCCATTTTACATATGAAGAACAGAGGCACAAAAAGTCTGTGGCAGAGCTAGGAATTGAATTCAGGTCTTCCAAACCCCAGATTAACACCCTAGCCACTGGACTATGCTTTATCTCAAAAGATTTTGATAACTGAGTGCAGTTGTCTTGTCTTCTTCACTTGAGTGTCTGAAGGAATTCCTTTGGGTCCTAGCTTCTTAATCCCCAAATAATTGTTGCCTCCCTTCATTATGGAAACTAGGATATGGGGAAATCCTAATGAAGATAGCCATGTTTGGGTTCAGAAGGTTCTATCCTGACACTAGAACATGTTGTTGAACAGCTGTGAATGCCTTAAACATGCCATTGAGGTAAACAAAACATGACAGATATCCTAGTCAACTAGAAAGAACACATTTGCAGTGCCAGCAGCTTTATTAATCAGCAAAACCACAGGCTACAGCAAACCAGACCTGCACTGCTCCCAGTTCACATAAAAATGTAGAAAGTTGGAGATCACCTTTCACCCAGCGCAACTGATTCTTCACAATGGCACCATATTTCTGAAAGGAGCAAACATGTAATTAAACTGACAGATGCCATAGTGTGACTTGGTGCTGCTTTTAACATTGACATCCTCATTATGGCTTCCAGCCAATAAACCAAGGCTAATTCAAGTATGCTCAGGGATTTAAAAAGGTACACAGCAAGACTGAAGGGAACCATTCATTTTCAATGAAGAACTGAAAATAGATGCCATCTAATGTTCTCCAGTCTGTGTGTTGTGGAGAAGGGTCCTCTTGGGGTCTTTTCCAAATATCCAAAAGCCAAAAAGTAAGTTTTCTAATTTCACTTGTCAGTGTTTGCCTGATTTCATTTTCAGTGACTTTCTGGCCTTGGGGTGTCCACTAAAGTAGTAAATTGACTGGGAAATTGATTTTCCAAGGAGCTATGCCTGAGGTGGCCCACAATTAACTTGTCATTATTCCATTATTAGCTATGGCACTAAACAATGTTTCCTTTTGAATAACCTCAGGTCTAAATCAGATACTTTGAATCCAGATTGGCTTCACATATCAGACATGCTAACCTGATACATCCTTTACTTAATGTTGTGATATGTGGTAATATACTAACGTTAGGATCCTACTCTGATTTGGTTTTCTTATGTGGATCAGTTATACAGGTCACCTCGTGATTGTTTAATGTGTCAGTTCTTGTCACTAACTGCCTGCCTGCACAAGCTCCCATACAAGGAGTTCAGCTGTCTATGCATTTTACACATTTAGTTAAACAGGGACTTGCAGAGCACCTGTTTGCTTCTCCCTCCTCCCCCCATCATAAAATATTACACATTGAGTTTGTCTCCATCTGTAAGACATGTTACTGAATTATTAATGTTCTTATAACTATTAGGACGGTTGCTTGTTTTGGGAAAAAATAAGCCTGATTAAAAATTAAACCTTAGAAAAAAATTTTAAAATCAAGTCTTGACATCTCTATATATAAGGATACAATGTGAAATAACTTGCTTAGGAAGACCCCAGCTTTTTTCCCTGCTATTGACTGATGATTCTACATGATCATGTGATTCTCCCTAATCTAATATTTTGGATTTTCCCTCTGGTAATAGCAAAAGCCACTGAAATGTTTTAGGAAGTACCTTACATTCAATGAACGTTTTAAAATATAAAATTTTTACTATTTTCCCATTTTCTTGGATTCAAGGAGTAAGACACATACTCCTAGAACATGTAGATTCAAATGTTGGATACTCATGCATGACCCCTGTTGAGTAAGTGGTAGTTGCACATGTGCATTCAATGCCACAAATTGGCCCTTAATTTAAGACCTCTGTTCTGATTACTTGGAACAGGAAGGAGATGGGTTATACACCAAATCCAGCAGTAAAACTGAAATTCAGACTATGGCACTGTTGATTGAGAATAGATCATACCAACCATGATGGTCTACAGAAATGACTGCAAGAGTAGGGGGACTCATGAGTTCTAATTTCAGCTCAGCCCAGAATAGCAGCATAGCCTTCTTGACACTTCAAAATTTGCATCTCTTGTTGAGACATCTGGGCATCTCAGATTAGGCACCCAAAAATTGAGGCAATCATCATCATCATCTATCTTTGGCAAGCATTTCTGCTAGGATTGTGTTGTAAATTCACACTAACCAGTAGTGAGCTTAGTTTAAAGGAAGGCATACTTTCTCCAAAGCAGGATATAGACTATAGTTTGACAGCTGAAGTGATTACATGAGTTCTCCTCACAAAGATCTCTTCTCAGGTGTGTTTCTCATCTGACTCATCCTAATCAAAATTGAGTCTGCTTGACTCTTCCCCCACAGGTTCTCCTGAGTTTGAACTTTCCTACTCATGTTGCTGAAGATGAAGAACGAACATTCCAGCCTGGAAGACTCTTCACTGGATTCACTCTTGTTGCTGTGTCACAAAATGCTGTGCCAATTAATTTCCGGACGCCTCTACAACAACTTTATTCTTCATCCCTGCTGAATCCAATGAAATATTTAGTTGAAAGGAAAGATTTGTCACCCCTTTGTGAATGATTCTGACTTCTAGTAGTGGTGCATGACTTCAGAAGTGATGCTGACATTATACAGCACATCCTGGGCTCTATCCTGCAAAATGCTCAGCCCTGCCACAGAGTGCTGAATACCCTCAATTCCCACTGATTGGAGGGGGGGGGGAATAACTTTGCTGCTTTCTGATCTGCAAGTCAGACTTTTCTCAAGTCAGTTATTTCCATTTCAGGAAAACACCTCCTAGTTCTTTGAGTCCAACCCTTACTTGAAAAGATCTTCACTGAAAGGTAGATACCACCCTCTGGAAGAAAAATAAATAAATACAACAGTTGAAGAGTCTGGTATGTGCAATGGAGCATACTCGGTCTCTGATCTGACGTCCCAGAAGCCTCACAGATTCCAGTAAGTGTGAGTTTATTTACATTCCCATCACCCACACAATACAGTCTCATGTAGTAAATATTTAGTGTTCCTTGCCCTTTATTCCTTTCCCACCAGGCCAGGGAAGAACAGAGGGCTCCCTTCCTTGGGAATCTCAGTACGTACTAGGCTCTCAGCTAGCCCAGGTCCTCCCCCTCACTTCCTTCCTGTGTGTGTGTTTTTTTTTTTAAAATACCCCTCAGCTGATGGCTCATTGGTTCAATCAGCCCTCTAAGCCTTCCCAGCATATTTGCTGCACATCCCCACTCAGCCTTCTCCAGCAGCACTGGTTGATCACTTATGCAATCAGAGTGCTGGATCACCTGTTAGCTTCCAGCCCTCTCACAGTACGTCACTGCATGCAAACACCACTGCCTTAAAGGTCTCAACTACACAAATGCAGTAGATCAGGATTTCTACCTCACTTTTATCATGTCATAATACAGCAGATCTCTAGAGATTCCACGCAGAAGATACTGTTGGCCCTTTAAATGTATCAGTAAAGCCAAATTTGGGAACATGCAGTGTGGACTAATATCATGGCCATGAGTGATTAAGATCTTTACATTAGTGTACACTAAATTACTGGCATTGCCTGCAGGAAATATACTGTGCATCCTTAATATCCCATTTTTCTGCTATTGTACTGTTACGATGGACTCAAAGTACATTCAGAATGTCAGATTTAAAGACTGCAAACAGGCCCTTAACTTTTAATTGAGACTTTAAAAATCAACATCCCCTTTCAGTCAGTCCATTTTTATTTCATTTTAGCCAAAGTCAGTCATTGTGTAATGACACTGACGTGTGTAACTCAGAAGTATTCGTTCTAGAGTTCTCTTCACCACAGCATTGACTACAGAGGATAAAAGGTGACTCCATTGAAATAAAGCAATTCTGTGTCAAGTCATCACTTCTCTTTTCTAATTCAATTTGTTATATTTCATGCTGTTTTGTGACTGTAATTAAATCCACAGTGGCAGGGGTCATTGTATCCACGGTCCATGCACTACCAGTAATGAATTAGGGCATGGTCTTGCAAACCCTGATTAAAGAGCATTACTTACATGAGTAAAAGCTTGTAAGAGCAAGTCTGTGTAAATCCAGATTGCACTCTGTTTTCTTGTTCTTATATAATGTTAGCTTTTCATGCTCCAAAACCCATTATGTGCTCTCTATTTCTGAAAATATTACTTCGTGCCATGGAGGTGCATAGCACTTGACAGACAGACAGATAGATAGATCCTGGACCCAAGTGGTCCCATGTCAAACATTCAGAATTTCTATGGCTTATTGGGGGTCTTCAACTGTGGATGTTTGCACTGATCCTGAGGTCTAAGGACTGCCCTCCCTTCTACCATTGCAGGCAGACAATCCTTTTAATTCCCTGTGTATGGAGTTGAAGCTTCCTACTGCACTGAAACAAAGTTATTTTCAGTACTATATTCACGGTCTTTGACGTATCAAGAGACTCTAAAAGCACAGGTATCTGTAAGAGATTAACCTGAACCTAAGCACTGAATCATAACACTCCCACACTTTGTGAAAGTTTGAGTCTGGATCTGAATTGTGTGGCTAACCCCAGCTCAGAATCAAATTGCCCTGGATCTGAAGATCTCTGCCCTTTTGGAAAATAAGATATGAAACAGAACTCTGCAAATCAGGCACATCTGTAGTATCTAGAGATTTCATATGTTCCCTCTTCCAACAGTAATATTTTTCTACTCGCTATTAAGAGAACTTATTTTGAGGTTTAAAATTTTTACATGGATGGCATTCTTGCCAACACACTGATGTTTGTTAGAACTTTAGCTGAAGTAATGCATTAAAATCTCCTCAAGCTGTGGGCTGTAAATCTCATGAGAATACTGGTAGTGGCCATTTTTTCACTTATATAGCATCCTAGATGTGCATGGCACAAACACAGAAAGGCAAAGTCCCTCACCCAAGGAATTTATCATCTAATGTAGAAAGGCACAGCACAATGATTAAAGGATCAGCTATAGGTAGTTAAGCCCTTTGACCTAAATTTTCAAAAGCAGCTAGTGATTTTGGAAACCCAATGTGACACTTTAGATGGCCCCGATTATCAGAAAGCACTGGGCATCCTCCCTCTGAAAGTCAGGCCCCTCAATCTCTGTTGGTGCCAAAAATAGAGACACAATAGCATTAGTCACTTTTGAAAGCTTACAGCTCTCACGCTTCACTTCTGGTCCAGTATGAAATCAGGAAGATGTATAAAGAATGAAAAGTAATTTTTTAAAAAATTACCCAAACCTTTTGAAACTCAAAGAATTTAGTTCTAGACTGGTTCACATATTGGCAAAAGTTATGGTTTCTTTTTATTTCATCTATGATGGTTAGCACCTCATTCCTTATAAGGCAAGTATTTTCAACAGCCCAAAACCTCATCTTTGAAGTTCCTGTAAAAATACTACCCTCAATGTAGACTTTTCAGCTGAATCTGAAATATATTCTCTATTGCTGCCAGATGGGTTCACTTACATATTTTTGGTTATTAGTTCACAGAATTAATATTAAAAATAAAACCAGACAGATCATCAACAAGTGTAATTTAATATAGTTCCATTGAAGCCAATAGAGCTATGCTGATTTACAGAAGCTGAGGATCTGGTCCAATTGATTCTAGAAGTTGCATTTGCAAGACCAAATCACCACCATGTTACTGGTCAGGATCCTACATAATTCTATCCTGATCTTGATTTAAAATCAAACTGGCTTGATCTATTGTACAGTGCTAATTGTTAGTTTGAAAATGTAATAACCATTTTCAGAAAAAGCAGATACTATTTGCAGAATACTTTCGCTGCAAAAATTGTGTGCGTTTTTAGTACATGCATTTAGCCTGGATGTGCAGCAGTCACTGTGATGTGCAAAGACTTTAGGATTTATGTTGTCAATCAGAAAAATTAAAGTGTTCCCAAGTAGGCTTTAAAACAGAAATTAGGATGATTTGAGAGAAGACTTTACAGTCAATTGTGTCAAAAACCCCTGGATTAAAGTATCACCAAGTAGACCTTGACACAATATATTATAACAGCTCTGAAGACTAGCTTTTTCCTATATGATTTATAAAACTTGACTTCAAAGCAGTGTGGTTCTAATGCCTTGCCTGTCCTAAAAGAACCAATTACATATTTGATATCATCTAATCCACTCAATTAAGAATGTTATCGTCTTACTGTGAAGATGGAAGATTAACATAGTAGTCATCCAAAATATTCTGGGTGACAGTGTATGCAGTTAGATCTGTGAAGTAATCTCTAAATACAGAGTTAATTCCAGTTGTGCTAGAGGTTATTTGTTCTACCTCATTTCTGATCTGATATTCCGTCTCAGCTGTCCTGCCAGACACAAGGTATTTTAGATTTATTGCTTTACTTGTAGGCTTTGGGATTTGTTTTTATTATACCATATATTTTCTTTATTAAATAAAGGGTATAGTTTCGTCCTTTGGCTGCAGAATGAGAGAATTCTTACATTGGTTAATTTAGATATCAGAGTCACAACTCTGGAATGAAGGTTTTTATTACTGATTGAGTACCATAAAATAATCTGCCTTCCTTTACAGCTTTTTTGAGTATGCCAACAACATTTCTGCCTGATTTTCAGTGTTTCTGAGCTCACATACACATCCATGATACAGCAAATGGAAGTCCTTGACCCCAAACTCTGTATCCTCCCACAACTCCTGTGTCTGTAAATAGGCCTGATCACCTCAGCAACATGGCCTGTGCCTACTGTGAAGTTGGTTGTAGTACAGTAGCACCACCAGGGGTTGAGGTCATTTGGCCCATGCCTTGCACAAATACATTGTGGCAAAGGGACTGACTTTGAGTTTACAATCTATGGCCCCCCCATGCTTGCAACTGAATCTGTGCAGATGGATGCAGCATTCATGTAGAGCCCTGTTGAAGCATAGCTAGTGCATACAGTGCTTTCAGCACCATACACCAGTCAAGAGTGTATAGTGCTTCATTTCAGAGTAGCAGCACCAAGGAATCATCCCGTCTCACAGGGCAACTGTTATAATCACTGCCTCTCCTAACAAACCCTGCCTAGGGCCTGATTTAGCCCCTTAAAACAAATATGCAGGTATATTTTGAGTGACATGAAGTAAGAAAATGCCAATCCATTATAAAAGTTAAGAGAAACAAAATTAGATTTATATCTAGGCAGTTATTTCTTGAGGGTTAAGTTTCCAAAGATGTTCTCTGCCTGGCCTCAGTCTGTGTCTGTGCCTAAAAACACACAAGTGTACAATTCTTAAGAACTAGCACTTGAGTTCCCAAAAGGAGGTTTGACTTATCTGCTTTCTGTGATTGGCACACAAGTGGTAGGGTGCAAAACTGTGCACACAAGACCAGAGTTTTTTTAATTAATAATTAATATATGCTCTTAATAGAATGCATCAATATTTAATGATATAAGAGAGAATTCATATTAATGGAACAAAAGATGCCAGCTGGAATCTTATTTCATTAGATAGATGACAGCAAAATAAGTGAAACTTTCTGGAATCTGACCATCTTGTTACTAACATTAGCATCCAGTGATCCATGGGCAGCAGGAGAAGCTTCCCCTGGGGGAGGCTAACTCCCTGTCCCACCTCTCCCACCCATGTCTGTGCCCACAGTCCTCTCCTGCTCCATCACAGACCCCACCCCCTCCCCACTACATCCCTCCTCTTCTTCCCTAACCCCCGCGGGGGTGTGAGGAGGGATGCAGTGAGTGGTCTCGTGGGGCAGGGGAGTGGAGGAAGAGAGGGATGTGGCAAGCAGCGGGGGACTTGCAGGGGGTAGGAGGCTGGAGGAAAGGAAGGATGCAACAGGTGACGTGGTGAATGACAAGGACCTTTGGAGACGGGGGCCGGGGGTGGAGGAGAGGAGGGACTCACCAGGCAGGTGCAGGGGGCCTCGGAGAAGGGGTGAAGCAGGGAAGGGAAGAGGCGGAGCGCAGGTGGGGCCACCACGGCCCAGGCATCCTAAGCCTCCCTTGGCCTACTTCTGGATTCCAAAGGCCAATTGTTCATCACTTACAACTGGCTTATAATACAGTACTTTTTGATTTAGATCCATTTATACAAAAATCCTAGCATTCTGATGTGACCTTGAGCAAATCATTTAATTTTGCTGAACTTCAAATCCCCCATCTGTAAAATGGGATTCTCACCCTTTGTCTTGTCTGATTAAATTATAAGCCATTTGGGAAAGAGTCTCTTACTAAGTGTATGTACAATACCTTGCCCAATGGAGTCTGAGCTCAGTTAGTTCTTCTAGATGCTATTGTAATACAAATAAAATAAAATAATAATAATAAGTAGGCCAAATCTTGCCTCACGTTCATCTCTTCACTGTAGGAGATTTGATGGGTGGCACCACGGCAGTATTTGGCCTACTCTTCATAATGTACACAGGGGGAAAAGTCACTTTCAGACCATGGGGCCAGAACATATATTTATATATATAGTCCTGTCGGTATCTAGACACTAGCAATTATAGCCTGTACTTTTTACAGAGCCAAGGTTCTCATTGACTTGAAAGGCAATTCTGAGCTCCTTAGGACCAAATCCATATTGTACATTTTTGGTATTTGCAACAGTAGATATTGCAAATAGATACTAACTCAGAGGTACCTGAGAAATATTTCTAACTCCCCAAAACAAAGAACCATCATTCATTCTTAAATTCCTTCTGCCTACTGCTGTTTTTGACACCCAAACCAACTTTGACCTACCTGTTCATTGAAATAAGGTACAATCACTTTTCCTTTCTGATGAAGGCAAAATGTCATTTACCATCTGATGGCTGTGAGGTGTCCTACATGAGATCAGTGATCATCTAGCTCCTGATGGCCAGAAGTTCACAAGGGAAAAAAAAAAGCCACCACAGTTGGCAAACTGACACGTTTATTAGTCTCCTGAGAAAAGTTAAACACTGGATGAGCATGGAGACATGGCTACTCTCTCAGTGCTACAGGTAGTTTCTCCTGGGTAAATTGGAAGTGTACTAGAGGTGACTAGGGGGAGGAATTCGCACTGAAGCAGATTGTGCTTCAGCTGAGTAAATAGAAGGCTGCTAGTAACTAAGTACCTGTCATAAGCACAAGAAAAAGGATTTTAAAAGCTGAACCATGGGTAATAATGCCACTAGGTCTCATTAAACATCATCAGGGTTGGGTTTACTTCAAAAGAAAATTCCATCTTTTGCATCCATAACTGCTGTTTTGATGATTAATTGCAAGCATCTGCCTTAAAGTGAACCCAACAAATTGAATTTATAAATTTACCATTATTATTATGCATGCCAGTGCCAAGAGTAAGTGTCTCTCTGGTCATTTAAATTAAAGGAAATCTTTATAATTATATTTTTTAATATAGAGAACTACTGTCAACACCATAATAGCACTTGATATTGTGGGAGTTTACTTTTCTGGACTTTGGTTAGCACAAGAACATTTTTCCAGGACTTTGACTTTTAGGTACTGCCCATATTTTCTCACCTGAGGTTTATAGCTCATCTTCCGTGGTCTTGGAAAATTAAACACTTTAATATACAACAGATTTCAACTGAGCAAGAGAGAGGTCTTGTGATTAAGGCCCTGGACTACAATTCAGGAGAGCTGAGCTCAATTCCCTGCTTGAGCAAGCTGTTTTGGGCCATCTTCTGAATATTACCTTATTCTGTAAGTGGTCTCACTGAAGTTAATGGGACAAACTTGTGGAGTAAGGTGCTGCTCCTTAATCTTTGTTCCAGTTCCCTATTTATAAAAATCATCATCATCGTTCCTTTCTCCCACACTTTTATCTGCTCAGCTATTTAGATTGCAAGCTCTTCAGGACAGGGAAACTTACTATGTGTATGTACAGCACCTAGCACAATAGGGGTCTCAGTCTCTAGCACTACAAAGAACCACCTCATAAGCATAAGTCTAGTCAAAGAACATCATCTCCCTTACTTGCGTACAACTTTTAGCTTTCAGGACACTAACAGAAAAACCCTAGCAAGTTGGGAGCAGTTGTTTTCTCATGTTTTGGTCACTGAAACATTTTCCTACAATCTGATCCATCTCTTCGTCACCTTTCTGCTTCTGTCCATCTCTTTTTCTTCGTCCCTCATCGTCCTGTTCCTTCCCTAATCCTCTTGACCCCCCCCCTTCCATCTGCCCATCTATTTATCAATGTTATTACAGTTAGAGTGCCATACTCATCTCACTAATCTCCCTTGGCTGGAGCAGTCAGTCTGGACAGGTACGTGATGAAATGTCTAACAAAACACATTATATAAAATTCTTTTAACTGCAGTTGTTTCACTTTGAATTTTTTTCTGATGTTGGTCCTCAGAGATATGAGAATTTCACATCTACAACAAGCATCAAAGACATCTGCAAATACTAACTCAGTTACCACACCAGTGGTTGAGGTGTAAGATAGATAGATGATCTATTTACACACAATAGTAGTAGTGATTTGCGTGCACTGATCAGGTAACTAGAATTAAGGACGACATGTCAGAGTCTTCCAACCCAGTCACCCCTGGTATATGCCCAGGCAAAAAACAGGAGCCAAATTCCCTGGTATTGTAGATGGGAGAAAGTGCACAAGAGCATACACAACCTGAACAGAATAGAGTTAATTTCAATGAGTTTCTCCCATTTAAACTAACAGAGAATTGGATCTTATTTTTACCTTTTAATTTGTTTGTCCCAGACTTAAGGAATTCATCAGCTCTTTCATGCCTCTTTTCAGTACAAGAGATGTCTGTATGTTTAAGTACAGGAGTTTCTACACGTAAATGTTACAAACTGATTTGTGGAGGCCACCAGGAAATCTGTTCCTAAAAGCGCATTTCTTATGTGCAGAATCTGAAAGCAACATTAATGTAGTTACATTCCACCAGTAGGTAGGAACCTTTTGCACTTGATGGAGGTGAATTATTGCTATCCCAGCCTGGGAGTGAAAAAGAATGGAGACAGAAAAGGTAAATGTGTAATGAACCATATAACAAGCAGCATGCTTGATCTCAGGGGATGCAACAGAGATATCATTCTGAATGGAAAAAACAGGCCTAGTCTGTGTAGTGCATATAATAAGAGAAGATTGTGCATTATCATGTTATTAGAACTTGCACTTTGCTGGTAGAATAGGATCTCCAGCTGCTGCTAGTTGATCCGCCTAGAGCGGCGACCAGGACAACATTTTTCCATCTGCATTTGGCCAGAAAAGATTGACTTCCTTCCATCCCCCAAAAGTGACTCACATCTTTGAGAACACACATCTGCAAAGTGCTCTCTATGGAGTTACACCTTAAATCTACTTTTAAAATGATACCAGTACAAAGGGGAGCAGCCTGTTTATTAAATGGATCTAATCCAGGACCCATTGAAGTAAGTGGGAGCTCTTCCCTTGATTTCAATAGGCTTTCAATCAGGCCCCACAAACTTGACACCAGTGCTGCCTCTTGCAGGGGCTGGCTGTGGGTTTTAGGGTTGAGTTTAATGTATTACTATTAAGCTATAAAGCTTCAAATGACTTGGATCTGCCTCTTTGAGAAACAGCTTCCCACCCCGCAGCTGCAGTCAGTGGATGTAACAGCATTCCCTCAGACTGATTGGCAGGGCCTTTTCCATGAGCAGTTAACACCTCCCCCATCAGAATTCACCCAGATTTTTGATCTTCAAGACATACTGCTTTGCCCAGACTTTGGGGGCCGGGACCAAAGCCCTGACGTTGGGGTTGATAAATGGGGACGTATTGTTGGAGTGGGGAGCATTTTTCTCCCAAGGGTATGGTTGAGAAAAATCAGTATTTGAACCTGTAATGGACACAAAGGCACTTTTCTGTGTAACGCCGACAGACCCCAGTCATTGGTGAGCGGGATCGAATCGGGGACCTCTGGAGCCGCATGAGCCTCTACCGCATAAGCTAAAAGCCAATTGGCTGTTAGCTAAGGCTGTAGAGCAGACTCATTTCATCTCTCTCTTTAAGTATAAAATATATTTTATATATAAAAGTATAAAGTATTTTATACTTTAAGTATAAAATATAGCTGAGCTACTGGAATGGCGTATATGCATATGCAAATGGGAAGCTACAAAGTGATACATGAGATAATTTTGATTGCCAAGAAATAATCCCAAAATCTTCTCACTGGCTCAGTCTCTCTTCGCTCACTCTCATTCACAGAGCTAGTCACTTTGTTCCAGCTTTTAATGGGGAATGCCCGTTTCTAGAAGCAGGTGGTTTATATGGGATCTAGTGGACCTCCTTAAGTATGTTTTCTTAGCAAAACCTAGACATGAAAACATACCAACTAAGATTTCCTTGTAATCTCTTATTAAATACTGGAGAACTGGCACATTATAGGTCTGCCAGCTGGAAATACAGCTCACTGGCTTCCACAGCCATACACATGGTACATATCACTGCCCAGACAGGTTTGGCCTCACGGCCTCTCCACCCTCCACCAGAGGGAATCATGGGGCCAAAACTGAGTGAGTGGCATTGTGACCCCCACGCATGGGATAATGCCACCGCTCAGGTTTAGCCCTATAGCCCCTCTGTCACGACGGTGGGCCCAACTTTGAGCGGGCACACTGGGCAGTGGGATGGTCAGCAGTGCTCCACCTCACTGCTGCCATGGGTTGGTTCCTGTACCAGGGCTTCCCCACCCAGGCAGCCTGCCCAGCTTTTCCCTGCTTTCAGCAGCCTGTATCCCGCCTCTCAGTCAGGAAGCAATACTGCACCTGGGCCGGGCAGGCTGGAAAGTGGGGCGGATGAGGTGCTGGGGCTGGCAGCTGCGGTGGCAATGGCTCCACAGGAATTGATGATGTGTATCATGGGAAAAAAATTTGGGGTCAACCCTGCTACACTCCTTATCATTGGCGAAAAGATTGATTTACTGAACTGAAGCACAGAGTTAGTGAGCATTTTCTGAGTCATCTTTGAGGCAAGCAATTTTCAAAGATGAACCACAAAAAGTTTAGAGTTTAGTTCCTGTCAGACTTTTATTCAAACTCTTCTTAAGACTCCATCAAGCTCTGTGATCATGTCTGCTGTCCACTCCCATACCGAGGCTTTCCCTACCTGGCTGGAGAACATAAAGCAAACACAATGGCCTGTAATATGATGCTCCTCCAGTGCCTGTCTAAGCCCAGCCAGAAAGCTGATTTTCTTTCTATTTCTGGGCATCACCAGAGAGGCCAGTCATGAAGTCCGAATCCCAACCACATCTGAACACTCAATCATCATTCTGTTTTCGGTACACTTCTACTCTTCCTGTCAGAGCCAAAGAGCTCGGCTGTATTATTCTGCTTTCCCTTTCTGTGTAAGGATTCATTTGATGTCCATGTAGGGTGACCAGATAGCTAGTGTTAAAAAAATCGGGACAGGGGGTGGGGGGGCTATAGGTGCCTATATAAGAAAAAGTCCCCAAAATAGTGACTGTCCCTATAAAATCAGAACATCTGATCACCCTATGTCCATGGGAAATCCGTGTCTGTTGGAGGAGGAAGAATATCAGAGGCAAGATCCACCACACCGAGCTGAAAAATTTTGCCCAATAACCACAAACTAGGGGGGGGGGAAATCTGGAATTTTTGGAATCATGAAGAGAGACAAAAATTTGGAAGTATCTGGTCTTCATTTTGGATGTATGGTTCAAAAATCATTTTCCCCTTCCTCCTCTCCTAGTTTCCTCTCTTTAGTAAGTGTACATAGATATGACTTATTTGTAATATCCAGTATCACAATAACTTTAGTACTTTCAATTGTATATTTGTTAAGTTACATTAGATGCATTTCTTTTTGCCCTGAGCAGATGCCTAATGGCCAAATTGGATCATTTCCCCAATAACTTGGAGGGATCAAATTGATCTACATTTGTATTTTAAATTGCAGCATTTCACACTAACACTGTGAAAAACAAGACACTTCACACTACATGCTTATATCAAATATAAAGTTTTGTCATCATTTTAACCATAGTGTAATCTGTGACAGTTGGAGTTAAAGATTTCAGGGATCAGAATTCAAGGGTGTCATATCAGTTGTACACCTCTGGAAATCAACTGCCAGGAACCAGACACCAGCATAAGTAGCAGCCCTCTATATCTTAAATACCTAATCTGTTACAGCAAGTTCAAAATGTGATAGTAAAGGATTGAAATTCAGAGCCGTCACCTTTTTCCATGCACTCATGGTGGAAAGGATAGTGCTGCAACAATTCAGGCTGAGTTGGCACCACTTCTATAAATCCAGAGCAACACAGTTTAATATCTTTACTAAAGCACATACTCTATAGCAGGGGTTCTCAAACCTCACTGCACTGCGACCCCCTTCTGAGAACAAAAAGTATTACACAACCCCAGGAGGGGGGACTGAAACCGGAAACTGCCCGAGCCCCACTGCCCCCAGTTAGGGGGTTCAAAGCTGAAGCCCAAGGGCTTCGGCCCCAGACAAGGAGCCTGTAACCTGAGCCCTGGCTGCTGTACTAATAATGTGATGATTTAGCCCATCACTTTCAATCAGGCCTGTCACGGGGCACAACCCTCACCGCTGGACTGGCATCTCCTCCCGGTCGCTCTGGGGATTGGCTCAAGGCGACATCCTGCATTCCACAATTTGCACCCAGTCACTCTGCCTCCACTTCCTTCTTCACCCTTACTTCAGGGCCTCTGTTACTTAGGCTTGTCTCCACTTCCCGGGGGATTGACACACGGCAATCGATCCACCAGGGGTTGATTGCTCACCCGTTGATTGTGGTATTCCACCAGAATGAGAAGCATAAGGTAAGTCAACAGGAGAGTTTCTCCTGTTGACCCAGTGCAGTGCAGACACTGCAAAAAGTTGACCTAACATATGTCAACTCCAGCTACGTTATTCAGGTAGCTGGAGTTGCGTAACTTACGTCAACTTAGCACTGTAGTGTAGACGTGCCCTCAGTCCCAGCAGCCAGCTAGGAGGAACTCCCTCTTGCTCCCGCAGTCGCTACCAGCGATTGCTCTGTCCATGGTACTACAACTTCTTTTACCTACTAGAAAACCTGTCCTTACTCTTGGAGCCCCAGGCCATGACTGCCTGACTCTGGTCCCATAGCTCCTTTTATATGAGCCCTGCTGAGCTGACATTCGTTGCTCTCTGCAACCCCTCTCTTATTGGTTGCAGCCTGCACAACCACTCTAGGCCACTCGGAGGACTCACCTCCACTGCTCCCTCCTGGGGTTAACCCCTTCCATGCCAGTGTGAGGTAGACACCCCATCACAAGTCCTAAAAAGCAAATTATATCAACACCTTTGACTGCTCCTGCTACTATAGTTCATGCTTTGAAAGGAAACAAATGGTGTCTGCATAAACCCAAATTCTTATTAATTGTGGATTACCCGAACACCCTGCTTGATTTGGTTTGCGGTTTTTAATGAGCTATTTATCCCACATTAATTTGTGTTGATTTCAACAAATAAGATCTTGTATAAACACTGCAGGAATTGAAAATGTTTTTCCTCATTCACCACTGTTATTTACTCATTCAGGTTAATTTATTTGAAAGACAAAAATTAAAAATAGGCAAAAAGCTATTTTGGGCCGAAATATTGTGTGTTCTGTTTGCTGCCAAGAAAGGAACTTAGGCCCAGTCTGCAAATAGCTATTCATAGGAGCTAGTTCCCTCAATGTAAAATCTAAGGAAAGATTCTCTGGTGGAGACGTGTTTGCAGGATTTGGCTGTTATTGAATAAGCAACGATGATGGCATTTTTAATGCCTGGAGTGCTTGGGGTAACTGTCTTGTTGATGTCACACAGTGGTTTTGCAAAACACTCCCAGCTGCAATAAAAAGTTATGAAGTCTGCAGAAAAGTACACTGCTCTCTATGTATGGGGGAAATTCTTGCTACTAGTTTCAGAAAAGCCCATGAACTTACTAGACATTGCTTCATAAATCTGATGTTTCCTTCAACAAAAGAGCCCATCTTTAGGAAATTTAATATTTTTAATGCTTATTACGATAGTTCCTAGGAACCAACAAAGAATGGGGCCCCACTATGCCAGGCACTGTATGCACAATAGTAGAAAGTCGCTGCCCTGAAAAGCTTACTATCTAAATAGACAAGTCAGATGCAGGATAGGGGAAAGGAATATAACACACAAACAGAGAGAACTATTCAAAGGAATGAAGTTAAAGGGGCTCTTTAGAAATTATAAACCTATAGATTTTAAATAAAAATGTTTATCTGTCAATAGCTGCTTTTGAGCCATCCTGCAGAATTCTATAACAAACATAATTCTGTAGCAAATTCTATAGGCAGGTCTAAAAATCAACAAAGGTTAGCATTTTCCGTTACAATCAATAGGACTTTTCCACAGGGCTATATTTCCAAGGATACAGTATTATGGTGTGGCCACTTTGCAGAGCAGCCCGAAAGCCAGTGCAGAAAGGCACAGAAGGTGCATTTAAGTGATTCTCAGGGAGCACAAAGTACAGGCCTAGCCTATTCAGATACTCCAATCATCCTTCAGACGTGAATGTAAGAGGGGCACAGATGGTGCTCCCTTCCAGCCAACCGATTCCTGGCTACTGGTTCTGTACTATGGGGCTACTGACAGCTGGAGAGTAACTTAAAGCTTTAACTTATGCTCGGCAACTGCTCTAATGTATGCTAGGCAACTGGTCCAGTGCCCAGGACTAGAAGAGTTCAAACCTGAGCTTTATGTCACTTTTGCATGCCCTCTCTTGAGTGCCCATAGCTTGGCTATAATCATAGAATCATAGAAAATCAGGGTTGGAAGGGACCTCAGGAGGTCATCTAGTCCAACCCCCTGCTCAAAGCAGGACCAATCCCCAATTTTTGCCCCAAATGGCCCCCTCAAGGATTGAACTCACAACCCTGGGTTTAGCAGGCCAAATGCTCAAACCACTGAGCTATCCCTCCCCCCATCCACTCTCTTTCGCTTTATGCTATTCATTTTTTTTTCCCACAGTTTGCAAATGTAATGGTTATTTTATAAACTTTATTTTCAACTGAGATAAATAAATTGTAATTGAATTTATTGTTGATTAAAGATTTATCACTAGTTTAAACAGGAAGTATTTTGTTCATTTGAACTCTATGGCAAGCATTCATTTTGAGCCTAATGGTAATCACAGCTGATTGATCTCTGAATACATTAATTATGGGGATACAGTGAACACCATTTACTTAAGACAGTTATGCATTCTATGAAAAAGAAGTGATCTTTGCGATAGCACCCATTAATATGAAGATTAACAATTCTGGTAGAGAGATTTTGTGATTACTTGGGGATTTCTAAGGTGTACTGATTGACTGAAAAAGTGAACTGCAATTTACTCCTTGAATGGGTCAAGTGAAACTGTCTTCACTATAAAATATTACCATCTGTTCATTTGTATTAAAATTCTTATGCATGCTTGGTCTCAAATCACTGTGCATATTGCAAATTTTGTTCAATTCAGCTTATACAATTGGTCTTAAACTATTATGTGAACTCTTAAATCCTGTGGCAATTCCCAGAATAAATATAACTTAAAATCTCTTCACTTGTCTTCAGAAGTGATGGACTCAGCTACTCACTACAATCTCTCAAGTAAACAGTCAGAGAACTAACAACAATCGGTTGCTTAATGGAAATAGTCTTTTCTAATAAAGGCAAAGCAGGATTGTATTCAAGTGCCTTTCGGGATATGTTGGGGTTAAAGTTAAAACCAGAAATTGCCAAATAAGGCAGATCTCTTGTACACGTTAATAAATGAGTTGTGTTATCTCTTGATACTGTTTTCCTGTAGGGAAAGAAAAGATGGAGAAGGTCCATTTGAGTAGTGGCGGAATTGTAGTAAAGCAATTAATTAACCCACTTCTGCCTATCTTTATTTTTCTAGTCAATTCAGCTGAACAACATACGCTATCAGTTTTGTCCAATGACACTTTGGTCAGTTAATATGAACCAAAGCCCCAAAATGAGAGATCATACAAATAATAATTAAGACAAGAAACTTCATCCTACTGCATATGGCTAAACCGCACGATCTCTCACTGGGAGTTTTGTAAAGCTGATTAAGAAAATGTTCTGATGGAATATTTTCCTATCAGAAATGCTCTTGTCAAAATCAAAATTCTTTTGCAGAAGTTTGATTTGGAAGGTCTTTAGAAACAAGTCAAGATGAACTTGCTTTCACATTCACAAGGAAACATTGCAATTTTGTTTCAAACTGGGTTTTCATTTAAAATGCTGTGAAACTCAAAATCAGAACAAAACATTCCAATCTCTCTAAAGCAAGGTTTCAGAGTAGCAGCCGTGTTAGTCTGTATCCGCAAAAAGAAAAGGAGGACTTGTGGCACCTGTTAGGATATAGATATTCAGGCCTGTCTGCAAAGGCCTGTACTTTAAGAATTTAGGAGTATTCTTATCACTTGGCTAGTTCTAGAGGTATAAAAGAAAGAATCAAAATCACTGTCTGCTGGTGTAAGGGCCTTCTCTTACTGTGACAGTTTGAGGCCCTGTTCTTAGGCTAAGGCCTTTGGCTAAGCAGCAGAGGCAGCCATAAGCTAGGAAGCGAACAGTCACACCCTCACATTCCAAACTAGTCACATTGAAATAAGGTGCTATTGGGCTGTCGGGCACTATCCAGACAGGACTGTATTCCTATCACCTCCAGAGAAAGGGAAGTGCCTAGAAAATGTAAAAGGAAACTTAGTTTGATAGCATCCTGTCTGGCAAGAACTCACCTATCAATAGCTGGGATGTGAAATCCTCATTTCTTTGTTGTTCTATCACTGTAGTCCCCATTTCCCTATTGTTTGTCTGTATAATCTCTCTCTGGTTCTGTGATTGTTTCTGTCTGCTGTATAATTAATTTTGCTGGGTGTAAACTAATTAAGGTGGTGGGATATAATTGGTTAGCTAATCATGTTACAATATGTTAGGATTGGTTAGTTAAATTTCAGTGGAATGATTGGTTAAGGTATAGCTAAGAATATTACTGTATAAATTAGGGGCAAACAGGAAGTAAGTTGGGATTCGAAAATAAGGAAAAAGGAACTTGTATTTAAGCTTGCTGGAAGTTCACCCCAATAAACATCGAATTGTTTGCACCTTTGGACTTCGGATATTGTTGCTTTGTTCATGCGAGAAGGACCAGGGAAGTGGGAGAGTGAAGGAATAAGCTCTCTAACAGCACCTTAGAGACTAACCAATTTATTTGAGCATAAGCTTTCGTGAGCTACAGCTCACTTCATCGGATGCATTCAGTGGAAAATACAGTGCGGAGATTTATATACACAGAGAACATGAAACAAAGGTTGTTATTTTTATTTTATTGGAAGCAGACCAAAAACAGATTTTAAAATTTGCCATCGAATGTAAGGGCTCTGATGACATATAAACTGGGAAGAACAGAGTTTGAGTAACAGATTACAAAATTTGCTGAGCAGGCACTTAGGAAAAAACTCTTCTTGTAAATTGAGCAAAATGTGACTGAGAAGTAACTCTTGCACAACAAACATGAAACCCCACAATGCTGGTTTTTCAGCCACTTTTCTTAGTAAATCTGCATTCTAATTGCTTGTAAACCATTGCTTTAAATATCACCTCGAGGGGAAACCTAATATATTAGTATCTGCCGCCAAACCTACCTTCAAAGAACCACAAGAGGATGGAGCTAATGCCAAATTTCTCCTCTGAGCACACTACCCTTTAGTTTCATAGTAGGGGCTGAGATGAGGGAGTGCTCAATAGACTGGTTTCTGGCTTCTTTCCCCATTTCTGTGGTGTCATTTAGAATTCATTCCAGCAAAAAGGAGTTTTTGTAGGGGAGCGGGAAAGGGAGCTTCATATTAAGACAGCCTTATCTCCCTAAAGAGCTTCTGGAAATTAATAATCGCTTTTACAAGTAGTGGCAGTGTGGATGGAACACATGCTGATATTGCTGGGAGCCACCTTGTTCCCATCAGCATCCACAATGTTTCAATAAAACCAACTCTTCCAAGATAAGCCACCTTAGACATCAACCATCAGCACTGACCTAAACCCTGCTCCCATTGAAGCCAGCAGTAAAATTCCCATTAATTTCAATGAGATCAGAGTTAGGGTAATGCTGAGCACTTTTAAAAATCTCACCCTATATCTTTATGCACTTTATATTTATGTAAACACAATACTAACATACACACACTGGTACACTCTCAGCTAGACCTTTTTCTAGTCTCTCCAGATGTGTGCATGTACAGTTGCAGTCTGATACTTTTGCCTTCATTTTTACAGTTAACATCTGTCACAAATGTGAGTGTGCACTGTAATCACAAATTTGTATGCAAGGTAGCATGTGTACTGCATTACCTACTACGCCACTGAGTTTTAAAGAGGCAGACATTTACACTTGCACACACATAGACTGTTTGAAAGGAGTTTGCAAGTGCTAACAGGGACATGTTTTCATCATGAAAGTGCATACCCACAAGCTGTGAATGATTATAACTCACTTTTTAAAATTCCTTGATGCATCAAAAAAGCAGCAATGGATCTGTATGTTTGTAGCACTCTTATGCTTTATTGGGCTGCAATCAGACAAATGTAAAACACTACATGAACGTTTGGCCCAGAAAGAAAATCAATTCAGACACAACAGCAGTTTGCGCCCGTGAAAAGTTGCAATTCATTGAAATGAAATGTAACAGCAGTAATTGTGAGAGCTAACAGGCAAATGGTGCATGAATCAATAATGATGTGGCTTGTACACCATTTGTCTCTTTGCATGATCCACAGGAAATACAATTGCATAATTATATTATTCAGTCTGCCAAGAGTGAAGAATAACTGGATTTTATTAGCATACGTGCATACACTTGCCTATCTGGCCTGGTGTAGATACACTCATCGGAACTAATCTTGCCATCCATTATCAGGCAAAGCTCCCACTGTGATGGGATCATCATACCTATAAGAACTCATTCTGAAACCTTTGGGCTGCAGAGTGAAGTGATGCCTTCAGGTAAAATTTTAATCCCTAAAGTTTGTTGAAAGTTTTGGAGTCTCTAGATGCTATTCAGCTGTTATGGCCAGGGGTTTGTCTGCACAGAGATGCAATGCATGGCAAGCCAGGGTGTGTATGTACGGTGCACTAGCCTGCCACATACTAAGTTGTCATGTGGACCCTGCTACTGAGCACTGGAAGTTCTGTAGTATCAATATGTCAAAGCATACAATGGAACTTTTCATGCACTGTACATTCACACCCTGCCTTGCCACACAAAGTCTCCATGTAGACAAGCCCTATTACCATTAAGTATATTGCCATCAGAAGTTGGTATTTCTAGGAATGAAGTCAGAAACTTAAATTTCCAAAACATAGGCTCCTTAACAGGTCTGTGAGAGGGTGCTGGGCAGAGGGTTGTTGATGCAGCCCTCTGTCACGCCAGCTCCCATTTAGGGGAATAAATTAGAGTTGGCTGGAGATAAACTGGCCCTAATTGGGGAAGCATAGACAGCTGCTGCCTAATTAGCCCGGGGCTGTATAAGAGAAAAGAAAGCCAATGGGGGAGTTGAAAGAAAGGGAAAAGGTAGGGAGTGGAAGCAGGGCGGTAGCTCTCATCTCCTCCCCCCCGCAGATGGTGAAGGCACAACTGTACATGGTGAAATGGGGGTGGGAACAAGTCTATGAATAAACTGCACCAGTGGTTACTAACCCAAGGGTATAAGAGTGACTTTGTGGGCCTAGCAGAGGCAGGAGCCAAGGGGGCCCTGCCACGCTCTGCTACAAGGTCTAAATTCCATATTTAGATACTCAAACTAGACTGTGGGTGCAGAAACTACCATTTTCAAACCTAAATTCAAATATGAAATTTTAAGTTACTGACAGGCATAGTCTATCCAATATGTAGTCAATTGCGTGATTCCTGTATTAAGCGTGTGGTGTGGATGTCCTATTTCAAAACCAGGCTGATAGAAATGGTGCAACAAAATCAGTAAACACTAAGATTACAAGTTTAGCCCATTTAGGAATGGGCTAGTACTACGAATTCGGTGACAATATCCAAGATGGCAGCACTTACTTTTTTTGTTTTAAAGGGGCTGTACGCAGTTCCCCTCACCATCAAACACAGCATTTCAAGAGTCCTCTTCTCCAGCACGTGCCGGTGACCTCTTCTTTGGCCCTGTCTCTGTGAGGGCCTGTCTCTGTTTACATATTCCATGGCCCAGCCCACCAGCCAGGTCATGCTTAAGTTCAGTCCTCTTCCAGGGTAATCATCCAAACAAATGATCCTTCTGCCCCTCTTGTACTATGTTGAACGTTTGCTGCTCTATACCCGTACTCCTGGGACCTGCAGAGTTCCTTGTGTGCTCCTTCAGATCAACACAACCTCCCAGGGCTTTCCCTTCCCCCAGCCCTTCTTCTTAGCAGGTCTCCCCACTGCCTCCCCTCCCCAAGTATTCTGGCAGCTTCTCCCAGAAACTTCCCTACCTCTTACAAGACCTATCTCAGGGCCTCCCACAGGAGCCTAATCTTCTCCCTGCAACTCCATCTACCCTGCCTTCACCAGGTTCTTCCCAGACAAAGAGAGTGTTTCCCCTAACTCCACTCACCCGAGACCCCTCCTGAGTAAGCTCTCCTCTAGTCAGATAGTCTTCCCTAACCCTTTCACAGCTGGGCTCTCAGACAAAGCTAAGCACACCTCCCCCTTAAAGGGTCAGCCAGTCTATGACATGGTCAGTCCCCTTCCTTGATTGAATCTCATCTGATAGACACTAGAGCCCAGCAAGAATTGCAAAAGAGTGGCCATTCTGGTGCCAACACACACTATAACTGCTCAATAGATTAGTTGGGTAGACAAATGCATGTTTTGTAACAACCCAAATTGAATTTGGCTCTATCCCCAAATCTTAGATAATAGGAAACCACTGATTCTGCAGACCTCTACGATCAATTAAATAAATCCTAATTTCTGTGTTTACTGCTTCGACATCACTTAAAATTGTATACAGTGTTGTTGCCGCGTTGGTCCCAGGATATTAGAGAGACATGGTGAGTGAGGTAATATCTGAAGACCGGAAGAAGAGCTCTGTGTAGCTCAAAAACTTGTCTCTCTCACCAACAGAAGTTAGCCCAAGAAAAGATATTACCTCACCCACCTTGTCTCACTAATCACTTAAAGCTGCTAGATTTATGCTTAGCTATAATAAGTTACGTTAAGTTATGAGAAGTTTAACATTTTTTTGTTTGTATTTTAGCTGGATTTTTTCAAGAATACAACTCTGAGTGGAGGATTATACAAACTAGAATCCTGCCAATATTAGTTAATTATATAATTTGTGTAGGTCAGTTGGGTGGGTTTTTTTGTTTGTTTGGAGCCAGTGCAATTTTAGTTTATCAAATCTGTTTCAATTTATCACTGGAGAATTTAAGGAGCTATCACTTAAACACAGCTGATTTATGAATAAAAATTACCTTACATTGCAGTTTTACAGTTAATTTTATATACAAATTGCCCACTTTTTAATAATCCAACAAAAATAGAGTCGTTAGTGCCAGATATACTAAACTACACGAGAGTTCTTAGCCAAGAGGAACGCTAAGCAAACTGACAAGATTACCCACACTGCTTCCTCACAATGATTTGCAAATCCTGTACTCTGATCTTCAGAATGTTACTGCAGTTCAAACCCTGTGCTGTGCTATGGTGCCTACTATTTTCTCTCTGTCTCATCAACCAACAGAACTGAGTAAAAAATAAAAGTTAGAAAAATGTATCTCAGAGTTTCTTTGTCATAGAATAAAAATATTGCCAAAGAAGTTGGTTGTGCTACTCACCAATAAATGTCTCCTGCAGGCATAAACAGTTGGGCTACAAGGCTCTATCTTTATGAAACATGGAGAAGTTTATTGCCTCATACATCCTCTTCTACCATGGGATTATCACTTAAATAGTTGACCTATTTGAAAATGATACTGCAATTTGTTATGGCTACAGGTGGTTACTTTTTTCAGCAGGATGGATTGAAGTTACATGATATGAAAGTGGGATAAGAGTAAAAATCTTTTGCTATGACATTAACTTGGTTTTATTACTAGCCCTGGAGGAAATATAGAAAATGAAAGATTCAAATAAACAGTCAAAACAGTAACAAATGTTAATGGATGGATGAAGACTTGAACAATTTAAAATCAAAAGGCAGAAAATACATTTTTCAGGCAAACAACTCATTTGCATTTTTTAAAAATATGTCCCTGTTTGACTCTAATCATTACTTTTAAGAGAGGAATTGAACTGCTTTTCTATTCCATATGTTGTAAATCAAAATTGGCTCAAGATTCTGATATCTCAACCCTGAATCTGGTTTGAGGGGAAGACTCAGGGATTTTAATCTGCATTGATCTGCCAATAGTCAAATCCCTGAGAGTCATTTTCTGTCACACGGATACACTGCAAGATAATCTTTACTGTAAAAAGTCCAATTTCAATCAGCACTTGTCTATTGCTGATAATATTGAGATATTAATATGTCAAGCTCCTTTAGGGTAAGAACTTACTCTTATGAAGACAGAGCTAGTGCGTATTTACAATAAAAGAAGTTTTCTTCATTGGTAGCCAGTGGTAGTGGAGTCTGGGAGGATGGAATGTAGGAAGAACTGAAATATGCTAACTCAGAAAAAAATCATGCCCCCAGCTGTTATACAATATAATTCATTCAAAAATGTATTTCACAGACTAACCAGCGGTAACTCCTTTGTCCCCACCTCATCCACAGAAGGCCTTTTATATGAGCTCCATTGCAGAACAAGGGGCCCAAGTTTGCTCTCACCCCAATATTAGTTAGCAGAAGCTCTACTCAAAACAATGCATTTTCACAGGTCTCAAGCTGATATTAGATTGGAATCAAGCAGTCCACAGCCTAGTAAATGTTCTCTGGAGTTTTCTATTACCCCCACCCCCAAATATTCATGTATCTTAAAATAAATATACAGCCATAAGAACTAGTATCCCAGCATGTTTTTCTCATGAAGATAGATACCCTAATCCTGAGAATGTCTATGAAGAAGAACTGTACCAAATGTAAAAGATCTATGCAGAAATGTCTGTCTGTCTTGTGGGCCTATTCACACAATTTCCAATACATTTTAAAAATATTATTTTCGTAGGCATGTTTGATCAAAATGAAAATAAAGATTTCCTCTCTCCTGACTACAAAATGTAATATAAGCTCCAGGAGAAAGGAAATGTTTATTTTCATTTTGGTCACAGATACGCACACATACTCACTCTGAGCATCGCACTAAGGCCCAAATCTTGTGTCCCCTTATGTAGATAAAGTAGGGCCAAAAGCAGCTTAAAAGTTGTTGGCCTGCTGCCCAAAGGGCCAAAGCAGCATTGATACCATCCAATGGAACACTCGCTCTCTTGGATTCTTCAAAGATTACCTCTGTGTTGAGTTCTTGTGGCTCCTGGTGGAAGGTAGAATGTGCTTGGACCTTGAAATATGTGCACAAAGAAAAATGCTTATAGGGAGGGGGTACAATAGGACCATCTACTCAACAGGAGACACATTCCCTCAGGCTTTGCTTCCAACTTTTTTAAATGGAAACTGAAGTTGAGAAATAAGTAGCCACTCAGAAGAAAAGAGAAAAGAAAAATACTAAGGTTAAACTCAATTAAGAAGAAAAGTAAAAGGGTATTGATAATATCGCTGCTAAATTGGCAGAATACTACTTGATAAATAAAACAATATATTTATATTGTACTATGTTTTGCTATAGGAAGTACAACAATGATACCTGATTCATTTGCAATTCACACTCAATACTGTTAGTTAACAGTAACATAATGCACTGGCAGATAGTCATTGAAAGGCTATAGTTCAATCATAGCTGCTTCTTGCAACATAATAAACTGAAAGAACAAAGCTTGCTAGATTTATTCATATTATCAGAACCCTCACTATGAGACTGCAGCCACAGACCTGTCTACTGGCCCATACGTTCTCATTTATAATGTGTAGTGCTCTTAAAAAATTAAATTAAAACAAGATTAATTTGTGTGTGTGTGTGTAAAATAGGAAAAAAACATGTTTCTCATGCATGGGTTTATAATGTGCAGTGGTAAATGATAACTTACAGCTGCTAAAAGCACAGGAAATTATCAGATCCCTCACAAAGTGTGTTCTTGCATGACATGAATGTTAAGCTATCTGGCAGCTGTCACTCTACTCATCTGTGACTGATACTGTATGTTCAAAAAGTGCAGAGCAGTAATATATGTGCAATCTAGTCACCATTTTATAGAGAATACAATGGTAACATTACCTCCATTACAGACAGTTGAAGAAGACCTTCCCTAGATTCAGCATAGGATTTGTGCTGAAAGAGAAAAATTCTTTCAGAGGGACTCTTAGCATCTACATCAAAGTACTGCCACTTTTACATATATAACATATTCTTTGAGTAGAATCTTGGGTGTAGAAGGATTTACTCCATCCTCAAGAGACACTGGGCCTGCATCAGCCTGTAGCAGTAACCACGGATTCCCTCAAGAGCTTTGAAGACGAATAGGGATGGGGGGTGACACAGATAGGTATCAATGTTTGCTTTTGTCCCCACATGCCAATGAATCTGCTTACTCAAATGATCACATTCTGGCAACTCTATCAATGCACCCACAAGCAGAGGTGGGCAAATAACTGATTTTTTTTAACAGTTCCAAAAAACTTTTATAAAGATTCCTTTTCAGAGCTCTTCCAGAGCAGGGATTCAAACCTCGCTCTCTCACATCCTAGGGGCATGTCCTAACCACCAGACTAAAAGTTATAAGGTGATGGGCGGGAGAGGGGAGACTGTTGCTACTTTCACACAATGGCTAGAAGGCGTAGAGTTGACAATGCTGAAATCAGTCATCTCAAGAGCCTGATTACCTAGACTGTCAATCTTTAAGTACAGACTTTTGAAAGATGTTTGACTGTGACAGGAAACAGTGACATGAGCCAAATTGTGCATGCCAAGAGACAGTCAGAAAGAGAAAGAAGCTGTTCTTCAATTACAAGTTGAATGGATCCCAAATGCAAAAAGCCACTTATTTTTTACAACACTGCCAGACACTCTCTAGAGCAGATGATAGAGGCATGGGCGATAAGTCAGTCTCCTTCAAACAGAAAATTATTCAGTGTGCTGAAGATAGGGTAATTCCTAATAGCAGTGATTCAAGAGGTTACCAGAATCCAACCATACGATACTGGCCTCACCTGGAGGTTTTCATTGCAAGGCATGTAGGATAGCATTGCTTGACGCCAGAGGCTGATGCAAGTATAGGGCTTTATTTTGTACCTGAGACCTTTTCAAAAACTGTATTCACATTTAAGCCTTGCATACTCCCATAAGAAATTTATATAAATCTCCCATTGTTGCTAACCCTTGTTCTGCTACACTTGTGTTAGCAACCTGGAGAGCCCTAGTGTACATGGGCCATCAACTCCTGCCAGTATTTTAATCTATTACGTGGGTTAGACCTGGTTAGATGACACAATATTTAAAATAGAGTTGGCAGCCAGAAGCCCATCAGCATTAGGGTTCTAAACCTCCCTAACACCATCACAAGTGAACCAATGTTAGCAACAGTGGGAACATTTTTGCAAAGTTTCTCTCCTGAGAAAAATCCAGTCAATTTCCAGTGATGGTAGTTGAACCAGTATTAGGGTGGGCATCGGGCACTCACATACAACTGTGGCTTCTATAGGAGAATTCTATAGAAGAGGATGTAGCAAAAAATTGCTATGTAAAATCGACAGAACCAAAGTTTGAGAAACTGTAAAGTGAGAAGACTCAAATAAAAATGTTTGTCTGAGGTTTTCCTGCTTCCATGGTCATTCTTTCAATATTTCAGCACCTTGCAAGGAAGGGTTTTGCTTCATACACATGGCTTTGTCACTAAGATATGCAATAAGCAGCAGGAAGATACCTTCACCCACGCTGACTTATATATGAGGTGTTTTCCCTGCTAACCTCTAACTTAAATCAACTAACTACTGAAGTTACAGTAATTTTGCTCATGCACTGAATACCACCAGCTGCATTGTTTTGCCACTTAAACTCATTTTTCTGATCAGTATACACCACCTGTTTGTCATCACCAATTTTGGCTGAGAACCTTCCATGAGAATTATATCCCCCATACTGTACTCCAGATTGGATTTTAGCCCATTACATTTTGAGGAAGAAAAGGGTCTAGCAATTCACAAAAGCCTGCTGTAAATAGTTACATGGGCTGAAAAACTAATCAATAGATGTGCTCTTATTCATTACTGTTATAAAGATTGGTGGAAATTACAATGTGGCAACCACCACAATCAAATGTGATATCTGATGTAGCAAAACAAGTAATAATTCTCTAGTGTCAGAATCCTAATATTACATTTTGAATTCAAGCATATTGCACTGACGACAGGGCATGGGCAATAGTACTATGAACTGCTCTCAATCTGAGAAATTTTGCATCAAAACATGAGATCTCCAAATGCTTTTGCCAAGGTGTGAAAGGGACATGAAAAGCTTGAAAAGGCTTCTAATAGAATAAGATAAAGTTGCAGTCTTAGTAGTTATACTCAAATGGTGACATTCAAACATCACAGAAAGCTTATTCTGTCTGTGAGGGGTATTAGATCAAGCTGACTATCAGCTATGTATTTTGCACTGGACCACCATAGGAAATAAATTAAGGATTATCTTTATCTATCTGTGGAGGTAAAAGGTGAGGAAGTGTGTGTCTGACTACATCCATGTAGATAATTAATACACCTCTACCCCGATATACCGCGTCCCAAAATAACACAAATTCGGATATAACGTGGTAAAGCAGCGCTTCAGTAGGGCTGGGCTGCGCACTCCGGTGGATCAAAGCAAGTTCGATAGAACGCAGTTTCACCTATAACGCGGTAAGATTTTTTGGCTCCCTAAGACAGTGTTATATTGGGGTAGAGGTGTAGTAAAAATGTGCCTTTTAACACCAACAGATAATTTGCCATGAGTATTGTGGAAAGCACAAAGTATGAACAGAGAGGTGGCTACTTGGAAAAACACAGCATGATCTTGTGTATTTGTTTTCTCTCTTTTCATCATATTTATTTCTGCTTTTGTTCACTATGCAGTGAATTTGTATTCTAAACAGAAATGTATGGGCAACACAGTGTCAGGTACTACTGCAAGCAGCAAGTCTTTTCTATTCTTATTTTTTAAAGCAGCACAGACCAGGAAAAGCAGTTTGTGTGAGAGTTATGAATAGGGCTGAGCTACCATATCCACATTTCAAACTCCTCCAAAACTCCGGCTTATTAAAATCCAAAGTTTGGGTTCAACCCATCAGTCAGAAGGGTCAGCTGTTAAACTCACAGCTGATTCCAGAGTCGGATTCCAAGACCAACTATCCCAAAGTCAGGGATGTTCAGATCTAGTGTCTGGCTTGGGCTCAACTCTACCCACAGTATCTTTGTGGCATACCAATAAATGCCTCCAATTTTCTGTAATATTTGGCAAGAATTCAATTCAATAAAATGCCATATTCTAAAACATTTGTCATTTCTTTCAAATATTTTTAATCTAATATAAATGGATTGTTTGTTTGTTTGTTTCTAACATCTTAGGTTTTTTTCAACTATCCCAGATTTTGATCTTTTTATAAAGATTTTAATGAGCTTTGTCTCCACTGTCATGCATGGCATATGCTCAAGGGAGATCACTTTTATTAGTATATTATAAACAAAATACAGATGGAGCTGCAATGAAATATATCCAAAGCAGGCAGGCAGCAAATTGCAGTTATTTAGCAATAAATTGTCTTATGTTGTTTTTGTTTTTATTACTTAAAGTAAACAGGAACAAACCAAGCAGACACAATGTAAACAGGCAAACTGCAAAAGAAGGATGTAGATCACTATTTTTATTCTCACTTTGGCTTCTTATGTCGAAAAGGTATTAAAGATTAGCCAAAAGGGGCTCGGATTTATTTTGACTACCACCTATAAAGTGCAGTTATCATCAGAAATAATTTACTTTCAAGAGATTTTCTTACGATTAATTCCAGGACACATCTGTTTATTTTCATAATTTTTAACTTCTGTTAGTCCTACAAACCAATGCAGCTATGGGAGAATGAGCTTGAGTCTATTCCGGCTCATGTACCATCAATACAATTATTAACTAACACCCAACTGCAGCATCTGTTACTAGTAATGATGCACAAGAAGAAAACACAGATTAGGATCTGAAAGTCAGATTCAGTTTGTAGAACACCCACAAAGAAGATACCTAGTGGCCTCTTCAACTAATCTAGGTTATCATTCTTGCTACAGAGAATACTGATGCAAAAGCATTTTTGGCAGTAACTAAGCATGTCTTTAAAGATATAACTTCACAAACATCTGTATAGATGGAACTCTGCTACATATGGTATGGGTTGAGTTAAACCTCTTTGAAACTGGAATGTGCCACGACTGCCCTTGTTAGAAACCATTACATTTCTTTATATAAGCAGGTAGCTGAAACAATAACAGTCTCACTGTCCAAAACAAAGGCATGTGTGGGTGGAGGGATTTCTCTGGCTATTGTTTGTGTGTCTAGAGATACAGCAGAAAGAGCAAAGAAGCTGAGAGAGAAGAAGGCAACAAGGAAACACCAGACAGCCATTGAAGCACCAGTGCAGTGGCCCTGAGAAAAGCCTAGAGAGCATGCTTCTGTAACCCTTCTGCCCATCAGAGTTGGCAGCAACAAGGGCCGGGTTCAGTATCTAGGGGTTCCATTCCAATAACACAATGCAAAACCGGCTCGAGCCCCCACCCAGTGACCTGGGATAAATATATACCACCCCCGCTGGGCGCCTCCAAGAGGCAATACTTCCCCTCTCGCAAGCACATAGTCTGAGTGCAGCAAAAAGCCTTTTAATAACAGAGAGAAACAATGTGGCATTATGTTGGGGAAACACCACCAACAGGATTCATAACACAACCCATGAGCAAAAAACCCACCCCAAGCAAATTGGGACGTGTCCTTTCCCTTTGGTTCTTGAGTCCAGTAACCCAAAATCACCCAAAGTTCCAAAAGTTCAATGACCCAAAAATCTCTGTCCCTGGTCAGGGCAGCCCCAGAGTTCAAAATTTTTTCTGCAGAGTTTTACCTCCCAACCTGGGTGGAGATTGGGGGGAGGGGTTAAGGGGCACCTTACGTGGTCCAAAGCTGATTGCCCCACCTCTCCATGGGGTTCCGCTCTGCCAGCCGCCCCCATGAGCTGCTCCAGGCATCCGACAGACTGCTCTGCTCCACCAGCCGCTCTGTTCTGCTCTCCGTCCCACAAACTGCAATGCTCTGCTCCACCAGCCAGCTGCTGTGCTCACCATCCCGCAAGCTGCTCCGCCATAGATCTTCAGGCTCCCCCACTACTTAACATAACACTCTGATTTCAGCTCTTAATAAGTTTAGCTCTTTTGTGATTTCAGCTTGTAGTAGGGGAGTCTCAGTGCTGGTGCACCATTAGCCCAAAGTGAATTCAGCTCAGCAGCCTGTAACTAGACTCCTAATGGAATCAAAATTAGCTCTGATATTCCACAGTGGAGAGAGGAGAAAGTACAATTAGCATGAAAGGCCTTCAATTAGCATGAAAGGACCAGAAGGCCCACACCACCAAGTATTAATACCTATCCCCAGCCTCTTTCCATTCACTGGGAATTGGAACCCATGACCCTTGCCTCGCGAGTGCTGCTTAGTTGATGGTGAGTCCCTCCATCATAACAAAAGGCCGAGTACAGTTCCATTGTCCTTGAGTCACATAATCAGGATTATAACAGTTTATTCCTACCCCTATAACAGAGAAACTGGGGCTCCTACAGCAGCCAAAGTGACCATCTAGGCAGGGTGGGTGTACCTATGCAATGAGATCAGCCCTGAAGTTCTTTTCCACAACCCCACCATGACTCACCACCAGATGTCAGGGTAGAGCTCATCCTGACTCTGCTTACACTTCTAAGGCCAAGTGTTGGCTGACAGGGGCTTGCAGCTCTGAACAAAGAAACTGCCTCCTGTTTGATTCTTCCTGTGTTCAGAGAAACAGAACTTTGTACATTCTTTGTGAATGAACAGGATTTCATTAAAGATACCTGATTGCATTGTCAATTTCTCCTTCTAATGGAAACTCCCTAACCACTGGAATCAAAAGAGGTAACAATATATATCTTGCAGCAATATATGTTGATGTACAAAACAGAGAGAGTGTAGAGTATCAATTGATGTAAACAGGACCGATTTATTAAGGTGCTACATGCAATGTTATGTTATTGCACAACCTTCCGTTACATCTCAAAGATATAGATTATGGTTTAATTTTGAGACTGAGTCTGACATATGTGAAATAGTCTCTCAGGTACAGTTATTCCAATTAATCAAAACATCTTTTGTAAACAGCAGCACTGTAGGTCATATTTTCAGAACTGGCAATATTGATAGCCTTACGTGCAAATAGATCTCTGTGCAGGACAGCTTTAGATATTATCTGAAGGAAAATATATCAGTTTTGTACCTGTACCCCTCTCAGGAAGGCACAGGAAGCTTGATAACAGCAAAGGCAAGGTTTATTCCACTTTTTCCTCCTCCCCTGGTCCACCATGGGAATTGTAGTTCCTGGACTCAAAGCTACAGGAACTACCTAGGAACAAAAACTTACAAACACAAACTGGGGTAACTAGCTGTACCTACCTAGATACAACAATCAGCATAGAAAAGTGGCCAGAAAAATTATATAAGAGTACCTGATCAAGCAACAGATCACCAAGAGAATTTTTTAAATGCTAGATATAACAGTCTTTCCATATCCATCCTTATGATATTGAGTTCCCTAAATGGAGTTCAGACTGTTGTGTACAACATACATTTTGTGCCCCTTCCCTCCTGACTCCCTGTGAATGGCTGCAGATGATATATAATTAAAGACAGAGACTGAAACTGTCCTTTGTTTTGGAATACACACAGGATAAATGTCTCTGGAATCCACAGGCATCACCCTTTCAACAGACCTGATATTGAAATTGAAAATCCAACTGATTAAAATAATTTAGACGCGTAGCAAATAACAAAAGCTGGCTTAACATGACTTTTATTTTGACAAATTGCCTACCAGCCTGGACAATCATTGCATACAATGTGGAACATAAATTAATACCAATTAAATAACTGACTGAAATTCATCTTCTGTGTATGACAGGTGAGTCAAAAGGTGCATTCCAGCTCAGTTGACTTCTAAAGCTGTTGCTGACAATCTCTGACCTCTTTCTTTAAGGGACATGGATTTTTTTTCCTTCAACAGATACAGTGGAGAGGAGGATGCTGAGAGTAGAAGGTTTGGCAATGTTCGGCTCTGCTAAGACAATCCTGCACTGCTACATAGTCAGATAAAGGACTCCGGCAGTGGCTCAAGTTAGAGTTGCTAGGAAGAGCTGAACTCTTTTCAGCATTCAGGCTGGTCCTGAGTATTAGGGAGCTGACTGTATCAGTCCCTCACCCCCTGCACAGAACTAGAATCGAGCCCACTATATTGTCACTTCCTGAGTGTGGTGTAGGATGACCATATTTCCCAAAGAGAAAATGGGACACTGCCAGTCGCTTGCCCGAGGGATGCCCCCGCCCCCGCTCAATGCTGTTGCCCATTGCTGGAACCCTGCAGCCCCCACGCACAGACACCCCCAGCATGCTGGAATGCTGCCTCCCACCCCCAACCCTGCCTCCTCACCTGCAGGGGGGCTAACATCTCAGCTCACCGCCCCCACTCCCCTCGCACATTCCTCTGCACCCCACTCTTTTGACAAAAGTGGGCATTTGTTCCCTTTGCTCTCGCCCAACTGATCAAGATGGCAAGAGCAAATGTGACAAATGCCTCTTTTTGAAAAAAAAAAAGTCATAACAGCCAGGACAGGGCTTAAAAAGGGACTGTCCCAGCAAAAACAGGATGTATGGTCATCCTAGTGTGGTGGGACATGTCGCTCTTCAGTTCATTAAAGCTTTGAGCTTGGAGATTCAAATTCTGGTTAGATCATACCAGAAATGAGTTTGTTGACCCCCTCTTAGAGCCAAGTAGAATTCTATGTACATCACAAAAACTCCGCATTATTCAGCATAAATTTCTTCTTATCTGAAGCTCAAAACTGGAAAAATCAGAGATATTTCCAGGCTAGGACTGAAGCAATTCTGAGAATGTAGGCAGAAGAAAGAGAAAACTTGCCCAGTAAATTATATTATACCTGCTGCTTCCTCACTTTCAGAGAGCGCCAAAATAAAAGATGAATATAATTTTATACAGCAAATTGAAAATGCACATAAAGAAAATAAAAATCCAAATACTGGTTCTTCCACTAAGTGAAACATTTTGTAATGTCACTTAGGTCAACAATGGAAAATATGAAATTGCTGGTAATATTAGTGCTATTGCTTCCTCCGGTGCCATTAATGGTTCCTCACACTTTCAAACTGTAATCAATGCAAATAAGCAAGACAGAGGGAGAACTCAGCCTTTTCAATAAAAATATAAACTGCTCATCCTCAAAACCAAAAGCAACGCACAGTATAACCAACCAAAGTCCAGCTATGTAAGCCGAAAGAACTGATGGCAATCACCTTCTCCTAAATCCTCCCCCATAGTTCATGCTGCTTCAAACAGCTGCGTGCATGTAAATGGAGGATAAAAATAAAAGTTTGTTTCCAATTTTCATTGCATCTTCCAAATTCATTTCCTGGCAGCTCTGACAAGACTTTTCTTTTCCATCAATACAGTAATCTGAGTAATTCCATTTTTTCCATTTACTTTAGAGAATAAATAAAGCCTTTGCACTGTATATTTTAGGTAGATTATGTAGATATATTATGAGTAGGGATAGGCAGATTCATTCAATTAAAATAAAAGCAGACTTTCATCCAACAACTGAACAGACTTTTTTATAAAGCTTTTGTGAAATTGTAACTTGAATTTAGTACTCGTCAGACATTTTGGATAGACACATCAGGAACGCTACAGCAGCTGCTGCTTGCTCTTCCTTGCACTATCCCACCAATAAAGAATCACTACAGAAGGTGAGAAATTAGCACAGCTTCCTTGCCCTTTCAATCCTTGGCTTGAGATGACCAAACAGAATACCAATTAATACTAATTATGGCTCCATTTTTGTGAGCTAGATCCCTGGCAACAATAAACTAGCTAAATCCACAAACTCTTTTTCACATAGGCTACCAAACAGCCACCAGTGTGTTGAAAAAAGTTAAGAAAACTGTATTGATGGATCAAAGGGTACCATACATGTGCTTCCTGGGGCTGATCACTGAACAGAGCTGCCTAGCCATGGGATAATGAAAATAATGGCTTACATTATTCATTTAGGCTGTGCAGAGAGTCGTTACACTGAAGAGAAAAGTAAAGTATCTATAAGCCCCCTTGGAGCTCTAACATCAACTCCACCAAGATTTAACAACAGAACACAACTTGGACAACCAAAGACTGATGATTGAATAAATTGCAGCCAATAGAATATTTCTGAAGAAAGTGAAAAAATACAGTGCATAAGAAATGTAAATTGGCAATTGCTGGAAGGATCAGAGGGTGGAGGTCAACAAGAATATTGATTGTTGGTAGGTGGAAGAATAAAACTATGAATTCTTATCATCTGATTTAATTCCAGACAGTTACATTGCATATAATAATTCAATCTACTTCTGTAGTTTGAATGAATCATGCACGAAAAAAACTGGCTTACTCTAATAAATTGGAACATGAATAGATTTTTTTTTTAATCAGGTAACCTTCAAGAACCTTGAAATGCTTTATACGGTCTGTACGTATTTCACTACTGGCACATCCTGTACTCCCACAGCAGTGTCTGTATATCTAGACTTGAAACTGATGAAACGTCCATTACTTCTCATATCAGTGTTTTCACAGACACAGACTTCCCTGTAAACAATAACATTTTAATGTATCAGATGCCAGATACTTCAAAAATATCAAAGCTAATTTTTCCCAGTACTTTTTCATGTGTCTGTGTGGTGTTATCTAAGGCAACTGATGGTTTCAGATTTAATAAAACGTGAATTGATATTCACCCTTTGAACTACACGTTCCTATTTTTTTTCCAATTTAATCAGATTTCAAGGTGAATAAAGAATAGCAGCAGTTATCCACACGTGGCATTTTATTAATGGCTTCTCCAAGGATAACACATTGGTTTCTTCAGTACAGAAAGTCAGCAATAACCCTCTGTTGCTGTTACGTCTTCAAATGCTGTTTTATGCCAGTTAGATCAGGTCCTTATCTTAAAAAACACAGGCAATCAGGCCAAACAGAGTTGAATTAAACAACTTAAAATGCTTAATATTCTTTGTCAAAAAGCTTCTAAGGACCTGTGGGCTTTAGAGAAACTCATTTAGTGTTATTGGCATATTAATTTTTAAGAGGCAGTAAAAATTCTGAGAGACTTGTCTGTAGGAATCATTTCAAAAGCTTGTTCCAGATTGAACTCTAAGGGGATTTTTTAACAAACAACTTTACTGTTTAATAACAATGAAAGAATGATATTCAGACCTGCCATTGTCTGCTTACTTTGTGTTCACTTGATTTCTCTATGGTATACAATACAGACCTGCCAAGTCTGCACGTAGATGGCAATGATATTGAATGAAGGAATAGTTTTATCTATCTGGGTAGCTGTTTGACAGCAGGAGTTTCTATATCCGACCTCACACATTGGATTGGTCTTGCATCATTGGCATTTCAGCATCTTCAAAGGCCTCTGTTTGGGCACTGGGATGTCTGAAAGACAACTGAATACAGTAGTGATGACAACCCTTATGTGGAGCAGAAATATGGGGAGGGGAAACTAAATAGCTATAAACAGCTGGGGAGGGGAAACTAAACAGTTTCCAGTGTCACAAGTTAAAGCATATTCTTAATATCTGTTGGGGTTGTTGTTGTTTGCCAGAAATGAGATTTTTAGAGGCACATTGTAGTCTTGCACCAGTTGAGAACAAGAGGACCACAATGGTGGGGTAATGTCCAACATGCAAAAGAAGGTACCATTTTCCAGAAGAGCTGAAGGAAGCAGACCACGAGGCCAACCACAAATGAGTTTGGAAGATGCAATTTTGCAGGATTTAAGAAGCCTAGATCCTCCTATACTGACTCTTCTGAAGGATGAAGACTTGTAAGGGGCCAATCAAGATGGAAGTTCATTCTATGCACAACCACAACTACATCATGGCCATGTGAATCTGCTGCTGCTACTGCAGTGCTTTGATGATTCTGAAACAGTATTTACCATATTTTTATTTGTATGATTCTTAAGGCTTCAGTGCTTTTTTACTTTTACAATTTAACTAAGGTATGTTCCCCAGTCTGCAAATCCAAATATTTACTGCTGATTTATTAATCTCTGACATTGGAACATTCAAAGATCATACTTTTCTGAACAGTTATAGGCTGTAGTTTGTATGATGTTCTGGGCCCAGTCTTGCTCCCACCGAAGTCAATGGGAGCAGACCAACCTTTGCTTGTGGATTCTATTAATTTTCCAAGATAATTATGAAGGGAACTATAGCCCAGATCCACAAAGGTATTTAGGTGCATACACCCCAGATTTAGGCACCTAAACCCCATTTTAGGTTCCATAATTAAAGAATTACTGGAGCAAGAGGAATGGACTCCAGGGTTGCCTACCTCCTAGGTGGGTGCCATAACCAGCAGCCTATAGTCCTTCTCACTATCTCTCTCTCTAGTCCAGTGATTATTTATACACAGTGGAACAGCTTCAACAGCAGAGACTGAGGGAGCCCCACATCAGAATATCTGATAGCTCAGTGGTTAGAGCATTCTCTGGAAAGGTGGGAGAATTCTGTTCAAAACCTTTCTCCCCCAAAGGCAGAGGGGGGAATTAAATCTGGGTGTCTGTAGTCAGGTGTCTGCCCCACTCCATAAGAGAAAGGGCTGGAACAGGCCAGAGAGGCGGCGCAGACCAGCAGCCAATCAGCAAAGGCCTGTAAAGAGTCAATCAAGGCCAAGGAAGAGGCAGCCAATTGGGGCTAGGCTGGGCCCTATGTAAAGGCTGCCTAGCAGCAAGGAAGGCAGTCTCTCCTTGACTAGCAAGGGTGAAGGATTGGCTCCTGAGGTAAGGAGCAGCGCTCTGGCCTGGTTACCTGCCAGGCTGTGGCCCCTGCTAAAAAGGATCAAGAAGGTGCACAGGGCCAAAGGGAAGTGGCCCAGAGAACATAGTTGGACAAGAGGGGAGAGAAGGAGGGCAGAGAGGGCTTGCCGCTAGATGGTCCCTGGGTTGGAGCCCAGAGTAGTGGGTGGTCCTGGGTCCCACCCCTCACCCCCTGCTTACACTGCACCTGGCCACAGAAGAGTGTGGCTGAGACAGACTGCAACTTGCTGCTGAGCTGAGGGGCTAGACTTTGGGGTTGTGGTTGGCCATTGAGGCAGGTGCAAGCCAAAAGACTACTGTTAAACCCCCCGTTCCCCTGGAAGGGGGTGAGACTGGAGCGGTGGGCACTACTGGAGGGCAGTGCCCTGAAGAGGATGCTGCTGAGCGGAGAGCAACATGTGTCCCAAACCAGCAGAGCAGATGACAGGTGAGACACCACGCGCAGAGGGTGCTCCACAGCTGACAAAAGCTAATTCCTGGAGCAGCCAGCAGGAGGTGCCAGCATTGGTGAGTTGTGACCCGATGGCAGTCGCCCACATCCCAGGTGAGTGCTCTCACAACTAAGATAAATGTTATAAGGTGGACTCTACCACTGCCACCACCTCCCAACATAGGCAGCTGGTAGGGGAGGCTGGGAGAGCCTCCCCAAACAGCCAGATGCGGCCCTACTCACACTCCAGGCCGGGGGGGGGGGCTGCAGCGGTAGCACCATGTGCTCTCCCTCCCGGTGCTCCAGGGGGCTGCAAGCACTAACTAGCCTGGGGTGAGGGCTGGCAGCTGCGGTTGTTGGGGTCTGGGTTCTGGGTACATGGAAGGGGCAGGGCCTTGGGTGGAAGAGGCAGGGCTCAGGCTAGCCTCCCCCTGCCAGCGGTTCACGTGTTGCCCATGCGTCCCAATTACATTGTCAATGTGAGAGTTTACATTGATTTCAAAGGCCTTTGGAACAGGCCTCTGTAGAATAAGGTTTCTTCTGTGGAAGAATCCAGTATACTAGAAAACAAACTGTCAGAGCTACAACATAAGTTTAAACATACATATTGGTATTGTTATAAAAGACAATAAATTGCTCTCCTGGAAGAAAATAAGATTATGGCTTGGAATTTTAAAGCTTAAAATTTTCTAGGGTTAACTGAAAATTCTGTAACTTATTCTCATAATTTTGTCTTCATTTATACTGAAATGAATGAACTATGATTATTTCTGAAGTAATCAAAATTTGATTCAGAATTCTGTTCACATCTTATGATCTACTACAGAAACTGAAATCGTACTGAAGACCATGGCATCTGCTTGACAAGAAGTCAAGAATAATTCCTGACAGGTGAAGATTTCTTGGTAGTCTATGACCCGTTGGAAGTGTTGAAGGGTTTAAGGGAAATTAACCCAAATTATAATTAACAAACATTTCCTAGCTGAACTGGAGATCAATACTGTGTTTATTAATCAATATACAAACAGAAGGGAAAAAAGCCAATTTTTTTTCATGTATTGAAAAGGGGGGAAAAGGTGAACTGCTTAAATATAGTTATTGTATGTGTAGTAAAAATATTTTCCAGCTGTTAAAGACCACTATGCTAATGATTAACACAGTAATCATTCTCAGCACTGAATAGGATTATTATGCACAGTGAATTTAATCCTATATTTCAATGACTGAGTTATTATAAAAAGTAACATTAGTTTAATTAAAGACAGGTCATAGCTATGAAAACAGGAAATGCATCCATTCTGTATCAAGGGCAATAGACATTGGTAACATTGATTCTCACAGGGCAAAACAAGATCTATTAATTTTTCCAATAGATATCTGAGCACTTAAATTCCAAAGATGCTGGTCCTCTCTGACTTTATTACCACTTATGCTGTGTATTGCACAGAAAGTACTTAAAATGAGACCCGGAAGATTGTTTTCATTCTACTTAGCCTGTTCTGATCACACATGTTGAAGGCACAATAATGGCAGAATTTCAGTGTCAAAACTGACACTACCATATTCACATCATTGCAAAGATCCAGAGATCTGTCTCAGACACTTTACTATAGTTGAGATCACTGAACTGGAAAAGGGGCTCACAATCTAAACGAAGGAAAAACATTCACATGTTATAACAAAGGTCATGCCTGCTGAAGAGGTGAAATGTATTTACTGCTTCAATGAGTTGAGTAAAATTTACTGGAGTTGACTGAGTAAATGGTTTCTGAAAAATGTATGTTTGAACAAACTGTTTACCCTTGCACATTGCCTCTTCTATTTTCTCTGACTATAAAATTCAAAGGTACAAAGTTCAGCAGAACCAAACAATTTTAGAATTCTGATTTTATGAAACTAAGATACCATTTTCTAGGGCCAGAGTTTGTCAATCTACAACACTATCTGCACTGATATAGAGTTGGTGCAATTTGTGTCTGCACTTCCACTTCTAATTGTCTATTTTCGGAATATAAAAACATTAACTATATAATTTCTCTGGCTCCAGCTTCCCAGGCTACCAGATCCACCAAGTTTCCCATGGTGACATTTGTGTAATTAAAGATAGATCATAGCTAAGGAAACCAGAAGTGTACCCATTTTTAAAAGGCCAGTGAGGACTGAGCCTGCAGAAGTTAATATGCATAGTTCTATTAGGCAAATTTGGAAATTTTACTCAGTTTGCTTGAAGTTTCTAGATTTATTTAAACCCCAAAACATTGAGCAAAACCTAAGATGTACAATTCTGTAATGCACATGAATCCATGCAAATTAAAATGCTGAGATTCCCACAACACTAGTAAATAGTGGGTTTAAATAAAGAGAATCATGAAGGAGGCTCAGAGATCCATAAAGCACATGGAGCAGACATTCAGAAATTCACTGTGGGTCACACTTGACCTGTAAAATCACAGCCCAGTAATTACTAATGCTCTTAGATGCAAATCCCACACCCTTGTACTATCACTCCATGAGTAAAAATGGGATAGCACAGTAGGTTATGCAGGGATAGAAGGGGACAGAATCCTCCCCTCTACACCGTAGAGCAGCAAAATCATACCTCTGCAGTTGCTACTGGAGCTTCAAGCTGAAAATAGCATCTGCAGCCAATGCACTCACTTTCCCACATTACTCAGGGTGTTGGCTGATTGATTCACATAAGCTATGCCTTCACTGAAAATAAGGAGGTGTTTTTACCATAGGACACTACTACATATCCCTCTCTATAAACATAGTGGAGACAAGGCACTTTAGTTTTACCTGGTGAGATAAACCACGTGAGGTCAACCATGGAGGGGGGGAGTGTATAATGCTGACTTCAGCTAGTTATCTGATGGTTCAGTGAAGACACAGCCTGTGTTAGTGTAGACCTAGTTATAGTCAAGGGATTGCTCACATGGAAAGGAGACAACAAGACTACACAGTTATTAAGAAATAATAAGGATAGCAAAAAAAATAGTAGTACAATGAATAGGGAAGAAGAGTTTTTATAAAATACATCAAGGGAAAAAGCAGCACTAAGAAAAAAGTATGTCGGGTAGCAAATGAGAGGAATGAAATCAATCATGACTTTAAAATGACTAAGATACTAAGTTCCTTTTACAAATCCATCTCTGCATCTCCAAAAAACAGACTATAGAAAAGAAGCGTGAACAATAAGGAAGAAGCATTCTGTAAAATTAATTTTAATGAAAGGAAGGGAATGCTTGTAAAATTGGCACATATACAAATCAGCCAATTCCACTGTATCAATGACAAGAACAAATGAAAAGGAACCAAAGAAGGGAAGAAAATCAAATGTAGCACCAAAGGCTCAAATGAGGAAAGAAAAGTGATTTACAAGTCTAACTCTCATCCTTAGTAAAAATGGAACAAATATGAAAGAGAAAAAAAAGTCAGCCATCTGGAGAGTAATGAAACCATGAGCAATAAGCTGCATGGCTTCATTAAGAATAAATCTTGCCAGACAAAATTTTATATTTAATAGCAGAACAAAACTAATGGCTGAAGTAAATGCAGTGGAAGTCTTACATTTGAATTTTGGCTACATCATTTAATGATATCATGTTTGAAAAGTGACCGTGTTCTATCCAAGTTGTCTAAAAGCTGGATAAAGGTCCAGAAATAATGCATTAAAATAAATGTGATTTTATATATATATATATATACGGTTATGAGCTGCCAAAAGCTGAAGAACCGGTGCTTTCAGTCACTCCAGGACCTTTGGCAGCAGTTCCTTCAGTCGCTCCGGGTCTTTGGCAGCACTGAAGGACCTGCCGCCGAAGACCCAGAGCGCCGGCAGGTGAGTAAAAATTAAAAAGGGATTCTCAGGGGAGCCTCCCCAGCCAAGAGCTCAGGCAGGCTGGACAGGACGGTCCCGCAGGCCGGAGTTTGCCCACCTCTTTAACAACCGGTTCTAAACCGGCTTCAAAATTTAACAACCGATTCGCGCAAACTGATGCAAACCGGCTCCAGCTCACCACTGTATGTATATACATACATACACACACACACACAAATTCCATTAACATAGAGTTTATCCCTCTCCCAGATAATTAATGATCTGGGAGAAGAGTAAACTGTATGTTAATGGAATTTGTAAATGATCACTAAGACAAGAGAGAGCCAGAAATGGATCTGGAGAGGTTAAGAACATGGGCAGAAAATAAAATGAGAAACTACCTGAAAAAAATGAGTGGAGTGGAGGAATGGAATAAACTGCTCTGTATAATCAATACCATGGATGAAATCTTGGCCCCACTGAAGTCAATGCAAATTTTGCCATTGACTTCATGGGGCCAGCATTGCACTCTGTAGATTTAATTAGAAAAAGAAATCTGGGAGGCTGTAATATTGAGAGAGTCCTAGCACAAAATAAACTGGCCATGACTGCAATATTAAACAAAATACCCTCCCCCCCCCCCACACACACACACACAAATGCAGTTTTGGGCTGCATATGGAAAGAGCTCACAGAGCAGCAGTATAAGAAAGTAATAAACTCTCTTACACTCTCTAGTACAGCCAGACCTGGAATATCTCGTGAATCCTAGGCACCACAATATCAGGAGAATACGGATAATGTGCTGAGGTCAGAGAACATCAAAGAAAGTGATTTGGGAACTGGAATACTTCACGTAAGGAACACTGTAGAGAGCTCACTGTTGTTCTGGAAAGCAATGACTAAAAAGGGGACTGTACTGGGGTCTACAAACGCCACACTGAGCATAGGCAGCTCAACCACACCCACACAGAGCTCCCAGATATGGAGGCAGGCACTCAGAGCTGCGCTCAATCAAGGAAACAAGGCCTATTAAAAAGGAGAGAGTGCAGAGGAGTGGGACGCAGAATGGCAATATACTTGCTCCAGACAGCCTCCTTGAGCACAGCGAAGAGACTGAGGCATGCTTCTAGAACCAGTGAAAATTCAGAGAAGCTCAAAGAACTGCCCTGACCAGGGACAAACTAAGGGGGTCCCAGCAAGGGCAGCAGTGACCCTCCAAAGGACCACACCAGGAACGAGTGACAGGGACATGTTAACAGTTTATAGATATTTAAAGGCCACATACAGTCAAGATGCAGGGGAATTATTTATGGTGATATCATTAGAAGCAATGAGATGAAGTAAAGAAAGGATAACTTTATACCAGTCATTAGAGAGACTTCCTGACAGTGTAATCTATTAGACTGTGGAATAATCTCCCAAGAGAAAGCTGTGAAAGTTTCTCCACTTGTGACATTTAAAAATAGACTGGACAAAGCAGTAGAAAATGTACAAAAGGGAAACATACTGTAGTGGGAACAAGATGGGTCTAATGATCCTCCATGTCTTCTCCATATGTATCTTTTATGATTCTGTCAGCATCAGGAAGAAGCATGGTGAGAGAGAATGAATAGAAAAGCCATGTGGTACATGATGGAGCCATGAGGTATAGGATAGAATTAGACAACTAGGAAGCAGAAAGAATGGCATAAAAGAGGGAAAAAGAGAAGAGAGAGGTAAATAACTGCCAAAAAAAAAAATCTATCTGAAGGACTGTTTTATACCTGATCTCCATCTATCCTATATCGTAAAATTGTCATTTATTACACAACTGACTTATATGGTGCTTGATGCTTAAAATGTAAGACCTTTTATGTATAAACAACCATGTTTTGAAATATTTGAGTCTCTCTCTAAGAATTTATGATGTCCTCAGCAGTTTATCTGAATCTCAGTGATAAAAGCTTGGGGACAGAAAGAGGAGTAAACTATCATCAATGTCATGGGGAAATCTACTTTTCTAGTGTGCAGAAGTAAACAGTCAGTGCCTCTAATTTATAGTACAATGTCAGAGTTTTGCACTTACAAATAAGTCCTCAAAGAAACAAATATGGGAGGTTTGGTCTGCTTCATTTTTTCATAGTTTAAATAAATTTGTCCACTATTTTATGTACATTAGAATAAAATAGCGTACATATAAATTGATGATTGTCACCATTTTAGACACTAGAAATTATAAAACTGAATGAATTTTAATGGGAACTGATGCAGCTAGAAGTCCTAAAGGGCACTTCAGTAAGTTGCCATTCTGCAGAACATAAAGGGGATGTCCACAAGAGGGAGCCCCTTCTCCTCCACATTTTCAGAGCATATTTTCAGAGATTTGCCAGCTTAAAGTAGCTTGGAGTGGAGCTCTCTTCTGTACTCCTCAAAAAGTCAACAAAAGAACATATGTCTGCTGTACATCTTAGAAACACCTTAGAAGTTCCACAGTTGGAGGAGTTAGAAAAACGTTTTATTTGTATATAAATGTGTAAACAGCAGCATCATGAGCGTCTAAATTCTTGAGTTTTTCCATTTAATGCTGTTTCTAGTAGCTTACCCTGCTGAAGTCAGCAGTACAGAGTATATTCCAAACTTCTATGTAGAAGAAATACAAATAAGCCCAGTTCAGTAAGGACTTTAAGCACGGGCCAAATGTCAAGCGTATGAAGAGTCCCTTTGCCTTCAGTGGGACTAATGAGCTAGTCATGTGCTTAAAGTTAGGCATGTGTTTACTTTCCTTGCTGGATCAGGGCCATACACCAGTTCTGAACATTCCTGGCTTGCAAGAACTATAAGGACAAACGACATTTCACAAGAGGACCTGTGTATTTTAGCCAAGGGATAGTCTTGCACAGAAGGGGCCAATATTCACATTCTAACTTCTGTAAATTGTAGGTACAGTAAACACACATAAAAATTAAATTCCTTTAGGGTGAACTCATACCATCCATTTCTTGGCCAAAAACTTACAGCACTAAGTTGTAGTTGAAGTATACCTCACTAGCTGCTTGGGAATTATATGCAGATCTACCAGCTGATGAAGAAGCTCAAGAGCTGGATCCACGGAGAAAACCAAGGGATGGTGGACTGACACACCAGGATGTCAAGCCTCTAAGTCAGCACTATGCCCTTAAGAAATTTGGTGATGTGAGATGAATGTCCAGATATATATATAGAACCTGGAATGACAGACCATCTCCCTCATAAGGCACACTCACATAGGTGTCAAGCCTCTAAGTCAGCACTATGCCCTTAAGAAATTTGGTGACGTGAGATGAACGTCTTGTCAACTGCTGGAAATGACCCACATTGATTATCACTACAAAAGGTTCCCCTCCATCTCCCCCCCCCCCGGCTCTCCTGCTGGTAATAGCTCACCTTACCTGATCACTCTTGTTACAGTGTGTATGGTAACACCCATTGTTTCATGTTCTCTGTGTATATAAATCTCCCCACTGTATTTTCCACTGCATGTATCCAATGAAGTGAGCTGTAGCTCACGAAAGCTTATGCTCAAATAAATTTTTTAGTCTCTAAGGTGCCACAAGTACTCCTGTTCTTTTTGCAGATATATATATATATATATATAGAACCTGAAATGACAGACCATCTCCCTCATAAAGCATGAGACACCAGTGGCAGGAGCTGTAAATCCACACATAGCTAGAAGTTTTCCAGCCCTGGTCAATGAGATATGTGTGGCTCACCAGACCAGGCTTTATGCAGATTGCTAACAAACTGGAATATACTGTCTTTTTACTTACTTAATATTTAATTTAATTCACATTTGAATACGAAAGATTCTGGGGGGAACCATACAATATTTCAGGGCAGAAAACTTTTCTGACCTTTATATTCTGACCCAAATATAAAGTATTGCTCCAGCCTTGCAAAAAAGAAAGCGACGGGACCCTGACTGAGCATTTTGTGAAAAGCCCATTGCCAATGAGCCCAATACTTGCAGAGTTGCCATTGTACTTGTACATAAAACAGAAGCCTACTGGTCTGTTGTTATCATCACAGGGGGGCCAAGTTGTTTCTCTCTAATGTGTAGCATTAACAGGAGTAGAAAGCTAATGAAGTACTGGAAAAAGGAAAAAAATTCAAAGATGTAGTAGAGGTACAAGAATGCAGTGGTGAGGCAAAAGGGTGACACAATATATACACAGACAGGTAAGAGAAATAGGTAAAGGGAGGGAATATAGTAGGAAGAAGAATCTATGAAAAATATAAGAGGAAAGATAAAAAGAAACTATCGAACTTAAGGAAAGATATTGCCATTTAAACCAACAGAATTATAGCAGATACAGAGAGACTGTGGGGGAGTGTTGTACTATTTAGGGTGTCACTGACGAGTGAAAAAATCAGGAGCGACTCCAGTGAAGTTGATGGTGTAGAGCAAATAAGATGAGAACCAGGCCCATAGTTGTTAATATGTACAGTGCTTGCTTTCAGTATCGCTCAGCACTATTGACACATTTTGATTAATGTCGCTTCCAGTATGTACAGATAAAAAAGAAATAAATCCAATTGCTTGAGGTTAGATTAATCTACTTCTGAAATACTATGAAATGCTATGAGTCATCATGGAAATAGCAGATTGGTAGGCCTCCCTCGCTGCTGGAATTAGAGATAGATTTGATTAAAATAACGAGCATTGTTTCTGGCTGCCACCAAGATTGACAGATTATTTGTTGGGTTGTTTAACTGGAAAAAAATAGTACAGTGGGGAATATAGTGGTTATAACTAGCTCCTGTATTATAGGTACTGTGAAAGGATAAAGAAAGGCCTTGTTCACTGATGTGTCCCATTATGCTAATTAGAAAACACAATAAAAATTAGATTGCTTGTACTTATACTCCCTCATGTGAGGTATGGGAAGAGGCTGATGTTTCATTTAGAAAAAAAAGATAACTAGTATGTTTAAAAGTAGAGTACAGATTTTTTTTCTCCTTTTTATTTTCCTTTATGCTAAAACGTTACAGAAGTATAAATTAACCATGCCTATAAACTGGGGTTCCCAATTTCTATTCATAGTGTGCTGTCACCCCATTGCTAGGAATTGGTTCAGATTATTGATTTATTTTATTATGCTTTAAAATATATTATTGACATTTCAGGATTTTAATCGATTTTTAAAAGAGAAAAATCTGATAGATTGTACATCAGGATAGGAAACGTTCTGAATCTCTGCCGAGCTGTGCATGGAGCAACACTGAATCAGAGTGAGCTTGTTAATCAAGAATCTGAGGCACCAGCACGTAATGATTTGGGTCCCAATCCTGTAATGGCACTACATAGATGGATCCTGGCACTCATATGAAGCTCATTCCAGGCTTCATTTTGCATATACATTTTAAAAATTGGCACACAAATTTATAATACTGGTAATATTTCTAAAGATTTTTGAATAAGAGAGCATTATTTAACTTTGAACAGAAATTTTTCATGGAAATTTAAAAATTACTTATTTGGTTATATTTAATGTAAATAAAATGCCGAGATAATTCAACGAAGGTTGGCATCCTGCAAAGACTTAAGCATGTGCTTAGCTTGACACGTGTATAGTTCCATTGACTTTTACAGGGGAACTGGTTTGGTGGATAGGGGGAATGCAGTGGACATAATATACCTGGTCTTCAGCAAGGCTTTTGATACAGTCCCACATGACTGCAGAAATGTGAGCTTGGCAAAACTACCATTAAGTGGATACATAATTGTTTAAACAACCGCAAACAAAGAGTAACAATGGAATGATGTCAGATCGGAGGGAGGTCACAAGTGGGGTTCCATAGGCATCTGTCCTGGGTCCGACGCTGTTTAACATCTTTATTTATGACCTGGACGTGGAACTGGAGAGCATACGATCAAATTTGCAGATGTCACAAATTTGGGGGGGGTTGCCAACACTTTGGAGGGTAGAGCTAAAATTCAGAGGGATCTAGATAAACTGGAGCACTGGACTATAGACAACAAAATGAAATTCAACAAAAACCAATGTAACATGCTACATTAAGGGAAGAACAAATGCACAAATACAAAATGAGGGATAACTGGCTTGGCAGCAGCACAGCTGAGAAGGATCTGGGAGTTGTAGTAGATCATAACCTCAACATGAGTCATCAATGCAAGGTGGTTGCAAAAAAAGCAAATGCAATTTTAGGTTGCATTAACAGAGGCATAGCATGCAAGTCACGGGAGGTGAGAGTACCACTCTACTTGGTGCTGGTTAGGCCTCAGCTGGACTACTGTGTCCAGTTTTGGTCACCAATGTATAGAAAGAATGTAGAGAAACTGGAAAGGATCCAGAGGTGAGCCGCAAAGATGATAAAAGGGATTGAATGCAAGCCAGATGAGCAAAGGCTAAAGGAACTGGATATGTTTAGTTTGGAAAAGAGGAGAGTAAGGGGGGACATGATAGCAGTCTTCAAATATTTGAAAGGCTGCCATAAAAAAGATGGAAAAAGTTCTCTCTTGCCACAAAGGGCAGGTCAAGAGGCAATGGATTCAAACAATAGCACAGCAGATTTAGATTAAATCTCAGGAAAAACTTCCTAACTGTAAGAACAGTAGGACAATGGAACAAACTGCCTAGGGAGGTAGTGGAAGCTCCTTCATTGGAGGTTTTCAAAAGGAGTCTGGATAACAATCTGTCTTGGATGGTTTAGACACAACAAATCCTGCATCTTGGAAGGGGGTTAGACTAGATGACCCTTGCGTTCCCTTCTAACCCTATGATTCTATGACTTTAATAGGGCTTCTTAATACACATGCTTAACTTTATATATAAATATTTACAGGATTGAGTCCCAGATTTGGTATTAGGCCAATATTTGCCTTACTATTTGGTTGAGCAAGATTTGAAGGGATGCAAACAGAGTAGAAGGAAGTTCTGTGCCCTTATTTCTCCTATTTAAACTAGATTAAAAGTTTCTCTGAGTCTCCGTGGGGGTAGAAATGGAGGAGAGAGGAGAATTTTTTTATACTGTTTTCTTTTTCATAAAAATACTTCTGGGGCCAGAAGCAGACATACCCTGTGAGAAGAGGAAGAGGAGTTGTCCTGTTAATATTCCAAATTGGTCAAATCTAAAAAATACTAGAAATCTTATGAAAATGTCTGTCTTCATGATATTTCTAACCCAGTTTACTTATTAAATTGGTTGGGGAAAGTTTGGGATAACTCTGACCATTCTCATGGTAAATAAGATGTTCAGATAACCTTCCATGAAAGGTTTCAGAGTAGCAGCCGTGTTAGCCTGTATCCGCAAAAAGAAAAGGAGGACTTGTGGCACCTTAGAGACTAACAGATTTATTTGAGCATAAGCTTTCATGAGCTACAGCTCACTTCATCGGATGCTCACTTCATCTTCCATGAAAGATTTTTGATTAATTTGAAAAGAAAGAAATCAGAAATAAAACAGCTCATTCCTTTAGGGTTTTCTAGATATACAGCTGCCTGTAATATCTCACCAAAATTCCTAAGGTAATTGACATGCTTTATGCATTCATTAGCTTTGCTACCTCAACATGTGGCATTAATGCTACAAACCAGCTGAGTGTGTGCATTTCTTTTCACATTGGCCTTGTTTTTTATTAGGATAAAGAAGAATCAGAGGTCAGTGATTTAAGCGCTGATGCTTTGAAAGAGCTCTTTTTTTATTCTTATGCAGCTTTGCTTATTAAATCAGTCTGAGCACTAGAACTGGCCTCTTTTACAGTTGGACGGGGCATGGATCAGCGTTCATGTCTCGCTCACCATCAGTACCCAACCCAGCCCGGGGAAGCTAATGATCCAACCCACAGATCAAATTGGGTGATGAATCCTGGTCACGTGCCACCAAAGTCATGTTGCACTTATGCTCAGAAGTAGGTGACTCTCCTGTACATCTCACAGGTACTGTACTTGTCAAGTTGTTTCCTTATGCCTTGTGAAAGCAATCTGTGCCTATTATTCAGGAATGGAAGACAGCTATCTTGTTTTGTTTCACTTATAGACTATGAGGATGGCTTTAGGTTGTTGCTCAGGTTGTGAAGAGCATTTTGATCACTTTACAGCAATTAAAACTGGTCATTGCTCCAGATCCATTCTTTTCCACTTCATTTCACACAGTGCTGGATGAAAGGACCTGTCTGTCACTGCCCTCCAATCACCATCCAAGGGCATCTATCACAGCAAAACTTTCCAAAACATCTTTGCTGCTGCATCTTTACTGTGCTAGGTCAGTTTTCTTTTTTCAATTCATCCTGAAGTTCATTTATTCTACTACTTTCTTGGGATTAAATCTGTTGACCAGATAAATGGAACTGTCTTCTTGGCTAGAACATAGAACTGTTCAACCAAATGCCTACATGCCTCAGATAGTCATTTGTACCTGTTGCACAGCAGTCATTTTTACCACACCCCCCCACATATGTACCTGCCCTGACATTTGCTGTCCTAACCCTGGTTGAATTGGAATATTCCATCCCCTGTGGAGAATTACCACCTTGTAGCTGTTTAGTGGCTTTGGTGAAGTAGGCTGATGGTTTCAGTCTATTTCATAGTAACCAGATGTCCACAATACAAAAATCAATATCACCACAATTGGCTGCCTGGTTGATAGTGACAGCAGACAAGGCAAGGTCTAATGGCTAAGGAGACTAAATTATCTTCTCATCCCTTCCCTCTCTGGGATAGGGTTGAAATATTTTAGCAGAATGATATAGGAAGTCTGATGTCCTTTCTGTACCTGGTTTGTATATAAATATAATGAATAATACTTGTATAGCACATTGCACCTTTAAATCTCAAAGCACTTTATAAAGGAGATCAGTATCATTATCCCCATTTTATGTATGGGGAAAGTGAGGCACAGCATACATAAGTTGCCGATCTGGCATCTTTTGATGTCGATCTGGCATAAAAATTTACTAATTAAAAAAATCAGATGAAAGTACTTTACTGAAAAGTTAGAGACAAATTGTTTAAATATAGGCCCTATATTTGTGAACACAACTGTAGAGAAGCAGTTCATAAAGCAATGCCACATAAACCTAAATACTAGTCTAAAAGTTTCCATACAAAGATAGCTTTTAAAAGACTGCATTAAAATGCACCTGATCCATTTTTAAAAAAACAGAAGGGCCTTTTTCTTTTTTCTATTTTTTAAAAATTACTATTTATTAGTCAGTTCTCCAGGGCATCACAAAAATCTGGGGTTTTTTCTACAGCAGTCTTGAAAAATTTAATAAGCCCTGAGACCTCTTCAGGCTCATCAGATATTACCATTCACTTGCCAAGCCTGAGGCAAGAGCTCAGATGCATCCAGGTTTGCCCATCTCTATTGTGTTCCCAAAGGCGCTAATTAAAGGGCACACATTTTTAGACTATCAAACAGTCCTATACAGTCTGTTTCAGAGTCTCTCTTGCAAAAAAGACATGTACCTTTTTCCCCTCATGCAATAAAGTGTTTCAAACAACAAGTTAATGCTTGACAAAATAACGGTATAACAGTTCCACATTATTTCATATGCTAGCCAAAAAGAAAGTGTAGTAATTTATGCAACACTAGAAATAAAAATCATACCTCTAAGCAATGGTTACATAGTGTGACACAAGCCACAAAATTAAATAGACACAAACAGCCTCAATTCATTGAAGGAGGGAAAATATGCATGCAATTACAGGTGTTTGGATGAGGCTGCTGGTTGGGTATTTTGTTGTTGCTTTTTCATTTGTTTTTAAAAGTGGTGTATAAACTGTATTTCAAACAAATTAATCCTTGGTTTAACTCTACTGCAATCCACAAAATTATACCAGAGAGATATAATGTAACCAAGCAGTTTATGAAAAGTAAAATATTAATATCCCCCCTGAGCTTGACTTCAGATTAAAGTTGCCCCCTACTGAAAGTGTCAATTGTCATCATCATTGTCAATTACTAATGAATGCTTGAACTTGTTCCAAGACCATCACCACTTGATCTTCAATATATAAGGCTGAAATCTGATCTCAGTTACACCAGTGTAGAGGACCCACTCCGTAAATGTCAATGCAGTTCATTAGAGTTATTCCAAATTTACACAAAAGTGTAATGGAGATCATAAACTAGCTTGTTATAATATACACATGGGCTGTGGGTGGAGCCCCCCCTTCGGGGAGGCTAGACCCCAGCTCTGCCCCTTCAGCCTGTGCTCTCCTGAGGCCAGGGCAATGAGTCTCCCCTGCCTGGAGGAGCCCCGGGCCTGGCCGAAGCTCTTAGTCCCTCCCTACACACACACACACACACCCCTTCCCAGAGGAGCCCACACACACACACACACACAACTCCCTGGAGGAATCCCAGGTCAGCCACAGCCACCTCCTTTCCTCACCCCAAACTGCCTGGGAAAAGCCGCAGCGTCTCTTCCCAAAGACAAACCTAAGCTTTTAATATGCCCCCGTGCAGGTTCCAGGGCAGCTAATCTGCTACTCAGTTTCCTGGGTTCATCAGTAATCTCTCTTGGAGTCCAGGTAGATTACTGATGAACCCAGGAAGCTGAATAGCACCTACCGCCTCCGCAGCCGCCCCAAATCCAAACCCACAAACGGGTGTCCGGTGGCAGCGGCAGCACCAGGGGAGGCCCACCACCCATGTACACACTCAAACCTGCACACAAATAGAGTATATAGTTAGAACAAATGAACCGACTCATGCCTTTCTACCCCACTATCATGTTCATGCGTAAGCAATATTGCTACAGTTATTTTGCTATAAAGCCAATATAATCCGATCCCTCCACCAATAGTGTGAATTATCTTTTTGGATTGCCTGGCTATGATGCCTGAGGATCAGTATCTTCTCCATTCCCTCCCCAATTATCAGTACTCTTTAGAGCAGATACGTGTTGTCCCTCTTTTGTTTAGTCTACTATTCTTAGCCTGACCTGACAGAGGTCTAACCTTCTCCCTAACAGGGGAGTTCTATACTGATTACTTGGCTAACAATTAGCTACAGACCAAGAGGAGCAACATGTTCAATTTCAGTCCCTCCATCTCATCTCTGCTGCAGTACTCACACCAATGACGTCAGGTAGCATTTGTGTGAAAAATTCTCATTAATTATGGTAAAATTGTCAAAAAGTAATCTGCTGAAAAGGGAATTTCATGAGAACACCTGGTAATGAAAACTTTGCAGAGATTAATGTTGGAAGTTTTGCTTTTGATGAGAAATGCTTTGCACAGCTCTTTTGCTAATGAGTCAGTCATTAATCACTTGCTTCTTTTCTATTTAGAAAAGTTGTACTTGTCTATTAGACATTTTCCTTGTCAAGAACCATGCTCTTCTTTTGTTGCATAACTTCCTGTATATAATTTGGCCAGACTCTAGAATCTACCAGATGAATTGCATTTGAACATATCCTTTACAGAGTTGTCACTTTTCAAGTGGCTTTGTAAAGGCCACTCTTTTCCTCCACTGAGCGTTAGCAATTTATTTCTAACTCCTATCAGATTTCTGTTATTTCAATTAATCTTATTTCCCATTTAACCTTTTTTCAGTTTCCTTTAGATTAATTAGTAGCATCTGCTACACATTTTGACCATACCGTAGGGTGACAATGACAACACTATTAAAATTCTAGTGCGCTATTTAGACTGAAATGATCAAACAAGAAAGAATGAGAATGTAGGTTGATTTCACTATTTACTAAAATAAGCCATGGTAAGGATTAATAAAAACAATTTGATTTATTTTCAAATGGAAATTATAAAATTGTTGACAGTGTACCAAAGAGACGCAATTAATTAAAAAACGGAGGATACAGTGGCTCTATCCTATGGGCCAAATCCTGAAGGATTACACAAGCAAAATTCCCAGTGAGTTTTGAAATTTAGTCCTATGTACTTTTAAGAAGCTTGGAACCAGGTATTTTTGGAGTTTTGTATTATAGTAATTTTTTTCTTTCTATATGAGAAATTGTTTTTTACAAAAAACTATGATGATTGTACCCTGAAGTCATGTTAAGTAATATTTATGACTCCTGTAGTTAAGGATGTGTAAGTGTAACAGGCCTTGGGACACACAAGCATACTTCAGTGTGCCTCTTATGCCCTTCAGTAGTTTAAAACAGGGAGCTCTGGTTACAGGGAACATGGATTAGCACGCAGGAGATCAACAGGAAGCCAGATATAAGGCTTCCTCTCTCTCAGGCAGGGATCACAGGAGAAGGCCTAGGGCAGGGCAGCCATATTATGGGTCTCTGCACAGTAGCCAGCAGGAGGTACTCAGGTGAAAGGATGTGTCCTTCTCCCAAAGGTATTTGTTACCAAGTGGTTTGTATTATATTAGGCTTTTTTTCTATTTAATAAACTGCCTCAGTGAAAGATGTGGAACTGAGCTTGAGCACTGGGCTTTGGTTATACTTCACTAGGCCAGGCAAAGAGTCCTGTGGCACCTTATAGACTAACAGACGTACTGGAGCACAAGGCCAGTTAGTCTAGGCTTGAAGAAAATCCTATTCACTGTTTTAATGCATTTCTCTTATATGTTGTGGCAAAGATACATAACTAATGCATTTGTAAATAGTAAGTGCTTTGCGGCCTGGTGATGCCCTCTCTCACAGAAGAGGTTAGACCCACTGCAGGCCCAGGCAATGCACTGACAAGCCAGGCTAATAAATAAATACTCAAAGGAAATTGAGAGGAATTCAAACAATAAATACTCTTAGACCAGTGATTCCCAAATGATGTTCCATGGAGCCAGGGCCAGCTCCAGCTTTTTTGCTGCCCCAAGCGGTGAAGAAAAAAAAAAGAAAAACCTGATTGAGCTGCTGCCGAATTGCCGCTGAAGAGGAAGAGAGGGAATGAGGGACTCACCGCCGAATTGCCGCTGAAGACCCGGATGTGCCACCCCAATAACGCACGGAGTGCCTCCCCTTTCTATTGGCCGCCCCAGACACCTGCTTCCTTTGCTGGTGCCTGGACCTGGCCCTTCATGGAGCACTTGCTGATTGTCTCCAAAAAGCTGTCTGGTCACTTGATGCTAGCTCACCTTATTTACACCTGCTGTACTGCTTTGAAGACAGCTAAAAATGCATTACTTTTCACGTCGAAAATTTCTGTAGTTACCGCAGAGACTTTATTGTATTGTGGAGCATCAAGGAAATCGCTATCGAGATGAAATCTATGTTATGAAGAAGCCTGAGAATTCCTGATTTAGACACAATGCAATTTAGCAAATCTAGCCTACTGTTGTTTCTGTCGGAGCATCTATATTGTGTTTGTGATGGCACCTGAGCAATCTAGGGTTAATCACAACCAGCTAACATCTTTTCATATCCTAATGCACACTAATGATGCATTTCACATCATGTTAATTAAAACACTTTAACAAATTTGATAACATGATGCATTTCACTATGTAGACAAGGCACAAGTGGAAAGGACATTAATTCCTTTGGCTGAGCCTCTACGTGCATTGTATATACTTTGTTGTTTAGCTGCTGGTTGTGTTTTCACATTGTTTCTTTGCCTACCAAAAATAAATTGAACAAATACTGTTAAAATAAAATTCTTAAAGTTATGACAAAAACCTCATGGACCACTGGGGAATGAAGAGTTACTCCCCACCACACCATGGTGAAAATCTTCATTTTCCCCGGGGAGGGTGGGAAGGGGAGGCAAAAGTGGTAAGGTTGCATAACACAAAGTTGTTACTTCATCTGTCTGGTTTATGCATCCAGAAGTCCAGTAGAAACCAACTAAGAAGCTGAGCAAGAACTGTCCAAAGGGTTTTTTTTCCCGGAAAGACAAGCTCATGGAGCAATTTTTCTGCTATGGTCAAAATCTCACAAACTATAATGACATTGAGATCATAAGAGTCACACCGGCATCAACAGGGATAACACAGTAGTCAATAAGGTCCAAAATACTGTTCCTTCAATTAATTGTGTCTCAGGTCACTTTTTCTCCCTTTCAGTAGATATCATTTAATCCAAAACTCACAAATAGAACATCAAGCTTTAGAAAATTTTATATTATCTTATTGGCCCAGGATGCAACAAGCAAATAAGTTGGTACAAAGATGTACTGCTCTCTGCAAAAACCACTTATACGCACTGCCAAGAGCCCATCTGAATACTGTAGAATAAAGTCAAGTTTATTACCATCTCAGTAGCTTTAACCTTGAATACCAAAGCTTTCCACTGTCAAAACTGTATCTTCAAAAGAATGTTTTATTGCAGCAGGAGACATTATTACTACACAATATTACGATCACCGCTATAAATGGTGAATGTCTCATTATTTTTGAAAGTTAACCTTTTGAAGTGCATTTTTATGCAGCTTATGAGTGGTCTGAAAATGAAGACATTGATGATGATGTTTCAGTAAATGGGGCCAAAAAAAGTCTGTATTCACTTTAAATGTGAATAATTTGGATAAAGCCATATTGTGAAGCTGCGTAAGAGTAGCCAGTTTAGGATGGCAAAATTAGTGAAATATTGTGTCTCACAAAAATATCAAAGTCAGCGCATCAATTTAAGAATGAATTACTCTCATTTGACTTCATGTTACCTTATTACAATTAAGAATGATGGAAGCATCAGCAATAAATTGTCTTCAGCATCTAAAGCCTCTAGTCTAATGTTTTGCCTTCTCTAATTTGAAATCTTTAGTGGTGTGCAACTGACTTTCCATTTCAGTTTACAAAGTTATGAAGTATTTGGATTTCATATACGAACATAACAAATTCATATTAGTAACTCCCATCCACTTGAGGAGGAGGAGCAGCAGTCAGAGGGGAGGAAACCTTCCCCAGCACCCCAGGAGAAACAATGTTTGTAGCCACTATAGTTGGGGGGCCCCCAGCTGTGAATTCACTTGTAGAATGACAGAGTCGGCCTCTAGGGCCCCTCATCTTCCCTCTCAGCCACCTGAAGAAGGGTAGAACCAGCAGTCAGTGGCCCACCCTTTTCAACCGTGGAACAGGGGCATCCTGCTGGCTTTGACTAACACAGTCATCTGACTGATCAGGCGTCCCAATGCACTTACCCTAGCTTAGGAAGGGCCTTGAAAACCCTGAAGGACTGGATGGTTGTAGCAACAGCTGACTGCAGGAGGGCAGTCTCCCTCCTGCTCCTCTCTTGTTCTGCTGCAGGTCTTCCCCTTGTGGAACAGATGGCCTCATGCAGGCAGTGCATGCAATGTTGCGTTGACATCACGTTGTTACAGGATAACCTAGCTTAACCTAGCTAGGCAGCGGTCTATTGTGCTTACTGTTCACCCAAACCTTGCTAGCTCACTTTAGTAAGACTGGAGGTTTGTTCTAAAAAACAAAAGCAATTCCAGCTATCAACAAAAAATATATTCACCAACAGTAAGTGACTAGAGAAGTGGCAATTCCAAAGTGTATTAATGTCAAGATAACATCACAAGTTGCTTGTGAGGTGCTTATGCCTGGAAACTGTTATTTCATTTCCTTTAACAGATGTGCTAATAGCCATTTTTGCATGGCTCCAGCAGATATACCATTTTCTGTTACTAAAGAAGCAACAGCAACTTCATTTGTGATTGTCAGTGCCAGAGGATCATCTCTTTAAACACTCTTTTGAATTTGACTTTTCTGTAGAAATTTTTTTTCTTGTTGCTACTCAACAAAAATGGACCCAACCCAAAATCCTAAATCAAATCATCTCAAACTATGTATTGTTATTCAAACTTTGTGGCAGGATCCTAATCCTATAATGGCCCAAATCATAACCTTGGATCTTAGAGGAAGATTAGGTTTACTTTACGGTTCTAACACCCAGGAGTTTGTTTTGTTTTTAAACCACCACAGTCTAGCCTCCCTGGTAAAGGTATGTTATGGTAGTCTCAGCAGAAGCCCTTTACATTGTTCAGAGTTTCCTAATACTGAATCAGAATTAGAATTTTGAATGCTATAAGCAGTAAATTATGGAGAAAGAGGAATTCTGTATGGTTATATTAAGGCATTGAACTGAATTGAAATGGAAGGTAGGCTGAAAACACAAAATATCCAAAATTATAATAGCTTTAGAAAGACAAAAATATTATGAGTACATCGAGTGTAGAAGTTAGAGAATTGTATTTAGAAGCTTTTGGTGAGATAATTTACATTAGAGCAGAGATTACTAATGCTGATCTGTATGGAAATCAAATTACCTCCTTGTAATTCCTCTCAGAGACCATAAACAGTGTAATGGTTAAATGCACAGAAGCATGTAGTAATACTAGTGCATTAAAACAGACATTTCCATCCAGATTATTTTAATTTTTCTGTGACAAGTCACTGGAGAATCAAGCAATTTATTGAATTGTTATACAAAAAGACAACTGCAGTTCTGATAAGTTGTCTGAATTCAGAATATAGTTCTAGCTCTTTGTCTGAGGCTTTAAAGTCCAGTCCCTAAAGACTCTTTGAAAAGCTGGAAATATCAAATACTGAAAAAGTCGCTGATGTAGTATATATGAGCTGTATGACTAACCAATTACCAATATACACACGTAGTCTCTGATCATGAATTTTGAGTTAAAGGTTTCCATGAAAGAAGGATGCAGTATCTTCTGCCTACAGAAGTTCAGATAATCATGTTCTGAACATGGTGTGATTTCACATAAAAGACAAAACACAAATATTGCAGTGAAATACCTGCTGCAAGCAGGAAAGGCAAAATACATCTACTGCCTTAAAGTTAGGTCTTGATAGGGTAATTTATAAAATGGACATTTAAAAAATGAAGTGTTAAAGTACAGTTTAACTAAAATGTATTTTTTCTTTAGTTATTCATGTCTCTTTACATTTCCAGACATGTTAGTTCAGTGCAGTGTCATACACTGTATCTACATAACTGGGCATTGTGCCATTCCTGTTCTGAAAACCAACAATTCATCATCATCTTCTGTTGGCTCTCAGAGGCAAACAATCCTAAAGGGCAATAAAAATGGATGTATTCAATATGAAACAATTTTGTGAACATTTCCTTTGGAAAAAAAAAAGTGTCACTTTGAATCGTTCTTGAGAAGCAGGAAATAAAACCATTCAAACTATAACCAGGTATTATACAGCAGTATTACCACTATACAGTTGAGGTCTCCATATTTATATGCTCCTGGTATTGATCCCACACTGGTCTGGCTGGCACAGGAGGAGGGGATCATAAAGGGCTTGCACACTACTGTGTATTCTCAGAGGGACATCGCAGATACAGGACTCTAGATGTGCATGCCACACAGATGATCTCTATTCATGTGCATCCTCACTACTACCTACAGATTCCAGGTTTATGACATGGTGCATAGTGGGGAAAGAAAGGTTCACCCATATGGGAAAGGAGTGAATGTGGCCGGGGTGGAGTTCCTTCTTGCCATCTAGGACCCCAACCACATGTATAAAGCAAGAGTAACTATAGTATAGATCAATACCTGAGGAAGACAGTGGTAAGTAGTATAGGCTAAAGAACCTGCTATTTGCTCAAATACATATTTCCCTCAGATTTCGTACATACATCGCCCTACAATTTTGTGCAGCACCTGGCCCTGTTTAACTCCATTTTCCTCCCCACCCCAGGAGTCACTGGTCTGAATTCTGGTAACACGATCACTGCAACCTCTGTAATTTCTAAAGGTTTTTCCAATGGGCCATTTATTTGGCATGGAAAACATGAAATCATTTTTCTTTTGCCTCAGTACTGTATAACAAATGTGAGAAGCAACCCCAAATTCATTTTGAACCATAGATAGGTTTTGGTGGAGGATTAAAAAGAAATAATTTGTTCAGTCTTTCCCCCAAACCTGTACCTATTGAATAGGCACAAATTTCTTTTCATGGAAGTGCATACCTGCTCTACTCTATTATAGAAAACAGAAGACAACGTTAGGCTACCATTTATTTGCACAGGACTTAAGATTGATATGAAGTGATGCTTGTGCAGCAAATGAAATTTGGGTCCCGTGCTACTGTTATTGATATAACTCAACATTGTTGTTGAATAAAAGTAGCGTCAGAGCTATCGCCCTAGCAAGGATGAGAAAATTTCAGCAACCTCTCAGAAGTGATAATGCTGGAACATTTTTCTGTCTAATAAAGCATTTACGGATACTAACAAACCTCCAACTGCTAAATGTAATAGAGATGATTACACTTTGCACTTTGACTCCAATGCTACAGAAAAGTCAAAAACTGGGATTTTGATTTAAGTCATAATACGAAACATCACTGTCAAATGTAAAATCAAATCCAACAAGTGTATTTCTTGGTCAGAGTTGTCTAATACTATCCAGAGAATATTGGCTAACCTTTATGCAGCCAGTAATGACGCACTTAGAAAAGGTTCTCTCTGCCAATATAATCCAAAGGTAAATATATCTGATATCAACCTATTGCTCGACTACTCCTACAGCAAGGGTTTGACTATTATCAATATTTGGTATGAAAGTATTGCATTAAAAAGTCAAAAGGATGCAATAAGAATGGCCTCAATATTTTGTTTCCTGGAGGCTGTTCATGTAGCAAGGCAATCAATGGCTGTCACCCATGCATCAGGCACAAGTGGTATCCTGCCACAACAAAGGAAGATTGCTCTCCTGTCGTGCAATCCTCTTACTTACCTTCTGAGCAGGAACCATTTGCAGCTGATGCTGGCTAGCCATAGTGCATAGCTTGCAACCTTAAAGGTTTCCCAAACTCTTTTATTAATGTATCTTAATTGTATCATTTTGTAATCCAAGTACAGCACAGTTAGAATCCTTAAATTTATAAAATAGATTCAAAAAAATCAGACATCACAACGTAAAGTTAATGAGTGAAGCATTACTCCAGATGAGTAGCATATGAAGGGACACAGATGTCATTTACCTTCATTATTTCTAATTAATCTAAATTTCGGAAGGCAGAAAAACAAAAAAGAGTGTTATCACATGGATTCTAATTGAACTAATACCTGTCATCACTCATATCCAAACATCAGTCACAAAAGGAGGGGAAAGTTTGTAAGAGATGCCCAAACATGCTGAAGAGAATGTGGAGTAAGGAAATCTGAGGGGGGGAGAAATGGCTGGTGTGTTAGACTCACTGTCTCAGTTAATAGTACTTGTGCAACACTTGGAGACCTCAAATGTTGTAGCATTTCTGAGCAGAAACTCTTATGCTGTATATGTGCTGAAACAGAGCTAAAAGTAAGTCAGGTCTTGCGGTCCCAGAATCCTGCCACACTGAGGGTGCTGTAGAAGAGGAGCAGAGATCAGTTCCCAGAATGATAGTATTCTGAATGAAGAGTTCTTGAATTGTAAAGGACTCCTTAGTGTCCACTTCACCAGAAAAACAGCAGAGCTGAAGTTTGAGCACAATACAAATTAAGAGATGATAAAGCAATGTACCGATTTCAAAACCATTTAGATTATAAAGGCAATTCCACAGAGCTGGACAACAATGCTAAGGCTTGACCACATTTCCAACAGCAAGTCTGCATGACTGATGCATCAGAGATTCATAGAATGGAAGGCCAGAAGGACTCATTAGATCATCACAGTATATCAGAGGGGTTTGTGGGGGAGGGTGGGGAGAAAACCTGGATTTGTGCTGGAAATGGCCCACCTTGATTATCATACACATTGTAAGGAGAGTGATCACTTTAGATAAGCTATTACCAGCAGGAGAGTGGGGTGGGGGGAGAGAAAACCTTTTGTAGTGATAAACACCCATTTTTTCATGGTTTGTGTGTATAAAAACATCTTCTGTATTTTCCACAGTATGCATCCGATGAAGTGAGCTGTAGCTCACGGAAGCTTATGCTCAAATAAATTGGTTAGTCTCTAAGGTGCCACAAGTACTCCTTTTCTTTTTGTAAATTTCACCCAGTTGCCCTTGTATTGAGTTATTGGTGACTGGCTGAAGCACATCTTCCAGAAAGGCATCCACTTGAATTGAAGACACCAAGAAATGGCGAGTCCATCACTTTTATTGTTAACTTGTTCCAGTGGTTAATCACCCTCACTGTTAAACATTTGTGACTAATTTCTAATTTGAATTTGTCTGGCTTCACCTTCTAGACATTGGTTCTTGTTATGTTTTTCTCCTCTAGATTAAAGAGCCTGTTAGTTCTCCTCATAAAGGTGCTTATAGATCATAATAAAGTCACCTCTCAATTATCTGTCTGATAAACTATACAGATTGAGCTCTTTAAATTGTTTTAAAGGCATTTTCTCTGGCTCTTAAATCATTTTTGCAGCTTTTTTCAGTACTCTACCCAATTTTTCCAGCATAGTTTTTAAGATGTGGACATCAGAACTGTACGCAGTACACAAGTATCCATCTCATCCATGCCATATAGAGAGGTAAAATCACCTCCTGATTCCTCCTCACTACTTTCCTGTTATACATCCAAGAATCCCATTAGACAAAGGACAAAGCGGCATTGAGGGCATGGGTTGGGGGTGTCAGCCTAGCAGGGCTCGTTAGACTGCCTGGGAGTTAATCTAGCAGGTCAATCTTACCCTGACAGGCAGCAGCTTCATATGATGCTCTCTCGCCTTGGGTGTATATCTTGGTCTACATAAGCAGTGAAGTCTGCCACCTTGCATTTTAAAGTTCTTTTTAAATAAATATTACAAGTAGGGCTGTCAAACGATTAAAAAATTAATTGCGATTAAAAGCGCGATTTAAAAAATTCATCACACTGTTAATAATAGAATACCATTTATTTAAATATTTTTGAATATTTTCTACATTTTCAAATATATTGATTTCAGTTACAACACAGAATACAAAGTGTACAGTGCTCACTTTATATTTATTTTATTACAAATATTTCCACTGTAAAAAAACAAAAGAAATAGTATTTTTCAATTCACCTAATACAAGTATTGTAGTGCAATCTCTTTATCATGAAAGTTGAACTTACAAATGTAGAATTATGTACAAAAAACCTGCATTCAAAAATAAAACAATGTAAAATTCTAGAGCCTGCAAGTCCACTCAGCCAAACGCTCACACAAACAAGTTTGTTTACATTTGCAGGAGATAATACTGCCCGCTTCTTGTTTACAATGTCACCTAAAAGTGAAAACAGGTGTTCTCATGGTACTGTTGTCGCTGACGTTGCAAGATATTTATGTGCCAGATGCACTAAAGATTCATATGTCCCTTCATGCTTCAACCATCATGCCAGGGGACATGCGTCCATACTGATGACAGGTTCTGCTCAATAACAGTCCAAAGCAGTGCACACCGATGCATGTTCATTTTCATTATCTGAGTCACATGCCACCAGCAGAAGGTTAATTTTCTTTCTTGGTGGTTCGGGTTCTGTAGTTTCCGCATCAGAGTGTTGCTCTTTTAAGACTTCTGAAAGCATGCTCCACACCTCGTCCCTCTCAGATTTTGAAAGGCATTTCAGATTCTTAAACCTGGGGTCAAGTGCTGTAGCTATCTTTAGAAATTTCACATTGGTACCTTCTTTGCATTTTGTGAAATCTTAAGTGAAAATGTTCTTTAAATGAACAACATGTGCTGGGTCATCACCTGAGACTACTATAACATTAAATATATGGCAGAATGCAGGTAAAACAGAGCAGAGGACATACAAGTCTGCCCAAGGAGTTCAGTCACAAATTTAATTAACACATTTTTTTAATGGGCATCATCAGCATGGAAGCATGTGCTCTGGAATGGTGGACAAAGCATGAAGGGGCATAAAAATGTTTAGCATATCTGGCACGTAAATGCCTTCCAATACAGCCTACAAAAGTGCCAGTTCTCTCTTTCTGGAGACATTGTAAATAAGAAGAGGGCAGCAGCATCTCCTGTAAATGTAAACAAACTTGTTCAGCCAATTTCTAAAACAATTACAAGAAGTAGGACTGAGTGGACTTGTAGGCACTGAAGTTTTATGTTTTTTTTTGTTTTCGAGTACAGTTATGTAACAAAAAAAATCTACATTTGTAAGTTGCATTTTCACGACAAAGAGATTGCACTATAGTACTTGTATGAGGTGAATTGAAAAATACTACTGTATTTCTTTTGTTTATCATTTTAACATTGCAAATATTTGTAATAAAAGTAATATACACTTTGATTTCAATTACAACACAATATATCTGAAAATGTAGAAAAACATCCAAAATAATTAATAAATTTCAATTGGTATTCTATTGTTTAACAGTGCAATTAAAACTGCAATTAATCGCTATTAATGTTTTTGAGTTAATCACGTGAGTTAACTGCAATTAATCGACAGCCCTAATCACAAGATTTTTCTGTTGCCCTGCTGTGTTCATAAAGGTCTTTTGCGTGGGTCCAAGAGCAACACCATAAAACATGCACAGTCCTGCCTTTTGTTCCGTGCAAACACCTGCCTGCTAATACTTCCGTTTCAGCTTTGCTACTGCGGTTACTGGTAAACACTCTCTAGGAGACAACATCCCAGCCGAGCAAGGCATGAAAGTGAAGCAAGTGACATTCAACAGAACAGTGACACTGACACGATACAAAAGTACCATCAAATGCACAAAAGTAAAAAAACTGGGATAACAGAGAAATAAAAATGTTCTTGAAGGATATGTCTACACTGCAATTAGACACTTGTTGCTGGCCCTGGCCCTGGCCCTGGCTCGCAGGGCTCAGGCTATGGGGCTGTTCAGTTGTGGTTGTAGACATTTGGGCTTGAACTAGAGCCCAAGCTCTGCAACCCCATGCAGGAAGTAGAAGATTTTCAAATGCAAATGTGGTCAAAAATGACATTGTATCTTCAAGCATTTTCTCTCTGGCTTGGCCCAGTTCTCCAGAGGGGGAGTGCTTGCTGCAAGGTGCTGAGCGTCCTTGACTCCCATGGACTTTCACGAGAGTCGTGTATTCCTCTCCCCATGAGATGCCCAACACTTTGCAGGATGAGGCCTCGAGTGTGACTGTTTTTATAGATACCATGGGTGAAATCCTGTCCCCACTGAAATCAATAGTAAAACTCCCATTTAGACCTGGCTGGAATAACTTCAACTGAACAGTTTTCCATTGGAAATGCAGTTCCATCAGAATTAAAACACTTCATCAATCTTGTTGATTTCACCAAAATTTCATTTCAGAGAAAAAGGGGGCAGGGAATTCCAGTCATGTCAGTGTCTCATTTTGCCATTTTCAGACTGAAATGTTTTGATTTTTCCTTTGGAAACAACCTTTTGTTTTGATTTTTTTTAATTATACATTAGAACAGAAAATAGTCAAAATTGAAACAAAACTTTTGGAATTTGAAGTTTTATTCCCAATCAGAATGAAAATACATTTCAAAAATCTCAAAATCCTCCAACAAACAGAATTTTCTCTCTCTTCCTACCTCTATTCCCATTGACTTCAGTGGGGCCATGATTTCACTCCAAATTTTTATATGACTGGACTGTTTCTCCTAATTGCACGTGAAGTGTTTTTCATTGGATCATCACTATCTAAAAAAGCACCTTAAATGTAGTTGGTGGTTTATAGAACCGACCAGTGTGCACCCAGGAATTTAACAATCTAATGGATACATCCAGTAACTTGTCTGATATTTTTATTCCTGAATGTATTTTAGGCAAAGAATGAATGGCTGTTGCTGCATCTAAATTATTCATATTGAATAGGATAATGTGTTAAATTCATTGTAATAAAAATGTAAAACAGGTTGGCCAAAATATATTGTACCTGTAATTTCATACTCCTTACATTTGTTATCCTTGGAAATTTAAAATAACGTTAAAAATAACCACCCCTTTTGTCTCTTTAGTGTTGAACAGAGAGTCATTTTAACTATAACCTTGTTGCATTTTTTTCTGAGAAATCTCACTCATGTACATTTGATTTAGAGTATAAAACTGAACTCAACAGAAATAAAGGACATTTTTCAAACTTGGAAGCGAGCAGAGAAGAAGACGTTATCTTCTATCAATGAATGTTATTAAACTTATTATCTAACATTGGATTTGGAGACAGTCACAATGCTTTTAAGGATAAAAATAATCAAACATTTCTGTTCCTTCTGTAATTTCAAGATTCATATTTAGAAGTACTGAAGCAGACTATGTAATTTAACTTGAATAACTTCAAGAACATAATGAAAGATAATCTGTGCTGGATAAAGCAGAAATACTATCTGTTCTATTCATGCTGTCGACTTCAAACTCCCATCTAAAAAGCTGAGAGTGACAAAGATAACTGGCAACTAATATGGAGGAACCTAAAGTGATTGGGGAAAACTAGCAATGGCTGAACCAGTTAGAACAGACTCGGGCTCCAATCTTGCAAACAACATATTCAAGTACTAAATTTCACGTATGTAAGTGGTCTCATTAATTTCAGTGGGACTACTCAAACATAAAGTGAAGCACCTGCATGTGTGTCTCCAGGATCAGCACCTACGAATCACTTTGAACTTTCACTCAGAACTCATATCTTTTAGAGGTGAAAAAAAACCACTGGTTGGTGGCAATTGCCCTAATGCTTTTGCGGGACTGCACTTCCTGGTTCCACAAAAAAGAGAATACTACGTGGCCCCAGCCTGATAGGGGATTATCACGAGATTTCTACCTTTATTTGGAGACCCAAGAAATTCAAATAGGCTTCTGAACATTTGGCAGCTCAACAGAACCAAACCCAAATGCCAAACTATTTAGTTCACCTCTCACAACTAAACACCTGTTAGCAAATTGCAACCAAAACTTCTTGAAGCGATATAACTTTGGTAGACCTTTCATTTTGATATCCGTTGTTTATGTTGCTATTTAATTAATTATTAATTATGAAGTACCAACAGTATGGAGACCCAGTCCTTAGATGATGAAGAATTCCCTTCTCTAAGGCACCTACAACATAAAGAGACCGATACAGGTGACACACAAACGTGCCCCAAGACCCCCAGAAGTTGGTGCTACATTAGACAGGGTGAGGAAATAAGTATTTTAAACTTGTTTTTAACAGTATCCCTCGATCACTTAATGCCTCCCTATTATATTTATCTCGATCCATGGTTCCATTTACATGTTTATTTCTTTTTATACAGGCTATCGTAGTTGCAAAGGTCAGTCTTTTGTCTGGTTATAGATTCATTCATAGATTCTAAGGCCAGAAGGGACCACTCTGATCATCTAGTCTGATCTCCTGTATAACATGGGCCACAGAACTTCACCAAAATAATTCCTATAGCATAACTTTTAGAAAAACATCCAATCTTGATTTAAAAATTGTCAGTGGGGGAAAATCCACCATGAGCCTTGGTAAACTGTTCCAATGGTTAATCACTCTCAGTTAAAAAAAAGTATGCCTTATTTCCCGTCTGAATTTGTCTAGCTTCAACTTCCAACCATTGGATCATGTTGTACCTTTCTCTGCTAGATTGAACAGCTCATTGTTAAATATTTATTCCCCGTGTAGAATTTAATCAAATCACCTCTTAACCTTCTCTTTGTTAAGATAAATAGACTGAGCATCTTGAGTCTATCCCTATCATTCTCGTGGCTCTTCTCTGATCCCTCTCCACTTTATCAACAGAATTCTTGAACTGTGGGCACCAGAACTGGACACACTATTCCAGCAGCAGTCATGCTGGTGCCAAATACAGAGGTAAAATAACCTTTCTACTCCTACTCAAGATTCCCCTGTTTATGCACCCCAGGATAGCATTATCTCTTTTGGCCACAGCGTCACACTGGGAGTTCATATTCAGCTGATTATTTACTTCCACTCCCAAATCTTTTTCAGGTCACTGCTTCCCAGGATAGAGTCCCCCATCTTGTTAGTATAGCCTACATTCTTTATTACTTGATGTATACATTTAGCCATATTAAAATGCATATTGTTTATTTGTGCCTAGTTTACCAAGCAATCCAAATTGCTCTGAATCAGTGTCCTGTCCTATTCATTATTTACCACTCACCCAATTTTAATGTCATCTGCAAACTTTATGAGTGATGATTTTATGTTTTCTTAGAGGTCATTTTTATCAATGTAAACTAGTGGAATCTCACTGGGAACAGACCCACTCGAAGATAATTCCCTGTTTACAGTTACATTTTGACACCTATCAGTTAGCCAGTTGTTAATCCACTTGATCTGCTTCATATTAATTTAATTTTGTTCTAGTTAACCAAAATGTCCTGCAGTACCAAGTCAAATGCCTCACAGAGGTCTAAGTATATTATGTCAATACTATTACCTTTATCAGACAAACTTGTGATCTCATTCTGAAATGCTCTCTGCCAATCAGTTCTATCCAGCAGCTTTGCCATCAGCTTCCTCCTTCCTTGCAGGAGGTTGGTCTGCACTCCCAGGCTCCTGGTATCATGTGTTTGCTCTGTGGAGATGGAAGGGCCTTGAAAGGGGAAAGACAGAGCACATCACTCTTTGAGCAGGATAAATAATTGCAACTCCTACTCTATGAAAGGGGCTGCTTTAGTTCAAGGTCAAAACATGATACTATTTATGAATGGGCTGTGTACTATTTCACACACACAAAAAAACCACCATACACTTCAGACATCCTTGGAGCAGCACTGAAAACCATGAAACATCATGGTAAGACATTCATACAAAATTCAAATGAAATTATTTCTATATTCTCTTCATCTTTTCTGGGGATTCAAGTGAACCCTCGTAACAAGTGGGCTAGTTACTAACAATGATTTTTTGATCCTCTCTGGAAGAACAAGCTCTGAAAAGTATTCAGTGGAAGCATGAATTCCTGTTCCAGGCCAGCAGAGGACAGTCATCCATGTATGCTAAAGAGGTATTTAGGAGTCTAGTGACTGAGAATGGAGGAGGCTCATGATTTACAGAGGTAGCACAAATAAAAATGCCCATTCCTGGAACCCAACAGACCGTCTGGAGTTCCTACTCTGTGAGATAGGATAACAGAGGTGGAAGGGACCTCTGGAGGCCATCTAGTCCAACCCCCTGCCCAGAGCAGGATCAATCCCAACTAAATCATTCCAGCCAGGGCTTTGTCAAGCCTGACCTTAAAAACTTCTAAGGAAGGGGATTCCACCACCTCCCTACGTAACGCATTCCAGTGTTTCACCACTCTCCGAGTGAAAAAGTTTTTCCTAATATCCAACCTAAACCTCCCCCACTGCAACTTGAGACCATTACTCCTTGTCCTGTCATCTGCTATCACTGAGAATAGTCTAGATCCATCCTCTTTGGATCCACCTTTCAGGTAGTTAAAAGCAGCTGTCAAATCCCCCCTCATTCTTCTCTTCCATAGACTAAACAATCCCAGTTCCCTCAGCCTCTCCTCATAACTCATGTGTTCCAGACCCCTAATAATTTTTGTTGCCCTTCGCTGGACTCTCTCCAATTTCTCCACATCCTTCTTGTAGTGTGGGGCCCAAAACTGGACACAGTACTCCAGATGAGGCCTCACCAATGTCGAATAGAGGGGAATGATCACATCCCTCGATCTGCTGGCAATGCCCCTACTTATACAGCCCAAAATGCCATTGGCCTTCTTGGCAACAAGGGCACACTGTTGACTCATATCCAGCTTCTCATCCACTGTCACCCCTAGGTCCTTCTCTGCAGAACTGCTGCCTAGCCATTCGGTCCCTAGTCTGTAGCGGTGCATTGGATTCTTCCATCCTAAGTGCAGGACTCTGCACTTGTCCTTGTTGAACTTCATCAGATTTCTTTTGGCCCAATCCTCCAATTTGTTTAGGTCCCTCTGTATCCTATCTACCACTTCTGCCAGTTTAGTGTCATCCGCAGACTTGCTGAGGGTGAAATCCACACCATCCTCCAGATCATTTATGAAGATATTGAACAAAACCAGCCCCAAGACCAACCCTTGGGGCACTCCGCTAGATACTGGCTGCCAACTACACATGGAGCCATTGATCACTACCCGTTGAGCCCGACAATCTAGCCAACTTTCTACCCACCTTGTAGTGCATCCATCCAGCCCATACTTCTTTAACTTGCTGACAAGAATACTGTGGGAGACCGTGTCAAAAGCTTTGCTAAAGTCGAGGAATAACACGTCCACTGCTTTCCCTTCATCCACAGAACCAGTTCTCTCATCATAGAAGGCAATTAGATTAGTCAGGCATGACTTGCCCTTGGTGAATCCATGCTGACTGTTCCTGATCACTTTCCTCTCATCTAAGGGCTTCAGAATTGATTCCTTGAGGACATACTCCATGATTTTTCCAGGGACTGAGGTGAGGCTGACCGGCCTGTAGTTCCCAGGATCATCCTTCTTCCCTTTTTTGAAGATGTAACTACATTAGCCTTTTTCCAGTCTTCCGGGACTTCCCCCGATTGCCATGAGTTTTCAAAGATAATGGCCAACGGCTCTGCAATCACATCCGCCAGTTCCTTTAGCACTCTCGGATGCAATGCATCCGGCCCCATGGACTTGTGCACGTCCAGTTTTTCTAAATAGTCCCGAACCACTTCTTCCTTCACAGAGGGCTGGCCACCTCCTTCCCATGCTGTGCTGCCCAGTGCAGTAGTCTGGGAGCTGACCTTGTTCGTGAAGACAGAGGCAAAACGAGCATTGAGTACATTAGCTTTTTCCACATCCTCTGTCACTAGGTTGCCTCCCTCATTTAGTAAGGGGCTCACACTTTCCTTGGCTTTCTTCTTATTGCCAACATACCTGAAGAAACCCTTCTTGTTACTCTTAACATCCCTCGCTAGCTGCAACTCCAGGTGTGATTTAGCCTTCCTGATTCCATTCCTACATGCCTGAGCAATATTTATATACTCATCCCTGGTCATTTGTCCAATCTTCCACTTCTTGTGAGCCTCTTTTTTGCGTTTAAGATCAGCAAGGATTTCACTGTTAAGCCAAGCTGGTCACCTGCCATATTTACTATTCTTTCTACACATCGGGATGGTTTGTCCCTGTAACCTCAATAAGGATTCTTTAAAATACAGCCAGCTCTCCTGGACTCCTTTCCCCCACATGTTATTCTCCCAGGGGATCTTGCCCATCAGTTCCCTGAGGGAGTCAAAGTCTGCTTTTCTGAAGTCCAGGGTCTGTATTCTGCTGCTTTCTTTTCTTCGTTGTGTCAGGATCCTGAACTCGACCATCTCATGGTCACTGCCTCCCAGGTTCCCATCCACTTTTGCTTCCCCTACTAATTCTTCCCAGTTTGTGAGCAGCAGGTCAAGAAGAGCTCCACACCTAGTTGGTTCCTCCAGCATTTGCACCAGGAAATTGTCCCCTACAGTTTCCAAAAACTTCCTGGATTGTCTGTGCACCGCTGTATTGCTCTCCCAGCAGATATCAGGATGATTGAAGTCACCCATGAGAACCAGGGCGTGTGATCTAGTAGCTTCTGCGACTTGCCGGAAGAAAGCCTCGTCCACTTCATCCCCTTGATCCGGTGGTCTATAGCAGACTCCCACCACCACATCACCCTTGTTGCTCAGGCTTCTAAACTTAATCCAGAGACACTCAGGTTTTTCTGCAGTTCCATACTTGAGCTCTGAATAGTCATACTGCTCCCTTACATACAGTACAACTCCCCCACCTTTTCTGGCCTCCCTGTCCTTCCTGAACAGTTTATACCCATCCATGACAGTACTCCAGTCATGCGAGTTATCCCACCAAGTCTCCGTTATTCCAATCACATCATAATTCCCTGACTTTGCCAGGACCTCCAGTTCTCCCTGCTTGTTTCCAAGGCTTTTTGCATTTGAATATAGGCACTTGAGATAACCCGCTGATCGCCCCTTGTTCTCAGTATGAGGCAGGAGCCCTCCCCTGCTTCCTCCCGGTATCCTGCTTCCCCACTTACCTCAGGGCTTTGGTCTCCTTTCCCCGGTGAACCTAGTTTAAAGCCCTCCTCACTAGGTTAGCCAGCCTGCTCGCAAAGATGCTCTTCCCTCTCTTCGTTAAGTGGAGCCAGTCTCTGCCTAGCACTCCTCCTTCTTGGAACACCATCCCATGGTCGAAGAATCCAAAGCCTTCTCTCTGACACCACTTGCGTAGCCATTCATTGACTTTCACGATTCGACGATCCCTACCCCGGCCTTTTCCTTCCACAGGGAGGATGGACGAGAACACCACTTGCGCCTCATACTCCTTTATCCTCCTTCCTAGAGCCACGTAGTCTGCAGTGATCTGCTCAAGGTCATTCTTGGCAGTATCATTGGTGCCCATGTGGAAAAGCAGGAAGGGGTTGCGGTCCAAGGGCTTGATGAGTCTCAGCAGATTCTCCGTCACATTGCGAATCTTACCCCCTGGCAAGCAGCAGACTTCTCTGTTTTCCCGGTCAGGGCGGCAGATAGATGACTCAGTACCCCTGAGGAGAGAGTCCCCAACCAACCACCACCCGCCTCCTTCTCTTGGGAGTGGTGGTCGTGGAACCCCCAACCTTAGGACAGTGCATCTCATGCCTTTCAACTGGTGGAGTCTCCTTCTGCTCCCTTCCCCCAGACGTATCATCTGGGCCACTCCCTGCAATGGTACCTGTGGATGTTCACTTTCATCATCAGCCATCAATGGGTGAAAATTTGTGATAAAAATCAAGATGTTAATTTAGCATGAAGATGTAGTACAGCCTTCTTACAAGCACCAAGTTGCTGCCCAGCAATGGGAATCCTAACACAGTCAGACAGCCACACTTCACTGCAATTTGGATTCATGTATTATAGCCAGCACTGGACCAAATCCACACTCCGGTTTTGTTTGCACTCATAACAGTGAGGCTTTGGGGGACTCACAGGCATGCTGGGACAATGCAGGTGTGCCCAGTTTATAAGATATGCTGTATTTGATGAGAGGGGTACATGAGGCTATTAATTGTGGAGCCCCAACCCATATTATCACCAACCAGGGAGTAACTAGGAAACGTTTCATGATAACTGCTTGTTTAACTTTTTCCCTCTTTTTTGCAGTGTCCATTTTTAATCCCAGTTGGTATCAGCAGGAAGATGAAGGACTAGGGGAATGGTCCAGGTTCCACCTTGAACAGAAACACACCACCAACCCCAGATTGCATTAGTAACTTAATAGGCCCGTAAGCTGGAAATCCTTCCCCTCCATATATTAACAAAAAATAACACAGTGACAAAAACTTACTAGGATGTGGCTAAGGCCTCCTGTGTGTTCGGATGCCAGGTTTGAAGGGGACTGCTCCCCAAGGCCATCCCCAAATGCTCTTCTGAGTGCAGACTGAGGCGGTGCGATAGCTGCTCTAGCTGCATATCCTCTTCTATTACTGGCCTCATCTCCAGGGTCACTTCTCGCCTTTCATCCACCAGCTGGCTCTCCTCTGACAGAGCTTGTGATGCCTGCATTTGAACTAGGAGGTAACTTCTGGTTCCTGGGAAGTGAATGGCAAGATTTGGGATTGAAGAGCTGGGAAGCACAGCCCCAGGGGATTGTGGGATCGTTTTGGCAGATTCCAGACTCAATCTGATGACATGGACTTGAGCTTATATGGCTGTGTGTCCATATTTTTATGCTTTTTGCAACTGTGTAAGAAACCTAAATCTTAACTTGATGTACATACAGCATGTCTTCTGAAAAACAGATGGTCCTGTGCCAACTAGCAGCAAGTGACCTTTTTCTGCAGCCGGCTCCCCATCTGTTTCTCTCCAATCTGCCCTGTTAAAATTAAACTAATACAATTTGTAAGTAAGTGTGTTTTGTGTTCACAATAAATGAGCTTTGATACCTTCACACTTCTCCCTTAATCACAAGGTATTAGGAGCTCAATGCTCCACGCTCAATACAATATTCTTCCTAATTGCCTCCGGTAGCACCCAAAACACTTCCAGTCAGCTCCTGCGGGACAGACAGACATTCTCCCACAATCCACTAAGAAACAAGCCCCAGAGTGGCTTCAGCTGGTGAGGGTGCGAAGAACCCTAGAAAATTATAGTATACACTCATAGAAGTTCTGACTTGGGTCTGCACAGTGCAGTACGGTTGTGAAGCCCGGGTTTACATTGCAGTGTGGATGCTCAAGTGAGGGCTTGGAAACACCAAGTCTGCAGGTGCGGGGTCACAGAAATCTGGGTTTATTGTGCTCTGTAGACATACCCTTAAACTGTGGAAATTTCCTGTGGAAAGGGGGTGGAAGTTATATTGCTTGAGACATTCAAAACTAGACTGGGCAGAGCATTCAAAACCAGCTGTGCAAAAAGGCTATGTTCACAATACTTCACTAAAATAGTTAATAATAATCTTTGTGTAAACGTTTGCCCTCTTTGGAGTCCACAAGGGAGGTCTCTTCACTAGCCCTGTGCTTCAAGAGAGTTATGTTGTATTACACTGGTCATTATTTCTACCACCTCTGGACTGCAGAAGGTATTTGCCGTTTGTCACACAGAGAAAAGAACCCTGAAAGGAATGTCAATGAAACAATTACTAAAACAAGCCATGTAATGAATCATTAGCAGCTCAGATAACAGCATCAGTGATCCTTTTTTCAATATTTATATAGCAAAATTAACTTTACATTTAAGAGCAGAAGTAGTGGAATAAATGACTATGCATTAATATTATGAGATTTTAATGGCTGGTACAGACTTATTAGAAAATGCTTGTTTTACCAAGTGCAGTCCAAAAACAACAGGATACTGAATAAGGCCAATAAGAATAAACATGTTATTCCAAAGTTTGGAATCTAGATTTTTTATCTTTGAACTGACAATTTACTGAGTTCGCTGAATAAATTAAATATTAGCAATAGGTTAACAATTCCCTTGCTATACATACATAATCACTGTAGGTCAGCTAATTGCTAATTAACACCCAAGTATAAAATAGGCCACATGGTAGTTGAGGAACCACTCATAGAAATAGCTGGTTCTTGATTTTGTAGGACAAATAATACTTACTATTGTGTATGGCAAATGGCTGTGGCCAGCAGCTCTTCACATCAGCTCTTCACACACCATGTTATGGATCAACAATTTGCTTGCTAAAAACACAAACACGACTAAGCTGTTTTTAAGTCCTATTTGTGATCAAACAGATGTGTCCTGCTTATGGATGCTTCCTATAGCTGTATGAAATTAAACAGCAAAGATATGAGGTTTACAGAGAAACTACTCAGCAAGCTCAGGAACAACTTACCATAAAGCTTCTTATTACGGATACTGTTAATCTATAATATGCAGATTCATGGCATAGCTCTACAATAACAAATACCATTGTTAACAGGTGTTCTGAGCCTACGCTATGACAGTCCTAAAGAGCCATTATAAGTTAACCCATGTATATACAGAAGGGAACAGAATTTGATTTTATTTAGGCTCTTTAACAACAAAAGTACTTTACGAAAGTAATGGGTTAAATACTGAAATTGTAGTTATTGCACAAGTAAAGGGGACCATTATTAGGACCTCAGTTCAGCAAGCTGCTTAACCATTGGGCCTAAGTTTCCACTGGAGAGAGTTCAATAGAAGGGACTGATTTAATGCCTCATCTGAAGGATGGCGTTAGTGGTTAAAATAAGTGTGCATGCACTCTATAACAGCTTCACCTATTACTGTATCTGTATGTATATTTTATAGATACACACCTATATATATTGGGGGGGAGGTGTATATACACTGAGACAGAAAAATCTCAAGTTATTTCATGATTTATCTATGCAAGCTAGAGAGGTAATAATGCACCAGATTTTTGTGCCTTGCCTCCTTTTTGGACAAACTTTAACGTCTGAAGGGCATATTAAAACTATTACACCAAGCATGACTAAGCACTTCCTCTGTACTGGATTTGTTAAGAATATTGGTAACACTTCAGCCAGTGTTCTAACAGGCGGTCTGAAGGAACACAGACGCAATCATGTGCAACAGCACTGTACCCTCTCTTTTAAATACTAACGTAAAAATATAGGAAATTAAAGTGGTCTGATTCTCACACTATGATCTCTAGACCATTCTTGTGGTATAATGGGGCTGTAAAATATGCATCCACTTAACCTCAGACCGGTGTAAAGGAACATTGGTATAAGTGAGAATAAGGTCCTTAATGTCTATGCTTAAATACAACGTTCAGTGTTAAAACTGATATTATTCCTTTTACCACTCTGTACATGTCTCCACAGCTGTGGTGATCTTCCCTAGCATATGCACTTCAATCTTAGGGATTTTACAGGAGTGCCTAACAAAGCACAAGCAGAAGTCCACTGGGGACTTTGCTGTCACTGTTGATTTTATGTGGAAAGCACTCTGCTATTACTGCAAAGGGCAGCTATCTAAAATTCTAGGCTAGCTAGAGAGATACATACACAGGATGGAGTTTCTGTCTTAATACTGACTTTATTGCCAGGTTTAAACATCTAAGAACTATTCTCACTTAGCCTTTATGATTTACAAATTGTGTAACATTTAACAACAATCAACAAAACGTGCATGTCTTTGCAGTCTCATTTGTATCACTAATGACCTTTAATTCTGTGCACATTAAATCAATTACATGAAATAGGATCATCCAGCCATTTGTGATTTTGATTGTACATGACACATACTTTTGAGGCTCCTGACTTATTGAAGTGAATAGTTATCAATGACCCTCCTCTTTTGACTTTCACTATGTACCGCTGGGGTATTCTGAGCCATGGATAATTTCCTCTAAAGGTAGTTACTCCGTTGAGAAAAAGTCGAGCTGGTTGTTGCATTACTGATAGGACCTTCCTTATATTTCTGAAATGTGGCCAGCTTGCAGCCTCACCCATGCTGTGCTTCACTGAGATTGCTGCTTAACAGCAGAGATAATTTAAGGAACTGCCTCCATGTTTGTCTCTCATGCCCAAAACTATTAATCTTTGCCCTGATCTACTCTAGGAGTTGAGGTCAAATTTAGCAGCGTTAAATCGATTTAACCCTGCACCCGTCCACATGACAAAGCCCTTTTTTCGTCTTAAAGGGCTCTTAAAATCGATTTCCTTACTCCACCCCTGACAAGGGGATTAGCGCTGAAATCGGCCTTGCTGGGTCGAATTTGGGGTACTGTGGACACAATTAGACGGTATTGGCTTCCGTGAGCTATCCCAGAGTGCTCTATTGTGACAGCTCTGGACAGCACTCTCAACTCAGATGCACTGGCCAGGTAGACAGGAAAAGGCCCGCGAACTTTTGAATTTCAATTTCCCGTTTGGCCAGCATGGCAAGCTGCAGGTGACCATGCAGAGCTCATCAGCAGAGGTGACCATGATGGAGTCCCAGAATCGCAAAAGAGCTCCAGCATGGACCGAACGGGAGGTACGGGATCTGATTGCTGTATGGGGAGAGGAATCCGTGCTATCAGAACTACGTTCCAGTTTTCGAAATGCCAAAACATTTGTCAAAATCTCCCAGGGCATGAAGGACAGAGGCCATAACAGGGACCCGAAGCAGTGCCGCATGAAACTTAAGGACCTGAGGCAAGCCTACCAGAAAACCAGAGAGGCGAACGGCCGCTCCAGGTCAGAGCCCAAAACATGCCGCTTCTATGATGAGCTGCATGCCATTTTAGGGGGTTCAGCCACCACTACCCCAGCCATGTTGTTTGACTCATTCAATGGAGATGGGCAACACAGAAGCAGGTTTTGGGGACGAGGAAGATGATGATGATGAGGTTGTAGATAGCTCACAGCAAGCAAGCGGAGAAACCGGTTTTCCCCGACAGCCAGGAACTGTTTCTCACCCTGGACCTGGAGCCAGTACCCCCCCGAACCCACCCAAGGCTGCCTTCCGGACCCGCCAGGCGGAGAAGGGACCTCTGGTGAGTGTACCTTTTAAAATACTATACATGGTTTAAAAGCAAGCATGTTTAATGATTAATTTGCCCTGGCATTTGCGGCTCTCCTGGATGTACTCCCAAAGCCTTTGCAAAAGGTTTCTGGGGAGGACAGCCTTATTCCATCCACCATGGTAGGATATTTTACCACTCCAGGCCAGTAGCACGTACTCGGGAATCACTGTAGAACAAAGCATTGCAGTGTATGTTTGCTGGTATTCAAACAACATCCATTCTTCATCTCTCTGTGTTATCCTCAGGAGAGTGATATTATTCATGGTCACCTGGTTGAAAAAGGGTGCTTTTCTTAAGGGGACATTCAGAGTTGTCCATTCCTGCTGGGCTGTTTGCCTGTGGCTGAACAGAAATGTTCCCCGCTGTTAGCCATGGGGAGGGGGAAGGGGCTAGCCACACGCTGGGGGGAGGCAAAATGCGACCTTGGAACGAAAGCACATGTGCTATGTATGTAATGTTAACAGCAAGGTTTACCGTGAAAGAGTGTACCCCTTGTTCTATAAAATGTGTCTTTTTAAATACCACTGTCCCTTTTTTTTTCCCTCCACCAGCTGCATGTGTTTCAAGGATCACAGGATCTTCTCCTTCCCAGAGGCTAGCGAAAATTAGAAGGCAAAAAAATGCACTCGCGATCAAATCTTCTCTGAGCTCATGCTGTCCTCCCACGCTGACAGAGCACAGACGAATGCATGGAGGCAGACAATGTCAGAGTGCAGGAAAGCACAAAATAACCAGGAGGAGAGGTGGCGGGCTGAAGAGAGTAAGTGGCAGGCTGAAGAGGGGGCTCAAGCTGAAAGGTGGCGGCAGCATGATGAGAGGAAGCAGGATTCAATGCTGAGGCTGCTGGAGGATCAAACTAATATGCTCCAGCGTATGGTTGAGCTGCAGGAAAGGCAGCAGGAGCACAGACCGCTGCTACAGCCCCTGTGTAACCAACCGCCCTCCTCCCCAAGTTCCATAGCCTCCTCACCCAGACGCCCAAGAACGCAGTGGGGGGGCCTCCGGCCACTCCACCCCAGAGGATTGCCCAAGCAACAGAAGTCTGGCATTCAATAAGTTTTAAACTTTTAAAGTGCTGTGTGGCCTTGTCCTTCCCTCCTCCACCACCCCTCCTGGTGCTTCTCTCCTCCACCACCCCTCCTGGGCTATCTTGGTAGTTATCCCCCTATTTGTGTGATGAATTAACAAAGAATGCATGTATGTGAAGCAACAATGACTTTATTGCCTCTGCGAGCGGTGATCGAAGGGAGGAGGGGAGGGTGGTTAGCTTACAGGGAAGTAGAGTGAACCAAGGGGCGAGGGGTTTCATCAAGGAGAACCAAACAGAACTTTCACACCGTAGCCTGACCAATCATGAAACTGGTTTTCAAAGCTTCTCTGATGCGCACCGTGCCCTCCTGTGCTCTTCTAGCTGCCCTGGTGTCTGGCTGTGCGTAACCAGCATCCAGGCTATTTGCCTCAACCTCTCACCCCACCATAAACGTCTCCCCCTTACTCTCACAGATATTGTGGAGCGCACAGCAAGCAGTAATAACAGTGGGAATATTGGTTTCACTGAGGTCTAAGCGAGTCAGTAAACTGCACCAGCGTGCTTTTAAACATCCAAATGCACATTCTACCACCATTCTGCACTTGCTCAGCCTGTAGTTGAACAGCTCCTGACTACTGTCCAGGTTGCCTTTGTATGGCTTCATGAGCTATGGCATTAAGGGGTAGGCTGGGTCCCCAAGTATAACAATAGGCATTTCAACATCCCCAACGGTTATTTTCTGGTCTGGGAATAAAGTCCCTTCCTGCAGCTTTTGAAACAGACCAGAGTTCCTGAAGATGCGAGCGTCAAGTACCTTTCCTGGCCATCCCACGTTGATGTTGGTGAAATGTCCCTTGTGATCCACCAGTGCTTGCAGCACAATTGAAAAGTACCCCTTGCGGTTTATGTACTCGCCAGCTTGGTGCTCCGGTGCCAAGATAGGGATATGGGTTCCACCACAGTTAGGGAATCCCATTGCAGCAAAGCCATCCACTATGACCTGCACATTTCCCAAGGTCACTACCCTTGATATCAGCAAATCTTTGATTGCATTGGCTACTTGCATCACAGCAGCCCCACAGCAGATTTGCCCACTCCAAATTGATTCCCAACTGACCGGTAGCCGTCTGGTGTTGCAAGCTTCCACAGGGCTATTGCCACTCGCTTCTCAACTGTGAGAGCTGCTCTCATCTTGGTATTATTGTGCCTCAGGGCAGGGGAAAGCAAGTCACAAAGTTCCATGAAAGTGCCCTTACGCATGCAAAAGTTTTGCAGCCACTGGGAATCATCCCAGACCTGCAACACTATGTGGTCCCACCAGTCTGTGCTTGTTTCCCGAGCCCAGAATGGGTGTTCCACCGCATGAACCTGCCTCATTAGCACCATGATGCCCACATTGCCAGGGCCTGTGCTTTGAGAGAAGTCTGTGTCTATGTCCTCATCACCGCACTGACATCGCCTACTAGCCCGGTTTCGCTTTGCCGGGTTCTGGTGCTGCATATACTGCTGGATAATGCGTGTGGTGGTATGATGCCGTGGTATGGCGTCTGCACAGAAAAAAGGCGCGGAACAATTGTCTGCCGTTGCCTTGATGGAGGGAGGGGCGACTGACGACATGGCTTACAGGGTTGGCTTACAGGGAATTAAAATCAACAAAGGGGGTGGCTTTGCAAGAAACTGAATGGCCCCCTCAAGGATAGAACTCAAAACCTCAAGGATAGAACTCAAAACTGGGTTTATCCGGCAGTTGATTTCACGGAGGGAGGGAGGAGAAAATGAATACAAAACAAATCTGGTCTATTTCTTGTTTTAAGCCACTTCATCTATCTTTATACATCTTGCTGGCAGCAGACTGTGCAGTACGACCGCTAGCCATCGTCATATCTTGGGTGCTCGGCAGAAGACAGTGCAGTATGATTGTCGTCTTCTGCTGGCTGCTGATTAAAAGTGCACTGCCGGTAGGACTCAATCACCATGAGATGAAACTTAAAAGGGAAATGATCCGGCTGAGTCACTCCCATGTTTGCCCAGGCACCCCTGACCTCATCGAGGTCGGTTAAAAGAGCATCCAGGACTATGTCGACGATGGCTACCAGTCCTACTGCACTGTCTGCTGCCAAAAAGCAATAAACTGCTGCTGTGTAGCAATGCAGTACCGCGTCTGCCAGCACCCAGGAGACATACGGTGACGGTTAGCTGAGCGGGCTCCATGCTTGCCGTGGTATGGCGTCTGCACAGGTAACTCAAGAAAAAAGGCGCAAAACGATTGTCTGCCCTTGCTTTCAAGGAAGGAGGGAGGGAAAGGGGGCCTGACGATATGTACCCAGAACCACCCACAACAATGTTTTAGCCCCATCAGGCACTGGGACTTCTACCCAGAATTCAAATGAGTGGCGGAGACTGTGGGAACTGTGGGATAGCTACCCACAGTGCAACGCTCAGGAAGTCGACGGTTGCCTCAGTACTGTGGACACACGCCGCCGACTACATGCACTTAGAGCACTTGTGTGGGGACACACACAATCGACTGTATAAAAACGCTTTCTACAAAACCGACTTCTATAAATTCGACCTAATTTCATAGTGTAGACATATAGAAAGGGAGGGAAAGTTTGTATTAAAGGGAACAAGCCTACAGTAGTAATCTCTTCCTTGCCATGGTGTAGTACATAATATGCTTTTGGGTAAGTTTTTAAGCAGAACCCTTCAAAGCCATTTGGATGCCAGTGTTGTCAATGCCATCCACATTATTGTGTTCTGCTGTGTTCTGCACAAAGACTGTGAGGAGAAGAGGAAACCCTTTCTCCAGGAGTAGATTCAAGACACTGCTGGCTATCTGAACAGGCATATAGAGACAGACAGTGCACCTGTCATGACTGGTGCGGAATCCACATGCACAACAGAAATCAGGGGTGTTTTGTGCACCCACATAATGGGTTTGCATGGTCCCGAGTGTGAGGGCAAATGAAATGACATTTTAGGCTGTGCATGGGTGTGGGGCTGATGTAGGAAATTTTTTAAAAATGTGTTGGTATTGTGTATTATGAATTTACACTTTCATTAAACTTTTGGAGATATGTTACACATTTTATCAATACTGTCCATGTACTGTAATTCAGTTTATGGATTACTGTGAAGACAGTGCGCAAATTGATGGATTTCCATTCAAGCAGGGAATGCTCCACTCCCTTCTTCAACAGGATGGCAACACCCTCATGGTGTTGTCCATCATCCCAGCCAGAAAACAGCAAAGTTTCTCCCAAGGCTATTGTTAATCTTCCTGATCCCATCCATCTGCTCTCACTTTGACACCCAGGATGTGTAAGCTGTAGCGCCTCATCTCTGCTGTGACCTGAACTAGCTTCCCTATGTCGTACATTGTCCGTACGTTCCAAAAACCAAGTTGAGTTTTTGTCTTGGTGTTGAGCACTTCAGTCTTCATGCCAGTGGCTTCCTTTCAGTTTTCACCACTGGCAGTCGTACGGGTCATTGATTCCTGAAGGCCATCACACACAGTAATGGTCTATTTCTCCGTCACTGTTTCCGTAACATATTGTTTTTTACAGGACAGGGTTGTTAGCCCTGTGTCTAACCCACAACTTGGGTGACCAGGGTGTCTGTTTTGTCTGGCCCCTCCCCCACAGACCAATCTAGCATGGTTGAACCTATCAGGAGCAAAAAGCCCCCACCACACAGATTCTGGGGATTATTAGAGCATGAAAGCTGTCCAGCCATGACCAGGCACGGACACCAGAGGACAGTGACTCACTGACACAACATACTTATTACTGGGCTTTCACAATCGTTCTCCACTTGCTTCTCCTAATTACCAACACTTCTCCCTCTCCCTCACCACCAGTATCCCCACTCACCTCTTTCTAAATTCTTCCCAGGTGGCCTGATCTTGCTTCAGCTAAATTCCATGGCAAAATTTCCATTGACTTCAATCCCTAAATCCCTTCACATGACATTTGATCTTCTCAGCACTCTTTCAGCTCCCTGATCTTACTTTTTACCCACATGGCCAACCCCTTGGCCTGCTCACTTGAAATTCCTGCTGCCATTGCTGATAGATTTCTTTGCTATGAGACACACACTTTTGAAACTAGTACCAAATATAATATTGAATAAAAATTTGATGTTTCAAACAAGAAACTGGACCTTAATTATTCATTAAATTAGAAATCTCTTATCTATACTGCAGATGTAACATCAAAAAGTTACCCACTAAAATGGTTTCTTATTAGCATTTAAGTAAAAATTTTATCTTGTGTTATCACAATCAGAGACTGAAACCAAAGGAATTTAACAAGCACCAAGTCAAAGCAGGTCAGGCTCCTAACAGAGTCCTTAATTGGAATGTAGTACATCTTACAGATGAAAAGGCTATACACCGAGAGAGTAAGCTTTTTGCCACTTCTGTCTTGTCAGAGGTAAGCAGCATTAAGCAATCATTGAATTTCAACTTTGATTTCTTTCTGAACATCTAAGGAGTTTTTTTAAAAGCACAAATCACCCGTCGGCATCTTTCATGCACATTTCAGACCCATCCAAAAGTAAATAAATGGAGCAATCCAAACCATCTAGGCATAGCTTGTGTGGTTCTCACGGTGGTGACTTCAGTAAGAGCCAGTATGTGTACTGTAGTAAGTTGTTGGACACTGAACATCTGCTTTATCCCTCGTCACGTAAGGTGGCCCATGTTTAAAGTTACTACACTCTTCTGAGGACTCTATTTATGATACAGGGGGCCAAATTCTCCCTTGGCCTACTCCCAGGCCTCTCAGAAGCAGGAGGGACTTTCCCAGCAACAACTTAGAGCAGCAGTAGCGGGGTAGGGAGAGACCACTCTGAGGGTCTGTAACGATGCTGGTTCTGGTGGAACCCAACAGACAGTGCCAATTCAGGACAAAATTGCTTAAAGCAGGGCAGTTACAGCCCAAGGCTGGGGTTTCTATGCACACCAAGGCAAACCAAACCAGACAGACAGAGAAGGCTTTGGTTTTACCCCACTGGCTAACCACAAGTCACACAAGCAATTCCCTTCGACACTCCAGTTTCCCAGTATCACCACCAGTACCACTCGTTATGGGGACAAATGGTTATGAAAACCAATACGCCAGCAACAGAAAAAAGATTCAATCCCAAAGGACCAAGCCACAGACCCAGGTCAATATACAAATCAGATCTTACCCACAAATCACGCTGTTGCCAATCCTTTAGAGTCTAAAATCTAAAGGTTTATTCATAAAAGGAAAAAGATACAGATGAGAGCTAGAATTGGTTAAATGGAATCAATTATATACAGTAATGGCAAAGTTCTTGGTTCAAGCTTGCAGGTATAAACTGCAGCTTCAAATCAAGTCTCTGGAGTACACCCACAGCTGGGATGGGTCTTTCAGTCCTTGGTTCAAAGCTTCAATGTAGCAAAGTCCCTCCAGAGGTATGAAGCAGGATTGAAGACAAGATGGAGGAGCTGCAGCAGGTTTTTATATTCTTTTGCCATGTGGTCTTTCTTTCTTTGCTCCAAAGACAAGCTGTCCGTCACTTGGCATGGAAAAACCTCAGAGTTCTGTCCATAGGCATGTCCCTGCATACCTTGCTGAGTTGCAAGGCATGTCTGCCTTCTCTCAATGGGTCAGTTGTACAGCTGATGGTCCTTAATGGGCCATCAAGCAGTCCAGGTAGAGCTGACACCAACTTGTCTGGGGTGTCACCCAGAAGCATAGCATAAGTTTGAAATACAGTTTAGAGCCAATATTCATAACTTCAACTACAAAATGATACACACATATAGACAGCATAATCATAACCAGCAAACCATAACCTTGTCTTAGACACCTCATTTGACCCCCTTTATATAAGATTTGCTGCCACTATAGGACCTTGGTTGCAACGATGATCTATACGGTCCCAGATTATGCCAATAAAGTCACAGGATCCCTCTATCACACACTTCTGGAAGCCAGCAGATGACTTTTACCAGTCGAACTCTGAACATTATTTTGTCTGTGAATTGACTGCTGGCCCAAAATTCCATACGCCCTTTTCTCTCAGTCACTCCGCTGCCAGCCTTTGTGCATTTCCACAAAACAAACAGCAATGGTTACACCTACATCAAACAGGATGCAGAGATCACAGCTATTAATATTTGTACTATCATAGTGATTAGGAGCCCTAGTTTTGGACCAGAACCCAGAGCTGCTCAGAAAATACGTCTCTTTCCAACCTACATAGAAAATTTTGACTTTTTGTCAAAAAATTGAAAATCTGGAAAAAACAATTTTTGGAGGGAGGGGTTAGTCTGGCAACCAAACACCAACATATTTTCTGCTGAAATCCAAAATATTTTCAGTTTTGGGTAAAAAAGTTTGTATCTTAAGACCAAAAAAAGACATCATATTTTCGAGAAAAGCAGACACTTCCTGCAAAAAAAAAAAAATATCTTTGAAATCCCAATTGTCTGTTAAAAAAATGGTTCAAAGCCAAATTTTCAACCAACCCCAGCATCAGAAAGTCCATGAAGGGAGAGTTCACAGAAGCACATGATAGCCACAAGAGAGAAAGCACAAAAGGTCAGAGTGCTGGCTGGGGAAGAGATGGAGCCAGGTATCTCAGGATGTGTTGATTCAATGCATCCTTTAAAGTTGTCTTCCTCCAATGTAACACCTGAAGTCCCCAACTGGCATTTTCACTGCCTCCTCTCCCCGAAGAGACTACACCAGGCAGGCTGAATGTGGCTCAGTATCTATAAGAAAACCTTGGGACAAAAAATTTTATTCCAAGGGTTATTGGCAATTAATAGCCAAACCCTGCTCCCTTTACTCTTCAATAGGAGTTTTGCTTAAGGCAAGCAGGATTGGGCTCGAAAAGGTTCCTTTTTCAAGAACTGCAAATTGCTGATGACTATCAAAGCTTCTTTCCTCACAGGCTGTTTCCTTCTCCATATAGCAAAATCATGGATTCTTAAAGGCTAGATGGTCTTCGTCCATTCCAGGGGTGTGAAACCCTCGCCCTGCTTTCCCAATTAGGAATATTCACATTCCCTGTGCTTCCTGCACCAATGTTTTTTGACCGTACCATCTCACTATATTAACCTCACATACAAGTAACCTTTTCATTCTTATCTTCTAAACCAAATCCATCCCTAATTTGCCACTATCAACATCATTAATAGCAAATTTACTAGTGTATTCTCTCTAGGTCACCTTGAAAGAGAAGTAGATAGGAAATTAACTGGATTCAGTTCATGGGCTTAATCCCATATCAGTATTATCTGGGCTTTACACACCTGACATTTCTCATCTCACTCGGACTATGCACTTTGCAGCAGACTTTCCAGGAACTGGCTTACTGACTTATTTCCATTGTATTTAACCTGAGTTTATTATTTACTTGTTTAAATCTGAAAGCATGCAATGTCTGTTAGTTTGCTCTTTGCCAGGGTAGTGTAATTCCTTCAACTAATCTGCCTTTTGTCTGATATTTGGCAATGCTTCGAAAAAAGGATTAAAAACTGGTCACATCAAGTATCGTAAAAGTTAGCATGGGGTTCACACAAGCATAGCAGCACAAACTGAACCTGCTGTGACACAGCTTCTGAGCCAACTTCATTTCCTTTTTGTATTTAACTCTGTTTTTTCTATTTATATCAGGTAGTAGTTTCCAAGGCATTACCTTTGGAACCTGGATTAGCTATTCATTAATGGCTTGGACTTTGCCATGTTAAGTGCCAAGGAGTCCTTTTTACTTCATATTCATAACTGAAAAGAATTAACAGGCCCTATCTCCTTGCATTTCAATGGTTCATTGAAATGACACCACCTAACCATTACAGTCACAAATCATTAATGTGCTGAAGAAATGAAGAGTATTGGACCTTACTATACTGAACTAGAGAATAGTGCACAGGTAACAGAGTTATATTGAGACACACAAGATATTTTCAAATAAATATATTTTCTAAAAAGAAAGGAGAAATAAACTTGATGATATGGAATGCAAGCCTTGTCAAAGAAAAGTAGCTTTATGGACAGCCATGCTATGGCAGAATATGTAGAAATAGGCTGGATTTTGCATGTGCACTATAGATACTGGAAGTTCTCAGTCCCAAAAATTTTCCAGTGGTGATTACAGTGAGTTTGCTGCAATGCCTCCCAAAGAAAAAATACTATGGATTTGCTAGAAACATACTGATAATGTGCTCATCTGCCAAATTCAAGTGTCTGACAAGAGTTGGAAAAAATGAGAGAGAGAAGAAAAAGAACGCAGGAAGCTTAAAGTCATCAAGTTAATTTCTCTATAACGTCTTCCATAAACTACTTTCCTGATTCCGTATTTCCAGCGTTAATGACTTAGGCTATGGCTACCCTACGAGGCTTTTAGCGACTGGGCTGTGCTACTACAGCCATGCCGCTAAAAGGCACCCAGTGTAGCTGCTATTTGTCAGCAGGAGAGAGCTCTCCTGACGACACCCCCACGATCAGCAGCAGCTTTGTCGGCAGCAGAGCGCTCCTGCCGACAAAGCGTTGTTCACGCCAGCGCTTTTCGTCGGTAACACTTTTGTCGTTAGGGGGTTGTTTTTTGAAACACCCCAAATGACAAAAGTGTTGCCGACGAAGTGCCAGTGTAGACGAACCCGGAGATTCCACTGGACTTGTGTGAAACCAAAGGGAACTTTGGGTCTAAAGTGCAGGATGACTCCTTGCAATGAGGAATAGCTGAGAGATTGGCATGTAAAACAGTCTTTGGGAATCTGGGCTCACACTTCAAGAACAACATTTTGTTTGCCTTGTCACCACACCATCATATACATTGTGGTGCTGCCAGTTTTGTGCTTTCCTCTGTCATCATTCCATCTCTTTCTGTTTATGTGCCCATCTGGGGAAACTTCTCAAAAGAAGCAGTCTCACACAACACACTTTATCCATGTAACTCTTCCTTCATTCTTACAAGAAGTTACCTCTAACTTGGAAGTGGAACCTAAGGTCACATAGCCAGTCCCACCACTGTTTCATTAATATACATTCATATTGCCACAACATACCCAACTGAGTCTGCAAAGCACTTACTGACTTCATTGGGATTTCAGCACAATACTTAAAGTTAAGAAGGAATAAGGAGGCTTTCCTGAATCAGGGCCCTCTTTCCATTTTCTAGGAAACAGGCACTCACATCCTTGCCAGAGATTTTTACCATCCCAGCATTTTCCCCTGCATTCATTCTTTCTCAATATTGTGATCAAATTACTGCCACTATCTTGTGTTTTAATGTGCATTGTCTGAACATTTTTAATCCCAAAGCTCATTACCTTATTTGTGTCAAAGTTGAAAACCATAAACCATTTGTCCACTGATTCATCTGCTTTTTTCAGCTTTCCCCACATCCCCTCAGTTTAGATTCTCCTTAGAGCCTTTTATTCTTGAACTTAAGCTTCTATTGTGGTTAATATTAAAAGTTGGGAGGTCTCATCTACACTAGAAATGATTTGCCTGTCAGTATAGCCATACTGGCAAACCCTCCTGGTGGAGACACAGCTTATACTGGCAAAAAAGTTCTTATAAGAAGCCAGTACAGCCTATATCAGTTCTCCAAACAAAATAAGTTAAACCAGCAAGAGCTTGCTGGTATAACTGTGTCTAATATGGGGCTTTTGCCAACATACCTATGTCAGTTGGAAGTGTGATTTTTTTCTAACAAACATAGCTATGCAAACAAAACTACAATTCTGCACAAAACAAAACTTAAGTCTACACCAGACCCATCTTTTTTTTTATAAGTGGTGAAACATTCTTTTAGTCAATAGCTAGTCAGCCACCGGGGTGTGAACTTCCTCTATCAAGTTTAATTTGGTGTTAACTAAAGAGACAGTTTTGATCCTTTAAATTTTAACACTGTTAATCAACAGTCCCAATCAGATGGGTTTAGATTGTGAGGACCCAAGCAAAAGAATACACACACACACACACACACAGAGGCAGGAACAAAAGTAGCCAAGGGACTATTCAGCAAACAAGCAAAAACATTACATATTTTTAATTGCTACTTCTAATTTTTTAATCTGGATTTAATGGGGATGTTATTTATGTTGATGGATTTTAATAGTCAGTTTAATCACTTGATGCCAATTTACTGTTTTGCAAGGAGCTGAATTATTGTAAACACACCCCACTTTAATTGAACATTCACTCTTTTGTCCACAATTTCAAATTGCCCAACACCAGACTTGTTCTGGTGGGATAGACTGTGAAGGGCTAAAATTCATATGCTGTTTATGTTACAACCTGATATATAGACTGTGTCAGCTCTTTTTACAGGCCCAAAGTCCAGAGTTTGGTCAAGAAGACAGAGGCCTGGCAAATAGTGAACAATATTAGCTAAGAAGCAGAACAAACGAAGGACAACCTTGCTTTTTGCTCAGATAAGCTTGGTCATCAAGAAGCCAGTGGCAATTATCATTGGGGGCTTTATCTCAAAGTTGAGAACAGACCATGGGAATGAAAGGGGCCCTGTTTCTTCTGTAGAAGAGGTGCCTTCCTACACACCAGCCTTGAGTTTATGGAAGAGGTTCAAATGTGTCAGTATGAGATATGATATCCTCCCTTTCACAGATGTACACCCCTCCTCCAAGCCACTACCAGTGCCTGCCTTAGAAACACAAATGAGCAACTAAAAGACAATCTTTATTGCTATATACTTTTCATTTGTCCTCTTGCTTTAACTCCTAGGTATGTACCAGTCGGACAATCAGGGGAGCTACTTCATTCCTATGGATCCCAAATCAGAATTCAACATATATATTTTATACTAACAGACACAATATATTGTTTAAAGGAAAACACCTGTGTACTAATTAAGTGTCATGTGTTAACCTGAAACCATGGGTGGAAACATTATGTAATCTTTGACTATTGGCTATTGTGCTTATCTTGTCTTGCTGTTGGACCTATCCAGGGGTCTCGGACTGCCATCATTTCCCTCCTCCCATGGAAAATCCATATAATCTATTGTAATCGATTGTTTGGCAGTGTCTCCGAGCCTAATAAGCAAGGTGGCACTCCACCAGCGCTGTGCGTAATAAACTCATGTGCTTGATTCTACACGGTGTCCATATTTTGTTCCTTCAGACTGATTAATGTCCTTGGGTTTTCACTAGCTTTCCTGGAAATATAATTTCCATTTCCAACAACCAAGCTCTGCTTTTTTCTCAGGAATACAAAGAGAACGAGCTTGTTTAAATTTTCAGTTATATCCTATCCCCATCTTATTAAATTGCCTCTACTATTCTTTAGTGATGCAATGGCTTCCCTCATCAATTTCTTCCCCCTATGTATTTTAAATAATTTCTTAATGTTTTATTTAGATCCTGAGAAATCCTACTCTGTCAACTTTCTTTATTAATCAGGGTTTTGGGTGGTTAGGGTTGGGCTTTTTTAAAAAAAAAAAATACATTTGCATTCTCTTTTTGAAAAATCCTTCCATCTCTTAATTCCAAAAACAAAGAGGCCGACAGCAGTGGGGAAAAAGTCTTTTCCAAAGTAATCCAAGTAACAAACTGCCTCACAGAAAAGGAAATCAATGACTCTGCAGTGAACAGAAACACTGTGCTAGTTATAGGTGCCCAGTGCAATGTGTTTGGTTTTCCCCTCTGCTAAGCAGCTGCTGCTCCATTCACTTTGTTGAAGCCTTTTGAGTACAGTACCCACACTTGAGGGGTGGGAGTGGAATACATTGTTGATGATGTAAGAAGGCAGGTATTTGGGAAAAGCCACAGACCATTTCTTTGTCTGAGAGATCCAGTATACAGTAGCAGGATTGCCAACCTCAATCCTTCAAAAATCATGAGTCAGGCCCCAAAAATCATTAGATTGAATTAAATATCATGGGCATATTAAAAATAGTAAATTCATACCTCTTTTTATTTGCCTTCCAGTTTGAGCCTCTAGGGTTCACCCTTCCAAGACTTCCTCTACAATCACAAGTGCAAGGAACCTTTTTTTTTTTTTTTTTTAATAGAAATTCTCATGTAGCCACAAGACTCCAGAAACTGTGGCTTTAAAAAAAAAACCCACCAAGTACCACGAGAAGTGCAATGAAATTACAGTTGTTGGCAACACTGCAATAATGAGGGAGGGTACAAGTGGCCCTTAAAAGCAGTAGAGGTTAAGGTCTCAAAAAAAAAAACCCACCAAGTACCACGAGAAGTGCAATGAAATTACAGTTGTTGGCAACACTGCAATAATGAGGGAGGGTACAAGTGGCCCTTAAAAGCAGTAGAGGTTAAGGTCTCAAAAACTCCAAAATGCAAGATCTGTTTTTCCCCTCTATATTATTATTTGTACTTTGTTAGCACCCAAAGGCTTTAATCAGGATCAGGAACCCCTTGTGTTAGGCATTGTACAGACACACATAGAAAGGAAATCCCATCCCTGTCCAAAGAACGTATAATATATATTGAAACAATATAATAAGAGAGAAACAATAGGAGAGAAGAGGAGTCAGGAGGACAAGATTAACAAGTTGTTAGATCTCTTGGTTACATAAACTACCTATGCTCATGGCTTGATAGTTCCATATTATTTGAAAAGTTGCATGTGTATCCCCAACTGCTGTTCAACCTCATATGAAATGACAAGGGCCCCTGCAATGTAGACAAAAAGAAAATGGTCAGAATTTTAGAAATGTTGAAGAAGGGCAGGGCTGGGAGGCAAATGTCGGTCAAGGGAGGGAGACAAAAATGATCCACGGGTTGCAGACTGTAGTGACAGGGAGGATGGTGGCATTGTCATCATCAGACAGAGAATCAAAGAATCATAGAACTGTAAGAGACCTCGAGAGGTCATCTAGTCCAGTTCCCTGCAGTCATGGCAGGACTAAGTATTATCTAGACCATTCCTGACAGGTGTTTGTCTAACCTGCTCTTAAAAATCTCCAATGATGGAGACTCCACAACCTCCCTCTGCAATTTATTACAGTGCTTAACCACTCTGACAATTACAAAGTTTTTCCTAATGTCCAACCTACACCTCCCTTGATGCAATTTAAGCCCATTGCTTCTTGACCTATCCTCAGAGGTTAAGAAAAACCATTTTTCTTCCTCCTCCTTGTAACAACCTTTTATGTACAGTACTTGAAAACTGTTATCATGTCCCCTCCAGTCTTCTCTTTTCCAGACTAAACAAACCCAGTTTTTTCAAGCTTCCCTCATAGGTCATGTTTTCTAGACTTCAATCATTTTTGTCACTCTTCTCTGGACTCTCTCCAATTTGTCCAATTCCTTCCTGAAATGAGGCACTCAGAACTGGACACAATACTCCAGATGAGGCCTAATCAGCATGGAGTATAGCGGAAGAATTACTTCTCGTGTCTTGCTTACCACACTCCTGCTAATACATCCCAGAACGATGTTCGGTTTTTTTGCAACAGCATTACACTGTTGACTAATATTTAGCTTGTGGTCCACTAGGACCCCCAGATCCCTTTCCGTAGTACTCCTTCCTAGGCAGTCATTTCCCATTTTGTATGTGTGCAACTGATTGTTCCTTCCTAAATGGAGTACTTTGCATTTGTCCTTATTGAATTTCATCCTATTTATTTCAGACCATTTCTTCAGTTTGTCCAGATCATTTTGAATTTTAATCCTATCCTCCAAAGCACTTGCAACCCCTCTCAGCTTGGTATTATCCGCAAACTTTATATGTGTACCTGCATTGACAAATTTGGTTTTGGGTTTTTTTTAGCTTTTGATTTATAAGTGTCCTACTAGTACCTCTGTCTCAGCCTGGTGTTTCCAAATTCTGCCTTCTCTCTCAGCTTCTCTGGTCTGTCCCCTGTTTCTCTCTTAGACACACAAACCTTCACAAAACAATAGCCAGCAAAAAAACCCTATGCCTACATGTGTCTTTCCTTGTTTTGGGTGGTGACATGTCTCATAGACTCATAGATATTAAGGTCAGAAGGGACCATTATGATCATCTAGTCTGACCTCCTTCACGATAGCGGGCCACAGAATCTCACCCACCCACTCCTTCAATAAACCTCTCACCTATGTCTGAGCAATTGAAGTCCTCAAATCATGGTTTAAAGACTTCAAGGAGCAGAGAATCCTCCAGCAAGTGACCCGTGCCCCATGCTGCAGAGGAAAGCAAAAAAACCCCAGGGCCTCTGCCAATCTGCCATATTTGGGGTCGGGAAGGAATTTTCCTCCAGGGCAATCAGCTGAAACCCTGAGCATGTGGGCAAGATTCACCAGCCAGATACTACTTCTTTCCTGGGTAACTCTGTAGTAACTCTGATCCCACCCCATCTAACATACCATCACAGGCCATTGGGCCTATTTACCATGAATAGTTAAAGATCAATTAGTTGCCAAAATCATGTTATCCCATCATACCATCTCCTCCATAAATTTATCGAGTTTAATCTTAAAGCCAGATAGGTCTTTTGGCCCCATTGCTTCCCTTGGAAGGCTGTTCCAGAACTTCACTCCTCTGATGGTTAGAAACCTTCGTCTCATTTCAAGTCTAAACTTCCCGATGGACAGTTTATATCCATTTGTTCTTGTGTCCACATTGGTACTGAGCTTAAATAATTCCTCTCCATCTCCAATATTTATCCCTCCGATATATTTATAGAGAGCAATCATATCTCCCCTCAACCTTCCTTTGGTTAGGCTAAACAAGCCAAGCTCCTTGAGTCTCCTTTCATAAGACAGGTTTTCCATTCCTCGGATCATCCTAGTAGCCCTTCTCTGTACCTGTTCCAGTCTGAATTCATCCTTCTTAAACATGGGAGACCAGAACTTCACATAGTATTCCAGATGAGCCTGTGTTTGGAGTGGAGACCACTACTGGTTCAGTATCTACTTCCATAAAGAATCCTCATGACTTCTTACAACTAACTTAAATGAAGGGCATTGGTTTCAGTTTCAAAGAGGTTTAAACAACCCCATAATAATACTGTATTGTGTTGCTAGATATAACAGGGCTAACATGGCTACAGTGATGTGTTAGCATGCAATCCTGAATTTCTTTTATCACATGAGTTTGAGTATTAACTTCAACATTATTTTAGGATACTTTTTCAGTTTAATTTCTTTTTTAAATGATGGCATAATCTGCACTGTTATTATTTCATATCACTAGATATCTACAGATTTGCGCTGCAGTTGTTTTCCCATAACATTAATTTCACATTGTAATAGCATCATTAGCTCAAGCTCCAATGAATTGTTCTGAAATATTTTGTCATTGTAATTTCACATTGTAACAGCATTGTAAGGACATTGTAATAGATTGTCCACACATTTATATTAAAATTAGCTTGATATAATACTCACAATTCATTAAGGCATTGACACTGGGTCTCCATAGACTTTCACTGAAACATTTTGCCATTGAAATTAAGTACCATGTAGCTTTATAATACCATTGCTTCATTATGGGGGTCCCTTTTATATTTAAATTGTTTTCCCATAATAATCTTGCATGGAAATCTACATAAGGGCATTATGGGGAGGCATATGTCTCCAATTCAAGTGACTAGGGAATTAGGATAATAAAATTATACAAAGTCACTATCACTTTACACCCACTCATTATAATTTCATCTTTGATATCTCAGACTCAATGAAATTGGATTCCTTTTCCTTCCCACCTTTTTCCTTCAAGACACTAAGTATTAGACTACATTACAAAATTGTCTTTGTTTTCTTTTTTTGTGAAGAGCTTGGCAAAAACGAACCTGAAACTGGATAAACAATATATGCATCTTAACCTGTATTGTTCAGTTAGATAGCTTTTGCCAATGCAAGAGAAACAAAATCACATGGACCCCTAGTTACCAGATTCCAAGGCACTGCAGTTCAAAGCAGCCAAGGCACAAAGCCCCAAATACTATATATTGTAATAGACATTTATAGACTGTACAACAGCATCTGGAACAGCACCAAAAATGACACTAGTAGATGGGAATGTCTAGAGGACAATAATTCAAACAAACTCAAACAATCCAACTATTCCTCAACTTGTCAAAAAGTTACTTCTGAAAATTAAGCTTATTTGCTGCATGAAATAAATCCTCCTTTAAAGGTACAGCAAGTCCTTTCACCCTGATCTGAAGCTGATGGGCTGCAGAAGTAATCATGTCATTACCTTCAGTTTGGACATTGCAGTGGGGTCTTGTAGGAACCCTCACTCCTCACCCAAACTGCTTACGAAAGTAATAACCACTTCATGAGCTACACCTCCAGGGCTGTCGCAGATTTTGCTCTGGATCTTGATGACTTTCTAGCCACCCGCATAGGTGAAGCTTTTCAAAAACATTCCTATATTCAATAGGTCAGAGAATGTTATTCAGCTGATGTACATTTGTATCTGAAAGTACAGTCAACCTTAATACGTATAATTTATGCAGAATACATATGCTAAATCTGTTCTACTTTTTTGTATTCTGTATAAATTATACATTGTTCCCAATTTAGTCACATTTACACCAGTGATACTGACAGTGGAGAAGAGACTCTTACTATGCATGATGCTAGATTGCAAGGGGTTCATTTCCCATTACCTTCTTGGGTACTAGCTATGTGATGCCTATTCCCTTGCACACCTTTGAAAATGTAACGACAAGTGCAAGAAAAGGTGCTGGTTGCCATAACACTGCATCATGGTGGCAAGGGCTAGGTTTTTGTTTTAATAAATACTTATAGTGCTTCAGAAGAGAACCATGTATGCTGAACTAGAGATTTAAGTCCTCTCTCTATTTAGCCACAGAATAGCTACAAAATGACCAGTAGCAATACAATGTGCCCTTAATAACATTGCATAGCTCTGGCAGATGGGGATGTAGATGTGTGTATGCTAGAAATGGGACTGAGCTCAGCAATTCATTTCATATATATGATGGAAAGGCCATCAGCTGGTAACTAGAATCACCTCACTGCAGAGCTCAATTTGTGATAGTGTTTGCAAACTGAACCCTTCATCCTGGTTCACGAATGGCCAGCCGCAAGCCAGCACTTTTGCATTCACCTGGACCATGGACTTCAGTTAACTCAAAGTCACCCCATGGCAGGGCACTACCCACCCCCCACACATCCAAAGAGTCTTCTAGCAGCTAGCACACAGCCTGGAAATTCTCCTTTTCTATTGCAGTCAGCTCTGCATTAAACCCAAGGGCAAGTAACAACCGATAATAAATACTTAATTTAGCTAGATGACCCACAGGTGTTTCCTAGTAACCATATACTGGGAAATGAAGTCCCATTATTAGCCATATCAAATATTTCCTGCCCCTGGACTTAACACCAAGGTGGCTGAAGTAAGAGGAGAGGATTTTGCTCTCTTAGGTGATGGGAAGGGCTCATGTTTCTTTTTGTCTGACCCACTAAAGGCTATTGGGGCTGGGAACAGGAAAGTGGCCTGGGCTGGTGGCTCCTCAAGGAAAGAAGTTGGGAGGAACAGCCTTCTGAAGATCCTGGAGAGGGAACAATCCAAGTGGCAGCAGGATGGTGGAAAAGGAAACTATACTGAAGGCTTCGGTCAGTGCTAACTGGGGTTATCCAAGTCTTGAGTAGGTGAGGAGAACAGCTGTTGGTTGGGAGGGAGGCCAGCTAGCTGGGCAGATGACGGGGGAGTTTGGTTATTTCTCCCTGTGAGTACCATGCACTGAACTGCAAACCCACAGTCAGTTTGAGCAGGTTGAAGTACTACTGTTTCACAGAACTCCGCTAATGACATCTATTGAGCTAAGAGCCTCGACAGTTTTTAACAATCCCTTCCGTACTAAAAATATCTCTCATTGGCATAATCAGATTCAGTTTAGGTATTTGATCATTTACAATACATAGGGTATACTTTTTTCTTAAACATGATGTTTAGCCTCACAATAGCCTTTGCAATTTTATTTTTAAGTACAGTGCTTAAATCAGGTGTTGTCTAAGTAGAGTTAGAACAGAGGACTAGGATCCAGGACTCCTGGGTTCTATTCCTAGTTCTTCCACTGACTCAATGCGTGAACTCAGGCAATCACAGAACTTCATTGTGCCTTAATCCAATCATCTGTAAAATGGATATACTGCTTAGCTACCTCACAGGGGCATAGTGAGGCTTAGTTAAATTCTCATAAAGTACTTTGAGATTCTCTGACAATATCATGCATTTATAGTGTTCTTAGTAAGTATTTAAAATGGAGTTTTGGCAAGGATATTTTGTAACATGATGTAAACCACATCTTTACCTGATTATGAGTTTAAACCTGAAAAAGATTCAAAGCCTTTGCACGTTGACCCAGGAATTGGCACCAGTGATTCAGCACTGGCAATCCAAAAGCCCCATGTAGGTAAGGAGCACCATCTAGTGTTACAAAGAAATTCCACAGTTCATATTCATTTGCATTTCAGCTTATTATAGTTTATTTGTATTGTGCTAGCATCTCGGAGTTTGATTAAGGTCCCCAGTGTGCTGAGTGCTGTACAAACATATAACAAGCCATCTTTTTTAAAATGACTTTTCATTATATAAAAAGCTTGTGCAACGAAAAGGCTGTTTTCTTCAGAGGCTTGTGGAATTAGCTAACCCACAAATGTGTTGTGAAGTTCATTTTACAAAAAATTGGACTACGACATATGCCTTTTCAGGTGATTCCAAACAGAGATGAGTCACAAGATCTGGGGTGAGGGGGCAGAGGGTTTTTAATCCCCCTCCTTCCCCCCATTGTTTAAGAAGGAAAATAAGAAAATGCTGAAAGTGAAAATTACTAACTAACAGGGATCAAACACCCACCGATGCCAGTAGAAGTCAGCGCCTATGAGCAGGCAGATCCTTGGCTCCCTGCTCCACAGTGTGCCAGCGAATGCAAAAGCAAAAGCGTTAGCGCAGATCACTTCCCCGCAGAACAAGAGGGAAGCAGGATCAGAGATGGAACCCTTAGGGCTTATAGACACTTAAAATGCTGAAGTGATGTAGCTGCACTGCTGTAATGCTTCAGTGTAGACCAAGGATGGGCAAGCTACGGCCACATCCGCCCACCAGCCGATTTAATCCAGCCCTTGAGCTCCTGCTGGTGAGTGGGGTCTGGGGCTTGCCCTGCTCCTGTGCTCCAGCCTGGCGCACCCTCCTAAACCCCAAAGCCCTCATCCCCAACCCCACCCCAGAGGCCGCACCCCCAGCCAAAGCCCTCACACCCTCCTGCACCCCAACCCCAATTTTGTGAGCATTCATGGCCCGCCATACAATTTGCATACTCAGATGTGGCCCTCGGGCCAAAAAATTTGCCCACCCCTTGTATAGACACTACCTACACCACAGAGAGGGCTTCTCTCATGGGCACAGGTAATCCTCCTCCCCGAGAGGTGGTAGCTAGGATGGCAGAAGAATTCTTCCATCAACCTAGCACTGGTCTACTCTGGGAGTTAGGTCAGTATTGCTGCACCTTGCAGGGGTGTGGATTTTTCACACCTAAAAGATGTAGCTATACTGAAGTAAATTCCTAGTGTAGACCAGGCCTTAGAATCACAGTCTGGTTCCTGAACTACCCCTTCCTCGGTCTGGATTGTAGAATTACCACTGAGCCCACAAATTGTCTCTTTTCCCTTTCACAATGCTTTTCTGCTCAGTTGATCATAATACTGTGATGAATGTAAACTCAAGAGACCTTAGGGGATACAACACTGTATTGTTAACTAAAACTGTAAATATTTTGATTGACACATCAGTGTGGTTCACACTGCAATAAGCCTCAGTAAATAAAAGCCTTTGTCATTTTATTAGTACTCTGACTACTACCAGAGTTGTTCCAGGTTTCATATACTTGCTGTGCTGGTAAATATCTCAAGTATGTCCCAGCCTCATTTACTTCATTGGCATATTAATAGACAATGGAAGTAGCAATTGAGATTAAGGGCCAGCAGAGGAAAAAGTTAGAGATCACAGTGAGATATTCTCCCCTCCACTACCATTAGTGGAGGGGAAATAAAAGTGGTGGAAAGCAACTGGAGGGGAGACAGAAGAGGGGAGCAGTGGCTCAATTGCACACATCTCCTTATGCCTCCTTTCCACACAAATTACACAGGGCAGCTCTCCCTACTTGTGGAAAGGGCAAGCCAGGGACAGAAGGAGAGGATGGCTACTCTCCACAACACACCATTAACCCAGCCAACCTCATCTCTTGCATGCTCCTCCTCTCTGCTATGAAAAGTCACTTCCCAAGAGGGGAGTTCCTGAGCAGCCTCCAGCAGGGAAGTCAAGGTACTGTTTGCTTCAGAGGACTAGGGAGCAATGTACAGTCCCTGGGCCTCTGTATAAACTGCCTCTGGGATTTCCACACAGGCACATGGTGAGGGTGTCACAGCACAGAGTGGATGTGAAGGGAGGGATGTAAAAAGACATGACAGTGATGAGCATCACAGAAGTGTCAATAAATAAGTATAAATATGAAGAATAGATGTGCAGACACCACTGCTCTTCATACCAAATCGATCACTTTGCTATGAGCGTACCCCCTTGTCCTATCCCATTTATTTTTTTCTACTTGTTGTCTTGTTATGTTTAGCATTTAGGCTCTTCGGAGCAGGGACTTCTTATGTGTGCATGCACAGTATCTAGCAGAATGGGCCCCTAATCCTTGATTGGGGCCTCTAGGCCTTACATTAATGCAAATAAATCCTATCTCCTCTCTGATGCAACAAACAGAATAGCAAGTTCGTACGGTGATACACAGAGTTTTCTAATCACTACAGGAGCATATGACACGTATGAAAACTTTTTTCTTAACATGTGTGCTATCTCAGTATCATGAAATATTTGAACCTCAGTATTAGCAAATCTCAAGAAGTGAAAAAACCAATGATTTCCAATCCAGTCACTATAACATTCAGCTTTCTTAGATCTTTTTCTGCCTCGCAGATGAATTATTGAATTTATGAGGGTTAAGCTAAGCCAAAGCTACTGATCAGTGAAATTGGGTGCAGCTGGGTGTATGCACTGCACTGTAGAGAAGTATAGCAAATGGCAACAGTGCACAAAGCTTGCAAGTTTCTTCTGTGAAAACATTGCCAAATGACATGCACTTGGATGCACAAAGCTCAAGGGTAGAATCTATTTTAGGAACACAGATTTCTGTACAATATTGAGGAACATGACAGATGTGTGTAAAAATATGGGGGGGATAGGCTTATCTATGAAATCGCCTCTGTTTTAAAGATTTCCTGTCCTCAAAAGACAGACATTTTTCTCAGTATTATTTTTTATATAATAAAATTTCAAAGATGTCTCAATAATATTGCTCACTTCTTTAATATTTGCAACACTTTATATTATTTACATACAAAAAGGGTGTAGGGGAACAGCAAGGAAGAATTTCTTCCTGCATAAACTTAAACTTGAATTTGACTGACTTGCAAATCAGAGGGACATTTACTGGTTCTCTCATTTTAGTTTGCTCTATTTTTTTTATTCATTTATTTATTTTAATATCGGATGCCAGGATCTAGAATTTTTAAAGGTTCCACAACTATGCTGTATGTGTTCAATGGAAAGTACATTAAGAGCTGAATGCACCACATATATTTATGTTGTGGCTCCTGAGTTAGTATGAAAACAATGCATAACTGCAGTTAGATAATGTGTGTTCCAGAAGCATGTCAAAAATATGCAAGCATGATAATACTGTATTCAGTGGAGCTGAAGGGAGATGCTTCATTAGGTGCTTACCCCACCTCATAGGACTAGATGGCACGAGTGCTGAAGTGGAAAGAAAAAGGACAAAGCACACTTTAGGGAGCAGGACAAGCATCACTGTCTACTTAAAAACACAGAAGTCCTGATTGTCAGCAAGGCTTTATATCATCTTTCATTTTTGCATCCATATTTGTATGCCCACAAATAACTGTAGACCTATTTTACAGTCCCTAGACATCTAGCTCTTTGAGTGCAGACTTTACATCCTGTAGGAAGGGGGTGGAATCAGGGCAGGGCAGAGCAAAAGTGGGGCCCCCTCATACACTCCACATATACCCCCCCTGCAATGAGCCCTAAGGCCAGGGCCTGGGAGCACCCCCACAACCCCAGCCCCCTGTCCTGACTCCTGCACCCCCCTCACCACCCCCAGCCCCCCCTGAGTCCTGCACCCACCCCACATCTGCACCCCCACCCTGAGCACCAAACGGGAGCTCCTGCACCCCCCCCCAAATTCCCACCTTCACTCCTCGCACCAATTGGAGCTGCCCCAGGTAAGCGCTTCACACCCCAACCCCCTGAGCCCGCTCCATCATCCTAACTCCCTCCCAGACTCTGCACCCCGAGCCCTGACTCCTACACCCCCCTCACACATACACAGCCCCCTGCCCTCCCTGACTCCTGCAACCCCGCACACCCCCTGCCCTCCCTGGCTTCTGCACCCCCCACATCCCCACCTGCACCCCTTGCACCAAATGGGAGCTGCCCCAGGTAAGCACTTCACACTCCAACCTCCTGCCCTAACCCTAAGCCTCCTCCTGCATCCTAACTCCTGGCCAGACCCTGCACTCCCAGCCCTGACTCCTGCACCCCCCTCACACACCCCAGCCCTGACTCCTGCACCCCCCTCACACACACCTTGCCCTCCCTGACTCCTACAACCCCCCACCCCCCAGCCCACCCTGACTCCTGCACCCCCCACACCCCCACCTGCACCCCTCGCACCAAACGGGAGCTGCCCCAGGTCAGCTCCCAGACTGCTGTGCTGGGCATCACAACATGGGGAATAGATGGCCAGCCCTCTGTGGAGAAAGAGGTGGTTAGGGACTATTTAGAAAAACTGGACGTTCACAAGTCCATGGGGCCGGACGAGTTGCATCCGAGAGTGCTAAAGGAACTGGCGGCTGTGATTGCAGAGCCATTGGCCATTATCTTTGAAAACTCGTGGCGAACGGGGGAAGTCCCGGATGACTGGAAAAAGGCTAATGTAGTGCCAATCTTTAAAAAAGGGAAGAAGGAGGATCCTGGGAATTACAGGCCAGTAAGCCTCACTTCAGTCCCCGGAAAAATCATGGAGCAGGTCCTCAAAGAATCAATCCTGAAGCACTTACATGAGAGGAAAGTGATCAGGAACAGCCAGCATGGATTCACCAAGGGAAGGTCATGCCTGACTAATATAATCGCCTGCTATGATGAGATTACTGGTTCTGTGGATGAAGGGAAAGCAGTGGATGTATTGTATCTTGACTTTAGCAAAGCTTTTGACACGGTCTCCCACAGTATTCTTGTCAGCAAGTTAAGGAAGTATGGGCTGGATGAATGCACTATAAGGTGGGTAGAAAGTTGGCTAGATTGTCGGGCTCAACGGGTAGTGATCAATGGCTCCATGTCTAGTTGGCAGCCGGTGTCAAGTGGGTCGGTCCTAGGGCCGGATTTGTTCAATATCTTTATAAATGATCTGGAGGATGGTGTGGATTGCACTCTCAGCAAATTTGTGGATGATACCAAACTGGGAGGAGTGGTAGATATGCTGGAGGGCAGGGATAGGATACAGAGGGACCTAGACAAATTGGAGGATTGGGCCAAAAGAAATCTGATGAGGTTCAATAAGGATAAGTGCAAGGTCCTGCACTTAGGATGGAAGAATCCAATGCACAGCTACAGACTAGGGACCGAATGGCTAGGCAGCAGCTCTGCGGAAAAGGACCTAGGGGTGACAGTGGACGAGAAGCTGGATATGAGCCAGCAGTGTGCCCTTGTTGCCAAGAAGGCCAATGGCATTTTGGGATGTGTAAGTAGGGGCATAGCGAGCAGATCGAGGGACGTGATCGTCCCCCTCTATTCGACATTGGTGAGGCCTCATCTGCAGTACTGTGTCCAGTTTTGGGCCCCACACTACAAGAAGGATGTGGAGAAATTGGAGAGAGTCCAGCGAAGGGCAACAAAAATGATTAGGGGTCTGGAACACATGACTTATGAGGAGAGGCTGAGGGAACTGGGATTGTTTAGTCTGCAGAAGAGAAGAATGAGGGGGGATTTGATAGCTGCTTTCAACTACCTGAGAGGTAGTTCCAGAGAGGACGGTTCTAGACTATTCTCAGTGGTGGAAGAGGACAGAACAAGGAGTAATGGTCTCAAGTTGCAGTGAGGGAGGTTTAGGTTGGATATTAGGAAAAACTTTTTCACTAGGAGGGTGGTGAAACACTGGAATGCGTTGCCTAGGGAGGTGGTGGAATCTCCTTCCTTAGAAGTTTTTAAGGTCAGGCTTGACAAAGCCCTGGCTGGGATGATTTAATTGGGTATGGGTCCTGCTTTTGAGCAGGGGGTTGGACTAGATGACCTCCTGAGGTCCCTTCCAACCCTGATATTCTATGATTCTAAGTGCTCCACACCCCAACCCCCTGTCCCAGCCCTATGCCCCCTCCCACACCCTAACTTCTGGCCAGACCCTGCACCCCAACCCCCAGCCTGCTCCTGCACCCTAACTTCCTCCCAGATCCTGCACCCCCAGCTCTGAGTCCCCACCGCACCATAAGTCCTGGCCAGACCCCACACCCCAATGCTTTTTTACATTTTTTTTACAAAGCGCTCTTATCCAAAATGCTTTACAATAGTTAGCTAACGGTACAAACCCATGGTAGTTTGACACAAAATTACTGAATTCAATTTAAATAAAAAAGGTTACAAATCTTTCTATCTTATCTTTTAAGTGACTTGGTCCAATTTTAACTAAGCACCCATTAGGTGCTTAAATAATTCATGAACATATGTGTGTTCTATTTCCCATTTTAAATGGAGAAACAAAGCAATGGAGAGAGTAAATAATGAAGCATGTGTAAATATTTTAGATAATGAGAAAATCATTTATGGAGTCTCTCAACCTCCTGTAACATGTCCTATGCTGCAATTCAGTGACCACCCTATGACTGGTAAGAAATGAGAAATGTTGAGGGTTGTTGAACTCTCTGCAAATGTTCAAAGTGTGAATGTTCAAAGAGGATCAGCACAAAGCATAGTCCAGATGTTTGTGTAACTGTGATGTATTAGGAAAATTCTGTGTTCAATGACCCTCAAACACACACTTTTACTTGTATGGTAAAGACTATACGATAAGACAGGGGTCAGAAACCTTTCAGAAGTGGTGTGCCAAGTCTTCATTTAGTCACTTTAATTTAAGGTTTTGTGTGCCAGTAATACATTTTAACATTTTTTAGAAGGTCTCTCTCTGTAAGTCTATATATTATATAACTAAATTATTGTCATATGTAAAGTAAACAAGGTTTTCAAAATGTTTAAGAAGCTTCATTTAAAATTAAATTAAAATGCTGATCTTACGCTGCCAGCCCACTCAGCCCGCTGCCAGCCTGGGGTTCTGTTCACCTAGGCTGGCAGCAGGCTGAGTGGGGCCTGCAGCCGGGACCCTGGCTGGCAAGGGGCTGGCAGTCAGAACCCCAGAGCAATAGTGGGCTGAGCGGGGCCGGCGGCCGGGAACCCAGACCGACAGCGGGCTGAGCGGCTCAGCCCACTGCCACTCAGCCCGCTGCCGGTCTGGGGTTCCATCCTCCAGCTCCTGCCAGCCAGGGTCCTGGCTGCTGGCCCTGCTCAGCCTGCTGCCGGTCTGGGATCCCGGCCCTGCCCACATAGAGTAGGTACCTATCTTCTCCCTGGTTCTAGACCATTCTCCTCCTCTCTCTCTGCACTGAGCTGAGGGTGGGAGTGCACTGAGCACAGGGCTGGGGGTTGGGGTGTAGGGTCTGGCCAGGAAATAGAATGAGGGGGCTCAGGGTTGGGGCAGGAGGTTTAGGTGTGGAGTGCTTACCTGGGCAGCTCCCATTTGGTGTGAGGGGTGCAGGTGGGAATGTGGGGGGTGCAAGACTCAGGGCAGGGGGCGGGCTGGGTATGCGTGGGGATGCTGGAGTCAGGTTGGGGTTGTGGGGAAGTGCAGGGGTCAGGGCAGGAGGCTGGAGTGTGTGAGAGGGGGGTGCAGGGGTCAGGGCAGAGGGCTGGGGTGTGTGTGTAGGGGTCAGGGAAGAGGGCTGGGGTGTGTGTGGTAGGGTCGTGGGGGTGCTCCCAGCGCCCTGCCCAGAGCGGCTCACGGTAGGGGGCTGGAGGGGATACGCCCTGATTCCACGCCCCTTCTCCAAGGCCCCATCCCCACCTCTTCTCCGCCTCCTCCCCGGAGCGGCAAGCGCTCTGCAGCTCCGCTTCTCCTCCTCCCCCGCAAGGGCCATCAGCTGATCAGTGGCAGGAAGGGAGAGAAGGAGGGGCAGGAACCCAGCAAGGCGGGGGAAGAGGCAGGGGAGGGGGGGATGAGGGCGGAGAAGAGCGGGGCTGGCGGCTGGGACCCAGCAGGCCGTAGAGTGCCATTAAAAATCGGCTTGCATGCCATAGGTTGCGGATCCCTGATATAAGACATGGAGGAACACAATCTGGCTCACAGCCTTCATAGAGGAGTTTTATTACACTTAAAACATGACTCCCTAGCACTATATTTTTTCCTATATGAAGCTACAGCACATTTAAAATGACCAGTTTGATACAAGCTACCATAATATAAAGACAATGTAAAAACTGGGGAATAAAACCTTATGTATAGGGACAACATTAAAACCCATTTATTGCCCACAATGCCAAATGCCAACAAGCGTAGCACATGGGCAGATGAAAAGGGGATTGTGAAAAAATAGTAAAAAGCCTGTCTCCATAACATATTCATGCTAGGTGCTCTTCCATGTGCTTTATACAAGTATGGGTGTTTTGTTTTGTTTTTTGATGGGGGGGGGCATTTAACACCAATAGTTTTAAGGAAATATTTAAGGTTTTTAGGCCCCAGAATTAATGTACAGCTAAATATCATTCTGTCTTAATAGCTTAGGAGACTTTTTCCCAGAATAGTCTTTCTTTCTTCAAAAAAAGAACAGGAGGACTTGTGGCACCTTAGAGACTAACAAATTTATTTGAGCATAAGCTTTCGTGAGCTACTGTTCACTTCATCAGACGCATCTCACAAAAGCTTATGCTCAAATTTGTTAGTCTCTAAGGTGCCACAAGTACTCCTTTTCTTTTTGCGGATACAGACTAACACAGCTGCTACTCTGAAACCTTTCTTCCTTCAGTTATTTAACCCCTGTTTCTCCTCATTTCTTTGTAACCACCTCCAAAACTCATTATGTTAATAGCTCTTGAGAATAAATATATTACAAAGAATGCCAGAATTTACTGGGGGTCAACATCCTGCTATAGATGTTCTCAGAATGGACCCAGTCCTTTATTCCTTGCTTACTCAAAACACACATTCACTTCAGTGAACAATTAAGGTGCAGCAGAAATGCAGGATTAGGCCAAATGGTAGTATCCACATGTAATAAACCCATGGCCATATATATACAGAAAGCATAGTCATCAGTGCGGCTAGAACCCAGGACATCAAAAGCTTATACCATCTGAGTTAAGCTAGTTGCTTCTTATCCTCAATGCAGTCCAGTCACCGAAAGGAGGCATGATCATATAAATTAGCCAATGAATTATGGGCATGCAGTGCTAGTTATTGTGTATCAACTTTCCTGCTCTGTACTTTTTCCTCATTTTATTAAGTTTTCAAAATTTAGGGGTTTTATCATGTTACCTGTTATACTTTACTGGTGTATGTTCAAAGAAGCCAACCACTTACAAGGGTGGCTAGAAACAACAGAGAATAAAAACCAGTAGTTTTAAAAATTCTGTAAAAGACCATGATACTGTCCTTTCAAAGACAAGCCTTAATTAAAACACACACACACACACACACACCCTAGTATTGGCATTGTTTACAACATACTCAGGAGTTAGGTTTGTTCAGAGAAAGCACAGCACTTTTAACTACTGGAGCACTCTGCTCAGGATTATAGTAACATCTAGTCCAGATTAGCTGGGTACGGAAGTTAAACACAGTCTAGTCATTCATATGCCATTACAGCACCTTATTGACACAGTCAGTCTCAAGCTACTAATAGAATACCAATCCTTAGAATTATTGTTCCAAAACACTCATGACACTATGCTTACATTGCAAAGTTTGGGACTATTATTATTTATAGAATATAATCTTTTAGAAGGGTTATGCGTATGCTTAAAATACTACAGACAGGGGGAAATTAACCAAGACCCATGAGCTGACCCAGTGGTGTGGATGGTGAGGCATGCTCAACGCAACTAAAAGTGACAATTATGTTCTAGGGCAGCCTAAGTGTAGCTCTCCAGCATATCTAAAGTTATTTGCCAGAATTTCAGGACTATGGTTGTATCAAATGGGAAAAGCAGAGTTCTTAAAAGTTAGCAAAAAATATATATTTTTCCTTGCCTCAAATTTTTCATGAAGATGAAAGCCTTTCTAGTTGATAGGAAGCTGCCATTTTGTCCGGCAAAGGGGTGGTGGACAGACCTCAGTATTGATGCAGCAATAACAACAAACAACAACAACAACATAGTAACTTTTTAGGTCATTATAAACTTCTTTGCTCTTTTACCAAATGTTAAGATGTAGCTACAACTATGTTATAGCCAGGATGCTTGAAAAAACAGTATATGTCTTGAGCTTGTTACATTCATATTAATTATATTAATTATAATATATATATTAACACTAAACAAAGAAACTCCAAAAGATTTCTATTTCTATCTCCCAAAGACAAGCAAATGTCAAAAAGAGAACTGCCTTAGCCACAAAACAGTGTAGAACATTCATGCTTTAGGGAGAGATCTAATTGTAAAAACAAAAGGAGGGATTTTATCAGAGCAATAAAACTAGAAGTAAAGCGAGCCCCACTAATCCCCCCCTTCATTTAAAGAAAGCCTCTGCTTGTATTTTTAAAGCTTGAGAGAAAAATATATAGTTGGAAATGTTTTAAACTTTTGTTTATTTCTTAAATATTGAAATGGCAAACACTTCTGTGAAACGCAAACTTGCATATACATTAGCTAAATGCAAAGCTCCTATCATCATGGCTATGTAAATGGCAAAATGCTTTATATACTGACATGGAATCTCATGTCCCTTGCTAAATTAATTACTAATGTAAGACACCATTTAAGTAGAGAATATTTATATTGATGGGAATTAATTACTTACAGGGCTGAAGTGACTCACCCCCCATGCAAAAAGACAAGAAAAATCATCTTTACAAAATTGTCATGTAGAATTAGCAACTTAAGCAAAGACTTTCTAAGAGTTATTTAATTTTAAAACACTATTTTGAGAACTATAAAATTTTATATAAAGAATAGACATATTTGGACTTTTTAAAAACAATTTCATTTCCTGTTGAACTCTGATAAAATTGAAGGAATTTCTCATTAAATCTCTCAGAAAAAGCTACCTTTTAAAATTAGAGTTTATCAGGATTTTCCTTCCATTAAAAAAACAAAGGCAATTTTTAAAATGTTACATCTTTATTGCACAGACAGTATATTCAGGAGCTAAAGTGTCACCTAAGTCAACCCAGAAGGCACAGAGCCAATGAAAAATAACAATAAAAAAATTTGACTCTAAAGAAGCCTGAACAAAGTGTGTTTTCCTATAATTTTTTTGAAAATAGGAAGAAGGGTATAAAAAAATATTCTGAAGTGAGCCCCCTCCCCCTCTCTCTCTCTCACACACACACACACACACACTCTGCTAGCCTGCTTAAACAATACCAATTCACAACTCAGCCTGTCCATCTCTAAAAGCAAGCTGCAGCAGACAGCTAAGAAAAACAAAGACTCAAGGAGAAATCAACTCAAATTCTGAGAAAAATTTAAACAAAGACACGGCCAATGGATTAGATTTTTTTAAAAACCCTCTTGTAATGATTTTATTGGAATATTGAAATGCAATTGTAACTTAATATATTAATATATCTCCTGTTAATCACTAAATGGCTAAACCATATTTTCATGGAGAGCAGACAGAGGATAAATACTGGTAAACAAAGAAACAGTGGGATTTAATTCGATGTCAGATTATTATTATTAATCTGTTTTAAGAAAGCTTCTTAAAGGGCTTTTCCCAGTAATGGATTTAAATATGTGCTTTAATATCACAGAATTTATTTAAGATTGCTTACTTTGCCCAGTTATGAACTGTTGAGGTTACTGATAATAATAATAAAAAGAAGAACCACCTCAGCAGGCCCTTCAACAAAGTAGTTTGCCCACACATAACTGGGTTTAAGTACCTAATACGGAACTAAGACTGGGTTCACAAATATTTTGGGAAACAATACACTTTGGTCTCAACCTCCTGAAAGAAAGTGCCCCACAAAAGGTGGTTCACTCTCTGCTGTATGTCTCTTGGAGAGCTTTTAAAGCAGATTGTAATGGAAAACACAGTTTCTCTTTTCTCTAATAATGAAGTAGCCATGGTTAATAACTGTGATTACTGTACTTTGCTTGGTCTTAATCACAGCATCCCCCGATATATGTAAAAGTACCCATGTGACTAAAACAGTGGAGTCACATCCCTGAGTTGCAAAAAGAAAAGGAGGACTTGTGGCACCTTAGAGACTAACAAATTTATCTGAGCATAAGCTTTCGTGAGCTACAGCTCACTTCATCGGATGCATGCCGTGGAAAATACAGTGGGGAGATTTATATACACAGAGAACATGAAACAACAGGTGTTACCATACACACTGTAACGACAGAGTGATCAGCTAAAGTGAGCTATTACCATTAGGAGAAGGGGGGGGGGAAGGGGGAACCTTTTCTAGTGATAATCAAGGTGGACCATTTCCAGCAGTTGACAAGAACATCTGAGGAACAGCCCCGGGGTGGGAGGGGAGAAATAAACATGGGGAAATAGTTTTACTTTGTGTAATGACCCATCCACTCCCAGTCTTTATTCAAGCCTAAATTAATTGTATCCAGTTCACAAATTAATTCCAATTCAGCAGTCTCTTGTTGGAGTCTGTTTTTGAAGTTTTTTTGTTGAAGAATTGCCACTTTTAGGTCTGTATCAAGTGACCAAAGAGATTGAAGTGTTCTCCGACTGGTTTTTGAATGTTATAATTCTTGATGTCTGATTTGTGTCCATTGATTCTTTTACGTAGAGACTGTCCAGTTTGGCCAATGTACATGGCAGAGGGGCATTGCTGGCACATGATGGCATACATCACATTGGTAGATGTGCAGGTGAACGAGCCTCTGATACTGTGGCTGATGTGATTAGGCCCTATGATGGTGTCTCCTGAGCTGGTAGTAAGAGAAACAGTAAGAGCTAGCCTACCATTTCATGTCTGTTGTCATAAATATAAAGGGAAGGGTAAACCCCTTTGAAATCCCTCCTGGCCAGGGGAAAGCTCCTCTCACCTGTAAAGGGTTAAGAAGCTAAAGGTAACCTCGCTGGCACCTGACCAAAATGACCAATGAGGAGACAAGATACTTTCAAAAGCTGGGAGGAGGGAGAGAAACAAAGGGTCTGTGTCTGTCTGTAGTCGTCTTGGCCAGGGACAGAACAGGAATGGAGTCTTAGAACTTTTAGTAAGTAATCTAGCTAGGTATGTGTTAGATTATGATTTCTTTAAATGGCTGAGAAAAGAATTGTGCTGAATAGAATAACTATTTCTGTCTGTGTATCTTTTTTGTAACTTAAGGTTTTGCCTACAGGGGTTCTCTATGTTTTTGAATCTAATTACCCTGTAAGATATCTACCATCCTGATTTTACAGGGGGGATTTCTTTATTTCTATTTACTTCTATTTTTTATTAAAAGTCTTCTTGTAAAACACTGAATGCTTTTTCATTGTTCTCAGATCCAAGGGTTTAGGTCTGTGGTCACCTATGCAAATTGGTGAGGCTTTTTATCCAACATTTCCCAGGAAAGGGGGGGTGCAAGTGTTGGGAGGATTGTTCAGTGTTCTTAAGATCCAAGGGTCTGGGTCTGTAGTCACCTAGGCAAATTGGTGAGGCTTTTTACCAAACCTTGTCCAGGAAGTGGGGTGCAAGGTTTTGGGAAGTATTTGGGGGGAAGGACGCGTCCAAACAGCTCTTCCCCAGTAACCAGTATTAGTTTGGTGGTGGTAGCGGCCAGTCCAAGGATAACGGATGTAAAATTTTGTACCTTGGGGAAGTTTTGACCTAAGCTGGTAAAGATAAGCTTAGGAGGTTTTTCATGCAGGTCCCCACATCTGTACCCTAGAGTTCGGAGTGGGGGAGGAACCTTGACATGGTGGCACAGTGGTGGGATTAACCTGAAATCATTTTGAGATCCAGTTGAGATTTTTTGAACTAGAAATACAGATTTTAAAAAAGAATTTTTTTTTCCTTTGGAAAGGAAGCAGTTGAAACTGAAAGCAGATTGTTTTTTCTCTGCTTTGTGGCCAAGCAGAGACAAAAGGGGATTATCTTGTGAATTGCAGGTTTTCTTTGCCTGGAGGCAGGGTACTTAACTCCTGCAGGGAAATTCACAGTCTTCCAACCCAGAGGTTTTTTTTTCTTTTCTTCCTAAAAGTAAATAGGGGGTGTGTGCTCTACCCATTTGCCTGGAGACCAAAGTGGCAGGGTTTTTTTTTAGGATTTTGATTTTTTTTTTGTTTTACAAGGAGCACAGGTTTAAAAAGAAATTTTTTTTTCTTTGGGCTGGGTAAGCAGGTTTCCAAGTAGTTGGAGGTTTTTTGCTTTAATTTGGGCCCAGAGCAGAGACAAGGGAATTGTCTTTTTCTGTAGGCTGACAATCACTATCCGAGAATAGGTATTCTATTCCAGCACAGCAAAATTTTACAGCCAAGTTTTGTTTGTTTATTTCTAAACCTCGGGTGTAAAGTTAGTTAAAAACAGAGAGGTTAGAATGGCCAAATCCTCGGCTCGACTACAGCTGGAATTAGCCAAATTTCAGGCTGAGGAAAAACAAAGGGAACATGAAAGACAGATAGAACTCATGCGGCTGGAGAAGGAGGTACAGGAGGCTGCCCACAAGAGGGAAATGGAGGCAAGGAAGCATGTGGAGGAGATGGAGAGGATAAAGGCCCAGCAGAATATACCAACAAACCCTAGCAATCCTTCTCCAGGTACCACTTCCCATCCCAGAAAGTTCCCCACCTACAAGGCAGGTGATGATACTGAGGCCTTCTTAGAAAACTTCGAAAGGGCCTGCCTTGGGTACAACATCTCTACTGACCAATACATGGTAGAGCTGAGGCCGCAGCTCAGTGGACCCTTAGCTGAGGTGGCAGCTGAAATGCCTAAAGAACATATGAACAAGTATGAACTGTTTAAATCCAAGGCGAGAGTCAGAATGGGGATAACACCCGAGCAGTCTCGTCGGAGGTTCCGTGCCCTGAGGTGGAAACCAGACATGTCATTTACCCGACATGCCTACCACATTGTGAAACATTGGGATGCCTGGATATCAGGAGCAAGTGTTGAATCTCCAGAAAATTTGCCCTTCCTAATGCAAATGGAACAATTCTTAGAGGGTGTTCCTGAGGAAATAGAAAGATACATCCTAGATGGGAAACCCAAAACTGTAATCGAGGCAGGAGAGATTGGAGCCAGATGGGTGGAGGTGGCAGAGAAGAAGAAAACTGGTCGCAGTTGGAGCGGAGACCAGAAGGGACCACCCCAGACCACACCCTATTACCGGGGGCCGCCCAAAGCCCCACCTACCTCCCAAAGAACCCTCCAGACCCCTTATCGTCCCACCACCCCGTTCTCCAGCAACCCACCTCGCCCCGGTGACCCGTCAGCTGGACGATGTTTTAAATGTAACGAGCTGGGGCATGTAAAGGCCAACTGCCCCAAGAACCCCAACAGATTACAGTTCATTGCACCGGAATCACACCAGAGTTCCACAGGCCCAGATACCTCCCAGATACCCTTGGAGCGGAGGGAAACTGTGAGTGTGGGCGGGAAGAAGGTCACCGCGTGGAGGGACACCGGAGCACAAGTGTCAGCTATCCATGCTTCCTTAGTGGACCCCAATTTAATCAACCCAGAGATCCAAGTGACGATTCAACCCTTCAAGTCCAACTCTTTCAATTTGCCTACAGCCAAGTTGCCTGTCCAGTACAAGGGCTGGTCAGGAATGTGGACTTTTGCAGTCTATGATGATTATCCCATCCCCATGCTGTTGGGGGAAGACTTGGCCAATCACGTGAAGCAGGCCAAGAGGGTGGGAACGGTCACCCGCAGCCAGGCTAAACAAGCCGTGGGGCCTAGCTCTGTTCCGGAAACTTCTATCAGGGCCCGGTCAGAGGTGATGGACCCGGACCCCAGGCCAATGTCTGCAACAGCAGTAGTGGATCCAGTCCCAGAGACCCAGACGGAACCAGTCCCAGAACCGGAACCAGCCAAACAACCAACACCAGACCCCGTGCCAGCACTGAATCCAGTACTTGCAACCTCAACACCAGAGGGCGCCACCGAACCTGAACTGGCAGCAGCCGATAACCCTACACAAGAGGCTCAGCCGGAGCCTGAATCCCAACATAGTGCACCAGCGGAGAGCGGTTCACAGTCAACAGAAACAGCTCCACCCCCTATATCGCTTCCAGAGGGACCAAGCCTATGTCCCCAATCCAATGAGGAACTGATGTCTCCAGCATCAAGGGAACAGTTCCAGACCGAACAGGAAGCAGATGAAAGCCTCCAGAGAGCTTGGACGGCGGCACGGAGCAACCCACCGCCTCTCAGCTCTTCTAATCGATCCAGGTTTGTTGTAGAAAGAGGACTTTTATACAAGGAAACTCTTTCTGGGGGACACCAGGAAGACTGGCATCCTCAGAGACAGTTGGTAGTTCCAACTAAATACCGGGCCAAGCTCTTGAGCTTAGCCCATGATCACCCTAGTGGCCATGCTGGGGTGAACAGGACCAAAGACCGTTTGGGGGGGTCATTCCACTGGGAGGGAATGGGCAAGGATGTTTCTACCTATGTCCAGTCTTGTGAGGTGTGCCAAAGAGTGGGAAAACCCCAAGACCAGGTCAAAGCTCCTCTCCAGCCACTCCCCATCATTGAAGTTCCATTTCAGCGAGTAGCTGTGGATATTCTGGGTCCTTTTCCGAAAAAGACACCCAGAGGAAAGCAGTACATACTGACTTTCATGGATTTTGCCACCCGATGGCCGGAAGCAGTAGCTCTAAGCAACACCAGGGCTAAAAGTGTGTGCCAGGCACTAGCAGACATTTTTGCCAGGGTAGGTTGGCCCTCCGACATCCTCACAGATGCAGGGACTAATTTCCTGGCAGGAACTATGAAAAACCTTTGGGAAGCTCATGGGGTAAATCACTTGGTTGCCACTCCTTACCACCATCAAACAAATGGCATGGTGGAGAAGTTTAATGGAACTTTGGGGGCCATGATATGTAAATTCGTAAATGAGCACTCCAATGATTGGGACCTAGTATTGCAGCAGTTGCTCTTTGCCTACAGAGCTGTACCACATCCCAGTTTAGGGTTTTCCCCATTTGAACTTGTATATGGCCGTGAGGTTAAGGGGCCATTGCAGTTGGTGAAGCAGCAATGGGAGGGATTTACACCTTCTCCAGGAACTAACATTCTGGACTTTGTAACCAACCTACAAACCACCCTCCGAACCTCTTTAGCCCTTGCTAGAGAAAACTTACAGGATGCTCAAAAAGAGCAAAAAGCCTGGTATGATAAACATGCCAGAGAGCGTTCCTTCAAAGTAGGAGACCAGGTCATGGTCTTAAAGGCGCTCCAGGCCCATAAAATGGAAGCATCGTGGGAAGGGCCATTTGTGGTCCAGGAGCGCCTGGGAGCTGTTAATTATCTCATAGCATTCCGGTAAACTAAATATTTGTAGTAATTTTTAAAATAAAATTACTTGGCATCCAATAATTTAAAAATTACCCCTTTCTACCCCACAAAGGTAAAGATTCCCTGTTAGCAAATTTATTCTTAAAATACCAGTTTTGCTCAGAAATTTGTCATTTCTGCTGTGGAAAGACCCCTGGGAAAGATTCTGAATTTTCTCACTGGATTCAGTTAATGTACAGCCACAAAAAATACATATTTTTATGCCCAAATACCCATTAAGTAAAAAATATGAGTTTAGCTCAGCTCCATTCAGCAAAGTCATGGAAATGAACAAACATCCAGCCCTCCTCAGAGCAAAGAGCCACCGGGTAAAGGGAGAACATGAAAACCACAAGAGCAAATGAGACCACAGATTGCATGATAGAGGCAGACCCAGGCCAAAGCAGAAATAATAAAGTGCTTTATCCTAAAAGGAGTGCATTAAGTGCACGCACTGTAATGAGTAAACAGTCAAAGAGACAGCAGCCTGAAAGATATTAATGTGTATGTAATCAGCCTTGTTTGAAATATTTTGGACACACGGATATTCAGTGGCCCACAAGTAAATACTGGCTTTTGTCTCTGTTTTATGTGGCTCCAAATACTATAGACTGTTTTGGAAATGTAACATCAGTAATGTTTTTTTCCCCCCAATTAGATGTATGTACAATATATACAGTATATATTTGCTGACATGTAAGATTCACAGACTTCTGGTCTCAAGTGTCCTGGGCAGTTCCTGTGGTATAAGTTTGGTGACTCCACCGGATACAAAGGACAGTCCTGGACAGGAGGCTCCTGTTTTGAAGAACAGGAACATTGCTACTAATCTCAATTTTTTTGGTAAAATGAAAGGCAATTCCTAGGAGGTGGAGCAGGGGGGAGTATTTTGGCTGCCAAAGTCACTCAGTCCTAACCACATTTGAGAAGAGGGGTTGTGCGTGGTTCTTTTGTAAATATGTACTGTGTTATAGTGAGCTACAAACACAGATTAATACGAATCGTTTCTTTTCACTTCATATTTCCATGCAACTTCTTAACAAGACACTCTAAGATCACAGAGTCATGGTGCAGTTTGAACGAAAGTAGTGAAAGCTCAGTGATTGGGGGGAAAGGTTTCTTTATGAGTGATATAATCAGAAACCCAGCCATCTCCAAATACTTAACCTTGAACTGAAATGCATGTCTTCCTATCGGAAAGAGTTTGAGGTTATTTTTTGGCTGTCTTTAGTGACACAAAGCTGTTGGGATTGAGTTTATTTTGTCTGTTTGTTAGGTTTTTATACCAAGATAGCTATTGTACATTGTTATCTTGCTGTTTAAAAGCCAAAATGGAGACAAGGCATGTGTAGTTAGGGATTATCCTGGAGTCTCCAGGAATTAAAGATTAATCTTTAATTAAAGATTGTCATGTGTTGAAATCTCCAGGAATTCATGCAACCAAAGTTGGCAACCCTATGTGTAGTGTTTACCGTGAGGTAACTAGGTGAGGTCAGTATTATACCCTTATTTGACCTCACAGTAAAACAAGAGTGTTGTATGTTTTACAGCAGGGCAGTTATCATACATTAGTTATCCCATGGTTAAAATGCATCTTTTTTTGCCAGTAAAAACAGTTTTATCTTTAGTTTAAATCAATTCTAGAGTCTTTGTAATAGGTCTGGTTGGATGGCCATTTATATCAACATATTTTAATATGGACCAGCTTCCTGGAAACAAAGCAACTAAAGACACGGTACTGCCTTTATTTCACAAAAGACCTTTTACATTTTTCTGAGTCTCATGATTTGTGATGCTGTAAGTGAGCCAATACTAGACTTAAACCAGATTTCATTGATACAAATTGTCATAAATATAAAGGGAAGGGTAAACCCCTTTGAAATCCCTCCTGGCCAGGGGAAAGCTCCTCTCACCTGTAAAGGGTTAAGAAGCTAAAGGTAACCTCGCTGGCACCTGACCAAAATGACCTATGAGGAGACAAGATACTTTCAAAAGCTGGGAGGAGGGAGAGAAACAAAGGGTCTGTCTGTAGTCGTCTTGGCCGGGGACAGAACAGGAATGGAGTCTTAGAACTTTTAGTAAGTAATCTAGCTAGGTATGTGTTAGATTATGATTTCTTTAAATGGCTGAGAAAAGAATTGTGCTGAATAGAATAACTATTTCTGTCTGTGTATCTTTTTTGTAACTTAAGGTTTTGCCTAGAGGGGTTCTCTATGTTCTTTTAATCTAATTACCCTGTAAGATATATACCATCCTGATTTTACAGGGGGGATTTCTTTATTTCTATTTACTTCTATTTTTTATTAAAAGTCTTCTTGTAAAACACTGAATGCTTTTTCATTGTTCTCAGATCCAAGGGTTTGGGTTTGTGGTCACCTATGCAAATTGGTGAGGCTTTTTATCCAACATTTCCCAGGAAAGGGGGGGGTGCAAGTGTTGGGAGGATTGTTCATTGTTCTTAAGATCCAAGGGTCTGGGTCTGTAGTCACCTAGACAAATTGGTGAGGCTTTTTACCAAACCTTGTCCAGGAAGTGGGGTGCAAGGTTTTGGGAAGTATTTTGGGGGGAAGGACGCGTCCAAACAGCTCTTCCCCAGTAACCAGTATTAGTTTGGTGGTGGTAGCGGCCTGTCCAAGGGGTAATATTTTGTACCTTGGGGAAGTTTTGACCTAAGCTGGTAAAGATAAGCTTAGGAGGTTTTTCACGCAGGTCCCCACATCTGTACCCTAGAGTTCAGAGTGGGGGAGGAACCTTGACATGGTGGCACAGTGGTGGGATTAACCTGAAATCATTTTGAGACCCAGTTGAGATTTTTTGAACTAGAAATACAGATTTTAAAAAGGAATTTTTAGGAAGTCCAGAAGGCAGCTTTGAAACTGAAAGCAGCTTGGTTTCTCTCTGCTTTGTGGCCAAGCAGAGACAAAAGGGGATTATCTTGTGAATTGCAGGTTTTCTTGCCTGGAGGCAGGGTACTTAACTCCTGCAGGGAAATTCACAGTCTTCCAACCCAGAGGTTTTTTTTTTCTTTTCTTCCTAAAAGTAAATAGGGGGTGTGTGCTCTACCCATTTGCCTGGAGACAAAAGTGGCAGGGTTTTTTTTTAGGATTTTGATTTTTTTTTTTTGTTTTACAAGGAGCACAGGTTTGAAAAGAAATTTTTTTTTTTCTTTGGGCTGGGTAAGCAGTTTTCCAAGTAGTTGGAGGTTTTTTGCTTTAATTTGGGCCCAGAGCAGAGACAAGGGAATTGTCTTTTTCTGTAGGCTGACAATCACTATCAGAGAATAGGTACTCTATTCCAGCACAGCAAAAGTTTACAGCCAAGTTTTGTTTGTTTATTTCTAAACCTCGGGTGTAAAGTTAGTTAAAAACAGAGAGGTTAGAATGGCCAAATCCTCAGCTCGACTACAGCTGGAATTAGCCAAATTTCAGGCTGAGGAAAAACAAAGGGAACATGAAAGACAGATAGAACTCATGCGGCTGAAGGAGGAGGAGAAGGAAAAAGAGAGGAAGCATGTGGAGGAGATGGAGAGGATAAAGGCCCAGCAGAATATACCAACAAACCCTAGCAATCCTTCTCCAGGTACCACTTCCCATCCCAGAAAGTTCCCCACCTACAAGGCAGGTGATGATACTGAGGCCTTCTTAGAAAACTTCGAAAGGGCCTGCCTTGGGTACAACATCTCTACTGACCAATACATGGTAGAGCTGAGGCCGCAGCTCAGTGGACCCTTAGCTGAGGTGGCAGCTGAAATGCCTAAAGAACACATGAACAAGTATGAACTGTTTAAATCCAAGGCGAGAGTCAGAATGGGGATAACACCCGAGCAGTCTCGTCGGAGGTTCAGAGCCCTAAGGTGGAAACCAGACATGTCATTTACCCGACATGCCTACCACATTGTAAAACATTGGGATGCCTGGATATCAGGAGCAAGTGTTGAATCTCCAGTAAATTTGCCCTTCCTAATGCAAATGGAACAATTCTTAGAGGGTGTTCCTGAGGAAATAGAAAGATACATCCTAGATGGGAAACCCAAAACTGTAATTGAGGCGGCAGAGATTGGAGCCAGATGGGTGGAGGTGGCAGAGAAGAAGAAAACTGGTCGCAGTTGGAGCGGAGACCAGAAGGGACCACCCCAGACCACACCCTATTACCGGGGGCCGCCCAAAGCCCCACCTACCTCCCAAAGAACCCTCCAGACCCCTTATCGTCCCACCACCCCGTTCTCCAGCAACCCTCCTCGCCCCAGTGACCCGTCAGCTGGACGATGTTTTAAGTGTAACGAGCTGGGGCATGTAAAGGCCAACTGCCCCAAGAACCCCAACAGATTACAGTTCATTGCACCGGAATCACACCAGAGGTCCACAGGCCCAGATACCTCCCAGATACCCTTGGAGCGGAGGGAAACTGTGAGTGTGGGTGGGAAGAAGGTCACCGCGTGGAGGGACACCGGAGCACAAGTGTCAGCTATCCATGCTTCCTTAGTGGACCCCAATTTAATCAACCCAGAGATCCAAGTGACGATTCAACCCTTCAAGTCCAACTCTTTCAATTTGCCTACAGCCAAGTTGCCTGTCCAGTACAAGGGCTGGTCAGGAATGTGGACTTTTGCAGTCTATGATGATTATCCCATCCCCATGCTGTTGGGGGAAGACTTGGCCAATCATGTGAAGCAGGCCAAGAGGGTGGGAATGGTCACCCGCAACCAGGCTAAACAAGCCGTGAGGCCTAGCTCTGTTCCGGAAACTTCTATCAGGACCCAGTCAGAGGTGATGGACCTGGACCCCAGGCCAATGTCTGCAACAGCCGTAGTGGATCCAGTCCCAGAGACCCAGACGGAACCAGTCCCAGAACCGGAACCAGCCAAACAACCAACACCAGACCCCGTGTCAGCACTGAATCCAGTACTTGCAACCTCAACACCAGAGGGCCCCACCGAACCTGAACTGGCAGCAGCCGATAACCCTACACAAGAGGCTCAGCCGGAGCCTGAATCCCAACATAGTACACCAGTGGAGAGCGGTTCACAGTCAACAGAAACAGCTCCATCCCCTATATCGCTTCCAGAGGGACCAAGCCTAGGTCCACAATCCCATGAGGAACTGATGTCTCCAGCATCAAGGGAACAGTTCCAGACCGAACAGGAAGCAGATGAAAGCCTCCAGAGAGCTTGGACGGCGGCACGGAGCAACCCACCGCCTCTCAGCTCTTCTAATCGATCCAGGTTTGTTGTAGAAAGAGGACTTTTATACAAGGAAACTCTTTCTGGGGGACACCAGGAAGACTGGCATCCTCAGAGACAGTTGGTAGTTCCAACTAAATACCGGGCCAAGCTCTTGAGCTTAGCCCATGATCACCCTAGTGGCCATGCTGGGGTGAACAGGACCAAAGACCGTTTGGGGGGGTCATTCCACTGGGAGGGAATGGGCAAGGATGTTTCTACCTATGTCCAGTCTTGTGAGGTGTGCCAAAGAGTGGGAAAACCCCAAGACCAGGTCAAAGCTCCTCTCCAGCCACTCCCCATCATTGAAGTTCCATTTCAGCGAGTAGCTGTGGATATTCTGGGTCCTTTTCCGAAAAAGACACCCAGAGGAAAGCAGTTCATACTGACTTTCATGGATTTTGCCACCCGATGGCCGGAAGCAGTAGCTCTAAGCAACACCAGGGCTAAAAGTGTGTGCCAGGCACTAGCAGACATTTTTGCCAGGGTAGGTTGGCCCTCCGACATCCTCACAGATGCAGGGACTAATTTCCTGGCAGGAACTATGAAAAACCTTTGGGAAGCTCATGGGGTAAATCACTTGGTTGCCACTCCTTACCATCATCAAACAAATGGCATGGTGGAGAAGTTTAATGGAACTTTGGGGGCCATGATACGTAAATTCGTAAATGAGCACTCCAATGATTGGGACCTAGTATTGCAGCAGTTGCTCTTTGCCTACAGAGCTGTACCACATCCCAGTTTAGGGTTTTCCCCATTTGAACTTGTATATGGCCGTGAGGTTAAGGGGCCATTGCAGTTGGTGAAGCAGCAATGGGAGGGATTTACACCTTCTCCAGGAACTAACATTCTGGACTTTGTAACCAACCTACAAAACACCCTCCGAACCTCTTTAGCCCTTGCTAGAGAAAACTTACAGGATGCTCAAAAAGAGCAAAAAGCCTGGTATGATAAACATGCCAGAGAGCGTTCCTTCAAAGTAGGAGACCAGGTCATGGTCTTAAAGGCGCTCCAGGCCCCTAAAATGGAAGCATCGTGGGAAGGGCCATTCGTGGTCCAGGAGCGCCTGGGAGCTGTTAATTATCTCATAGCATTCCCCGCCTCCAACCGAAAGCCTAAGGTGTATCATATTAATTCTCTAAAGCCCTTTTATTCCAGAGAATTAAAGGTTTGTCAGTTTACAGCCCAGGGAGGAGACGACGCTGAGTGGCCTGAAGGTGTCTACTACGAAGGGAAATGTGCTGGTGGTGTGGAAGAGGTGAACCTCTCCATGACCCTTGGGCGTATGCAGCGACAGCAGATCCAGGAGCTGTGCACTAGCTACGCGCCAACGTTCTCAGCCACCCCAGGACTGACTGAACGGGCATACCACTCCATTGACACAGGTAATGCTCACCCAATTAGGGTCCAACCTTACCGGGTGTCTCCTCAAGCTAAAACTGCTATAGAACGGGAGATCCAGGATATGTTACAGATGGGTGTAATCCGCCCCTCTGAAAGTGCATGGGCATCTCCAGTGGTTCTAGTTCCCAAACCAGATGGGGAAATACGTTTTTGCGTGGACTACCGTAAGCTAAATGCTGTAACTCGCCCAGACAACTATCCCATGCCACGCACAGATGAACTATTAGAGAAACTGGGAAGGGCCCAGTTCATCTCTACCTTGGACTTAACCAAGGGGTACTGGCAGGTACCGCTAGATGAATCTGCCAAGGAAAGGTCAGCCTTCATCACACATCTCGGGCTGTATGAATTTAATGTACTCCCTTTCGGGCTGCGAAATGCACCCGCCACTTTCCAAAGACTTGCAGATGGTCTCCTAGCGGGATTAGGAGAATATGCAGTCGCCTACCTTGACGATGTGGCCATATTTTCGGATTCCTGGGCAGACCACCTGGAACATCTACAAAAAGTCCTTGAGCGCATAAGGGAGGCAGGACTAACTGTTAAGGCTAAGAAGTGTCAAATAGGCCTAAACAGAGTGACTTACCTTGGACACCAGGTGGGTCAAGGAACTATCAGCCCCCTACAGGCCAAAGTGGATGCTATCCAAAAGTGGCCTGTCCCAAAGTCAAAGAAACAGGTTCAATTCTTCTTAGGCTTGGCCGGTTATTACAGACGATTTGTACCGCACTACAGCCAAATCGCTGCCCCACTGACAGACCTAACCAAAAAGAAACAGCCAAATGCTGTTCAGTGGACCGGAAAGTGTCAGAAGGCCTTTAACAAGCTTAAAGCGACACTCATGTCTGACCCTGTACTAAGGGCCCCAGACTTTGACAAACCGTTCCTAGTAACCACAGATGCATCCGAGCGTGGTGTGGGAGCAGTTTTAATGCAGAAAGGACCTGATCAAGAATTCCACCCTGTAGTGTTTCTCAGCAAAAAACTGTCTGAGAGGGAAAGCAACTGGTCAGTCACTGAAAAAGAATGTTATGCCATTGTCTACGCTCTGGAAAAGCTACGCCCATATGTTTGGGGACGGCGTTTCCACCTGCAAACCGACCATGCTGCACTAAAGTGGCTTCACACCGTCAAAGAAACTAACAAAAAACTTCTTCGGTGGAGTTTAGCTCTCCAAGATTTTGATTTCGACATCCAACACATCTCAGGAGCTTCTAACAAAGTGGCTGATGCACTCTCCCGTGAAAGTTTCCCAGAATCAACTGGTTAAAATCGTCCTTGAGATGTGGAAAATATTGTTAGTCTTTATGTACTTGGTAGTATATTTAGAGATGCATGTGTCTTATTAACTCTGTTTTCCTAGAGCTCCAGGAAGAAATCCCAGCCAGTGTTTCACCCTAGCTGAGATTTGGGGGGCGTGTCATAAATATAAAGGGAAGGGTAAACCCCTTTGAAATCCCTCCTGGCCAGGGGAAAGCTCCTCTCACCTGTAAAGGGTTAAGAAGCTAAAGGTAACCTCGCTGGCACCTGACCAAAATGACCAATGAGGAGACAAGATACTTTCAAAAGCTGGGAGGAGGGAGAGAAACAAAGGGTCTGTCTGTAGTCGTCTTGGCCGGGGACAGAACAGGAATGGAGTCTTAGAACTTTTAGTAAGTAATCTAGCTAGGTATGTGTTAGATTATGATTTCTTTAAATGGCTGAGAAAAGAATTGTGCTGAATAGAATAACTATTTCTGTCTGTGTATCTTTTTTGTAACTTAAGGTTTTGCCTAGAGGGGTTCTCTATGTTCTTTTAATCTAATTACCCTGTAAGATATATACCATCCTGATTTTACAGGGGGGATTTCTTTATTTCTATTTACTTCTATTTTTTATTAAAAGTCTTCTTGTAAAACACTGAATGCTTTTTCATTGTTCTCAGATCCAAGGGTTTGGGTTTGTGGTCACCTATGCAAATTGGTGAGGCTTTTTATCCAACATTTCCCAGGAAAGGGGGGGGTGCAAGTGTTGGGAGGATTGTTCATTGTTCTTAAGATCCAAGGGTCTGGGTCTGTAGTCACCTAGACAAATTGGTGAGGCTTTTTACCAAACCTTGTCCAGGAAGTGGGGTGCAAGGTTTTGGGAAGTATTTTGGGGGGAAGGACGCGTCCAAACAGCTCTTCCCCAGTAACCAGTATTAGTTTGGTGGTGGTAGCGGCCTGTCCAAGGGGTAATATTTTGTACCTTGGGGAAGTTTTGACCTAAGCTGGTAAAGATAAGCTTAGGAGGTTTTTCATGCAGGTCCCCACATCTGTACCCTAGAGTTCAGAGTGGGGGAGGAACCTTGACACAAATTCTTTAGAGTTTTCCCACATCCTATAAAGAACCACATGCTTTTCTAATAGAATAGGAAAATGATTTCTTTCTGACAGCAAAAGACAAAGATACAACTTACATACTCTGCTATATGCAACAATAGTTTATTTCCATCTCCAAGGAATTCTAGGAGACCCTTAAATAATGAAACAGTAATACAAAAAGAAAGTGTTCAAATATAGCCATATAGTAGGAGTAAAATACACTGAACATCTGGACAAAAGAAGAGATTGATGCACAATCCATATGGAACTGCATTAGCTATTCCAGCTGTCCAGTGATGTACTAACATGTACTTTCAGAAGTAGATTATTCTTGTTCTGTCACATTTAGTCTTATGGTTAACCATTTGTATTTTTAACAGCTCTTTACAAACTCAAGAATATCCATATATGGTTTTTTCCCCTCATTACTGGAGGATTCAGCTTTAAGAATATTTTCAAGTTTATAGCATGTCAAGGTTCCTCCCCCACTCTGAACTCTAGGGTACAGATGTGGGGACCTGCATGAAAAACCTCCTAAACTTATCTTTACCAGCTTAGGTCAAAACTTCCCCCAGGTACAAAATATTCCACCCGTTGTCCCTGGATTGGCCGCTACCACCACCAAACTAATACTGGTTACTGGGGAAGAGCTGTTTGGACACGTCCTTCCCCCCAAAATACTTCCCAAAACCTTGCACCCCACTTCCTGGACAAGGTTTGGTAAAAAGCCTCACCAATTTGCCTAGGTGACTACAGACCCAGACCCTTGGATCTTAAGAACAATGAACAATCCTCCCAACACTTGCACCCCCCCCCCTTTCCTGGGAAATGTTGGATAAAAAGCCTCACCAATTTGCATAGGTGACCACAGACCTAAACCCTTGGATCTGAGAACAATGAAAAAGCATTCAGTTTTCTTACAAGAAGACTTTTAATAAAAATAGAAGTAAATAGAAATAAAGAAATCCCCCCTGTAAAATCAGGATGGTAGATATCTTACAGGGTAATTAGATTCAAAAACATAGAGAACCCCTGTAGGCAAAACCTTAAGTTACAAAAAAGATACACAGACAGAAATAGTTATTCTATTCAGCACAGTTCTTTTCTCAGCCATTTAAAGAAATCATAATCTAACACATACCTAGCTAGATTACTTACTAAAAGTTCTAAGACTCCATTCCTGGTCTATCCCCGGCAGAAACCAGCATATAACAGACACACAGACCCTTTGTTTCTCTCCCTCCTCCCAGCTTTTGAAAGTATCTTGTCTCCTCATTGGTCATTTTGGTCAGGTGCCAGCGAGGTTACCTTTAGCTTCTTAACCCTTTACAGGTGAGAGGAGCTTTCCCCTGGCCAGGAGGGATTTCAAAGGGGTTTACCCTTCCCTTTATATTTATGACATAGCAATATTTTCCTTATACTCTAATTAACTACGCTGAGAGTCTCTAGTCAGATACTTTAATGGTTCCCACCTACAGATGCCTCAGAATAACCCTGCTAATGGAAGCAATATCAATATCTCTGCCATAATTTGCTTTTGATTAGCTAGTGGGCAGTCTGTTGAACTAATGCTTCAGGGTCAACAAGTATCCTGAAATATAAGCTGTAGTACTCCATATTTCTGGAATAAATAAATATGCAGCAAAAAGCAGCCATAATACATGGCCACATTATAAGGAATAATATGGTAGTTTATCAAAATACAACTTAGTCATGGTATGAGGACTCATGGGGCATAGAGGAAATACTACAAGGATACCCTGAAAGTATATCTTAAGAAGGGAGGCATTGACTCCACGAACTGTGAAGAGCTGGTTGGCAATTGACTACATTGGTGTCCCATCATACATCAAATCTCAGCCCATTTTGAAGAGAATCACCTTGCTCAGGACGCTCAGAAATGGCAGAAGAGGAAGGAAAGGGTAAAGCATCCCGGCCAGCAGTTGTGCTCTCTCCAAGCAACCATCTGTCACATATGGGGAAAAAACCTGTAGAGCACAAATTGGACTCCTGAGCCATCTTAAGTCTCATCAATGACTTTTCCTCTTGGTAGACATCATCCTTGTATCGAGGGATAGCTGACAATCAAAGTACTGGAGGGTAATTCCCGTTTCTTCCTCCTTCAATAAGCAATTTTGTAACATGTAAACTTTCACCAGCTGTGTCTGCTTTAAAACACCTGGTGTTACATCACATCGGACTTTGTGATCCATGCCAGAGAAGGTGAATGCCCTGCTACAAAACCAAAAGATCCCTAGAGGTCCACCTAGTTCTTAGGGTCTACAGCAGCCAGGGCCAACAGCTCACAGAGTCTGGGCCTCCATTGGCTCCTGCTCTCACTAGCCCCCGCCCCTCCCGGCCCAATTAGTAACGCTGCTTTGGGGCTGCAGAGCACAGACGGGGAAACTGAGTATGTTACTGCTCACAGGGTCATGGTTAATTTACTTGTAGGAGTCCCATGTGATCAGAGATATAGGATGCTGTAGAGAGTAGCCATCTTCCAGGCTCTGTTCCTCCTATCTTCCCACCTACTGTGGAGACAATCCCTGCAAAGGGCTTCTTCTGGGTCACTGTATCTAGGAAAAAGATGTCACAGAGAAGCACTAACCCTTCTTTATTTATGCAAGTCTAAACTGGATCTGCTGGATGTTCATCCTTTTAACCCACAGAGGGAGAGGCGATGGCATGGCCCAAAGGTTATAGGAAATGAGGCTTGTGAATTTGGGTTCCAAAGGAACCTAGATACCAGTACTGGTGTTTGCTGTTCACTGGAGTGTTTTCATCTCAGGTAGCTTTCTATGGAATAGATATAAAACAAATCTTATATTCTCACAGTATTTACACCCTCTGGGAACTGAAATATTGTAAGAACACCAGATCTGGTCTAATTTCAGCCCCCTAACCAGCTACCTCAGGCAATAAAAATGCTTGTGAAACCAACAGAAATAACCACAAATACCTGAAATACACACCTGACCTTACAGAAAACATCCTCAATGATTTACATTTGATATATTATTTAGCTCATTATACAGAGCTAGAATTACAACTAGCAACTTCACTACTGCCTTTAGATCCTGCTGAAGGCAGGAAGTTCCGAAAGCTAGTCTGCTCATAACTTTAACTTTGGAAGCAAATAGTGATTCATTTAGCCTGGTTGTACAAACTGAGTAACTGTTCTGTGTGGTGGGATTAGAATGTGATACAATATCCTGCATCATAGATCTAGTGCTGTACAGGAAGAGCACTCAGTACTTTGATATTGCTGTTAAGAGACTCAGATTTATTACAAAACTTGGTTAGAGAGAAAGACCAACATAGCGTCAAGGGGCAAACACCGTAATTTTGAAGTGAATAATTTCTCTGCATTACTTATTCAAATAGGTTTTCATACTAGCAATGGAAAAGTACAAAGAACCCAAAAATTACAAGTTAATATTATTGATTTCAGTGATTTTCTTAATCTAAGGGGAAGTATCTATCCAACAAAATGACAGGTTGGATAATTTTACTGAAATATGATAGTTTTCTTCTTGTATGACTAAATAATGGTATAACAAGTGTATTCAACAATGAGACACGCACTGAATATTTTATTTCATTTTTTATTCAACTATAGATAACTCAAAGTGAAATGGTGACTACAAAACACAGTTGGTCGTAAAGGTTACCATTTGTAGTGTGGTCATCCCAAACTCATACCGATAAAATCTTTATACCCCTCCACCATTTTGTATTCAATATTTGCCATTTGTTTTAGCAAAAGACACAGAGTTTTTAAAGGTTTAATTGGAGCTATTTTTCATTTCCCTCTCTCTGAAAAGCCAGGCTTCCTTAGAATATGAATACAGAGGGGAAGAGGATTTTGGTTGTATGTATAGAAAAGGTCAGATCTTAGAAACTTTATGGAGGAAGAAGCAGCTAAATTTGAACACAGACAGCAAGCCATGGAAAAGCAAGACATATATACATTTGCATAGTTCCTCCTTCATTCTAGCTATATGACTCCCATTGTCAAGGTATCTGAGCTGTTCACATATATTGAGGAATGTGTCCTCACAACAGCCCTGTGTAGTTTCATGGAAATGCTGGGGAGTGAGGGGAAAGAGGGAGGCAAAGAGAACAATCTAAGTATGCCCAAGACATTTCATTTGATGTGGCCTGTAGTGAAAGCTATTTTTCCAGCAAAATCAATGTGTGAGCAGTAAAATTAAAGTGTGCACATCACTTATGATGGGGCTGAGGTGTCCTATAAGGGGCACTAAAGGTCCAAAGGGTGAATCTGGTTACTGCAACATAATTGAGACCCTTCATTTTTTGTTTTTACTGTTTTTTAACTGAAAAATTCCCAGGATTTTTTTTTAAAAAAAAAAGCGCTATTCTTTTTTTTTAATACAGATTTTTGCCCAAATATTGGACCACTCAAATACATGAAAATACTAATTATATTAGAAAATCCAAAACATTACAACAGGCAGATGTGTTTATGTTAATAATGTTTAAGTATAAATGCAAAGCTGTCTGTTAAAGTAAGCAATATAAAGAAAGATTTGCACATGCATATGTGTATGTACTGTTAATGCACAGTTCATGAAATAAACTAGATCATTAAACTGCTTTCTCTTTCAGTACTCCAGCTTCTCTTTATTTGTTGCTTTTTTCTGTCCTCATGTTCCCCAATACTAACCCAGAAAACGCTAAAGTTAATTTTTGCACTGATTTTTACCTGTTTTTTAGTTTTTGTAATAAACAAACCAATAAATTCGCAGGAAATTTTAAAGAAAATGCAAACCACAAACAAAGGGCCTTAAACACAATGTAATGAACTGTGTGTTTTCCCTGCAGCATCTTTCCACTTTTCTTTCAGAGTCGTGCCCAGACCAGACTTGTTCAAACTAATCCCTTTTGGGGGGGGTCTGGTTTAGCAACTCACGCTACATAAAATAACTCACCTCTTTAGCCACTCAAGTTCAGGCCCCCTCTGGGTCCATGTAAGAGTCCTGGACAGTTTCCTTCCCCTGTTTAGGAGACCCCAGCCCTCTTTTTGGAGCCGAGCTGTACCTCAGACAGTCCCTCTTCTTAAAACTGGAGCCCCCAACTCTCCTTCTTGGAGCTGGAGTTGTAATTTAGACCAGCTGTAGAGCCTTAACCTGCTTCCCCAATCAGTCCTTTCATCATTGGGCTAGAAGGGTTCAGCAGGCAGACCTTCTCCCACTAATATCTCACTTATTTTGAAGGAAGACACAGAATATATAGTCTTTTTCCCAGAGCTTGTCCTGAATGGCTGGGAGAGAGGGGAACTCTGCACCATCCCCACCTAAAGGCTCCTAGTCCTGGGCCCTTAAAGAAACAGGAGCCTGGGTTTTTCCCAAGCCTTAATTATTACCCTGCAACCAATTTGTCCCTCTCCTAACACCTAGCTCTGGCTTCCCTAGGTCTTCACCCACATGAAAGCATCCAAGGAGTTAATGGGACCCACCAAAGGGCAGGTGTTTACTGACATCTAGTCTTTCCTACCCTTAAGGGGACAGTCACTTGGTTACATGGACCTGCTGACACATGACCAGGCACTTCATCATCTAGCCAGCAGAGCACTCCCTACTCTTGTTGGTTGTTGGGAGCAGGGATTCCCTCTGATCTAGGTTTAGTATTAAGGAAATCCTGAGATTTTTTTCCCCCAGTTTGTTTTTGGAGGGAAGCTCAGAAAAGCTGGTGGTAAGAACTGGAGAGTCTTTGCTGGTGGATGGGGTTCTTGGAAATTGTAATCAAGTTTCTAATGATAGTGTTAGGGTGGGAGTCATCTGGTGGCACAGTTACACATTGTTTTACAAGTTCTTTTTCTTAGCATGCAAGCACAGTTCAGTTTCTGAAGAAATGCTTTGTTAGTTTTGTGATGGAATTTTTTTGGGCGAGTGCTGTGGCAAGCAGCAGGAGAGTTTGCTCACTTCCTAAAGCTCTCTAACTAGAGTCAATTCTTGGGGCATAGTAGCTCCATGGAAACTACATATTGATTTTAGCTAAGTTTCCAGAAAGAAAGAATTGCCTGTATGCTGTTTGTGACCACCTCTGTTCAAAGAAAGGTCTACATAGTAAATAAAACAATTTACATTAAAAAATACCAAGACATCTGTTTCTCTTCCAACAGGAGATGAACCTGCAATGTCCCAAAATTATTATTATTTATTATTTTATTACCATAGTGCCTATGAACCCTTGTGACAGGATCTGAGAGAGGGGGTTAATGGGTGATAGTGAAAGAAACCAGGCAGTGGTCAGAAAGAGAGAGAGTCTGACTGCCTGAATAGAGAGGTAGTGAGGAAGAAGCCCAGCAGAAAGAAAAAGTCTTTGGATCTTGACTAGCGCAAGGTGGCAAGCCGCCGAGAAGCCATAAAGCAGCCCTGGGGTGGAGTAGGTTCTGGTGGTACACCCTGAAAGAAGGGCAGGATTTGGACGGCTATGGGGAGAGAGTACCCCAGAAGGAGTGGACTAATTCGTGACCTGGCCGGAGGGCCACGTTATGGGAAGAGAGACCACTGGAGTGGGAAGGGATGCCATGTGGGGGCCAGAGCTGCTGTGCCACACCTGGCCATGAGGAGGCACTCCTGAACTGAGTGAACCCCTTCACAGGAGGATAACCTACAGGAAGCAGAGCACCTTCGCTGTCCCTTCCACAAACAGACCAACTTCACTTAATTTCAGAGTGCCAGAGTAAAAGACAGGAGAAGATGCTGCTGTAATCACAGCAGCAACAAAAACAGCTGCAAGTGAAATTATGTCAGCAGAGGTGGAAGCAGCAACAACACAGGCAGGAGCAGGGCAGCAATGATAGTAACATTGAGTGTAATGGCAGCAGATGTAGTGGATGCTGTGCCTGCAGCTTCTCCTCCTCTTGTGAACCAGAGCCAACAGGGATAGCAGTTAATCTTCCTGAACTATAAAAACAAGTGCTTCCCATCCCAGTAATCCATGAGCTGAAGAGACCCCTCTGTCTGCTATTACTAGCCTCTGGAGTACAGTATTCAATGGTATTTCAAGAAAGCAAGCAAGACACTTACTAAGGTTAAGGCTATTGGCCCCAAGTTCTTGGATACAGGTTTGGTCCTGCTGGCAGTTTCTCACTGCAGACTTGGGCCTCTCTAATTTATTTTTAAATTGGGGATCTTCATATTTTTCCTGTTGCTGCCCCCTCCATCTAGAGTTGAAAGCATGTGAATTTACAGCTGCCTTTGGCTTTGCCTTGTAGACTCCCTGCATCATATCTTAAAGTACCAAGCAGTGCAGAAAGCATTTACATATGCATGCTCACTGGCATCTCTACGAGTACTGTGACTGACTGCACCTGTATTAACACCCTGCACACTATTATACTAACCTTTGTACAAAATATGCCTTGTGAGGTAACATTTGAAAACTAATAATTTGCTGGTAATTAATATCATGGTGAAATGTGTATTATATGTAAAGTTGTGAATTTCCCCTCTTTGGTGTTGGTTGCACATGTTCAAACTCACGTAGCTCCAGTTAGGCAGAAGTGGTTAAGCAGGTCCACTGGTACCACAAAGGAATGTGTGTTTACCTAAATTTACATATAAGTAGTAAACAAGCTCCTTGAGACAGCAAGAGGAGGCAAGGCAAATCTGCATTTTAGCAAACAACAACATGAAACCTCTTTCGCCACCAGAATCTAGGGCCTCACAGCAGGAATAAAATTCATCTAGGGGTAACCCTCATGAAAATGCATTTCAAAGGGGAACTGGACTACAAAAGTGAGTGGCAAAAACTCTTCAAGGTTTCTCTCCCTAACCATCTCTCACTCTTTCACCTAAGAAGACAAAAGAAACAGCCTTTGAACTTTGGGAGCAGATCTTGGCCTGAGGATTTGGTCAGCAGTGTCACTGGAAACATGGGGTAAGGGATTTTACCTTGAAACAAATCTAGTTTGTTAAGTTTTAGTACTAAGAAGAGTTTTAACTTTATTTCTCTTGTAACCATTTCTGACTTTAATGTCTTATACTTGTATTTACTTAAAATCTCTCTCTTTGTAATTAAATAAATTTGCTTTATTCTTTAATCAAAACTAATCCAATGAAGTGTTTAAACTGAATTTTGCAGGTAACTCCATTTAAAGGAACAAACTGTTGGATATGGATCCCCCTTGAGGGGCAACGGACCTAAAATATCTGAACTGTCCAGGAGAGGGCTGGGAGTGTGTTGGGGGTCACCCTGAAAGTGGTAACCAAGGCTGATGGAAGCCAGAGTGGGACTGGACTGTGCTGGCAGACTGCAGCTATACACAGACACTCAGGGCATGACCTACATGTTGTTTGGCTGGTTGTGAAGATCCCAGGTTGGAAATGACAACCCAGGTTGCAGGGTAGGTGGTAACACAACCCCTCACTTATCTGGACTGCAACCCCGAATGTCATAAGTACATAGTGTATTAATTTTTTTTTTTAAATCGCAAACATGTTTTGCGAGCTGTCAGCATATACGCTATACACATTCAGCAGCATTCATGTACCTGGCATTCTGCAAAATGTCAATCTTCAGAGTTCAATATATAATTTTCAAATGCTTCAAAAGAGCACGGCCAGTCATCATTTTCAAGATCGTGCTAATTGCTTGGAAAGCAAAGGGCTTGATTCTAAAATTAAGAACAGCTTGATGCAGGCAGTGGAAAGGAAACCTTTCTGTGAGGTTCAAAGCATTAATCTTAAAATAGTTCTATCACTTTGGGTCTTGTTTTCCACACACGTAGAGCTGCCCACGTTTCCATGCAGAATGGCTGGTTCAAGATTAAAGGCAGCACCAAAACAAAGAAAAAAGGAAAGCCTCCATTAGAAAGGGCACCGGGTGTCTCTCTTCGCTAACAAGCTGCACCAGCTGGTTCCTTTGAAATGTAAGAGTGCAGTACACAAACAATTACAGAGCTACATATACCACACTTTGCTACTGCTACATTTTCTTTGGTTTTGCCACAAGGGACGGCCTAATAGCAGCCAGTACAGTTCCTTTAGTTAAGCATCAGCCAAGCTGTCCATGAAAAGTTCTGGTTTTCAGAAATTTATAACTTCATAAATTAAATATTCCAATATGGAAGGAACAAAAGTCTTTTAGTCTCCTGCTCATCCTGATTCCAGGCTCCTCCTCCTCATTCAATCCTTTAAACAACTCACCATTAGGTTTCTCTTTCCCCTCTTTCTCATCCAGGAAGCTGTCATCTATCATGGCCCTCAACTCCTCCCTGTCCACCTTCCTCTTTGATTTTGACATTGCTTCTCCCTCTTTCTCTCTTCAAAATTTCCCACTTTCATCCTTGGTGACTTCAACTTCTATGTTGATGTCCCACTGGACCCATTAAACCTCCCACATCTCTGCTCATACCTCCTCACAGAATGGATACAGCTCTCTCCCTCTCTCTGATCTCTCAATGGTGAATTCACTCTTTCTGGGGATCACTTAATTTCCTTTAGCATTTCCCACCTAACCCTGCCATACAGCTTTTCCAAGATCTTTAATCCATCAATGTCCATGATTCCTTTGTCACACTCAGTCCCCTCAGTGGAGCTATTGGCTTCCAGCTGCAAGTTGGAGCAGACCTGTGGCTGCTTTAAGTTGCATAGGGGTCAAAGTGGCCTCCAAACAGCCCTAGGATCAGGAAAAGGCAAAAATGTCATAACACCACTTTTGTCCTCCCTTTCCCTCACCATTCCCCTGTGGTCCTGCATTGTTCAAATCATGACTGATCATCATTGATCATGAATAAGACAATCCAGCCCAAGATCTCCAAGGAGAATCAGTTTTAAGGCTGATCATTTTTATGACTATTTAGTTTGGCAATGTCCCTCATGTTTCTAGATAGAAAACTTGCCTGTCCATTGGCTAATGAACTTCAGTGAATTCAGTGGAAAATCTGGATTTAATAGTTTTATACTTGAAACAGCAGTATAAAGAAAAATCCCTGGAACGCTTGGTCGTTCCCTCTGGGCTTCTTCCTGATACATCAGCGGCAGCTGTAGGAAAGAATTTTCTGCAGTTCATAGACAGACTATATGTACTCAGACTCTCACAGCTAAACACAAAATGCAACAAACGTTTAGCATAGTAGTTAATACATATTTCAAGAGACCATTCCAGGTGAAGTGGCCTGCTAGCATCCCTCCAGTCACAGGGGGAAATGGAAGGGAGGGAAAGTTAGTTGTCTACACTGCCACTCTACAGGGCTGAAACTTTCTTGCTCAGGGGTGTGAAAAAAACACCACCACCCCGAGCACAACAAGTTTCAGCACTGTAAAGCGTCAGTGGAGACAATGCACCAGCGCTGGGAGCTGCGCTTCCAGTGCTGGGAGCTAAGCCCCTCGAGGGGGTGGGTTTTTGTTTTTTTTGGTTTTTTTTACAGTGCTGTGGGAGAGCTCTCTCCCAGCACTGGTGCCACGACTACACAGCCACGTTACAGACATACCCTTAGCCTACATCCACACTAGAAGTGCTGCAGTTGCCCAGCTTCTGTAGCACTTCTGGTGAAGCTGCTGTAAGCCAGTGGGAGAGAGCTCGCCTGTCAGCTTAATTACTCCACCTCCCACAAGAGGCAGTAGCTACATCGGCAAGAGCAGCTCTCCTGCCGACATAGCGCTGCCCACACGGTGTAATTTACGTCACTCAGGGCTGTGGGTTATGCACACCCCTTATTGACATATGTTATACCAATGTAAGTTTAGTGTAGACAAGGTCTTAGGCACTTTTAGAAGCTAAACCCTCTACCTGGACTGACCTGTATGGTGCTTGGCCAGTAAGCAACAGCCACCCTCATGGCTTAGGATACTGATGGCACACAAAAGCATCTGTCGCTAAGCATCTGTAGTACAATCTCACACTGATGTGCTGGTTCTGTTCCATTCCAAGATAAGCATTCCTTTAAAATTAAAATGTTCTACTTCAAAGATCTCTGTGTTTTTGAATTATTTTCCCTTTTACATTATACATGAGCTCTCTGTTCCTTACCTGCAGATGATTTCGGCTTCTCTGTTTTACAGTAAAAGTCAGTTTGTTAAACCTTTTGAACTTTTGTAAGTTTCTTCTCTCTCTCTCTCCCCTCTTCTTCCTTTTGAAACTGACCTAATGGCTTATTTCTTTTGCCTACAGTGCAAAAATCTCTAGGTTTTGCAGTTTCAGACTATTTCAGTACATCATTACTGAGGTGTTGGCATGAGTCTAACCATGACTTCTGTCTTCTGACTTAGTGTAACTAGCAATTAGCTTTTCTGGAACTGTTAAAAACAGAAATGTTTGCAACAGAATTGTTTCTTGCCTGCAATATCACATGCAGGATGTTACACCAGGGTTGTATTTACAATATTAGTGATATCATCATGGAATAAAAATGTCATTATTAGCTATAACAATTCTCAGCTTGCCCCTTCGGTTGAAAACCTATCATTGGTGACTGCAAAAATAAACCTGCCTCATTCACTGAAGGCACTTTTGCCAGTCTCAGTCCCAGCTACTTGTGATTGTTACAAATTTTTTCATACATTTGTGCCACTGTACTGTGACGTTGCACTCTATATGTTTTATGGAAATATGTTTATAAGTTTAGGAGAATCAGATATAAACTTGTATTACTGGTGTAAACATGTTAAGTGGAAGCCATTAAGGGTGCTTCAGAATCGATGAGCAGTGAATGAGTTTGTTTACCTGCGAGCCTTCCTGTGTGCGTGTCTTCTAGCTACTAGGTAATGAGGCAGTGACATGTCTTACAGTGACATGTGATCATGTCAACTGAATTGGAATCCATCTTAAACCTGGTGCTTTTCCATATAGAAGGAGGGGTGGGGATCTAGAGAGACAATAGATTCCCACCTTGTGCCAAAGCTATAAAAGGGGGTGGAACAAAACAAAGGGGGCTGCCAGTCATGAGAAATCCCCTTGTTACCACCTGAGCTGGAACTAACAAGGGCCGTACCAGGGAAAAGAATTAAGCCCAGACTAGGAAGGAGTCTAGTCTGTGAAAGAAGCTTATTGGAACACCTCTGAGGGTGAGATTTACCTGTATTCAGTTTCTGAATGTATTAGGCTTAGACTCACGTGTTTTGTTTTATTTTGCTTGGTAACTTACTTTGTTCTGTCTGTTATTACTTGAAACCACTTAAATCCTACTTTCTATACTTAATAAAATCACTTTTGTTTATTAATTAACCCAGAGTACGTGATTAATACCTGGGAGAGCAAACAGCTGTGTATATCTTTCTATCAGTGTTATAGAGGGTGGACAATTTATGAGTTTACCCTATATAAGCCTTATACAGAGTAAAACAGATTTATTTGGGGTTTGGATCCCATTGGAGCTGGGTATCTGGGTGCTGGAAACAGGAGTACTTGCTGAGCTGTTTTCAGTTAAGTCTGCAGCTTTGGGGGCGTAGTTCAGACTCTGTGTCTGTTGCAACAGGCTAGCATGTCTGGCTCAACAAGGCAGGGTTCTGGAGTCCCAAGCTGGCAAAGAAAACAGGCTCAGAGGTAGTTTCAGCACATCAGGTGACTGTCCAAGGGGGTCTCTGTGACCAAACCCATTGCAGTAAACCTGTCATTGGTGACTGCAAAAATAAACCTGCCTCATTTACTGAAGGCACTTTTGCCAGTCTCAGTCCCAGCTAATTGTGATGGTTACAAATTTTTTCATACATTTTGCCACTGTACATCATTCCTTCCCGCCCTGTTAGGCTGATCTTGGAAACCATTTGTTTTATGCAGAATGCTGCTGCCAACCTTTCACCTACTGTACAAAGAAATGTGACCTCATCCTATCCCCAAACAACTCTGTTAGTTTCCCATTAATTTCAGGATTATTAACTCAAGGCACCAACTGAGATCAGGGCCCCATTGTGCCAGATATTGTACAAACATCATAAGAGACAGTCTCTATATGAAAAGCTGACAGTCTGAATAGACAAGACAGAAAAAAGGGTGAGAGGTGAAGTGACTTGCATGAAGTCACGCAACAAATCAATGGCAGAGCCAAGAATAGAATGCAGGTCTCCTAAAACCCAGTTCAGTGACCTCTTTGCATGCTTCGCATGAACATGCTGTTGCTTCATTTTGAAAACTGTGACATATCTGCAGCCTGCCTTCTGAAATTTGTTTCTTTCTATTCCCCTCCTAATCCACTTATCTCTCTAGCACCAGCCTCTTTTCTATCCTGCATTTCAAACAATCTCAAAAGTGTTGACTCGGGGACCATTTTTTCCTGCAGCTCCAGTTACCTGGGACTGTCTCGGTTATCTCTACACTGCTTCAGATCACTATTTATAAATCGCACTTTTGAAGACATAACTCTTCTCTCGTGCTCTGTTTCCATTTCCACCAGATTTCTTTTCATTATTATTATTATTTTATTTTAACACTAATTATTATTTAACTCCATAAAACTTTTAGGGATGGTTTTCATGAAACATTAAGTTGGACCATATGGCTTATAGCAAGGTAGAAATTTGCAAGGGGAGATTTTTTTTAATTATGAACTTCCGTGGAGTTAAGGCTACTAAATTCTGGCTCTCAGCCCCATCGATAGTTCATAATGAAAAATCACTGGAACAGTGAGTCAGTCATTCACTCTGGGTCACTTACCAAATCCTGACTTACCAAAACCTGACTTACCTTATCACCTGCAGCTGTAGGAAAGAGTGCTCTACAATTAACATTGATGCTGTGCTTAGTGTGACTTAGGTCTCAAGTCTAGTTTGAGTATTTTGTGTGAAGTTATGTTTGCCTTTTGGGGATCTGCTACTGTCTCTTTAATTGGGCTTTAGGTGCAGACCAAGATAAGCTGAGAGGGATCATGAAAAGGTTCATGAGAAAGCTTAAAAGTTTTGGACAAGCTCAGATCCAGTGATACAGGAGGCAAGTGAGCGTGGAATGGAAATAGTTCTCAAATGATTCTTCTCAGGTCTTGGGAACCTAGGACCACACCCAAGAAATAATTGTATGTAGTGTTAATGCAAGTTCAAGCAGCATCCATGTGCTTAGTTGATTCCTGCAATTCCATCTTGTTTATAAATCACATTTCAACTGAAAACTGGAGCCTGACCAGTCTCAGTTCCCCCTAACTCAAACATCACTACCAGCAAAAGGCCTTCCAAGAGGCACCACTGTACTTCATTCTTTCTAATGTTATTAGCTATAGCACTATCCATCAAAGTTCATGACATGTCTTGTAACCTAATTTTTCTCTAGAGACCCACATCAAAGTTTGTTTTGCAAAGTGAAAGGAGTGCAGTGTCAGGGCGGATCAGATGGTGGTTTTTCCCCCAGTCATTCTAATAGCTTTATAATGAAGTATGCAGTAACTAAAATTTACCAAATTTCTGAACCTGTGAGTACTGAGGCATTCAGCAGAGTCAGGCCCCAACATTTTACAGCACTTGTCAGTGAAGTAGCTGAGCTCATTCTATTTGACACTTAAAACCAAAAAATTATCATAGAAATGGAAATGTTGGGTAAACAGAGGTTACATTTACTTTGAAAGTCTTTTCAAGAAGTTCCACGTGAATAAACAATTATTCTCCTAACACGGCTGAATTTTACCATTAGGGATTTGAAAAGGTTCTTGCCTCTGCTGATTTTTTGAATTTTATTTTTCAGTGAATATAAGTTAAGAAAAAAATAAAATAGAACTGCCAATTGTCATTCACTAGAGAATTGAAAGGAGAGATTTTAATCCTTAAAGATTTATAATCTTATTTTTGGAAAACAGGATAAAGCACAGATTTCAGTGAGCTATTTTAAAACTTATAGGATTTTTCTATTTTCAATTCCCATTGTCCTTTTTAAAACCCACACGGATGGCCACTTCGATATAGCCAAGTCAGGATAGCTAACACATGATGTGAACATTTGAAAAGAGACGTATAATTGCATTACAGTCTTTCCTCCAAGTACACTAAATCCTTCATTTACATAGAACTAGATTTCAGAATGTGGTTGTTTGTATCAAGTAATCAGATATTTGTATTAGCAACCCATATAACTGACAGTTTGACTTACTGTAAAATAGAATATCATGGGGTTCATACAATTATAAAGCTGTTTGTACAGATTAACTCTAATACAGGACAGCTCCTTCTCTAAGCATCTGCTTTATACTTGAAATATTTGCTTTGCTGCATAAGCCTTAAACACTAATGTCATCCACTTTCTCATTTAGCACCATTTAGTCTGCTAGTATTATTAATTGAAAGTGCTGCTACTCTTTCTTCTGGGATAGACCCACTCACCATTAGCTGTCTTCATTGGTGATACATTTCAGAAGCAAAAGCCTTGAGAGGATAGCAGATCTAGGAAGCATTACTTTAACTCTAACAATTGGTCCAGTTCAATGTACTGGAAATAATCTCAAGGACAAAGCAAGTTTTACACATAGTTCTTGTGGGAAAACCGAAGTCACAGTACAGACTCTACTCAGAGTATACAGTGATGGTTATTTGAAATTTCTACATATTTGATTCTCTTGACATTAGTTGGAAAGTTCACAATTGTCTGGTTTATGCAGTTCTACAGAATGACACTGAATAGCTCAGCGGAAGGTATTTTTTTGATGTGAAGGTCATTAAATACTTTGATTCATAGGCTATATTAAAATTACGTTACTTTATGACAAAAGGAAGTTGGTGGCATCGGAGAGGGAAATCCTATTTTCACATCTGGTCCAAATAAAGTATAAGGTAGGAAACAAAGTAGAGAACGTGAAAAATAAAGTAAACAATTTTCATCGTATGTGAACGTAATGGTCACTGCTAGTTTGTCACAACATGCGTTAAGGAATTTCCGAGCTTGCTCCTTTAGATTTTGGCTCGTCGCTGATAACAGTTTAGAAAAAAATCAGCAGGTATTATTCATAACATTATGCAAACTTGAATATGATCTGGTCCATTGATGATGTTTGCTACATAATGTTTACTTAAAGCAAAATAATTTTATAAATTCATTCCCAATGACAGATGAAGTTCCTTTTCAAAGAGCAAACTCAACATTTCTTCTCATGCAGTCATCTTAAAGGGAGTAGCCTGCACTGCTGAATAGTAATTATGAGCGTGTTGATTTTTCCAGCTATTGTCTGACTCACAGTATAAATCTCTACCTTTTACAGACAGATGCAAAATCTTTCATGGGACAGGACACACAAATGACACTAAGTAATAGCTGTCTCCTGCAGGTACATGCCTAATTGATTTTAACAACTGCGTACTTACATTTAATGCAAGGTTTGGCACCAGTACTGTACTTAAATTTATTGGGGTACATTTTATTCCAGTTACCATATATAGGATTTCTATTTAAGTTTCTTAACTGTCTTCTACATAAAAAATAGCGGCTTCCAAACAATCCATGCAAAAAACATTCACTGAGCCTCACATGCACAGTAAAGATATCACAGCAATGGTTGCAGGATTAGGCCCCATGACAGTATACAAACAATAACGAAAGCTGTCTGCCAGTTACCCGATCATAAGTTTTCTCTCCCTAGGAAGATATACAAAATTTACATAGACCACCACAATAGATTCTCTTTCATAATGGGGTTCAACTCTAATACTGACCCAGTCATTTCTCTTCTTCTGGCTTTGATAACAGAATTTGTGGCTTCAGAACAACCTAAGGCTTGAAAGAGACTCACGCAGCTGACATTTGGAACAGATACAAAACCTTGTCTTAAACTTCGATTGTAAGCTCTGTTGGGAAAGAGACCATCTTTCTGTTATATGTCTATAAAGTGCTTCGTATGGAACCCTGGTCTCTGAGTGCCACCACAATACAAACAACCAAAATGATAATACAGAGTATTTATTTAATTTCTCCTTGGGGAAAAGAGTGTTTCTTCAGGGATGGGAAAACACAGTGGTGTTTGAGGCTTGGCAAGTTTCAAAAAATTATTCATGTAGCACCACTGATGCGTAGAGCTCCTCACAGGAATATGAAATGACATAGCTCCTGTCCTAAGGAGCTTGCAGTCTTGAAGAGATATCTAATACTGTAATAACATCCACCCTCAAGGGGCAGATTAGAGGGTATCTAAGCCCCCAGTCAGCTATTGCACATCCATAACCAGCGAGAATGGGCAGATTCCACCTCAGCTGTGAAGGACAAATGGCACACAGCAGCGCATGACGGCAGCTTATCCTGAGTCGTCTTGCATTCAGGGTGTTTATATTACATTCCCGTCAATGGTGTCTGAGCATTTGGATATTGTGCTGAACATGGTTAAAGAATATTTAGATAAGTTAGATGTAGTCAAGGACAAAATTCACCTTAGCATACTTAAGAAACAAGCTGAAGCAATCTTACAACCACTAACAATTACCTTTCACAACTCATGGAAGTCAGATGAGGTCCCAGAGGACTGGAGAAGGGCAAACATAGTACCAGTCTTTAAAAAGGGAACAAAGAGGCCCCAGAGAATTATAAACCAGTCAGCCTGACTTCAGTCCCTGGAATGATACTGGAACAAATTATTAAATAATCAATTTGCAAGCACCTAGAGGATAATAAGGTGATAAATAATAGCAAATATGGATTTGTCAAGAATAAATGTTGCCAGACCAACCTAATTTCTTCTTTGAAAAGGTTAGTAGTGGATAGGGGGAAGCAGTAGACGTGATATAATATATCTTGATTTTAGTAATGCTTATCACATTTTCCCCCATGATATTCTCACTGGTTGAAAAGCCATACTCAAGGAGTAGTTATCAATGGTTCACTGTCAGATTGGGAGAACTATCTGGAGGGACACCCAAAGGGTCTGTCCCAGGTCCAGTACTGTTCAGTATTTTCATTAATGACTTTGATAATGGAGTGAAGAGTATGCTTATAAAATCTGCAGTTGACACCGAGCTGGGAGGGGTTGCTAGCACTTTGGAGGCAGGATTAGAATTCAAAATGACCTTGACTAATTGAATTGGTCTATAATCACCAAGATGAGATTCAATAAAGACAAGTGCAAAATACAAACTTATGAAGGAAAATTCAAATGCACTACTACAAAATGGATAACTGGGTAAGCAGTAGTACTGTAGAAAAGGATCTGGTGGTTCTTGTGGATTGAAAAATTGAATATGAACCAACAATGTGATGCAGATGAAAAAAAGGTAAATATTCTGGGGTGTATTAACATGAGACATTAGCAGTAACTATTCCACTCTATTTGTCACTGGTAAGGACTCAGCTGAAGTATTGTTTCCAGTTTTGAGTGCTACACTTTAAGAAAGATGTGGACCAAGTGAAGAGAGCCCAGGAGAGCAACAATAATGATAAAGGGTTTAGAAAACCTGACCCACGAGGAAAGGTTAAAAAACCATTTAATCTCCAGAAAAGAAAACTGATAACAGGCTTCAAATATGTTAAGGGGTGTTATAAAGAGGACGGTGATCAATTGTACTGCATAACCAGTGAAGGTAGGACAAGAAATAAGTGGCTTAATCTGCAGTAAGAGAGATGTAGATTAGATATTTTAGGAAAACTTTCTAACTGTGAAGATAACTTCCAAGGGAGTTTGTGGAATCACTGTCACTGGAGTTTTGAAGAATAGGTTAGACAAACACCTGTCAGGGATGATCTAGGTATACTAGATCCTGCCACAGTGTGAGGGGATGACACACCTAGGTCCCTTCCATCCCAGCATTTCTATGATTCTGCAGAGAAAGTGTACTCCCCATCCCTTGCAGCTACCTCGGGCAAGGACAAGATCCTGCAGTTCTTTCATCTCTTCATATACCAGTTGTCATCACTACAGGGCTAGCTGTCCCTTCCTGGTCCCTCTGAGTGCACCCCTCAAGTGCCAGGCCTCACATGTTACCTCTCCTGAGGTGGAATTCCCCACCCATAGTCTGGGCCTTGTGCTATAGCACCCTGTGTCAACAGTTCTTATCAATATATTTATATAGTAAACATCCCAATAACGAGGTCAACATAAACTATTCATATTTCAGTACAGAGCATCTCCCAACTCATCATACCTGTGTCACTAGACTTTGAAAGTCCTTCCCATGTACAGAGGTCAAGCAAAAGCTCAGTGATGCCCCACTCAAGCCTGCAAAACAAGGCTTAAGTGGGATTTAGCTGGTGCATGTTTCTTTTGCCCGATCTCTACACGGAGGTAGATTTTACCCTGTTAGAAGAATGTTCTATCATATTCTTTAAAATCTCCTTCTAGGACAATCTACTCAAAAACTAGCTAAACAAGAGCAAATTACTAAAATGACACTATGCTTTTCCTAAATTGAGTTTAATATACTCTTCCAAATCTCAAAAAAAAAAAAATCAACTTCTTGAACAAAAGGAAAAAGACATCACAAAAAAGCTAGAGAATTCCCCAGAAAAAGAGAATTTTCTTCTGCTGTTGCATTGATTCCATTTCCAAGGAAATAGGTGCCAGATTTATGTTTTGAAAAAGCGTTTACATTGATAATCCTTTCTTTACTTCTTTCATCAGGTTTCTCAATAAGCTACTCTGCAGTGTGCTTGCATAATTTAATGTCTCTTTCAAAACAGTATCAGTCAATCACATTTTTATATTACCTGATGTACTTACACTTGTGAGCCATAGCCATGGTCTTAAACTAAATTAAAAACACATTAAAATTCACCTATGTCAGCTCAACAGCTGGTTTTGCCTGTTTTGATTTGGATGAGCTAGAATGGCTGAATTTTGTCCCCAGAAGCTGTCTCATTCTCTGGTGATCAAGTTGTTAAACCTACCGAAAGAACACTTTTTATGTGCTAAAATAGCTAAAGTGTGGTAAGTAAAGCGGTTAAGGACATTCTACAGACACTCTGCATCATCTTAACATGAATTATTTCTGCACTTTAAGGAAATGTGAAATGTTTTCTTTTTGAGGAAGCCATAAATTGCTTGCTGGAATGAGAAATACCTGCATTGAGTTAATTAATCTCTTTTTAGCCTAGGGCTGCAGATGCTAGCACATTGGCCTGTGACCCCACAAATAGAGTTTAGATTTTTTTTTAAAAAAAAAACTATTTTGTACAAACTATAATAAATGCCAATCCAGGATAAATGTACAGAAAATAACTTAGATGGTAAAAGAGCAAAGCAAATCCAAGCGTCTCTGTCAATTACAATGCAAATAAAATGACAATCTCAGACCATAAAAAGAAAAGGAGGACTTGTGGCACCTTAGAGACTAACCAATTTATTTGAGCATAAGCTTTCGTGAGCTACAGCTCATCCGATGAAGTGAGCTGTAGCTCACAAAAGCTTATGCTCAAATAAATTGGTTAGTCTCTAAGGTGCCACAAGTCCTCCTTTTTGCGGATACAGACTAACACGGCTGCTACTCTGAGACCATAAAAAGATTCCCTGTAATTAGTCATAAAGGGATGAGTATTCATTCACATTTTGCTGGTTTATATATATTTCTAAAGGATAAATCACCCCTGGAGGAAATATTGTAGCTGAATTTGCCACTGGAAGGAAAACTACTCTCCGTCCCAGCAAGTCAGGAACCCAGAATATGCTGAGAGCTGGCTAGGATAATGTTTGTAGTGAAATAAGAGTGCTTTTGAACACTGCAAACTCCTGAAGAATAGATGCCTGGGGGCGGGTGGGGGGGAATGCATTCAAGCTAACACTGCAGTCTTTGTCCCACAACATCCTTATCTGTAAGTAGATGGAACACACAACCGGTGTTTCGTTTTTGAAGCAATCCTCCAAGTTAGTGTAATAAAAATCAGTAGATAGGTACATACATCATATAGTATGCAATATATTTCAGTATATTGTCATTATAAGACACTAAGTTTCATTATTTGCAACTTAGGTAAGATCTATAGGAAATTGAATTAGATGAGGCCATACAAGAATGACTTTGATTTTCCTATTTTTTCTTTTACCATGAACATTTACTAATGTCACTGAAAATTAAAAGAGAATCATTAGATTCTCACTGTGAATCAGCATCACCACTGTGTCTTACCACTTCAAGTAACTAACAAGGTATCAGGTTCTAGGATGCTGATTCACCCTGGCAGCCAGGTGGCTCCTATTTACTCCAATTAAGAAACATTTTTTAAAAGTTTGAGCCTCTGAGACAGAGAGAACTAGTGGCAGCCGTACTCAAGACAGAACGTGTGTTCTCTGTTTTGTCATTTAAGTTAATGATGAAGACAAACCCCACACCGTGGCAAGGGACTAGTTGCCCCTTTTGCCCACACAGGTCTATCCCTACGTTTGAGTCAAACCCAGCATGTGCGAATGCAGTGAGCAGGTGAGCTGTGTTAGGAACGTGTTAAGAATTCCACCTGCTTATAGTAACTTTTTTGTAATGTTCCCATTATCTTGGGTTTTCTGTATGTATGAGGACTTAACCATTTTTGTAACATTTTACCAATATATTTTCCGTGTCTCATCTTTAAACAGAAAATAATAGTAAATATTTATATTATGATAGCACTCATTTGTGTCGGGCACTGTACAAACACAGGGAAACAAATCCCTGTCCCAAGGGCTATTACAAAGCTCTTGCCATTTTGAAGGAGGCAGTTCAGGAACCAATGTCCGAAATATTTTTATGTTCCTAAAAACTGCATCTCCAAGCCAAAACTAGAACAGAATAAATACTTTATCAACTGCAAATTGAATATTTATGACAGTTTTCCTTTAAGAAATAATTACAAGTTTCATAAACTCCTTTAACAACAAAGGTTTGATATCAGAAATACAATGCTAATATATTTAATATTTGTCTGGGGTTTTGTACAATATATGTAGTAGTAAGGAGAACTGACTGGCTTTATTCAGCATCACTGGCAATAGAATTTTATTCTCTTATTATTATGAAGCAGTTAACAAACCAACGATTGGATCGAGATGGTGCTAAAGATGTGGCTTCTATTCTGGGTGTTTCAAAATCATATGCTTTTAAGGTCAGCTGAGAACCAAGAGAACTCTAAATGTCAGTAGTATTCCAATCCATTATACTAGTTCCTTTCAATATTTGGTTTCCTTCAGTATAATACAGGACAGTTTATGAAAGCATTTACTGACAGTGGCTCTAGTTGATATTTAATAAAGTGGGGGAAAGACACTGGATAAATCAGAGTTTACAGATATTACATTTTTCTAAAAATACCTTTTGTTTAGAAATGATAAGCTACTTAGAGAATTCTAAACCAAAAGTTTTACAAGCAACTACTGAATGAGTTGATCATCTTTAAATATTTTCAGTGCTGCAAATCCAGTTTTAATTTATCACTAATAGTCATAAAGATTTATCCATTTTAAAAAAGGGGGGGGTGGGGAGGGGAATCTTTCAAGAATCTATTGAAATGTTACAAAGTAAGTCCTCAGTAATTTTGCAAGTCATAACTGACCTAAATCACATATTCACCAAGGACTGCAAAGTAGAAGGAAAATATCTGTTTGAAGAAAACACTTCTACTTATTTATGTTATAGGACATGCAATAAGGAGAGTACATCAGTGAGCCAGAAGGTTAGCAGCAGAGACACTCCACTGTGTGTGGTATAGGAAATAGCTGAAGCACTACTGACATCTAGTGTTAAAATATTATGTTATTTGTTGTCCAAGGTATTAAACTAATAATGGAAATCAATTAGAGAGACAAGGAAGATGAGGTAATACTTTTATTAGACCTACTTCTGTTGGTGAGAGAGACTAGCTTTTGGGCTTACACAGGACTTTTCTTCAGGTCTGGGACTCTAAGGGCAAGTCTATACTACAAAACTAAGTTACATCTACATACAGCCACCACAGTAATTAAATCACTTTTCCACGTCCACACTATGCTCCTTGTGTTGGTGGTGCACATCCTGACAAGGAGCACTTGCACCAATTAACTGTCAGTGTGGGGCATTGTGGGACGGCTTCTGAAAGGCAGCAACAATCAATGTAAGCAACATAGTGTCTACATTGACACTTCGTTGACCTAACTACATCAACTTGAGTGCTATGCCTCTCACAGACGTGGAGTTACTAAGTCGGTGTAGTGAGCGAGTTCCATCAGTGGGAGTTACATTTTAGTGTAGATGTTTACAGAGTTAGGCTGACGTAAGCTGCCAACTAAAACCTCTCCAGCACATCATCAAGGATCTACAACGTATCCTGACGGACAATCCCTCACTCTCACAGGCCTTGGGAGACAGGCCAGTCCTTGCTTACAGACAGCCTCCCAACCTGAAGCAAATACTCACCAGCAACTACACACCACACAACAAAAACACTAACCCAGGAACCAATCCCTGCAACAAATCCCGTTGCCAACTCTGTCCACATATCTATTCAAGGGACACCATCATAGGACATAACCACATCAGCCACACCATCAGGGGCTCGTTGTAAGTAATTTTCCCTCTGTTGATATTCCCCCCTTCTTGTCAACTGTTGAGAATAGGCCGCTTCCACCTTGATTGAATTGACCTCATTAGCACTGACCCCCCACTTGGTAAGGCAACTTTCCCATCTTTTCATGTGCTGTAATATATATACTGCTAACTGTATTTTTCACTCCATGCATCTGATGAGGTGGGTTTTAGCTCACAAAAGCTTATGCCCAAAATAAATTTGTTAGTCTCTAAGGTGCCACAAGGACTCCTCATTGTTTTTGCTAATTCTGTAGTGTAGACCAGGCCTCACTCAGAGTGTCATAGCTAAATACAAGATGCAATAGATTGTTAAATAGTTAACACACATTTCAGGGACCATTCAAGGTGAAGTGGCCCATTAACATCCCTCCAATCATAGGGTAGAAAGGAAGGGAGGTGGGGAAAGCTGCGGGAGGGTGGGAGGGAGGGGCTTGTTAGTGGTTTACAGATTGTTATAATAAGCCATATGTCCAGTGTTTCTATTCAGGCCAGGCTTTTTAGTGTCTTGTAAAGTTATGTATTTAAGCTCCCAGGCTTGTCTTTTGAAGGTGTTGTGCGAGTTTCCTTTGAGGATGAGGACTGAGAGGTCAGATACAGAGTGATCACTTTGTCAAAAGTGCTCACCCACAGGTGATGTGGTGTTTTTATCTTTTATCATTTTCCTGTGTGAGCTCATTTGAGTACATAGTGATTGTCTAGTTTCACCCACACAGTTGTGGTATTTAGTGCACTGGATGAGGTAAGCCACATGTTGCGATAGGCATGTGTAGGACCCAGGGATCTTGAAAGGTGTGGGGGGGTGGGGGAGTGTTGTGTATTGTAGCAGAGGAGATATATCTGCAGGTTTTGCATCTGTTGTTCTGGCAGGGTCTGGTGCCACTTTGCGTTGGTGTGTTCTGGTCTGTGGGGAGCTTGCTTCTGATGATGAACTCAGAGAGGTTGGGGGTTATTTGAAGTCCAGAAGAGGGGGTTCAGGAAAGATTTCTTTCAGGATGGGGTCCGCATCGAGTATGGGTTGTAGTTGCTTGATGATACTCCATTTGGGTTCCCACTAGGGGCGCACTGTTGGAGCAGGTGCAATTTCTGTATTGAAGCACCTGCATTTCTCTCCTCCCCGCCCCTCTCTGCCCTATGACTGGAGATGTGTTAATGGGCCGCTTCACCTTGAATGATCCCTGGAAATACGATTAACTACTTATGATAAACGATCTGTTCCACTTTATGCTTAGCGGTGAAAATATGACCCCAGGTCTACACTACACCCTTTGGCTATGTCTACACTATGGACCTTACAACGGCACAGGTGTACCGCTGCAGCTGCGTCACTATAAGGTCTCCTGTGTAGTGGCTCTATGCCAGTGAGAGAGAGCACTCCCACTGGCATAATTAAACCACGGCCAGCAAGTGGCAGTAGCTATGTTGGCAGAAGACACTCTCCCGCCAACATAGCACTGTCACACAGGCGCTTTTGTCAGTGAAACTTATGTCGGTCGGGCTGTGTTTTTTTCACGCCGCTGACCAACAAAATTTTGCTGACAAAAATGCTAGTGTAGACAAAGCCTGACTTCAGTGTAACTACGTTGCTCAGGAATGTGAAAAAATCCACACCCCTGAGCAATGCACTTACACCGACCTTAACCCCCTATTTATACAGTGGTATATCAGCAGGAGAGCTTCTCTTGCTGACATAGCTAATGCCTTTCATGGACATGGAGTTACTAAGCCAACAGGACTGCTCTCTCCCATTGGCATGTTATAGCATCTTCACCAGAAGTGCTACAGCGGTGCAGATGCATCAGTGCCGCTGCGCTGATGCAAGTTTGTACCATAGACCTGCCCAGATTTAGTTTCCCAGACCTGAAGAAGAGCTCTGTCTAAGCTCAAAAGCTTGTCTCTCTCTCCAACTGAAGTAGGTGCAATGAAAGATATTACCTCATCCACCTTGTGTCTCTAATATCTTGGGATCAACATGGTTACAGCAACACTGCATACAATAACGGAAGATATTGAATTTTGCTATCTGAAATGGAAACTCCACAACATGAAGAAAAAGGAAGCAAAATTTAACAGCGACGTCTACTCCCTGAGCAAATGCAAGAAACAAACCACCGTCCCCAGAGGTAACACCATCTATAATCCTCTGACCACTGCATGTAGTTCCATATGTGCTGACCAGCTCTGCAGATGGACTTCAGAAAAACTGAGGAACCATTTACTGTATCTTACGTGCTCCCACACATTGGAAACAAATAATCAGGAAAGTTACTTGGAAATCATGCAAAAAATCCAAAATAACTATCAACAAATAAATAAATAAATAAATAAATAAACCTGACAAGGGCCATCCAACAAAAAAACAAAAAGTGGAACCAACTACACCACCACCTCCAGGAGAAACCCTGGCACTAGTACCCACCATATGACACTACACAACACCCAAACATCATCAATTGATCAAGACTGTCCCTAACTGGAGCTGAATTATCTGTATTTTCTAAAGGACTGAACTTCTTGTGACAGTGCACCCCATAAGGCTTTATGGAAATATGCTTATGTATGTATATATGACATAACTGGAATATGTTTTATGCTACATATGACATGTAACATATCTCTATAAAGGTTATGATCTACTGAATCGATTAATCCTATTTGTATGCATGTATCATTTTTGTATTCAAAGTTATGAATATTGGCTGTGTACTTGCTTGATTTTTAAGTAGCCTTAGTAAAGCATTTGGTCAGCTTCTTTAGAAAGGAATTTGCAAGTTAAGTGCCCAATCAAGAAGCACTTAACACACAATGGATCTTGGAAGGCTCCAATCCACATAAGAAGTCTACATGAGGACATTCAAGGTAGCGTGTGGACAAGGCTGCTGCTTGTAAAAACTGAGTCATGCATGACTTGCCCATGTGACTCCAAAACTCCATCTTGGAGCTGGGCTTTGCATAGGAGAGAGGAGGGGGTCTCCACCCACAAGAGAAAGTCTATTTTAACCCCTGGGAGACCCCTCCATTTTTGTCTTCAGCTGGCTCAAGAGAGCCTCTCCACCCCCCAAGGATTCCTGAAAGAAACCGGAACAAAGGACAGTAACTACCGGGGGTGTGAGAGATTGCTGGACCCAGAGTAGAAGGAGACAAGTCTGTAAAAGGAAGCTTACTGGAACACCTCTGAGGGTGAGGTGTTATCTGTATTCAGTTTTTTTCTTACTGTATTAGACATAGACTTGTGTGTTCTATTTTATTTTGCTTGGTAATTCACTTTGTTCTGTCTGTTACTACTTGGAACCACTTCAATCCTACTTTTTACTTATTAATTAACCCAGCGTATGTATTAATACCTGCGGGGGGCAAACAGCTGTGCATATCTCTCTATCAGTGTTATAAAGGGTGAACAATTTATGAGTTTACCCTACATATGCTTTATACAAGGTAAAACAGATTTATTTGGGGTTTGGACCCCATTGGGAGTTGAGCATCTGAGTGTTAAAGATAGGAGCACTTCTTAAGCTGCTTTCAGTTAAGCCTGCAGTTTGTGGGACGTGGTTCAGACCTGGGTCTGTGTTTGTGGCCAGCAAGCGTGTCTGGCACAGCGAGGCCAGGCTCTGGAGTCCCAAGCTGGCAGGGAAAGCAGGGGCAGAAGTAGTCTTGGTACATCAGTTGGCAGCCCCAGGGAGGTTTCTGTGATCCAACCCGTCACAGTTCTGTCCCACCACAGAACCTGATACCATGCTAACATGTGGAGAACTAGAAGAATTCTTCCGCCAACTTCATCTCTAAGAACCCTTGCACAATTATGACTCCCCTCACAATTACCATGTCCCCACTGAAAATCATAAGAAAACAATCATTTGACGGGACACCACAGAGCGGATGAAGCCACATTCTTGATCATTACATTGATTGCTTCAGGAACAAAATTGACTGTGAAATCCTTAATAAATCACATCCACCACAATCTCTCCACTGTTGAAAGGACAGCTATGCAGTCTCGGAAACCAATCACCAGATAATGATCTAACCAGGATGGCTCCCAATATGCCAACCTCTTCACGGGGCCACCTTGAAGAAGAATTTCTGAACAAGTGCATCATGAAACCAATGATATACCAGAGTGTGACAGGATGTACTGGACCCTTTGTGACTACCTGTTGGAGACCTCATGGTCGTACCACACCCCAGAAAAGGAGCAGTGAAGGTGGGTCCTCCAAATCTATCTAGAAAGGCTTTAGGGAAGCAGACAATTACAGTGCAGCAGGCTCAGTTAAAAGGAGCCGCAGGGCCTGGTGGATGAGTTCCTGACTGAAACCAAAAGGGTGATGGAGAAGATGGAGAAACTTTCCAGGCATGGGGCTTGGGGGAAGCACTGTGCAAACAGGGAACAAGACATACGGAACCCAAGGACCGTAATGTAAGGTAACAGGTAAGGTAACAGGTGTGAAGTGTCCCAGGGAATAGTAGCAGCAACCAAGTAAAAGAAAGCAGTACATGGGTTGGGACCTGGAATAGTGGGTGGGCCCAGCTCCTCCCACCAGCCACTGGAGAAGTGGTGTAAGCCCCAAGGCGGGGCTAAGACTCTTCATTAAAAGCCCAAGAAAGGGGCTGGGAGTTTAAACAGGCCCAGGGATGGGCCAAACATTCCCCAGGGTAACTGTGTTTCCCAAGAAGGGGACTGAAGTAAGAAGTAACCTGGCTAGAGAGATGGGACACCACAGAACCACTAAAGGCAAAGAGTCTCCAGCCAACGCAGAGCTCGGATTGCGGTGCTGTTTCATTGCTATATAGGCTTGAAGAAGAGCTCTGTGTAAGCTCAAAAGCTTGTCCCTCTCACCAACAGACGCTGATCCAATAAAAGATACTGTCTCACCCACCTTGTCTCTCTAATATCTTGGGACTAACATTGCTACAACAACACTGCATACAACAATGGTACTCAATGTCAGTATTAATTACATTTCAGTTTTAGATCACTGAAGTCAAAATTAAATACAAGGTAACACAGGAAAACAATTTCTTCCAACCAAGCTTTGTATAAAATATTAGGCCCAGAACACATTAAAAAAAACAACCCTAGCAGACTTCTCTTTTTCTGTCTCGGCCATGGATTCTAAACTGTATCCATAGTCATAGACCAGTAGTTCTAGGCTGTTTATTGTCCCAGGTTGAAATTTGAAGATTTTGGTTTCTGTTCAATCATAAGTGATGTCTTCTCATTGAAATAGCACAGCCCATTAACACTAGAAATGAAACCCTCAGATCCATTGTAGTCAATGGCAAAACTCCCATTCAGTGGAGCCAGAATTTTACCCAAGGACTTTGAAGTAGATCTGGAATTGGAAGGAAGACAGCACACATAATGGGATACTGGTGTGATGTGCTCTTGCTGTTCTGGCATGATGCTTAAATTTTCATAAATCAAAAAATAAATGAAATCTTTGCCCAGAAAAAACGCAATGGTAATTATTTTTCCAAGAACGGAAAGCAAAATAGTTTTTCATCTCCTTCTCCCTTGTTTGTCTTGCTATAGTCCCTCTCTTGCTTTCTGTCTAGAGGTCAAACAATTAGTGGTTTATAAAAAGCAGCAGATTGCCAAATTATAGCCTTCCACTTCTAAGTTTCTTGCTCGAATCCTGTCACTAAAGTGTTTCTAACAATTTCCTGTTCCCTAATAGACTCTGATGCAGCCCTACAAAGCTGTTCCTATACTATACCTCAGTAAACTTTGATCAAACTCTTCCAGCTCATGAGAGACCCTTAATGAATCATCCCATGATTAGGGAAAAACTGGAATGTACTAAAGAACAGGAACAAATTGGAAAGATTAAATGGAATACTAGTACAGATTTAGCAGACATAGCTCCAGAATACCAGGGCAGTACAGGTCAAACAGATATAGAATAAAAAACAATGGCAGGGTAAGCAAAGTAGAGCAAGAGGCTGTTAATACTTGGATCCTATTTTGAAAAACAAAGACGTGTTGGCCCATAAAGGGACAATAGGGCAGAAAATTATTTTAAAGTATACAGTCCTGCATGCAGTGAAAGGAGAGGTGAGGTGTGTTCTGGTTTCTCAGACACCGGGAGCAGCACATGTATTTTGCAGTCTACATTTTTTTTTAGCTTGAGGAAAAAACAACAAAACAAATATAAAATCCCCATGAGAGAGAAGAGCACAGCGTCTCACTAACATTCTGCATGCAAAATGAACCACGAAATAGCAGCTGCCTCAACTGCCCTGCAGGAGACTGCTCTATATTTAAATGTTCAAGACACAGAAGGCAGAATGATGTTTTCTTTGAATTACATAGCCACAGTGGTGTGAACTAGTCATTTGTCTTTGGTAAAGTTTGCAGTTAGTTAACTTGATCATTTATAATATTCAAGACACTTCCTCTAGGGAAGTGCAAGGGAATAGTGCAGATTCTGAAGTAATGATAGCTATGTTTCAGAGGTTAAATTGGAAAGGTTTTTCCCAACACTGTCACTATACATACACTGTACAAAATATCATCATGTTGATCGTAACTGGCCTAAAACATCAGAGGTTCCCCACTCCCAAAGAATGGTTCCACTGGAAATATATCTGAAAACTGCAGGACATGTACAAAAAAGTACCATGAGGAGATACATCAGATTCATAGGACTATAGGGGGGGAAGGGATCTCCCATGGGCGATGGATATAATAGGCTAGGGGAGGCTCTGCCTCCCTCAGGTGCTGCCAAGGCCACCGGACCCCCGGTTGCAGGGTTTGGCAGTGAAGTTTTTGCTTTATTATGCCCCATGCAGGTTCTGGGGCAGCTGAGGAGGCACAAACCGCCTCCTCAGCCACCCCGGAATCTGCATGGTGCATATCAAAAAGCATCTTCTACAGACACTTTTCCCCTGGGCAGTGGGTGGGTTGGGTCTGGAGAGGGGAGGCATGGCTGTGGCCAGCCCCAGGATCCTTCAGGAGCAGGGAGGCTTGGCTCGGGGTTTCGGCCAGTCTGGCTGGGGTCCTCTAAGTGGAGGAGGCTCAGCTGGGGACTTCAGCCAGCCCGGCCAAGGCTCCTCTGGGCAGGTTTGGCGGGGGGGGGGGGTCTCAGGGCTCCAGCCAGCCCAGGGCTCCTCCAGGCAGGGGGGGCTTGTGGCTCTGGCCGCAGGGGTGGGGGTATGTCGGGGGTCTCGTGGCTCCAGCCATTGGGAGGGTGTGGATGGGAGGGGAGGAGCTGGGGGCTAGCCTCCCCAGAGTGGGGCAACCCGCCACCCATGGGATCTCCAAAGATCATTTAGTCCATCCCCATGCGTTGAGGCAGGACCAAGTCTACCTAGACCATCCCTGACAGGCGTTTGTCTATTGTGTTCTTAAAAACATCCCATGACAGGGATTCCATAACCTCCCTTGGTCACCTGTTCCAATGTTTAACTGTCCTTATAGTTAGAAAGTTATTCCTAATATCAACCTAAATCTCCCTTACTACAGATTAAGCCATTTACTTCTTGTCCTGTCTGTAGTGGGCATGGAGAACAATCATCAATAATACACTCCACATTTAACTGAGTGGTGCTTCAAACTCAGCTGCCCCTCAACAGTATTCCCTCTCACACCACTCAGAGGTATCCATTTATTTTGTGTTGTGTCTGTGATCCATCTTAAGCTTTGGGCAACCTGAGGACAACATCTGGGCAACCAAGGAAAAGTGTTTTGCTGAGTTCTTATTAACTAACACCCAAGAAAACGGAAGGAGGGTCACACATTTCCTCCCCTCTGTCTACAATCTGAGACAGATGAAACATTTTTCCCCAATTGATAGATTACTTGGAGGAGACTTCATGGCCAAGTCCAAGATGATTACTTAGTTTGATGAGTACTGCCATTGCTCATAGTATCAGTAGAAGTTATCTAATGGAACTGCATGCAGAAACAAAAGTGACACTAATGGAATATTCAGATGCTGAATAAAACTTACAAAATCCAGAGTGAGATTTGGTGTGGCATTCTTAACTCTACCTCTATAACCCTGCCCAACAGTGGCCAATGCCAAGTGTCCCAGAGGGAATGAACAGAACAGGTAATCATCAAGTGATCTATCCCCTGTCGCTCATTCACAGTTTCTGGGAAACAAAGGCTAGGGACACCATCCCTACCCATCCTGGCTAATAGCCATTGATGGACCTATCCTCCATGAACTTATCTAGTTCTTTTTTGAACCCTGTTATAGTCTTGGCCTTCATAACATCCTCTGGCAAAGAGTTCCACAGACTGCCTGTGCATTGTGTGAAGAAATACTTCCCTTTGTTTGTTTGTTTTAAACCTGCTGCCTATTAATTTCATTTGGTGACCCCTAGTTCTTGTGAGGAGTAAATAACACTTCCTTATTTACTTTCTTGACACCAGTCATGATTTTATAGACCTCAATCATATCCCCCCTTAGTTGTCTCTTTTCCAAGCTGAAAAGTCCCAGTCTTATTAATCTCTCCTCATACAGAAGCCATTCTATAGCCCTAATTATTTTTGTTGCCCATTTTTGAACTTTTTCCAATTCCAATATATCTTTTCTGAGATGGGGCAACCACATCTGCACACAGTATTCAAGATGTGGGCATACCATGGATTTATATAGAGGCAATGTGATATTTTCTGTCTTATGATCCTTTTTTAATGATTCCCAACATTCTGTTTGCTTTTTTGACTGCCACTGCACATTGAGTGGATGTTTTCAGAGAACTATCCACAATGACTCCAAGATCTCTTTTTTGAGTGGTAACAGCTAATCTAGACCCCATCATTTTACATGTATTGTTGGGATTATATCTTCCAATATGCATTACTTTGCATTCATCCACATTGAATTTCATAACATAATCTCTCTCTCTCTCACACACACACACACACACAAACACACACACACTTCAGAAGGTCTGATATTCCATCCATCAGGTGGAAGTGGTGCATACATACTAGCGGCTAGTTTTGGGTTTTTGCTTTTTTTTTTTAAAGAGTATATATCTAAGTATAGCATGACTACTGACACATAGACAAAAATTCACCATCTGAAACATAGTGGCTATGTCGTGCTGACACATTGTGTATCAGCTCTAAAACTGTACAGCATTTTGAAGACTTCAGCATTAATGGCATATACAGCCCTTGATATAAGTGAACCTTGAATCTATCATATCAAAGGCACATTCTGATGATATAATCTACTTTGACTGCATTTTAGCAACTCAGCTATCTTGTACATTTTTACATGGTTTTTTCTTTATTTGGTGCGTTACTATAAATCATGCAATACTCACAAAGTCCAAACAATTACAGGCATGGGAAAAGATTTCTTCAGTACAGCATGGGCCAAGTGTAGCTCTGACCCACTACAGATTGTACAGAATCAGTGTGCCGTGCATGCAATGACTGTGATCATCTCTAGTATCACACGTGAGACTTCAGGATGGAGCACAGGGGTTTTGGCTCAAAAAATACAGCTGTGCAGTATTGGAGAAGAGAAGTTTGTATTTGCTGTAGTAATATTTACAATACCTTAGGACCATGGGAAGCTGCTGCAAAGGGAACTCTGGCCTTGAGGGACTACTCAGGAAGCAACATACCTGTTACAAGAAGCAAGTGATATGTATGTGAATACTGCACAGGAAATCAACCAAAGTGACTATAAAATTACTTCTATTTTGGGGGAAATAGTCAAATAACCTATTTCATATCCCTTTCTGTCCAACACATTACCTCTTTAAAAGCTCAATTTAGACTACAGGCCAGGGTAGTAAAGCAGTGCTACACTACCAGAGCTTACTTAAAAACCTTAATAGACTTCCCTTTGAACAGAATCTCTATTCCTGGGGCTAGATTGGAAGGCTTACTACAAGCAATAACAGAACAGTAAACACGTCCATTAAGTTTTCTCAATGAAGAATAGTTCATAGGAACACATGCTCAGCAGCACTGTAGACCTGATCTTTCTTCACCACAATTTCCGCCTTTAGTGCTACTTGTCTCCTTTAAAGTTATTTATTCATTCATTCAGGGCTGAATTGGCATCTTGCAGTCTACCCTGCACAAGGGGCAGCATATAGCTACACTGCCTCTAAAGCAGAGCAAGGGACGAACTTGAGTCAGAGGCGCATTTTGATCTTTGTTTCCCCCTTGCTGCCTGGGGGAAGTAAATTCTGCAAGCCCTTCTCCTAGAGCAGATTCTTGCTTCTTCAACTGCACCACCAGCCAGCACACTGCGTGTGGAGCCAAGGCTTCATCCACTCCCCACCCATCTGCACAGCAGGGACAGTAGCAGCTTGACAGTGTTCCCGCCTCATTCCCCTTTGCTGCATTCCATCCATGATGAGGGTAGTGTATGAAGGGGAGTAACAGGGCAAGAGCACGTACGCGAGCTCAGGAGTAAGCTTTTGTTTATTTTTTACAGGTTTTCGTATGGTACTTGTCTTTACAAGTATTATTAACCCCACTAGCCAGGTGGGGAAATAAGGCACAGAGATTTTCTAAAGAGCTCCGTTCTTTGGATGTTGAGCTCAGTACTCTTTTGAAAAAATCTGGCCACAATTGTGAGCTCCAAAGCACTTTAAATTGTGGCCCTACGTGATATACAAAGGGTGCTTCAGGTCATACGTGACAGAGCAAGGAACAGAACCCAGATCTCCAGGTCACTCCCTTCCCCACAAACCCAGACCACCTGGGATGAGGGAGTATGACGTAGCTCTGTAGTTAAAGTTACACTGAGGGGTTTTCTTTTGCTGCTGTTCTGTTTTGTTTTAATTTAAAGTGAGGTTTAAATCTCTTCACTTAAGGATGAAAACAAATTACTCACATGCACCAAAAGATTAAATTCTCTGGAAATGTTCACACAAATGCAGTCAATAGTTTAGGTGACTGAAGGAGTTAAAGCCTTTGTTTTTTAATTGTAGGCTTAGTGCCTAATATTTTCCAAACCCCCATTAACTTACAAAATCTTTATGTAGATTTTAAAAAGAAACCTCATGTTCTGCAAAATGTTTAAATCAAAACCAACAGAACTATCAGCATTATCCCCCCAGTGTTTCTTCCATCTCTAACACAAAAGTCAACAGAAAAGTATATTTGTCGAAAGACGAAAAATAAATAATAATGTGAACCAGCGATGGATGAAATATTTCACTTCAGAATCTGTCATGAGAATGCTTATGTGTGAGCTAGTTCCAAACAAAAACAATCTTTAGAAAAACCTTGATGATGCAGCAGAAGATCGCACAAGACGACTTAGCAGAGACCCAAACTCTGTAACAACCTGGCCCCGTTTCCCTCAGAAATCACAAGCTCCATAGAACAAACATCTCCTAAGCTCCATAACAAAGGAGGCCCTCTGCTGTGCACCTCTTCAGAGCAAAAAAGGGGCAATAAATGCTAACAGTTCTTTACAGGACCACTTTCACCTGAACCCAGAGCAGCTAAAACCAAAATTCAGCCAGAATTAACTGAGTGGTGCTAATGCAATCCACTTCAATCCAAGTGTACTGAATTTCTATCAATGCCTGCAGAGTGACAGGTACTGAGAGCTCTGCCACATGATTACTGTTTCTGCCAGACTCTTTCAAACAAAGCAGAATAGAGCTAAGATTCTCAACCCAGTATTCCATAATGTGTGCAGCCACTTCAGAAACAAAGCCAGAAATCAATACATTTATTTCAGATGTTGCCCAATCTTTACATTATGTATTAATTATATGGATTACTTATGAATCCCCAGTTATCACTTGGAGGGTTGACAGGTTCTTGCCCCAAGATCAGGCCCAGTATTATTCAAATTATTATATAGTTGGGAATCACAATGTACACAGTTGCAACACTCACACTACAGGAACTCTCTTGTTTACAAATATAGTTTATTAATACATTTAGCACAGTCACAAAAACCCCAACTTAGTAAGACAGGAGATGTACATCAGAATGTTCTACAGAATGTACATCTGCACACCCATATACTCACACCATCTGCTGTAGAACCACCTGAAATATTTGCCATCATATTCCTCATCACAATCACCTTTCCCATCATCACCAGGCCATCATTCTGGCACCTCCCAAGGACAACATCTCTCTCTCCTATCGCTCCTAGGCTGGGATGCCACTTTTAGTAGGGGATTTTAGTAGGCGATTTTTCCCCTTTCCCTTATTTGCATTTCCTCACCTTATTAATGTTTTGGAGTGTCTTTTTCCTTTAGATTAGTATATTGGTGATCTCAACTTATTATCATATATGTCCATTCGTTCCCATGGCCTTTTTGTGGTTAAGTATCACATTTGTTATTTCTGTCCTAACTGGTTATTTCGGTTCTTTCCAAGTTCCAAGTTGCGGTGTACCTATTAAGTTTAAAGGCGCATGAACTTAGGAGAGCCCCTGTGCCAACCTGCTTTAATATATCCTCCATGTTAAAGGTTGCAGCCATATATGGACCTTATGCTTCAGCTCATCACCATCTGGCGAAAGGTCTCAAACACATCTATGTTAACTTTGCCCTAGCTCAACACACAGGATGTGGCCTGAAGGTCCCTTGTGTTACAGCCAAAATATACTCTAATATAAATCTATAAACCTACTATAATAAACCAAATAATCAAACCCATAAGGAAATAAGAAACTTATAAGAAAAGATATATAGGTAAGCAAGCAGGCTAGCCTTAGATGTATCTCATGTATCTGTTATCTATGTCAGTTCGTTTCCAGGACACTTCTGTGGTTGAATCATGTACCTGTGGTCAGAAATTCCCCTTAAACTCTATTTTCAGCTCCCCAAACACTTGGGGGTTTTCGTTGGGCTGTTTATCTGTGCAAAGTTTAGCTGTTCAAAGTTCATAGGCCGCAAGCCTTACGCTAACTTGCTGAAGCTAATGTCTTCCAGGATACAGGCCTGTAGGTTTCTTGTATTACTGCTAAATGTGATCCAAAGCAGAATGTGACGCAAAGCAATAAATATAATAAAGGCACCTACACCTGCTGTCATCACTTGGACCATGTATTTTGCACACTTAGAGCTATTTTAAAAGAACAAAAAATAAATAACTATGTGTCTCTGATAAAAATGTAACTCTCTGTTCACCTTTGTAACCCAAAGTTCTAATTTACCCACTGTTTCATTCTAAGAATATTCTTGATATACCTACAGTAACATCTAAAATCAAATTCTAAACCAACAGTACCAATAACTGCTTCATTTATTACCATTGCTGGTCTCCCATGGAAAGGTGGTTGGTCACATGATGCTGATTCTTCTGTTTCCAGCCACTAAACCATATTAAAGGAAGCTAAAACACACATTAAATACTCACTCGGTGTTTCTTTTCCATGTAAGCAACTCCTGTAGCTAACACAGGGATGTTCTTCGATCATCAGTGTGGGAGAACCGTGTGTGATACCATGTGAATGGGAGGTGCAGTGGCCATAGGACAATCTGTTGATTAAGATGCAATCCATACAGTGAAAGGTTTGAGAACTCCTGCTCTACACAATTGATTTAGAAAATGAGGATCACATTTTGAAAGGGAACAAATCCTTATGTGCAGCAATATTAATGTTCAGAGCATTAACGAACTAGGCAAATGTGTGCTGATTGCTGTAAGCCAAAATATGACCAACAGTTTAAGTAGCTGTCAAAGCGCTGTGTTATCAGTTCACTGAAAATATAAATGGCATGGCCCCAGAGGGTCTGGCTTAGCAACAATTTCAGATCAGATACTCTCTGTAAAATCAAATCCTTGTGTGCTGTTACAAAACCACTATCTCAGACTTCAAGTAACAGAGTCCACCATTAAACCTACAGCTCAACAACACAAATGACTTCCTACAGGCAAGGGGAGCAGGAAATGTGCTCTAAATTTCTATATCTCCTTTTAATCAAAGCCAAAATGGAGCCTTTGGGGAGCAGTGATTATAACATTCTATATGGTGGACAGACCTCTATGCTCACATGGTGCTTCGTTAAATGCAATGGAATTCCCCATGGGTGCAGGTATCTGTCCATGTACCTCTCTTTGCAGGATTGAGACCTAAAAAAACAGCAGTCCTCCTCTTTGTGAAGTGATGAACCCAGACTTACAGTAAATAAAAACATTTAAAAACAAAAATGAAACAACCTGAAGATTTTTTAATCATGATGGAAGGGGACAGGGTGACAGTTGGAATTCTTGAAGACAAGTGACACAGGAAATGGGAAAAATGACAAGGAGTGACTGTACATCCTCACTATCAAAGGTATGTCTTGTGCTTTCAAGAATTCCTGGAACATTTTTACAGATCATGCTATCGCACTACACAAAAAGAAGATTAAAAACAAATTATGTGATTAAATACTCCAAACAACATAAATAACTGTGCCTTCTAAGAGTGAAGTCAAATTGCCACAATTTTGACGTAACTCTGGTTTGTGTAATAAATAAAAAGGATGATGACAATGTTCACAAGCCTAGGGTTCATTTGCTCCATTAAATTTTAAGATTACAGCTTCCTCTTTAATGGGCTCTATCTCAAAACTATCTACCGTAAGAGAGAACTACAATTCCACATTTTCTCCATCAAGTCTGAATCATTATTGCACAGACTGATGGAATAGCATTGTTCATCTGAACTGAATAAGAAGTGATTAGTTTGCCACCCTCCATTTTCCATTTCAAAGAACAGCATCTCTGTAACACTAAGATCTAGAAACATAGTTGACTTGTATAATTGGGCTTACAAAGTTCATTACATCCGTTAAGATACACGAAGCATCCCCTATCCTCATTCCTAACAAAATGATGGATCCTGGTGCCATTTAAACAGGGCTGGCCCACAACATTTTGGCATCTGAGGCGGGGAGCTCAAATGACACCCCCATGCCCTGCGCTTGGGCCAAAACTTTGAAAGGTCTCAATTCTGCCTTCTTCCTGTTCTACTCCCCTCATGGTACTGCTTTTCCACCTACCCCAATAAAGGAGAACTAACAACTTAAAATGCCTTGTTCAAAAATTTTAAGTAACACTTAACTTTCAAAAGCCTGAACAACAAATGTAACTTTTCTTGTCTGCATAGTAAACACTGGCATTTTTATCTGTTTGAATAATCAAAGTGGTGCTTTCCGTGCTTTCTTGGTTGCAAAGATTTGAACTGCTTCCTGAAGGTCCACAATCTAGGCCAGCTCATGCTCTGTTGAGATGGTTGCAAGGCCGACCAGCCTCTCCTGTGTCATTGTGGAGCATGGATGTGTTTTTATTAACTTCAGCTTGGAGAAGCTGCCATTCTTCACTGGCAACTGTTACAGGAAGTGTTAGAGGTATGTGCAGAGCAACAAAAGCATTTGGAAAGAGGGTGGTCATCTTATTTGTGCACATATATTCCAGAACAGCCTTTGGAGTTGATCCTGCTTAAATGTATCTTGAAAGGGCTTTCAGTTCATCACCTAAATCACTCGCATCAATATCACTCATGTCATCATGTGTCAACACTGTCTCTAGTGCCCTGCATTGCTGGTGTAGGTCTTCTTCAGGTATAGTGAGGAGTTTGGAAATATCATACAACATCCCAAATATACTGTTGTGTTCCTTGAGCTGCATGAAACGTTCTTCAACTGACTGTATTGCACAATCTAGCTCCTGGTTAAAGAATTCAACTTTGAATTGTTGTTTGGGGTCTCTTATGGGATTATCCCGTGACTCGTAATCAAAATGTCTTCTTCTTCAGTGACTCTTCTATTCTTGAATGGATGGGAAAATAGTTTCAGTGTGAAGTTCCTCCTCCAACTTCTGTGCACTCTTCAGAACATTTTGAAATCCCGCATCTGACCGGTAAGACTGTAAGTATGACTTTGCTTTGTCCAGTTGTTCCATTGCTCCAGATATATCAAGGTCAACACCTTGGAGTGTGTTGCTTACAACATTTATTTCAAACAGTATGCCATGCCACAACACTAAGTCACACAGAAATTTGAAATTATGTATGTTTCTGGTGATTCCATTTCCCTCTGCCACTGTTCTCCCATGAACAGTTCCTGTCATAGCATTATCCTCCATAATGGCAACTATGGCATCATCTATCTTCCCAATTTGGTGTTTGATAGGCTTTATCGCCTCCACTCAACTTTCCCATCGTGTGGCACTGAGTGGTTTCAGTGTCAGAGAGGATGTTCCCAGATGTTGCTTCAAAATTTGCCATCAATGAGTTGGTGCAGAGAAAAATACATAGATGCTTTGAATTACATTAAAAAATTCAGCAGTCTCTCTAGAAGCTGACAGCTGCATCACTGACTACCAAGTTCAATGAATGAGAACTGCGTGGGACAAAAAAAGCTTGAAGGTTTAACTCTCAGATCCATGTCTGCACTCCTCTGTTCTTTCCTCTCATGTTGGCACCATTATTGTGGCCCTGACCTCTCATGTCAGCTATCGCAATTCCCGTATCTTTCAGCTTTTTAAGAAGCACATTTGTCATACCAGCTCCTGTATTATCATCAATGTCAATAAATTCTAGAAAATGCTCTCTGACAGTCACCATTGCAGGAACATTTTCACTAGGTTCTGTTGTTGTTACAAAACGCATCATTAAAATCATTTGTTCCATATGGCTGATGTCAGGTGTGCAATCCAGAGTAACAGAGTAATATCTTGCTGACTTCAGATCAGCCACAATCTTCTGTTTGACTTTTGTTGCCAGTAACTGTATGATCTCATTTTGAATTGTTTTTCCAAGGTAGTGGTGTGTGTACATTTCTTGGGTGGTGACTCTTCTTAGATGCTCCTGGAGTACAGCATCAAACTCAGCCATCAGCTCCACAATTTTAAGGAAGTTTCCATTGTTTGACACATACAGCTGATCTGAAGTGCCACGCAGTGCTAGGTTTTGGGTAGCAAGCATTCTCACAATGGCAATGAGCCTTTTCAGAACATTTTGCCAGTAAAGAGACTCTGATGCAATCTTCTCTTGATGCTGATCATCTGTGGTGGCCTTTAACCTTAGTCTCATCTCAAGCTCTTTCCACCTATGGAATGATCTCTAGTGATTTGCTGCCTTCTCATGGCATGCCAGATTTCTAGCCAGATTTTTCCAGCCCTTTTTTCTTGTAGAACCCAATGTGGCTGGAACATTAGACTAGAAGAGTTTGCAACAAAACCAGTATGCAGCATTCTGTTTTTTTGAGTACATAAGCCATGGCCTCTCCACTTTGTCACCATTGGGGATTTCACGCCAGTAATGTGTTGGATGGAAACTTCTATTTTCATTGTCTTTGGGGAACATGAAGTTTTTCACTTGTTGTGGCCCATGCAGAACAAGAAAGTCCCTCAGGCTACTGCTCAAGTGGGTCCACGGTCCTGGATCATCTAGATTTAAAGAACTAAACTCAGCAGCAGCTGTTTCTTGCACCTCCACCACACTCTTCTCTGATCTACACTTTTCTTCAGGAATGTGCATGATTCCATCCATTTGAGATGGAGATATGGATGCTTCAGTAGCTGCCAGGTCACCTGCACTCTGACTAAGTGAAAGATCAGGCATCTCCTCACCACCCACATCCTCACTGGGGCCAGAAGGCTCACCGTGAACATTTGTTTCTATGTATCTCAGGAGAGCTCCTTCCTGCTTAGATAGAAAAGCTTCCTTTCTTTTTCTGAATGCTGCCCCAGAGGGGCATTTTCTTCTTTCACTTATGACTGCTGTTCTGTGCCAGCTATAGTGGCTCTCAACACTCAGTTGAAGGGGACAAATAAGCAGGCTGGTAGCAAGGCCTGAGTGAGGGAAGATATCTGCATCTTAAGGGCCTAACTGGCACCTACTACTTCAGGTGACTGCCTGTTCTCCTCAAGTGGGTTCAGGGAAGCAGCATGAAACAGGAAGCTCCCTGAGAAGCTGGTGTTAATCAGTCCAGGCTCCTGGAGGTGCTAGAGAGGTACATAAGAGACTCCTCCTCCTCTCTCTCCCTGCAGCTCCTGCTGCTTTCTGTTTTTCCCTCTCACCTTTTCTCCTGCCTGCCTGCTATGTCTCTTGTGCCTTCCTTCCTCCAGCACAGCACTTCACCATCTCTGTGCATCTAGAGCAGAGAGAATACATATGCACCAGCAGCAGACACAAATTTCTACACTCTGGGTCCTAGTGCACCCCTCCCCCCCCAGTCTGGCATCTGAGGCGGCCGCCTCAGTTTGCCTCCTGGTAAGGCCAGCCCTGCATTTAAACTTCCACTGATTTACTACAAACAGGATTAGGCCCAAATGTATTAAAAATATGGAGATTTTGATAAACAAGCATTTTTTGCTTTTTCTGCAAGTAAGAATCTTAACATAACGCTCTCTATTATTCCAGTTAGATTTCTGGTTGGCTGATCAAGCTAGATATTCCAATGTGACTTCCTTAAACAGGGCTGGGATGTTATGACCATTGTTGGCAAAGATTACCACCACCTTCCTACAGAAAAAGAGACGTCACTCAAATAAACAGTTGTTCACCCTTGCTTTAAAAAGCACCTCTTTACTCCTGATGATCTTGCCAATTACCAGCCTATGTCTAATCTTGTTCTTTGGGCCAGGTTATTGAGCAAGTTGTAACTAAGCAGCTCTAGCATCCCCTGGAGTCCCTACACTGAAATGTGTTGTGAAGTCAGGTGTTCGGCCTGGTTATGACACGGCGACACAGTTAATTTCACTGATCAGTTGCACACTTTCATCCAACTGGATAGCAGTACCATCAATGTTCTGATGACACTCCCTTCTACATGTCTTCTTCGTAAGCCCCAGACACTGCAATTACTTTATTTGTCCAGTACCTGATCGAGAGAGGGTCATGAGAAAGACTGCTCAACACCAAGAAGATGGAGGGGATACTGGACAATAAGGGGCAGAACAAAGAAGAGGTGAACAGTGTGTGTCCGCTATTTGATAGTGAGATTTGCAGTCTGGGGAGCCTCTAATGTTGCTGGAGTCCCAAGTAGCAGCAGTAGCTAAAGGAGCTTTTTTATATCTGTGTCTAGCTGGGAGATTGTGACCATTCCTTCTGGAGGCAAATCTAGTCACAGTTACCTACATCCATGGGGCTTCCCTTATAGACCACTTGGAAGCTTTAGCTAATGCAGATGCAACTGCCAAGTTACATATAGGTCCTTCTCACACTGAGCACATTATCCCTATGCTCTCTGGTCTGCACTGGCTATAGATTTGCCTCTGAGACCAGTTCAAGATATGTGGTTTGACTATGGCTATTCTAGAGACCTTTTCTCTCCATATGCACCATCACGACAGCTGAAATGCTCCCAACTCTGGAATTCACTTTCCCAGTTAGCCTGGGTTTATTGACTGCAGGGCCTGCTGTAAGGCTCATCTGTGTACTCAAGCTCTTGTCTGAGACGTGCTTGGATAGGGTCAGGCCGTTGTGACTGAAATGACATTCATTTGGGCTGTCTTGCCTAGTTGTTGTTCTGCAACCTGATAGTTTTCACATATGTTAACACGGGTTATGAGGCGTGCAGAAAAGAAACAAAATTGCTGGTGGATATTTTGTGGCTATTTTAATACAGTGCTTGTGCACCTGCCTTCTCCTATTGGAACCTCCAACCTGAAGGCAGTAACTTCAATGAATGACAATACAGTGCTGAAATGTTGATTGGCTGGGACAGTGCTATTGTCCTGGAGTGGTATTTCCTGAAAAGACGTTGGTTTGCTTTGGGATGAATTTTCATGGGAATTTTAATGCCAGACCAACTTTATTTTCCTACTCTGAACAATAAATGACTTATCTGTATAAGGATAACTACACTTCCAAATTAAGAGGTGTCATAAATATAAAGGGAAGGGTAAACCCCTTTGAAATCCCTCCTGGCCAGGGGAAAGCTCCTCTCACCTGTAAAGGGTTAAGAAGCTAAAGGTAACCTCGCTGGCACCTGACCAAAATGACCAATGAGGAGACAAGATACTTTCAAAAGCTGGGAGGAGGGAGAGAAACAAAGGGTCTGTCTGTAGTCGTCTTGGCCGGGGACAGAACAGGAATGGAGTCTTAGAACTTTTAGTAAGTAATCTAGCTAGGTATGTGTTAGATTATGATTTCTTTAAATGGCTGAGAAAAGAATTGTGCTGAATAGAATAACTATTTCTGTCTGTGTATCTTTTTTGTAACTTAAGGTTTTGCCTAGAGGGGTTCTCTATGTTTTTTAATCTAATTACCCTGTAAGATATATACCATCCTGATTTTACAGGGGGGATTTCTTTATTTCTATTTACTTCTATTTTTTATTAAAAGTCTTCTTGTAAAACACTGAATGCTTTTTCATTGTTCTCAGATCCAAGGGTTTGGGTTTGTGGTCACCTATGCAAATTGGTGAGGCTTTTTATCCAACATTTCCCAGGAAAGGGGGGGTGCAAGTGTTGGGAGGATTGTTCATTGTTCTTAAGATCCAAGGGTCTGGGTCTGTAGTCACCTAGGCAAATTGGTGAGGCTTTTTACCAAACCTTGTCCAGGAAGTGGGGTGCAAGGTTTTGGGAAGTATTTTGGGGGGAAGGACGCGTCCAAACAGCTCTTCCCCAGTAACCAGTATTAGTTTGGTGGTGGTAGCGGCCATTCCAAGGATAACGGGGGTAATATTTTGTACCTTGGGGAAGTTTTGACCTAAGCTGGTAAAGATAAGCTTAGGAGGTTTTTCATGCAGGTCCCCACATCTGTACCCTAGAGTTCAGAGTGGGGGAGGAACCTTGACAAGAGGGTATGGCCATAAACAGGAATTCTGTCAAAGAAAAGATGTTTACCCTGAACATTATACATTTATTAATTTTCAACTATTCAGCTAGTACAGCTTTACAACTAAGGGGAAAATTAACTAATATCCTTAAAAACACATTTTTAAAAACCTCTTAAAAATAGGTCAATATTTCTCTGTAATGGACACCAATAAGCATGTTCAATAACTTCCATTGGGGAATACTACTGCTTATTAACACTGAATAATTAATCCTAACACTCATTACAACAGTCCCAATGATGCAGGAGCTCTATTACTTCTCTGTCTCTTTGAAGTAACCCTATAAATTTATATTATTATGGTACTTCTGATACACAGTTATAATCCCAAGGGATGAACAGTAATAAGCCAATCTTGGCCAGGTTTAATGCACTATCTGCAATGTTTTAGGAGGATGTGGTATAACTCTTTTACTGTAGGCAATTGCTCAGCTGCTACCTTAGAAAACAATTCTACGAGCAAAACTTGGACAGTTAAATTTACTAGTGCAGGCAACAGCTTCCTAACAGGAACATACTCATAACAAGTAAGAATTCTCTAGCTCTAACCACAGAGGCTCTCAGAAGCAGAACTCTGAATAACCTCTGTAATAGCACCATCTAGTGGTATTGTGTTAATGTTCCACTATATTTTTAAGGCTGCAGTGTCCATGCTGCAGCAAAATCACTCGAACAGCACTTTCAGCCAGTTTTAATGGTGCACACAAACATTGAACCAAGGACCTTTGAATAAGGCCCTCTGAGCTCTTGCAAGCCATTGTTACAAAGACAATCAGCAGCCTTTCTCAGATTCAGAAAGGATCAGAAGTTCAAGCACCTTTTAAAAAGTATAAGGACAGAAAAGTTTAGAAGTTCAAGCACCTTTCAAATAAATCAGGGACAGAAAGGTTCAGACACTCAAGCACATTTTAAAAATATATACTCTTTTATACAAATCCTAATAACGATACTTAGAGCCATCTGCTTTCTTTAACTACAGTGATGGGGAACGAATGTGAAGAGCTCAAGACTTTCACACAAAGCTGTTACTCTTTACAATTAAAGGTTATTAATTACTGAACTTTATCAGGTTTCAGAGTAGCAGCCGGTTTAGTCTGTATCTGCAAAAAGAAAAGGAGGACTTCTGGCACCTTAGAGACTAACTAATTTATTTGAGCATAAGTTTTCGTGAGCTACGGCTCACTTCATCGGGTGCATTCAGTGGAAAATACAGTGGGGAGATTTATTGCATTTTCCACTGAATGCATCCGATGAAGTGAGCCGTAGCTCACGAAAGCTTATGCTCAAATAAATTTGTTAGTCTCTAAGGTGCCACAAGTACTCCTTTTTGTGAACTTTATCAGTTTTTGTAACTTATTTTTCCTGGACTTCGAATATTGTAATCTATTACAATGTTTATAAAATCCAGCACCACAGACAAACCAGATGTCATATTTTAATATGCAATATAAAGCCTCATTTAACGAAAACCCTAATTTATCTCAAGATCAGTTATGACCCCAGATGTTTATTGAAGTATTCACTGTGCTCCAGGAGACAAAGGCAGTGTTGTGGACCCGTTTAAGACTGACTATTTCTCAATTTTAAATGTACCTATAACTGTAGTATCTTGCGTCCTCCCCCCGTCCCCCAATTAAGCCTTGATTATCTGAAAGCCTTGATTATCCGAAAGACTCAGTGGATGCCTGAGACCTTTTGACAATTCGCAAAAAGAAAAGGAGGACTTGTGGCACCTTAGAGACTAACCAATTTATTTGAGCATGAGCTTTTATGAGCTACAGCTCACTTCATCAGATGCATACCGGAATGTCACGGCTAACCTGGTGGCTGAACTTTGTGACTTTGTCCTTACCCATAACTATTTTACATTTGGGGACAATGTATACCTTCAGATCAGCGGCACTGCTATGGGTACCCGCATGGCCCCACAGTATGCCAACATTTTTATGGCTGATTTAGAACAACGCTTCCTCAGCTCTCGTCCCCTAAAGCCCCTACTCTACTTGCGCTATATTGATGACATCTTCATCATCTGGACCCATGGAAAAGAAGCCCTTAAGGAATTCCACCATGATTTCAACAATTTCCATCCCACCATCAACCTCAGCCTGGTCCAGTCCACACAAGAGATCCACTTCCTGGACACTACAGTGCTCATAAACAATGGTCACATAAACACCACCCTATACCGGAAACCTACTGACCGCTATTCCTACCTGCATGCCTCCAGCTTTCACCCTGACCACACCACACGATCCATCGTCTACAGCCAAGCTCTGCGATACAACCGCATTTGCTCCAACCCCTCAGACAGAGACAAACACCTACAAGATCTCTGTCAAGCTTTCTTACAACTACAATACCCACCTGCGGAAGTAAAGAAACAGATTGATAGAGCCAGAAGAGTTCCCAGAAGTTACCTACTACAGGACAGGCCTAACAAAGAAAATAACAGAACGCCACTAGCCGTCACCTTCAGCCCCCAACTAAAACCCCTCCAACGCATTATTAAGGATCTACAACCTATCCTAAAGGATGACCCAACACTCTCACAAATCTTGGGAGACAGGCCAGTCCTTGCCTACAGACAGCCCCGCAACCTGAAGCAAATACTCACCAACAACCACATACCACACAACAGAGCCACTAACCCAGGAACTTATCCTTGCAACAAAGCTCGTTGCCAACTGTGCCCACATATCTATTCAGGGGACACCATCACAGGGCCTAATAACATCAGCCACACTATCAGAGGCTCGTTCACCTGCACATCCACCAATGTGATATATGCCATCATGTGCCAGCAATGCCCCTCTGCCATTTACATTGGTCAAACTGGACAGTCTCTACGTAAAAGAATAAATGGACACAAATCAGATGTCAAGAATTATAACATTCATAAACCAGTCGGAGAACACTTCAATCTCTCTGGTCACGCAATCACAGACATGAAGGTCGCTATCTTAAAACAAAAAAACTTCAAATCCAGACTCCAGCGAGAAACTGCTGAATTGGAATTCATTTGCAAATTGGATACTATTAATTTAGGCTTAAATAGAGACTGGGAGTGGCTAAGTCATTATGCAAGGTAGCCTATTTCCCCTTGTTTTTTCCTACCCCCCCCCCCCCCAGATGTTCTGGTTTAACTTGGATTTAAACTTGGAGAGTGGTCAGTTTGGATGAGCTATTACCAGCAGGAGAGTGAGTTTGTGTGTGTATGGGGTGGGGGGGTGAGAAAACCTGGGTTTGTGCTGGAAATGGCCCACCTTGATTATCATGCACATTGTAGGGAGAGTGGTCACTTTGGATGAGCTATTACCAGCAGGATAGTGAGTTTGTGTGTGTGGTTTTTGGGAGGGGGGTGAGGGGGTGAGAGAACCTGGATTTGTGCAGGAAATGGCCCAACTTGATTATCATGCACATTGTGTAGAGAGTTGTCACTTTGGATGGGCTATCACCAGCAGGAGAGTGAATTTGTGTGGGGGGGTGGAGGGTGAGAAAACCTGGATTTGTGCTGGAATGACCCAACTTGATGATCACTTTAGATAAGCTATTACCAGCAGGACAGTGGGGTGGGAGGAGGTATTGTTTTATATTCTCTGTGTGTATATAAAGTCTGCTGCAGTTTCCACGGTATGCATCCGATGAAGTGAGCTGTAGCTCACGAAAGCTCATGCTCAAATAAATTGGTTAGTCTCTAAGGTGCCACAAGTACTCCTTTTCTTTTTGCGAATACAGACTAACACGGCTGTTACTCTGAAACCTTTTGACAATTGAAATTCAAATTTGCAGCAATTTTCAAGAGCTTCTATGGAGAATATGTGCATGCAGAGCTCAGTATACCTTGATAGTAACAAAAAAGAAAAAGAAAAATCAACCATTTCTATGTAACAGCTGAACCTGACATAAAACAAAAAGCCCAAGCTTAGTATTGATCAGTCTGACCATGATTAATTTTGTTTAAAAATAATAAAGGGCTTTGAGGAGAAGAAAATGGAGGCCCAGGTGCCAATGGTCAACTCCCCCACATGGCTACTTCATCCTTCCCAGGTTGCATATGCTTTCCCCATAGTCCCCAGGGACTGATGTGTGACCCATGGAGACACCTCTCTAAAAACACTACACTGATCCCCTCCCCTGCTCCCTGCCAACTGCATCTCTCTCAACAGCAGCCCTCCAGCTTTTCTGGGAACAGCTGAGACAGGGCTGTAAGAGTGGGTTTAGAGCTAGCTGCTGCCAAGAGAAGTAGCAGACAGGTGGTTGATGATTGCTCCTAAGAAATGCTGTCCAGGAATGGATCAGTTTTGGAAAGCTTGGACTGTCCTAACCAAGCTACAGTTATCGGCAACTATGTCTCACTACCCAATAGTGAACACAGGAATCAGATAAACCCAAAATTTACAAAATGAAGAATACTGTTATAAGCTGGGTTACACCTTGTTATGGGGTGAGTTAAAACCCCATTGACAATGATGGGTGTGAATGCACCCTTCAGTTAACACAACTGTAAGGATGAGTTAACCATAACACCCCCACCTAAAACAAAAACGGCTGTGTGAACCCACCCAGGAGTTTCAGACTGGGTAGCTGGAGGGGCTTTTGCTGACTATTGAGGGGGCGGGGAGAAAGAGGGGTGACACAAAGGCGATGGGAGAGAGAAAGGACAACACATGGAAACTGAGAACACAGAACAAAGAGAGAGAGGCAGAGACAAAAAACAAGAACGTAAGAACAGCCATACTGGATCAGACCAAAGGTCCATCTAGCCTGTCTTCTGACAGGGACTAGTGCCAGATTCCCCAGAGGGAATGAACAGAACCTGTAATCATCAAGTGATCGATTCACAGCTTCTGGCAAAGAGAGGGTAGGGACACCACCCCTGCTCATCCTGGCTAATAGCCCTTGATGGACCTATCCTCCATGAATTTATCTAGTTCTTTTTTGATCCCTGTTATAATCTTGGCATTCACAAGCCAAGCAGTAGCCAGTGAGCACAGTGCCACCCTGGAAAAAGCTAGAGAGAATGCTCTTGGGACTGCTGGCTAAAGACAGTTGAGGCTGCAAGCTAAGAAACTGCTCCTTTTGTTCTTGGTTGGTCCAGAGTTTGGAGAAGCAGGATGAGCTAGGCTGTTCTCAGTGGTGCAAGGAGCAATGGTCTCAAGTTGCAGTGGGGGAGGCCTAAGTTGGCTATTAGGAAAAACTATTTCACTAGGAGGGTGGTAAAGCACTGGAATGGGTTACCTGGAGAGGTGGTGGAACCTCCATCCTTAGAGGTTTTTAAGGCCTGTCTTGACAAAGCCGTGGCTGGGATGATTTAGTTGGGGTTGGTCCTGCTTTGAGTAGTGGGTTGGACTAGATGACTTCCTGAGGTCTCTGCCAACCCTAATCTTCCATGATTCTATGTTGTACATTCCTTGTAAATAAATGAGATTGCATCAAAGAAAATAACAGACTCCATTAATTGCTACTTCCAGCTGGAACATCTCCAGGGCCCCAAACTTTGACTCAGGTCAAGAAGGGCAATAGTATGTACAAAATCCAAACAATAAAGGCTGCAAAATTACTGGTACATGGGACGTCAACATCCAGAACTCAAATACAGAAAAACAAATACTGAACAAATAGTTGAATACAAATTTCAGAAACTTCATGCTTCAACAGCAGAGTTTCAGAGTAACAGCCGTGTTAGTCTGTATTCGCAAAAAGAAAAGGAGTACTTGTGGCACCTTAGAGACTAACCAATTTATTTGAGCATGAGCTTTCGTGAGCTACAGCTCACTTCGTCGGATGCATGCCGTGGAAACTGCAGCAGACTTTATTTATACACAGAGAATATGAAAAAATACCTCCTCCCACCCCACTGTCCTGCTGGTAATAGCTTATCTAAAGTGAAGGAAGCCTGTGTGACCTTCTAGCCACGTATTTTGATGGTGTTAATGTTTCTATTAAATTCCTAGATAGAGGGGTAGAAATACATGTGAATAAGTCACTGCAGTCAGAGTGTGGGAGAGGTGAATATATGGGGTTGATTTATTTTGGACATCAAGATTTTCCTTTTAGAGTCATAGAATATCAGGGTTGGAAGGGACCTCAGGAGGTCATCTAGTCCAACCCCCTGCTCAAAGCAGGGCCAATCCCCAATTTTTGCCCCAGATTCCTAAATGGACCCTTCAAGGATTGAACTCACAACCCTGGGTTTAGCAGGCCAATGTTCAAACCACTGAGCTATCCCCTCCCTTTTGCTTCGATGTGTTATCCTGGAGTCATCTTGAAACACTCAGAGCCTGATTCTCAGAAGCACTGAGCGCCTGACAGCTCTGACTGACTTCAAATGGAGTTGTGAGTGCTCAGTACTTCTGAAAATCAGGCTCATGGCAGGGAACAAGTTCAGTAGGTGGGATATTTGGAAGGCTCTGTGGATTTGAGACCTGTTACGTTTAGGAATAGCTTGGTTTTTTGGAAAATAGCTTTATGCTCAGATGCTTCTTTACTGTGCAACCTAGAGAAGGTGAGTGCATAATTTAAAGATTTATGTATATTTCTTGTTGATTGCTAGTTATAAACTATACCTTAGCCTCTGCATCAATCCCCAGCCAGTCAGATGGGGAAGCTGTTACTTACCCTGGTTTTTGTCTTTGCAGTTAGGAACGTCTTATATTAGAGGCAGGTACAGAAGAAGCTGGGGCTTTCTGCGTATGAGTCCATTTGGTGCTGTGACATTTGATCTTTTCCCCATAGCCTTTTAAGAAGTGTACTTACATAAGTAGGTGGTCATTCTCTTGTAGGATTGTTTATGACTGGTTACATTAAAGAATGTGGTTTTGTAATTAACTGTGCCCATATACAAATACAAGGGTTGTCTGCACAAGAAAAATAACCTGCTGCTAACTGGTGTCAGCAATTAGGGCAGCAGAACAAATGCTAAACATGGCTCACCTGCAAGTGTAGACAGGGACTAACCCCATTCAATATCATCTCAATAACTGTGGTTAAACCTGGCAACGTTTGTATTAGAGGGAACCGATTAATTTCCTATGCTGTAAACAGACAGGGTGAGTTAATTGCGGGGTTTCTTTAGACAGAAAGGAGGATTTTAATTCTGTGAGGTGGGAATTATAAACCCCACCAAAAGATATAAGCTTTGTGAGGATTTCTCAAGTTCTCAAAACAGCTTACGAGATCTAAGGGTGGCTTGTGATTCTTTGACGGCCATGGGGATTGCTGACAGTGTTGCAACTATGAATGTGATATTGAAATAGATTAGAGAAGCAATAGAGAGATGAGTCCTGTGTAGACAGGCCCCGTGGAGATCGTTCCGATTGTCATCCAGATGCACCTCTAGAAAAAGAAGAGATTACATCCCTGATATTAACCAAAAACATGTTGTGTGTGTCCAGATTTTGCATCACATGGCAGAAACACTTAGATACAATGATTCAGTAAGCAGTGAGAGTGATGTGCACACTCAAGAAGAAAATCTCAGCCTACTTGTACACAATTATGGGGTATATCCACAATCTCTTCCTATGAAAAGACCTGAGGTTAAAGTTTAAAGATATTGGTGGTATAAAGAGAGTTTGTACTGCAACTCCTATACTGTAATTGTTGGCACATAAATAAAGAACATCAATTAATGGGCCACCAAACCTGGTATCTTTCCTGAGTACTAAACTCATTTATCTTTCATTAAACCTCTTCTATTTTTCACAGTACATTTCTTTAAGAAAAAACTCATGCTTCCCTACCACTTGGCTCCCCCTCTTCTGAGAAGTTCTCCTCTGACTTTTATTCTCTCTCTTTTCTTCAAGCACATTGATTTTTATAGCCTCAGAGCAACTCTTTTCATTTAGACCAAAGCTAACATAATTGAGGTCTGTAAGTAGCACTGCAAAGCACCTTAATTTCCTGCTGGCAAAAAGTTTAAAATTTAAACAGACACCGTGATTCATTTGTCTGGAACGTTTCTCACTGGGTTGTCGCACTGACCACTCTTTCTGAAATATACTGCAGCTACTTTCATGCCATAAAGTATCAGGTAACTTCAAAAGATTTTGGGAAGCTTCAAAGTTATGAAGGTCAGTAAAAATCATAATATCAAGGGAATTTCAAGTAGTTCTTGTTTCTCTTCTGTTTTCCTCTTGCCATACAAACCTTTGGGCAGGTACATTAAAGTATTATTCATCATTTCTTGTCACTGTTCAGTTAAGAGTGTTCCCTTCCAAAACTTTAGTCTCAAACACAGGGCTGCTATGTCACAACGCTGCATCCTCTAATTTTACCTACAACAGGGGTCAACAGCAACTACAAGAGAATACCCAGTGATTGGGCCAGACTCAGCATATTGGATCCCTGTGCAGAACAGACCTTCAGGCCATGTATCTCTCTCTTCCCAAGCAGAAAAGGAGACCAACAGGTTGCATGACTGCATCCCCCTCTCCTTGGATCTCAAAAAGAGTCTGAGGATCCATATAATGGGAGAGGGCCAGGCTCTGGGGTAGGCATGTCACTCACCCCTTTACCAAGCACAAAGACAAGAGCCTATGACTGTGCTCACTTTCCAGCAAAACATCTTCTGTGCTGGGAAATTCACATGAGAGAAAGAAGGGTCTAGTCACACAACAGATGGGAAGTCTTTGCCAGGGAGCAGGGAAAAAAGCTGCAGGAGACCCAGAGCCAATGCAGAGACACAGGGCTTCCGTGTGTCCTGCTGGATCTCAGAGGATGTGCAGGGTCTGAGCCAGATATCTAATTTATTTCACAGGGAGGAGAAGCAAACAGTCCTCCCCCCTCCTTTCCAGTAAAAGAACAGAATGGAAACTGACAGAGAAACATTGCAGAGTGCCCGTGCCCTTTTATGAATATTTCTACAGAGGACTAGGATTGACCCCATTCATCTACAAAACTATAGGGGGAGGCACAGAATTTGAAAAAAAAAATTAAAAGACAGGAACTGGCCCCTGGATGCTTATTAGACAAAGCGTGGCAGGTGCTGACAAGAGTAGGAGGCAATGGGGGTTAAAATGGTTACAACAACAAAGAGGTTATGAAACAGTTAATTTTAAAAAGCCCATTAAATATGAGGCTATTGGCCCTAAAAAGAAATAGGTTTCACATCCCTCATTACTTCTTCATTGGTGTTAGACAGCTTCAAAGGTCACTTCATTTCACTTAAGTACCTACTTTTATGTCCTTCCCCAGGAAGTTTTCAAAATGTCAGAGGATGATAACTTTGCAACAATTTCAGAGGCAAATGGATATGTTCGGCAATCGCAACTCTTACTTTATTTTGCCAAGACTGCCTTTCCTTCAGTGATTGAGAGAGAGAGAGAGAGAGAGAGAGAGAGAGAGAGAGCATGTTACAGATCTCAAGTATGCATTCCTCATCCCTGAAGCTCTATTCCAATGATAGTCCATACATCATCTGTGCTTTTCAAATCCTTTCTGAAACAATCTTGTATATTTTAGAAGCTGCAAAAAAAATCACCATGCTCAGTAGAACTTGATCAACACTTAGCCCTTTTTTGTGTATGCTCCAAGGCCATGCTGACCCTTGTTCATGACATGTATACATACCAAATACATACACACAGCAAGAGATCCAGCTGAAACACAGGCAAAGCACATTGTCACCCTACCACTGTCCCCCCCACCATGAGTTCTAGTCTTACCTTCCCTACTGGTAGAAAGGTAGACACTAACTATAAAAACCATGTGATGTTTTTGGTGCCCTATGAACATACAGTGCACATTAAGAATATTGGTACTATACCTGTTGATGTAATATCAGTGTTTCTCTTATCACAATAGCTACATGGGGAATTCATGATTCCACCAAGGTAGGGACTACATGATCATTCTTCATAGGATTAATGCAGCCAAAATCTACATGTACAAAGTCAGAGTAAGATTATAAAACTTTAAAATCAAGTTGGGCACCATAATAACTAAAATAAAGAGGGAAGACTACTATTGGCTGTGTGAGTCAAGGATGCCTTAAACAATCTCTCCAAGGTTGGGCTGACGAATCATATACTGAGAAGGTGATCCAGACAGCTTAAATCCAGACATACTCCTGATCTTCCACATTCCCCCAAGTAGTTTTCCTATCAAAAGTGTAATTGATTGTTTTGGTCTTTATATATGGCAGCCACCAATCTCAAAAGATGATAGGATAAGCGCCAATGCAACTCAGTTACTGTGTATCATGCTGCAGAATCATGGGTGTCTAAAAAGTTGAATTCTCAAGCAACAGTTCTTGCCACAGATAATACAGATGAGCAAAGCCAGAGGATCAAGCCGGTACACTACCACCACTTGGGGCCTACTGCACTTTCCTCTTTGCTCTCTTCACTTTCCTCTCTCTCAACCACCTCTCGTTAGCCTTTTTGACTTCCTGGTGCAGCACAGCTCTCTGTTGTGGTTTGTTCCAGCTTGTGGGGCCGATGTTGAAAGTTTTCAACTTTCTTGCAAACATCCTTGAATGAACCTAGGTCAGCCCTGTGGCCTTGGTGCATCCACATGTTTTCCATTCAAAAGATCCTTTGGAATGCACCCATCTGATCCAGATGACCACACCAACAGAGATGTCTGTGTTTGAGAGTTGTGATAAGACTTGGCAAATTTGCTTTCGCAAATACTTCAGTGTAAGGAACTTTGGTTTCCGATTTTGATATTTAGAATATGGTGAAGACTGAGTGTGGAAGGTGTTTAGCAGTCTCATGCCTGCTGTAGGTAGTGCAGGTCTTGCCACCATACAGCAGCATGCTCAGAATGCTCATCTGGTAAATCCATCTCTTGGTGTTCACTGTTAATTTCCTGTTATCCCACATGAGCTTTGCCAGGTGTCTGAATGTAGTGGCTGCCTTTCCAATGTGAGAATTAAGTTCACCATCTGGAAATAAGTTACCCAATTCAGCTAATTCTAGATAGCAGAACTTATGCACAACTTTAGTGCATTGCTACCTATTAAAACTTGTAAAGTAAACAAACCTTGTGCCATAAACATTGTCTTCTTTAGACTGATTAGTCCAAATTCATCACAAGGAAGCTCAAAGTTATTACAAAGTTGCTGAAGCTCCTCTTCACTGTGTGCAACAAGCAATGCATTGTCAGAGAAAAGAAATTCTTTTATCAGCAGGTGATTGAGTTTGCTTTTACATGTGCAATGTTGAAACATTTTCCATCTAATCTTGTATAGAGATGTATGCTGTGGGTGCTAAATAAAAAGAATGATGAAGCAGCAGACAGAAGAATATACCAAAGTGTGTTGATGCCAAAACACATCCCTCTTTCACATCACTGCAGATGTCAAAGTGGACATATAGATCACCATTATATTGGACTGTAGCCTTCATGCCATGGTGGAAGGATAGAATCAGATTGAGGGAGATTGTGGGGGCAACCAATTTTCTAGCAATTGGAAAAGGCCCTTCCTGCTCACCAGGCCAAAAGCCTTTGTAAGATCTATGATGGCTACGTAGACAGGTTTTCCTTGTTCTTGACACTTTTCTTGTAGTTGTGTTAGTGCATAGACCATGTTGGTAGTTGATCTACCAGCATGGAAGCTCCACTGACTCTGGATATACAGGTTCAGCAAGAACTTGAAGTCTTTTGAGACTGACCTACGTGAATGTCACGCCCACAATACTAAGGAGAGAAATCCTTCCATCATTGTTGCAATCACTATGATCGCCTCTATTTTTATAAAACATGATGTTGGCATCCTTTATGTTTTGTGGTACTCCTCCTTCCATCCAGCAGGCAAGCCACCTGTAGTCAATATTCTTAGTGATAGGATACATTTTGATGTTGCAACAGGACATTCAACCATGGGTGCTAATGAGTTATTGACTGCAAAACCCACCCACGTTCGCAACGGTCTTCTTTGCTTTTTCCTTGCCAGAAGAAAGTGTAACGTGTGCTGCATAGAGAGCCTGTGTCAGCTATCCTGGGCTCAGAGACATTGTCTACACTGATGTCCAGCTCAATGATGGCAGTCTTTTTAGAGTAATTGACTTCCTCTAGATTATTTGACAAACCAGTGCATATTGTCCTCACATTCCGACAACGTTTGAAGAAGTGACCATTGTAACCGAACCTTTGGTATGTACCACTAGCCATAAAAACAATAAAGAGGCAGAGCCTTGCCTTAGGACTAAAGCCCCCCTTTCGGCAGTACTAACCAGGCCCAAAGAGTTGGAGACCAAATCTTTTGGAAACCAGTATTGCTGAATAAGATGTTGGAGAGCAAAGCTGAGTTGCAGTACCACTGCTTGACATTTACTTCACAGAGGATTTGTTTCAGGATTTTCTCCCCTAGTCTTTGTTCAGGAAACTAGCTGCACGGCAGCAGTGCCAGGTGGAGTTACCCCTTGGAATGAAAAACAATATCCACAAAGGAGTATCTAGCATTCCCACCACCACCACCACCACTCCGTGAGTGGCAAGGTTCCCAGTTTAGTTGCCAAGCAGCTGACCAGCAGCAGGTTGTACTGGGTTACATGGTACCACTAAGCGGGTTCTAAATACATGTACTAAGTAAAAAAGCTTACTTACAGATGCTCTCTGTCTTAGCCTGTCATTTTGGGGAATGTACTGAGATGAATGATAACTGAGAACTGGCTGAAATATTATGGTTGTGTTGGACACGTCACAGGACATTTGGCCAAGATAATCTTTCTTTGAAAAGCAATCTACATTTCAAATCAGATTTTTCATTGTTCTTGCCTTAGGCCTATGAACAACAAAGCTAAGCAACATCAAATGTTGATTCTCAATATGGCTGTCCATATAGGGCAAAATGGTGTCAAAGGGGTCAGGATTATATTTTTTTTATGCTCTCTGAATGGGTTATAAAGAAATCAAACTTTTGGTGTTTTGGCCAACTTTAGGAACTCTATTATTGCAGCTGACCTCATTTGTTTTCACCAAATCTAGAAATTTTCAGGGATATCTTAATCGAGTCCAATGAGAGCCTTCAGACATTAAAAAGCAACTTCTGTGAATCTATGGAAACGATATCAAAAAATCATGTTAAATAAACCTTAATTAGCTTTAAGCATATCTGTACATTCATGGAGCAGATGTTTGGGCCACTGTTTGGATGCAATTGGTCTAGTAACACAAAGGGCAACAGAAGCACTTATGCAAACTATGCAGATTTATCCATAATGTGATATGGTTTTCCAATTTACAAAGATGATATACAAAGATTTACAAAGAATATATCCCCAGAAAAATACATCTACTGACAGAAACAGGCCATAATTGTTGCTTTGATGTCCATATTGTTCTTTGTCATTGACTTATACAGAGCACAAAAATTAAACCATTTCACTGACAGCAAAAATTGTGATATGATTTTCCAGCTACAATTTTAAAAAAATTTAAACTGTAATATACTTAAAAGTGAAGTTTAATCAGTTTTATAACTAACAGAAGCTAGAGTGTCCACAGGTCAAGATGAAATGACTTCCAGCTTTCTGTTCCTATTGCAGGAATGTCATCATAACATATGATCTTTATGTACAAGGTTTCTACCATACCAAAGCAAAACATGGTATGAAAAAATATGACATACAACAATGTACTTGTATGGATTATGTGGTTTCAGAATGTGTTAATGGATAAAGAAAAGCAGCAAATTTCCAGGAAATGAAGCTGAATTGTTTACCAGAGACATTTTGCATAAGTTTTCATAATACTGTCCCAAAATGCTTTAGATTGAAATGATACAACACCATAAGAAGTAATCGTGTAAAGACACGGTATGGTAATAAATTAAAATGTCCAATCAAAGTCAATAACAGAAGGAAAGAGAAATTAAGCAGTACAGGCAAGAGATTTTCAGATGAGATTTTAAGTGAGATGGAGAGTCCATGAGGTATAGATACACAGGATGGATGTTCCTGGTGGCAGAAACTGCAGAGAAGGTTTTTCAATAAGCATTGGTGAAGCTAAACAAAGGAAGAAAAGTACTTGGCAATGTGAATGGACAAGGGTGCAGAGAGTGACAAAGTCTATGAGGTAGGCTGGAGCTTAGTAATTTAAAGGTTTTCTACATAAGGGCAATTATGAATTGGATCCAAAAATGAAAGAGGGTCTAGTGGAAATGTTTAAGGGTGGTAGGGATGTGGAGGTGGTTTTTTTGTACGTGAGAAAAGGTAGTGAGCACAGGATTGTAGAGAATATACACTACTCTGTTTTGAGAACTATGTAATCCAAGAAGTCAAGTTATCCTAAATCCAGGAAATTCTAGGTCAAGTCATAACTTTGAAGGATGGTTTTAGAAAAAAGTGACTCTATAAAACTGGTACTTTTTCACAGAATATATTTGATCACTTCCCATTTGTCTGCACAATTATATCTGCTGAATTTGCTAACAAAATCAAGTTTTTACTACTATCCACATTTCAAAGCTAATACAGCTGTGGGAAAATGGACTGCACCCAATTCCTCCTTACGTATCATCAACAAAATTGTCAGCTGATTTCGATTCCAGAATCTTTATTGCTGCTGGTGGTGGTGATGTTCTGTGAAAGAACATTGCTTGAGTGTCAGATGCCATGAGGAACTGGCAGTTAGAAATATTTTATTTTTGACTTAAATGGCAGATTAGATACAGAAACCACAGAAGGAAAATAAATACATAATAAAAACACTGACTATAACTGCATTCAAAACTTGATTCAAAGAAAGTGTTTGAGCTAAAAAGTATTTTGTAAGATAAGCAGAAACATGAATTTGGGAATGGGAGACAAGAGGAATGGAAAATGGAAGGAGAGAGAGATAGGTAGAAAGGGGATTGGGAAGCAAAGAGAGGAAGAAGAGATTTAGGTCCTCAACAGTAAAGTGACCCAGGCTTCTAAACAGTTCAATTTACTTTAGGAGGTTGCACCATACCATACCAACACAGGGAATCAGTGGGATGCAGCATGGATGTAAGGGGCCACCTATGGACCCCTTTGCATGATCAGGGCTTTAGTAAGTTCCTTAGGACCGGGGGTCTATATTCCTTTATGGCCTGTCCATCTGTGAGCATATTGTCAGTACTCGATAAATAGTAAGGGGGAAGAAAGAGGAAATATACTGCATAAAAAAAAGAGAAGTAAAGCTGCAAGGCGACAGAAGAGAAATGGTGAAAAAATAAATGAATGAAATAAAAAACTAAGCATTTAAAGAGAAATGCAGAATTTTCAGGAGAAAAAAGAGGATTTTAATGAAAAATCATTTTTAAAATGTGTTGCACACACAGGGAGCCTCAGGGTGTTGTGCTTTAAGCAATAATTAAACAGTGTCTCCGTGAAGGAATTCAGAGGAAATCAGGCTGATTTTTTTCAAGTTTGTAGAAAATACATTCTGAAGGGACATATCCAATTTGCTTTGTGATCATTTCAAAACAAAGCTCACTGCTCTCACATGCTACTTCCATTTCTGGTTGCTTACAATAGAAGAACATTTGTTACTTGGATACATTCTCAGAGTTCTTTAGGAATCATAACTACATTCTTCCTTGCACAAGAGCATTGGCTGATATGATCAAATACTATTAGATGGTACTACTAGATTTTTCTGTCAAGTGGAAACTACTTTTGGGCAGAGAGGGGAGAATATGGTTATTTTTTGTTTGTAAGGAACTGACAAAACTGCTAATGAAATCAACTAAGACGTCATTAATATTATATAGCATTAAAATTCAGATCAGCTGCAAGCCCAAACTGAGCTAAGTGTCACTAGGAAGTGGTGGTAATGGGAAAAAAAATATACAAAATGGGAAACAAAGTAGCAAGTGAGTAAAATGTTGATAGTTTTAATTGGTCTTGTTTCTGCATATAGTGTGATTTACCCTTCATTTCTATATGTCACAATGGAAGGAGGAAAGTTGTGGAATCTGTTGTCTGTAGATTATTTTTATTAGAAATATTCAGAGAAAAAATACAAAAATAAGCTTAACACATAGCCCTTTTCCAATACAAAAAATTAGCATAAGTAACTACAAAATGTATTTATAAAGACACACCACTTTACAGATGTTCCATACGTGCCCCATATTTACACCTTTCTTCTGCAAGGGAGGGGAAGGTCAGGGCAAATCCACACACACAAAAATCCAGATTGTTAAACAGAGTTATTGTTTAGAAAACATTTTTAAAAGGACACCATTTTTTTTCCATGCATGCATCCAGAATGCAGAAGAGAACGAACTTAAATACAGAATACAACTTAAAACCAGTGTCAGTTTCTGTGTGATTGTTATACAGTGTAAGAGATGTTTCGGAGTAGCAGCTGTGTTAGTCTGTATTCGCAAAAAGAAAACAAGTATTAGTGGCACCTTAGAGACTAACCAATTTATTTGTAGCTCACGAAAGCTTATGCTCAAATAAATTGGTTAGTCTCTAAGGTGCCACTAGTACTCCTTTTCTTTTAGTGTAAGAGATGGAATTAACTGTGGAATGCAGGATGCTTTGTAATCCATAGCACAAGAATCTGTCACTAGAACCGGTGTGCCTCTCAAAGTATTTCTTTACATGAAATGCATAAATTTAGACTAGTCAGAAGTATGAAATGCCTGCAACTTGTATGGAGACTATTTAAAAACACCATAACAGAGGAGCAAACTAAATGTATACACCCAAATTAAAAGAAAAAAAAAAACACAGTAGGAGGGCCGAAAAAATTCCACTACAGCAAAGGAAAAGGAGCAGTTAGAGGTAAAAAGGGAAATTGGAAGTCAAAAACCAAAGAGGAAAATATAAAAGAGCATAAAATCTGGCAAGTCAAGTGTAAAAGTATAATAAGGTAGCCCAAAAAAGAATCTGAAGAACTACTAGCTAAGGACAAAAAACTAACAGTAAAAAAAAATAAATTTAAGTACATCAGAAGCAGGAAGCCTGCCAAATAGTCAGTATGGCCATTGGACTATCGAGATGCTATAAATTCTTTGCATTGGTCTTCACTTCAGAGGATGTGGGGGAGATCCTCATGTCACAATAAAAATTGCCCCCCCATGGGGTCCCCTGGGTAAGCACCAGTGTTGTATATGGCTAATATTTTTATATGCATTGGAAAGGATCTTGGGAAGGGTTAAAGGTGTGTGTGTGTGGAGTGAAAGATTCCTTTGCAGGTTGCAAGAGGCTGAAGGGGGAGGAAGGGAAAAAGGACAATCCAATTGTTAACTCGACAATCCAGCTAGGTCCAAAAATAATACACTAACTGCTGCCCAAGGCCAGCGTACACAAACAGGCTCTCTGCTGCCAAACAGCTGGAAGCCAGTATCTCAACCCCAGCCAGCTGTGAAAAAGGAGAACTGAGCCAGACAGAACTGAAGGGTTGCAAAACTAATAAGATTGCAAAGGTCAGCAAACTGAAACACAACAGTCTCACGACCCTGAAACCAGTGTGTTTTGGGGAAGCTAAGGGAGCCGCAAAAGGCTGGTTCGGACTGGTACAGAGAGCAAGGGGGTCTCTGGATGAAACGCCCCCAGAAGAACCCAGGGCTTAAAACCCTCTCAAGAGCTAAAGCAGGGAGATTTACAGCAGATCCTAGAAAACATATGCAAAGGGCAGAACTCTCATCTACCCTCCCCCTGTTCTTCTTAAGTTACACCCAGGCTTGGCCAGCCTTGGGTTGTGCGTGTGTAAGTATGAAAGTGGATTAGGGCTCGGGCATGAATGCTTTCTTCCTCCCTCTGAGTGATGTGGGGCACACCCATCACTCACCTCTGTTATTTGGTTAATAAAGCTTTAAACTTAGTCACTTAGTATGCTCCTTCATCTCCTCCCCTAAAAATCCTGCGGCCTCAGCCTAATCACCTGAACCCTCAGGCAAATTGGTAACATAAATCTGTCACACTCAGATCCTAGCCATTCTTTTTTAGATGACAAATCTGAGGAACTGTCTCAGACTGGGGTGTCAATAGAGAAGGTTTTGGAACAAATTGATAAATTAAATAGCAATAAGTCACCAAGACCAGATAGTATTCACCCAAAAGGTCTGAAGGAATTCAGATGTGAAATTGCAGAACTACTAACTGTGGTATGTAACCTATCACTTAAATTAGCCTCTGTACCAGATAACTGGAGGACAGCAAATGTAACACCGATTTAAAAAAAAAAAAAGCTCCAGAGGCAATCCTGGCAATTACAGGCCTAACTTCAGTACCAGGTAAATTGGTTGAAACTATAGTACAGAACAAAAATATCAGGTACGAAGCTAAACATGGTATGTTAGAGAAAAGAGTCAACGTGGCTTTTGTAAAGGGAAATCATGCCTTTGAGGGAATCAACAAACATGTGGAGAAGGGTGATCCAGTGCATATATATAGTGTACTTGCACTTTCAGGAAACTTTTGAAAAGATCCCTCACCAAAGGCTCTTAAGCAAAGTAAGCAGTCATGGGATAAGAGGGAAGGTACTCTCATTGATCAGTAGCTGGTTAAAAAATAGGAAACAAAGGGTATGAATAAATAGTTTTCACAATGGAGAAAGGTGAATAGCCGGGTTCCTCCAAGGATCTGTACTGGAGCCTATGCTGGTCAACATATTAAAAAATGATCTGGAAAAAGTGGTAAACAGTGAGGTGGCAACGTTTGCAGGCAATAAAAAATTATTCAAGATAGTTAAGTCCAAAGCTGACTGCGAAGAGCTACGGAAGGATCTCACTAAACTGGGTGACTGGGCAAGAAAATGGCAGACGAAATTCAATGTTAATAAGTGCAAAGTAATGCACGTTGGAAAACATTCCAACTATACATACAAAATGATGGGGTCTAAATTAGCTGTTACCACTCAAGAAAGAGCTCTTGAAGTCATCGTGGATAGTTCTCTGAAAACATTCAGTCAATGCGCAGTGGCAGTCAAAAAAGCTAGCAATGATAGGAACCCTTAGGAAAGGGATATATAATATGACAGTAACTATCAATCTCACTACACAAATCCATGATATGTCAACACCTTGAATACTGCATGTGGTTCTGGTTGCCACATCTCAAAAAAATTATATTAGAAATGGAAAACGTACAAAGAACAACAACAAAATGATTATGGGTATCTTCCATATAAGGAGACATTTAAAAAAACTAGGACTGTTCAGCTTAGAAAAGAGATTACTAAGGGGGGAATATGATAGAGCTCTAGAAAATAATAAATGGTATGGAGAAACTGAATTGGGAGATGTTTACCTTTGCATAACACAAGAACTAGGGGTCACCCAATTAAATTAATAGGAAGCAGATTTAAAACAAACAAAGGGAAGTACTTCTTCACACAATGCAGTTATCCTGTGGAACTTGTTGCCCTGGGATGTTGTGAAGGCCAAGAATAACTGTGTTCAAAAAAGAATCTAGTTCCTGGAAAATAGGTCCATCAATGACTATTAGCCAAGATGGTCAGGGATGCAACCCCATTCTCCAGGTGTCCCTAAACCTCCAGCTGTTTTTAGAGACATGATACTGGGCTAGATAGAACATTAGTCTGACCCAGTAGGGCCCCTCTTCTGTGACTTTTACCTACAGAAGACTGTTTTACCATTCTCTGTAGAACTGTTTCTATCCCTTTAATATATCTCAAAGGGTTACAACCTTTAGCAGAGACTGTAATGTAATCTCCTGCCCCAAGCCTGATGACTATGTAAACCACACCCCACTATTTCATGCAAAGCCCACTGCATTGCCAACTTAGCCTGAGAATAATCACCACCACATTTTGAATGAGCTATGATCCAACACTTACAACTGCTGTGTACTATATTCCAAAATAATTCGCATATGTTTTCTGTAAATATATCTTAGCCTGAAAATGCCTTTAAATGGCACCAACTGTTCCAATATAATTATAACCATAACTCCTGTCAGCAGATTAATTTCATTTAGCCCTTGCATCTGCAAGCTAACAATTTTCCAGGTGGATCGTAAATTCCTTCCTTGATCACAAAAGTCACAGGAAAAGCTAACAATTGTATTGTCCCTTTCAGATAATTTGAGGAGGTTTCAGACCATAGAGTGCATCACTTTCCTGTCCTCATCCTTTCTGATCTGCACATTTATCTTAGAACTGGCCTCATTTAAATTATATTTATAGTTTAGGCGGTAAGTTATCAGTGTTAGTCTCTTCTTGGGTTGCCATATAAGCATGTTTGGAGCCTTCTGTTTCTCCTTCTTGGATCATAATGTTTTATCATTTACAACTTTGTCTTTATTTTCATTTTGCTGCTGCTCATGCAGTGTCTTCCGAAAGAACAAATGCAGGAAAAAAACCACCTCACTTAAACTGATTTTCACAGCTGGGAATTCCTAGTTTCAAAAATTCTCACTATACTTTGTCGGAGCATAATTCTATCCAGTCTGCGGGTTTTGAAGAAAGTCTTTCAGAAACTCGAGTCAACAGAGATATAAATAAAATATCTAATCCAGCACAATGCATCAGCAGCTTTGCATCCTACAAGCTTCATGCATGGAACAAACAAAGAGTCAAAAAATATCAGTATAAGAATTTACGGTGGCAAGGAATTCCCTGTGAAAGGAAAGCTTGTGTAAAGCACTTTCCTTGCTCCTTAGCACAGCTCTACCTTTCTCCTCGGACTAGGTCCCAGCAGCCTGCAAGAATTACTAGAGAGAGAAGCTGGCAAGGTAATATCTTTTATTGGACCAACTTCTCTCTCTCTCACACCAACAGAAGTTTTCGAGCTAAACAGAGCTCTGAGATGACGCTTGTCTCTCTCACCAATAGAAGTTGGTGCAACAAAAAGATTATCTCACTCACCTTGTCTCTCTACTATCCTGGGACCCACATGGCTACACCACCACTGCATGCACTAATTACTGTAACTTTAGTATTGGAGTATTTGCTTTGCCCCAATACCTCATGTGCCTTGGAAGATGGATGGCTCTTTCCATTATCCTTAAATAAGTATTTGATGCATTGAAAGGTGGTGTATAATTGATGTCAGTTTTCCTCACCTCTGAGATTCCAACAAAATTAAAAGATGGCCATGGCTGTAGTGAAGATTTGACTGTGAAATACACATAAGAGGATAGTACTATGAAAACTCAGCAGTTTACCTTTTAACCTTTCTTAGACTTGAAGGGCATTTATCAAGCTTAGATGCATTCTGCCTAAGTGATCAAAAAGTATACAAAATGATTTTTGAAACATAGGGTATAGGAGAACAGGCATTTTAAAATGTTAAGTATCAAAGCTGAATGCAGGGATGCAGGGAAAATGTGTGGCACAGAAATTTAATACAACCCAAATAATATTAATTAAATGTTAATGTATTTGATTATCTTGACTGCCACTGAGACTCTTACCCCCACCATAAAAACCACCTTCTATCATCATACTCACACCAAATTTGAAAACCCAAATGAACAGATGCACAGAAAAACAAATTATATAGTTTTGGACTCCATTGGATGCAAGATGCTTTTGATTTCTAATCTACTGTGACAGGGTCTCTAGAATTGCCTGCCATAGAGACAGAGTGTGTGTGCCTTCGGATTCCTATATCCTTTGCATATAAAAGGTTGCAATTTTGCAGCTAATCTTCAAAGTAAGTTTCCTAAATCTCTATAGTACTTAAAATTTAATCTTACCTGTAATTAGTTTCATGTCTTACCGTCAGAAGGCACTTCTGCCAAAGCCATTTTGTTCACATTTTTCCTTATAACAGGAAGTCCTGTCTCCATCTACTGGATAAACTGCTGCCCTGTACTCATGTTCCAGGATAGGCTTCCAAAACTTCACTGTATGATTAGTGCTTATTAGAAGTAGGACTCAGTATGTTATAGATGACTGTTATAAAGTAGGAAGTGAGAAAGAACAGGGCATCATATCTTTGTAATTTCAAAAGGCAAACTGTTCCCATAATGGCTGAGAAGTGACTTCTCAAACTATTTCTTAAGGCAGAATAGCTTTTCCATTTGATTTACAATGAACTTATGATGTCTGGAAGCCTCAGCCATCTGTAGCAGGTAGAAGAAGACTGTTTCTTTCAACAAAGATTATCCAGTCAGGCAGATAATTGTAAACCAGGATACCCCTCTCAATTTTATTAACAACAACTGTTCATTAGCTTGATAAATGACCTCCAAGTCCAGGAAAGGTTAAAAGCAAGGCTATTTTAAATATTTGCCTGCAATGGCAAATATTGGGAACTGGTGGTGGCAGGACACAGAGACAAGAGTTCTTGAGGTCAACTGAATACATAGATCTTCAGGGGCAAGTTTTTTGAGACACAAGACTAGTAAGGCAATTGATACTTTGCAAATATCATTAGATTTAGGACTGAAAGGTCAAGAACTTGTTAGAAGCCTAGCTTTCTACTCTCCCGCAGTCTGGAGGGTTCCTTTCTTGTCCCTCAGAAAGCTGCTTCTTAGCAGGGAAGCAGAAAGAAGCTCTTCTGCAAGGAAGAGGCTCTCAAGGGATAGTAGCAGTAACTGAGTGCAACACTAATTGATGGAAGCAGAGAACTGTAGCTCAGCTGTAGTACAGCATTCTATCCAGTAGAGAAACAGACTTCTGCAGAAAAAGCCCAGTTTCAGCAGAGCTGCCTGTGTTGTGCTGACAGGCAGGCTTTACCAGGCGTGGATGCCCATTGAGAGAGAAACACTTTCCCACCAATGGTGCTAAATCCAAGGGAGTATCTGACCTCCTGCTTGTTGATATTATCTGTTATGTAATGGTGAACAGAATGAGAATGAACTGGGAGATAAAACAGTGCATACAGTGGGGAAAAGAATATAGATACATGGATTTTTGTTTGTTGGCAATAGTCCATATTAATAAAGGAAGCACTTACACATACAAAAATCACTTGCTGAACATTTTAATAGTTTGCGAAATATACAGCTATTAGAATTACCTAAATATCACTCATAATTAAATTACAAAAAGTTGGTATATAGCATATTCTATTGGTCTATAAAATAATGGACACGTTATACATCCCCAATACCCTCTGCAGTCCAGTAATGGCAAAAAACAAAGTATGAACCACAGTCAAACATATACAAATTAAAGGAGATAGAGTGACATAGTTTAGACATTTGAACCAAAGAAACTGAAACCAGACTAGGTACATTCATCAAGTACAATAAATTTAGCATTGTAGTTTTTAAAGTCACCAGTTAATAACACAGCTTTAGGTGCACTTTCACATGCTTTCAAATACCTTCCAGTACAGATCCCAGAGTAATAAAGTGCCTTTGTTCACTCTAGTTTCACTTATATGCAGGTGCAATATACATCACACTTGGAAAGCATTACTTCATAGCAGATTTATTAATATCTCATTGAACAGATTAGTATCAAGTTCTAATGTTTATACAATTTAAAACAAGGTGTTTTAAAAGTACATTTGTTCCTGGTTACCACTCTTCTGCATAATCTCCTTATTTCTATAGGATTTCATATCATCAAAATGATTTCCAACAAGAATTAACTCCAAATATGTGGGGTCCATCTTTATGAAATAAAATTATGGCAAAATATTTCCTGAAATTCACTTTTCCTATAATTATTTTTTTATTTTACTGTGTCAATTATTACGAACATTTGCAATTTGGAAGTTGTAATGTTCACTGGTGCTTTAATTAACAATTTATGTACAATGGCAAATGTGCAGTATTTGGCCTGTGGACATGTAATTGAATGAACTTCACATAAGACTTTTACTACAATATGTTTGTAATTCAATGGACTGCATGAGCAAGTACCACAGGAATGAGACACATGAAAGCTTAAAGTCTTTGGACATTATCTGTAATAGTTACTTGCATTGCACGATTGAGGAGATGTCCCGCTCATTGTAAACGATCCTTTACTGCTTTCAGCTGTACTACTTTAGCCACCCCAAGCCCAGCACTGAATATTGATTACATTAAAACAACAGTCTTGTTTTCATGCACCATGCTTTGAAAGGTTCTCTTTTAAACACAGACACAGCTAGTTTCATAAAACCTAAGGTAACTAGTTTCCAACCAGATTACATTTCAGATTACATTTTTTTTTGACGGTGACAAATGTTAATGTACAATTGCATTTTCCATATTATTTAAAGCATTTGGGCAATGTTCTCCAGTATGTATGTGTACCTTATATGGATATGAGACTTCTTTAAAAAAAAAAAAATTTAATGACCACATCAAAATCCTCTTTAAAGCATTCCATTATGATGTTTTAGATGCTACATATGTGAGGTCACCAAAGGTATCAAAGCAGGAGCTGAAGGCACTCAGCAGGGAAGATTATTGGAAAAAGTATAAACAATTAAATAAGCAAATAATAGTTTTTAAATAGCAGATCTGGACCTGTTTACATAGAAGGCTATTAAACTAGTCCAACTCTTAAAAAAACTGATAACAAACCTAAAATTGTTAGCCCATACCAGACATGTTAGTGGTTCTACCCTTTCTTCCTCTTCCTAGACTTCATATTATTTCCAGTTTAAACAGAACATAAAATAGTTTCAATGGTATTCAAAATTTTTTAGGTTGCAAGTAACAAATGTTCACATCCTTATGTAGTTCATTCTTTTTTGTTGTCATGGACTAAGGGCCTGATCTTGCGTACTTTCTTATCCAGAACTCCCACTGAAGTCTATAGGAGTTCTCTGTACACAATAAATACCTGATTGGCACCCTAGGCATACAGTATATGATGACATTACTTTGGAAACAAGTGTATTGACTTATGCCAATAACCTGATTACTCTGTTAATCCAAATCAAGTAATCTTTCCTACTCAACAGTCTATAAACCCCACATGGAAATGTAGTGTTATTTAGAAGCAAAAATACAGTCCAACTGCACACGAGGGAAAAAATTAATAGTTTGAGAATATTACAAGCTCCATGTTAAACTCTGTTCATACAGAAGATTTTATAGTTTTAACTTGTAAAATTAGTTGAATAAATTATTCAACAATTCATAATGGCATAATAATTTCCAACTTCACTTGAATCTATGCAACAAATTTCACCAATATCCAAAAATATCAAGAATGTAAATGCTTTGTTATAAAAATGTATACAATTTAAATTGCTATTAGGTAAACCTGTACACAATTCCCACAATTACATAGCTAGAAAGTCTTTAGACGATATTCACAAAAAATACATTTAAGCAACATTTTCATGAATTTTCCCTTTTGACAACTGATTATTTCGTAAGATCAAATGTCTTTCATGCTTATTGCTTAAATCAAAACACTCATTTAGTCAGATTTAATCAACAGATAATAGTGATCACGTATTACTCCAGTCAATGATTACCTATTTCTATTTAGCAGAAATACCCATAAGTTTCACTAATATTTAAGTGAAGACTACTGAGTAACTGTTCTCTATATTGTACATTTCATACATGTATAATATGGGGATCGTAAAGAGAGGACACAGACCATTTGAAAAATTAGGCTCAAAAGAATCAATGCTAAAACACAAGCATACTGGTCAGCGTGTCTTCCTTTTGTTTACTGTTGATTTTTGTAATCAGTTTACCAATGAAAGTCACAAGGTACTGGTTTCAGTGATCTAACTACATTTCCACCTAAAACTGAAAATGTTGATTTGAACTGCACAAGACACTACTATATTAACCTAAAATGTGCAAAAATAGTCTGAATGTAGTAATTTTGCAGGCTTAAACTCACAGGAGATACTATGTTGAAGCACTTCCACAACAAGCATTCAGCTATACCTAATTTCCTGATTAAAAATACTACTTTTATATTCTTTGTTGCAGTTTTAATTAATAGAAAATATATCTGTAATTTCTGTTACAAAAGGAAATAATTATTTAGATTTTATTCAAAATAGTCTGACAATTTTACACTATTCCAAGTGCATTGCCTGCCACAATCAACACAGCCATAATCAACACTAAAAGGGCATTCAAACACTTCAGACATATATATTACAGTACAGACAGGAGTGCACAAGCATTTCTGACTAGGAGAAGACAGATCATTTTCCAATAACAGGTTCCTTGGAATCAAAAGTCTGATTTCCCTCGCACATATGTAGTAATGTGCAACAGAGATGAATTACAGGTGAGAACTCAAATGCAGCTATAAAGTGGGTTTTCTACTGCTTTTTCTATAAAGCATTTTGAATATAATTGGGAAAACTGCCATTAACAAGCTAAAATACTCTAATTGCTGTAAACAGGCTTGAATAGTGTTAACTACTTGAAGGATAGAACAAAACAGTAACCCACAGAAACAAGAGCACAACTGCAACAAAATGAAACTTTCCCAGGAATATGACTTAAATCAATACTCCTAACTTCTGGTGAGCATCAGAGAGTCTAAATTTGAGCTTGTAAAGGAAATGCCACCAAAATATAAATATCCTTTATTATTTTCCTTTAGCCTTCACTACACTTTGCATAAAATTTCCATTAAAAAGACTATGTTCCTATTTTTGAGCAATTATTTTTCCATGCTTTGAAGACATCTTGCCTTGCAAATTGCTTGTTTTAACACTAAGGTATTATCAAATATTAACTAAACAAAAATCCAACAATTTAGTCTACAACCTATTGTGTTGTACTTTTATTTTGCTTCTAATTAAATAAGTATCTCAGCATCTAAATGTTGAGACAGCCTGATATAAAAACTAGTTAGACTGAAAAGGCAATTATCTCTTTCCAATATACAAAACTGTTTCTAACAAAATTTGCAAAGGGATTTGTACAAATGAGTGCACAGTGCATAACACTATATTGAGAAGCAAGGCCACATTAAATCCATATTCAGAATTAATAAATATGTAATTCCAAGAGCAGAGTTCATTCTAGCCATTTTATTTTGGGGGTTTAACTTCAGCATAAATCACCTTTCACAGCATGGATCACAACATTCTCAGCACCTCTTCCTCATATCGCATACTGCTGTGTATGCAAATTAGGACAGCAGCATAAACAGCACGTAAAGGGGCACACAAAATATACTTGGGATATTCCATCACAAAACTAATGCATATGAATCTTTATTTTGCCTGTACACAAACACAGATTTGCTTTCAAATGACATAGCTTGCTTGTGTGTCAGTAATAAGGACCAAATTTAGCCTTGGTGTAAGTAAGGTACAACTCCAGTGAATAAATGAAACCATGCCAGATTACACTGGGGTTAAATTTGGTCTTACAGTTACAAGGGCTCCTCTGCATGTCCCACTCATGGCGTCTATTAGGCATTACCCTATAGTGGAACTCTGAACATTTAATAAAAAAAATAAATAAAACCTATAGGCAGAGGAAATCACAATCTGTAATAAATGTTCCTTTTAAAAATGCCATGTTTTGTTTTGCTTTTTTTGATATGTCATTTTTAGAAGAAAGGAGTCTGATGGAAGTTCTCCAGTCCTCCATTTAATCACAATGGCAGATATTCCACAAATAAAATGTAATTAAAAGTACGTTTCAGAAGACAACCCAAACAGGCTTAGGAATTTTACATCAAAAACAAGATGGGATTTCTAGATTTTTCTTTTTCCTTTTAAAACATAAATAAAGACTTCTCAGGCAAATATACAATTAAAGTCATTTTTGTTTATGATTCTTTAGTCCAGCATTTCAACAGCACTAACACATTAATTACATTGTACCCTGTGGACGATGAACTTACATTAAGGGCTACCCATGAGAAAGGGGAAGCTCCTACCAGTTTTAAGAATGCAGCAATATCATACCTTTTCATTACAAAGCACCACTTGATATGCTGGTTACTAAATTAGAATTCAGCGTGTAAATAGGATTTCTCTCAAAGTAGGGTTACTCCAGTTTTAACAATGTTGTAATTACGGAGGGCAATATTGAGGACATCAGCCTAGGCTTTCTAGTTTTCTGCCTATCTTCCAACAACCGGTTAATTTAGATATGGCTCAGTGTTAAGGCTAGGTGGACAAACATCATCTAACCTAAAGCAGTTATGGGGAGCTACCTCAACCATTTGTTATGAGATAGCACTTTTCCTTTGATTTGGGCAAAGCATGTTTCATTATATTTATTCATATATCCACTATCACCACTGCTTGAACTTCCTAAAAATTGTATACTGTCATACTTTACTAATCAACTACCAATTAATTTTCCTGAGTAAGAGTATAAAAAGTTAAACCCTTCTACCAAAAGTACAAAGACAAATAAAATGTAGTAGAACAATACAAACCCAGTTATACAACATTACAAGTGCAGAAATTCTTTATGTTGTTGCTTTTCATTATCATTGGCCCCCACTAAAATCCATAACAAAGAATTTAGTTATCCAAAATATTTTGAAGTACAGTAATTAAATTCTTCAGACCATAAATGTAGCCCTGGTCCTTTGTGTTACTAGGAAACACATGAGCAAAATCTATCATTCTAACTTCTACATCTGCATTTTCCTTTATCTCTTTGGGCATATGGCAGAAAACCTTTTCCAGTTGGGGTATAACATTTCCATTTAGATGTTCTTGGGAAATGCAAGTGCTGCTTTTCCATACATTGTCTTGCTCCAGGTTTTCAGCTTTTAGTGAGATCTGACTGTGGTTCCTCTTTGAATATGCCTTTTTGTGAAATGCATAAATTTGAGGCAAGTTTTTACCTACAGAGGCCTCTACTTTTCCATTCTCTGTAGAATTTATTACATGAATATTATTATTATACTCCAGTAAGTCTCCATCTTGTAACACTCCTTTAGGCACTACTCTCTTCTCTGCTAAAGTGCCATCACTCAACCTTGTGGCCATCAGCTGACATGAACCTTCATAAACAAACAGTAATGAACTTGCATAGAAGGTAAGCTGCTCCTGGCTTTCAAACCACTGCAAGATTTTTTCAATCTTCTGAATACTGGCAGCAACAGCATCTTTTCTTAAGCAGTACCCATTATGAAAAAACCTGGACATTCCTGAAAAAAGGAAACAAACTTTCAGGATAAGTAAGTTTACAGTATATGTATCGCTTTTAAAATCAACATTAAAGGGGATTTTTTTCCTTCTGTTAGGGTAATAAGTTTTTGGGCCCAAATCTGTTCTCATTGATTTCAGTGGTTCAAAATCAAGATGCATACAAAATGTTCCTTTCTGTACACACTTAACATTCAAACAAATTAGAATTATATTGTATATCTAATAGTAGCATATCTAGCACTCGTTTTAAGTATAAAACTGAAAGTATTGAAAATTGACAAATTTATTCACAGAACAAGTGCAGCAAGGAGACCAGCCAAATAAATTGTCAACCATCTCATACTATAAATGTGCATCAATCTTTTTGTGGGGAGACCAACGCTCCCAGGAAGAGCAAGCAGTTTGGTCTCCATGCTCAAGTAGTCCTTGGTTTCTTTACTAAGACAGTCAACAAGGTGACAACTTAGTGCAGATGTGGAAGAACTTTTGTTAAATGGACATGTGTCAATTAGGAATTGGTTTGAAATAAAGATCACAAAGATCACTAAACAGTCATATGGTGGCAACCTTTGTTGTGTACTGACCTGGTCCAGCTTTGAACAGGCTGGTTTTAGAGAGAAATATTTTATTCTGAAACATACAAAGGCCACTGCACCACCCATTCTGTTGCAGTTATTTAGGAAGTTGATACAGGTTCATTTTAAGATGCATGTTCAGAAGGTAAGGGTGGGCTTAAACTGAGGAAAACTGAAGTAAGTAAACATACATTTACAGCAGCCTTATCATAAAAGGACATAATGCATGCTCGGTTATATGATCTTTCAAAGGTAAATTTTTATCATCTGATGTTGTGTATTTAACACTCTTGTGAATTTATTCTACTAAATCATATTGGCACAGAATAATTTACTTGTATTCTACCACAGATTACCTCCTTATTCACAAGAAACAAATGTTCTGGGATGTTTACTATAATCTGCAGAGCTATTTAGGCCAAATGCAACAGCTCAAGTTTACTTGGACTATCACTGACTAATTCAAATGCCACCCGAGCCTGCTGCAGATCCAGCAGGTTATCCAGTGCACAGGGGTCCACAAGAAAACAGAAAATATTTAGAGTCAAATTGCCTATTCCTATTGTGCACATCCATCCACATATACTTTAATTCACTTACCATCTTTTATTGTTTCTTTTGTTAAGCTTCTTCCATAGTGCTGGTTTTGTGTCTCATAATTGTCAGAATGAATATGGTAAACCTGCAAAAAACAAAGGGAATTCTGAATTCACCCAGAGCAGCTGATATTCCTGTATAGCTATGAGTCATGTAACAGACATACTAGGAAAACTTTGACAAACTTGTCCCAGTGAGTCATAATACCAGATTTTAAGAGGTCAACACTGCCCTCTTGTGCTCTATTATGCCAATTATCAATCTGATCCAATTGTACTTTTTAAGAACACAGACTTTTGTAGTGATGAAATACCCTCAACCATCATTATCAACATCTTGGAAGCAAGCACTTTATAGTGTGGTCTAACGTGGATTTATTTGGCAAACCAGAAAACAACATTCCACTACAGGTTTAACTACTTGCAGTACGTTATTCCCACAGTAAAATACTCTGGTGTAAAACAATAAAACTCAACAAGCTTCTAAAAATCAAGCCTAATTTTACAATTTCATAATTTTCAAAGTATTTCAACAAGTTTACTAAGATAAGGAGTAATGTGGTTCCCTCTGCCAAACGGTAGCAGATTTTCAAACCCTGACAGGTGAGTTTTCCATTTGGAACTGAAATTGGTGTCATCTATCAGATTTTTTTTTACGTATTGTCTGCACTGCAAAGCAGTATGTTTTAGCAAAAGCAGTACAAGCCTTCTAGCATGGATGCAGTTATATCAGTATAATGGTGCCTAATACTGTATAGTTTTCAGAGTAGCAGCTGTGTTAGTCTGTATCCGCAAAAAGAAAAGGAATACTTGTGGCACCTTAGAGACGAACAAATTTATTTGAGCAAAAAAATTTGTTAGTCTCTAAGGTGCCACAAGTACTCTTTTTCTTTTTGCTAATGCTGTATAGTTATTCCCATACCGGAAGGAGAATAAGCTGTATATACAGGAACAGGAATATGCCGTACCACATAACTGAGTCACAATAGAGTTTGCTCTGGTGTAACTATTTCAGGTTGTTTTTTTTAAATTGCAACCCTAACAGACAATTATACCAGGACAAAACTTGCTGGTCAACCAGATCTTCATACAATTATTTTATTTACAACATTTACACAAAGCCTTGCTTTTTGAAGCAGGGATGTTTAACAATGTGGCAAATAGGGAGTTGCCTCTGGCAGAAACCTCATGCCTGGCACCTATGCCCTGTCCCAAGAAACAATGCTCTCGCATTCTCTCCAAACAGAACTCAGAGATCTAAACAAACTGGCCTTGTCTTCACTGCATGCTAACCTCATGCTCACTCCCCCCGCCCCCGCATTTTCCCCCGAATGCTGCATAGATTCACTCATCCACATTGCTATCAGTGCCACATGGCAAGGCAGCCACCATGTTCTGAACTGAAAGGCTGACGAGGTAGCTGTTATCATGTGTTGGTACAAGGTTAATGCAGTTAATAGGTGCAGCCATGGGCATCCACAATAAATTGAGGTATCATAGTCCTCCAATCCCTTCCTATAATCCCACTGGGTATCCATTCCTATCCACGTTCATATCTCTCTGCTCAGTGTCCATGATCCAACTGATTGCTGTTGCTCCTGGCTTCCCCATCCCATATTTGAAACAGCATTACAATGGCCCCTGATAAGCCTGCACATCAGCATGCAGCCACCTGGCCATATGAGCACACCAGAATCTTGATGCAGCTTTGAGCTGACGTGAGTAAAACTCATCACTTGAACAGTACAAAGAGGAAAATCAAACAAAGATATATCTAAGAAGCTGTGAGAAGAACACGGGATCAAGCAGAGCAGACAGCAGGGCAACAAGAAAAAGGGGCTGACTCAAGGTGAGCAACTGGAAGTCCAGGTATAAGAAAAAGAAATCAGTGGTATCCCTACACCCATCTGCTTTACAAAGAACTGGACCATATTCCAAGCACCTATGTGAGCAGGAAGGCCCATTTCACCACACAATCATCTGTAGAGCTGGGATGGGTGAAGGCTCAGAGACCAGAATCTCTGAATAACAGGACATATTCCTTCATGTATCCCAAGAAGAGCGCAAAGTGGTGGAGGTTTCCCAAACTTAAAAAGCAGGGGAGGACTCAGCATCTCAGGTCAGTAAGATAGAGGCTGCTATCTTTTTTATTATAAATAATTCTATGAAATAATAGAGTGGTTTCTTAGCCTATAATTCTAGCTTTGGCTTCACTTGAGGGAGGATGTAACAATTATACTCGCCTCCCAATTCCCTCTCTCCCCACCGTATTCTCAATTCCCAAGTCACGCTGTTCAATATGGTGTACAAGCAGAAAAAAATCTAACCAGCACTTACAGCTGATGAATGCAATAGCTCATTTAATGAAAATGCTTTAATATAAAAGTTAGGAAGTTTGTGGCCACATCTCAACTAAAATGTAAATTGTCATAACATCCCAAACACCTGCATGGTAAGATACCAAACCAAACTTACCTGCATGGTAAGATGGTAAGATACCAAACCAGTACTGCAGAAGCTGGTTTATTACTGTTCTGATTTTGGTCCATTTTACTCACATACACACACACCTCTGGTCACTCTGTCTGCTCCAGTGCACCAGAAAGAAACCAGATAAACACCAATGATTTATTCATTGATTTGTATTCTTTAATGTATGCATAAACATTAAATCTGAAAACAAGGCAACAACCTCCATGCACCATACAATTCAAATGTGCCATGCAACCTCATTATTCAGCCCGTGTGTTCTCCCCATGTAGCTTAAATATATGCAATCATAAATGACATCCCTTATGGCGTTTGGTATAGCAGATCCTGTAGCACTCATTTGTTGGTTGTCTCTAAATACACCCCAATTCACAATTCTCAGCAACCCTGTCCATTCAAAAGTATTTCCCCTCATGCTCATGTATATTGTGAGGCATACAACATGCTCTAATCACACATATGACAGATATGCAGATGACAGAACGAGTAGTAATGGTCTCAAGTTGCAGTGGGGGAGGTTTAGATTGGATATTAGGAAAAACTTTTTCACTAAGAGGGTGGTGAAACACTGGAATGCGTTACCTAGGGAGGTGGTAGAATCTCCTTCCTTAGAGGTTTTTAAGGTCAGGCTTGACAAAGCCCTGGCTGGGATGATTTAACTGGGAATTGGTCCTGCTTCGAGCAGGGGGTTGGACTAGTGACCTTCTGGGGTCCCTTCCAACCCTGATATTCTATGATTCTATATAGCATTAAATATGCTACAGTCCAAACAAGTCAGTCAGCAGCACCATCATGCCTTTAGAGAGACATGGTGGGCTGGTAGTATCTTTTATTGAACCAATTTTTGTAACCATTTAATGATCTCCTGCATGGGTTCCAGTGTGGTGTGGTAGGTGACAACTAGGGACATGTAGTTTGAAGACCCCCTCGCCCCATATTGAAGTAGATTTCTCTCGGGGTATTTGAGCAGTCCATTTCATGATGACTTATTTCTCTGGTGGAATGTCCTTCTTTGGTGTATGCGACTTTAAGCATCTTAAGATGTGTATCCCAGACTTCTTCTCTGAGTATATTCTGTGGTATCTGAGTGCCTAGCTGTAGTTATCAGATTTCTTTGGTGTGTTTGGCATGCTTACTGGTATATACTTAGCTTCAGCAATGGAACCCTAAAGATGACAGTGGTGTCCAGGAAGTTGATACTAGTGTGGACGTATTCTAGAGAGTTCTCGCCTCTAGTCAGCCAAAGACACATTCAACCACTATTCTGCACTGGCTCAGCATGTCGCTGAAGTGCCTCTTGTACTGCTGGCACACATCAGGATAAAGCTGTAAGCACCAGGGCAGCAACCGATATGCTGTGTAGCCTAAAATCACAGTTGGCACAGACAACCCTTGACGACTGTGCTGGTAGCAAGATGACATGGCAGCTTAACTGTGTTGAAACAGGCCAGAGTTATGGAACATCCTGGCATCATGCACATCCTGTCAGTGCATGCAGTGTAGGTGTCCATCAACATGCCATGTGGTCCACAAGGGCCTGCATAACGATGAAGTAATACCCTTTCCTGTTAATATATTGGCTTGCTTGAAATGGTACATGTATCCCACCAATTGCACCTACCCAGTTTGGGAAGCCCTTCTATTCAAACCCCACCATTATTTGAATGTGGGGCCAGCAAAGCATTAGTTGCCTTGCAAACCTCTATAACTGCTGCACCAACTGTAGATTTCCCAACCCAAAACTGGTCAACAGATCTATATAGCAGTCTGTGGTTGCCAATTTCCCTAGACTGGTGGCAACACACTTTTGAACCTTTACTTGTTCTCTCATGTGATTGCTTGGCAAGGCAAATGCCAGGGCAGGGTCCCTACAAAGCCCCATGAATGTGTCCTCCTGTGAAAGTGCTAGGCCCACTGCTGGTCATCCTATGCATCCTATAATGCAGTCCCTTCAGTGTGTGCTTCTGTTCTTGGCCCAGAAGTGGCAATCTGCATAGGGGTCCTCTACCATTAAAAATTGCATTAGCTCAGTTCACATTGTTCCATTCAGTGGCGGCTATTGTGCTACTTCTAACAGCAAATTAGAAATGTCTTCTCCATTCCAAGACAGATTCTGAAACCCCTGCCAAAGTGCCTGGCAGCCGCCTGTGAAGAGGCACAAAAACCAAACACTGCTTCCATAAAAAGCCTGGGTCCTGGTAATTAGGGAGAGTAGAACCCATACCTTCAGCATGTAACATCGCACCAGTAACATGAACACCCTACTTGACAAAAGGTTAGTGCATTAAACTCTGTCTCCTTAATTAGTCTGAGTGCAATGACCCCTAATGGCAAAGCATTAAAATATTCTGAAGAAATTTTGTTTTAAAGCCATTATGCCTCTTTCAGCCCTTACTCAAGCAAAATGCCAAATGACCTCAGCATTTTGCTTTAATGAGACCCATTATATTTTTCTTTGGGCACCCAATGTCTCTTCTTTACACAGTGTCCCTTCCAAATGAGGGCCCTTTATCATTTTTTGTTTTTTAACAGTTAAATATTCTACAGCACATTAATTGTACACCCATCCACAACATGGTCCATGAAACAGATTACCTCCCAGTGGATCCTATACATCACCTGCAATACATACATATATCCACTGACATTCTGAGAGTCATTCCATCTCTAACTCAGACATTATTCATCCCAGGATGCGTACTTGCTAATAATTTTGTTTATTTTACCATTTTAATGACAAGACTCCAAAATGGACAGCTGAAAAATTAAGGAGAGCTGCTGCTGTTTCACAACCATGGTAAGATGTGTTCTTTGGAAGAAAAAGCATCTAGTTATTGTCACATTCTGGGGTGCAATTCGGACCAATGATGGATTGTGTTACCATTTGTCCTGTAACCCTGGTGCCTCACAATGCTTTGTTATTGTAGCTCGCAATCTGGGCTGCTCACAACCAGCCTACCCTGAATATCTGCGCAGAACTGCAGCCCTAGTCCAGCAACCTGCCACCACCACACCAGCCTCAGACTGGATTCCACCACCCTTGGTTATAATCAGCAAGAGGACCCCAACACACCCCAGTCCTGAACTTCCCCAGGCCTGTGTGCTCTGATATGTCCAGCCCTCTCCTGCAACGTACAGAGGAATAATAAGATCCATTTACTCTTTTAAAGAGACAACACCCACCAGTTTGCCACATTAACTGGAGTTGACATTCACTCTTGTACAAATACAGTACTGTTGGTTCATATTAACAGTAAAACAGGTTTATTAAAAAAAGAAGATAGGATTTAAGTGAGTTCAAGTAAAAGAGAAAGTCAGAAATTATTACCAGCAAATAATAGTGAAAACACGTATCTAAGTCTAAAATTTAATCTATCAAGTTTTGATTCACGACTTTGTTCAAGCTGGCCTCTCTCACCCAGTCTTCCAGCAGGATGGTGACTGGCACTCTCCTCAGTCAGAATCTCTTCCAGAGGCACTGGTGCCTTTGTCTTCTTAGGGGAAAGAGAACTTTGGGTTCTCTGCTCCATTCTTTTATAGTCCAGCAAACCTTTGAAATAGATTCTTCTGAAGGTTACCCCTCAAAGCAACATTTATTCAAGCAGTGAGGAAGACAACATGGAGTCTAATGGTGAAGAAGATGCCATGGTCTCTTTTCCCCATCGCGGCTGTTTTTTCTGGAACGTGAATTGTTCTGTTCCCTGTCATCTCCTCCCCCGGCTGTCTTGATGATCCTGTTTACCACTTATATATACACACTGGGGGTAAACACACATTCCTTTGTTTAGGATAGATGAGTTTAACAACTTTTGTGTAGGCAGGGCTGTCTGGTTTAGAACATGTGCTAAGGACATCATACAAGGGGGGGGGGGGAGTTCATAATTTTACATATATTTCACCATGATATTATTGAACAACAAGTTAATAGTTTTCAAGTGATACCTCACAATGCATATGTTGTACAAATATCATTACAACAGCATGTAGGGTGTGAATACAAGGGTACTTTGGATAACAGTTATGTAGATGGTCTAACTGGAGTTGGGTGCAAACTTTTTATTCCATGATGCCTATGACAGCCTGTTTTTGATACAACCATTTCCATGGGTTTTAAAGGACAAGGGAGTCACCACACAGTTACTGTCCAACACTAGTCAGAAAGTTACCTGGTAACTATTTAGAGTATTGATTTATACAGTATTCCTACAGTTCAAAAGAAAAGAACAGTCAGGTCCAGTGAATGGATATTTTAGCATTTTAATGTACCAGACTGTTACAGTTACTAATATATTTCTCAACCTTCCTGTACACTAATACAAATATGGTGAGGCTACCCAAGTTACAAATGGATTTAGCTGTAATTCCTCCACTATATCTTTTTTAAAAAACTACATTTAAAGAATGTCTAGTCGAAAGAAATATATATAAAATTAGAGTTAGGAATTTTGTTTCCAATATCTAAGGACAGTTAACCATAAAGATGGTACTCAATTCTATTCAAAAACAACTTTTCTGGATTCAATATAAATGACCTACTGGAGCGGTCTAAAAAAGTCTGACATCTCAAATACAACAGTTCCTTTTCTGATAATCAGTGGAGTTGAAACCCAGGATCTGATAGGAATACGCCTTACTCAATCATTACCTTGTGCCAAACAACAGTAATAGTTGCATTGTTACAGCTGTATTCCTCTCTGTAACCAACTCCTTCTCCATACCCAGCACAATTAAAACAACCTGACTTCTTGTTCAACCATGTTTTCTTCCCACTCAGATGTTGTTAACAAGACTCCCTTCCCCAAATGTATTTGCCTCTGGACCAAACTGTTTCAACCCAGGTGTTGCAATCAACAGCACTAGTTCATTTCTGTCAAATATATTAGCCAAGCCAAACTGTGACCTTCTTCATAATGCAAAAAGGGATTAGATAGGAAAGATCTCTATCCACCCTCCTCTTTTCAACTATATTTCACTGACTGCAAGGAGTATGCCCACCTGATTTCCATTCAACATCCCAGGGGAAGGTAAAAATCTAAAGGTCCCTGCCAAAATCCCCTAAAAGAAAATTAGTTTCTTCAAAGTTAGCTGCCATTTTTGCGCTATGCATATAACCAAGAATCACTGTAAGTATCTGATCCCACTAGACCCCAAACAAAGACCATGCATCTGGTTCTTTGTGGACAGATCTGTGAACCAATGAGGAGCCCCAAGTTAATGGGTTTCCACATGGGCAGACCCAGATGCACAACTGGGGCGCAGTACACCAGTCTCTTTTTAAACAGATGTTAGTAATGTGGATTCTACAAGAGAAGGAGGCAAAGAAATTCAGATAATGATTAACTTCCAAAGAAAACCCTCCCCATATGAACTTAACCAGGACTTTGTTCTTGTTTCCAGGCGTGTCAATGTGTTATCTTATTTCTGTTATCTTATTCCTTATGTGTGAGAGATCTTTTTTAAGTAGTTTTAGTTAATGTTACATATTTGATTTAATGTAAATCTCAAATTCAAAAGAAAAGGTGGATCCAATATTCTCCTTTTAAAATGTTTAATATATTAATAAAATGACTGGGTTGAAAATTTGCGACTCCAACTTCAGATATTAAGTTGTAAAACTGATTTGCAGAACTCAAGGCAAATATTACATTATATTAGTTATAGTAATCCAGTATTGATTTTCAGGGCAAGACAGTGAAATGTACAAACTGTTGAAAACCATAATCTATGGTTGATCTCCCCCCATCCTCTACAGACCTTCATCTAAATATTTATCAAATAAAGTACTATTTTGGTTTCATAAATATCTAGATTAAATATTTTTCAGACTTCTTGAACATCTGTCAAAAATTAGTTTTATAAATGTGTAAATTAAGCTTCATTACTGATTCTGAAAACATTTAAAGGATGATCACTTATTATTCAGGAGTGCTTTTACATATAAATATATTTTATAAAATATAAATATATATTTTATTACAATTATACATACAGCTTTTGCTTACATAAAGGTGTCTTTGCTCTTACAGCAAGAATCTTAAATATTAGTAGCCTGCCTGCTCACAAGATTGGAAAAGCCAAGCAGAAAGGAGCGTGTGACATGATGAAACACAGCAAGCAAACAAATATTGAGACATATCTTCTTTTGATGCAAATCAATATAGTTCCATTATACCAGCAGAGGACCTGGGCCCCTAAGGTTTGACAAGCACTTCTTATTTTTTTTATTTGGGCGGGGGAGAGGCCGGGGGGATTAAGTATTTGAAAAACCTCTAGGAACTCTTTTTTATTCTCTCATTCTAATACCCTTAATCTCTAGTAATGGCTGGTACTGTATTGTTATTGACAAGGACTGCAAATTCACTTTGAAAGGTTGACATATGTTTTATTTTTTTTTTGCACTGACACGATTAAGGTACAAAATCTCACTACTGCTGAAAGTCAGAAAGACACAAAGTGTACAGTTTGTTCTCTGGTTTATAAACAGTAGTTCTGGTTTATGTGCACACTGGTTTAAGAGAACAGCTCTGAGTAAGCATACAATTAATTAAGTGAAGACACAGTTTGAATATACAGTTTTAACTCGTAACAAAGAACGCTTCAGTACCAACTTATGGACTCAGAACGGAGTTCTGTGAACTAGTTCAGTGAAAAAGCAGAATATAATTGAGGATTCCTATGAAAAACGTTCCAAATTATGAAATATCTCAAAATGTTTTCTGTATGATCTGTAGTCCAAAACATTATTCCACAGAGTAGCTAAGCTTTCAAGAGCAGTTAAGATATTCATGCTGTACCATAACCTTTCAATAAGGGGGAAGGTGGGGGTGAGGTCTCTTTGCCTCATGCATTATTTTTTATATTATCGTAGCACATAGGAATTCCACTCAATGATCAAAGTCCTGTTGGACAGACAATGACAAAAGTCCCTGACCTAGAGAAACTAGAAGTACATATTTTTAACAGCCAGGACAATTAACCTTTGGGACTTTTAACAGGCAATGTAGTGGATTACCCAACACTCAGAACCTTTAATCAAGAAGAGATGCCTTTCTAAAAAAATCTCTTTTAGTTCAACCACAATTTATTGGACTGATTTTTTGGAATTACTGTATCAAATTCTGTGGCCTACATTCTGCCAGACATCAGACTAGACAAATGATCATAGTGGTCCTTCAGACCTTAAAATCTATGATTTACAATCTAGATGTTAGATAGGAAATTACAGGTGAGCAACACAGACAAATAGGGAGAAGATGGGAGGACAAGGGAACTAACTAAACAGTTTTGCAGAAAATCAAAATCTTGGCTTGTCGCTTGCCATAATCAATCATCTTGGATTTGACTTCCAGTAAGTTTCTCTGAGTTTTAGTCTCAGAAATTTATACTCATGAGTATGTAGGATAATGTGACCTGTTACGGTTTTCACCACATTAGTGTCAAAAGAGTATGAAAAGTGAGTGCAAGATTTTTCAACAGCTCCATTACTAGTCTCCCTTCATTGTCTCACAAATTTTGCTACAGTGTATTAGATACAATGAGGTCTACAATCACCTCTAGAGATAGCTTTCAACAATGAAAGAAATGGTTTCAGTTGAACTCAGTCAAGATAATTAACAACGATATCTGGGTCATGGAAACTTTCCATATGCTGGAAAGAAAAGCCATGAAAATAGCTCTAATGATATGTGCCTGCTTTACTCTGTCTGCTACCTGTATTAACTTCTATTAACAGAGGAGAGATTATACTTGTGAAGATTAATTTACTGCCCTATGTTTTAAAGACAATTTCATTAGCACTAAGGACTACATGTTTTGACTGCAATATTATGGATGAAAATTTAATTCCACTGAAGTCAAGAACTTCAAAGTTATGGATCCTAAAATCAAACACTTCCCCTGTCACAGGGTGACACTAGCTCTTTAAGAGGGAGCAAAGCCAGTGTACCTGGGACAGGTCCGCTAACACCAGCTGAACTTAGAAGGAGGAACCTGGGCTTAGAGTGAGGGAGACCCAGTGACTCGGAGCTAGGAAGCAGGACTGCCAGAGTCCCCTGGGAGGGGAGTCAGTGACAGCCTGAGAAGTAAAGGGGAAAATCCCTTGAGAGTTATAGCCCAGGGTGAGCTGAAGAACTATTTGTTTGTTTTGCTTAAGTTTGGGGCAAATAAACTGCCTAAAGGAGACTGTTGGTGTGTTAATGTGTCTTTGCAAGCTGTATGTGGCCTGCTTTGTTACACCTCCACTCTACCTGCATTTATGCAGTATTTTGTACTGTTGTATATGCTGTTAAAACCTATTTCTTATACCGCATATGTGGGTGGCAGGTTTTGTTTCCTACACCATATTTTACATTTCTAAACTTGGGTTAAATTCTCTTTGATTGAAAAACAACCAACTTTAAAGCAATTTCCTTTTTTAAAAACAAAAAACCCTAATCCCACGCTGAACTACACACAATTTTATCAATGTTCAACATGAGACTATAACTATCTGGAGTACAATCGTTAGATTCACTGAAGTGAATACACATTCAAAATCTATTCTTCACATATCTCAGACATTAACAGGTGTGCACATTTAGTGGAATGCCTGTTCATTGAAATAAAATGCACCTGTGTTTAGTATATTGAAAACACTGCCAGAAATATTCTGATAGAACAATAGGTTTATTTTACATAGCACTTGCTTCCTTTCACAAGCATGTTTTAGGACAAACCTTATTAAAACAGAGCGATTGTCTCATGGACTCTCTCCACCCAGCCTCCAATTCATAACAACCCTGTATCAACTCAAGCAATATCTTAGATGGAAAGATAATAGGTAAATATTTTATGTATTTTTACCTGCCCTAAGTGCTATTGTAAGTGGTTTGTGCTTTTTGAACAACGGTTAATCACAATTTCTACTTTTACTTTTTATTTTATTTGTTCACCCATCTGTTCTCTCTGCTGGAAAAAAGGAGACCTAGTACCTTGAGGGCAGTCTGATCTCTCACAGGCTACCAGCAAGTGAACTGCAGATTATACTTTGGGAACCTGTGCTATATAACATGCTCTAAGGCAGGGGTTCCCAAACTTTTTTCCCCTGAGGCCCAGCTGTGCATTTGCAATAGGCACTGCAGCCCACTATTAACACTTCTTGATGAAAATTATTAATTACATACATATAAACTGTAAATAAATGTATATGTTTCCTTTTCATTTTAATGTAAACAATTGTAATGATAGAAATCCCTAGCAATACAGAACAGACCCGTTTACGCGCACATGTCAGAAGTCAGGCCATCACGACCACGTGTTAACAGATCCCGGGGTTAAGAGGGCCATGCTGAAAAAAGTGTCTATGATTCACTTAGAAAAAAAACGCCGTTATTTTCTGCTCTTTCTGGCTCGCATTTTTTTCTTTCTTTCTTTCTTATGAAGTCTGTCACTCGCCACAAATGAATGATTTTGATATTTTCCGCATTTTGCTCCTCCATAAATCTTACAGTAGTTTCTCCAGCACTAAGGCCTTCTGTAAGCGAAATTTTGACTTTTTCAACGACATCCTCACCATCACTTTTGCAGTCCGACATAGCCTTGCAGACCGTTAATATTTGTTCCTTGGACAGAAATTCTGAAGCTGGGCAATCTTCATCCATCTCCAGCCACTCTGTAATGATTTCTGGCGATGTATCCAAACTAAAATCTTTTATCATTTGAAAGAGAAGTTTACCTTTATCGTGCGTTTGTAGGATGTCTTCTTTCGAAAATCCTTCAAAGTCTGGCCACTGCTGGAGTTTTCTGAATCTGAGCAGTCTCTGGCAGAGAAGGCATCACCGAGAGCCAGCAGTTTTCAATGGATTTTTGTTTTACTCCGTCCCAAGCTTTTTTAACTAAATAAATAATTTCCTTCATGTTTAACTGTTTCAGGAATTTGGAAATGCCTGAAGACGTGCATGACACAATTGCCGAAATCAGCTCCCGTCGATAATTGTTTTTAAAATTCTGAATAATGTCCTGGTCTAAAGGTTGAATTTTTGATGTGGTGTTGAATGGTAGTTATAGCACTAGAATTTTTCGATTGCTTGATACCAGTGGTTCGGCTGAAGGATGGGCTGAACAATTGTCAAGTAGCAAAAGTGCTTTGGCTTAGAGTTTCTTTGACAGCAGATGCTTACGAACAGCTGGAATAAATCTGTTGTGGAACCAGTCATCGAAAATGTGTCTCGTCATCCAAGCATTTTTGCGGTTAACGTATATTACTGGCAGTTTGGCTCTACTGAGGTGATTAAACCCCTTGTTGGCTCGCAATGATTCATCCCCCCTTAAATATCCAAATTTTGTTGCTTGGGCTTGAAGAATTGGCCCACTTGGCGGCATTCCTTTCAGCCTTTCCTGAGCAAACCAAGTGCACATGGCTTTGTCTATTGTGGGTTTTGCTGAATACCGCACACGTTTTCGCTTACGCCCCGCAGCAGAATCGATATTTTGTACAAAGCCATTCAGTTTAGATTCAGTTTTTAGCCGTCCTCGGAAAGTAGATTCAGCAATGCCAATATCTTTTGAAACTTTGGCCTGGGTTTCTCCGCTATTTACACAATCTATTGCAGCTATCTTTTCTTCTACAGTGTAGGAACACTACGCTTGCCCTCTGCCATTGTATTCGGCCTACAGTTAAAATTTTCTAATGTAGTGTATTTATTACTATATAACTGCTATATATTATATATCTCTCTAGCGTGACAATGACTAAGCGTGCGTGATATGGCTTTACCAATATCGGTAAAGACATACAACAACAACAAAAATCTACATCCACACTTCCTGTCGATTTCTATGTCAGTGAGTTAGTGAGCAAATCTGTAGCATAGCAAGTTCCTGTACTGCATGTTGATGAGTCTCATGTGTTAAATAGGTAGCACTGGGAGGCATGGCGCTACCGCGCGTTAAGCGGATTCACGCGTAAACAGGTCTGTACTGTATGCTCTAAAAGAAAAGCTTCAAGATCTTTGAAACCAAACAGTTTTAGTAAAACTACAGTTGGGAAAAAAAAATTTTGATAGCAAAACATCGTGTTCACACAGGGAAAAAACAAACACTGTATAAATGTATAAAACTGAATAAGCAACACAACGTTAACAAAATTGTTTAAAAATACATGGTGTTATTTTTTTATTTTAAAACAAAATAGTTGTCCAACTTTGAACACTATATTGTGTTTCAATTTTTTTTAGTGTAAAATCTGAATTTCTGTGCTGTGGAAGTAAAGACCCAACTCTACTCTCTACTAATAAAAAAGAATAAAATATTGTAACTAAAAATACAAAGTAAGTTAACACAACACAGTGAGGCAATGGGTACTCATCCGATCCACTAAAGGAGAATCGGAACTTCAAGTATTTGTACTCCTTTTCTTACCACTTCATTCATTCATTCAGCTGGCTCATTTCATGCAGCTGTAGATGGTCCAGGACTTTCGTTATCTTCTCCAACAGTGCACTCTTCTCATTTTAAAAAATTAGTAAATCCATGTCAGACTGAAATACTGTTTGCCATTTTGTAGTTTAGGGTAAAAAGCATTAGAGATGTGGGAATTATCTTCAAAACAATTGTTATACACCCAGGAATTTTAGCATTAAGGTTAAACTTTAATGAAGCACGAACAAGTTAAAGGTATGAAAAGATTCAGTTACGATACTTAAGCAACTTGAAAGCCTTCAAAAGCCCTTCAGTTTTTCATGCTTGCTGGTGAAGGACTTTGGACCCTTTGGCTTTTGATGCTGCTTAAGCAGACAGCTCTGGGCAGATGGTACAGGGCTGCTTTGAGTCCAGTCCTCAACATGAAACCCACCTTGCAAAGCACAGCCTCTCCTTGCTCTCCCTTGACAGAGGGACCTGAAGAGAGATACACAGGCTCAAGAGAACAAAGCAGCTACTATCTCCATTGCCTTCCGCAGCGAGCCCTGCACAAGCTCCCCATACAAGAGGTCTCAGGTTTAAGGCAGGTCCTCAAGCTCTCTTGCTCTCTCTCTCTAGACTTCTTGGTGGAACCCTGATACCTGTAGCCAAGAAGCAGTGTAGGCCTCCATCCCGGATGAAGCAGCTCTTGCCACCATCTCACCAATATCAAAAGTCACTTTTACCTGCTGCCAGGTCAGGTCTACATCTTCATGGACTAACTATGTAAGCTTCTGGTGTTTCATGTGGGTAAGAAAATCAGCCCTTTTCAAATTAACCCCAGCACATTGTCTCAGAATTCTGAGGCACAATACTAGGAATGCAGATGGTCTTTGTTCTAACCATGGCTCCTGGGAGGACACTTTGTGCACAAATTAAATGCATTCACTTCTGAACTTGTGATTAAATTCAACTAAACGTTAAGCCAAAAAATGAAAAAAAAAAAATCTACATTTGCTGCCCCCATTCAATTAAATACCTATATTATATATAAATAAATAAAACCCCATTGTCTATTTACATACTGTGCCTTTATTAAGATGCCAGAAAAAACATTTATCTTAATTTTCATTTTTACATTCTATACCAGCGCAGTATTAGCTGAGGCAGCAGAAATCTCAGACCAAATATTTTTCCCCAACAGATCTCAGAAAAACTATTCCAAAGATCTCTCTCTTAAAACAGTAATGGGACATCACTCAACAAGATAAAGTAGAACCTCACTAATTAGCAAGTACCAGAGTGTAAAGAAAAACAATGAGAAAACAAAACGAAGGACACATGAGTAACACTCTTTATCTACTATAAATACAGACAGAAAATGCCTACCAAATTGAAGTGTGTAGGAAATTCATAACAAAATTAAGTCTTTCTGAAAAGGATAATCTTGTTAACAGGCTTCTACAAAACATGTTAATCCATGTACAAAGTTACTGTTTACAGAAGATTAGAGATGATCTAAGTAGTCCATGAGATAGTTCTTCAAATGAAAAGGAGCTCCCTATTGCCCTCTAGGCCATAAAGCTTAATTTTTAATGCACTCAAACATCACGATCTGGTTTATAGATTTGAGAGCAAAATCTTTATGTGCTTAATGATCCGGCATAAGCAGCTTAACACTTCAGTATAAAGGGAAGTTATGCAAGATTGTTACAAATACATTTTCCAGGGTTAGTAATAATACAAGTAAAAAGTCTTGTTTTAGACCTGGAGTAAGACGGACAAGGACAAGAAAAAAGATGCAATAGTTCAGCTCAGATGTTCTAAAGGTCTGTAATCTTCTCTGCCTGCCCCTTTCAGGTCTCATATGTGCATTACCTGGAATGTCTATTTAGATACAAGCGTACAAATGCTTGAGAAGGTGACATTTGAAAAGTGTGCTTCTGAGGGAGAACACACTCAGTGCAACGCTCAAGAAACTAGTCAAATTTTTTGTATTTGCATTTTACCTGTTCTCCTTTAGACACGTTGTTTCCCTCAGCCTATTAAAGCATAAGCATATGCACACACAAGAAACTAACTAAATCAAGATTTCAGATTAGGAGACTGTATAGCTCATGACTAGGTTATCCAAGAACAAGTCTCAAAGTGCTTCTCGGTCCCCAACATAATTAACGAGGAAGCTGCAGCATGGTCTATGTTTTTTTTTTCCCCCCCGGGAGTAATTCTTTGATTTTACACCAAGTGTCAGTTCACTGAAACGTAAAATCCTGTCCGACTCAAGCGAAATCTAGATCAACACCAAAAGATGACCACGCAGAAAGACTGAAGCATCTAGCTGTTCAAAATGACCCCATACTGGCAAAAACAAGCAAAAATATTCATAAGCAAAATCCCTGTCAATTATTTTACTTTATGAAACTCTGTCACCGCTCAATAATTAGTGCAAAAGTGGTTGGAAAGTGCGTTAGCAATATAAAGAAATATTATTTCTAGAAACAGAAAAAAAAAGACATCATGGAAGAGGTGGGGAAAAGAAATTTTGTATTTGAAACAATCATGAAGATTATGCTGGACAGGCTGAATGCAAGAAAAAGTCAATCATGATGTTGTTGAGCACTGCCTTTACTGGAGAAATGAACATGTGTCTCTTCGCATTATGTTGGTCAATATCTTCATGAACTGAAGTCCAATGATGCCAAAAAACCTTAACTTTGTGCACTGTTAGTTGTAAACACTGAAGTCAGAAAGTAGCATAACTATAAACAAAAAACTTTAAAAAAAAAAAACAGAATAGGACTGTAAATGTATGTGTGCCTCTGTCTCCACATACCACAAATTTCTTTGAAACTTCAACATCAAATTTCTTTTAATCTCAAAAAATATATATATAACATCTATTTCTATTTAATATCTTAGGCTCTGATCCTTGCAAACGTTTAGGTATGTGCTTAACTGTACACGAGTAGACCCCATCCCAACATTAATTGGACTACTCACATAAGCAGAGTTAAGCAAATGTAGGTATTTGCAGGACTGGAGCCCTTGTCTTGAAAGCAAAGCCAAAAGCTGCCTTAATATGTATACTGCTGACAAGATGTCCCATAACATCATTCTATTTGTAAATATTTTTACTATACCAAATAATACAAACACATTAAAATGTGGGCTTATTATTATACAAAGTAACTAATATATTCTTTATAATTTTTTTTAAAAAAGGAAAATTTGCTTTGATAATCCCCTACATTTATATGATGACAAGTGAAAATAAATCTTTGGGGCAAAACTAAATTCAGTTTTAAAAAGACCCAATTTCTAACTTGACACATTTCTGTATTATATGTATTTATATGTTCAATTTATGGTTAGAATCTTGGAAGGGACGTTGCACAGTTAAACACTTTTTTTTAAAGCATGAGCTGTGTTTTTAAATATATTTTACGTGACATATCAATATTTGTGAATTTACTCACATAACATTTTAATGACGTAGGAGGGACAGAAGTGTGTTATTTACTAGAAAACTATTGATTAAATCTTGTTAACTCTTGGCAATAGACCAGGGCATAAACTGAATTTGAATACAACAAAAGATTAGGTCTTACCCTCATGCCTAGCACCAAGAACCCAATTTCTTCCATTAGTGGGTACTTGCTGACCTGTTGTTGAATCTTCTCAGCTGAAGCATATGGATCATAACTTTTCTGGCCTATTTTCACATCCATTATACACGGCTTATCAAACTTACGGGTCACATCTTCCAGTTTTAGGTATAGATCTGTTAAAAAGACAACTCGGTTAACAATAGGATAACACAAAGCTCTTTATTATAGAAGTTATGCCTGAATCAGTGTGGGAAAAAAACAAAGCACACTTTAGATGTTAAGTTTAGGTGTTAGAATAGGAAGGACAAATCTGTACCAGTGAATATAAAACAAAACAAAAAACAAAAACCACTAGCATGATACACTACAAATTCTGTTGCAATTAAGTTGCAAAAGATAGCCACAAATCTTCCTGCCTCAGGAAAACATACTAATTACAACAGTCTATCCGGTACTGAATCAGATTCCAATTTATTGCTGAAAAGGAATTCAGGAGTTTGATTCACAGTAAGTCTTTAATAAAAATTTAAAATAAGTACCAATGATCAAATTAAGTATTATTTTTAAACATGAGACAAGTGGAATTAAAATCAATGGAAACTGTGGTTTTAAGAGGAAAAGGCATAGCTCATATCCTTACCATAGCACGGTAAAAATTGTCCACCCACTTCTCTCATCAGTTTGACCATTCTAGTTCAAGACATCTGTACTTAGCAACAAAGCATTTTGGCCCAGTGTGTGCAATAAAATCTTTAACTGAAACAGAACAGAAACTTCCAAACTGTTTACAACTGCATAAATCTTTTGGACAGAAACACATTCAAGATGTTATATCAAGTCTGTACGTCTATCCAACCAGAAATGCTCTCTGTGGGCATTTTCAGACATGCTTATGTGTGATCCTATCTTCACTTTTCACATGGATCAGATACAATATTGCAGGTTAGAAAGCCTTTAGGGTCAGCTTGAGTATGGAGCAGTGTGTTTGCTATGTCACCCCAGGAGTGTGGAGAAGGAAATGCAACTCAAACCTAATTGCCTTCTATGACGAGATAACTGGCTCTGTGGATGAGGGGAAAGCAGTGGACGTGTTATTCCTTGACTTTAGCAAAGCTTTTGATACCATCTCCCACAGTATTCTTGCTAGCAAGTTAAAGAAGTATGGGCTGGATGAATGGACTGTAAGGTGGATAGAAAGCTGGCTAGATCATCGGGCTCAACAGGTAGTGAACAATGGCTCCATGTCTAGTTGGCAGCCGGCATCATGAGGAGTGCCCCAAGGGTCGGTCCTGGGGCTGGTTTTGTTCAATATCTTCATTAATGGTCTGGAGAATGGAGCGGATTGCACCCTCAGCAAGTTTGCAGATGATACTACACTGGGAGAAGTGGTAGATACGCTGGAGGGTAGGGATAGGATACAGACGGACCTAGACAAATTACAGGATTGGACAATAAGAAATCATCTGAGGTGGTTCAACAAGGACAAGTGCAGAGTCCTGCACTTAGGATGGAAGAATCCCATGCACTGCTACAGACTAGGGACCGAGTGGCTAGGCAGAAGTTTTGTAGAAAAGGACCTATTAGCAGTTGCACTCTTTTTGTATAACTTTATTAGGTGTTGCTTATGCTCCCTGTGGATAACTTGTTTTCCATTAACAATTATGAATTATTCAGCATATCTACTGCTGAAACTAAAATACTTTAGGGTCACATTTAGCCCCCTATGGATAAATGCAAGCATATTCTTTTCTCCCAGAGGTCATCAGATTTGTATGCTCTCTCATATGCTGGACACTAATCCCCTATTTAGCCAATTTTAAACTTATAAGCCATACATGACCATGAGGGGAAAAAAATTTCCCACCTTAAGAGACCATCATTTCATTCATTTTACATGACCCCTTTCCAAGCAGCCATGCCAAAACGCATAAGAGTTTCAAAAATACAAGGGTTTGATTAAAGATTTCCTTTTCAAAAAGAAGAATTTTGTAAGCCCTAATAATTCTTCTGCATCAAGTTCAAATTTCTCACCATCTCCTTCAAGATCCTACACAACTTTGTGCCATCTACATTTCTGCTCTCATTTAGCCTCTTGCCATTTTACTCTCATTCCTCCCTTTTTCTTGATCTTTCTCCTCTTTTCCACACCAGTCCAAACAACCTTCTCGTCTTCCTTCAACTCTCATCTTGAAACACACTTATACAGCAAAGTCTTTCAATAATATCATCTTCTAGACATCTCCACTACTTTGAGCATATGCTTTCATCTGTGTATCACAGCAGAGACCTCTCCGGTAGCAACTGTTGGAACTGAAGCAGGGACTACATGTTGTGTAGGGACAGGTTTGAGCCCCACTATCTGCACTCAGTGAATTAAAGGAGAAACGTCCTGTTACAGTTCCAGGATTAACTTTACCTTTGGCCTCTCTTTCACTTCCTCTGTGGGGCACTTCCATCAAGTGACAGGCCTATACCAGCACTTCTCTCGGGGTGGAATCCTGAAATTCACCCCACTTTTGACTGGATCAGCAAGTTACAGCATCCTCCCATGTACCAATCTTATTACCTCAACAGGTACAAATGAGAAGCCTGCTTTAGGCTTCTCTCCAGGAACTGTGAACCAGCTGGTAAGCACAGTGACAGGAAACAGCTTGTTCAAAACCTAGTATGATTTATTTATCCATAGGAACATCACAGGCAGAGATAAGAGGGTTAAAATAACAATAGCCCAAATGCATATTGTCTTCTCTAAACCAAGTCTTTCCTTGCCAGCTATTAAGTAAGTCCCACTTGACGCAGATACACACAGCAACTAGGGCTGAACAAGACAGGCGGCACCCATGCAACTTCTGCCTCTATGACAGTAGGAATCTCTCTCCAGTCACAGGCTCTCTTTTACCCATTTCAAAGTTCCTTTATTAAGAAGTTCCCACACAAAGTGCTCCTGAGGTTTTGAGCAGGGCTCCTGTACAAGGACAAACTGGTTTATGCGTTTCTCCAGAGGAGAAATCCTCCAATCACCTCCATATGAGAAGCAGGCAACTGCATTACAGTCATTGCCAGGGTCCTGGATACCTGAGGAGAGCTCCAGCTGGAATTAACCCTTAGTGTTCCAGAGAGCTAACCACACAACAACCAGCAAGCCCCCACCCCCCCACACACACACGTCTGTATTTACCTCACATTCACAAAATTAACAGATAATTCCAATGTTCTTCACACATCCATTTCTAACAACCATGGCCTTCTGTAAACTATTCACAAATCTCACACTTAACACTTCTCCCTCCTAAAAGTTTTGCTTTTTTCAAATATAACCTATTTGACAATTGCATTACTTTGTATTGAGTGTTTAATTGGGCCCAGAGAAATATGAAAATATATAAAAACCCCAAAGCATAAAGTAAGCTATAGAAAAGCTACAGAAAACTTCCACAGTTGAAATCAGTTAAGAGTAAAGAGAAGATGAAAGTCTTGATTTGATAAGTTATAGACACAATGAAAACAGAGCTATTGTCAGGAAAATGGGAACCAGTAATAATACCTAATTCTTAACTTCCTGATCAGAAGTCTCTTTCCTCCAGATCTTTCAGTTACATGAACAGTACTTATAAGTACTGGGGAATAGGTCTTATTTAGTATTCTATATTTTCATACCATGGTATAACTGTGAGTAGAACACTTTATCTCCAAAGTACATGTGTATCAATTTGAAACTTACTTAACCTTGAGACCTATAAAGGGGACTTAAAATATTGTCAGGATAATAATGAACGCTTTTTGAAGTGCAGTTGTGCTCAAGAAAATGTATCAAAAGTGCATTCTCACTCAAGAGATCTGATCTCTTTGTGCATAGACTTTCATAAACCTGATTCACTGATAGCTTTTATTACTTTTAATTTCTATTAGCACTACAAAATCAGCCCTGCTAGAGGAGAGCAAGCTGGTTAAATTCTAGCTTATTCATTAAGAGGAATTGTTAACTACATTCCAACTGCTGAACTTTTACTACTAGCAAAAGTTGCTGCTAACTAAAATGTAGACAAGCTGCATTATTTCTCAAATAATCTAAAGACAATGGGGCACAGCACCAGAACATGAAAGAAAATAAAAAGTGGCTTAAAACTTTGAAAGTGACACAAACATTCAGGAAAAAATGCATTTAATAGTTGTTTGTCTAATGAGGAGGAAAAAAACCCAGAAACTGTTTTAGAAAGCTGTGCAGAGTCTTTCCATTAACTTCAGTCAGCTTTGGACAAAGCTCTTACTGACTTCCAGAACAGACTCAAGCAACCGTGTCATTAGGATTAAGCTCACAAGATGCCAGTTTAAACACACAGCAGTTCATCTGACTTAGTGTCTTACGTTTTTATGTTTATCCAGGCACTCTATAACCTGTTTATTGTCCTTGATTTCTTTTCGTGTTTATTCAGTAATATACATGACTTGTTGATTGCAACAAACCAAGTACTTTTTTTCTTTTATTAATACCACGTTCACAAAAGGGGGGCTTCTGAAAGACATTAGCTCTGTGTCTCCAATCTCACTAATTTGGCCCTGGTCATTTCTATACTCCCCCTTGCATGCTGAATTGTTCTTGAAGCCTGTATCCTTACTACTTGGTAGCTCAGACTTTCCAGATTTAGCTCATGTTGCTCTTGTCCAGCAGAACTCTCCTATTGCCAAAAATCAGGCTTTTTATGCTTTTACTGGTACTGCAATCCAAGCTTAAATCCTCTCTCCATGTTATACTCTCACAAAATTTGATGCTCATCTGTTTATATGTGTTTTCTTTCTGAAATGTTTAATTTTTATCTGTATCCTCTTCAATACCTTAATATGTCAGACCTTACAATATATCTACTCATATGGTCCCCATAACCATAGCATTTGAGCACCTCACAACCTTCAGTGTACATGAATATCATCATATCTCACAGCACATCACAGCATATCTCTTTCTCCTTGGGGAAACGAGGAAGCAAGGCATAGAGACAAAGTGACTTCCCCAAGGTCATATAGCAAGTCTGTACCAGAGCAGAGAACTAAACCTAGGTCTCAAGGCCCACATTAGTGCCCTAGCCACTGGATCATCCTTCCTGTCCTACTTAAAAAAAAAAAAAAAAAAAAAAAAAAGCTATGCATATTTTTGAATAGTTTAGAAAGCAAATTTTCAAAACTACAAAGCAAACCATAGCATGTATTGCGTATTTAAAACACAAATTTTCTAAAAAATGTTGTGTAAATCAGTTACTCCCAAATGTTTCTTCAAATTATACATACAGACGTACACAAAAAGAGAATATATATTAAAAATATCTATAGCTCAAATCTATATCTAAACAAATATCAAAAGAAAACATGAAGGGACTTTGATACCTTAAATCAAAAACCCATGTGGAGAAGGGGATTTCTAAATGTTTAGACTTGCATAATTTTTGTACATGTGCACTGATATTATGAAGGATACATTTCTATAATAAAAGTTAATTCCTTTAGATATTTTTAAGAGGTATACAAACTGAATACATTGTTTTCAGCTGGTGCTTTTAGCAAGATTCGCCCACAGATGCATTAGTATGAACTTACTTCTTCCAGCAACGACTGAATGCGTAAGCAGTGGAAAAATTAGTTGAGGCATCTGATTTGTTTTTCATAACTTACAAAGACATATTTTGAAATAAATGAATGAAGCAGGAGGGAACCTAAGTTGCTATCAGCAACAAAGGAGGAAAATTTTGAAGATAATTCATATTGATCTGCCCTGTTCTTAGTCCAGGTGATGAAAATCAGATCCCAAACGGAAAATGCACTGAATAGTAATAAAGTACTGAAACGTAAACAAGAGAAACAGCCAGAGAGCAATGGCCAGATCCCTAAAACTTTCAGCAGACAATTTAAAATGGATATTTTGGCTTATGCATCCCTTTAGAATCATGTTTTTGTATATTACTAATAATCTTCAATTACCCACACTCCATGAAATCTAAGTTCAAATCAAATTTGTCTTGCTTCAATTTTACAGCAATTTATTGGGGGTGGGGATTGAGATAAGACAACTTGTCCATATCCTATAACTCTATGGCTCACACACACCAGCTTGTTGACTCATGTTAAATCATGATTGGGAAGGCCTAAACAGACTTTCCCTTCAATCTTTGACGGAACATTATATTTAAATAGAGTAGAATACCTGCTCCACCAGTATGGAAATATATGAATGTTAATAAGTGTGTTTATGAACATCAGTCAATGTTTTCTAGTTTTATTTTGTTCTAATTGGTAATAGATTTTATCTAATCTAGTTGGCATCTTCTCCCATTTCACCCAAATATTAATGATCTAGCCTTAGACTTCTCATTTCCACCCTTTCCCTGTGAAATAAGTTACCCCATCCTCCCTCTTGGCTATCAACTGTGCCTGCTTAATTCATGGCCCTCACAATAACGTTTGTCTGTCCCTCCCAGGTATTGTCAACAATCTCAATTCTTAACAGTCCTTCTCTTTCCCACTGCAAGTCTATCATTCCCAGCAGTGTGTCTTGATCAATCTTCTCTCCTACCCACCACTCCTTTTCCAATAGAACATTCCTAGAGGTAGTGATGATGGTAGTACAGTTTATAAATTCTGGTTGATATCATCTAGTTGTTCTTCTGAAAATTTCTTCATTTTTGAATATCTCTATGTGTATATGGATTCCACCTGGGGCTGACAGGGCTCTCTCACATTTCTGCCAGAGTAGGAACGATAGCCAGTTGTTAGACCTTTACTGTCAGCTATTCAGGTAGAAACACCCGAGGACAATGGGCTAGCTCAAGCCTAGGAAAACCTGCATTCTCCAGTCCCTCAACAAAGGGGCTCATGTTTAGAGAGTGGAAAGTTATTGGCAGCAGGAAAAGAGAACCAGGTGTTCATAGCAAGACACAAACTTGAGGGACTCATAGGAGCATTTCAGCAGAAGTGAGGAAAAGAGATGGACATGCTGAAGAAGGGGAGCAGGGAGCTCCATGACTCAGGAGACAAGCCATGTGCTGCAGCAGAAGGACCCTGGACAGCTGCAGAAGGGCTGACTCCATACCAAAGAATGAAGGATAAAAAGGATAGGTACTGTAACAAAGCTCTTTGAAATACTGCCAAAAACAAAAGCAAGAAGGCATTAATGTGAACCAAGGAGGTACCAGGCACTAAAGGAATTATAGTAGAATTACTTTACACAGAATAATTCATAATTGTTAATGGAAAGCAAGTTATCCACAGGGAGCATAAGCAACACCTAATAAAGTTATACAAAAAGAGTGCAACTGCTAATTAAAAGGTGGTCAAAGATTTAGATGGGCTTTATAGTGTCCTGTTCCAGAGGTTCTATCTATGCATGTGGACAATAGATAAGAAAGTGGGCACACTAGTTCATTTCTTAAATATAAAGCAGAAATTTGTATCTTTGTTTCCACTTACGCACCAGAAAGATCAGAGAAAAAAGTGCAACATATTTACAGTGTTATACAAATAAAGTTCTAAGGTGTCAGATCTTGGTCTCACTCAGACTCAGGAATATCTGTAGGACAAAATATTTTTCCTACATTAAAAGTTCTTCTTAAACAGGGTACCTATTTAAATGACTGTTATACTGTATGCAATGTTATAGGGAATACGATTATGCTATAAAATAGTTACAAAGGTTGGTATTGCCAAACTAATTTCCCAGAAAATTTTCCATCCAGTTTGGACAGCTAGCATAAAATTAAAAAACAATACCGTTAGGTGCAGTAGGTGGTGACCAGCTGCCAAAATATTTTGGCAAATATTTCTGCAGCTCTAGAAGAACACTGTCACAACAGTCAGCAGCATAAACCTGAAACACAAGAGGGGAAATATAACATTAAATTATGCATTTTATATTTTCAAGAACCAACTACTACCTATAATAGCCTGTATTCTAGAACATTTACAACCACTTTATCGTTTCTTGTAGGTTTTTACATGTAAAGTATATATGAGAAATTCAAGATGTGTAATCTTCCAACATGCAGAACATACATTGATTTTTACTACCCATGGCATACTGTATTAGCTAACTTGAACAACAAAAAAAATAGTTAATCTTTTCTCATCAAACTTTAAGTTGTAATTGTTGGTATTAAAAAGCCAGTATAGTACAGACTGAGTTCATTCTTCTATCCGAAATCCTGGATTTTGAAGGATTACTATACATTTTAGCCATTTTAAATTGTATCAAGCTTAGAATACAGATTCACTTCTGATTTTTCCCCCCACTTCCTCCTCCCCCCCCCCCAAAAAAAAACCTCTCAGTACATCCTTTGAATAATTACACAGGCATAACACGTTATTCAGATGCATGTGTTTTCCTCCGCTTTTGTTTTTTTCTAGAATTTGGCAAGAAATGGTTGGAAAAAATTGTTTGGGAATAGTAGCTGCTCTTTATTACATTTCTGCAGTATTAATTTCTCATTCACATAAACTGGAATTTTTAAAAATTCACATAAACTGTCCAGTGTGGAATAGAATTTTTTGTCAGAGAACATAGCTGCCAGCAACACAGCAGATAACTTAGAGCAGTTTTACTAGCATAAGTTTAAGACACCCCCCCCCCCAAAAAAAGCATGTCCACACTGATAAAAGATACAGACCACTGTTAAACACCAAGTCTAAACACTTGTAGACAGCAAGGCCCCAAAGCCATTGCAGATGTGGGTCAGTTCCTATCTACGCTGTAGCAACTGTGCTGGAAGACCTCAGACACAGTGTAGTAGTTACCTACAAATACTAACACATTTTCATTCTGCAACAGACCAAACTGCAATGTTTTAACTGCATTTCCAAACTGTTTACAAAGCTTCTTAAATGCAACTCTCAAACAAACAGAGCCCATTTATGTTGCAAAACTAACCCATATAGCCATGGAAGGAGATTTCCTTCTTATAATTGAATCTCCTCCTCAAAACTGAAGATGTTACATGGTAGACTGAACTAAATGATACCACAATGGCTTTAGGATGAAGGTGAACAAAAATACCTAGTTACAATTCCACAAACATCAAGGCAAACCTCAGTTGTGACTATTTATATCAATTCAGGTACATTGGAGCATCAAGCAGCAGCAGAATGTTAAAGCTGGTTTAAGCATTTTTGTCTTAGGCTTTGTCTTACCTTCAGTCTAACCTTGAGTTGAGTACTCACAAGTTAGTCATCTTGATTTAATCTAACTTGACAGAGCACAATTACACTGCAGAACAGTGGTCAAGTTCCACACTGCTGCTATCATGCCCAATGTCTGCACTGGCACTGTATCCAGCTGAGAGATATTTCTGGGTGCATATCCCATGGTCCATACCACCACAGCTCAATGCACCACTTGACATGTGTGTTCACAGGGTGCTGTGAGAAAACAGTCCGTCCCCTCTGGGAATTGTGGACAGAAATGTTCTAGGCTCAGGAGATCCATTGCCTGGCAGGACGCAAGCTGTTGTGCTTTTACCTGCTTGTGCTCTCAGATATGCAACCTGCTCATTCCAACAACTAGGACCAACAACTACTAGTTTTTATGAAGGCAACGTTTCTTTGGCATGCCTCTGTGAAAGCTGCCACCAAGAGACGCCAGCAGACATTTAACAAAGTCGGTTTCCCCAGAGAAGGCAGCGGTGGGGCTTGCTGTTAAAAGCACACCAAGAAGAGATCAGTACCATGCAGCTATGGAGGCATGGACCCAGCTGATGTTCTCTTTCACAGCAAACACACCATCACCCCACTCCCAGGACCAGAGCACAGAGTGGTGGGACTATATGGTGATGGAAATATACAAGCAGCAGTAGGCCCAGAACTTTTGTACGAGGAAAGCGAGATCCCTGGAGATGTGGGAAAAAAAAAAAATAAAAATTCGCCTGGACCCTGGAGCACCAAAACACTCAGACGAGAGGCAGTAATGGCCCAGAAGTATGTTGCTATTGACCCGTAGAACCCAGCTACTCCATACAGCTCTATTGTAATCATTTTGGGATTGGAAAATCCACGTTTGGCACAGTAGTCACAGAAATCTGAAAGCAAGTATTGCTCTACAGCAACATAAGGGGGTTATTCAGAAATAACCATGGGGTTTGAACAGATGGCACTCCCAAACAGTGCAGGTGCAATTGATGACATGCTATACTTATATGCGCACCAACTCAAGCAAGTACATTAACAGGAAGGGCTACTACTTTGTCATTATGCAGGACTACTGTGTCAGATTCACGGACACCTACATAGGATACACATGGTAGAGTACACAAGGTGAGGGTGTTCTGGAGGCCTGGTCTGCTTCAGTGTAGGTAATACTGGATTCAGATCAAGTGACAATGATCAGGGGATGTCCGTTCCTTCTCATTTCAGCCAACCCTGCCTACCCTCCGATACCTTGGGTAATGAAGATTTATGATTTCCACTGCCCTGGCAAGAGAGAGTACAATTACACACCAAGCAGAGAAAAGGAAGGTGGCAGAATGTGCTTTTTGACAGAAAGGAAGATGGTGCTACTTACAGACTCATTTGGACTGTAGTATATATAATGCCGTACATGGCACAGAGACACGTGTGCTCCACAATACAAGGGGGAATATCTGGCAGTAGAATGGATTGAGGACACCCATTTTTTGGAGTCTTCTTATAGATAGCCACCTAGTGCACCTCTTGATGCTGGCACATAGTCCATTACAACAATAGCCACATGGGATGCCTTGTGCACCCCCATTTGAGCTGTGTGGGAAGTATACGGGTGCTGATGCCAGAATGTGGGCCAAGGGAGTGAAATGTGGTCTTGCAATATTTTTTTATGAAATAAATATGGTGGACCTGTTATTTCTGTTTGATGCATTTATCCACTGGAACTCCAGAACTCAGTATGTGCCTAAGCAAAGCTTTATTAAATGTCAGCACATTTAGGCATCCAGATCCCACAACAAAGTTGAAAGGATGTACAAAATGAAAGAAACAAGTGCAAAACAGCAACAATGGCATGCAAGAGCATAACAGTGCAACACACACTCCAAACATCTGACAGCAAAATAAACTGAAAATGTTGTGCCATGTTATCTATGAAAGGAACTGCATGTCCGGATGTGTTCATTTCATCCATATTAAAACTGGAAGAAAATGCAGCAGATAACTGCTGACTGGCTTCGCTCACAACAAGAGTTGTCCATAGGTTAGAGGACATGGTACAACGGAGACAAAATTATGGGACTGGACATGGCTAAGCAGATAATTTGGGCAGGACAGCTTTGGGCTGAATGGCTCATGATCCTCGAACGTCTCAATCACATCCCTCTGAAATGGCACGTCTCACTCCCTTAGCTCCTGATCATAAAGAAAATACTCCACCAGCATTTCCCTTTCAGCTTGGAATTGCTTCTTTCTTTGCTTTTCAGCCTTCCCCAGGTCCTCCTGCCAGCACCCAAGCTGTTCCATACTGTTGTTCTGATCACCTGGTGAACTCCTTATGCAACTCCAGCTGCATATTCTCCTTGCGGATACCCTGAGTTGGTAAAAAGCAAGACAAGCTCACTCATGATTTGTTCTACCTCTCAAGGCATGATGGTTGCCTCATGGTATGGTGTCACTAAGGGTGTTGATGAGGATGTTGATGACTGAGCACATTAACAAGAAAACCCCTAATTTACGAGTGAAATCTCTAATGAAGATAAAGGGCTTGTCTACACTGTGCAGCAATGTGTGCCAGAGGGGCATGATTTGTAAAGCACCCTAACGTGTTGCACTTTAACTGCCGAGAGCAGAACTCCAACTAGGTACTTTTTAATGTTAACATATGCAGTTTGCCACACCATGCAAACAAGTCTTTAAACAGGGTTCTACTCTGGAAAACAAAACTCCTACATAACAGCATTGGGAAGTTTTGTGTTTGTTGCCTTAGTGACTTCCAAAACAAATCTGTTCAGTTTACATGTAATGAGACTGCTTTCCTCATTGTCAACCTGGATCTGGTTTCTCTTAGTTCATACTGATGGTAAATATTCTACAAATCAAACTGAGTAGATAATTCTGTTGACACATGAACCAGAAAAAAAGAGTTCAGTTACTTGTCCTGCTTTGGTTTTATGGTACTAATAAATATTTTAGCCAATAAAATAAACAGATATGATTCTGAACAGACACAGGGGAACAGCATGTTGAGTTAAAAGATGCCATTTCTACAATTTTTAAGATCAGAATCATAGTCGGACTTACTTTTATGATAGTAATATTAATGTCCATGGACTTGGGAAGGTACCAAAAATACACTTCTGTAGATTTAGAACATTAGTGCAGTAGGATATCCCAACGTCAAGATCATATAAAAACAGGGCTTAATCACTCCAAAAATAAGGAAGGTTTCTTAAATAGTCTACTACCCTGTGAAGAAGAGCAGATGTAAAACAGTTGTGTTTTAAAATGGAAAAAAGATCTTACTGTCATGTTAAAGGATGAGTTACTGCTTCAATGCCAATGAAATGGAATTAAGAGCATTATGTTAATCAGCCTCCTACAAAGTTGTCTTGATCCCAAAAGCAATTCAGTTTTTTTTTTTTAAATCTAGACTAATTTCACTTAAGAATCATAGAATACCACGGTTGGAAGGGACCTCAGGAGGTCATCTAGTCCAACCCCCTGCTCAAAGCAGGACGAATCCCCAATTTTTGCCCCAGATCCCAAATGGCTCCCTCAAGGATTGAACTCACAACCCTGGGTTTAGCAGGCCAAAGCTCAAACCACTGAGCTATCCCTCCCCAGATATCCAGATCGCTTGTTTTTCTTTAAATACAGATCTCAGTATCAGTTTGCATGATTACCTTTTTTTTTTTTTGGGAAGGGCGTGGGGGAGAAGTGTATCAACTAAGAACATGTACTGTATTTGGTTAACTGCAAAAAATTATTCAGGAAGCATTGTTCATTCTCATGCATAAAAGAGAGCAATGCCTGTCCATAAGAAAGAGCTCAGTAGTAATAATCAGCAGCTAATGGACATCTTCTCCTTTTAATGCATGCACTCCAGTAAGTACGCTGTAATCAGACACAAAGTCCAGAACGCAGAATATGAACTGAATAAAGTATCTTGCATATTAATATGAAATTGCATTGTCTAGTTTGTTTTAAGACAGCCAAGGACATGCAACTAAATTTCACTAGTACAGGAATCAACAAATTCAGTTACAATACCTACAACAATGGTAACTTAGGCTCATACGATAGCATTACAGTTAACACTACATTAAGCAATACATGCTATGTGCACGATAACTACAAAAGTTGGAAACATGGACCATCAATAAGCCTTGCCTGGAACCCAAAGGTTACTGCTTATTCCAAACACACAATCTTCAGGAAGTACATCATTCATTCACTGTCACAGTCTACACCTTATGTTCACTCCTTTTATAAGACTATGATAAATGTTGTACAAAGCATGCCTTGTGAGGTATCATCTGAAAACTCATAACTGGCTGATCATTACTATCCTGGCACAATGTGTGTGGCAACATGCTATATACAGATAAAAGATTCTACTGTAGAATATTAGAGAGACGTTCCAAGTTTGCAAAAACAGCCACAAACCAGTTCCTCAGAAACAGAAAGCAAACAGACCCCTCAGCCAGGTGTCAACAAGATCAATGGATTATGACTGGTTAAGTGGCCACTCTTTGGCAGAAAAAAGGGTGAGTGAGAATTTTACATCTTGGCAAAGAAACAGCTGGAGGTTCCTGTCGAAACAGACTTTCAGTTTCCTGAAGCTCAGCTGGAGAGGATTTTCAAAGAAAAGAAAAAAAAAAAAAGAGCTATAAGAAAGGGAAACAGATCCCCAAAAAATCTCTCTCTTCACAGCATTCACAACACTTAATGGACAAAGGAAGCATCATTGGCCTGGGGAGAGATCCTGGCAGAAAGAAATTCAACCAGTAAGACTGCTAGAACATATGATGAGAAAGACCTTTGCTTTGAATTCACTCTAGCTTCTTAAATTAGATATTAGTTGCGTTTTACGTTTTATTTACTCCTAACCAATTATGCCTCATTACTTGTAGTCCCTTAAAATCTCTCTGTCATTAATAAACTTGTTTTATTGTTTTATCTAAACCATTGTGCTTGGGATTGAAGTGTCTGGGAAACTCCATTTGAGATAGCAGGATTTGTGCATATTATTTTCTATTAATAAAATGATACTTTATATAAGCTTGTGTTGTCCTCGAGAGGGCTGGGCAGTACAAGATGCACATTTCTGGGGGAAAGCCTGGGACTGGGAATTTGCTGGTGTTCCCCTGCAGTGTAATTTAAGAGCGCCTGGCCATAGCACTCATACAATACAGCTGGAAGTAATTTACATGCTAGAGGCTGTGTATGAGCAGACCAGGAGTGGTTGCTCTCACAGTAAAGCAGTGTAAAAAAGGCACCCTAGGTTGGAGAATTGAGGGGGGACAGCTGTTCAGTCCAGACTGTACCCTGGGTATTGTCACATTCATAAAATCCAATTTTTAAAGCACTAATTTTTAATTTTTCAAGTTACCACCACTCTGTGTAATACATGTATGTAAATGTGGAAAATATGCCCATTAGTAGCACAAAGTCAAACACACATTTTTGTAAAATCTTCATATAATAAATCAAGAATTGCACAACAACTTATGCCAGTTCATACTGGCGTAGGTATGGATGTCACATACCATGAGCTATATTTTTCAGATAGCACAAATGGAAGCTATCCAATCTAATAGTAGTCCGGGTTTAAAGCTATAAATTGGATGTTTGATCTCTGCCCCAAAGTACCTTTTTTGGGGAGAATGGGTGGGAGGGAGTTTGAGCCCAAACAACTCATCTGTTTTTGACAAAGAGAGGGTGTGGGTGGGGCAGGGAATATTCGTACCTATTAAAAATTGCAAGTATTTTTATAAACAGCTTAATGCATCTAAGTGACTTGGGGCAAAGAAAACATTGAATTTTAGAAGGAAAACTAGTTTTTACTATAGAACAGTGCCTTTAAATGGTTCTGGTGAAACTAGCCATTTGACAGAATCTCAAATGTTTTAAAATTGCATTATGAACATGAGCAGTGCAATTGATATAGTTTTTAAAGTACTTTTTAGCAACACTGAGAACAAAGATACATGTGCAGGGAATGAGACAAGGAGAAAGACTAAGACCAGACTCACCAAGACCACTCCCCTCAAACTTCTCTGCTGCCAGCTATTGTAGTTTGTCCTATAAATTAAGTGGCTGAAATCTGACCTACAGTTCTGAAGGTTCACGGTTCAGACACTTCTGATAATGCACAATGGGATGTTGTTACAGTTGTAAATAATAATTTTTTTTAAAGAACATTAGGTTGTAAAGTCAAGCATTTAGGAAGCTAGAAAGTGCCAGATTTATGACTTGCTATGCAGCTTTAATTCTGCCTCTTTGTGCAAATGCATTATGATATAGCCTTTAGTTATATGATCATGCTTTATATTTCCCACAGGACCATAGCCTCATGTGGTGCATGAGATGCAAGCACAAATGAGTGGGGTGCAGGAGAATGAAGGTTGTAACAGCAACTGTAAATCTAAAATTACCTAACTTTTAAGTGTTTGACTTCACAACTTCTTAAGTAGTATCATGTGACGGTCACAAGAGAATGTGGAAATATATTCATGTCACAAGTCAAAAGTCAGACAAGGTTTCCCTTTAGCCAACTATTCTAATATTTCTTAACACATCTCAGTAAACAAATGTCGGAATAGTCATTCAACTACTGAGGTGGTTAACAATTACAAAGCTTATAGTTCATAAATATTTATAAAGAATTATGAAACAATTATTTTAAATTCAAAAATACAGTTGTATGTAATCAGTCAAACTCTAGCAAAAGATACCTGTCTCTGAGACTATAGGGAAATTGCACCCAATGTCTCAGAATATTCCTCATTCCCACAATTGTGTAAAATCTTTTTGCTGGGCAAAACTGTGCCTTGTAAACATTATAAAATTACTCTTCTGACAAAGACAGCTATACTATAAATTGCAATAAAGCAATAGTTTTTCTACTAAATTCAACAGCTGCTATTTGACATTTTCATAGTTTACTTTGTAAAACATCTTCTGGAAGTGGATTTCAGAAAGTTTCTAATACTTCCAAACTCTCATTTTTCTTAAAGATGTATTGCTTTGGTGGTGTCTATTAAACTAGATAGAAGTTTCAGTTTGAAAACAGACAGGAAGAACATGACTTTATATAAAGACAATTCAGTCAACTTTCTAACCAACAAAATACCAAAGCTTTGTCTACACTGGCAAGTTTCTGCACAGTAAAGCAGCTTTCTGCGTTTAACTCCCAAGGTGTACACACTACCGAGTCGGTTAGTGTGCAAAAACTGAGCAGTTGCAGCACTGTAAAAAAAAATAAATAAATAAAATAAACAAACTGCCACTCCGGTGCTGTGCCCATGAGCTGCTGGTTCTGTGAAGAGCTGGATGCGATACTCAGTGGTGATCCCACTCCCACTGCAAAGGCCACTGTGGATACTTCGGTGGCTCACGTGCCAGTCGAGAGCGGACCGAGCCAGGAGGAGGAAATCTTGGGCGAGGATGTGGAGGGGGACCCAGAGGCAGAGGACGACTCAGAGGTCAGAGATGCATGCAGCCCGGAGCTTTTCTGTACCCCGGAAGAGGCTAGCCAGTCACACCTGTTGGATCTTGGCGAAGCACAAACAGGAGAGGAGGCCCCTGGTAAGTGGCTTTGGGAATTGCTGAAGCGAGTTGTTGGGCAGGAGGGTTGCAGAAAGCAGGCTTGTGTCTGTATGCAGAAAGCAGGCTTGTGTCTGTATGATGTGTGTACCACCACATGCCTAGTCTGAGCGGCGGAACAGGGTGTTGATCGACTCCCTCACTTCACAGGAATCTGCCTCAGAGATCTCCAGGAAACCCTCAAGGAGATACTAGGCAACCCACTGCTGCAGGTTCTTTGGCAGAGCTGCTTTGTTTCTTGCCCCATTAAGGGTAACTTTCCCGCGCCACTGTGCCATCCCTTGGAGGGGTGGGGGACCATTGCTGCACACAGGAGAGCCACATAAGGGTCAGGACGGAAGCCAGTCTTGGAGAAGACCCCCCACCCTTGATTCCCTGCTCACCCTCAGCAGCAAGATATCTTCCATAATTAACACAGCCCGTGGAAAATGTGGGGACAGGAATGATTATAAGCCCCCGCTACAGTGCTGGCTCTCCCCAAGAGCCACGTGTACAGTACAGTCCTGGAACACTGATTTCCCCTACAGTTACTGACCATTTTTGGGGGCTGGTGGCTCATGTGTGCTTAGTGACAGGTATGTGAATAGTGGCTGTTTTTTTAAATCAATCAGTAGTCTGTGTGTTGCAAACAATACTGCTTCTGTAAAATGTTGCATTTTGGCTTCAGAGATATGACTTTGGAAGCCCAGCCTCCCTCTTTGTTATCAGCAGCTGAACGGCTGCACAGAATTAGAAGGCGGCCACGAAGAACTAAAGAGGACTTTCTGCATAACGTCATGATGCACTCCGCGGCCGAGAAACAGGAATTGAAGGAGTGGAGAGATCGCGAGAAGAGGGACCGAAAGAAGTGCACCAGACAGTGCACCAGAACTAAGCCACGGAGTGACTCAAACATTATGGAGCGCCAAGGGGACACACTCCAGGAGCTACCAGCACTGCAAACCGAGCAGCTCTGTGCCCGTCGTCCTCTGCAGCAGCTGTTACAAAACTCTTTGCCATGTGCCCCCCAGATACTGCCAACACACTTTTATCAACCTCCTGGCTCCAGTCTGTACCTGCTGCATTCCACTCCTGCCCCGTCACAGTCCAGCCCTGCGGACCCCCAGTACCCACTGAACTCAACACCCAACCCTTTGCAGTTTAGCCTTGCTGAAGTACAGTACCCGCTGCACTGTACTCCGAAGGAGAAGGTTAGATAGCATACCTAGATATACAGGAATCTTTATCCATCCTGGGACCATACCTCCTCCTGGGACCCTCCCTTCCCGCATTCCTCTCAGTGCTGATGTGTTTTTTCTCTCCCCCCTCTGGTTGTTGTTTTTTAATAAAATAATTGTTTTGGTTTGAAAGCAATCTTTATTCCATTAACTGAAAGCAAACAGAGGCCTGCAAAGCAACAGGCAATTTTCTTACATCTTCATAGTGCATCATCTGCACCATTCACAATCACCTTCTTGCATTACAAGCACTGTACTCCTGAGCATAGCAACAAATATTAGTGGCTTTCAGCTTCCAATTGCTGCCTCGAGGCATCCCTGATCCTTATGGCCCCACACTGCGCCCCTCTAATAGCCCTGGTCTCTGGCTGTTCAAACTCAGCCTCCAGGCGCTGAGCCTCAGCATTCCACCTCTGAGTGAAGCTTTCACCCTTCCCTTCACAAATATTATGGAGCATACAGCACACGGCTATAAGCATAGGAATATCGTCATCAGCCAGGTCCAGCCTCCCATATAGGCAGCACCAGCGGTCCTTTAAACGGCCAAAAGCGCACTCAGTCATTCTGCACTTGCTCAGCCTGTTGTTGAACCACTCCTTGCTGCTGTCAAGGTGTCCAGTGTATGGCTTCATAAGCCATGGCATTAAGAGATAGGCGGGGTCTCCCAGGATCACAGTGGGCATTTCAACTTCCACTACTGTGATCTTCTGGTCCGGAAATAAAGTCCCTGCTTGCAGCTTCCTGAACAGGCTAGCATTCTGAAACATGCATCCGTCATGCACCCTTCTGGACCAGCCTGCGTTAATGTCCATGAAATGTGCCTGGTGATCCACAAGTGCCTGGAGAACCATTCAGAAATACCCCTTCCGATTAATATACTCGGTGACTAAGTGGTCTGGTGCTAGAACTGGAATGTGTGTGCCATCTATCGCCCCTCCGCAGTTAGGAAAGCCCAGTTGTGCAAAGCCATCCACGTCACACACATTGCCCAGAGTCACGGTCTTTCAGAGCAGGATGGGATTAATGGCCCTGCACACTTCCATCTACACGAGCCCAACGGTTGACTTTCCCACTCCGAACTGTTTAGCGACCCATCGGTATCAGTCTGGAGTAGCCAGCTTCCACAGTGCAATCACCACGTGCTTCTCCAACAGCAGGGCAGCTCTCATTCTCGTGTCCTTGCACTGCAGGGCTGGGGCGAGCTCAGAGTCCCATGAACGTGGCTTTCCTCATCCGAAAGTTCTGCAGCCACTGCTCATAATCCCAGACGGGCATGACAATGTGATCCCACCACTCAGTGCTTGTTTCCCGAGCCCAAAATCGGCGTTCCACTGTGATCAGCACCTCTATGAATGCCACAAACAACCTCGTGCTGTAGCTACTACATGTGGAGAGATCAATGTTGCACTCCTCTTGCCTTTATAGTTTAAGAAATAACTCCACTGCCACTTGTGACGTGTTGGTCAGAGCAAGCAGCATACTGTTCCACAGTTTGGGATCCATTCCTGCAGATCAAAGAGGCAGAGCACGCAGTACATAAACCGTTGAAAGATGGCACCAAATGTGGACGGAAGTACAGGGATTGCTGGGACGCAAAGCAATGCATCCCGGTGCACTGGGACAGGACCCATGATGCCCCGCAACCCCCTCCACCTTCCCACAACTCTTAGCAGCAGAGGAGGAAGAGATGCTCTGTGGGATAGCTGCCCAGAGTACACCGCTCCGAATACCGCTGCAAGTGCCATAAGTGTGAAAACACTATTGTGCAGGCAGCTGACAGTGTGAACACACAACAGAGGTTTCCTTTCAGCGCTTTCTGAGCAGCACTGTAACTCTGCCAGTGTAGACATACCCCAAGTTACATTTCAAATTTGTTTAAGTTTTGCATAATGAAAATTAAGCAACACTTCACAGGACTTGCAGCCTCAGGGAACAATGAAATAGCATTTAGCAACAGCCTGAGGTTCCAAGAGGCATGCCAAACATTGATGTAGGGTTGTTTAAGATGCCTTACACTAAAACTCTTCAGCATATCCAAACATTAACATGAAGTTACCAGGAAGTCAAGAACGGCAATACTGAGAAAAGGATCTTCTCTGTGTAGCTAGAAGCGAAGGGGACAGTCCGGCAAGATATACACAAATAGTTGACCTGCTGCAAATCCTACCTCAACGCGGCGCAGCGGTGACCCTGGCTGTTTGACAGCGATGGTAGCTGAGTGCATTCTCCGGCAGGTCTAACCATGCTATCGAGGTGTCGGACTGTCAGCCCAGTGAGGGGGTTTCTTCCTCTGTGGAGGGGCGTATACTCTTTCTGAGGCTGTAAGCTAGCTAAGCTGAGGAGGTAAATGCGCCACTGACAGCCCAGCCAGCGGGTGGCTGAAAACAATGGCTAAAACAACATGGAAAACCAAGTCTCAGTTCTATGCATGTTTCTCGATCCCCACTCCGGAGGCAGCGAGGCATTCGAACGACGACAGGCTGCAAAGAATCTCAGGTGCCAGGTTGCCAAAAGGAAACCGGACAACCCTCTCAGTGTGCACTTATAATTGGAGAACACTGATGAGGGAGGAACCGATAAACCATCTCATGGAGGAAAAAAGGCAAAAACAGCCTGCGATGTGCTGGGTGTTTGCGCAACACAATGAAAGAAGGAGATGGAGGTCAACTGGAGGGATGGAAGCATGGTCATTCTAGGAAAAGGAGAAGGCACGATTACAGTTGGAGGAGTCAGATTCATCATAAACAAGGAATGGTCTTCGAAAATTGTCTCATGCCATTTGAAGTCATTGTGTATTTACCTCTGACTGAACCGAAATAGTACCCTCAAAATCATCCAGATCTATGCTCCCACAAGTGCATGAGAAGATGATGATATGGAAAGATTCTATCAGGAACTGGAGGAAACCCTCATTCAGAGCTCCACATATACAATTGTGATAGGAGATTTTAACGCCAAGGATGGAAGAGGGAGAGAAGGTGAGAAGTTCATAGGAAGGTACGGCATCAGAGAATGAAATGTGCGAGAATGACTAACTATATTGGCAGAGACAATGAGAATGTTCATTGGTAACACCTGGTTCCGAAAGAAGGGCAACAGAACATGGACCTGGATCGCACCGAACGCGAAGACAAAAAATGAAATCTATTACTTTCTGATCGATAGATGACGCATCGTGCAGGATATTTCAGTAGTGCCATCATTCGATATCAGTAGTGATCATCGCCTACTGAGAGACAGACTCACGTTCACTGTGAATGTGGAGAAAAAAGGTGCTGTGTATGGCCAACAGAAGGCACCAACCGGTAGCTTTCGACGAGGCAATCCTGCAGGAAAAACATTTCTAGGGAAGATTGGAGCCTCCTGGAAGACTGCGATGACGATTATGAGAACTTTGGTAAGAGACTGAAACTGTGTGGGAAATCTACTTAGCATGAAAGACCAAGAAGAGCTACCAGAAGAATCTCAGAGAATACGAAGACTTTATTGGAGAAGAGGAGGAAAATGAAAAGAAATGGCAGCGACAAGCTTGAGTACTCCCTTCTCTGCAAACTCATATGAATGAAGTTGAAGGAAGACTTTGAGAAATTTCGAACCGAAAAGCTCCTAAAGGCTGCTGAAGATCATAAAAGTCTCAAAAAATGCATAAGGAAACTGGTGTTGTACAGGTCATCGTTATCGGCTTTGAAGAACAGGGACGGAGAATCAGTAAGAGATCGAACAGAGAGGGAGGCAATCTGCAGGGATTTCTATACCCAGCTGTTTGCATCCCATATAGATGTCCCAATGCCATCACTTCAACAAACCAATGAACACATACTCCCAGTTCTCATCAGCTAAGTCCATCACGCAGTCCATCAAATGAAAGAAAGGAAGAATCCAGGCGAGGACTGTCTGACAGCAGAAGTGTTTAAGTCGGGAGGTCAGGAACTTTGAAAAGCTCTCGCCCAAAGGTTCAGCCGCTACCTGGAAATCCAGAAGATACCGTCCAGTTGGAAAGAGTCCAATACCATCTTGCTGCATAAGAAAAGCGATCAAGAAAATGTAAAGAACTATCGCCCAATCTACCTGCTTTCGCATATCTATAAGTTGTTCACTAAAATAAAAACAAATTGACTGTTGCAAAACCTGGATGAACAGCACCTAGAGAGCAGGCCAGCTTTCAAAGGAATTACAGCACAATAGACCACACCTTCACTCTAAACCAACTACTAGAGCATTCAAGGGAATACAAGTTCCCTTTGTGCATTGCCTTTGTGGACTACGAGAAGGCGTTCGACAGCGTAGAGACTAACGTCATTCTTGAAGCTCTTTCAAAACAGGGCATCAGTGTGAAATATATCACATTACTAAAGGAAGCGAACTCTGGCTGCAGCACAGACAGATCGCTGTTCGATACTCCCTCCGAACCCCATCGAGGTGTGAAACAAGGAGATACAGTTTCACCAAAATTATTCACAGCCTGTCTTGAACTGGTTTTTCAACTAGCAGACTTGAAAGGCGGGATTAATATAAACGGCAAGGGGCTAAACCATCTCAGGTTCGCAGATGATATAGTGCTGTTAGCCGAAAATACAGCCCAGCTTGAGAGAATGCTTAAAGAACTGAATGGGAAAAGTAGTCAAGTCAGATTAAAAATGAACCGGTCAAAAATGAAATACATGAGATCAGATGTTCTGCCAAGAACGCAAATAACTCCTGGAGGAGAGCAGATCCAAGAAGTTGATAAATATGTTTATTTGGACCAGGAAGTCAACATGTGCCACGATCAGAAAGACGAACTGTCTTGCAGAAAAAAAGCTGGATGGTGCTCATTCAATGATATCAAGGACATCCTCCAAAGAAAGATCAGCAAAACAACTTGTGCAAATCTTTTTAACTCAACCATGCTTCCAGCAATGTTATATGGCAGCAAAACATTGTCAGTGACAAAGATTGAAGAACATCAACTGTCTGTCACACAGAGGGCAATGGAACAAACATTTTTGGGCATTTCACTCCGTGATCACATCCCCAATGAAATAATTAGGCAGCAGTCTGGAGTGCAAGACTTTGTTGAAAGCAGGCTCAGCAAAATGCGGTGGGTGGGACATGCGACCTGACTCAGTGACAACAGATGGACCACAGCTATATCCAAGTGGATCTGAGAGAACAGAAACGGCCACGCGGTCAGCCTCCAAAGAGTGGGATGATTTCCTAACAAGGAGATATGGACAAGAATGGCGAAGGACAGCCAGAGCGAGAGAAGATTGGAAGGCGTGTTGTGATCGGCTCAGTCTCAACTGATGAAGGACTGACAGTCTACGCACGCATAGTTGACCTTACTATTCTCCACCTCTTGCTTCCCATGCAATGGTGTTGTAAGACTGCAAAGGAAAAGCCTCGCAACACTCATATTCCTACAACAGATTAATAGTCTTTATCTTATAAGTAGAAACACAATAGAGTCCAGTCCAATCTTTGGCTGGTTTGAGTTTCTTGGTTGGTGCAAGATTAAAAAGGAGACAATGAGTTAACACAAAATAAAAATACTATCTCAACACTGGTACAAGCCATCCTACTCAGCACAAATGAAGTAGCTTGTTTCAGAGTCCTGCTTTCCATTATCATTGGAATTAGAGGCAGCATCTTCTCACAGCAAATCCTTTGTTACCAAAGTAAACTTCTTCAGGCCCTTATACCTTCCCTGGCCCACAAATGCCTATGCAGCCATCATCACAGCATCCTATAGAGATGTCACCAGGGTATCTTCAATTCTGATTCTGTACAAAAGCTCTCTCTCTATTTAACTTCTGATCTTAAGATCTAAGGAAGCAGCCGTCATTCTTCCTTCCTTCAAGAACATCCGGTACAGCTTAACTGCCTTCCTCCGCCAAGTAAACAAGCAGGCTTTTTATTTTAAAACAAACAAAAAAAAACCCTACGTTTTCTTGAAGAAATCCATTATATTATACACAGCATACCTCACACTAATATTGGTACTACTAAGGAGATTAATAAATTTTGCAACAAACCACAGATTTTTACTTAAGACATATCCAAAAAAAAAATAATTTGACCAACTGCTTAAAAAGTGGGTCTCTTGTCAGGGTCCTTCAAGCATGTCTGTATTCTGGCCAGACACACTCAAACTGTCTGCCTGGGATCACATCATCTCCAGAGTGTGTGTATTCCAAACAGCAGCAAGAATTCATTGTCAGCCATAACCTGTGCCCCTCCCCCCTTTTTAAAAAAACAACAACAAACCCAGAATTGGTTTATATGTCCAGTTCTAAACTAACATTTGGGCAGTACTATATCACTTGCCAATCCAGTTTGGCATTATTTCTTTTTCCTTCCACCAACCAGCATGTTGGAACAATGAGTCCCTCCCCCTTCCGCACCCTTCAATCAAACTTACTGTCTTTTAGAGATCCCCCAATACCACCAATTTCAGGCTGATCTTCTGTTCTCCTTAAAAACATCCAACACATGTCAAAAGATACAAGTCTGTCCATGCTAAGTAGGCAAACCTTTGTAAAAAGTTTTTACCCCATAGTCACTGTAGGGAGCAACCAGAGGGTAAAGAGCCACCCTCTCAGCCCGAGTGGGCGGGACCAGACCAAGCTTACGCCAATCCCCGGAAGGGGAGGGGTGGGACAAGTAGTACAAAGGGCGGGGCCCTTTGCCCAGTGAAGGGAGCACCAGGGAGGGAGACAGACACAGGCTGCTCCCTCGCGATCCTGCTGCTGACCCAGGTGAGGCCCTGGGCAAGGAGGAACCTGACCGGGAGGAAGGTCTGTGGCAACCAGGGCTGCCAGCCGCTGAATACCCGGGGGACCTGAAGGGGCCTGGCTGTAGCCCGGACCAGCCTGAATCCGACACAGAGGGGGAGCTGAAGCTGCCAGCAGCAGAATACCCGGACGAGCTGGAGGGACCGGAGAGACCCGCTTGAGAGACCGGGTAGGAAGAAGCCCAGGGGCAGAACTGCACCGTGGGGTGGCTGTGTTTGGTTAGCAGGCGCGGATGGCCCTGCTGACCCAGTGGCAGGACCTTCGCCTCCCGCCACTGACCGGGCCCTGGGCTGGAACGCAATGGAGTTGGGTGGGTCTGAGTTCCCCTACCCCAGCCAGCCTGCCTTGGGTAGCAGAACTGCACGCTGCAGACTCGTGCCAGCGCTCCCCTGCCTGAGGGGCGCACTGCAGACTCGTGCCGGTACACTTTCCCCGCTAATTCCCCAGCGCCCGAAAGGTGTGACTAAGGCCTGCCAGTGGGACCATAGCTCTCCATCACCCCCTAGGGGCTCGGAGGACCGACTGAAACCTGTCACAGTCACCAACACAAATTATTTTAACAGAAACTACATAAGAGTTCAGAGCTCTATTCTATACAGGTTCTTACACTACTCTCATCCAAGAACTTGCAAGAACCGCATTAAATGACTAACATCTGTCACATGTGGTTAGTTCTCTTTCCCTGGGAGAGAGAAAAATGTGCAATGTAGCATTTTGGTTTGGTAGGCTGGGGCCTTTTCTCGTTTTGTTTTGGGTTGTTTTTGTTGTTGTTCTTCATAATGCATTCCATGGTGGTCAGGTGCCGGCTCTGGCTGGGAGAAGGAGCAGAAATAGTGCTAACCTGGTGTTGCCGCTATGAACTTCAACAGACTTAATCCTTGTGACATTAGAAACATAGACAGACACTTAGGTCGATTCTTTGCCTGTTCGGCCACATGGATGTGCCAGGCACCCAGAGTGGGTAAGGGAAAGGATTTTTTCCAAGCTCTGACCAAAGCAACCCGAACATACAAACAGATTAAACCCATTCACATTTCTTTAAGAAGACTCAACACTGCAAGTAATTTTCAGAGAATCCAGTCCATGTTATGGACAAATTGCATTAAAAAGAGACAGCTCACTTTAACAAGAGTTCTTTAAAAAAATTACTATTGTTACAAGTAACAACTAAGATCACTGTAAGAGAAAGATTAAACAAAATAATTCACACAGCAAAGGGGAGGGAAAAGTGATTTGAGCAAAGACACAAGAAAATGTGATCATAAAACCATAAACATTAGCATGGGGCAAGTATATCATCAGACAACCGATTTTGAGTTAGGACATCTGAAAAAAAATCATTTGACACACAGCTTACAAAGTGGATGGATCTCTTGTCACGGTCCTTCAAGCATGTCTGCATTCTGGCCAAACACTCTCAAACTATCTGTAAGTTAGTCTATTACTTATTAGCATGGAGCAAGGTATTAGAGGCAAGTATAATACCTGGAGCTACTTTTAACTCATCTAGTATGTTAAATTATTAGTATCTATTATTTAGATTGCAGTAGTACCCAAAACATGCTAGGCACTTTCCAAACAGAAGGGGGGGCGGGGGGGGAATCTACATTCAGTCCCTGTCCCAAAGAGCATACAATCTAATAGAGATAAAAAGACATCTTCTCCTGAGCTATTCTTTTCCTTCCCCTCTGCCCCACAATTAAAAAAATACAGTAAATCCTCTTCCCCACCACTCTCTCTCTCAACAACTTGGTCACTCATCTTTTCCCCACACCAGTTCCCAGTTTCATTTGTGACACACTAACTGGGAGTATAACCTGGCCTACATGAAACATCAGAAGTCCTTTACATTGTCCACAGCAATTTAAACAAAACACGGTAAAAGTAAGTTATCTCCTGGGATGGGCAGAATCCCTTTATGAGAACTTTCTGCTGTAAAGGGTACAGAGAACAGATAACCCTTGAATTATTAATTTCTCCTGGACTAAAAATATATAGCCATCCACTCTGTTAATCCCAAACTAGGATCCACCTAGGAAGTCAAGGCAAGAAGAAAATGGTTTATCTCATATGAGAAACCTTGTTTAGAGACCCACAGATCAGCCAAACTGAAAGTTCTACTCCCCCAAAATAGAAATTAAAATGACTAAATGAGATCATCATCAATAAACTAGGCAAGAATCTCTCATAATATTGTACATTGCTAAAACCTTTTCCTCCTGCCCCCGCCCCCCAAAAAACCCCACTGATAAGAAAAGGATTGAAGAAATCTGTTATACACAAATACCATATACTGGATACCAATGGAAACAGCTGCGAAACCAGCAGCATATGTTCAGTTGGCACATGTTAAAAAGAAGTCATAGGGTAGCTCTCTCCAATGAGCCCTGAAATCAGGAGAAATATATATAGAACAGATTGCCATATAAGACCCCCTCAGGCTGACCAAACCCACAAGTAAACTGCAGAATCCACAGCATGATGGGTACCCAGACCAGCTATGTGGAAAGAACTCTCCCCGCATCCCAGGGTTATGAGGATAAGAAATGGTGAGACTTCATTTCAAAGATATTAAAGAATAGAAGGAGAAATACAAATAACTGAAGGTTATCTTGCTAAATCTGCAGTCTCTAGTGAGGCCTCGAGTAACCAAATTTTAACTAATGCTATATGTATGCCCTCCTTTAGAGGTCCAAGCAAACTGGCCTAAGAGAGATTTGAACCATAGCTTTAAGCAATTGCTTTTGAAATCCTAAACTTGTCCCTTTTGGACCAATCAACGTCAACAGCAGGGACCACACTCTTAAAAATGCTTTAAAGACAAGTAAGTACATCCTTACTCCTTGGAGAAATACTGGAAAAGTGACATATTGCTAGGTACTAAGGAATTTATTATCTCACAAAATCTTGGTAATAAGAAATCTTGGTGATCTGCATTGTTCCTTAGTGTAAATGCTGAGCTTTAACCTTAGTCTTTGATATCTGCTTGCAAGACTGTATCGGTGTGCACAGTACATACCTAGAACACATCGCTCCTCTGGGTGAATTAAAGAATTGTTCACTGGTTAAGAGTAACCAAGTGTCCTGATTTGAGAAATACTATTCAAATTAAAAATTGACCTGAAAAGAACCTTGCATTAAGTTAGTAAACTAACACTCTCTGGACTCAATAAAAAGGGGTTATCCTATTAGAGTCTATTCTAATATTAGCCATAATATTAATTGGCAAATGTAATTTGTCAGATTTCACCTTTTAAAACCAGCTGGTACCTCGAATTCATAAAAATTGACCCCCTTCCACACTTACACCGCTCAGAGTAAACTTTCACAGCAATTCATTTTATATAATTTATTTATCAATCACACACACACACTCTCTCTCTCAAATTAAAAGGCTTGGGTAGATGGAGGGGCAGTGGAGAAAACACTATACTTTAACAAAATTTTAAACTATACTTCAAATAGACAGAAAGGGAGACAAGTTTCAGCAATTATATGTTTTTAATACAGGAGGCAACTCACACAGAGAAGGTACTACAATAACATTACCTTAAGATGAGTTTCTCAAATATTTAGATGTGTGTTTATTTTGAAATTAATTTTAAAGTAGTCTTGCCTCTTTATTTTTGTGCATCATACAATTTAGGTAATTTTATTGGTATGAGAAGTTATACATATGTTGGTAGCAATTGTTTAACCATTCTAATATATACAGAACTAGTTACTGCAGAATCATTTTAGCATTAGATGTAGCTATGTCAAAACATTTTAGGTGGACCAAAATGTGTGTTTTGCATTAGGACTAGTCTTTCCTAGGAGGGTTTTGCCAGTTTAACTCTACCAGCATAAGCTATACAAATATAAAACACTTTTGACCGATCTAACTGCAACTACAATAGGGCTTTTACCAACATAGCCATGCTGGGGGCATCTTCTGCAGACAAGGAAGAAAACTGTGCTATCCTATTGGCAAGCATTGGAAGGAATAAAGAACGAAAATGATACCAAGACTTCGGTCAGAGTCTGATGCAAGTCAGAAAAAAAAAATGGGGGTAACTGGATTTAGTTACACTCAAGCTGATCTAGTTAGTAAACTCTTTGTTTTGCCATGTCATCTAACAGACCTATGTTTGTAAACACAGATTTTACATCCAATTATTAGCAAATTGCTTCCAAAGTTCAGCTACTTATTGAAGTTACAGGAGTTAAAAAGCAAGTCATATTAATATGTAATCCCCAAAACATTTGTCAGTAAGTAGCTCAGTACAGAACAGAGCTCCCACATTAAACAGAAGAGTTCATTATACTATAGCAAGCATAGATCAAACCTAGAAATATTTTAACGTTTTACATATTTAACAAAAAAACCATTGAAGCCTCATGTTTTCAATAGTGAGATCAGATTCGGGGGGACGGGTGGTGTTAAGTCAACCCACGCTTTTCTCAATAATCTATTAACAGTCTACCGAGATCATGTGATAAATAAAGCAACAACAGGAAATGAAGTGCTGCCTTAACTGAACTATGGCATATTAGAATAAGGCGTTAGTACTAAACACTAACTATGGTTCATGTAGTCTTATGTTTACATTCTAACATGATGCAGAAAAATTAAGTATAGTGTAACTGTCTTTCCATAGCTATACTCATATTATACTCCAAGTTACTACAGCACAGAAAATTATCCTTCAAAATCTGTATTTTAGCCTGAGCTCCAGTGTTCTGTTGCCAAACTAAAACTCCCGACTTTACAAGATTAAACAAACCCTACTGTACTGTGCGAATAAATTAGTAGTGATCTGGATTGTAATTTGAGCATGTTTGTATAACTATATCATGGATATATGGGCACTGCACACTGTTGGGCCCACATTATTATTAATAATGTAAATAGTTTAATTAAAAACAGCTTGTATTGATCTGTTTTCCCCGTTAGAGAACTATTTTATCTGCTATTTTTTCTCAATCATGCCATTTTAAGTTATCTAGCAAACTAATTGAAATATCGGTTTCTTCTGTTATGTTGTGGTGTATAGGATTTTCTTATTGAATTGTCAATACTGCTGTTTGGTCTGATGGTTCTAACTAAATACTGTATAGAATTGCCTGAACTAAGTGGAGAAAGTTAAATTGTTCACAGTGGCACATGCCATGTCATCAGCAAAATGTGATGGCACCAACAGCATGAGTGGACTGTTTTAAAATTTATTTACCATGTTTTCAAACAAATATTTTGTACTGTTTATGGAGAAAAAAGGACCAGGGGCCAAATTTTCAACAAGTGGCATCCATGCGCGTGTACCTCTCCACATACTTTTCAAGCACTAACACCACTGCACACACACAGTAGCATGCAGGTGTTGGGACGCATGTTTGAGCGTGCAAAATAAATAAATAAATAAAAATAATAAAAATTTAAAATGGGGGGAGGCCAAATTGAGGCTCATTTGAAACTGGCAAAATATGACAGGTTTCTGAGTAACAGCCGTGTTAGTCTGTATTCGCAAAAAGAAAAGGAGTACTTGTGGCACCTTAGAGACTAACCAATTTATTTGAGCATAAGCTTTCATGAGCTACAGCTCACTTCATCGGATGCATCCGATCACTTTCCACGGTCTGCATCCGATGAAGTGAGCTGTCGCTCACAAAAGCTCATGCTCAAATAAATTGGTTAGTCTCTAAGGTGCCACAAGTACTCCTTTTCTTTTGGCAAAGTATGGTCTCTCTGTAAACACAGCAATGAACATGAAGACTAGACAATTGAAATTCTACAAAGGGCTACATCTAACAAGCCAGACAAGAAAAGAAGGTCATGAGCGTTAAGAATCAAATAGCCCAAATTCAATTATAGCTTTCTTACTTAACCAATCACATTCATATCCCTTAAGAGCAACTCTGGTTATACACAGATCAAGAAGATGACCTGGACATATGACTGAATTCCACAAACAGGCTGAAACGACACACTCTTTCGACTACGGATGAGATTGTGTTTTCAAGATTTTCAAGTATTTTAGAAAACACTTTTTAACGTCAGTTGATAGCCTATCTAGAAAAGCTTTAAGTAGTAGCTTTACATACTGCCTCAGTGGATGACAGGTACAAAATACATTTCTTTTTCCACCTGCAGGTGCAAATGCTGCCTTCAGGTTTATCTGTGCAAAACCTCATAAGGCAGTGAGGTTGAAGAACTGGTGCAAGACACCCTCTTACTGAAAATATGCAAATGAAGTTGGCTCTCCCCCACCTCTTTAACTTTGCATTGTGCCCTGAAAGATCCTCAGTTTACTCAGATCTCTGCCAGAGATCTGCTAGTTTTCTAGCCACTGCTTTTGGGATAGAGTAAGAGAGAAGGGACTTTTAAACAGATATTGCTACCTTGAAATCTAGTCATTTAAGAAAAAGTAGTTTAAGGAAATGCATGCCCTTGTTTCCCCCTGGGACATTTTTAAGGTGTTGCAAGTTACATTTCTTTTTTGTTAAGTCTTTTTCTATCCCCTTGTACTGCATGAAAGACCCACACAAAAAGAAAAACAGAATATTCAGAAGAAGCAATGAAACTCTCAGCGTACAAATGCGAAGTAATCAATCTGAACACAGAATAAATATTCTAATTAAGTTTATAATCTTAGTTACTTTTAACTATTTAATTATAATAAACAAACAACTTAGTTAGAAATTTGTTTTAAATTGACAGGTCTTTTTAAGGTATGTTTAATACAGTGAGGTTCAATTTAATATACACCTTATGCAAGACAAGATCCCCCAGATAAAATCCTAAGGGATAAGAAAATTCTTTGAATTCTATTGTTTGAAACTGTTTCTTCTATATAACATTGCAGAGGGGCAAAAGTACATTAGTACAGTGATGGAGTGACAGAGCTCCTGTTCATTTCTTTTTTAGGGAAGCATAGTTATCTGAACTAAGACTGTAAAAATGATTAACCGGGTTTATTAAATACTGTAATTCAACCTGCAGCAAAAGATGCCTTGCCTCCCTGATCTACTTCATTTTCTATAACCAGCAAAAGAATAGTTTATGGAACACAGGCTGCCTTATCATGCTTTGCCCTACATAGGCTGAGCCTTGTTAGTTGTTACAGTTCTATTAGAAATCTTCCAACCCAGATACCTCCTTCAAATAGTGGGCTGACTTTTTGCAATTGATGGGGAGGGTGAACCATCAAATTCTTTTGAGCTGCCTCAAGTCACTGGAATCCTAATTATAATTGGAAGAAGCAAAGCAAAAAATCCTCTAGGACTGAAGCAAGCTGCTGCTTTACTATGGTGGAGGGGAAGGGGAGAGAGAGAGAGAGGGAAGATGATAACTTAGGACTGCAAGCAGGAGTGGTAGAAGCTCCCTAAAAGTGTGGGGGGGCCCCCACCAGCACCTGAACCATGCTTCAACGCCACCCCTTCCCCAGGCTCTGCCCCCATGCCACCCCTTCCCCCAAAGCCCCACCCCCACTCGCTCCTCTCCACTCCCTCCTTCCCACATCACTTGTCCTTACGGCCGGTAAAAAGTGATGGGGCCATGGCCGCCCTGGTCCAGTGCCCATGACCCCTATCCAATGTTGCCCATACACTCAAAGTCACAGTGGCTCCATAGAACAAATGGGAGCACAAGGAATTCAGGATTAGGCTTCAAGTGAAAAATGTATCTGTTGCACCTGTACTAATATACATACATTAAATGAGTGATATTTAATTTCAAATACACTAAAAAAAAGAATGGCATATTAGGGTTGCCTGGGCAACAGTCAATTCTGCTTTCTTGCACAGCCAGCCTGTATGGTGAATGAAACAAGTGTCCTTTGGGCAGAGGTGAAAGTAAGCCGATACGCCCCGGTACAGCGTACCGGTAAGAGCCAGTGTGCCATACTGGGACCGGCTTTCCCAGATGGCAATTTAAAGCCCTGGGGTAGTGGCAGTGGGGCTCCAGCAGGGATTTAAGGGGCACCAGAGCTCCAGCCGCTGCTACCACCCCGGGCCTTTAAATCCCTGCCTGAGCCCTGCTGCCCGAGCCCTGGGGTAGTGGCGGCGGCGCTCTGGGGGGAATTTAAAGGGCCAGGGTGGTAGCGGTGGCTGGAGCCCCAGGGCCCTTTAAATCCCCGACAAAGCTCGAGCCTTTAAAGGGCTCGGGGTTCTGGCAGCCGCTACCACAGCGGAGCCCCAGGCCCTTTAAAGCTCTGCCAGAGCCCAGAACCCCAGGGTAGCGGTAGCAGCTGGGAGCCCCCAGGGCTCCTCAGTGATTTAAAGGGCCCAGGGCTCCGCTGCGGTAGTGGCAGCTGCAGCCCTGGGCCCTTTAAATCACCCCCCAGCCCTGGTGCTCCCAGCCGCCTCTGCAGCTGGTAGCTCGGGGGTGATTTAAAGGGCCCTGGGCTCCCAGCCACCACTACCTCAGCTAGAGCCCCGGGCCCTTTAAATCAAGATTTTAAGGGCCCGGGGATTTAAGGCCCTGCCTCTTCCGGTTAAGGCCACGCCCCCTGCTCAGGACTCCGGCATACTGGTAAATCCTCTAACTTTTTTTCCCCAAAGTCAGGGGTGAAAGTAACACCTAGTTATGTCTTTAAGACTACGGTATAAGGTATATGCACAGAGGTACAGAATTAAGGTTGCACGGTAAACCATAAATCTTTTTTCCTAGTGAACAAGTGCTTGACTCGGCAGCCTAACTAATGTTTTTAAATGGGATTTCATGTATGCACTGTCTTAGTTTATGAGTTTTAATTTTAAAGTAAAGAAAAATGTAAAAGCCAACTTCTGGTATGAGAAACAAATAGCTTCCTCACAGCCACATCATCAATCAACAGGGTTTGAACCCTAAACCTACAGTAATGACTGCTACTAATTGAGCTACAAGATTACATTAGCTGGCAGCAGGAGAAAGCAGTTTCCCCAGAAACAAAAGAAAAAAAAGATCACAAGTGGGAAAAACAGAAGAGCTGCCATATTAGAGTTACAATCACACACCCCCAAAAACACTAATCTCCCTCTTGTCTTGCAATTTCTCTGTAGTTTCCCACGGGCTCCAACTACACGTTTCCATTAGGCTGCAATGCGCAAGTGAGTTATCACAATCTGTTGCAGTTTAAGAAATTCTCAAAAACGGAAAAACCCACGAAGGACATGTTTTCTCTTCTCCCTGCTCATGGATTTGGAAGTCTGCTGAAATGAATTGCAACCAATGAACAGCAAGAGAATCCTCAGTCTTTTAACTAGGTAGAGCCATTAGAAATGAAGTGGTGGTACTACTTTCTGGATAGTTCTACACCCCTATTCTGTAAGATATGGGCCACTTCTTTATGCAGCCTCCAGAGTATGTGCCTGAAAATGAGGACAAGAGCCTGAGGGAAAATAATTTATTTGAAAGAGGAAGGGGTTCTCTGCAGTTTTCACAGCAGATCCTAGCCACATATTCATAGCACATGACAAAGTTAACACTACTATTTTAAAATTGGTACACACATTCTTTAAAGCTATCAATTTAAGCAATGTCTAGTAAGCCATTAACTAAAATTACTGATCGTTAATCTGTTAGTAAATTGCATTTTATAGGGGACAGTTTCAGTATTTGTCTTGCAGTCTCCTGTTACAGTTTATTTTTTCCCCTCCCTACTAACAGAGATAATCACTATTTGTTATTTCCCATCAGTGTAGATTGCCACATGTTCTTGTAGAGCAGGGGAAGGCAAACTACAATCCAAGGGCCAGATCTGGCCTGTCAGGGCTTTCAATCTGGCCTGTGGGATTGCCAGCCCCATGGGGCAGCGGGGCTAAGGCAAGCTCCCTGCCTCCCCTGGGGGAGGAGGTGGGCCAGGGGAGAAGAGGGCTCCATGCACTACCCTCACCTGCAGGCACCACCCCCTGCAGTTCCCATTAGCTGGGAACGGGGAACTGCATCCAATGGGAGCTCTGGGGGTCGCACCCACGGGCAAGGGCAGCGCACAGTGGAGCCGCCTGATCCACCCCACTCCCAGAAGCCACTGCCGGACATGCTGGCCACTTCTGGGAGCGGCGCAGGGCCAGGGCAGGTATGGAGCCTGCCTTAATGCTGCTGCCTCCCCCCCACAGCTACTCAAGGTAAGTGGTGCCGGGCAAGAGCCCAAACACCTCCTGCACCCCACACGCCTGCCCTGAGCCCGCTGAGCCCCCTAAACCCCTGCCTTGAGCCCCCTGCCCTGAGCCCACTCCCACACTCTGCACCACGTCCTGCATCCCAACCCCCTGCCCTGAGCCCCATGCTGCACCCTGCACCACTCCTGCACCCCAACTCCTTACCCATAGCCCCTTCCTGCATATCGCACCCCCTTCCACACCTCACCCTCCCTCCTGCACCCCAACCCCCTGCCCCAGCCCTACATTCATGGTCCTGCATACCATTTCCCCACCCAGAGGTGGCCCTCGGGCCAAAAAGTTTGCTCACCCCTGTGGTAGAGTAAAGCAAAATATGATTTACCCAATGAAATAATCTCATAAAAAACAAATAAGCAAGCCAGCCAAGTTTTACTTTGTTAACTAGAGGATTGTTGGATTGAAAAGGTCTCGCTCCCTGGCCAAATTTAGGTCTCCCAGGAAAACAATCAAAGAAAAAACTCAACCTAGTTATCCATATTTAGGCAGAAGTTGGAGAGTTGACTAAACAGGTTTTACATTTTCACTGATTCCTGAAAATTATCTTGGCTTTTTGGATTTATCATCTGCTTCTGAAGAGATTCAACTGTGATTTCACCTTCTGGGTCATTATTGCTATTAAATTTGTTGTTTGGTGCAGGCTCCACTTTAATTGATTCAATATTGTCCCACTGAGCAAGTCTGCCTTGCTGTTTACTGTAAGACTCCTATTTTGTGATTACCTGTATCAGTGGCACTTGGCTCTCTGCTCAATGGAGATTAGCCATTAAGGGAGCTTCTGCTGTCCGACTGAAAGAGACAACAGTTGCCATATTATCTGTCATTTTCAGACAACTGCCAACAGAAATTAAGTCCTTCAATTTCAGGAGAGCCAGATGATTTCATTTGGAGGAATAGGGAGCACAAACACACCTGGTGGTATGTTAATGGACAAATTAAGATAAAGGTGGCATTCAAGTCATTGTATCTGAAAATCCCTCCCCTACTTCCTCCCACTCCATTGTCTGTTCTTGCTATATTCTTGCTCTCTCCTATAGTGACTCTGCCCACACAAACAAAAGAATTTATTCTATCTAGAACACTATCCATGCTCTATTTTTAGCTTGAGTAGTTGGAGACTAGTAACACATGCTTTTCCTTTTCAATTAGTGTTTCTTCCAAGGTTTCTCCCAAATAGCTTGCTCCCCCAAATCTTGGGTCAATACCAGGATTTGTTAAGCAGATGAATCCTCTTCCTGGAGTTCTTAATTAAAACTGATTTCTGGCCACCACCCTAGTAGCAATGGAATTCCCTGAAAGAGCAACTCCATCCATGGTGGCATTACAAAGAAGTGATCTCCTTAGTTTAGTCCTCAAGCTTCTTTCACATGGGTTTATGAAAATAGACAGACAAACAAATCCTGCATGATGGAAGTTAATACTTTAAAGTTTTTCCTCAGATATCTGAAAGTTTCCATTCCCTGGATTTTCAAGGAAGAATTGAGGGTTTGGGTGGTGATGGCATCTCTCTATCAGGGTCTAGGAACTTGCCCAGCCGAGTTTATCCTTTATTTTATCATTCTTCAAAGACACCTGTATTCAGCCTCCTATTCTTGCTGGGGAATTACCACTTAGCCTGGATTATGTCCTTTGTAGCCATCCTGAAACTTCAGGGAAATATTTACATTTAGGTTTAGATGGCTCCTGCTGAGCCTCTTGTAACCGAAGAGTTGTGATTTTGTTTAACACAGTCTCATAACATCAATTATCAAGTTACATTAATAAGTAAATATTGTTTTCACTTGTTGTTTACTGCAGTCAATTTGGTATCAACACACACAATCCCAAAACAGAAAATATTCTGGTGACCACTCGTTTAGAAAAATTATTCTTAGAAAATATTCTCACTCGTTTAGAAAAATCTTTAACTTTCAAGTCCAAAACATAGAAAGAGTTAAGGACACAAAAATCTCAGCAACAAGTATTCAATAATATTTCTTACTAATCTACAGATTTGACTATGGACTTCTTAAAAACACACACACACACACACACACACACACACCCCAGTTTCTGGATTGTGCCATTTGAAAACACATAGACCAAACATTTCACTCCAAAAAACCTTTTTTTTTTTTTATAAAACCCATATTATCTTTGGTGATCACTACAAAGCATGTATAAGAAAATAATCGGTGTGGTATGAACATGGTTATTCTCAAGTCATTTGGCAAACTGGTTGTATTCATCTTATTCTGCTAGAAAAGACTGATTATGCCACATAAATACAATCATATAACATTAATGCCTGCTTTGTAGGCATGCACACTACAAATTATGTCTTGTACTAACAATTAAAGACTCTACATAAATCCCTGTACACCTGCAAAGTGAATCTAAAATCTAAGCAGTTCAAACATGTAATATCTTATTTTTATTTATAATGTATATAGAAGAAAATGAATATTTATTAAGATGCAAATTAAAAATTTTCCTACAAACCCCAAAAATATTTTATAGTACTACAGGAAACTGGCCAACAGACTGAAAATATGGTACTAAGTGTGACGTTACACCCCATATTCTTCATAGAAATATTGTTATATGAATATGGCATAACTAAGATACATGACCCATCTTGCATAAAATGTAAGGCATCATTGGTTATGATTTGCTGAATGTGATTATCTAATTTGTATACATGTATCATTTCTGTATCTGAAGTTCAAAATATTGATTATGTAACAATTACAACTGTGCATGTACTTGGGGGAATGCCCCCCAGACAGTAGGCAATCAGCCTGAATGGGCCATTTAAGAAGGACAATAGAACTTTGAAGATACTAGTCTCCCACCTTCCTGAGAAGCTTCCTGGGATGTTGCTTTGACACTACAGCATCATGTGAGGAGTCAGCTGGTACGAAGTACCATCTTGGACACTGCTGGTATTTTTTCACTGGAAACAAAGGATTCCCGTCTTACGTAAATCCTATTTAAGGCTAGGAAGTGAGTCAATCAAGCTTCTTATTCTCCATTGCTTCCCCACCCAAGAAGGAAGACTGCTGAAAGAAACTGAAGAAACAAAGGAACTAAGCTGGGGAAAAGCAAGGGCCGAGTCTAGACTGAGACAGGGGTCTAGCCTGTGAAGAGAAATAAACTCTAAGCTGCCTAAAACATTTAGGGTGAGAAATTACTATTTGTAATGTGAATGAGGAGTACTTGTGGCACCTTAGAGACTAACAAATTTATCTGGGCATAAGCTTTTGTGTTTCTTTAGTGAATTAAGCTTAGGTTGCGTATTTTGTTTTATTTGCTCAGTAATCTGCTTTGTTCCGTTTGCTATCCCTTAGAATCACTTAAAATTTACCTTTTGTAGTTAATAAAAAACTTATTTTTTGTTTATTTCAAAACCCAGTTTGTGCAATTCATATCTTGGGGGCACAAAGCTGTGCATATCTCCCTCCACATTCAGGAAGGGGGCAATTTTTACGAGCTTATGCTGTACAGATCTCTCTGTGCAGCGCAAGACAATATAAATTTGGGTTTACGCTCCAGAGTGCGTACGCACAGGAAAGCTGGGCATTCCCCTAGCTCAGTCCTCCCACAGAGAGCTAATTGCAGACTCTATGTGATTCTGCAGCTGGGTGTGTCGCTACCTCTGTGTGTGCTGGACAGGGGCTGGAGATCCTGACACAGCAGCACACAGTTGGGGGGACCCATGGTGGGACAGGTGGGCTCATGGGACCCCAACACAGCAGGTGGCGCCCTGGAAAGGGGGGAGCGGGGGGGGGTCCAACCTCTCACACTAGGAATAAATGGTTTATTTCAACATGGAAAAGGTTAATAGCAAGGTGTCCACTACAGGGTTTCTTGAACCTTCTCCTGAAAATTATGGTATTGGCCACTTTGAAAAACAGGATACTGGACTAGATGGACTACCAGTTTGATCCCATATGAAGATTTCCATGTTCTCTTGTCCAATTTGCTCCAACCTATGCATGTTAGGATTGGAGCAACTCGCTGAGGTAGAGAGAACAAGGTTAAGAGGAAGTCCTCCAGGGAAAACCCTAGAAACAGCAAAACCTTGGCAAGGAGACTTAAACATCAGCCTATGTTTGTTACAATTATCTCAGGTACCAATAAAGCAAATCCAAGAAGGCAATAAATTTAGACTGTATATAAATTTCATCATGGTCCATTCAGAACAGACTGGGAATTTCACCCAGTTAGAAGGGAAGTTTTGCTTGTTTCTTTTAAATTAATGGATCTGGTTTGTTAATAGAGTGGAGAATGCAATTATTCTCTCAACAATGAACCAAAACTGGAGGGATGGGCCATATATACTACATTTCTAAACATAGGATTTTGAGACATTATATAGAAAACTGGGGTGGAATAAGAAGCTGAAGTACACATAGTGGTTTTGCAATGAGAGAAAATAGGTGTGTGGTGGTGGTCGGTTTTTCTTTTTTTGTTTGTTTTTCAAGTGTTATACGTGGAATTGTTGCCCATGGAACAGGTGCATGATCCCAAAGCCCTACCTGGCCCGTGCATTTGGTTTGGCTTAACACTGAAATCCTTGCTGATCTTAAACATAAAAAAAGAGGCTTACAAGAAGTGGAAGATTGGACAAATGACCAGGGATGAGTATAAAAATATTGCTCGGGCATGTAGGAGTGAAATCAGGAAGGCTAAATCACACCTGGAGTTGCAGCTAGTGAGAGATGTTAAGAGTAACAAGAAGGGTTTCTTCAGGTATGTTGGCAACAAGAAGAAAGCCAAGGAAAGTGTGGGCCCCTTACTGAATGAGGGAGGCAATCTAGTGACAGAGGATGTGGAAAAAGCTAATGTACTCAATGCTTTTTTTGCCTCTGTCTTCACGAACAAGGTCAGCTCCCAGACTATGCACTGGGCAGCACAGCATGGGGAGGAGGTGGCCAGCCCTCTGTGAAGAAAGAAGTGGTTCGGGACTATTTAGAAAAGCTGGACGTGCACAAGTCCATGGGGCCGGATGCGTTGCATCTGAGAGTGCTAAAGGAATTGGCGGATGTGATTGCAGAGCCATTGGCCATTATCTTTGAAAACTCATGGCGATCCGGGGAAGTCCCGGAAGACTGGAAAAAGGCTAACGTAGTGCCAATCTTTAAAAAAGGGAAGGAGGATGATCCTGGGAACTACAGGCCAGTCAGCCTCACCTCAGTCCCCGAAAAAATCATGGAGCAGCTCCTCAAGGACCCAATTCTGAAGCACTTAGACAAGAGGAAAGTGATCAGGAACAGTCAACATGGATTCACCAAGGGAAAGTCATGCCTGACTAATCTAATTGCCTTCTATGATGAGATAACTGGTTCTGTGGATGAAGGGAAAGCATGTTGTTCCTTGACCTTAGCAAAGCTTTTGACACGGTCTCCCACAGTATTCTTGTCAGCAAGTTAAAGAAGTATGGGCTAGATGGATGCACTACAAGGTAAGTAGAAAGTTGGCTAGATTGTCGGGCTCAACCGCTAGTGATCAATGGCTCCATGTCTAGTTGGCAGCTGGTATCTAGCGGAGTGCCCCAAGGGTCAGTCGTGGGGCCGGTTTTGTTCAATATCTTCATTAATGATCTGGAGGATGGTGTGGATTGCACCCTCAGCAAGTCTGCGGAGGACACTAAACTGGGAGGAGTGGTAGATACGCTGGAGGGTAGGGATAGGATACAGAGGGACCTAAACAAATTGGAGGATTGGGCCAAAAGAAATCTGATGAGGTTCAACAAGGACAAGTGCAGAGTCCTGCACTTAGGACGGAAGAATCCAATGCACCGCTACAGACTAGGGACCGAATGGCTAGGCAGCAGTTCTGCAGAGAAGGACCTATTGGTGACAGTGGATGAGAAGCTGGATATGAGTCAACAGGGTGCCCTTGTTGCCAAGAAGGCCAATGGCATTTTGGGATGTATAAGTAGGGGCATTGCCAGCAGATCGAGGGACGTGATTGTTCCCCTCTATTCGACATTGGTGAGGCCTCATCTGGAGTACTGTGTCCAGTTTTGGGCCCCATACTACAAGAAGGATGTGGAAAAATTGGAGAAAGTCCAGTGAAGGGCAACAAAAATGATTATGGGTCTGGAACACATGACTTATGAGGAGAGCCTGAGGGAACTGGGATTGTTTAGTCTACAGAAGAGAAGAATGAGGGGGGATTTGATAGCTGCTTTCAACTACCTGAAAGGTGGATCCAAAGAGGATGGATCTAGACTATTTTCAGTGATAGCAGACGACAGGACAAGGAGTAATGGTCTCAAGTTGCAGTGGGGGAGATTTAGGTTGGGTATTAGGAAAAACTTTTTCACTAGAAGGGTGGTGAAACACTGGAATGCGTTACCTAGGGAGGTGGTGGAATCCCCTTCCTTAGAAGTTTTTAAGGTCAGGCTTGACAAAGCCCTGGCTGGGATGATTTAGTTGGGGATTGGTCCTGCTCTGGGCAGGGGGTTGGACTAGATGACCTCCAGAGGTCCCTTCCAACTCTGATATTCCAGGATACTATTATTCTATGACTCAGACAGCAGAAACTCTACTAACAGCAAGATCCAGGCAACACACAAATGTCCTGACAACTCTGCTAATGCAACAAACATTCAAACCTGCAACACCGGGAAAGCAGGATTTGAATCCTAGTCTCTATATTATATATGGATGGTGCATTACTTACCACTTAAACCTTGACACTGCACTGTAACTTTTTCAGTCAGTGATGGGTAGGGAACATTAAGTGAATCAGACACAACATTCTCCCTTCAATAAGACAGGCCACTTCCTTACTGAACAACTCTTACCTTGTTGTAGAACTCTTGTTCTCTGGGACCTCGAGGCGGTGGCTGCAATTGTTTCAAGACTGTGCCATCTGGATGCTGCAGTATGCCTAGAAAAACAAACAGTTCGTTTATAGTTTAATTCTAAAGAATGCAACCATCCGGTCTTTTAAAGCTAGCAAATATGAAACAAGAGGTAGCCCAACTGCTCAGTGTAAGCTATTCCTACTGTTCTTTACAAATAAGAGAGGAACCTAGCAAACACAGCCCCAATCACCGAACTCTTAGCAGGGATTAGGGAAAAGGAGAGCAGAAGAGAAGAGTTCTTGTAGAAAGTGTGTTAAGTTATAATTATTTTTATATGAAAATAATTGAAATCTTAACTCTACACAAGTAGGGATGGAAGACCTTTCTGCCGCTTTCCTTCCACCACTCCCACAAGTGATTTTATAGTATAGTACTGTGCTGGAAAGAAAAAGAGGCAGAAAGGTCTGGTCAGAAGAAGGTGGTCCAGTGAGAAGAACCTTGAGAAAAAGGGTCTGGAAGACTAGGGCAAAGTTGAGGTTGTACTCCCTTGACTTCACTAGTGCTAATGTGCTGAGAGTAGTAATGCCTTATTTTTTTTCATTTCCCGTCTTATGAAGTTTTGTTAGGTATATTGTGTGCGTAGCAACTTTAACTGATACACTATGTAGTGTTCAGGCATTAATCATAAAAAATTATTCTTTTAGAAAGTGATTTTTTTTTTTTTAAAACAGCATGCCAGGAGTACTGGTCCTTTTGTGGACAAAATATTTCTGAAACAAAATAGTTTTATTGTTCCTGTGACTTTTACAGGAACCTACTGATCCCATAGCTGTTCTGCACAGGAAAATCTGAAGACAATGTTTATTATGCATGTGGAATGCGACCAGATTGGGCCCTTTATGGCAGTACAAGAAGTATTTTCTCACTGTAATGAGAGTTTTAAGAACATGTTTGTTCCACTATCTATAAAGTTTTCACTAAAGGCATTCTAGCTTGTACAGTATATTTTACCATACCCTGATACTTGTAAGCATATCAGCTAAACCGTTTAAAAAAAAAAAATTACAAACGAAAGCAGAAATTATATTTAATTATGGGACATTTTGATAACCATATAGGACTGTTATATATTTGCTAATCAAAAGAGTTTTCAAATTTGTAAAGGGATTTTTGTTTTATGACAAAACATCAACATTTTGTACTAATTATTGTTATCCAACTGGCAGCGACGCTAAAAGATATGAATCCTGCAATCAGCATAATGTTGAAAACAGACAGACAATCTGATGAGTTATAAACAAACCCCTTTGCAAGTTCTATTTTAATCCTCTCACCTTTACTAATCAAAAAGAAATCTAACTTCATTTTTTCCATTCTCTGAATAGGTCTTTAACAAGTTAACACTTCTCAAATTTCTGACCCCTATGATTTCTGAGCTAAATCCCAAACACTTACTTTGTCACTAACACAAGAAAACAAGAGCACACTTTAGATTTGTTTAAGCAATACATACTGATGCATCATGCCGGAATGAATCATTCATAAATATAATTGTTTATCCCAGCTCCATCTAAAACTTTATGGAAAAATTTAAGGCTTTTGAGAGGAAAATATTTGATTTATAATTTCTACCTACTTAGGGGTTTTTTTGGTTCTCTTTTGCCAAGGAACATTACAGGACTGTGACTTGACAAGTTAGTTAAAATACTGGTAAAAAAAAAAACCTACATCAGCAGTGTAAGAATCTCTCTTGAATTTGGTGTTCCAAACAAATTCCACAGCCCGCTAAAGGACAACAGTACTCCACCCACAGGACAAGAAGTCGAGGACCTGGTGAATCATTACCATTTTATACTGGCCTCAGCCATTGGCACACTACCCCAGAAAACAGCTCCTTCCATCCCATTGCCCCACACAGATCTCCTTGGTTTTCTGACACCCTCTGTTGAATGGAGAGAGATGAGCAGAAACTTAAATGCAGAGGACAGAAAACAAAGACTGATTCAGACAGAGCAAAACAAAAATTCCTCAAAGCCTATCCTGAGGCTGTATTACAGGCCAAGAGAACCTTTCTATCAGCCTCCATTGAGGTTGCCAAATCCCACCCCAAGAAGCTATCCCAAGTGGTAAATCATTTAATTCTGTGGGCTGGTCTATACTAACATTCTAAGGCCTGGTCTACACTGGGGGGTGTATCGATCTAAGATACGCAATTTCAGCTATGAGAATAGCGTAGCTGAAGTCGACGTATCTTAGATCGACTTAGAATCACTTACTTCGCGTCCTCGCGGCATGGGATTGATGGCGGCTGCTCCCCCGTCGACTCCACTTCTGCCTCTCACCGTGGAGGAGTTCCGGAGTGGACGGCAGAGCGATCAGGGATCGATTTATTGTGTCTACACTAGACGCGACACTAGATGCGATAAATCAATCCCCGATAGATCTATCACTACCAGCCGATCCGGCGGGTAACGTAGACATGGCCCAAGTTGATCTAAGTTACGCCAGTAACTGAAGTCGACGTAACTTAGGTTGACTTACAGCAGTGTCTACACCCCACTATGCTGACGGGAGATGCTCTCCCATCGACATAGCTTCCACCTCTCAGGAAGGTGGAGTACAGAAGTCGATGGGAGAGCACTCTGCCACTGACTTAGCAGGTCTTCACCAGACCTGCTAAATCGACACTGCTGCATTGATCGCAACTGTGCCAATTTAGCTGGTAGTGTAGCCATGGCCTGAGTGTCTACAACTGCATCAAAGCACTATCATCCTACTTTACTGAAAAGATCATGCACATTCAGGATGCCTTCTCAAACAACATGGTTGGGCGATGCAGGCATAGTGGATCCAAACAGGCAACTTGCATTCCCTGAGTTCAACGTATTCACTCATCAAGTAGTTCCAGACACCTTAAAGGAGACCCAACCCAAGATATAAATCCAACCCAGGTCCTTCTTAGCTTGTGAAAGAGAGAAATGAATAACAAGCGCTACTCCTGACCAAAACAGCCAGTGCCCCATTCAAAAAAGGAAAACTTCCCTTTTTCTTTCAAACAGTAAAGAAACCCACCCTAGATACTTCAATCTTAGCCAACAATCACCCACTGTCAAACCTGTCATTCCTGAGAAATCTAGCCAAAGGCCAACTACAAGCTCATCTAACTGAAGCCAACATTTTGGGCCCAGAATACCAAAAAGGCTGTTTAAAGCTCCAGGAAAGAGACTGGCCAACAACTTTGCACCTCTTCTTCCTTCATATGGCTTAAAAACATTAATATTAAAGTTTAGGTTGGCAATTCAATTGACTGCCTTAGGTGACGTGGAGTAGATGGCAGAGATAGCACCAGGATATGATCATTTGGAACACTAGTTCAAGTGTCCCATAGGCTGACGTCCGATTCCACACTCACAAATAGGATCATGGCTCAGCCTCCATGTATAGAGGAAGTAGACACATCTGCCACATGATATACATATGCAGTTCAAAGTGGACCATATTTTCCACGGGAGTGAAAAGCCACTGGGTTCCCCAGTTGGATCCTAGATGAGATGTTTGTTCGGAATGTTCGTGTCCTCCCACCTTGCTCGTCATTAATCTTGGACAGCAAAATGCTGAGTCTTCAAGCTCTTGCACTCCAAGCCAAAAAGGTTTTCTGGGATTGAATTGGAAATCTCAGTATGTTATTTAAGACTTCATGTATTGGAAGACCCTTGTTCCCTCAAACATGATGAGACTCCAGAAGGATTCTCATGTTGCGACTAATTTGGGCTGGGTTGATGTGTACCAGTACAGGAAGCCATGGTTATGGAATTGATTACGCTGTGTCCATAGAGATCCACATGGTGATGTTGAGACAAGTGATGTGTGATTGCCATCAATCTGGACAGACGAGCAGTATTCTGTGGTAGAGCAGACAAGGGCTAGTGAAGAGGCCCAAAAAGCTTTTTGCATCCACTTCTCCAATCATTCCTGACAGTTTCTAGAGGAGATTTACATGCATCCTTTACTTTGTCATGTGCGTTTTTCAGGTACTGGTGGTATGTGATAATTCAGTCAAATGGCACTCCAAGATCATTCAGGGTGGTATCATGTCTTATCTGCTGGCCACAGAAGTCTACATGCAATTTCATCCTAGCCTCTCAACTGTTTAGATGAAACGCTGACATTACAGTCTTAATGGGGTTTGGTTTTAGCTGCCAATATAAGAAATATTCTTCCATGCTTTTAAGGTTCTTGGTTAGGACTTGTTCTACAGTAGGTAAATCCTGTGCCTGTGTAGTCAGAGCAAAGACAGATTTCCATGATGTTGTTTGGGGAAGGTCAGTGGTATACATATTAAACGAGATCGGTGCTAGCACTGAACCCTGTGATAGGCAATTGTTGAGAGTGCATACTCTGTTGACCTAGTCATCAAAGGAAAGTGCAAAGCCTGCGATTGGTCAAAACTTCTTGGAAAAATTTTATCATGCGATAATTTTGCTGGCTTTCAGAAGACTGTTCACCCGTATGGTGGCACAGGCAGCAGATCAGTCTAAGAAAGCTGCCCCAATCTTTGAGTTTTCGCTGGACTCTCACCTCAGTGTGTGTTTGTTAAGACTCATGATTGGTCAGTTCAGCTGTGGCCTGGTCAGAAACCTACTTGTTCATTAGATAACATTGCTTCTACAAGCAGCATTCACTCCTTTGGCACAATTAAACTCTTGAACAACAAGAGTAAATCTCATCACCGCAAGAGACAACCTTCTCAAGGGGTGGACCAAGACTGTGGCATGAATTCCCCCAGGAACTAAGAAGTACCACAAACCTTACCACTTTCCATTCTAAGGTCAAGGTGCATTTCTTTGACCTCGCTTCTCTAACATGAGCATAGCAAGAAGTATATTTAACAAAACAGCTAGCAAAACATAACATCCACTCACTTCTCCCTTTGAGGAGAGGATGAGAGAAAGAACACCACACTCAGATATAATCGTGAACACCCTGGTATAAAAACCTATATGGATTAGAATAGCATATAACAACAAGAACAAAACTACTCTCCTTTTTATAGGGTGACTGATATTATGTTATTTTTCAAAGCTATTCAATTCCTGGTAAGAGTTAAGCCAGACAAAAATAATTCTATATTCATTTAGTGAAGAGTATGTTCAGGTTTCAGCAAGTTATGAACACACAAATGGAGAATTGGGGTTATGCCTGAAAAAGTTTCCATGCTATTTAACTCTACTATAACAAGAGCCAACAAATGCCCATAACAACAAAAATGAATAGGCAATGTAAGTTTTAAAAGGCTTAGTCATTTTTTCCTGCATATGCGTTATTTTGCTAAAATCAGCCTTCTGGCTTAGCTGATAGCAATGTTGCAAAGTAACAGTGTAAGAAATTAACTGAATCTCTCAGCTCAGTCATCTTACATTTACTTAAATTAATTGTTTTGGCACATAGTCAAAATATATGGTTGGGCAGAAGACGGAAAAAGAAGGGAGAGACTCAGAGTGACTGCAGCTCACCAAGAGCTAGTACTGCCTGCATTAAACTGTCCTCATCACAAGGACAGGGCAGGACAATATTGTGCCTTTAAGGAGATTTCTACCCCTCCACTACTAAATTTTTGTTAATAGAGAACAGAAACTGAAGAGTGTCATTCTGATCAAAAAGAAAAATTCCACTTTGTGATGACAAGCTTCTTTCTATGATTTATTCATTCCTAACTTTTCAGATAAATTCTTCTATACAAAACAGAAGAAAGCATAGTGTGACAGTTATCAGAAGTACTAATATGCTGTTGGTTTAAAAAAAAAAAAAGTACCTAGAATAAGTTCTGACTCTGAAGTTTAGCCCTTCAAAGTTTATGAAACATGGTAAACCAGGGGTGGGCAAATTACGGCGCGCGGGCTGGATCCGGCCTGTAAGGGCTTTAGATCTGGCCTGCGGGATTGCCCCCATGGTGCCGCAGGCCCCGTGCCGTTCTCAGAAGCAGCCAGCACCACGTCCCTGGAGCCTCGGGGGAAGGGGCAGCTCCGTACATTGTCCTTGCCTCCAGGCACCGCCCCCCGCAGCTCCCATTGGCCAGGAACGGGGAACCGTGGCCAATGGGAGCTTCAGGGGAGGTACCTGGAGGTGTGGCAAGGGCAGCGCACAGAGCCCTGTGCCGGTCCCCCCATCAGGGGCCGCGCAGGGACATGGTTCTGGCCACTTCTCAGAGTGGAGCAGCATGGGGCCAGGACAGGCAGGCATGGAGCCTGCCCTGGCCCTAGTGCATGCTACTGCCACCCCGGAGCCACTTTAGGTAAGCGGCACTGGGCCAGAGCCCAAACCCCTCCTGCACCCCGCCCCCCCCAACTCCCTGTCATAAGCCCTCTGCCTGCACCTCGCACCCCTCCTGCATCCCAACTCCCTGCCCTGAGCCCCCATCGCACCCCAACCCCCTGCCCTGAGCCCCCTCCTGCACTCCGCACCCCTCCTGCACCCCAACCCCCTTCCATGAGCCCCTCATACATCCTGCCCCCTCCTCTACCCCAATCCCTTGCCCCGAGCCTGTTCCTGCACACCACACCCCCTCCCGCACCCCAACCCCTTGCCACGCATACAATTTCCCCACCCAGATGTAGCCCTCAGCCCAAAAAGTTTGCCCACCCCTGTGGTAAACAAACAAAAAAAGCTGGGTGGCCCCTGACATCTCAGTGGATGGTAGAATTCTTATTGCTACTAAAAATGGTGACTTTCTGGGAATAATTACATTTGTTTGGGTTTCTTTGGTAAGTCTTGGAAATGGTTGCTTCTTCTATGGCTTTTTTTTTTTTTTAAAAATAAGCCTGGTTTTATATTTTTCTGTAATTTCTATTTACACACGCAACTATATAGGGAATGGAGTTACTTATGTGGCCTATGCAACGTAGCAGGTGCTATAAATGAGGTAAAGAAGTCTTGGCAGTCGCTTAACAACAGTTTAAAATGTGTGCTAAGAGCTGAATATAGTTTTCTAGAGTCCTTAATTTTTGTCCTTTATTTAGATATTGGCATATGAATTATGTGCCCCTCTCTCTAAAGGCACAGCTACAAGGACATTCAGTCAAAAATTAGTTCACAGTCTATAAGTTGGCTGCATCATTAGTAACAGGCTTTTTTTAAGCGGTATAAATTTAAGACTGAAATCAAGCTGTTTGCTAAGACTGGGTTTTGAACACATTCCACAATTATGAACTGCCAGACACAAAGTGAATACGGGCCTCATAACTCACTAGGATCAACATAACACATCTTTGAAGAACAGCCCTTTTCTACATATATTTGTGTGTAGACATGGTGGAAAGCACACCCTCAGGTGAACATGGTACTCTACTGACAAATGTTTGAATTACTAACAATCTCAATGTTAAAGGCCACATACAGAACTTCAGTTAACCTAGAGCTTACATTCTGCCACTGCATCATCAAGATTAGACAACATACAAAGCCAAGCAAATACTTCTCAAAATAAAACCCACGTAATACTGAATTAACAAAATGAAATGTGATGAATATTGAACTTTGAGGACAAACTGTTATACAAGTGTTTGGCTGGTTTGTTTTGGGGTTTTGTTTGTTTGTTCTTTTAAACAGCTACCTACCTCTGATATGTGACACTGGATTATGAAAAGTTTATTACTTGAAGAGTTTAGTACAATCATTCTTAAAAATACAGAACACTTCAAGAGTTAAAATCTACTAACAAATGGCAAGGGGAGGTCTAGTTAGTTTCCAGACCTAGCACTTTTCACAAGGACAAGATTCTTTCTCCTTCCCACCCACCTAAAACAAAACCACCACCACCACCACTTGAGAATCATATTAATGTAGTTTGGGAGTATGTGGGTGGGACGTTCTGTACCTTGGGGGAACACCCAGCACCCCCATGTTCATCCTTATAATATGATTGGGGGGGTATCTAATGCAAAGTTTGTCATGTCTTCAAAAGGCTCACGATGTACTAAGCACTGTTATGGTAATGTTACAGGTTGTAATTTTATGTGTACAGTTACGAGGCTTGAAAATGTGTCCTCAAAGCTTAAAGCAAGCCCAGGCAAAAACTCGCCAGAAGCAGAAGGGCAGTTCACACCTCATCAGGACATGTATGGGACAAACCCAGCTCAATGTCACAGGAACAAAGGACACTGGCCTAGGCAACAACAAAGGATCTGTTAGACTCTCGAGTGAGTCACCCCCCTTCCTTTGGTCCGTTTGGGACTGTGATGAGGTAACGCTCACCTGACTCTAAAGGGGGGAGCGGGGGGGCAAAGACAAGAGGGAAGAAAGAACATGATAAAAGGGAGAGACTTTCGCTCTTCCACTCTCTTCCACCTACATCTACAGACACCACACCAAGCAACTGAAGCACTGATCAAAGGGGAGAGCCTGGCTGAAGAGCAACCAGCCAGCGGTGAGAAGCATCTAAGTTTGTAAGGGCACTGAAAGTGTTAAGAGCAGCTTAGAGTGCTTTTTGCTTTTATTTCATTTGATCCAATCTGACTTGTTATGCTTTGACTTATAATCACTTAAAATTTATCTTTGTCGTTAATAAATATGTTTATTCTACCTGAAGCAGTGTGTTTGGTTTGAAGCGTGTCCCAGACTCCGCTTGGGATAACAAGCCTGGTACATATCAATTTCTTTGTTAAACTGGCGAACCCATATAAGCTTTCAGTGTCCAGCAGACATAACTGGACATTGCAAGACAGAGGTTCCTAGGGTTGTGTTTGGGACCTGAAATATTGGGTAGTGTCATTCGGTTGCACAATCCAAGGAGCAGCTAACATTCCTGTGTGTGAATTGCCCAGGAATGGGGGTACTCACAGCAGAGCACGGTAAGGTCGGCTCCCAGAGTCAAGGATTAGCATGACCTAGCAGATCACCGGTCCAGATAACACCGGAGGGGAACATCACAGTGGGTTTGGTTTAATTTAGTTTCATGCGCAATAAAGATCTACATCTCAATGCATTTATAAACAATTAGTAAAGAAGGTTGGCAGTCAAAAAGCTGACTTCCACCAATAGAAAACACAATGGAACTTTCTCACTGTGTGTGCACCTTTACGCATGCTCGGATGACCAAAACAAGAAAGTTACTTTATTCGGTTATTGCACAAATATTCTCACATTACATCCAATACGTACCCTTGATGGCATTATAAATAAACCAATTTTTCACATAAATAGTCTGAACATTTATTTTAGAAGACACCCCCTTTTGTTTATTTCTTCAGTAGAAAAACAAAGACATGATCCTTTGAAAGAAAAGGAGTAGTTGTGGCACCTTAGAGACTAACAAATTTATTAGAGCATAAGCTTCTGTGAGCTACAGCTCACTTCATCGGTTGCATCGGTTTCTTTTTACAGATACAGACTAACAAGGCTGCTACTCTGAAACATGATCCTTTGAAAGAATCTCAAAATACTTTACAAAGATGGACCAGGAACATAGCCCACTATCACTTCTGAAAATAGGGTGACAGATTCTTTTCCCACTTTGAAACTTGTCATCAGATTAGTCCCATCAATCTGTCAAGAATAAGGGAGACCAACAGATGTCTACAAAGATTCTTCAAACTACAATCTCCCTGGACTCCAACAAAGAGCTTGAGGACTACATTTTCATCCTGACTGATAGATCACTAATATGTTCCCTCTGATATCAACTAATCACTCATCCCCTTACACTCAAACAGAAATGCCAGATATTTTTATTGCCCGATGCTACTGAAAACAATCATCATACGTGCTGGATCGTGGAACATACCTTTTCTTACCATACAAAACATTTTTAGCAGGGACAATTTCACATAGACTCACAAGGTCAATGTAATGCTCACTGCATTCATGGAAAAGAAAGACTTATGCTGAGAGGCAGCAAAATTAATATACAAATTAAATTTTATATTTACAGTCATAATGCCATTATAGTTGTTCATAACTTTGTGCTCACTACCAGATATGACTTGTCAACCACTCCCATCTATCATACAGCAAGTGTTCAAAAAAAAAAAAAAAAAAGACCACGCCCCCAATTTTCCCTTTAAACACACACACACACACACACACACACGTCAGAAAACAGTTAGAAAATATTCTCTGTGTTCTTTACAAGGATGAACATTATTAATACTTGGCACTAATAAAAGCTAGGCTTCTCAATACTTTTGTGGACTTGGGCCTAAGTCTCTTTTTGGGGAAGCATTTCCTCTGAAAGAGGAAGGACAGATATTCAGAGGACAAGAAGAAGTTATGAGTATTTTAAACTGGAGTAGAACCATACCACATAATGTTGCAGTTTCTTATGTAATGTTATTTAGAAAGACCGTGGTTAAGATATTAGACATGGACTGTCTGTATTAGTGTATCTGATGTGTAAGGTTTGTGGTCCAGATGTACCTTTATCTATCAAACATAAATTTGTGGGCTGCTTCTATATGTAGATATGAGAGGAGGAAAAAAAACTTAATAGTTATCCAATTTCTCTCTAGTAGCTACTGTTTTTATATGCTTGCATACTTTGGGGGAGGGACCCTGCAGAAAACACACCAACAAACTTAACCTTGCTATGATGGACAAGGTATTTAACTGTATTATAGAGAGGCTCATTGCAGAGAAACAGATTTTATTTAAATGAAACCTACTTTTAAGTGGACAGACAAAACATCTTCAGTTGGACTAGTAATTTCTCTGAATAGATTGGTTTCAGAGTCACAGCCGTGTTAGTCTGTATTCTCAAAAAGAAAAGGAGTACAATCCGATGAAATGAGCTGTAGCTCATGAAAGCTTATGCTCAGATAAATTGGTTAGTCTCTAAGGTGCCACAAGTACTCCTTTTTCTGAATAGATTAATATCTAGTTTATGAGACAATTGACTGCATATATTTTTTTTGGTTCAACTAATATATTTTCCTAACCAGCAACCTAAAACTTCAATGCTGTAGTACTACACGTACTGTGGGAGGAAAGTATTCACCAAAAGTATCTCAGAAGCCAGAAGGACAATTAAAAAGAAGCTATCAGAATATTAGGGATCCATTAAGATGTACATCCATTCAAAAAAAAATGGGCATTTCCTCTCAGTTAACAGCTAAAAAAAAATTAATATCTGGAAGGCTCTGCAGTCACTTGTATTTCCATTTAGATAATCATGTATGACTTACATTTCCCACAGACCCTTTTGTACCTACTGAGCTGGGTCTATTAATATTACCTCAGAGACAAGTTGTATTGCCTAACCCAGAAATATTCCCAACATATCACCAAAAGGGTGATTTGTTTAAAGACGCTTGTTTAAAGTAGCGTGATGAATGTGATAAAAACCTTTGTTGTTGAGATTTGACTGTTCCCTCTTTTACTCAGAGTACGGGTACTCCTGCCCCCCCAAGATTTTTCCAAACGACAAAGACACTTTTTGCATGGTAACTAAACCTCTCTTTAGTCATTCACCATCATTATATTCAGCTACACCTCACTCTGATGTTTTCCTTATAACTCTTATTCAGTCATCCCAGTGAAACCTGTATTGGGAAAAAATCTCCAACACTCAAGCCCTTCATTCTAGAGAATCCCAATGCAATGGGGCTCCTGTAATTTTGTACAACCTCTAGTTAAGAACAATCTCTCCTGAGAAACTGACATGTGTTGGTCCCTTGGGTGGTAATGCAGGTTTTACCCCTTTCACACAACTTCTTCCTTAGTAGGAATCCCTATATAGGACTAGAAAATAGATCCATACCCCAAATAGGGTTCACACACCCCAACAGGCAAAAGGGGAGCACAGAGACACCACACAGGGGAGGCTCAGCTCATAGCAAAGCAAAGAACAGCAGATCCACTCCCGCACCCCCAAAGGAAATTAAAAGGAGGATTAAACGTAATGGGGCGCGGGAGGGATGGGCACGACCCAGTCGAAACACGGGACCCAAGTTCAAATCACACCGGGGCCGGCGTAGAAGAGAAGAGAAGACAAGACCCCACCTTCCAAGTGAGAAGAAGGAAGCCAGCCAGAGCCCGGTGTGTTCCCCTCACCCCAGGCTCAGCCTCCCGACTAGGTAGGGGCGGGCTCCACGCCCTGCTCGCTGCCCTCGGCCGCACTCACCCCCTTTATCCTTGCCGTACATGTGCCCGGCCACTTGGTGGGAGAGCGGGACGCAGCCGTTCAGCAACCCCCGCCTGCCCCCGCCTACCGCGACTGAGGCGCTGGACGGTTCGCGCGCGGAGCCCCGCAGCGGCTCGGCCTCCTCCCCGTCCCCAGCGCGGCGCTGCCCGCTCTCCGGGCGCCCCGTAGGCTGGGGCGGCGCTCGGCGCGGGGGCTCGGTTGCCATGTCCCGGGGGGAGAGCGCGGGCTCCGGGTCTGCGCCCTGCGGGCTTCACCAGCTGCCGGCTGCCCAGGGAGGAGTGGGGCGGGCCCGCGACCCCATCGCCCCGCGCACCGCTCGGGAGCCGAGCTCCCTCCCTCCGCGCTCGGAGAGCGACTGGCGGCGGCAGCACCGCGATACTTCCCCGCTCCGGCCGGGCTCCTCCTCCGCCAGCGCCCCCGCTCGGCGCTGGCCCGGCCCCCTGCGTGCAGGAACTGGCCGGGGCCCGTGGCGGCGAGCGTTAAGCCAAGGTCCGGGGCAGGGCGTGGCGGCCGGAGCCCGCCGTCGCTTCGCGTTGCCTGTCCCGAGGCCGCAGGGGCCCCACGCCTTGAACCGTACGGACGAAACGCAGCCTGCTGCAGCCCTTCGCCAAGGGGGCCATTTTCTGCCGGCTCCCTTGCGGCTCGTAGGCTGGCCCTGGCTCTGCAGTGCAGTTGCTCGCTCCGAGGCAGGTGTTACCCAGCACCCACCTTCTGCAAAAGCTGTGCGAGCTTTTCGGTTTGCAGAGAAAACCTCCCGCGGCGCCAAGGCCAGGCCTGCAGGGGTAGCATCCTCCAAACACGCCTGAGCTGAGCTTTATGACCGCGGGGCCTGTGCTCCCCAAGCTGAACATAAGAATGGTACTATTGGGTCAGACCAAAGGTCCATCGAGCCCAGTCTCCTGTTTTCCGACAGTGGCTAGTGCCAGGTGCTCCAGAGGGAATGAACGGAACAGGTAGTCATCAAGTGATCCATCCTCTGTCCCACATTTCCAGCTTCCGGCAACAGAGGATAGACACCATTCCTGCCCATCCTGGCTAATAGCCATTGATGGACCTATCCTTTGTGAATTTATCTTTTTCTTTTTTGAACCGTGATATGGTCTTGGCCTTCACAACATCCTCTGGCAAGGAGTTCCACAGGTTGACTGTGTTGTGTGAAGAAATACGTCCTTTTATTTGTTTTAAACCTGCTGCATATTAATTTCATTTGGTGACCCCTAGTTCTTGTGTTATGAGAAGTAGCAAACAACACTTCCTTATCTACTTTCTCTACACCGGTCATAATTTTATAGACCTCAATCATATCTCCCCTTAGCCGTCTCTTTTCCAAGCTGAAAAGTCCCAGTCTTATTCATCTCTCCTCATATAGAAGCCGTTCCATACCCCTAATCATTTTTGTTGCCCTTTTCTAAACCTTTTCCAATTCCAATATATCTTTTTTGAGATGGGGCAACCACATCTGCCCACTATTCAAGATGTGGGTGTACCATGGATTTATATAGAGTCAACATGATATTTTCTGTCCTATTATCTATCCCTTTCTTAATTATTCCCAGCATTCTGTTAGCTTTTTTGAGTGCTGCTGTACATTGAGTGGATGTTTTAAGAGAACTATTCACAATGACTCCAAGATCTCTTTCTTGAGTGGTAACAGCTAATTTAGACCCCATCATTTTATATGTAAAATTGGGATTATTCTTTCCAATGTGCATTACTTTGCATTTATCAACATTAAATTTCATCTGCCATGTTGTTGCCCAGTCACCCAGTTTTGAGAGATCCTTTTGTCGCTGTTTGCAGTCTGCCTGGGTCTTAACTATCTTTAGTAATTTTGCATCATCTGCAAATTTTGCCACCTCACTGTTTGCCCCTTTTTCCAGATTATTTATGAATATGTTGAATAGGACTGGTCCCAGAACAGATCCCTGGGGGACACTACTATTTACCTCTCGCTATTCTGAAAACTGACCATTGATACCTACCCTTTGTTTCCTATCTTTTAACCAGTTAGCAATCCATGAGAGCACCTTTCCTCTTATCCCATGGTAGTTTACTTTGTGTAAGAGCCTGTGGTGAGAGACCTTGTTGAAGGCTTTCTGAATATCTAAGTACATTATATCCACTATCCCCTTGGTCCACACCCTGGTTGACCCCCTCAAGCACCCACAGCATGTTGGCAGGATTAGAGCTGTCACAAGAGCTTTCAGGCTTCGTCCAAACTAGGCAGTTTTAGGTGGATGAGGGAGAAGATACCACTGGTGCTACCACTGGCTTCCAGAGGAGCCCAATGGTAAACAAAGCTCTTGTGGACAGGGGATAGACCTGTTTCTAATACGAATTTAAGTAAACCTGCTCCTCTACAGATTGGATTGAGTGTTGTAAAACCAGACTCAGGCTGCCAGCTAAATTCAGTGGTAGTACACGGATGGGATTTTTCTTCTCTCTAAAATTCCTTATGGTAAACAAAGTCTGCTGTCTATTGTTTCTACATGTAGATTGACTATGGCCATGTCTTCAAGGGAAAGGCTGCTGCTACATCACTGTGGTACCTCAGTGTGTAGACCCTCACTTTCTTCTCGCCTCCCCCAAGAGAATTATCAGCTCTTCCTGTCATGCTGTAATGACTGTAGTTTCTTTTCCCCATTTCTCTTCCTTCGTAAGATTTATCACCTCCTGCATTTGCAACCACCAGATCTGCACTTTGGCACAGCAGCTTACCTGGTTGTAATTAGATAAGTAATCAAGTCAATTGTATTATGTCTCCCACATGACCGTTGGCACCTCCTGGAGAAACATATGTCACGTAACATCATGCTGGGGCATTGGTTCAGTAAGAGAGTAGAAAAGGAAGGAAACCCAGGGGAATCCGAACAGTGTAAGAGACAGGGAGTTATTGCAAGGCATAGAATACTTACTAGGGCATAGTGACAAGTACCTTATTCCAGTGAAAAGTAATGGTATATAGCAGCTCAATTTGAACCTTGATTAAGGTCTTTTTTTTTTCTTTTCAGACCCCTAATTGCTTAGTATAGAGAGTATAGCAATAAAAGTTCAGCAGGACCAATCCTAGACTGAAAAGACTGCTCATCTCCCTTGAAAAGGTCCATCCCTTCCCACTGTACATCCAATCAATCTCCTGTGCTCAACTTCAAGATTTTGGGCAGCAGGATAGTTGTGAAAGTTAGCTGCTCCCTTCCTCCAAGCACAATAAAGCCATCTAGATTTCTTCCAGAATGATGCTGATAAGGAATTTTAAGACTAGGAACTACGGCTGTCAATCGCAGTTAACTCAAGCAATTAACTCAAAACTAATTAACTCAATTTAAAAAATTAATTGCACTGTTAAAAAATAGAATACCAATTTAAATGTATTATAAATATTTTTGGATATTCTCTATTTTCAAAATTATTTATTTCAATTACAATACAAAGTGTACAGTGCTCACTTTAGATTATTATTTTGATTACAAATATTTGCACTGTAAAAAAGAAACAATAAATAGTATTTTTCAATTCAGCTCATACAAGTACTGTAGTGCAATCTCTTTATCATCGAATTGCAACTTACAATGTAGATCTTTTGTTGTTGTTACATAACTGCACTCAAAAACAAAACAATGTAAAACTTTAGAGCCAATGTAAAACTTTAGGTCCAATCAGTCCTACTACTTGTTCAGCCAATCGCTAAGACAAACAGGTTTGTTTACATTTACAAGAGAAAATGCTGCCCACTTCTTATTTACAACGTCACCTGAAAGTGAGAACAGGTGTTCACAGGGCACTTTTATAGCCAGCATTGCAAGGTATTTACATGCCAAATAGGCTAACCCAGAGGTTCTCAAACGGTGGTCTGCAGATAGTTCCCTCTAAGGTACACATCTGGGTGGCTGCACACAAGAGAATGAAGGGACAACCACCTAATTAGTGGAGCCACGAAGGCATGGCTCCACTAATTAGGTGCCTGGACCCTGGAGAAGACGCACATGTAAGGTGAGGTGGTGGCCTTGGGGGGAATAGGGGGTAGGTGGGAGGGGGCAGTGGGGTGAGAAGAGAGGGAGGGGGAAATTTGGGATCTGCAGGGCTGCGGTGGCCAGAGAAAGAGGCGACTTTCCCCAGCTCTAGGGCTGCGGCCACCGGGGAGAGACCCCCCTCCTTCCCAGCCTCAGTTCAGGGGCTGCTGCAGTGGGGGAAGAGAGGGAGAGACCCCACTCCTTCCCAGCCCCAGCCTGGGGGGCTGCTGTGGCTGGGAGAGAGGGCACATCCATCACATTAGAAAGGTAAGACTGATATTAAAATTTGAGTTGTGTGCTTCTATTTGTGGAGCAAAAAAACGTTAATTATTATTGTTTTTTATATTGCGCTTGTGACGGGTTGGATCACAGAAACCTCCTGGGAGCTGCCACCTGATGTGTCCAGACTACTTCTGTCCCTGCTTTCCTGCCCTGGCAGCTTAGGACTTCAGTGCCCTGCCTGGTTTGAGCCAGACCCACTAGCCTGCTACAGACCCAGACTCAGGCCTGAACCACGTCCCCTAACAGATGTAGGCTTAACAGAAAGCAGTTTACAGAAGTGTGCCTGCCTTTAATACTCAGATGCCCAACTCCCAATGGGGTCCAAACCCTAAATAAATCCATTTTACCATAAAGCTTATACAGGGTAAACTCATAAATTGTTCACCCTCTATAACACTGATAGAGAGAGATGTACAGCTGTTTCCCCCTGCCCCCAAGTGTTAATACATACTCTGGGTTAATTAATAAGTAAAAAGTGATTTTATAAAATACAGAAAGTAGGATTTAAGTGGTTCCAAGTAGTAACAGTCAGAACAAAGTGAATTACCAAGCAAAATAAAACAAATCACGCAAGTCTATGTCTAATCAAACTGAATACAGATAAAATCCTCACCAGTTCCAGTAAGCTCTCTTTTACAGACTAGTCTCTTTCTAGTCTGGGTCCAGCAATCACTCACACCCCCTGTAGTTACTGTCCTTTGTTCCAGTTTCTTTCAGGTATCCTTGGGCGTGGAGAGGCTATCTCCTTAGCCAGCTGAAGACAAAATGGAGGGGTCTCCCACAGGCTTAAATAGACTTTCTCTTGTGGGTGGAGACCCCTCCTCTCTCCTATGCAAAGTCCAGCTCCAAGATGGAGTTTTGGAGTCACCGGGGCAAATCACATGTCCATGCATGACTCACAGTTTTTACAGGCAGAAGCCATTGCTGACATGGCATCTTGAATGTCTCCAGGAAGACTTCTTATGTGGATTGGAGCATTCCAAGGTGCATTGTTCCTTAAGTGCTTCTTGATTGGACACTTAACTTTGCAAATTCCTTTCTCCAGGAACTGACCAAATGCTCTACTAAGGTTATTTAGAAATCAAACCAGTACATGGCCAATATTCATAACTTCGAATACAAAAATGATAGGATACAAATAGGATTAACAGATTCAGTAGATCATAACCTTTACATAGATATGTTACATATTTACACATATGTTACATATTCCAATTATGTCATATATACATTCATAAGCATATTTCCATAAAGCCTTATGGGGGACACCGTCACAGCGCTTTTATCCAAAGCACTTTACAATAGTTAGCTAACAGTACAGACAACATTTGGAAAGATCATTAAGTGGTCTGCTGAGACCCTTAGCGATTTTTAAGTGGTCAACGAAAAAAAAGTTTGAGAACCACTGGGCTAAACATTCATATGCCCCTTAATACTTCAGCCACCATTCCAGAGGGCATTCTTCCATGCTGCTGATGCTTGTTAAAAAAATAATGCATTAATTAAATCTGTGACTGAACTCCTAGGGGGAGAATTGTTTCCTGCTCTGTAGTTTTACCCGCATTCTGCCATATATTTTGTGTTATGGCAGTCTCTGATGATGACCGATTACATGTTCGCAAAAAGAAAAGGAGTACTTGTGGCACCTTAGAGACTAACCAATTTATTTGAGCATAAGCTTTCGTGAGCTACAGCTCACTTCATCGGATGCATCGGAGCTGTAGCTCACGAAAGCTTATGCTCAAATAAATTGGTTAGTCTCTAAGGTGCCACAAGTACTCCTTTTCTTTTTGCAAATACAGACTAACACGGCTGTTACTCTGAAACCAACCATTACATGTTGTTCAATTTAAGAACACTTTCACTGCAGATTTGACAAAATACAAAGAAGGTACCAATGTGAGATTTCTAAAGAGAGCTACAGCACTCGACAAGAAGGTTTAAGTGCCTTCTAAAAGCTGAGAGGGATGAGGTATGGAGCATGCTTTCAGAAGTCTTAAAAGAGCAACACTCAGATGCAGAAACTATGGAACCCGACCCACCAAAAAAGAAAATCAACCTTCTGTTGGTTGCATCTCACTCAAATGATGAAAATAAACGTGTGCCAGTCTGCACTGCTTTGGATCAGTATCAATCAGGACCCATCATCAGAATGGAAGCATGTCCTCTGGAATGGTGGTCAAAGCATGAAGGGGCATACAGATGTTTAGTATGTCTGGCACATAAATACATTACAATGCCATGTGAATGCTTGTCTCACTTTCAGGTGACATAAATAAGTACCAAGTCTAAGATTTCATGATAATTTCGGATAGGAAGCAAAGAAGCACATACCTAAGTAGAAGAGTATTCTGAACATTATTCTGCTCTTCAAATTCTTTTGACACTTTTGGTGTTTGAGTAAGGCCCCAGGCAATCCTGCAAACATACACGTTTAACTTTACTATTGTGAGTTGTCCACTTTAACTCAAGGGAGCAGAGTTAAGTATATGGGTAAGTGTTTGCAGGATCTGGGCCTAAAAGGCAAATGTCAGCAAATAGCACTGATTGATTAGTCCACTTTAAGGAATTAAGCCATAATTTGTCTAGTGTAGACTCCAAATGCCTCAAAATTAAACCCTTCTACAAATATATGTTCAAACGCTTTAATTTTTTATTTCTTTTTTTAAATTGTCTCAAACTCCAAAACATGGCAATAAAAGTTTTGTAACATTGATTCCCTAATGAAAGATATTTTCACTATTCTATATTTCTTTTTCAAACATGTACATTATAATGACTTTAAGCCACTCCTCATCTTGACTTCCATGTTGAAATATTAGAGTTAGCTACAAACTACTACAAAATGTTCCTTTGAATTTCTAAATGACGTTCTTAACCCATCTATCTCTGAAGTACAGCCTCATTTCTCTATCACGGCCTTGCAATGAGTGCTAAAGGCATTCACTGTGGTGGGTGTAACAGTTTTGTGTTTACATTTGTATGACTATATGTTCAAAGTCATATCCTGCTGGTTTAGCATTACCTAAGGTAATAATCACTAGCAACCCAGCATTGACTTAAAATGATCAAGGCCTACTATATCAAGAAGTTGTTAAAGAAGCTCTCTAGCTGTGTGTTTGCAAACGTCAGTTTCGTTGGGTCAGTTCAGAGTAAAACTAAATAGAAAGTTCAGCTGTCTGAAAAGGCAGATACCTGGTATAAACAAAGCTGAAAGTACTCAGGGTTTTATACAGATGCTTTTGCATAGAAAGTGATAGAATGTTAATCCTTAAAATACCATTTAACTTTCAGGGAACTAACTTTACACAGCTGTTGGAGTCAAGAGTAAGACTCACAGGGCATGATCCTGCTCCCTTTGAAAACAGAAGGAGTTTTAACAGTGATTGCAGTGAAAGTCTGAGTGGGCCCAAAGGCTGGAGCTTTTTACAAGCTTTGCAGGAGCAAACAGGACAGTGTGTTTTAGTGAGTTTTATCCATGTAAGGTAATATTTGCCAGATACAGAAAACTATGTGAGAAAAGTCATGTAGCAAGTGAAATTATTCTTATTCAGCTTCTTTTGCCAGCTTACGGAACTGCAAAAACATTTCAGCTACTGTACTGATTGTTGCAATATGCTGAGTTTTTAAAACTTTGCACATTTATGGTACCACTTCTGTAGCTTTCATGAAACTTCTGTTTTCTGTGATTGCTGAAGAGGCAGCATTGTTTTTTTTATAATTCATTGGAGTTGCAGAGGGAAAGCTGTAGTTTGCATGACAAAAATGAAAAATACCAGACCAAGAACAGTCCAAGGTCACATCAGAAAGAGGGTATAGTTAATTATTCAAGGTATTAAGAAGGGCTAATCTCAAGAAATAACCCTCAGCGTTTTTCGTATTTTTCCCTGCTATATCTAAGTGCAGATTTCTTTGATACCCTGGATGAATCAACCTTTTCAATAGTCTGTCATATACAGTGTATGAGAAAGATGGGTCAGATGCTGCTTTCACCTTCAGTGATATAAATCTGGACTAATTTCACCAACTTTAATGGGTGTAATAGAAATTTACAATGACACAGCTGAGATAAGACTCTGGGCTGCTAAATATAATTTTAAGTTGCCCAAGACTCAAAAGTTGAAGGAAGAGCTGCATGCCATCCACAGTTAATATTTTATACAAATTATGGTACATACTATAGAGACAGAATGAAATAGAATGTATACAGAACAGAAATAATTTCTTGCACTTTAGCTTAATCCTTCCTGCAACCCCCTAAAAATGGTACTGGTAAAATCTTCTGTAGCTTTTTCCCCCCTCTCCTCTCTTATCATTTCTCTTTCTTTTCCTCTTCCTTCTCTTCTTTATGCTCAGTGCTGTGTCTAGCCTCTTGCTCCCATCGGAAAGTGTTACACAGGCATTGCAGTGGTCATGTAATGGTGCTGTTTTTACCACACTAGTGCTTCCTCATGAGAAGGAAATGAGGTTACTTACCTGCAACGGAATGTTCTTCAAGATTTGTGGTCCCTATCTGTATTCCACTGAGGGTTATGCGCATGCACCATGTGGCCAGAGCTGGAGCTTTTGAAAATAGTACTGTTCGGCAGTCTGCATATACGCCCTGTGCCACGTAACGGTCTTGCCCAAGGCACTAAAGGGCACGGCGAGCCATAGGTATCTCCACTTCCTTCTCACTGCTGCATGATCCGAGTCAGAGCTTCTACTCTCCTATCATCCTTGTGATGCATTTTTCAAAAAAAATCCTTAGTACTGTTCATAGTTTAGATTTCCTAGTTCTACATTTATTTTTTTGTTTTCTGTTCGATATGTCGTTTCGTACCAGATTTAGGAGTTGGGACGCTGCTTCGGTGGGGTTTCTGGCTAAACTTTACACACAGATCCTGCCCCATCTCCAGTACCCAGTCATGGGTAATGGATTATGCTGAAGACATGGGTTCAAAACCTGTGCTTCCTGCCCTCACTCGTTTTCCATCAGCGACAGGCACCAGCACTGTTTGTACTGCTTGGAGGAAGCCCACATTGCGTCTAGATGCAGTATCTGTCTCTCCTTTCCTGCCCATAATCAGGAGAACCAGACTCTCTGCCTCAGGAAACATTTTATTAGAGGCTGACATGGGATCGACATCAGATCCTGGGTGGGTAACTCCCTCCCACCCCCCGATACCTGGTACATCGGCCTGAACAGACAAAGAGTGCCACCCCTGGCCATGGAACCCCCATCAGACTCCGCCGGTACCAGTGCTAAGGACTCCATGCTCAGAATAGTCCCAGGTACTTACCTGAGAACAGGGCCGTACGGATGGGAGGGAGCCTTGCTTCCTTCCTCCCCCCACCCCACCCCCGTTTTCCCCAAGGTGTAAGTAAATAAATACCAATGGTTAAAGTCTCAATTTTCCCCCTATTCAAATAGTAGATGATGCCATTTTTAGCAATAGCTCTGTGAGACCATGCCCAGTTAGGTTATTTCTAAACAATGATTTGTTCATTCATTTTAAAACATTTTCTTATCTAGTAAATAATTACAGTACCACCAATTACTGCAGTTTTTCCTTCAACTCTAAACTTTCATAGCTCTTGTGAATTCAGTCTGCACCAATGCTTAAATCATATACTGGAAACCTTACATCTAGGGCCAGTATGGAACACTAGAACTATGAGAATTCGCTTCTCTAAAAAGTGTCTTATCACTCGCCTCTACCATATACACGGAGTTCTTAGAGGAAGCTAACATTTTGAACCCTAGATAGGTTGTAAAAGTAAAAAATAACTGTCCAGAAGGATTCCATCACCTGAAAACGTATTCATGACTTTGAATATATCATCTCATTCACCCAAAATTGATGTGTATAGTTTTATTTAAACATTGTAGTGATGGCAGGCTTCTATAGAGCTCTAAACTCCTCTACTAGCTGCCTAAAATGAAATTAAAAGTAACATTGGATCAAATCCTACAATCCTTATTCTGTCGTTTTGACAGAATTCCTTTAGAATTTGCCCAGGTAAGGACCTCAGATACAGATGACAACCTTTTGTAGATCATGATGTATAAATTGTACTCCATAACTTCTTTTTCTGGTTTCCTCTTATTTCATTCTGGTCCTGGAGTATTCTTCATTTAATTTCCATTTATACAAACCTTTACATGTTCTGTATCTTTGTTCCAAGCTTTATCCTACATTAACTGCATATTTTGAGCAATACAGTAGATGTCAAAACAGCAGTGACTGACTATTCACCTACTCAAGAAGTTTGCACGGGAAGATCGTGCTTATCACAATATCTCAAGGGGAGATGCTGGGATCCAGGGTCCCGCTCCACATTTCCTGTCTAAAACTGAGTTTAGGTTTGATAGCTCTACTTCTTGTGGTTATCTTGTATACTAAGTTTTAAATCAATGAACTTTTAAATAACGGAGTTATAAACCCTTGAAAAATTAAGTTTCATTGGCCTGTTTCATCTACAGTGGTTTTAAGATTCTGAACTAGGGTATCATGAGGTAGCTTAATTTTGAAAACTAACTTTTATCTATTTCAATTGATGAGTACTAGAGACAGTGTTAGCAAGAGGATTGTAGTGAAGTCACATTTCCCTAATATCTTGATCCTGTAAACATTTAAATATGTGACAATTATTCTGGTGAGTGGGTCCTCATGCATATAAATTGTTACAGGATTGGTACTTTAATTTGTGGTGCTTTCTTTCCAAAAAGGGGGAGATGTAGAAAGTTATCAAATATGGAAGTTAAACTAAATTTAACCTCAAAAGAAGTGCTCTCCATGCCACAAGTCTGAAAGTTATACATGACAGACCTGACTTTTGACTGGGTATGAAAACTACTCTTTTACAATATAATTTCTCAAAACTTTACAGTAGCCCTCTTTACATTCTTTATGGCCACTAAACATGTTAGTTTTTAGAGCCACAGTTCACTTCTAATCCTCAGTTATGTGAACAGAATGTCAAAAAACAGATTCAAAAGCAAATACAGTACACAGGAGGGAAGCATTCAGTTAGTTTCCTGATTAAAAAAAAGTTACCATAGTTTATATATACACTGTTTTTCACTTCTGTTTGTCAGGATAGCCAGCACATAAGTTCATTTTTCATTACCAAGTTCAAAAGAACCTCAGAAGTAACATCTGGTGGCAAGCACATTAAGAAGTTAGCATCAAACTACAGAAGTACTAATTTAATCATTTTATGGCAAAGTTAAACAAACATGGCATTTCTTCAAGCTGCTCTATTTTCAATAGAAATGCACAGGATGTAAAGCAGCATAGAATTTGGCTTAGTCAATCTTCCCAAAAAGCTTTTCACTAAATGAACTCCCCTTACCCTAAAACAAAAGGAAATATTTTACTGATAGACTTCAGGAAGCAATTTACAACTAGGGGACTCATCTTGAAACTTTTGAACTTGAATTACTGAAAGTCTATAAACATCCAGTGGCATTTTATTTGTTCAGTGGCAGTCAAATATAGCTTTTAATTCTGTTATTTCTTTCCACACTACCTGACATGCACACAAGTTTCTAGTGACAGTAATCTTTTGTGTACAAGTGTACCTATAAAGTAACTTTCTTTTAGAAAAAAGTAGAGTGCAACACCTGTATTGTCGACTAGGCAGATAATCACTGTCAGTCCTACTGTGTATTTGAGAAATAAAGAAACTTAATTCTGCAGTGACATACTTTCATTAAAGCTAAACTCCTCCTGTTTCGTGGAATTTTTTTTTTACCTTGCTGGTACTTTTACTCTGTGTTTGTGTGTGTGTCTCTGTCAGGGTTTCTTACCCCCTCTGAACTCTAGGGTACAGATGTGGGGACCCGCATGAAAGACCCCCTAAGCTTATTCTTACCAACTTACATTAAAAACTTTGCCTTGTCCTTGAACAGTATGCTGCCAACACCAAGCGTTTTAAACAAAGAACAGGGAAAGAGCCCACTTGGAGACGTCTTCCCCGAAAATATCCCCCCCAAGCCCTACACCCCTTTCCTGGCAAAGGCTTGATAATAATCCTTACCAATTTGTACAGGTGAACACAGACCCAAACCCTTGGATCTTAAGAACAATGAAAAATCAATCAGGTTCTTAAAAGAAGAATTTTAATTAAAGAAAAGGTAAAAGAATCACCTCTGTAAAATCAGGATGGAAAATACTTTACAGGGTATTCAGATTCAAAACCCAGAGGATTCCTTTTTGGGCAAAACCTTAAAGTTACAGAAAACAGGAATAAAACTCCCTCTTAACACAGGAAAAATTCACATAAAACGAAAGATGAACTAATTCGCCTTGGCTGGCTTACCTATACTGGTTGCAGTATTGGAGACTTGGATTAGGATGGGTTGGAGGAGATGGATTTCTGTCTGGCCTTTCTCAGTCCCAAGAGAGAATCACCATGTAAACAAAGAGCACAAACAAAAGCCTTCCTTTCCCCCCCCCTCAAGATTTGAAAGTATCTTGTCCCCTTATTGGTCCTTTGGGTCAGGTGCCAGACAGGTTAGCTGAGCTTCTTAACCCCTTTACAGGTAACAGGAGGATGCCTCTGGCCAGGAGGGATTTTATAGCACTGTATACAGAAAGGTGGTTACCCTTCCCTTTATATTTATGACAGTGCCTGACACCTTTACTTGGCAAAACAGGAAAAAAAGGTGGAAACATTTAATCACAGCTTCACCTAGTAGTCTCAGATAGCAAATTAGTTAATTTGCTTCAACTCCACCTCTGCTGAAATCATAAATCACCTCTCACTCTGGACTAAGTTCTTTCCTTTCAGTCTCTGTGGAGGTCAGCAAGGTTGAAGGGAGTGCAGAATTTGGCCCACTGGCTATTGCAGTTTTTCTATGACACCCTGTCCCAAAGTTCCAGTCTTAGCAGTATGTTGCTACTTTGTGTCTCAGAAGATAAGCACTCATCACCCCCACTCTAAAAGATCCACTTCAGTGATGAAGACGGAGGGTACATACAGGACCTTGGTTAAAATTCTGTCCTATTGAACAGCGCTGGGCAGATTTCCCTATCTCCAATAGTCATCCCCTTTCTGGACACTGGTAAATCAGGGTTGCATAGCATGTAAAGTTACTGGTTACACAACACGCTTCGCTGAGTTATGAGAGCTGGGTCTAATATGAAGTTGTCCCCTATCCCCTCCTCTAATCCAAATCCTGGACTTTTGTTTTCGGAAATGCTTTGTGCATATCTGTGTAAGTGGGGATGAATATGCAATAAACTGATTTTATGGTTTGTCTATCACAGAATTGCAATGGGAAGCAAAATTTTAAATGGCAGAAGGTGTGCCAAACCACCACCAGTGGCTGAAGTTTTGAAAAACTTAGATGAACATGCCCTAATAGGGAAGATTTAATAAGGCATTCTCTGGCATATAAAGGAAGTTGTGCTTCAAAAAAAGAACCCAGTCTCATACAAGCGTGTACACGCACACACCCCCTCCTAATCCCTATCCCACCCCCAAAGACAGTTCTACAACTCTAGACACCACACACACACACTCTAAGGTTTCAGTTCAACTCTGGTGTAACTCCATTGATTTTAGTAGAATAATGGCCTGTTTGCAGTACGTATGACCCTACCTACTTAATTTTTGGTACATTCTTACAGTAAGCCTTTTTGTTTATTCTTAGTGTTTTAACTTGGATTTTTATTGAAGCTGTAATGTACAACTGTTTTAAAAGAATAAAACAGTTATTCTTAATCACTGTATGCACTACACTTTGTGGATGTAGTAAGTTACATTTCGTGCACTTGGCACCATGATTTTTCTGCCATTAATGCCTTTTCAACAGAATCTCATTTGCATCTGAGTATCAGCCATCTTTTCTGTAGTTTCAGATTACTTAGTAAGGAATTTGTTGTTCTACTTAAAGATGGTTTTCCAGTAGAACACAAGTATTTGAGAATAATTTAATATATTATCTTCATACAGTTCTGAGTACAATTGTCACTTTAATTTCATACTTAATGAAAATGTATACACAGTTCAGGAGACAAATAGCCTTAAGCCATTAATATTTTACATTTAGTGTTTAAAACAAGGCAAGCACCATGAAATACACATGTTGGAGCCTACTTTGTACCACACCCAAAAATCTTCAGTGACATGACTAAGACAGAACTTCTTTACTCCAATTACAAATAAGCAGATAATGTGACAAATCATGGCCTCAAACCATCCCGTTTATGCTTCCTTTCTCTTGATGATCAGAGGCCCAACGTTGTCCCCAGTTTCATCATTGTGCTTCGTGTGAGAACCGTCACATAATGGAAACTGAAAAAGAAAACCAGTACAATATAAAAGAATGGGTGCATTTAAAACTAAGTGAGAAGGAAATATAACCCTAAAGTTATGAAAATGGCTTCACACGGTAAAGATACATTTACAATGCAAGTGGTACCTCAAAATGTGTTATTACAAGAACTTAAATATTTGCTAGACATGTTTAAGTGTTCATTAATATTACCTGTGAGTGTAATGTACAAGAGCACTGTAACTAGGGAAAGAACCCAAACTCACAACGCACTTTGGCGCTCCAATCTCAGACTCTTGTCAAAAACAAGCAGCCTAGGCTGGCCTCAAACTTCCTTTTCACCTCCCCCACATCACTCCCTATTTCCTCGGGAGGGCTCTGGAGTGCAGTGAAGATTACTTAAGGTTTGCACAAGAGTCTCAGTTTCTGGATCCTCTCCTTTAAGAGGAAAGTAGGTCCTTGCATACACTAGAACAGGTTTGTCAGTATAGCTACCAGAAAACCCTGCTAATGGGGAAACAGCTTATACTGACAGAAGTTCTTTTGCCATATAGCTAGTCAGTTCCCCAAATGAAGTAAGCCACACCATTTCCCTCTCCCCACCCCCAAAAAAGTCCTTTTGTTGGTATAACTGCATCTACACTAAGGTTTTTGCCACCATGGAGTGTTTGGTTGTTTAGGAGATCGCCGACATTGCCATACTGGCAACAGTTTCTAGTGTAGATCTGGTAAAAACCTTTAGAACCCCACTTCTGTAAAGAAGCGATCTTTAAAGTCTTTCTTGCTATATTGGGGAAATAAGACAGACACTCTTCACCTAAAGCAAAACCCACAGCAGAGCTCTGTTAGCTAGGTGTAGCAACTTGGCTGTTTAATCATCTCTCAACAACTGTCTCCTGTGCCCGAGACAACATCCATCGAAGTCAATGGAAGTTAGGCCAGACCTTCTAACTGCTCCAGGATGGTTTGTAGAGGCTGTTAAACATAGCTGGTTATTGTCATTCTGCAACTATTTCCTTATCAGTGCTGCAAGTGGCAAATGGAAGTTTCCAAGTAAACAGAAAAGTTTTACAGAATACTAATATTCCTGCATCAGAGATTTCTTTACCACCAAATCAGTCAGTCACTTTGACTTGAGTAATACTCAGCAAAACTTCAAGGCAACCAGAGTGTTTGATGAAATACTGATTAATTCACTCAAAGCTACTGATGAAATGAAAAACCAAATTTCATCTAACGCAATGGTATGTCTTACGTAAGAATTCCTGCCCCACCTCTGACTCAACCAAAAGGTTTAGAAACCTAGATTTAACAGCAAAACACAGGGGAGAACTCCAGATCTGCATGTTATCATTCCTATTTTTGAAATCATAACCAAGGAAGTATCTGCAAGTTACACAAGACACTTTTGGCAGAATAATGTTCTTAGAAGCTAGAGGATTATGTTATAAGAAACACTGGTGTTTGAGAGCATCCTGATTAACTTGTTTCTTGATGCATCAAAGAGTTGCTTTTAGTTTTAAGTGTTATCAATGTAAAGCTCTGACTTAAGGGGGGAAAAAGCTATCAGTAGAGCCACAGTTTGAACAAGATATTGGCAGCCACTGACATTTCAGGTAACATATCCTCTAGACATGCATTAGTTAAGATGGTGGTTAAGACACCAGCACCACCAGTGCTCAGAAAGTTATACCGCTGATCAAACTGCACCAGTGACAGGGTACTTTAAAGGGGGGGGGGGGGGGAAGAGGCTAATGTAAACATCCCCTTAGTAAGCCATAAGGATATTTAAGCACTGGAACATAATACTATATCATGACAACATGACATACTAGCTTAAATAAATCTGTCACCGACATGTGCAGCATAGAAATGCTTTCAACCATAAAGCTTTGTTACAGTATATAGTTTAACATGCCTTAAGTTTTCCCTCACAGTCATTCGGTAGTGAAGAGCAGATTCACTAAGAGACCCAAGAGAGGAAGAAGAAAAACAAAAAGCAAAAAAAAAAACCCCCAAAATTCCCTCTTCATTCTCTATCCCCACTGATCTTATCAAATACTCTAGATAGTAAACCCCTATACCACACAGCACTTGTCCTATGCCTTGTGAATTAGGCAGACCATATTAGAGTTTTTAGGATCCAATTTATGGATGGGGGGAACAATAAGTATTGTTCAGTGCTGAGATGCTCTTTCCCACTGAATCTGTTGTATTAACTATGAAGTTTGGGATGGCTGACGGGAGAACATTAGTGACATACACTATGAGTGCAGCAGCAAAGAGAGGGGGTGAGAAGAAGTCTTCAATAGAGAGAGTGCACAACAGCTAAGGAACTTTCACCACTTAACTAATCTGGAGTCAGAAGCATCATCCACATCAGAAGAGGAATGCAAACAAAAAGTGTCTGATGTTTGCGGGCGCAGGCTGGCAAAGAGGAAAAAGTGAAAACAAAGGAGGAAGGCAGAAGGTCAAAAAAAGATTTCAAGCTGTAATGATATAACACTAAATTCTAGAGTGAATACCAAATGTTAGTTTAGTCCTTTTGGAGTTCTTAGTTTTAAAAATATATATATATAAATCATCAAATACTTGGACAAAAAAGTAGAAAATATTAGATTACCGGAAGGGTATGTGCTATGCTTTATAGAAGTTATGCTCCATTTATTTATTGAACGAAAGTTGTATTTTCAGTTTGAGCCCAAATGAAGCCAATGCCAAACCCCTAACTACGTACTGTGAGCCTCATAGCTTGTCACCCAAACCAAACCCTAACATTAGATGAGAAATCCTTACACAACTGGATACTTGCTGTTAATTTGCACCTTTCGATCATGGAAAGGTACAAATAGCCTCAAGTTAAAGAGCCCTTTCATGGGATCTAACCCAAGTGTAGAAATTTCATATGAAGTACGTGAAGAGATATACTGCCCCAAAATATTTTGGGGCCAAGAAAAATCAATTATGAAGGATAAATATATTCCAATATACTTTCACTGGTTATCTAATTTATCATCCAAAAGAACAATATAAATAATCTACCATTACTAGTTGAGAAGATTTAGTATTTTGTTATTGAGATTGATTTATAACAGAGGGTAATTTTTTGAATTAAAATGTTCTCTATAATAGCATATTTGAGAGACCAAATATATTTAAGGGAAAAAACTGTGGAAGGCTGAAGTTGATTTAAGAAAATGTCTGTGGAGTCCTTTAAGGCCACCAAGAACTTTTGTCATCTGGAGGGGGCAGGGGAGGGGGAATTCCCTCCCCTCCTCCATCAGATTCTCCCAGGGCCACAAGTTCTCCCTGTGTTAAGTCGCTTGAGGGTTCAGGCTTCCCCTTCTCCTGGAGACTGTTTCCACTCATCTTTATTCCCTTCAAGTCTCCCTCTGCATAACTGAGGGATACTGTCCTTAACTTGCCCCCTTTCCTGCATGCTTGCTGTGGAAAGTTACAATCCCATTATTCTGGGACAAGAGGGTAGGACCAGTTCCAGGAACTTCTCCCAACTCATTTTTAAAAACTAACTCCATTTCAACCTGATGTATCCTCTTCACCTTGATCAAAGGAAAAGAATTAGTGGGGGGAGGGCGGCACATTCAATTGAAAATAAAATGAAAAAAATACAGACTTAAAATTCAGACAACTTTAATACAACTGTTGATAAACATGACGTTTGCATTCAGAAGTTAAGAAATAACATTAGATACTCCGAGTAATTTGACATTGTCAAATTAGCCTGAATGAGGTATGTATCTAACCATATGAGGAAAAATAGCATGACTTTTTCAACCTGCACCAGAGACCCAAGAATTCCCTGTTATATAAATTTGAATCCCACCCCACCCCCCAAACTTTGATATGCGGCTTGACCGTACCACAGATTAATGTTCCTTCATTTCCACCCTAGCAAAAAGAAAGAATGAGTAAGCTAACCAAGACACAGACTTCACATCCTCTAGCAAAATAACTGACACTTTAGATTACAAAGAATTATTAAGTTGACTAACAGTAATGGACTTCAGACTGTAGTACCATGATGCAAAGATAAGCTTTGCGGACAGAGATTTGTAGGTTTTAAAACTGGGTCCAAGACTTGGTGTCAATAATAGAACTAGAAATAGACACGGATGGATCTTACTCCCTCCTCCTGTCAGTCTTTTATGACCTTTCCTCTGTGTTATCTTGTGCTTAGGAAAATAACCAATTAAGGACAAAACTGACAGGCAGGAACAGTGAAACTTAAATCCCCTATCCCCAAAACTGTTCATCTTGACTATCTCCTAAAGCAGAACGGTTAGATGGAGACCAGATGGTTTCAGAAGATTGATAAAGGAACAGGCCTTTTACTTGTAGGTCATTGCTCTTAATCTGGCTCAAATTGGCTGTTATTGGAAGTTGTTGCCATTTGATGGTTGTTCAGTGAGCTTGGTTTTGTTATCTTAGTACCACATCCAGCAGAGGAGTGTCCATATCACAAAATCCACCATCACAGTTGTCATCTTTGCTAACTGACCTCAGCAGAAAAGGCAAGGATTGAACAGGCAGGGAGACAATTATCCAGTGATACTAGTAGTTGAGTCTATAGAACAGACTGTCCCTCTTGCTTTGTCCAAGTTTGGCACAAGTTTAGATTTTGTAAAGATAGCCTTTTGCAAATCTTAAGTCCACAGAAATATGTTTGTGAACATAACATTGTCCTATAGTGTTTGCAAGCATCAAAGCACCATGCTACTACAGCTTCACTTTCACTTGCTCATGACTCAAACTGAAGTAGCAGATTAGTCCAAGGCAAAATACATGCAAAAAAATACTCCTTGGGGAATTTTGCGCCAAAAAATTAAAAATTCTGCAACAAAAATATAAAATTCTGCACACGCTATTTTAAAATTCTGCATATTTTATTTGTCAAAACAATAGAATCACACCAGTTTCAATTATTTTTTGGTCATTTATTTCAAAATAAATGTCAGCAAGTATGTCTCTAACAATATAGGCAAAAAAGATTCAGGAAACGTTTTTTGACAAATAGATTCCTTACTAGGCATACTAATACGGAACTCTGAGTAATAATTAATTTAAGCTACAATACAGAACCATATTCCTCACACCCTTCAGAAGCAGTGCAAAGGCTTGGGGGGAGCCAGTGGTAACAGAGGAGCTGATGAAGAGGGAAGTAAATATCTGAGAAGGAGCTGGGATGTGAACTTGTTGGGTATGGGTGGGAAAAGTATGGAACAGGTTGGGGGGCAGGGGGGGATTGTTCAGGAGCTTCCCCCATGCAGACCTGGGCTGACCCCTAGCCTCTCCCACTCAGTCAGGCACATCTGCCCTGTCCCCATGTGGCCCTGCACCTCTCTCCCCCTGTGGCCCCAATCCCATTCAGCCCCTGTCCCAGTCTGTCCCCCCCTACTAGCTCATATGAGCCCGTTTGACCCCCACCCCCAGACCCCACTCTGTATGTCTCCCCATAGCCTCTATCTCCTGACCTGGCCAGCGCTGTGAAGAAGGCAGGCTCTCTCTCTTCTCTACCTGGCTGGGAGCTGCTGTGTTCTGTCACCATAGCGCCCTCTGGTGGGCAAAAGGTGGAACTGCAGAAGTTATTTTCTGCTGGGAGCTACTGCTGTTCTTGTGCCACAGCGCCCTCTGATGGGCAAAAGGCAGAACTTCAGCAACATTTCAGCAGAATTTTTCTGCACAAAAATTAAAAATATGCATGGCTCATTACTTACGCACACATGCAGTAGTGCATAATTCCCCCAGGAGTAGCAAAAGGCGTCTTCACATTTGAGCTGTTTAGCAATGTTCATTGTGTTCTGTTTAAACAGACAGTGCTCCTAAGAATTTAGGTACAAGCTGTTTTTAATCTGAGTATTTCTTTAAAAAACTAAAAATAAAATAAAAAAACAATGGTGGGGCAGAAATAATGCTGTTTCTTCATTATTCACACACACGACAGAGGACTTTGAGAACCTGGCACTTTTTTTGCTATACATTCTCTTAAATGTTAAGAAAAAACAGCTGGGTAAAACTGAATTAATTCCCATCTAAACAGCGTTATGTCGGTTCTACTCTAAGAATAATGTCAACATTGCATTAAAAAGATGTGTTACATCTCAGGTAAATTTTAAGACTTGTGAGGAATGCACATTAGAAATGTTCAACCTTAATGAAGAGTAAGAATGAGCTCATTTTACAACTCGGAAGATTTGATTCAATGCATGGATACACTGAAGTTCTTGAAGTTTATACAGACTCAGAGGGAGACAGCTATTTGAGAGAAAACTGGGGCACTAGCGGTAGAACACCAGTCATGCTTCCTTCCCAGATTGGCAGTGACTAAAAATTATTATTCAATAATGGTTTGATGGTCTATGTCAGGGGTGGTCAACCTGAGCCTGGAAAGGAGCAAGAATTTACCAATGTACACTGCCAAAGAGCCACAGTAACATATCAGCAGCTCCCTCCCCCTACCCCACCTCCACCAAAATCAGCTCCCCCAGCACCTACCACTCACCAGCACCCCTCCGCAGCAGCTCCCCGTCCCTCCCCGCACCTATCGATCAGCTGTTTTGTGGCATACAGGAAGCTCGGGGGGTAGGGGGGGAGCGAGCGAGGGAACTGCAGGCTCAGAAGAGGGCATGGGAAGGGGTGGAGTGGTGGCAGGGCTTGTGGCAGAGCCAGGAATTGAGCGGTGAGCACCCCTTGGCACACTGGAAAGTTTGCTCCTGTAGTTCCAGCCCTGGAGTTGGTGCCTATACAAGGAGCCACATATTAACTTCTGAAAAGCTACACGTGGCTCCAGACAGGTTGGCCACCCCTGGTCTATGTGACTTGATTTTGGTAGTTTCTCCCTGGTTCCTTGTTCTGCCACTCATTATGGATTGTTAAACTGTAGGAGAACCAGTAGCAGAGCAAGCCAAATCAGAAACTTCCTTAGTCTTTATATTCCCCAGCATGCTACATTAATAATGAAATTGTGTCTCTATGCACTTATAATTCCTCCCGTTCCCCATCCCCACTTCTTTCTCTAACACAAGAGAAGAATGAATCCCTTCAGTATAACATGCAATTAAAGAGCTATATGCATAGCTTGACCCCAACAACAAAAACCTGGAGTTCCCACTTATTCCAATGTTATCTACAGGAGATAATGACAATAATTTAGGCCTACAGACAGATCTCACTGATTCACAGACAGTGGATTTGTCAACCAGTTTAAGTGTTGGGTTCCTGTGCTAATAGAGCAATTACTAGATCCTGCCAGCTATGAGGATCTCTAGAATTACATGGCCATTTTGCAGAATCCATGGCTTGAACACCCTCCTTTATTATTAAAACCATTTATGCAGTATAAGAAAATCTGAAGCTTTACAACTGCATGCATTTTACATTTTAGTTTTGTACATTACATAATTACTAATTTAGAAATAGTGTAGGAGTGAAATGTAGCAATAGCTTGTTTTCTTCAACAGACCAAGTATCAAATAATACAACTGAGACGAGCTTAAGAGGATTCTTGCACATTTACAATTTTCCCCTCTCACCTTCTTAGATCTCCAGCAACGACAGTACACAGCTTTGTCTCCCAGATCTTCCATATCAAATGCATGGACTACCTTGGGGTTATCTTTCTGTATATGGAGATTTACCATTGCCTTGCAGCATTTGTCTTTAGAGAGGAATCTTGTGTATGCTAGATATCCAACAGCAGCTGCTCCTGCAGCTAAAGAGATTGCAGCAACCCATTCAACTAGAGCAAGAGATGGAAAAAAAAGAAAGATTGGCAAAACCTTAAATGGAATTTTTCATTCAATTTAGCTCCCAAAGTCATATTTGTGCTTAAAGGACAGTTCTACTACTTTGACAGTGTTATGAAAATAAAAACCACTTTCTTCCTACACCCATCCAATTAATTTGTCCCCTTCTATTGAACAGGAGGAACAGGAGAAACCTATGGGGAAAAATAGAACTAATGTGGCTTTCCATTTATTTTTTGCTCAGGCATCTGCATCACTGATGAGGTCAACACAGCTCTACAAACAAAATCAGCCACATTTTGTTCATAACGGATTTAATTAAAGATAATGAATGCTAGGCACTGGGCTCAAGAGGAACTGATTTTACATTATAAATACAAAATTGTGATACTTGTAATTGTTTACTTTTTTAAAGGGATCTGATATAAAGCTAAAAGATTAAATCCCCATGTAAACATCACCAGTGTGAACCTGCATTTCTCACAGGCCGTAAGAGAACAAGTTCTACCTGTCTTATCTGTACTAAAGTCTTGAGTGTCTCAAAGATGCTGTTTATATAAACAAATGTTTTTCTCCCCATTTCTCACTTTTCTTTTATCATCTTATGCTCATCTCTGCAACTCTACATCTTTGCACTCTTCTTTGTCTCACTTGATATCATTTTCCTTCTCTGCAATTAATCCACTTTTTTTAAAGTCCTGCTTTCAGGTTTTTGCCTTGTGTCTTCCACTTGAAAGTACCTTGAGTTTCTGCCCAACTGTCACAGAATTCTCCTGCCTGGTTGCCGTAACACCCAGCTCTAGAAGTGGCAGGAGTCACTCCCTCCAGACAAAAAGTCAGCAGCAGGACAATTTGAGGGATCAGTCCCACTCAGATGTTCTCCTAATAAGTATGTAAACACTGTCTGACTCTCAACTGCTCATCCATAAATCAGATGGGCATCTGAGGTCTACAAGGTTCTTTCCACATATTTAAAAGACACTCCTGTGGCGATGCTATAACCAGCAAAGCCATCTCAGACTAGGAATTTCAGTCTGGCTTAGCCTGTATTGTTTATGGTTTAGAAGAGATGTCAATCACATGATACAGTAGGAGTCCCTCATTCTAACCCTAGAGAATAAAACATGCTAACACTTAACATATTCCATCCCTACCTCTATTCTGGGACTTTTACTTACCCTCTTCCTAGTGCTCTTGCCAAAGAGCCGAGTTCCTCTTGCACCATTTGCTTTGGACAGCCTGCTCTCTCCCTTTTCCCACTCACTCCTCTAAAGGCTACATGGACCTAGGCCTTTGCTTCTGCAATATCTGGTCCCTGTTAAAAGGAGCAGCAGCTCAGAAACAACTCTGCACTTCCCCAGCATGGGGAACAGGGGAGGAAGAGAGAGCTTTTACCAGGACAACTTTTCTTCTTAAAAAAGCTCTCCTGCAGGCATAATTAAATCACCCCTAGTGAGCAACGGTAGCTAAGTTGGCAAGACAGCATCTCCCACCAGCACATACATGGCTGTCCACACTGGTTCTTTTGTCAGTCGGGGGGTGGTGTTTTCTTACACCCCAACCAACAAAAGTTTTACCCAAAAAAGTGCTAGTGTAATCAAATCCATATTTGCCCTCAAGAGCCAAATTAGACGTTCCTGAAGTAGATTAGGACCTCATGTTAACATCATTAAATGTACTTTTTACACAGACACACTGCATCCCACACAATGTTCATAAAGTGTAATTGCTTATGATACTCATTACAACAAAGAATTAAATCAAGAATAGATTCTGCAACTTGTCACTGTTATCTTCATCACAGATGAATTTTTTAGCTACATCCTCTGAACAAGATATGTATCCAAGAAGTTTAACTAATTAAAGCCCCTTAAAGACCAGGCAAATGTAAGTTACCAACACTGAGATTAGACACCTTAGTCACATTTAGCACTATTCCTCTTTCCAAATGAAAAAAAGAGTTTAGTCTCAATATACTCCTCCCACCCCCCAAGCTATTCTCCACACCAAAAACAGCATTCTTGGTTGGCAGCATTTAAAACTAATTAAGCTCCCATGAACTTCACCACTTTATGCTTAGAATCATTATACCAGTTCTCATCACCATTACTACCTACTAGTTTCTTTTCATGGGTATTGGGGGGGGGGGGAGGGGAGAAGAATCAAACTGAGTAGACAGATTTATTCATTTTAAAGAGTTTGCACCAACCTACTTAACAGATCCTACACTAGACATATGATGGTTGAATAAGAACAAAGCCTACTTGTGAAAGCTACTTTAAGAAACAAGTCAGACTACTGAAAGAAAAGTTTTTAATTTAACTGTATTACACGGAAGAAAGACTCAACCAGGATTACAAAGACCAGAAGAACACAAGAACACTGCATCACATTTAATTTTAAATGCCTGTAGACACCTATGTAATTATTTTAAAACTGTTCTAAATCACAGACTATAAAAAGAAAAAGAGTACTTGTGGCACCTTAGAGACTAACCAATTTATTTGAGCATAAGCTTTCGTGAGCTACAGCTCACTTCATCAGATGCATAGACTAGACTATGCAGTAGTTTTCAAGGATTTCCAAAAGCTTTTCATGTTAATCCCAAATTTTAGACCTATTATGTAACTTACTTATATCTCACAGTGAAGTACCTGCACCTGGCCGCTCATCAACACTACCCAGTCACATGATCCCCTACGGCCAAGGTTGTACAAGAATTGTATTTTACTACAGGTTTACTATTGAGTTATTCACTTTGGGGAAGGGTTCTTTGTATTTTGCAGTACGAGTCAACAACTTACAACAGTAAACACCTTTTACTGCCTACATTTGTAGCTATAAGAAATTTCCCTCACCTTTTTGCTGAGTTACTCTTCTAGAATATGATACTAGGTAGGTAGCAACATTGTGAGGTTAATAGCCACTAATAGAAATGCTGCTCTTAAATCCTACAAGCTAGAGAAATGCCAACATTTTTAATTTAAAATTAAATTTAAAAACCAGACAGTCTGCGATTTTCAAGAGAAGATCAATCAGCCACTAGTTTCTTCATTTTCAGCAGAGAAGCCAAGCATCCACTACAAGGCACATGGTCAGAGGGGGAAAAATGCACTCAAAGGATTCTTTAGTAAGAGAATGCCTATCAAAGTGCTGCTCCGAAGCAAAAATGGGTGTGTAAAAGAAGGGGCGTTTGCTATGCTTCCACAGCACCTACGACCATGAATGGCCAATCCTGGGGCTTCTAGATACTATTACAAAACACAACATACCAGACCTCAGTGGATGTAACCATTTTGCTAGATTAATAATTTACGACTAGTGGTTATCATAGAAGGTTAGGGTTGGAAGGGACCTCAGGAGGTCATCTAGTCCAACCCCCTGCTTGAAGCAGGACCAATCCCCAATTTTTGACCCAGATCCCTAAATGACCCCCTCAAGGATTGAACTCACAACCCTGGGTTTAGCAGGCCTATGCTAAAACCACTGAGCTATCCCTTGGATAAACTCTTGCACGAAGGGGTCAGCCGCATAAGAGAGGCGGTGAAGGTCACTGCATTTCCCAGGGAAGCCCCATCCTCTGCAAAGCAATCGGGACCCTTCTGCAAGTGGGTCCCTTTCCTGTGGATCAGTCAACGCTTCCTCTGCATCGTGATACTGCACCACCACGACACAGCCACCCAGCTATTGCACACCTATTACAATGACCTGCAAGATAGAGGAATAAGGAATTCTAGCTAGGCCCCTCCTGCAAAACAGGGGTGGAATCGCAACCTTCCGCGTTCAGATACACCCCTTGCCCGAGCAGGAAGGGCCCCAAGGTGAGAATAAGGGGGGAGGGGGCGCCCCAAGCAGTGCAATTGGAAGTGACTTGTGAAGGCGGCGAGCACACAGGAGACAACCCCCAGCGGAGCGGAGCGCACCATCCCGCTGCTCCCCTTCCCGCCCGCCCGCCTACCCCGCACGGAGGAGTTCGATCCGAGCCCCATCGCTTCCCGCACCCAGCGCTCCTCGCCGCCGACCTCCCGAACACCCAGAGGGCACAAACGCTGCTCAGACGCAATGGCGCGTGCGTACAGGAACTCCCACGATAGCAGCGGCGGGCCTTGGTCTTAAAGGGGCAGTGCTGCTGGGCCGCGGAGGCAGGGGCGCGACTTGCGCGTGTCCCCGCCGCTGGGGAGCGGGATCCTGCTGCTTCCCACCTGCGCATGGATACTGAAACGGGCTCGCGGGCCCCGCGCCCGCAAACGTCAGGATTTTAGGCGAGGCCCTGCACCCCTGCCGCTCAAGCCTGGGGGACCTGAGGCCTCGGTGGGCTCTTGTGCAGCCTCCCTACCCAAGTGCTCTGTTAGCATGAGCCAGGGGTCTGGAAAGCATGAGACTAAAGTAACACGTTGGTCCATTGTATGGGGTCCCGTTTTCAGACTTTTCCCCACCGCCTAGAAACTAAAAATTATATCTGAGATACTCACCTGACTCCAGGAGCTGGGGCATGGACCACCTTGATTTTCATACGCGTTGTGAGGAGAGTGGTCACTTTGGATAAGCTATTACCAGCAGGAGAGTGAGTTTGTGTGTGTGGTTTTTGGAGGGGGTGGGGGAGTGAGAAAACCTGGATTTGTGCAGGAAATGGCCCACCTTGATTATCATACACATTTTAAAGAGAGTGGTCACTTTGGATGGGCTATTACCAGCAGGAGAGTGAATTTGGGGGGCGGAGGGTGAGAAAACCTGGATTTGTGCTGGAAATGGCCCAACTTGATGATCACTTTAGATAAGCTATTACCAGCAGGAGAGTGGGGTGGGAGGAGGTATTGTTTCATGGTCTCTGTGTATATAATGTCTTCTGCAGTTTCCACAGTATGCATCCGGTGAAGTGAGCTGTAGCTCACGAAAGCTCATGCTCAAATAAATTGGTTAGTCTCTAAGGTGCCACAAGTACTCCTTTTCTTTTTGCGAATACAGACTAACATGGCTGTTACTCTGAAACCAAATACCCTGAGACTTGCAATAAAATCCCACGAGTTTTAGCAACACTGCTTGTAAGTAGTGGGACAAGGGCCCTCGCACCCATATTGGTCCCCTGGGAACATTATCTCTACACAATCATGACGTGTCAGCCACAGATCAAGACAGAGACCCTTGCTTTCATGCAGGCCCCCTCCCAAATACTGAGATGGGCTGTAATATCTATGAAGGCTCCTTGCAAACATCATGGGTGGGGAGCACAAATTCATAAGGAGCTCCTGTAAAGAAAAAATGCAGTGGTGGGGCCTTGCAGTTAATGGGTATTATCAATAATAATGATGATAATAATACTTAGCACTGCAGTAAGTGCTGGACAAACTTTAACTAATCATCCCACATCCACCATTGTAAAATGTAGCATTGAATTTTCACTTGCAATTGGATATTTTCTGTAACAATTTTGTATTCATTGTGTTGTGGCAGTAGAATTCCATTTGAAAAGTGGCACCTGTGAAATGATCCATATCAAATGCCTTCAGTTTACAAGTTTAAAAAGTTTTTTTCTAATTGCTAGTTCTGTACATTCAGCCTGGGATCTGAGAATCAAGCAGATTCATTCTTTCTCACACATCATCATTAGTAATAAGGGAGCTGTAAGACAAATTAGTCACTTGTGCAATCCAGTGTCTTCAAACTATGCTTCAGTGATGTTTATGTAGCCCCCTTGTTGTCAATGGGTTTGCACAAATGTAACTGATTGGAACTAAGTAAAGAATTCTATTGACAATGCATAAAAAGAAAGAGAATCCATCTTATTCTCTCTTAGCTGTGGTGGCTCTGCAGGGCTAACAGGAGTAAAACATTAAAAACATACTTTTTCAACTAAAGCAATCAGATAATACTGAGCAGGGAGCAGATCTGTTTAGTAAAATGGTGACAGTTGTACAGTCACTTTTCCAGTGTTGCCAACCCTCACAATTTTTTCATGTATCTCACTATATTTAAATCCCCATTCCTAGAGTTGCTACTCTGAAACCTGTCATTATTAACTGAGAATTTCAGCTTTTTTTTTAAGTACATTTCTCGATTTCATGGTTGCAGAGAAAACTTGAAAACATTACCCCTAAAGACTCAAAAACCAGAAAAACAAATACATACCCAAAATATTTTATTTATAAAATGCCAAGATTTGGCGGGACCTGTCTCATAATTTTTGCATGTTTGCATTTGGCAATACTGCTTTCCAGAGTACAGCCACACTTTAGGGAAACAAACTGCTGTGTTCAAAGCAAACAACTGAAGCAAAAGAGTTTTGCCTTGGAAGAGTGTTCACATTCTACTTAGACTCTGCAGGTTGGAATCTAAAGTTATGATCTAAAAAGTAACAATGTACATTTGTAATGTAATAACTACGCATTACCATGCAAGCTGACTTTCCATGAGCCCTCTCCAAAATGCTGCAAAACACCTCTATTCTGATATATAAACTTATAGAGGAATGAGGCTGGCTGATGTACATATAACACTACCCTACTGTCTCTGCTTTTCCCAGATGTCAAGAACATCAGCAAATATTTGCGTGGTAAAACTTTAATAGTGATTTTAAGGCTATATACCCAAAGTTCTTCAGTCTACAATATTCTAAAAGTTACTATGCAATTGTCTTGTGTGATTAATGTTCATGTATACAAGTTGTAAAACTCTGTGTAAACTCAAGTAACTATCATAAGTCCATTACATTCTGTGGATCAGCCACCACATGGAAGAAATGTGATCAGTCCATCAAATGGTAGTATTTGTGATATAACCTTACTTTTCCCATTACTCAGAGTGATTCTGAGAGATTTTTAGAGAGTAAAATGCATTTGACCTGAACTGTCCTTGAGGTACAAGAGACCATCCAAAGAAGCATCTCCAGTATTATTCTTTCATTCAGCCCTGTCCAAAGAGCAAAACACTTCCCTCAGAAAAGGATTACTTAGTTAAAACATTCACACTGAGAGAAGATTTTTAAAGCAACAAAGTCATATGCACTGAAGGACATTCTTTTCTTTTGGAATGAGGCACTTCCTCAGGAATCATGTATTAGAGGGGCAGCCGTGTTAGTCTGTATTCACAAAAACAACGAGGAGTCCTGTGGCACCTTAAAGACTAATAGATTTATTTGGACATAAGCTTTTGTGGATAAAAAACCCACTTCTTCAGATGCATGGAGTGAAAATTACAGATGCAGGTATAAATATACATCTGTAATTTTCACTGTATACATGTGAAGAAGTGGGTTTGTTACCCAGAAAAGCTTATATCCAAATAAATCTGTTAGTCTTTGGGTGCCATGGGACTCCTCGTTGTTTTCCTCAGGAATGGATCCACAACCTTATGGTCATGAATAATACAGACACTTTTGGCCCAAAAGGAGGCCCTCAAGGTCTTAGTTCAGCCCCACTACTGTTCACCGAATAAAGTGAGGTGACATCCATCTGGAAAAGAGGGAAGCTTGAACCCAGAGGAATCTTCTCAGGCACTTAGGGGGGGAAAGTTTCCATCCAATTAACAGAGCCACCTTAGATCAGGTAACCAGCAGTGGAAAAGGTGATTGTTACTCTAAGAAGAACAATTTTGAAGGAGTTTGTATTCTGCTGATTGTCCAAAAGCAAGTCAGCAGGTCTTTTTATAAGAAGAGGCTTTTCTTTTTTTAAAAGTGTTTCCTTTGTTTGTTTGTTTGTTTGTTTATTGTTTATTTTTTTGATAAAAGATTATTTGGAACTGGACTTTGCCACACTTAGAATCAAAAGGGGTTTACAAACCCTTTCTGTACAAAAGGGGGAAGGGCAACTTAAACAAATGGCCTGGCAACAACAGACTTAGTAGCAGTTGATGGGTGTATATCAAGAAACACAGTGCACCCTCTCAGCAGTTGCAGCAGTTCTAGCAACTTCTGTTCCAGAGGTTTACTAACCCTGCCTAACCTGCAGTCAAGCTTAACCCCATTTTATCCATTCTGGGCTGCTGTAAGGACAACCCGGGAGCTCACCTTGCTCTATTTGAATGGTGTACTATTGACAAAGGGGCTTATGAGATGTAGGCCCACAAATAACATCTCTTGACAGGGAAAGACAAGCTTCTTGCTAAGGCCTGGATGTTTTGGTGATTCAAGACTGATTATGTTAAAACAGTCATGCTAGGTTGCCTCTGGAGTGTCTTCTGAAGGGTCTGATGGAACAGTTTTGCCCTGGGACTTGACATGTAGTGCAATTCTATGTTCCTTATTATGGTGGTGTTGATTGCAGTTCCATCGTTAAGGTTGAGTTCTGTTTTGTGTTATATAGAAAATGCAACATATCTTTCCCCAAACTGGTAGCACTTGCTCCATGAATATAGAATAACTCTTCTGAGAATTTACAAGTAAATCTGGTGATTCAAACTAACTAGCAACTAGGTCCTTGAAGAAATATAGATCTCAGGCTATTCTTTTTTCTGAATGATCTTACTAACAAAATAATGCAGACATTTTAAATTTTCCATTCAGGTAAAATTAACTGAAATATTTTGTATTGGCTATATTTGGTGAAATTTGGTTGTAATTAACCAAGGTATTAATAATTGTATCTAATTGCTCTGGTAATATAGGCTGTTGGTATCACAGGTAATTTAAGGGTGGGTCATGATTACATCACAGGTAACTCAACCAATCACCACTTCCTCTACAAATAAACTGCAGCTATTGATTGTAGTCGCTCAGTGGCACAGCAGAATTGCCAATCTCAGGTGCTCAAATGTTACGAGATTGTTTTAAAAACCATGATATTTTAATTAATAAAACTTGGAGTTTTTTCTTTGCCTTCTGTTTTTTAGGAATTCAGAATATTTGGGTCACACTTCAAGATTTCTTCTGCAATTCTGAGGCTTAGGAACTTACTTTTGTAAAGTAAATTGAGATTCTATTGTAATCACTTGTGTCCATGAGCTGGGACATCAGCTCACAAAAGCTTATGCTCACATAAATTTGTTAGTCTCTAAAGTGCCACAAGTCCTCCTTTTCTTTTTGCGGATACAGACTAACACAACTGTTACTCTGAAACAAAAAACACAAAATGTCAGGATACTTCATACTAAAATTGCAAGAGTTGGAAACACATCATGAGGGAGACTGAACATTTGTTATTGTTCTTCAAAGGTTCTGTCATGTATATTAGGGGTGCTGCACCGGGGGGCTGTGGGCCTTGACCAGAGAATACATGATGGAGGGGTGGCCAGGCCAAATCTGAGTGGCTCAGTGACCCTGGGTGTCAGGTTGTAATGCTTCTCACTCACGTTTGGCCTGACTGCCTCTCCATCATGATAGGAGGTGACCAGCCCAAATTTGAGAGGTGGTGTGAACCTGTGCACCTGCTTGCCCCCGCCCTCAACACTTCTGCAGGCCTTCCAGCACCCATGGGAACTAGGTAATCCCAGCCTCTGGGGAGAAAAGAAGCAGCAGGTTCCAGGAATGCCCAATCCTCAGAAATGTGGGAGGATTGGATCTGGACTTTTGTTACTTCCTGGGGAAGTGAAAACACAGGAGGAGGAGGATGGGGTCTGTGACTCCTAGAACTGCCTGGCTCCTGCTCGGGATGGTGCTCTTCAGCCTGACTGCTGCTCTGGGTAAGAGTTTGGGGCTGGGAGATCACAAGGGGAAGAGCTCAGAGTTGGGTTTGGGGCAATGTGGGGAAAGAGCACAGGGCTGGGTGTGGGGCAGCAGGAGGAGATTTAATATAAAGCTTGGTGTGGGGAAGTAGGGGTCTGGGTGCAGGGAGAGAGAGCTTGGGGCTAGATACAGAGCAGGAAAGGGACAGCTATGAACTCCCTCCTTAGGAAAATTCTTGTTGTGCCCCTGGGTTGCGTGCAAGCCTGGGCTCCAGTGCTTTTAAGGCTGCTCTGCTGGAATAGTTGAGGCCGGAGCAGGAGAGTCCTTAAATCACCCAGACATTGGGACTCAGGGATAGGATTCTCCCTGCCTTCTACCTTTATGTAGTGCTGATCTTGCATATGCTTTAACTGCTTTGAGTTGTTCTAGTGATTCAAAGCAGCTGTAGATCCACCTTATTTGGCTGATGTGCTCTGGCTACTTGATGTTTTGGTGTACTGCTGAATCATCCCTTAAAAGTTAAAATAAATTAAGAATGATACTACATATAATCCAATCATTAGAAATAGTGCATGGTAGCATTTGCTTTGGGGTTTTTGTTTAGTATGAAATGTTTGTTTCTTTTAAAAACTTGTTTTATTTTGTTTGAGAATTTCCTTAGTGTTAAGATTGAGTTAAGTTTGAGAATGCATATCTCATTTAAGGGTAAAAAACACTAGAGATACTTGTCATTATCCCAAAGCCAAGCATTGTAAACTTAGGAAATTGAGAGTTAAGGTTACACGTAAAAGAAATCCAAATAGGATAAGGTAAGATATGCAGTAGGCATCCAAACAATCTTAACTCTGTCTTGTAGTAATACCACAAGAGGAAAGGAAACACAATAAAAATCTAATGTCTCTAAAAATCAGCATAAGCTAATCCTGAACCACAAACATTAAAATGCCTTAATCATATTCCTATAATTATTGGATGACACCACTACAGGGCAGAGTTAAGATCGTTAGTTTTAATCTATTTAGATTTCTTTTAAATGTAACCTTCAATCTGAATTTCCTAGGCTTATAATGCTTGGTTTTGGAATAATTACAAACATATGTGTAATTTTTATTATCTTAAATTACTGATACGTACCAGACTGATGCAACCATAACTCCATCTCAATTCTTTGTTGTTGTTGTTTTTTTGTCTTGGAATTCTAAGAAGGTCATTCTAATAAGTGCGTGCCTCTTTTGTGATTCTTTTACTAGAGTCACATGAGACGTCCCAGGGTCGTAGCTCTGAGTTCATTAAGCACTTTTCAGATCCTTGTATACAAGACCAAGAAAGTCTGAAATTCAATCAAAAAAAGGTAGACTTCTGCCCCGCTTGCACTAGATCTGATCAATCTCACCCAAGAACAATGTGGAATAAAGCAAGCAGTTGCTGCCTTTGTCTGAGTCTGCAAGCATTACAGAATAACTTGACTGCATACAGCCCAAAACTGTTCCACTGCTGGTTCTTTGTCCTGATGCAGAAGATGCCAATGGAATTCTCTTGGTTTCCAGTACTGTATATGGATATGCTTGTGTGTTCCCTCAGCAGAGTACAGATCTAGATTATGACTATTGCTTCAGGCTCCTCCTGCCAAAGACATAATCTCATGAGGTTCGTGTATAAACCAATGTATGTGCAAGGCAAGTGAGACCAGTGAGTGGCTAGCTAGGTCTTGGGTTGTCATTGGTGATGGAGAGCAGATATTGCTCTGTCAACTTATTGGATGACCAACCCAATGTAGAGAAACAAATTCCTATTTTTATGTTGCAACTGATGTGGGTATAGAGCCTTCTAAGGTGGACTCTCACAAGATGTCACAGGCTTAGACCCAATATATGAATATAGGGTCTAATATGAATGGAGCAGGCTTACAAATAAAATTATAATGGAAAAAATAAAATGTGGTCCCAAATAACAGGGGAAATTTCTTGTGAGAAGTGTGCTTGACAAATGATGCCAATAATTATATACTCATTTTCATGAATCTGCATCTATCTAAATCTTATAATCAGACATGCAATTAAAATAACCACAGGTGCCTAAATTTGGAATATTCTATTAAAATAAGTGTATATCTGGAAGAGCAATCTTTCAATGTTTACGTTTTTAACCTTTTCGGAAGATCAAAGATGAGGGTAAACAGTGTCAGGAATTTTGCAAGTCATATGAGACCTGACTTTCTCAAGGAGAGTGCAGATGGTCTAACATTGGTGTAAAAACAGTGTAACTACTTCCCAGGCTGATTTATTCTTTGAACTGTATTAAACTGACTTGTTTACAAAACTAGTTTAAATTTGGGTAGCTTGGCCAAGGTTTAAAGTTGACATTCAAAGGAAAATAACATTGTCTGAGCCCAATTTTATTTCTTTATTATGCAATAAAGACCTGCTAAAATTTAAAGTATTATTTTTTGTTTGTTGTTTACATTAGAATTTCAGATCTAGCCTACCATGTTTTTTCTGGGAGAATCTATTGATGATCGGAGAATAAGTAGCATTATTACCTCACACTCACATGAACGAAGAGTGTGGCTAGCTAAGAGATGTTCAACTAGACTATTAAAAACTCTGGTTTTGTTAATATTTAGTTATTTAACTGCAATAACTGTCAAAAGATGGGAGAAAAGATTTCTTTGTGAAATCTTTCTCTGTGTGTTTTCATTAATTTCAAGACCAGAAGAGACCATTATGATCATCTAGTTGTATAACACAGGTCTAAAGTATTTTTTGGAGCATATCACTTTGAAAAACACCCAATTTTGATTTAAAAATGGTCAGTGATATAGAATCCACCACAATCTGTGGTAAATTGTTCTAATGATTAATTACTAGATGGTTTTCTTAAATTATATATTATAAATAATAATCCTCAAACAGCAAACATCTTAATCATATTAATGTTTTTGACAGGGTAGAAGTGAACTTGCATTGCTACTTTGATAGGCTGGTTGCATATTGTGGCAGCATTAAAATCAGTGCAGCTTGGTCTTTGCATTGCTATAGCCTTCTTTAGTTATGTCTACACAGGGGACATTTTTGAAATATTCCCACTGGAACATCTGGGAGAGAGAACCATTTGGAATTTTTGAGTAAAGTTCCATAGTGAAGAAGACAAGGCCAAACTGCAACCTGAGTGCCCAAGGGGTTTGGTTGGTGGGGGTGGGACCAGGGTTAAGGTTGTGTGCACTTTCCATCCTTTCACATCTCTGTGGGAGAAATAACCATGGAGCAGATGTAACTGTAGCTTTGAATTTGCTCCTCGCATTTAATCCTAGGGTAAAGGCCCCTTGGGCTGCAGCTGGCAGCAATTGCCACCTCCGCCCTCTTGCTGCCCGCTGCATGGGCCTGCAGGCTCCGCAGTGGGACGGTAGGGGGCGCTGCGCCGCCCTCCCGCCTCCGGACTACATGCCCCAGAATGCAGCTGGCGCGGGGCTCCGTCTATAAGTAAAAGCGGAAACAAAAGAGCCAGCGAGTGAGAGCGGAGAGGATCCGGTCCCGGTCCCTCACGTCCTGAGCCCGGCCTCCGTCCGGAGCGACCGCACGCGCCCAGCTGGGGAGTAGCCGCCCGCCGCCGCCTCCCAGACCCCCGAGCCGGAGCGCGTCCCAGCCCGCAGTATCGCCCCCCATGGCGCTGAAGCGGATACAGAAAGTAAGTGCGGCCGCGCCGGGCCCTGCAGTTGGGCGCCGGGCCTGGGGCTGAGCCGCGGGGAGCCCGGGCTCCGTGGGAGCGGGCGGAGGTTCTGTCGCGGGAGAGCGGGGCCACGGGGGGGGGGGGGTGCGAGGGGAAGGGAGGATCGTATTGTGGGAGCGGGGCTGGTGAGGGGAGAGGGAGGCTCTAGTGTCGGGGAAGCGGTTATGGGGGAGAGGGAGAACTGCAGGGAAAGGGCTACATGGCGGGGGAGCTGGGGAGAGGGAGGATCGTGCTAGAAGGGAAGCCGGTGGTAGGGGAGAGGGAGGATTGTCTCGGGGAAGGGAGGCTGGATGGGCGCCGAGGAGAACGTCGTGTGTCAAAGGGTAGAATAATGGGTGTTGGATCTTGGCTGTAGTTCTGCTCCTCGGCGTAGTGGGGCTTTCATATCTTTGCTATACCAATGGGGATATCGGTAGTTTATTGCTTCTGGGAGACTGTTCTTTGTTTCTCCTCCCCCATGGAAGTGGAATGTCAGTCTGTAGGTTGGAGGAGGATTACTTGTAGCACAGTATAGTAATGATGCTTCGCAGCTGCATGGCAATCTGGATACAGTTTAACATTAACCTTCACAAGGCCCAGGTGAGGTGGGCAGTTACAGTTATCTTACAGCTGGGGAAACTGAGGCAACAAGCAGTTGAAGGCTTGCCTATACAAAGGAAATATTGTGTGGTGCTGACAGCAGGTGTCAACAATGCAGTTTAGTTGCAAGTGTAAACAAGGGGGAACTGTGTTCAATGCCACTTCAGAAACTGCTTTAATTCTGGTATGGCCAGTGACTGGCCTGAGGTTCCTCAGCAGGTCAGTGGCAGAGCTGAGACTAGAATTTGGGGTTCCTGTCTCTCAGCTCTTACCTTTATTCACCAGAAGATCATGTTGCTTCTAGACAGGATCAGTGTTTTGGTGGAGGGGTCACAGCAGTTCTGATACATCCTTCATTAATCTCAGAGGGACTTTGTATGGGTCTAATTCATCTTGTTCCCCTCTGTAAGAATTGCTCTCCTAAATCTCTGAATGTGATAGAAATGTAAATAAGAGCCTGCTCAGTAAAGCAGCTTGCTATGTACTTTAGTTGACCATTTCCTTCCCGGTGTTGCATACTGTGTGCAAAGGCTAGCAGTGTCTCACTTTGAAGAGAGGGGACTCTCTTACTTAGGCCATGTCTAGGTTACAAGTGCTACAGTGGCATGGCTACAGTGCCATAGCTATGTTGCGGTAGCATTATATTGTATATGCTTCCTAGAGCAATGGAAGGGGTTTTCCCGTCGCTTTAGGAACACCACCTTTGTGAGTGACAGAACTTATCACACCCTTGAGCACTATAATTGTGTTGACGTAACTTTTAAGCGTAGACCAGACCTCAGGTAGTCCTGCCCCAAAGAGCTTACAATCTTTTTTTGCTTTTGCTCTATTTGTACAGTGCCTAGCTTAATGGAGTCCTGGTCCATGATTGAGACTCCTAGGCACTTTGATAATACAAAAAATAATAATTACTGATAAGCCACTTAAGTGCCCTGCTGCTGCCACATTAGGTCCGACACAACTGCAGTGGAAATGTAGCTGCTACTAACCACTGTGATGGCTGTCATTTAGGATATCTTGTCGTGATCTGTCTGAGGAGCATGTTTCTATCTGGCAGCTTTATCACATGAAATATACAACCTGGACATCTAGCAGGAACTCTGCACCAAGGAAAGACCAGTCCAGGTCAAGGCACGGTTGTTATGTCCAAGCAAAGTAAGCATAAATGTAGGGTTTTGTGGTTTAACGATGGGGAGGGTGTAGCAGAGGGAGAATTCTTTCAGTCATTTATACGTTAGGCCGCAACAATCAAGGAAACAGCATATGTGTAGGATATCCCATTTTTAATTTGTCATTAATGTCAGGAGATTGATCAAACTGACTATTGACACATTTCTTATCTTGAGCGTAAGGCTATACTGTTATGACTAGGGCTCCATGTTTGTCATGGAGATCATGGATTCTGTGACTTCCTACGACCTCCGTGACTCCTGCAGTGGCCCATATGGCTGACCCCAGGGTTACCCGAGCAGTTGGCTCCAGGGACAGTCACACCTGCCACTGCTGGAGCGGCTCTACAGCCCGCCACTCAGGGTCCCGCTGCCGGAGTGGCTCCGGTGCCAGCCTCTGCTCTGGCAGCTCCGAGCAGCTGGCCCCGTGGACGGCCCAAGCAACAGCGGATGCAGCTGGCCTTGGGGACTGCCTGAGCAGCGGTCCTAGCAGTGGCCAGAGTGGCCACTGGCCTCCTTGGGACTCCCTTTACAGCGCTGGCCAGAGCTGTGGCTGGCGCCACCCCTCTCCCTCCCTTTTCTCCTCCCCTCCCCCCCCCGGCGGGCCCCCCTGGGGCAGCTGCTCCCAGTGGTGGCAGCACCCCACCTAAAATTCAATCAGGAGTATTCATGGTATAAATCATGGACAGGTCACAGGCTGTGATTTTTTTGTTTCTTGCCCATGACCTGTTCGTGACTGTTACTAAAAATACCCGTGATTACATCATAGCCTTAGTTGTGAGCCACTCGGTCAAAGGTAAAGTACCATCATATAAAGTATCAGGCTATTATGCTGATGCAGAAATGTTATACTTACAACTTTAACGTTTTGAGAACATAGCTAACTAATCCTGGTTTTCTTTCCAATAATGTTCTATCCGATCCACAATTAGAAACATTGTCAGCCTATTTGGCCCTTGAACATATCACAAATGAGTTTGTAAATGGCATCTGTAAATGTCAAGGATTTAAATGAGAAAACTTCTTCTAAAAAAAGCCACCCACCTCTCTTTCCCAAATACTACTTGCCCTATCAGAATCAGTCTTTCATTGCAACAAAAGAGATGTTTGTTATGAAAGGTAAGAAACATGGGTGCTCGGAATATTTATACGTATAGCTTATCTAAGGTTATAAAACTGATATGTACTTCATGTTGCTATTGTTGATGCTGTGAAATTAATGTGTTGTTTTCATCTAACCCACTATTTTGCTCTGTTCACATGAATAATTGCTTGATTTCTGCATTACTTTACGGTTGATGGTGGAAATGGAGGTTGGTGGTTCTGTAGTATCCAATTAACATGCTGTTAGTGAAGATATGACTTCAAATGTACCAACTGCTGAAGGTAAAATCAAGAGATTAAAGCACAGGTTGGGAATTGGGAGATCTAAGTCTGTTCTGCCACAGACTGTGTTTGTGTTGTTGAGCAAGTTATTTAACCCTCTCTGCATCATTTTCCTCTCTGTAAAATGAAAACAATTCCTGCCTACCTCACATGGGTTTTAAGGTTCACTAAAATGTTAGCATAGTGCTTTGAGGTCCTTGGATGAAAGGTGCTTTATAAATGCAAAGTATGAGTGTATTTAAAGTTGTTTTGGTGTTGCTCTAGTACTCTTTTAACCAGTTGCTGTCCTCGTTACAAATTGGGACTGCTTTAATGACAATAGCCAGCACGCAAGTGGGAATGTTGGAATTGCTATCTTGGATCAGGTCCATTTAGTTCAGCATCCTGTCTCCAACAGTGGCCAGTATCAGATGCATCAGAAGAAGATGTAGGAACTCAACAGTGGGTAGATCTGGGATATTTTGCCCCCCATGTTAGGTCTCATCCTGATCTCTAATATATGGAGACTGACTCAAACCCTGAAGGATGAGGCTTAATATCCCTCCCCAAATCATCATCAGTCATGATAATTCTGGTTGATCATCTTATCCATATAAATTTACAATCCCTTTTTGAATCTTGCTAAATTTTTGGCCTGAATTTCTGTGGCAATGTTACTTTTTCACATAACACGTAATTTGACTGTATTTCCTTTTATCCATTTCGAATTTGCCATGTTTTGCTTTCTGTGAACGACCCCTTGTTCTTGTGTTATGAGCCAAGGAGAACAGACACTGAGTTTTTCAAAGTTTGGATCATGACCCAGTACTGAGTTGCAGAATGCAAGGCGCTGGGTCGCCTTGCTCAGCACCCAGGGACCCTAGTGGCCGGCCAGTAAAAACTAGTAGTCCCTACCTCTTCTGACACCACGGTGGACCCCGGAAGCGGCCAGCAGCAGGTCTGACTCGTAAGGGGGGGGAGGGGCCACGAGGCTCTGCACCCGCTGTGGGGGTGGTGCCTGTGGGCAAGAGCCGTGCAGAGCTGCTTGCACACCTCTGCCTTGGAGCCAGACTTGCTGGCTGCTTCCGGGGCACAGCATGGTGTCAGAACAGGTAGGGACCAGGAGACACTAGAGATAAGCCTGTACCCCAATCCCCTGTCCCAACCCTACCCCCCCCCGCAACCTGGAGCCTCTTCCTGCACCCCAACCCCCTCATCCCTGACCCCCCCACCCCAGAGCCCTGAGCCCCCTCCTGCACCCTGAACCCCTCATTCCTGGCCTGCACCCCAACCCTCTGCCTCAGCCCCCTCCCAAACCCCTCATCCCCAGCTCTGTTGAATTTTGGGCATCAACAATTTTCTTCAACTGGGTTGCCAGAAAAAAAGTTTGAAAACCACTGATCTATATCATTCTTTATCTTATATACTTTTATTATGTCTCCTTTCTAAGATAAACAGTCACAATCTTCTCTAATTTTTTTTTTATACGTGAGTTTTGCCAAGCCTTTTCTGGACCCCTTCTCATTTCTACACTTTTGTTTGTGATGGGTTGATCAGTACCGTATGCAGTAATCCAAATGCGGACTGCAACATTGAATTTTACATAAAGGAATTATATTTTCTGCATTAATCTGCATCCCATTCCTTATGTATCCATCTTTTTTTAATCTTCCTTGTGTTGGAGTGAATACCACAACTTGTATGGTCAGAATATTTTAAGGAATAGCATCTGTTAGGTGCTTGAATGACTTGTGAATAAATTTGTACACTAAGAGCTTGTGCTGTGTACCTTATTAGTATTTCAAAATGGGGGAGATGAGAATCAGTTGGTTTATCTGTAGTTAAGACTATCTTAACTACACAATTGTTTTTAATCTGAAATAACTGAAGAAATGCCAAAGGAGGAGTGTGACGGGGTGGATGAGGCCCACAGGCCCCCTGCTGGAGGCCTCAGAGTTCTGCCACACTCGTCCCAGATACGGAGCAGTTGGAGAGGCTGTCCAAACAGGCTAGAAGGGCCCTGTAAAAAGGGAGCTCCAGAGACAGTTCAGTTCCTTGCTGGAGCTAGAGGAGCGCAGAAGGGCTCCTGGCTGGCAAAGGGAACTGCAGCACAATGGACAGTTCAGAGCTAGTGGGGAGCAAGGAAGAGCTCCTGACTGGCTAGGGGGCCTGATCTTAGAAGAGCCCTGAGCTAAGGGTAAGGCATTGGTGAAGGCTGGGGCTGCAGGGAAGTGGCCCAGAGAATTGAAGGTAGTTTTACGAAAGGGACACAGTGGCATATGGCTACTATTCTGAAGGTTCCTGGGCCAGGACCCAGAGTAGTGGGTGGGCCCTGTTTCCCTCCCGTAGGCCATTGAGAAATGGCCTACAATTGGACATCAGTAAACCTCCAGAAGGGGACTGAATTGTCAGGATGCCCAAGCTGAAGACTGGGGCCAAACCAGACTAAGTGGGCAAAACCATTGCCTCCAGGGAGGAAGCCCTGCGGATACAGCTCGATGGCAGGGCTGGGACTGGTTTAAAGACTGTGGACACACCCAACCAGAGGGGGCGCTCAGGAGAGGTGGGTGCCAACCCTGTTACAAGTAGATATGGAAGGGAAGCTGAAGTTGGTAGGTCCAAAATTAGACACCTTTTTCTTCTAGTTTGGGAAGTGAAGATGTTTGTATTCTCAGGTCTCTTTCCTCTTCCCCTCCCCCCTTTTCCCCTGAACACCTCACCCTCTGGAAATTTAAAAAAAAAAAAGGGGGTGGAGAGGATTTTGTCATCAGCCAAGCTTCATGAATGGTACTACAATAACAAACTAGCATGCATGGATGAGAAAAATGGTAAGGAACCAGATTTCACTTTCAAATGGATCATTAAACTAAGGGAAAACCAGTTAAAAAAAGATGAAATACCCTGACATCGTCTCCTTAAATGATGTACAGTTTTCCTACATGATTACAAAACCTAAAAAGACTAACTCTAGATGAAGGTATCTTATAAAATTTAGTTTTAAGTTGGCATTTTTAGCCCACCTGAGAAGATGACAACTAGAACTCAGTGACTGTTCAGGTTTACTGTAAATGTTGGTGGTTATGTTGTGGGGCCTTAAGTCTATGGGGGTATATAGAGGGCTCTGAGCAGATAGAATACAGTGAGGTCTTCATAGCTTTAGCAAGTACCTCAAAGAACTCTGGGAAGAACAAAGGGCTGGCAGATAATGCAATGAAGTCACTTAGAAATTCATGTCTATATAGACATACTGTCTCTGGCTAAGCTTGAGTGTTCTTATGACAGCTAGAAATTTTATATCTTAAAAATAGCTATGGGACTTGGGAGTTCTGTGAGATCAAGTGTCTGCTCAGATTAATAGTTCTAATAACATTTATGTTAAAGATGGCAGTATCTACTAAGGAAATGAGCTGTAATATATAGTGAACATTAGTAAGTGAACATATTTTCTTTTTTTTTAGTGTGTGTTGGTACTCTAACATCTCGCTAGTATCAGCATCATAGTTTCTGCTGTACCATATCTTTTTCTTGATGATCTATCCCGTAACACTGTTTCCAGACAAGGCACTTTCAGAGGTGTACAGCACACAGGCTCCTAGAGCAAACTAATACCTGAAAAGAGGTATTCTACACCATGGGAGAGCTATAGCCAAACCAGCCAAAAGCTAATGATCAGGAGATAATTGTAAATGAAGGATTCTCACATATTAGCGAATAAGTGAAGGCAGAACAGTAAGGCTTGTCCATTGTGTCCTCACTACTAGACTAAACTTCACCAGTTGCTCCCAACTCTGTGACAAACCTGTCTTGAGTCCCTCAGATTTCCCTCTCTGTACTCCAGAGTGCATTTTAATCTGCCTCACACTAATAGGGACCCCTTGACTGCCTCTGGTCAGTGATCTGCTTTGCCATAGGACACAAGGGAGTTGATAGATTTGTGTCATCAAAATCATAGATTTAGACTGCACAATGTCTGATCTACACTGGAAGCTCCTTGGGACAGGAACAGCATCTCCTGTTATCTGTGTACTGTGCAGCACCATGTACGTAGTCAGCACTAAACAAATAAAATATATACAAAATTCACTTCTGAGACTCTTGATGCTTGTAAGTTCTAATTGATTTCATAATGTATAGTAGTGTGCTGCAGTGTAAACTAGACTTGGGGGTTCTGCAGATGAGTCTTCTGTAATTAGCAAATCTTTGAAAATTGGGGAGAGGCTATCACTGTTTGGTGCTAAGTATGAATATGCATGCTCTAAGGTCTTGCTGTATCTAATGTTAGGTAGCTCAGTGAATTTGTTCACATGGCTCTTCTGTGAAGAGCTGTTGTCCTATGGTTGGTGCTCAGAACCCTTCATTTTCATCTCTGTTCATGGACTTTGGCTATCATGTATTATAGGGTTCGTTGAGAAGACACTTTCTTTATAAGCTACTATTTTTCCAGGGCTTACCTCTAGTGATCAAGAGGAAATGCGGTTTCTGATGCTTGTTCATAGCTCAAACTTAATTATTTGGAAATACTTGAAAAATTCTTTTTGGCTGTTCTTGTTTCGAGTGTGGAGGAACTTGGATGTATTTTACTTCAGAAAAATTATTTTTGAAAATTTAAATAAGTGGCTTTTGACACATTTTTGAAGTAACTAAGTTTAAAAATAAAGGGTGTTGTAGTCTTGTAGTGTACACAACTTTATTTTTTCCACTAAATTGAAATGTAAAGAGACGTTCATACACTTAACTGTCAGTGAAATAACACATCTGTGTTTCAATATATAATCACATGTGCATGCAAATGGTCAAACATCATCCACTAATTTGAATCTTACAATTCAAAAAGTGTTTTCATTTGTTCCTATAAACTAGCAAAATAAATATAAAAAGAAAGCAAAATTGTATTTGCCAATGTAAATATATAATTGTCTGATTGACCTGGAGCAGAGTTATGGCTTAGAATTTCACATTTAACCTAACAGTAACATACATGTGTAGGGGAAAATATTGTCTGTTGAGAACCATAATCTAAAGTTTGCTCATTAATAGTTTTCTTTGTATTGAATTATGATGCACTTGTTGGATGATAAAAATAATCTTGGGAAAAAGGTAAAAAGTTTTTTATTTAAGCAACATGATATGAAGTGTTACTTAGTCTGTGTTAGGCTTCTTAAATTCATGGAGAATTAAGAATCATTACATTTTCATGTTAAGAGTATAAGCAATGCATTTAGACACTTGTGGGAAGTTAATTTCAAAAGCAGATAAACCAGTAGCTGTCTAGGGGGAATCAATAGAAAGTGAGGTTGTGATATATAATTACACTCAAGCAAAAAAATAAAAAGTGTAACTATAGTAAGCATGGGACATACACTTTGATTTTAAATATTGGGGCAAGGAGGAGGAAAAGTGGGATTTCTAATCTCTTTTGGTATAAAAATTCTGAAAACTAATCCTGTTAATGATGTTGGCTGATGGCATGGACTTCAGTCTTTTGTTAGTCTTTCTCTTCAGCAAAAAAGATAGGACTGTGTAAATAGAACACTTCTTTGAATCCAGAAATTCTAGGGCTGATCTCTAATTAGAGTATCTAGACTAAAGGATTTTATGGCATGTGCCCACATTATCAGAACAATTGGTTATAATAACCGATATTGAAAGTACAATTTAAAATGAGCTATTCATCTTAAATGTTTCAGCAGTCTTTCTGTAATCAACCATTGGCTAATTAAGCATGCTGATTGAACACTGACTTCTTAGAATAGGAGATGGTGACACCTTATTTGAAGGGAATATTGCATTTAATTTCTTCCCATGAAGTGAAAGTAACTATAAATTTATTTTAATTACAATACAAACAAGAAATGCAATGCTTCATAAACCCCTTTATCGCTTGCTCAGTATACAATAGGCAGTGCCTCCATCAGCTGAAATGTGTGAATCCAGTGCTCATGCCCTTGGGTATCCTTTGTTGTTAATAAATTACTATAGTCTCATTTTAAGGAACAACTAACTTTATTTTCCATCCCAAAAATTTGTTCATGAGCTCTTACACCCTTGGCAGCTATTGAGTTTGTTTCTACACTTTTTAATTTATATTCCATTTTTATTAACTGAACATGAATACAGTAGGCACTGATAGTGGCTTTCAGCAACAGCAGGTGGTTACCCAGCAGGAGTGTTTAAAAAAAGAGGGTGGTTGTCACAACCTCCAATAAGGAGGACTGTTGATAGTAGCTAGGGACAAGGAAGACATATGCAATATTCCCCTTTGGAAAGGCTATATCTAAGGACTAAAATAAAAACATGAACAGCAAGGAAGGGTAAATTAGCCAAGATTGACTTTATACCCTTTCGTAATGAAAAATATCATACTTGTAAAATACTCTATGAAGATTTCTGTTCAATTTTAACCTTTCTTGTTTTGTAAGTCTGAAAAATAAGATTTACGAAAGTAAAGAAGCTGTTTATCCAGAAATATCAATGGGAGGCTAAATTCTGTTAGCTTTCAGGCTCATTTATGAGTATTCTTAATAACAGTACATTTGTGGAGCACCTTTTGGGAAAATCAGACATTTTACAAACTAGTTTAAATCAGTTAATGTACATGGATGGATGGGGCCAAGATTAGGTTATGCAAAACATTGCAAAGTTAAAGGAACACTCAGTTAAGCATTTAAAATTTTTCCTTAATACTTTAAATAATTGAACTTAAAATAACACTTAATCTTAATTTTTTTCATCTTACGCTTGACATTTCACTGTAGAGTTGATTTATTTATAATTTGCAGATCTATTTTACATGTCAGTAGCACAGTACTGCAGTTCTTGAGTTGCAAACACTGCAAGGAATGTTTATTTATTTGGGAAAACTTTCCATTTTCACTGGCACTTACATTTCTATTGTTTTTTGGTTTTAAATGTCCTAGATGTCTTATTTTAATCTAAGTATGATTAGAACTGAATTTGGCTTGATTCTTAGTTACCTCATTCTTCCTTGTAAATATTTTTAATCATTTACCATATTTTCATGTTTTTCATAGGAACTAAGTGATCTGCAACGTGACCCACCTGCCCACTGTTCTGCAGGGCCTGTTGGAGATGACTGTAAGCTCTTAATCATTTACTGCAAAGGTCTTAGTATATTTTTGTCAGTTGAGGGAGGAGAAAAATTGTCTAAAAACTTAATGTGTTTTGTCTTTCAGTGTTCCACTGGCAAGCAACTATTATGGGACCTGTAAGTATGTAATTCATATAATTGAAATAATCTTAAACCCCTTAGAAAGTAGGCCTGAGGTATTGACTTTTCTGATTGTGGAAAGGATTCATTTCATACAAGCATTTGCACACCTATAAGCACCATAGTCTTGGATTAAACTATCAGATATTCAGGTTAAATATTTGGGGGAAACTTTTTGCTATTGTAGTAGTTTAGTACTTAAAGTATTCTACATACTCCACCTACTTTGTCACACTTAACTTTCACTTTCAGTAAAACGTAAAAAATCCCTCCTTTTCCTCTTGAAACTAAAAACAATTTAACCGTAAACAACATCAGTCTACATAGAACCTTTGGTTTACTATTCTGTTTCCTAAATGAAAAGCCTGTTGTGTGTTGTTTCTCTTTTTCCCCAGGGATGATCAGTTAAATACTGTTATATGTTAGCTTTATCAGTCCAAATGGAAAACCATTATAGTAATTCATTTAGTAGTTCTAAATAGAATTGTCGTGGCACAGGGTGCGCTTGGGTCTTTAAAGGGTTAAAGTTCCTCCCATTCCTGTGATGTGGTTCTACCAAAAACAGCAATGTTTTGACTTGTTGTACAGCAATCATGGAAACCATAGGCTGCTGTATATAACGGATCTGCTTTCCTCAGTCTGAAGGAGGTCTGGGAGATGTTAGGATTTGCTGTAAGGCTCTCTCCCCAGTAGGTGGTTAGGGAAGGGCAAAAGTGCTAACTTTGTCAAAGGAAAAGTGCTTAAGAACAGAAAGAAGCCTGAAAAGGAAGCCTGAAGAAGATCTGAGCAAAGGAATATTTGGGAGAAATACATAGAGTGAACCTCTGAGGGAAGAGATGTTTTACCCAGACCCTGATAAGGGGATCATAGCCCAGATGTCTTTCCTTTTGGACTTTTTGTTACCACAGAGAGAGGATTTTTGGTTCCGTTGGAGGGCTAAGCCATCGAGCCAACAGGGGAAACTGAGGCCCTAGCCAAATCTGATGACAAGAAGGTGAGCAACAGCATTACAGGGTGAAAAGGAGAAAAAGGGAGTTGTGACTACTCTGGGACAACTTGTTTCAGCATATTTAAATACAACTCCTGCCTCCTCAGGAAAAGGATTAGGTCTTAACCTACCAATGGAACATTAGAACCTGTTGTCTGACACTGTCTCTTGGTGGTTTTATCCGACTTGCCACTGACCCACAAGCTCTGTGACTGACTGACTTGGGCCTGCTTTATCAATAGCGGATTCATATTCACATGAGCTGAAGCTACCCTTCTGATTTAATGACTGCTTCCTTTCTTCTACCCCCTTTGCACTACTGAAAGGTGAACGGCAAAACTGTGAAGGGACGTAGAGTTCTGATGAAATGTATGTGGTGAATGTCCCCATTAACAATGCTGTGAGGCTTGTTCAGCACAAAAAATGGAGGAAGTAGAGGAAATCTTTTAAAAGAAATCTAGAATTTGTCCCAATAGTGAATTACCTTAATGACCTGAATAACACACACCCTCATCCGGCTCCCTGCCCTTTTCAGTTCACCTTTAATATCCTGTAGCAGAAACATTCTTTTCTCTCCATGTATTGAACTTGCACAAGAATGAAGATATACTTATCTAGTGGAGAATGGGAACAGATCCCTTTTCAGTCCATCTTCCATCCATATCTGGCATTAGGGAAGGCCATGATATTCGCATAGTGCACTTGATATTGAGAGACATATGAAAAATGACATATATTTCAATGCTCCAATTTCCTGCTGGACTGTAGAAAGCACAGGACTAAAATTCACTTTCAGAATTAATGTCCCATGTCTGGAAGTAGGATAACTTGTATGCTACTTTTGCGTCCACTCAAGGTAAATATTGCACACTGACTATGTTTCAAATGACAAGTCTGGAGGGGTAAAGTATCTCTCTAGATACTAACTTTCAACCAGTAGCTAACTTTTACAGGTACAGTTACAACAACAACAAAAACTAGGGCTGTCGATTAATCGCAGTGAACTCATACAATTAACTTAAAAAAATTAATCGCGATTAATCACACTGTTAAGCAACAGAATACCAATTGAAATTTATTAAATATTTTTGGATGTTTTTCTACATTTTCAAATATATTGATTTCTGTTACAGCACAGAATACAAAGTATACAGTGCTCACTTTATATCATTTTTATTACAAATATTTGCACTGTAAAAATGATAAACAAAAGTATTTTTCAGTTCACCTCATACAAATACTGTACTGCAAACTCTATCGTAAAATTGTAACTTGCAAATGTAGATTTTATTTTTATTTATTTATTTATTTGGTTACATAACTGCACTCAAACAAAACAATGTAAAGCTTTAGCGCCTACAGGTCCACTCAGTTCTACTTCTTGTTCAGCCAATCACAAAGAGAAACAAAATTGTGTACATTTACGGGAGATAATGCTGCCCGCTTTTTGTTTACAATGTCACCTGTAAGTCAGAATAGGCGTTCGCAGGGCACTTTTGTAGCCAGCATTGGAAAGTATTTACATGCCAGCTATGCTAAACATTTGTACACCTCTTCATGCTTCAGCCAACATTCTGGAGGACATGCTTCCATGCTGATGATGCTCGTTAAAAAAATAGTTTGTTAATTAAATTTGTGACTGAACTGCTTAGCGGAGAATTGTCTCCCCTGCTCTGTTTTACCCGCGTTCTGCCATATATTTCATGTTATAGCAGTCTTGGATGATGACCCAGCACATGTTTATTTTAAGAACACTTTCACTGCAGATTTGACAAAATGCAAAGAAGGCACCAATGTGAGATTTCTAAAAATAGCTACAGCACTCGACCCAAGGTTTAAGAATCTGAAGTGCCTTCCAAAATCTGAGAGGGACAAGTTGTGGAGCATGCTTTCAGAACTCTTAAAAGAACAACACTCTGGTGCGGAAACTACAGAACCTGAACCACCGAAAAAGAAAATCAATCTTCTGCTGGTGGCATCTGACTCAGATGATGAAAATTAACATGAGTTGGTCTGCTCTGCTTTGGGTCATTATTGAGCAGAACCTGTCAACCGCATGGACCTACATCCTCTGGAATGGTGGTTGAACCATGAAGGGACATATGAATCTTTAGCACATCTGGCATGTAAATATCTTGTGACGCTGGTTACAACAGAATGACAGATGACATTGTAAACAAAAAGCAGGCAGCATTATCTCCTGCAAATGTAACCGAACTTGTTTGTCTGAGCGAATGGCTGAAGTAGGACTGGGTGGACTTTATAGGCTCTAAAGTTTTCTACATTATTTTATTTTTGATTGCAGATTTTTTTTGTACATAATTCTACATTTGTAAGTTCAACTCTCATGATAGAGATTGCATCCAATGAAGTGAGTTGTAGCTCATGAAAGCTTATGCTCAAATAAATTTGTTAGTTCTCTAAGGTGCCACAAGTACTCCTTTTCTCTTCACTTCAGTACTTGTATTAGATGAATTAAAATATACTATTTCTTTTGTTTTTTACAGTGCAAATATTTGTAATAAAAATATAAAGTGAGCACTGTACACTTTGTATTCTGTGTAGTAATTGAAATCAGTATATTTGAAAATGTAGAAAACATTTAAATGGTAATCCATTGTTTAACAGTGTGATTAATCACTTGACAGCCCTACAAAAAACATTAGAGTTCATAATCTAACTATTGGAGCCTTTGTGTAGTGTTATAAATCAGGGTACAGTATGTGAGTTGTAGATTTGGCAGAATTCTTTTTTTATCATTTTGACAATTATTTTAAGCATCTTTTTATTTTTATCAATTTAAACTTTCACTTACCTGGTTAAGGTAAAGCTTTCTAACCATTAAAACACAAATTGTCAATATCACATGTCAAAATATACAAAGAGAATATCTTAAATCAAACTTTCATAAGTTCTTAAGCAGCAGTTTTCTCAACTTGTTTATCTGTACATTTTGATTAGTATTGATGGAAATATTTTTTGTTGGTTTGTATGTGTTTGGTGAAATTGACACTTACCAATAAAAATCTAATCCTTCCAAGCCTAGTTCTCCAACGTTAAGCGATTAAGTAAAGGATTGTCTTCATTCTGAATTTTTATATGTGGTACATGCCAAACGCAGTGTAAATTTGTTTTTCCTCTTCATCAATGTTAAATTTGTTTGATCTTAAAAGCTTTTAAGATGGACAGGTCCATTTAGTATGCATGCAAACTGTCATCTTATTCCTAGCTAGAAGTATTGTGACAACCACTTTTGGTTTGGTATTACGTAATACTGACTTCTTAGCAGTACTGTTTTCAAACTTTTCTCTTACTGAAAAATTTCTTCATTTGAAATCTTTACATGAAGTGTTCACATGGCTTTCCCTATGGCACTCTTTCCTAAATAAGTAAAAATGATATTTATGGTGATTTTTAAGATAGATATTTTTTTCCCCTTCTCCTCCAAAACAAAGAGCAACAGGCCACCTTAGATCTACATAGGGAATCTGAGAAGCCAGCGTACTTGCACTATTTTGTTGCAGGCATCAGATTCTTAGCAATTACATTAAGGATACCAAAGAAATTCGAAACTATTATTTTTTCTTAGTCAGAAGTCACAGGGATGCTTTAGCTTTGAGGCCCTCAACCGCCTAATCTTGGGGTTTTTTTCCTTCATAATTATGAAAATGAAGGGTTTCCTCAACAGATGACTGCAACAGAAAGATATTTCTCTTTTAACTGTGTGCAACCTGGACTTAAACCTGTGCACATGTTCTCTAACAAAATGCATGTTCACAGATTGTACAGGTCACAAAGATGTTGTGTGTTTTAAAAACTCCCTGATGTCGTCATGATCAGCTGAGTAATGTTGGAAAACCCTACTCTTTGCACCTGCAAAGAGAAATCCCTTCCGAAGGTAAGTATATTTGTGGCTTAAAGCTGGAGGAAGGCCCTGATTGTAGCAGAGCAATTGTGGTTCTGTTGCACAGAGGGCATGATAAGGAGGGCCTGCTCAGAGGTTCTGTGCTGCCATGGAACTGAGTTCCAGGAGCACTTCGCTGCCCAAACATGCAGGGGGAGCTAGCTTGGAGCTGGTGGATCAGCAAGTAAGTAGATTCACCAGCCAAACATTCTTCCTTCTCTCTTTTTTCTCCCAAAAAGTGATGTTCAGTAGGGTGTGGGTTTCTGCAGTAGTGGTCAGGGATGGCTCCGCTGTTGCTCCACAGCCTTGGGGGAGGATTCCATCCCTCATTGTCAGCCGCATGCCTTCCCAGCACAATGCCCGCATACTTGGGCTGTGTGTTGGTGAATAGATTTTGCCATAATAGAATAGATTGTGTGTTGGTGAATAGATTTTGCCAAAGTTGCCATAGTTTTGAGAAGGCTCTTTAAATTCAGAAAGGACCCTTAAAAAAAACCCAGTAGCATAAATCCTGTTTTTTGTCTTTTACAGCCTGATAGTGCATATCAAGGGGGAGTGTTTTTTCTCACAGTACATTTTCCAACAGACTATCCTTTCAAACCACCAAAGGTAAATACTTAATTGTCCTAAAAGTGTTATAAAAGTCCTAGGTTGGGGCTTTGTTTCTGTGTCTTACCTGTTTAAAACCCAATTTTTTGAGTTAAAAGCAATAAAGTCAAATACCTGTTCATATTGATTAATATAGCAGACCAAATGTTAAAACTGGGTTATAGGGTCAGATATTTGTACAATAGGCTATGGTTTGAGCATTGGCCTGCTAAACCCAGGGTTGTGAGTTCAATCCTGGAGGGGGCCATTTAGGGATCTGGGGCAAAAATTGGGGATTGGTCCTGCTTTGAGCAGGGGGTTGGACTAGATGACCTCCTGAGGTCCCTTCTAACCCTGATATTCTATGGTTCTATGATTAGTGGTGATAAAAGTCCACATTGTGTTACTTCTGTGAGTAGCAACTCTAAAAATAAATGACTGGATATTAAAGGGGCAACACTTATGGTGCCAGTTGTAATAAGCAGAGCTTGAAGCTAACCTCTTTGTTTGTTGTTCACAGATTGCTTTCACAACAAAAATATACCATCCAAACATAAACAGTAATGGGAGTATTTGCCTTGATATCCTGAGGTCACAGTGGTCACCAGCTTTGACTGTATCAAAAGGTAACTCCATAGACGTGCTAATGATTTTATGCATCTGTAATAGTAATGATGGTGAACATTTTGATGATAATATGGCATTTTTAGGTCAGCCTTACTGTGTATTCCTACACTGACAGTAGCTGGAAAACAGCAGTAGCAAGAACTTTTATCCTACACAGTATTTTAAATGGGAAATTCCACAAGATTCCTGACTCTTTCAGATCATGCAACCTTTTTTACACTTCAGATGTCACATTAGTCAGTGAATCATATATATGACTAGCAACTATTATTCAAGTTGTGCCACTTAAGTGTGGGACGCTGGGAATGGAAAAAGAATTTACATGTAGGCATTGTATTTAGTATTTTAACATTAAAGAGGTGTCATGGGCGCTGGCTCTGAGTGGTCAGGCACCCTGCCTCCCTGTGACTGGCTCAGTTAAGGAGGATAAGCTAACACAGATCTGTCTGTGAATAGTTAATTGGAGAAGTAGCTGGGTGTTGTTTAATTAGTTAAGGAACACTTGAGCCTTATAAAGGATTATGAGGGCTCAGGTAGGAGCCCAGAATACAGAGAGAAAGCTCTTGAGATTGTTCCTAAATGGGGCTGGGTAGGAGACTATTCCCAGTAAAATCTCCTCGCAGAGCAGGGGAGAGGAACCACACCCAGAATGTGCCAGAGGAGACAGACAGTAAAGCTTCCCAGGGAGGGAGGCCTGAGAGACCCTGAGTTAGCAAGGGAGAGACTTCAGAGGTGTCAGCAGCAGAGAAGCCTGGGGACTTCTGGCAGAAGGAGAGGCTTGTTTGCATACCACGTGTGGCCGTTGATTAAATAAACCCAGACCCCTGTAAGGGCATTGTTCACTGAATACAAGCCTCATTGAACTTATCGAAAGCGCACCAGGGGAAACTGAGGCAGAGACGTAACTATGATTGCACAAAGGGCTTCCAGGGGGTGCTCCAAGGGAGGGTAGCTGGTATATCATGGGGAGTTCTGTAGTGTGTGTGTGTGTGTGTGTGTATATATAAAAAAAAAATAAATCACAAAACAATAGGTTTACTCTCTCCTCTATATGCGCATGTAGTGTATAAAAAACGTTCACTACATGCGCATATAAAGGAGAGAGTAAACTGTATGTTTTCTGATTTATCGTAAACCCACAAAAGCAAGGAGATTCCAATTAAATGGAAAATCCTATCCTTCACCCATCCTGTCCTTTATCCATGGCTTGGTATTGAGGCAGATCTAAAATATCAGATGGCTCACTGCTTTGGAGATCCTTGCTACATGTTAGCATAAATAGATGAATTTAGGGTGGTGATCGGGACTGGCTCTGAATCATCATCTTGTGGGGTAAATCTAGCCTTTTAATTATGCTTTTGTGGGGGTAAGGGAAACTGTTCTGACTATATCACATTCTTGTGTGAGATTGCACAGTCTGTTGGCCCTCAAATCTTCAGCAAATAAAACTGCTGAATTATCTAACCAATCTAGTGTAGCATTCAGATTTTCTCAAGTTTTGAAGCATGTTACTCTTGGAACAGTAAGGCTGAGGTTAGATAGTTTTGCCTGGCACAGCTCTTCATATTATTGGGGTTGTAGGAGTTCCACATAAGGTGTATCTTTCTTCAAGTGTAGGCACCAGAACTGCTTTTCATTTCTCATCCATACTACTCATTACACTTACCCACTCATTTCCTTGACACTCTGTATATAGTGATATAAAATACAATCCAACTATTAATGATGGAACTTCTTTAAAAATGTACAGGGTTAAACAATGTAATGTTTCCTTAGGTACTTAATAACGCCCTAAACAATGTCTCCTTTTAGAATAGTGTCATTACATTTTCAGTTGGAACAAGACAAAATTGTTAGTCTTCATCTGATCTAAATTGCTCCATTCAGGTGCAGCTATTATAGCTTCTTGTATAATGCAGCTGCTGCCCACACACCCCAATTCTGTGCAGGACAGACTCAATAGCTACATAAAAAGTCTCTAAATTTACTTTGATTGCGGGGTAGATGCGTAAGGAACATCTTGTGTATATTCGATCTGCAGCTTTCTGTATAAATTGGCCACTTGTCCTGTCACTGAGCAACCATTGTCTTGTTCCCTATTAATGTCAGAGGACATATTTAAAAAAAAAAAAAAAGGGGGAGGAAAAAAAAGATGTCAGCCATTTGCATCTTATCATTGTCTCAGATTTAAAGGCTACACTCCATGTTTTTCTTAAATGCTCTTTTATTAGTAGTGGTGAGTGGTCTGTCCCCTGGTTCACACTTTAGGTAGAATGCTTTTATAGTCTTAATTTCGTTCATGTGCGTATATGTTGCATATCTCAAACTGGTGCCTCACCTGAATGGTTGATGGAAGTTTTTGTTTTCACTTGCACATATGTTCTTGCTGAGCAGGATTAAAGGACTTTGATGTGACCATATGTCTGCTAAAGTGGTCACTGCTCAATGTGACCAGTCAAGCAACTTGAGTTGTCAAATATTAGTGTCTTATGTTGATATTAGTAAGTGCCAAAAACTTCAGCACAAAATGATTGAAACTGCTACAGCCCAAAATATCATTTTGAATTCAGTTTAATACTACTTTTAATGTGGTAAAATTAAATCTGCCTGAGAATGCCAAGAAATTAGTACTGACATCTGTTTGTGGCAAAACTTGTAGTGTTTAGAATTAAAAATCTAATACCTAGTGTATTCAAATTGGGTGAAAATTTTCATATGCAGTCTTACTGGAGAAAATAAATCTAAGATGGCTACAAAATGAAAAAATACACTAAAATCTGGTGTTGCACGATAGTGACACAGAACATAAAATAGATGCATTTGTAATTAGTACATGCTGATCCTGTGACCCTGCCCTAAGCCCTCTGTCAGAAAGTCAGTCTCTCTCAATAAGAAACTAATTGTATTGGTTTTAAAGCAAAATGGCTTACAGTCTGATAAAATGTTCACATGACCGTATGTAGTTTTCTTTAACGTGTGTAAGTCAAAATTGTCAGTTTCACTTCTAAGGCCTAAGTCCTGCAATGAATTCCTCACAGGCACATGGGTCTGCATGGTTTGTTGTATTTTGCATCAAGTTCTTTGAGTGTACACTCTCTGGGTCAGGAACCATATCCTCATGTATGTCTGTACAGCATTGAGCAGAATGGGACCATGATCCTGAGTGAGGTTTCTGGGCAGACTTGTAGTATAAAGATTTAATACGAATGATGTGCATTTGTTTCCCAAAATTTATCACTGTATATAGTAAGGTATTCTAGAAAATAAGACAAAGCAGTAATCCCTTCCTTAATCTATTTTTTTTTTTTAGTTTTATTGTCCATATGCTCCTTACTTTGTGATCCTAATCCTGATGACCCTTTAGTACCAGATATTGCACAAATCTACAAGTCAGACAAGGAAAAGTAAGTATAACTTTTTGATATTTAGAGGCTTGCTTTTAATCTGCTACACATAAAACGTTCCCTCTCATTCTTCGAAGACATTCTCTTCATATATGCTCTCAAAACTTAGGTATACCAAAGATATACATAGCTAAGCCTTTAAACAATAGAATTTTAACAAGAACCCATGTAATAATTTTATAACTTCAACTAAACCACTTTAGTAGACTGTAGGGTTACACAAATCAACATTGATATTTCCTAATATTTTAGTGCACAAATCTGTACATACAACCTTGACACTTCTTTTGTATGTTTACATTAGTTTTAAATTACATGAGGACAAATAACAGAATATATTATTTGAGATGGGATGTTGGTCCTGTTATGAAAGAATTGTTAGACTTATGCCTCTGCTAAAAGGTTAAAAGATATTGAACATGGATATTAAATTTTGACATTTGATTTCCCAAATACAACTTCTGTCTAAAATATAGAAAATATTGAGAAGTTTTTTCCATAGCCACATTCATCTAACAAACAAGAAAATCCTACAGCAAAAATAGACCTTTCTTCACCTTGACCTCAATTTAGAACTGGTGGGATAGCTTGTATCTGGATGGCAACCTAGGCAATTAGTGGCTGCAGTAGTGCATACTTCTGGTGCAGAAGAGATTTAAATTGAAAGGATTTAATCTCTAAAGGTATCATATTGACTGGATTCCTACTTTTTGGTCTTAGTCTTGTTCTCAAAGCGCGCCTGGAACTCCCAAAGCTGAATTTTGATGGTTTCAGGCAGCACTCTGTTACACATCCCTGCCATGGGGTGGCTTGAAGCACTGTGATCCAAGTACATTGCATGGCTGTAGCCCCGGGAACGTCTGGTACCAGTGTTTTGTGGTCAGCTGAGTCTCCAGGTCTTTGGCACAGAGTGGAAGCTTCTCTCCAGAACAGTGCTGTGCAATATGAATTCTCTGAGCATTTCAGACTCTAGAGGATTGTCTCTGGATATCTCAGGAAGTTGATGCCTTGGCACACTATGGGGCACTTCACATGGGGGTGGCTATAGGCTCTGGGCCCTCAGAATATTGCAGACCAGATTTGGGAATTTCCAAAAGGTTCCCTGGAGTAAATTTGGAATGCCAGTGTCTTTGAATCTCTGGAGCTTTCCCCTGGTGTATCAGACACTAGCACTGTGAGAGTGGCTTGAAGAGCCAGGTGGTGGTAGCTCAGGGGGTGGGGAGAAGGCAGAGGAGGAGCTCTGTATCTCAGAGAGCTTGTACTTGAGACAATCTCCTCCACAAGTAAAGCTGCTTATTTCCAATGAGACAGGAACATCTGTATATGCTTCCTTCTTCTAATTCCTGTTTCTAAACCTTTTTCTTACGTTCAGCAGGAATATGGATCCATTGGTCCTATAACCACAATCTGAGTGTTTTAACAGTCATTCCAAATGGTGGAATGATTGACTACTCTAATGAACAATTGATGTGATAACAGAGTAACTTGGAGGTGCACCAGTCTTCCACACCAGGGTGCTCAAAGTAGTTGGGAGATTGAACTTTCTTCCTAGAGGTCCTGTGGGACATACTGTTTCTTGGTTTGGATAGTCCAAGTCCAGGATGTGGTCTGACTCTTTGCTAAAACAGACATATTGAAACTCTGTTGCAGCATATGCCCTAAACTGTGTTCTGCAACAGTATTCGAGTACCTGTGACATCTGAACCACATAAGAGCATTTTAGTGGGCCTGAAAACACAATACATAATATCAGTGAAGATGCAGTAAACGCAATGTCTTGCTCTTAGTGATGGTCTTAAGCCCTTCCAGATTCCACAAATTCATATTGTTCACTCTTTGGATCGAGTATTTGGTAGACACTATTAGGTTGGTGGATGTTGTGTTTGGGATGCATGTTGGCTACCTTTGATTCTGGCTGAAATCCTAGCCCTATTCAAGTCATTGGGAGTATTGCCATTGACTTCAGTGGGGCACTATTTCACTCGTGGTGTTTATGCTAATTGTTGGTAGCCTCGGGGGCCTTTTCTTTATTACCTTAATCAGTTACACTCATTGGTCCAGGATCTCTAGAGCCTGTATGGAATATCTGGAAGAGATCACAACTGCTTGTAACATGTGAACAAGCTTGTGTGTGCCTGCTGCAATAATACTCATTAATAGCAGCACTAAGATGAAAGGTACTTACCAGGAAAATGTGTGACATTGACTGTCATCTACATATTACAGATAGAATCCGATTTAGCTTTTTAATACTCATCCATTCAGGAACTTTTTGGTACACCTGCAGATGGGCCGTAGTTCCTCCTCACTGGGCACAGTTTTCTGAAGGTAACTGAAGATTGTTTTCAATTTGAAAACTGTTCTATTTGTCAAGTTGTGTTGGGGTCTTTGCTTATGTTAGATGGAGGTTATGGTCGTCTTAAAGGATATTCCTCTGCTGAAACAGTCTTCCTTGTCCATGCAGTGGATATTTTTGCAGACTGCTAAGATGTTTTTTCTTGCCAGTTATGATGTTTGGTGTAATCAAATTGTCTGACCCATTTTGCAAGCACCTGCCCCAATATTTGAACTTGTTTGTATATCTACCTTATAATACAAACCCTATTGTTCTCAAGATGAAGAAACCAGGGCTCAGCCTTTGCCTGTTCATTTACTCAATATTTCTTCCTCCTGTTGTTGATTGGGGGGCGGGGGAGTGGTGTTGAAAAGTCTCCACATTTCTTAAGGTGGTGTGGAAATTCCCATACAGTTTCTTGGAGAATCTCTTGGTTTATGGAGACTCCCTCTTTAAAGTGAGGACTAAGAATCCAATCGGTATGGAATGGTTTGAGAGAGGAAAATTTGCCTGTAACTCTGCTTCATTGAAGTTATCCTTTGGTTGGCTTTCTATTAAACTTATCTCCTCTCAGATTTGGTCTGTGAAAGTTATGGCTGACTAAACTCTGGTTATGCTATACACCGACTTCTACCAATATTAACTTAAAGTCCAAGGAGTTATGTTCCATTAGCATGTGTTTTGCAGATTATGGAGACTACTGCAGTTAGTGCACTAATTACATATATTGGCATCTTAAAGGGAGGCAATTAGGTTTTGCAAAAGTTCTTGCTTCAACCTTTTATTTGAAGAAGGAACTAACAGGTGGGGGCACAAGAGGCTACAGAGCCTACAGTCAGGTGTTTAATATACCCAAGTGCTGCTACCAAGGCATGGAGAGAGTTGGCAGTCCCCAAACTCCTAGATTTGGGAGTTCTGGCCAGCCTTAGAAAGGAAGAGAAAAGGAAAAGGCCCAAGGATAGAAATCCAGTCAAATGATACTTTCGGAGAAGCATGATTACTTCCCTTTTGAGTGTCAAAGTTCATATGTTGTTAGTTGTGACACTAATTGACAACTATAAGGAGAATTACAAAAAAAAAAACTTCCTAGGTTTTGACCTAGTTCAATAAGACCTTTTATACCTAAATGATATTTTGGAAATAACTTTCTAATAATGACATTAATAATTTGACCTTGTTCAGTCTAATGATATGTAATTAGCTTTAATGCAATTCTTACCTTTCTTCTAGGAAAAGTCTTTAAAAACTTGTTTAAATTAACTTACTGTAAAGTGAATTTCTACAGCCAAAATAGAGTTGACATTGAGAAACAGATGGTGGAATAAAATAATCTTGTGCTTCAGTATATGGTGTGCATTGTTTTAATGACCTACTACTTGCCTGTATTAATTAGCTAATGTGTTTCTAATAGTCATAAGTATGCTAGAGTTGTTGATTTTGGCACTGTTTAGTGCACTGTAGAACTATTAGCAAAAGACTGATTACATATGCACAAACTGTAGATTTCTTACATTTTAATGCAATCATCGAAGACTGCTGTGGTTAGACTTTATTTTTTTAGGTAGCTCCAAAACTGAGCATGTGTATCTATATGCTATGAATTACGTATTTTGTTTCTTGAGGAAAGAGAGTTACTATGTAAAACATTCTTTATATTTCACAAGTTTATAATCAATCCCAAAAGGTAAAGAGCCAGTAAAGCATCATTTGAGTACTTACATAGATGCTGTGGATCATATATATACCTATCTTCATTGAAATGCCTTCTTTCTATACATACAGATACAACAGACATGCAAGAGAATGGACTCAGAAATATGCAATGTAAACTTGTGAAGACTTTTTCATATATACCACAGAGTACTGTAAATTCTAGGTTTTTTCAAAATTAGAAGTAAATGGAGCACAGTTGACTGTTTCAATGTACCATGAGGCCCTTTTTAATTTTTACCCATGTAAGTGTTTCTGGAGCAAGAAAAAACAAACTTCCAAAAATAATCTTAAAACTGTGATGAGACTATTTATCCTTTTTGTATGCTTTGCAAAAGACATTTATTGTGGTTTTTAAGACTCTTGGACTTCTGCATCTTCAGCTACAAGATCCCTAATGCAGTTGTAAAGGAACCAACTTATTTTTTGCTGAAAAACTAGATGCTTTACATGAGAAATACTGTATGTGTCTTTAAGATATGTTGTCAATTTCATGAGTCCGTTCAAAATTTCATTCTGTTAGTTGTTATATAATTTGTATTTTTTTACTGTATAGACTAAATATATTTTATTTACCATGCAAATTAATTCATTTAGACTTTTTTCCCTTTAGCACAGTATTGACATGATACAACTGCTAGTAATGAAATCAATGAGGTGTTGCTCCCTATGGGCTATTATAGAGACTGATTGCAGATTTCTTAAAACCTAAAATGATCTTTGCACTGTAATTCTTAACATGCTGATTATGGAGAAACACTTGGTTTTTTTTATTCTGTTGCATACTTGACTTAATTTTATTGCAATGTGAACTAATTGCACTGCTATGTAGAAAGATGTAACTGTTCTGTTTGTTGCTATTCATGACTGATTTTTTCCCCCTCTGTTGGCAACATAATATTCTCATAGACCTTTTACAAATCTTACTGTAGCTTTTTCCATATAAATAAAATGCATTTTCTATTATTTGTCTTGGCTATTATTTAAATCTTGCATAACCTTGTAAGTGCTTGCTCTAAAATTAAAAGATCAAAATATTAAGTTATGCATGTGAATTATAGACAAAGGGGAAAATAAAGCCATGCATCTGATATTAATTCTAACTGTTGCAATTAATTTTGTTAGCTGTAGCCCAATTTATTTAACATGTTATGCCCATTGCTTTGTATTGTGTGGGATTCAACTTTGCTGAAATCCTACACTAAACACATACAAGTAATTCTCTTTTGACAAGGAAAAAATCACATATGTTTGGGCATCAGACACTTCTCATAAATTGATATAAATGTATACTTTCAATATCAGAATGTCATGGTAAAGAATCTTCCCTCATTTATGTCTAACAATATTTTGGTCTAATATTTTTCACACGTGAAGCTAACTTTTCCATTAACTGTGTCATCTAAGTCTACTTCACAATGCATGTAGAAAATCCATAGTATTGGAAAAGCAGATTTTGTTTTTAAACTAAAAATGAAAGCATTTTAATCTCAAACCACAGATTCCCCTCCCTCCCCTTAGGATGCTAAATTAAATAATTGTGTGTTTTAAAAAAAAATGCTTTGAACTTTCTGCATTAAGCAAAACTGGATTGAATGGGAAATTTGCCACCACAGGAACCAAAACCTTTGAGTGCAAGCTAACTCCAGTGCTTTCTCTTACACCAAGGAAAAAATGCCATTTACTGTAGCAAACACCTAACTGGAATGTGTAGAACAGCATGCATGCTAGAAACTTTTTCTACCACTGGAATTTTTTATTAATTAATACTTGTTTAAAACTCCTTGATTCACCATTGCCAAGAATATGAAACAGCAGCACAAATTGGTCAGTTGTGAAATGTCACTTTTTTTTCTAATACATACAGTTGACTTTTGAGATCAACACTTAGTGGAGAAGCACTAAAGTTTTTTCTTTGCACTGCTTCAAAGAATGTCCTGGTTATACACTGTAGAATATATCATCTTTAAAATGGTCAATAAAAGTCTTTAATAGTAAAAATAAATGAGTAATTCCACTCTACTTGAAATGGGATATTACTGCTAAGGAAGCTAAACTATTCACCATTCATTTGTTTTGTGTAATATCTCTAGTGGGTAGAAAAGGCTTCTGAGTAACAGAATCTTTCCCAGAATTCTTTTACATTTGTGTTTCTTACATTTTTGTTAGTTATATGCTTGTACCAGAACAAATGGTTTAAATAGTTCTTTGTGTCTTATGCTTAACTATGTGAAATTTGGAAGCTTGACTTGCATGTTAAAAGGAATTAATTATTCTTTGTCTTTTACTTTACTAAAACATCAAGGCTAGTTTGAAAATATTTATACGTAAATTGGCAATATTTGAGTATACACCATACAAAAAGGAATAGCTTCCCATCATAATGCAAGATCTTTGGGATGAGCAATAGAAATCAAATTAACTGACAATGATGATCTGACTGCAGCACTAGTTTTTACTCTAACCTTATAGGATTCTTTGAAGATAAGTGTCTTGAAGACATTCTTTGTAGAAGTTTTCTCAGTGGTATTCGGTCTCTGACTCAGCTATCAATCTACCTTAAGTAGTCTAAACTTTCTGTCCAAGAAATATCATACCTACTATCTATAAGTCTGATACTTTGATTTCTTTGACTGGCATTTTAGGTAATCCCAAACTTCATCCACCAGGACAACATTTAAGCCATTGCTGAATAAGCAAGGATTTTAAGAATTTCCTGGTAAATGTTCTGTCATCACTTATTAGATGATGCATTATGAAGACTTTTTCTTTTCTCTCTTCAGAAGGTTTCTCCGTCCTGCTGCTTTCATTATGATGGAATAAACAATGTATGAATAATCTGTGCTTCCCTCCTCTCTATCGAGTCATATTCTACTGTTCACTGTAAAATGCTTCATCTGATTGTCCTCTCTACGGTGACATTGCCACAACTAAAGGATCTCTGTATCTCTGGAAATTCTTGAAAATGTAACCTTAGTTTTATTCTTATTTATTCTTACTCTAATATTACAGATGGCTTTCTTTCTAATAACTTGTTCAACAAATTTCTGATGTTTGTGTGGTATTTTCTGCCTAAAGATGCCAACTGAGGCCTAAAAGATAAAAATTAAAAATGTTTATCTGTCTCTGTTAAAGAATAATTTGCTCTTTAAGTACTCATATGTCTAATCGTACATTTTCAGTATTATGTTCAACTGCTAAGGAATGAATTGGGGTTATTAAAAGCAGCTTTGTATATGGGGAATAGTGGTTTGGGGACTGCAGTGGGTGTAAAAAGCAGCTGGGAAGAATATTGAAGACACTGTTTTGATGAATGCATCATTCCCTCAGAAGGAAACTGCTGTTCCTCACTGAGGGAAACAGAGGAGAAAAGGGCAAGAGAATTCTCTATGGAATGAAAAAAGATAAGGTGCAAAACAGCATAATTAGAGAAGAATTACTGTAGGCTAAATACTCTTCTCTAAAAATACCATCAGCAAGATTCTCACTCACACAAGAAGTGGAGGGGATGTTGCAAAAGAGTGAAGCTACTACTAGTGGAAAAAGGGAGCTTGTTCTATATTTGTATCAACTTATTCCTCTTTGTACTGTTAACACAACAGCAATATCAAACGCAACATTGAAGTCTTGACCGATTTTTTTTTTTTTAAATAAGGGACACACTGAAAGAAAACAAAAGTGATGGGTGCGTTTGGCTTTTTACTCTGGAATTGAGCTCTAAAGCGGAGTTGAAAAGTCCTACCTCTGAGGGTGAAATCCAAGCAAGGAGGGCCAGTGGGAAGGGCACTGGTCTGAATCTTAGGAACCCTGAGTTCCATTCCTTGCTTGGGCCTAAACTTCATAGGTGACCTTAGGTAAATCATTTAGGCCCACTTGACAGATGGGGAATTGAAGCACAGAGAGACTTGGGACCAGATCCTCAAAGGTATTTAGGTACCTAACTACCATCAAAATCATTGGAAGTTAAACATGTATTGCTGAGGACCTGGGTTTAGCCTCTGTGCCTCAGTTGCCCATCTCTTAAATGGGAATATTTCTTCCCTACGTGCCAGCTGTGTTGAGAGGATAAATTAAAAAAGTGCCCAGATACTCCTACGGGGGGGCTATTTTAAAGCATTTTTTTAATGAAAGAGGACCACTTAGTAGATTGGCAGATGGTTTTCTAGGGAAACAGCTGAGATGAACTGTTATGTAATGGTTGTGTCTCAAAATAAGTAAGTTTTGACATAGCCTTCTGGTTTCAGACTGCAGCAGTGCAATCAGACATCCATTTAGCTGTGATTGTCCTAGTAAAAATATTGCCTGATACATTAGTGTCAAAAGAAACAAAATTGGATGGGTCTGTCACAGTGATGCACCTGCCTATCACAGAGAAACCTGTATAGCATGAGGAAAATGTTGCTACAATAATAGTCTAAGGTTGAACGCATGGTGAGGAATCTCAGTAGAATCACAATACAATTATTATTATAAAATCTAGTATAAGGTGGATCAGTCAGCTGTGTGAGCAAGAGTGGCTGCCACCAGAAATGACTTTCCACATGTGGAAAAAAAAACTTCACTTGAGTTGAGTAGTCCTAAACGACCCTTCATCAACTTTATCAGGACCATTTATCTTGCAACACAGGTGCCTCTGCTGGGTGGTTTCAATGTTAAAAATATGACAAGGTGTTTTAAGACACTAAGTGGTCTCCTTTCCCTTTTGGACATTAAAGTAGGAAAAACGGTACTGGTATTTCTGGACCAATAGACAAAAGAAGCCCCTGGGCTTTGAGACAGGCACTAATTGAACTAGATTCTGGGTAATAAACTGCCTAACAACTTCCATGTCAGAGTACTAAGGACAATGTTGTCACACAACTGTACCAACAAGCAGAAACAGCCTGGTGCCATTGTGGCACTGACCAAAAAGAGGCACCAAAATAAAGAAAAAACATATCAGTGTGTCAAAAGAAAGAACAGCCCTAGAGTACCAAAAACAGTGCTTAGCCCTAAAGACTAGTGCTATCTCCCACTACAGTGGACACTGAAGTAATGATACAATGGTGTCAAAAATCTATAAAATCACACTGAAACTGACTAGAAGACAAAGCTATTAGTAAGAAAAGAATCCCCCAGAAAAGTTGGTTAGGATCTGCTAAAGAGGTGAAACAGTGGCTCCTGAGGTGCAGGCTTGTCCTGAAAGCTATTTCATTACAGTAAAGAAGAAATTGAAAGGTCAAGGACAGCACATATACTCTCCTGCAGATAGCACATGACAGCCAATAGAGGCTTGTCTGATTTGCACTCTTTGCAGCTACTCCTGCCCTAAACAAAGCTGTATATGCAATGTAGTTATAGCTGTGTGACAATCCCATAGGATATTAAAGCGACATGGTGGGTGAGGTAATATCTTACAATGGACCAACTTGTGTGTGTGTGTGTGAGAGAGAGGGCGACAAGCTTTCAAGCCACAAATGAAGAAGAGCTGTGTGGCTTGAGAGCTTGTCACAGAAGTAAATTGATCCAATAAATTAACCCACCTTGTCTCTGAGTAACACTAGGGAGGCTCTGCCAGTCTCCCACGAAGAGGCTAAAACTCAAGTGTGAGAATCCTGTACAGACACTATCTTTAGAGAAAAATCGTAACTTTAATGCATGCTTACTGACAGCATATAAAAAGGCTTCAAGTGAGGGAATGCAACGATCACCCGCGTGAGTTTCTTCAAATACCTGTATTGGATCGACTTTTTTTTTTAAAGGCAGAATATATTGATTTCAGCGGGGATAGCTGCCTAAAAACTGGTATGTGAGCCGTGAGCTATTCCTGCGCAATTCCAATCTGAGCTAACCGAGTCAAAGAAAGGGCGCGGTGTGGGCGACGGCAGGCGCATTGGAAGGCTGCACAGTGCCCACACATCATTGGAAAAGGCTCCGTAAAGCACTTGTCCGCCTCTGTTTCTCCTCTAGCTCGCAAATCTTTGGGGGAGGGGCCGGCTCGAGATCCGTCATAGGGCACTGAACAGCTCAGATAACACCTAAACGGGGCCAGCTGGGCTTGAGGGGCTGGCCTGAGCCCGAGCCTCGCGGGGGAGGGACCCAGCCGCTACTGGGTCCCCCCGGAAGCCACTACAGGAAGGGGCGCGCCGAACTCCCAGCTCACCCCCCCCCCAGCCCTTTGCACGCGGCGTCCTCCTCCTCTCCCCCCGCCAGCCGGGGGACGGTTCGGAGCATGCGCTTTGGGGACTAGCTGTCTTGAGGCCCTGTTCCATCAAAGAGGCGGGGCCTGCTTCTTCCCACATTGCACCGCGTCAGCAGCGCGCGCGGCTCTGAGGGGAGCCGCGTCCTGTTTTTGTCCGCCTGTGCTATGGCGGTCGCGCTGCTGGGTCGGGCTCTGGCCGCTTTTCCCAGCCTCCGGCACATTCTCAGGTGAAGGCGCCGCCCGGGGCTAGTGGCGAAACTTTGGAGTGAGCCGGCCGCATTTGGTCCTCCCAGCGCATCTGTCTGCATCCCGCCCCAGCCGCGCTCGTCTCGTCCCCTCGCTCCGTCTTCCCCCTATCGGCAGCACCCCTGGGTGCCCCCCGCGCAGCGTCCCTGTCTCCGTCCCGCGCCGCCGGACCCTTCGGGCACCCTCCGCGCATCGTCCCCTCCCTGGCCGCCGCACCCCTTCGGGCACCCTCCGCGCATCCTTCCCTTCTCCCGTTCTGCCCTGTGGCCCTCTTTACTCCTAGGAGGGAGCGTGTCCTTGGGTGGGGGTGATGGAAGTGGCTGACCCAAGCCTGGTTACAAATGCGGAGTTGTTTCTGGGGGAGCTCCTGTGCCTTTTGGCTAGGAACATGATGGGCTGTAAATGTTAGTTATGGGCTTATTCTGGAGTCTGGTCATACTGTTTACTTTTGGATTGTAAACTAATGGTCACGTTATTTTGAAGTGTAATTTACAGCTAAGTTTACATATTGATGTATTTTTAATATCTGATAACTTTGTGTGTGTTAAAGATGCAGCACTACATACTCAGTGGAGAAGTGGTTTTCAAAACAGATCAGTTCCGATAATCCTCCAAAGCGACCCTTAACAGCCTACTTTCGTTTTGTAAAAGATCAGCAGCCCATTTTTAGGGAACAAAATCCAGGTAAGGAACTCTCTAAAGAAATTTGGTATTAGAATAACTTATTTTTTTTCATAAACTGATTAGCAACGTAAATAAAATAATTTTATTTTAGTATGAATTAGTTAAAATGTGTTGGCAGTTCTGTTTATTGAACCCAGTTTTATTTCAGATGTGTATGCACTTTTTTCAGTTTTCTTTGGCTAAAAAATTAGACGAGTATTTGAGTCAAACTAAATATTATATGAATAACTAAACTTTATTAACTTTAAAAGAACATATTAAAGTGATAAAATCCAGTAAAATTAAATATCAGGATTGGATGTTAGATACACATACTGCCCATACTTTATATTAGCTCTAAAAAAACTTTGAATTTTAATTCATTCAGAGTAGAATAAATATTTGTTATATTGATAGGGTACTTAAAATGAGAACTTCAAAAAAGAACCCGATTAAATATTTGCGTTGTAATGATTAGCATTCTCTCATTGCATGTGAATATTTATTTTCATGGATACTAAAAAGGTAACTTTTGATTATGTACCAATGCCCAGTACAAGCTTTTATCCTGATGCTTTATCTAGTAATTTGCTGGGCTTTGAAAATGGTGGGTCTGTCCATGACCTAAATTGGGAAAGAGCAAATATTTTTAAGAGTGGGTGTCTTTCCCTTGAATATTTTTAGTTGTCCTAAAGTATGCATGTGTTAATGAGCACCAGATCAGGCTTTCATTCCTATTCGTAGCCAGTGAGAGCTGCAAAATTGAATGATGTTCTGATATGGAAAAAATCATTTGAGAATGGGGAAACTTGGTCTAATTGAGGATTACTGTATATAGAATTATTATTTTAAAGTACTGAAACTAAATTATGGTTTGATTATCTTGGACAAGTTTTGAGGTAACTCACTTTAAATTATAAACAGTTGAGAATTCTTAAGTCATTTGGCTGTAGAGAGGTTGTAATCAGAAAGTTCTCCTATAAAAATATGCTTGAAGTTCTCGTTCAGTTACCTACCCAGATCCCAGTGCATGATCCCTTTCTGTGACGTAGGCTTTGTCTACACTACCAAGTTTTGTGGCCAAAAACCACTTTGGGCACCACCCTGAAACTAAACGGCAGTTAATGCAGATCACAGAGCATTATGCATTCCTGGTATGAAATATTAAGATGTGCTAACACATTTAATGCTAACTTAAGTTATAGATGGTAGGAAGATGTAGCGAAAGGACAATAGTCTAGCCTAAAGGTGACAGATATGAATAACTGTAGCATATTATTTATCTGGGAAAAAACCACTGTTGTACTTGTGGTCTGAAACACTCTTCTATATTGGCCAGATGCAACAATTGCTGCCTGAGCATCCATGAGCCATCCAGAATCTATAAAAATCCTTAAATTGTAAATCTATGCTACAAATAGCACCATGCGCCCCTCCCCTTTCAAAACTGCAGGGCCAAGTATATGACCTCTGAGTGTGCTGCTCCCTTTGGGGAACAAAGAGCATATCATTGGAATGCTCCTGTTCTGCCCTGCACTAGGAACACAGCAGCCCCTGCTTTGACATTCCTCAGCACAGAGAGCTCACAGAGCTACTCATGATGCCACTCCCGGCAGCTGAGGAAGCTGTGGGAGAACATGGAGGGAATCCTCCCAAGGTGCGCAGCGATCAGCTCTGCCTTCCCACAACACTGCACTGTGGGATACATACCCACGCTGTCGATGATGGTGCCGACAATGTGGACGTGATCTGTCGACAGAGGAAGCAAGCGTGAACACCCTTTTGTGATTTTGTTTTGTCGACCTTTGGGTGTCAACATAAGTTTTGTCGACAAAACTTGGTAGTGTAGACAAAGCCTTTGTCTGCAAATTGGTATATTCCATCCCATGGGCACAAAAAGTTTTTTGTAGACCTGATAAAGTAGTAGTCTTCCTCATCTTGATAAAGTTATCCTTCTTTTCTCCGAAAAGCTAATAATCCATGGCAAAATGTGGCATTGTTGAGTGGAGTGTGAAAGGAGAGGCTGACCCATGTATTTTAGCTCTGTCTTGTCTGCCTATACTTTTTGAGCCTGAATTAGTTACTGAATGCTTAGGTTCAGTCATGTCAATAGTGGAAAAGCGGAACTGGCATTTTTGGAAAGGTGACCTGCAAAAGTGTGTTGGCGGGGAGGAATTGAGCCTGTGCCCTTTCTCTCACTAAGATGTTTAAAGAAAGCCTTAAAAGATTTTTGTCAACAAAAATTTTAACTGCTTCTATTTTACAAGGTCAAGTCTTGTTTGACCTGAAAAACTTTCTGATTGAAGGATTCATGACATGATGATATTACAGAAGTAAGGAGTGAAAGCTAATTGAGAAGGGAAGGGCATTTTAGGCTAATTCTCTAAACCGTTGTTTGTGGGAAATTGGGGATTGGTTAACACTTCAATGATTGACATTTTAAATGAAGTACCTGCCATTTGAAGATTCAACACCACTTCTCATTCAGTTAAGGTGTGAAGCTGAACCTGTACCTGGTGTATTTCAGCAGATCCTCTGGCAAAACGAGGGAAGTTGAGACTTGACTATCCTGTTATTTCTAAGTAAGAAACCAAAACAAAAGCAAGGAGAAACTTTAAACTTTAAAAAAACAAACAAAAAACTCTTTCAGTATGCAGTGTAATGAAGAAAAAAGAAACATAAGCCCAACTTCTAAAAATTTCTGTATAGGTCACACACAAAAAAATTCCTGTTTCTGAAATAGTGACATTTAATCTTTCTGTTAGGAATAAAAGAAAAGCTATTTTATTCACCTGGTGTTCAGTTTCTCGTACTGGCATGTTAAGACAGATTTTATGGAAAAAGAATGTCTGTGGCAGAAAAATACGAGTAGCAAATTCTTTCCTGGGGAAAACGAAGAACATTTTAAACATTAAAACAAGTTCAATTTTCTTACTCTCTTCCTTGTAAACAAAAAAGTTAAAATTTTCTTTTGTTTCACAGATGTGAGCATTTTGGAGATAGCAAAAAAAATTGCATATGCTTGGAAAGAGTTACCAGTGTCAGAGAAACAAGTAAGCTTGATTTTTTTTTTCTTTTGTTTTATGCTCTTTCAGTTGCATATTGAGTCTTATCTTTATGTTGGCTGGGTTTGGTGTGTCTTATCGAAGGAAAATTTGTTGAAAAGTTTGTAGCATGGTAATTTATAGTATTCTGGAGTTCTCAGATTTTTGGGACCACCCCATCACTCCGGTTTTAGACCTGGATATGGGGCATATGGTATTGCAGAAATTGATCTCTCCTACTAACGATGAACAAGAATAAAGTGTGTACTGATTCTTTTTGAACTGTTGCCTTAAACACCTGATCATAAAGTGGTGTTGACTGATTTGCAGTCCTTAGCAAATGTCTTAACTTCTTTCATAATGAGAATTCCCAGAGGATAGTACTTTGGACAGTTGCTCATCTTCCCTGAGAGAAGTGTCATGGGATTCTACAAGGTTCTGTTTTACTCCCCTTTGATCAATTAATATATGTAGTTTTTGTGATGGTTAGGAAGGAAATACGTGCCATTGTGTTTTTCAGTGTGTTGAGAAAAAGCTCTGGTTTTTTTCCTCATCTGATCCTATTGGGACATATTACTTGGTATCTCCATGAGAGCTGGCTGAGGTTCAATCCAGAGAAAACCGAAATAGTACTTGTAGGTTATTAAACAGTTGGAAGGATTGGCAAAGGCTGTAGTGACACCCCTAAGGGTACATGGTGCTGTTTGTAGTGTAGATTTACAATTTAGGGATTTTTATAGATCCTGGATGGCTCATGGATGCTCAGGTGGCAATTGTGGTCTGAAACACTCCGTTCTATATTGGCCAGATGAGACAAGTGCAACAGTGTTTTTTTTCCCAGATGAATAATTTGCTACAGTTATTCATATCTGTCACCTTTAGGCTAGACTATTGTCCTCTCTATATGTCTACATCTTCCTACCATCCATAACTTAAGTTAGTATTGAATGTGTTAGTACATATTAATATTTCATACCAGGAATGCATAACACCGGTGCTCTGTGATCTTCATTAACTGCCATTTTGTTTCGGGTTGGAGTCCAAGGTGTTGATTTTAAGATATAAAATTCTAAATGGTTTGGAATCTGATTAACTTTAAATTTGTCTGTCACTGTGTGATATCTAGAGGTGTGGAAGTGGGCTTGTGGTAGGGCATTTTCTAAGAAAGGGACTTCAGATCTGGAACTCTTTTTTTTTTTTTTTTCCTCTTCCACAAGAAACCTGGCTTTAACTTTTGGGGCCTGCTGTTAATGCACTTTTTTTTCCCTTGCGTGTTCATGGAAGAAGCAAGCTGAAGTATTTAAGATGTTTAGATTTCTATTGGTTGTATTTCGGGGGGGAACTATTACAAGGATTCTAATTTTGATTTTAATTGTAATAGTATTAAATCTATGTGCTTTGTAATATACAAGTGAAATAAACTGCATAAATCTTGTTGCTCAAATATAGCATCTAATCTTGTTGCATTATAGAAAATAGCTATTCAGAGGGGTCCCACATGATTATACTAACCTGTATGTTTCCTGTTTCTCTTGGTCTCCTGTCTTTGTGCTGTTATGGTAAATGACTCACATTTTGTAAGAGATCACGTAGTACAGTCTTTCCTCCTGATGAGATTATTATCCTGGAGTTTAGGCTCTAATCTGTTGAAAATAATTTCTCTAAAGGTACTATCTGTGTGAGATTTTTCAGTTGTAGGTCTTAACTTCTCAGTGCAAGACTGGGAAACTTGTCCGTTACCTCTCCCTTTGATCCTTGAGGGCAGCAGTAGAGAGGTAGAGTATGAGCTAGGTCCCTAGTGCAGTTGCTACCCACTGCAGAATATAAATGCTGCCCTTGGAACATTCCAAGCCAGTTCCTTCTTGACTACAGTTATCAAAGGAACTCCCTTTTGGAGGCAGCACCTGACTGTCCATTGCCCTAGTTTCCAGTAACATATTAGGTATTTATCTTCAGGTTTCCTCTCTGCTTTCCTGTCAAATCCGCTCTGTTAACTATATTTTTGAGGCCTTTGCTTTGGGTACTTTGGTGACTCAGCACTTTGACACCTGCTTTGGCTCTTGAGTGCAAGTCGCTTCTGGTACTCTGCACTACTTTGGCACTCCAGCACTTGTCATCTTGGCCATTCCATCCTTGCTGTGGTGCTAGCAGTGTTCTAAGATGGGTTCTCAGGACACATTTTTTGGTGGCCTCAGAGTGCGGCCACCAACTCTTGCTGGTGGTTACTCTCATATTTTTTTTCCCTAAAATACTTGATTAGCTTTAGGAAAAACAAATAAATATGCACATATACGTGTCCAAATCATTGTAATTTATTTTTGATAGCTAGTAAGTCTGCTGTGAAAAATGATGATAACAAACATACAAGTATCACTTTTCACGGCAGACTTACTCAGCCCTGGCAAGCCTTGGGACAAATTAAGCCCTGGATTGGCAGGGAGGAGGGGTGTTGGGGAGGCAGTGGGAGTCAGAGACAATGGGGTGTGTGGATGGCTGGGGGAGGAAGCGGGGGGCTGGAGCCTGAAGCCTTGTGTCCAGATCCCAAAGCCCCAGGGACGGGGGATGGAGCCTGAATCTGTGCAACTGGAACCTGGGGCCTGCTGCCACATAGCTGGAGCTCTGGGATGGAGCCCGAAGCCCCGCTGCCAGAGCCTGCTGCCTTGCCTCCCCAGAGCTGAAGCCCAAAGTCTGAGCCCCACTGCCCCGGGGAAGGTGGGGAACTCACTGTCTGCCTGCTCCTCCAGCGTTATGCCCCAGGTGTCTCTGGAGGGCAGCAGTGGCCAACCCCTGCTGGCAGCCCTGCAACCAACACCAAGGCAGTGCATCCAAGAGAAACAAGGAGGGACAACTACTTTGCCACTCTCTCCCCTACCCCCTACCATCACAGCCCTGGAGACTGGCCACAAGAAAAGCCCCTGGTGGCTGTATTTGAGAAACGCTGTTCTAAGAGCATGAGTGCTTGAGTTCGTGTTTCAGTGCCACAGTTAAGGCTGCCTTGTTATTCCTGCACCAAATGCACCTGTTTTGCAGTGTGGTGTTTATTTTCTTTGGTTCTGTCCTTCTCTCAGCAAATTGCAAACTTCCTTCCACCCCAGTAAGCCCACCAGGGCAGCTTCACCACCAAAGCACTCTATGCCACCACCACAAGCAAAACCAATGACTTCACTGAGCATGAGCTTCTCAGTGCTCTTGGACCTCTGTACTCCACTTTTGTAATGAACTTCTGCTCATTGGATAAGGCAGAGCATCTTTATGAGAGGCTGAGTCTGGAGGTGCCAGGAGAGGGCCAATAACCTCTTGATATACCTCTTTTGAAACCCTGGCTCCATGAAGGTCTCTGTCAAGACCTGTTTAGATTTTTGCTTTACTCTCATGTGATTGAAGTGGAAAGGAGATGGTGATGTCCTTGTTAATCTGGGTCAATCATTCTTGGTCCTTCTCAAAGCCCGCAATCTTGACTTCAAGGCGTTCCCTTTGCTGTGCAGCAGCAGATATAGGAACTCTTGTGATGGTTGGAGAGCTTTTGCGCAGAGGTTAATGTGTCCTAACTCAGACCTCTAATGTCAGAGCTCTCAGCACAGAGGCACTAGCGGTCTTTGCGTCTTGCACTAGGGATGCTATTTGCCCTTGGAAGGTTGAAGTACTTACTTGATGCCAAATAATTCCCTACTACAGAAGAATGCTATGACAGCAACTCACAGGGGAAGATTTAACCTTCCCCTAGGTTTTACAAAAGCTGTCCAAATGGCTGATTTTTTTTTTCCCTGTTGAAATCATTCCAGGAATCTAAAGAGCTTCAGTTGAGATATGTGGGCTTGAAACACTTGTCCCATAGGTTGGTTTTGCCTTTCATCAACTGGCCCATATTGTATAAACAAGACTTCCCCAGAAATCTGTACTTGTGCTGATGTTCTTAGTGTATATATACAGCTGACCAGCCGCCCACCTCGGCAACGAAGTTCACATATGCTGATGACATCTGCTTGGCAATAGCCAGAAAGGAGCTCTGAGGAACTGGAGTCCTGCCTGTCATCTGACCTTGACATCTGGTCAAGTATTTTTCAAAGTGGTGACTTAAACTAAACACAATAAAGACAGCGTCATCTCATTTCCATCTTGTCTACTGGTTATCTCATCAATAGCCGCAGGCCTTTCTGAACAATCAGCTGATTTTTTTTTTTTTTTTTTTACCATACCCTACTTATTTGGGGTTACAGCTAAACTGTTCTCTGTGTTCTTTTGACAACATTGAGAAGACACACTAAAATTCAGTTGAAATTTGCACTCCTCCACAGGCTTGCTAGCAGCTCATAGGGCGCTAGTGCTCACAAGGTGCTAATTATTGCACCTGCCAAATACTGTGCGGCAGCATGGGGCTCCAGTCATCAGTATGTCACACTGGTCTCAACGATCAGCTTTGCTCTTCAAATCATCACCGGTGTGACCCTGATAGCTCCAGCCTCCAACTTCCCAGTCCTGGCTGGCATTGCTCTTCCAACAATTAGGCGTGAAGGCAGGGCCCTGGCCACATTGACTGTCAAGACAGCTTACTTCACAATTTTGTCTCAAAACCACATAAGAAAGCCAGCTAAAGTCAAGCTGCCTCTTTTCTGAAATAGTTTGCCTCTTAGGCAATATATTAGACACAACCTTTCTAAGGAACAGGAGCAACAGATGATGTAGGACTATATTTTGGATCGATGCTTTTCTTGTCAGGTAGTCAACTCAGATCTACATCCTCTAGTCTCTCCTGATCAGCTCCTCCGTGGCCCTCAGAACAACCATATGATCCTTCTTTGTTACAATAGGATACCTTGTGGTCATGGGCAGTTTAACCTACATCTTTACTACTGGGGTTTCTCCACCTCCTTGTCCTGCCCCTGTGGAGCTCAAAAGCACAGTGTGCTAGGCTGTTACCATCTTGATGGTGAATAGATGCACTTGACTTTTCCAGATGCTGCTGCTGTAATAGTTGTTACATCACTTACCAAACATCTAATTTGTTTGTATTTGTGCCATGAGAAGCTATAATGTCAGAACACGAACTGGCCTAAAATAGATTGCTCACACGACTGCGCCAGGCTTGAAGGTTGATTGAAAGTATGTACTTCTGGGGGATGCTGCTAGTTAAATTTCTCACCCTCTCCAGGAGAATGGGGAAGTGGTCATTATTAGCGGGAAGATTGTATTGCTGCGCATACTACTGAAATCCTCACAAACAACTTCAGTGAAATCTTTAATTTTTCATTACTTTGGTATCCTTTTGATACTGAAATTGGGATGTGAGAGGAGGGAATAGGATGGTATTTAGGGGAAATCAGGAGAGTAACTCCTCAGCTGTTCTTGAGCTTGCATGCAGCCAGCTTGACAAGTGACAGAGCTAGTGTGCTCTGAGTTGTTACACCTGTCTCTGAAGGCCAGTCAGGAGCATTCAGAGATATTAGGAGGCCCATCACTGGTGTAGTTGCTGCATTAGCACTTAAGTAATGGAATATGACATAATGATAGTTAACACATTAGTTAGATTTTCAATCCAAATGATGGTGTAAATGGTATGTACCATTGATACAGTTGCTGTGAATGCATAGGATACATGCATGGCAGAGGGTCTAAAGATTAGTTATATCGAATTACTCTTGTGTAGATCATGAGGTTACTTCATCCTGAAGACTAACTCCCATGGATTATGTCCCCCCTGGAAAAGGAGGGGCAGGACAAAGATATGGGGCTGTTACACATGGGAGGTGAGGGCTCATGTTACAAGAACTCTTCTTTGCTAGAGATGATGTGCATCTCTGCTGCACTGATTATTTCTAGGGACTCTGTGAAGCCTGATGATTCTGTTTACTGCATGGCAGGCCAACAGCTGTATCCTGCTATAGCCTGCATGGTTTGGAAGGCTGTTTGATCTTTAGAATGTTTTAAAGCAGTGGTTCTCAACCAGAGGTACTCATATTCTTGGGGGTATGCAGAGGTCTTCCAGGGGATATATAAGTTCATCTAGATATTTGCGTTTTTGTATAACAGACTACATAAAAAGCATTAATGAAGTCAGTACAAACTAAAATTTCATAGACAATGACTTGTTTATACTGCTCTATACACTGAAATGTAAGTACAGTATTTATATTCCAGTTGATTAATTTTATAATTATATGGTAAAAATGAGAAAGTAAGCAATTTTTCAATAATAGTATGCTGGGTCACTTGTATTTTTATGTCTGATTTTGTAAGCAAGTAGTTTTTAAGTGAGGTGAAATTTGGGGTTACGCAAAACAAATAAGACTCCTGAAAGGGGTACAGTTGTCTGGAGAGGTTGAGAGTCACTGTTTTAAAAGTAGAATGTTTAGCTGAAATGGTCAGTTATGTTTGCTTTCTTTGGTTGTTTTCATGGTTTTTGTGCTTATAGACATATGAAGCAGCTGCAAAGGTAGAGAGGCAAGCATACAAAGAAGAGCTGGCCATATACAAAGCACAGTTAAGTCCAGCCCAGATAGTAGCTTTGAAAGAAGAAAGGAGACAAAAACGGGCAAAAAGAAAAGCAATGAGGAAAAAGAGGGTAAGTACTCAAAATGTGATTTCATTTTCACTTTTAAGGTAACTTAAATGTATTAATCTGGTTGTTTCAAATGGTTATTAGACATGGATCATGATTACAATGCAAGGCTAGAAATAATGTTTTAAAGGAATGCTGTCAGGTTAAAAATCGTACTTAAATCATTACTGATGTTCCCATAATAGTTGGGTTTATTAATTGATTACTTTATTTAATTTGCTTCTCACTATGTTATACTTTTTTCCATTTCACTTAACTGAGACCATGAAAGTAGACCAGCCAGTTTCACCTTCTGGTGCATGAGAATCAGCACAGTCCTGCAATATTTGGTTGCAGATGCTGCGAAGCCACGTATTAATCCTGATTTGCCACCGCCTGGAACAGTCTCCCCTCTGCCAAGGGTAAAGATGGCAGATAATTCCAGCAAAAAGAACAAGTAACAGTGACTAGGTAGCAAGTGCTCTGCTCCAGTTATTTCTCATATGGATGGTGTCCTGGAGGAGGCCTGTCAGGAGGAATCAGCAACACCGGAGGTGTCCTGGAAATAGCTTTCCATGAACATTCAGTCCACCAGCCCCTGAATTTGGCAGCTCCAGGATGTCATCCAGTTGATTAAGTCTCCCCAAAACCATTGTAGCCACCAACACCTATACTAGATAGGGGTAGTAAGCTTGGCACTTCACGTGTCCTTTGTATCAGAATAAGAAATCCAGAATTAAGAAATGTAAATATTCTCCTTCCACTCCTTCTGTGATGGGTTCACCCTGGGGTGCCACCTGGAACTTGAGTACCACTGAGCCCCCAAACCCACCAGTCTGGGCTCCCTCTCTCACTGCACTGCTGTGACAAGCTGCATAGCCCTCCAGCCTACACTTTCACCAGCATTTATACAGGTAAGGGACACACCCAGCTGCAGTTACACACAGGCTCTCTAACCATCAGCTTCCCAGCCTGGGACCCCAGAGCAGTACCATCCTGCCCTGGTCAATTCTGGCCAGTATATGGGTTTAATATCTGATCCGCCTCTCCCTCAATATGAAGAGAACAGTGCATGCTTGGTTACCATAAGTAGAGATATTCCCTAAGCACTCCAGTGAAAGCTCACTGGTTTAGATTAAAATAAAAACAAGTTTTTATTAACTACAAATGGTTTAGATTTATTAGGTTATTAAATTTTTAAGTGATTATAAGGGATAGCAAACAGATCAAAGCAGATTGCCTAGCAAATAAACAAAAAACGCACACTAAGCTTAATATACTAGATAGGTTATGAATTAGCAGATTCTCACCCTAAGAGATGATACAAGCAGGCTGCAGATTCTTAAGGGGCAAGATGCACTTGCTTTACAGCTTGGAATCCCCAGCTGTTTCATACACAGGCTAGAAATCCCTTTAGTCTAGCACTTCTCCCAGTTCAGTCTTTGATCCTCAGGTGTTTCCAGGAGTCTTCTTGTGTGGGGAGTGAAGAACCACAGATGATGTTACTCCCTGCCATGTATAGCTTTAGCATATGGCGGGAACCCTTTGTTTCAAAACTTGGTTCCCAGACCAGTTTGTGGAAAAATACTGACATCCCAAGATGGAATCCAGAATCCTGTGACCTGGTCACATGTCCTTGTAGAGTCATAGCAGCCATTACTTACAGGCTGTTAGGAGTGTCCTCAGGAAGGCTCACCAGGTGGGAGATAAGCTTCTCTGAAGGCCTATTTTTTTTTCCCTAATGGCTCGTTGCCCTGAATATGCCCTTCCCAATGACCTATCTAGACTGAAAGCATCTTGTCTAGTGGGCATCACCCAGGTGTAGCTACATTTGAAATACAGATACACAGTCAATATTCATAACTTCAGATACAAAAATGATACATGCCTACAAATAGGATAATCCTATTCAGCAAATCCTAACTTTTCCAATGACACCTCACATGACTTATCTTGCATAAAATACATCATAATTATGCTATAATCATATAATATAATAATATTACTATGAAGAATACAGGGTGCCATGTGTCACCTTCATCTTCCCCTGAAGAAGGGGCACTTTTGGATTTAAAACTACAGGTAATGGAAGAAACAGGAAAAGCTCTTTAAAGCAGTCTGTTTTGGTGTAATGCTTTGCAATGTAGTCACCTCTCAGTATGAGTCCAGAGCCTGTCCAATGAGTGCAGGAAAATCATGATCAGGAGTAAGGTGAAACTACCAAACAACTTCTCCATTGTCCTAAAGAAAGAGCTGTCTATCTTCCTCTAATCAATGCTTGAAAATATCATAAGATCACAACTGGAGCAATCCAACAAATAGAGGTTCCCAGGCAAGACCAGAAATTGTATGCTGTTTAATATCAAAGGCAAATTGTTAACCTGCTGAAGAGAAATGTGGCAGCCTTACTAATAAATTAACCACTCATTTTTGTTCAAGGAGTCCACTGATAGCCAAATAAAAATGACCCTCAGAAGAAACTGAGATGTTTAGTGCAGCCCTCCACACTTTGGTTCATGTAGCTAGTCATGATCCCTTCCTCCAGTGGGCTCAAATCTATCTTATTGTCTCAATCTGGGTTAAAGTATGAGTGGTTCACAAATGAAGACTAGTTTGGTGTTAGGGTAAACCTTAACGCTCTCTTGTCCCCAGTGCAATGCAATTTTGCATAAGAAATTGATCTTTTTGTAAAATGCTTCTTTTTTTTTTTTTAGTAAGTGTAAAATGGCCAATAAAAAGCTAATGATATAATCAGCTTTGCTAAAATGAATTGAAACAAATATATTCAATGGGTTCACTCATTCACAGAAAAATAACTTCTACTTTCTTACAATTTTTTTAGGAATTAACAGTGCTTGGAAAGCCTAAAAGACCTCGTACTGGCTTTAACATTTTTATGTCTGAACACTTCCAAGAAGCTAAGGGAGTTTCAGTTCAGGTAAACAAGACAAAATTGGTTAATTTTAGATTTCTTCATTGTTAAAATGACCATCTTCCAAAATTTGTTACATTCAGAAAATGTGTTCTAGCTTCTCTTATAGGTAACAATTCAAATAGTTCAGTATTTCTGGATCTTCCTTTGCTAGGCAGAAGTTGGAATTTTTAGGGCATGGTTGAACACTTGCTGTTAATTGCTTGCTATCCAAACTGAGCCACTCAATGGATGCATAGACTTAATACATCAGAAAGTCTTGCAGTACTGTATACACTCTGAAGACTTAGGGCTTGTCTACACTTACATTTTATAGCACTCTAACTTGCTGGCTCATGGGTGTGAAAAATCACCCCCCTGAGCACAGCAAGTCTGAGCGCTTTAAAGCGGTAGTGTAGACAGGCTCCAAGCTAATCCCCTCGTGGAGGTGGATGTGCTGAGAGAGCTTCTTCAAAGTGCTGCTGCGGGAGTGTTCCCGCGACAGCATTTTGAAGTTTCCAGTGTAGCCATGTCCTTACTCCCTCTTATTCAGTAACTGGATAATTGCATCTTTCCCTGCCTCTTTCTTAGGTCTAAACACAAGGTTGCATCACTTTAATGAAGACCTTGTCTGCACAAGAAATTTGCACCAATTTAAATTCAGGTGTGAAATTAAACGGATTGGAGTAAATCAGTAAAAACCCTTGTGTGGACATGATGACTTTGGTTTAAGTGTGGCTTATTTTGGATTAGCTTCAGCCTATTCCAAATTGATTTAAACTATAAATAAGCCATACAGAAGGGTGCTCCAGTTTAACCAAATCAGCACTTGTCTATACAGTGGGATAATGCGTTCTACTGTGTGCAATTTCTAAAGCATGCTAATGTGTTGATTGGTCTATGTAGACCCTGCTAGTGTGCCATAAAGGTTCCCTAGTACACTTTAACATAGTACTGTTTCAAACAGCACTACCTGAAAGCACACCAGTAGGGTCTACAAATGCACACCTAATTAAAATAGATTCAGATCATGATTAAAGTTGATCTGACTGGATAGAAAACTATGTTTAACCATGCTTAATATCAAGGCCACTAATTTCCCAGCAGAGTGGAAGGAACTCTTTGATATCCTGCAATTACATTTGATTATATGGAGGGAGGGGTCAGCAAGTGATGCAAGGCATTTCTCTTTGAGGTGGTCCATTCATATAATCAACCAGCTTATTCCCTAGAACTAAGATGATCAGGAATAGTAAATGTAAACTGTATGTCTCATGAAGGTATAGGTCAGTGGCTCTCAATCTTTCCAGACTACTGTATCCCTTTCAGGAGTCTGATTTGTTTTGCATACCCCCAAGTTTCACCTCACTTAAAAACTAACTAGATGGACAACAACAGAAATATATAGATGATCCCCTCGGCAGACTACCCATAAGTCTGCTCATTCATGCTTGAACTTCTTAGTTAATTGGTTTTTGTTTCACTTTTGTATTGGAGCAGACTTTTAGCGATGGGGAAGTATCCACCTCCCAAAAAGTCAGACTATCACTTATGAGTGGTGTCTTCATTCCACCTTGTTTAGTCTCCTCTTCTTGCTCTCTGCTTACCTTCCTTGTACCCTCAATTTTCCATCTGTTTTCTAACATCTACCCATCTTCCAATTCAGCAAACACCTTCATCTTCTATCCTTACTTTCCCCCATAACCAATTGTATTCCTAGTTAGCTTCCTCATATTTACCCCTTCTGTCTTTCTTCCCACGTTTGCTCCCCCTGGCTCTAGTCCCCTTTCTGTGACGTTCTGGGTGCCCATGAGCAAGTCAATTCACCTCTATTTCTCTATCTGTAAAAAGGTCAAAATTACTAGTCCCAGTTTACCTGTTTCATGAAGACTTCGACAGTATTTGTAAAGTTCAAATAATATTTACAAACCGAGTGAAATTATCAAGGTGTCTAATTTGTAAAGTGCAGAGAGCACTTCAGAGATTTTGGTCATTTTCGTGTTGATGCTTATTCATGAACTACAGTGTGTGCTGGTATTCTGTACTGGCACATACTGTTCCATCTCAAGCAGTGCACAACTTTCCATTTTAAGAGCAGGAAGAATGGTGGTTTTTACTGGAATCAAAGGTATTTAGCTGTCAACTAATTTTGCTTTAGGAGGACTTTAGTCCCTTTTAGCCTATACCCTTGAGAATCTCATGATCCAACCTTTTTACATGCGTTTAAGAGAGTTTGTATTTTGTAGGCAAAGATGAAGAATTTATTTGAAGAATGGCAAGATCTATCCAGTTCTCAAAAGCAGGTATGTGTCTAGCTTTTTGTGAAGCTCCAGTCCAGCTAAGTGTTATCCAACTACAGAAGGACAGTTTAGTCATTCTGACTCCGGGACACTCTTGTAAATTCTAGTTACACCAACCTTTTATTATAGTAAAAAATGCACTTTAACTAAAGGATTTTATTTTCATTTATTTTATAAATTCTTGAAACCAATTACACTTCAAGCTGAAATGTCTCATATTGATTCTTAACACAACAGTGACCACTTTTTAAAAAATACTGATAACCTTTCATTAAGCAGTGGAATGGGTGGGTGCCATTGGGGAGGAATATTGATTCCTGAGTATGGAAGGAAAAAGCTTAATCAGTTAAATTTTTTTTCAAATTAACTTCTTGCTTTCATAAATGAAATGAGATCTTTTAAAAAAACTTCAAACTAGTAATGGATTTGGTTCTTATGGGGAATGAGTCCTTTTGCTGTGTTTAATAGAAATTTTAAAATAACACTGTTATGTGCCTGGGAAACATCTTACTTCATGTGTCTTTTTTTTGCTGTCTTTAACGGTGCACTGAGGTATGATGCTCCAGATCTGTGTTTAAGAATATTTGAAGCATTCCACATTAAAACAGTATAAAAACTAGGGCTGTTGATTAATCAGTTAACTCACGCGATTAACTAAAAAAAATTAATCACAATTAAAAAATTAATTGTGATTAATCAGTTTTAATTGCACTGTTAAACAATAGAATACCAGTTGACATTTATTAAATTTTTTGTTTTTCTGCATTTTAACATATATTGTATTCTGTGTTGTAGTTGAAATCGAAGTGTATATTTTTTATTACAAATATTTGCACTGTGAAAATGATAAAGTATTTTTCAGTTCACCTCATACAAATAGTGTAGTGCAATCTCTGTTGTGGAAGTGCTACTTACAAATTTAGATTTTTTTTGTTACATATTTGCACTCAATAATAAAACAATGTCAAACTTCAGAGCCTACAAGTCCACCCATTCCTACTTCTTGTTCAGCCAATTGCTGTGACAAAAAAGTTTGTTTACATTTACAGGAGATAATGCTGCCCTCTTCTTATTTACAGTGTCACCAGAAAGTGAGAACAGGCCATTCACATGGCACTTTTGTAGCCGGTATTGCAACGTATTTACATGCCAGATACGCCAAAATATTAATATGCCCCTTTATGCTTCAGCCAACAATCCAGAGGACATGCTTCCATGATGATGATGCTCGTTTTAAAAAAACAAAACAAAAAAATGCTTTAATTGTGACTGAATTCCTTTGGGGAGAATTCTATGTCCCTTGCTTTGTTTTACCCGCATTCTGACATATATTTCATGTTATAGCAGTCTCAGATGATGACCCAGGACATGTTGCTCATTTTAAGAACGCTTTCACTCCAGATTTCACAAAACACAAAGAAGGTACCAGTGAGAGATTTCTAAAAAGAGCTATGGCACTCAACCCAAGGTTTAAGAATCTGAAGTGCCTTCCAAAATCTGAGAGAGACAGGATGTGGAGCATGCTTTCAGAAGTCTTAAAAGAGCAACACTTCAGTGCAGAAACTACAGAACCTGAACCACCAAAAAAGAAAATCAATCTTCTGCTGGTGGCATCTGACTCAAATAATGAAAATGAACATGCGTCAGTCCATACTGTTTTGGATTGTTATTGAGCAGAACCCATCATCAGCGTGGACACGTCCCCAAGAATGGTGGCTGAAGCATGAAGGGACATATAAATCTTTAGTGCATCTGGCAGGTAAATATCTTGCAATGCCAGTTACAAAAATGCTATGCGAATGGTCTGTTCTCACTTTCAGGTGATATGGTAAACAAGAAGCGGGCAGCATCATCTCCTGCAAATGTAAACAAACTTGTTTGTCTGAGCAATTGGCTGAACAAAAAGTAGGACTGAATGGACTTTGTTTCATTTTTGAATGCAGGTTTTTAACCTAATTCTATGTTTGTAAATTCAACTTTCATGATAAAGCGATTGCATTACAGTACTTGTATTAGGTGATTTGAAAAATACTATTTCTTTTGTTTTTTTACAGTGCAAATATTTGTAATCAAAAATAAATATAAAGCGGGCACCTTTATATTCTGTTTTGGAATTGAAATCAATATATTTGAAAATGTAGAAAACATCCAAAAATATATAAATAAATAGTATTCTATTATTATTTAATAGTGTGATTAATTTTTTTAATCGCTTGACAGCCCTAATAAAAACCCAATTGGCCTTTCTTAATCTTGACTTTCTTTTAAACCTGGCATTCCTTGTCCTGAATTTCCTCTGTCCAAATAATGTTTGTTTGAATGTGTAGGTGGAGCACACAGCTATTTTATATTTCATACGCCTTTCTAGAGAGAGAATTGAGTTTGAAATTGGTTGTGCAGAAATATCTGTTTGGTTTCTCTTTCCAGCTGTAATCCTTATGTACCCCAGCTTCATCAAACTTGTACTCCAATGCAAAACCTTAATGACCTCAGAAATGGTAAGGCAGAATCATTTCCCAAATGCATGGAGTGTGACAGTCAGATGTGCTGATCTGTTGGCATAACTGATATAAAAGAATATGATCTTATTGTTAAGGTTTTGTGTTAAAGTGCAAATTTGAAGTTGAGGTCGTGTATTGCTTTTTGGTTTTTGTTGGAAACAAAAGCCTTATGGAGTATTGGAGTACATTATCAAATCAATAGTTGAATGGAGAGAAATGCACAAGTCTTTCTACTTAACTTTTTATTTCCATTCTTCTCAAGTTCTGGATGGATGGAATTTGTCCTGTTGTAACCTTAACTGTCCCTAAACATAGTATTTCTTAGCTAATATTTACTTAGCAATGGGGAAAAGGGAGAGTTAAAGATTTTATCTGGAGGTCTAATGAGTCTGTGCAAAAAGGTAAAACGCTTCTCATGTACTCTCATAAGAAGACTTCATGCAAACAGAGTATATTATATTGTAAGCTCAAGATGGGGACTTGTCTGTCTGGGTAAAGCATCAGGCCATACAAATAGTTTTTCTAACATTTAAAATTGAAAAGGCAGTTTCTTCATTGAAGTATTAAGTCTGAAATCTCAACATGGTTTCACTGCTCATGAGTTTATTAGAGCATACAGCTAATGCTTTATCTGGTTTAGCTGAAATTGCTTAAAACATTCCAGAAGAGTAAATTTGCAAATTTTAAATACGCAATTGTCTGAATATTCTACCTCAACATAAGACCCTAGGATGGAGGGAAAATTGAAGGTGTAGGGAGCCTGAAGGTCTCAAGAAGCAGAAGAAATGACAGCTCTTAGGAAAGTGAAGGTAGAGGTTACTGAGGAATTTGAAATAGACTCTTATGTTGTTTAAAGAGATAAATAACTTACTATGCAGCAACTTATTATTGCTTTCATGTGTGAGTGAATTTGATTCTAAGAAACAGATGCTTCAAATTCTTGTGGAGCATTGGGAAGGGGAAAATGCCATGGGATTTGGCAGAATTTCCATTTCCAGTAACAGCCAGAATTTTACTTAAAGAAATATTGAAACATTTTAAATCATTTCTCAGACATATCTACAGCTTGCTGAAGATGACAAGGTTCGGTATGAAAATGAAATGAAGTCATGGGAGGAGCAAATGGTTGATGTTGGACGTGAAGATCTGATACGTTACAAAAACAGAAGACTCAAAAAGTCAAGAGTTGCAACAGAGAAGAAAACCATAAAAAAGGTTATTTCAAAAAAGAGAGTTAAAACTATAAAGATTCAAAGAACTAAAGAGTCTTCATCGCCAGAAGTTAAGGCAAAATTAAAAACAACAAGTTCTGAAGAATAAAGCTGGTAAATGTTTTATATTTAATTCCTTGATTGCCATGACTTTATTCTGCTTGTAAGTGTTAGTGCTAGTGCTAAGTGCATTGAATTTTTGGGGAAAAAATGATTGTTTATATAAGATATATTTAAGAAAAAATTGGGTAAGAGGGATTTGAATCTCTCTCAGAATTATCCAGAGAAATTATTTCTGCAGGTGTAACATAGTCTGTATAAACACAATCAAAATTAATCAAGCTGTGAATACTTTTCATACTGACTGATCGTGATGGGGAAGAGCATTCTTGAGCCCACAATAATGCAGACAAGTGTTAGTTTTTGTAACTTATACAATATTTTAATGAAAGCAACCATAATCTACAATATTACCTTCTAGATGTTGTAACTAATTAGAAGGTGAAGCTTGAATTTACAACAGAGGTATGTTCTGTTCCCTCCCTAATGTTAACAGCGCATGCATTAGCTGGAAATAAATGTCTAGGTGTGTATTTTTGGTAATTTCAGTTCTTCTCTCAAAAATGTAAACTTCAGAATTATGTACACATTTAGTTTTATTACTTCCATATTCATCTGTATACCACTTCCTATGTATCACACATCTATGCATACATTTAAGTTGCATAGAATAAAAAATCAGTGAGTTTCGTACAAAGTATTTTCCCTTGAGTTTTATGCCATTACTTCAAAAATCTGCAAAACACCATTTTGTCATTCAGTTTTGGGGTAGTTTCCAAGGGAAGCAATATACACTTTTAAAAAGTTATCAGCTGTTACAAAACAGTGCTTTCTGATAAATGTGGGTTTTGCCAAGAACTGATTGGTGTCTCTTGGAGCCTTCTCCTCCCCTTGCTGAAGTCAGCAGCAACACTCCAGGCCTCTAGGGAAGTTACATTTTAGAAACAAAAACGCAAATTAAAAACACAAACTATTTTCTCTTTTATTTCCAAAAGTGGTCCACAACTCAAGATTTTTTTAATTCTTGTGGTTGTCAATTTATCGCGGTGTTGTGAGCCTATAGCGCCCACCCTGTGCTTACGCTCCTGCCTCCAGCTGTTTAACTCCCGGTGCACCATCACTTCCCCCCTGGACAGAGTCTGCGCCTCGCTCTCCTCCCTTTAGCCCCGGCCCCAGAGCAGCGGGGAAGACGCTGTCATTAGGTCTGAGGCCTGGCTTCCGCAGATGGGACCGAGCATGCTCAGTAACAGCCGCGACACAAAAGTGCGTCAGGCAGCGGAAGCGCGGCCCCAATGTGGGATCACACCGGCCCGGTGCTGCGGCCCGCAACGCCTCGCTGAGTCTCGGGAGGAGGCACAGGGCAGGGACACGTGGGCAGCGGCCAGTCCCGCTTCCTACGGGGAAGTCCCAGGGACGGCCAGTCCCTGCGAGCGGCCAGCCCGCCGTTCCAACGCGAAACCTCCTGTGGGCGGGGCCGTGGCCGCAACAGCTAAAGGCTGCGGGATTGAGTTGCTCTGCCTGCCTCAACTGCGCGTCTTTGCGGCAGTTCCGGACCTGGCCGTAAAGCAGCGCGGGTCGCAGACGTAGCGCGCGCGCTAAACTCGGCCTGCGAAGGAGGCGCCGGCGGCGGGATGGGGCTGCTGGAGCAGTGCGAGGCGGCGTTCGGCGCCGCCGACCTCTATCAAGTGCTGGGCGTCAGGCGGGAGGCCGCGGGGGACGAGATCCGCCGCGGCTACCACAGGGTCTCGCTGCGGGTCCATCCGGACCGCGCGGCCCCGGACCGCAAGGAGGAGGCGACCCGGCGCTTCCAGGTGAGCTGCGGCGCAGCCGGAGCTCGGCGGGCGCAGCGCCTGGGGCGGCAGCGGCTTGTGGGCGGCGTCCTGAATCCCCCGCAGCAAAGGCTGCTTCTGTTGGCTGCCGAGGGGGAGGGGGAGACTGAGCCGCGAGAAGGGGAGCGCGCCGCTGCTTGGAGCGACTCGTTGCGGAGGGTGACGGTTGTTTCCTCAGCTCCTAGGCAAGGTGTACGCGGTACTGAGCGACCAGGACCAGCGGGCGCTGTACGACGAGCAGGGGATTGTAGATGAGGAGTCAGACGCACTGAGCCGGGACCGCAACTGGGAGGAATACTGGAGACTGCTCTTCAAGAAGGTAGGGGCTGTCGGAGTGAGCCAGGGGAATTCTCAGCACTGCGACTGGGGGAGTCCCAGATCTAGTGCTCCTAGGAGGGAGGATGTGTCGGGAATTGCTAGATCATGGTCTCTGCAGCTGGTGCATGCTGGAAAAGTGCTGCAGCCCTGGTGAAGGGGAACTTGTTTTCTTTCTAGCTATCTACCATATCTGCTCTAGTGTTGTAAAGCGCTGGGCAGTTGCTAATTCTATTGCTCTACCATTCTCTCACTAGAAGGGAAAACCTATAATGGCAGCAGGCCGTAAAAGAGACACAGTTTGGGAATATTTTAATGACGTTCCTCTACCTGTGGGTAAGACAGGCATATGTGCAAAATGCAAACAGTGCAACAAACAAATGCAAAGCCTGGTTGGCTGAATGAAACAACATCATGAGAAGTGTTCCTTCTCAGGAGGAGGCTGTGCTGAAGATGATGAAAGGAACATGTCTGAACATTCAGGATCTTCAGGTTGGTAAACTTTTTTATTTCATACTCCTTTCTTAAGGGCTGCCTGTCTTCCTTCTGGGCTATTCTTGAATTCTCATGTTAGAGCAAAAAAATATAGTTGTTAGTTGAGAGGGTACTATCATTTTAGATGCAGTTGTGATAAAAAATAAATAGTTGAAATAGGCAGATCTTCCTTTTACAATTTCACCTTTAAAGTAGTGCTTGGTGTCAGTGGATGCAATGAGTAATATTAAGTGATCAGTATGGGAATAATAAATAACTGCATTGACTGACTTATTTTGTTTAGGAGAATCCACCCTCAACATACAGGATTCTGAAGACTATCCACCTTCAAGATCACCATCATTTTCTATAGTTTCAGTTATCTGCCAATGATATTGTTTCAGTTCCATCATGTATGTCACATAGCTGCAGTATATCACCTGTAGTGTAAAAAAAAAAAAAAAAAAAAACTCCATCGTCCAGAAACAACCATAGATAAATTTGTGATAAAAACCAGCAGATTACAAAAAGAGCTAATTGATGAAAAAATTGCCCGGTTTGTTTATGCAACAAACTCTCCTTTCCGTATGATTGAGAACCCACACTTCATTAACATGGTGCAGTCATTAAGACCAAGATACAGTCCACCCAACAGAGCAGATGTCACAGGCAAATTGCTGGATAAAGTGTATGAAAGAGAAATCGAGCAGTGTGCAACAGGTCTAGAGGGTGAAATTGTTAACTTGAGTCTTGATGGGTGGAGCAGTGTCCACAATGATCCTGTTGTATGTGCTTGTGTGACAACAGAAGAAGGGAATGTCTTCCTTACAGAAACAATTGATACATCAGGAAATGCACAAACAGCAGAATACTTACAAGAAGTAGCAGTAAAATCTATAATAAACTGAAAAAAAATTCAAATGTCTAGTATGCAGCTTGGTCACAGACCTTGTTGCCAATGTATCCAAGATGAGAAGAAATTTAGAAGAGAGTGAAGAGATTCCGAAGCTAATAACATACGGTTGCAGTGCTCATTTGATGCACCTCCTAGCCAAAGACTTCAGTGTTCCAGAAAGAAAGGCTAATGTTTTTGAAATTGCAGAATACTTCCATAACAACCACTTTGCAGTAGCTGCTCTGAAAAAAGCGGGAGGAACCAAGCTAACTCTCCCACAAGACGTGCGGTGGAACTCAGTAGTGGACTGTTTTGAGCACTATATCAAGAACTGGCCTAATCTGATGACAGTTTGTGAACAAAATAGTGAAAAAATAGATGGCATTTTACAGCCAAAGTTCTCAACATTGGGCTTAAAAGAAATGTTGAAGACATGCTGAGTATTCTGAAGCCTATTTCTGTAGTTTTGAACAAAATGCAGGGAAATAGCTGTTTTATTGCTGATGCTGTTGAAATTTGGAAGGAACTGAGTGAGATCTTAAAAAGAGAAATATGCAGTGACAGAGTTAAATTACAAGCATTAAAAAAAAGAATGGGACAAGCACTATCTCCAGCTCACTTTCTTGCAAATATTCTCAATACTCGGTACCAGGGTCAAACCTTAACGGCTGAAGAAGAGGAGGTGGCTATGACATGGACATCCAGCAATCATCCCTCCATAATGCCAACTATAATAAACTTCAGAGCTAAGGGTGAACCATTCAAGAAATATATGTTTGATGATGATGTTTTAAAGAAAGTCACACCAGTGAACTGGTGGAAGTCACTTAAGCACTTGGATTCAGAGACCGTTGAAGTGATAATCTCACTTTTAACAGCAGTGGCTTCTTCTGCTGGTGTAGAAAGAATATTTTCTTCCTTTGGACTAATTCATTCCAAATTGAGAAATCGTTTGGGACCTGAAAAAGTAGGAAAGCTTGTTTTTTCTTTTCCAGATTATGAACAAACAGGAAAATGAAGGTGAAGATGACTGAGTTCGCTGCAGAAGCCAATATTTTAAGTTTCTCATGTTGACCTGGCTGACGTAGTCGATTTAATTTTTTTAATAAATATTTAACTATTTTAGTTCAAAACAATTTTAACAAAAACAAACCTGATTTAAAAGAACTAAATTCAAAAATTCATATGTTTGTTTTGTTAAAATATTATATATTTGCAGTTGAAGAAAAAAATCCAGAATACAGAATGTTGTTGTTAAAACAATTTAAATGTCTGTCTGGTGGTGATTTCCTCCTAATACAGCATGGCAAGAAAACCCTCCGAATATTAGTGACTAACCTGTTGAATTGGAGATAGTTCACCTCCCAATGACTTCATAAATATCTGCTTCAATCACCTTTGATAAATGAAATAACCAAACAATCATTCATTTTCTGATATAGCTGTAAAACTAATCTGAAAAGTCTTCAAAATAAATCACTTTAAAAATGTGTAGTGTGTACCTCTATCTCTGAGTTGTGAAGAATATGTATTAAGGTTAACAGCCAACAAGAATGCACTTTTATGTAGAAATCCATGATTAAATCGAGCCTTCCTGACTAGTGATGTAAATCAAATCCACCCTGCTCTAGCTGAATTAAAACATGTCACTGATCACTTGGGAATATGTTCATCTACCTCAATAAAATGCTTCAGGTGTAAAACAAGAGCAAAGTGATGGTTAGGGCTCTAGAAGAGACCTAGAAGAAGATAGTGGGCAGAAAACTTTCCGTTGGCTTTACATAGGCTCACTAGATTGCCTTCACCAAGGCTCAGACAACAGTGGCTTACTGCAATGAGCTTACCGTGTGCTTTGCCCCAAATCTGATCAATCTAAAACTGCAGTGGTGTCAAAGGAGAGGGCAAACACACAGTCTTCTCTCAGGCATCCTTGATAATACTAGTTATTTCAATGGGCTTTTATCATGAGATGCTGGTGATGCAAAAGTCAGTTGTAGTTAAATTCCTTCTGGAGATAGCCTGGAGGCTGATGCTCTTTATTCGTTCTCTTCAACTTGAATGTGTAGTTGATTTTAAGGGGAGCAGTGGGGGCAAAAAATCTAACTGGCTTCAAGACTCAGTTTGATAAGTTTATGGAGTGGATGGTATGATGGGACAGCCTACAGTGGCATGTGGCCCATTGGCGACTGCCAGTAGCAAAAATACCCATTGGCCAGAGATGGGATGCTAGATGGGGAGGTCTCTGAGTTACTGCAGATAATTCTTTCCCAGGTATCTGCCTGGTGCATCTTGCCCACGTGCTCAGGGTCTAACTGAAACCCATATTTGGGGTCAGGAAGGAGTTTTACACCAGGTCAGATTGGCAGAGACCACCTTCCTTTGCAGCATGGGACATGGGTCACTTGCAGGTTTAAACTAGTGTAAACGGTGAATTCTTTGTAACTTTGGGTAGAGTCCTTCCTAAAGAACTCCCATTACTGGCGAATAACTTTCATTTCCCTTTTTAGAATAATTTTAACATCAAATTTTGGGCTGGAAAACTTGAATGTGTCTCTAAATTTCTTTTCTAATCGGACTTTGAGAATTTGCCTTCTGTGGTAAATAAATCTTGTAATTCATGAAGTTTTACTTAATTTTTAAAATTTCAGATCACCATAAAAGATATTGAAGACTTTGAAAAGAAGTACAAAGGTTCAGAAGAAGAGCTGGCTGACGTTAAAGCAGCTTATAAAGATTTCAAGGGAGACATAGACAAAATTATGGAATCTGTGCTGTGTGTTGATTATACAGATGAGCCAAGAATAAGGAAGATTATACAGCAAGCCATTGACTCTGGAGAAGTTCCATCCTACAAAGTCTTTGTAAAAGAGTCTAAGCAAAAAATGAATGCAAGGAAAAGGAGGGTATGTTGCTGCACATGCAAGAGGTCAAAGGGGAAAATTATTCAATATTTACACTTGGCAGGAAGTATTCTTTTCAAATCCATGTAAACTGTGCCTCACTTTACTTACAAATTCTCTGCCCATTGGAAAAACATAGGATGAGTTTTATAAAGACAGGACTGAGACACCATCATGAATTGCTGGACTTAAAGTTTGAATCTGAGTCTAGAAACTTTCTATTTTGTCTTTTCAACAGTAACTAAGGCTTTGTCTACACTAGCACTTTTGTTTGCAAAACTTTTGTCACTCAGAGGTGTGGAAAAAAACCAACCCCTGATTGACATAAGTTTCATCAACAAAAGCGCCAGTGTGGACAGCACTGTGTTGGCAGGAGATGTTCTCCTGCTGACATAATTATTGCCAGTCATTGGGGGGTGGTTTAATTATGCCGGCAGGAGAGCTCTTTCCCACCAGTGTAGAGTGGCTACACAGGCGACCTTACAGTGGCGCAGTGCAGCTGTGCCGCTGTAAGGTCTGTAGTGTAGATACAGCCTTAGTTTTTCAAATATCATGTCATTTAATTGCAGTCTGTTTGCTGCTAAGGGTTTCAGTGCAATAATAGGCACTTGTATATTACTTTCTGTTTACATTTCATGTGTTTGAATACCACACCCACTTTGCTAACAGCTTATCAAAGTTCAAAAATTGGAGCAGATCAGTGTCTCTTGACTGACCCAAATCTAACAGGACAATGTTAGGCCAAAAACTGACTTCTGGAATCCTACTATATATTTATTCTTTATACCAGACAGTTCATGCATCAATTTTATTGATAGTTGAATGATAAAAGTTGTTAAAATTCAGATGTGAAGAAGCAAAAACATGGTAGGATTTCCTAATAGCAGAACCAGTATTGGACATTTGTTTAATGCAGACAACACTTTAAGGCCAAACAACTTTGAACAAATATCTTTTTCCACTAGAGTTTTTTGCTACTTTGCTCCTCTGGTTTGTATTTAGACACAAAAGGAATTATTCAATGACTGTTGTAATAAAACTTTGATCAAATAACCTGCTGTTTGTTTTCGTCTAAGCAGCTAGTTACTATTTCAGGCTCAAGAAGAAGCTAAAGAGGCAGAAAAGACCAGGGAGGAACTCGGTCTTGGTGATGGGGAAGATGACTTGAAAGCACTAATTCAAGTAAGATTTGAGGATCTCTGTAGAGAAGGCATTTTTATGTCTTTGACTTCAGATAGTTGTTACCTTTTGGTGTCCAAATGCCAATAGGCTAATATGCTTACAGATTATTGCATATTGGAAAAAAAAAATCTACTGGAGATTAGAATGAGTCCTAGTGTTGAATTTTATGCCTTTCATTTAGTCTTCAGAAGGCTCTGATTAACGCTGAATATGATGCAAAATTTTATTTAATAAATTCACTTACACTAAGATAACCTGGTTCACTGTAGTTATACTTATTCTGGTCCCAAATAAACCATGAAAGTTTAGATTAGGAACCTAGAAATTGCTATACTAAATAGATACTACAGTAAAGGAGCCATTGGTGTGTTTGCAGTCCCTGATGGGTGTAGACAGGAATGTTCTTCATTGGCTTCGTTCTTTACTCCCTGAAAGATTTCACAGGTCATGTGGTGGTAGTCTGCCCTGAGGTCTCTATCCTGTTGGGTACCATAAGGAACTAGTCTGTCATCCCTTATTCAATGTGCATGTGAGGCCACTCGCTAGTGAGATGTGTCGAAGTGTTTTTATGCTGATAACACCTACCTTTATATAGGTAGCTTGTCCATCCCAGAGCATGTTGTCAAGTAGGCAAATTTGGGCTCTGAGTAAGGGCAAGAAAGCTAAGTTTGAATCCTGAGAATATTAGCGATTATGAAGTTTGAAAGATGCAACTTGTAGTTAGCAGAGATTTTATAATTTCCTCCAATTACAAATGAAGGCCAGACATCCTCACAGGTCATATCTTGAGGGATGTAGTTAAATTCTCAGCTGTTTTTAAAGGACAAAAGAGCATCTACAACCAAGTTGGCTTTTTACTATCTGTGTCTGGCCAGGAGCTTGCATTCTTTTTTTTTTTTTTTTTCTGAGGTGGACCATGCTGCTATGATCTGTGCTTCTGTCTCCTGTAGGTAGGACAGCTACAGTGCAGTCTACATGAGGTTACACCTTAAATTTATTTAAAATCTGAAGCTATGAAGAATGTAGCTATGAAGAATGTAGTTAAGTGAAGGGTCTTGCTGTGAACACATGATATCTGTACTCCCAAGAGCTTTAGTGGCTGCTTAATGTTTTCCAGGTGGAGTTTAAGGTATTGATTTTTACCTATAAAGTTCAGTGGCCTGCTTCTCGGAAGTGCTGAGCACCCACTAGTCCATTGAAGTCCAATGAGAACTGCATGCTCAGCCCCTTCGAAAAGCAAGCTGTAACTGACCTGAGATTTTTCTGTTTGAGGAATTGCGTTACTCCCCATGCCATACTGTCGCTGTTGAGGCTGATGGAGGTGCCTGAGTTTGACTTTGCGCTCCCTCTGTATATGTGAGTGCGCTTCTGACAAAGGGTGTTGCATGAAGAACCCTTGACTTTGGAATTCACTGCATCTGTTCTCCCTGCCTTGATCTGAAATAGCCTGAATCTGCTGATCTTCCCTGTATGCAGCAAGGCCCATCTGAATAGGCATTTAGCGAACACTGAGGTGGCTATGGGAGGGATGGTTTGCTTTGGAAGGGGATGTGAAGATGCTAATTTGAATTATGCTTGCTGATATGTTTGTAGGGGTGGAGGAGGAAATGTGCTGCTGTTTACGTTATATTTTTGAATTGTACCTATTTTAGTTAATGGCAAGAGAATCTCTTATGCTGTATTTGTATAAACAAATTAGATCCCTAGATCATTTTTCCTTTCCAGAATATAGTTCTGGTCTGTTACCTCCTTCTAGGAACCCGCGCTTATTGTCAATCAGTAAATATTTTTGTTGCCCTTTTGTAGCCTTGCTTAACATTTATTTTTAGATATTAAATTAAGGTGGACCACAGATTTTTACATAATTATAGGTTTCAGAGTAGCAGCCATATTAGTCTGTATCCGCAAAAAGAACAAGAGTACTTGTGGCACCTTAGAGACTAATTACATTACTAATCATTACACATATTGAATCTATTTCCTTAAGTATCCTCACACCTTCTTGTCAACTGTCTAAATGGGCCATCTTGATCATCACTACAAAAGTTTTTTTCTCCTGCTGATAATAGCTCATCTTAACTAATTAGCCTCTCACAGTTTGTATGGTAACTTCCAGCTTATCTGTATGTGTGTATATATATATCTTACTATATGTTCCATTCTGTGAATCCGATGAAGTGGGCTGTAGCCCACGAAAGCTTATGGTCTAATAAATTTGTTAATCTCTAAGGTGCCACAAGTACTCCTGTTCTTTTTACATAATAGTAATACATCTTCCATATTCTCAACATCTTATTTAACTATACAGAGTATTCTAATGAAGTTGGATCTCACAATGACTTTTTGGTAAATAGATTTCTCATTCATTTTATAGAGCAGAAATAAAGATAGAAAAAAAGAAATAGATGACTTTCTGGCTCAGATGGAAGCAAAGTATGGAAACAATTCCAAAAAAGGAAGAAAGAAAACAGCACCCAAGAAGGCAAAGAAATAATTATCTATTGACTTTCTAGCCTTTGTCAATCCACAAATGAACACCTAAGTTCCAGTGAATCTCTGCAACCTTCCTGACTTCCAGTGTAGAGCACATGCGCATCGGTGCATTGTGGCTGGGAAGATATGATAGCAAGTGAGATGAAAACGAACTTTTTGGTGACACTATTTTAAATCTTCTCCTCCTAAATTTTAGTTAGGATTAAATAGGTTATTGGATTACCATTGTGCCCCAGATAAGGGTTGTAAATTTACTATTTGGATCTATGTCTTTCAAAATTTGAATTGTGGAAGCACATCAAAACCCATATGGTGAGATTGCTGGTGGCAAAACAATGTAACTTAACAGGATTGTCTTTAAAATGTTGGTCTGTGTGGCCTGTTACCTGAATATCTTATTTTCTAGTTCTGTTCATGCTTACCAGTATCTTCTGTAATACCCTGTTGCTCTTCTTATGGTCTTTGCACTTCTGATAAGCAGGGCAAGAGTTTTTCAAATATTTGTGGTTTTATTAAAGATATTTTTGAAAACTAGCTTTAATAAAAGTTTTTTGCAAAACTGCAGTACTCGTTTTTTCACCCCCATGTTTTTGCAAGTGTTTTTATAGATGTCTAAAATAGAACAGTAATAATGAAATTGACTATCTGTTCAAACACCTGATGTTGGATTGCCTAACATGAAGTAATACTACATGATTTTAGCATCTGACAGAAAACCAATCATTTAAGCAAAATGATGGACATATATTCCCACAATGGCATGTGATTATGTAGACACTTGTCCTGCAAGAGGCCTAACTGTCACCAGTTCATTATTTCCATAATGAAGCCCTCTTTCTGTAAGTTGTATGAAAGTTCTCATAGAACTGGTCTATTGTAAAAATACACAAAGTTGCTTACATTACTTAAGAAAAAAATCTAAGTGAAGGAATAGTTCTGTAGTAAGTTTAGTAAGAATAATTTAAAGACAGCAGAAATGCATGTAATATGCCTTGGTATAAATTGGAGGGGCAGTTAATTTAAAAAACGCATTAGCTGAATGAAACCTATTTTTGTAGGCCTCTTTAGTAGCCAGGTGCTGAACATTTGCAATTTGAAGGTAATGGAAGTTACAGGTACTCATCAGTTTCTAAGATCACCCCCTGAATTTAAGATTGCCTAGAAGTGTATTGAAATGATTGATTGACTTTTTAAGGAGGAGAATAGTATTTCATGGTATGTGTTACCTCATTGCTTTTAACAGTTCTGAAGCTGACAGACCAGCTATATTAAATCATTAAGTAACTATGATTTGGTGCAAAACAAATCTTACCAAACAAAAGCATTCAGTAGTGCAAACTTTTGACATCTGTTGGCCCCTTTCTATCACACACAGGAATTGTATCTGTAATGATTGAATTTTGGTAAAAATAAGTCTCCAGAGCTGGTCTCTGGCCAATTTTGTAATGTATCTGCTGGTCTTAGGCTACAAACATGTACATTTAGTTAGGGGCCATAATACCACCGAAGCTGCATTTGTCTTGTGTGTGTAAATAGGGTATCACAAACAGAGGAGTGGTGGAGAAAAATATTTTGGTCCCAACACAAGTGTTGCCATATGACCTGATTTGAACTACTTTGACTGTTTTAATTTAAATAATTTTCATTTCCTTAAAGGAAGGAACCTTTGTAGCGACCAAGATGAGTAGACTGTGTGGATTCAGTTAGAGAGAGGTTATAATTGGTCAATCAACTGGTACAGCCCACTTAGTGCCCTGGAAAAGACAGTGATTGCCTGTAACTATCATGTTTAAGTTAATGCCTTTAGCTAATTCAGTGGTGCTTTGGTGTGTTGTGTATCATTCTGTCTGTAACCATCTGAGATAAGACCACTAAATCTTAAGGAAGGGAACCCCATGTCTGTTAAGGATTGTTCCATGTTGTACAGCACCTAGCACAATGGGGTTGTGGTCTGCCTATGGCTCCTAAGCACCACAAGAATATAAATAGATTCATAGATACTAAGGTCAGAAGGGACCATTATGATCATCTAGTCTGACCTCCAGCACAACGCAGGCCACAGAATCTCACCCACCCACTCCTGCGAAAAACCTCCCACCTATGTCTGAGCTATTGAAGTCCTCAAATCATGGTTTAAAGGCTTCAAGGAGCAGAGAATCCTCCAGCAAGTGACCCGTGCCCCATGCTACAGAGGAAGGCAAAAAACCTCCAGGGCCTCTTCCAATCTGCCCTGGAGGAAAATTCCTTCCCGACTCCAAATATGGCGATCAGCTGAACCCTGAGCATATGGGCAAGACTCACCAGCCAGATACCCAGGAGAGAATTCTCTGTAGTAACTCAGATCCCACCCCATCTAACATCCCATCACAGGCCATTGGGCCTATTTACCATGAATAGTTAAAGATCAATTAATTACCAAAATCGTGTTATCCCATCATAAATCTTTTGCCAACACTATTCTTTCATTTTTCTGAACAGAGAATGGTTGAACCAAGAAGACAGGAGAGGGTTGGACTGCTTTTCCATTAACAGGAATTTTTGAGGTGAGGTCTTTGAATGAGGAGGGGAGGGAGGAAAATCTGAGTAAAAAAGTTGCTAAAAGACACAAAGTGGTTAGTGGAATTTGTAACATGTTTTTTGGTGAGAGAGAGGGCTAAATTGCTGCATCTGCTAACAGACTATGATTGTAAAGGATATTTTTTCCTCTGTCTGAGCAAGATGACTTCTAGTGGTAATGGGACTTATGTGGCCACTAAAGAACAAATGTGCCCTGGAATAGTCATTTCAGTCTCGATTCATGAAGCTTGCATCATGTATGTATTTTCAGTAGGCAACAATGAAGCCATTTGACAAAACACATCTATTGTTCCTCAGTATTTTCAAATCACAAACGAACAGATGAAGTTTAAAAAGCTTCTTTTTAATTGCATATAAAAGGTGACAATTTTTTTATTAAAGAATCAGTTTGCTCAAAGTAACTCTCTTCACATTGTAGCAGAATATCTTTTGTTCAAAAATAACAGGTTCCCCTCAATTTATGACATATATTTGCAGTCTAGCACTTACTGTTAATAGTAAGACCTGAATATAATGTTTGTAGTTAAACTGAATTACAGTTTAGCTGCTTTACTGTGAAACTGTTGCATTTAATGTATAAGCGACATTTATGTCTTAATGGTAACCGTTTCTAAAATATCTCAGTATGTCTGTCTTACAGAAGCGGAATATGTCTGTGCCTAAGAAAGCTCTCGTGGGCGACTGAAATGGTGAATGATGCTGGTGCACAGAAACATTTCTTTAGTCACCCTAATTTGTTTCAAAATGGAGACATCCATCTGCTGAAATTACTTAAAATATTTAATCAAGAAGAATACTTAAAGGATTCTCTTACTGAGTAGTGTGTGGGAATAAATTTTCAGCAAAATAAGATTGCTTTTGTCCCTTGAGAACACTTGCCTGAGTCACTGGTGGAGAAGAATTAGTTTATAATACAGGAAGGGACAGTAGCATGCTACAGTTAAGACTGCAAGTTAAAATTAGCAAATGTGGAAGCACAAGATTTCTTCATTTGCTACCTTATTTTATGCAACTGTTGTTGTAGCTGGTGTTCTCACCATAGGATCCACAGTTTGTCCAAATTATCTGTACACAACAGTTGTACAGGCAGCATTATATGCAATAAGTCTACTCATTTTTAATAGAGAAATCATGCCAGAAATATCAACGTAATAATTAAGTTTTTTTAAAAAAAAATCCTTTTATATAGTAAATAGATTACTGTGAAAAGTGCAATAGTCTTTCACAAAGTTAGGCAACTGTTCTAGTAGTGCTCCTACTGCAGTAACAGGAACCAAAGAGTCCTGAGCCAAAGTCCTTTTTAATATGAAAAATATTAGCAGTGGTTTAGCGGAAAAATTGGTAGACTTTTAGGGTACAAGCTTTAGTGTTCACCAGAATAGCAAAACCTGGTCTACAGGAAGAAAACTGAAATGTGCTGAGTACCCTATAGTCTTTGGCAGCTACTTTTTAAAAATATAACATGTTCTTAAATTCTTCTGTAAACAAGTTTAATATTGCTGAGATTCAACACTTTCATGAGTGTCCAGCTGGGCTCACTGCATCATGGTGAGGGATGGATCCTTGTTCATTACCCATTACAATGCTTGTCTGCTTCTTGTAACTGATCCACCTCTGCTGTGAGCTCTTACAGAACCCTGTAGCTGAAGACCTACTACATAAAGATTAGGTAAAACATCAATTTTAGTATCTGCTAGAAGTCTTAAATACCAAAACTATATATATACACTTTTTCAATGTTAAAATATGCTTTAATTTATTTATTAGTAATGGCAGTATCTTCATTTTAAAAACCAAGGCTGATTATATTCAATAATAAAATATGCCTTTTATGAAACTTTCTGAAGGTAAGAAAGGTATGAAAATCCTTGGTTGAAAGTAGCTGCTGTATTATTGTGGAATGTTCTGTGACATGATCCATCAAAGAAGCTTTGTACTAAGAATACTTGATAAATTCCAGTGCGTGTGAGAAGTACCAGCATGAGGACAGGAGAGTCTAATATTTACCATCCTAAAAAATCATGAGAAACCAACTCACAAAACTGACCAAAAAAAAACAAAAACATCATGACTTAAGACAGTTTCTTCTTTTGGTCTATCTTCTAAGCATAGTCAGCAATACTCACTTTGGCTATGGATGTTTCAGCTTGAAAAATCAGTGTGAAATGTACATAAAACATACCATTCAGGCACCAATTTCCCTTCTTTTCTTTCTTGATGCTAGATCATGCATCCTAGTTCCTTCCTCTGTGTTCCACTCAGAGATGCCATTGAGCACTCTCCAGCCTGAGCCCTATTCAGATACTCTGATAATGGTGGGTTAAGTACCTAGGCTCCTAGTCTGTGCGCTCTACAAAGTCTGGCAGCAATGGGAGAGGAGGAGTTGAGGGGAGCTTGGCCTGAGAAGGAGCTGATTCCCTGGAGGCTTGGAGGGGAGAGAGAAACACATGCATACTTGTGCCCTTAGGGCTTGTCTACATGGCAAGTTTACTGTGTGGCAAACTAGGGTAAGATTTTAAATCACAGCAGTTTGTCATATTACACAATAATGTCCTGCTAAGGAGCATAAAGTCCTGGACATTGGCTTGGCACACTACTACTTGAAGTGCACTATATCAAAGTCCACACAGGGTGTTACTGCATGGTAAGCTAGTGCACTGTAGCTTCACAACCTGGCTTGCTGCACAGTAACGTGCTGTTTAAAGTGTTTAATACCCTCCCTCCACCCCAGTCCAGAACTGAGTAGGGGAGATAACATGGAGCTGCTGCTGGAGCAAGTTGGTGTGCATTTCGTTCCTGGAGAATTTATATGCCAGACCCTTCCTGTTGCTATCCCTTCTTGGGCAGGTTTCTGCTGTGCTCACTAGCTGAGTGAGTGGCTGCTTCACTGCACTCCATTCCACTGATTCTGAAGGAGGGAAAAGTATGCCTTATTAGAGTTAACACCACAAATCATGGGACTCAAGAATTCCCACAGAAAGGGGCAACCTCTGAGAGCTTTCTAATAGTACCCACAACAGACAGCAACAGGTCAATTCTCCACCCACTCCCTCTTTTTCCCCCCTGACCATGTGCTTCAACACTGAGGTGAAGGAACCATCAGATGCTCTCTCTGACTGTTCAATCATTGACAAGGATACCAGCCCCAGTTGCCTACTTTCACGCAGTAAATAAGCACTCCGATTTTCACAATAAGCCAAAAATCACGCTAATCCCATTTCAAAACAAGGCCAAAACAAACCAATCCCTAAGGACCCCAACACTCTACGTGACTAACCTTCCCAGCGTGCACTCTGGGACTGGGGTGGGCCCGCTGTGCACCCCTGACACTCTCCCCACTTGCCCCTGCTTACCAGGAGCCAACCAAAAAAAAAGCAACAAGCCAAAAACTAGCCAACAAGCCAATTAAGCCAAAAACAAGCCCAGTTTCTGCATTTTTTCCATGGGTTTGGCATGTCTGATACCAGCTCAGATAATAAATACCATCCTAACACCTATCTACTAGGAATCTGACAGACCAACAACTATCAGATACAAACGCACCAAGAACATTTAACAGTTCTCAAGTCTCCTGCCTCATTTCTTACCCAATGGAGAATGATCTCTCTCCTCATCAAAAGAATGACCCAGAGCATGATGGTGAAAAGAACTAATACAGGAAGAACTAGATATCCCTAATGTGATTCCCCTCACTCTTATGTTAATAGAATCTGTAGAATAATAAACATTCCAGTATTAAAATAGATACAGAGGATGGGTTTTGAGTTTGAGGTGAAAAGCTTATACCACTTAAGGATTTACAATCCAGACCATTTTCCAATGTAAACAACCCAGCCATACCTGAAAACAATATATACTGTATAGATTTGGTTAACTGATTTTTAGTGCTGTGTAATTGCATAGTACGATGACTGACATCCTCCCTACAGTAATCCTGAGATCTCTGAAGCAAGAGTTGATGGAGACAAGAGGCCTCCCTCCTTAGATGATTTCTATGGCAAAAGTACAGTTGCACACACACCGCTTCATGTACCCTGCTGCTAAGTCACAGAATGGTAGTGGGGGTTGTATCTGAAGCATATAAGAATGGCTTTGTTGTAAAAGTTAAAGATTGTATCATTAGCATTTCTAGAACAGTAGGGCAGTTCAGGCTAGGGAATGCATATTATCTGCCACTAAATTCATCCCCTCCCCTCCCCATGCAAAACCTCGTCTACATTTAGAAGCTGCACTGGTTTAACTAAAAGTGGATTTTGAGAGAGAGAGTGTGTGTGTGTATTCAGCTTAATTGGGTTACAAGTCAAATGAAGCTAAATTGATGTATGGGGTTTAAACTGATGTGAAAGTATCCCTATAGGGATTTTGCCACCTTGATTCAACTACATTGACTTTCAGTTAAACCAGCACAGCTTTTAATATAGGCAAGGCCTTAGTTACACACGTAGTGAACCAGAACCAACAGAAAAATATAACTTTGAATTTCACACGTATAGTACTTGATCTTTCTTTCACTTCAGTCAATTTCCATGTATTTTAATAGGAGAAGGATCAAGGTCCACAGTGTAAAAAGTCCTTTGAATTATTTAAACTGTTACATATGGCAGGAGGAAAAACCACACAAGCGCCATATCTGTGAAACTTTGTATAATAGTAGATCAGAAGAATAAATCAAATATAAAATAAAAGTATTAATAGAGGTTTTCTGTTCATGTTGCAGATATAACTTAAGTGATGTGATATGAAAGCAGCAAATACCCCACATCACATCCATTATTATTATTTCAGTCAAAATATTGCATGTACCTGTGCCTGCTGATCCTCTACTGGTCCGGGTTTGATTCGCATAATCAATAACTGTGCAAGAACGGCGATACGGTGGATCCGGCTGAAAGATAAGGTGAACTAGTTTTGAATACTTGCAGTAACAGGATTTTTAAAAATGGCAAAGTCCCAATACCAAGAATTTTATTAAAACAGAACACTTTTAATGTTGCCCAGTAACTCCAGACCTCATAAGTATACTATATGAGCCTAATATACAAAGATTAATATCTTGAGGTTGTTCTCCCTTGGGTTAAATTGGACAGAAGACACAACGCTGCTGTCCACACTCCCTCCCCCAATCTACTATATATTACTTGGAAGCATCACTAGCCATTCATGCATCTGATGAAGTGGGTATTCACGAAAGCTTATGCTCCAATACGTCTGTTAGTCTATAAGGTGCCCCACAGGACTCTTTGCCGCTTTAGCCATTCATTATCATTATTTCAGTTTCTGAAACTACTTAAGTTTCAAGATAGGAAGCCCAAGTGTTCCTAATTAGTAATTCAGCAATGCCAAAACTGTACATGAAAATCATGAGCTGTGCTGCAGGATTCAATACTCACAAAGCTTAATATAATATAAAAGTTTAGTTAAAGCTGGGACAAGAAGCCACCCAGACTGTTCCCCAGTAAATTTTAAAATAAAGAGCTATACAGCAGCATCTGATAATGAAATTGAACTATAGGGATTTTACAAATAATATGGGGTTGTTCAGGAAACTTAAGAAAACTATCCTTCAGTTATGCAGGAGGTTGAGTAGATAGCCCAACAAGTCCTTTAAGTTTACAAAGCAAAGCATTTTTTTCTTCCCCATTTCTTCATGAGTGTAATTCTCATGAAAGATACTGGCTTGAAAAACTCTGAAGATTAAAGTCAAATTTCGATCAAGAGCAGTACAAGCTTCTCCACAATATACCTCAAACTTGTTCTGGAAGGATCATCTCTAAGGAGAAGAGTGTAGTTCGAATAGCTGAAAATACTGACAATAAAGAGAGCTGGTTGTGGGAAATTTGGAGGCATGGACACTTAACCTCTAGGAACTGGACTGAGGTCACATTGTCATTTCACAGGTGCCAAACAACTTTACATCTACCAACCTGGGCAGATTTGAAATGGGGATTTAGGACTTAAAGGTTCTGTACCAATCACTTGAGCCATCCAGTTCTCCATTAAGTATTTATAAATGCTAACAGCTAAAGCAAAATCTACCAAACAATCTCTCTGGATCTGCATACTATTTGGATACATTTGCCACTTTTTACCCAAAATGCATGTGTTGTATTAGGCCTGGAGAAATGATCAGGTAAGAAAAGCCTCTCCTGTGGCTGCTGATGGTTAATCTCATCTTCCATTGCACTCTGAGCTCGACTGGAATTCCCTCGGGGATCCTACATCAAAGTACAGGAAAATTAACAATCAGACTATTTTTGATCGTGACTACTTTAAAGATAAAATCTTGGAATCAGAGTCTAATCATCTATGAGCATCTTCACAGGAAACAGAAAATGGTTCCTACTTTCACTGGGTCTGAAAAGCACTCAACTTTGTTCCAGTTTGTTGGTCAAAACTCATGATCTTATTTTTGTATTACAGCATTTTATTATCATAACTATGAGGAAGAACATCTAAGAACATCAGGATAATTTGGATAACAACAAAAATATAAACCAAAAATAAAAATACAAGAATTCTTGAATTTGCCAATGCAATCTGTTGTGAGATAAATTCAACTTTAATATGTCTCTCATTTCCAAAGAATATAATTAAATGTGTTTTCATATGACATACAAATTGGGAGGTTACCGTTTGCCTTTGGGATCCCACGGTGTTCAAGTGTTCCACAACGTCAGCAGTACTAATAGGTGGCAGAAGATTATTTCGGCTCAAGGGCATTAAGGAGGGTGAGAACAGCTGGTCATGTGCAGTAGGACTGGATTCCGCCACCACCAACAACCAAAAATATACATTAATACCAGAGATTATGAGACTGATGTGAGCTAAAGCAAATGAAACAATAAAACTCAGGACAACACATGCAGAATTTTAATTTAAGACGCTGGGTTGTTGTGTGGAGAGTATAGGAGAACTGGGCTTCAAGGGCGAGCACTGCACTGGAATAAACTTGAAATTATTTTTTAAAAGTTACAAAATTGTTTTAGCCAGTAATTTCTTGTATTCCCTTGTTAGTAGGCTTGGGATTGCTCTTCATGCATTTTGTCAATGTATCCCTTGGGAAGGGAAACCTTCCAGAGACCCTGAGGTATGCTATGGTCCAGTCAATGGTCAAAATACCAGTCGTCTCAGCAGTTTCACTACATCTCAGATCTTCACAACCCTAAGCAAGGTCATGGGAAAGGTAACAGGAGCCCAGCTCTAGCAGCGCATAATTACTTATCGCTAGATCCCTCCCAGATACGTTTCAGACCTAGCTATGACATTGAGACAGTAAGGTAACGCCCATCTTTTCATGTACTGTGTCTATATACCTGCTACGTGCATCTGATGAAGTGGGTTCTAGCCCACGAAAGCTTATGCCCAAATAAATTTTAGTCTCTAAGGTGCCACAAGGACTCCTCGTTGTTTTTGCTGAAATGTGTGTTTTAGCAAGAGATTCTCCCACACAGCTCTGTTTCTCATCCTGCTTTTCTATGAAATCACTAACTGTGATCTCACAAATTTTACTTCATTACAGGAACAAAAAGGTAAGTTGTAAAAGGCTTGTTAAGAGCAAATCCTTTTTTTAAGAAGGTGAACTCAGAAGCTTTCTACCCAACAAAAGGCAAACTCAGTATTTATATTACAAAGTTGATGGAATCAATGACATCTAAAACAAGACAGGGAGCAGCACTCCTTGGCTTCTCTGAGGTCTGAGTGATGATTAATTAGCAACTATTGCAGAGAAGACACAAAATTTAAGTCTTGACAAGTAAGCAAAAAGGGAAATGATTTTTAACTATTCTGCTTTAAATTGTGATGTTTAAATCTACATAATATTTGTATTAATAATCTGAGAGGTTAAGGAATAACTACAAATGTGCAAACAAAAGTAGAAAGTTGTAAAATAGGTATTCTGCTCTGAAAATACTGCAATTTATATGCGAATAGAGTTCATTTATGAGATAAGTATTGAAGATATTCAGTATTGGGTATTATATGCATACATTCTGAGATTGCCAGATTGGGAGGACATTCTGGAATTATGTGTTACAAGAGCTTGAAAACATAACCAAATTTTTTAATACCTCTCCCTGGAACCCACTGTCTGCATTTAGTATATATATGCCAAGAATAAAGGGGGTAATTCAAGAACTGTGAAATGAATCTCTGGGTCTGAGAATAGCGAAGAGAGACATTACAAGACATTGGAAGAAAAAAGGAGAATCATCTATTAAGTAATTTACAGCTGAGTTGGTAATAATGACAACATCTAAAAAAAGATGTAGAGAAGACAGGCTAGATTGGATGAGGTTAAAAGAACACGAGTCCATTCTTAAATATAGATGGAAAAGTCAAGTCAGTTCCAGAAACACATGCAGAATTCCGCCACTAGCCTGCCTGCAAAGGACATTCAACAGAGAAAGAAACTTTAATTCACCTTTCTAAACAAAACATTTTTAGGGTCTGTGAAATCCAGTGACTCTTCTGGGTTTACTAGCAATGCTGCACAATATATCATTCTGGGTTGTCACAGGTACCAGAAGCTTCAGAAATCAATTAGAGACTTTTGGTACTTGTGGCTTCCCAGAATGATGCATTTTGGCGTGTCATTTCTAAATCCAGAAGAGCCAGCTTTGGTACTCGCACTCCAGGGTGACTCAGCTGCTTTCAAAGTATAAAAGTCTGTTTTGGATGCAGGCAAAAGACTAGAGGAAAATGAAAATAATTTCATTCTAGATTTGATCCAAAGCCCATTGAGGTCAATGGGAGTCTTTCCACTGACTTCAGTGGGCTTTGGAACAGACTCACTAAGATTAGCATCCTCTGTAGCTATCATATTGTACATCTTTTCATGCAACTCTCCTCCTCTCTCCAAGGCAGCAATTAATAAAATTAAGTTTGCTCTCCAGTTGCTTGAAAGCTTATAGGGATGTAGTCTCTCTTATACAGCAATGCACAGCATCACATGCTTAGGCAATTTTCAGAAACATGGGTTGCAGCTAAAACGTTACGTCAGTTTTAGGAAATGTAGCAATTTCAGCTTTCTCAGGAGACAGTGATTTAATTTGCAATTATATTTTTTTTAATAAAAAAATCATAGATACTGTCTCCATTTGACAGCTTTTTCACTTTACATGTACTCGGTTCTATAAACCATTGGTTATAATAATTTGTAGAGTGAAAAACTGGTTTTTAAACATACAGTCGTGTTCCCCTGATGACTTCATCCATGGATCTTGGTGTCCCAGAACGAGAGTGGTTAGTGTGGATGGGATGCAGGGTGCGTGGTGGTGGGTTGCGTCTTCTAGCAGAATGAGCAGAATATGACAGAGAAGACGTACTCAGCTCTAGAGTGCGATTTGGTCGCGTTCTTGTTGAGAGGATGGAACTGGAGCCTGGCCTCAATAGCGATTTGTCATCCAGATCCCTAACAACACAATCAAGGAACCAAATGAAACATACATAAACATGTTCATTATGACAGATTTCATACTGTTAGCACAGTCCTTGTCTGAAAATTACAATAGCAACATTATGTACTGATAAAGTTGGTACACTTTTGATACCATTATATAAGATGTCACGGAGGGCTGTGCTACCAAGGAATAGGGCAAGGAACAGAAAGAAAGGAGTTAGGCTTTATTTTTAATCATCATGAAATGTTCCAGACTGAAGAGAATAGAAATGGAAGAATTACTATTATTCACAGAACAAATGCAGCAACAACATAGAGAGTGGGAATGTAAGCTAAACCCTCACATCCTTGGCTTTGTGCCTCAGACCAGACCAAACAGGTCTATCTCTAGGGATAAGAGGGCACATTAGTTTCCAGTTCCATTCAACCTGTCATTGTCCTCTTCAGGATGACAAAAGCTATGCCAGCTAGTACCAGGTTGTGATTCAGACCACAGCTCACTAAGTGATAAACTAGCCATATTAAAAAAAGAAATTTTAAAAGTTTGGGATTAGATGTCTTAATGGGTTAGTGCATTAATCTTTCACCTCTGTAGACCAAGTTGAAATCATATTTAAATCAGAAACAAAAAGGTGTTGAGTTTGCTTGTTCCATCTGTTGCATGTCACAAAACCACCACACAATTTGCCATTTGGCAAGAGGGGCCTTCCTTTAATAGAGACTCATTATATGAAACAGCAGGCTTGTTACAGATCCAGACTACGGTATATTGGGTTCCCTGATGAAATCATAGATCCTGATTCAGCAAGGTATTTAAGCATGTGCCTAACTTTAATCATGTGAGTAGTCCCAGTGGGTTTACACAGGAGCTTAAAATTAGTCATGTGCAAGTGTAGTAAATATATTGCATCACTGAGAACAGATAAATAGGTGAGAAAATAATTGAGAACCGCTGCTTACACTATGGGAGATTAATTTCCTTGACACTGGGTTTAATCTCAATACATTCTTCTTTCCCAGCATTAAAGAGCTCAACTTTACTACAGTACTACAAAGACAAAAAGCTACTACTCTTACAATATTTTGTCTATTAGAGGCAGATTCCTTTGTTGTAAGTGTATCCCATGTATCACCATCAAACCATTCAGATTTTGTTGAGGGCCACCACTTGATCCTTGAGAGACATTTATCTGTAAATCAGAAAAAAATAGATTTACTTTTGACATGATGATGATACATACACTCACCTATGTTCTTGCCCTTGCCAAATAATCACTGGAAAACAACAGAAGCTGAATGCTTCCAACCAAAGCAGAGTATATTCATATACATCATTCTCATGTTTTAGCTAAGTATCCTGTAAATAACAGTTGAAGCTTGGTCTTGCAAATGATGGCACTTAGCAGATATTTTAAAATAAAAATATATACTACCGTACTATACTATTATTGTACTTAAAGCTTCACAACTGAGGCTTTCATTTGCAGGAAACAATCTTGTGACATGGTGCACAAATGAGTGTGATATAAGTAACTACTGTCGGAGAATCTTTATGATCTCACTTTACAATGTGTTGGGCACTTCTTTTATGTCAAGAACAAAACTGGAAAATCCTCTCCTTGTAACTCAGGCTGATCTGGAAAAATGGCAAATTCCACCCACCACAATGACACCAAAAGTAAGAACAATAGAGCTTTAATCTCTCCAGCATACATACTTTAGGTGATTTTCTCCTCTTTTTGGTTTTGCGGCTACATCTGGGTTGTGGGCACTACACATACAATAAGGCAAACATGAGGAAGAGGTAGAGGATTATACAGGAAAAATGGGAAGAAAGAAATAAAAAGGAAAGAATGGAATTAAAAACTGTTGGAATATAGATAACATTTTTGGTGCTTGCCACTTTAGGGACATCTAATCCTAAAGTAGAACATGCAGGGCCAGAATCAATATCTAAAAAAAAAATTTTTTTTTAAATCATGTTTTAAATGTACAGTCACTTACCACTTCACAGAGACTAGACTCTAATCTCTAGTTTCTAATGACCTTGGAAATGGCTGGGCTGACAGTGACTAGGACATCTCTTGTGCACAGTAATCAGAACCTCACAATATAACTCAAGCAATGTTAAGTATGGAAAGAATTTACACCATTACCATCCAAAACTCACCGTATCTTGGTACATTATAAATGATACTACAAAAACAACAACAAAATTTAAAACAGCAAAACAGGGCTAAAAAACAATTGTGACTGTGAGGCATAACAAAACTAAAGTTTTAGAAAGGGCAGTTAGTGATCATGTGTCTAATTTTAAGAAGAGGTCAACACACAAATCTCCCTCTAGAAAACTTTAGCCTCTCTGGCCAGGCAGTGTTACTCGAACTCAACCTTAACCACTTGGCCAGTAGAGCTTACCAAATTTGAGGTGATGGAGGGCATTTTAGCTTGTGGCACTCGTGGTAACACCAATGGCAGAGGTTCAAACTGCAGAAAAGGGCTTCCAGGATCCATTCTCATTGTTTCTGCAGTTATGACATTTTTCTCATCATCTATGCAAAACAAGAAGAGTGGAGAATCCACATCATTACAAATTATCAGCATTGCCACTTTTATGGGCAATACTTTGAATCCAAAGATTTTAGGCTCTTTTTTGATAGATTTCACTCAGGTGTTTAACTCTGCTTAATATTGTTAAATTCATGTCTCATCAAGTTGCAAAATCAAGGTACTGTGTTGTCTTTAAAGGGTCATCACAAAAATATGTCTCTCTTTCATTTCATTCCATGATTTTTCTCACAGGCAGGCAGATTATAAGTTGTTTAAAGAGTAATATCAACTACAAATTTTAAAATCCCTTGAAAATATAATGTGGTGGGGAATACTATCTAAAATATTTTTTAATTTTCAATTTACCCCATTCACTGCTCTTTAAAGAAACAAAAACAAAACACTACCAATACATTACTGCAATATCTCTGCTCTGATCATGCAGGACAGCAGCTAACCAAAAGATGAAATAAGTGTACCTCAAACCTGTGTGGTTATCAAAGACACTAGTGAATTGATTATTTTTGGGTAGTGGGAAGACAAATAGTGTTTCCCAAATGGAACAGAGCGACAAGTGTTATTTATAGGATTCTAAAATAATATTGGAAACTATGGAAGGTATAAAAAGTATACTAAGTAATAAAAAGTATTGACAACCACTCTTTAAAGTATGATTTAATGTACAAATATTGCCTCCAGAAATACAGTATATCCTACAAGGCTAAGGCTTACTAATTTTAAGCACTCCAAAGAGTATCCTTTTTAAAGAGAAAAGGAGTACTTGTGGCATCTTAGAGACTAACGAATTTATTTGAGCATAAGCTTTCGTGAGCTATAAGCTTATGCTCAAATAAATTTGTTAGTCTCTAAGGTGCTACAAGTACTCCTTTTCTTTTTGCGGATACAGACTAACACGGCTGCTACTCTGAACCCTTTTTAAAGAGAGCATCGGAGTATTACATCCATTTCAAATTTTGTTTCAGCACTGACCCTTACCGGAGACTGATCCTTCCCAGTGCCGGCAGATTAACCCCTCCACAGAGCCCAGGACTTCACTCCACACATCATCAAACACATATGTGAGCACAGCATCCTTCATGCAGTAACATGGAGATATAGGAGGGAAACCTAATTTCTGTCTGTCAGATGAGAGTCCCATTTTCCTTTCATGCAACTCTTCCTCCCTGTAAAGAGAGGGTGAGCAAGATTTCTATCTTGACTTAAACAAACTGCTTTCTCTATCCTTTGCATTCTTGTTGTAATCATTTAATGTTTTAAATGGCTGGTTATATGTCTGTTACATACGTGCACCTCTGTTAGACTTCGGTTCGATTTCCTTTTAAGTTAAAATGGGTAGGTCAGGACAGCTGGCTGCATGATTACAAGAAATGACTTCAACAGAAATGGCGTATTTCTCACAGATTACTGTCTGTTGAGGGGTGGCAGTGCACTCAACAAATAAGAGCAGATAACCCACTGACTCTAGTATTGGAGGCAGAACACTTCTGTGGATACAGCACTGACACGAGAATATATTTCAGAGTCTGCCACTGATCTGTGTGATATTCAGTAAATCACTTTACCTCTCTGTGCCTTGATTTTCTGATCTGTAAAATTAGTATAATGATTTTTATTCTCCTTTGTAAAGTGCTTTGAGATTCAAGAATAAAAAGTGCTATATAAAAATATATATTGATATTTACAATTTGAGTACTTTGGCTTCCAGCGGGACTATTATCTTTATTCATCTCCCCACTAGGCAGCAGTCTTGCAAGGCACATCACTACAAAGTCTCTAATTTTGGCAGCTAACTGCAGTTGTTTAGTAGCATTTCCTGTCTGTTGACCTAACAGCCACCAAATACTTAGAATATAGAACCAACTTAATTTCAGAGAATTAAAAAGAAATAAAGCTCTTTTATTTAAAAGATATAAAAAGAAAGCTCAGGGGCAGCAAGAGACCCCAGCTGCAGGATCTTCCACAAGACAGGACGTGTACTGAGTTCTGAAGCCCAGGAAATATCTGCTGCATTCAAGAACATGATGGGTCAGCCAAAAGATTTCACATGCTGACACAGAATAAAAAATATTTCAGCATCTATTTTTTACAGCATCAATATCTTCTATTTAATATTTAACATAAAAAGCTATACATTTTGAAGATAAGGAAGGGCCAGCATTAAAGGAGTTTTCTATACTGACTACTTAATACCTTACAGAATTCTCTGCTGTTTGTTCACTGCAATACTCATCTCCTACTGGCCTGGTCAGCTTATGCCATACAGTGCCATACAGGTTTTCAAACTGGAGTAGCTGTACCCCTACGGGTACATGAGAAAAGTCATGTAATGGCGGAGGTTGCATTTCTTTGTACAGATGTTTTCAAATTGTGGGGTACGTCCCCCTGGGGGGGCACACAGGAATGTTTAGGGGGCCCCCTTTGAGTTACAATTTTTGGTTGCACCCTTCAACACAGACAGGATGGGTGGCCCACTGAGGTGAGTCAACAGGGGGGGATGGTGCTCCCTCCCCGAGTCCTGTGGCACGGGGCTGGCCTGAGCCACCTGGCGTCACTGTCCGTCCCCCTGAATGTTCCCCTGCGCCCCCCAAGAGGGCGCGCCTCATAGTTTGAAAAGCTCTACAAGCTGTTGCTAAATGGAAGGCAGAAATCTGGCAGGGGGTGGGGGAAGGGCGCGTTACCCTCCCCTACGTGTCGCCTCTACCTATCTCAGATAGGGATATGCAGTAGACTACATTATTTGGAAAGGAGTACCCAGCCTAAAAAGTTTGAAAACCACTGCTATACACCAATCAGAAAGTCATGATCTGATGAGTGTGACTTTGTTTTTTTCAAACTAGTTAACTTGTGACCAACTAACAAACCAACAGGTCATACAGATTTCTTACTTACTTTTGTTTCCATTAGGCAAGTTGTACAAAATAAGTGGTGTTTCCAACTGACACCCTTAATTTCCTTCTTTTGATGGAAACAAATGTAAACTATTTTCTCATAAATCGTGAATCCAGAACAACTTAAATTGCTCTTATGGAGGTGGAAAGGTGTAATACTACCTAAGCACTAGCAATCTGGACACTGAAATGCGGACACAGCACCAAGCACATTGTTGATACTTAACAACTAACAACAAACTTTACATTCAGAATCATGTAACAGACCCTCGGCTATTATGTTATAAACCACCCCAGGCCAGAAACAGAAGCAACTAGTTTGAACAGTTATAGAAAAGAATTAAGACAAATACTTTGAGGAGAAAAATATAGCATAGCAAAATTACTAATTCAAGGAGGTGGATAGACCTACATGGGTTTAAAAGCTCCTCTCCAGGCTTAAACATTTTAAATTTCTTTCATTGGATGACGTGAGAGAAGATTCAGTTAAAGTATTGTTTTGTCATATTAACTGTCATCCCAATGTCAAGAACAAATGTAATATATTATCATTTAGCAACAGAAATTCCAGGCCACCAGTACTAGAAGTATTGTTATAGATTAATATTCAATACCTACACATCTCTGCAGTCAAATGCTAAATATTCCTCCATTATTCCTTCAGAGACAATTACTCCATCTTCACCTTCTTCACTCTCCACAGAGCAAACAGTAGGAGGTTTTGAAAAGTCAGCATCTTTATGAATGGGAGTAACCCACAGAGGTATCTTCTTGCCCAAAATACTAAACCTTAACAAACAAAATATTTTTCAAAAAGCAGAAAATAAAACAAATTTGTTATTCTATTTATAATAGCAGAATTTAGCTTTTTCTGTATGGTTGACTGAGAGACATAAGATGGTTTGGTTGTAAGACCAAATGGGTACATTAATGGGTTAGGTACTGGAGAGGACAGTAAGCCTACATATTGTGTATTTTAATGCTGTATATTTTTAATACTTATACAAGAGTCTACAGTCTCAGAGAATAAGTTTATAAAACAATTGTAAAGAAAAAAGTGCTTTATATCTTTAAAGCATTGTACCAACATTAATAATTAATTAATGTCACTGGCAACTACTATATATACAAATCCTCAAAAAGCTAACTATCAACTTATTAGGTCAATTTGTAGTCTACCGCACCTCAAAAATAGACTCATCTGGAAGGTCTAACCGTCCTGAATCTAGTAACATTTCTTTTGGCTACTAATCCATGCTTTGTCCAAAAACGTACCAAACAAAGAATGCTGAAGCTTGACTTCATATACAACTCATAAATTAAGAAAAGAAATTGATTGTTGCAATCCTTGAGCAGAAAGATCACCTTCAGATACTGATACAATCTGGGAAATCTACTGATACTTACTCACTAGAATCTCTTTCTTGTACTGGGCTGACATCCAGTGAACCTAAGCTGCTAGAAGGTGAACTTGAATACCACCCAAAACCTTCATCTGTGGGGATTACTACTTGCTTCCCCAAAATCCTATAATATTAAAAAGAAAATTTTAAAAAATTAGACAATGTGATACGTAAAATGGCTGAATGATTTATTATACAAGAAAGTAAACAACGTTTATTGGGAAGCCATATGAACACCATAGAAATAGTGAGGTTGCTTGTATCTCACACATATAGCTTTGAAAATATACTTGTCAAATGAGAGAAATTTTCTGCTTTGCAGATTATATTTTAATGTGGTTTGAGGTATTTTCTCTACACATATTCCATGGCATCATGCATATGTGTTAAGAGAATTCTTTTGCTTTCTCCTCTTCTAACACTAATGCCTTAAGCATTGGCAAACCTGTCAAATGTAAGACTAAGATTTAAGTCTCCAAACAGCCACCATAACTGGCAAGCTATTCATTTGTAGAGCAAGGATGAATTTTTGGTGTTTTTTAATTATAAAAAATAAACATCCATAACTTCTAAGAAAAAATGCCTTGCAACTTTTTTTAAGAAAAAAATTGCTATTTTAGGGCCCAATGTAGCGGAAAATATCATCAGTCTTCCAAGCACCTGAATGAACTAAACATGAGCCTTGCAGCAGTGGGGGAGAGGTGGGAGCCGACAGACAATTTTATCTCCACATATTGTATAATCACACACACTCACATCAATTCTAACAATGTTTAAAAATACAGCCATTTTCACCACTAGCAATTTGGTTCTTTAATAATTCTGTGACAGTAACAGCATTAGTCCATCAATACAATACCTGAGATGAGGAAAGCTAGATGTCCATTGTTGGCACTCTACTTGCAGACCCTCAACATGCACACTTTCTTTCTGTTCATATAAAAGCTCATCAATGTGTCTGAACATCTGCTGAACTTGTCGTGTGGCAGCTTTATCAAATTCCTAGGAAGGAAAATTATCCAAAAAAATGTTAAAAGGGAGGATTTGGGGTGAGAATTTTTTTAAGCCACCTACATTGAAAAAACATTAGTTTACTTAAACTTTAGCAGGATTGATTTAAACAGAAGGACCTCTCTCACGCATGCATGTTAACCTTAAGTCATCTTTCCACTGGAGAGAACACGGATTGATGTAAGTGCTGATCCCAAGTACACACAAAATTTAGATTAGCACTGTCCCTATTGGATGGTTTAATAGAAAAGACATCAGAAGGTTTTAGAATATTTGTTTTAAATCAATAATAAGAAAGAAAATTATGTCAGTTGAGACATGGCAATTCAGGTTAATTACCTAGAAACATGAAAAAATAAGACTCATCCAAATTTCAGTGAAATGGAAAATTAATCATGCCATAGATGGTGACAGAGAATGGAAAAACAATGCTAACTGGTATCAGATGTTGCCACAAATTTGACACTGAATAGTAATCAAGAGTTGATAGGTGCCAAATCCTCTATGTAGCCAGTAAACAACTGAGGATGCTTCTCCAGACAGACAACAACTGAAGATGTTTCTCAAGTCATTTGAAATTCAAAAATTTTTCTGTCTCCACTGTGGAGAGAACAATAGCACCTGTTAATCAGAGCCTATGTCAGAATATGAAAGAGAAAAAATATCAGTGGCTTTAATATGCTTTGAGAAGCACAGAGGTTTTCCAACATACAGTTTGGTCAATCCAACCACATGAAAACGACACACTGGCATGTGAGGTTCAACAATTATGACATATATGCTGTATACATTAACTTTACTCATCAAATCACCTGTGATCCGAAAGTTTTAGGCTAAAAATGCAGACTATACGATATTCAGGTATTAGTAGAAGATGTCCTGATTAGACAATAAAGAAAAGAGGGTTGGGAGGGGTTAAGAGAGAAAGACCCTCCATTTCTTTTCCCATAACAAATACCATTGCATTATTTACAGCTCTCATCTTAACCTGGATTTTGCAAATAAATTTACTCAAAATGCTACTTTAAATGTGTCAGCACAACCTTTCAGCTGTCTCTGATAATTTTATGCTGGAGGACTGTGTTCTACTCACATCGTAGCCCCAAGAGAAGACTGAGCTGTCTTCAGTGGAGGTTCCTGTGTAACTCTGACTAGCAGACCATGAGCTCCCATTGTCAGCTGCAGTAATATCTGGGTAATTTGATTCCTTCAAGATTTCAGACTCCCTAAAATGCACATTTTGTGGGGTGCGGGAGAAAAAATTCTCATGAGATACATTCACAAATATGTGGATGAGTAAACTATTTTTCCTGTATAGAAAGGCATGTATATAACATTTTAGATTCCAGTAGAGGGCTGCAGGATTAGGCTCTTCACATGTTCATTTTCCAAGAGTTATTTTACTACCGTCTCCCTTTAACTACATAGAGAATTACCAGTTCATCTTCTCCACACCTCAGAAAATCACTCTCCCTCTCTCCTGCTTCTAACATAAAAATGAGATGACCCACAACATTCACAAGATGTGACAATCAAAAGAATTTAACTAGTCTGAAAATTATTCCCAAACACTACATGTGTTCCCATATATGTATACTAGGGATTGAAAAAGTATATCATATTGTCTTTCCAAAATGAAAGGGAGGGCAACCAGCAAGGCATAGAGCAAATTTTTGGCAAATTTTTTGGCCCGAGGGCCACATCGGGGTTGCAAAATGGTATGGAGGGCCAGGTAGGGAAGGCTGTGCCTCCGCAAAGAAGCCTGGTCCCCACCCCCTATGCGCCCCCTCCCACTTCCCGCCCCCTGACTGCCCTCCTCAGAACGCCTGACCCATCCACCCCCTGTCTCCTTGTCCCCTGACCGCCCCCTCCCAAGACCCCTGTCCCTAACTGCCCCCCCAGGACCCCACCCCCTATCCAACACCCCCTGCTCCCGGTCTCCTGACTGCCCCCCTCCCCGAACCTCTGCCCCATCCAACCATCCCCTGTCCCCTGAATGCCCCCTGAGATCTCTTTACCATGCCACTCAGAGCGGCAGGACAGGCTTACTGGAAAGCCTGGGAGGTGGGCGGGCGCAAGCCGCGCTACCCGCACGGTGGCGTAACTACAGGGGAGGGGGGATAGCGGGGAAGGGGCCAGGGGCTAGCCTCCCCGGCCGGGAGCTCAGGAGCTGGGCAGGACGGTCCCATGGGCCAGATGTGGCCCACAGGCCGTAGTTTGCCCACCTCTCGCATAGAGTCACTACCCTAGTGAGAAGCCTGGGTCAAGCTGCTGGGACGGGGACAGGTGCTGGGATTCAATTGTCTCCAGCCTCATTATGACCCCAGTCCAAGAAGCTGTTCTATGTTGGGGATCTCTTTGCCCATGCAGAGTCCCATTAATTTCACTGGCAACTTGTGCGAGTGCAGACCTCTGAGGTCTATATGGTATTATCTCTGGGAATCAAGCATTAGTAACGTAGTTATACTGTGGATTCATGCCACTGTGAATCAACATATATACCACCTAATTTAATAGACTGTGTCACTGTGATAGCTTTATAATGCAGACACAACACAAAAGTTGTTTCTCTGTCGTCTCCTGACAAAAATATTTTATTACTCCAGATACCTCAAGACTTCTTCATAGCTTTCAGTGGCCGGTGTAGCAGGGTAAATGTCATCTCGTGGCTCTGGCAGGGGATGATGCTCTAAAGCATTTTTTGCAAGTCCATGGCTAAAAGAAACATAAAATAAATAAGCTCAATTTGACATTAGTTCTGAGAATAAACACCACAACTGAAAACTTCTGCAGAGTTCCAGGGCATTAGAGGTTTTTGATGATTTTCAAGGAAACAGTAACATGCACACCTGAACTGAGTTTGTATCCCTAGAGGATTAGTGCCACTATATTAAATATCTACCAGTATTCCGTTACAAATCGCTATTGTCATCAAAGTCTTAGAATTTAAACATAAAAATTAACTCCAGAATGAAGTTTGAAATAAAAGATCTTGGTTTAGGATCCACTGTCTCCCTTTAAACTAAGCTTATTTGGTCATAATTCATCAAATTAATGCTTTCAGAATAACATAAATACATGACAACACTGATCATAAACAATAAGTATTTTATTTACAATAATAGTTGTTTTTATTTTGTTTGGATACTGTATCCAGTCCACCACTACTGCTTCCACAATATTATTTACATTTTAACAAATCTTTTAAAAAAACACAGAGATCAGACAGGTTCCTTCACACTTTATTTTGGCTATCACTTTCTATACTTCAAAGAGACTTAGATTAAGATGGGGCTGCAAAACAATCTCAAGGGCAAATGGGGTCCTGAGTTATGTTGTAGATTTCTTTCAGAGTAGCAGCCGTGTTAGTCTGTATTTGCAAAAAGAAAAGGAGTACTTGTGGCACCTTAGAGACTAACACATTTATTTGAACATAAGCTTTCATGAGCTACTGTTCACTTCATCGGATGCATTCAGTGGAAAATACAGTGGGGAGATTTATATACATAGAGAACATGAAAGAATGGGTGTCACCATACACACTGTAACGAGAGTAATCACTTAAGGTGAGCTATTACCCTCGGGCAGGGGGGAGGAGAGGAACCTTTTGTAGTGATAATCAAGGTGGGCCATTTCCAGCAGTTGACAAGAAAGTCTGAGGAACAGTGGAGGGGGGGGGGGCGGCGGAATAAATATGGGGAAATAGTTTTAGTTTGTGTAATGACCCATCCACTCCAAGTCCACATAACTGTGTCCACATATCTATTCAGGGGACACCATCATAGGGCCTAATCACATCAGCCACGCTATCAGAGGCTTGTTCACCTGCACATCTATCAATGTGATATATGCCATCATGTGCCAGCAATGCCCCTCTGCCATGTACATTGGTCAAACTGGACAGTCTCTACGTAAAAGAATAAATGGACACAAATCAGACGTCAAGAATTATAACATTCAAAAACCAGTCGGAGAACACTTCAATCTCTCTGGTCACTCGATTTCTGATCTCAAAGTGACTATCCTTCAACAAATAAACTTCAAAAACAGACTCCAACGAGAGACTGCTGAATTGGAATTAATTTTCAAACTGGATACAATTAACTTAGGTTTGAATAAAGACTTGGAGTGGATGGGTCATTACACAAAGTAAAACTACTTCCCCATGTTTATTTCCCCCCCCCCCCCCCCCACTGTTCCTCAGACGTTCTTGTCAACTGCTGGAAATGGCCCACCTTGATTATCACTGCAAAAGGTTTCTCTCCCCCACCCCCCTTTCCTGCTGGTAATAGCTCACCTTAAATGATTACTCTCGTTACAGTGTGTATGGTAACATCCACTGTTTCATGTTCTCTATGTATATAAATCTCCCCACTGTATTTTCCACTGAATGCATCCGATGAAGTGAGCTGTAGCTCACGAAAGCTTATGCTCAAATAAATTGGTTCGTCTCTAAGGTGCCACAAGTCCTCCTTTTCTTGTTGTAGATTTCTGTTTGATAAACTACTGTCACTCCTAAAGAATCAAAGACTGATAGCTCTAGCTATTCTTAGGGCAGCTCCTGTGAAACATATTCAATGTAGCCAACTCTGGCAACTGGATTACAGTTCTCGCAATATTTGATGCTTTACTTAAAACCCAAACTCGTATGAGGGGGGAGAGGATCTTGGGGCCCGTGCTGCAGTGAGGCCGGGTGGGAAGGGCTAGGCCCTGGGGGGGAGGGAGGGGTGCCGTGATCGGGGGCGGGGGGGGGACGCGGGTCATGGGGGGGAGCTGCTATCAGGCTGGGGGGGGGCTCGGGCCCTATGTGAGGGTTGTTGCTGGCACGCCAGGGGGCAGGCCCTGTGTGGGGGGTGCAGCTGTCAGGGTGGGGAGCAGTGAGGTCTCGGCCGTTGGGGCCGTTACCGCCAAATCTCCCGCGTGTGGTTCGGGGCTGGCCCTAGCCGGGCTGCAGCGACGGGGGCACTCACATCTCCAGGGCGCCGGGGGGCACCGGCTTCCGCGTGTATCGCGAGATCATCCTCATCCCTCATCGCGGCTTCTCCGGCCGCCCGGCTCTGCCTCCGGCCGCCATGGCGACGCCCCACCCCACCCCCCAGCGGAAGCGGGGGCTGCCGCTGGCGCGCGGTGACGACTGGCGCAGCAGGGAGCGCGCCGGCTGGTGAGGGGTGAGCTGAGGCGACTGTAACGGGCCGTGGTGCCGCGGGCAGAGTCCTCGGGGCCCTCCGCGGTCGGGCTTCCCACGTTCTCCGGCCTCGTGTGGCGGGCTGGCCTAGGCCGCCCGCACTTCCCTGGGGGCGCGAGGCCGGGCGGTCTAACGCTCGCACTCGCGCGCCGGGGCCCTCGCCAGGCGCTCTGCCCCCGCAGCTCCCCGGGAAGCCGCTGGCCGCGTCAGGGTGTCCGGGCTGGGCGCAGTAGCCGCGGAGGGGTCGGAAGCGGCTGGTGCAGTTTGCGGAGAAGAGGCCGCGAGGCATTAGCCCTGCGCGGTGGAGGGCAGCGGGACCCGCTCCGCTCTGTGGCTGTGATGGTGGAGGTGGGTGACAGGCCAAGTGTTTCTTTCGGGGATGACCCTGATGTGTGTCTGTGGCACCCGTTGCCATGGCTCTGGCTACAGGTTGCCTGACATAGGGCTGAGCTCTCTAGTTCATACTTCTTCTGAGACAACTTTTAAGGTTTCCCTCTGCTGTAGAATTGGTTTGCTCCGTAAAGTAAATAAAGGGTTTTCTTATCCGATGTGACTGGCTGGGGCAATGTAGAAGAGCATCAGGAATGTTTGGAATAGATAACATGGCTGAATATATCATTTTGGAGGGTGGGTTACTTAATATTTACTGGTTTTGAATGGTTGAACCTATTTTTTTTTTTGAAGGACACCTTTATAAAAGTTCAGAATGGAAGGGGAGCTGAGAGTGGCAACTGCAGAAGATGCCGTGCAGTACCAGCTCTTTCTGATAACTTGTGAACCAGGTGACCCAGACCAACGCAGAGAAGTTCTTCAGCAGTACATTGAGAAGATATTGGTCCAGTTTGCACCCATATTAGTTTCTTATATCTGGCAAAATCAACCTTTTAATCTCAAATATAAACCTGCTAAAGGTAAAACTACTGCATTTGTTTTAATCTGGTATAGGGTGGGATTTCTACTTGCTTACTACTATGAAAATAAAACATGCTGGTGATATTACTGAGGAATGTCTGTAAATCTTTGGGGCCAAGAGGAGGAAAATCTGAAACTGTTATGAATTTGTTCACTGAAAACTCAGGGTTTTTTTATAGTATTGTTGTTTAACCCCTTTCCTCAAGTGAAAAGTTGCAAATCATTCTCCATATTTTGTTGGGTTGGTACTGCAGTTCTCACTAAGGTTGCCTACTGCTTATCTTGCTTTCTTTGTTTGATATCGCTGTTAACAGAACTACTAGCACAAAACATTCATCATTTCAACTGCTGAGTCATGTTCTCTCCCATTTCTCCCCACCTCCAGTTTTATTACATAGTGCAGCATTTCTCAAACTGGGATCCCCGAGAGTACTCCAGGGTGTCCGTGGGCCCCGCTAATCAACTCCTCCCCCTCCCTCTATCTCCCAGAGCCTACTGAAGCCAACCCAGGAGATTTTAGGTGCTAAAAGTCTGGCAGGGCTAAGGCAGGCTCCTTGCCTGCCCTGGCTCTGTGCCGCTCCCAGAAGTGGCCAATACGTCCCTGTGACTCTGGGCGGGGGGTGTGTGTTTCTGCGTGCTGCCCCTGCCCCAAGCACAGACTCCGGAGCTCCCATTGGCTGGGAACTGTGGTCAATGGGAGCTGTGGGAATGGTGCTTGTGGGCAAGGACAGCAGGTGGAGACCCCGTGGCTGCCCTGCCTAGGAACCGCTGCCAAAGAGATGTGCTGGTTGCTTTTCAGGGGGGTGGGGGGAGCTTGGGAATCCCCGAAAAATTTTATTTCAAAATGAGGGTCCTCGGGTTGCAAAAGTTTGAGAACTGCTGACATAGTGAATAGATTGAAACAACGAGGAGTCCAGTGGCACCTTAAAGACTAACAGGTTTATTTGGGTATTAGTCTTTAAGGTGCCACCGGACTCCTTGTTGTTTTTGTGGATACAGACTAATGCGGCTACCTCTCTGATACATAGTGAATAGATTGACCATGTTTTACAGACCATTAATAGAGGTGATACTGCTTAACTTCTGTCTTGAATCTTTTTTTAATCCTTCCTCCCAGGAGATATCCCTGCACATATTGGTGGTGTGACTAAATTTGGGGATAATATTGAAGATGAATGGTTTATTGTGTACCTCATACAGCAAATAACAAAGAAGTTTCCAGAATTAGCAGCAAGGTACCTCTAACACATTTTCAGCGTTTTGTGAAACTGTAAATTAAAGCCTTTTAAGCTCCTTCAATGACAGCTATTGTTGTACTCTAAACCTCACCAGGATAATATTAAATTGCTTTTTCAAAAACACACTTCTGTTGTCAAGATGGGGGGAAATGAAAGACAAATAACTTTTCCTTCTAAAACAGCTTGAAAGTGTTAACTGGAGTCTTACCGTTTACTTCAGTACATGTGGGCTAGATCCCAGGTCTACACTTAAAACCCTGCAAGTTAAGACGCTCCTATGCTGTTGGGAGAGCTTTTCCTGTTGGCGTAGTTAATCCACCTTCTCGAGAGGTAGTGGCTATGTCAATGGGAGAAACTCTCTCATCAACATAACACTGTCTACATGGGGAGTTAGGTCAATATAACTGTGTCATTCGGGTGTGGATTCTTTATACCCTGGAACAACATACTTATACCGATATAGGTCTATAGCGTAGACCTGGCCACAGTGTTTGTGTCAGACGTCTGAGTTTGTAAAGTATTTATTGAAAATAGAAATCATAGTAGTGGCTTTGTACTAATGGTTTCTTGTCATATAGGAGAAAGTAAGGGAAAAGAGCTTAACAGTTGAGTTGCCCACTGTTAGTACGTTCAGAAAAGTACACAAGTAATTTGTCTCTCCTACTGGTCTTTCTGTAGACTGTTCCTTGAGGGTCCAATTTAGCAAAGTGCGTAATCATGTGCTTAATTTTAAGCACATGCATAGTCCCTTTGAATTTAGTTAAGCATGGTCTTAAGTGCTTTGGTGTACCAGAGCCTGAGGGAGAATACGAATCTCTGTAGTTTGAATTTTAGGTTTACTATATAACAATATCTTCTCGATTTCAAATTTTACTCTCTTCTAGGATAGATGAAATAAAAGTGCCTTTTAGGGTGACCAGAATAAAATATGGTTAGTGCTTGACATTGCAAAATCTGTGTATAGAAATAATATTCCCCCAGTCTTGTTCTTAATTGTGTTTCTATATAAACTGTACTTAAGCATATAGCATGTTTCCAATCTTTTCCTAATACATGGCTCAAAGAAATGAGTCCTATTCTTGTTCATAATACAAATGTGACTAAAAATTCTGCAGACCTGTTAATTTATTTTCAATAAAAGAACTCGTTCAAGTGGAGGAAACATTAGTTGACTTCCAAATAGGAACATGCAAAAAATAATCCTGGAAACCCTATTTAAGGCTGCTACCAAGTAAAAGGGAAAATGCCTTTCCTAAAAGGACCAGGCAGCTGAAACCTTTAACCATGTTTCTATCTTGTTGTAGAGGATTAAGAGGGGGAAAAAATCTTTTACAATGAATGTTTAAAAAAAAAAAAAAAAAAGTGAAGAAGCCCCCTTTCACTGAAGCAATAACGAGTAATTATTTATCATTGTGCTATACAGGACCATGTTTAATATGACACTGATTTCTATTTGATTAGGGTTGATGACAATGATGGTGAGTTCCTGCTGATAGAGGCAGCTGACTTCCTCCCAAAGTGGTTAAAACCTGAAAATAGTACCAATCGGGTAGGTGAAATTGTCATGCAAGCAGGCAGGTAATTCAATGATGTATTGAGTTAATTGCAGTAGCCTTTTACCCCTGCAGACTTAAAATCAAATCCCAGCTTAAGCTACAAATGAAATTAGTTGACCTGTCTTATTCTCCTACCTCCATCGCAAATCTACACTTGTCACATTGTTTGTAAAGGCAGTCTCTGGACTGAACCAGAGTCTTGTGATCAGCTGCTTGATCTCTTTGACCACAGTCTAGCTTTCTTTTCTTCTGTTTTGTTTTTTAATAGCTATGCTTACCACAAAAACTTACTACAGGCTTACCAGTTGAACACATCCAGTGCAGTTGGACATACTATGTGTTCTAACATCCCATTCGTTTGAATGTTGTTCTCTAGGAAACTCCTGAATTCTGATAGTTCTGAAGTAATTGATCTACCCTTGGTTTATCAGCATGTCTGGGTATCTGAAGATGCAAATAAGAAGAAAGCCAGATTAATAACCTATACATGTCATCTAAATTTGTTAGTTAGAAATATTCTCTAATAGTTAAGAAGGTGTGATTACCCAGCATGCTTTTTCCTCACAAAATGGTTCTCTCACACAAATCATGCTTAAAATTTCGGTTTGCCTTTAAAGTTACCTGAACTTCTGTATACATAATACCAATATTACATAAACCAGTGTAAATGCTCATGTAGGCTGTGTGTGACACTACTGATACTATGTAATCAGTAAATATAAGTGAGTATCTTGGCAGCAATTAGTTTAAATGGCAGGACAGAATGATACTTATTGGCAGGGCTGTTTCTTCTCCCAAATGCTCTTTATTTGGAAAAAAAAACCCAAACCACCACACACACACACACACACACACAACCCCACACAACCTTCTTTGGATATATAGCGCTATTTTAACTCCCTTACAAGGAGATCAAAAGTGCTTTACAAATGTTCAGCAAGGAGAGAGGAGTGTTCTCTGTTCTACAGATGGGGAAACTGAGACAGAGCGATTACACAGCCAGGCAGTGTCAGTACTGAGATTTGATCCTAAGCCTCCCTGCCTCCTTTCTCTGAGTGAGGAGACCTCAGATAGAAGACCAAGCATGTTATCTGTCCTGTTAAAGAAACTGAAATAAATTAAAAATTCATTTGACTGGACCTGTTGCCGTCAGAATTGTTCTGAATCAATGATTAAGTCCCGAGTCTTTGCTGCACCCAGTGAGACTCTCTGAATAATTACCTCCTTTTCTCAACTTCTGCTTCTTGCATCAATTCTCTTCTCATACTCCTAATTTCTAATGTGTTCTCTGAAGTTTGGATAAATGCAAAAAAGTACATCTAATAGATAAATTCATTAATCTGTATGTGAATATGGATGTTCCTTCTGATGTGCCATTTTGATCCTCTCTAACCATCCCTTCACATGGAGAAAGTTTTTGTAACTACACCTCTACCCCGATATAATGCAACCCGATATAACTTGGTAAAGCAGTGCTCCGGAGGGGCGGGGTTGCACGCTCCGGTGAATCAAAGCAAGTTTGATATAACATATTAAGATTTTTTGGCTCCGGAGGACAGCGTTATATCAGGGTAGAGGTGTATGTATAAATTCACCAGTCATTCATTAATTTAAGACCTGTATGGAACGCTGGCAAAATTTTGCCTAATGAACATGTTACATTTTGTCAGGTTTTTTTCCACCAAGGAGAATTGTGCATCATTCCACAGCCAAAGACTCTTGGAGAGGAGCCTTGGCTACCTGTCACCAATCCAACAATCCTGCAGGCGTTAATGCTATTGTATGCACACCCAGAGGACTTCCTGGCCACAAAATCTATTAGAGCAGCTGTATATAAACGCATCAGTGGGTACGTGGATTATTTTTTCTGATATTCTTTACCAGAATGTTCTGATCCTGAGCTTCTCGGGAACTTACCTCCCGTATCTAAGTATCCATGGTATCTAAACCATTTTCCTGTTAACTACAATGAGGTTACTCCTATCCTGACAAATCTATGCTAATTTCTGTGGCATTCTTATGGTGGGGACCCTAACAACGCTAGTCCCATACACTATATTCTGATCTCAGCACTGACACCTCAGTGGTTCAGGGCTAAATTCCAGGCTTTTACAAAAGGACAACATTATTTCTTCATTCATGACTTCCAGGAAGGCTGACGCAATTTGAGCCTTTCCATAGAAGTGTATGTCTGGATCTCTTCCTGGGCTCTTGGCTGAGAGACAGAAGTAGAATGGCCTTCAGACCATCAACTTGCATTCAGGATTGGCCAGTAAGGGTCACTGGATTGGTGGTAGAAATTCCTTTGCAGAAGTTGACAACCTGGGGCTGAGCAAAATGACTGTAATTTGACTCCTCTGTTTATTACCAAGAAGCTATACAGCTAGCCTGTTTGGCTAGTTGACAATCATGCATTTCCCCAAAACGGGGTGGGGAATGGAATTTCATTGATCTTGGCAAAAGAGCTTGGCTATGCAAGTCTTGTAGAAACATTGTTGACTAGTATTCTAATTTGATTTCAGAGTATTTTAATAATCTGGCATAATGTACATTCTGATATTAAATGACAGAGGAAACAGGCCTATATTAAATGGCTGGTCATGTCTGTAGTATTTTTTGTATTATTGCCTGCCACAGGTATCCTGAGAAAGTCCAGACCTCCCTTCACCAAGCCCACTGTTACCTTCCAGCAGGCATTGTGGTAGTGTTGAAGCATCGCCCTGCACTGGTTGCTGCAGCAGTCCAGGCCTTTTATCTGCGAGATCCCATTGACTTACAAGCATGTTGCCCTTTCAAAATTTTCTTGCCCAACAAATGTGTAATGACTTCAGTAAGTGATCTTTCTGCCTGTAACTTATTGCCATTCTACTGACTGCTTGATTGATGGATATACTGTTTGTTCCGTAGTCATGTTAGGAAATGTATGGCTTTCAATTTTAAAACAGTATGTTTCAAGTTGCAGTGGGGGAGGTTTAGATTGGATATTAGGAAAAACTTTTTCACTAAGAGGGTGGTGAAACACTGGAATGTGTTACCTAGGGAGGTGGTAGAATCTCCTTCCTTAGAGGTTTTTAAGGTCAGGTTTGACAAAGCCCTGGCTGGGATGATTTAACTGGGAATTGGTCCTGCTTCAAGCAGGGGGTTGGACTAGATGACCTTCTGGGGTCCCTTCCAACCCTGATATTCTATGATTCTATGTTTGCAAATTCATATTTCTTGAGGACAGTCATGAATTTCTGTTTGCTTTAGGAATCTTATGTTTTACCACTATATACTCCAACAGTAACGGGAACTAGATGATTATAGACTATAAAAAGTTTTGTCTCACCCTTTGTTAGGATCTAGATATTCAGGCCTGTCTGCAAAGGCCTGTAGTTTAAGAATTTAGGTGTATTCTTATCACTTGGCTAGTTCTAGAGGTATAAAAGAAAGAATCAAAATCACTGTCTGCTGGTGTAAGGGCCTTCTCTTACTGTGACAGTTTGAGGCCCTGTTCTTAGGCTAAGGCCTGTGGCTAAGCAGCAGAGGCAGCCATAAGCTAGGAAGCAAACAGTCACACCCTCACATTTCAATATGACTAGTTTGGAATAAGGTGCTGTTGGGCTGTTAGGCACTATCAGGACAGGATTGTATTCCTGTCATCTCCAGAGAAAGGGAAGTGCCTAGAAAATGTAAAAGGAAACTTAGTTTGATAGCATCCTGTCTGGCAAGAACTCACTTATCAATAGCTGGGATGTGAAATCCTCACTTCTGTATTGTTTTGTCATTATAGTTCCCACTTTGCTATTGTTTGTCTGTATAATCTCTGTCTGGTTCTGTGATTGTTCTTGTCTGCTGTATAATTAATTTTGCTGGGTGTAAACTAATTAAGGTGGTGGGATATAATTGGGTACATAATCACGTTACAATATGACAGGTTTCAGAGTAACAGCCGTGTTAGTCTGTATTCGCAAAAAGAAAAGGAGTACTTGTGGCACCTTAGAGACTAACCAATTTATCTGAGCATGAGCTTTCGTGAGCTACAGCTCACTTCCTCGGATGCATACCATGGAAACTGCAGCAGACTTTATATATACACAGAGAATATGAAACAATACCTCCTCCCACCCCACTGTCCTGCTGGTAATAGCTTATCTAAAGTGATCATCAGGTGGGCCATTTCCAGCACAAATCCAGGTTTTCTCACCCTCCACCCCCCCACACAAATTCACTCTCCTGCTGGATGGGCTATCACCCATCACTCCTGCTGGATGGGTTATCTACTTTTTCTGCCCCAATAACTAGGCGAAACTCCTTTTTCAAATTTTATTGTGCAGGGTGGGTGGTACTCTGCCACTTTTTTTCTTCCTGCCATTGCTCCCAAACCCGTTCCTCACCAGAGTAAGGCCTCTCAGCAGCCACCTGATGACTTTATGTATACAATAAGGCCTTGCTGAAGTCATCCAGCTCACAGAAGGAGGATACTGGAATTGTGACATAAAAAATGTGGGCGGGGGGGATCACCAATCAAATCACCAGTCTTTAAGTAACATTGTAAGTGTTACTTTTAACAACTGCAGGTGTAAAATAAGATTCAGACAAAAGTATGGCTTTTTATTTAAGTTGGTGTGTCTTCTAGAAAATCATGCTACAATATGTTTATTTGTTTTGATATTTACAGGTCACATTCACTAAATGTTTATATGCACAATTAATGCAGCAGAAGTTTGTTCCAGACAGACGCAGTGGATATACATTGCCTTCTCCTGTACACCATCAATACAAAGCACATGAGCTAGGCATGAAACTGGTAATGTCTTTTTACATGTCTCCTACACTTATGCTTGTTTTTTGTTTTCCCCTCTAGTTCATTTTTTTGGGGGTGGTTGAATCATTAAGCGTGCCTCTTTATTTTCCCCTGGCTTGCTTACAGAGAGAACTTGAAGCCAAACAGCAGCTTACGTCCCCAAAAGGATGCTGTATCAGACCGCTGTAGAGGATTGTTTTTACAGATTGGGCACGGGTATTTCTTCCAAGTACTTTCCCTTTAAGCAAATCCATTCCTTTTTCTCAAACTTTACTCTCTCCCTCCCCCCATCTGAATGTAGTTCCCAGCTTTGCTTCTCCCAAGTCATTAAAGAAAAAATTTTCCACTCTTCTTGCAAGAGTCTTATCTGTCCCAGAAAAATAGAAACTCATAACTGGTTACTCGTGCATCTCCTCCACTGGAAGTTGTACCAGAAGGATCCAGATATTCTTACCACCATGTTGTCTTTGTTGAAAAACTAAGTTTTATTCTAGGAAAATGGAAATGAGACCTTTGTGAAGATGAAAGATCTCCTTTGTCCTTGCAGCTCAGGAGAAATAGATGGTCCTCCTCTTGAAGCCTGTCAACGCATCTTAATCACTTGTTAGGGTTGCTACTGAGTGTCATGGGCAGGGATCCTACTTTTTCCACGATAAAAACCTCAAAATTAAAAAAAATAAAAAAAATAAAAAGCCTTCTTTTTCTGTGATTGAAATGAATTGCTGAACTTTAGTTTCTCTAGCCAGAATATATATGAAGATCAATTGAACACAATATTTTATTGATATATTTACAATTTTTAGGGTGACAGCCCAAGACCTGCCACAAACGGCTGACAGTCCAAGCCCTACCTATTCTCCTGATTATCTGAATTTTTGATTATCCGATCTGGCCCCAGTCCCAATTAGATCAGATAATTGGGGTTCCACTGTATATATTTGTTTCCCCACAAAATGTAAAGAACTAAAGATTCTCTGTTTTTAAAAGAATAAATAAATCCATTTTTTTACCTGCAGCAAATGGATTTCTAGGATCCCTGATCATGGGCCCACCCCCTTGCTATTCTGGAATTTGAGAACTCTGCCTCTGCAGTACTCCCAGGCAGTTATGTCCCAGGGAGCAGGCATCAAATCATTTCTCTCATGACAGAATCTGGAGCTTATCACTACTGAGTTCTTTGTGCAGTCATTTAAAGCAAACTTTAACAAACATGTCATAGTTAAGAGCCTATGTTTCCTGCATCTCTTATATAGGCTCATGGCTTTGAAATATTATGCTCCAAGTGCAACACAGTTTCTCCTGATTCCAAGAGGCAAGTATTAAACACCCCCTTTTGGGGTGGTTTCCTCAACAGCCTGAAGAAAAATAATTATTTCAAGGTAAGGAACTGTCTCTGTCTCTCTTTGTATAACTCAGGAAAAACAAAACCAGCTTTCAAATTTCGGTCAGAATTTACAGCAGATTTTAGATAGAGGCCGAGGAACATAATTCCTCTCATCATGAAAGATAAGCTCATGTCATGGTAGGAACCACTCATAAATTCTGTATACAGTACCTTTTATTTCCCTTCCCCCACCCCACCAAATAGTTTAGAATAAAATGTCTTTACAAATGAAAAGATATTGTAGGATTTGGGGATGAGCTCCTACCTATCATGAATGAGAGGATAGACTTGAAGGAAGGAAGCCAAAATGACAAGTGCTGTTGCATGCAAGTGCTTTTATTTGTATATATTGAAAACAATAATATGAAATAGTAAATGTATTGGGGAATATTGTTTTGTAATGATTTTGTTTCACAAATCAAATATACTTAAATTCCACACTTGGAATTTAACATCATGCCCATTGATCCCTCTGGTCTCCTGCAGATGATGATTTAAAAAAAAAAATCACCAAAGTCTCTTAATTCTGACCTGTCATTCCTTGGCTTATAGTTTAAATTGACAAGTCCTAACCTTTTTGGTATGTTTGTAAAATATTATTAAATGCAAAAAAGTACACTCCTGCGACGCCACACTTATGACTGTAAATGCACAAACATCAGGAAATTCATCTATGGTTCTCACAGCATCTGTAACCCTGCCTCTTTTTTGTTATATATTAATATATTCAGTGTGGTATGGTTCCCACGGTACCAAACTTTGCATTTCCTGATTTCTTTGTGTGTAAGATCAACTATATTGCTGCATAACACTTTTTTGGCATGTTTTCTTTTCGTTTTAATTCATGCCCTACTATTAGCAAAACGTATGCCCATTTTCTGCCCTCTACTTTTTGTGAGAGGAAAGTAGTATAATTTACATCATTGTACTAGAGAGACTAGGTGCATGAGGTAATATCTGTGTAATCTCAAAAACTTGTCTCTCTCACCAATAGAAGTTGGTCCAGTAATAGATTTACCTCCCCTGCCTTGTATTCTAGGACCAACACTGCTACAGTAACACTACAAACCACCATTGTTATGGTCACTGCTTAATTGCTCTTGTTTACTCTAGGCTGCACTTAGTTGGATTTTTCCTAAAGAGCCAATGTATGCAAACCAATAACTAGGGCCCTACCAAATTCACAGCCCATTTTGGTCAATTTCACCATCATAGAATTTTAAAAATAATTAATTTCATGATTTCAGCTATTTACCTCTGAAATGTCATGGTGTTGTAATTGTAGGGGTCCTGACCCATAAAGGAGTTTGTGGGGGGAGGTCACAAGGTTATTGTATGGGGGTTGTGATACTGCTACCCTGATTTCTGCTCTGCTGCTGGTGGCAGTGCTGCCTTCGGAGCTGAGCAGCTGGAGAGCAGCGGCTGCTGGCTAGGGAGCCCAGCTCTGAAGGCAGAGCAGCCACTAGTAGCAGTGCAGAAGTAAGAATGGCATGCTATGGTATTGCTATCCTTCTGCACTGCTGCCTACAGAGCTGGGCCCTCACTCAGCAGCCGCCACTCTCCGGCCACCCAGTTCTGAAGGCAGCAGCACAGCAGTAAGGGGGGCATGGTATGGCATTGCCACCCTTACTTCGCCAGCAGCAGTGCAGGCGAACTGCCTTCAGAGCTGGGTGTTTGCTTACAGCTGCCACTCTCCAGCCCCCCAGCTCTGAAGGCAGCACAGAAGTAAGGGTAACAATACTGCCACCCCCCCTAAAATAACCTTGTGACACCCCCCACCCCCGAAACTCCCTTTTGGTCAGGACCCCACAGTTTGAGAAACGCTGATCTCCCCTGTGAAATCTGTACAATATAGGGTAAAAGCACACAAAAGATAAGATTTCATGAAGGGAGACCAGATTTCACGGTCCGTAACGCATTTTTCATGGCCATGAATTTGGTAGGGCCCTACCAATAACTAAGCAAGGAAACTGCATTGTGATACTCACCCCCATTTCACTATTAGTGGTAGTTCCTCTGGGCACTGCTATGAAAGGGAAGTTGAGGGAGGATTTGATACACTAGTGTTGATGACCTGTTTTAAATAGGGAGAACTCGAAGGATCTGCTAAGTACCTGGACCAGCTGCATATGGCAGAGAATTACTTCCAGCAGTCTGTTATCAAGCCTAAAAGGTAAGAGTTACTGTAAACTGATATTGTTAATGTATGTATGTTCAATTAGATTTCATGGGATTTTACAGATGTGGGGGATTTTTTCTTTTAGCACTGTTGCTATGAGTCCAGGTGAAGAAATCTTGACCTTGCTACAGACGTTGTCCTTTAATTTGGATGAACTTGAAAAAGAAGCTGCTAGTCTTCCTCCTGAGGATGGTGAGTGAAGGTGGTGTCGTAGGAAATTAGGCACTTCTCTTTATATGACAAGTGGCTACAGAAGTTCAGTCTCCATGTATATTCAATTTCAGCCTTTGTGCTGAGACTGCCACAAGCTTTTTTGTGATCTTGCCTAGTGGAAAACTCTCTACTAGTTAGAACAACCAGTTTGTTTTGCGTAAGCCACCAAATATGAGCTGATCTGTTGATAAGATGTGATAAGATGTGTCAGAAGTATTTGTCAAGTAACCTTTTCAATCCCTTCATAGTTTTTCTCATTATCAAACATTTCAGTATTTCCATATAAAGTATTCAGGATTTACAATAAGTAGGCATTGTGTTAACATTTATCTTGCTGATCAATATTTCCTCCATTTTAAAGTTACAGCATTCCCAATTTGATCTTGTAGGTTGACAAATATGTTCCCTTTCTGTTATTTCAGATGATGGTTGGTTGGAGATCTCTCCGGATGATCTGGATCAGATCCTGAGTGAGGCATCAGGTAGAAATGAGTCCATTCCTCCCTCAAATGAGGAAGATCAGAAGTATGATTTGGCAGAGGTTACTGAAAGCATGAAGGCTTTTATATCTAAAGTCTCAACACATGAAGGAGCAGAAACTCCATGGTATTTGTTTAAATAATGGTGTATGTAGTGCATTGCCTTTTATGTTACAACCCTATTAGTAATGCTGCAATTCTGGTTAGGATTCAGCTTTTCAAACCAGCATAGTTAAGCTTGAGTGATTTGTTAAAGTCACTAGAATCCTGAAGCAGAATTACACTCTTAGTTTATATACTCTTTTATAACATGTTGAGCTGGTACCAGTAAAAATATCTGAAAGCTGTCTTATTTTCCAAAACTCTTACTTCGTTTTTTTGTTTGAATCCATTTTTCTTAATTTAGGTTCCTCATGCCCATCACCATAGTATCTGAACAACATTGGGGCTCTTTGGATTGTATACATCTGAGGATGGTTGTTTTCTTGTGTATTGTGAACTTTTCTGACTACAGAGGATTACTAAAAATGTCTCTAATCAGGCTGCACGTAGGCAAATTTATAACTTATGGCTATGTTGGGAGCGCCAGACCTCTTAAGATGAAGACAGTGCATTAGTATAATAACTTAGAATTCATAAAGGCAAACATTCCAACTAAGCAGTGCAGAACAGCAGTGTGTAACACCTGCTTTCTTATATATAACAAAAATGAGGAAGTGCTTCCCATTCCAAAACACAGCCCAAAGAGTGAAAAAAATCCTCACTGTTGGTGTTTCAGTATTTTCTCACTTGCTTATTTGACAGTAACACATCTGCTAAGTTTCTTGTTACACTGAGCAAGATATTCACTGTAAACATTAACAGCCACCTCTTACTTACAAGTAAGTATAAGTTGCAGTGGTAGTTCTCGAGTAACAGCGGTATTAGTCTGTATTCGCAAAAAGAAAAGGAGGACTTGTGGCACCTTAGAGACTAACCAATTTATTTGAGCATAAGCTTTCGTGAGCTACAGCTCACTTCATCGGATGCATAGTGGTGGTTCTGTTTCAGCATTATGGGTGTTGAGAATGTCTAGTACAGAGGTGGGCAAACTACGGCCCGCAGGCCAGATGTGGCCTGCGGGACCCTCCTGCCTGGCCCCTGAGCTCCTGGCCTGGAAGGCTAGCCCCCAGCCCCTCCCCTGCTGTTCTCCCTCCCCCGCAGCCTCAGCTCACTGCACCACTGGTGCAGTGCTCTGGGCAGCGGGGCTGTGAGCTCTTGCTGGGCAGCGCAGCTGCAGAGCTGCGGCCAGACCTAGTGCTCTGTGCTGTGCGGTGGTGTGGCTGGCTCCAGCCAGGCGGCACGGCTGACTGTCATGGCGCTCTGAGCAGCATGGCTGTAGTGCCACCAGCCACCGGTGCTCCAGGCAGCGCGGTAAGGAGGCAGGGATCGGGGAGGTTTGGGGTGGCGATCAGGGGGTGGGGGTGTGGATAGGGGTTGGGGCGGTCAGAGGGCAGGGAACGGGGGTTGACTGGGGGCATGGGTCCCAGGGGGGCAGTCAGGAAGGAGAGGGGGGATTGGATGGGGCGACAGGGAGCAGTCAGGGGCAGGGGGTCTGGAGGCGGTCAGGGGAGAGGGAGGGGTGGGTGGGGCAGGGGGCGGTCAGGGGACAGGGAACGGGGGGGTCGGATAGGGGGCGGTGGCCGGGCCATGCCTGGCTGTTTGGGGAGGCACAGCCGTCCCTAACCAGCCCTCCATACAATTTTGGAAACCCAGGGTGGCCCTCAGGCCAAAAAGTTTGCCCACTCCTGGTCTAGCAAGTCCTTACTTTTAAGAGCTTGAGAGTTGGCTATTTTGAGTGGACTATTGTGAAATTTTTTAATAGCTACATTAATATTGAGACTAGAAGCATAATCCTACCTATGAACAAATTCAGAGCCTTATCAGTTCCCACTCCCCTTATTTTTACCCACTTTAAAGTGTAAGAACTTGATTTTGATCACGTATGCAGATGTCTGACACGTGCAGAGAAGCAGTGTATTGTACTGCCAGTAGATCACCAGGCCAACACCCCAAACTTTTCACTCCTAATTCTGCCTGCCAAGGTTGATGCCAAATGTTCTTGCCCAAGTATACCACACCAGATGTACAAGAGAATTGATTTATGGAGTAATTGTTCTTAAATTTCAGGTCACCTGCTGAGGCCTGTGTCACCTTTGATGTTGACTCTTTTACAAATGCTTTAGACAGAATTTTAGGTGAGATCTAGTTTCTTTATTAACATTCTACTCTTGTTCCTGGCCATCCATATACATTGCATTGACTTGATTTGTTTATAGGCGCTGACTCAGAAGAGCTGGACTCTGATGATCTGGATGAGGAGGAGCAGTTTGAGTTCTTGGACAGCGATGAAGACTTGGATTCTGAAGCCCATGGTCAAGAGGAAAAGGCATTGCCAAATAAAATGATGGGAAGTCTCAGATCATACATGGATGAGATGGACTGTGAACTGACACACACCAATGTTGGTAAAAGCTTCGTCACCCCAAGGAAAGTGGTATGTATGTTTTTGGGTTTTGTAATTTATCTCCTTCCATGAAAGAGGAGGTAGGGAGTAGAATAATAATCTAAGCATACATGGCTGATGTTCCTGATCTCTGAGCATGTGCTCTTTCCAAAGAAAGATCCTATGTGCAAACAATGTGTGCTGTAGCTATACCACGAGACTGATTCCGTATATAAAAAACTAAACTTTTGACTTCCACAGTAGCTTCAAGTCCTGGCTTCATTTCTGCATTTTACTAGTACTACAAGCAGCTGTCTCATGATCTCTTGGAGCTATTGAAGTCCTAGATGACTTCCAGGTGAAACCCCAGGCAGGGCCAGTAATTTTCCATATCCTTCTCTTGTGACTTCTTCTGCATGATGATTCTGATAGTGTGATTGTTTGGTTCATGAACTCCTATCCTCCATGATTGGGTAGTACATACTGGACTTTAACTTGGCTTCTAAAGTATCTGCTTAACTCACTTGTGGTGGGTTTTTTTCCTCCACTGCTTGATTGTGAAGAGTAATTCTGGTAGTTTCATAGATCAGTCTGTGCCTTCCCTGCTGTCTTAGTCAGGAGCTTCTCCCACTATGGTTGCTTTTCATATACCACCAGCGATTGTCATAAAGAACCTACATGTAATCAAATATTTGTTTTCAAAATTTACTCTCTGTATGTGCTACAGGCTAGTTCTGCTAAAGGACCTCTGTCTCGAGATGCTGACTGTGCCTTAGAAGATGATTCTGATGCAGGAGATGCTGATTTGACACCTGTAGATGTAGACCTGAACCTAGTGACTAACCTGCTGGAATCATATAGTGCTCAAGCTGGACTTGCAGGACCTGCCTCTAACATCCTACAGAGTATGGGGGTGCATTTACCTGAAAATTCAGACCGTAGATGTATTAGCAGCACAGCAACAGATTAATCTGTTATCCTAGTTCAGAGGACAGTTTGTGCTTCTACTCTCATCCTGCAGAGTAGCAGTGGTATAGCAGACACTATGAACGGTTTCAGTACTAAACACTTCAATACATTTTACATGGCTTTAGATGTGTGTGCAAAATACTTAACTGATAAAGTCTGTCTGATCTCTAAAATGCAAAAAGTTACCTTGGGAATAAAGCAGAGTTTTCTCTTGTGCTAATATATTTTAGAAAAATTGTGAAGGTGGTTCTGATTTGAATGAAAATCTCCTATGTCTATTATAAAGCTGTATATCCAATATAAAGATCATAATCTAAGTGATACTGTCACTCTGGGAAGACTCCAAGTCTTGCTTGCTTTTTCTTTGCCACTCACAATTTTTTTTTGGCCCTTGTAGCCATTAATAAATGTTTTATTTTAGTGGCTAAAATATGGATGAGATGCAGACCCTCTTGAACTGCTGGCTGTGTCAAGAAGGATATAAAAGAGATCACACACCAGCAGTAGTACCCTCTTCTGTCGTCGTCTTTTTGCTGTTGATATCCACAAACATCCATCTACCCAACAAGCACCCACCCACCCACAGTTTCTAAAATGCAAAAGCTTCAGTGTAAGCAGTTTTGATGAGTAGTAGTGAAAACTATATAGATTTCTTCAAATAATGGAGAATTGTAGATTTACCAGCCTGGGTATTTTAATATATTTTTCTATAAGCATTTTTCTAATTTATTTAAATAAAGATCTAGAAAAGTATAACTTGGTTGCTGTAACTTTTTTTTCCTTTGAAGTTGCACTTATTTTTCTCAGGGCAGTATTGCAAATCCTCAGAATAAAAAGCATTTCTCAACATCACTGTATTTGAAAGAAAGCTCATGACCAAACTTGACTTTTGTTTGAACTACCCACTACCTCAAGGGACTGAAAAATGATTTTGTACCAACAGTATCTGTATGTGGGCCCAATCTAAACAAGTCTGTCTTGCTTTAATAAAAGTTTAATTGGAAGATACTCAACATTTCATTTCTATACTGAATTGAAAAACTTAAAATTACATCAGTTAAAACTATCTAGCAAACCATTTAAGTTATCCATATGAAGACTGTCTTATTCCTCTAGTTAATATTTCAAATAAATATATAAAAGGTTCCTCCTTCACTTACTTGCCAAGACTGATTCAGATTTCTGTGCAGTTTCCTTACCTATTAACATCAGGCACCTTAAGTGTAGGAAAAGCTCCATATTTTGCTTTGGAGATTAGTACGGTCAAACTCTCAAGGAAGCAGAAGCCTCAATACTGGTCCTAGCAGGCAAGTGAAGGCAAAACTGATTTTCTAAGTACTGTTCTTAAATACATCTGAAAATCGGAACATAGGTTTAGTCACTTGAAATTGCAACTAGATTTTTATTTAAAAATTCTTGTACAAAAATTCTGCCATTTTCTTGACGCTAAAGAAGAGATTAGCAACTAGTGTCTTGTACTGCTGATGTTGAATGTCACACCAGTATTCCAGCCACCACCAGTAGGAGGCTTATTAGATCTTTTATAAGGGAGGAAACGCTGTCCAGTTTCCAGACCAGGTGAGTTGAAAGTTAGGAAGGGAAATCTTTAAACCGTTTAAATTGTCGTACTTCCAGGGAAGTCACTGGCTGAGGCTCTGCCACAACCTTGCTGAGACACCTTGGCCTGTGTCTGTTTCCCCATTTGTAAAATGAATAGTTTGCTCACATTTGTAAAGTTTTATGGATCTCTGATAAGATACTGCAAGTGCCAGAATTTGACCATCTGTATAGGTACAAGGTGAAAAATATCCTAAATTATTAATGCGTAAAACAGCAAAACAGCAGCAATTTCTTCTACTCTCCTACTGCTGATTTTTGTCTTGATTATATCTGTCTTAGTTAAATCCCTATTATTAAGAATTTTATTTATTCCAACCATTTATATTTATCAACTTATCTCAGGGTGTTGTACAAATACCCACATTAGAATTCAGCATATAAAAATAGTTACATGCTATAATAAACATTGTCATCTTGCCTTTTTGACTGTTTTGAAGAATGTACTAAAACATTTTTGCTTTTAATTATAATAGGGTTTTTATAGTGAGTGAAGTCTGATGGTTTCAGAGTAACAGCCGTGTTAGTCTGTATTCGCAAAAAGAAAAGGAGTACTTGTGGCACCTTAGAGACTAACCAATTTATTTGAGCATGAGCTTTCGTGAGCTCATGCTCAAATAAATTGGTTAGTCTCTAAGGTGCCACAAGTACTCCTTTTCTTTTTGTGAAGTCTGATGGTATCCCAGTATGGTAATCAAGGGAGTAGGAACAGTGTTTCTTAACTTTTGCTGTCAAAGTTTCCAGCAAAACCTAATCTTGTTTTACTAGACCTCCATTTGTATGTGATAAAATTCCCTGGTTCAGGTGAGTATCCGCTTCTGTTGCGGAAGCGTTTATGTAGAACTTCTGACAATTTAACTTTTTTCTACTTGTGGCCTGAAGCCTGGGACAGAGCCTAGCATGAATGGATTAATTAGCTGCAAGCTTGCTATTTTAGGCAGGAAGATAAATAATGTATCTTCATTCCTCTTGATGTAGCACACACTCTAGCAGGATCATAACCAGCCTACAGTATTCTAATTCCTATGAAGGTGTCTAATCTTGGATAATAATTAAGTGATTCAGCTATTACGAAATTAAATTACCACCTAACTCACTGGAAACAAATGTGGGATCTCTTGCAGCAATGGAAGGGAAAATGAGCCTCTCTTTCTTAAGGCTTTATCTACTTGTCTGTGCATGCAGTTTCTCTCAAGTCACACTGCATCATCAGTACTTTTAGATCAAGTGTGAATCCTCTGTGGCTGGAGTGGGGCTTGGCCGAGTCTCCCTTTTTGAAAATCAAGAAAGCTTTTTTTTTTTCTTTGGGCTTTGGGCTGGCAGAGAGCAAAAAAATCCAGGTAGTCAAATGCCTTCAGCCACATATTTATCACTCTGAAGTCAAGATTTCAGAGGGGGAGGCCTGTACTACAGGAATCCCAACTGGAGCTGAAAGGCCAGCTGGCTAGAGAGGAGCATCCTGAACTCTTGGGAGCACAGAGCAACTTTAGCATCAAACACTATGGAGATGGGGCAGGATAGCAGCTTCCCCCCTCACCTTTGTCAGAAGGGTGGAGGAAGCAGTGCTGATTTTTAGCTTGCTGTGTTTGGTGGTCACCCAGCACCCAAATGAAGTCCCACTAAATAGTCCTTGGCAGCAGAGTAGAAGAGACAAAAGTTGAAAAGGCTGAGAGGCAGCAAGGTGTAGAGCTGTGGGAAGCTAAAAATTGCTGTGGCATTTGTGTAAATGTAAACATTCTTTAGTGACTTTGAAAAATGGACTTTGCGTGTTTATGCTCTTCTAATTAAAATTCATTTGGAAGTATTGTAAAAGCTGAACAGAGCACAACACAGATGCAGTCTCAGTACTTTTAGAGTACACTGGGTGTGAGGCCTCTTAAGATAGGCATATGTCTCTAGCAGACCATTCTAGGGCTTAATGACAAACATACATGGTAAATATATATTGTATATTTATAAAACTTGGAGAAAGAGCGTGAAGAAGTACACACCCTGTTTTGTCCTAAAAATAAATCCCCACAGGCTGCAGAAGTTGCAAAATACTTCCACATTTCTTTGACATACCAAAACATGTTTTTCCTTTTGAGTTTTGACATGTGGACTACACTGCAATTATGAGTTTCTCATCTCATCTGTCTGAGCCACTCCTTCTCTTCTTGTCGTTGCCTTGGGCTGCCCTGAGCTACTCACACTTTCCTCTGCCTCTCCATAATCAGTAGTCATGGTTTGAGTGGATGGGGGGGGGGGGGCGCGGGGGAGAGAGAGAGAGGTGTTGGAGGAGGCATCAAGAAGTTGATGCACCGAAGTAGAGTTCTGTGCACATGAGAAAAACAGGTTCCAGAGGCAGGCTAGAAAACAATAGAAAATGGAAATAAGAAGACAAGACTGATCTACACCCATTCTCTACCTCATTCCTAATTCCCCTGTATTCCAGCAAGGGAAAGAAAGGATGATGAGAGTAAGAGCCAGGAAGAGGGAACCCAGACACCACACATGCAGGGGAAGAATGGAAAACAAACCAGCAGAGCTATAGTAAATTACATTTTAAAAAAAGCTGGATGCCAGACTGTTACAACACAACAATGCGTGACTATAGAAAATGTGTAGCTAGCAGTGTTTGGCCAGGAGCAGGATCAATTGGTGAGAATTAAAAATGCACTTCTCCCTCCAGATGTCCATACTAATAGCCTTGGAACTGTGGGCATCTGTGCATTTTCCCAAGAACTCAACCAAGTAAGCAGAAGGTGAAGCCACCCTGAATTCTTCCAGTTTAATTACCAGCAAATCAGAAATCCAGGTAACTCCATTATTAGGCTATTAGTCTGCCTGCCCAAGGCTATGCTTCAGTGGGTCTCCCAGAGGGTGATAACCTGCTATTCCACCAGTACAAGGGGAGCACGTATCTAGCCAAACCCGTGAACCTTGTGACTGGACTCTCTGCTCCACAGAAATGCTCCGTAGTTAAGCAATGCATGGAGTTAAGAGTGATACCCCGTGAACTGAGACGGAAATGTAGTTCCTAAGGCTCTCAGTGATTTCTATTACCCTTGAGTCATGGAGGCTCTTCCAGAATATCAAGCAAGTTAAAGCTTTATGCAGGTTTTGTTCCTCTGCTGTTTATCATCAAATCTTGCTCCCTGGGGATGAAACGCTGTAGAGGCAATGTGCTTGGCACTGAGGGAGGACCTTGTAATACTTTTTGCTGCTAAGTCCAATATGAACAAATGTAGCAGCAAAGGAAATCAAGGGTATTTTTGTATGAAGATGAGCATAATGGGAGACTTGATGGGGCAGGGGAGCAATAGAAGGAGGGAACTTAATGAAATTTGCACTCCCACTATTCCCACACTTCATCAAAAAATGCAAGAGCAGCACTAGGACCAACACTGACAGGCCCTAAATGGAATCCTACCTAGTCCTCTGTCAAAAAGAGTGAGGCTCTATTGTGTGACAGCAGAGATGTCTAAGGGGTAAAACAGAGGAAAATGAGTGGAATCCTTTATTCCAAGAGGACTCGAGGAAAAACGTGGTAGGGCTTGACCATTCTGATGTCTATCATGCAGGCTTGTAGCTGGTTTGATGACACGCTGGTTTGGGCTTTTGGGGTTTTTTTAGATTTACTGGAACTTATGGTATTGTGTCTAATTGATGACTCTTTGTGTATCAGAGTTGCTGGGGCTTATCCAAATATGCGTCTGTGCCCCAGGTGTACCTGAATATAAGATAGTTTATGAGCCATTCTGGCTGGGTCACCACTGTGAGAACTTGTCCTCACTTGTTTTTCCTGCTAAAATAAAGGCTTGATAGACTGTGCCTAAGCAGGCGTGGAAGCCTGCAGCTTAATCCACTCCTGAATCAGTTGGTGGGCTATGGCCCACTTGGGTGGCAGACAAAGTGAAAAGCTGCCATCCTCCTGTTTCAAAGGCTTAGGCTCCCGTCCGAATGCTTCCATTATCTCCTCCAGGCTGAACCAGCTGGCTGCTTCCAACTCCAGTTTGTTCACGCTGATCTGGAAAGGATTCAAAATGTACAAAGGACTTAAATGGCTTTAAAAGCAGCAACCTCGGACTTCATAATTCCTGTATCTACAGGACTTTCTGGCAAAAAAGGCTAATGAACTCTGGGTTCCAATGTATTCTGTGAGGCTGCTCAGTGGCTTATGTGAAATGAATTAGTAGTATTTGGCTAGCACTAGGTCTTCGCATCATACCTGTTCCTGGGGTGGCAGTCTCCACAAAGGGGCTAAGGCCTCAATGGAAATGGAGACTGAACTACTCAGCCACGAAGCAGGCTTCCAAAACAATGACAGCTTTTATACTTTAAATATCTATTATGAGACAATGCATTGACCACTAGTTGCCAATAAATTAAAAAATTGCCACTAACAGAATCTATTGCCCGCTAATATTTTGTGGGCTTTGGTTTCCTTTGATGTAACAATTAGCCAGTACACACTATTCCATTACCTTGCTTGTAATAGTGGTGCTGGTGGATGAACAAGGAACTTTAGCAATAGGAAATCAAATCAGAGCTTGCCTCATCTGCAGAGGGTGGATCTAGAGTACAGTGGTGTTTGGATCTGGATGTTGGTTCATACACATTGCAGCACAAAATACACCGTGTTTTTGAAACAGAAAAGGAGTATTTTCAAGCTTTTAAAAGGATCCCACACTCACTTCAGTAGAACTCATTGAAAGTTGCATTTAAAAGGATTTGACAATGCAGCAGTTACGTGGACTGGGAAAGGAGATTCACCAAGCAAGAAAGGTAATAAAATCTTGGGGGCTGCTCACCTTGGTCTGTTGTGGCTGCACCATGGCATGACAAGCTATCATTAGGGAGCTGTTGGGAAAGGGCCAGTGCTAAGAAGCAGAATACCACAGAGACTCCACCTCCAATCCCACCTCTTCTGCCACCTCCCGTCGGACTGTCTCCTCCAGAGTCTCACCTGGAAACACTCAAGTTAGTCAGGGACAGCCTCCCCATCAGGTAAGATAATGCTGGCAGGTTTTCCCCAGGATAGGAAAGTATCCCTTGTGCCACATAAAAATGGGTGGGATTTTAGGAATTCTTAGGAATTTTATGTTTGACTTCCCAAGTAGTATAAGTCTCTGTAAGATGAGTCATTCTGAAATCACTTTAGCATCAGGCCACAATAACAAATCCATCAACTATCTTTAGTCCCCTTCAAATTTGCTTTTTGGATACCTCTCCTAGGCACCAAAGACATTCAAATAGTAAGGTGGTGGGGGCCATATAAGTATATACTGTAGACAGAAAGAATAAGCTACTCTGACCTTCTTTCATTTTTAAAGCCACTTTCTCTCTCACTCACTAAAAGCACCACACTTTTTCTTGTAAGTTCCCCAACACACCCACTTCCACTAGCCCAGAAAAAAGATGTTAGAAGGAGAGTTCTTGGATTTAACTCAAAGATCTCATACGTGGATATGAGCACAGACAGTGCCCTGTTGCTGAATCCCATGATTTTACCCGTTACAGCGCCTTTTCTTTTTCAGATAAACACAAGCAATTTTACACTTCAGCTGGATGAGCAAAGCTGCTCTAGTAACATCCCTCCCCTTTTTCCAGAACATTACCTCTGGGCATGAGCTCCACTGAATGGGGGGAGCTACACGTCTGTAACTGGTTCCCAGACTCAAGTCTCCCACCATGCAGCACACAATCCTGTTATCAAACACAGCGTTATGCATTTGAGTGCAAAACAGTCGGTCAGAAGCTTCCTTACCCACATCACAGAAGCCTGCCAGAGCACTGTACATCCCCTTTGGGAATGACGCCTGTCGGGCAAGAAGGCACCGGCTCCCATCAGACACCAAAGTGATAACCACTGGGGACATCTAGACAACATACCAAACAGCAAAGCAACTAGGAATCAGAGTTCAGACAAGCTGATTGTTACATGAAAACTCGAGTAAGTGAGAACACAGACTATTGCTATTGCTTTTTCTAGAAGATTTCAGGGGACATTGGACAAATAATAAAGAAAAAGTACACAACTAAATAGCAAGCTCTTGCTCTTGAGTTTCACAAATTCCCTCTTATTAAGTCCAACAACTTTGGCTAGTCACTGCTGTGATCATGTGTCAGTTGTCCCACCATTCAGATGCTAACCTGTGGGTAATAAATTATTCCATTGGTACGGCAAACACGCTTGCTGCCAGCTAGGTTCTTCTGGGTAGGCTGCCCAGTTTTGCTACAGTACTGATGGGTGTCATGCCAACGAAGAAGGGCCTGAGCCTATAAACACCAAAACATAAATACCGTCAGTTAACATCAGAACATAGGGCTCATTCAGTGCAGTCATGCCATTCTCCCTGAGCGATACTTTGCCATCCTTTTCCAGTCATGCATCCTTGTGGATCAAATCACAGTTCATCAGGTCAGGCAGCCCTGAAAGTGCACATGAAATTAAGGAGCTGCTTTGAAAAGTGGCTGTAGCCACACAATGTTTCAAGCTCCTCATTTTGAATTTAAATTCCCATCCCTTTCAGCATGTCTAGGAGAGAAGAAGAAAAAGAAGTTGCTGTGTTTTGGGATTGAATAGTAACAATAACTGGAATTGAACCATGCCTTGAAGTAATGCCGAGACCAGATCTGTTTCTTGCTGTATAGCACATGTACCACAACTCTTTCAAAAAGGGGAATGATGAGCTATTTCTATTTATGGGCTAATGGACCTGATTTTAGCACACCTGCTTTTTGACGGGGCTTCCAAAAATAAATTAGGGTATCTGCAGAGTAATGGCTCAAAAAGGAGCAGTTTTAAAAGGAGAACAACACAATGAGAAAACCACTTTTTCCTCCTTCAAACCCCTTCTTTGCATTAACTTCTGCTGGGATGCATACAGAAAACTGCCCCCTGATAGTGGTGAGGCAGGTGACAAGTTGTGATTACTGTGACTATTGTTACTGACTGGTTTGTTACATTTACAAAGTGGGCAGAGAGTTAGTCCATGTTAAATCAGCATATTATTACTGTTATTCTTTCCTCTTTCCCCAGCCACTCACTTCTCTGTTTCATCCACCTGTTACATCTTGTCTTTCAGACAGAGGCTGCCATTTAATATGTGTTTGTACAGTGTCTGGCACAATGTCTCACAAACTGGTGGGGCTCCTAGGTACTGCCACAATATACATAAAATAATAAACTAATGATTGCAAGCGGGAGATCTGGTGCAAGCAATCACAATTTCTATACGTGAAATATCCTATATCATACCGAGGACAACAAGGGTGCATCTTTCCCATCTAGTTGAAAGAAAGCCTTCCGTAACTCAGTAAATGACCCCTTCAATTCAGATTCAATGACAGATTTCTCCAAGGATCCTGGAATTGAATAAATCTGTGGGAATCAGAAATTTCAGTTACCACCCCTACCCCACACCCCTCTTTGTTCCTATTAAGAGTATAAAATCTCTGAACATTTCCATAGAGCTGCTGATGACAGAATCATGTTAGTATGGAAATGACATTACATCAACCATAATACAGTCCCCAAAAGTTGGGAACTACAAACATACCAACTTTACTAAAAACAAAGAAAGAAGTAATACCATTATATAAAAATTCCATAAAGTGGCTCCCGTGAAGTCACAGTACTTCCCATCAAGGATGAGTGAGGACTTCCTTCAGAAGCAACTTCTCAACCATCGAGGACTAAGCACGCTGCCTAAACAGCATCTCCATCAGTGTGCCTGGGCTTCCTTTACTTGCAGATTTAAGTGAACAAATATAGCAGCCAATGGCTGAGACATAGATGGAGGCGTAATTCTAACCTAGATCCAGGGCAAAGTATGCCATGCATTCATCTGAACAGCCAATCAGCACTGAGTCCTCTATCATCTGTTCATTCTGTTTGAACTTCCCCAGCATGCTTTTCATTTCTAAACAAGAGAGGAAAAGGGAGGAGAAAGCTGTGATAAACTTACACTAAAAAACAACAGCTTAATATTTAAGGCTCCTACAGCCCAGGCCAATGGAACTAGGCCACATCACAGAAGGGATTTCCTATGTCTTGTGGAAAAGGTGTGAGACTGGGCAAACACCTTGAAATAGCTGACTCACGGTGCTGTTGACAACTATCCCCTGAAGTGCGGAGAGTAGTAACCCATTACACCTTCCCATCCAAGGGAAAAGCCTCAAGACAAAGCTCACATGTGGGGAAGGTATGTGGTGGTTCTAGAATGAAAGGAGTCAGGTGGAAATTGAGAATCCAGTTTATTCACCAGCTTTTGGACCATGATTGTGCAGAGCAAGAAGAGCATACAGTCTAGTGCTCGGGGACCTACAATGTGCCTCTCCCCTACAATTATTTGTGTCTCAGAATGTATTGTATTTCCCACAGAGAAACCTTCCCAGGTTATACCAAATACCCTCCACCTTCCTTGTCAACTTTATATCTCACTTACAAAGGAAATGGCTTCAAAGGAAATGGCCACACATATTTAAACCAGATTAAAAATATTGTCTCTAAATAAATATTAGTAAACGGATTAGACCTGTGTAGATACCATTTATACTTACAAAGAATTAGTTCATGTCCATGTGCCAGGGCTTTAGATGGTAATCCTAAACACAGTTATTTGATGTTAATAAATAATACCCGGAACATAAAGTGGAGAACACACTCCCATATGGCTTAATAGATTTCCTGATTCTTCATCATGATCAGTCTGAGATAAAAGGACAAAGCTCTGAGATCTTTACAACATACATGGTATCAACTAAAATCTGGTTAGTGGAAGAAACTTGGGTGTACATCATTTTGGCTGGTAAATCTATGAAGATGTTTACTACTGACCATCAGCTTACCTGCTACACTTATCTGTGGTGCCAAGTACTTGCTCCCAACTTTCTTAAGGAATGGAGAGAGATTGTGAAAGAGGTAGAATGTTCCTGAGTTCTGGGCTTTCCTACAAATGCCATCATCTTCCTTTAGCTCAAACAAGTATCTGCAGTTGTGAAAGAATCAGGAAGATCATTGCAAGACCAAGCCTAGATCAGGAATGATACACTCACTATGAACAGAGAAATGGAACAGAATACATGGTATAGTATCTTTCATATTCCAGATATTTCCAAAGCTTTGCAGAGCAAGATGCTAGTTGTTGGTGGGTAGTGACTGTACAGGTGAAGGCAAAACAATCATGCACTCACCTCACAAGAAGCCTTGAATGTTGGACACTATTTTCAAACACACTATAACCCAGCCCCAAACATATGTCCTCTATTTTATATACACAATAATTTCTGTGAAGAAATAGAATAGATGTCTTTCTACCTCACAAAGGTGCTTGGAGCCCTGAGGATCCTACTCGTCATTTGTATTGTATTTCCCCACTTTTGAAGGCTCTAAGTGATGTTTGACTGTCTTTACAAACAAGGAAGGCTGGGTATGTCTACTCTTACGTCAGTAAACACAGCTCCTAATTTGGATGACTGAATCATTAAGCAATATGAGACTCTCCCTGTCCTGCTGATTCAGGAAGTAAAGATGAAGCTCAAATCTTGAAAAAAGGCACTCCATGTTGGACTGCATCTACACTAGGGAAATGAATCATAGTTGACAACGGGTAACAGAAATTGCTATGCTCAAACTGTTTGAAGTGGTACTGAAAACTGTTGCTGAGCTGTTGATCAAGTTCAAGGAATATTTGAGAAACCTCACTGCTAGCATGCTTTCCAACAATAGGGATTGACTTCAGTTTACCTGACTTCAGCAGTTTTCAGCACTATTGGAAGGGAGCTGGGCCTTTCGACACCTGTTGTGTAGTCAGAGCTGTGAAGTGCACTGTGTAATCACTGGACTATAGGATTAACCCCAGATGCAGAATTTTAACAAGGACACATATGGAACATTGGATACATGAGCACCAACTTCTGGTCTTCCTGCTCTGTAACGCAAATAAGATAAGAACTTACCGCATTTTTCTAACATAGGTAGAATGTAACCTGCACCACAGAGAGGAAGTTCTTCTGTATACACCTTGATAAATCATAGCTCTCATCAGAACCTGAGAGAAGCTGCCTCTGACCAAAACAAAAGCACAGCATGCAGTGTAATGAATTTCCATGAATGGGTTCTGTTTAAAAAGGGATAATGTCCCAATGTAAAAAGAAATATATCTCTCTTCTACAGAGACCATAGGATGTTGAGGGCACACTTGCTAAAATATTGTTCAATTTGGCCTTGGGCTTCGTCCACTCCCCAGGAACCTCATTTTCCGAACTCAGTTTTATACACTTTTCAAAGGAAGTTCCAACATAGCTCAGTTTTTATATATTTATATATATATTTATTGTTTGTGTCCGTCAAGAAGGTCTTGTAGAAATTGCTGTAAACAAAGATTAAATTGTGCTGTCCTAATGTGTGTGTCTCTGTGATTAAGGATAATAAAGTTAATTACTATGTTGTCTGTTTTCTAAAGAAAGCTATTCCAGCTCATCAAACTGAACATCCGAATACAACAGCCAGAAAATCTACTGGAAATGCAATAATGACCGTGAAGAATTAAAGACAAAACATCAGGTGCAGAAGAGAACTCTCCAAGTTAGAAAGAAGACAGCAGTTGCAGCTGCATCAGTCTCTCTAGGAAGTTGATGATTTTGTGCAACGCTTTTAGCTGAGGCAAATACATAATCTACTCTGCCCTCAACTCCAAAATGTCAGGAAGACAACTACCCAGAAGGCAATGTTATCTATAGTATCTTTTCTGACGAACTGATGAACAGTAATTCTTAATTAATTATTAATATTTGGCTCTTATACAGCACTTCCTAACCATAGATCTCAAAGCATTTTACAAAGGAAGTTAAGTACTACTAGCCTCATTCAGGGGTGCTGGAAGTAGGGGTGCTGCCATCCCCTGGCTGGAAGTGGTTTCCACTATATAAGGAGTTTATAGTTCGGTGCAATGGCTCTCAGCACCCCCACTATAAAAATTGTTCCAGTACTCCAGCCTCATTTTACAGATGGAGAAATTTAATCAAAGGAAAAGAAGATTCCGTGGATACTCCATGCAATTCTACACTAGCCATTATGGAAAGTACTCTGTTCCTGACACTTTATCCACAGAAATGGGAACTTATAAAAATATTGCAAAACTGCATACATGATTATGACATGAAATTACTGAAAGAGCTTAATTGTCTCAATGATCAGATTTGAATGGGATCTGAGGTGTCAGGTTAAAAATTATGTGGCTCTAGCAGGAACCAGTCTTTGATCTTTGTTTCTCCATCCCTACTACTCCCAGATCAGTTGGGATTCTTTTTTTTCCCCCGGTGTAATTCTGGACAAACTGATTGTAGACTGAGAGTTGGGAAAAAATTTGGATAGATCCTGGCAACCAGCAAGGCATTTCTGTTTTATTCCTTTTCCTGGTTTGGATGCTATGGAGCAGCACTGTCTCCTCCTGATTCTACCACCAGATGTATGTTCATCGAAGTACCAGGCAATTTTCATCCCTGGGATACCTTCACTGACTTCAGTGGAGTCACAGCAAGGTTGAATTTTGGCCATCCTTTTTAAGGACCTTCCTCCAGCCCTTATATAAGAACTTTTTTTCAGTACTAACGAAGTTTTTTTAAATGGAAAATAATTCCCCTTATTTTAACAAAATTAATTTGGAAGCACTGTGAGCTCTGTACATGGTATCATTACTTGCAGGATTCTATGAAACGGAACATTTTGATAGTCTAGTCAAGGGGTGGGCAAACTTTTTGGCATCAGGGCCACATCGGGGTTCCGAAACAATATGGCGGGACGGGTGGGGAAGGCTGTGCCTCCCCAAACAGCCTGGCCCCCACCGCCTATCTGCTCCCTTCCACTTCCTGCCCCCTGACTGCCCCCCTCACGGCCCCCGACCCATCCAACCCCCCCCCTTCTTGTCCCCTAACCGCCCCTCCGGGACCTCACCCCCTATCCAACTCCCCCCGCGCCCTGTCTCCTGACTGCCCCAACCCCTATCCACACCCCCACCCCTTGACAGGCCTCCCGGGACTCCCACGCCTATCCAACCCCCCTGCTCCCCGTTACTTGACCACCTCCCCCGGACCCTCCGCCCCATCCAACTGCCCCCTGCTCCTTGTCCCCTGACTGCCCCCCCGGGACTCCCTGCGCCTTATCCAACCCCCCCCTTTACCATGCCGCTCAGAGCACCAGGACTGGCAGCTGCGCCGCCCGGCGGGAGCCAGCCACACTGCTGCGCAGCCCAGAGCACCGGGACAGGCCGGCGGCTCTCGCAGCCCCGCCGCCCAGAGCTCTGGCGGCACCGCGAGCTGAGGCTGCGGGGCAGGGGGGACAGCAAAGGAGGAGCCCGGGGCTCGCCTCTCCAGCCGGGAGCTCAAGGGCCAGGCGGGATACTGCCATAGTTTGCCCACCTTTGATCTAGTCTGTGAAAATCCCAAACACAGCATAAAGTTTAAGGGCAGATCAGTGTAGGAGTTAACAGAAAACTCTGTACTTTGCTCTAGAACGGGCAGCTGGGAGAGGGTTCAGAATCTGCCTGCAGAGGGAGAGAGTCTCGGGATGAATCATAGAATATCAGGGTTGGAAGGGACCTCAGGAGATCATCTAGTCCAACCCCCTGCTCAAAGCAGGACCAGTCCCCAATGTTTGCCCCAGATCCCTAAATGGCCCCCTTGAGGACTGAACTCACAACCCTGGGTTTAGCAGGCCAATGCGCAAACCAGGGCAAAAACTCCTTCTTATAATAATAACATGCAAAATCGGGAGATGAGGAGCCTTTAACTCCTTAATTCCTTGGCGCCCCAAGAAGCACGGTTTGTATTTAGCAATAATGAATTCAGGCGCTCTCATGCACAGTCAGAGCTGCCACCCTGTCAATCCTGTCTATGTTGCGTGCACCCTGAGTAGGTGGGTGTCAGCCAATGAAAGTCCACCCATTTCTGGAACTTACTGTAGTCAGTGCAGAAGGAATGCTACCTCGGAGAGCCGGAAGTGCCTCGTAAAAGCCACACGCTGACCCACAGGATGTGAAAGGAAATGCAGCGGGTCTGTGACTCGGCTCCACGTTTTTCAGAATGCCTTTCCCCACAGGGAGCTCTGGGAAGTGTAGTTCCACAAAGACTGCTTCAGAAGCCCCTCGCACTGTGGAGGCTGTGTTTGACAGGTCACTGTACAATTGCTCTTATTTTTCTTAACTCTTTGCATTAGTGGTGCTTTCTTGTAGTGAATTATTGATTTTCTACTAACAGTTCATTAAATCAGAGAACCAACTCGCTAGATGCCCCCAAAATAAACATGTAACAGGCAACAGCGATGCTAGTGCTGTGTTTTGATCTATTTTTATAGAACCTAGTAGTATTTTTTGCAAGCTTTCTCTTTTTTTATGTCTGAAATGTGGGGAAACTATTTTAATGAGTAAGCTTAAGGATCTGAATCCTCCCTATGCCCTTAATAAAGACAAATGTGTAAATATCAATATGCATGTGACAGGTTTCAGAGTAGTAGCCCGTGTTAGTCAGTGTCCGCAAAAAGAACAGGAGGACTTGTGGCACCTTAGAGACTAACAAATTTATTTGAGCATAAGCTTTCGTGAGCTACAGCTCATGTGGTTTGCAGTGTTGGTGTAACTGTGTTGGTCCCAGAATATTAGAGCGACAAGGTGGGTGAGGTAATGTCTTTTGTCGAACTTCTGCTGGTGAGACAGACAAGCTTTGGAGGCCCCACAGACCTCCACTTCAGGTCTGGGAAATGTATTCAGGGTGTCACAGCTAACACATATTTCAAGGGACCTTTCAAGGGGAAGTGATCCCTTGAAATATGTGTTTAATTACTTCTGCTAAACAATCTGTTCCACCTCGTATTTAGCTGCGACACTCTGAGTACATTTCCTGGACCTGAAGAAGAGCTCTGTGGAAGCTGGAAAACTTGTCTCTCTTACCAAAAGAAATTGGTCCAATAAAAGATATTACTTCAGGCCCCTTCTCTCTTTGTGCAGGGGAGGGAGGAAAGGAGATTGACAGATCTGTATAGTTTCAAAGCACTCAAGACTATGTTTGAAATTGCAAGCACACAACTGTGATTAGAAAGTGAACTTTGTCAAGTGAGATGTCAATATAATTAAAGAGACAATCTTTTTCCTGCATTTATAATTGAACCAGAAAAGTGATTCTTCTCCAGTGGTGAAAAACATCAGTTCTGGGCTGAGATCTCCATTTAGCATGAAGAGTATCTTTATAACTGTATAACAATAAATGTGATTTACAAAGAATATTGATAGGTTTCAGAGTAGCAACCGTGTCAGTCTGTATTTGCAAAAAGAAAAGGCGTACTTGTGGCACCTTAGAGACTAACAAATTTATCTGAGCATAAGCTTTTGTGAGCTACAGCTCACTTCATCAGATGCATTCAGTGAAAAGAATATTGACAGACACTTATTTATTTTGTCATGAATTAAGATACTATAATAAGGAATTCCAGACATTTAATTAGAGAGCATAGGTCATAAAAACAACAAATGAGATACTTAGGGAAAACAGCACACTTGTTACTAGAGTGATGTACAATTATGTTACATTTAATTATGTTTGACTGTTGTTACTTGTGTGCTTTCTGAAATAGAGCAAACCCTCAACATATTAATCCACTAAGCTAACTGGATTAATTTAGAAAACAAAACAAACAAATCTTTTCTTAACAAGATAAAGGATTGAAGTATAATCTTTATGGAAAATGCCCATCCTGCTGTTAATATATATATATATATATATATATATATATATATATATATATTTTTTTTTTACCATGTCTGCACTAGGGTGACCAGATAGCAACTGTGAAAAATCAGGACGGGGGTGGGGAGTTTATGTAAAAAAAAAAGCCCCAAATATCAGGACTGTCCCAATAAAATCAGGACATCTGGTCACCCTAATCTGCACTGATATATGAAATTTGTTGCATTGCATAGCCTGGAAAATTATTTTCTGCACCACAATAGCCAGGTAGCTGGTTTTCAAAATCATGCAGCCATTCTCATCATATAATTCATTAAAGATGATAAGTGGTGCCAATCGCTTTGGCATGTAGATGCTTTATTACATGTAAATGTTATGGGGCAGATCCTCAGTTGGTATAAACTGTTAGACATAGCTCCATCAATGCAGCTACGCAGAATGCAGCTGAGGGGCTGCACCTACATTAGGGTGGCTACTCATGCATTCCTAGAACACTAGACATTCCAGTACTTCAGGGAGTGGCCTGGGCTTGCCCTGTCAGCATGACCCGCCATGCCAATGTGACCTCACACACGGTGTGTGCAAGGTAATGCCCGGAGAATGGCACACTCTTCAAAATGACATCCCCCATCCAATACCAGACATATCCATGTCCAATTTTATTTCAAAACCTGATGGAGGACAAACCACCCCAAAAAGAGGACTGTCCAGTGTCAAATCTGATGAATGGCCTGCCTAACCTATGTATTACATTAAATTCCTCATTCCATGTGTCAGTGGTAATCCCATCAGCTAAGTAAAGGCTTGTCTAAATAAATAAATTTCACACAGATTTCTGAAGCTTGATATGTCTGAGCTTTGGCAGGCCTCCAGAGGAAGTGAGCTCCAGAGGTTTAGGCTTTCCTCTGAGAATACCTTGGTGCTGGATCACAGGCTCAGCACCTGACTTTTAGGTGCCTAGAAAATTACAGGAACAATACTGCAAGCCACAAAACCTGATTTAGGCACCTAGGTTCCTATGCAATGAATTGGGGCAGTGTAGGCACCTTAGAATGCAATCTATAAAAACCAGCACTGTAGGCAGGGAGCTGCCTAAACAAGCCAAAGGGACATACTGATGTGGTCTAAGCCCCACACCTCTCTTGGAGATAGGTGCCTAAATCCTGGCTGCAGAGACATGCCTATTTCTATTTAGCAATTCATAAATGGGAACCCATCTCCTGTAGTCAGGTGGCTTAAGTGCCTAAGTAGGTTCTTACAGGCAGGGGTGTGTGCAGGAATTTAAATTTAACCCCTCTGGGGGAGGGGGAGAAGCCTCAGAAGCTTGCTGCCCCTCCTTCCCCCCCCCAGCCCCTGGAGGAGCTCAATTTTCCCTCCCTCCAGCCTGCCCTGGCCCCACCCCAAGCTCAATCTTCCCTCCCAGCCCTGGCCCTGGGCAAGAGCTCAATCTTCCCTGCCTCTGCAGCCCCAGGGCCAGAGAAGTTCTGGGCCCCCACTAATTATTGGGGTGCATGCCCCTCCTTGCAGGAAAGAATTAGGTACTGCTTTGGACCACGCGAACCAGCTGGATGAGGAAGTAGTGGTGGTGCCATCAGCTAGCTTGTAATTGTTAGTCCAATGAATTGAGCACTCACCTGGGATATAGCAAACCCAAGTTCAATTCCCCTATTATCTGTCCCCCTGCCTGATGGGGAGAAAGGATTTGAACTTTCAGGAGGATGTGCTAACTACTGAATTATGGGATGTTCTGATGTGGAGGGCTCCTTCAATCTCTTTTGTTGAAGCTGTTCCACTGTGGATAAATATTGAAAGAGTAATTGGAGCAGGGGCACTGGATCTCCTACGTAGGTACCCTCACCACCAGACTATAGAACCATTCTCTTGTTCTTTCTTTCTAACCCACTGACTGTTTCACTGTGCATAAATACTTAAATAGTCATTGGGCTGAGCAAGAGAAAGTGAGAATTACTCTGTAACCTGGTGGTTAGAGCACCCACCTCGTGGGTGGGAGACCGAGAAGCCAGTGTCCCTGATTAAATTGCTTTTTTATTATTCATCCTGTCAGGAATAAAGACCTGCAGCTGAGCATGGGACTAGCCAGCTGAGTCTCCTGGCAAACTAATGAGCCCAGGTAAGCTACAGTAGAACCACCTGATTGACCAACCTGCCTGATGGGCTGAGGGGAACCAGCAGGCATGTTCTTAAGCCCAGCAGCAGCAATTTGCTGGGTATTAGATGTTTATGCTAGTAGTTACAATTGTGCTTGCCTTGTTCTAGCCCTGCTTGTCTTCTGGTTCTGACCACACAAGTCTCAGTTGCTGAGGTATCCACAGTGGAAGAAAATCAATAAGAGGGAGCCCCCATAACAGACTATCTCAGCTTTGTGGTTAGAGTACTCTCCTGAGAGCTGGGAGACATCTGTTCAACTTTTCTCCCCATCAGGCAGAAATGGAGGAATTGAACTAGGGTCTCACCTCCCAAGTGAGTGTTCTATGGCTGTGCTGTAAGGTGGGCTCCATTTGCTTGTTAGTGGCCTCTTACCCCACCCACCAGAGCAGACCCTACATGTGAGATAGGTGAGTGACCACCCATCTTCCCCTAGTTTGTGGATTGTTCTGGGGTTTAGCTGGGAGATAGACGTCCAGATGCTAAAAAGAGCAACAGTGCATCTGCCCAGAGGCAGAAACTGAGTTACTGAGTGAACTTTATCCTGAAAATCTGGGCACTGAGCGAGTTTAGATGCCAATAGTGTTTGGTGGGAGTTCTGTGGATTGCAGTAGTGCCCAAATCTTGGGTTTAGGTGCTTAAGGACCTTTGTAGCACGGGGCCTGATTACTAAGGCTGAGCCAAAAGCCCTCGTCCTGCAAATATCTGGACACATGCTTATTTTTATCCCATGATTAGTCTCATTCAGTTGAACTACTGAAAGCAAGAGAACAAGCTTCTTGGGTCTGTTTCTTTTAAAATTGATTTAACAGGGAGCAACGAGAAACACTGCTTTCTGTAGGTGACTAGTTGGCTGTTGATTAACTGATGAATTGAAAAAGAAAAAATGGATGAAGAGTGAAAGCAGGATAGGCCCTGCTATTAAGAGAAGTCTGTTGATTGTATTGTGGAGGAGGGGACATTTGCATGTTAGGCTGTTGTTTCACTGGGTGATTCAAGATGATGAAAACACTGGGATAGGAAATATCTGAGGACCCTACGCAGTTTCTTGTTTAATGGCAATGTTGTGTGAACCAAAAAACATTTGGGAGACACATTGTGGTAGTTGTGATAATCAAGGATATGATTAGTTTTCCCATGTGGATGTTGCTGTTAGGGTAAGATCACACATTTCAAAAGCTTTCCAACATTACGTTGTAAAAAATGCTTATCTGCATGAATGATTCATGACAGACTGGCAAGCCAAAGAAATCATTGACACCTTACCCTTAGACTGTCTGGATATAAATGAGGAAGAGATTGACTGCAGTAATTGAGAGAGGGGATTATTCCACTCTATTCAGCACTGGTGAGGCAATATCTGGAGTATTGCATCCAATTTTGGGCCCTGAACTCCAGAAAGGATGTGGACAAATTGGAGAGAATCCAGTGGAGGGCACTGCAAATGATTAGGGGGCTGGGCACATGACTTATGAGGAGAGGCTGAGGGAACTGGGCTTATTTAGACTGCAGAAGAGAAGAGTGAGGGGCGATTTGATAGCAGCCTTCAACTACCTGAAGGGGGGTTCCAAAGAGGATGGAGCTAGGCTGTTCTCAGTGGTGGCAGATGACAAAACAAGGAGCAACGGTCTCCAGTTGCAGTGGGGGAGGTCTAGGTTGGATATTAGGAAAAACTATTTCACTAGGGTGGTGGTGAAGCACTGGAATGGGTTACTTAGGGAGCTGGTGGATTCTCCATCTGTAGAGGTTTTTAAGACCTGGCTTGACACAGGCCTGGCTGGGATGATTTAGTTGGGGTTGGTTCTGCTTTGAGCAGGGGGTTGGACTGGATGACCTCCTGAGGTCTTTTCCAACCCTAATCTTCTATGAACTAGTGTAGGTGGGGAAAAAGAGTGGTTCTATTTCTTACAAATCCTTTGGTTTCTATTAATGGTTGAACTGGTAACATGGCATATTGCTTTATATAGACAAAATAACAGAACGTAACGACTGACCTTTACAAATAACTGCAGTGATTATTTGCTTTAAATATATAATCTAGCAATCAGCTTGATAAATTTGTTCTAGAAACTAACATAGTGAAACTTCAGAAAACCTCTTGATAGAAAATTTTCTTTACTAGGAAGAGTTCCTCCAGAACAAGGTTGAGGCACCATGGCCTTACTATTTTTATGGGGTACCCATAGTCAGCTAGTCACTGAGACTGCCAGTCTAATCAACTTTTTATATAAACACCTGTCTGTTAGGATCTGGACAAAAAAGACAAATTTTCTTTATAGATAAATTTTAACATTAAAAATGACCAAGCTCTTCTTCTACTGCTAACATTGTGATTGGCTGACAGAAAGTAGTGAGCCAAGTTCTGCTCAATTATATCCATGCAGTCAGACTTTGGACCAGCCTAGCTCCATCAGCTGCTTTTACTGCATGTGCAGGGATTCTTTCTCTAATACTTTCTAGGCTGCCTAGCTCTTGGGTACCTAAGCATCCTTCATTCCTTACCTCATGAGAGAAGCTTGAATTGGCCAGGATGTTGAGATTTCAGCAATCATTGAAATCATGTTCTTTCTTTATGTAATGACACAAAATATCTTGAACATTTAATTGAATTGTGTCAGGGGTTGAAGTTTCCCATCTCTCTGCTAAAAATCTCAAACGTATTACAAAAAGAAAAGGAGGACTTGTGGCACCTTAGAGACTAACAAATTTATTTGAGCATAAGCTTTCGTGACCTACAGCTCACTTCATCGGATATATTCGATCACGAAAGCTTATGCTCAAATAAATTTGTTAGTCTCTAAGGTGCCACAAGTCCTCCTTTTCTTTTTGCAAATACAGACTAACACGGCTGCTACTCTGAAACGTATTACAGTCAATGATACAAAACTAGAGCCCTTCCTGAGGAAGCTGACCATCCATAACAAGAAAAGTAACTGAATCTGGCTTACAGAATAGCACAAAAATAACAAGTATGACATGGAATCTAAACTCTAGCCAACCAGTTCAAATTTGGCTCGGCCTCATTGCAGTCAGAAATCGCTGCAAGCAGATGTTTGATCAGTCACTCATTGGAAGTTAGTTTTATTTTTTGGAGGGAGAGGGAAGCCTTATCCAGATCCTAATAGACAGGTGTCTATATAAAAAGTTTATTACTCTGGCAGTCTCAGTGACTAGCTGACTTTGGCAATGTCTACACTACGAAATTAGGTCGAATTTATAGAAGTCAATTTTTTAGAAATCGATTTTATACAGTTGATTGTGTGTGTCCCCACTTAAGACCATTAAGTTGGCAGAGTGCGTCGACAGTACTGAGGCTAGCGTTGACTTCCGGAGCGTTGCACTGTGGGTAGCTATCCCACAGTTCCCGCAGTCTCCGCCGCGCATTGGAATTCTGGGTGGAGATCCCAATGCCTGATGGGGCAAAAACCATTGTCGCAGGTGGTTCTGGGTACATGTCGTCAGGCCCGCCCTCCCTCCCTCCGTGAAAGCAATGGCAGACAATCGTTTCGTGCCTTTTTTCCCGGGTTACCCATGCAGATGCCATACCACAGCAAGCATGGAGCCCGCTCAGCTCACCGTCACCATACATCTCCTGGGTGCTGGCAGACATGGGACTGCATTGCTACACAGCAGCAGCTCACTGCCGTGGGGCAGCAGATGGTGCATTACGACTGGTAGCCATCCTCGTTGTCTCCTGGGTGCTCTTGGCCGGCCTTGGTGAGGTCGGTCGGGGTGCCTGGGCAGACATGGGTGCTCCTGGCAAATCTCAGTGAGGTCTGTCAGGGGCACCTGGACATAAATGGGAGTGACTCAGGTCATTCTCTTCTTTAAGTTTGTCTAATGGAGATTCAGTCCTGCCTGGAATATTGGCAGAGGGATAGCTCAGTGGTCTGAGCGTTGCCCCGCTAAACCCAGACCTGTGAGTTCAATTCTTGTGGGGGTCATTCTGCCTTAGGCTGCTCTCCGAGCCAGCAGCACCGAGAGCACCCAGGGGATGATGACGGCTAGCAGTTGTACTGCACCGTCTGCTGCCAGCCTACCGCTTGCTCCTCCCTCTGTGAAAGCAACTGCCGACAATCGTTTCGCGCCTTTTTCCGTGCGGGCGCCATATTGCTGTCAGCATCGTCATCCGCCCACCACTTCTGCTGCCATTCTGCTCTTCTGCAAACGCCATACCATGGCAAGCATGGAGCCTGCTCAGATCACTGTGCCAGTTATGACCGTTCTAAACACCACGTGCATTATCCAGCAGTATATGCAGAACCAGTACCTGCAAAAGCAGGTGAGTAGGCGACGGCAGCACGGTGAGGAGAGTGATGAAGACATGGACACAGACTTCTCTCAAAGTATGGGCCCTGGCAATGTGGACATCATGGTGGTAATGGGGCAGGTTCATGCCGTGGAACACCGATTCTGGGCCTGGGAAACAAGCACAGACTGGTGGGACCGCATAGTGTTGCAGGTCTTGGATGATTCCCAACGGCTGTGAAACTTTCGCATGCGTAAGGGCACTTTCATGGAACTTTGACTTGCTTTCCCCTGCCCTGAAGCGCAAGAATACCAAGATGAGAGCAGCTCACAAGCGAGTGGCGATAGCCCTGTGGAAGCTTGCAATGTCAGACAGCTACCGGTCAGTCGGGAATCAATTTGGAGTGGGCAAATCTACTGTGGGGGCTGCTGTGATCCAAGTAGCCAACGCAATCACTGAGCTGCTACTCTCAAGGGTAGTGACTCTGGGAAATGTGCAGGTCATAGTGGATGGCTTTGTTGCAATGGGATTCCCTACCTGTGGTGGGCCGATAGATGGAACCCATATCCCTATCTTGGCACCGGAGCACCAAGGCAGCGAGTACATAAACCGAAAGGGGTACTTTTCCATGGTGCTGCAAGCACTGGTGGATCACAAGGGACGTTTCACCAACATCAACGTGGGATGGCCAGGAAAGATACATGACGCTCGCATCTTCAGTAACTCTGGTCTGTTTCAACAGGTGCAGCAAGGGACTTTCTTCCCAGACCAGCAAATAATCTTTGGGGATGTTGAAATGCCTATAGTTATCCTTGGGGACGCAGCCTACCCCTTAATGCCATGGCTCATGAAGCCATACGCAGGCAGCCTGGACATTAGTCAGGAGCTGTTCAACTATAGGCTGAGCAAGTGCAGAATGGTGGTAGAATGTGCATTTGGACATTTAAAAGTGCGCTGGCGCAGTTTACTGACTCGGTTAGACCTCAGCAAAACCAGTATTCCCATTGTTATTACTGCTTGCTGTGCGCTCCACAATATCTGTGAGAGTAAGGGGGAGATGTTTATGGTGGGGTGGGAGGTTGAGGCAAATCGCCTGGCCGCGCAGCCAGACACCAGGATGGTTAGAGTACAGGAGGGCACATTGCGCATCAGAGAAGCTTTGAAAACCAGTTTCATGACTGGCCAAGCTACAGTGTGAGAGTTCTGTTTGTTTCTCCTTGGTGAAAACCCACGCCCCTTGATTCACTCTACTTCCCTGTAAGCTAACCACCCTCCCCTCCCCCCTTCGATCACTGCTTGCAGAGGCAATAAAGTCATTGTTGCTTCAAATTCATGCGTTCTTTATTTATTCATCACGCAAATAGGGGGGTAACTGCCAAGGTAGCCCGGGAGGGGTGAGGGAGGACAAGGCCACACTGCACTTTGAAACTTATTGAATGCCAGCTTTCTGTTGCTTGGGCAGTCCTCTGGGGTGGAGTGGTTGTGTGCCTGGAGGCCCCTCCCCCCCGCATTCTTGGGCATCTGGGTGAGGAGGCTATGAAACTTGGAAAGGAGGGCGATTGGTTACACAGGGGCTGTAGCGGGGGTCTGTGCTCATGCTGCCTTTCCTGCACCTCAACCATATGCTGGAGCATATCAGTTTGATCGATCCTCCAGGAGCCTCAGCATTGACTCCTGCCTTCTGTCAGCAAGCTGACCCCATCTATCATCTTCAACCTACCACCTGTCCTTGCATTCATATTGTGCTTTCCTGGACTCTAACATTGTCTGCCTCCACACATTCTGCTGGGCTCTTTCAGTGTGGGAGGACTGCATGAGCTCAGAAAACTTTTCATCATGAGTGTGTTTTTTTTCACCTTCTAATCTTCGCTAGGCTCTGGGATGGAGATGATAGGGGGAGCGTTGAAACATTTGCAGCTGTGGGAGGGGGGAAAAAAGGGAGAGTAGAAGTTAAAGACACATTTTAGAGAACAATGCTCATAACATTACTGTTAACGTTACATAGCACATGTGCATTTGGTACAAGGTTGCATTTTGCTTCTTATATTGAGGGTCTGCTGGTTTGGTGTGAGTTATCACACACGCAGGGTTGGCGGGCAACAGAATTCGGCTTGCAGGCAGCCATGGTAAGCCACAGTCTTTTGGCTTCTTTAACCTTCATAAAGTGGGAATGGTTTCAAACAGCAGCACCCTCATTTCCCATACCAAACAGCCATTGGGTTGGCCATTTAAAATGGGTTGGCAATTTAAAAGGAGGGGCTGCGGTTTTCGGGTTAAAGTGCAGCACAAACTCAACTAAACCCGCCGCACACACACCAATTCTCTGGGATGATCACTTCACCCCTCCTCACACTGCGTGGCTAACAGGGGGGAAGATTTCTGTTCAGCCACAGGCAGACAGCCCAGCAGGAACAGCCACCTTTGAATGTCCCCTTAATAAAATTCCCCTATTTCAACAAAGTAACCATGAATGATATCACTCTTCTGAGGATAACACAGAGAGATAAAGAATGGATGTTGCTTGAATGCCAGGAAACACCAGGACCACACGCTGCCATGCTTTCTTATGCAATGACTCCAGACTACGTGATACTGGCCTGGTGGTAAAGTGTCCTACCATGGAGGATGGAATAAGGCTGCCCTCTCCAGAAACCTTTTGCAAAGGCTTTGGGAGTACATCCAGGAGAGCTTTATGGAGATGTCCCTGGAGGATTTCCGCTCCATTCCTGGACACGTTAACAGACTTTTCCAGTACAAGGTTGGTACAAGGTTGCATTTTGCTTCTTATATTGAGGGTCTGCTGGTTTGGACCATAAATTAATCATTAAACATGCTTGCTTTTAAACCATGTATTATATTTACAAAGGTACACCTTCTCCGCCTGGTGGGTCCGGGACCCTGCCTTGGGTGGGTTCGGGGGATACTGGCTCCAGGTCCAGGGTGAGAAACAGTTCCTGGCTCTCCGGGAAAATGGTTTCTCTGCTTGCTTGCTGTGCGCTATCTTCAACCTCCTCCTCCTCATCATCTTCCTCATCCCCAAAATGTTGTGTGATGATCCATTGATGGAGTCAAAGCACAGGGGTGGGGTAGTGGTGGCTGCACCCCCTAGAATGGCATGCAGCTCATCATAGAAGTGGCATGTCTGGGGCTTTGACCCCAAGCAGCCGTTTGCGCCTCTGGTTTTTTGGTAGGCTTGCCTGAGCTCCTTAAGTTTCAAGCAGCACTGTTGCGGGTCCCTGTTATAGCCCTTGGAGATTTTTTCAAATTTTTGAGCATTTCGTCTTTTGGAACGGAGTTCTGATAGCACGGATTCGTCTCCCCATACAGCGATCAGATCCCGTACCTCCCGTTTGGTCCATGCTGGAGCTCTTTTGTGATTCTGGGACTCCATCATGGAGTTTTGTTTTGTTTTTAATAGGACCAACATCCTGTGGAGAGTTGTACTAAGTCATATTTCTACTCCTCTTCCCCTTATTTACATCTTTATTTTAGTGCATGGTTACACCACTCTTTCTCCCCCCAATCATAAAGTCAACGCACATTTGTAATCCTTGATTTCATTCCTTTTATTCTGGTATTTAAATAATACCCTTATGAGTGGCTCAGAGTATTTCATGAGCAAAGGTGACACTCTGCTTTGTTTCTGAAATCTGAGAAAGATGTGGGAAAGCAATGAGACAGCCTTTTGGATGTCCGTCTCCTTATGAAACTTTTTCTTGACTTTACTGTTCCATTCTTGGGTGATCTCTCCCCTACATTTTATTACCACTCTTTATTTTGACTTGCTTGTTCAATACCTTGTTCCCAAGAGGACACAGACATGTTTTCTAATCCTTTAATCATTCTTGTATCTTTTCTCTGAACCCTCTCCTATTTACCAAAACCCTTCTTGAATTGTCCAGAGCTGGACAAAGTATTCCGGTAGCAGTTGCACCACTGCCAAATACACCGGTAAAATAACCTCGCTACTTGTATTCAATATTCAACTGTTCACATCTCCAAGAATTGCACTACTCCTTTGGGGCATTAGGCATCAGCAAGGTAAGAGCGATGACCTATACATCCTGATAAAGGATACCTGATATGAGGGAAACATTGAGGTATTATCAATAGTTGCTTCTGGCAAACTACAGCCATTATGAAAGACACCAGACTACAGTATGTACCAAAGATTTAATGACTCCCAGTGAATGCTTCCAACAAGTAGTGGCCAAAAGTGTCTCAGAACTTTGTTTTTAAAATGAAAAATGGCTTTTGACTACATTTTTTTTCTGTGAAAGTTTCTATCTTTATCTAAAATGTCTGGTTTTTGTCAAAGCATTTGGGTTTTCTGATTGAGAAATTTTGTATTTGACATTTTTATCCTGCCAAAAAATTAAATTACCATGTGAGCTCTATCCCATTCTATTTGCAGTGATCTTATTGCTGCTGGGAAAGGAGTATAGGGCACAGGACTGTGAGAACCGAATGAGGGTTGTATGAATACTCATGCAACATGATCCTCTCTAAAGCCCATAGTTAGTTACCTAAACTCAACATATTGGATATAAGGAGCTTTTGGTCATGTGAGCTGGAGCATATCTTTTCATGGTAGGTAGGTAGGTACCTCCAGTGCTTAATTTGTGCCAGGACTGATCCTGATTCCCTGGTGCCTCCAGGCTGGGCAGTTCATAGCCCCAGTACCATGGGTGGGGTGTATAAGAGGCTGTGGGAGGCCTCCCCCAAAAGGACTAGCCATGCAGGAGAACAAATGCCATAGATGCTATGCAGATCACCTCCTTGTGGAGGCATGCTTGCTCACTGCCTTTGGAGTTTCAGAGTAACAGCCCAGTTCGTCTGTATTCGCAAAAAGAAAAGGAGTACTTGTGGCACCTTAGAGACTAACCAATTTATTTGAGCATAAATTTCGTGGAGTGCCAGAAACAGTGCTACCTAGACATGGGGGGGGGGGCATGAGCAGTGAGGGGCTTCAGGGGAAGAGGCAGAGTGGGGAGGGACCTGAGTACAGGCACCAATATCCCCCCCCGCACCTTCTGGGGAGTGTCTGGGGCTGAAGCCTTCCCCAACAGAAGATTCACGCAGTGCCTGCGCCCAGCACCTCAAGCCTTGCTCTGTCAATTATGAAAGTAAAAAAATTGCTTGAGCCCCAGCAACTGAAAGCACTCGATGCCTCTGTCTACTTTGGGTGGAGAGCCTGCCTCAGTTTCTCTCCATCCTGCCCCCACGGTAAATCCTAACTCTTCTCTCGTGGGCCTGCGCTAGGGGAGAGGGCACAATCAGGGGCTGGTAAGGGGCGTTGCGGTAAGGGGCGTGGGGGGGGAGGGGTATGCAGCTGCCAGGGGACCATGCAATTTGCCCACTGTTCCAGCCCGAGGCGCGCACGTAGCCACGCCCCCGAACAAGCCACGCCCACATAGTTTGCAGGGTGACCGCCCCCCACAGGCTGCTGCGCTTGCGCAGGGCGCTGCTGCTGTGCTCGAGCTCACGTAGACGCAGCGTGGCCAGCAGCTGTGGGTCCCCCCCACATCGGCGGGCGGAGCGACACGGGCCCGGCCGATATAAAGATTCCGAAGAGGCCCAGGCGGCTCTTGGGCTGCGCCACACGCCAGGTCCTACCGTGTCTACCGGCGGCTCGGCGCGGCGCGGCGCAGGGAGAGCGGGGCCCGTGTCCCAGCAGGAGCAGCCAGCAGCCGCCTTCCCGCAGGTGAGGCGCCGCCCGACCTGCAGCCCCGCCCCGCCCCCGCGGCGTGAGGGGAGCCGCGGGCGGCCTGACCCCGCCGAGGCGGCCTTTCTGGGGAGTCTCTTCCCTTGGGGCCGCGGCTGCTTTTCCCTCCCGCCTCTCGCCTGTTGTCGTCAGGAGCCTGCTCCACCCGCGTGGGGGTTCTGCGGCGGGCCGGACCCGCCGGGTGGCGGGGGGTGTGTGTGTTAAAAGCGGCGGGAGCTCGCGGGCCCCGAGAGAACCTGTGCGGTCCGGAGCGGGTCCGAGGGTCTTTTCTGGCCGTGAGCCGCGCCAGCAGCCCCTCTCGGGCCCAGCTGGAAGGGGTGGGGGGGGGTCCAGGCAGATGAAGTCATCCACCCACTTTAGGAGCTCCGTCCTCCTGCTGATCCCGAATCTCCTTTCCGTGAAGGAAGCATATCTGCGTATTGATCAGGATACGCACGTGTTTGCTACTTCTGAAATGGGATCAGACTTCTCTAGTCAAGTGCAGTTATGGAATGGATTTTCCATCCATATTCTTAGTCTGTGCCCATTGTCATGGCACCAGAGCGCATATTAGCTATGTTTGTTTAAACAAGAATACTGTAGCTGGAGGCTACACACATGGGTTTTCCTTGTAACTCCTGATTTCCAGTCTTCAGCAGACTGAATTGCATTGGGGCTGTTTAAAGCAGTTTCTTTAAATTAGAAGGGGAAAAAACTTGTAATAAGTTTTCGGGCTAATTTTATTTGTGCATCAGATGCTAGGAATATGTTTTTAATGCTGAGCTCTGTAGAGTGATCTCTGCAAGCAGTGGAAAAGACATGAGAATCAAGAATTAGTTGTCGCAAGCAAAGTTTATATCCTTTGGTACAAAACTTTGATTTTCTAGTTTATTTTAGAGGTGTAGATCTTTTTTGAGATTCCCATTGGAAAGAAATTTGGAGAGATGAAATGTCCATTACGTGAGTGGGGGAGGGGGTGATACGTGGCAGTAGCATTCTTTCACTAACCATTTGCTTGCTTTATAAACTTCTGGAAAGAAGTTTATTTCATTTTCTCCTATTTACAGTTAGTGTTTCATAAAATGAATAAAGAGCATGCAATTTAATCAAAAATATACAGATGTGAAAAACCTGACATTACACAAATCCCATTACTTTCTTCTAATTTTTGGTCACTATTTTTTCAGAGAAAGAGGTTACTCCAAGCTACTTGTGATTTTATCTGGAACTGCTAGTCTAAGCAGTTCTTATTTTGAGAAGTTGAAAGTTGCATTACCCTCTCAGTTAGCTGAGACTAAACAGAATTTTAAATGTACTTTTGTTCTTACAAAACTCAGTTTAACGGACTTGAGTTATGTACATAACTGTTAAAAGCAAAATATAAATGAGATTTTAAATTGAACTAGATTTAATTGTAGCTTATGTTTAAGTGGGAATATGAGTTGTAGACGATGATTGGGTCAGCAGAAGCTTTGCATACATCATAACTTTTTTTTTATCTTGTGGCAAGCAGTTTAATTGCTAGAGGCTTGGTAAATTTATTTTCACATTTAAGATCCTGAAAAAGACCACTTCGTGCATTCTGACCTTAACTTTGTAATGCAGTACTTTCCAAACTAGCATTGGACATAGGTTACACTAGAGACAATTTTTTTTTCTGCCTGTAAGGCTGGGTCTACACTATGAACCTTACAGCTGCACAGCTCCTGCTAGCTACTCTTAGCTGGCGGGGGAGAGCTTGCAGGTATGTCACTATAGCTTACACGCTTACTACCACGATGGAAGAATTCTATCATCGACCTGGCTGCATGTACAGTGGGGGTTAGGTTGGCCTAATGACATCGCACAGGGTGTGAAGTTTTTCATAGCTCTGAGCAAAGTTTTTAGGTTGACCCAAGTTTTAGGTGTAGACCAGGCTGTAATGTAAGCTGGAGTGAAGGCAAAAGAAAATATCAGACTAGATGTACCTTTTTAGTAATACTGTTGTATGAATATAGGAAAATTCAGAAGCAAATTACTGTACTAACCCAGCTAAACATGACAGAGAAACCCCCTGATGTTTGTTTATAGTAAACATATCAAATGTTTTACAGATAATTTTCTTAATGTCCAGTTGTGAGCTGGTGGGTGGCCTAATAGGCTTGTGCATTGCTGTGAAGGAGCCCTGTGTTCCTTTCCAGCTCACTCCATTCGTTTGGGGCTGGGAGTCTGCAGAAGGAATGTCAGTCTCAAGCAAATAGTTTGTTCTGCACTGCTTGCTATGAATCCCTTTGGCAAATGAGGTTCTACCTATATATTAGAGATTTCCACTAGTGTAGTTACATCAATACAAACTCCCTGCATAGCTGTAATGCACTGCATAGCTTTGAAGTGGGGCTTACACCTGTGTTAATAATCGGATCCTACACTGGATCAAGGTAATTGCACCATCATAAGCAATGCTCTTACATCTTTGTCCTCACCCATAACTATTTCACATTTGGGGACAATGTATACCTTCAAATCAGCGGCACTGCTATGGGTACCCGCGTGGCCCCACAGTATGCCAACATTTTTATGGCTGACTTAGAACAACGCTTCCTCAGGTCTCATCCCCTAATGCCTCTACTCTGCTTGTGGTATATTGATGACATCTTTGTCATCTGGACCCATGGAAAAGAAGCCCTTGAGGAATTCTACCATGATTTCAACAATTTCCATCCCACCATCAACCTCAGCCTGGACCAGTCCACACAAGAGATCCACTTCCTGGACACTACGGTGCTGATAAGCGATGGTCACATAAACACCACCCTATACCGGAAACCTACTGACCGCTATTCCTACCTACATGCCTCCAGCTTTCACCCAGACCACACCACACAATCCATTGTCTACAGCCAAGCTCTACGATACAACTGCATTTGCTCCAACCCCTCAGACAGAGACAAACACCTACAAGATCTCTATCAAGCATTCTTACAACTACAGTACCCACCTGCTGAAGTGAAGAAACAGATGGACAGAGCCAGAAGAGTACCCAGAAGTCACCTATTACAGGACAAGCTCAACAAAGAAAATAACAGAACGCCACTAGCCATCACCTTCAGCCCCCAACTAAAACTTCTCCAACACATCATCAGGGATCTACAACCTATCCTGAAGGACAACCTATCACTCTCACAAATCTTGGGAGACAGGCCAGTCCTTGCCTACAGACAGCCCCCCAACCTGAAGCAAATACTCACCAGCAACCACACAACAGAACCACTAACCCAGGAACCTATCCTTGCAACAAAGCCCGTTGCCAACTGTGCCCACATACCTATTCAGGGGACACCATCATAGGGCCTAATCACATCAGCCACACTATCGGAGGCTCGTTCACTTGCACATCTACCAATGTGATATATGCCATCATGTGCCAGCAATGCCCCTCTGCCATGTACATTGGTCAAACTGGACAGTCTCTACATAAAAGAATAAATGGACACAAATCAGATGTCAAGAATTATAACATTCATAAACCAGTCGAAGAACACTTCGGTCTCTCTGGTCACTCGATTACAGACCTAAAAGTCGCAATATTACAACAAAAAGACTTCAAAAACAGACTCCAATGAGAGACTGCTGAATTGGAATTAATTTGCAAATTGGATACAATTAACTTAGGCTTGAATAGAGACTGGGAGTGGTTGAGTCATTACACAAAGTAAAACTATTTCCCCTTGTTTATTTCCCCCCTCCACCTCCCCCCAGATGTTCTTGTTAACTGCTGGAAATGGGCCACCTTGATTATCACTACAAAGGGTTTTCTCTCCTCCCCCCAACTCTCCTGCTGGTAATAGCTCATCTTAAGTGATCACTCTCCTTACAGTGTGCATGATAAACACCCATTTTTTCATGTTCTGTGTGTATATAAATCTCCTCACTGTATTTTCCACTGAATGCATCCGATGAAGTGAGCTGTAGCTCACGAAAGCTTATGCTCAAATAAATTGGTTAGTCTCTAAGGTGGCACAAGTTGTCCTTTTCTTTTTGCGAATACAGACTAACACGGCTGCTACTCTGAAATCTGCTCTTACACCTGTGTAGTGTAGCTACATTAGGGGTTTGCATTGGTGTAACTAATATAGACAGGGTGTAAATCTTACTCCTGGGGGAATTCTGTGCCAAAACATGAAAAATTATGCACACAATATTTTAAAATTCTGCAAATTTTATTTGTCAAAATAACACTATATAATCACTCCAGTTTCAGTTGTTTTTGGTAATTTATTTCAAAATACCTATTGGCAAGTATGTTTGTAACGAATAAGACATACACACAGATTCCCCCAGGAGCAGAGAGTTAGAAACCAGAGTTCCTGTTTCTCTGTCCTTTCCCTTCCAGAGCCCAGTCATGGGGGCCCCCCGCCTAGAGACACTCCCTCTCCCCCCCAGAGCCCAGCTTTGGGGCTTCCCTGGCCCAGACACACTCACCTCTTACTCCCCTCAGGGTAGCTCTGTAGGGCCCCCGTCCCAGCCCACACACTCTCACTTCCTACCCTCCTAGAGCCCAGGGATCCAGAGGGAGAAACCGCCTGATGCTGGTCCTGGGCTTGCACAGAGTTTCCTGTGTGTTGTCGTGTCCTTTTAGGGCATGCTGGGAACTGCAGCTGCCAGGAACCCTCCAGCTCCCTCGTCCTCCCCTCTGGCGCTGTCTTCTATTTGCAATCTGGGCTCTGCTGGGTCCAGCGGCCACTAGTGGCAGCCAGGAGCTCTGCAGACCATTTCTGGGGGAGGGGAGGAAGGAAATTCTGCACACACAACACTAATTTCCGCAAAATGCATTGTGCAGTGGCACAGAATTCCCCCAGGAGTACCTGCAACTCTGCATCTAGCCATGAGGGTGTGCCCTAGAGTTAAGGATGCCTGAGGGGGTGTGAGTGGCTGGTCTGGGCAGGGGGAACTTGAATTTTTGTCTGTATTGTTACAGACATACTTGCTGATATTTATTTTGAAATAAATTGCCAAAATAATTGAAACTGGCATGATTATATAGTGTTGTTTTGACAAATAAAATTTGCAGAATTTAAAAATATTGTGTACATAATTTTTTGGCACAGAATTCCACTGGGAGTAGTTGCAGGAAACTTGGCCTCTAGCACTCCCTCCTGGTGGCCACTTTCCCAGCCATGGTGATCCCTCTCAGACAGTCTCTTACCCAGACTCCTGCACTGGATCTTTTTGGCTCAACCCTGTGGCAGAGTTCTGTAACAGTTCAGTTTGCTTCTGGGGTTCAGGACTAAACAAAAGGTCCTTTACCAGTTCTGAGCTCAACTCCAAACTGCAAGTGTTTTTTGCTATTCCTGTATTTGACTCCAGTTCCCTTACCCATGCAGACCCTGGATCAGGACTCCTCTCTGTCAGAGAGACCGGTCTCCTCTACAGTCTTTTTCCAGCTGTGTTCTTTCAGGGCACGTTAGATCAACTTATTACTGTGGTGGTTCATGCCCAGACTACCCTCGTTCTGTCAGTAGTGTGTGTCCTTACCAGGAGGGCTTCCACTGACTTAAGAGGGGCAGTGTGGGGGGAGCTCCACATGAAACTCTGCGCCGGGAGCCTGGCTCCCTGCCACTGGGGTCTAGCGGTCCCCCAGGGCTTCCTGCTGCTGCTAAGGATGTAAGCTGCCTTATGTTGACCGAAGTCTATCATGTAGACCAAGCCTCAGTCTACTTATATGGCTTAGCTCCGCCTCTTTTATCCAGGATGTGGTTAGATCCCCCCCCCCCAATAAAAAAAAAATTGGAGCATGACTATATGGGTCCCTTGCCTTGCTGATGATGGTAGTTAAGCCCAGTCACAGACTGCATCCGTGCTCAGACTTGTACTGCCTATGAAGCTGAACAATATTGTCTCATAGTTTACTTGTGCTCCCCTGTCAGTTTATATCCGGGTGGATTGATTTAAATCAAAGCGATTTTAAATAACTGATTTTAATGATGATTTGAATCAGCAAACGGGAAATATTGATTTAAAATAATCAATTCTAATCAAGTTTTGCATTTGTACTTTTTGGTTGTTTTCCTATTGAAAAATTCTCATTGGTTGGTAACCATTTTAGATTTGCAACTAAACGTAGCCTTTACACTAAATTTGGTTGTTGTTTTTGCTAACTGGGAAGAGACACTATGTCCGGACTAATTTATTTAAGCAATTATATAGGTGTTTTTGTTTTTTGGTGCTTTGTGTCATGCTCTACTTGAATGGAAATTCAATTAAATGCACAAACCCAACATTTTAATTTTTTTAAATTAAATTACCTTAAGTGTGCTGGATATGTAAGGAAAAATAATTACAATTTTTTAAATTAAAAACTAATTTATTAAATAAACTACTACCTGTTAGGGAATTGAAGTGAGTTTTTTTTTTTTTGTCACCATGTCCTTCAAGATTTTAGAACTAGTAGATTTCATCCTCTCCTCACTAGTTTTTATTCGTAGATTGGAAAAGGAAAACAAACTTTCCTGCTTTTTCGATTGGTTTCTTAACTTCTGAATGAACTCGTCCTTGCACTGAGCTAACTGAATAAACTGAAATGAAAATCTGGTTTAGAATTGCAGCAAACTGATTCCAGGTGCTTAGTCAGGGGCTTCCACCAGTTCACCAGGTCTGACTTTTTTTAAAACAAAGCAGCAAACATGTACAGTTCAGTATTTTTTTTATTTAATTTGAATGCTTTTAATATAATAAATTTAGATCTTAACATAATTGTCAATTTTAAATTTACTTTTAAAGTGTTTAAAACTCCTGTATTTAAATTAAATAAAAACACATTTAAAACTCTTTATCCATCCTGGTCTCTATCTGTTGTTCGTTGTCAGAATTAGACTGTAAGTCCCTTGGGGAAAGACTGTCTTTTTTGTTCTGTGTTTGTACAATGCCTTGCACAATGGGATCACAGTCTATGACTAGAGCCACTAGGTAGGTTCTACAATAATCAGTTTTAATTCATATCTCTTGTTGTTTATCATTTGATTTTAGTTATTTTTGTGCAAGTCTGTGTGTAGACATTTCTGTTTCAAAATTGGAAGTAGCTAGAGTTAATTTTAATTAAAGTTGGTCAATTACCAACTTTAACTAAAATAGTTTAAGCTACTTTAATTCCAAAATAGCATGCATACATACTTGCACAGAAATAACCAAATTAGTTTTAATTCACACTTCTTATTTCAGTATAATTTTGTGTGTAGACCAGCCTGGAGTAGAGATGAGAATATTTTTTAAAAAACAAAACAAAAAAAACAGCCCCTCATCTCTTCATAGAACTGGAAGGGACCTCAAGAAGTTGTGTAGTCCAGTTCCCTGCACTCAGGTATTCTCTCTGACAAGTGTTTGTCCAGCCTGCTCTTAAAAATCCCCAATGACGGAGATTCCACAACCTCCCTAGGCAATTTATTCCAGTGCTTAACCACTCTGACGGTTTTTAGGAAGTTTTTGTCCAACCTAAACCGCCCTTGCTGCAATTTAAACCTATTGCTTCTTGTCCTATCCTCAGAGGTTAAGAAGAACAATTTTTCTCCCTCCTCCTTCTAACAATCTTTTATGTACTTGAAAACTTATCATGCCCCCTCTGTCTTCTCTTCTCCAGACTAAACAAATGCAATTTTTTCAATCTTCCCTCATAGATCATGTTTTCTAGACCTTTAATCACTTTGTTGCTCTTCTTTGGACTTTCTCCAATTTGTCCACATCTTTCCTGAAATGTGGCACCCAGAACTGGACACAATACTCCAGTTGAGGAGTAATCAGTGCAGAGTAGAGCAGAATAATTACTTCTCGTGTCTTGCTTACAATACTCCTGCTAATACATCCCAGAATGATGTTTACTTTTTTGCAACAGTGTTACACTGTTGACTCATATTTAGTTTGTGATCCACTATGACCCCCAAATCCCTTTCTGCAGTACTACTTCGTAGGCAGTCATTTCCCATTTTGTATGTGTACAACTGATCGCTCCTTCCTAAGTGGAGTACTTTGCATTTGTCCTTATTGAATTTCATCCTGTTTACTTCAGACCATTTCTCCAATTTGTCCAGATCATTTTGAATTTCAGTCCTATACTCCAAAGCACTTGCAACCCCTCCCAGCTTGGTATCATCTGCAAACTTTATAAGTGTACTCTCTATGCCGTTATCTAAATCATTGATGAAGATACTGAACAGAGCCTGACCCAGAACTGATCCCTGCGGGACCTCACTCATTATGTCCTTCCAGCATGATTGTGAACCACTGATATAACTGATTGGAAAATCGTTCCTAGAGAGTAGTTATGCACCCACCTTATAGTAGCTCCATCTAGGTTGTATTTCCCTAGTTTGTTATGAGAAGGTCATGTGAGACAGTATCAGAAGCCTTACTAAAGTCAAGATATACCACATCTGCTGCCGCCCGCGCCCCCCCCCCAAATCCACAAGACTTGTTACCCTGTCAAAGAAACCTATCAGGTTGGTTTGACACAATTTGTTCTAGATAAATCCATGCTGATTGTTACATATCACCTCATTATCTTCTAGGTGTTTGCAAATTGATTTTTTAACTATTTGCTCCATTATGTTTCTGGGTACAGAAGTTAAGCTGACTGGTCTGTAATTCCCCAGGTTGGCCTTATTTCCCTTTTTATAGATGGGTGCTATATTTGCCCTTTTCCAGTCTTCTGGAATGTCTCCCATCTTCCATGACTTTTTAAAGATAATTGCGAATATCTCCTCAGATATCTCCTCAGTCAGCTCCTTGAGTATTCTAGGATGCATTTCATCAGGCCCTGGTGATTTGAAAACATCTAAGTTGTCTAAGTAATTTTTGACTTGTTCTTTCCCCATTTTAGACTCTGATCCTACCTCATTTTCACTGGCATTCACTATGTTAGATGTCCAGTCGCCACCAACCTTCTTGGTGAAAACCGAAACAAAGAAGTCATTAAGCACCTCTGCCATTTCCACATTTTCTGTTGTTGTCTTTCCCCCCTCATTGAGTAACGGGCCTGCTCTGTCCTTGGTCTTCCTCTTGCTTCTAATGTATTTGTAGAATGTTTTCTTGTTACCCTTTACGTCCCTAGCTAGTTTGATCTCATTTTGTGCCTTGGCCTTTCTAATTTTGTCCCTACATACTTGTGTTGTTTGTTCATATTCATCCTTTGTTTCCACTTTCTGTAGGCCTTTTTTTTGGGGGTGGGGGCGGATGATTTTGTTAGTTGTTTAAAAAAAGCCTCCTTTTCCTGGTTTGGTAGTCCTCTACCATGACACCACCTTGGTTTTTACCCCTTTTATCCTTACCCAGAGACTTTCAACAAGTCTGTCTCTTATTTCTATCTCCACCTCAGTCCAAGTGTATACATTTTTAATATACAAGGCAACATCACCTCCCTTTTTTCCCTGGCTGTCCTTCCTGAGCAAGCTGTACCTTTCTGTACCAATTTTCCAGTCATGCGTATTCTCACCAAGTTTCCATGATGCCAGCTATGTCATAGTTGTGTTTATTTACTAGTATTTCGAGTTCTTCCTGCTTATTCTTCTCGCATTAGTAAAGAAACATCTAAGATACTGATTTGATTTCTCCTCTTTTCTCCCCCCTTATTTCTGCTATAACAGCCTATGCTTCCCCCCCCAAATGTCCACCCTTTTAACACTGCTGCCTTTAGGAATTCCACGAGTAAAGGATTTTTCTTCTCCTGTCTGAACAGCTTCTTGTCCATCATTTCCCATCTCGACCTCAGTATTTTCCTTAGCAGTTCAAAAGCTTGTCTCCATTCTCCTGAGCTTTCCCTTTTAGCTTATGTCCAAGTACGTTACACAAATATTAAAGAATTCCTTCACATGTGACTTGTTCCTTTTTAAGCCTCTTCATATCAGGAAAGTTCACTGGGGTTAGCTTTATTACTACACCTCTACCCCGTTATAACGCGGTCCTCGGGAGCCAAAAAAAAATCTTACTGCGTTATAGGTGAAACTGCATTATATCGCACTTTGCTTTGGCCTCAAGCATCTCCATTATTAATAGTCACTTCTCGCCCCCTGACTGACCCCTCAGAACCCCCGACCCATCCAAACCCCCCCACTCCTTGTCCCCTGACTACCCCCTCCAGAGACCTCCCTGCTCCTTGTCCCAGGACCCCAACCTCCCTGTCCCCTGACTGCCCTGACCCCTATCCACACCTCCTCCTCCTCCTCACAGGCCCCCCCAGGACTCCCATGCCCTATCCAACCCCCCTCCCCTGACCGCCCCCGAGACCCTCTGCCCCTTATCCAACCCCTCGGCCCTGGCTCGGCACCCATAACACGCCGCTCAGAGCAGCGTGTTAGAGCCAGATACGCTGACGTGCTGGAGCGCGCAGCCCCGCCCCCCCAGTGCTGCTTTACCGCGTTATATCTGAATTCGTGTTATATCGGGTCTCATTATATCGGGGGAGAGGTGTATTTTAAATAGCTGATTCTCAGCCTTCAGATGCTGAACAGCCAATAAGCATATCATACTGTATTGTTACAAGTCCTGAATTTGGGGTCATAAAAATTTTGCAGCATGATGTGTCGGATGAAGGGTGGTCTAGTGGTTAGGGCATTAGCTTAGCATGTGGAAGAGCCAGGTTCAATTCCTTGCTCTGCTACAGACTTCCTGAATGATCTGGGCAAGTCACTTAAGATTTGTCCATAAGGTTATTCTAGAGCAGTGCCTCTCAAAGTGTGGAGGGAGGAGGAATGTTATTTGGGGGGGATGTGTGGGGATGAGAGGGAGTGCCCCCCAGTTCTGCTCCGCCCTCACTCCTTTTCTGCCCCCAGACCAGCTCCGATTCTGGCTGCAGCTCCATTCTGCCCCCTGTTCTGGCCCCAGCCCACCTCTGCCCTCATTCCTTCTCCATCCGCAGACCAGTTTCGCCCCCAGCTCCGCCTTCAGCCCAGGCTCTGCTGCTGAGGAAACCTTGGCTATGCTGTAATGGAGGGGGGGCATGGACCAATTCTGTTACTGGTAAGTGGGGGGGAAGCATGACTGGAAAAGTTTGAGCACCACTTTTCTAGAGTAAGATAAGACATGAATTTTAAAGCAGACCAGCTATACTAGAATAGCTATATGTGTAGACAGACCTTCTGCCTAACTGTAAAATGGTGCTAATATCACTTTCCCTACCACATTGCGGTGTTGTGAAGATAAATACATTAAAGGTTGTAAGACACTCAGATATTTCAGTGATTTGTGCTAAATAAGTATCTTATTTCACATCTTCAAAAATTCAACATTGATAGGATGAAAAACATTATTTGACTTCCACTAAGCAAAGAATTAACTCCAGCCTCATCTCTCTCAAAGGTGTTAGGAAAGTGGAGGCCTGATCAGGCGCTCCAAAGAAAATATTACTATTAAAAACAATTGAGTGATTGGATGGAAGAGGATTTTGTGGAACTTTGCCTCCTCCCAGCAGTTATTACAAGCTAAGGTTTAATCCAAGTTTGGAAAAGCAGGAAGTTTGGAACTGGCAAAGTTTTGCTTAGTTTCTTTTAATGTGGGCACACGGCGGGTCAAGAATAAAGCCTTGGATAAAAATTTCACTTGGTGAAAGACTTACCTTGTTGCTGAAAAAGCTGTTCCTTTGTTGGCACGTTGGGCTACATAGAAGACCATAAACAACCTCCTAAACTTTTACATCCATGTTTTAAATGGATCAGATTGTGTTGGTATATAACTAGTGGAGTGCGGATACCAGAACTGGTGTGTTGCAGTTGGATCCTTGCTTATAAGACAATACACATATCGTTGGGGAACTGGTTGCTAAGGAATTACATGATTGAAAGAACTTCAAAATTAAAGTTCTGGTACCCACACTATACTGCCTTCTGAGATGTATCCTTGGTAACCCTAAATTCAGTTAGAGAAATTAGGATTTCTTTGCACAAACCTCCCTAATTGAGACGCTTCATCAAGAAGTGAAGTTTTTTTTTTTTTTTCCTCACTGCTATGCTGTATTTTCTACCAGTATATTTAGTGAAGCTGCACAGGATAATTGATGAAACGCTGAACCCTGATTATCAAGTTAGATAACTCATGATTTTCTGATATAGTCCTCTGGGGAGATCTGAATAGCAGTTTTTGCATTTTGCCTCTTTAAAGCACACCTGCATTTTTAACAGGAGGAACTAAGGAGCACTCTGGGAGCTTAACAAAGACAAGTTAAACAAGATATGAATAATTGGCATGGCATTATATTAGTATGCTTATAACTGATTTAATTTTACTTTGTTCACAGGGTCACTTACTTTTCCTATACTCTCCCACTGAAATTTTTGCACATTTACTCTGACAGTAACTCTCTTGCAATCTCCCATCAGTCTGTAGAGCACAAAAAGAGTGAATATTTATAGCACTTATTTTAAAAAAGATGTAATCCTCTTCTGTTTGGTACGAGAGAGATGCAGACCTAAGTGTGGGATCTGTTCCTTTAAAAACAAAAACCTGCACCCATATTCCTCTAGGAGCAGTACTTACTGTTATAAAGAAAATCTATTTATTTGCTTACAGAGGACGTCTTTGTCATTGTGATCTTGAGATGGTTGCTATCATAGGCCCCAACTTCCACTGTTCCTGGGGGGTGCTTAACCCTACCCATGCCCCTGCACTGCCTCACCCCATTCCACCCCTTCCCCAAAGTCCTTGCCTCTTCTCTGCGTCCTCCTTTGAGTGTGTCACGTCCTCGCTCCTCCCCTGTCCCGAAGCACCGCCAAACAGCTGTTTGGCATCGGGAAGCGCTGGGAGGTAGGTGGAGGAGCGGGGACGCGGTGCACTTGGGGGGGGGTGGGAAGGGGCTTGGCTGTTGGTGGGTGCAGAGTACCGACTAACTTTTCCCCAGGGGTTCTCCAACCCTAGAGCACCCACGGAGTCGGCGCCTATGGTTGCTATCTTAGCTGGAGCTATTTTAGAGGAGAAAACTGTAGAACTGTCTGGAATTTATATTAGAAGACAATTGAAGGACTTGGAAGCTTCAAATGGCAAAGAGGAGAAAAGTAAAGTTTCTGTTTAACTTTTAACTTTTTTTTTTTTTGGTAGTATGCCATTTGTTCTGAGGGGTGGGTGCATGCATGTATGTTTCCCATGACATGAACACACACATCAAAGACATTTTGAAGAAGAGAGGTTAAAGAAAAATAACCTATCTTCTGATATTCCTGGGGATCAGGAGGAGGGAGTAGGTGGAATTGTGGTGGGCTTTACAATCCTACTGCAAGTAATATGTAGAAGAAGTAGAGACAAAACACGATTTTGAATGCTTTAAACCATGTATAACTTACTGTTTTATAAGTAAGATATTTTTCTCAGAATATCTGAGCTCCAGCAGGGAGGGAAGCCTTCTGGGATGGTAATAGAGGTTGTGGGAGGATCCAGAGATGCCAGGAAAGATTCCATCTAGGCCAGGGCTCTCAAACTCAATTTACCTTAGTGCCAGTCCTCAAATCCTCCCAGTAGGCCAATAATGTCACTCATGCTGCCCAAAAAAACTCTACCCCCCACCTACCTAAGGCTCTGGGAGGGAGTTTGGGTGGGGCAGGGGGGCTGGGGGTGCTGGGTGCAGGCTCTGGGCTGGGGGTGGGGTTGCAGGCCCTCAGATGGAGGAGGGGTGCAGGCTCTGGGAGGGAGTTTGGGGGCGGGAAGGGATGGGGGTGCAGGCTCAGGAAGGGGGGGTGGCCACACTTACCTGGGGCTCCGGGCCGGGCCAGGGGGCTTCCGCATGCTGTTTCACCCAGGCACTGCTCCCGCACCTTCCCATTGGCCGCAGGGGCAATGCGCGGAGGCACAGCCCTGCCCAGGGGCCGCAAGGAGGGGCCGGCAGCCATGTGGAGCAAGCGTGCAGGAAGCTGCTCAGCTCTGGTGCACTGCCAGTGGTGAGAGGGGCCCCGGGCCGTTTTAAATTGCCTGGGGGACGCGTGGGCGGGGGAGCACCCTGGGGTGGCAGGCAGGGCCAAGGGAGAGATCCTGCCCCCAAATTGCTGGAGCTCCGTGGGCCATTTTGGGGAGGTTCTCGGGCTGCAAATGGCTGGGACTTTGAGACCCCTGATCTAGGCAATGAAAAGAGTGTGGGATGGTTGAGAGAGAGGGTTTGGAGGGAGTTGGATACAACTGCAGCTGGGGCCAGAAGCTTTCTGGGAGATTGCCACACTGTTAGAAGAAGCTGTGAGGGAAGGTGAAGGGGGGAAAACTTCGATGCTAGAGTACATCAGTCTAGAAGTTTCTAAGACCTCATTGTGATATTGTTTGACATTGTGGAAGGATTTCAGCTCATGCACATGGCATAGGAGACAAATCTGATCCTTTCCAATCAATTTGTTTGAAGTAGATAACTTACAAAAAACTCTGTTCTTGTATTTTGCATGAATATACAGTGTACTGATAGTTCAATGTATTCCAAGTACTGATAATTCAAAGTTAGCAAATATTTATAGTGTAGTAGAACTGTTTGTGCTTTCAGAGTCACAGCCGTGTTAGTCTGTATTCGCAAAAAGAAAAGGAGGACTTGTGGCACCTTAGAGACTAACCAATTTATTTGAGCATAAGCTTTCGTGAGCTACAGTTTATGCTCAAATAAATTGGTTAGTCTCTAAGGTGCCACAAGTACTCCTTTTCTTTTTGTTTGTGCTTTGTAATCAATGCACAGATTTATTTGCTTGCTTCAGTTGAATGTGTGGGAGGTGCTGAACTTCCTTGGAAATAAAATATGAAGTTCAGCAGTCACATTAAGGGTATGTTTAGACTGCAGCTGGGAGTTTTCCTCCCAGTCTTGGTAGACTTTAGCAGACTGGCTCAAACAGAGCTAGCACAGAATAGCGTTGTAGACGTTGCTGCACAGGCAGTAGCTTGGGCTAGCTGCCCAAGTCCAAGCCTGTCTGATCTTGGGTGGCTGAATCAGCACCTGTGTAGCAATGTCCACACGGCTATTTTCATGCTAGCTCTGAGGTAGCACAGTAAATTGGTCTACCTGGGCTGCGAGGCATGCTCCCAGCTACAGTACAAATGTACCCCCTAACCGTCCAGGCAATCTGTTTCTACTCTGAAGACTTTCTTTTGGCACCTTAAGGGTCCCAATTGTGTGGATGCGGCTTCCTGTGAATAAAGGAGAACGGAACTGGGTCATTTGGGGAGCATATTAATTTCTGATGTAACTAACTCGATCTGCTTCAGGGGAATTATACCAGGGAGAATTTTGCTCTGGTGAGAACTTCAGACCTGGTGTAAACAGGTGTTGTTTCTATGTTCGTTCCCAGACTCAGTTCACTGGTTCTCATAATAGGTTGTGTACTTATTGCAAGTTGGTTAGAGAACAGGTGCCCAGTAGTGACAATTTATACTAATGCTTATTCTTGTTAGCAGAGCCAACTGGTTGTTTGGGTGAATAATTTTTTTTTGTTTGGCCAGTGAAGTGAAAAATCGGGGAAATACTCAGTTTGAAAAGTCCTCAGAATTTATCAGCAAATCAGGAAAGTCCATTTCAGTTGTTTTTTAAGGGCCAGCTTCAGAGAGACAAGGTGGGTGAGGTAATAGCTGTTGTTGGACCTACTTCTGTTGTTGAGTGAGACAAGCTTTCCAGCTTTCACAGAGCTCTTCTTTTAATCTGTAGAGTCATTTGTGCACGTGTGAGTGCTCTCTCTCTCCCCTTCTTCTCCCCGCCCCCCCACCACTGAAGCTAGCCCTAAAATCTTTTTCCGAGATGAAGCTAATGGGGTCAAACTTGTGAATGCTTTTGAGTTGATCGAAACTGTGTTTTTCAGCAGATCTATTTGTCTAAAATATTTTCCCCAGCTCTAGTACAAACATCAACATTTCTAGCCCCCAAATCTCACAGATCCATGTAGATCTCAGGTGCTCTACAGGAGATCAGGGTCTGGAGTCGCCATGCTGCTCTGTTGGTGCTGGGGTCCTCATAGCTATCCAATAGTTTCTGATAGTAGCTCACCGTTGCCAGTGCTGCCTTCACTGTTCCTGTCAGCTGCTGTGACAGACCCTCTCTCCTCTGTGGAAATGGTAAATGCACTTAGGACTACTTTTTTTTTTTTTTTTTTTTTTTTTTTAAGTGGTGTTCCTACTGGATACTGAAAGATGAGGACAGCACACATTCTCTTTCCTCAAGCCTGCTCGTCTCCTCTCCTGATTTGAACCCACAGAAAGAAGTTATAGGGAGAAAATTCTAGGCTCTGGTGAAAGTCCGGGACTTTGAAAGGCTATAAAACTTTGGCAGCAGTTCATGGGAGGAAATACAGTAGCCTCTAGTGAGTAACTGGTATCAGCTGGCTTATAAATACTGTATGCCTTCAGAAATGTATTATGTACGTTATGATGGGGAACGAATGATTTATTAATGGAATTTGTCAATATGGGATCTCTTTCAATCATGTTTATTCCATAGGCATTTGTTTTAGTGGCTCAGTTTGAAAACAGATGTTTTGTATTTACACTGGAAAAATTAACTTTGATGCAATATATAGGGATTCATTTTTGATTCCGTCTAGTTCTGTTTATTTTTTGGGCTTTAAAAAATTTTTTAATTGTATTATGATGGTGCTGCCTTCAACATTGCTGGGACTTCTTAGAGGTTTTCTTTCTGAAAACATGCCTTCTTGGTGTGTCTCTTTTTTTCTCCATTTTACTGTATAAGGGAGCAAACAAGTGCTGTTTGCAGAATGTTGTCAGTCCTTTGGGAGGATTTCTACTTCCTAGAGTACTGCAGCCTGGAGGGAAAGAATTCCAAAAGAGTAATGTGTTAATAGGGAGAAAAATTGTTTAATACAACTGTGACCCCCATACAAACTTCAGGTGAAACAGTGTGAATAAAAAACCTCTTTATCTGATGTGGGGGTAAAATCTGGCTAAGTGCTATGGTGTATACAAGTCTGTTAATCACTCTTTCTCTTGTAGGTGTGTACTGAGGCAACAGCTATTGGACTATGGCATCCGTAAAGGTTTGGTGTATTTTAGTCCTGAGCTTTCTGCTGCCTCATTCTTATGCCCATATGGACTTCTTCACTTCAATTGGTGAGATTTACTTCTGTATGTACAGTGAATAACTGCAGAGCTGTGTCTGCCAACTTTCAGAACTGTCTCTGCGGTGATGTGATTAAAGATGAAGCTGTGTGCTCTATTAATTAGCATAGCTCTAAATGCACCAATAGTTTTACATGCCCTGCTTGCTTTTTTTTATCTTTTTGAGGGAAAATTTGTATTCAAATCAGTTCTGTTAAAATGACGAGGTCAGGATACACAATCATTGTCTACTATTACAGATATTGGATTCAAAACCATACTTTGGTTTGAGAGCTGCTTTTTGTGAATTGAGTACATGAAATAACTCTTGATTAGGATGTACAATTCCAGCATTTCAGGATCCCATCTTTCTCCTCCTCGATGTTTTAATTGTGTATGAAGCATTTGTTAAACTAGCATTTACCCTAAGGTTAAGTGGTTCAGCTGCCTGTTTGCTGTATTTCCTGTAGGATTTACTGCTTTATGAATTTGTAGCTGAGAAACAATCTGTCAGTGCAAGCAAAGCAATTTAAACAAATACTACTTTGTGTATCGCCATAATTAATTCTTTCCATATTTGCTATGTACCAGATGTATTTGAACAAGAGCTTACTCCTTCGTAGCCTTTATTCTCTTCTAAATGAGTCCTGAATTAGTCATAATGTTAAATTTGTGACACTCCATTCACTTCCATGGCAACAAGCTATGTCAAACACAGGACTGTGTCTCTCTACTGTAAGTTCCATCAAAAGGAGAGAAATCTTTTTTGAACACCTCTTCATGGATAATAACACCACAGAATGTCCAGCCAAGTAAACACGTTCTTGAATGTTTTCTTTTTTTGTGTGCCCAAGTTTGTTCTAATGGGAAATCTCTCTGAAATCAGTGTTTCTCAACTTTCTTGATACCAGGGACTGGCTTGCTGCCTTCCTAAGGTGTGTCAGAGAGATCTCAGGGGCCAGAGACAGGGCCAGTGGTTGAGAAACACTGCTCTAAATGAGGAGGATCAAGAAGATCTAATAATCAATTGAAATCATTACTTCCTCTCTAGGTCACATGACAGACTTAATTAACACAGAAAAAGACCTGGTGACATCACTGAAAGATTATATTAAGGCAGAAGAGAGCAAGCTGGAACAGATCAAAAAGTAAGCAGCTGGTTTCATAACACTAATATTTAATTGTGATTTCATCTTCATGTACAAGAAGGTTCCTGAAGGCTGAACAGGAATTTATTGCCTGTGGGGATAAAGATTAATTTGTAATTTCTGCAAGATTTTTGTCCTAAATGAATGTCTCTTTTGTGAGACATCATTTTGTTTTATTAATTATTTTTTATGGTGGTGAGTCTAATTTCTGTATTGAGAAATTCTGATTTCTCTTGGCAGGATTCCCAGGTGAGTCTAGTTCTTTCAAAAACATGCGTTGCTGATAGGAAATGAGCAAACCAAAAGTGTGTGTTAGAGAAAACATAATGATGTGCTGTAGCTTAAAAAGTTTTAATGTATATTGCAGTGGCTGCAGTGTGGGTAAGCTGTAACTAGTCCAACAGGCCTCCCAAATGAATTCTAGTAAGTCATTACAAAAACACCCCATGCCATCATCTCTTCTGTATATGTGTGACATTGCACTCTCTATGCTTTTATAAAAATATGCTAATGAGTGTAAATATAATGTAACTGGAATATGCTTCATGCAAAAGGTCTCTTGTAAGGTATCATTACAAAGCTTACAATCTACTGAGTGTGGGCATCCTATTTGTATAAATGTATCACTCCTGTATCTAAAACTAGAAATATAAAATATAACTGTTATTTCAAAGTAGTTATGCAAAGTGTGGGCCATTAATAGTGGTTTGGAATCATCATGGCTCCCATTAGCCAGGACAGTTACCTGTAGATGGCTGTGTTTTACTTGTAAGTCTTCCTGTATACCTGTGGACTGGCAAGTGGGTAATGAAGTCTTACAGTGACATGTGATCATGTCACTTGAACTGGAATCCATCTTCAACCTGGTGCTTTTCCATTGAGAAGAGGGGTGGGAACCCAGAGGGACAAAGGATTCCCGCCTTATGCCAAAGATATATAAATGGGTGGAACAGAACAAAGGGAGCGGCCATCATGAGAAATCCCCTAGCTACCACCTAGGCTGGAACAAGGGCTGTACCGGGGAAAGGATTGTGCCCGGACTAGGAAGGAGTCCAGTCTGTGAAAGAAACTTACTGAAACATCTCTGAGGGTGAAATTTTATCTGTATTCAGTTTTATTACTGTACTAGACTTAGACTTGCAGGTTTTATTTTATTTTGCTTGGTAATTCACTGTTACTACTTGCAACCACTTAAATTCTACTTTCTGAAGTTAATAAAATCACTTTTTACTTTTTAATTAACCCAGAGTATGTATTAATACCTGGAGGGGGAGGGAACTGTTCGTATCTCTATCAGTGTTACAGAGGATAAACAATTTGAGTTTACCTTGTATAAGCTTTATACAGGGTAAAATGGATTTATTTGGGGTTTGGACCCCATTGGGAGTTGTGCATCTGAGTGTCAAAGACAGGAACACTTCTTAAGTTGCTTTCAATTAGGTCTGCAGCTTTGGGGCATGTGGGTCAGACCCTGGATCTGTGTTGGAGCAGGCGGGCGTGTGTGGCTCAGCAAGACAGGGTGCTGGAGTCCCAAGCTGGTAGGGAAAGCAGGGACAGAAGTAGTCATGGCACATCAGCTGGCCACCCCAAGGGGGTTTCTGTGATCCAACCCGTCACAATATTCCATATATTTTCATAAAAGCTGAGTTGGTTTAAATAAAAAAAAAAACTACTTTGAAACTGTACCAACTAACATTTTGTCCAACAGTAAAGATTTTAGGGGAAAGGCCCAATATCTCAAAATGTATCAGCGTTGGGGATGGGGGGGGAGGGGGAGGAACCTTGTCCCGCTGGAAAGGGGAATTCCTAGCTTTCAAATGACTTTTTTCTATGTAACTTAATCTCTTCGTAGCATAGCCATGGTGGGATATGAGTTTTATGACCATTCATTATGTTAGCGGTCCAAAAGATTACTGCCTGTATTACATCTTGGAGCAATGTAACTTAAAGAAGGAAACTTTTATGTCCAGCTATATTTATTTATTTACTTTATTTTTGTGGCTTTATAAAATACATCTGTTTGAAGTCATACATAGGTTTGAAATGTTAGAAGTCACAAATTAGTGATCACTGGGCAGATGAAACCGTCAAAGGAGTGGAACTTTATCACATAAGCATCATTACTGCATGTGTATGTTATATAGACATTGAATTCTTTGGTTTTTAACCTGCTGATATACAAGTTAAAACAAAAACTTCCTGTCTTTAAAACTTACTGGACACCATTCTACATCTGCAGGGAATGAATACATTCCATTGGCTCCTGAAGTTGGGAAAATAGGGCCCATCAATCTGTGGGTGGATTATGGTTGGGTTTATACAGTATGGAAGCTTATTAGGAACGAAATCTTGGCTTCAGCCTCCAGTCTTATGGTTGTAAAGATGGTTTGTAGCCACTTATTAACTTTAAAATGGTCATATACTAGTAAAAATGCTATCAATTCAGTGAAATCCCATTATCAGTCTTTTTTGTTAACACATTGTTAAAATCTGGAAGCGTTACACAGAGCAGCCTGTTCAATCCACGGCCACAGAATAAAAGCACAGTGCATGTTAAAAATCCTGTATTGGCTGGCAAATAGCACTAGCACTTCCAGGAGAGAGCCATGTCCAATTATAGGGCTGGTCTACACTGGGAACTTACATCACCATACCTGGGGGTCTCAGAGGTGTGACAAGTCCATACCCTGGAGTGAAGTAGCTATGCTGACCTAACCCACATTGTAGACAGCAATAGCTTGACAGAAGAATTCTTCTGTAGACCTACCTTCCACTTCTCGGGGAGGTGGATTACTTACGTTATACCAATAAAATAAAAACCAGCAGGATCTTATTAAAGGGGAAAAGGCAAAATGCCACATTTACTGTGAATACAGAAAGAATCATAGTAAGCAGTTAGTTATAGCTAGAACATTCCATTCAGTTTCATATTTATTCACACATTTGTTCTCACTCACGTATGTTCTGCAAGGTTGTTACCAGCCTTAGAGTTGCTCGTGCCAAGCCACTGGCCAGGGCGCCTGGACATGAGGAGGGAACAGGGCCTTGTCAGATGCACATCTGACGCTCCTGGAAGTTGGTTTGCAGAATCAGACCCCAAAGTTCTCACTTTCTAGAGTCTATTTTTATAGGAATTTATTCCTATGCCAGTCACTTCATCATGCTGTTGCTGAATCAATCAGCAGATGGCACATTCCTGATGAACAACACGGAGCCTTCGGTTCTCCCATCTTTGAGGCTTTTGGGTGGATTCCGGTCTGCCCTCCCTAGGGGTCCTCTGGTTGTTTCCACTTGACGCGTTCTTTGGCCGATGGACACTGCATTCTTGGACTGGCACCTCCCTGATCATTCGGTTATTATCCACACCAAGCATCCATCCACATACATCCTCTATCTCTATTTTAATCACAATTGTTAACAAAGCGAGATAAATACAACAAAAGGGTGGGGAGTCTCTGTGTGCTGTTCCTGTTGTTACAATGTATTGCTTTGAGGACAGACTCTGTCTTAGGATGTACTAACGCAATTAGCAGCTTGCAGGTTTCACGCAGAGAGGGAGAGAAACAGTACCAAAACCCAAGAGACCTCTTAATTAGTAATACCCTGGAATTTAAACTATGGAATCAAACTCATTTGTGATTTTAATGCAGAACTTCTTTAATATGATCCAACACTTATGCCCACAGAAGAGCCCCTCACATCAGTGTAGGTAGTGTCTACACTGAAGCACTACAGGTTTAAGTGTAGACATACCCATGCTCTGCTGTTGGGGAGGGTCACCGCAACATGGGGCTTCTGTGGGTAGGAAAGGGCTTCAACAGAGGTTTGGAGGATCGAATACAAATGAATTTTTTTTACTACCCAAGAGCCCAGAAGGAGCAGTGAGTCAACTAGATGAACTTACTTTTTGCGTGTCTAAATATAAGGCCTATTTACTGTCTCGATCTAGGTTTATGCAAGATCCCTGCTTTCTGCTGTGGCAGACTAGGAATTCTTTGGCAGCTTTGTATGAATATTGAAATAGTATTTTTTATTTGTGTGTGTATAAAAATATAGAAATTACTGAATCAAAAGTTAAATTTTGTAATAGCAGCCCTTGTTTTTCATATTACATTGATTTTACTCTGCCCCTATACTTTCAGTTTTCAAGATGCTGCTGATTTTTATTTAGCATTGCACTGTAGAAATTGTTGAAGGGAAGCTTGGAGATTTTTGCAACTGGATAGGGGACAACTTCTCACAGATACATATTTTAGGTTTCTTGCAGATACAGGAATATAGTGCTACATCAGCTTGCAATCAGTTCTTGTATAGGAGGTTTTATTTAGAACCATGAGAGCCAGCTTTTATTTAAAAAAAAAACAAACTTAGATTCTAGAGCACAGTTTCCTGGCAAAGACCAGAATATATGGCCCCGGGTTGAGCATGCTCGGTGACTAACTTTCAAAATTTAATATTTAGCCACTGATATTTTTTTCCCTGTTAAGAGTAAAACGTGTTTTCAACTACTGTTTTTGGAAAGTACAAAAATATATCTAAACATTACATATTAATAAATTACCAAGACCCTGGGTAAGATTTTATATTGGACTATTCATTCCTGAGTACAATTTTATACAGGAATTGCTGAGATACTACCTATGGCAGTATGTATTTACCTTTCTTCCTGCATATTGTAGAGGAGTCCTATGTTGGTGCATTGTGCTTTAATGCTGAAGGATCATGAGAATGATGCTACTTCAAGGTTTACACCAGCAGAGGGAGGGCTGAGAAAGATGACATTTTTGATTCCTTGCAGATAAACTTTGCATACAGAGAAAGTAAAAATAAACAACTTGTACTGGAAGCTTTATCAGCCAAGAGAGTCATGTAGCTTAGCATTAGTTTTACAATACATAGGAAAATATTTAGGTGATACCATATTAAGCTTATTCCTAATATATATGTTTCATAGATGGGCAGAGAAGTTAGATCAACTGACAGACACTGCTACAAAAGACCCAGAAGGATTCTTGGGGCATCCTGTAAATGCATTCAAGTTAATGAAACGACTTAACACCGAGTGGGGTGAACTGGAGAATCTGGTCCTGAAGGACATGTCAGATGGTAAGTTTGAGGAGATTTTGGAGTTATCGACACACAACTATTGCTCTGATTAACATTATCACCCTAATGCCAAGCAAAGCACAACTTTGTATTTTGAGGAACATACTTTTTTTTGTACTGCACCTGCAGTAGAAATAACAATGGTCAAACACTTTTGCTGAGAGAATTATTTGACTTGTATCTTGCATGCATTGTCATTGAAATTGGATTTCTGTCATGTTTTCCATGACTTTGTGAGTCTCTCTGTAGAAGAAGACCCTGTTTTTTCTGTATGTAGGTACATGTAATGCATTTATCACCTTTTCAAATTGCTGATTGTGCTGGTAAAAAGTTGAACCAGCTCTGAGCTATTCAGAAAGAGATCAAAAGCTCACCAATAAAACTTCAGTGACAAAGGGAGTAAATTCAGAGCTCGAACTCCTCAAAGTGGACTATTTGTGATGGTTCTTGGGGTGTCCAGGACTGAGTCACCTTGTTACCCCTCTGCCTCCAGCAAAAGGGAAACTTGCTTGTGTTTTAACTGGGTGTCAGCTCCCTGAAACAGCAGTCTGAGTGGCTAACGATCTCCTCAGGGCTTTGCCAGCCCTTACTTTGCCTTGCAAGTTAACAATAGGTGCACCCCAGTCCCCAAGACCTTTTGAAGCATTCCATTGTAGTATTTAACACCTTATCTGCTGAGCACTCCCAGTAATACCAAGTATGCCCCCCCAAAGCGAACCGTATACTTACCAGTTTACTCATAGACTTTAAGGGCTAGAAGGGGACCATCATGCTCATCTAGTCTCACCTCCTGCACATTGCAGGCCACAGAACCTAACCCACCCATTCCTGCACAAGGTCCATAGCCCCTTGCTGATTTAGTGAAGTCCTCAAATCTTAATTTAAAGAGTTCAAAGTTACAGAAAAATTCAGCATTTACTTTAGTTCAAACCAGCAGGCAACCAGTGCCCCGTGCTGCAGTGGAAGGTGAAACCCCCCGCAGCGTCTCTGCCAGTCTGAGTTGGGGGAAAAAGAGAGAGAGCAACCCCCTGTGGTTCAGTCTCCAGTGTCTTGTCTCCCTGTTGACTTAGTATGTGAATGGGGGGCCTCCGTTGTGTTAAGTTCACAACACTTAATTTACATTAATTTATACCCCTTTCACCATCCTAAAACAATTCTTCTCTCCCTCCAACATCCTAAAATAGAACATAGAAGAAAAAAATTAATTTGAAGGACTGATATTCAGACGTGTCCTCTAGTTTGAATCCGGGTTTTCATTCATGCAAAGTATTGTGAAAATTAGACTTAAACTTATTTAATACAGAGAAACTCTCCCACATTTTCCATATAAACTTCTACTAAAATAAGGCATCTTTCAACATACTTGCATGGGAAATTAGTGATTGTCTGTTCCCTATACATTTGCTGAAAAAATATCTCAGATCCTGCCTCAAGGTTGGTCCTGCATGGGTAGTAACAGTGATACAATTTTTTTTTCCTCTATGCTACTTTATCTCAAACCATTACCATGATATTGCATAGGGATTCTTTTGGAAGAAGAGCCTTAAGACAACAGATAAAGAAACTATGTTAAAATTAATTATCCTTGTCTTTGAATTTGCTGTGTATTGGTTATTGATTTACTTATTTTTAAAAACATTTCAGCATGGTTGGTCTTGTGTGTGATGTTTGGTTCATTGGCCTGTTAGGACACTCATGAAATGACTATTGAATAATCAAGAGAGGTGCACTGTTAGCATATTACTGCTCCGTACAAATAGGTTTACACACTGTTTATCTAGAGTTCCACCCAAAGGTGGTAGCTTTTCCAAGAAGATCTGCCTCTGATTTAATAATAGCCTGCAGTGACATGCTAGTTTTCATCCAACAACTTGTATAGGGATATTTATTTATAATTAAATGTTGTTAATGTAAAACTCCCAGGACAAGAAAGCCCAGTCCTTTTCTTGATCTCTCTGACCTTTTTTTTTTCCGAAGGCTTTATCTCTAATATGACTATCCAACGCCAGTATTTTCCTAATGATGAAGATCAGGCTGGTGCAGCCAAAGCTCTCCTACGGCTGCAGGATACCTACAATTTGGATACAGACACCCTCTCCAGGGGGAATCTTCCGGGTAAGAAGCACCTGAGCTAGTTTGGAAAAATAGCGGTGCAGTTACAGAACATCTAGATTATAAACCCTTTTGAGGAGTCTTTTCTTCATGCCTGTCTATAAAGCGCCTAGCATGCTGTTAACAATAGGAAAAAACCCAGACTTTCCTAGTCTTCAGCCAGTCTCTGATAACCTGGCCCACAGCACACAAGCTTATGTAAACTGAACTGCTGCAGGGAGTTGTAAGTCGCATCTCCCGGTGTCAGCCTGTACTGTAGAGAACACTCTACTCAAGGCAGGATGAGCACTGGTACCATAGCACTTCCTTGGGATTTTCCGATGGGGATTTTTCCGTACTGAAACGCTATGTGCCCCACCCACACTCCTTCCCAGGCTCACTTTTTGGATGTGTTGGTCTTTTCTTCAGTTCTTTGGTGGTGAGTATGTTGCAGCTGTTTTTCTTCATCACTTTCTCTTCCTCTGATGGGCTTTCTGCTGCCAGGACCTTGTGCTTGGGTTTAGAATGGCAAAAATTGGCATTAAACTCCAACTGTATCTAGCCCTCTCTGTGTTAAGTCAATGTTAGTATGTAGGAGGAATAAATATCTGGTAGTTTTATTTGTCATATTTTTGGCTTCTTACGGAGCTATTGCCTCTGATCAAGCAAAGCTGCACTCTGTCTCTCCTAGAGCAAGATTAGTTGCTCAATATTTAAAGTTGCAATTGAGTTTCCATTTATAAGTCCACTGCATAGCTCCTCTCTAAAATACCACAGAATTAGCACACTTGGCTAGATAAATATTTCTATTATGTTAATGCAAGCCTTTAACCTATGGCTTGTTTATAAAACTGAGTTCAGTAGGTAAACAAATCACTGCACTAATCACTGATGGTTAAAATGTGCCTATTCTGTACATTTATTGTTAGAGTATTTCATGCTGTTATGTTAAAGAAAAATATTAAACAGAAATGAGATATTGATTAAGAGTAAATATTGTAATCGGCAAGCTGTATTTTAAAAGTCTGTATCTGAATGTGTGCAGTGGAAAGCAGGTTAGTAAAAAAGAATGCTATTATATAGTTTGTTCATATATTATATTATATTATATAATATTAATATTAATATAATATATGTTCACGTCCATTCCACATTAGGTGTGCACACGCTGCATGCACGAATGTTGGAAACTTTTTCCCTTAGCGGCTCCCGGCGGGCCCCCTGAGTGGCGCCGCTGTGCATATATACCCCTACCGGTTTGACCCCTCGAGTTCCTTCTTACCATCTGTGGTGGCGTTGGAACACCTCTTCCCCTCCTCCTCCCCCCCCAGTAGTCCCTTAGCCTTTAGAGTAGCTGTTATCAGTTTGTTTACATACAGATTGTGGACACTTAAGTCATTAGGTGCTTGGAGGCCTCCAGCACCTGCTCCAGGGCTTCAAGGCTTGCACCATGTGCTGCAAACCTATGCCGGTTAGTGACCCCCCACGACTCATGTCTAAGTTGCCTGGGGGATGGACATCAAACTGAAAGGTGTAGGATTTGCAAGGCATTTAAGCCAAGGACAAGGAAAGAAAGAGACTGTATGGGAAGAACCCTCTGACGCCCATGCCTCGGGTGCCGACGAGGGGTAAGCTGGCAATGGTGTGCCACTCGAGGACACGCTCCCGGCACCCCTCCCGGAGCTGGTCTGGGTCGAGCTCCGACTCTGCAGACTCGCACTTGCCAGGGGCGCAGAAGGAGGTTGCGGCACCGGCAGCGGGTCAAAGCGAAGAAGCACCAGAAAGGGCACGCAGCTCTCCGGCACTGCCCAGAGACCAGCACCGGGAGGAGCTGAGATGGCCCTTGCCAGAGGTCTCCCGCAGACAGTCCCAGTCCAGGGAATGCCAGCACTGGTCCCAGTCCAGATCCTGGTCCCGGTACCAGGGATACCGGTACTGCTCCTGGTCCCGCTCAGCCAGGAGCTGCTCGTTCTCCCGCTGGCGCAGATTGTTGGCACTGCCATGGCCTTCGCGATCGGCGTCGCCACAGTCCGGCGCCGGCTTCGGCTGCTATAGCTACCCGCACCGGGGCCCAGAAAGCAGGGACCCTCAGGGGAGCTGGCAACGTGAATGGGGGCCACCAGGCCATTGGCCCTTCTGGACCCCTTGGGCCTATCAGGAGCACCAAGGGGCCCCATCCAGGGCACGTTACTTGGTGCAGAGGTCCCGGTCCCTGCACCGACGCCAGAGGTGCCAGAGGCAACAGTATCCTGGCCTCCAGCATTCCCCCCCAAGCATAGACCGGAGAGTCCGGCACCAAGTCCAGTGCCATCCCATGGACCCCCACCCTGGCCTGAGCCAGAGGCCCTTACCACAGGAGATGGGGAGCAGGAGGACCAACCAGAGGGGTTTGAGCAGCAGCTAACCTCCTAATCTTCCCCCAATGAGGTGGTGGAGGGTACAGAGGTGTCTGGCCCTCTGCCGATAGACCATAGAGCCCACCAGGAACTGCTGCACAGAGTTTCCCAAATTTTGGGGTTGCAGGCCGAGGAGACGGTTGAGCAGGAAGACCCCATGGTGGACATTTTGAGCCCCAAAGGTCCATCCAGAATAGCGCTCCTGCTCATTAAGACCATTCAGTCTAACTATAAGACTATATGGCAGACCCCGTCCTCCAGCACTCCAACGGCTAAAGGAGTAGAGCATAAATACTTTGCCCCATCTAAGGGCTGTGAGTTCCTGTTCTGCCACCCAAGTCCATGCTCCCTAGTGGTTTCGGTGGTGAATGAAAGGGAGCACCATGGTCAGCAGGCCCCGGCCCCTAAGGCCAAGGAGGCGAAACGCCTGGACCTTTTTGGTAGAAAGGTGTACTCATTTGGGGGCCTTCAGTTGAGGATTGCTAACCAGCAGGCCATCCTCAACAGGCACAATTTCAGCTCCTGGGCAGTGGTGGGGAAGTTTAAGGACTACCTCCCGCAAGGTTCCCAACAGGAGTTCACAGCCCTGGTGGACGAGGGCAAGGCAGTAGCCAAGACCTCTCTCCAGGCCTCCCTGGATTCGGCAGACGCGGTGGCTAGAACTATTGCATCAGGGGTGGTCATGAGGCGCTCAGTGTGGCTCCAGGAGTCAGGCCTGCCGCCCGAGATCCAGAATACACTCCAGAACCTCCCCTTTGAAGGGTCTGGGGGCTCTTCTCGGACCAGACGGATTCAAGGCTGCATAGCCTCAAGGACTCGTGACCTACGCTCAAGTCGCTGGGTATGCACACCCTGGCGACCCAGAAGAAGCCCTTTAAGCCGCAGCCTTCCCCTCAATGCCAGTACCAGCCTCGCCGTAGGCATGAGCCTTACCATAGGCGAGGCAGGGATAACAGGCGACGGCGCAATAACAGTAATGCACCAGGCCAGAACCAAGGCCAGCACAAACCCCAGCCGGGCACTAAGTCAGGCTTTTGAAGGTGTGCTCGAGGACACCTAGAGGAGGAAGTCCGCTCGCTGCTAGAGGTGGGGGCAGTAGAGGCAGTGCCTCACAGCCTAAGGGGAAAAGGGTTCTACTCCCTGTACTTCCTCATCCCCAAGGCCAAAGGGGGCCTTCGCCCATCCTAGACCAGCGCGGGCTCAACAAATTCCTGGTCAAGGCCCGGTTCTGCATGGTTTCTCTGGGCACCATCATCCCTTCCCTGGATCCGGGGGACTGGTACGCTGCCTTCAACATGAAGGACGCATACTTTCATATCGCCATCTTCCCACCACATCGGTGGTTCCTACGCTTCACCGGGGACCAAGAACATTACCAGTTTGTGGTTCTCCCGTTCGGTCTAGCCGCGGCTCCAAGGGTGTTCATGAAGTGCATGGCAGTGGTGGCGGCCTTCTTACGGAGGCAGAGAATCCGGGTGTACCTGCACCTTGACGACTGGCTCCTGGCGGGCTGATCCGAGGTGGAGGTGCAGGGCCATGTGGAGGTGGCCCTGAGATTGTTCCGTGAACTGGGGCTCCTGGTCAACATCCCCAAGTCCATGCTCGTACCCACACAGAGAGTAGAATTCATAGGGGCGGTCCTGGACGCGGTGGAGGCCAGGGCAAGCCTTCCAGTATCCCAATTCAGGCTATTCAACAAGTAGTGGCCTCCCTGCGCCAGTTTCCAACGACAATGGCCAGGTGCTGCCTGCAGCTGCTGGGCCACATGGCAGCATGCACGCATGTGGTCAGGCATGCCAGACTGAGACTCAGGACTCTAGAGGCGTGGTTTGCTCGGGTGTACTGCCCAGGCAGGGACCCCCCTGGACTTGGTAGTGACAGCCCCAAGGGATGTGCTGGACCCCCTGCTGTGGTGGCAGTTCCAGCCTGTGGTTTGCAAAGGCATCCCCTTTGCCGCCCCACTTCTGGACCTGATGCTGGTGACGGATGCGTCAGACCACAGATGGGGGCTCACCTGGGGGACCTCATGACGCAGGGGTTGCGGTCTGAAGCAGAGCGGTTGCTCCATATCAACGTGAAGGAGCTCAAGGCGGATTTTTATCATTTGTTGTCTTCTATAAGAAATTAAGTGAATTTATGGACCATATTCTACTATCTTTCTTGGAAGCAAGCCTGTGCAGCCCAAACTGTGTGCTGCCTGCTAGTATAATTCTGCTTTTGAATAGTATTGTGATAAAATTGCATCAGAGAACCCATCATAATTGCTGATAAGTTACATTTTCATTCTAGAAGTAAAATTCTCTAGTTTTCTTGGCCTCCAGGGCTAATGGAATTCTAAATCTCTAGTATTTTATCGGTTTTGGTCACCATTTGTCTTCTGTATGATTTTTCAGTCACTTAATGTGTCCAGTTTTCCCCCACAATCTCTCCACTTTCTCCAATTCAGTTGAGCATTGCTGCTACTTTGCCTAATTCTTCTGCTTTTCGATCTTCTGCATTTCAGATCTTGCTGTTTTTTAAACTGATATTGTACTAAGCAGTTGCCCTGGCTATTTCTGTAGCAAAATGAACAATTACTGTAGAATTTCCCTGACAAATAAATCTGTTTAGTTATCAGTGCTAGTGATGTGATGAGTGTGGACCCTGTGCTCAGCACTTTGTTTATATTAGGGCTCCTTAAATTTAGTTCATCTGTGGATGTTCAGTTTCCTGAGCATCTACATCAGACCTGCAAGCAACTAACGTTATGGGAGAGGAGGCCCGAGGCTGTGCCCTTTTGAAACAGAATCCCAAGAGGGTAGGCTCCCAACAACCTTCCTCTGCTACCTCTTTTTGCACTGTAGACATACCAAAAAAAAACCATTTGTGGCTGGTCCAGGTCAGCTGACTCAAGCTTTCCGGGGCTGGGCTGTGGAGCTATAAAATTGCAGACTAGGTATTTGGCGTCAGGCTGGAGCCCAGGCTGAGACCCACGAGGAGGGAGGGTCCCAGAGCCCAGGCTCCAGCCTGAGACTGAACTGCTATGTTAGAGCCCCATGAGTTAGCTGACCCAGGCCAGCCACACATGTTCTATTGCAGTGTAGATGTACTCTAAGAGGTTGAAGGTGGTTTAACTTCTCTGGGACAGTTGGTATGAAATCTCAAGACAGTCTAAAACTCAAGAGTTTAATTAAAAACAAATCTTAATAAGAAGAGATCCGATTTAAACAAAAGAAATTGAATGCGCAACCTGTTTAGTCTGAAACCCTGAAAAAGCTCATCTCTGGTTTAATTACAGTGAATAGAAAAATGATAATGCACTGTTAGAGAACTCCTTTTTCCATTCTCATCCTTTTGGCAGGTTAGTCTCTCAGGGCTGGTGTTTCCCAGAAAATTTCATTGTTAGAACGCAACCTTGAGAAGTTGCAGGGCAGAGGTCAGATTCTGCAGAATAGAAAACAATGAAATCCATAATTTATGTCCATGATTTCTTTAACTTCAGGTGTAAACGAAAAGCAGTTAAGCTGATACAATGTCATGGACAATGAAGGATACTGCATTTTTCTGTAGAGGTTTTTTTTCACTCCACCCTGTATTTCCAAATATTTGCCATTCCCTTTTTACAAGACAGAATTTGATTCTTCAGTGGGCCCTGAATTACAGTGGCAAAAATAGAAACCTGTAATTTACTTATGAAGACTTCAAATTAAACTTTCAAATAGAGGCCATTTTAGACTCTGCTTCTAAACATGAGTTACTTCAAAACCTTTGCCAGTTGTGCAGTTACTGATTATCATAGTTGATGCTTTTTTCCCTCCCTCATTCTAATCATCTTGCCAGTTGCTAATAAGATGTCCCAGACAAGCTTTTGACAGAAATAAAATGTATATGGAAAGTGCCTAACCCAAGATCTAGGGCCAGTGCTTGAACAATTCTTAAAACTACTGCTGGTAGAAAAGAAAATTTAAGTTGATTTAGGTCAATATTGTTTCTGCATAATGTGCTTTTCAGTCACAAAAACCTTTGTAGAATTCGCAGCGACTAGTCAATGAAAAACTTTGTGCCCTAGGGATTTAACTTCTGAGGATTCAACAATATAGCCACTAACAAAGGTAAGTACATTCTAAACTCTGGGAGCCAGCACTAAACAGAACTTAATTTGTTCAGTGGGGAGTGAGAAAATGTGTGACAACTGAAAACAGGTGTGCTATTCAAAATATTATGATTCCAAATCCTACATACCTTGTCTGTCTGTTGCTTTCTATAGGTGTAAAGCACAAGTCTTTTTTAACAGCTGAAGATTGCTTTGAATTGGGCAAGATTGCATACACTGAGGCAGACTACTATCATACTGAGCTGTGGATGGAGCAAGCTCTGAAACAGCTTGATGATGGAGAGGTGTCTACTGTTGACAGAGTCTCCATTCTAGATTATTTGAGTTATGCTGTGTATCAGCAGGGGGACCTGGACAAAGCAATGATGCTCACCAAGCGACTTCTTGAACTGGGTATGTTGTTAAGAGACTAGATCCACAATATATTGTAAAACTGGTCGGGAAATTCTGTGATGTAGCAGTTTTCATAATATGGTCTGTAGATTACTTTTGTTTCAGAGTAACTGTGGGTAGCTGCTTCTGTCATACAGGTGAACGTCTGCCAAAATAAAATGGGTGAGGAATCATAGACTTTAAGTTCAGAAGGGACCATTATGATCGTCTAGTCTGACCTCCTGCACAACGCAGGCCACAGAACCTCACTCACCCACTCCTGTAACAAACCCCTATCCTACGTCTGAACTATTGAAGTCCTCAAATTGTGGCTTAAAGACTTCAAGGTGCAGAGAATCCTTCAGCAAGTGACCCGTGCCCCACACTGCAGAGGAAGGCGAACAACCCCCAGGGCCTCTGCCAATCTGACCTGGAGAAAAATTCCTTCCCGACCCCAAATATGGCGATCAGCCAAACCCTGAGCATGTGGGCAAGACTCATCAGCCAGACACCCAGAAAAGAATTCTCTGTAGTAACTCAGATCCTACCCCATCTAACATCCCATCACAGGCCATTGGGCATATTTACTGCTAATAGTCAAAGATCAGTTAAATGCCAAAATTAGGCCATCCCATCATACCATCCCCTCCATAAACTTATCAAGCTTAGTCTTGAAACCAGATATGTCTTTTGCCCCCACTGCTCCCCTTGGAAGGCTGTTCCAGAACTTCACTCCTCTGATGGTTAGAAACCTTTGTCTAATTTCAAGTCTAAACTTCCTGATGGCCAGTTTATATCCATTTGTTCTTGTGTCCACATTGGTACTGAGCTTAAATAATTCCTCTCCCTCCTTGGTATTTATCCCTCTGATATATTTATAGAGAGCAATCCTATCTCCCCTCAGCCTTCTTTTGGTTAGGCTAAACAAGCCAAGCTCTTTGAGTCTCCTTTCATAAGACAGGAAGGTATCCAATCCAGCAGTTACACCCATTGTATTAAAAGATGATGCAAATAATCTTCCCTAATATTACTTTTTCAAATAAGAATAGCTGCTGCAAGGATATTATGGGATCAGCACTGGGAGTTTGGCAAGGGAGGAGGGCCACAAAAGTATGCCTGCCTTAAGAAATGATCTGTAACGTGAAGCTGACTACTTGAGGTACATCTGAATTCATTTTTGGATGGGAGTTTGCATTTGAGGGAATGGTTGTTTCTGTTTTGGCCTAAATTTTACTCCTTGCATACATTTGTTTCCAAGAAGGGTAAATGGAAAATTAAAAATTCCATCCTTAAAGAAAGGAAGAGACAAATACTTCTTGTAGAATTGGGCAGTTCCTGCCATGTTATAAGTTCTTTTGGCATGGAGTCTCTTCCTGTGTGATTATACAGTGACTTGCACAGTGGAGGGTTGCCAGCTGTCCAGTTTTCAACTGAACACCTGGTCGAAAAGGGACCCTCTCCAGCCCAGTGAAAATGAGCGAGTGAGTGAAGGTGAGGGAGAGCAAGGGAGGGAGTGGCAGGACCTCAGAGAAGGGGTGGGGCAAGGGTGTTCGGTTTTGTTTGGTGAGAAAGTTGGCAACCCTAGGGGGCCCTGATTGTCGTTGAAGCATTTGGGTGCTACTTTTAATACAAATGATGATGATATAGAAAAATATGCAAGTAACTTTGACTAAAACTCTTTTTACAGGGATTATAAATTTGGCCTCAAACATGCTGTATGCTTAAACTTGACATTCAAAATCAGTGTATTTTTATAAATTGATTTATAATCCATTTTGGCTTTGCATAGCTACAAAATTGTATCTGGTTTAAAACTTGATTATGGTGTTAGTTTCATAGCAATGTTGCATCAAATTAATATGTTTAATAACCAAGATATGTCAGTGACTGCATGTTTAATCATTTAGAAGTTCAGTTCTGTTCTAATGTACTATGTAAAAATAGCAGCTTGCTCAGCACTTGCTCTTGTGTATATCCTTTCTCTCTAGGCACTCACATAGCTCTCATCGCCACAGTGTCTGAACACCATGTAGAGTCAACGCTTCTTTATTTTCTAAATTGTCTAAAATTTGTTTTACTGTCTTTTCATTCTTCTTTGCTATACAATCAGTATAGCTTCCCTCTCCTAAAGATGAATTCTGTTCTTCTGTGTACATAAACACAGTTGTTTATACTAAGTTCAGAATGCAGGATCTCTCTTGTTAATTGTACATGAGGCTGGAAAAATCCATATTGAGTCTGCAGAGCTGGCCCATGAAAACTATCTTTTAAATTGCGGACTGAGCCGTTTTGATTTGGAATAATTGAAAGACAACAAATATAGAATCCAGTAATGGCTTGCCTAGTGATATTTAAACACAATGGCATAGTATATCTAGGCATTTGTCATTTTCATCACTGTGTGGTATCTGAGTGCCTGAAGGAGGATGTTCTAATCTTAATTCTGAATTAATCCTTTCACAGCAGTAAAACCCCTTCATCAGTAAATGGAGGAATGAGCTGGCATAGTTTGTTAAACTAGCACTTTTTTCTACCAAATTTTGTCAGCTGTCAGTATTCCTGGCCCAACTTTCTCCCTGTTGAGTTTCCTGATGGGACAATGCAGTCTATTTCACACACAATATCCTCATTTCTCTGTCTCCCTTTATAGTCTTGCAGGCTGTCTCCCCCATGGAATAGTTTAAAGTTTATTCTATCTCTTAACTGTTGCTGGGTAGTACTGCTTCCAGTGGAGGTGTCAGTTTCTTGGATTTAGAGGGTTTAAGCTAAGGTTTTCCTTGCCCATTCTCTGCTTCCCTGTACAATGAGCAATGAGAACACAGAAATGTATTACATCCCCGCCTGTCACCTATTGAATGGGTCAGGCTTTCAGCTATATTTTTGTTCTGATTTAACTGTGTAAGCATGTTGGATCACTAAGCATTAATTTTTACAACTTCTGTTCCAGAATGAAGAGTGTTTTTCTTTTCAAGGAGATGCTTTTATATACCCTTTCAGGTTGACTTCTACCAGTTGCAAACTTATCTGTGGTGCCTCTCCTTTCTTCTCCATTAGATCCTGAACATCAGAGAGCAAATGGTAACTTAAAATACTTCGAATATATCATGTCTAAAGAAAAAGAAGCAAATAAGTCTACTACCAAAACAGATAGCCAGACTGACAAGGAAACAAAGAAAAAGGAACCAAGCAAAGATTACCTGCCAGAGAGACAGAAGTATGAAATGCTGTGCCGTGGGGAGGGTCTCAGAATGGTAAAGTGGAATAGCCTGTTTGTTTTTGTTTTTTGTTTAATCTACAAAACCAGTTATGCAGGACTCATTTAGACGTGTCGGCAAGTTCTGGTGCTAAAGAGAAAGGTCAGTCAGCTTGCAGGGATGAGCTGGCTCACCTTTAGAACACTGTTTTCCCTCTTACTCCTGTCTTTATGGTGGCCTGCGTTCAAAGTATTTTTGATGAACGTTTGCAAGAAGTTTTGTATCGAGCTTGAACATAAGGAAATCATTTTAGCAATAGGTTTCAGAGTAGCAGCCGTGTTAGTGTGTATCCGCAAAAAAAGAGAGAGTACTTGTGGCACCTTAGAGACTAACAAATTTATTTGAGCACAAGCTTTCGTGAGCTAGGGCAGAGCTGTAGCTCACGAAAGCTTATGCTCAAATAAATTTGTTAATCTCTAAGGTGCCACAAGTACTCCTTTTCTTATTGTAGCAATAGAATGACTATAGACCTATAGTGGAGGGAATGAAGAGGGACAGTGCAGCATCTCTGAATGAAGAAATAGTAACCCATGTTTGAGGATGCTGCCCTCTAACCCTAATGTATTTTAATACCAGTTAGTGCACTGAGAATCAAATAAGGTTATTGCATTACAACAAAGATTGTATTACACACATTGTATTACACACAGCATTGAACATTGTTCATCTTAAGACGAACTGTAAAGTTAATGTTTGCTCTAAGATGTGTCTAATATTAAACTTGCTGAGAGCATGGTTTCTCAAACAATGTGCTTGACCTCCCTAAGGAGACTCCAGTCTCCTCAATTGGTAAAATACAAGTAGACATAGGGAAAATGAATTACTGTGTTTTGTTCTTCTCAGAATGAAGGAAAGGCTGATGCCAGTTGTTAGGGGGCTTATTCCTTCACCCACTTACTTCCCTGGTCCTTCTCGCATGAACAGAGAGCAACAATACCCGAAGTCCAAAGGTGCAAACAATTCGATGTTTATTGGGGTGAACTTCCAGCAAGCATGATTCCAGTTTCCTTCCTTAGTATCCTCCTTCCCAGCTCTGACACCACAAAGCCTTACACCTGTGTCCCTGTTCCCATTCCTGCCCTTAGCCAAACATGATTCCAACTTCCTTACTCCCATTCCCTGTTCCCATTTCCCCCTTTATCAAAACATGATTCCAATTTTCTTACCCCCATTCCCTGTTCCCATCTCACACACCCACACCCCAGTCACTTCCTCATTGACTACAGATTATATAGTAAAACTTGAGTTCTGCTTAGCTATACCTTAACCAATCATTTTCCTGAAATTTAACTAACCAATCCTAACATATTGTAACATGATTATGTACCCAATTATATCCCACCACCTCAATTAGTTTACACCCAGCAAAATTAATTATACAGCAGACAGGAACAATCACAGAACCAGACAGAGATTATACAGACAAACAACAGCAAAGTGGGAACTATAATGACAAAACAATACAGAAGTGAGGATTTCACATCCCAGCTATTGATAAGTGAGTTCTTGCCAGACAGGATGCTATCAAACTAAGTTTCCTTTTACATTTTCTAGGCACTTCCCTTTCTCTGGAGGTGATAGGAATACAATCCTGTCCTGACAGTGCCTAACAGCCCAATAGCACCTTATTTCAATGTGACTAGTTTGGAATGTGAGGATGTGACCGTTCGCTTCCCAGCTTATGGCTGCCTCTGCTGCTTAGCCAAAGGCCTTAGCCTAAGAACAGGGCCTCAGACTGTCACAGTAAGAGAAGGCCCTTACACCAGCAGACAGTGATTTTGATTCTTTCTTTTATACCTCTATCACTAGCCAAGTGATAAGAATACACCTAAATTCTTAGAGTATAGGCCTTTACAGACAGGCCTGAATATCTATATCCTAACACCAGTCACAGCAGTGAATGAATAGTCTAAGTGCCTATGAATTCATTCATCTAGGTTTTCCAAAAAGTGATGGACTCTTTCAATCCAGTGTCTAAATACTGCTCAGCTGATGCTGTTTAGGAGCTAGAAGATAGACTTCTTCCTTCCTGAATTTGTTGTAATCATATGCAAAATTTCTCTTCATTGACTTACTATTTAACTTATTAATTATAAATTGTTTGTTTTGTTATATTTAATTTGTTTGCTGAAGGACCACCCCTCACCCCCTTAAGGATATGTCTACACAGCATAGTCTACCGCGGATCTTTCCCAGGTTTTAGCCTTAGCCCCCCTACTATCCACACTGGGTTTGTAGGTGTTTTAAGCCCAGGTTTGTTTATCCCAGCTAGGAGTGTGGGTTAGAACCTGGGCTCCACTTTAAGTTGGGCCGGAGCCCACCCACTTTGCAGTGAGGATACAGGCTAAACCATTCAAGTTCTGATAGTCCTCTAATGCCCTTTCCACAATTCCCCCTAAAAGATTGTTCTCCTACAATTGACTAGAAAAGAATCCTAGATCATCTCACCACAAAGAACAATGAGATATTCCCCCCAGACACACATGGGTGAATGGAGAAAGTCATAACACAGTGCTATGGGTAGGGCTTGGCAGAGGGGACATTCACACCTGGGCAAAGCTAACTTGAATGCTCAGACCTGGGTGAAGGGTACAGACATAGCCATAGTGTTATGTGCTTGCCATATGAATATGTGTAAGAACACCAACAGAGAAAGTGGTCAGGTTTATAGATGGAATATGACAGGTCAACAAGTTCCATGGTGTGAATATACGATATATATATACCTACGCTAGTTGTGTCACATTAGATGCATTTCTGTCATAATGTGTAATTTTTTATATTTAAAAAAGAAATGCGTGTGTCCTGTAATGGTGTTAATGTGAGCAAGCACTTGATTCTTTTTGTGTTTGTTCTGCCTTGATTTCAGACACCTCGGAGACAGAAGAAACTCTTCTGCCGCTATTACAATGGAAACCAGAATCCCAAGTATGTTCTGGGACCTGTCAAACAGGAGGATGAATGGGACAAACCTCGGATTGTTCGCTTCCTTGAAATTATTTCTGATGAAGAAATTGAAACTGTGAAAGAACTAGCAAAGCCAAGGGTAAAGAGCTTCAGATTCCTCTTGTTTTGGAAACTTCCATGCCATCTATAGTGTTCTATGTGCATGAACTCAATTCACCTCTTGAATTAGGAGTTTGTAAAGTTAGCTTGGGCGAATGGTGTTATGCGCACACACACGCATGCACACACGCACACAGAGTAATGTTTTCTCTGCATGGCTTATGCAGATTCACCAAACTGTTCTGCTGGATAAGATTTTTGTGGATGCTATTATGGAGGAGAAGAGAACCTCCTTGAACTCCACAATAGTCCCAGCATGAAACTTCCCCCTATTGCAACTGGCCTGCCTCAGTATGCTGCCACCGCTACCACCACTCTTAATTTATGTTGAATACTCGTCACAGTCACTATGGCGTATAAATGACAGTTGTTTGTATGGAGATGCCATTTAGGAGCCGCCATATCTGTGATCATGGACACCAGATAATCCGAATTTACCATATGGACATCTACAAAATAGTAGTACTCTTCTTTAGTCATCTGAAACAGACTCAGGGGCATGAGGTGCTCTGGGGCAGTTACGTAAGTCCTTTTCAGCAAATCTCACCCTAGCTTCATTTAACTTCAAACTAAAAGAGGTGTAATAGGTTGGACCTAACATAACCTTCGTTCTCCCACTTCATCACCTCAACTCTCCAATCCCATTTCAAGAACCAGATTCCAAAGGACCAGTCTCTGAATCTGAAATAACCTAAGACTGGCTTATTGTCAAGGCAGCCATGAGAGCCCAGGTCAAACAAAAAAGCTATTTTGCTGGAAGTCACCCAGGACAATATGATTGGCAGCTGCAATACCAGGACAGATTAAATCTGTTAAGAAACTTGTGGTGTACCAATGTAGTAAATATAACACAACTTGTCTCAGTTTAACTCTATCTCAAGACTTGCACTTGAGGTGAAACTATTCTAATTAATCCATGTTTGTACAGGTCACCAACTACTTCTGAAATCAGATGCAAACAATATAAGTGCATCATTTCTCCAGCACTACTTCTGTTTAGGATAAACAGATACTTATTGGGAAAGAGCTGAGCGAATGAAGGATAAACACTGTGTGGATAGGTACATCAGAATTACCTAAGAGAAATTATCCAACCATTTCTTCTTTATTCAAGCAAATCAAAGGCCTTATCCATAATCAAGTCAAGAATGGTGCTGCCTTTGTTAGCCACCAACTTGAGTACTGAAGAGCATCAAGTGAAGAGTAGGGTCACTATCACCTGACATTCTTTGTTCTTGAGGTAACACCCCAGACTAAACCAGTGGATCTGATTTCAAGTGCTGTGCTCCTTCCCTACACCTAAAACATCTCTTCTTGCCTATGCTTCCCATGTCGATCACATCAGGAATCAGAGCCCAGTTCGTGTGGTAATTCCTATTTTGTTGTGTTACAATGGAAAATGATACCACTGATGATTGGGCTGCATTGTTGCTGTAGGAAACACTGGTGTTGCCTCTTTGGAGTGTAACTAAAGCTGTTCTTTATGGAGTGAAAAGAAAACCTTTCTGTTATACGGATCACTGAAAACGATACACAGATGATAGTGGATTTAAACTAAACTTTCTGGGACCATTGTTTTCTAGTCGGATAAATGTTCAGCCTGTTACAAAGCTGTGCCAATTTCGGGTACTAATATCTTGCGTTGAAAAATGTGGAACATTCAAACTTAAAGCCTAGACATTGCAGAGTTCAGTGGTTGATGCTGCATGAGACTATGTTTTGAGGTTGAAAGTTCATCTCTTGTATTCCAGCTATTGGGAGTGTCACAGAAGTCTTAGAGTCTAGAAGTGAAAGGGTGTGTAATCCCTACCCAGTCTTCTGCTCCTTTGTCATCAGCTGGCACGAGAAAAGCTTAATTCAGTCTTTCGAGACTGTCCGTCTGCTTTTGAGTAGTAAGCTGTGTGCAGTGATCCAGCTCCTCACCCCATTTTGTCCCATGGGTAAAGAACAGTGCAGATTAAGGGGTTCCCTGATTCTTTGCTTAGATCAATAAGGTCTGAGATGCTTTGAGCCTTTATTGCAAAATAAAAACTAGTAGTAAAACACTTGCCCAGATGTGACACACACACACAGGACTCAATAAACCCTCCTTGGCCGGGAGCCGCCATAATGCAGGTCTGTCAATGACCGTCTCGTGCTTCTAATGCTGGAGCACTGCAACTGAAACTTTCCCAATTATGGGTCGCTGTACAGTAGCTGAACGTGCAGTCGCAACATGCAGTTTGCTTGTGATGGTGCCATGACTCCGTATGGCAGAAACAGATTTTGTGGAAATGGAGCAGAACAGGACACTGACTAAAATGGGATGGAAGCAAATTACTTGACAATGGTGCAGTGTGTTGGCTGGAGAAGAGAGGCCCTAGAACAGTCTTGGTCCAAAGTCTTATTTCTGGACGATCAAAAACGTGGGAAGTATTTCACATGATTTGTGATCATGGTGTAGCTGACGGGTCTGCATTCTGGAACAGAGAATGCAAAACACAGATCAATTATTCAACCAACTAATGCAGATAATAAGTTAGAGATATTTTTCAGATTCTGAGGTAAGGTTTCCTTCATGTCCCCCCCACCCCCACGGTTAAAACTTTTACTCAGTGTGTTCCTTATTGATGATTTAACTCTAAAGTGCATCCTGGATGTACCGTATATCATTAACAAAGCAAGAGTTGTACATCCTTGACATACATGCTGTATAACTTCCAGCAATTGAAAGGAGTTGAAAGATGTTACAGGAAATAGCTTTACTTATCTAACCAGCTCGCTCTTGTTGCTCCCCAGAAACTGGAGTATTGCTTCTAGGAAAAAATGTACCACTCATTCGCTCCCTCTTCTCTAAGAAGGAACTGAAGTATCTCCTTTTTATTCGTGTTAGAGGTTTCCCCACCTTCGCCACCACACACATACTCTTTCTGCTATAAAACATGTAAAACACCACAATGGAAACTGATTGGATGAAGTGCATGGCTTGTGTGGAAATTTTTTTCCCCTCTGTAGGTTTCTGAATGGTCGGATTAATGTGATGCGATATTTACTTTGTAATGCAACTATTCTGATTGGTTCGCTTCACAGCTGAGGCGAGCCACCATTTCAAACCCCATAACGGGAGTCTTGGAGACGGCACATTACAGAATTAGCAAAAGGTAAGAGACTTCGTACACCAAACATTCTGGGCCTGTAATGAGTGCTTGTTCTCTGCTCATTCAGGGATAGAGAGGTGGTCTAAAAACATACTTTAGACTTTCTAAACCATCTCTTTAATATGTACAGATATTGTAACAGGCTGTTACTGCTGAGTTTCTCAGTCTTTTCCTCTAACTAGAAGTTCTGTTTTTTGCCGTTTTAGCGAATATTCCTTTTTTCAAATAGTATTTTGTACAGGTGCATAGAATGTGCACAGGTGCAAAACTCAGTGGAGGTTCCCTTGTATGTGATTTCCCTGACCACATATACCAACAAAAATTTGTCATTGCTCTCTTTGCTAAATCTGGCAGACTCTCTGAGGATCCCTTGCATTCAGAAGTGGAGTCACGTTATCCTGCATAACAGTTGCATTGGCATGCAGAAGCATTTGTTCATTAGTCATATAAAATACAATTGTCCAAGATAATCTGTCTTCCTCCGGTCTGTTTTGTTTGTTTGTTTTGGCTGCCTCCTAACTCAAACCTTGGAAGCCGGTAAAGAAAAAAATACTGCTGCTTTCTTCAAGTTCTCTCCACTTTGCTAAAAAGCACTGCAGATTTGTGAATTTGAGTTTTGTTTTCTGAAAAAAGTTTGATAATGTCTTCGCATTTGCACCTCTCCAAAAGACGTCTTTAGGAGCTGCATAGTAAAGGTCCAGTCCTCCATTAGCTGTTTTGTTTTCCTCACAAAAATCCTGTTCTTCAGCATTTAACAAAAACAAGAAAAGAACATTAAACTTCTGGATACAGAGGAATTTTCTTTGAAACTCAGCACTATGAACTATTTGCAGAAAGTCTCTAGTTTTTAAAAAAAAAAAAAAAAAAAAGAGAGAGGAAAGAAAAAAGTGAAAGGACATTCTAACCAAATTTGTCCACCCAATTCTTCATTTTGGAAATGGCAGCTGCAACTACTGTCTCCCTTCTAAATACTGCTGCTGATCTGAGAGCATTGCATACCATCCAGACCAATCGGAAACCCTTCCAATCACCTGTGGCTTGTCAAAAAGAAGCCTGCTATCAGAGTAAGCCCTTGTCCTTTCTCTTTTTGTAGCTGAGCCGGGCTACTGTACATGACCCTCAGACTGGGAAACTGACCACAGCACATTACAGAGTCTCTAAGAGGTAAGGGGAATGTGTTCCAAAGGTATATCTAACACCTAGGAAATCTGTTCTGTAGCTAACCTGTTAAATCTTCTAGTTGCAAATCTGAGATGAGGGAAGATTATACATATTTGTTTCTTGTGCTCATTTCTATTTAGAAGAGATGAGGTGGCCTAAAAATTACCTGGCACGTATTGTTGCAAATGGGCTGCTTAAATAGGACGTTTTAAAGCATTCCTGTTAGCTAAAAGGAAAGCTGCTACTGCTTTTCTGTCTGCATGGTCCTGAATAACACAAATAGCATACTAAAAACCTGCTAAAAAAATGGGAAGATTCCCACCTAAACTAAAATTCAGAAAGGGCTGCACTTGTTATTTGTACCATTGTACCAATATATGTTTAAAATTAAGCACTTGAGATTTGTTATAATGAATAGCAACAACAGCATGAGTAGAGAGCTTGAGAACTTTAGTTCAAAAATTCTTTGTTTATTGTTTGTTTATCACAACACTAACTAGTTGTTCATTTACTCTGCTAGTTGATTTAATATAAAATCCAGCATTCATTGGAAAATATTAGAGCCACATTTTGTTTGATTAAATTATCTTTTGAACAAATGAAACTATCATTAAAGGGTTTTTGTCCATAGTTTTAACCTCAGCATTTGAATAGTGTTTTTTAAAAAGGGGTAAAAATGAATTGGGTTTACAGAGATGTAAAATTTCTGAAATATTCTCCCCCTGCCACAAAAACCATTAGCTTTTAGTTAGTTATGTGAGCAGTGAGTTTAGAACCCTTATGAACAAGAAGACTACTACTAATTAAATACTAGATTATTAGAAATTCTGTTCCAAAAGGATTGGTAGTAAAAAGACTTGTTAAGGAAATATCCTCCTCTTAGGGCTTTTTGACTGAGCTGGTTTGGATTCCAGATAAATCCTTACTACTGAAAACCAGAAACGATATGCTCTATTTCCTGGGTTGTGTTTTTTTTTTTTTTTTTTTAAATAGATGGCTGCTTCCCCACTCCAAACATTACAGGCATTCTTTCCTAGTCATTGCCCTTCTAAATTACAGCATTCCTCTATGAGGAGACTACTGTTCACTCAGCAGTACGTGGCAGACTGTGTTAACAGGGGCATGTTGCCAGCTGCATGAAGAGGCATGTCAAGCCTTGCTGTATGCAGTACAAGAATATATCCAGACAGTTTGACACAGCTTTCAAGGAAACTAGTGGTTTTTGAGGCAGCCAGTTAGAATCCGTAGCATATGAGGTTAGTGTTTACCCTTCAGGAATATCCGCCTCTGCTTTTATTTTAATCACTGCTCTTTCTCTAAAGGAAGTGTATTTAGACCATCCTTAGTATGTAAAGATGTTAGTAATGTTGTATTTTATATATCTCATAACAAAGCCAATGAGTAGGTTATAGTCAACCTTTTAAGAAATGACTAGAAATGTTAAGGAAGGGGAGTAAATGTAATTGCAATTTTTAACTGTTCATTTGTAATAAGGTCAGACATCCATTTCCCAATTTTTTTTTAATTTTCAAGTTGAGAAAATGTTAAATATCCACCAGTGTGGATTTAAAACGCTTCATAAAATATTTTATGTAAAATACAGTGTGGCAGAATGTTTCTAATTCAGGTGTACAGATCATGCTGTACATGAAGAGCTTCTGAAGGGGAGAGGCTAAATGTTATGTTCTGACAATGGCAGCAATGATAACTAGACCTTTCTACCCTTCAGGGAATCTCTAAGAATTTTGGCTTTTTGAAGTGGCACAAAGAAAAGTCCTATGTTAGCTTCCCTGTGATTCCCTCTTAAAGTAAAATGGAAAAATGCTTGTGGGCTTCGCTAGTAAAAGGGGTTTCAAAAGAATTATTTTCCACCAGGAAAAAAAAGCTCCTCTTAATGTGGATGATAGTCTTTTCGATGTAAGGTTACCTGTCTGTAACGTTCACTTGAAGCATAATGATACTTCTAATGAGTGAAATTGTTTTCTGGCTAGTAGAAGTTGAAGGAAAAGTTACACTGAAGGGCAAGAGCCTGGCATGCATTTCACAAGAGCTGCTCTGATCCTTAAATCCACACTTGAATAGTTCAGCTAGTTGAGCACAATTTTCTAACTGATTACTAATCCTATAATCACAAAAGCTTATGCTCAAATAAATTTTAGTCTCTAAGGTGCCACAAGTACTCCTTTTCTTTTTGTGGATACAGACTAACACGGCTGCTACTCTGAAACTAATCCTATAGTGCAATTACCAGTGGAAAAATGTCTTCAGGTTTGTGTGAGAGAAGGGTAGTGGAGCAAGTGAAATGAAGTTTTTCAAGTGGAGGATTTCTGTCCCTGTGGAGCAGCCCTCACTGTACATACCTACCTTGGCTGCTTTGATAGTGAGCTCTGCAAGAGATAGACAGAACAGCTCCCTTAGACTGACTTTTTTTTTTTTTTTTTTTTTTAAATACCCATGGAGAACAAAAGTTGAGACCAGCAGCAAAAATGGATGATACAGATGGGCTCATATTCCTGAAGGGCAGATAGACAAATCCTGTTGGAAGTTGCAGTTCTGGAGGAACCTCTTCATATGCATAATAAAAGCCAATGGAGCTTACTAGAGCAGCGGTTCTCAATCTGGGGTCAGGACTGCAAAGTAGGTCACGACATCATTTTAATAGGGTCACCAGGATCAGCACAGACTTGCTGGGACTTAGAGATGAAGACCAAGCTCCACACCCCACCCAGGGTGGCTCAGGCCCCCTCTCCCTCCATCCGAGGTGGTGGAACCCATCCTCCCCCCCTTCATTTAGTAAATTTGTTGTCAGAATGAGGTTGTGATGCAATGAAGTTTGAGAACTTCTGCACTAGAGGCTTAGAGAACTACCAGAGGCTAGTTGGTGCTGGAAAATCAATCTAGAGCTAGGAATACGCAAATCCTCCTGAGCTGTGATAGGAACTGAGGAAGTAGACTCAGTGATGCTTATGGGTGACAACTTGTGCCAAATGTCTTGCTAGAAGTCATTATTCAACTCTACCAAGTAGCTTTCACTGCCAAGTTACTCTTCCAAAGTATGTATGATGCTTTACCAGAAATAAGACTGATGCTTCATAGTCTTTCTTCACAAAAGTTTGCTTTATCTGGATCATCTGTTTCCTTCTGTTCTCTGTCACACGGCTGTGGTCAGGAAACAACTGCCAGACCCAGAAAGCTGTCTCAGGTCTGGCAAATATGAAAATGCAAGATCATCCCCCCCCCCCCCCCCCCCACTACTGCCCCTTCTATCTTATATGCTATGGTAATGGGGGGCTAAATAAATACTTGAGTGCCTCAGACTCTATTGTATTTATCCTCCCACCACTTGTGTGAAGTAGGCAGGTTCTGTTTTCCCCATTTTACAAAAGGGGTACTGTAACACAGACTAAGTGAATTGCCTGTGGAAGTCTGTGGTGGAGCAGGGCATTGAACTTGAGTTGAATCTAGTCCTAACCACTAGACTACCTGTCTTCTCTTTCGTACTCAAGAGGGAGGTGAAAGCTACTTGGTAGAGTTGAATAGTGACTTCTAGCAAGTATGGATTGAATTGGGCGTGATGGCGTAGCCTGATAGTAACAAAATGGTCTTATTGTGGTGGTTTTTTGTGTGTTGTTGTTACAGTGCCTTTCTGAGGACAGTGTTGCATGTTCTGGGGTTTTAATTTTCAATATGCAGTGTTGTGGGAAATGCTTCATATGCACACATTCCTCTTCCTTTCCTTCTTGATCATTCCAAACAGAATCAGGATAGTCTGCTTTTAACACTTTCTTATGCTAACAATTGTTCAAAAGTATTTTTATAAATACTCCCAGTGTGCTGAAGTCCTCATTTTGAGATGGACTGCATTTACGTACTGTTCTGTACATGGTGAATATTTAAACAGATTTCATGTTTGCCCTTGGAGATTCTGTAACCTGTGTCAGTACCATGTGTTGTAGGAACGTGTTTTGCTGCTTCTCTTGATGTGGGGCGTTCTGGGGCTTTTAAAAATACACTGATGTTAGTAGGTGAAAAATTGTTATAAACCTTTGAACCAACGTACATACTGATTTGCCAGTTCACTGGTTCTCAGATTGGTCTGTGGGCACTGGTGTTCAAGTGTTGTGGGCTTCTAGTTTCCCACTGTTTTATAGGTATCTAAACTTTTCATTGCAAAGATGATCCAGGGAGTTAGCTGTGCGGCTAGGAGGAGTTATCACATAAAAGGGTTGTAAACACCAAGGGAGCAGAGTCACCAGTGTTTCGTGTTGTACATGAGAGAGGACACTCTGGTGAAGAAAAAGAAGAGGAAAAGATCGCTGGGTAGCATATGCAAAGAGGAAGAAAAAAGGGACTAGAGAAAAGGAAGCTATATTGCTGGAGACACATCAGGATTGTTATATGTTCATGAGGGCTAAGGGAAATGGTCCAGTAGACGGGCTCAGATGTGATGACACGAAGTTTGAGCCCTGCTGCATTAGTCGGTAATACTCAAGTTAAATCATTACCTTTGAATACAGTCGTTATTTTTACATTGCTTGACTTTCAAGAATAGACGTAACAAACGGGATAACATTGTGATTTGTCTTCTCCATACCTGCAAAATGATACATTGGTTCAGTAGTCTGTGTCTGGATGAAGACAGCGGATTCATACTGAAGGCTTACATAGTATCAGTTATTTCTGCACCTATTTTATTTCTGTCTGAACTCATTTTTTCCCCAAAGTATCTTAATTGCAAAGGAAGCTCTTGGTTCCAAGTTTGAAACATCATCATTTAAAGGTAGCAAAGTTCTAAAATGATTTTCAGGACTTTGAGGCTGACCTTTTTAGGAAGCTGGAGAATATTTAAAAAATGATACTGGGTAATATTTGCTTACTCAAGTAAAGCAGAACTATTTGCTAAATACTGAATATTCTACAAGCTGTTCTGGTAAGAATTCCTGAACAAGGAGGAGAGAAATTAAAATACCTTTTTCGTGTATTCAGATTTTTTCGTTTTTAAATATACTTTGCTCTTGCCACCAATGAGGGAAGATGGGGAAACTTTGGCCATTTCATATTCTATTCTCCAGAAGCCTTTCTGAAAATAGATGTTTATCTCGAGAGCCCACAAAAAGTTGTTCCTGTTCTATTTAAAAAAAGAGGACAGCTACAGTAAAGCTAGTATAGTATTGCTCACTGCATAAACATTTGGACTGTGCTTTATGTGGATCTATGCTGTTATGCTTGGAATATGGAGGTAGTCCCTTTGCCACATTTCTCTAGTGCCTTTCTTCCTCTTTCATGAGAACACATGGTTACAGGGGAAATTAAAGCAGCTGTCCAAACAGGGCTTTGATTGAGATGGGTTGACAACCCAGTCCCTCCTACCCCCACCATTTATTTGTTTATTTTAAGGCACTCCTCTTATTCTTTAGAATTTCCATTTTTTTTTTTTTAAAAAATGTTACATCTCTAGTCCTTATAGTTGCAGCGAAAGCATTAAAATGTGAAACCAAATGTCAGTGCAGTATGTCTGGAAAAAATAGGTCTGAGGGATGTGAATTGCCCTATTTATTTCATTGTCTGTCTGATAATGGAAGACTTGTCAGTGAAGTTTCATTGTTGTTAAAGCAAGCAAGTAAGAAGTGAGGGAGAGTGTGGAAATCACAAATCTGTATAACCTGAGAGGATAGTGTTTGGGAGAGTTGAGTTGCAATCGCCATAGTCCTGTGTATGCTGAGCCAAAAACAGAGATAAGGGTCCATGTTTAAACACTGCTTCGACTGCATAAGTTCCTACCATGGATTGGCTGTTCAGAATAGACAGGGCAAAACTTGTGTTTGCAAGCTTGTTCAAAATTATTGTTAGAACCTGACATAAAATAATGGAATACAGTTTTTAGTCCTGTTCACCCCAGCTGGCCAAATAGTATTGGAAAGTAACTTACCTCGTTTAAAAAGTTTAAATATGGTTCCTTTGATCACTTCCTAGCCTCTTATAGAAACTAGGTGCCTTATTCAAGACGCTGATATTACCAAAGTGACAAAGGTAATCTCTGGTAAGAGAAGCCTCACAAATGTGGGACCTGGCAATGCCAGTAATTATAGTATTAGCCTAAAGAATTGTCTACAGATGGCTCTAAGTCTTTATACACATTTTAGAAATTATAAAACTCTGTTCCACTTATAACACAAGCTTGTGGTATGTTACTAGCAAATCATTTTCCTTTTTTAATTTAGTGCCTGGTTGTCTGGATATGAAAGCCCTGTGGTATCTCGCATTAACCTGAGGATACAGGACCTAACAGGACTGGATGTTTCCACAGCAGAGGAACTACAGGTGTGTAAATGAGTATTTCAGTAACTAGTCACACCAGACTTTGGTTTGAATTAAATGGACTTTAAAATCTACTGAACAGCAGACATCCATGTAGTCTTCAGACAGCTGCTTTGGGGGATATATGCAGAGGCTTCTTTTTTGGTGTGCACTCAACTCCTTCAGGTGTTACTGAAAGTCAGACCTAATCAATATGGGAAGAACATCAATGCCTTGTTGTTTAAGTTGAGTAACTGAGCCAAATTCAGTCTTGGTATAGAGGGGAACCAATTCCATTTTCAGTGGAGCAGCACCTGCTTGTCCCAGGGCTGAGTTTGACTTAGAACCTGGAGGGAAGTAGAGAACAGTTGAAATTTCTGCTCTTTAAAGTGAGTGAGGTTTTTTGTTTAGAAAACTTTTTTTATTGCCAGCAATAAAACCAGGTTTTCTGATGGTAGCTCAAATTTTCGTGGGAACGGTCTCTAGAGAAATACTGGTTTTGACTAATATTTAAGGGAATGGGTTGTTTTCTCTGAATCCATCTCAAGATTAGAAAGTCTCAGGAAACTGATTGAGGACTTTATCCTTAATTCATCAGCATTGTTAGACATGGGGAAGATTGTGACTGCACGTGTATATTTTAAGTGAATTAAATAAATTCAGTAGTTGCAGTAGGCTGTGCTGCGGGATTTGGGGTCTTAATTTATCAACGTGGAAGCATCACATCTTACACGTAATGTGAATGGCAGTAAATGTTAACACTGTTGCAAAAAAAAAGCAAACATAATTCTGGGCTGCATTAGCAGGGGTGTTGTAAGCAAGACACAAGCAGTAATTCTTCCACTCTACTCCATGCTGATTAGGCATGTTTATCTCGAGAGCCCACAAAAAGTTGTTCCTGTTCTATTTAAAAAAAGAGGACAGCTACAGTAAAGCTAGTATAGTATTGCTCACTGCATAAACATTTGGACTGTGCTTTATGTGGATCTATGCTGTTATGCTTGGAATATGGAGGTAGTCCCTTTGCCACATTTCTCTAGTGCCTTTCTTCCTCTCTCTCATGAGAACACATGGTTACAGGGGAAATTAAAGCAGCTGTCCAAACAGGGCTTTGATTGAGATGGGTTGACAACCCAGTCCCTCCTACCCCCACCATTTATTTATTTATTTTTAAGGCACTCCTCTTATTCTTTATACCTCAACTGGAGTATTGTATCTAGTATGGGTGCCACATTTCAGGAAAGATGAGAAGACTGAGGGAGTACAGAACAATTTTCAAGTACATAAAAGGTGGTTACAAGGAGGAGGGAGAGAGAAACTGTTCTTTAACTCCTGAGGATAGGACAAGAAGCAATGGACTTAAGTTGCAGTAAGGGCAGTTTATGTTGGACATTAGGAAAAACTTTCTAACAGGCTGATTAAGCACTGGAATAAATTGCCTAGGGAAGTTGTGGAATCTCTATCATTGTCTAACCTGCTCTTAAAAATCTCCAAACATCCTGTCAGGGATGGTCTAGATAATACTTCCTTAAGTGCAGGGGACTGGACTAGAAGACTGCTCGAGGTCCCTTCCAGTCCCACGATTCTCTGATTAAGACGTAGAAAGTGTGACTGCTGATCATGAAACCAGGCTTGCCACCCTAAACAAAGTTCACATGAGGATAAAATGCCCAGGTATCCAGCTCAGAATAGAGGGCTCTTTAGAGCAGGGGTGGGCAAACTACGACCCGCGGGCCATAGCTGGCTTGCCACCTGATTTAATCCAGCCCTTGAGCTCCCGCTGGAGAGAGGGGTGTGGGGCTTGCCCTGCTCCCGCATTGGAGCGGGATGGGGGGGCCACTCCGCGCACACGTGCCACAGCTACCAGAAACTGCGGTGTGTCCCCCTTCCAACTCCGATGTTTAGGGGCAGCCAGGGGGCTCGTTGCACAGGTGCTGCCCCCGCAGATCTCATTGGTCAGGAACTGCAGCCAGTGGGAGCTGCAGGGGCGGCACCTGCGGATAGGGCAGCGCACAGAGCTGCCTGTCTGAGCCTCTGCGTAGGAGACAGAGGGGGGACATGTCGCTGCTTCCGGGAACTGCTTGAGGTAAGCGCCACCTGGAGCCTGCACCCCTGACCCCTTCCTGTGCCCCAACCCCCTGACCCAGCCCTGTTTCCCCCTCCCATCCTCCAAACTGATCAGTCCCTGCCCAGAGCACCTTCCTGCACCTGAAACCCCTCATTCCCATCCACATGCCAGAGCCTGCATCCCCTCCTGCACCCCAACCCAATTTTGTGAGCATTCATGGCCTGCCATACAATTTTCATACCCAGATGTGGCCCTCGGGCCAAAAAGTTTGCCCATCCCTGCTTTAGAGTGTTGTGTAGGATAAAGTGGCAGATGGAAGTCAGTAATATAGTGGACAAGAGAAAATGTGATCAGGCTGGTTACTAATATCCAAAACTGAGCTTGGTTTGAGGGAGAGCTTAGTTTGAGAGGGAGAGTTCCTGTTAAAGGATGGGGAAGTGATTTGGAGTGACACACAAGGATGTGTTAAGAACAATTTTGTAAGTCTTTTATAGAAGCTAATTACTATTTTATCTATGACTTGGATAAAGGACTTCTTGGTATAAAACAGACAGCCATTACAGGAGGGGAACATTACTCAAAATGACTGATAGACTAGAGGCAAGCAGGGACAGATGATCGCTCTTACACTTCTCTGAACAGAACTGCAGAAGCTGTAGTATCAAAAAGGTTTCAGAGTAGCAGCTGTGTTAGTCTGTATCCGCAAAAAGAACAGGAGTACTTGTGGTACCTTAGAGACTAACAAATTTATGTGAGCATAAGCTTTCATGGGCTACAGCTCACTTCATCGGATGCAAAAAGGTGACTCTCTTTGTTGATACTCTGTGCAATGGAGGAGTATTTGAAGGAGAGATGGTTCCAGCTGTGATCGTCAGTAAAGTAACCGCAGTGGAGTGAAATATTAGAGCTCTCACTTCAAAAACAGACTCTGCTGCAGAGTCTTAACTCATAAATAGTCTTGGATTCACTTCTGCTGAGCTAGTCTAACACTGCATGAAGGGTTAATTACCTGATTTTTTTCAAAGATGCCGAGCATCCCAACGCAGGAGTCTGACAGCTGAAGATGCTCAGCATCTTTAAAAAATCATACTTGGACCTGACCACCTTCAGGATTTTAGAGAAGGATTGTACAAGTCTATAGACTTTCTTAGTGTACATTCTGTCTGTGTATAAATACAATTTAAAGTGTCTATATGACTTAACATGGGAGAAGAGTGCAGGAAAGTTAATTCAGGGTAACAGAAAATGAAGATGTATTTGGCTGTCTCGAGGGCAGCATTTTCTCAGATGTAGCCACTTTGGCTGCATGAGGCCATCAGGGACTTTTCTTCTGGCTCTTCTTTCCCCCTCCCCCAATTGCCCCTGCTGCCTCCTCCGGCCGTGGGCTTTGGCCTTGTGGTGGCAGGTTTACCACTTATCGCCCCCGGTGCCTTCTCCGACCACACGGCAGCAGACTCCGTCCCCTGGCTGTGGGATTGGAGCTTGGGCCCCAGGATCCAACCCTGGCCATGCAGCGGATCTGCCCAGGGCTCACCCCCCAATAACCCCTGGCTCCCCATTTAGGGCTTAATTTGTTCCCATGCTTGCTGGGGCTGAGTAAGTCTGCTATGAAAGGTGATATTTGTATGTTTGTTAATGTCACTTTTCACAGCAGACTGAGTAGCTAGCTGAGTGGGAGGCTGTGAAATGTGATATTAACATACAAATATCACTTTTCACAGCAACAGACTTACTAGCAAGCAAGTCTTTTACGAAGAAAAAAACCACCCGAAAAAGACAAGAATGTGCAAAGCACCTTATTTGTGTTTCTATTGTGTTTAGGTCCAGTAAAGAATAGAGACAAGTGTAAATTATTTTTATTACTGAGTCTGCAAAAAAACAACCACCCCTCCCCACGTAAATAAATTACAATAATTTTGAGATGTATATGTGCATATTTATTTTTTTCCCTAAACTTAATTCAGTATTTTAGGAAAAATTGTTAGTGGCCACCGCAAGAGTTGGTGGCTGCACTCCAGGGCCACCAAAAAACCTTGAGAACCCCTATTCTAGGGTTTGAAATGCTATCATGAGATAGCTGTAAAAATGAACCCGAGACTCTCAGCTCAGAGCTAAACTCCTGCTTGTATTCTCATGAGTAGTCTGATTCATTGAAATCAATGGAACTATTCATGAGAGTAGGTTTAATAGGATTTAACTCTTTGTTATTTCACGGTATGCCCTACAGGGGAGGGATTTATTTTTTATGACTTCGAATTTTTTGTAGATGAAAGTTTTAAGTGTACAGGCTGGAGTCAAATATTCATTCTCTCTCCTCCAGATAATATACTGCTTTATTAGATTTTTATGCTTCTCCTTTCACTATAGGTAGCCAACTACGGCGTAGGAGGCCAGTACGAGCCTCATTTTGATTTTGGAAGGGTAAGTTCCTCTACTTCTCTGCCTTCACGGCTTTCTACTTCACATGCACTGTGTTTCTCTTTTTCAGGTGGCAAATTATGGAGTGGGAGGACAGTATGAACCCCACTTTGACTTTGCACGGGCAAGTAAAGAGGTGGAGGGGTAAAAATGACATACTGAAGCCTAGGCCTGTTGACTATGGCACAATATATTTTCTTTAACTTGTGTTAAATTTCATAGCCTATTAGCTCTTCTAATCCATATTAATGGGTAAAGCCCTCTAAACCACCAACTGAACAGGCATTATAAAGCAGTAAGATCTCCTTTCAAACTGTAAAACAGTATTTTATTGAGGGAGGTGACTAATTCTTTCAAACTGAAGGTATTAACCCCATTTTAGAAATGGGAGATGGACCAGGTATGACTGGCTCAGCGAACTGTAATAATGAAAAGTCAATGTAATAATCTTTAGTCACTGGTGCAAGTTGAACCAAAGTCTGCAGTGAATCAAAGTCATTACTACTGATGTCTGTTTTGGTGACGTATGGAAAATGATGATGTGGTCTCAATCAACAGTTTTCACTCTCACAAATTACCACAATTTGCACCCCCCTAGGTAGTCTCTTCAGAGAGACCAGGAACTGAATGGGCCTGGAGACTTAATTATCTTCTCTTTTCTAGAGAGAGTCCCTGCAGGTCAGGATTGTCTGGACAGTGTGGTGAAGTGTGCATTTGCTACTGCCTATTGCTATACCTTTAACGTGGAGAGAGAATTTCATTTCCCAGAGCTGTGAGTTTTAGCACCTTTCACTAGCAGTAAATTCTCGTACATCAATCCACTGCTTTTTCTGGTTTATAAATTGCATTAAAAAATTAATTGCCCAAAGAAAAAAATTAAGAGATGGCAAAAGCCTTTTATGTTCCCTCCCCTCCCAAACTCTGCTTTTGTTTGTTGCTTATTTGATAAACAATTTGAATTGCCTCATCTCTCCCTATCCCAACTGAATTTCACATGACTGGAAGTAATGCCATTTCAGCTGGTTGTTTAATGGGCATTTTATGTGTGATTAACATTGTCCTGTGAACCAAAACCAACAAATATGAAAAGTCCTGTCATCAAAGACATTGAAAATCATTAACAGTTTGTTTTCAGCTGCATGAATTCATTTCTAAAATAATGGCTTCTCAGAAGAATGACTCCAGTACACAAAAATATACGATGTTATTGTGCAGGGGGAAGGCATTGGAGACCGTCCCACAGATGAATATGTAACAGTAATTCGTCTCAACCAGAAGGAAAGAGTTTCCTGGCCCACAGTGTGGATGGTTCCTCTTGTGATGCAAGGGATACAGTTTTAAAAATGTTCTTTAGGGCAGCTCTTTGTTATAGCAGTGCCATTGTGGCATATGAAGGGAGGAAGTCAAAATTTATTTTTTTTAGTTGCTTTCTAGCTAACTCAGTATTAAATCAGTAATGTGGGCATGGCTTCTTGATTGGCTGAACTTCAGTAATTGCATTAAAATTAGGGCTGTCAAAGGATTAATTGCGTGAGTAATCACAGTTTTTTTAATCACACTGTTAAACGCTAGAATGCCATTTATTTAAATATTTTTGGATATTTTCTACATTTTCTAATAGATTGATTTCAATTATAACAGAATAAAAAGTGTAGCGTGCCCTTTATATTTATTACAGATATTTGCACTGTGAAAAGTTTTTTTTTAGTTCACTTAAGAGATTGCTCTACAGTACTTGTATTATCATAAAAGTTGAACTTACAAATGTTATGTACAAAAAAAACCTTGCATTCAAAAATAAAAAAAGTAGAACTTGAGCCTACAAGTCCACTCTGTCCTACTTCTTGTTCAGCCAATCATTAAGAGAAACAAATTTGTTTCCATTTACAGGAGGTAATGCTGCCCGCTTCTTAATTACAGTGTCACCTGAAAGTGAGAACAGGTGTTCTCATGGCACTGTTGTAGCCAGTGTTACAAGATATTTAAATGCCAGATGCGCTAAAGATTCATGTGTCCCTTGATGCTTCAACCACCATTACAGAGGACATGCATCCATGCTGATGACACAGAGGCTTGGATCTTTATATAAATACATCTTAGAATATACATTTTATGCATTAATGCATGGTCATATTTTATCAGCAGCTTCAGCAATTAGAGCCAGACATCCTGCTTCTGAGAAATTGCAGCTGTAACACTAAGAATTGGATAATTTAATATCTAAGCTGTATAAAATGTGAAAGTTAAGAAAGCCAAATAGCACTGGCAGCAACATCATGGCACAAGGGCAAATACAGTAACTAGCAGGTATAGTCCCTACCAAAGGGTCACTTGTGCACTAGTATAAAGAATGGGGGCAGAAAAGGGAAAAGCAGATGGAAAAAGGGAGAAGGCTAAAAATCAGGAAAAGAGCCAAAATAGAGGTAGGGTTGCTGCATGTGTTAAAGGCAGCCAGTGAGGTATGTCCCCAAGGAAGTCCTGACCTCAGCCTGCTTCTCACTCAACTGAGGCAGTGAGGAGCAGATTTCCTTTGTGTAAACTCAGGTGCTTGTCAGTTACAATTAGACAAGTACTTAAGGCCTAGATTATGAAGGGGTTATATTAATTTTTAAGACAAACACAAAGGGCCATTTTCAACTTGTCATGTGGGCTGGAACCTTTTAATTTCAGTAGTTTTAGCAAAGGAAAAATATTTAACAAATAAACCAATATATACAATTTCCTTGCGCTCTGTGTCCCGAGCTCTTTGATTTTTTTTCTGCATGAGTTTGTTTGCTGGCACTGCAAGTGTCTGTCCACTGGTGTGCAAATTACATGATTAAAATAATGAGCATTTTATTAAATCAGTGTGTTGCTTTCTTTCACAGAAAGATGAGCCAGATGCTTTTAAAGAATTGGGAACAGGCAACAGAATTGCTACTTGGTTGTTTTATGTAAGTGAGACATTTTTAGCCATATCATTGCAAACTGTTTCTGCCAAAAATGTTAGTTTCTATTTCCGCATCTTTATCTTAGGCACTTGAGTGATTTCAGTTATTCTGATTTATGTAATCTGCAAATAAAGGCAGCTAATAATTGCTCAGTGGTAAATAAGAGTACCTTTTAAAATTAGGCCAACTTAAAAAAAAGAAATTAAGAAAACTTACAGCCTTGAAGGTCTTTTCTTTAGGTGCTTGAGGCTTTTTTTTTTTAAATCTGAAAGGTAGTTAACAGGTCTGACACTTCCTGTGAATACCCAAAGTTGTGAGGCACTTCGCTACCATCTGCCCTTCATGTAAGGAAGCCTTCTCTGTACATAGCAGGAGTCAGCTCTGCAACTCCTGACCCAGATCAACACAAGCACTTGCATCTAGGCATTGCTGGTTCAACTATTACTCTGTATTTTAGCAATAAGCCCACTACAACCCTCAGGCTTTCCAAGCATCTCCCTGGAGTCTTCACTCCCTTTTCCTCTGGACACATGGTATTTACAGATTTGGTGTGTCCAAAGAAATAGTACACTCCAGTTTACCCATTCCACCTCACATCACCTTTGCGCTTCACACAGCACTTAAATATGTTTACAGTGAAATCAAGTAGGTTTATTTAACAAAACATAGCGATTCAAGTAATAGCAAGTAGTAGTACTGGAAGCAAAAGGCTTACATTTAAAATAGAATCATAACATGCATTCTACAACCTAGACTTAATTAAATAGATTCTTGCAGAGTTATGCTCACCAAAAGTCCTTGTAGTGTTTTACAGCCAGTCTTGGCTGTAATCCTGTTTTCATGAGAGAGACATGCTGTCAGATTGTCTCCGAGATGAAGGACTCAGTGTTTCTTTGACTCCCCAGATATACAAATCCTATTCTTAGTCTTCATTCATAAACAGAACACACACCCATAGACCCTGCTGATTTGTTTTTTCTTACAGATTTTCTCCCATAGATTGTATAACTGTTGAACTCGCACCTGGCTCAGTCTGTATATAAGCCTCCAGTGTGAGGCAGACAATACACAATATGCATGACCAGACAGGGAGAGAAGTGTCTGTTTCCTCCTGCCTGAAAGGAACCTGTGCAAGACCTGTTGTCTCGTGGTGCCCTGAGTTAAGAACCCAAATTCTTATACCTTAAGAACATAACTGAAACATACTTTTCAGTATAAATATGTAACTTCTTAAATATTACCTATACATACATTTTGCAGTGATTTGATGACCATTGGGCTACTGGTCTCAGAGACGGTACAACTTTTTTGTGAACTATTATGCATCTGTTTAACCCAGGGGATCCCTGTGCACCACCTGTGCCTTCTACCAGTTGGCAACAAGCAGTCCCAACAGGCACATGCAGGAAGTTGTCCATCGGTCCATGCCTCTCCTTGTGCTCCGAACTGAAGATAAGGAGTGGTGCAGATCAGCTCCCTCTTACCCAGCACTTGGCCTGAGTCAGAAATCTCTGTCCAAATCCATTTTTGCAGAATCTGCAAATATACAATCTGTATTTGTACATAGTTTAAGTATTCTTAGCTTCTTAGAGTTTATGGTCTAGTTAGCTTAGTTTCTTCCTGCCTCGTGGAGCTTCTTCCTGCAGAGAAGGATTATACTCCGTCTTGGGGTTTAAGAACTGTCTTCTGCCCCAGCTCCTTCAGTCAGTGATGAACACCAGCATTGCCTTTACTTAGAGGCTCACAACCACCAAGTGCAGCCTTTGTCACGAACCTGAGGCACGAGAGCACCGTGTGAGGAAATACCACATGGAGAAGGCCACAAGATCCCAGTAAGAGAGAGACCCCTCCAGTGGCCTCAGACTGTAGGCAATGACCCTATGAGCACAAGTTCTAGAGCAGAGGCTATAACAGCGCTAAGCCCAAAAAACCACTGCCTCTTACCAGAGTAAGGGGCATTCTTGTGGGAATAAGAGATCCCCTTCTAGATCTTCCTTAAAATGAAAGTATCCCTCTCCAAATAGGTCCAAGTCAGGTAAGTCCTTGCCTACAGGTCCTGAGGAGTTAGATCCACCTAAATCTTCCGTTCAAGAGGGGAAGTTGTGAAGGAAGAAGAATCAGCCAGTTCTAGATCCAGCTCATAGGACAAAGGATCAGCATCTACCAGGATGGACTGGGAATTTGACTTTGGACTGCCCTTCAACAGCACTGACATTCCAGCAGGGATTGGCCAACTACCATGCTCTCAGGTGCATCAGTCCCAACCTCCAGAACTCCAGTGTGGTCTGAAACTTTTACCTTGCCAGAGGATAGTTGTCTTACTCTGCCCACAACCTCCTTTCCTCCTCAGGCATGGAAGAAACTACCCCGAGGATTCTCCCCTACCTTTTCCACAAGCTGGAACATTTCTCTACCGGTAGATTGCCGGTAGATTATGAACCTACTTTCTCATCTGTTGAGTCCAATGTTCTAGATGAGTCTGTCTCCTCCTAGGGAGACTAACCCAACAGAACCTCTAAGAGGTCTTGGAACGGTCCTCCTTCAAGATACAACTGCCCACAGAACTGCATTAGTGGGGTATTGGTCCCACAGGAGCCGTATGCCAGACAGCCCAGATCTGTGCACAAGCCCTACCAGCACTCTTCTCCTAGCTGATACCAAATGACTGAGTACACAGAGGAAGAAATTAAACTAGAGGATCCACTGGTACTGATTGTCCCAACAGGCATGTCATTGTCGTCACCCAGAGGTGGTCACTCCATTATTGCCATATCAATTGATGGCTACAGCTAATATCAGGTGTTTTTGCAGGGGTTGGTGACTGAGCTCCAGCTCTCTCTTGATGAGGTCCGTGATGCACGTTCTAAACTCCTTGACCTCTTAGAACCCTTGGGCCCTTCTCTGGTGGTCCTCCCAATGAACTAGGGCATTTTGGCATACCTCTGCACACTCATCCCAGGGAGGCTAAAAGAGCAGAATTCCTCTTTACCCACCTAGTGGGTAACTCCCTAGTGGTGCAGGCAGCCACAGAGAGATCAAGATTACAACACCCCAGGGCAGCTCTAACAGATAAAGTCTCTAAATGCAGCAAATGCCTTGACCTTCTGGAAAGGATTTTCATCAACCAACCTCCAAGTCAGAATTTGCTAACTACAAGGTCATGCTTCCTCAGGAGGACAGGACTCAATTCCAAGACCTCATAGAGGAAATCAAACTGGTGCCTGAGACCTCATTCCAAGCGGCAGTGGATGTGGGTGATCCCATGTTTAGAGCTGTTGCTAAAGCTATAGTTATGATGCTTGAATCATGCCTTGATTCTTCAGGATTCCCCAGGGAGGTCCAGAATATCATTGAGGATTTGCCCTTACAGTCTAACTCTTCAGCAGGAAAGTTGATGAGTCATTGCACTTGTGTAAGGACTCCGGACAATTCTCCACTCCCTGGGCATTTATATCCCAGCCCCAAAGAGAAAACAACACAAGCAGGGTTATAAACCCAGACGTGCCTCTCAGCCATTTTATCACTAGCACTTATACAAGCTGCCATCCAGTGTAAGAGCATACAAAGATGCGGATATACTGCTTCCTCCGCCTCAACTGTCACTGCTCTCTCCCACTCCACCACCTGGGGGTTTCTTTTGATGGGGCACTCTGTGTAGCTCTACTGACGCCATGCCATTCCTTGCTAACACCAGACTTCTGGTGGTTGCCTTGCCCACAACTTCCTAATTCCAATGAGAGGAGACTTCATTCTCATGACATCAGATGGGCTTTGGCATTCTGTCTGCAAAGAACAAAACCAATTAGGAAGTCTTGAAGGTTAGTTGTTGAAATAGAGTGATTGCAAGGAAAAGCATTACCTGCGCGCGCGTGCTCTCTCTCAGCTGGTGCGTATTCCTCCTTTAGACAGGTGAAAGCACTAGACCACGAGCAACCTCAACAGCATCTTTTACAGAGGTACCTATACTACATATTTGTAGAGCGGCTACCCTGGAGTGCCATCCATATCTTCATGAAACATTATGCCTTAGTGTAGGCCTCTTTTGCAGCTGTTGGGACACAGTTTTACAGACATCTATACCAACTGCATCTTCGCACCCTCCTTCTTTTTGAATACTGCTTACCAACCATCCACATGTGGAATACACATAGGGACCAGTACTTGAAGAAATACTTATCTGTAACTGGAGGTTCTTTGAAGTGTGGAGTCCCTATTTGTATGCTACTACCTGCCCTCCTTCCCCTCTGCTTCCGATCTTCCTTGATTCATGGTAAGAACAACAACTGGAAAGGTGTTGGTTTGCACTGTCCTTTATAGCCTCAGTTTGAGCATGAGGAGACCAAGTGTGTGGGTGCAGAACAATAGACATTACTTGCTAAGAAATTTCCAGTCTAGGTGAATGGAGTACATGCATATCCATGTGTGGAATACAGATAGGGCTGACACATGTCAAAGAACCTCTAGCTACAGATAAGTGATCTCCTTTTTTCTAGCTGCCACAGTATTTGTACTCTGCTCATCATTGAGGCATCTGAAAGTCTTACAAATTCTGGAACAAGAATGGCTATCACATATTGTGTTTAATGCTACAGGGCCATAGCAAATGTGATTTTACAGCTAGTCACAGAAATTGTGCCCTTAATGAGGAGTCAGAAATGAAGGTTTTTAGTAACTTAATATTTTATTGATGTGGTTTTGGGAAAGCACTGAGTAAAAGTGCTCTTATTTTCTCTCCTTTACAGATGAGTGATGTATCAGCAGGGGGAGCTACTGTATTCCCTGAAGTAGGAGCTAGTGTTTGGCCAAAAAAGGTAAGATGAGTTTTAATGCAACTTAGATGTTACTCTCCCACTTTCCCTCCATTAATATGCAGCTGTGAGGAACTGTATATTTGGATGTTTAAATGTAAAATGAAAACTTCCAAATGAATTGATTAAAGAAAGTACTAGGCCACCAATCCTGCAAACACTTAAGCAGTACCATTTATTTCAGTGGAGCTACCTATGCAAGTAAAATTGCAGGTCAAATCTAGCTGTGCTTGTGCAGAGTTTCTGTTTTTGCTGTTCTGCATGATTATGATTCAATGCATGTTAAAACTTCATAGACTGCTGAAGCCAATAGGTCCGAAACACAAAACTTACCTTACTTGTAATTTGGGTCAAACTCTATTTGCAGGGGAAACCCAGACTAGCCAAGCAGTGCACAGAATAAAACTCCTTTTTAGAAAAATTTGGGTTGTCTTGTCCTCTGTAGGGAGAGAGCTGGGTTCCAGGGCCACTTGGCAACCTGGCTATACTGCCCCAGACACATCAGGGTCATGCCCTTCCAAGCCTGGACAAAATAGTATGGTGGGGGCCAGCTGGGAGGGAGAGGGCTGCTTAGTGAAGTTGAGCCAGGGCGATATGGACAGGATCAATAGGCCACTTGGCCTGCATTCTAATGTTCAGTTGCCACAATGACCACTCACTCCTACCAACAAGTTTTCTTTGTTTAAAAGAAACCAACTCCTCTCCCCACCCCCAACTAGGACATCAAATGGGAAAAAAAAATTAACACAGTTCAGGTTTCCCAGGGGCAGCTAGTGCCTTTCCAGAACATCGAGTTCAGCAAAACTCATTCAGAAAACCAGGAAATAAGGAGTTAAGGTAAATGCCACATAACTTTACCTCTGCTCCCCTGGAGCTGACAGTAGTCACTGTGAATTATCTACATGCACTGCAGCTGCATTCAACGTGAGTGTTTTAACTGTACTAAATGGTTTTAATGGTGGAGGCAGCAGGGGGGTAGACATTTGTTTGTGAGCTGAGAAGAGTCACAGAACTGCGAGTATATGAGAAGTTCAGGATTTGCACCCCACCTCCTGTGTGTGAGGAAAGGAAAACAAACAGCACATGTACCTTGAGGAGCCACTGTGGATCATTTTATTACAAAATTTTGTAGGTTGTTTCAGGAGCAAGTTTCGGGAGGGTCTTGCCATGTAAGGTGGAACATGAGAACAGTTTGTAGATGGGTAAGGGAAAGTAGAGGTTTAGGTGGTATCCTGTAAGTGTGAAGCAGCTGTTTAAATTTTACAAGTGTGCTGTGCTGTCAGGAGAGTAGAGTGAATGAGTGTAGGGCAGGTACAGGAAGCTTTTTTCCTTTTCACTGTAAATTAGAGTATGTGGGTTATGGGGCATTGCTCAAAGAGGGCAATGTTAAGGTTTATGTGGGTGGTTTACCTTAACTTTGCATTTCCTAGTTTTCTGAAGTTTGTCTTGCTTAACCCAAACTTCTGGAAGGACATGAGAAGTCACTGGAAATCTTAACTCTGTGATAACAAAGGTTGTTGCCATTTAAATAAACCTTACATTCTGGATGCACACAGGGAAAAAAAGTCAAATGTTTTGGATTTATTAAAACAAAGGAACGAACTATGGCTAGTGAATTTTAATTGATTGTCACCATACCCTTCATGATTTTAGCGGATCTCAAAAGTTCAGACCTAGGGCTTGTCTACATGGTGAGGTAATTTTGCACTTTTACTCTGTTCTAGAAATCCCTGCACCCGCAGTGTTGCACATTAATTGGTACATGTAGACACTGGTGCACACTTCTAAAGGTTCCCTAGTGCACTTTAACAAACAACACTTTAGGAATCACCTCCCCATAATGTTTATTATTCCACACTGAAGACAAGTTTTTATTCATAGCTTGGAAGAGAGAAGTGTGTTTGCTTTTTCAGTTCCCACTCAGTTTCTTAACTTTGAGTGAACGAGTTGAAGAAACTGAAATGAAGAAAATGTTTTCTTTGCACCTGCAGAAGAGGTTGCTGCCATCAAAAGCTGGTGTAGCACTGCAGCAAACTCAGGTTCCAGGTGCTTAGCCAGTGACTTCCTGCAGTTTCAGTGCTTTGACTCTCTTTAGAACTTGGCAGAAAACATACTTTAATATTATATTTTGTATTCAATTTAAATGAATATTAAGTTTAGGCTTTAACGGGTTGTCAAGTTTAATTTTAAATACATTCATTTAAAAAATTATTGTAAAAGTCATTGATTATTAGCCCTGCTAGAAGTAAACTTTGTGTTGCATAAAGTAAAATATTATGTTTGTATTGAAATTTCCAGGGAACAGCTGTATTCTGGTACAATCTTTTTCCAAGTGGAGAAGGAGATTACAGCACAAGGCATGCAGCCTGTCCAGTACTAGTTGGAAACAAGTGGGGTAGGTATCCGTATTCTGCCAAATGTCTGATTTTAGTTTCTTTTTACTTCGCTGTTTGTGGTAGAATACAGTAGAGCCAAAGCTGCCAGCTCTTTTCAAAAGAAGAGAGCTAGTACGTACCTAGCTACTTCATACTAAGGTTTTCCCAATTTGCAAATATTGTGGGGTTTTCTTCTTAGGCTTAGTATGTCAAGTTTCAGGCTATTGCTTTGACATTTATATTTGGGGAATAAAGCTTTTCTGATGCATGTGCTGATAACGTGTATTTAGTTTAAATAGAAGTGGTGACCAATGCTATTTTTGTGTCTCATAGTATCCAATAAATGGATCCATGAACGTGGTCAGGAATTCCGAAGACGGTGCACTTTATCAGAGTTGGAATGATGCAAACTTTTCCCTGTCCTGTACTCGTTTGTGTAAAATATGTCTCCCCCATTTAACTTTCTACAATTTATTAACACTCCACTACAGGTACAATCTCCAACCACATCCAGTATTTCATCTGTGAAGAAACACCTACATTGTTTTAGTTCACTCTACAATATCCCTTTTAGAGAGAATATAGTGAGATTTTAAGTTTTTCAGGCTAGAAGGACAAAATATAGTTGTCAGAAATAACAGGGATAATTTGTGATTTATAGTACCCTTTACTCTGTAGAATCTCTGATCAGCAGAGAAAGCCAGTATGTGATTTCTGTTAGTCCTCACAAGCTTGAGTTTACCAGTGGTAAAAAACATGAACAGTCTAATTTCAAGCACAGACTTATTGTTTGGAGGGATGCATTAAACCAGTCCTTGTCTCCAGCTCTCAATTCTTTGTTGTAGTGTGCCTGACCACTACAGTTGAACTGTGGGCATGGTTTGTGTTTCTCCTAGCCTGTTTTTCCACTACTACAGAAGCCCAGACTTAACTGACTTGTAAATTCTCTCTCATGTCTCTACAGTGAATTTGACTTGTAACCCAGAGAATGTGAGCCTGCAGTCATATACACATATGTGTTTTGGCTGTGCTGTGTCAGATACCTGTGTGCATCAGAACAGCCTGACAGAAATCATGACCTGCTTTCCAGGTCTAGTTTTGTTTTAATGACTTAGTTTGTCCATTAAAAAAAAATCTGCGTCTTAGTAATAAACCTTTACATTCATTTTGGGGACAGTACCATCTTTGATTAAACAAAGCATTGTGCCTTAGGAACTGGAATTTTCAAAGTGGTTATGAGGTAATATGCAAGCCTCAAAGGCTTATTTGTAAAAAGCCAAATTTTCCCATGCTGAAATCTTTTGTGACAAAGGCAATCTATTTATAATCTTCACAAATGCTTTTTATTTTGTGTATGTTTTGATATGTTGTGGATATTGAATGCATGCCATAATTGTGACTGGCTTTTTACCAACTCTTGACTGAATTCATACAGGATGTACATGAAAGTAAAAGTGAGGCACACCAGAACCTAGCAGGCCACCCTCTGTCTGTCTAATCTTGGATTATTAAATGCTGAAAATTTAATAGTGTACAGGTAGCCCCATTTCAGATAATTGGATTTTCTACCTGAGTGAAAACCTGAATATTGAGCCCAAAAGGTCAGAGAATCCAACTATTAACCTATGCAAATACTTTGTAGTACCTTTAAATTGCATCCCTCTTCAGAAGGATTATAATAAAAAAAGTTAAATCAAGTAATCAATGGCAAAATAAAATCTAGCAAAGAAATACACACCAACCGAACAGAGTTCTTGTTCTCTGAATTTTGACTCTTTTACAAGAGGAAAGAAAGGGGCACTGAGCGGGGGAGATGAAAAATTTGTTAATCCCCTCATTTATGTTTGTCACTCAATTTTTTCTTCTTTGTCCATTCATTCCTTTCATATGCTTTCTTGTGGTAGCAATGGCTGAAGTTTAGTCCTGCAATTTTTCAGGAAAATAGAGTGGACATGGCTAAGACAGATTGATAGACAGGAACAAAAAACCAAAACACCTCCATTCCAGTACCCCCCTCTATGTAATCAAACAGTTTCTCTTGTTAGAGACATCCAAGTAATAGTGTGGCAGCAAAGAGTCTGTATTTTCTTCTTAAGCAAAACTCACTCTTCTTACATTTTGTCAGTGCCTTTTTTTAAACTCTGAGATTTCCCATTTTTTTCTTTTAAGAAGTTAAACAGTCAGTGGTCATCTAAGTTACTGCTATATGCTTGCTTGAAATATCTATTGCTCAAACTGGAAGAAAGCCAGGCTATGCTCCAACCCATCTTTTACTTTCAGTCAGCAGTAGTGAGAAGATGGGGGTATAGCATACCAACCTGTAACTCCCAACTCAGTGCAAGCAAAGACAAACACACCTTCCTTCAAAAGATGGCTAAACAATGGTTTGGGGCCTATTAGACTTCAGTTGGTAAATTCAGAAAATAGTGTCTCCTTCTGCACCCACCCATCAATAAGCATTTCTAATGTTCATAGAAACTTATCTAAAATTCTAATTAGTATTGTTTCAATTGCATGATGCTTAAGATCCAGAAGTAAAATCACTTGATAGTGAAAATGGACAAAAGAAATGAACTAAGTGAAATTTAGTTTCCTACTAGTGAAAATGTTCCATTGGATAAAGTTATATCTAAGACTGGTTAAAGGTGTTGAAAATCATTAAAAACTGAATCCTTCCAAGCCTGGTTAGTAGGAAAAGAAACTATTTACTTTAATTGTTGAAGACCCATCTTTCATTTTTCCTACTTGAAGCATTCATACATTTTAACACTATATAAATGTAAAAGTACTATTGCTTGCTGCCTTATCTATTAACTTTCTAAAAAGGGCTTTCAGATCAAGAGTTTGGCTCCTGTGTGAATGCAGTTTAGTATTAAATATGAATGACAACTATCCGGTTCATAGTGACTGACATTTGAAAACATTGCCTATTAATTTTTTTGTAAAAGTTTTTTAAATGTAAAGAACAGGCTTAAAATAAAAAGTCACTGCCACTTGCAGTGAAAATCCTCAACATCAAACTTTTGTGATCTGTTACTGTCCATTTGTCAGTTCCTAGACATGAGTTTCTAGGAACTGTAACATGGAGTACTATGTATTAACTGTTCTCCACAACAACAGACATGAGGTTTAATCATGTGTGTCCAAGTGAGACAAGATAAGGGACCAAGGAAGAAGAAAATAAACCTTTAACAATGAATAGCAGTACCCAGAAGATCTTAGTTTCCAAATACACAGCCCTTTCATTAATGTAACACTTGTAAAAGTAAGCAGCTTGTGTTAAGAATTTCAGAAGGAGATTAAATACCCTTGTTAGTTTAACTGCACTCTTTAGGCTTTCTTTAATGAAATACATCCAGGGCTTCTGTTTTTGGGGTGGTAGTATTTTTAGCAATTTGATTTTTAGGTGGTTCTTCAAGTGCTGTCCCTGTGGGTGTTCCACTTTAGGTAGCTGTCCAAAAATCAGGTTTTCAGGTCTCTTTGAAATAGTACTATGTTAAAATACATTTACAAAAAGTACTAGGCTAAGCCTAGTAGGGATCTTTAGTATGCACCAGGTTAGTCTACACAAACCAATTAATGTGCAACATATTTAAGTGCGTGTTAGAGACTACACCCTGTAGTCTGCATTATTGTTCTATGTAGAGAGTCCCTTCGACCCTAAACCATTTCTGGTAGGATAGACCACCTTTGTTTTGGTATTGGGGGTGTTTTATTGGTGTTCATCAGTTTAAAACCTAAAGTCAGAAGCTATAAATGTATCCCAGATGGAATCTGAGTTGAATCCAAGTATCTCAAGCTTCATCAGTTGATGTTGTATAGATCTGGCAGCTTGTACGGGAAATCTATACAGGGATTTCTAACCTAAAGCCAAGGGTAGCAGTAAGGAGACAGATGTGTTGGAAGCCTTGCCAGAAATTTCCTGTTTTTAAATATTTAGAAGAAGCTTTCCTATGGCACCCTAACCTTTGGACGGCTCACATGAGAGGGTAGTTAGAGGTGTATGTCCATGGTGTTTAACACTATACTGTTTCCTGTGGACTCAATCCTACAGTTCTGACAAACCACAAACATTTTTCAGATGAGATGCTAAAGAAATAGCATTGCCATGTGGTAATCCCATCAATCAAATAGTCTTCTAATTTAAGAAACACTTGCTATAGATGCTGTTGATAGATTAACAAAACTGCACCTTAGGGAGTTAAAAAAAATCTTGATCTCGAAACCTATTTAAAGGGTGTTTGGGATCTAGACTTTTGGTCCAAAGCATGAAATTCACTCAGGCTGGGAGGCAGGGTCAGTCCCAAGGTAGCAGCAAGGGGGATTGCAATTGTCCAGTCAATTTAAAATAAAAACACCAGCACAACCTTGAGCTTTTGGAAAGCCTGGCATGAACTAGCAGAAAATGTTTGATTCTCTCTTTAGGGTCTCAAGGTTTGTCTACATGGTGGGATAATGTGCACTAAGGGGTGTGACTTCTGAAGTCCCCTCACGTGTATATTAATGGGTCTGTGCAGGTGCTGCTGGTGAACACAAACATTCCTTAGAGTGCTTTAATTTAGTTCCCACCAGCCCTGTTTACATGGACCCATTAACATACTTTAGAAACTTGAAGTCACACTATCCCCTACCATCAGTGTGCATTGTGCCACAGTGTAGACATGCCCTTGGCCTCCTTTAACTTTCTCCCCAGCAGGCTGACACTTTAGCATCCATTACACAGTCACTTGTTTTCATACAAAGAGTCCTCAGTTGCTTCCTGCCCAGACCTAGCATAACCTCCCTTGTACTGCACATTCGTTATGCAGTCTTATCTGAGCTAATGAAAGTTTTCTGTGATGGTATTTATATAGTACTTCACTACACCCTATGAAATTCTTGGTCATTTTTCTCTTTGTGGCTACATACAACAGGGCAACTCGAGAGGATGGATGTGTTGTGAAAGATATCCAAATGTAGTTTCTTGTCCATATTCCTTGTTTACAATTTGGGAAGTTATGTACACTATCAAAAGCATTAGTCTGCTGTTACCTGTCCCAGAATGTGGCTTCTACTATTTATTCCTTATTGTACCTGCTGCTACTCTCTGAGAAGGGATTTGGACATCAGAGGTAATTCAGTTCATCCCACTTGTACAGGCAATTTGCATACTGTAATCCTGTTAAGATGCTCATTTTTTGTTACACTGAAGCTAGATTCTCAAACCAGTCTTTCTGGGTGACAGGACTGTAGTTCAAATGAATCTTCACTCTACTAGAACAGAGTGAATGCACAGGAATGGTTCTATATATACCCAGTCACACATTATGATAGCATAGCTTGACTTTTAAAGTCTCTACAGCAGGAGGAATGCACAGTTCATTTCGATAACTCATTGAGCCATTCCTCTCTGTACAGGTCCATGAGACTCCTCAGCTGTCTAACCAAAGTCTTATGGATCCAGATCTGCCCACAAAGGCAGCTACATTTGAAGTTGAGTTGTAAAGCCACATGGGCAGAATTGGACCCTCAAAGAATGTAGCTTTTTAAAGTGTCAAGTAATTCTTAATTTGTTTGAGGTGGTTTATGTTGTCTCACCTCACTAGCCATGCTTTTGCTTACTCTTTAAAACATGTTCTGATGGTTGCATTACTGTAGTAACCACTATGAGGATAAACTGTGACTTGTATTCCACAATTATAACACAGCTACACTCATTCCAGTCAAGTTTTAGGGTTTCTCTAAATAAAGAGAGCAATATATCAAAACTGAAGCTGATCTTCAGCTAGTGTAAACAGAACTAAACCAATTCACATCACCTGTGGATCTGACTAATAAATTTAGATTTATTAAACTTTCAGTTTACTTTCTGCATTAGTCTCAGTTTGGACAGTACAAATATGATAGGTGGTTTCATTTCCATAGTGTCTTGCCTAACAGTTTTGTATTGTTTGGGTTGCCTGTAGAGCTGGACCCTGTTAACAAAACTGACTGTATATTTAAAAGTCACCATTTAAATCTAAGTATTTTTACTGTTAGACTGTAGCAACTCTTGAACCAAAAATATTTCTTCAAGTGGCTGTTGAATTGAAAAGATAATCAATATATGTTGTTCCACATGGACTCTGAAGATGCATTAAAGTTATTTACTGTAGCAAGCAAGAAATCAAGTGCTATGACTAGTATACATAGTTCGCTTTTATTGTACAAATTGACACACTTGTCTCTTTTGCTCTTAGTTAATACATGTGCCACCCTGTCTACCTGGAGTTCAGTCTGCACCTTTGCACAGCAATTCCAGCTGGATTTACCTTTTTAAAATCAGATCTACAACTTGGGGAGTAGGCAGTGCTTAAAGAAAAATAGTACAGTAAGCAACCAACAGTGATTCTTCAAGATGGTTGCCTTGGTGGATCTGCACTACTTGCCAACTTTTCCATTGTTTCAGAACTTTGCTATAGCTTGTTGAATTGAAGGAAGTAATTCTCGAGGAAGGAAACATAGAAACAAACATGATACACTACAGTCCCATTGGCCACGGCTATTAGAAGGTGACACAGGTGAGCTCAGAACTAAAGAATCTGGATCTGCACCTGCAGTAGTTTTGAAGAATCAGTTCACTATGTATATTAGACATTGTTTCCTCACCACTTTTCCTCTACACTAAATGCTAGTTTCAGTGACAGCTGCACTGAACTGCAAAGGCCATAGAGGCAACAGCCAGCTTGTGAGTCAGGGTGAATTATTCCCTACCTCCCAAACTGTTTGGTACTCAGAAGGAATGCCATAGAGTTCTAGAGTCATACCCAGATCTATCTTTGAAAGGTATGTTATTAGGCATAACATCACAGCACCAGTCATCCAATGCTTCTATAGGTTTTTAGAGTTATTCCTATTTGTTCATGCATGGTAAATTCTATAGGACTTTTCAAAAGGGCTGTAAGAGCAGGGGGGGTGGGGGGAGAAGAGTCTAGTACTTTGTGCAGGAAGATCATTCAGATACTTGAATTGCTCTATACATTACAAAGAGAAAGATGTGATTACTTGAACCTGGTTTTCATTGTATCAACATTTACTGATGAAGCACAAAGCAAAACAGCAAAGAGAATGGTCATTCTTCATTTGTCATCAGTAGTTCAAGCCATTTAAGAATGTCTTAAAACACAGAGTGAACAAATAGCCCAGTCCTACAGCTGCTTTTCTCAATGGATCTTTACTCAGAGTCAAACACCCACTGCTGCTACTGCTTTGTGAGAGCAATGACTACTTGGGAAAGACATTTGCAGGCTCAGACTGCAGTGAAAGGTTATTGAAGTTCTCTATTATATCATATAAAGAAAATTTAAAACTACCAGTGAGGCTTGTAAGGAAGTCACTTATTTCAGTGCCTACAGGGGAGATGAGCTGTTAAAAAAAATCTGGCCCTAGGCCTTTACTACCCTACTGAAATTAGTGGGATCGCTAACACTTCAGGCTGCTTGCAGACTCAGGAAGACAGCACTCCACTGGGTCATGTTAGAAAGGAGGCTTTTTTGTAACCAGAGGGTCTAGAAGCATTGATTTAAATAAGTTTAATTTCTGCAAAAGCTTAAACTGATACCAGAACCGAACTAGGAGGAACAATAATGCTGTGGAATGGAGCCCCTAGCAGGTACAGTTAAGTGCCACACGTTATTTATTTTATATATATAAAAATAAAGTTACGTGTATGTTATGGGTCACTTATTGCTGGTCTGTTACATTTATGCAAGCAAGGCTGACAGTATATTGCATTATTTTTATAACAAAGATTTACAGGTGCCCCAAGACCATTTTATGGGAGACACCATAAGAGATCCTTAGGAATCCCCCTCTGGTGTAAAGTTGGTCAGACTACTGCTACACCAGCCACTGCAGGAGTCCCAGCAAAAGCATAAGGAGACTGGTCATTCATCTGTTAGAATGCCGTAAAGTAGCTTTACGAGAGCGTTAGAACCAGGGTATTATGGAAGATGCCCTGACTGCAAAATTTGGCCTCATGGAAGGCCCAGTCCCTGGTCTACCTGACCACAAAAGCCTCCACCAGGGACATTCTTGTTGCTTAGGCACTTGCCCCACTGTCTTAGCATAGAAAGTCTAGAGGCGGATACACAAATCCACACCCCAGTTCCCAAGAAAAGGAAGATTTAAAAAGAAACAAAAACCCAGGAAAGCTTTTGTGGCCATCTGTCTAATGCACTAGCAGAAGGGGTGTTTCACTGAACTCATGACTAGCTACCAATCGCTGATGAATAGAAGCATGGTGTGATAGCATGCTCCAACAGCGTCATTTGAAAGAAGGACAGTCTCTTCTACCCCATCCAAACTCGATAAGTGCCCCATGCTGAGGTGTTTGAACCATTTCAAAGTATTACACAACTGTCCTCCACTCTCCTGTTTTATGAGCTGAACTTGGACCGAATCTCCACTTTGTCTGACCTTTGCACTCTTTAATTGCTATGACCTCACTTTGGCTACCACAGCAGTGTTTAAAGTCCATCAGAGAGGGGAGTATACATGCCCTGTACTCGAAACAACCCAGCCCTATTTCCACCTCACTACATGTCTGTGCATTAGAGTTTCATGAGCCTGGATTTGTTTGGTCTGACTGCAAGATGAAGCAAGTTGTCAAGACAGTGGTTCTGTGCCTGGCCCTGAGTCTAGGAAGATGCAATGAAGAAGTAACCCCAGACAACTCAGTCAACCAAGCTGTCCCAGAGGAATCATCTTCAGCAGACTGGGGCATTGGGACCATCCGAGATGGCTTTGAAACCGTTAATGGCTATTTTGACTCTTTTTTAGAGTTGCTAGGAGGAAAAAATGGGGTTTGTCAGTACAGATGTAGATATGGTAAGTGGCTTCTTTCCTTTCCAGAGGGTCCTGGGGGTTCAGGCACCTGTCCTGTGAACTGGTACACCTATTTCAGGCCTAACTAACAGTTCTTACTAGTAAGATACTGGCTATATCAGTTTTGGGTTTGAGCCAGAAGATGGGAAGGGCGAATGCAACAGATATTCTCTGGAGACACAAATCTTGTACATTCTGTATCTGTTTCTACGACTTATGACTGAATTCTGCATGTTGCTGTCCCAATACTGTCCACACTCCATTAGCTTTCTAAATTGATACTAATGAAGTCCTTGGTGCTGCTTCTTTAACTCTCCACTTCCTCCTCAGCATTCTTGGTGGGTTCCCCCACCCCGACCTTTTTCCTTTCAAACTCCCCTTTGCTTGTTTTTAAACTTACAGCCTTTCCCCTGAGCTATGATGGATTCTGTTCATGACACTTTCATTGATAGAGAATTCCTTAAAACAAAGGGCAACTCTCAGTCTAACACTGAGTTAGCAAGTCAGAAACTAACCAGCAGGTAGGGAGGGGGAGGGGGAGGGGGGCTAGAATTCAACCCTGTGTTGATAACTAAGCCTGGTATAGAGAGACCACAGTGGGGAAGCTTGTGCTTCCCCCACCCTGGGATGGCTAAGGGCCAATTTGCCCCACACTGAAGATTAAGGGCTTCCCTAAAGGGTAAAGACTCCTTTGGACTTTTCTGCTACTGGGAGATAAGGGAAGGGAAGAGGAGAGAACATGGGTGTCTTAACACACTGCAGTTCTCAGTCATCTCGGGCCCCAAAGTAGGGGACAACTCTTCAGCAGAGGGGCCAAAGACACCCCAGAATAAGGGACCAACCCTTAACACACTTTGGGCCCAAAACATGAAGAAAGAAAGGACTTTGTATAACCCCCAGTCATGCTGTTTGCTTCTTTAACATGTATCAAGTTTATACTCTTAGATTCAGCCATTCTGAGGTCAGAGGAACAGCAGGTCACCCTAGGACAGATGTAACTCTGGTTTGCCCCCCATAATCCAGGGAACTTTCAGAATCAGCAAGACAGCTTTCTTTCCTGCCCATCCCAGTTTGGTTAGACAGCCAAGCCCTTGCAGGCACAAGGAGTAAGGGGTCTTTCTGGCTCTAGCTGTACAAATCTATCAGCTTGGTAGGTGGAGTTTCTAAATGACTCATACAAGCAGCAGACCAGGCATGCTACAGCAATCTCTGCAGCTGTCAGAGTTTAATTATTCAGCAGTTCTTAGTTCTAAGATTAATAATGAGGGGAGGAGGGACTGAGAGAACTGGAGGGTAAATAAGATCTGTTGTCACTATTACAAGAACCTTTAACACTCAGTCTGTTCCAGACAGTTGTGTGTCTTAGGCTTTAGATTTAAAAAAAAAAAAGGTACAAATCAGTTTGTCTTTGAGACAGAATTTAGGTGAAAGCTTCTTGGATGTAGTCTAAAATGTCTGTAGGTGAGAGCATCCTTGAATATAAACAGCCCCCTGGGAAATCAGTTGCCCTACTTGTGCTAAAGAACATAGGAGATTTATCACAAGGAAGGTCTTACCTCTAAAGGCTGTAGGGCGAAGAGAATCTGGCAGGCAAACTGCCAACAAGCTGAGGCCAGGGCTTTGTGACAGTGGCAGCCTGTGGGTCTGATGAACCACAAAGAGAGCTCCTGTGCGACAGCCATAACTGCCACTATCCAGGGAAGTGTTTAAATATACTGGAACAGAAGACAGTTGTATTCAGATTAGGTTTCACAAAGCCTTATGGTTCCAGTCCTGTAGTGTGTGTGTGTACCCAAAAGTCCCAACTACTTCAAGAGGAGTTTCAGATAGTAGGAAAGCAGTTTAGGACCTGATCCTGCATAACAATAGGCCTAATTCCCCCCTCACACAGGAGAATCAGAAGAAAATGCTTTGACATACCATGGTATCTCCATGTAAGTGAAATGACAATCAGGTGCCCACAGAACAGAGTGGCTCAAATCCATGGAGAGCATAGTTCTTGTTAAAATAATTATGTTAAGGGTGAACAATTGTTAGTTTCAATAAAGGCTCAGGATGCCCTGCAAGGTGGAGAGAAGACATTTCCTTGTTAAGGTCTTTTATGCCTCCTCTAGAAGATGAAGTGCTGGAGGGAGACCCTGGGAGCCCCATGTTAAAAATTCTGCCTTCAGAGCAAAGGGAAGATTGCTGTGAGATCCTTGCCTGACAGGTTCCCCCTTTGTCTGCCAGGATCACCTAAACCACTGTCGCAGAAAGATTTCCAAAGAGCAAAATTTTGGCTTTGGAATGGACCAAATGGTAGTTATTTAAAAACACCCCAGCCTTCTTTACCCACAGGTGCCCTATGAGGTTTTGGCACTCAAACATCCATACCTGCCATTCAAGAATTCACACTAGGTATTTCCTGTACTATCAATAACTCTCTATATTCGTCAGGAACATTTCCAGCAAAAAATGCAGATGTTTGTTTGGTACATGATGTAACCTCCCTCCTTGTTTGTAGTCATGAGAAAGTATTTGTTTTCCCCTTTAAAACAAAACAAGTAGATTCCTTCACTCTCCTCTCTGCTAGCATGTGTTTCCCCTTTAGCCTGTGACTAATCACTTGTCCCAGGGGAATTAGCACAGTCCCTTGTTGAAATATTGGCAGGACATCCTGGAGGTTTTTGATGATCCATGCAGTCCTATTTGTCCATGCTTTCTCCCCCAATTCAGGCATTTGAAGCTGCAAACTGGGGAGGGTGGAGGGAGGCGGAATCCAAAACCCGAGATAAAATAATTTGTTCACAGGAAGAATAAAAGCAGAATCCCTTGACCTAGGCCAGCCATCTGCAACTACATCAGGAATTGAAGATCTGGTCTCTTCTTCCCAGGGCAACTGTTACAAACTCTGCCTGCTGCTCTTTTTTTCAGCCTAGTAACGCTGCTAATAGTCTGTATTGCCAAAATGAAGGTCAGGACTTACTGGGAAAGGCCATATCCATCTTATGCTGATGAGAGTGTTCCAGGCTTTCCGCAGTTGGAATCTCTCTTCTCCTGGCTGCCAACTGACATGGTTCTTAGTGGATTTCTCACCAGCAGAGGGCTGTATTATGGAGGACTGGGAATGCACAATGTGACATATAACCCAAAATGGGGGTGGGTAGGGGTTATAGTTATGTGGTTGTTAGCTGAAAAATATTGGGAGGGATAGTAAGGTATTTCTTTAGGCAAGTCAATGGTGAAAAACGAAGAGCCATACTCACATTTCAGACGCCAGGCTCTGTGGGTGGGCAGGCAGGCAGGCATTGCAGCATTTTGCATGGCATTGCCTCTTTTTCAGAGTTGTCCCAAGGGACCCATTTTAACACTTAAGAGCCGTAGAAGTCATGATTTCCAGCACAGTACCAAATGGGTCTGTGTGAAAATGGGCAGTGTAGTCTAACATGCCCAGGGCTTGAGAATCCAATGCTAGTGGGCCAGCGCTATCCCAAGTCTCTGCTGAAAGAAATAAGCAGCAGGGTGACATTTTAACTCCATTGTGGAGGGCTCGATTACCAACATTTACACAGAATTGGATGTCCCCTCTCTTTACTCCTTGAATATCGCCCAGGTAGACCATGTGGAAGTGACTGGGGGGCTCAGGAGGTCTGAGGCAGCTGGAATGCAGAGTCCTGTGTCCCCAAGAAGGACTCAGACAAAGGACTCAGAGCCTGGGAACGTGACCTGGAGACCCAGAGCTAGAAATAGTAACTAGACTCAGCCCAGACCCAACTGATTTAGAGAGACATATGGGACTCGTGTTTGGGTCCATTTACAACAGACTGGTAACTGTCCAGGAGGAGGACTGGACCAGGTTGTAAACACTGGAATCCAGGAATGACATGGCTCTTCGTAAAGGGTTAATGATTATGGGAGGTACAACCAGGTCCTCAGGGAGTGCTGTACTGTGTTTCACTTGATCTGAAAGGAGCAGCTTATGCCTCTCTTTTTAAAGACAAGAGATTAGGTGGGTGATGGTCTTCTGTCTGGGCATGCCCTGGTTGTTCAGTGGAGCCAGGATGCCTATAGGAGGGTGTATTTAAGACACTCGTAGTACAGTATTTCTTGTTCTTTGCTTTTGGTTTGCCAAAGAATGTGCTTACCTCTAAGTTTGACACCACTGCAATCTCACACCCCTAACTTTTCACATTTCTCTGTCTTTCAAGGGAAGGCTCCAATGCCCAGACCGAACTACAAGCCACAGGAGCCTAATGGCTGCAGCTCCTACTTCCTTGGTCTCAAGGTACCAGAAAGCGTATGTACTACTGCTAACACCTACTTCCCCCATGAAATAATTCACTAACCGGAATAATCAGCTAAAAAAGATATTAAATAGTGAAGAACGTGGTCGAGCTAGGACATGGGCTATTGGTATGATAACTATTGTATTTTTTTCCTGGCCGCAGCCAGCTCTTGGGAAAGGTGAGGATACTGCTCAAATATCGCTGAGACAGTCAGTCATATCATATTACAGTACTAAATTGTCTGCCTGGGGTCTGCCAAGGAGATGGCTGTCTGCGATGGCAAGTGAAGGAAAATGTAACTTTAAGGATATCCATTAAATTTACTATCTGATTTGCTAACCAGCAGAGCAATCAGCTCCCAAATGTTGATGGCTGCGGCTTGCAGTGGATGAATAATCCTGTCAATGGGAATTACATGTGTGCATGCACGATATGAAACTCCAATTGTCTTAGTATTTATTGGAGGATAAAGTCTACTTAGCAGATAAATGCAGGAGAAACAAATGACTGCATCAGGGAAGCAGTTCAGAAGGTACATGGCAATCCATGCCTTGGCTACGGAGCGCTGGTGCAATAGAACCCACTTAATGGAAACCCAGATAAGTATCATGCACTTTTAACTGGGTCCATCACCCTGGAACATTCAGTGTAAGGCAGTTCAATTACTGGAAGCTTAGAGATACAAGGCAATGCCTGGTGTTCCCTCTAAAGCCTATATACAGGTGCGAATTGGTGTTTGCTGTCATAAATCTCCCACTGTGCAGCCCTTTGGTCCCTTTCTACTGCTCCCCTCCTCAATATTGAGTACTAAATTCAACTTGTGTACAGGCTTTGTATCACGGTTATTTTTAAAGCAATTAATGAAATCAAAGTTAATCTATACCATGAGAATGGTTCCTTTAAGAGCCTCTAAGAGCCAGCCTGGCTAATTAGCCTATTTCTGTTCCCACCAGGGTCTGCACCAATTAAGATTCTGTTTAAAAAAAAAAATCCCTTGTGGGCTATTTTTGAAGTTATATTAGTTCCTTAAACTGGACATCACCACAAACCTCTCTAGAGGCTTCTGTCATCTCCTGCATGCATGTGCATTCATGACCGTTAGAAGCAAGGAGGGGAAACTAGACCCCTATACACCTCTGGGATGTGGAAGAGAAAGAGTTTCTAATAAGTAATTTAGAAAATAAGAACTTCATGCTCACCTTGATATGAACAGGCCCATGTGTAACTCATGGGTATTACTAGAAACAACACACTCACTAATGGGAGAGTATAAACCAAAAATCCAGAGTGTATTTGTTCTTCACCTTACAGCTCTGTTTGTTACAACCACAGCATTAACACTGGAATTGTACAGCAGAAGCTTTGGGGAAAGAGGGGCATCACCACCCCTGGAGAGGAGGATAGACCCTTCGCTAAGTACAATGCCTGAGCAGTGCGGTCTTCCCTTTCTCTTCCCCTGCCTCCAGCTGGATTTAGGTATCCCTGCCATGACTAAGTGCTGCAACCAGCTGGATGTTTGTTATGACACCTGTGGAGCGAACAAATACCGCTGTGATGCTAAATTCCGCTGGTGCCTCCACTCCATCTGCTCAGATCTCAAACGGAGCCTTGGTTTCGTCTCCAAGGTTGAAGGTGAGTTTTGCACCGAAGCCACTCTTGCGGGAGCCAGGTGGTACAGCCCCATTTTCCAGAGGAGCGGTAGCAGGGGGTCCTTTTCCTCCAATATGGCAGCAGGGTTTTGCTGCAACTGCAGTAGGACATAGTACTGCCACAGCTGAGCGGCAATCACGTGTGACATACGCTTCGATCATGAGGCTGAGCTCATCCTAACTTTGGCTTGAACATTGCCTCCCTCCTCTCTAAAACAGAGCTGTCCCAGACAATTACCTAACATGCTTTTATGTTTTATTTTTAAAATATTAATAAACTTCAAACAGCCCCAAGCTGTTCATTTTTATCTTAGGGTGGGATTTTCAGAGCCACCTATGGGGATTATCAGTTATTACTTTCCAATGGGAATTGGGTGTCCAAATCCCTTAGGCAGATTTAAAAGTCTCAGTGATAATGTTTTGGAAAGAGATTACATTTTTCCACAGTATTTAACTTTATGACAAAAGGTTCTTATTAACAATACATTTATAAGCCCCAATTTCAAGGTTCAAACTCTCTACCATTCTTGATTTGGGTCGAGTTGAAGCTGGCCATATGGGCTGCCACCTCTTCTTTATTAATCTTTACATCCGAGTAAAGCCACTGTGGGGGAGGGGACAGGGAGAATAAGACACCAGAGAGGGTAATGCCACTGAGATGCCAACACCCACCCAGCTGATCTTCTCTTAATCCTGAAATGGAGACAAAAAAAATCATCTCCCAGCTGCCGCAATGTCTGAGAAACAGAGGTTGGCTGAAAAGCAGTTGGCTGAAGCTAAATACAGATTCCTTCACAAATCAAGTGAAAGTTACAGGCACATCTCAGTGGCTTGAGTGCAGGTCCGGTGCAAGGATATTTTGCGCCCTAGGCAAAACTTCCACCTTGCGCCCCCACCCCCCCTCCCCCAGGACTCTCACACAATTGACACAAAGTATTAGCAAAATAATGCAGCAGCATCAACCCCCAGAGCCTGGCAAGGCACACAGCATCCCCCCCCCACTTTCCCCCGAAACCTGGGCCAGTGCACTCCACAGTCCCCTGCCCAGCCAGCGTGGCCCGCTGGTTCCACACCTCCCCCCCAAAGCCTAGCCCAGCACACAGAGATCCCCCCCAGCCAGGCACACAGCCCCCCCCGCCCCATCACAGTGCCCAGCCAGACAAGCAGACCCCCCTTGACCCCTCTCTGCCTTCTCCCCCCTCAGCCCTGCTTGGCACATGGCTCCCATCTCCAGAGCGTGGCATGCAGCCCCCTCCGGTCCAGCTTGCCTGTGCCTTAGCTTGGCCAGCCCACCTGACCCTCCCCCCCCCACTCCAGAGCTTGGCATACAGCCCCCCCCGCCCCCGCTTCTCCCCCAGCCCAGCCAGCCACGCCACCCCACCCCTCCCCGCAGAGCCTGGCACACAGGGTCCCGTCCACCCCCCCCGAACTCTCAGCACCAGCAGGCCCCTGCCTCCCCTGCATGGGGCAGAGCCCCCCAGGCAGCACATGGAGCCCCCTCCCCGGCAGCCTGAGCCTTCCCCCTCACCCCGCCCCCACAGCCCAGGCGCCCAGTGCTCCCTCCCTGCCTCCCACCTCATCTCCTCGGGTCCAGAAAAGCCGGGGCTGGGCACAGGGCTGGCACCTGCAGAAGGAGAGTGATCAGCACAGCGGGTGACCCCAAACCCGCTCCCCCTCCAGCTGGCCACCTCCCACCTGTGAGCTCATCGCCACTCATCCCACTGGAGCCCTTTTTGGCGACCCCAAATCTTGGTGCCCTAGGTGGTCGCCCAGTTCGCCTAGTGGTTACACTGGCCCTGCTTGAGTGTATATCACCTTCCTAGAACGGTGGAGTTTCAATTAGAAACACAGTACACACAGCTTTCCTCCTTCTCCTGCCAGCAAACCTCATGTGGCTTCTGAGACGGGGGCCGGGCTACATTTGAAATTAGATGGACCTAGCTACATCAGGGCTGTGAAAAATGTCATGCTCTGTGCAACATAACCTAACTTCTACTGTACACAGAGCTAGGTTGATGGAAAAAAAAACAAAAAAAACACAACTCTTCCATCAACCTAGCTACGACCTCTCAGAGAGATGGATTAGCTACGTTGGAAAACCCCTTCCATTGACATAGGACCTAAACTACAGTGCTGCTGAAGCACCATAGCTGTGCCGCTGTAGTGTAGATATATCCCTAGCGTGCTAGCCACAGGAGGCTCATTGAATTGGGAAGGGAGGGAAGTGCTATGCTTCCCCACCTGCTCCTGAAATACCTCCGAGTGCGCCTCTTCATGTCACTGGGCCTCCTTTGGTAGTGCCACATGGCAGGCGTTCACAGTCCCCATATTAATATTTTTCAGACTCCTTCTAGTGCAGTTGTCCAGAATATGCTCTGAGAGTGACTGCCAAAGACCTTATGATTGTTTGCTGAAACCAAATTTCCTTAATAAATGTTCTTAATCAAAAGATTAATGTGACTCTTAACTATGAAACACTGGTGCAGTCATCATTCACTGCTAGGAAGTCCAGTAAATTAGGTTCTTGCTGCCTCCATGGCTGTCTTTTTAAAAAAAAAAACAAAAAGACAACATTAAAACCCAGAGCTCTCATGAATGACTGTTTTTAGGGTATCCATTCCTGAACCCTTTGTCTGATTTTGTTCAAAGTTGGTAGAGAAATTTAAAGCCTGTCTCAGAAATAGCCTACCAATTTTGAGGCTGATATGACCATTTTTGTGAATTTCAGGAGGTGACTAAAAGTAGAAATATTTACTAGAAACAGCCACAAACTTATCTAGGAATCAGTTCCTGGCACTTTAATACAATACAGGCAATATTAACAGAGCAGGGACAATTTGAGGAGCAATAAGAGGCTTCACCTCTATTGTGAGTGTGCATCAGATAGTCAAGGCAATGGACAGTCTAGTGGTCCTGTTGGGTTAATTGCACTACTTGGGCACCCAAATAGTGACAGTAACCAGAAATGCCTTTGTTCATCTTCAGTTAGCCCAGTGTCACATCCCTTCATCATATCCAGGCTGGACTTCTGCAGTTCACCTTACTTGGGACAGTTGGCAAAGGCCACATGGAAGCTACAGTTCATTATACTTAAGCCCAGCTGCTAAGTGAAATGAATTGGTGGGGCGCACTTCAACAAAGAAGTGCGCTGGTTCCTGATCGAATTCTGGATCCAGTTCAAGGTGCCAATCCTGATCTGTGAGGCAATTAATAACGGAGACCTACATGGTCTTGGTGACAACTTCTCCCTCCACCTTCCAACAAGGCATAGGTGACAGGTATGGACACTGAAGTTCATGGTTATCGAGATGAAATTCCTGTGGGCTGCAGACAAAGTATTCTGAGTGGAGGGTATCCATGCTGTGGGAGCTGCCTGGCAGCAGAAAACAACCACATAAACAAGCATGCATGGGTTATAGACGAAGATGAGGTGAAGAGAGAATTTGGGTTTCTCTGGCAGAATCAATGTGAACCTTCCTTTCTCTGCAGTGCTTAGATACTTCAGCCAAAGGCATATTAAAAACGCACAGACAGATTTATATAGGACTAAGTATCCTTTGTGGTTAAACAAATTAACAAAAACAATAATACAATTCAGAAAGACAGTGAGATAGTAGTTTGAGTCTAGGAGGGAGCTCAGCATTGGAAGGCATCACAAATGTGTGTTGAAAACTGATTTGGAGGAGGGAGAGTGTCTGGAACACAAGTACTGAGAGACTGGCCTAAGCAGATGGCAGCTTGCTAGCAGGTGCAAAGCCAAAAATGGGAAAGAAAGACAAATGGGGCAGTTTGGAAAGAGGATTGGAAGGAGTGTCAGGATTTGGCTGGGGTTAGTGCTCCTGGGATTGGGATAATCCTGTGTCAGATGAATGAACAAAAGGAAAATTGGCAAAGCTGGTTGGATCGGTGGGCAGGAAGGGGCACTCCTGGAGCTGAGATACAAAGAGATGAGCAGAGAAACACCCATTCTGGGCATAGATTTGGACTGCTTAGTGGCTGAGTTGCAGTGTAGCATGCTAGACCCCTTGCTTCCCCTTGTGGACTCGGAGGGAAGCAGCAAGCTCTGTCCCTGGGAACTTGTGTTTGCAAGGGACACTTTCACAAGCCCTAGCTCCATGAGTAGCTCAGAAGTTGCTGTGAACAGCCCTCCTCAGTCAGAGGTCATTAGATGTGACGTTCTGAGTGACTGAGGCAGTTAATGGGCAGGAGGGGGGGAATGTGGGAGAATTCCCCCCCAAAAGGTTACTGACTGGCAGATCCAAATTTACTAGCACAGGTGTTCAGAACTCTGCCTTTCTCTCTAGTGACTGAGCTCAGGTCTAGCTTAGCAGCACTTTTGCAGTGTAACTATATTGGTATACAGTACTGGCCAAACACTCCGAATCTGGATGCTGGTTTGGCGGCATAGCTTATTCCAGTCCCTCGCCACATGAAACAAACTACGCTGGTAAAAGTGCAGTTTTGTCAGTAGAACCGTCTACAGTTCGGGCTTTTACTGACACAGCTGTATCAGAGATCATATTTCTTCACACAGCTATTCTGGGAGAAGTCCATAGTGTAGACCAATCCTCTGAAAAGCCTGTCTTAACGCTTTTGTCCTGGGTGTTGGGTTCTGCCAGTGTGACACCCACTGCCATTAATGGGCAGTGCTCATCAAGGATTTTAAAAGGGACATAGTGACAGGGCCAACTCTGGACATTCAGAGCCCAGGTCATTTATTATTATTACATCCTTCCCACACCAATGTTGGAGCACAGCGCAGAAAACAGTCTTTTCCATTTTTCTGTCATTTGCTGCTGCTTCCATTTGGTCTGTGGCACTGAGATAGACTATTCTGCCCTCCCTGCTAAGCATTCTTCTTAAGGTTTCTCTTGGGTACCCTGATTTCCTCACACCTGTTAGTATCCCCTTAACAGCTTCAAGAGGGAGGTGGTCGGTGTGCTGCTATCTGAAGTACATGCCCCAAACATGCCCAGTGCTGCCTTCTGATTCTGGTAGAAACAAGCTGCTGGTTGGGGATTTCTTGGATCTCTTCCCAACCAATGCCCATATCAAAAAGTTACATTTCCTGTTTTCACTGATCCCCTGACAATTTGTTAGCTCATGCCCCCCTCCCAGACAAGGGCTACAACAGTGGTAAAAATCCCACACTCTCAACTGGGAACTCACCTGCAACAAATCCCAGAGAAAGCCGACACTCAGGATTTCAATGCTCCCGTGACCCTTATTTTTAAACAGTGATGATTTACAATGTATAAGATTTTTAAATAAAGAGAGCAGTGTAATGTGTACAATGGCAGGGTACAAGATGTCAAAAGTTAGGCCTGCCAACTGAAGGACAGTCCTTTAAAAAACAGTATTTATACAACACTGAACCCTCTTAGGAGGGTCTAACCCATGATATGCTCCTTAAAAGTGTTCCCCTTGCATTTCCCAGCATGGTTACAGCATTTCTCACAAATGGTATGCAGCCAGCCAGCAACAAGGTGGTTAAGGGGTCACTAATTTGTTTTCCAAACCTAACACCTAATTAAGATGAATGGGGAAGTTCACACTTGAGTGCTGCTATTGCAGACTTGAAAAAACAGAGCCTCTTTCCATTGGTTTCCTATCTCATGACTACAATTAAACATTTATAGAGAAGTACCAAAGACAGGCACAGCAACAAGTTAAAGAGAACAAAGAGATAGGCCTAGGCCTGAGAATCTTATTGCTGAGGTGCATTAACCCTTCACCCCCACAAGCTCCTCCACATCTTCAAGGGTCAACACAAACCCTACCTACAACTCTGCTTTTGTTGGTTTTGATAGCCCTTTATCAGAGGGTTCTGTTTGAGCGCCCTCTGCTGGCTGAGTGTGGCCTGACAGGCCATGACTACACCCTCCCCTCAAGGGCCTCAGTAGTTACTCCACTGACAGCTTTTTAAACACAGCAATTGCCTCTCCTGCATATTTGCTTATTAATATTTAGAATAACTCCACCCAGTCTTAAAGCAGACTCCCAATGTCTCCACTTAAAGTCCTAGTCATCCCCTTCTGCTCTGTGCCAGGTTCTTCTTCAGATGCTCAGCTCCCTTTTCCTGGGCGCAAGTCCTCAGGGTTCCTTCATCAGCAAAAGCAGTCAACCAAGGTGATATCCTCCTCTCCCAGGGTAATCACTACAGGAGCTCACTGCTCTCTTCAGGGCCTTCCCTAGGCTCCTCTCACAGCCCCTTTCTAAGGGCTGCCTCTCTGCAGCTCTCCTCTTATGCTTTAATTGGGGGTGTTGCCCTGCCCCTCATTAGAGGCAACCTGGGTTAACCTGCCTACTCATCAGGGGAGCAGGGCTACTTCACTTAAAGGGCCAGCCCTTCTGTGACACCTTTCCTCACAATCAGTTCACATTACTAGTCCTCCCTGTATGCCTGATTCAAAGCCCAGTGAAGTGAATAGAAATACTCACATTGAAGTCAATGGATTTGGCCTAATCTACACTAGGAATTTTCCTGGATTACAGCCATTGGTGGCTAACAGCCAGCGTAGACTGGGTAAACCCACTCAGCCACAATTTGCACCAAGACAGTTTAGCCTCATTTCAAGCAGGGGTAAGCTCCACCAATGCTTTACTTGACGGCACTAAGGGTGCACAAGCACAGCTGAACCTGTGGTCTTGTTTACACTTGAAAGACAACACAGATTAAGGTAGGATGTGAATTTAAAGCACAACAGTTACTGGTGAATAAGTCCAGGTGTAGACAGGCCCTCGTGCTCCTCTCAGTCTCAGCTTGTTCCTGTGCTTTCTGTTAAACTTCCCAATCTCCCTTCTCACCTGTCAGCCATCATCTCTTTAACATCCCTTTTTGCAATTCACCTCTTCAATGAGTCACCCCCACTCCTGAACTATTGGCCTGTGTCTCCTCTTGTGTCTTACTTGGATTTTAAGTGCTCAAAGGCAGGGAATGTTTCTCTCCGTACATATGTGCAGAGTACCATGTACCTTTATGGTCATATATTTTATACTCATATCCCCAGACCCAATTAAGTAAAACAAGAGAAGAGATTTTTCTGGGGAGCTTTGAAGTAACAAGGAGGGTAGAGGGGATCAGGAAGGCTGTTCCAGGTGGCAGGAGTTACAGTGGCAGAACTGCAGAGAAATAGTCAGAGGAGCCAAGACAGCAGACTAGAGAGAGACGGCTATGGGGTAGGACTATTACCAAGTGTATTTCTGAACAACTGATTTTATTGCCTTCAGCCCATCAGGGAAAATGACCACCCTGTGGAATTTAGTATTAACTCATTTATCAACCTGACTGGGGAGTTCAATAGTGAAACTCTTGTTAGAGTTGCCAACCCTGCAGGACTGTCCCAGAGTCTCCAGGAATTTAATATTAATCTTTAACTAAAGACTTTGTCATGTGATGAAACCTCCAGGAATACATCCAACCAAAACTGGCAACCCTAACTTCAGGCTGCTTGACATTTTAACTACTGTGTCATCTGGCTCTGCTCAGAGCAGGTCTAGATAACACCCATGTCAAACGCTGATGATCACTGGCACCTTGTTTACACTATTGCTCCCACCAGGGGACTGTAATGATGATATAGCCATGTGAGAAATAGCCTGAGGGTAAAAGCTTAGTTTAGACAAGGCCATGGTCAAATGGAAGGGCTGAGAAGTAGGAAAGAGTTGATACAGAGAGATCTTTTGAGAAGCTCACTTGTTATATTGCCATACATAAAGAGCATAATGTACTTTCAACAAGAAAAAACAAAAGGAAAGTCTAAGAGAGCACAGCTGTTAGAGACTGGACTGCAGCAGCACTGGGAACAAAATGGCTTCTAAATCCAGCAGACAGGGAGAAATAGAATTGTACACAAAGGCAAAAAGACACTGCTGTACCCCACACAATCCACAACTGGTTTGGAGGCCAGTCCTGGTGCTGTTTTAATCAGCAATGAAAGTGAGAGACCGCTGCTTACATGCCTGTTCTTTTCCCTCCCGACAGCTTGTGAATCTGTAGCAGATACAGTGTTTAATACTGTCTGGACTCTGGGCTGCCGACCCTTCATGAACAGCCAAAGAAGCGCCTGCATTTGTAATGAGGAAGAAAAAGAGGAACTTTGAAGAGCAGAGACCTCTAGCCAGAGATGACCTCATGTATCCCCTCTCTGATGCAGCTCTTTAGCAAGCCATTTTCCATCAGCCCTCTGAAATGGAGAAGTTATGATAGTATGGGGCAGGAGGAGCAGATTTTTGCACTGTGTATAATGCATCAGTTACAGCTTTGGGGTGGAGAGGTGCAGTCAGAGGCAGTGACAGCTACTGCCTACCTCAGATCCAATCTAACAGCCCCATCTCTTTCCAGGTGTATCATTGTGGGTTATTTTAATGCCAATTTTCTATTGAAACCAATTAAGATGAGCAAACAGAATGCAATGCAGACAGTAATAAGTAGTTTCTGCAGCAGATGTTATACACGTGTATAACAACTTCCTCTCTCACTGATACACCCTGCAAAACAAGTTTTCCCACTAGCCATCAAAGTTCCAGTCACTAGTTACATCTTTTAAATAAATTATTCAAATACATGAGATGAGATGAGCCACGATATCTGGGGGCAGGGTGGAAAAATTCATCCCATTCTGGGGTTTTGGCTCAGACCAATTATTTACACACATACAAACTACTCCACTTATCTGAAATGTTTAGAGGCTCCCCAAACTGTTCAGATAACCAAGGATTTTTGTTTGCTAAGAGAATGATTTATGGCTGGGGACATGGCCGAGGATTTTGAGTAGTTCCAATACACGTGTGCACACAAAGGTAGACTGGGACAAAGACCATCCACACTATACACATATAGGACTCTGCCCATAATTTCCACAGCAGAGGAATAAGCTTCCCCCCCACCCCCATTCCATTCAGCTGTACCTGTTTATTTTCCTCCTTCATAATTTAAAACCAAAGGGAAAAATTACATTAGTCTCCAGTAAGCACCTTCAGCAGTGTCCTTTTAAGGGGAGGGGGGATTTGCAGGAGGCAAAGAGTTGGATTTGATGGGACTTTGGGAAATCTTCAGGCATCCTTGTAGAATGGTACTGTACAGGCTATGTTTGGTAAGGCAGGGCTTGGTTTCACCCCCTCTCCTTTGGGTAGGGACATGGCTAACTTAAAGAGATGAACAATCCCAGCGGATTTATTTTTTCAAACATGTTTAAGATCTAAATCTGTTAAAGGATTCTCTTATAGACTTTAAAAACTACCCCCACCCACCCCAGGGAATTTTGTTGGGGTTTGTTGTTGCTGCTGCAAGGGAGTTTCTATCAAGATGTTAGATTTCAGAGTAGCAGCCACATTAGTCTGTATCCGCAAAAAGAAAAAGGAGGACTTGTGGCACCTTAGAGACTAACAAATTTATTTGAGCATAAGCTTTCGATGAAGTGGGCTGTAGCTCACGAAAGCTTATGCTCAAATAAATTTGTTAGTCTCTAAGGTGCCACGAGTCCTCCTTTTCTTTCTACCAAGATGTGTGTACCATACAAGATAAGTGGATCTAAAACATGCCTGTGTGTGTGTGTGTATATATATATATATATTATACTTTACACACACACACACACTCTCCCCATCTTCCATTCACTTTTACACATTGCACAGTGGAAGTTACAACACTTTGTTTTTTTTGACAGATTCTGTTTTAGTTATTTAAAACAGTAAGCAGTAAGTTATTTAAACTACTGTCCCTGTTTTTGCCAGGCTTATTGGCCACACATTGGAAAGTGTTATACATGTGACCTATATGGTCTGCCGCAACGGGAGGCTATTGTTAGAAAACATGAGACTAAGGTAATAAAAAGTGATATCACTGAGTTGTGTGGGGATTCCTCACCTCCCTTTGCAAGGGCCATTTTTATCTCATCAGTGCAAATTAGAGGTTCCTCTCAGCAGGTGATAAGCCATTGGCCAGTGAGTATTACAGTGCCAAAGTTCAGCCCAGTAGCGATCAGAATGTTTCCTGCAGAAAGGGCCTGATTGTCAGCCCTAGTTTGTCTGGGGTGGAAGGGGTAGGGAGAGTTGTGTGGGAGGAAATGTTTCTGGTTTCAGACACTGAGAACTTTATATTCCATTGTTAATTCTAAATGTCAGTTTATACGTACAATTAAATATCACTTGCAAAAATATCTTGTTTATGTTCAGTAGCTACCTTTAAATTGCAGATCTCTACAGTGACACATTAGAGCTGACCCAAGCATGCAATGACATGCTAGATCATGACAAAATGGATAAACAGAGGGGTTTTGAATGGAACCTTTCCATCCAAGCTTTGGTACTTTGAGAAGATCACAAATAAAAATATTTCCTTTAGATCTACATAGCACCTTTCATCCCCAAAGCACTTTACAAACTGCAGCCGATACATGGAAGACCACTGAGCCTGCATTTTTCAGTGTAGTTTCCTTTTACTGACTTGGGGGGAAAAAACACCTTAATTATTTTTGGATGAAGCTTTTGAAATATCTTATGAAAGGATCCAAACAAGAGGAGTAGATGTGCTACGTGACATAAGACAACTCAAGAGTTCTACAGCCTAGCCAGAGATCACTGATGAGACACTGAAATACAACCATTCTGGCTGCTTAGCATCACACAGCTCTTTAGTGTGAGGTGAACTGAGATTAATCTATGTTCACTACAGTTCAACATGCTAAAACTTGCATCCTCTTTGCTCTCACCCCCAATGGATGAATGAAGGTAGCAACCCTGTGCTCCACTCAACTGCCCCTCCCAGCTTTTTATATGGGTTGAAGTACTTACAGTTCTTGTTTACAAATGATCCAGTTAAAATCTTCCCTCCAATTAAAATGCTTCTGTACAAAATTCAGCATCTCAGAGCACGCTTCTCACAGTGTAGTGAGGCACTGCAGCTACTCTGCCTCAGCCTCCCACCACGCTCTGCAGCCCACCCTGGCCAGAGTGATGACTTGGGCCTCCAGACAAACAGCATCCAAGGGTTCAACCCCTCCCAGGGTAAGAGAGTCCTTTAGAGAAAGGACAACAAGAGCACAAAACAAAGGAAACTTCACCCAGCTCCTTCCTTAAGGTCCCAGCTACCACAGCCTGTTTCAACACTCACTAACAGGCACCTGGACTCTGAGCCCCTCACCAGTGAAGTCCAGGCCCATCCTCCTGCAAAGGGCTCTAGCCATCCACAGTCCTCAGGCAGGTTTCTGACTAAGCATCTTACCGCAGGCTAGGAACACAGTGTTTGCTCCTCTCCCTAATCAGCCCTTCACAGCTGGGCTTTTCTCCACTTAAGTCCCACATCCTGCACAGGTATAGCAGGGCAGGACTAATTGAACAGGGCTGATTGGCTCCAAGCCTCCTGATCCTTAAAGGAGCAAGCCAGCCTGTTACAGCTTCTTATGGGATCCCCTGCATTTTCATTGAAATCATAATAGCAGGGGTAACTGGTACAATGATTTAATGAATTAGCCTTTTATTCCTGGAATTCTGGGTTCAGACTCTAACTTACTGTATGACATCTGTGAAAATGAGTTAGTTCAGCTCCAATCCTGCACATCAAAAACCCGCCTCTCAGTTGTGAGTCAGCACCACAGAAGTTTAGAATTGGACTAGCCGTGAGCAATTCAGGTTATGACTCTGGGGGGTTGGCTGAGCAACGTAGGGTAAATTTGCACAATGCCTGCTTACGCTGCATTTAGCTTCCAGCTCTGTTATGAGACACGCATAACAGAGTGTTTTTAAAAAATTATCCCTGCATAATTGGAGAGCATTCTGACTGATTTGCTCGTCTGTTCTAGTCAGACAGGAAAGTTGGCAAGGAGTGGAAGCAGACTAAAGTGGAATTTTAGGAGAGCCATGAAGGAGGAGAATAGTTTATGGGATGGCTGAAGGAATGATAAAGGGAGCAAGTAAAGTTAACAAAGCACAGTCCAGTCCCAAATGCAGGCTAAGAATAAACTGCAAATGTTGGAGATAGGAAATTTGCAAGGAAAGGATCCTGCAGGGACTCAGTCTCATGCACTTCAAACTGGCAGGAGCTGGGAACACTTAAACTGGTGGTCTCAGCTCCCCTTGCAATATTAGGAGAGGAAAAATAGCCTTGTGTGTTGTGTTTATCTGCAGTGAACACCTGCTATGGAGACTAGGTGGCTCAGGTAATGGGATTAAACCCTTTCATGTCCAGATCACCAGTGTGAATCTGGCATTGCATGGTACAGGACAAAAGTTATTACAATCTGATGGGGGCTAGGTGATGTCACAAACCATGACAATAGCTGGTACCTTTAATTACAATCTAAGCAGAGAGGACAAGGCCTGATGACAACATAGGCTCCTAGAGGCAGTCCCTCCAGGTCAGAGAGGAGACAGTTATAGGGTGGTATAGCGAAGCTTCTGCTACTCTCCTACCTGTTCTGTTGATAAACGGGGATCTGGCAACAAAGCACCTTAGCTAGCACTTAATTCACATACACAAAAATGAAATGAACTACAAGAATTGCTGAGCAATATGAGCAGCATTATTGGAGCTCAGGTATGGGATGTTGAGATGAGGCCAATGTACAAGGAGAGATTCAGTCTGGACTTCCAGAGGCCACAGCTAAGATTGCACATTCCAAGCAGACTCTTCCAGAACCAAGAAAAGATTTACGGCTCAGACTTTCAATCTGATTTTCACTTTCCTCCCATTTACTTTGCAATTAATTTCAATAAAAGGCTGCAGATCAGAAAGGAGATTTTGATCACAGTTTCTCAGTAAGAACCAGCTACTGTGCCCAACAGTGAAACAAAAAGCCCACACCTTTTAGGTTAACAGCTGCAACAAAACAAAAATCTCTCCACAGCAAGAAGGTTGAAAAATTCATCTTATCTCACAGCTCAGGTTCTATCAACATAAGGAAATTAAAACATTTGGGTGTTTGAAAAAAGTTAAAATTACAATAGAAAATTACTAAAACAATCCTAATACAGAAGTGAATCAGCAGGAACAGAAGGAGAAATATGGTAATACGTATGTTACATTTCCATTTTTTTTATTTCACAGTGGTTACATAAGACATCAAAACAACAGTGTCTCTCCACTTATTCATATTATTTTACCAGCAATTTTTCCATTATTGCTCTTCTTCCAACACAGACTCTCTCTATTCATGAAGACAGGCTAAAGCCATTTTTGAAATATCACAGCTACCAAATAAATCAATAATGCTAAACTCTAATTTGTATTCCGAGTCTGGTTGCTGGCGGAAATAAAGCTCTGAAACTGAATACTGCGGATATGAGTTGTAATCCCCTTTTATAATGTTGCCCATTGGCAAGCGATAACAGATTCTGGACTTCGGACACTTTCCAATTGGAAGAAAAATTGGTGATACAGACTCAGGGGATTTTCTAGTGCAATTTATTTATTTACAAATGTACACAAGTCTTGTTTACCTTGAACAGTGCTGGTCCAAACTGCACAAAAGGAATTTCATTTGCAGAAAACCCCATGAACACAAAGTCAAACCCAGTAGCTCCCTCCTCTCTCACTCTTGGGCTCTGTCCCTACTTTCTGCACACTTGCTGATCCTTACTGCTGCCTCTGCATTGTACTTCTTATCTCGGAAATATCTTCACCCAAAGTCACTAGTCTTTGGCTGCAAGGAGCCACATGGACTAGTTCAGGCTGGCTTTGGCATTATACCTCCCTCTGTGCTGGTGCGTTGCATTCCAAATGAATCTCAGACAGGTATCAGGATCCAATATTCAGTGTCCACTGGAGCAGACTCTCCTGCTAGTCTTCCTCCGCCAAGATGGTGCTTAACCCTCACAATGTCTTCAAGAACTTTCTGAGCATTTCACCAGGCCTGATGGGGCTTTTGAACCTGATCCTCTATGTTTAACACTATCTATAGAGTGTTTCCATCAATTGTTCTTACTATGCATTTCATTAACACCTCTATCCTGTTCTCGGTTAATGCATTAGAACACCCAAGTCACAGAAGATCACAGCATCACACTTCGTATTAGTTTTGAGATTTTTAATTTTTTTTACAATTAAGGTGTCAGACCACTTACAAAAATGCACCACATATCACCAAATTAGTGGGGGAGTGGGACAGGAGTAGGGGGAAGAGAGAGAAAGAGATGATACACTAAATAGAGAGAAAAATATTGTAAAAAAATGTATGTAATTGTCAGAGGAAAATATAAAACTAATTTTATGAAATCATTCTTTTAAAATATGCACATTTGCCTGTAACAATTCTGAGCTTTAGCTGAATATTACTGTTCTTTACAACTTCAGGGAGTCTGCATATTTGAGGTATATATTTATATGTATTTTAATAACCACCCTTCAGAACCTTGATGTCACACGCTCCACCTACTCACTGCACACACAGCCTTCCCACAGGAGTTGTTCACTACGTGTGTTGGGCTCCCCTGGCACTGTTTGTATTGTCCTTGGAAAACAAAGCATTAGCGACATGGTTCAAAATGTGTTTAAACATTGTGAAGTTCGCAAACAGATCAGAAAAATGAAGGCAGGTAACATTTTGGGCCTATGACTGAAATATCTCCCTTTAATTGACAGAAATGCAGGCACAGTTGTATTACACAGCTGATCAGATTACATATGGAGTGGCTGCCTCTTGTGTCTAATATAGCTTCACAAAAGTAAATAACTGTCAGGCTGTTATGAAACAAGATAATAGGCTCATGCAGGGCTTTACCAAACACCTTTTTTCACATCATCAAAGACCCATGCAACAAAACATCAGTAGGGAGGGAGGGAGGGCAGGTTCTTGGGTAATACACTGGTGATGGTGAGAGTGTGCTACTCATCCATGTCAATTCTAATGGGGCCACCTGTCAGGATATGGTTTGCCATGTGACTGGTTTCCTCCTCCTCTTCCTCCATCCCAGCTGACCTGCGCATTCGTCTCCGACACCCCTGGGCACAGCGAGACCTCTCATCCAGCACGCCACACACAAGGATGCGGCAGTGCAAGAACACTTCCTGCAGGATTGCGACAAGGCAGGGAGATGGCAGTGTGAAGAACCAGGGGGCTGGCTTTCACATAAGCAGTGCTGCCAGCTCTCACACTATGTAGGCGATTTCATTTCTATCCCAAACTTGAAAAATATTGTCCTTATCCAAGATGGACACCATCTCCCATTACTAAAGGGACTGAAGCCACAGGCCGCCCTCACTGCCATGTCCCTTTAACTGTTAGAGGAGAAAATGAGGGGGCTCCGAGCAAAAATGGCTGCCCTACTTGTGGTTTCCAGTGACTCTGTAGCCTAACTGAGCTCAGAGAAGACGGTGGCCCCCTTAGTCACCATGTAAGGGGCAGGCAGGGGCAAGAGAATGTGGAGGTGCTGGGAATGAAACTGAAGGGGCAATATTCATAAGGGAGAGTTTGTTAGGAAACAGAACAGGAAATTATGAGGAATCGGGTTGGGGGAGCATAAGGCAGAGGGAGACAGGGCAGTGGGATGTGGCATGAGCTGGGAGGAGTAGGAGGCTGTGAGGGGATAGGGAGGGAAATATGGCAAACAGGTCAGTGTAGAGTGAGGGGGACAGGAGACTGTGGGAGACCATGGAAGGAGGATGTGAGTGGCAGCTGTCATTTCTAGATAGTGAGGAAGATGGAGTGATAGAATGGCAGCTCCCTATGCCCCAGATGACAGTAGAGTCCCCTCTGAGTAGTGAGCAGGACGTCCTGCATTTTTGTGCATGCAGGTAAGGTTGAATTTTGAACCTGATTCTGCTGAGAACAGCCTAATGAAATTCAAACAGGTGTAGACACAAGAATAAGATAGAGCAGAATCTGCAGTTATACTACACTAGGTAGGACACCAGTTACAGGAGCTATGAATCTTCATGCTTCAGGCCTGAGCTAATTGCTTTCTGCTGTTAGGAAGAAATTGAGCCACGGTATTGCACAACTTGCCCCACCCTGCACTTTCCTCTAAAAGCACCTGATCTAGGCTCTTAAAGGAAACAGCATACTGGATTAGGCAGACCATCCATCTGTTCTGGTATGGCAATTCCTATCCCCGACTCTCTACTACTACTGTAACACTACGCGCGCAAAGAATCAGCCCCATGCAATGGCGACCCGGGGGGGCAGGAAGGAGGAAGGGTCACATGACCCTCCCCAAAATGCCGGGGTGGGGCAAGGCGAGCAGCCAAGGAGATGAAGGGGCAGGGCCAGAGCTGGAAGAGAAGAGACAGGGCCAGAGCCTCTCCTCTTCCGGCCACACTGCCTGGTGCGGTGTGCAGTGGCTGCACTCTCCCAGGCAGCCTCTGGCCATGCTGCTTGCCAGGCAGGCAGCGTGGCTGTAGGCTGCCTGGGAGAGAGCAGCCGCTGCGTGCCGCACCAGGCAGCATCCCAGGTGGGCAGCGTGGCCAGAGGCCGCCTGGGAGAGTGCATTAGTGCGTGGCTCCACACATGCCAGGAGGACTGGAGCAGAGTCTCCCCCCGCGAGGAAACGTGGGATCGGGAGGGGACGGGAAGAGCGCAGGGCCCCCTGGGCTGGGATGAGTCACGTGAGGGGGTCGCGTGGGGAGATGGGACATGCCCCCCTTTAGCTGGGGCCCCATTTGTGTCCCTCCCACTAGTCACTCCCCCATGGACAGTCTCCCAAGCCAGTTACGGGCTGGTTCAATGTCTGCCTCAGAAGCAGTTTTGTTTTGAGCTCACCTTGTTGTCTTTACCCACAAACTTGAACACAGGGACCTGGAAGTGCTTGGCAAGATGATCCTTTGATGTGTATTGTTTCACAGAGTCATCAGAAACACAGCTGAAGAAAGCAGAGGGAGAAGTTTTAATAGCTTTCACAGAGGTGGGGGGGAAAAGTACCCCAACATACTTAGTCACCTAGTTACCATCCATATTATTGTCTTTGGCCACGGCAGAACATTCAAGAATGAAGAGGAAAAACAACAATTGTGACTGATAGCATCTCCAGCCCAGCTCTGCAGCAAAGACAACTGGCAGAATGAGCCCAACTAATAATGCTGTGCACACCCACAACCGGAAGATTTGCCAGAGAATTGCAATCAAGTTTATCCTCAGTTCACCTTTCTGGGCACCAGAATCTGCAATGATCAATAGAGATGTACAGATGAAGATATTTGCTGAATTATTTAAAAAAATATAATGTCATAATTAAAGGGACACTGGGAAGATAAAAATCATTTACTTTAAAAGTAAGTGTCCTTATCGGTGTTACTAAAATTTCTTAGCTCATTAAAACCAAAGCATGTACTTTTCACCATTTATGCTTTTGTTTACTTTTTGCATTTCTTCAGTTTAGCCTGTGAAATTACACTGATCAACTTCTCCATGTCTAGCCAATTTCACATTCAGATTCTCATGCTCTAGGACAATATGTTTGTATTAGGGTTCACAGGAAGACAGAAAGGGGACCTGATAACAGTATTCAAATATGTTAAGAGCTGGTACAAAGAAAATGGTGATCAATTGTTCTCCACACCCACTGAAGGCAGGACAAGAAGTAATAAACTGAATCTGCAGTGAGGGAGATTGAGATTAGATATTAGGAAAACCTTTCTAACTATAAGGATAGTTAAGTACTGGAATAGGCTTCCCAGGAGGTTGTGGAATCCCACCCCTGTCATGGGAGTCTTTTAAGAACAGGTTAGACAAAAACCGCTCAGGGATAGTCTAGGTATATTTGGTCCTGCCTCAGCACTGCGGGCTGACTGGACTAGAAGATCTCTTGAGGTCCCTTCCAGCCCTATATTTCTATGAACACTACAGGAGAATGGTTAATTGTTTTTACAGAACTTAAATTTGGAGGCTGAACTATATAACAGTTTAGAGCTAGATATAGAACTAACAAAAAGAAACATGTAACAATTTTTATTTAATAAAAGTTCTTGTCGATTATTACAATGCCCTGCCAATTTAAAAAGGCAAAAATTCTACTCTATTGTTGTACGGCATTACAACACAGCATGTTCCCTTCTGCAAACTAATCTCAGGAATGTGGATTTTGCCTGTTATAAAAGAGGTTGTGATGGAAATGGTGGAGGGTAGAGGAACAAAACTTGAAATACTATAGCCTTACTTTTAACAGACAGCCGCAGTAGAAATATTTGATGAATTGTTGGAAACGATTACACAGTATAGTGTATTCATTTATGAAAAAGAAAAAAAAAAATTCTGTTTACGCACAAATGTTCATTTAAAAACCTTTGGGATATTCAGCCAGTTAGGTTCCTCAGCCTGCAGAATGTTGCTAACTCTAGTAGGGTTCTGCATAAAGTGGATACAATAGCATGCATTACACTATATAACTGTTGGAATGATCAGTTTGTCTGACTGAAGGGGGCGGGGTGAGGAAAAGAGGTAAATAAAAATTTGTAAAAATCAGTGTTATTTAGTTCATCACTTGTTTTATTTCAGGCCTTTCTCAACAAATGGTCTAAGTGTCTGGTTTACAATATGAATTTAGAACTCCTAGAACTGCCCACGAGGCTAATACAAAGATAGGAATCCAGGGGAAATTTGTAAATTAATATGCATCTGCAAAAAGCAATATTCAGATGTTCCCATAGGTCTGAGTTAATCCCCCAGTAGTCAGTCTAGGTGCACTCAGCTTCTGAAGGGAGGCAGCCCCTTTCATTATCTTGAGCAACTCCTTCCAGAAGTGAGGTAGTGGGCTCCAAAGTAGGGTAACCAGATGTCCCAATTCTATAGGTCCAGTCCCGATTTTTGGGTCTTTTTCTTATATAGGCTCCTATTACCCCTCACCCCCTGTCCAAATTTTTCACACTTGCTGTCTAGTCACCCTACTCCAAAGTACGGAAACTTCAGCACTTGTCAGCTGGGGGATTTGGGGTGGTGAAAAATAAGTAAGGGAAGGATACTCCCTAAAAGTATTTCATGTCCTTATACAGTATTTTATTAAATAATTTCTATGCCACAGTTGCCTTGCAGACCTGATGGTGGTTAGTTAGCTAAACTAATTAAAAAGCGGGTATTTTATCCTTGGGATTTTGTGTATGGGTAGATTCAGGGATGGTGAATTGAGTACTATTTTGAGCAAGAACAAACATTTTTTAGCATGGGCTAATCACTGGTATAGTCTATGAATTTTACTTTCCAATTGCTGCAAGAGCAGCTAAAACAGTATGTAGTGTGCCCATGCAGAGTCATTTGATAGGTAATAGTAATCTTGACAGGACTAAGCCCTGGCTGGGATGATTTAACTGGGAATTGGTCCTGCTTCGAGCAGGGGGTTGGACTAGATGACCTTCTGGGGTCCCTTCCAACCCTGATATTCTATGATTCTATGACTATACAGAGTGAAGTCAGAATGGTGTCTGTTCCACCACACTGAATACCAACTCTTTTCTGTAAAGTTTTGCTGTCCTGTAGAGTATAAAAATAGCAGAGGGGTTGGGGGTACCTCCTTCCTCTGAGGAGGAAATGCCAGCGACTGCTTACAGGAGGAACCCCCTGGAGCCATCATAGTCAAGTGCAAATCTGCTGCTGTAATGGATTTGAGACCTCACCATTCAATTCTCCTTTCTCCCCATTCAGTTCATGTTCCTCCTTTTTCCAATTCTGACCATTTTCAGTAATGTTCTCAAGTGTTGGTGATTAATGGATGTTTGGAGCCCCAAGAATACAAGTGCCCAAAGTCATTGCGAGGAGATCTGATAAACAAGTTATTCCATTATGATTTGGTGCATAAAGCACAGAAGTACAAGTGCATAAATGACTTAAGTGCAACTGATGCATCAAGCACAGTGTACAAGTGGCAAGGTGTAGCTCACCATTGGTTACTGAGAGAGAAGCCCTACACACTGCTGCAGTAATAGTTCATTAAAGTTAGAGAGATTGAAGTAAAACACAAAAACAAAACAAAAAAATACCCAACCCAAAGCCTCCCTGCTACTTTTAAAACAGCAGCCCATTAAACTTTTGCCTCCTTAACTGTCATGGTGGATGACTTAAGCTGGCTGCTGAAGGAATATTGTATAAACCACTGTTATCTTTGCCAGCTGATGGGCAGACACTAAATTAGAGACTTAACTAATTAGCAGAGTCCCTGAACTAGTGGCTGAATGCATCTTGGATATTACTTTTACTGGACTCTCTCCCCTGAGTCATACACACAACCTTCACAATACTGTAAAATTTGCATTATGTCATTATGATGTTGCAATGCCATTCTGACTGGCAACACCACAATGCAAACATCCTGAGACAGCATCAAAACATGACAACATCATGTTAACACTAAAATGATTCTAAAGATGTCAGGACATGTGACAATCCTGTCAAAGCTGGGACCATCTTATGAAACATCAGAACACTCAGCAAACCTACTTGGAAACTCTTGTACCAAAATCATTATTAGATGTCCCTTTACAGACCTCGAAGGTCTGCTCTAAGCTTTTTATTAACATCCCCCTGAGGACTTGACCCACTGTCAATTGCCAGAAAATTGCCCCCATATTTAAGTGATCTGTAGCCCACTGTGTCTCTAGTGATAGCCAGAGACAGACCGTTAGATGGCAGGTGTAAGATGTGAAATGAGCTCAGCAAAGCTCCTAGAAGTGGAACTTTTGGCTCATAGGGTAAAAATGACTGCTAATGGAATATAAAGAGATTTGGTTCCACAGGCTTAGCTGCACACAGGACAAATCTAGCCACCGTAGTAGGATTCAACTCATTGGTTAAGTAAGCTTTAGTGTTTGGTCACCAGCTGACACACAAAGAGGGTCACATGTCTTTTCTACAGGGGCCAAGTTACGGAGACAGATATACAACAATATGTAACAGTCACTTATGCTGCCTTCTTTTTGGTCCCTCCAGACTTTTTACTACATGGGTGGTTTTGCACTGGTAGCAATGGCTGATGGCAGTTACTCTGAACATGCCTTGACCAGTAGTCTAGATTTTTCCTGTCGGTTGAGGAGTGATGGTGTTTTCTGTTTCCTCTATGTACCTGTGACCCAGATGGCAAATGGTATTGGGGTTAAATATCAGACAGACAAGGGAAGTAAAATTGTGACACTTGCCCATCTTGAATTAAGTAGTACTTCAGGATCTCATCAATTTTTGAGGTTGGGGTGGCGAAGCAGCTCTCTACCAGTGTCTCTAGCCCACTCACGTGCACCACGGGCTCGATCCCAAAATACAGCGAGTCGCGAAGCTTGAGGGTGGGGAGAGAATCCCTGTAGGGCTCGTCAAACTCTTTGTCTTTGAAGATCTCGAGGGTAAAGGGGAAGATGCCCCGGTTGCGGCTCATGATTTCCAGAGGGGAGTTCTTCAGGTTGGGGACGTAGCCCTCAGAGATGGTGTACTGACGGGGGAACTCACAGGTCACAGGGATCAGCAGCTTGCTGGTACGGACGATGATGTCCCCATTACTGCCAGGTGTCTGCTTGGGCAAGCCAGTCACCAGATTGGTAGCAATGATTTTATCATTTACAACCTGCAGCACAACAAAGGGAGGTGGGAAGTGGGGGGGAAGATCATCACAACACGAAGAAACTGGAAACATCAGGCATCAAACAGGACCTTTATTTTTTAAAATCTGTTTGATTTTGGATACAAAAGCCAGAGATTGGGTTTCTCTTGCTATTCCTGCTCTAACAAACGGCAGCTAATAAAATTATATGCTACAACCACAGTCACCCTCATCTTTAGTAGGGCTCATGGACACTATCTGGGTGCAGTGGGACACTTGGATCCAAACATTATGCTTGGACATGTCGTCTCCATGGACTGGAGCTCTGTATGACAAATGAGGCCAAGGCCATGCAATCGGCTACACTATTCACACTGCGATAGGTGTAGCCCTTTGGCTCCTGAGAAATTGCCAGTAATGGGGACACTCCTCCTGCGTTCCCTTCTGACTGCATTTCTGCAAATGAGTCAGCTATGGAGTGACAGAGCATAAAAACTGGCCTTTCCCTCAAGGACCAAGGTCAAGCCCACTCAGAGGCCCTAACTGAACTGAATTTAGTGGTCTCAGTTCAGTCCTCAGTACTTCCAAATGTACATTACTAGGACTGAGCCAATAAGGGAAATGGAACAAATCCTCATGCGTAGAGTTTGGTGGCCCGTCCAGGCCTGGGCTGAGGTTGTTTGCATGGTAGCAGGAAAATATGCTGTCACTGAAGCTGCCACACAGTAATTTGTGGCTAAAATCCCTAGAAAATGCCTGCTAATTCCACCATTTCAAGCAAAAAATACGCACACACAAATAAAACCAGACATTGTGAAAGATGGGCCCTCCATGGCTCTTTCACCTACCCATCATTCTGAGCTGAAATTGCTCCCTTATGTTCTCTACTGTGATCATTGAAGTATAGCCTAACGTGCAGCTCGATTCCTGTCCCAGTTCCTCTCCTCCTGAGCTGAAACTGCTAAGGAAAGAGGGTAGTCGGACTCCAGAGAGAGGGAGTACCCTTCAATCCATTCCTCCTTGGAAAAGGGATGGGGCCTGCCCTGCTGGGGCCTTCTATGATATGATGGGTGAATAGTTGAGAGGAAGTGTGTAGGAATACTCAAGTATCCATAGAGGATATGCACATAGCCAGTATTTTCTTCATTTGTCTCCCAAAAAGAACTTAAATGCTTGGTATTCATCTCATAAAACGGCCACTAGGAGCTTAGAAATCAGACTGGCCGAGACAGGTTCTACCTGTGCAATAAGAAACTTTATGAAATGCAGCTGAACTGGATAACCACACAGCTCAGTCAGTTAAGAGTTTGGGTTCATGACTCACATGATGCATCCAAAGCTGGAAGGGTATTAACATTTACTGAGGGTCCAGTCCTGCAGCACTTCCCCATATCAATCGTCTTAGTAACCTCAGTACAGCTACTCATGTAAATGAGGACTGCAGGATTGGGCCCTAGCTGACCCTACACCTATCCCCAGTCCCTATGCATGTAATGAGAACAATGATGATGACACAGTTGATGGTGATGAGGATACATACATCTACAACAGTGCCACAGGACTTCAAAGAGAAGTTGATGTTGACATGAGTGC